>NW_023425377.1:65562641-67962641 GCF_014108415.1 Molossus molossus | reverse complement strand
ATCACCCATCCTGCCACCTTCCTGACAAACCCACACTTGTAATCTCCAGGTCGTTGATCTGAGGTGGGGAATTCAGGACACCCAGGCCACTGACCACATGACCACGGAACTCTGCTTGGAGGAGCTGGACCGGTGTCAGAAAACATCCCTAGGGCCAGCTTTTGTTGTGAGTCTCTTGGGAGGGAGGGGTCACTCTCACTTCTCCTGTAGCACCGGGGTGTTGCCCCTGCTTCCTAGCCAAACCCACAGGTGGAGGGACGTAGTGACATCTCCACAGCCTATCTGTGGCAGACACTGCTCATTGTTCACAGTACTTTTTCTGCAGAGCTAGCTGAGATCCAGACATTAGCAGTCACATGGAAGCAGCAGGTAAGTTGGAAAGCAGTGTTGAAGTCCAAAGGGATCTTATAATTGGCTCTGGACCTTCCCCCAGTTTTCCCATTCCACTTTATATCTGGAACTTTGGAATTGTTTTCTCCCATGTGCCCCATGGTGTTGGGAGCAGGCTCCGAGCCCCATCTGGAGCCTGTCTCAGGGGCAAACTTTCTCCATCCCTAGGCAAGGCCAATCTTTACAGTCTTCTCTCCCCTCAGCTCAAACTACATCCCTCTGTCACCAAAACAACCTGGCTCACAATAACGCATTGGGCTATGATCGGCAAATGATATTCCAGTTTTGATTATACCACCAAGTTCCAGATACATCCAAGAAGTATGACATTTTGGCTCAGAAATCCCAGAGCAGGGATCAGCAAATCATAGCTCATGGGACAAATCTGGCCCGCTGACTGTTTTCATAAATAAAACTTTATTGGCATGTAGACACACACCTCATTTATGTATGGGCCATGCTGTTTGCTATTTATTTTTTATTTTTATCCTCACCTGAGGACATTTTTCCATTTTTCGTTCAGATAGAATGGGAGGGAGGGAGAGAGAGAGAAACATCGATGTGAAAGGGACTCATCAAGTGGTTGCCACCCGCACAACCCAACCAGGGCTGGGGACAAACTGCAACCAAAGTACGTGACCTTAGCGGGAACCGAACCCGGGTCTCTCTGGACCGCAGGCCGTTGCTTTAACCGCTGAGCCAAACCGGCCAGGGCCCATGCTGCAGAGCTGAGCAGCTGGGTCAGAGGCTGTCTGGCCTGTAAAGCTGAAAATATTGGCTATCTGGCCTTGACAGAAAAAGTTTGCTGACTCCTGTCCTAGAAAGTAAATGGGAGAAAAGACAAGAAAAAGTGTCTCTGTTCAACATACCTTAATTACAAAGAAGCTTTGAGCAGCTACCAATAAAAAGAGAAACCCTCTGAACATCTCCTGGAGATAATGTAGAATATGGAATGTGAGAGAGCACAGTCCCTTTATAAAAGCTCTTTTCTGGGGAAATAAAGAGAACTAGGCCCGTTTGGCCTTAGACTTGCCTTCCCAGTGCGGTAATCATGAACCACATGTGGCGATTTAAAGTTAAATTAATTCAAATCAAGTAGAATTAAAATTTCAGTTCTTCAGTCCAACTACTCACATTGCGATGGCAAGGGGCCACATAACGCAGAGCACAGACCAGAACGCTGCCAGCCGCCTTAGAGACTGGCCCAGAGAAGCGAGGTCAGGGCAGGGTGTGTGGGAAGCTGTCTTTATTACAGATCGTTCTCTCTACAACGGGGCTCGCGTTCGTCCTTTGCTCTATACTTTTCTTGGTGTGTTCCCCCCGCCCTCCGCTCCCCCAGCTTTATTGAGATATAACTAACACACAGCACTGCACATGTCTAAAGTATGCGACAGAATGACTTGACTTACGTATATTGTGAAATGACTACTACAATAAGTTTAGTTAACATCCATCATTTCATATAGATACAAAAAAAGAAAGAAAAAGAGAGTGGCCCCTGTGGTGAGAACTCTCAGGACCAACTTTCAATACCCCGGGCAGCAGTGCCCATGTTGTACTTACCTCCCAAGGATGCATGTGTCTGGAAGTTTGTATCCTTAGAACCAGTCTGTTTTAGTTATTGTTGCTTTCAAATACACCCCAACATTTGGAAGGCTCTATACTCCTGCTCGCGTATCCCCCTTGCAAATAATTTTTTCCAATTTTCTCATTTAGTTTTCCAAATGAGCCTGATGAATTATCATTTTGTTGTTTCCAAGAAAAAAGAAAACAAATTCTTAAGGGCAAAAGGGAGATTAGTGCCCAGCCGGTGTGGCTCAGTGGATTGAACGTCATTCCATGGGCTGAGAGGTCTCGGTTCGATCCCCTGTCAGGGCACATGCCGGGGCTGCAGGCTTGATCCCTGGTGGGGGGGCGCACAGGAGGATGTTTCTTTCTCACATCTATGTTTCTGCCTCTCTCTCTCCCTTCTTCTCTCTCTGAAAAAAACAAACAAACAAAAAATAAAATTATTTAAAAAAAGAAGAAGAAAGAAAGAAAAAGGAAGATGGGAGAAAAAAAGAACCCTGGGGGAATTCAAATTTGCAAACTAAATTGCAGGCAGCAAAAAGCACAATACAGCTTCCAGGTGACAGGGGGAACAGAGGATGGTCTCTGAGCTTCCCTTAGGCCCCACCAGCCCAGGGACCTTGCAAGTCTTTCCAGAAGGACTGTGGGCTGACTGGAGGGTGACCTCTATTCGTGTCCTGCTTTTCTCCTGTAACACACCTCCCCTCTGTTGCCCCAGAGTCATGCTTTATTCTCCTTCAGTGGCTCTGATTGGGGGCTATCCGTGAAAATTGGAGCTGTCTCTGCTCTTGGAGAGGCTTCTCTCTGTAAATAAGTCATTAGGTGACATGGCAAGGGACCTTTCCCCAGGTACTTCCTTCTCAAGGCCCTGGGTGTCTTGGGGCACCAGAAGAATCAGAGTCTCCAGATAGTTGCTTCTGATGGCTCCTTGATCTCCTTTGCAGTTCTTTCAAGCCCTTGCTTTGGTCCCATAGACCCAAGCAGTATTTTTTTTAACCATTTGTCTTCTTCCTAAGAGCTCTGGTCCGTGGTTTGCTACTAACACCTTTTCCAATTTCCCTTGTTCCTCCAAGGCTGTCACTGTTGGAAAGACCCTGGGAGACTAGCGTCCCCTTCAACATCCTGTCATCTCAGATTCCATATCCAGGTTTCCGAGGTGCACACCCCTGAAATATTTTGGAATAACCCAACTAAGAGAGAGGGGTGCTTGCTTCCATTTTATGAGGAAACTCAAGACTTTGGGCCTGATATACTAGGCCTAATTCTCTTGCATTCAAGTGTGCACTTTCTCCTAATGTGCTGGGGCAGAGAGAGGGCCTCCCAGTGTTCTCAGCACTAGGACCAAAATATTTGGGCCTTACCATACCCTACAAAATCTTGTCCTCCGGATGCCCTTATCTCCCTCCTTGTTGGTGCTTCAGTCCCCCTGGCTTTCCTGCACATGCTATTTCCTCTGCTTGTCACATTTCCTCTGCTTGTGAAGGCCCAGCTGACCACATGCCTACACTTCCTGCTACAGAGTCTGCACATGCTATTTTCACTGCTTGTCACATTTCCTCTGCTTGTGAAGGCCCAGCTGATCACATGCCTACACTTCCTGCTACAGAGTCTGCACATGCTATTTCCTCTGCTTGTCACATTTCCTCTGCTTGTGAAGGCCCAGCTGACCACATGCCTACACTTCCTGCTACAGAGTCTGCACATGCTATTTTCACTGCTTGTCACATTTCCTCTGCTTGTGAAGGCCCAGCTGATCACATGCCTACACTTCCTGCTACAGAGTCTGCACATGCTATTTTCACTGCTTGTCACATTTCCTCTGCTTGTGAAGGCCCAGCTGACCACATGCCTACACTTCCTGCTACAGAGTCTGCACATGCTATTTTCACTGCTTGCCAGGCTCTCTGCCAAGTACACTCATCCCATATCTTATTCTGCACCTCAATCCTCACTTCTTCAGGGTAATTTTCCTGACTCTACAGCCCACGTGTGACCCATGTTTGTTCTTTCTTCCTAGCACCAGGTCAGCTGCACTTTGACATTGTTGCCATTCTCAGATTGATGCCTGAGTCTCCTGTTAGGACTCCACGCTCCAGGAAGGCAAGGACCAAGACTGTCTTGGTCACTGCTGTCTCTTGAGCAGCTGTCATAGACTTGGCTCAATAAATATTTGGGGAATGACTGTGCTCAGAACGCAGAGGTTCCATGCTGGGACCTGACCCTCCCTTCCTAGGTGGCCCTTTTAAACCCATGAACTCAGATCAGTTCCAATTTGGCACCTTCCCTGGGGCCTCAGTTTCCACATCTAACAATAAGGGAGCAGGATTTGGGGTTTTCTGACGCTTGCTGCAGCTTAATGCTCCCTGGAGGGGCTGGGAGGAGACTGAGGCACTTGCCTCCAGCACAAAATTTAAGGAGGCACCAAAAATCTTAGTTATCAAGATAAATATTTTAGTGCGATCTTTTTTTTTTAATTTTTTATCCTTACCTAAGGACATTTTTCCATTTTTTGTTCAGATAGAATGGGAGGGAGAGAGAGAGAGAAACATTGATTTGAAAGGGACACATCGAGTGGCTGCCTCCCGCACAGCCCTGACCCAACCAGGGCCGGGGACAAACTGCAACCGAGGTACGTGCCCTTAGCGGGAACTGAACCCGGATCTCTCTGGACCGCAGGCCGACACTCTAACCGCTGAGCCAAACCGGCTAGGGCTTAGTGCAATCTTTAAAAAAAAATCAAAATTGATCCAAAACACCCACAAGGAACAAAAATTCTAAATAAAGACAGGATCATTCCTGCACTTTTGAGAACTACCCTAACCTCCCCCTCATTGGGCCCTGCTCCCTGGCTGCTGTTGGAGACAGTCCTGCCGCCCGGGCCACATCATAGCATGAGATTTGGGCAGAGCCAATGGAAGCTGTAACTCTTGTCTCAGCTCTATTCCTGGGACAACCCAGGGCCTTCATACAAAGAGCTGTGGTTTTCTCTTATGTACAGTGAAGGGGATGTGGGTGCTTGTCTTGGGACTGATGCAGCAATGACCACACACTAGTTGGCTTGAAACAACAGAATTTATTCTTTTGTGGCCTAGAGGCCAGAGTCTGAAATCAAGGTGTCAGCAGGGCCACACTCCAGCCTACATTTCTCAGGGAGGATTTTTCCTGTCTCTGCCAGCATCTGGGGGCTCCAGGCATCCTTGGTTTGGGGCTGCATCAGTCCAACCTCTGGCTTCATTGTCATATCATCCTTTCCTCTTTTATTTGTGTCAAATCTCCCTCTGCCTGTCTCTTGTTAAAGACTCTTAGGCCCGGCTGGTGTGGCTCAGTAGATTGAGCACTGTCCCATGGACTGAGAGGTCCTGGTTGGATTCCCAGACAGGCCACAGGCCCGGGTTGTGGGCTTGATCCCCGGTGGGGAGCATTCAGGAGGCAGCCAATCGATGTATCTCTCTCACGCCAATGTTTCTATCTCTCCCTTCTTCTCTCTAAAAAAATTAATAAAAACATATTTAAAAACAAACAAACTCAGGATTGCTTTTAGGGCCCATCTGGATAATCCAGGATAATCTCCTCAGCTCAAGATCCTTAATTTGATCATATCAGCAAAGACCCTTATATTAGTCTGGGGTCTCCAGAGAAACAGAACCATTGGGATAGATAGATAGATAAGTAGATAAGTAGATAGATAGATAGATAGATAGATAGATAGATAGATAGATAGATAGATAGATATAGAAGAGGAGATTTGTTATAGGAATTGGCTCACATGGTTATGGAGGCCATGAAGTTCTACCATATGCTGTCTGCAAGCGGAGACCCAGGAAAGCCAGTGGTATAATTCAGCCTGCGGCCAGGCCTGACAATCGAGGGCTGATGGTGTAAATCCCAGTCAAATTCTGAATACTGGAGAACCAATGTCCAACGACAGAAGACAGATATTCTCAGCTTAAGCAGAAAGGAAATTCTCCCTTTCTTCTTCTTTTTGTTCTATGGGGCCCTTGATGGATTAGATGAGGGCCACCTGCATTAGGGAGGGCCATCTGCTTTAGTCAGTCCACCAATTCAAGTGCGAGTCTCTTCCAGAGACACCCTCACAGGCACACCCAGAAGTCATGTTTGACCAGCTATCTGGGCATCCCTTGGCTCACTCAAGTTGACACATAAAATTAACCATCACAACCTTTCTTTGGTTAAAGGTACATTCACAGGGTCCAGGGATTAAGAGCAGATATTTCTGGGGGGAGCCCTGGCCGGTTTGGCTCAGTGGCTGGAGCGTCGGCCTGTGGACCAGAGTCCCTGGTTCGGTTCCCTCTAGGGGCACGTAACAAAAAAATAAAATATATATATATATCTTTGGGGGCACTGCTATTCAACTACCACAGAGGGCTTCCCAAGCAAAGGGTTCTGTGACACTTGGTGCTCAATCAGATTCCAAATGTACCTGTCTCATGTGCCATGCTCTCAGGTACCTCCACCACAGGTTCTATCTCTGCCTGTGCTTTTTTGTTTGTTTTTGTTGCTGTTAATCCTCACCCAAGGATATTTTTTCCATTGATTTTTAGAGAGAGAGAAACATCAATGTGAGAGAGACACATTGCTTGGTTGCTTCCTGCATGCCCCCTTACTGGGGCCGGGGATCAAACCTGCGACCCAGATACCTGCCCTTGACTGGGAATCAAACCCATGACCCTGTGGTGTGCAGGCTGATGCTCTAACCACGGAACCACATCGGCCAGGACTGCCTGCACTTCTTAATGTAATCATGACCATGGCGCTCCAGCCAGACCCATTTTTAGGAGCCCTGCGTGGCTTACCAAGGGTCATGGAGCTAAGTGCCAGAGCTGAGATGTGCACCTGTGCCCTCTCTCTACTCTCTCTCCGCCAGGCTCTCCTAGGTGACCAGTACGGCCCCTGTCCAGTCCCCACACTGATTGAGGAGAAGGAGTGGGAGACACTGAAGGCCCAGCTGATCACCAGGCCAGGTGACCTGGAGCTGGTGGCTCACCACTTCCAGAGGGATGAGAACACTGTGCCCCCCACCTACGTGCTGCAGGCCCTGGGCACCAGGGAGACCCACGGGCCCGAAGAGGCCACCCTGACTTCTGTGCTGCGCCGTGGAGCCCAGGAAGCCAGGAAGCTGGGCCTCATCACCCAGGAGCAGTGGCATCGCTACTACCGGTCAGGTAAGATAGTGAGACTCCCCTCAGGATCCATGGGAAATGCCCATGTGTTGAGAATATACATTGAGTATTGTCCAAAGGCAATTTCTATGAATGCCAAGCCAGCCTACCTCCCGAAACCCTGGTTCTGAGAAAGGTCATGGAGAGTTATCCCTGTTCCAGTTAAATCTTTGTCTCTTAGGATCATTCTCTCCTCCTCTGGCTCCATCCCTTCTTCCAGGGAGGCTCCTGGCTTTGGAGGATATATTCTAAAACAACCATCATCCCTCTTTACCTTGGACTGAGAGGCTCCAGGGATGCAAGACTGTTAGGGCAAACTCAGGACAGTCCTTGAAAAAATGAATGAGTGGGTCTCCCTGTGTTAGCCCGAGTTAGACCTGCTGAGAACCGCGTCATCTGGCCTTGCTGCACCTGCCTCAGAGGAGTCTCACCTGCCCAAGGTGAGAGAAGGGATTTGCCCCTGTGACTGTTGAGTCCGTCACCCAGTTCCCACCTGGTCCTTACCTCTCACCTCTCCCCCAACCTCCCCCCACATCATCCTGCACTCCAGGTACCAGAAAAATTTTTCTAAAAATGCAGCATGATCAGTTCATTTCCCCACCACTTGCTGCCAGCAGGAAACGGGTTCTTGTTATTGCTCATGGGTTAGTTACAAGTCAGTTTGTGGGTTATTAGTATGTCAACTTATATTACCAAACATATTACATATAGCAATTTATGTTACCCAAAATGTTAAATATATAAATTTATATTACTGAAAATGTTAAATATATAAATTCATTTATCTATATATTAAATATGTGAATTTATATTATGAACGTATTAAATGTATAGACAAATTAAGTATATTGACTGATTGATTTAAAGATATTAATATAGTAATTTATATTAATAATATTTACATTTTATTAAAATATATCAATTATTATCTATTAGATAGATACTAATTCTGGTAATGACATATTCATTTTTAAAAATAAACTTTTTGGAGGGGGCATCATTTTAGATAAACAGGAAAGTTACAAGGTTATAAAAGCTAAAAAGAGGGCAGAGTTTCTTTTTGTTCTTTGCTCAGATAAGTTAACATCTCATGTGATCACAGTGGGTTTGTTGGAACTGAGAAATTAATACTGATACCTAATGTCAGTACATGATGATTAACTAGACTCCAGACTTCACTCAGATTTCTTCAGTTTTCCCATTTACATCCCCTCTATGTCCCAGGACCCCACCTAGGACCCCACATTGTGTTTAGTCGATGTGTTACCTTAGGCTTCTTTGGTGTCTGACAATTTCTATCTTCCCTTGTTTTACCTTGACCATTTTGAGGAGTACTGGCCAGGCGTTTTGTAGAATGACCCTCACTCTGGGCTTGTCTGGTGTTTTCTTGTGATTGGACTGGGATTATAGGTTTCTGGGAGGAAGATCACAGAGGTGACATTCCCTCTCCATCCCGTCATGTCAGGGGTACCTGATGCCCACTTGACATCACATGTGATGCTAACCTTGATCCTTTGGTGGAGATAGGAAAGACATATCAATTTTGAATACACTGTTTATGTGACAAATGTTAATGGCTACTGTTTATCGAACACTTACTATGTTGCTATTGTTTGCTCTATGACACAAAGCTAACTATGAGAATTGTTTGGTGAGAATGTCTGCCATCAAGGCCACAATCAGTGTCTAGGGTCTGTGCTTTGATGGGCTGGATTTACATCTCAGCCTGGCCCCTTTCCAGCTGTATTGACTTCTGGCAGGCTTAGAGCCTCAGTTTTCTCATCTGTAAAATGGAACTAGTCAGAGTTATCATGTCATGGAGTCATTGTGGGATTTAAAGGATTGTGTCCCAGCCATGACTTCATTCAAGCTATAAGCAGCAATGTCAAACTTCACCTGTTCAGAAGTCCCTCATGAAAGAACAAATAGAAACTCCTTGAAAGTAGCAGAAAGCACTATGCATGTCAGCATGGTGTCTCAGGGCATGTTATATTCCAGGTCCCTTGCTTTTTAAAAAATGTTTTCTTTTGAAATAGCAGTTCACAGGAAGTTGCAAAAAAAAAAAAAAAAAAAAAGGTAGAAAGAGGTTCCATGTATCCTTTTTTTATTATTTTTATTTTAAAGAATAAAGAGTTTATTACTTACAGGCCCTGGAGTGAATGAGGCACACCAGGGAGCACACAGTGAGGTGTGGGGATGGTGAGAGAGAGAGAGAGAGAGAGACTGAGGATCTACTTTTTATTTATTTATTTTGATATTCAATATTGTTTTATATTCATTTCAGGTATACAGCATAGTGGTTAGACATTTATATAATTTACAAAGTGATTCCCCTGATAAATCTAGACACCATAGTTACTACGATATTATTGATTAAATTCCCCCTGTGACTATTTTGTGACTACCAACCATATATCCTTTAACCCGTTTCCACCAAAAAGTAACAGCTTGCAAAACTAGAGTACAATATTACAACCAAGAAGTGGACATTGTTACAATTCAGAGAGAGAGAGTCACTTTTACAGGCATACTTGTGTGTGTGTGTATGTGTGTGTGTGTGCACGTGCACATGCCTATGTGTGTGTATTTCATTCTGTGCAATTGTATCACCTGTGTAGCTTCAAGGAACCACCACAGTCAATCCATAGTACTGTTTTCTTACTGGAAAGATCCCTCCCGCTATCCCTGTAGAGGCACACTTACCCAACACCCAGCCTCCCTGGCAACCACTAATTTGTCTCCACCTCTATAATTTTATTTCAACATGTTACATTATAGAAGATGGAATTGCATAGTCTGTAATCTTTTGATTGCCGTTGCTACTTCAGCATAACGTGCTCAGCTTTTCACAAGGACTAGTTCATAGAAAATCCTCATAACAGCCCCTCAAGATTGAACTAGTATATCCATGTTACAGTGGAGGAAACAGATTCAGAGAGGTGCAGTGATTTGCAGAAGTTAACACAGCTTGAAGATAGTCTTGGATTGGTTCGTGCTGAAATATGTTCAAGAAGGATCTCATTTGGGGACTGGTAGTTGCCTTCATACCTCTGACTTCCATTCACAGAGCTGAGGCGAGTGTGGGGTCACTCCAAGGAGGACTTTTAAGTGGCTCTTGTCTTTGGCTCAGAGACTAAGTCCTGTCTCTAAGAGCCTGCAAAGAGCTACGAGCCTCTGCCGAGTACAGGGCAGCTTAAAAAATAACTTCTTGGGTCTGATTGCTATTTCCAAACAATGGCCTCCAAGAAGAAGTCAGTGTGGGCCTTTGGTTCTGGAATATATGGGTTTTCAGGGCAGCTGCTATGTGCTCTGGGACAAGGGTCTGGCAAACAATGGCCTGGGGGCCAAATCTAGCCCACAATTAGTTTTTGTAAATAAAGTTTTATTGAAACATACTCAAGAGCATTCGTTTGCATGTTGTCCATGGCTATGTCATGTCACTCAGGCACATGTTGAGCTTCAGAACCAATATCCCCACCTCCCAAATGTGTCTCCCAACTGTCCCCATTCAGGCCAGCTGATCACACAGTGATGACCACACTCTTCCCATCTCCTGTACTTTTGCAGTCATCGAGTGGGAGATAGAACGGGGCCTACTGAGCTTGACAGATGGGGACCAGGGGGCCACTGTCTTCTTGAGAGAGATCCGAGACCTTAACAAACACATCCTGGAAGACTGCACCCTAAAGATGGTGGACCGGCTTGCAGACGGCTGCCTTGACACAGATGCCCAGAACCTTCTCAGCAACCTCAAGGGGCGCATTGCTGACACGCAGCCTGGAGTCCTCAAGGCCCACCACCTGCCGTGGAGCCGTGACCTCGTGAACCCCCAAAATAAGGCTCATGCCCGGTACCTGAAGGCGCTAGGGGAGCAGTTTGTGGCCCGGGCTAACCACCAAATCCTTCAGCGCCTCCAGGAGCTGGAGGCAGGCAGGCAGGAACTGGCATGGCTCTACCAGGAGATCCGCCATCACCTGAGGCTGAGTGTCGAGGCCACCAGGACCTTCTGTGGGCGCCAAGAGCTCCTGGCCCAGGTGGGACAGAGACTCCTGCAGAGTAACAACCACCCCCACACGCCACTGGTGCTTTTCGGACCCCCAGGCATCGGAAAGACGGCTCTGATGTGCAAGCTGGCCGAGCAAGTGCCAGGGCTGCTGGGCTGCAAGACAGTGACCATCCTGAGGCTTTTGGGTACATCACAGATGAGCTGTGATGCCCCCAGCCTGCTCCAGAGTATCTGCTTCCAGGTGTGCCTGGCCTATGGGCTGCCCCTGCCTCCTGCTCAGGTCCTGGAGGTCCACACTAGGGTGGTTCAGTTTTTCCACACCCTTCTGCACACCGTCTCCTGCCGAAACTTCGAGTCCCTTGTGATCCTGCTAGACTCTGTGGATGATGTGGACTCCATCCACCGTGCTCGGAGGGTCCCCTGGCTGCCTTCTAAGTGTCCCCCAAGGGTCCACCTCATCCTCTCGGCCTGCTCAGGGCAGCAAGGGGTTTTAGATACTGTGCAGCAGACACTCATGGACCCAGAGTCCTACTGGGAGGTGAAACCCCTCTCCAGCAACCAAGGGCAAGAGATGATTCAGCTCCTGCTGACAGCCTCCAGGAGGACACTGAGCCCAGGGCAGAGGGATCTGCTCTGGGCCAGCCTCCCGGAGTGCGGGCACCCAGGGCAGCTGAGGCTGGCCTTTGAGGAGGCCCGGAAATGGGCCTCCTTCATTGTGCCTGCCCCTCTGGCCTCCACTGCTGAGGAAGCGATGCACCAGCTGTGTGCCCGTCTGGAGCAGACCCATGGGCAGCTCCTGGTGGCCCGAGTGCTGGGCTACATTGTGTCTTCTCGGTAAGTCTCTGCTTTTTCACCTCTTAAAAATTTTTTGGATTAATTTTATTTTTTAAGCTAATAAATAGAGCTCATGTACAAGAAAAATATAAAACATGCTACACAAAAGTCCCTCTCTTAAAAATAAATATGATTTAATGTACTAAGTTGTAATGTAATGTACAACTCATACATTTTAATGCACATTACTCAGAAGCATTAGTTGCAATGTATTTATTTTTTTCCTTTCTATTATTAAACCCTCACCCAAGGACATGCTTATTGATTTTAGAGAGAGGAAGTGGGAGAAGGGGAGAGAGAGAGAGAAATATCAATCAGTTGCCTCCCATACCTGGGATTGAACCCACAACCCAGGTATGTGCTGGGGATAGAGCCTGCAACCTTTTGGTGTATGGGACGATGCTCCAGCCAACTGAGCCACACTGGTCAGGGCAGTTGCAATGCATTTTTTGGAAAAGTGCTTTCTGCCTTACTTTTTTACACATAAAATTATTGTTGTTGTTATTATTATTTAAACAAACAAGGAAATTCTCAGAAAACCTCAAGCAAAAATCTTTTACAGACCTGAGAGTGTCTGGTAACAGTTTATAATATTAGTCTGGCCTTTATTATTATTATTTTCAATATAATCGTATTCTAGATCATGTTTTTTCTTTTCCAGCCATTCCCCATCCTCCTCCTCTTTGCCACCCATCAGCTTGTTCTCTGTAGCTATGGGTCTGTTTCTGTTTTGTTTATTTATTTGTTTAGTGTTTTAGAGTCCACATATAGTTAAATCATATGCTATTTGTCATTCTCTGACTTATTTCACTTACTATACT
The DNA here is from genome assembly GCF_014108415.1 of Molossus molossus. NCBI lineage: Eukaryota > Metazoa > Chordata > Mammalia > Chiroptera > Molossidae > Molossus > Molossus molossus. The sequence continues at coordinate 67,949,841 of NW_023425377.1, read as the reverse complement.
ACCCTCTAGGTCCATCCAGGTTGTCATAAATGGCAAGATTTCATTCTTTTTATGGCAGGGTAGTATTCCATTATATATACCATCTCTTCTTTATCCATTCATTGATTGATGGACACTTAGGTTGTTTCCCTATCTTGGCTATTGTAAATAATGCTGCAGTGAACACAGGGGTACATATGTCTTTTTGAATTAGTGCTTTGGATTTCTTCAAATAAATATCCAGAGGCAGAACTGCTGGGTGCATAAGGCAGCTCTATTTTGTTGTTGTTGTTGTTGTTGTTAATCCTCACCTGAGGAGAATATTTTTTCATTGATTTTTAGGTAGAGTTGAAGGGAGAGAGAGAGAGAGAGATTGGTTGCTTCCCAAACAACCCCAACCAGGGCCCGGGATCAAACCTGCAACCCAGGTAGGTACGTGTCCTTGACCGGGAATCAAACCCATAACCCTTTGGTCCGAGAACTGATGCCCTAACTGCTGGGCCAAACCAGCCAGGGCTGACAGCTCTATTTTTAATTTTTAAACCTCCACACTGTTTTCCACAGTGACTGCACCAATTTACAATCTCGCCGACAGTGCACTAGGGTTCCTTTTTCTCCGTGTTTAACTTAACTTGAGACAGAAAGCATGCTCTCCTCTCTTAGGGCTACTGTAACAAATCGCAAACTGGGTGGCTGGCTTAGAACAAGAGAAATGTACTCTCTTAAGTTGCTGGAGTCCAGAAGTCTCAAATCAAGGTGTCAGCACGGCCGTGCTCAGGTGCTAGAGAAGAATCTGTTCTACGCCTTTCTTGGGGTTCTGTAGCTTGTAAACTCATCACCAATCTCTGCTTACAATGTCTCCTGACCTCTCCCTGTGAGTGTCTCTCTGTCTGAATTTCCTTCTTCTTGTGAGGACACTGCTCATTAGATTAGGGCCCACCTTAATCCTGGATGACCTCATCTTAACTTGATACTTCCCCAAAGATTGTTTTCAAACAAGGTCCCATTCACAGGTTCCAGGTTGACACTAATTTTGGGGAAACACTATTCACCCCCCAAGAATTCACATATCATAAAGTTCGCTCTTTTAAAGTGTACATTTCACCCTGGCCGGTGTGGCTCAGTTGGTTGGGCATTGTCCTGTGCGCTGATCAGGGCACATGCCTGGGGTTGCGGGCTCGATCCCCAGGAGGCAGTAGATCAATGCTTCCCTCTCCTGAATCGATGTTTCTCTCTCTTCCTCTCTCTCTAAAAAAATCAATAAAACTATTTTTAAAAATGAAATTATAAAATATACGTTTCAGCGGCATTTTGTATAGTCCCAGTGTCATGTAACCACTATCCATCTCCAGAACATGTCGTCCCCCGCAAGGAGGCCCGTCCGAATTAGCAGTCCCTCCCCAGTCTCCCTTCCCCAGTTCCCGACACCCACTAATCTCCTTTCTGTCTCTATGGAGACAGAAATGTAATATTTCTTTTCTAAAATTTTTACTTTGAAATACTTTCAAATTATAGACTAGTGGAAGAACTCCCATAGCACAAATAATTCCTGTTTTCTCAGCCTTTCACTACCGACATTTGGGGCCAGATCGTTCTTTGCAGTGTTTGGGGGCCTCCTGTGCACGGTAGGGTGGTGAATACCACCCTGAGGATTAACAAAAAGAGAGAGAGAAAAGAGAGGCCAGCATCCTGGCCTCCTCTACCCACAAAATGCCAGTAGTACCTATGTCCATCATGACAACCAAAAATATCTCAGGATGCCGCGAGGTGTCCCCTACAGGCAGAATGAGCCCTAGCTGAGAACTGCTGCCAAGCGCCCTTCCTCCAGAATCACCAATTTGCTACATTAGCTTTGTCTCTCCCTCTCTCCCTTTTTCTCCCTCTTATTTATCAATAAATAAATTCACTTTTTCTATTTTCCTGTCTATCTATCTATTTTTTTCTTTCTTTCTATTTTTCTACTGATCTATCATCTATTTATCTCCAGCTAGCTATTTTTCTTTTATTTATAATTCTTTTTTTTTTTAACCTCACCGGAGGACATTTTTGCATTTATCTTCAGATAAAGCAGGAGGGAGAGAGGGGGGAAGAGGGAGAGAGAAACATCGATGTAAGAGAGACACTTTGACTGGTTGCCACCCAGACGACCCCAACTGGAGCCAGGGACAAACTGCAACCAAGGTACGTGCCCTTTGTGAGAACTGAACCCAGGACTCTCTGGTCTGCAGGCGGACACTCTAACCGCTTAGCCAAACCTGCCAGGGCTATAATTCTTTCTCTTTATCTATCTTTTTTTTTTTTTCTCTCTCTCTTTTTTTTAATCCTCACCTGAGGATATTTTTTCTGTTTTATCCTCCCCCGAGGGCATTTTTTTCCATTTTTTGTTCAGATAGAGTGGGAGGGAGAGAGAGGAAGAGAGAGAGAGAGAGAGAGAGAGAGAGAGAGAGAGAGAGAAACATCAACGTGAAAGGGACACATCGAGTGGCTGCCACTCGCATGACTAACCAGGGCCGGGGACAAACTACAACCGAGGTACGGCTACAACCGAGGTATGTGCCCTTAGCGGGAACCGAACCTGGGTCTTTCTGGACCACAGGCCGACGCTCTAACTGCTGAGCCAAACCAGCCAGGGCCTTTTTTTCTATCTTTTTACTTATCTATCTATCTAATCTCTGTCTCAATATCTATCTACTTATACACACATACACATACAAACACACACATAATTTTTTCCCTGAACTATTTGAGAATTCATTACAGGTGTCACCTCCTTTCCCTTAAATGTGTCACATATTTCCTAAGAACAAGGACAGTTAGAACCCTACATTGGCCCTGGCCGGTTTGGCTCAGCAGTTAGAGCATCGGTCCATGGTCTAGAGAGACTTGGTTTCGGTTCCCGCTAAGGGTATGTACCTCAGTTGCAGTTTGTCCCCGGCCCCAGTTGGGATAGTGTGGATGGCAGCCAGTCGATGTCTCTCTCTCACATCAATGTTTCTCTCTCTTCCTCCCTCTGTCCCTCTCACTCTATCTGAAGATGAATGCAAAAGTGTCCTCAGGTGAGGATAAAAAAAAAAAAAGAACCCTACATTGCCACAGGACAATTATAAAACTCAGGAAATGTATCATTGACATAATAATATTTAACACACATTTTATAGTTAAAACTTGCTAATTGTCACAAAAATGTCAATTCAGGATCACATGTTGCATTTAGTTGTCATCTCTTTGGTTTCCCATAATCTGAACATTCTGCTGTCTGTCTTTGTCCTTTTGAAGAGCACAGGCCATATTCCTCAATTTTTAATGGAGAGATATATAGATAGATAGATAGATATATCTTGGTCCGGTTTATTTTTAATCCTTACCCAAGGATATTTTTCCATTTATCTTTAGATAAAGTGGGAGGGAGGGAAAAAAGGAGGGAGGGTGAGGGGGGAAGAGAGAGAGAAACATCAATGTGAGAGAGACACATGGACTGGTTGCCTCCCACACGACCCCGACCAGGGCTGGGGACTGAACCACAACTGAGGTACATGCCCTTGACTGGAATCGAACCCACAACTCTTTGGTCCACAGGCCGACGCTCAAACCACTGAGACAAACCAGCCAGGGCTCTCGGTCCTGTTTTCGAATAATGACTCTGGTTCAGCAGGTCTGGGGTGAAGCTGGGACCTGGTGTGTCTCTGCTGTGATGCTGCTGGTCCAGGGAGCACAGCTGGGGGCTGGAGGAGATTGTAGTTTACCCACCTGGTTTGGTCTGCTTCCTCCTGATCACACCCAAGTTAAACCTGAATGATATTGGGCCCCTCTTGGGTACCAATTTTCCCCCACTGTAAATTTGCAATGTTTCCCTTTGTAATTAATAAACAACATGTGAGGAGATCTCAGGAAAAAATCTGAGAGCAAACACCTCTGAAGAATCGACCTCAAGCTTGTGTCTACATTGAATTTCAGGCTTGTAGCATGGGAGTCAGCAAAACTGTAACAGGAAAATCCAACTCTAGTGTGTTTACAGAGTTCAAAGAAATGAAGGCTTAAATGAGGCTGCTCAGCTCAGAGAAAGTTTCAGGGCTGCAAACTGATGAACCTGGGTCAGTATGGTCAGGAGCAATTGCTGAGAGATGCCAGTTTTGGACAGTGATTCAGAAATAAGGAGCCGGAGGGAGGAGAAGCAGCCAGCAGCCTAGCTCCCAGCCCCAGGAGGGTGGGATAGAGGCCAATTAGCAGGCACACCAGGCAATAGAGCTTTCCCTTAAGAAAAGCTCTCAGGAACACTGGAGCCTATCATCAGAAATGCTTGACAATGCAATTTTGCCTCTTCTCAGTTTTGGGGCAGTTTTCTGCTTTCTGACCTTTGTCTTTCACCAAAAAATCAGGCAAGATGGGTGGGATCAGTGAGGGGGCTTTTCGTCTGTTTGTTTATTGGTTAGTTTGCCAGGAACAGAATCCCACTCACACTAATAAGGGCTTTATGCCGAGGCCCTGGGAGGAGCTTGGGAATCCAGAGCCACTCCAGAGCCAACTCCAGGGGGCATACCCCAGATTTTGCCATTGGTGCCCCAAACTGGGGAATGTTCCAGAATAAAGGGGTTTGGCCATCAGGCCACTGGGATGTTGTCTTTATGGAGGAAGAAAGTTGTCATGGAAACTGGCAAGCCACAGAAATCTGGGCAGTTTCTCATCCCTTCTCCCTCTGGATCCTTTCTACACGTCAGCTTTTGTTCTAGACTCTTCCTTTCTTTTCCCAGAAGTTCAGCTTGCCTCAAGCTTCCGTTGGCATCCTGAACTCCCATTTCAGAGACCTGATGCCATCATCCTGGCTCCTTGAATCCTGATTGCAAAATCTGGGAGACAGAAATCAATTGGCCTTTTCGGCCCTGTCTGATCTGATTGGTAAAGCAGGCAGGTGTCTGGTAGGCAGGTAGGACCACCCCTCCTCTAGGTGGGGAAGGCAGTTTAAGGATGGTGACCACGGGATAGGTGATTTCAGTGCCTCCAGTTCATGAGAGTATGTCATGTGTACAGACAGAGTCGGTGATGGTTGGGAGCCTGGCTCTGGAGAAGACCTGAGCTCTTTTAGGCCAGTGGTTCTCACCTGGGGAGATTCTCCAACCCCCTCCTCACCCTCCAGGGAACACTTGGTAATGTCTGGAAACATTTTGGTTATCATAGCTCGGGGGAGGGAGTGGCTGCTACTGACATCTAATGGGTGGAGACCAAGGATGCTGCTCAACACTCTACAGTGCACAGGACACCCCTCCCCTCTGCCAGAGAATGATGGAGCCCTACATGTCAGAAGTACTGAGCGTGAGAAAGTTTGCCTTAGCCTGAGATACTCTGTCTGCTCACTCTCCCTCTCTCTCTGTCTCTCCTTGATGTTGATACCCACCTTGTATACATCAGAAAATTTTAAGTGAGCAAGTATTCTGTATATGTGAAGAATGTGGCAAGTGTCTTGGTCAAAATGAAGACTTTGCTTAACATCGGAGAATTTTTTAAAAATCCACATGAGAGTACCCTGGCTGGTTTGGCTCAGCAGTTAGAGTGTTGGCCTGGGGTCCAGAGAGACCGGGGTTCGGTTCCCGCTAAGGGCACGTACCTCAGTTGCAGCTCGTCTCCGGCCCTGGTTGGGTCGTGCGGGAGGCAGCCACTCAATGTGTCCCTTTCACGTTGATGTTTCTCCCTCTCTCTCTCTTCTTCTCTCTCTCTCCCACTCTATCTGGACAAAAAAAAAAAAAAAAAAAAAAAATGTCCTTGGGTAAGGATAAAAAAATCCACATGAGCAGTTGCAGTTTCTAGCCAGTGAGGTGCAAACAGAACCTCCCTCTGCCCTGCTCTGAAAGGATCTCTGAGAGTCTTCATCCCCACACTGCGCTTCACTGCGGGCAAATCCAGTTCTCCAGTCTCATGCGCGAAGGTGTGAGACAGTTCTTTCGGTTCAGCACCAAAACTTCAGTTGGTCATCCTATTTAAAGCCGCTCCCTTTCTCTCACTCAGCCCTTTCTCAGGCCAGGAAACAGGACGGGCACAAGTGGTTTCTGCATCATTTTCCTAAGTTACCTCCTCTCTCCCTCCCTACGCTCCTTGGGGAGGGATGGTTTGAGGTTCTGTGACTGTGGGTACAGAAGGAAAGGTCTTATTTGATGGGTATATCTGGAACCAGGTATTGATGCCCACTGGGCCTGGGCACTATCCAAGTGCTGATCCTTTGGTGACGTGCAGGACACTGTGCAGCTGGCCGTGTCCCTCCCTCCCTTGGCGTCTGTGTCCTCCACACGCAGGAGACACAGCTGTGTTTCCATCCTCCTTCCTACAGGCAAGGGGTCTCGGAGGCCGAGCTGAAGGACATCCTGTCCTTGGATGATGAGGTCCTGCAGGCTGTGTACCAGGACTGGACCCCGCCGAGCAAGGAGCTGCTGCGTTTCCCACCCCTGCTGTGGGTGAGGCTTCGTCGTGATCTGGGAAACTGCTTGGCCAGGCGGCCCGTGGATGGCTTCACACTCCTGGCCATCGCCCACAGGTAGGTCCAGTGCTAAGGTGGAGCTGTCTGGGTGTCCAACAGCAAGAACTCACTGCTCAGGCTCTTCCTTGACCCGGAGCCTCTTCTCTCCCCATTCCCAGGGATCGAGTCCACTTGGAACAGCATTTAAGGATTTCCATGCACAGACTCTAACACAACTAATTTATTGTTTAAATTGAGGGGAAATTCACATATAAAAGTCACCATTTTAAAGTGTACAATTCAGTGGCACTTAGTACAATTCACAGTGTGGTGCAACCATCCCCTCTAAGTAGTTCCAGAACATTTTCATCACCCCAGAGGAGACCCCATCCCCATGAGCAGTTGCTCCCCACTTCCCCCGCAGCCCCCGGCAACCACTAATCCACTTTCTGCCTCTGTGGGTTTGCCTGTCCTGGACATTGCATATAGATAGAGTCATACAACGTGTCTGGCTTTTCTCACTCAATATCATGTTTTTGAGATGCATCCACATTGTAGTGTGTGCTAAAGCTTCATTCCTCTTTATGATTGTATGGATGAATTACTATTTATTTATCTGTTCATCCATTGATGGATTTGGGGCTGCTTCCACCCTTTGGCGAGTGTGAATAGTGCTGCTAGGAACTTGCATGTACATATTTTCATTCTTTTGCTATGTACTCGGAGTAGATATATATATTGTATATAATTCCAGGAATGGATTGCTGGGTCATACAGTAACTTACTTTATGTTAACATGAGAAGTCCAAAGATTCCATTTTAAAGTAATTTATTTGAGGGGAAAAAAGATGTGCCAATTTAGAGATAAATGTTAGGTAAGAAATAGGACAGGTGGTCAGAAGACTTAGTGAGCATCTGGATGGTGGTTTAGGATGGACTGCATTTGGGAACTACCTCCTGGAAGGCCAGTGGCCAACTCTGAGCTTGTCCAGTCTCCCAGGCCCACCAGCCCATGTCCCCTCTCTGCAGACAGCTGGCTGAGGTAGTCCGAGAACGCTACTTGTTGGGTCCTGAGAAAGCCAAGAGGCACGGAATGCTAGCTGACTTCTTCTTGGGGACCTGGAGCCAGGGCACCAAGAAACTCATCACCCTGCCACTGGTGGGGAAGCCCCTGAACCTGGACCGCAAGGTGAGGTGTCTACACCCCTGTCCCCCACCTCCAACCTCCACCCTGCTTTGGGAGCCAGACCACATCACTATTCACACATTTTCTTCCAGTCTTTCTTCTTATATGCCCAGGACCTCTAAGACTTGGCACCCTTAGCTGGTGTGCTGCCCCCTGACTTTTTGCCTCTCAAACACCTCAAGGCCCAGCTTAAATGCCTCTTCCTTGAGGAAGCCTTCCAGGTTTTTCTCCCTTCTCGATTACTTGTTCCTTACTTCATGTTCCCTTCACTCTGAGGTAGATCTTAATTTTTTAAACCTTTAATTTTGAAACCATTTTATTATTATTATTTTTTAAAATTATTTTTCCTTTATTGATGAGAGAGAGAGAGAGAGAGAACATCGATTGGCCGCCTCCTGCATGTCCCCCACTGGGGATCGGGCCCACAACCTGGGCATGTGCCCTGATTGGGAATTGAACCGGTGACCTCTTGGTGCATCATGGGTTGATGCTCAACCACTGAGCCACACCAGCCGGACTAGTTTTGAAATCATTTTAGATGTACAGAGGTGTTGCGAATCGAGTACAGAGAGTTCCCAGGGGCTCTTCCATCAGTTTCCCCTGACATTAACATCTTCTGTAACCATGGCATATTATTACAACGAGCAAAGACACTTGTAAATCTTTTTTTTGTCATAGATTTTTATTTTTTCTTTGTCTCCCAGGATGGACAGGGGAGGCCAGAGGCAGGGCCAGGCCTGATTGTTTCTCGGTGCTGCCCTTTCTTCTCTCTGACGACTCACAGATCTTTCTCTTGTGCCCAGAATCCTTGCAGGCTGTTTCATCCTTTCCCTCTAGGATGTGGTCTGCACTCCTTCCTGGCCTCCCAGCCGCAGGAACTCCTGCTTCAGTCCATCCTCCCCCAAAATGCTTCTGACAATGCAATCTGAACACGGGGCTCCTCTTATACCTCCCACGGCCCCCTAACACCCTCCCTGTCCTATCCAACCTCCCCAGCCTGATATTCATGATCTGCCTACAAACTCTCTAGTCTCATTTCCCACCATGATTGCCCGCTATGTGTTATAATTCAGCCCTCCCCAAACTCTCATTCTGCTCTCTCCCACCTCTGGACCTTTGCCCAGGAATCCCATTGTTTTCTGACACATTTCATCAGACAGACTCCTACTTATCCTTTGAGGCTCTGCTCCAATGCCCCTTGGATTCCCTGAATCCCACATCCCTTCCTCTGCCCCAGCTCAACTTGTGGTGGGTACAGGGCATCTCTGCCTGGAGTTGCGTGCTCATTCTCTCCAGCATCACCTGGTGCCCAGCCCGGTCTATGTTTGTGGAGTGAATGAATGAGCTCATGTGGTAGTAGCCTGGCTGCCATCCCCTCCTCCTCTGCAGGTGGCCCCCCAACCCCTGTGGTTTTCAGATACTGTTGCAAACCTGCGGAAACTGAAGGAGTTACCCTATCACCTGCTCCACTCAGGCCGCATCCAGGAGCTGAAGCAGGAGGTGCTGGGTAAGCCCTGGGCAGTCTCCACTCTCCACCATGCTCCGCCTTTCCAGAGCCTGGGAAACGCGAAGGGCAAAAGTCAATGTTCTTGGCTTCTCTGGGGGCACTGGGTCACCTGGTGTGGTTCTGCAGCCCCTTTCCAGGGGACACTTGGCAATGTCTGTGGATTTGGTTGTCAAGACTCAGGAAGGGGGTGCTACTGGCATGGAGTGCTAGTTGATAGTGCAGAGGGTGAGAAAGTCAGCTTTAGAATGAAAGAGGCCCTGTTTATCTGTATCAATATATCATCAATTGTCTCCACCTCTGTTTATCTACCACCTGTATCTATTAGTCATATCTACCTGTCATATTTGTCTTTTTATCATTTCTATCTCTATCTCTTATCTATATCTTTTTATCTATCTATTCATCTATTGTCTATCCATCCATTTTTCTTTTTGTGTATTTATCTATCATCTCTATCTCTAAGTACCATTTATGTTTGTCTATCATTTCTATCTCTCTCTGTCATCTGTGTCTATCATCTTTATGCCTTTCCATCAATCATCTATCTATTCATCCATCTTTCTATCTATCCATCTATTTGTCTGTTTTTTCTTTCTATCTTTCTTTCTTTTCTTTTCTTTTCTTTTCTTTTCTTTCAGTCATCCTTGTGATTCTCAACCAGGATGATTCTGCTCCCCAGGGGACTCTTGGCAATGTTTATGATTTTGGTTATCATGACTTCGGGGGGATGCTATTGGTATGTGGTGAGTGGAGACCAGGGATCCTGCTCAACACCCCATTGTGCACAAGACTACCCACCAAAGAGAATCACCCAGCAGTGCCAAGGGTAGAACCCCTGGGTGAACCAGAGAGGTGAGAGCTCACCTCCCTGGATGAACTAGAGAGAGGCATGAGCTCCCCACAGCCTCCCATTCTCCCCGCAGGCAACATGAACTGGATTTCCTGCCGGGGTGTCTCTGGGGGCATCGAGAGCCTGTTGGATGACTTTGACCTGTATGCCCCTCATGTGGACTGTCTTGAGGTGGGTCTGGTCCGAGAAGCCCTCCAGCTGTGCCGCCCGGCTGTGGAGCTCCGGGGCATGGGTGAGTGAGCTGGCCTGGCGGGGGGTCCACTCTGTACTGACCACTAGAAGCCCACTCTCCTCATTGAGCTGGATTTTTATTAACCAGCACACCTTTCCTGCCTACACCTTTGGGGTTTCTCTCAGTCTAGCCTCTAGAACTTTCCATTGAATTTAGGAATGCTTTGGAGTGATAACTACCAAAACAGTGCCTATCCCCTTGCCTATCTCCCAGCACCTGTTTCTAGAAAGGACCAGGTAGGTGATATTTCAGATAAAATCAATGAAATAATGTCAGTACTTGATATAACAAGAGAGAAAACATAGAAATTTTTTTTTATTGATAAAATATAAAAAATAATTATAATAATTGAGCATGACTTTTTGGTAACTCAGGTCTGCTAATGAAAAAGATGAGGGCATATGTGTTCTGGGGAATAACATTTTGCTTAATTGTGGTTCAAAGTCAGTATTTCCTGTCATTCCATCTACTGCAAACACTGATCTGTAAAAATCATTCTCGCTCTCAGGCAAATCACTGGGCTGCCCTAGAGACCGGAGAATCTCTGAGTCTTTAGTTGATACTCTGTCCAGGATGGTTTTCTGTTTGTTTTTGTTTTGTAAACTTATGGTAAAATGCATGTAACACAAAATTTACCGTTGTCATTGTTTTTAAGTGCACAGTTCAGTGGCATTGCCAATCACATTGTTCTGTAACCATCACCACTATTCACCTCCAGAACTTACCATCTTCCCAAACCTAAACTCTGTCCCCATTAAACACGAACTCCCCATCCCCTACCCCAGCCCCTGGCACCCACCCTTCTACTTTCTGTCTCTATGAATCCGACTATTCTCAGGACCTCATATCAGTGGAATCATACAGTATTTGACCTTTTGTGACTGGTTTATTTCACTCAGTATAATGTCCTCACATTTCATCCATGTCATAGTGTGTGTCAGAATTTCCTTCCTTTTTTTTTTTTTTAATTCTCATCCGAGGACATTTTTGCATATTTTGTTCAGATAGAGTGGGAGGGAGAGAGAGAAACATCAACGTGAAAGGGACACATGGAGTGGCTGCCACCCACATGACCCAACCAGGGCTGGAGATAAACTGCAACCGAGGTACATGCCCTTAGTGGGAACCGAACCCAGGTCTCTCTGGACTGCAGGCCACCGCTCTAACCACTGAGCCAAACCAGCCAGGGCAAATTTCCTTCCTTTTTAATGTTGAATAATATTCCACTGCATGGCTGGGCCATGCTTTGTTTACCCATTAACCCATCAATGGGCACTTGTGTTGTACATAATGTGCTGTGAACATGTGTGTACAAGTTGCTTTTCAAGACTGCTTTCAATTCTTTTTAAAATTTTTATCTTTATTGTTGAAAGTATTACAGATGTTCCCCCATTGACCCCCTCCACCCCACGACTATTCTGTGACAACCAATTTGTACTTCCTAACCCCTTCACCTTTTTCACCCATCCTCCCAACCCTCCTCCCAACTGGCTACCAACAAAAAGTTCTCTGTATCTGTGAATCTGTTTCTGTTCTGCTTGTTAATTTTGTTAGTAGATTCAATTGTTGATAGGTATGTATTTATTGCCATTTTATTGTTCACATTTTTATCTTCTTCTTCAAGATGACCCTTTAACATTTTATATAATACTGGTTTGGTGGTGATGAATTCCTTTAGATTTTTCTTGTCTGAGAAGCTCTTTATATGCCCATCAATTCTTAATGATAGCTTTGCAGGATAGAGTAATCTTGGTTGTAGGTCTTTACTTTTTATCACTTTGAATATTTCTTGCCACTCCCTTCTGGCCTGCAAAGTTTCTTTCGAGAAGTCAGCTGACAGTCTTATTGGAGCTCCCTTGTAGGTAACCAACTGCTTTCTCTTGCTGCTTTTAAGATTCTCTCTTTGTATTTAACCTTTGGCATTTTGATGATTAGGTGTCTTGGTGTGGACCTCTTTGGGTTCATCTTGTTTGGGACTCTCTGTGCTTCCTGGACTTGTATGTCTGTTTCCTTCACCAAGTTAGAGAAATTTTATGTCATTATTTTTTCAAATAGGTTTTCAATTTTTTGCTCTCTCTTCTCCTTCTGGCACCCCCATGATACAAATGTTGGTATGCTTGAAGTTGTCCCAGAGGCTCCTTACACTATCCTCATTTTTTTTGGATTCTTTCTTCTTTTTGATGTTCTGATTGGGTGTTTTTTGCTTCCTTATATTTCAAATCAATGGTTTGCTTCTTGGCTTAACCTACTCTACGGTGGATTCTTTGTAAATTATTCTTTATTTCAGTTAGTGTATCCTTCATTTCTGACTGGTTCTTTTATTTATTTTTTAAATATGTGTTTATTGATTTTTTAGAGAGAGAAGAAGGGAGAGAGAGAGAGAGAAACATCGATGTGAGAGAGAAACATCGACCAGCCACCTCCTGCATCCCCCTACTGGGGATCAAGCCCGCAACCCGGGCACGTGCTGTGACCAGGAATTGAACCAGGACCTCTCAGTCCATAGAACGATGCTCAATCCACTGAGCCATACTGACTGGACCGACTGGTTCTTTTTTATGCTCTTGAGGTTCTCATATATTCCTTGAACATCATTATAATGAGTGTTTTGTCTCTATTTTGTTTAGTTGTTTTTCTGGAGTTTTGTTCTGTTCTTTCATTTGGGACATGTTTCTTTGTCTCCTCATTTTGGCTGCTTCCCTGTGTTTGTTTCTATGTATTAGGCAGAGTTGCTACATCTTCTTGGCTTGGTAGAGTGGCCTAATTTAGTAGGTGTCTTGTAGGGTCCAGTGGCACAGTCTCCTTGATCACCTCAGCTGGGCATTTGAGGTACACCCCCAATGTGGGCTGTACACTCTTTTGTTGTAATTGAGTCTTGATCGCTGTTGGCACATCCATGAGACGGATTTACTCAGGTTGATCAATGACTGGCTGTGACCACTGACCAGTGACCTCTGACCATCTTGGAAGATCAACTGTGCAGGGGCCCACCCCACAGAGCAAGCCTTACTTCATCAGGGCCCTGGTACCCACTGAGTACACCCCTTGAATGTGTCATTTGTGGAAGTGGTTTGGTGGTGGTGCTTTGACGTGATCTGAAGCTGTCCACTGGTTGTGCTCGCTCTGGGGCAAGGTCAGCCACTGCCTGTGTTCTACCCAGGGCCACCAGGCATAAGCTACAAAGCGATCTGCAGATGGCTGCTTCTGGTGCTGGGCTTGGAGGTGCCCAGGAAAGGCCAAGTTATGAACCAAGACTGGCTACTGCTAGTGCTGGACCTGAGGACACTTAATGAGAGGTATGGGGCTTGCTGAGAGACCAGATGCTGCTTGTTTGAGAGATTTTAGGAAAATCTGAAGCAGGAGCCAAGACAGGCTAATCCTATGGTAAAGCCACTGGAAACAGCTTGGGTGGGCCTGAAAGTTGGGGGGGCAGGGCCTCAGGGGATCACCAGGTTGGGGCAAACAGTGTGAGCCAGGTTGCTGGAGTCTCAGTTATGGTGCCCTCTGCTGGCTCTATGGGGGAAGGGCTCATCAAAGGAATAATGGCCTCTGCCAGCACTTCCGTCTGGGAGAAAGCTGCCCCACCAGCATTATTCTTAATGACAAACAATTCAGTCCCTACCCCTATGTCTCTGGTGCCTTTCAAGCTGCTGCCCCTGTGCTGGAGCTCAGAGGGAGTGAGTCCAAGTAAATTCGTGTGCTGGCCCTTTAAGAGAAGCTGCTTAGGTCTCCCTCAGCCTCAGCCTCCCTCAGCCTCAATTTCCACTGGTTTTTACAGCCAGAGTTGTGGGGACTTCTCTTCCTGGCATTGAAATCCTGAGCTGGGTGCCTGATGTGGGACTGGGACCCCTCATTCCTCAGGGGGTACCTCCACAGCCCAGATATCCCTTACCAACTGCCCCTCCTACCAGTCTCAATGTGGCCTCTTCTTTAATTTCATAGTTGTAAGATTTCCATTCAGCTCGATTTCAGGCAGTTCTGAATGATGGATGGTCTGTAGTTCAGTTATAATCTTGATGTGGTGTGGGAGGAGGCAAGTACCAAGTTTACCTATGCTGACATCTTGACCAGTGCTTTCAGTTCTTTAGGGTATATACCCAGAAGTGGGCTTTCTGAGTCATATAGTCTTTCTGGGTTTAACTTTTTGGGAACTTCCATACCATTTTCCTCAGCAGCTGCACCATTTTGTAATCCCACCAACAGTGCCCAAGGGTTCCAATTTCTCCACATCCTCACCAACACTTGTTATATTCTGATTTTTTTGTTCTTTTTCTTTTTCAAATCCTCACCTGAGGATATTTTTCCAGTTATCTTCAGAGTGTGTGGGGGGGGTGGGGGAGGGAGAAACACTGAGGCGAGAGACACACCGATCAGCCGCCTCCCACAGGACTCCAACCAGGGCCAGGGACTAAACTGTAACCAAGGTACACGCCCTTCACTGGAAACGAACCTGTGACTCTTTGGTCTGTGAGCTGAGGCTCTAACCACTGAGAAAAACTGGCCAGGGCTATATTTTGATTTTTTTTATTACTCCTCACCCAAGGATGTTTTTCTATTTATCATCAGATACAGTGGGAGGGAGGGGGAGAGAGAGAGACAGAGAGAAACATTGATGTGATAAAGCCACATAGACTGGTTGCCTTCCATATGACCCAACCAGGGCTGGGGACGAGCTGCAACTGAGGTACATGTCCTTGACCAGAATCGAACCCGCAACTCATTGGTCCAAGGGCTGACGCTCTAACCGCTGAGCCAAACCTGCCAGGGTGCCAGGATGGCTTTTATCACATAATTCCCACCAGCTTTTGATCAGAGGGTTTTATAAAGTTGCTGAATTCTATGTTCCTTCCATGGCTCCCTCAGAACTCAGCTGCTTCTGCAAGAAGCCTGTCTAGCCATCAATGAAGCTGGACTCTCCCCAGTCCCCCTAAATTTTTCATCACTGCACTCTGCTCTCATTTGTCTTAGCTCTTACTATTTCTGCTGGGTTGTTTTTGTTTGTTTGTTTGTTTGTTTTTGCATCAAGTGTCTGCCCCATCAGACTGAGCTCTGTGAGTGTAGGGTATCCCCCATTTGCTCCTTACCAAATCTGAACCCCTACATATAGACCAGAACTAGCCAAGAGCGTGGATTATAAGCCCCACTGTGTTGATTTAAATCAGGGCTCTGCCACTTACCAGTAGTATGACCTTGCAAGTCCTTACCCTCCCCACATCTGCCTTGCAGTCCTCAGTTTTCCCATCTGCAAAATGGGATGATAATTGGCCCTTCCACCTAGGGCTGCCTGGAAGGGTAGGCAAGTCGGTTTATGTAGAGCCTGTCCCTATGGTGCCATCGAAGGTCTTGTTACTGTCACATGACAGCATCAATATTGTAGATGTGAATAGCCTTGGACTGGCCATTTCTGTGGTGAATGAGCCTCAGCTTCCATCATCTGTGAATTGTGGCATTGAATTAGCATGTTGAGGGTCCCACTCAAGTGGAAGGCACTAGTGTCCACCATTTGTTATGCCTTTCTCATGCATCATGCTCACCAGGAGTCGTAAACCTCACAGGGAGTAATTTCCCAAGAAAATAGCCTTGGACACAACTGCCCAAATACAGCATGTTCTTTGCAGCATCCTTGATTGACAAGTTGTGGCTCCCCTAGCACAATGAGGCGTAGAAACAAATGTTTGCCACCAGAGGACACAGCTGGGCAACCTGTTCTCTCTGCACATTTCAACACTTTCAGCGGGCTCCTAAAAATGGGTAGATATTCCTGACTTCTATTACCTCAGGCTGCAGGATGACTTGGAGTGATGCCATTTCTGACTCTGTTTTTATTTAAAAGACTGATATTTTGTTCATCATAGATTTTAGGTACATACATTTTTATTTTACTTTATTTTTATCCTCACCTGAGGATCTTTTTCCATTGGTTTTTCAGCTAGAACGGGAGGGAAGGATGGCGAGAGAGACAGAGAGAAACATTGATGTGAGACAGACATATTGATTGGTTGCCTCCCGCATAACCCGACCAGGGCCTGCAACTGAGGTACAGGTTCTTGACTGACAATTAAACCTGCAACTCTTCAGTCTGTGGGCCAAAGCTCTAACTGCTGAGCCAAACCAGCCAGGGCAAAATTTTTGATTTTTGAAATATAGCATTGGCCCTGATAGAGCATCGGCTTGTGCACCAAAGTGTGAAGGGTTCAATTCCCGTTGAAGGGCACATACCTGGGTTGCAGGTTTGCTCCCTGGCCCTGGTCAGGGTGTGAGATCCAGAAAGCAACCAATCGATGCCTCTCTCTCTCATGGATGTTTTTCTTTCTCTCTTGCTCTCTTTCTCCGTCCCTCCCTTCCACTTTTTTTTAAATCCTCACCTGAGGACATTTTTCCATTCATCTTCAGATAGAGTGGGAGGGAGAGAGAGAGAGGGAAAGAGACAGAAACATCGATGTGAGAGGGACACATCAACTGGTTGCCTCCTGCCTGACCCTGACCAGGGCCAGGGACGAACCACAACTGAGGTACGTGCCCTTGACCAGGAATGAACCCGCGACTCTTTGGTCCAAGGGCTGACACTCTAACCTCTGAGCCATACTGGTGGGGGCCTTTCCACTCTTTCTAAAAATCAGCGGAAAAAAATATCCTCAGGTGAGGATTAACAAAATAAAATAAAATATTGTATTAAAATAGTATATTTCTTAATGGTTGAGCCTATAGTGCCACCTTAAATTTTGCACCCATGATGAGTGAGGCACTTGCCCTTGCCCTTGCCCTTGGCCCTGCCACATTTCACCCACCAGCAAACCAAGGCACAGGGCATTGCCACCATGGCCCAAGACCCCAACAATAGGGGCAAAATAAATTGTCCACCTTCAGTGTCCCTAGTCTTTACTCAAAGTTGGAATCAAACTCTTTGGGTCAGATTACTGCCTCTGACTGGCTGTGTGACCTTGTGCAGATTGCTTAACCTCTCTGTGCCCCAATTTTGTGCTTTATAAACTTGGGCTAATAATGATGATAGGCCCTGGCCGGTTTGGCTCAGTGGTAGAGCGTCAGCCTGCATACTGAAGAGTTGTGGGTTCGATTCTGGTCAAGGGCATATACCTCAATTGCAGTTCGTCCCTGGCCCTGGTCAGGTGGTGGGGGAGGCAACCAGTTGTTGTGTCTCTCTCACGTCGATGTTTCTCTCTCTCTCTCCCACTCTATCTGAAGATAAATAAAAAAAAATTCTTGAGTGAGGATTTAAAAATAATAATAATAATAATAATGATAATGATAACTGTGTGGTAGGCAGAAAAAACTGCCACCTCACCACCATCACCACCACCAACTATATATTCACTTCCTAATCCCTGGAACCTAAGACAATCATCTTATATGAGAAAAGATGTGATTAAGTTAAGGATATTGAGATGGAGAGTTCGTGCCAGATTATCTAGGTGGACTTCAATGAAATCACAAGTATCCTTATAAGAAGGAAGCAGAGAGAGATTTGAAAGAGAAAAGGAGAAGACATGGAGAAACATAGATGAGAAGGCTGTGTGAAGATGGAGGCAGAGATTAGGGTGATGTAGCCAAGGATGCCTAGAGCCCCCAGAATCTGGAAGAGACAAGGGAGAATCCTCCCCTAGAGCTTTGGAGGGAGCACAGCCCTGCTGACCCCTTGATTCACTTCTCGTCTCCAGAACTGGGAGAGAATAAAGTGCTGGGTTTGTTTGTTTGTTTGTTTGTTTGTTTTGTTTTTTGGTACATACCCCTAGTGGGAACCGAACCCGGGACTCTCTGGTCCGCAGGCCAACACTCCAACCGCTGAGCCAAACCGACCAGGACTAAAGTGCTGTTGTTTTAAGCCACCCAGTTTGTAGTAACTTGTTATGGCAGCCACAGGAAACTAATACACTCCCTGTCCCCCCCGGCCTGACAGTGGAAAGATTGCAAATGCTACATGGGAGCCATGCACCTCAGGGACGGAGGTGGCTAGGGTGTAAAAAGGCTGACTAGGGGTTGAGCAATTCTTCCTTCCTTGACACTAGTGACAATGACCTTCTCTTGCTCAGTAGCCCTCAGTGGCTCCCTGCCATTCCCAGGACCTAACTATGGAAATAAGGCCTTTGTCAGCCTCTTGGTTTCCTTTCTTGCCTTTCCCTACTTAACTAATTATTATTATTATACACCAGATGATAACATTTTAGCAGAGGAAAACCAGTGGGCCGAGTTTCTTATTGAATTTTATTCCTGTCAATAAAGTGGGTAATCTAAATAGTTATATTCTGTTTTTCACAGGTATTAATAAATCTATTTTCATTTAAAATTTTAAAAAACTGTGAAGTGCTGGGGAAATGATCGGTATTTCTCTCACAGACTTGTTGGGTGTCTGTAAGGTTCTAGGCAGTAAGAACACAGCAATGAACAAGACAGGCATTATACCTGTTTTCAGGAAACTCCGGGTCTAGGGTAGTGATGGTGGCGGGGCCATCGAATAAACACACAAATATTAGATTGCTACTGTGACAAAACCTAAGCTTGGGGACTGTGGGGATTGGAGGGTTGGACTGGAGAATGTTTTTTTCAGAAGTGACCTTTGAGCTAAGAGGAGGATGAGATGACTGGGGTGAGAAAGGGGAGGGAGGAAACATTCCGGTGGTGGCCCAAAGGCTGGCAGCCAGCTAGTGCACTTGCAGTAGGGGCAAATACGTCTGGATAACAGGCAGGAGAGGATGACAGGCAAAGGGGGCTGCGCTTGACCCAGGAAATCAGTGTTCCCTACCCTTAACTGGAGTTCCCTTTGTTGCAGAGAGGAGCATCCTGTACACAGAAATCCTGGCCAGACTCCATTTCTTTGCCACCTCGCATCCGGCACTGGTGGGACAGTTGTGCCAACAGGCCCAGAGCTGGTTCCGGGAGTGCCCACACCCTGTGCTGGTGCCTCTCGGAGGATTCCTCCAGCCCCCAGGAGGACCCCTCTTGGTGACCCTCACTGGCTGTCACAAAGGTAGGTCTCCCCAGTGTAGTAAAAGTCCTGCCAGGCACGCTCTTGCCCAGGGCACTGGAGGGCAGATATTTCAGGATACTCTCTGGGACTACCCCCTGCCAGTCTGGAGACCCCAAGGGTGCCATTAGGGCTGCCCCTGCTGTCTCATGCTGACTCACTCTCTGCCCCACAGGGACTGCAGATTACTAGTGTGAAGACTGCTAATGAGCCTGGGGTGAGGAGATGCCAACTGCTTCAGGGTTCTTGCCTCTGAGAGTTTAGTGCCCATCCCACAGAGAGTTTCTGCAATTTACAGGCCAATGCTAGTAAGTCTGGACGCTATGAATGGCTCCTGAGACGCTGATGGAACTTGTAGATTCCCTGGGACACCAGAACGTCAGTGGGACAAGATAATTTCATTCTATCCATTCATCATCCATTTGTCCCTTCCTCTCTCCCTCCCTCCCTCCCTCCCTCCCTTCCTCCCTCCCTCCCTCCCTCCCTCCCTCCCTCCCTCCCTCCCTCCCTTCCTCCCTTCCTTCCTTTCTTCCTTCCTTCCTTCTTTCCTTGTTGGGAAAGCTACACTCCCAAGGCATAGTGCTTTTGAAATAGAAATTCTAAGTGACACTCAGTACAATTAATTGAAGAATTGATTTAGGGACAACCACTAGAATGCTGTAGTGAGAAGGATTGTGAGACCGAATCTGGTTTAATGGCAAACATTGTATATTTGTTAGGATATAGGTTCAGATACTACAACAAAGGCCAAAATAACAGCAGCTTAAATAAAATAGTTCATTTCTCTCTTACATAACAGTCAGTGTCCGCTGGGGAGTGTCCAGTGGGGAGCAGAATTGCCCCGGGTGAGAACTGCTGAACTGGAGAGACACTTACGCCCAAGCTGTGGCTTAGTCCCTAAGAGCAATATAAACATCACAGCTGAGATCTGAATCTTGTGTCTGAAAGCTCTGGCTTCGAAATCTTGGCTCTGCTACTTCCTAGGTGTGTGGCTCTGGACAGGGACTGAATCTGTCCATGCCTCAGTTTCCCTATCTATGAAGTGGAGGCCCATTAGAGGACCTAATGGTTGAGCACTTATATACGGGAGCTGATGTCTTCTGTGGGCTGTAGGCATCACCGCTATGGCCTGGAGCCTGGAAGAGAAACTGCTGGTGGTCGGCACCCAGGATGGCATTGTGGCTGTGTGGGACATGGAAGAGCAGCAGGTGATCCACATCCTAACCGGACACACAGGTGAGACTCAGGAAGTGGTTTACTATCACCTTCCTAGTGTCCCACATCAATCAGTCAGTCCCCAGAGCCCCTTCACTACCAATTCACTTCTCTGTATCAAAACTCTGGCTTTGATCCTGCATCATTGAACTATTGCCACATAACAAAACACTCCAAAACATAGTAGATTCAAACAATAGCTATTTGTGTAGCTCACTTTCTGTGAACTGGAAATCAGACTGCACTGAGCTGGGCAGCTCTTCTGGTCTCAGCCAGGCTTGCGCATGCACCTGTGATCAGTTAGTGAGGCGCCTGGGAGCTCACTGCGTCAGGATGTTCTCCGCTGAGACAGGCCAACTCATGGTCTCTCATCCTCCAGCAGGCCAGCTGGTGCAGAGGCAGAGTCTCTAGAGGGAAAGTAGAAGCACACAAGGTCTCTTAAGGCCTGGAACTGTCCTTGGAACTGGTACCCTGTCACATTGTACTGGCCGAAGGAAGTCACAAGAACAGTCCAAAATCAATGAGCAGGGAAATAGACTTTATCTCTTTTTTTAATTTTTCTTTTTTTATCTTCACCCAAGGACATTTTTGCATTTATCTTCAGACAGAGCAGGAGGGAGAGAGGGAGGAAGAGAGAGACACACACACACATTGACTGATTGCCACCCATACGACCCCAACCGGGGCCAGGGACAAACTGCAACCAAGGTATGTGCCCTTAGTGGGAACCAAACCCGGGCCTCTCTGGTCCGCGGGCCGATGCTCTAACCGCTGAGCCAAACGGGCCGGGACTGGACTTTATCTCTTGATGGGAGAAGTAGAGCCACACTGCAGAAAATATAGATCAGAGAGAGTAAAGCCTTGTGAATATCTATGCAGTTTTTCTAGCGCAGTAAAGTTTTCATTTCTGCAGAGTCCCATTACCACAATGGTTCATTCATTTGATCAATTATTGAGTGCCTACTGTATACCAGGTCCTGTTCTAGAGGCTGAAGAGAGACAAATCAGGGCCAAGACTAGGGCGAGGGAAGTAAGGTATACACCCTCGATGCACAATTTAAAGGGGTGTCACTGCCCTAGCTGGCTTGACACCGTTGGTTGGAGTGTCATCCCATACACCAAACAGTGGTGGGTTCGATTCCTGCTCAGGGCACATACCCAGGTTGTGGCTTTATTCCCTGGTTGGGGCACATGCGGAGGCAGCTGATCCATGTTTCTCTCTCACATCAATGTTTCTCTCTCTCCTTCCCTCTCTCTAAAATACATTTTTTTAAAAAGTTAAACAAATAAAATAAAAATAAGGGGGTGGTCCCAAAATTAATATAACCTTAGTCATCATGATAAATAATATTCCAATGCAATGTTTTTAAAAATGGAAATTAATGTAAAAATAACCCCAATGAATAATTTCAACCTGTCTTAAATAATGACAGGATCAGCAATGTTGCCAAGCCACAATGGAACCAGCAACAAAAGGGAAACTCAGTGATTCGGTACCTCCTTCAATTTTGCTCCTAAGGAGAGCGCCTCACTTGACTCACCCTGGTCCTGGCCCGACTGAGACTCATGTATTTGGAAGGATGAGCCAGTACAAACTGTGAGAAGTGTAATGAGGAAAACAACTTGTCATGAGCTAGAATAACCAAAGTGACCAATTTAGGGTGTTAGAGAAGGCATTCCTCTAAGCAGGGACATTTCATCCAAGACACAACGAGTGTGAAGGAAGAGGTGTGCAAAGGGAAGGCGGTGGGAAGAGCGTCAAAGCATGAGGATAGGGAAAAACTAGGGCAAAGGCACTGAGAGGGGCGGAGTCTGGCACGTTTACAAAACAGCAAGGAAGCCATGGGGCTGGAGCTCCGGACATTGTATCAAATAAAAGGAGCCACACAAAAGGCCACAGAGTGTATGATTCCATCTAGATGAAATGTCCAGAACGGGGCAAATCCATAGAGACAGAAAGCAGATTAATGGTTGCTAGTGGGAGAGGGAGGGATAGGGAGTGACTGCTAATGAGGACAAGGTCTCCATTTAAAGAGATGGAAATATTCTGGAGTTAGATAGAGGTGATAGTTATACAACATTGTGAATGTACCAAATACCACTAAATTAGACACTTTATTTTTTAAAATATGTTTTTATTGATTTTTTAGAGAGAGGAAGGGAAAGAAAGAAACATTGATTAAGAGATAAACATCGATCGGCTGCCTCCTGCACGCCCCCTACTGGGGATCAAGTTCACAACCTGGGCATGTGCCTTGACCTGGAATAGAACTGGGACCTCTCAGTCCATGGGACTGACACTCAATCCACATGGGCCAAGCAGAGTTAGACACTTTAAAAGGGCTAAAGTGGCCCTGGACACTTTGGCTCAGCGGTTAGAGCATCGCCCGTGGACCAAAGAGTCCCAGGTTTGAGTCTGACCAAGGGCACGTGCCTCGGTTGCGGTTCGTCCCTGTCCCTGATTGAGGTCATGGGGGTGGCAGCCAATCTATGTATCTCTCTCACATAATGTTTCTCTCTCTCCCTCCCACTGAGTCTGAAGATAAATGTAAAAATATCCTTGGATGAGGATTAAAATAAATAAATAAAATAAAATGGCTAAAATGATACCCTGACTGGTTTGGTTCAGCAGTTAGAGCATTGGCCTAAAGGGTCCTCGGGTCTTGGGTTCGATTCCCGATCAAGGGCATGTACCTGGGTTGCAGATTCAAACCCTGAACCTGGTCAGGGTCCTTTGGAAGGCAACCAATCGATATGGACATACTGATATTTCTCTCTCTCTCCCCCTCCTTTCCACTCTATCTCAAAAAAAAAAAAAAAAATCAATGGAAAAACCTTATGTAAAGATTAACAGGAAGAAGAAAAAAAAAAGAAGACTGCATACAGAAGTGGAACAACAAATCCAAAAAAATAAAAATAAAAAATGGCTAAAATGATAAGGGGAGAAGGAGTAGGGAATGACAGCTTTGTAAAGTTATGAAAATTTTCTAACAGCCTGTGGTGATGGTTGAACAATTTTGTGGGCATACAATAAATTGTACCATTGTTCATCTAATGGGTGAATTGTTTTTGTAAATTATATCTCAGTAAAAATGTTAGAAATATTATGTCATTGCAATCTAAGTATGTACACACTGTTTATATAGTTTTCTTAACATGTTGCCATAAACATTCTTTGTTTCTGTTAAATTGTTTTTTGTTTTAGTTTTTCTTAATTTTTTTTTTTTTTTATTCTCACCCAAGGACATTTTCCATTTTTTGTTCAGGTAGAGTGGGAGGGAGAGAGAGGAAGAGAGAGAGAGGAATATCGATGTGAAAGGGACACATCGAGGGGCTGCCACCCGCACGACCAACAAGGGCCAGGGTCAAACTGCAACCAAGGTACATGCCCTTAGTGGGAACCGAACCCGGGTCTCTCTGGACCACAGGCTGACGCTCTAACCGCTGAGCCAGGGCCAGGGTAGTTTTTCTTAATCTTTATTGTTGAATGTATTACAGATGTTCCTCATTTTTCCCCCATTGACTCCCTCCTCCCCACTCCCGTCCCCCTCCTGCCTTTCCCCACACTGTTGTCTGCGTCCATTGGTTATGCATATATGCATATAAGTTCTTTGGTTTATTTCTTCCCCTCCCCCAACTCCCCTTCCCTTTGAGGTTTGTCAGTCTAGCAACCAATTTGTACTTCTTAATCCCTTCACCTTTTTCACCCATTCCCCCAAACCCCCTCCCATCTGGCAACCAACAAAATGTTCTGTTTCTATGAGAATGTTTCTGTTCTGCTTGTTCATTTTGTTTGTAGATTCAATTGTCGATATATATTCATTGCCATTTTGTTTGTTCATATATATATATTTTTTAATCCTTACTCGAGGATATTTTTTCTTTTTTTTTTTTCAGACAGAGTGGGAGGGAGAGAGAGGAAGAGAGAGAGAGAAACATTGATGTGAAAAGGACACATCGAGTGGCTGCCACCTGCATGACCAACCAGGGCCAGGGACAAACTGCAACCGAGGTACCGGCCCTTAGTGGGAACCAAACCCGTGTCTCTCTGGACCCCAGGCCGACGCTCTAACCACTGAGCCAAACTGGCCAGGGCTGTTTGTTCATATTTTTTATCTTTTTCTCCAAGAAGATCCTTCAACATTTCATATAATAATGGTTTGGTGGTGATGAACTCCTTTAACTTTTCCCTGTCTGGGAAACTCTTTATATGGCCATCGATTCTAAATGACAGCTTTGCAGGACAGAGTAATCTTGGTTGTAGGTTCTTGCGTTTCAGCACTCTGAATATTTCTTGCCACTCCCTTCTGGCCTGCAAAGGTTCTTTTGAGAAATCAGCTGACAGTCTTATGGGAACTTCCTTGTAGGTAACTAACTGCTTTTCTTTTTTTTTTATCCTCACCCGAGGACATTTTTCCATCTTTTATTCAGGTAGAGTGGGAGGGAGAGAGAAGAACAGAGAGAGAGAGAAACATGGATGTGAAAGGAACACATCGAGTGGCTGCCACCCACACAACCAACCAGGGCCGGGGACAAACTGCAACCGAGGTACGTGCCCTTAGCGGGAACCGAACCCGGGTCTCTCAGGACCGCAGGCCGACGCTCTAACCGCTGAGCCAAACCGGCCAGGGCGGTAACTAACTGCTTTTCTCTTGCTGCTTTTAAGATTCTCTCTCTGTCTTGAACCTTTTGCATTTTGATGATCAGGTGTCTTGGTGTGGGCCTCTTGGAGTTCATCTAGCTGGGGACTCTCTGTGCTTCCTGGATTTGAAGGTCTGTTTCCTTCACCAAGTTAGGGAAGTTTTCTGCCATTATTGTTTCAAATAGGTTTTCTAATTCTTGTTCTCTCTCTTCTCCTGGCACCCCCAAGATGTGAATGTTGGCATGCTTGAAGTTGTCCCAGAGGTTCCTTACACTATCCTCATTTTTTTTGGATTCTTTTTTCTTTTTTGCTGTTCTGATTGGGTGTTTTTTGCTTCCTTATATTCCAAGTCAATGATTTGCTTCTTGGCTTTACCTACTCTACTATTGAATCTGTGTAAATTATTCTTTATTTCAGTTAATGCCTCCTTCTTTTCTGACTGGTCCAATTTTATGCTCTTGAGGCCCTCACTAAGTCCGCTGAGGTTCTCACTAAGTCCATTGAGTATCCTCATTAGCAGTGTTTTGAATTCAGCATCTGTTAGGTTGCATATCTCCATTTCGCTTAGTTCTTTTCCTGGGGTTTTGTTCTGTTCTTTCATTTAGGATCTATTTCTTTGTCTCCTCATTTTGGCTGCCTCCCTGTGTTAGTTTCTATATATTACTTAACGAGAGATAAGGGGCTAGCTGAGACCAGATGCTGCTTGTTGGAAAGAATTTAGGAAAACCTGAAACAGGATCTGAGACAGGCCAATCCTATGATAAAGCAACTGGCAACAGCTTGGGGGGACCTGAAAGTTGGGTGGGGCGGGGCCTCAGGGAATCACCAGGGCGGGGCTACCAGTGTGAGCCAGGTTACTGGAGTCCCAGATATGGCAGCTGTCTGCCGCCCCAGGGAAGGACTCACCAAAGGAACAAAGGCCTCTGACAGCACATGTGTCCCGGAGAAAGCCCCCTCTCCAGCCCTTGCTCCAGTGCCAAACAGCTCAGTTCTTCCCTGTGTGTCTCTGGTGCCCCTCGAGCTGCCTCCCCTCCAAGCTTAGAGGGAGAGAGTCTGATAAGTCCGTGCGCAGGCCCTTTAAGGAGCTGCCTGGGGCTCCAGCTGAGTCAGCCCCCCTGAGCCTCAGTTCCCGCTGGTTTTTCCAGCCAGAAGTTATGGGACTTCTCTTCCTGGCACTGGAACCCTGAGCGGACGTCTGGTGTGGGACGGGGACCCCTCAGTCCTCACGGAGAACCTTCCCAGCTGAGATATCCTCCTGATTTTTATCTGCCACACATGGTTGTGGGACCAGCCCGTCCGCCTCCGCCCCTCCTACCAGTCTGGATGTGGCTGCTGCTTTAATTCCGTAGTTGGAGGACTTCCATTCAGCTCGATTTCAGGCAGTTCTGAATGATGGTTGTTCTGTAGTTTAGTTGTCACTTTGATGTGGTTGTGGGAGGACGCGATACCGCATTTACCTACCCACCATCTTGACCGGAAGTTGTTGAACTGTTTTTAAAATCCTCACCTGAGGATATATTTTTATTGATTTTAGAGAGAGAGGAATGGGGAGATATATAGAGAGAAATATCAATCCGATGCCTCCTGTACTTGCCCCTACCGGGGATCAAACCCACAACCTAGGTATGTGCCCTGACAGTGAATTGAACCCACAACCTTTTGGTGCACAGGACAATGCTCCAACCAATTAAGCCACGCCACCAGGGCTCTGTTGAATCTTTTAAAAATAACTTTATTGAGGTACTTAATAAAAATCACTGAATTGTACATTTAAAACAGGTGAAGTGTATGGTATGTAAATGTACAATTCAATAATTTTTAGCAAATTTACTGAGTTGTGCAACCATCACCACAATCCTAGACCTTTTCATCACACCCAGGGACTCCCTCCTATTCTGTTTACAGTCCATCCCTGCTCCCACATCCCATCCCCATGGCAACTTCTGATGTGCTTTCTGAATCTATAGATTTGCTTTCTGGGCATTTCAGATAAATGGAATTGTACAGTCTGTGATCTTTGGCATCCAGCTTCTTTCACTCAGCATGATGTATCTGTGGTTCATCCATATTGCTGCATGTATCAATAGTTTGTTCCGTTGCATTACTGAGTTGTATTCCATTGTATGGAAGGACCAGCATTTGTTTATCCATTCATCAGCTGAAGGACATTTACACTGTTTCCAGTTTGGGGCTATTAGGAGTAATGCTGCTATGATCCATTGAATCTTCGTATTTATCATGTTTAAATAAAAAAATATTTCATTGTTTTAACAGATCATGTTCCAGAATTTATTAAACTATTTAAAAATTTTTATATTTAGATTATTTCTAGTTACCTGCTATTATGGATCATGGTGGGATGAATCTCTTATTACTCTTATCAATATTTTTTTCATTCTGTGAAATATTTTCAGGCAGTGGGACTCTTGAATCAAAGGGTATGAACATTTCTCTGAATTAAAAAAAAATTTTTTTTCTTCATTGATTTTAGAGAGAAAGGAAGGGAGAGAAAGAAACATCCATGAGAGAGAACATCGATTGGCTGCCTCCTGCATGCCCTCCACTGGGAATTGGGCCCACAACCTGGGCATGTGCCCCAACCAGGAATCAAACCAGTGACCTCTTGGTGCATGGGTTGATGCTGAACCACTGAATCACATGGGTTGGGCCATTTCTCTGAATTTTGACAAGTGTCATCTTATTGGTTTCCAAACAGGCTGTATGCAGTACAAAAAAACACCCCTCAGTCTGAAAGCTTTCAGCATTAAATGTTTTCATTTTACACATTTTTTTCCTGAGAGATGGGTGTGGGTGGGTACTGACAGAATGTCTGTCAAATAAGATTTCATTCACTTTATTATCGCTAGGATGGCTATTGTTCTATAGGTCTATTCAATTATTGTGTTGACAAATACAAATATTCAAGACCTGAGTCCACTGGGGACCTTGATTTATTTTTTAAAGTCATCAAATTTTAATTTTTTGTAATCAGAAAAACTCAATAATTAATTTATTGAAAAATGGGAAGACTTACAGATGCATTTGAAAAGTGACATTTTGATCACATGGTAGGGTGCTGGAGGTGGTTCATACTGGCTTGTGACAACCAATTGTGAAGTTTTCAGGAATGTTGTGAGGCAGTTGACAAAATAAGCCATTATTAAACAGTACATTATATATGTAATTATATCAATGATATTAATACAATTGAATCAATTATATTAATACAAGGTAATAAATACTCAAAACTTGTCACTTTCTAATTATTTTACCACACTCAACCATGACCTACGTTCTTGGCTGCTGTGACACCGTGGTAGAAATGGTGTGCCACCTGGCATCTCTTCCCACCACAGGCAATGGCATGATCGTGGCCTGAAATCAGCCACAGTGGGAGTATTAACACCATGGAAAATGACCAACTCTGCAGATCAGAGCTTTCTTCCACTCTCTTGCAGAGCCAGTTGTTAGATATTTCCCAGCATATTATTGTTCTAATCCCTTCCTCCAGGAGTGTTTGATTTTATACAGTCATATCCTGCATAACAAAAGGGATAGGTTCTGAGGAATGAGTCATTAGGAGCATAAGAGTATACAACTGGCGGCACAGTAGCTTTGTTCACACCAGCATCATCACAAACACACTAGTAATGCATTGCACTCCAATGGCTATAATGTCACTTTGCCATAGGGATTTTTCAGCTCCATTATAATCTTATGAGACCATCATTGTATATGCAGTCATTGACCAAAATGTTATTATGTGGCATAGTCATATGCTTTTGCAACCTTTCCCCCCCCCAGTTAACATCATATATTTTATCTATTCCCATACCATGTATATATTTCTAATTCATATTAACAGTAATAAAGTGTTCTCTATGGGGATATATTGTAAAGCATTACTATTTATAAAAATTTTGCTGTGCTGGTGAGGGTGTGGAGAAAAGGGGACTCTAGTACACTGCTGGTGGGAATGCAGACTGGGGCAGCCACTATGGAAAAGAATATGGTGTTTCCTAAAAAAATTAAAAATGGAAATGCCATTTGATCCAGTGATCCTACTTCTAGGACTACATCCTAAAAAGCCTGAAACACTAATCAGAAAGAATATATGCACCCCTATGTTCATAGCAGCACTATTTACTATAGGTAAGATCTGGAAATAACCCAAGTGTCCATCAGTAGATGAGTGGATAAAAGGCTGTGGTATATTTACACAATGAAATACTATGCTGTAAGAAAGATGTCTTACCCTTTAAGATGGCATAGAGGGACTTGAAGAGTATTATGCTGAGCAAAATAGGCTAGTCAAAGACAAGTACCACACGATCTCATTTATTTATGGAATATCGTGAACAAAATAAGCTGTGGGTTAAAATAGATCCAAAGACATGGAAGTAAGGAACAAACTGACAAATCTCAGAGGGAAAGGGGATGAGGGGATGGGGTGGGCAGGAAGAGATAAACCAAAGAACTTATATGCATAACCAACGGACACAGACAATGGTTTGGGGAAAGCAGGACAGGGGTGGGAGCGGGAAGGAGGGGGGTCAATGGGGTGAAAAAGGGGGGACATCTGTAATACTTTCAACAATAAAGATACACAAATATTTTGCTTGAAAATACCCAAATAGTAACAAGTAAAAACACCCACTATATAGTTAGTATTTGAATGATAAAAAAAATAGAACTCCCTTCCTTTAGTCTCTCCAGCTTTCAAACTCTCCCTGGAAGTGATCAGTGTCCCCAGTTTGTTATATGCCAATAACAAATTTTCTCTAGGCTTATGCCAACATAACTCTCTATAGGCTCATGTACTTTGAGTTTTTGTCAAAAATATCTATTTTATATACTGTGCTACAACTTGCTTTTATCACAATATATTGTAACAATTTTGTAATGATTGAAAGCTTGATCTCTGGGTTCAAATCATGGCTCCATTACTTATTAACTATGTGGCTTTGGATAAGTTACTCTATTCTACTAAATCTCAATTTCCACATCTGTATAATGAAATAATAGTCATATCTCACAGAGTTGTTACCAGGATTAAAGGAATTTAATGCATGTAAACCACTTACAACTATGCTTGGCACATAGAAGGCACTCAGTAAGTATTGACTGTTATAATAATAAGATTATCATGATCAAGTCATTGTATATATACATCGATCTTATTATTTTTAATGCCTGTATAATATTCTTTTTTTTTTTTAATCCTCACCTGAGGACATTTTTCCATTTTTTTGTTCAGATACAGTGGGAGGGAGAGAGAGGAAGAGAGAGAGAGAGAGAGAAACGTCGACATGAAAGGGGCACATCAAGTGGTTGCCACCCACACAACCAACCAGGGCCAGGGACAAACTGCAACCAAGGCACGCGCCCTTAGCAGGAACCGAATCTGGGTCTCTCTAGACCGCAGGCCGACTCTCTAACTGCTGAGCCAAACCGGCCAAGGCCATGTATAATATTATTTATACACAAACGATGATGCAATGAATATCTTTTATGCTATTATTTCTGTAAAACACATTTCTAGAAGTGGGATTTCTGAGTCAAATTGTATACACACTTTTTCTTTATTACTCTTTTTCTTAGCTATTTATTTTGAAATACTTTATAGACTCACAAAAAGTTGCTAGCTAAAATAGTACAGAGAGTTCCTGTGTACCCTTTATTCAGCTGAATGGCAACATTTTACATAATTATAGTATATTATCAAAACCAAGATTGTACATTTTAACTTTTTTTTTAATCCTCACCCAAGGATTCATTCTTTCTTTCTTTCTTTCTTTCTTTCTTTCTTTCTTTCTTCTTTCTTTCTTTCTTTCTCTCTCTCTCTCTTTCTTTCTCTCTCTCTTTCTGTCTTTCCCTCCCTCCCTCCTTCCTTCCTTCCTTCCTTTTCTTTCTCTCTCTTCCCTCCCTCCCTCCCTCCCTCCCTCCCTTCCTTCCTTCCTTCCTTCCTTCCTTCCTTCCTTCCTTCCTTTTCTTTCTCTCTCCTCCCTCCCTCCCTCCCTCCCTCCCTCCCTCCCTCCCTCCCTCCCTTCCTTCCTTCCTTCCTTCCTTCCTTCCTTCCTTCCTTCCTTCCTCTCTCTTTCTTTCTGTTTTGTTTATTGATTTTAGAGAGAGAGGAAGGAGAGGGAGAGAGAGATAGAAACACTGATGAAAGAGAACATTGATTGACCGCCTCCTTCATGCCCCCAACTGGAGATTTGGCCCACAACCTGGGCATGTGTCCTGACCAGGAATTGAACCGGCAACCTCTTGGTGCGTGGGTCAATACTCAACCACTGAGCCACACTGGCCGGGCATTGAGGATATTTTTTCATTGATTTTCAGATAGAGTGGGAGGGAGAGAGGGAGAAAGAGGGAGGGAGAAAGAGAGAGAAACATTGATGTGAGAGAGACACATCAATTGGTTGCCTCCTGCATGACCCCAACCAGGGCCAGGGATTGAACCATATCCAAGGTACGTGCCCTTGACTGAAACTGAACTCACAACTCTTTGGTCCTCGGGCTGATGTTCTAACTGCTGAGCCAAACTGGCCAGGGTGCACATTTTAATAAATGGTACCAAATTACCCTCTTACAAATTTATATCAACTCCTATCAGCAAAGTAGTAGAGTAACTGATTTCTTATATCTCTTCCAGCACTCCAACGATCAATCTATAAAATTCTTGCCAATATGATAGTTAATAATGGTATTGGTATTTCATCTTACATTTTTGTGCTGACTATGAGGTTGAGCATCATTTTCTAATGCTTATTGTCTACTACACTATTTCTGTCCATTCTTCCTGTTTATATTCCTTGTCCAACTTGTAAATAGGTTAGTTGTGTTTTTCTTGCTTATTTGTTACATTTCTGGGGTTGTAAAGTCGCATGTCCCTCAGTCCAGTCCTGGAGGATATGCAGCTTTGGATTCAGTAGTGTTAGAAATAGGGTCAATGTACAGAGTTTCCTCTCTGTGATGAAGCTGGGTCCGATGTGGCATCAGGCTATAGATTCAGTCCATTAATCCGTTGTGTGGAGTCCACATGGCTGTGGGCCATGTGGCAAATGCAGGGCCTGGGAGCCCCATAAGCCAGGAGTCTGGCTCAAGCAGAGAGAGAGAGAGAGAGAGAGAGAGAGAGAGAGGGAGAGAGAGAGAACGAACTTCTTTTTTCTAGTGCATTAAATATTCAGATTTCACATGCTCGCCTTGGCCACACCTATTCTGGTTGCTGACTCTCTCCCAGATGTAACAGACAGGTAAAAGCACCTTCTCATGTCACTCAGACCTTACTGGGCATACATCTAAACTGCCTTTGTCTAGTCCCTTCCCCCATCAATCTGCAGGGAATAAACCTAGAAGAGTGTTAAACTAGCTTTTTGGTAAAGCTGTATAAATGGCATGCCTATATTATCCAGTCTTCTCTTTACTCCTTTCCTGTTAAGTAATAACCAGGTTATTGTAACAGCTTCAGGACATGTTCGAATCTCTCCATTTTTTTTTTTTTTGGTAAACCAGGGAATTTCCAAGCTAACAGGTATTTTGGTAGTTGGAAGGTCAAAATGTGCCCAGCTAATGTACTCTCCCCCCACCTGGCCTGCTGCAGGAGAGGTGAGGTGTGTAAAAGTGTTTGCCAAAGGGACACAGGCCATCTCTGCCTCCAAGGACCGCACGCTGCGCTTGTGGAACTTACTCTCTGGCCAGGAGAAGTTCACCATTTGGGATGGAGGCTCAAAAGATCCCACTGAATCTCAGAGCTGGAGCCTTCACGTGGACGAAGCCAAGAAGGTTGTATATTCAGCATCTAGCTCAAAGGTAACAAAGGTGGCTAATAAAAATTTAGTCACATGTGGCTTGCATTATATTTTTATGGGGTAGTGCATGCTTAAATATTAGAGAAGTGTTGATTTCAAAACTGATTATAGAAATCATCTTTGTTATCAGTAAAAATTTGGAAACAACAGTAAAGGAATTGTGAATAATAGTAGATAATCTCAAAGCTAACCACTGTTAACATTTATATGATTTTACTTTATGTGGTGTGTGTGTGTGAAAGTGCATGTGTACATAAACCAAAATTGGGATAAATCTGTAAGCGTAGTTTTATAAATTGATTTTCATTGGCTCATAACCTTAAATAGTCTTCAAAAAGAGCATGCTTAGTGATTTCATAAGATTCCATTGCATGGCTCCACTATAGTTTATTTAACTAATCCCTTACTGTTGTACATACAAGTTGCAGTGCTTTGAGCTTTCAAGTAACTGAGATAACTTTTCTTATGCATATATTTTCGTGAGTATCTCTCCTTATTTCTTTTACATAAACCCCAGAAGTAAATTATTGGGCAAATGTTTACTATTTAAATGGTTACTGCTGCCCAGCTGGTGTGGCTCACTGGTTGAGCATCGTCCCATGCACCAAGAGGTTGCCGGTTCAATTCCCAGTCAGGGCACATGCCCAGGTTGTGGGCCAATCCCCAGTGGGGGGCATGCAGGAGGTGGCCAATCGATGTTCTCTCTCATTGATGTTTCTATCCCTCCCTCCCTTTCTCTCTAAAATCAACAGATAAAAAAAAATTAAATAAATAAATAATAAAAGGTTACTGCTGATAAAAAGATACATCTTTTGATGAGGTTAAACTGCTTTAATGAACAACTACTTGTAATGGACATATATGTCAATGCATATGGTATAGCTGGCTTTTTTTCTATTTTTAAAACTTTTTTATTAATCCTTACCCAAGGATATTTTTCCATTGATTTTCAGATAGAGTAGGAGGGAAGAAAGGAGGGAGAGAGAGAGAGAGAGAAACATTGACGTGAGAGAGACACATCGATTGGTTGCCTCCTGCCAACCCCAACCAGGGCCCGGGATTGAATCACAAGTGAGGTATGTGCCCTTGACCGGAATTGAACCTGAGACTCTTTGGCCTGCTGGCAGACGCTCTAACTGCTGAGCCAAACCAGCCAGGGCCACTTTTTTTTTTAATCCTTGCCCAAGGATATTTTTCCATTTATCTTCAGATAGAGTGGGAGGGAGAGAGAGGGAAAGAAAGGGAGAGAGAAACATCAACAGGAGAGAGAAACATTGACGTGAGAGACACATTAATTGGCTGCCTCCCGCAGGGCTCTGACCAGGGCCGGGGACAAACCACAACCTTACGTTCCCTTGGCCAGAATCGAACACACAACTTATTGGTCCGCGGGCAGACACTCTACCACTGAACCAAACCAGCCAGGGTGCCAGGGCCATTTTTAAAACATTTTATTTTGCATCAGTTTTAGATTTATGCAAAACTTATAAAGATATTATAAAGAGTTACCACATGCCCTTGATCTAGCCTTCTCTAATGTCAACATCTTACATAACTACATTTGTCAAAACTAAGACATTAAAATCGATCATTTCTATCAACCTAATTCCAGGCTTTATTTGGATTTCATCAGATTTTCCACAGATGTCCTTTTGTTCTTCCAGGATGCAGTTCAGGATACCTCTCCCTGACCCCTTACATTTGGAACTAGCAGAGCGTTGAAAATAAAATGCATGAACCATAAAAAAGAACAGGTCTTGCATTCAACTCTGGAAAACTTGCAGCCTAGGGGTCCTGATGAGTTTTCTCCTCTTTTATCTTTCTATTAGGTTAGTGCTTGGAATCTGGAAACTGCAGAGCTGGTTTTCCATATCCTGAGAGATACGTCCGACCCGTGGATATGCACGGCAGTGTTGGCTTCCCGGGCCACACTGCTGACAGTGTCTGAGGGCAGTGTGCTCAGTCTGTGGAGCTCAGCCACAGGAAAAGTGCAGGGGAAGCAACACTTGTCTGGCATCAAAGAAGAAACACCTACCTGTGGGGTCTTGGTCCAGAAACCAGGACAGATGGTTATTGGGTTCAGCAAGGGCTCCATCTCTTTGGTAAGCAACTTTATTGAATATGATGCCAACATTCACTCAGCTCCAAAGTGTTCACATGTCCTAGAAGTTGGGAGAAACCATCTCACCTCTGATTTTTAAATAAATGACACTGGCTTCCTAATCCTAAAGATTCACAATTCAGCGCCGTTCAGGAAACATCTATTGGTGTTTCCTGGGGGCTGGCTAGCATGGGTAATTGTTGGCACTCAGTCCTGCTAGGGGTGATGTGGGGGACAGTGTAAGAATGTGCTTGAGAGCTGTCCCTACCGAGGAGCCAGGAGCTGGATACTGTCCACCAGCTCCACCAGGGGTTAGACGCTTTCAGGAACATTCACACAGGGGCCAAGTGTGATGGCGGGATGGGGGTGGGGAATCAGAAAAACCATCCAGGTGCAGAGTTGCAGCTGTGAAGTAAGCAACTTTCAGGAATAGAAAAGAACCTTGAGGGGATAAGGATGGGGCACCAAGGGCAAGTCTAGGAGTCATAGAGGGAGAAACAAGGGCACCACACCAGGCACTGGAGGGGCTGGAGGAGGTACAAGAGTCCAGCTGTACCCTCAAGAACTCAACTTAGGGAGGGAGATGAGCTCGCCAATGACATATAGGCACACTAAGAGGAAAAGACTCTGTTTCCAATGGAGATAGAGGTAGTGTGTTCTTGGTTGGGGGAAGGAGCAAATACTTCTGGAAGAGGCAATCTGGGAAGGCTCCCCTGGGGAGGCATCCTTGGAGCAAGACGGATTTCTAAGACGGAAAGGGAAAGATAGAGGGAATAAGAGATATTGTGGTGGTGAAGTAGGACATGCCTGGCATTTTAAGGAAACAGGTCACAGAGGGTCTTTTATGCTCTGGGGAGGAGGAGAGAGTTTGAGTAGGGGAGGAATATGGCCACTAGAGAATCATCCCAAAGCTCCACACTTCTGGACCTCATGGCCTCATAGCCTCTCTGAGCAATCAAGGCAGCAAACCCAATAATGAAAGAGAATCTCGATTCTTTTATCAGATCTCTTGGATGTTTAATGTTATTGCTCCCTTTAATGATTATCTTCAGCAATGTCCTTCAGCCTAGAAAGGAACTTGAACTTTGGGGTTAGACACACCTAAGTCTAAAAATCCCAGTTCTGCTTTTAACTAGTTGTATTCTTGGGCAAGCTCAACCCCTTCTTTGAGCCTCAGTTTCCTCATTTGTAAAATGAGGGGGAGGGGAGAAATAGCATCTACATTCAGAAACAGGACAAGGGATCGATAGATGAGCATCTGCTCAAACTTCCAATCAATAACATATCACTGGAGTGAATTGGAAATATAGTGCTAGTTAAACTCAGATTTCTCCCTTTGTAACTCACCATTGGTGCCCCATCACCATGCCCTCAATTCTGAAGGCTGTCCTTTTATTCCCGAAGGCTGCTGGTCTGTCAATGCCAAGCCTATTGATGATAGTGCCCTTGGTTAGGCAAGCCTGCAGTGCGCACCTGGGCACACATCACTTGTACGGAGCTCTACAAACATGTCCCGCACCAGGGCTTTGTTTATGGCTGGGGCAGCTCTTGTGGTTCTTATTATGATCACAGGATGCACTTCAGTAAGAAATCATCAGGGAACTTTGAGGAACAAGATTTATTACGCTTGAGTTCTAAAGGGTATATGGCACACAGCACACTCAAGGGCCATGCAGTGAGGTTGAGGAGAGAGAGAGATTGAAAGGTTGAAAGAGGAAACCTGGGGCTCTGCATTTATTACAGTCCAAGGATGGGATATAGGGTTTTGTAAGTTTATTCTTTATTGGTGAATTTAAATGGAGAAGTAGGATCACTCAAGTGCCCAGGGCTTTCTGAAAGAGTGGGGATAGCCTAATTCCTTATCTGGTTGTTCTGCCAGTAGCTGTGTCACGCAGCTGGCAATGTGTTTATTGAAGATGGGTGTCTTTTGAAACAATGCCTTGGCAATCAAAAGCTTAATGCCAGGCACTTACACTACAGCTGCTTACAGCACACTTGCAACTGCACCTGTGTGTATTTTTTTTCTTGACTCCCCTACTCTTCCAGCACATTTGGCCACTATATTAATGCTTCTGGGAGTAGTCCTCCCCTAATCACTGATGGAGCTGATGGATAGAACCCCAGGATGAACACATGGTCTACACTCTCTCAGAGCAACCCTAGGAAGACTGAGCTCCATCAGCACACATTTTCTTCCCAGTCTCATTTCTTTACTCTTTGCCAATATTTTGTTTTGTTTTTTTCTTTTCTTTTTTGCTACGTGCCCCTAGTGGGAACTGAACCCAGGACTGTCTGGTCCGCAGGCCGATGCTCCAACCGCTGAGCCAAACCGGCCAGGGCTTTACCAGTGTTTTGTGGGATCAACTCCCAAATAAACTACTTGCATTCAAATACTATTCTCAATGTCAGTTTCGGGGACAATCCATGACAGGTGTTCCTGGAAAAATATAAATTGAGGCAGAGAGCTGAAGGCAGGACTGGAAGGTAATCTCTAGCGCCATCAAAAAGCTGGTGATCAGGCTATAAAGTAGAGAGAGATGTGCTGTGATTAAGGAATAGGGTGGCTGGGGTATAAGGAATAGGGTGTCTGTGGAGTCTCACCAGTACTCAGACACTAGCCCTGCTAGAGGAAAAGTCTTGATACCATCCTTAAAATATTTGGGATAGTAATAAATGAATTTAACTAAAAATGCAATCAACCCCAGATGCAGCTGACGTATAGATTAGGTTGATTCAGACCCCTCCACATTAGAGGCTCAACAGAAAGAGCATGTCTTTTTCTACTAGGCTCTACTGTCCTTTTACATACAGTATCTGTTATATTACAAAAATTATGACACACCAAGAAGCAAGAAAATGGGACCATAATCAAGAGCAAAGTGGGACCATGAACAAGAGCAAACATAGTCAATAAAAGCATACACAGCCCTGGCTGGATTGATTCCACGGTTAGAGCGTTGGCCTGTGGTCCAGAGAGACCTGGGTTCAGTTCCCGCTAAGGGCATGTACCTTGGTTGCAGTTTGTCCCTGGCCCTGGTTGGGTCGTGTAGGTGGCAGCCACTCGATGTGTCCCTTTCACGTCGATGTTTCTCTCTCTCTTCCTCCCACTTTATCTGAACAAAAAATGGAAAAGTGTCCTCAGGTGAGGATGAAAAAATAAAATAAAATAAAATAAAATAAAATAAAATAAAATAAAATCAGACACACAAATGACTCAGATGTTTAAATAATCAGACAAAGAATTCTAAAATGTATATGATAAATAGAGAAAAGTATGGATAATGTGTGAATAGATGGGACTTTCAAAATTTAAGAATCAAAACTAGAGAAAAAGATAAAATGGAAATACTAGAAATAAAAAGGCAATGTTTGCCCAGCTGGTATGGCTCAGTGGATTGAGCATCATCCCATGGACTGAGAGGTCCAAGTTTGACTCTGGTCAGGGCACATACCTGAGTTGCAGCTTGATCCCCAGTAGGGGATGTGCAGGATGCAGCTGATCAATGTTTCTCTCTTATATTGATGTTCCTATCTCTCTTTCCCTTCCTGTCTCTCTAAAAAGTAAATAAAAATGATAAAAATAAAAAGGCAATGTCAGAAATAAAGAATTAATTTGATGGGCTTAAGAGTAGACTAGTCACAGCAAAGAAAGATCAGAAAATTAAGAGCAAGTTAATGGAAATTATCCAAACAAAAATGTAAAGAAAAATAAATGAGGGGAAAGGGAACAAAGCATCTGAGAATTGTGGGACAATGCCAAATGTCTAAAGGACAGTTAGAGTCTCTAAAGTAGAGGAGAGAGGGAGAATGCTGCAGAAGAAATATTTGAAGAGATAATAATCAAGAATTCTCTAAAATGTATGTAAGACATCAGCCCAAAGGTTCAACAGTTCATAGGGCCCTAAGCAGGGTCAAACGAAAAAAGACTTCATTTTTGGTGATAATAACAAACTGCTGAAAACCAAAGACAAAGACAAAAAAATCTTAAAAGCATTCAGAGTGAAAAAGACTCATTACATATAGTAGATAACAATGATAAGAATGACAGCTAATTTCTCATCAGAAATGAGTACAGCAGCCCTGGCCGGTTTGGCTCAGCGGTTAGAGTGTCAGCCTGCAGTCCAGAGAGACCTGGGTTTGGTTCCCGCTAAGGGCACGTACCCTGGTTGCAGTTTGTCCCCGGCCCTGGTTGGTTGTGCGGGTGGCAGCCACTTGATGTGTCCCTTTCACATCGTTGTTTCTCTCTCTCTCTCTCTTCCTCTCTCTCCCTCTCTCTCCCTCCCACTCTATCTGAGCAAAGAATGAAAAATGTTCTCGGGTGAGGATAAAAAAAAAAGAAATGAGTACAGCAGACAGTGGAATGACATCTGTAACTTGAAAGAAAAAAACAAAACCTCTCAACCTAGACTTTTATATCCAGTGAAAATATCCTTTAACACTAAAGGTAAAATAAAGTCATTTTCAGGCAAACAAAAGCTGAGACCATTTGTCTCCAACAAATCTGCACTATAAGAGATGCTTGAAAGAAGTTATTCAGGCTGAAGGGATATAGTACCAGATGGAAGCTTTATGAAGGAAGAGCATCAGAAAAGACAACTAGAAGAGAAAGCACAGCTCAAAGCTGTCTGTGCCCTAGGAATGTCAGAGCACAGGGAAGGAGGCTGAACAAGCAGGTACCCAAAGACTCTGCAACTATTTGGTCCTGGGAAAAGCAGTCTCCTTGCACCAAAGTTCCTGAGTGGTACTCAACCATCACTCTTCATCAAAGCTGGCCCTGAAATAATTTCTTTTTATTACTTTATACCTATAATCAGTTTAGTTCTTTTTTTAAAAAACTTACCTTTATTGTTGAAAATATTACAGATGTCCCCTCTTTTCCTCCATTGACCCCTCCTCCCCACTCCTGCCCCCTCCTGCCTTCCCCATCTTATTGTCTGTGTCCATTGGTTATGCATATATGCATATAAGTTCTTTGGTTTATCTCTTTCTGCTCCCCCTCCCCCTGCCCTTTGAGGTTCCTCGGTCTAACAACCTATTTTTACTTCTTAGTTCCTTTACCTTTTTTGCCTATCCCCCCAACTGTCCTCCCATTTGGCTATCAACACAAAGTTGTCTGTATCTGCTTGTTCATTTTGTTGGTAAATTCAAATGTTGATAGATATGTATTTATTGTCATTTTATTGTGTATATTTTTGATCTTCTTATTCAAGAAGACTCTTCAACAATTCATATAAGACTGGTTTGGTGGTGATGAACTATTTTAGCTTTTTGTTGCCTGGGAAGCTCTTTATATGTTCATCAATTCTGTTTTATTTTATTTTATTTTTCTTTATTGATTTTTAGAGAGAGAGGAAGGGAGAGGGAGAGAGATAGAAACATCAATGAGAAAGAACATCAATTGGCTGCCTCCTGCATGCCCCACACTGGGGATCTAGCCCACAACCCGGGCACGTGCCCTGACCAGGAATTGAACCAGCAACCTCTTCATGTATGGGTTGACGCTTAACCACTGAGCCACACTGGCCGAGCTGTCCATTGATTCTAAATGATAGCTTTGCAGGATAGAGTAGTCTAGGTTGTAAGTCCTTGCTTTTCATCACTTTTAATATTTCTTGCCATTCCCTTCTGGACTGCAAAGTTTCTGTGGGGAATCAGCTGATAGTCTTATAGGAGCTCCCTTGTAGGTAACTAACTGCTTGTCTCTTGCTGCTTTTAATAATCTTTTTTAATTTTTTTTTTTTTTGGTACGTGCCCCTAGTGGGAACCGAACCCGGGACTCTCTGGTCCGCAGGCTGATGCTCCAACCGCTGAGCCAAATCAGCCAGGGTTCTTGCTGCTCTTAAGATTCTCTGTTTATCTTTAACCTTTTGCATTTTGATGATGTGTCTTGGTATGGGCCTCTTTGGGTTTATCTTGTTTGGGACTCTGTGCTTCCTGGACTTATATGTCTGTTTCCTTCACCAGGTTAGGAGAGTTTTCTGTCATTATTTTTTCAAATAGGTTTTCAATTTCTTCTCCTTCTGGCACCCCCATTATGCAAATGTTTGTATGTTTGAAGTTGTCCTGGAGGCTCCTTATGCTATCCTCATTTTGGGGGGATTCTTTTTTTCTTTTTGCTGTTCTAATTGGGTGTGTTTTGCTTCCTTATATTCCAAATTGATGGTTTGCTTCTTGGCTTCACCTACTCTACTATTGATTCCCTGTATATTATTCTTGATTTCAGTTAGTGCATCCTTCATTTCTGACTGGTCCTTTTTAATGTTGTTGATATGCTCACTAAGTTCCTTGGAGTTCTCATTAAGTTTCTTGAAGTTCTCACCAAGTTTCTTGAAGTTCTTACTCAGTTCAGTGAGCATCCTTATAAGCAGTGTTTTGAACTCGGAATCTAGTAGATTGTTTATCTCCATTTAGTTTGGTTCTTTTCCTGGAGTTTTGTTCTGCTCTTTCATTTAGGACATGTTTCTTTGCCTCCTCATTTTGGTTGCCTCCTTGGGTTTATTTCTATGTATTAGGTAGAGTTGCTATGTCTCCTAGGCTTTGTAGGGTGTCCTATTGCAGCACATGTCCTATAGGATCCAGTGGCCCAGCCACCCTGATCACTGCAGCTGGGCATTCAAGGTGCATCCCTCATGTGGACTGTCCACCCTTCCGTTGTAATTGAGTCTTGATTGCTGTTGGCACATCAGTGGAAGGGATTTACTCAGGCTAATCAGCTGCAAGGACGGGCTGTGCCCACAGACTACTGACCTCTGACTACCTTGGAGGATCAGCTGTGCAGGGGCCCACCACACAGAGCAGAACTTATTTCAGTAGGGCGCGGGTACCCACTGAGTCCACCCCTTGAGTGGTTGGGTAGTAGTGTTTCGCCATGGTCTGAAGCTGTCCACTGGGTGTGCTCACTCTGGGGCAAGGTCAGCCACTGCCTGTGTTCTACCCAGGGCCACCAGGAATAAGTTACAAAGCAGTCTAAAGGGGGCTGCTTCTTGTGCCAGGCAAAGCCAAGTTGTGAACCAAGGCTGGCTGCTCCTAGTGCCGGGCCTGGGGCCACTTAATGAGAGGTGTGGGGCTCACTGAGGCCAGATGGTGCTTGTTTGAGAGAATTGAGGAAAATCTGAAGCAGGAGCCAAGACAGGCCAATCCTATGGTAAAGCTGCTGGAAACAGCTTGGGTGGGCCTGAAAGCTGGGTGGGGCGGGGCCTCAGGGAATTACCAGGGCGGGGCTACCAGTGTGAGCCAGGTTGCTGAAGTCTAAGATATGGTGGCCACTGCCGGCCCCATGGGGAAGGGCTCACCTAAGGAACAGTGGCTTCTGCCAGCATGTCTGTCTGGGAGAATGCTGCCTCATCCTGATGCCAAACAACTCAGCTCTTTTCTGTATGTCTCTGGAGTCTTTCAAGTTGCCCCCCCCACACACACACACACTGGAGCCTGGATGGAGCGAATCCAAGTAGGTCCCAGAGCAGGCCCTTTAAGAGGAACTGCCTGGGACTCTAGAAGCCTCAGCTTCCCTCACCCTCAACTCTAGCTGGTTTTTACAGCCAGAAGTTATGAGGACTTCTCTTCCTGGCTCTGGAACCCTGAGTTTGGAGCCTCATGTGGGACGGGGACCCATCACTCCTCAGGGAGGACCTTCACAGCCGAGGTGTCCCTCCTGATTTTTATCCTCCATACCTGGATGTGGGTCCAGCCCATCCACGCCTCCGCCCCTCCTACCAGTCTTGGTGTGGCTTCTTCTTTAATTTCATAGTTGTAGGACTTCCATTCAGCTCAATCTCAGGCAGTTCTGAATGCTGGTTTTTCTGTAGTTTAGTTGTGATTTTTTTTTCCTCACCCAAGAACATTTTTCCATTTTTTGTTCAGAGTGTGAGTGAGGGAAGGAGGGAGGGAGAGAGAGAGAAAGAGAGAGAGGAAGAGAGAGAGAGAAACATGAACGTGAAAGGGACACATCGAGTGGCTGCCACCCGCACAACCAACCAGGGCCAGGGACAAACTGCAACAGAGGTACATGCCCTTAGTGGGAACCGAACCCGGGTCTCTCTGGACCGTTGGCTCTAACTGCTGAGCCAAACCGGCCAGGGCGTAGTTGT
Source organism: Molossus molossus (assembly GCF_014108415.1). Taxonomy (NCBI): domain Eukaryota; kingdom Metazoa; phylum Chordata; class Mammalia; order Chiroptera; family Molossidae; genus Molossus; species Molossus molossus. The sequence continues at coordinate 67,906,809 of NW_023425377.1, read as the reverse complement.
GATTTTGAGATGGTTGTGGGAGGAGGCAAGTACCTCATTTACCTACACTGCCATCTTGACTGGAAGTCAGTATCTCTCCAATCTTTTTATTATTATTTTTTTTCCTTTATTGATTTATTTTATTGAGAGAGCAAGGGAGAAGGAAGAGAGATAGAAACATGGATGAGAGAGAACATGGACTGGCAACCTCTTGCATGTCCCCCACTGGGGATCCGGCCCACAACCTGGGCATGTGTCCTGACCGGGAATCAAACAGGCAACCTCTTGGTGCACGGGTCGATGCTCAACCACTGACCCACCCAGGCTGGACTCTCACCAATCTTAATAACCAAAAATATCTCCAGACATTGCTCAAGGTCCTCTGGGGAGACAAAATCGCCTCCTAGTTGAAAACCACTGCCCCAGACATAATTATGTGAAAAAGCAACTTGCAAAACATCTGTGATGGATTGTGAAACAGAGGATGCTGCTGTAAGCATTTATCTATGCAAATGGTCAACAGTCCCTTCTGGGGAGAAGGAAGAATAACAGCGAAGGTGAAAAGATGTTCATGGTGTACACTGGATATTCCTTTTTAAAAAATATCTTATACAGTATCATTGTTGAACTTTTTAAGTTTTAAAAGAATCACGTTTAGCTCAGTGGTTGAGCATCGATCCATGCACCGAGAGGTCACTGGTTATATTCCTGGTAAGGGCACATGCCCAAGTTGTGGGCCAAACCCCTTTTGTGGGGCATGCAGAAGGTGGCCAGTTGATGTTCTCTCTCATTAGTGTTTCTATCTCTCTCTCTCCATTCCTTTCTCTCTAAAATCAATAAAGAAAAATTCTTTTATAAAGAATCACGTTAAAAAAATATAAACAGTTACATCCATGAAGAAATTCCCTTTCTCCTGCACCTGCTAAATAAATGTTGAACAAATATTTTTATTTTTTTTTGAACAAACATTTTAAAATCCTGGCTTGAGTTGGTGCAAAAGACTCACTTTCCTGGGTTGCCTACATGTCCCATTCCCCCAACCCCATCAGATAATCAACATAACCCTTAGGCACAGGGCCCAATGGCAGTCAGGCACTTAAAACTCAGTAGCTGGATAGGGGCTGAGAATCAGGGTTAGTGAATGAATCTTCCTTTTAAATTTGAACAAAATTAACTCATTTCTGCAATTCAGGAATGGGAAGAGCAGTGCTTTCTTCCTGTGGCTCCACCTTGTGTTTTGATTTTATTTGAGATCTCCAGACCTCCTCTGGGGTCAGAAATCAAATGCTAGAATGTTCTCTGGGTCCCTGAGTTTGTTACAACAACAACGTCAACAATAATAATACCTGCCACTCTGGGAGAGCTGACTACGTGCATGGGGGTGGAAAGCAGGGGGACCATGCTACACACTTCTTAGCCCTGTGAGGCAGTCCTGGTATCATCACCCATTTAACAGATGAGGACACTGAGATACCCAAGGATTAAGGAATTAGCCTAGAATCACATTGCCTTGCACATGGTGAACAACAGAGCCCTGCATCAAGCTCTTGACCCTGAGCCCTTAACCCTATGGAAATGCTTGAGGGGAATCTTTGACTTTGTACAGGTTTCCTCCGAAGGAGACAGCCTGATGGAGAAGCTTCCGGAAGCTGTGGGGTTCCTGGTGGTTTCTGAAGACGAGTCCCTTCTTGCCGCAGGTAGTGTTTAGCTCACTGGGGAGTGATAAGGAGAAAGCTCTGGATTTGGTTGGAAGTGAAGAAGGCAGTGTCTTAGACCAGGGATCAACAAACTTTTTCTGCAAATGGTCACATAGTACACATTTTTGCCCAATGCTCTCTGTCACAACTATTGAACCCTGCCCTTGTAATGCAAAGCTGCCCAGATGATATTTCGAGTGGGTATGGCAATGTACCAATAAATCTTTCTTTATGCTGAAATTTGAGTTTCATATTATTTTCATGAATCATGAAATACTAATCTCATTCTGAGTTTTTTTCAACCATTGAAAAGTGAAAAAACTATTCTTAGTTCATGGGCCAGACAAAAAATAGGTGGCCAGCCTGGTCTGGTTTACCAGCTGTCATTTGCCAAACTGTTCTGGGCAAATCTCCTAACCTTTCTGGGTTTCTGGTTCATTATCTTTGAAATGGGAGTGGTTAGATAGTCACAGGGATAGAGCGGGGCTGGGTGAAGGGATGGGGTACACTCAGGGGTAAGCCAGCTCACACAGCCCCTGCTTTTTCGGGGCTTGCAGGCTAACAGGGAAGATGGCACAAGAAAGACAAGAATCAGAGGTCATGGGACTGTGTGACAGGGTTTTCTTCTTTAGTCCGAAGCAGTCAAGGAAGGCTGCCTAGTGGAGGTGACTAACATATGCTCTAGAGCCTGATTTTTTTTAAGGATTAATTTTTTTCAGATCAGTTTTAGGTTCACAGCCAAACTGAGTGGAAGGTACAGAGGTTTTCCATATACCCCCTTAGTCCCACACATGCATAGCCTCTCACATTATCAACATTTCCCACCAGAGAGGTGTATATTGATCATCGATAATCCTACATTGATACCCAAAGTCCATAGTTTACATTAGGTTTCACTCTTAGTTTTGTAGATTCTATGGGTTTGGACAAATGTATAATGACATGTATCCATCATTATAGTCTCATACAGAGTATTTTCACTGACCTAAAATCAGCCCAATTTTTGCAAAGCCATTTCCAGGGGTCAAAGACACTGTAGACCAGTGCTGTCAATAATGCAAAACACAAATGTGAGCCATGTTTATAATTATGAATGTTCTTATGAACTTATTTTAAAAGGTGTGACCTTCATGTTAATAATATATTGTATTTAACCCAATACATCCAAAAATTCAATATGAAATTATCCTCAACTATTTTTTTTTTCCCTTTATTGATTTTAGAGAGAGAGGAAGGGAGAGAGAGAGATAGAAACATTGATGAGAAAGAACATCAATTGGCCACCTCCTGCACGCCCCTCACTGAAGATTGGGCCCACAACCTGGGCATGTGCCCTGACTGGGAATTGAACCAGCAACCTCTTGGTGCATGGGTCGCCACTCAACCACTGAGCCACTCTGGCAGGGCTAAACACTTATCCTCTAAGATCAAATGATGGGTGATAAATTGACATATACTGTCTATCCTGTTTCCAAAAGAATTTCAGGTGGCTTAAGTATGTGTAAAATGTAACACATGAAAGAGGAATGAAAGAAGAAAGAAAAACAAAGGTAGAGGCACAAAATAGCGTCAGGACTGAGGCCACACACACTGAAGAGCTCAGTGATCTAAATGCTTGTTACAGATCACCTGGCCGAGCGGCTCAGTTGGCTGAGTGTTTTCTGTGCACTGAAAGGTTGCGGGTTCCGTTCCCCGTCAGTGCACATACCTGGGTTGCAAATTTGATCCCCAGTCCGGGAGCATACTGAAGTTAACCAATCGATGTTTCTCTCTCTCTTAGCATGTCTTCAGGTGAGGATTAAAAAATAAAAATTAAGAAAAAAAAAACAAAGCTCTTTCCAGCAGCCAATGAGAAGAAAAAGCCTGGACAGTTTCTCCATTCACAGTTTTAAGAACCAAACTGTTGGTTAGGAGTTGTAATCCTTATTTTCCCACCTCCGTGCTAGGTTCTCTCAACACAACATTCACCCAGATCATATTTGGAACGCAAATGAGCAAATCCCCTTGGGCAGAGTTGCCAGATAAAATACAGAACTCCTAGTTAAATTTCAGATAAACAGCAAATCAATGTTTTAGTATATAGTAAGTATATTTCACACAATATTTGGGATATACTTATACTAATAAAAACGTTCATTATTCATCTGAAATTCTAATTTAACTGGGTGTGCTGTTGTCTTGCTAAATCTGGCAACCCTTTCGCTCATCTCCTCCTCTTTCACTGTGCTCCATCTACACCGGCCTCCATGCTGCTCCTCAGACACACCAATCCTCTCCTGTCTCCTGGTGTCCCATGCTGTTTCCACTTTTCCAGTGCCTGTCACCTCCTCCCCCCTCTAAAGTCAGCGCACACGTCCTGGGGCTGCAGTTAACTACTACACAACTGTGGTTGCTTAATGCAACAGGAATTTCTTCTCTCACTGTTCTAGGAGCCCAGAGTCTGAAATCCCAGTGTTGGCAGGGCTGGCTCCCTCCACAGGCTCTAGAGAAGAACCCTTCTTGACCTCTTCCAGCTTCTGCCTTGTGATTCCCTGACTTGTGGCCACATGCTAGTCTCTGCCTCCGTCTTCACAGTGCGTTCTCTGCTACGTGTGTCTGCGTAGCATTTTCTCTTGGCAGCCAGTGCCCTGACCTCATTGCCTTTATCACAAATTGTAATCGTTATATTTTCCTTCCTTCCTCCCTCCCTCTCTCCCTTCCTTCTGCTCTCCTTTTCCTTTTCTTCCTTCTTTCCTTCATTCCTTAAAACATATTTACTCTGTGTCCAGCTTTGTGCTGGGTTCTGGAATATCATGAGCAGCTTAAATAGGCAGTCCCAGTCCTCGGGAAACTCATTGTCTTCTGATAATAAATAACTTCACTGTTTTTCTGTGAGATTATTGATCACTGTCATCCTCCCTGCCCCCAGTGGCAAGCTCTGTGAAGATGAGGGCTGTGTCTGTTTTGCTCACCATTGTGTTTCTTCTACTGGCACATAATAGGTGTTCAAAAAACTCTGTTAACTAAATTGAATTACTCGAGCTCCTCCAGGAATGGAAGGCATTACCCTGGTCCCTGCCATTTCAGGCTTTGGAAGATCTGTGCGGATATTCTTGGCCGACTCCCAGAGGTTTCATCGATTCATGGCCACTGACCTTGAACATGAAGACACAGTTGAGACAGCCGTTTTTGGTCCTGAGAACAATCTGATTGTCACTGGATCCCGGGATGCACTCATTCAGGTGAGGGGGAGACCTAGGGCCTGTCATCCTCACTTCTACCTCTGAAATAAAATATATGATTTTTAGGGACCTTTGAACTTCAAAATATAGAAACTCACAAAAATGACTGCAGGCTAAACAGGGTAGGTCATTGGGAGGATAAGAGGGGTCTCTTAGGACCCAGTGACAGATCTGGGGGAACTGCCAAATATTCAAGGAGATAGCATTCCCACTGAACCTGAAAGACTAGGAGAACTTTGACCTTTAGAGTGGAGCAGGGTCTGGGGGAGGGGAGGAAAGTTTCTGTTAAGCTCAAAGTTCTCAAGGTTCGTTCTCCAAAGTTCTGGTCTCAGGATATCTTCACATTCTTAAAGATTATTGAGACTCCCCCACCTACCGCAAAGTGCTTTTGTGGATCATATCAATTTGATTTATATATTTTTAACAACTGATTTACTTTGAAATAATTTTAGTATTTACAGAAGAGTTATATCTAAGAGAGTCCCCAAATATATATCTACTGTTCACCCCACTTGCCTACATTCACCTCTCATATTACCTCGGTCCCTTTATCAAAACCCAGATATTAACTCTGGAATAATACTCTTAGCTGATCTGCAGGTTTTGTTCCAATTTCACCAGCTTTTCCACAACTTTTCTATTTTCTATTCCAGTATCCAATTCAGAATCCATCATTGTATTTAGTATTTATTGATTATTACCATATTAAAAATTAAAAATGAGAAAATCCCAAAATACTTATCCATTGATTCATTAACATGACATGTCAACATAATAACATACTTTTATGAAAATAACTACTTTTCTGACACAGACCAAAAAACTTTTCAGAAGGGTGTCACTGTTTCCCATGTTGGCAAATCTCTTTCACGTCTAGTTCAATAGGAGACTATTGGACTCTCCTGTTTGATTCTGCATGCTCCTATCTGTTGTAATATTGTTGTAACAAGTCAGCAAGATAGCCAGAGACACACAGCCAAATTGTAAAGGAGCACTTTATTACACCGGTGGACTGAAGGGGGCCTCTCCATAAATCGACAGCCCCGAGTCTTCTTTGTTGCCCGCTATTATTTATTTATTTTTTATTAATTTATTTTTCTTACAGATGTTTCTCCTTTTTCCCCCCATTGACAGCCTCCTCCCCATCCCCCCCACCCCCCCGTCCCTGGCTTTGTTGTCTATGTCCATCAGTGATGCGTACATGCATATAAGTTCTGTGGTTTATCTCTTCCCTCCCCCCACCACCCCCTCTTCTGACGGTTGTCAGTCTGTACCCTACCTCCACATCTCTGAATCTATGCAATTCCTCAGACTGTTATGTTCATTATATTCCACAAATAAGTGAGATCATGTGATATTTGTCTTCCTCTGCTTGGCTTGTTTTGCTTAGGATAATACTTCCCAGGTTCCTCCATGTTGTCTCAAAAGATAAGAGATCTTTCTTTCTTACAGCTGCATAGTACTCCATTGTGTATATGTACCACAGCTTTTTTATCCATTCGTCTACTGATGGGCACTTGGGCTGTTTCCAGATCTTAGCTATTGTAAATAGTGCTGCTATGAACATGGGGTTACATATATTCCTTCTGATTGGTGTTTCAGGCTTCTTAGGGTATATTCCTAGAAGTGGGATCACTGGGTCAAATGGCAATTCAATTTTTTATTTATTTTTTAACCCTCACCCGAGGACATTTTTCCATTTTTTGTTCAGATAGAGTAGGGGGGAGAGAGAGAGAGACAAACATTGACGTGAAAGGGACACATGGAGTGGCTGCCACCCGCATGACCAACCAGGGCCAAGGACAAACTGCAACCAAGGTACATGCCCTTAGCGGGAACTGAACCCAGGTCTCTCTGAACCACAGGCCAACGCTCCAACCACTGAGCCTAACTGGCCAGGGCCAATTTTTAATTTTTTGCGGTAACACAGTAGTCTTTTCCATAGTGGCTGCACTAGTCTGCATTCCAACCAGCAGTGTACTAGAGTCTCCTTTTCTCCACACCCTCGCCAACACTTGTTGTTTGATGATTTGTTGATGGCGACCATTCTAACAGGTGTGAGGTGATACCTCATTGTTGTTTTAATTTGCATCTCTCTGATGATCAGTGATATTGAGCATTTCTTCATATGTCTCTTGGCCATTTGTATGTCCTGTTTAGAGAGGTGTCTTTTTAGCTCCTCTGCCCATTTTTTAATTGGGTTCTTTGTCTTCCTTTTGTTGAGTTGTATGAGTATTCTATATATTTTGGAAATTAACCCCTTATCTGAGATATCATTGGCAATTATGCTCTCCCATACAGTAGGTTGCCTTTGCATTTTGATGGTTGTATCTTTTGCTGTGCAGAAGCTTGTTAGTTTGATGTAGTTCCATGTGTTCATTTTTTCCTTTGTTTCTGTTGCCTTAGGTGATGTATCAGTGAAAATTTTGCTGCGTGTGATGTTCGAAATTTTGTTGCCTACATTTTCTTCTAGAATTTTTATGGATTCACGGGTCACATTTAAGTCTCTTATCCATTTTGAGTTTATTCTTGTGTATGGTGTAAGCTGATGGTCTAGTTTTAATTTTTTGCATGTAGCTGTCCAATTTTCCCAACACCATTTATTAAAGAGGCGGTCTTTACTCCACTGTATGCTCTTGCCACCTTTGTCAAATATTAATTGAGCATAATGTCTTGGGTCCATTTCTGGGTTCTCTGTTCTGTTTCACTGGTTAGCTGCCTGTTCTTGTGCCAGTACCAGGCTGTTTTGATTACAGTAGCTTTGTAGTATAACCTGAAATCTGGTATTGTGATCCCACCTACTTTGTCCTTCTTTTTCAAGATTGCGGTGGCTATTCGAGGTCTCTTTTGGTTCCATATGAACTTTTGAAGTATTTATTCTAGTTCTGTGAAATATGTCATTGGTATTTTGATGAGAATTGCATTGAATCTATAGATTGCTTTGGGTAATATGGACATTTTAATGATGTTAATTCTTCCAATCCATGAACAAGGTATGTGCTTCCACTTTTTATATCTTCCTCTATTTCTTTTTTTCAATGTCCTGTAGTTTTCTGCAAATCGGTCCTTTACTTCTTTGGTTAAGTTTATTCCTAGGTATCTTAATTTTTTTGCTATGATGGTAAATGGGATTGTTTTTTTAGTTTTTCTTTCTGTGAGTTCATCATTGGTGTATAAGAATGCCGTCAGCCCTGGCCAGTTTGGCTCAGCGGTTGGAGCGTCCACCTGCGGTCCGGAGAGACCGGGTTCAGTTCCCGCTAAGGGCATGTACCTCGGTTGCAGTTTGTCCCCGGCCCTGGTTGGTCGTGTGGGTGGCAGCCACTCGATGTGTCCCTTTCACATCGATGTTTTCCTCTCTCTCCCTCCCACTCTATCTGTGCAAAATAAAAATAAAAATAAAAATAAAGAATGCCGTCAATTTCTTGACATTAACTTTGTATCCTGCTACTTTGCCAAATTTATTTATTAAGTCTAATAGATTTTTGATGGAGTCTTTGGGGTTTTCTACGTATAGTATCATGTCATCTGCCAATAATGACAGTTTCACTTCCTCCTTTTCAATTTGGATCCCTTTTATTTTTATTTCATGTCTGATTGCTGTGGCTAAGACTTCCAGTACTATGTTAAATAAGAGTGGTGAAAGTGGGCATCCCTGTCTTGTTCCTGTTCTTAAGGGAAATGCTTTTAGTTTTTGCCCGTTGATTATGATGTTGGTTGTAGATCTTTCATATATGGCCTTTATTTTGTCGAGATATGATCCCTCTATTCCCACATTGCTGAGCATTTTTATCAGAAATGGGTGCTGGATTTTGTCAAATGCTTTTTCAGCATCTATTGATATAATCATGTGGTTTTTATTCTTCATTTTGTTTATGTGGTGTATCACATTTATTGATTTGCAAATATTGTACCAGACTTGCATCCCTTGGATGAATCCCACTTGGTCATGGTGAATAATTTTTTTGATGTATTGCTGGATCCGATTTGCTAGTATTTTGTTTAGGATTTTGGCATCCATGTTCATCAGGGATATTGGCCTGTAGTTTTCTTTCTTTATAGTGTCTTTTTCTGGTTTTGGAATTAGAATTATGCTGGCCTCATAAAATGAGTTTGGAAGTCTTCCTTCTTCTTGAATTTTTTGAAATAGTTTGAGGAGAATGGATGTTAGTTCTTCTTTGAATGTTTGGTAAAACTCCCCTGTGAAGCCATCTGGGCCTGGGCTTTTGTTTGTTGGGAGAGTCTTGATTACATCTTCAATTTTCTTAGTTGTTATTGGTCTGTTCAAATTTTCTATCTCTTCTTGGTCCAGTTTTGGGAGACTATGTGTTTTTAGAAATTTGTTCATTTCACTTAGATTGTCGAATTTGTTGCCATATAATTGTTTATAGTAGTTGTTGATGATCCTTTGTATTTCTGTGGTGTTAATGATCCTTTGTATTTCTGTGGTGTCAGTTGTTACTATTCCTCTTTCATTTCTGATTTTGTGTATTTGGGTTCTCTCTCTTTGTTTCTTGGTGAGTCTAGCTAAGGGTCCATCAATTTTGTTTATCTTTTCGAAAAACCAGCTCTTTGTTTCATTGATTCTCTGAATCTTTTTTTTTTTTTTTTTTGTCTCTATGTCATTTATTTTTGCTCTGATCTTTACTATTTTCTTCCTTCTTCTTGCTCTGGGGTTTTCTTTTTGTTTGCTTTCTAGTTCTTTAAGTTGTGAGGTTAGATAGTCTATTAGAAATTTTTCTTGTTTCTTGAGGTAGGCCTGTAGTACTATGAACTTTCCTCTCAGAACTGCTTTTGCTGCATCCCATAAATTTTGTGTTGTTGTGTGTTCATTTTCATTGGTTTCCAGGAAATTTTAAATTTATTCCTTGATCTCCTTGGTAACCCATTCATTGTTTAATAACATGCTATTTAGCCTCATGTGTTCCAATGTCTTTGCATGTTCTTGTTGCAATTGATTTCTAGTTTTATACCATTGTGATCTGAGAAGATGCTTGATATGATTTCAATCTCCTTGAACTTATAGAGACTTAGTTTGCATCCTAACATGTGGTCTATCTTTGAGAATGTCCCATGTGCACTTGAGAAGAATGTGAATTCTCTAGTTTTGGGGTGTAATTCTCTGTAGATATCTATTAAATCCATTTGGTCTAGTGCTTCATTTAGAGTCTATGTTTCCTTGCTAATTTTTTGTCTAGAGGGTCTATTCAGTGATGTCAGTGGGGTGTTGAGGTCCCCTGCTATGATTGTATTGTATTGCTGTCAATTTTTCCTTTGAAGTCCTCCAGAAGATTTTAAATATATTTTGGTGCTCCTATATTGGGTGCATATATGTTTACCAAGGTTATATCTTCCTGTTGGATAGATCCTTTTAATATTATGTAGTGGCCTTCTTTGTCTCTAGTTGTGGCCTTCATTTTGAAATCTATTTTATCAGATATGAGTATTGCTACCCCAGCTTTTTTTTCTTTCCATTTGCTTGGAAGATTTTTTTCCATCCCTTCAACCTATGTGAGTCTTTTGTTGTGAGGTGGGTCTCTTGTAAACAACATATATATGAGTCATGCTTTCTTATCCAATTAACTACTCTGTATCTTTTTATGGGAGCATTCAATCCATTTACATTTAAGGTGATTATTATTATTTTTTTTTTCCTCACCTGAGGACATTTCTCTATTTTCTGTTCAGATAGAGCGGGAGGGAGAGAGAGAGAGAGAAACATCAATGTGAAGGGACACATCGAGTGGCTGCCACCTGCACGACCAACCAGGGCCGGGGACAAACTGCAACCAAGTTATATGCCCTTAGCAGAAACTGAACCCGGGTCTTTCTGTAACGCAGGCCGACGCTCCAACCGTTGAGCCAAACTGGCCAGGGCTAAGGTGATTATTGATATGTACTTATTTATTGCCATTTTTTTGTTTAGTGTGGTTATATTTTTCTTCCTATTTCTTCTACTAATTACAGCAGTCCTTTTAACATTTCTTGCAGTGCTGGTTTGGTGCTAAGGCCTTTTTTTCTTTTGTCTGGGAAGTTCTTTATTTGACCTTCTATTTTGAATGATAGAGTAGTCTTGGATTCAGTTCCTTGTGTTTCATGACCTTGATTATCTCATGCCATTCCCTTCTGGCCTGTAGTGTTTCTTTTGAGAAGTCAGCTGAGAGCCTTATGGGGGTTCCTTTGTAGGTAACCTGTTGCTTATCTCTTGCTGCCTTTAGGATTCTCTCTTTGTCTTTAATTTTTGGCATTTTGATTACTATGTGTCTTGGTGTGGGCCTGTTTGGGTTCTTCTTACTTGAGGCTCTCTGTGCTTCTTGGACTTGAATGCCTTCTTCCTTCACCAAATTAGGGAAGTTTTCTGTCACTATTTCTTCAAATATATTCTCTAATCCTTGCTCATTTTCTTCTTCTTCAGGGACTCCTATGATGCAAATATTATTACATTTCCAGTTGTCTCACAGTTCTCTTAAGCTTTCTTCCTGTTTTTTAATTGTTTTTTCCTTTTGGTTTTCTGATTGGTTGATTTTTTTCTACCCTGTCTTCTAATTCACTGATCTGGTCCTCAGTTTCTTCTACTCTGCTGTTTAGTCCTTCCAATGTGTTCTTTATTTCTGCTATGTCTTTCTTTATATTTTTCTTGGTGGTTTTTAATTTCCAATTGGTTGATTTTCAACTTTTCTATGTCTTTACTCATGGTGTTGATGTCTTTACACATACTATTGAGCTTCCTCAAGATCATGGCTTTGAATTGTAACTCTGTTAACGTCCTTAACTGTGTTTCATTTATCTCATCTTCGGTAGAGTTCTCTTGTTCTTTCATTTGAGATTTGTTTCTTTGTTTCACCATTTTGGCTATCTCAGAGGGTTTTGGAGCCTGCCAAATTTTCCCTGTGGGTGTTGGTGTTCTGCTGTTTGTGGCTCCCTCTACTGGGTTTGGATGAGCAAGGGAGGACCCATATTAAACACCACTGTCATGTCTTACTTTCCTGGGTAGAGTTGCAAGCCCAGGAATGGTTCCATTATCCTCTAGCTTTTTGCCTAGAGGCTATTAGCAGAAGTTACTTGAAGAGCCTTGGAATCTCAGTTGAATGAAAAACTCCCTCAGGTGTTCAGTGTAAGAGGATTTTCTGAGGGTGGGGTAGATGCTGGTTGTCAATGGGCCTCAATTTGCATTTCAATGGCCCACCTGGTGGGGTTGAATCTCTGAGGGAGGGGCCACTGTCTCTCCCCAGAGCCCACTGCCTCTCCCCAGAGCCCTGGGAAGGAGTAAGATGACCACCAGCCTGCATGGCTGCAACTCAGCAAAAGCTCTGAGCATCCTCCAAATCCTGGGTGTCCCCACACAGTTCCAGTCCAGTCCACCCTCCCTCTGCTGGAGCCCAAGGTGAGTGGCTGTGGCTATTTTAGCGTCGGTCCTGGCTCTGCACTGTGGAACCGCTTGGGAGTTTAACCTGAGGGTGCTGCTCACAGCTAAGGCTGCTGCTGTCTGTGGGTTCCCAGCCCCCCTCTCACGCCTCCGCAATCCTACCAGGATCAGGTCAGTGTCCCTGGTTATATGTTCCTCGCAAGCTGCTTTTTTTCTTTTTTTTTTTATTCTCACCCGAGGACATTTTTTCCATTTTTTGTTCAGATAGAGTGGGAGGGAGAGAGAGGAAGAGAAAGAGAGAGAAAGAGAGAGAGAGAGAGAGAGAGAGAGAGAAACATTGATGTGAAAGGGACATATTGAGTGGCTGCCTCCTGCATGACTCAAGCAGGGCCGGGGACAAACTGCAATTGAGGCATGCACCCTAAGCAGGAACTGAATGCAGGCGTCCCTGGACTGCAGGTTGATACTCTAACCACTGAGAAAACTGGCCAGGGCACAAGCTGCTTTTCTGTTGCTTTTTCCTGACGATTTGCCTTTATTTTAGTTGTAATTCCAGTTTGGTCCTGGGAGATGGTCTGTGTAGCTTCCATTCTCTCCACCGCCATTTTTTCTGTTGCCCGCTTTTAAAGGCACAAACTTCAGAAAAAAACTAAATTCTCTTGGTGCCGCTTTTGACACCGTTAAGGAGGGGGGGAACTGATAGAAGGGGGACAAGAGGAGCTGTTAGGTCAGGGCAACCATTAATCTCTTTCTTCTCATGGTTCCTCTGAGTTTCCCAAGGCCTTCATTAACCCCTTATCTTTATAGTTTTCTTTGGATTTCTCAAGGCCCTTATGTTTACAAAAAAAACCTGCCAGGATGTGTATGTGCAGTGTCGGAATGGAGTTATTACATCTCCACTGGTTTTATGTACAAGTCAAATCATTGACCTTTTTTTTCTTTCTCATTAAGGATACTAACTCTGTCCCTGTATTGTTCCCGAATTATTGGCATAGAAACAGCAGGTTTTGCCCAGTGCCACACAGAGTCCTTCCTGTTTGAGGAAAAAGAGATCTAAACCTTGTTGTTTTGTATTGCTGGAGGTTATACTTAGGTGGGAATATGTAAGTCCCTTACCCCTGGATCTCCCCAAAGTTAACTTGGCCTGGTCCCTGCTTCTTAGATAGCATTTAGTAGTAAATATGGTTTCACAATACTAAGATGGACAAAAGTATTGATTTGCATTCAAGTAACTTGTGGTGACTGTACCACTCCCTGGGCATATATAGATTCCTATCCCTTGTAGTCCCATTCCCCAATAGGTGTCCCACAACCCCAGGGTATGGGCCCTTTTATATGACATCAATCTTCAGTAATACTATCTGTGCCTATGGTGCCTCTCATGAGGTCACATAGGTCGAGATTGAAAACAGGTTTTCTATCCCCTTTGTGATGACATTTCTTAAGACCTCCCCCAATATCCCATTTTTAAGTTCCCAGTTCCACTGGGGCCAAGATCTATAAAGATTTCCCTGTATAGTCATAATCAGAAAAATTAGAGTCCCAATAAACGTAAGAGTCTCATTTTTAAGGGATCTGGAGAGGCCTGGACCGTCCATTCTGTTTTTCCTGCCTTCAGCTGGGAATGGTACAGCCAGACCAGGATGCCGTTGACCTTGACAGCCATTGGTGCAGGCAGGATGACAGTGTATGGTCTCTTCCAGGCGAGTCAGTCCCTGGGTGGTGAACTTCTTTACCCATATCAAGTCCCTGGGCTAGAAAGGGTGCACAGGGTCCGAGGTGGGCACAGGCAGGGCGTAGCAGACATGTTTATTAACAGCTTTCTGGGCAGACTGCAGGGCCTGCAAGAACTGTAAGAGGGTGAGTGGGAGCAGAGTGGTCCAGTTTTCACCGATTTCTAAAGTAAATTTTATTAAGGTTTTCTTTAAGGTAGCTTTCAATTTATATTTAACCTCTTAGAGATAACCTGTGATATCTTTGCTACAAAGGCAGGGCTATTGTCTGATCCAAGGGGCAGGAGTAGCCTAAGCCTATTACTCCCTTTACTACATCTCAGACTGTTATTCCATTACCAGAGGCAAGCTCTCCCTCTCTCAGTGTCTTATTTTTTTCCCTTCTTGAGTATTCCTCCAATGTCCTGTCTTCCTGTAATATGTATGTCCCTTTCTTTTATCTTTTCTTTCCCACCTTTTGATTTCTTCTGTTTATTTTCTCTACACAATCCTTCTTCAACTTGCACAGACCCTCTGCGACTTTCCTAGTCCCTCCCCTGACACGAACCTGAGAGCTTGCTCAATCTATCTGCTGTCTGCACCTCCCCAGCTTTTTTTCTCCTCCTCCCTACTTAGACCCACACATTCCTGTTTTTCTAAACCTTCTCCCTTTTCCTGTGACCTTACTGGATATTGCCTGTCTCTCTGGAGTTCAGTAAGCTTGGTGTACCTAAGTGGGTAGTCTGGTGCAGCTGGTTGACTAAAGTCCAACCTAGAGCCTCTGGGACTAATAACCTCTCATCAGGCAGTGTCCATTGTCCATTGATTTCCTTTATGGCTTGTTTCTGCTTGGCTAAGTCATTTTCTGACTTAGTGTATCTGGAGAGGCCCCATTGTTTTTAGGTCTGCCTCCTAAGCTTTCTGATCTGCAGCAGATCTTCCTTGCCCCATTGGAGAGCCTGAATTAGGGCTATGAGTTCAGCCTGTTGGGCTGAAGTTCCTCTACTTAATGACTGTGACCAAATGACACAGACCAGAGTTATTATTGCTGCCCCGGCATACCTGATTTCTTCCTGGACATAGCTGCTTCCATCTGTGAACAATATCTCATCTGATGATGACAATGGATATCCTTGAGGTCTGGGCGGGCCGTCTGCACTATGTTGATTACCTCCAGGCAGTCATGCAAAGGTTTCTCTGGGTCATTGTCTAGAAGCAGGATGGCAAGATTGATGGCCAACGTCTTGTGGAATTTGGTGGGGTGCTGGCCTAGAGTGGCAGTGGCCAGCAATCGAACAGTCACTGAAGAAGATCACATTTGAGTAGGGGTTATGGGCACTCCGGCATGACCAGAAATGAATGAGTCATAGTATTTTTCCCAAGATCTATAGTCTTCTTTGAAGTCCAGGGGTAAGTTAGAGCCCCACTGGCTCTGTCAGGACTGAGTCTGCTGCACTAGTATCTACCAGGGAACTAACTAGTTTGTCCCCTATTGTCTTGTCTCCCAGGGGGTGCTCAGTTGGAAGGAGCCCTAGCCCTGTCATTCTTCTAAGTTAAGGACAGCTGGGATATGTCTGTTTGCCTTGTCTCTCCTTTCTGGCCATTTTGGGCACTCTTGCTTCCAGTGTCCTTCCTCTTTACTGTAGGTGTATTGGTTCTTCCCTAGTTGGGTCCTGGGCCTGCCATCCTGACCCTTCCTAGGGTGATCCTTTTCTATGGGCTCTGTTTCCCTTAAGGTTCCTTTTATTACTTTTGCTATTCTTTTACCTTGTTCTTCCCCAGGGGTGTCCCTGTTGAGAATTTAACTCTGTACCCATATTTATTTCTAAAAGCTTCCATGAAATTCTATAAGAGGCATCTGAGGGGGGTCTTTTGGGAACCTTGCCTATTATCCATTCTCCCTAGGCAGATAAGTTTAGCTGCAAGCTGGCCTCAGATTAAACAGAAAAAAGAAGACTGAGAATTAACAAGCATCGTGGAGCACAGTCACTCACACACAATTACATTCACACAGTCACATTCACACACCAGAAGTTTCCAGGAAGTGATCAGACTCTCCTTCCGCCCCACTGGTGGGCCAAGGAAAATTCCTTATCCAGTGGGAACAGAATGAACCCCACCTAACGTCTGAGGGGGATTCTCAGGAGAGGAGAGGCTGCGCCATGTCCGGCCCTCTTACTCTCACCCAGAAAGACTGGTCACCCAGAACCTATCTCCAGAGGCTTTTACAAAGTCTCCTTTAATCTTTTTGGGGATGTCTTGGCATCTCCCAGCCACTTGTTGAAAATCCAAGTAGGATCTTCAGGGCCCTGGAACTCAAGAGGCGCCTCCCCTCAGATCTCTAGGGATCAGGAAAGGCTGCCCATCCTAGGCATCTAGCCCTTGGAGTCACAAAACACCAGGTATCTCTCTGGGGCCTCCAAATGGTCAGCGAGATAACTAGAGATGCACAGCTGAATTGTAAAGGAGCACTTTATTCACTGGTGGGCTGAAGGGGGGCTCTCCCCAAATCGACAGCCCCAAGCCTTCTTTGTTGCCCACTTTTAAAGGCACAAACTTCAGAAAAAAACTACATTCTCTTGGTGCTGCTTTTGGCACCATTAAGTGGGGGGACTGATGGAAGGGGGGTGAGAGGAGCTGTTAGGTCAGAGCAACCATTAACCTCTTTCTTCTCATGGTTCCTCTGAGTTTCCCAAGGCCTTCATTAACCCCTTATCTTTATAGTTTTCTTTGGGTTTCTCAAGGCCCTTATGTTTACAAAAAAGAAACTCCCAGGGTGTGTATGTGCAGTAACAGAGGGTGATATTACAATATCACATGTCCCATAACTTCTGGAAAACTCCACTATTTGATCATGAGAGGAAATGAATGGAAAAATCAAATAATATCTTAGAATTATTATGAAAATAGTCTTGCTTTCACAGAAAAGGCAGGGGGTTGCCCCCCAGGGGTTCCCTGGAACTCACTCTGAAAACTGTCATGGTGGTACGATGTAGGCATGTTTTAGGGGGTGGGGAAACATGAAGGCCTTTCAACCTCAGCCTAAGAATTCACTTTCGGTGGACAAATGAACTTGAGCATGTTTTCAAGCTACATCTTGAAAACATAAGGAAGCATAAGGAAGAAGTCAGCTCTGCTCCTCTGCTCTCCACCCGCAGGTGTGGAGTCTGTCAGAACAGGGGACCCTGCTGGACATCCTGGAAGGCGTCGGGGCCCCCGTAAGCCTTCTGGCCCAGAGTGGCGCCTTGGTGGCATCTGCTTCTCAGCAGTCCTCATCCTTCAAAGTCTGGGACCTCACTTACATTCAGAAGCCAAGGGTCTCTGCCCCATTTCTGGACCGCACTGGCCTCACTGCCATGTCACACAATGGCAGCTACATTTACTTCCCCAAAATTGGGGACAAAAACAAAGTCATCATTTGGGACTTGGCAGAAGGTTTGTATGATATAAGCACTGTCATTTGTGTGGGTAAGCACTGAAGCCCCCGTTTTGGTTTATTCGGGCCACTATGACGGAATACCATCACTGGGGAGCTTAAACAACAGACATTTATTTCTCACAGTTCTGGAGTCTGGGAGTCCAAGGTCAAGTATCAGCACATCAAGTATTTGATGAGGGTTCTCTTCCTGGATTGCAGATGGCCATCTTCTCACTGTGTCCTCACAGTGAGGGAAAGGAGAGAGCAAGCTCTCACGTCTCCCCTTTAGGGGCACTCATCCCAGCCAGAGGGCTCCACCCTCATGACCTAATCACCTCCCAATGGCTACACCTCCAAACACCGTCACATTAGGGGTTAGGATTTCAACGTATGTATTTGGGAGGGGCACAAACATCCAGTCCATATCACCCTCATAACTCCAGTGAAATGGGAAGTGACTAATAGAAAATGGGAGTTGGTTTTACAAATTTCTGGCATAAGGCAATTGATAACTGGCCTTATTAGTCTCTGTTTTAGTTCAGGTTCCCCTGAAAGCAGGGCATGTGATGGGGATATTTGCCCAAGTGGTGTGTAGAGGGGAGCTCCCAGGAGAGGCCTGCGAGGGAGTGAAGAAGCAGGCTGGGGCTGGGAAGGACTGAGTAAGGGTGGGGGGCTCGGCCTGTTCCCACAGGGAGCTGCAGAGCATAAATTGCACCTCAGAATTTTTCCCATTTGAAGCAAGAGGACCAGCCTTTTGTGCCCTCTATCAGGCAGTCATTTTCCTGGTGCCATCCTTGGGAGTAGGCAGAGCCCCCAGGCATTTCCAGATGAGAGCTCCCTTCTCGGGGGCAGTGGCAGCCTTGGGTCTGGGGGAACGGGCTGTGTTACCAACAGTATCTGGGACAGTCCCCACTGGGTGAATGGAGATATAGAAATTCCTGTTTATGATAAAATAATTTAAGAAAAGAAATTCATTCTCAAGTTTATGCATTCATTGACTTGACAGATTTTTGTTTAGTGCCAGGCTCAGGGGGAAGGGAGTTGGTGAGCAAGACAGATTCTCAAGGTGCTTGCCTGTTAGTTGTGAGGCAAATAAGACACAAAGAAACAAAGCATTGTAGGGGATAAGCTAGACCTGAGGGCCAAGTACAGATAGACCCGTTTGTGTATTTTCTGTGGCTGTTTGGGGGCTACAAAGACAGAATTCAATGGTTGCAACAGAAAGCATATAGTCGGCAAGGCTAAAGTATTTACTCTTCAGCCTTTACAGAAGTTTATAAAGGAAACATTTGGGAAGAGGTCTGAGAGGTCATGTGAGGGGAGTGGAAAGTCACTGGATGGTGGTATGCAGGGCAGTGACATGATGTATTTTTACTTTGAAAATCTTGGATGGTTTGGGGCAGGGGTGGAAGCAGGGAAACTTGTAGTAGCCATGTTGAAGTTTATGGATAATGAAAGTATTGAAAATCAGAAAAACCGTGGAAGGAGTGTTCCTATGATCCATTCTTGATGAGGTCTTCTCCCTGTGGCAGGTGAAGAACAAGATGCCCTGGACACCTCCAGTGAGGTCAGGTGTCTGGAGGTCGCCGAGCAGGCCAAGCTCCTTTTCACTGGCCTCATTTCCGGCATCGTCCTGGTGTTCCCCCTGAATTCCAGGCAAGATGTGACATGCATCCCCCCTCCAGAAGCCCGGAAAGCCGTCAACTGCATGGCCCTGAGTAAGGGCGAGGAGTGCCTGGCCATCGCCTATGACAACATTGTCCTGGTGTTGGATATTATTAACCCCAGGGACCCCTGTCCAGTCATCGATGGGCCAATCTACACCTTCTATACCCAGCTGCCTGTGACCATATCCAGTGTGGCAGTCCTGGCTGACTACCGTGTGATTTACGGCATGACCAATGGTGACCTCTTCCTTTACGAGTGTGCAAATTCCAAAGTGTTCCCTCTGGAGGCCCATGGGAGCCGGGTCACCTGCGTGGAGGTCAGCCACAAGGAGCAGCTGGCGGTCAGCGGGTCTGAGGAAGCCCTGCTGTGTCTCTGGGACCTGCAGGCATGCAAGTGGAAATTCGAGATGAGTTACACGGTATGTAGCCATGCTAGGTCCTGGTGTTAGGAAACTGATGACAGGCATCACTGATTAAGTGCGCACACTATGTGCCATTGACCAGGGTCAGGACTAGGATAAGAAAAGTAAGGCACTCACCTCAGGAGCAGAGTTTAAGAGGGTGCCCCAAAACTCAGCAGTCAAGAGAAATAATATTTTAATACAATGTGGTTTTTTTTAATCCTCACCCAAGAATATTTTTTAAAATATCTTTAGATAGAGTAGGAGGAGGGAGAGAGAGAGAGAGAGAGAAATCGATTGGTTGCCTCCTGCATGACCCTGACCAGGGCCAGGGACGAACCGAGATGGAGGTACATGCCCTTGACTGGAATTGAACCCACAGTTCTTTGGTCCTCAGGCCAACACTCTAACTGCTGAGCCAAATGGGCCAGAGCTTAATACAATGTTTTGTTTTGTTTTGTTTTTAAATCCTTACCTGAGGATATTTTTCTATTTATCTTCAGATAGAGTGGGAGAGAGAGAGAGGGAGAGAAAGAGAGAGAGAAACATTGATGTGAGAGACACATTGACTAGTTGCTTCCCGCACCACCCTGACCAGGGCCGGGGACAAACCGCAACCAAGGTACGTGCCCTTGACTGGAATCAAACCCGCAACTCATTGGTCCGTGGGCTGACACTCTACCACTGAGCCAAAGCTGTGCTTAATACAATGTTTTAAAAAGTCACAACAGCCCTGGCCGGTTTGCTCAGCGGTTAGAGCGTAAGCCTGCGGAGACTGGGGTTCAGTTCCCGCTAAGGGCACGTACCTTGGTTGCAGTTTGTCCCCGGCCCTAGTTGGGTCATGTGGGTGGCAGCCACTCAGTGTCCCTTTCATATCTATGTTTCTCTCTCTCTCTCCCTCCCACTCTATCTGAACAAAAAATGGAAAAATTGTCCTCAGGTGAGGATAAAAAAATAAGTCACAACAAATGCAAAAAATCCACAAAGGAAAACATATCAAAGTTTTAAATCAAGACAAGATTTTGTCCTGCCTCACTCTCCCTAACCCTGACTATGTCATTCTTTCACTGACCAGTTTTAACTGCACCACCCATGACAGACTTCTTTCTAGCACTGAGGAAGCAGCTGTGACCAGGGTGACACCAACAATCCCACCAACAATCTTCAAGCCATGTTCTAGTGGGGGTGACACTGAGAGTTCTGTGAAGGCAGAATTTTGTGTTTTGCTCATTGAGATGGCCCTCGCCCTTAGGAGAGCTCCTGACATATTCTCAGGGCTCAATAAATGCCTGTGAAATAAAAATAAAGCAGCAAATATGTGAACGGTTGGGGAACAACAGGCCTTTAGAAAAAAATAGGGCAATGTCAAGAGGGTAGAGAGTAGCAAGGGCTGCTGGTTAAGGTCAAATAAACCCTATGGAATAGCATTCTAGGCAGAAGGAACAGTAGCTGCAAAAGCTCTGAAGCAGGAAACTGGTAACTCCTTTATATACAAAATGTCTTGGAGTTCATACTGCCTATCTCAAGGAGCTATTATAATTTTTGTATCAATATTATGAAGAACTATGTTATATATTTATAGAAAACATATACTATATAAAAATACACATATTAAAATATTCTCTAATTTAACCCTCAACAATCCTGTACCATTGGGGTTATTATTCTAGTTTTTCAGATGGGGAATGAAGACCATACCTTAGGTTGCAAGATGCAAAAGTTGTTAATAAACACAGGGAGATGATCTTGTACTAAGAGAACAGAGTATGAGTAGTTTGATCTTAAAAAGCCTCTGTCCCACCTGACTTACTTATTTTTATGAAGTCACTATAAGGCTGGAATGTAAGTAATGTTTTGTCTCGTTGAGATGGGAAATGTCACCACTGCAGTTAAATACACCTAGCTTTCTGGTAGTTATTTATTTATATCTTTATTGTTGAAAGTATTATGATTTTGTTTTTAAACAAACTTAATTTTGGAATGATTTTAGAATTACAGAAAAGTTTAGATTTACAGATAGTACAAAGGTTTCTATTTATTCACCCTTCATCCAGCTTCCCCTAATGTTAATATTTTATGTAACAAGAGTGTTTGTCAAAACTAAGAACTTAATGTGGGAACAATATTATTAACTAAACTATCAACTTCATTGAAATTGTACGTTTTTGACAAATTCCCATTTTCCATTCCAGGATCCAATCCAGGGTCCCCTCTTGCATTTAGCACAATGCTTTTAGTTAAAGACAATTATAGCTAATACTTCTATAATTGAGGTCATTTAAGAATTAAATCCTAGAATTTCTTCACTACAATGCAAAATATCTCTAAGGCTCAATCCAGTCTCAGTGAAGGTGTGTTTTGACTCTGGAAATATCAATACTACCTGTCCCTCCAGTTTTTCCCTGGATCCATCTCCTGTGGGGTCCTTACAGCCTTGGTTCCTACACACATACCTGGGGGCTGGTTCCTGTGTGTCTTTCAGTCTGAAATCAAGATCACATTGTCTTTTTCAACAGAACTCTTACTGTCGTGGAGTCCAATGTGCTTGCTTCTCCAAGGATGACAAGTATGTGTATGCTGGCTTGAGGGATCGCTCCATAATCGTCTGGAGTGTGTTAGATGGTGAGTCATTTTGCTTTGAGAACAGAACTGATCTTATATCTGGAGAAGAAAGCCCTGTTCTGGCCTCCTCTGGCTTGTTCCCTCCCAGGCCTCTACAGGCTAAGGGGACTGGTGTACCTAGAACTACAGCTCCTTTTCGAGACCCATGTTCTGGGTACTTGGAACTCCAGAACACTTTTCCCATCTGGCCTGAAGCTGTTGCATTCAAAATGATCGGGGACGCGAAGAAAGCATCAGCAGGCAAGATGTATTCAAGATGAATGGAGGGCTACAGCTCTCTCAGGCATGTAGCAAAACTCCTCCTAAACATCATGGTTTTTACTGTGTAAGGTTACATAAATCAGTGCCCCACCACCCAAGGTTACATCTAAGCTCAAATAATGCTTAACTGTGATTTATAAAAAAGGAAAAAGATGCCCTGGCCGGTTTGGCTCAGCGGTTAGAGCGTCGGCCTGCGGTCCGGAGAGACCCGGGTTCGGTTCCTGCTAAGGGCATGTACTTCGGTTGCAGTTTGTCCCCGGCCCTGGTTGGTCGTGTGGGTGGCAGCCACTCGATGTGTCCCTTCACGTCGATGTTTCTGTCTCTCTCTCCCTTCCTCTCTCTCCCTCCCACTCTATCTGTACACAAAATGGAAAAATGTCCTCGGGTGATGATAAAAAAAAAAAGGAAAAAGGTTAAAAACCATCTTAACATGATGTCTTAAGAAAGGAATGCAGCCTATGTGTTCTTAAGATTATTGTAAAGGGAGTTTCCCATGTCTGCAAGGCATAACAATATATGTTTTCTTTTACTAGGGTCATAATGACCCTGAGAACCCGGAGACAGTCCAAGACTCTGTTCCAAGAACTGCTTGCAGTTGCTTGACCAGCATGACTCGCTTGCAAGTCAGCTTGCCTGCAAGTGTCCTTGGTTGTGTTCTGATTCTCAGGAATCCATCATGAAGCCTTCATTAGGGCCTACACAGACCTCTTCCTCAGGGCCATCCTTCTGAGGGTGGACTGTGCGCCCAATGTGCATACCCCTAGGCTCGGGGCAGCAATGGAGTGTTGTGCATGGAGTTGAGATGTGTGAGGCCCCTAGGAGTATAGGATGGAGCTGGCTGTGGGAAGAGAAGGGGGCTGAGCCACAGACAGCTGGGGGTTGGCTCTCCCACACCACCACATTCCAGGGTGGAACTGAGAAGACCGAGAATTCTCAACCTAAACCTGACCTTCCAGATGGTTCCAAAGGTATATCCATCAATGTAAGAGGATAGAACATATTTCATTTAATAGTTTATTAGCTGGATATGGAACATTTACGTATTATATCTGGTAGAATGTGGGCCTTGATTTATTCTCTTGCCCCAGGCCCCATAAAAGTCAGGGGCAGACTGTTTAATACCACTTTGAAAACCCCACATCTCTTGATCTGTTCAATATTACACTAAGGACATATTAATAAAAGTTAACACTTCTTGTGTACTGGGTACTGTCACCAAGCAATTTCATTCTCTCAACAGTCACCCCCATTTCACAGAGCAAAAACTGAGACTCTGAGTAATGGGGTAACTTGCCCAAGGTCACACAGTGAGGTCGTGGGTGGGAGCAGGTCTGCCTGCTCCCTGTGCTCACCTTTGTCACCTTCCTACACTGTTTCCTGTAGACAGTGGCTGGGAGGTAAGTGTTGTTGCCATTTGACAAATGAAGAAGCTGTAGTTCAGAGAGGTTAAAGGACTTTCCCAAGGTCACAAAGCAAGCAAGTGTCTGAATGAATATCAGGTAAAGTCAAATACATTGTAATAGAATACATTATAATCAAACTAATTATAATAGAATACAGTCTAATCCAATACATTGTAATCCAATACATTGCAATCTAATACACTGTAATGTAATACATTATAGTCTAATACATTGTGGTCTATTACAGTGCAGCAAAGATGCCTAGCAAAATGTCACAGATGGCTCAAAAGCTGAGGTCTGTGGAATGTGGCCTTAAAAGCCCATCCTGGACAGGTTCATAATTTCTCTTCCTTCTCTTCCTCCAGTGATGATAATAATAATAATAATAATAATAATAATAATATTTACTGAGTTCACTCAGGGCTGAAATTGATATTAAGCACCCACATGGCATCTTCAAACCTTCAGAATTCCCTCTGGCACATAGGTTCAGTTATCATTCCCATACTATAGATAAAGCAAGAGGGACTCTGAGAGGTTAGATGTCATGCCTGACCCAGTAAAGGGCATAACATATTTAACTTCATGCAATCAACTCTTGAACATGTGAAATTGAATCTCTGTGACCCCGGTTTTCTCATTTTTGCTGCCCTGACCTCCACCCCCCACAGGCACCCTGCTGGCCATCCAGTTTGTCCATGCCATAGTGAACAGAATCATCCCAACTTCCAATGGCTTCATTGCTCCCACCAGACATGGCTATCTCATCCGTGAACGATTCCAGTGCCCTTCATCAAGAGCCTCCCAGCAGGATCCTCTCAAAAACTTCAAGAAGGCAGTGTGGATGGTCAAATCAAGGCAGAGAGAAGAGCTGGCTGCTGCTGCAGGGACACTGCAGGACTCAGGATTAGGAAATGCCCAGAGAAATAAATGCAAATCAAACAAACATTCACAAGTCTGCCTGATAGTATAGAACTGCCTATGGGGCTCCATGAGCTAGCAATCTGGCTGAAGTGAAGAAAATTATATGTTGATATATATCTGTCCCCAAGTCCTCAGATAATGTGACCCGACCTTGATTTTTTCATCTTTCCATTCTTATCTCCTTGTGGGCTCCATCTGCAGACCTGCCATCCACATCCCTAGGTTAGCAACATGGCAGCCAATTCAGTAGAAAAGAGAACTTCCCTTTCCCAGCAGTTTGAGCTAAAGTCCTGGCCTTGATTCTATTAGTCCCAGTTGGCTCATATACCCATCCTGAAATAATTAATTGTCTAGGAGAATGTAGCACTGTGATAAGCCAGCCTGACCCAATGACCCAACTGCCCAATTGGGCTGAGGATGGAGTCAATACCATCCAACTATGTGGACTGAGAATGGGAGAAGCTATTCCAGGGAGAGAACTGGGGTGCTGGTACCAGTGAAGTGAGGATGGATGGATGTGAAACTGACCAACCCACAGATGTGGATTATAAAGCTTTACAGTTTATAAAGCACCAGGTGCTATGGTCTGATCCTTATCACAGGAAGGGCAGGAGTTTCTGCATCACTTTACAGGCAAAGTAACTGAGCCTTGCAGAGGTAGCTGTGACTTGCTCAAGGTCACAGCCCTAGGTCAAGAGTTCTGAGAAACAACCAGGAGCCTTCCTGTCCCAATCCTTGCACCACCTCACTCCAATTTTAGTCTCACAAGCACAGCTATCTATTATTCCACAGGTGGCACACTCAAATGCCCACAGGGGCCAGTGAAAAATCTAGATGACTGTCGTGCACCCAGGTGAGGAACCGAGAGTGACGGAGACAATGGGAACATGGAGGACATATGCTCTGTCTAGGGTGGGCCTGGGCACCTTGACTCTACCCCAGAATCTCTGTGAGGAAAGCAGCCCACTTTTGCCAGAGCTTTCTGTTGTTGGCAAAGCCAGTAATCTAGATTTCTAGGCAAAATATTCCCACTGTTATATATTTTTTGTTAATCCTCACTTGAGGATATTTTTTCCTTTGTTTTTTTTTTTTTTTTAGAGAGAGTGAAAGGGAGGAGCAGGGAGGGAGCTAGCGCGTGTGCACGAGTGAGAGAGAGAGAGAGAGAGAGAGAGAGGTGAAAGACACATTGATTGGTTGTCTCCCACATGCGCTCTGACAGGAGCGGGGCTTGAACCTGCAACCCAGGTACATGCCCTTGGCTGGTAATGGAGCCTGAAGCCCTTTGGTGCATTGGCTGATGCTCTAAACACTGATCCACACCGGCCAGGGCAATAGTCCCAATTTTGAATGTCGGTGATTGGCTCAAACTTACAGCTTCAGACACATTTGGCCTGTGTGTCTCTAGCTCATAAGATGACTTTATGAACCAAGCTGGTGTTAAAACAATAAACTTGTTAGAGTTCTTCCATTTCTACTCTCTGGCTCCCAAACTTGGAAGATAAAGATGCTTTTTTTTTTTTTAATCTTAAAAACCAGAGGCTTTTGGTAGCAGATGGAAAGAGCTGCTGACATCTTCCTGACATGCTTTTGGACAATCTCGGCCCTGTGCAAATTCAACAGTCCATCTGTTTCCATTCCACTCAAGTGTATCTTGCTTCTTTGCCTGTAGTCTTCTCAAAGCCCCACTTGCTTCTAGGGCTTTTGTTGAAAGATAGGAGAGTCCAAATCTTCAAGGTGTTATTCTCCCTTTCGTGATATTCAGAGTTTCAGAAAAAGTAACCTTAGAAAACCAGAAGCTTTTGAGCTGGATGTGACCTTATTGGGCAGCAAGTTTTAAGGTTTTGCAGATAGCTAACTTAGGATCCCCCTCCATCTCCATGTAACTTAGATTGCAAGGGGAGCCCTTGAAAAAATAGTTACTCTCTGCCACCAGTTCTCTGAGAGTCAGGGAACAAAGTGGATGTTATGACAAAGTAAGACTTCTGGTTTAAAATGTGTGTCCATTTTAGCCTCAGTGAGAATCAATTGCTTTGTGGCTAAACACTAAATTGAACATATGAAAGGAATTTTTACTAATAAAATGCTACTCCGAATTGTTGCTTATTTTGGAGGCTTTGCAGTGAGTTTTCACTTGAGAAAGAGTTTGGTTGGTATAAATGTTTGACAAGCCCTGTACTTGGAGAAGTAACTTACCGAAGCTGTGGAGGAGCCAGGATGAGAGTGTGATCATCAACATCCTCACCTGGCTCTCTTATGCTAAAGTAGGACCCTGTAACGTATCATCCAAACAGGGACACTTTGTTTTTTATCCTCACCCGAGGACATTTTTGCATTTATCTTCAGATAGAGTGGGAAGGAGAGAGGGAGGAAGAGAGAGAGAGAAACATCGAGTGAGAGAGACACATCGAGTGGTTGCCACACACACGACCCCAACCAGGGCCGGGGACTAACTGCAACTGAGGTATGTGCCCTTAGTGGGAACTGAACCTGGGTCTTTCACTAAGAGACACTCTAACCACTGAGCCAAACCAGCCAGGGCAAGGGATACTTTTTGATGGTAAAAATGGATGTTTTTGTTTTGTTTGTTTGTTTTCTGTTGATCCTCATCTGAGAGTATTTTTTCCATTGATCTTTAGAGAGAGTGGAAAGGGCAGAGAGAGAGGGGGGAGGAAGAGGAGAGAAAGAGAGAAACATCAATGTGAGAGAGATACAATTGGTTGCCTCCCACACATGCCCCATCTGGGGCAAGGGGTTGAACCTTCAACCCAGGTACATGCCTTTGACCAGGAATCAAACCCGAGACCCTTTGGTCAACAGGCCAATGTTCTAACTACTGAACCACCCTGGCCAGGGCTTAATTGTTTTGTTTTGGTTTGTTTCGTTTACTGAGGTATAACTAACCTATAACATTACGTTAGTTTTAGGTGTACAACATAATGATTTGATATTTGTATATATTGCAAAATTATCACCACAAGTCTAGATTACATCTATTACCACAAAAAAGTTACAAAAATATTTTTCTTATGATGAGAAATTTTAAGATCTATTCTCTTTAGCGACTTTCAAATATACAATACAATGTTGTTAACTATAGTCATCAGGTTGGACATTACAACCCCAGAACTTATTTTATAACTGGAAGCTTATGACCATATTTACCGATTTCACCCACCCCTCAACCCTCCACCTTTGGCAACCACTACTCTGTTCCCTGTTTTATGAGTTTATTATTTTTAAAATTTATTTTAAAATTTACTTTATTTTAAAAGTCTAAAAACTATTGGCTTATCTCAACTTGAAAATTTTCAGACTCACAGCAGAGTTGTAATACGCAGAGAATACATTTACTCACCATTTGAGATTTGGTGATTGCCCTATCATTCTGTCTTCTGCTAAAACTATTGCAAAGTCAGGGCTGGGACTGGGGTGAGGAGAGTGAGGCACTCGCCTGAGACACAAAGTTTAAGGTGACATGAAAGAAACTCAGTAATCAGGATAAATAATATTTTACTACCACATTTAAAAAATCAAAATAATTAAAAAATGCATGACTAACAAAATACCAGTATTTTAAATAAAAAAATGGAATGTGACCCGCCCAGCCAGTTTGGCTCAGTGGTTGAGCATCGACCCATGTACCAAGAGGTTGCCAGTTAGATTCCCGGTCAGGGCACATGCCCAGGTTGTGGGCCTGATCCCCAGTGGGGGGCATGCAGGAGGCGACCAATAGATGTTCTCTCTCATCAATATTTCTGTCTCTCTCTCCCTCTTCCTCTCTCTCTCTAAAAAAAAGAGGAATTTGACCCTGCACTTTCACAGACTCACCTCGCTTGCGTCACCCTAAGTCCAGCCTTGGTGATATCAAGACACCTTACCTATAAATACTGTCAATGGCCCTGACTGGTTTGGCTCAGAGTTTAGAGCGCCGGCCCACAGACCAAAGAGTTGCGGGTTTGATTTCAGTCAAGCGCACGCACCTTGGTTGCAGTTCAGTCCCCGGCCCCGGTTGGGGTCGTGCGGGAGGCAGCTAGTGGGCTTGTCTTTCTCACATCGATGTTTCTCTTTCTCTCTCTTTCTACCTCCCACTCTGTCTGAAAATAAATGGAAAAATATCCTCGGGTGAGGATTAAAAAAATAAATAAATTTTTAAAATAAATAAATAAATCTTGTCAACGTAAGAAACATTAAAACTTGTGAAGAATTTTTGTGAGTTTATTTGAGCCAACACTGTCCACAATTGCCGGGAAACAAGATCTCAACCAATTAAGATAATGCTCCAGAGAATGGCAGTTTTGCACCATATTTTATACATTACAATAAAAAAAGAAGACGTGCCCAGTTGGTGTGGCTCAGTGGTTGACCGTTGACCCATGGACCAAGAGGTCGCCAGTTCGATTCCTGGTCAGGGCACATGCCTAGGTTGTGGGCCCAATCCCCAGTGGGGGCATGCAGGAAGCAGCCAATCGATGTTCTCTCTCATCGATGTTTCTATCTCTTTCTGCCTCTCCCTTTCTCTCTCTCTCTCAAATCAATACAAGAAAAAATTTTTTAATAATAATAAAAATTTTTTAAATAAAAAAGACATCAGTGGGTTACATGAAATCTGTAGGTAATTGATTAGTGAGGCGGGAGAAAGTAAAGTGGGGGTGGGGGACCTCTGGGACTGGATGAGAAGTAAACTGATAGAAACATGCTTCTTTTCCATTGGTGGTACAGTCAACAATTAACTCCATAACAATGAGGGGATTTGTGGTCTCCACAGAGCAGTGCCTGTGCTTTGAGGGGTCTGGAATAAGGAAAATTACTTTGACATTCTAAAGTTATGTTATCATAGATGCAAAAAGACAATAGACAGGCTCAGCTAAGGTAAAGATTGACCTTTGTCAGGGAAAATGCCTGCCTAGGACATGACTGCCTGCCATAAACTGTTCTTAGTTAAAATGTTTTCATTTTACACCATCCTTTGTGGTTACACTCTTCTCCAGGTGTGGGTCTCTGACTCCCCTGGGGTTCCCCCCTAGGTCCCCAGTCACTCTGCTCCGTCTCCCAGTGAGATGGCTCTGGCCCCGTGGGCCCTGACCCACGAGCAAAGCTGTGGCCTCTTCCCAGCCTTGGCCTCCCTTAGCCAGAATCTCTGTTCCCCACCTCTGCTTTAAGTCTGTGAGTTTGCAAGGCTGCCATGCAGGCTTCCCTGGGCTTTTCAGGTTAGCATGTGGCCCCTTTTTTCCACAATACTCCAGGACAAATCTCTTAGGAATAAGATCGTTCTCCTACATAACCACACACACCTATGAAAACTAACAATTGTTATTTAATATCTTTGAATAGGCATCCCTAATTTTCCTAATTAGCCCTAAAACATTTTTTTTTCTTTATTGATTTTAGAGAGAAAGGAAGGAAGAGGGAGAGAGATAGAAACATCAAAGAGAGAGAACATCAGTTGACTGCCTCCTGCACGCCCCCCACTGGGGATTTGGCCCACGACCTGGGCATGTGTCCTGATCGGGAATCGAACTGGGAACCTCTTGGTGCATGGGTTGATGCTCAACCACTGAGCCACACTGGCTGGGCCTAAAACATTTTTCATAGCTGTTCCTTTCCAACTGGGACCCAATCGAGATTAGTTCATGCATTGTATTTAATTGTTTTGTCTCTTTAGTCTCTTATATTCTAGAGCTGGAGTCAGCAAAACCATAGCCTGTGAGCCTGCTGCCTGTTTTTGTAAATAAGGTTTTATTGGAACATGGCTATGTCCATTATTTACATATTGCCTGTGGCAACTTTTATGCTATGGTGACAGAAAACATATGACCCCAAAGCCAAAAATATCTGCCACCTGGACCTTTACGGGAAAGTGTGTGCCAAGCCTGGTCTTAGGCTTGATTAGATTCAGGGTAAACATTTTTAAAATAGACTTTTTCTTTTAGAGTAGTTTTAGGTTCACAGCAAAATTGACTGTAAGGTATAGAGATTTCCCATGTGTTCCTGCCCCCATACATGCATAATTTTCCCCCATTATCAACATCTCTCACCAAAGTGATACATTTGTGACAATTGATGAACCTACATTGACACATCATTATCACAGGGTAAACATTTTTTTTTTTTTTAAATCCTCCCCAAGGACATTTCTCCACTTTTTGTACAGATAGAGTGGGAGGGAGAGAGAGGAAGAGAGAGAGAGAGAGAGAAACATCGATGCGAAAGGGACACATCGAGTGGCTGCCACCCGCACAACCAACCAGGGCCGGGGACAAACTGCAACCGAAGTACGTGCCCTTAGCGGGAACCGAACCCGGGTCTCTCCGGACCGCAGGCTGATGCTCTATCTGCTGAGCCAAACAGGCCAGGGCAGGGTAAACATTTTTGACAAGGCTACTTTACAGAAGAATTTGTTACCTATTGCTGCATAACAAATTACCACAAATTTGGCAGCTGAAAATAACAGCCATTTATTTTCTCCCGGTTTCTATGGGTCAGGAATCTGGGCGCACTGTGGCTGGATTCTCTGTGTAGGGTTTCACAAGGTGGCAGCCAGCTGGGAGCTCATTGAGAAGCCCAGAGCCCTCTTCCACACTCATTCCGGTTGTTGGCAGCATTGAACTCCTTGTAGCTGTAGGACTGGGGACCTCAGCTCCTAGATGCTGGCTGCCCCTTTCCCCAAGCAGTTCATAACAAGGCTGGTTTCTCCTTCAAGGCCAGCAGGATCTCATCTGTTTACTGCTTTAAGACTGATCTCCAGACTGTCCTTTAAAGGGTGCCCCTGATAAAGTCAGGCCCACCCAGTATGATCTCCCTTTTGATGAACTCAACATCAATTCATTTGAGACAATAAATACACCTACAAAATCCTTTCACCTTTGCCACGTGGCATAACCTAATCTCAGGCCTTACATGCATTATACTCCCAGGTCCCAACCACATTCCAGGATGGGGATTAGACAGGGGACCAGGGTGCACACACCAGGGATAAGGATCTTGGTGTTCATCTTGGAATTCTGCCACAACACATGATTCTGGACTTTAAAGATTTTGGTCATAAAGTCTGCCACCTGGGAAGACTTAGATTAAAACAAGATCTTTTGATCTTGTCTTCTTCTTTTTTATTTTTTATCCTCACCCGAGGACATTTTTCCATTTTTTGTTCAGATAGAGCGGGAGGGAGAGAGAGAAAGAGAGAGAGAGAGAGAGAGAGAGAGAGAGAGAGAAACATCAACGTGAAAGGGACACATCGAGTGGCTGCCTCCTGCACGACCCAACCAGGGCGGGGGACAAACTGCAACCAAGGTAAATGACCTTAGCGGGAACCAAACCCAGGTTTCTCTGGACCGCAGGCCAACACTCTAACCGCTGAGCTAAAATGGCCAGGGCTGATCTTACCTTCTTAACCTTGCCAAAATACTGTCCAACAAAAGACCTACTTAAGAATCTTATCTTAATGCTAAATTTGACAAATGGTAAGGAAATTTGTGTTCCAAACCTGGTCTATCTAAACTGTCAACTCTAAGGTTTTCAACTTAATCTGTGTAGATGAAAATAGTAAAGAAAAATATTTAGCTTAGAAACTGTTTATGCTTTATAAAAATAAGAATGACAAGATACATGTGTACCATTGTCCACATGTTGATACATGAACATAAACATACATATACAGGGTCTGGAATAGCATGGGGAACAGGAAATACTACTGTGACTATTGTGTGAAAATACCTCCTGCCACCCAGGGCACTTAACCTAGTCTAGCAGGGGTTGAGAAAAGTTTTTTGGAGGAGGTGGCATTCTGGCTGAATTCTGAAGAATGCATGTATGCACTAACACACACACACACACACACACACACACACACACACACACAGTTACGATTGCTTTTTCTCCAAATGAGTAAGGGCTTCCTCTGACCATGAGATCTATGAAAAGAATGTAAAACTAAAACTGATCCTTAAAATTTGAATAGAACTGCACTCCTTGGAGGCAGGCGGTATTGAGTGAGGACTCTGTCCAAGTGACAGAAGCCTACACACACTGTTGGTTCTCCAGGAAAGTGACTAATAGATTGCCAGGCAGCACTGGTGTGAAGACTGTCCAGACATCCGTGGCCTCGGTCTGCCTTGCTGCTGTTCCTACAGGAATGTGCTGAAACCAAGCAGAATTCCTTTCTGGGCTAGGAGCCATGAATCCTCACTGCTTCCTTCGCCCTCACCTCAACTTCCACCCAGCCATATCCTCTCTGTTTTACCTTCTAAATATTGCTCCCTTCCACCCCTTCCTCTCTACCTTCACTGCTCCCATCCTGGTCTAAGCTACCATTGCCCTTTGCCTAAAGGATGAAACAGCCTCCCTGCACTCACCCGTGGGTCCCCTCCAATCCTTTCCCTGCAGAGCAGCCAGAGTTGACTGCTTCCAAATTCAAAGCTGCTCAAGCACCTCCTTGCTTAAAACCCAGGTGCAATTTCTGCCAGTGTGAAATGCCAAGACCAAAATTCTTAAATCATCCCACGAGATGAGTGGTCTGCCCCCACTGGCCTCTCCACACTTATCCTGCAGTCCAAAAACACTGGTCTTATTCTTTTTTTAGTTCAAATTTGTCACACTTCCCGCTGTTCCCTCTGACCTTCATGGTGAACGAACGCCTACATATCCTTTAGAACTCAGCTAGCATGACACTTCCTCTAGGAAACCTTCTTTATCCCCATTAGACTGGGTTAAGTCCCTGCTGTGGCAGGGGATATTTTCCCTAAATGGTCATGGCAATGTTTCCTGTAGCCCCATGCTATTCCAGACCCTGGCCACTCCCCAGCTTCTAGAGTCTATTTGTTGTCCTCTTGAATTTGGGAGGGACTTTGTCATAGCCACAGTGGAAAGACTGCAATGGAATTGATTCCATGTAACTTGACATGCTGGATCAGAGAAGGCGATATATGGCTTCCACCTGGCTCAGTTGCTCCTCTCAGAACAGTTGTGCCTGGAACCCAGGTGCCATGTGAGGGAGCTCCAGATGCATGAAGAGACCACATGTAGGTGCTCCTGGTGGCAGCCCCAGCATGGGTCTCATCTTATAGCCAGCAGCAACTGACAAACAAGTGAGTGGGTAAATCTTCAAAGGATTCCAAACCCAGCATTCCAGCTACCTACCTGACACGAAGGGTCCATAGACGAGTTATTTCTGCCAAGCCTGCCCAAATTGCATATTAAAGAACAAAATTAATGTCATTCTGAATCTCTAACTCTTGGGGTGGTTTGTTACACAGCCACAGTAACTGGAATATAGTAACTGTTATATTTGTATCTTCTCTTTGAAGTATCTGTTATAGTTGAAACTTCACATTTGTGTGTGTGTGTGTATGTGTGTGTGTTATTATTTGATTCCTATCCTTCTTGAAAGACTAAAAGCTCTAGGAGGGCAAAAACCTTGTCAGTTTTGTTCACTATTGTATTCCTGACACCTAGCACAGTGCCTAGTAAATGAGGCACCTACTGCCAGTGTATTTTCAGCTTTCCCACACTGCCTCACCTACAGAAAGAGATGTCATTTGGTCATTGATTGTATGTTCATTCATTTGATAAATATTCACTGATGGGGCTCTGTGTCAGGAATTTGTGATGAAGCACGAAAAGATGATGTACAAGGGACTGTGGGAGGACAGAGGAAGATCAGTTCGGTTGTGCTCTGAAGGATGTATAGGTATTTCCTGGGTAATGAAGAGATAGAACAGAGCTTCTGTCAAGGGAAAGGGTTAGGGTTAGGAAGCAGCCAGGCTGGGCAGGCATTGGCAGGAAGTTCTGCACAGATAGAGGGTGGGTGGAAAATTCTTCAAGAAAAGGTTTATAAGGGCCAGGTTTTGATGGCCTTCAATGTGGAGTGTAGATGCTTAGAATTCAACTCACAAAAAATAAGAAGACTGAAAGTTTGGAAGCAGCTGTGGAATGATCCCAGTTCTTGATAGCACCAGGGCTGGAAAAACTGGTTAAGTGGCTCCTGAACTGGTCCAGTGGGGAAGTGATGTAGTCAGAACTAGGGAAATGAAAGTAGGAGGAGAGGGACTATGGCAAAAGCCATTTAGCCAAGGCCCTTAGTTAGGCTGCTGTGTCACATTGTCCCATCAACCCTAGAAAGCAGGGGTCCACCAACATTTTTTCAGTAAATATATCAGGCTCTGCAGACTTCAGGATCTGTCTCACCTACTCACCCTTCTGCTGTAGTGCAAAAGCAGCCAGAGGTGATAGGTAAGGGGTGGGCGTGCATGTGTTTCCAATAAAACTTTACAGATATTGAAATATGAATTTCAGAATTTTCATGTGTCACGAAATAGTCTTCTCTTTTGGACTTTTTCCAACTTTTACAAAATGTAAAAACCATTCTGAACTTGCTTGTAAAGTCAGGCAAAAGCAGGAGGCAGGGCTTGGTTTACCCACAGGGGCTATAAAAGGTGTTACTTAGTACCACAGTTTCAGGGGTAAGAACTTATACAGCAAGGCCCTCAAGGAGGCCGCCCCCTGACGTCATCAGGCCGCGCCCCCAGGGCGGAGCCGGCGCATGCGCGTCCAGCCAGCGGGCGGGGGCGCGGTGGACCGCAGCTCCGACTTCCAACATGGCGCACGCTGGCGGCGGCGGCGGCCCGGGGGGCCGGGGGCTGAGTGGCGCCCGCTGGGGTCGCTCGGGCTCCGCGGGCCACGAGAAGCTGCCGGTGCACGTGAGTGGCGCCCCAGCCCTCCCTCGGGGACCCTGTCGTACGGCCCCCACAGGCCTGCGCCCCCAACCTGGGCCCCGCCCGGCCCCACCTCGGACTCTCCTTCGCACGTCCCGGGACCCCAGATTCCTGACCTCTCATCTCGGGCCCCTCGGAGGCCGGCCCGTCCCCCTCCCCTCCCAAGACCCCCGCCCCTAGTTCCCTCCGCTGACCCCGGCCCATCGGGATCCTCCCCCTTTTCCTCCCCTTTCCCGCAGGTGGAAGACGCCCTCACCTACCTGGACCAGGTGAAAATCCGCTTCGGCAGCGACCCTGCCACTTACAACGGCTTCCTGGAGATTATGAAGGAGTTCAAAAGCCAGAGGTACCGTGGGGCCTCTCCCCACCCCGGGGGGCCGCCTTCGGGCAGAGCGAGGTGGAAGTCCCCCAGCTGGTGACCTTGCACAGGTCTTCCAATATCTGGAAGCCTCAGTTCCTTCCTCTAAAGAAACGGGAGTCCCTTGTAGAACTGTTTTGGTGATTCCTGGAAGGAGGACAGGTATGGGGATGAGGTGAGAGGCGAATTTTGTTCATCCAGGACTTAATAAAATTAATTTTTTAAGCACTGCACTAAAATGTTACTTGATTGTTGAATGTTTTGGCGCCCTCTTCGCCTTAAATCTTGTCTCCAAGGTGAGTGCCTCACTGGCCTAACCCTAGTCCCAGGCCTGCTAGGAAGTTATGCACATAAAATGCTTAGTAAGGGGCCTGGCATTTAAAACACATTAGCTGTTTTTGTAGGCACAGAATCAGAAGGGTTAGAGATCCATAGGGGACCTCACAATCATGCCCTTGTGTGACAGGAGGCTCACTGAGGCTTAGGGGACAGAGTCAGGACTAGAACTTTGGTCCTCTGAGTCTTAGATTCTTGACTATCACATCCTTACCATGCTGCTTCTGCCTCTGAGGAAATATGGCACGGCCTGGTTTCCTTCCACAAGCACAATTCTGATTACAGCCATGAGGCAGATCCCCTCCCTCCCCTTGAATTCTTAAGCAGTGTATACTTGTAGGGCCTTTGGTATTTTGTGTTATAATCAGTTATTGGGATCAACTCCTGTATCATAGTAGATCCCTAATTCATATAAAATTAGGGAATCTATCTCATCTCATCATTTAGAGGGCTTTGGCCTCCTGCCATGTCTTGCAGTTGCTCTTCTGACATTTTCAGCACTGAGTACACATGCTTGGAGTGTTTTGGGGAGCTGTGCCATGTGACTATTGTGTGGTTCTCCAGGGGCACAGGGAGCTCAGGCCTGGCTGCTCTGAAAGTAGAGCACCATCGGCAGAATCACCCCAGTCACATCTTAGGGTGCTTTGTTGTCAGTGAGAAACTGGTTACATGGTACTGTCGTGGGAGTCTGGAATATATTTCACTTTAATTTGTTCCCCGAGACGCTTTTGCCCACTCATGCTTTTTATTCCAGCATCGATACTCCTGGAGTCATCCGACGAGTCTCACAGCTCTTCCATGAACACCCTGACCTCATTGTTGGATTCAACGCTTTCCTTCCCCTTGGGTACAGAATCGACATTCCCAAGAATGGCAAGTTAAACATACAGTCACCTCTGTCCAGCCAGGTATGCTGCTACAGTGGTTTTAGTGATCTTGGCCTTAGCACAGCTTGCACTGGTTTTCAGGCACTTAGGTCGGACAATGTGTCTCAGCTATTGCATTACTGGAAAGCCAGTGACGATCCAATCTTTTTCTAGATGTGCTAATTAGCTCCTAACCCAAATCAAAATAGATCAAAACACCTATACAGGCAGCCTCTACTCTGCTTCCCAAATCAATCCGTTTGGAGGATTTAAATCAAGAGTGCATGTCAGGGAGGCATTCTGCTAACATAGTTTTATGTCCGGTCAAAATAACTGCATCCTTGGTGGCGGAGATCTTGGCCTGGGGCCTTTCCTGTGAGCGCACTAGGGAGGCTGCGCTTATACTTGGGCATGTGGTCACTCTGATCACCCTTGGTGCCACCCACAAAATGAAGCATTTGGTGGGTGGATGTGAATGGCCATTTTTATAATCACCAGCAGGGTCATTGGCTTAGCTCTGGCTTGTGGCTTTGGTCTCTTCGCTTGCTGCCTCTATCTGCAATCAGAAAACTTATTTGAGTCTTACTTTAATAAGGTCATTATTGTTTTTCTCCACCTCGGTCCTGTTGCCATTTAAGATAAGGTTTTGCTGTGGTTGGGGGGTTGTACAGAGCATTGAGGAGTGTATAGTGGTGTCCCTGACTCTACCCATACGCCCTCACCCAGGGGAGACAATCAAAAATGTCACCAGGCCCTGGCCGGTTTGGCTCAGCGGTTGGAGCGTCGGCCTGCGGTACAGAGAGACCCGGGTTCGGTTCCCGCTAAGGGCACGTACCTTGGTTGCAGTTTGTCCCCGGCCCTGGTTGGTTGTGCGGGTGGCAGCCACTCGATGTGTCCCTTCACATCGATGTTTCTCTCTCTCTTCCTCTCTCTCCCTCCCGCTCTATCTGAACAAAAAATGGAAAAATGTCCTCGGGTGAGGATAAAAAAAAAAAAATGTCACCAGACCTTTCCAAGTGTCTCCCAGGAGTAAAATCGCCCCTGATGAGAACCACTGGTCTAACTGAACCTGCTCTTTCAAAAATCTACTGTAGGGAAGCATTTCACAGGTTTCTTCTCTGATGAAGGAGTGTCTTATCAAATGTTGGAGTCAGATTTGGAAGGAGAACAGTGAGAGGCCTATGTAAGGCAAGCTCCACCTTTAGTGTGTTGTCTTACTAAATCTGAGGAGCACATTTTAGTTTTAAAAAGGAACTTGGAAGCCTTTGGCTGCTGAATTCCAAAGAGCTTCCATTTCAGTGGAGCTCCAGGATCCAGATGTGGGGTTCATGCCTCCAGACAGTAAAAGCCTTGGCAGTATTAACCTTCAAAACAGTCATTGCCAGGGGAGGAAACCAAGCTCATTGGCAGCAGTGTGCATGGAGCACTTTGTGAATCTGAAGCTCCCTATAAACTCAGGGTGTCATTACCATCACTTGCTGAAAAAAAACAGGATCCAGGATCTGAACTGTGCTTCCTGTATTGACCTGGCCTTTCTCAGTCCCTGACTGTGGGAGTCACTCTGCTGTGGTGCTGGATCTTCACGTCAACTGCATAGTGGTGGCCCTGCCCCAAATAGCCACAGAACCCCTGTGGTTCCACACTCCAGAGGGGGCTCTTTGTAGAGATAACAGACCAGGTCAGTCTTGTCTCCCCCTGGCTGGCTTAGGTGATGAAGGTCCATTAACTTGAAGAAAAGCATGAGAGAACTTAGTTAACAGTCACTTAACGGGGCTTTATAGTCTTGCTACAGCCAGAAGAAGCCACATGCAGGGACTCCTGCCTCAGCTGGGGAGAGGTGCATTCAGGAACATACCAGCCCACTTAGCTTCAGTCAACACTAAGGACCAGCAGGGTTTTCAACCTCGTTGTCAGTAGTCCTCAACGCCAGGCACAAATGAGATGTCTTGGCTTCCCAGAGTTCTTTGAGAGGCCAGAATAGCTGGAGATCTTTACAGGGGTCCCCATATATCAGTGCCCTGGTGACTTTCTTTAAATAGGTTTTTTTAGCCTCGCTGTTTTGAAATACAACTCTATTCTTCCCATTTTTCACCTTGTCACGAATCCTGTCAACTACACACAAGGAGTGAGTAGCTCCTAGGTCGGGGTGGGGAACCTTTATTCTGCCAAGGGCCTTTTGGATATTTATAACATCATTTGGGGGCTACACAAATTGTCAACTTAAAAATTAGCCTGCTGCCTGGCCGGTGTGGCTCAGTGGGTTGAGTCCCATGGACTGAGAGGTCCTGGTTCAATTCCCGGTCAGGGCACATGCCTCAGTTGTGGGCTCAATCCCCAGTGGGGGGCATGCAGGAGGCAGCTGATTCATGTTTTTCTCTCACACAGATGTTTCTGTCTCTCCCTTTCTCTTCCTCTAAAAAAATCAATAAAAACAGTTTTTAAAAATACTAGAAAAGTTAGCCTGCTATATTTGGTCAAACAATTAACTCACTCCTAATGTGCTGTATGGAACTGTTTCTCTTTGGTGAGGTGTGTGAGGTTAGCTGGTACAGATTTTGTGGGCGTTCAACGCCCGCGGGCCTGACATTCCCCACCCCTGTCCTAGGTGCTGAGGAAGAGAAATAAGGGTGTCCCAGCCTTTGGGGAGCCCTTCGTGCAGGGTTTCTCAGCCTTGGCACCATTGCCATTGGGGCTGGATCATTCTTTCTTGTGGGGACATCCTGTGCACTGTAAGGCACTGAACAGCATCTCTTTTCCACCCACTTGATAGCAGTAACACTCCCTCCTCCAGTATGACAACTTAAAAATGTCTCTAGCCCTGGCTGGTTTGGCTCAGCTGTTAGTGTGTCGGCCTGCGGTCCGGAGAGGCCCGGGTTGAGTTCCTGCTAAGGGCATGTACATCCGTTGCAGTTTGTCCCCGGCCCTGGTTGGGTCGTGCGGTGGCAGCCACTCAATGTGTCCCTTTCATGTCGATGTTTCTCTCTCTCTCTCTCTCTTCCTCTCTCTCTCCCTACTGCTCTATCTGAATAAAAAATGGAAAAATGTCCTCGAGTGAGGATGAAAAATAAAAATAAAAATGTCTCCAGACACTGCCAATTGTTCCCTGTGTGGCAGAATCATCCCAACTGAAAACACTAAAGAGGAACACTGATAGACATTTGCTTTGATGAGGGCAGCATGGCCAAAGGAGGGCCAGGGGACCATGGGAAAGAAGGTTCCCTTGCTGGGGCCACAGCCTCCTGAGTTGGCACCATTTTGGATCTGGTCATCTGGACCTCAGTTGTTACCTCACCTCTGCAGAGAGCCCCCTACTATCACCTCCAAGTCATTCTCCCACCACACCTTTTTGTATATTTCAGAGTAGCAAAGTCAGGGGGAAAATTAAAAATCCAGTGGTTCTTCTTGATTTGCCTTTCCTGGAAAACTGGGAGTCCTCCTGATCAGGCAAGACTGTGTCCCCCTTTTGGCACATGTTGTCAGGGCAGGAAACTGGATGCCTTTGGGTCCCCTTGAAGGCAGATTCTGCCATCTGGGAGCTGGTTTTTGTATGCTTGGCTGGCACAATAGCCAGCTTGGAGATGAAAAGATAAACCTTTAGGTGTAGCTTATAATATAAATGGCCCCATTGCATTCAGAGGGAGGCCTCTGTCTACTGTCTAGGGAGGCTCATTTGGAAGTTTAGTCAGTTCCTGGCAGGTCGTCTCTGCCTAAGTCACCCACAGAGGGAGTGTAGACCATCTCCTCTGCGTCAGGCCCTGGGTTTTATTGGAAGTCCTTGAGGTGCTTGCACAGTCAGGGTGGAAACTCATGAGATATAGGTGGACAGATATGAAATATGTGAGGGAGTTCAGCACTGCAGGGGAAAGATGGCAGGGGCAGGGCTGGAGGAGGGTAACAGGAACTATGCCTTTGCTGGGGTGGGGGATGGGAGTCTTCCTAGTGGTGGGGGTAAAGGCCTGAGGTAGGAACAAGTGGGTGTGTTTTAGAAATAGCCAGGAACCCCATGGGATTGGGGTATGATGGGTAGAGGGTGGAATAGAGAAACAGGAGTATGGGAAGTTGGCGGAGGAATCAGGAAAGGCCACTGTGGCTGCTATGCCATTTCATATGCTTAGACCAGGCCACCCCCAGCTGGCAGAGAAGAGAAGACTGGATAGTTCTAGAAAGGTCAGACCTGGAATTGGCCAACTGTGGCTCATGGGCCAAAGCCAGTTTGTTTTTTTTGTATGGCCAGTGGTTTTTACATTTTCTGAAGCTTGCATTTTAAAAATATTTTTTATTTTGGTAATGTTTAGATAACAAAATTCACCATTATAACCATTTTAAAGTGTCCAGTAGTTTTTAGTATATTCACAATATCATGTAACCACCACCAATTCCTAAAGATTTCTATCACTCCGAAAAGATCCTATACCTCCCAATTCTCCCCTGGCAGCCAGTAATCCACTTTTCTGTCTATATAGATTTGCCTGTTCTGGACATTTCATATAAATGGGATCATACACTATATACCCTTTTGCATCTGTCTTCCTTCACTCGTCATGGTGTTTTCAAGGTTCATCCACATTGTATTAGAACGTTCATGACGGAGAGTTTCATTCCTTTTTATGACTGAATAATATTCCACTGTATAGATGGGAACCACATTTTGTTCATCCAATTAACTGATGGATACGTGGGTTGTTTCCATCTATTGGTGATTGTGACTAGTGCCACTCTGAACCTGCATTTTTGAGGATTTGTTTGAACAACTGTTTCCAGTTCTTTTGGGGTGATACCTGAGAGTGGAATTGCTGGGTCATGTGGTAACTATGTTTAACTTATTAAAGAAACGCCAGACTGTTTGCTATAGCCACTGCACCATTACTGTCTGTCTCATTTTGTGGAGTCCTGGTCTCTGGAGATGGTTCTCTATTTTGTCACAGTGACTCACTCTAGGGGTTTGAAAGGGGAATGTAGCACTTGAAAATGCCCCTTCAGAGTGGTGGGGAGCTTCTAGGGAGCATACAACCTTCTGTGAAGCAAACCCCAGCCCCAATGCTGCTCCCTCTTCCTGCTCCTTCCTTCTTCTACCTCGAGGTAATCAGCAAGAGCATCCCCAGAGTGTTTTGGAATGAATTCCACTCCTGGGAGAAGTGGTGTTTAGAATTGTGACTGCTCTGGATCTGTTGTGTCTCTGTTTTCTTCAGCTCAGACTCTCTAGAGTTGCCTCTACATCCACTGTTACGGTCTGAACTGTGTCCTTCTCCCCTCCCCCCCACTTCTTACACTGAGTCCTCAGTATATTAGACTATGACTATATTTGGAGATAGTGTTTTTGCAGAAGTATAATAAGGCCTTTTGGGTAAGCCCTAATCCAGTCTAACATGTCCTGAGAAAATTTGGACAGAGACACCCAGGAATGTGTGCACACAGAGGGACAGCCATGTGAGGACACCACAAGAAGGTGGCCATCTGCAAGCCAAGAGGCCTCAGGACAAACCGGCCTCCAGAGCAGCAATAGTTTCTGTTATTGAAGCTGCCCAGTCTTTTGTTATGGCATCCCAAGCAGATTAGCACACCCATCCAGATGATGACCAGTGTGCCCAGCAGTCCCCATCCCGCCAGAACCTTTTTGGTCAATGGTTGGTGCAGGCAGGGTGCCTGGGTGATTAAAACAGTAGACTCAGTTTGTTCCTTCATCTGTTCATCTGATCATTCATTCCTTGGCAGTGGAGGAACCCTGGTCTGTCCCAAGCTCTGTTCCAGGGACTGAGGATATAGCTGTGAACAAAGTAGAATATCTGTCCTCATGGTGTTTGCCATCTGGTCAGCGTGGACAGACAACAAAATAAGTGCAATATGTTATATGTATAAGAAAAACAGCACAAAAGAGTCTCAGAGCCCTGGGAGACAGGATCATTTTAGTTTGGCACAGGATGGTTCCAGAAGACTACTTGAAAAACAGCCCCTGATTGCTGGGGATATACAGGATGCCAGGGGTCACTCTTGATGGCCCAGCTGCTGTCGGTGGCAGAGGGAAGCTATCATCAGAACCACATGCAAAATTCCAGTTTAGAAACATAACTATCACCTTGGGGGGTGTCCTATCCCACAAAGAATTAGGATTTTGAGTGCATAGGAGAGAGACGTGTGTATGTCTGTGTTTTTATTTGTATTGATGGAAAAGTACACAAATGAAGGGCATGCTTGACGACTGGCCAGGGTTCATCTTTTCTCTCAAGTGACTTGCCCTGGGCTTAGTACCCTAAGTCCCACAGTCCTGCAGGGTCCCAGTTTTATACCTGCTAAGAGCAGGTGCTTAAACAACTGAAAACAATCCTTGCTGAAATGGGCTGGCAAAAAGTGTGGAAAGACTTCTTTTATAAAGAGGTCAAAACTCCACTCTGAAAAGGATTAAACAATCCACACTTTGTACATTTCTCACAAATGCTGATTTTTTCAACTATAGAGTATTTCTCAAACCTTTGTATTCTCTGAATCAGTTGGGAATGATCAGGCAGAGTTGAGTTCATGAGACTTTCGCAGGAGCGCACAGACCCACAGAAGGCCCAGGAGGAGCTATCTGCATCTGCATGTTCTGTGGGTCCCCCATCTGCATTCCTCCCTTTGGGCCTGCAGAAGTAACCTTTTTTCTGCATCTAATTAAAACACTTGGCTTTGTGCTAGGTTTTGCCTTTTTTCATACAGAGAGTGGCTTGGTCTGGCATTTGTCACAATCTGTTCCTGGTGTTGGGCCGACAGTAACTTACTGTCATGTTATTGTCAGGAGAATTCGCACAACCACAGTGACTGTGCTGAAAACTTTAAACAACAGCTGCTGTACAAGGAGGACAAACCCCAGGTACCCTTGGAGTCAGATTCTGTGGAGTTCAACAACGCCATTAGCTATGTGAACAAGATTAAGACCCGCTTTCTGGACCACCCTGAGATCTACAGGTCATTCCTAGAGATACTGCATACTTACCAGGTAAGTGACCTCAGGTCACACTTCTCTGTGACTATGGCACAATCCAATGTCAGAGGCCTTGGAAGCATTTTCTTGTCTGAATTCATAGAATCCAGTAAATATTTGATAAGCTCTTTTTCTTTCCATTATTTTTTTTTACTGTGGTAAAATACAGGTAATACAGAACTTAGCATTTTAACCTTTT
This sequence comes from Molossus molossus, assembly GCF_014108415.1. Classification (NCBI taxonomy): domain Eukaryota; kingdom Metazoa; phylum Chordata; class Mammalia; order Chiroptera; family Molossidae; genus Molossus; species Molossus molossus. Next base: position 67,862,718 of record NW_023425377.1, on the reverse strand, counting down.
TTTTTTAATTAAAAAAAATTTTTTTTATCCTCACCCGAGGATATTTTTCTTCTTATCTTCAGCTAGAGTAGGAAGGAGAGAAAGGGAGAGAGAGAGAAACATCATCGTGAGAGGGACACATCAACTGGTTGCCTCCCACACGACCCTGACCAGGTCCAGGGACGAACTGCAAGGAACCTGCGACTCATTGGTCTGCGGGCCGACTCTTTAACTGCTGAGGCAAACTGGCCAGGACTGACCTTTTTTTTTTAATTCTTACCCAAGTATGTTTAATTTTAGAGAAAGTGGAAGGGAGGGATAGGGAGAGAGAAACACCAATGTGAGAGAGACATATTGATTGGTTGCCTCCTGCAAGACCCCAGGGATTGAACCTGCAACCCAGATATGCTCCCTTGACTGTAATTGAACTTGAAACCCTTCAGTCCTCAGGCCGACGCTATAACTGTTGAGCTAAACTGTCCAGGGCTTAAGCATTTTTAAGTGTTCAGTGGCATTAAGCATGTTCAAACTGTTGTGCAGCCATCACTACCATCCAGCTCCAAAACTCTTTCATCTTGCAAAACTGAAACTCTGTCCCCATTAAACACTAACTCTATTCCCCTCTGCCAGCCACTGGCACCCACCATTTTACTTTCTGTCTCAGTGAATTTTTTTACTCCTCTAGGGACCTCACATAAGTGGAATCATACAGTATTTGTCCTTTTGTGACTGGCTTATTTCACTCAGCACATGTTGTAGCATGTATCAGAATATCCTTTTTAAGGCTGAATAATACTCCATTCTGTTGATGGACACCTGAGTTACTTCCACATTTTGGCTGCTGTGAACATGGGTGTACAATACCTATTGGAGTTCTGTTTAGTTTTGATTTTAATATGCTCCTTGAGGCAGCTCTGCACCCAAGGACACATACATCAGAGGGATTAAAAAAGAACCTAAGATCAGGCTGGTGTGGCTCAGCGGTTGAGGTTGCTAGTTCCATTTCCAGTCAGGACACATGCCCAGGTTGTGGCCCCGATCCCCAGTGGGGGGCATGCAGGAGGTGGCCAATCAATGTTCTCTCTCATCGATGTTTCTATTTCTCCCTCTCCCTTCCTCTCTCTCTCAAATCAATAAGGGGCGGGGGGCGGGGGGAGAACCTAAGAAGTTTCTATAAGATGACTTCATTATTGTTTAGACCACACAGCTTCCTTCATTTCAGCTGATTACAACTAGGCCCTTTGTAGGTGCTGGGGCAACAGAGATGAATGATTGCTGCTGCTTAGGAGTTCAGTTTAGAGGTGGGAGAAACTCAGAAATGATTGGGGTGGAAAAGAAGGGAAATGCAAAGAAGTATGCCAGGGTTAATGGTTGCCAATAGTGTAGGGATCAGAGAGAAGAGAGTTGGGTTGAATCTTGATAAATGGGTCAGAACCATCAGGTAGACAAGTACAAATAAAGGATGGGGACTCATGGTGTTGGGAACAGCCTGTGCAAAGGCCCAGAGGTCAGAAGGGGACTTGATAGGAAGTGCAGGCAAGCCAGTGGCGAGGGACGTCTGTATCATACAAGTAGCTTGGACATCATTCTCTTCCAGACATGGAGTTTCTGACACCTTTTTCTAAGAGCAGACCACACTTTAAAAAATGAAATCTCCTGCACAACCTTGATAAGTGAAATAAAGAAGTGGGATTCTCTTTAGCATAAGTGTGTAAGGTCAGATTGATAACATTTGCTCCCTGTAAAACCAGTAGAGCTGGGTTTTTTTTTTTAATCCTCATCCGAGGACATTTCTCCATTTTTTGTTCAGATAGAGTGGGAAGGGGAGAGAGAGAGAGAAACATCGACGTGAAAGGGACACATCGAGTGGCTGCCTCCCACATGACCCCAACCAGGGCTGGGGACCACAACCGAGGTACGTGCTCTTGACCAGAATCGAACCTGTGACTCATTGTTCTGCGGGGCAACGCTTTAACTGCTGAGCCAAACCAACCAGGGCAAAGAGCTGTTTTTTTTTATTTTTGTTTTTTTATCCTCACCCGAGGACATTTTTCCATTTTTTGTTCAGATAGAGTGGGAGGGAGAGAGAGGAAAAGCGAGAGAGAGAGAAACATCGACATGAAAGGGACACACCGAGTGGCTGCCACCCACACGACCCAACCAGGGCCAGGGACAAACTGCAACCGAGGTACGTGCCCTTAGTGGGAACCCGGGTCTCTCTGAACCGCAGGCTGACGCTCTAACCGCTGAGCCAAACCAGCCAGGGCCAAAGAGCTGTTTTGATGCAACAAACTTGTGCCATCAGTGGTGCTGGCGGTGTGCATGGCCCCATCAGACTCATGTCTATGTGTATATTGTGCTTGTACAGCAGTAAGAACTTGCTTCTCACACATGAGCAATTGCAGTGGCAGCTGTGGACATTTGATCTGGGGGCAGGGACAGTGAGGTTTGGGGTCATAGGAGTTTATGGATCCTTCACATATTTCATGGGGTCATTACAGTTTAGGGGCTGGAAGGATCATTAGAGAGAAGGCTGGGAGGTGTCTGTTCTATTAATGGTAATAGGGAGGCAGAGAAGTTAGACTTATTTATCTAAGGTCATATCAATGACCTACAGACTCATTCAGAAAAGACTCCACTGGAAGGGTACAGCTCAGTGTCCTCCAGCCAGAGCCACTGAGAGTTGGTTGGAAATGCAGGTGCCTGGGACTCATTCCTCACATCCGGCCCAGCATTTGCATTTTATTTATTTTTTGTTTTGTAGCTAAGCATTTTATTTATTTATTTATTTATTTATTTATTTATTTATTTTTCTACAGACTATTTTTAATTTTATTTTTGTTACAAATGTTTCTCCCCATAGACATCCTCCTCCCCATTTCCCTACCCCGTCCCTGGCTCTGTTGTCCATGTCCATTGGTTATGTGTACATGCATATAAGTTCTGTGGTTTATCTCTTCCCTCCCCCCACCACCCCCTCTTCTGATGGTTGTCAGTCTGTACCCTACTTCCATGTCTCTAGGTCTACCCTATTCCTCAGATTGTTATGTTCATTATATTCCACAAATAAGTGAGATCATGTGGTATTTGTCTTTTTCTGCTTGGCTTGTTTTGCTTAGGATGATACTTTCCAGGTGCCTCCATGTCATCTCAAAGGACAAGAGATCTTTCTTTCTTACAGCTGCATAGTACTCCATTGTATATATGTATCACAGCTTTTTTATCCATTCGTCTACTGATGGACACTTGGGCTGTTTCCAGCAGCTATTGTAAATAGTGCTGCTATGAACATGGGGGTACATATATTCTTTCTGATTGGTGTTTCAGGCTTCTTAGGGTATATTCCTAGAAGTGGGATCACTGGGTCAATCAAACAGCAGTTCAATTTTTAATTTTTTGAGGTAACACCATATTGTTTTCCACAGTGGCTGCACCAGTCTGCATTCCCACCAGCAGTGTACTAGAGTCCCCTTTTCTCCACACCCTCACCAACACTTGTTTGATGATTTGTTGATGTCGGCCATTCTGACAGTGTGAGGTGATACCTCATTGTTGTTTTAATTTGCATCTCTCTGATGATTAGTGATATTGAGCATTTCTTCATATGTCTTTTGACCATTTGTATGTCCTGTTTGGAGAGGTGTCTATTCAGCTCCTCTGCCCATTTTTTAATTGGGTTCTTTGTCTTCCTTTTGTTTAGTTGTATGGGCACGCTATATATTTTGGAAATTAACCCCTTATCTGATGTATCATTGGCAATAATGCTCTCCCATACAATGGGTTGCCTTTCCATTTTGATGGTTCTATCTTTTGCTGTGCAGAAGCTTTTTAGTTTGATGTAGTCTCATGTGTTCATTTTTTCCTTTGTTTCTGTTGCCTTAGGTGATATATCAGTGAAAATTCTGCTATGTATGATGTCTGAAATTTTGTTGCCTACATTTTCTTATAGAATTTTTATGGATTCACGGGTCACATTTAAGTCTTTTATCCATTTTGAGTTTATTTTTGTGTATGGTGTAAGTTGATGGTCTAGTTTCATTTTTTTGCATGTAGCTGTTCAATTTTTCCAGCACCATTTGTTAAAGAGGCTGTCTTTACTCCATTGTATGCTCTTGCCTTCTTTGTCAAATATTAATTGAGCATAATGTCTTGGGTCCATTTCTGGGTTCTCTGTTCTGTTCCACTGGTCTGTATACCTGTTCTTAGCATCTGCATTTTAAACAAGCCTCCTGATGACCCAGACCTCAGGCCATTTTTTTCTTCAAGACTAGAAGTCTTTGTGTTTTTGTGTGACTTATCTTGACCTTAAAACATTGGCTTAGATTTTTTAAAGCACCATGAGGCCCAAAGCAAGCAGCTTTGGGTAAATTTAGCCATGTGTTACAGGGTTTCTATCTCTGTTGGGCCTCAGTTCAGATCTTAGCTCTGCCACCTGCCCCTTGAGAGCCCTTTCCTTCACCCCACTAAACCTCAGGTTCTGATGTAAAATGGCTGTAACACAGGTGGTTTTGACCCCTGGGTTGGATACACTTAACTAAGGTCATTGATTTATACACAGTGCTTGCCTTGGGTCAGCTGTGGGGACTGGTCCCCATTATCCAACTTTGTACATATGTCCCATGTGTACTTGGATGAGCACAAGCCGTTCTGCCCTGATGTGATATGTGACATTTCTAAAAGTGACCTTGCTCTGGAAATTTGCACCAGTCATGGGGCTTATGGGAAAACAGGATTAGGGCACAACACTGGGAAACTCAGCAACACCTACTAAAAATGGTAGCGCCATTGAGACCAGGAAGGGGGAAGATGTTAGCTCGTTCCTCTTTGTAGCTGTGGAGTAGCCATATTGAGTGGGAATGTCCTGCACTCTGGGAGGGCCCTGGCCCTGATGCCTCTTGCTTGGGCACATTCTCAGGGGTAAAGTTGACAGGGATTTATTTTTAATGTCCAACTTGAGTTCTGCTCACGGCTTCTTGCCCTCCCAAACCAGGTCCCCTCCAGTCTTCATGTAGTTGCTTTGAACTCCAGATCAGGCCATCTTTTTTCAACCCTCAGGTGTTGGTGACTCTGGGTAAATAGTTTTGTTGGCGGGGAAGTGTCTTCTATTCCTCTTTACCCCCTTTCCTTTGAAGCCCAACACTAGCTCCACACTGCCCTGCCCAGCAAAAGATGCTCCTTTGCCCTTGAGAGGCCTGGGAGCATGTCCCTCCATGACCGTGCCCCTGTCCACATTCCCTCCCACTCCTAGCACAGGCCCTTTCCAAGGCCAGGGTTCATGTTATGTTGTGGAACAGGATTCAAACACAAGCACACAGAACTTTCCAGACAAGGGAGCCGGCATGGGACACCCCAGGGTGTCAGGCTGGGCCCCTCTCTCCCAGTGCTGTCCTGTCTCCTCCACAGTGGGATGCCTGAATGTCAAAGCCTAGGTACCTAGTTCCTTGGCTAACAACTCATTTTCTCTTTCCTGACAATCTGTAGAAAGAGCAGCTGAGCACGAAGGGCCGACCCTTCCGAGGCATGTCTGAAGAGGAGGTGTTCACCGAGGTGGCAAACCTTTTTCGGGGCCAGGAGGACCTGCTCTCAGAGTTTGGACAGTTCCTGCCCGAAGCCAAGCGGTCCCTCGTGAGTACGGAGCACCCACCCAGTCCGGGGGCCACCTTCTTAGCCAGGACTACTGGGTTCCCCCAGGAGCCACACAGGATACAAACACCCAGGGGGCCCTAGTGCAGGCTCCCATCACAGTCTCCACCTCCGTGTCAAGCTGAAGTAGATTCTGAAGAGGACAGTGCCAGATGGCGAGGGCTGGCTTGGTAGGTGGAGATGGGAGAGAACCTTGTATTCCTCCTGACCTGCAGCCCAGGACTGCAGAGCCACCTGCCTTGTACCACGGCCCTGTGGGCAGGTGCAGGAGAGGTGGGCCCACCACCTCCACCTCTGGAGGGATGGGTGGGGTAGGCTGAGGCTTGGCAGTGATCGGGGGCCAGAGAGCAGAGGAGGGACCTAGAACAGGGACTGTGAGGGTGCAGACTGCACTATCAATTTTTCTCCCCCTTTTGTGGCCTGAGGTTTGCTAGGCTGCCCTTTCCAGTCCCTCTTTTCCTTTTCTTTTCCAGGAACATAAGGTGCTTTTTAAAAATTTAGTTGGAGTAAAATTCACCATTTTAAAGTGTACAATTTAGTGGCATTTAATGCATTCACATGTTGTGCAATCATTACCTCTTATCTAGTTCTGGAACATTTCCATCACCCCAAAAGGAGACCCTGTCCCCCTTAGCAGTTATTCCTCATTCCCCTCCCCCAGCTCCTGACAACCACCAATCGACTTTCTGTCTATGGATTTGCCTGTTCTGAACATTTCATATAAATGGAATTATACAGCATGTGGTCTTTGTGTCTGGCTTTTCTCCCTCAGCATGTTTTCAAGGTTCATCCACATTATAGCATGTGTCAGTGCATTATTCCTTTTTATGGCTGAGTAATAGTTCATGTGTGGATGGACTGTATTCTATTTATGTGTTAGTGGACACCTGAGTCATTTCCACTTTTTTTTTAACCCTCACCTGAGGATATTTTTCCATTTATCTTCAGTTAGAGTGGGAGGGAGGGAGGGAGAGAAGGAGGGAGGAAGAGAGAAAGAGAGAGAGAAACATCGATGTGAGAGAGAGACATCACTTGGTTGCCTCCCAAACAACCCCAACCAGGGCTGGGACTGAACTGCAACAGAGGTAAAGCCCTTGACCAGAATCAAACCCTAGACTCTGGTCCATTGGCCGATGCTCTAACCACTGAGCAAAACCGGCCAGGGCCATTTCCACTTTTTAACGATTTTGAGTAGTGCTAGTGTGGACATGTGTATACAAGGATTTGTTTGAGTGCCTGTTTTCAATTCCTTGGGGCCTATTCCTAGGAGTAGAATTGCTGAGTCATATTGCAACTCTGTGTTTAAGTTTTTGAGGAACTGCCAAACTGTTTTCTGTAAGCAGCTGCACCATTTTATGTTCTCACTAGCAATTTCTCCCTATCACCAACACTTGGTATTTTCCTTTTTTAAAAAAATTTATGGCCTTCATGGTTGATGTGAAGTAGTATCTCCTTGTGGTTTTGATTTGTATTTCCCTGATGGCTAATAATTTTGAACATGTTTTCATGTACTTATTGACCATTTGTGTATCTTCTTTGGAGAAATATGTATTCAAGTCCTTTGCCCATATTTTAGTTTGTCTCTTTGTTGTTGAGTTGCAAGGGTTCTTTATATATTCTGAACACTAGATCCTTATCAGATATTTTCTTTCGTTCTGCAGGTTGTCTTTTTATTTTATTGTTAGTGTCCTTTGCATATAAGTTTAAATTTTGATCAAGTCCAGTTACTTATTTTTTCTTTTGTTGGCTCATGCTTTTAGTGTCAAATCTAAGAATCCACTGCCAAATCTTCTGAAGTCAGGAAGGTTTCTCCCTGTGTTCTTGTGTTTTCTTCTAATAGTTTTATAGTATTAGCTCTTATATTTAGGTGGTCGATCCCTTTTGAGTTAGTATTTATATGTAGTATGAGGTAAGGGTCCAACTTCATTCCTTTGCATGTGGAGATCCAGTCATCCAAGCACTATTTGTTGAAGAAACTGTTCTGTTACCATTGAATGATCTTGGCATCCTTGTTGAAAACCAGTAGGTCATCATGATATGAGTTTATTTCTGAACTTTCCATTCTAATCCATTAATCTCAATGTCTGCCCTTATGCCAGCACCACACTGTCCTGTTTACTGTATCTTTGTAGTAAGTCAAAGCCGGAAGTGTGACTCCTCCAACTTTGTTCTTTTCTAAGAATGTTTTTGTTGTTCAGGATCCCATGCGATTTCGTATAAATTTGAAGGTCAGTATTTCCATTTCTGTGAAAAAAGCCATTGGGATCTTTTTTTTTTAAACTTATCTTTAATGTTGAATGTATTACAGATGTTGCTCATTTTCCCCCATTGACACCCTCCTCCCCTCTCCTGTCCCCCTTCTGCCCCCCTCCTGCCTTTCCCTACACTGTTGTCTGTGTCTATTTGTTATGCATATATGCATATAAGTTCTTTGGTTTATTTCTTCCCATCCCCCAACCTCCCTTCCCTTTGAGGTTTGTCAGTCTAGCAACCAATTTGTACTTCTTAATCTCTTCACCTCTTTCACTCATTCCCCCAACCCCCTCCCGTCTGGCAACCAACAAAATGTTCTCTGTATCTATGAGAATGTTTCTGTTCTGCTTGTTCATTTTGTTTGTAGATTCAATTGTCAATAGATATGTGTTCATTGCCATTTTGTTTGTTTATATTTTTTTATCTTTTTCTTCAAGAAGACCCTTCAATATTTCATATAATAATGGTTTGGTGGTGATGAACTCCTTTAGCTTTTCCTTGTCTGGGAAACTTTATATGGCCATTGATTCTAAATGACAGCTTTGCAGGATAGAGTAATCTTGGTTGTAGGTTCTTGCTTTTTATCACTCTGAATATTTCTTGCCACTCCCTTCTGGCCTGCAAAGGTTCTTTTGAGAAATCAGCTGACAGTCTAATGGGAACTCCCTTGTAGGTAACTAACTGCTTTTCTCTTGCTGCTTTTAAGATTCTCTCTCTGTCTTGAACCTTTTGCATTTTGATGATGATGTGTCTTGGTGTGGGCCTCTTATTCATCTTATTTGGGACTCTCTGTGCTTCCTGGACTTGTATGTCTGTTTCCTTCACCAAGTTAGGGAAGTTTTCTGCCATTATTGTTTCAAATAGGTTTTCTAATTCTTGTTCTCTCTCTTCTCCTGGCACCCCCAAGATGCGAATGTTGGCATGCTTGAAGTTGTCCCAGAGGCTCCTTACACTATCCTCATTTTTTTGGATTCTTTTTTCTTTTTGCTGTTCTGATTGGGTGTTTTTTGCTTCCTTATATTCCAAGTCAATGATTTGCTTCTTGGCTTTACCTACTCTACTATTGAATTTGTGTAAATTATTCTTTATTTCAGTTGGTGCCTCCTTCATTTCTGACTGGTCCTTTTTTATGCTCTTGAGGCCCTCACTAAGTTCGCTGAGGTTCTTATTAAGTTCATTGAGCTTCCTTATAAGCAGTGTTTTGAACTTAGCATCTATTAGGTTGCTTATCTCCATTTCACTCAGTTCTTTTCCTGGAGTTTTGTTCTGTTCTTTCACTTGGGACCTGTTTCTTTGTCTCCTCATTTTGGCTGCCTCCCTGTGTTTGTTTCTACGTATTACTTTACAAGAGGTATGGGGCTAGCTGAGACCAGATGCCGCTTGTTGGAAAGAATTTAGGAAAACCTGAAGCAGGATCCAAGACAGGCCAATCCTATGATAAAGCAACTGGCAACAACTTGGGTGGGCCTGAAAGTTGGGTGGGGCGGGGCCTCAGGGAATCATGGAGGGGGGAGCAAACAGTGTGAGCCAGGTTGCTGGAGTCCCAGATATGGAGACTGTCTGCCGCCGCAGGGAAGGGCTCACCAAAGGAAAGGGCTCACCAAAGGAACAAAGGCCTCTGACAGCACATGTGTCCCGGAGAAAGCCCCCTCTCCATCCCTCGCTCCAATGCCAAACAGCTCAGTTCTTCCCTGTATGTCTCTGGCGCCCCTCAAACTGCTTCCCCTCTGAGCCTAGAGGGAACAAGTCCAATAAGTCCATGTGCGGGCCCTTTAAGAGGAGCTGCCTGGGCTCCAGCTGCCTCCGCCTCCCTGAGCCTCAGTTCCCGCTGGTTTTTTCAGCCAGAAGTTATGGGGATTCTCTTCCTGGCACTGGAACCCTGAGCAGGGCGCCTGGTGTGGGACAGGGATCCCTCAGTCCTCAGGGAGGACCTTCCCAGCTGAGGTATCCTAATTTTTATCTGCCACACGTGGGTGTGGGACCAGCCCGTTTGCCTCCACCTGTCCTACCAGTCTCCATGCAGCTTCTTCTTTAGTTCCATAGTTGTAGGACTTCCATTCAGCTTGATGTCAGGCAGCTTTGAATGATGGTTGTTCTGTAGTTTAGTTGTAACTTTGATGTGGTTGTGGGAGGACGCAATACCATGTTTACCTACGCCACCATCTTGACCAGAAGTTGCCTTTGGGATCTTGATAGGGATTACATTGAATCTTTCAACTGCTGCTGAGGTATTGCCATTGTAACAATATTAAGCCTTCTAATCCATGCACTTGGACCATCTTTCTATTTAAATCTTCTTAAATTTCTTTCAGCAATGTTTTATAGTTTTCAGTGTACATACACTGCCCTGGTTAAATTTATTCCTAAGTATTAATTTTTTTGATGCTATTGAAAATGAAATTGTTTTCTTAATTGCATTTTTGATCATTCATTGCTAGCATATAGAAATGCCACTGCTGTGTGTTGATTTTGTAATCTGCAATTTTGCTGAATTTATTTATTAGCTTTGTTTTTGTGCTTTTGCTAGGATTTTCTGTATATCAGATTATGTCATCTGCAAATATAGTTTCCCGTCTTCCTTTCCAATTTTTATGTCCTTTCTTTTTTTTTTTTGTCCTAATTGCCCTGGTAGAACCTCCAGTTCTCTGGTGGGAGCAGGCATCCTTGTCTTGTTCTGATCTTAGTGGAAAAGGTTTAAGTCTTTCACCACTGAGTGTGCCATGAGCTGTGGATTTTTCATAAATGCCCTTTATTGGATTGAGGAAGCTCTCTTCTCTGCCCAGTTTGTTAACTCCCATTTCCTCTTTTTGTTCTTCCTCTCTGCCCTTGATGATGACTTGGAGTGTGCAAGAAAAGTGCCCCCCCCCCCCAGCCCGTCCCACTTCACGTGTCATCACCACCTCTCCTGGTTTCTCCTTCTGAATGAAGATGCTGATGCTGTGGAGGTGGTCTCAAAGGGAGGAGAATAGGAGTCTGTGTTTGGAAGACTCTTTGTCCAGTCAGGCAGACTTCTAGTACATGGGCTTGGGCTTGTCCTGCACTCCCCACCCCCAACTCGTGTCATTGTCTCCAGGACACTTAGTGCTATCCCTAAACAGGGATGCCACCAGGAAACACTTCCTGACTCCAGTGGGGCTGACATTAAGTGCTGGAGCTGGAACTCATCCTTTCAACCTGCCTGGAGCCCCGGGCATCCTCTGGGGTTGAGGGGCTAGGCAGAGCCCTGTGAACACACAGCCTGGGCTGTGGCACTCACTCAGCCTCCTTGGGTGCTGTAGGTGGGCTTGAGCCAGCTGCATCACCTCCTGGGCCTCATTTCCTTCTCTTGCACAGATTAACTGCCCTCCTGCTCAGATGGGGACTCGGCAAACTGTTGCTCTTCAAGTGCCTTCTGCAGGGCACGTGCTCAGTGTTTCATCTTCCTCCTCTACTCGGCAAATGTCTCTCCGCCTCCTTCTGCATCCCTGGTAGCTCCAGCTGCATCCTGTCACACTCTGTAAAGCCTTGTCTTGCCCCCTTATATGCTTGATAGATTGTCCTTAGGTCTCATCCTCTTGGATCTGGGTCTCGCATCTCAGTTCTGACCTCGGCCTTGGCAGCTCTTTCCTTGAACTCCGTCTTTGCAGGGAGATGGATACACAGTGATGTCCCTGGCTGGCTTTTCCAGAGCCAACCATCAGCATCGAGTGGTTCAGGAGCAGTTCACCTTCATGGGAAAAAAGGCCTGGCCGAGTCCCCAGCCAACTTTTGCTACTCTGGCAGAGGTGAAAGGGCTAGTTATATGTCCTTTCTTTGCACCTCAGGTAGGCTTGAGAGAACAGCCCTACTTTGACCAGATAGTGGATGCAGCACCTGGAGCAACAAGGTCATGATTGCACATCTAGTTCTAGTCTCATTTTGTCACTTCCTTGCTGCAGGTACCTGGCAGGTCACTTTCACAAGCCTTAGCTCCTTCATCTAGGAAGTGGTGATGGGGTCCTCTCCCCCTAGGTCAGTCGGAAGATTCCTTAGGGAAGTGCCTGGCCAGGGTGAGCCTGGGGCTTTGCTACTAAACCACCCTGGGGGTGGGTATAGTGAGTGGAGAGTCCTGTCCATTGGGGTTAAGGTGGGATTTTACACAACACTAGGTAATTGGTAAAACTGTCAGTCCACACTAGTTTCAACTCTTAGCAATTTTTTGGTAAGGGTGGTCTTAGTTCTAATGAAATTTCATCTTGGTGTTGATTCTTCAACACTGGGTGGGTGGAACCTCTTGTATCTCTGATGGCTGTGGTTGCAGTGCCCCCTGATGGGCATGACTGGGAATTACAAAATGGGACATAAGCTAAAAAGCCTGCCATAAAAAAATAAGCATTTACCTCAGAAAACTGCCTGCCCACAAAGTTTCTTTAAATGGCATTTGTTATTAATTCAGCAAAGTTTTTTAGTGTATATTGGATGATTAGAGCTGCCTTATATATTTAGAAAGATTGAATCAGTTTTTAAATTATTAAAAACACCATATATAATTTGTTATATAAAGTGATCTTTATATTATGATCCTTTATATTAATTTTTGGATTCTATTAAAACTTCAGAAAAAAGAAATGAGATGAGCCCTGGCCAGTTTGGCTCAGCGGTTAGAGCGTCGGCCTGCGGTCGGAGAGACCCGGGTTCGGTTCCCGCTAAGGGCACGTACTTCGGTTGCAGTTTGTCCCCGGCCCTGGTTGGTCGTGCGGGTGGCAGCCACTCGATGTGTCCCTTCACGTCGATGTTTCTCTCTCTCTCTCTTCCTCTCTCTCCCTCCCGCTCTATCTGCACAAAAAATGGAAAAATGTCCTCGGGTGAGGATTAAAAAAAAAAGAAAAAAAAGAAATGAGATGAAATTTGATATTGTCCTAATTAAACTTGACTGACCTAGATTAGAGTTGGCAGATGTTTTCCTGTGAAGGACCAGATAGTATCTTGGGATTTGCAAGCCAGGCAACCTCTCTCGAAAAGACTCAGTTCAGCCATCCTGTCAGAAAAGCAACCTTGGATTATATGTCGAGTGGGTGTGTCTCTGTGCCAATAAAACTTTATTTACAGAAACAGGCCAAGCATGGTGAATATGCCAGCCCCCAGGCAAATGGGCCTTGGGGTCCATCTAGCTCAAGTGTTCACAAATTGGAACTGTTAACTAATGTTGTTAACTGATATTGCCCTTTCAGCTGGGCAGGCTTGGCTGGGTGAGCAGTGGGTTTCCCCTTAGCCCCAACCTCATCCCACTCTGTGCATGTCGTAATGTCATGCAGCTCCTCCTTTACAAATTGGTGTTTGCACCTATTCTGGCATCTATAAAAAGATGAGAAAGAATTTTCCACTTAAAGTTCTTGGAGTAACTGCATTTTTAGGTAACTATTCTCCAAAGAAGTTTATACCCTAAGGGAAAAGTTTGGCCTGTAGTTAATGATAGGAATTTATTATTCTTGTTATAATTATTATAAAGTAGTAGGTGTTCATGAAAAAAATTATCAATAAGAATATCAAGTATGGCCCTGGCCTGTTTGGCTCAGCGGTTAGAGAGTCCGCCTGCGGTCCTGAGAGACCCGGGTTCGGTTCCCGCTAAGGGCATGTACCTCGGTTGCAGTTTGTCCCCGGCCCTGGTCGGTTTTGCGGGTGGCAGCCACTCGATGTGTTCCTTTCACATCGATGTTTCTCTCTCTCTCTCTGTTCCTCTCTCTCCCTCCCACTCTACCTGAACAAAAAATGGAAAAATGTCCTCGGGTGAGGATAGAAAAAAAAAAAGAATATCAAGTATGAAAAATAAATTTCCCTTCATCTCAGTTTCCCAGTCATTGTCCTCAGAATTAAGCACCCACAGTCTCTTCTATCATGTCTCTTAGAAATTTCCACTGCATGTGTAAACAGATGTTTGTCCATTTTTTTACAAAATGGCATCCTGTCTGTTCTGTTTCTAGTTTGTTTTGTTTTGTTTTACCTAACAAGGTACCAGGTACACCTGTACCCTAGCAGTGAAACACAGACGCAGAGCTCACTCTTACCTGATAGATGCTACTGTTTTGTTTGGGTGCAATATGACTTGCTCACCCAACCCACATCTTGGGCCTATAGCACGACTTTTATGTGATGTCTCCATGTCCAGGTTCCATTGTGGGGTTGGGAACTGGCAATATGGTGGGGCGATTTCGGGGTGCCTCCCTGGCCCTGCCCACATCCTGCAGGAAAGCTGCAGTCTGTCCCACCTTCCTCCACCTGCTCCAGCTTTCTGACCCATTCACATAGATGCAAATTCTGACTAGATTCTTCCAGAACCATTTTTTGTAAATGTTGCTGACACTCAATAGGTACCCTACTTGGGAGAAGCATTCCTAACCTGTTAATAGATGACTGGTGTAGAGCCTGAGAGTACCAGCGATGAGTCTCCACTGAGTGATGACACTGCTCATTCATAGAAAAGAATACAAACTTGGCTGGAAGCCCCTCTCCTACCAAGTGACCTGGTAGTTGTCAACTGCTTCATCTTGCTGCTGGGGCTTTGTGCATGCCAGTCCCCTCATCTCAAATGCTTTTCTCTTCTGTGGTTTACTTGAACACCAGACCCTTACTATCAGTGGTTTACTAGGTAATCCCTACACACCACAGCCCAATTCCAGTGTTTCACCCTGAGGCTTCCTTCGCCTATCATAACCCATCCTCCATCATGGCCTTTCATGACCATTCTTCCAGCCTCGTGGTATTTATTATACTGTCATGATCTGGGTACACAGTTCTTTCACCCAGTAAATGTGAGCATCGCAAAAGCTGTGGTCATCTCACATGTTGACAGAGCCCCTGGCCCATGGCAGACAGTGCTCTTTCGGGCTGGTGGCCAAGCTGAAGGCAGTTTCGTGCACTTAGACAAAAGGAGAACCAGCACTGATGGGCCTGGTCGTATCTCTCCAATGCTAACCACCTCCTGTGTTTGTGTCTTTAGTTCACAGGAAATGGACCCTGTGAAATGAACAGTGTCCAGAAGAGTGAGCACGAGAAGAACCTGGAACACAGCAAAAAGCGCTCCCGGCCCTCACTCCTCCGTCCTGTGTCAGCACCTGCCAAGGTAACCATCAACATGTGTGTAGATGGACGTGTGTGGATACCCAGCAGCCTGGCCTTCTCTGTAGATGACCTAGGGAGCAACATTTGCAGGCCCCAAACAGTAGTCCTGGGGCAGGGGGCAGAGTCTGGACTCTGGTCTGGCTTGAAATGCACTGGCTGTGGGACCTTGGGAAGTCAGCTCACCTCTAAGGGTGCTGTTCATCTGTTCCCCTGGCTCACAAGGTTGTGGTGAGGAGTGTTACCTCCTCCTCGAGAGACACATGTAATGCTCCATCTGCACCTTTTCACCATCACGACTCTTTCATGGGCCCTGTGTACGGTGCATGGCATTGCCCTGCTGAGGGCTGAGAGGGGCTGAGATCTACCTCCTGTTGCACTCATCACCCGTGATAGTGATTTTTCTCATTCCATCATTCTTTGTTCATATACTAGGTGACTTAAGAAGGGCGTTCTCTTTATCCGTATTTATTTAGTTATCTATGTCAATATGGACTCGGAGTTATAATCAGTAACTATTAGTTTATCTTGATGCCCAAATTGTCCCAAAGTTGGCCAGTGGGACCCTTTTGGGTTGGCTTCTGTGTCCTCTTAATACATCGCCATCATTCTTCAGGCACTTGGGAGATGGTTTTGTAGCCTCTGTGTTATAGGAGAAGAGTGTGGATGGTCTTTCTTTGTTGCTAGTGGGAGTGGGTTCATACATTATCTCAAGAAAAATAATTTTCTGAGACTTGTACAGGAGGTTGAGTGATTTTTTATTTGTGTAGAATTACATCTCTGGGTTTTCAGAGTCTCATTTCCCTTAATCCAATCCTGGAAGATGTGCAGCTAGGGACTCAACAAAGCTAGGAGCAAAGCCAGTATCCAGAGATTTCATTCCATGTAGGAATTGGGTCCGGCACAGATCAGGCTAATTGCAGTCCATTAGTTCATTGTGTGGGGTCCACGTGGCCATGAGCCATGTGAGTGAATGCCAGGGAGCCGAGAGAGTGTGTCCTGCAACAAGAGTCCTAACCGACCCGAAAACATGAGAGCAAGAGAGTGAACTCTTTTATTTAGCGGATTAAATATCTCAAATATTCCTGCGTTTGCAGTGGCCATGCCTACTCTGGCCAATGACCCGCTCCCAGGTGTGAATGATAGGTATCTTCCCTATGTCACCCAGAACTTTATTGGGCATGCGTCCCAATGACCCGCTCCCAGGTGTGAATGATAAGTATCTTCCCTATGTCACCCAGAACTTTATTAGGCATGCGTCTGTTCTCTCCCTGTCCAGTCCCTTCCCCTGCAGGGAATAAACTGATGGCTTCCTGTTAAACTATAGCTTCCCAGCAAAGTTGCACAAATGGCATTCCCGTAATATTTGGCCTTCCCTTTGCTCCTTTCCAGTTATGAATAACTGGGTTAATTACAATGGTATCATTAGGAGTACAACCAAGTTCAAGTCCTAGTCCATTTTAGCAACAAAAATCTTTACAGAGATTTAAAACCTGGGCTTCTTCAGGATCCCACCAATGCTGTCCTCTTCCTGTCCCTTTCCTGTCCCCCTCCCATCACAGTCACAACTCAGGCAGGGAAGAGGTTTCTGATATTGTATCTAGGGGCACAGCTCTCTTGCTATTCCAACTTTATGATTCTCCCACCTGTTATCAAAAGCCCTAAACTGTCTAGATTTAGCTCCCACATTATGGGCGGGGCAGTAGTGTGACCTTCACCCTTCACTAGGTCGTGGAGTTGGGTGGTTCTGAGATGTTCATCCACAGGGATCCTAGGCAGACCTTATCCAGCACCCAATGACAGATTCTGTCAGAACTCAGTGCTGGCCATGTTGACTCTGACATAAATAGACAGAGGGGCTGCCCATGGGATGCACAGAGCACTTACAGCACGAATTTCTCTCCACAGAAAAAAATGAAACTGCGTGGTACCAAAGACCTGTCTATCGCTGCCGTGGGGAAGTATGGGACTCTGCAAGAGTTCTCATTCTTTGACAAGGTGACTGGTGGGGCTCAGATGTGCAGGGCAGGAGCTCCTGGGAAGGGAGCATGTAGGGAGAGGGGAGCTCTTAAGTGGGTCTGGGAGGAGGGGCTGGCACCAGCTTTCACAGTGGAAGGGAGTGTGGACCATCATTAAACAGATGGCAGGTAGTGGGCAGGAGGAGGCAGAGCTCAGGGTCCGAGCCAGATTTGAGGACACACGTCTGCCACTCCCCAGCTGTGTGATTTTTCTAAAGTAGGGATCATTCTGGTACTCCCACCCAGGATTAGTGGGCTGAGCCAGCAAGACAGCCCATGCTGTCTGAACTGGAAATTACTACAAGGAGAGCATTGCCCTGCAGACCACAGCCAGTCACTTTAGAGCAAGCCCGTGTTGGTGACTATGTATCTACTGATGTCTAAACCAAATAGGCACAGGAGCCAGGCTTGGGCCCAACCTACAAAGCCTCCTGACTTGCTCTCCCTGCAGGTGCGCAGGGTCCTGAAGAGCCAGGAGGTCTATGAGAACTTTCTTCGCTGCATCGCACTCTTCAACCAGGAGCTCGTGTCTGGCTCTGAGCTCCTCCAGCTCGTCAGCCCGTTTTTAGGGTGAGCAACACTGCCCTAGGCTCTTCATATGAGTTCTGTTTCTGTAAACTCTGTCCACTCTTCTTTGGGCTATTGTTTTTGAAAAATGATAGGTGCTTTTTTTGATACTGTCTTTATGGAAATTGTGGAGATTGTCATAATTCACCGGCAGTAGTAAGAAAGAACACAGACCGCGCCCCCCCCCCCCCCCCCGTGGTAACATCTGAATTCAGCACCACAACCAGAATGGTGACACTTAGGCAACCCACCCATTTTTGCAGGTTTCCTTGTTACGTGTGTGTGTGTGTGTGTGTGTGTGTGTGTGTGTGTGTGTGTTTACATACAGCTCTATAGCTCTATCACTGGGAAGGGGCGTTTGTCCCACCACAATCAAGGTACTCAAGGATCCTTGTACTGACCTTTGATACCTAAGCCTTTGTCCCTCCCTTTTCCTGCTCTGGTCCCTGCCCCAAGCCCCTGGCAGCCATCTCTGTTCTCCATCTCTAACACTTACATGACAAAAGTGTTATATAAATGGAATCATATGATAACCTTTTGGGATCAGTTTTTTCCACCCAGCATGAAACCCTGGAGATTCTCTTAATGTAGACTTTTAAAATTCTAACAACCAGCCCTGGCCGGTTTTGCTCAGCGGTTAGAGTGTTGGCCTGCGGTCCAGAAAGGCACGGGTTCAGTTCCCACTAAGGGCACGTGCCTTGGTTGCAGTTTGTCCCGGCCCTGGTTGAATCATGCGGGGGGCAGCCACTCGATGTGTCCCTTTCAGGTCGATGTTTCTCTCTCTCTCTCCCCCTCTCCCTCCCGCTCTGTCTGAACAAAAAAAATGGAAAAATGTCCTCAGGTGAGGATAAAGTAAATTAATTAATTAAATAAAATAAAATTCTAACAACCAGAAATTACAGGAAGAATGCAAGACTGGAGCATCCCAGCCACCCAAAGAGTAACCCTGTTAGCAACCATGTTCCAGCACATCCTGCTGCAGTGTATGGGCTGCAGTGTGTGGGCAGACCCCAGGCTAGGGCAGCCGCTGGGGAGGTGGGGATGTTCTAGGAGGTAAGCTCACACACATGGTTAATGCACAGTGAGCTTTGGGAAAGGGGGTTGGCCAGGACCCAGCATTGCAGGTGAGGATCTCCACCATGGGGGAGGAAGACTCTGGAGCAGAGCTTGGCAAGGGCCAAGGGCTAGAACTACCCACCTCAGGCATTGTACAAAAGAAGCCACAAGCAATGTGTCAGGAAAGGACATCACTGTGCTCATAAAACTTTATTTACAAAGACAGGTGTAGGCAGTTTGGCCAACCCTGGCCTCTTCCAGAAGTCAAGGAACATTGCTGATCCAGCTTCTGCCAGTCTAGGTTGTCTTTTCCAATGTGTTTCAAGGCCATCCTGCAACTGATGGGGCCTGACTGGTGACAGAGTTTTGAGGGGCAGATTTACTCCCAAGTTGGGACTTGATGCACATCTGATGCTAGGTTCTGCCTCTCCTTTCTGACCTTGCATTCTGACCACCTTTAACCACAGGCATCTATCTGGAGCCATCCTGAAATTTCTAGATCATTCCCAGAAAGCCCTAGGGGGGATCAACTTACCATCTGTCTTTATTTCTGAAGGAAATTTCCAGAACTCTTTGCACAATTCAAGTCCTTCCTGGGGGTGAAAGAGCTGTCATTTGCTCCACCCATGAGCGACAGATCTGGGGATGGAATAAGCCGGGAAATCGACTACTCATCTTGCAAGCGCATCGGATCCAGCTACCGGGCGCTCCCCAAAACTTACCAGCAGCCCAAGTGCAGTGGGAGGACGGCCATCTGCAAAGAGGTAGCTCCCCAGGACTTAACGTTGGCTTCTGTGATGCATTGCCTGCCTACCCCCCCTGCCCCCCCGCCACACACACACAAACACCCATTTGCCCTGTATATCAGATGAAAGACTGGATGTCAACCCCCTGAATGTTGAATAAAGGATGTGCTGGGATGTGGCAAAGCCAAATACCTGAGCAGAGGTGACAGTTTCTTACCCTACTGGCAGTTTTGGTAAGCCATAGAGCCCATGGCGCCAACATAGGGTTTGGCACATTCCTCCATTATTTTGACTTAGATTCATTTCTGCTGTGAACCTGCTCTGTCCAGGCTCACTATCCTCTGTATTTCCATTTAGGCTGACATTTGAACACTTTTTCAGGGTTAGAGGGCAGGCTGTTAACTGAATATCCAGAATTCAAGAGTGCCTGCTGGATTCCAGAATGTAGTCCAGGGATCAGCAAGGAACAGCCTGTGGACCAGATCCCAGGCCAGAGCTGGTCCACTGGTTGTGTTTGTTAGTAAAGATTTTTTAGCACACAGCCATGCTCATTGGTTTACATATTACCTGTGGCTGCTTTACTAAGACTAAGGCAGAGTTGAATAGTCCCAACAGACTGCATGGCTCGCAAAACCTGAAATACTTAATATCTGGCTTTTTACAGAGAAAGTTTGCTGACACCTGAAATAGTATGATTTGTTCACTTGATCAAAGTCATGTTTCTTAACACTAAAGTTTACTGCTTGTATGATAAGGGAATATTACTTCTTGTATATTCTACACTGGATAATACAGTAAACAGTTCTGGTCACCAGAGCTTGGCACCTGGGTAACAGCATTTTCTCTTGGTGCAGGTGCTGAATGACACCTGGGTCTCCTTCCCTTCCTGGTCCGAGGACTCTACCTTCGTCAGCTCCAAGAAGACGCCCTATGAGGAGCAGCTGCACCGCTGTGAGGACGAGCGTTTTGAGGTGCGTATGCGGGTGCTGCAAGGCCCACTGGTGGCCCTGGCCAGGATGGCGGAGACCTGGAGTGTGTGCCTGTCCCCCATCCTCCATGGCACTGCCCTCTCACTCTCCCCTGCTCATTTTCCTTTTCGTTCTGGGATGTATCCTGACCCTCAACCCCCTAGTCTCCTCTTGAGTATCAGAGATGCCAGCACTTTCCAATAGGGGCAGCTCTTTATGGGTCTCTTCTCTGCTTTGCTTTCCTTTGGGCTGGCTAGGCAATGTATTTGAATGTAATTACCTTAATTAAAGTTAGATTAGCCTCACCCGGCTGGTGTGGCTCGATGTATTGAGTGTCATTGCATGGACTGAGAGGTCCTGGTTAGATTCCTGGTCAGGGCACATGCCCGAATTGCGGGCTCGATCCCCAGTGGGGAGCATGCAAGAGGCAACCAGTAGATGTATCTCTCTCACGTTGATATTTCTATCTCTCTCTCCTTTTCTCTCTCTCTTAAAAAATCAATAAGTACATATTTTTAAAAATTAGGTTAGCTTAAGTTAATTTTTTGATAATTTTGCTGAGATCATTGTAGATTCCCATGCAATATAAGAAATAACACAGCAATCCAGGTTCCCTTCTCTCAGTGGTAACAGCTTATAAATCCCTGTCACAGTATCACCGCTGGGTCAGTGACATTGGCACATCTGCCCAGTTGGACTGTATTTGCATGTGCACACCTATGTTTGCGTGTGTATGCGTATGTGGCATATGCATGTGTTGTATTGCGCATGCGCATGTATTCATCTCTGTGCAGTTTTTCCACCTTGGGTGGTTCTTGTATCTGCCACCACAGCCAAGATGCTAAATGGCTCCTTACCACTAGGATCCTCTTTCTGTCCTTTGTATCTGAACACCTTCCTCCCTGCCCCTCCTTGCCCTGACTGGGCAGTACTGACTTGTTCCTTCATCTCTCTCACTGTGACATAAGTGGAATCACATGGTGTATACCCTTTGAGAATTGGCTCTCCTCTGCACATGCCCTGAGATTCATCCAGGGGCCAAGTGTACCACGGGTCCCTTCCTTTTTTTTTTTTTTTATCCTCACCCGAGGACATTTTTTTTCCCATTTTTTGTTCAGATAGAGTGGGAGGAAGAGAGAGAGAGAAACATTGACGTGAAAGGTACACATCGAGTGGCTGCCACCCGCACAACCCAACCAGGGCCAGGGACAGACTGCAACCGAGATACGTGCCCTTAGGAACCGAACCCAGGTCTCTCTGGACCACAGGCCAACGATCTAACCGCTGAGCCAAACCATCGAGGGCCCTTCCCCATTTTTTGCCAAGCAAAAAAAATTCCTGCTCTTTATGCCCGTGAAGAGGGTCAGCCAGCAGTGAGCGGCCGATGGCTCTCAGTCCTTCAGCACTGAGTCCTGCATTTGTGCTCCCCTTGGCTGGACCCTCAGCCCAGTAATCAGGCACACTTACTTGGGGCCCCACCTACTAATGCCTGTCATACCCTCTCAGATGTGGACTTTGTTAGCTTTGTCCAAGCATCCCTTCTGCCAGCCCAGGCCCCTCCCCGGGGTCCCATTGACCCCTTCCTGCCTTCTTCTCCATAGTTAGACGTTGTCCTGGAGACCAACCTGGCCACGATTCGAGTGTTGGAAAGCGTGCAGAAGAAACTCTCCCGGATGGCACCAGAAGACCAGGATAAGTTCCGGCTGGACGACTGTCTTGGGGGCACGTCAGAAGTGATCCAACGCCGTGCCATCCATCGCATCTATGGTGACAAGGCTCCTGAGATCATCGAGAGCCTCAAGAAAAACCCTGTCACCGCTGTCCCTGTCGTCCTCAAAAGGTTTCCTTGGCTTCTGGCCCCCTGGGAGCTCATTAGTGTTGGTCACAGGTGTCATCCCAAGGCAGGGGAGCAGGGAGGGGGTGTCACTGGGGCTTCAAGCTGGCTTGCTGGGTTTTTCAATCTTCCTTCATCTTCCTATTCCCCTCTCAAAAGTAGAGCACAGTTAACAGTCTTTCGAGCCCTTTGGCCACCAAAATTAGATCAAAGTATTAAGAGTGGAACCTATACCATGCTTTGCCTTTTTTTTTTTTTATCCTCACCCGAGGACATTTTTTCCATTTTTTTGTTCAGGTAGAGTAGGAGGGAGGGAGAGAGAGAGAGAGAGAGAAAGAGAAGCATCGATGTGAAAGGGACACATCGAGTGGCTGCCACCCGCACCACCAACAAGGGCCGGGGTCAAACTGCAACCAAGGTACATGCCCTTAGCGGGAACCGAACCCGGGTCTCGGGACCGCAGGCCGATGCTCTAACCGCTGAGCCAAACCGGCCAGGGCCACACTTTGCCTTTTATTTAGTACTATGTTTTAGGAGTTTTTCCATGATAGTGAACAGGTATTAATTAAGTGGTTGTCCACAGTTGGGTGCTGTGCTTGGCCCTGGGGTTGCAGAGCTGAGCAAGGCCCACAATCCCTTCCATCGTGGGGTTCACAGTTGAGCCAACAGCCACACAATATAGTCAGTGGTAGGAGCCAAGACAGGCAGAAGGTTGGTTCCATGGCAGCAATGTTTGAGAAACCATAAAACTGGCCACATTGGTCCTCTAGGACCGTGGCTTCCTCCTTCCCTCCTTTATTCAACACAGGCCTGGAGCTGGCTGTCACAGTTTGCATTATAATAGCTAGTCTGTGGGTGGAAGACGGGCTAGTCCTAATGCAGGGATGACTCAGGTGGGTGTCCCAGTCTGTTCCCACACTGTCTGTGCTGAGCCCCTGTGGCCCCTGCAGGCTGAAGGCCAAGGAGGAGGAGTGGCGGGAGGCCCAGCAGGGCTTCAACAAGATTTGGCGGGAGCAGTATGAGAAGGCATACCTCAAGTCTCTGGACCACCAGGCCGTGAACTTCAAGCAGAATGACACCAAGGCCCTTCGCTCCAAGAGCTTGCTCAATGAGATTGAGAGTGTCTATGATGAGGTGAGATCCTCCTCTGCACTAGGTCTCCATTTCCCAGTGGTTAGATGGGGTTGGTGGCATTGCCCTCACAGGGCCGTGTAGGGGTGAGGATGGATGTTTCTGTAGCACACAGACTAGGGCTGCTCGGGTGAGGACGGCAGCAGCTCTGCTGTTGTCAGCTGGTGCTCTTCCCCTCCCCCCCTCTCCCTCTGTGGGCTTCGATGGACCTTCTTTCAGATGCCTAACAGCTTTCCTTTCTCCACTGCCAGTGTGTGCCAGGCAGCATCATAACCCCAAGAAGGAACGTCCCATATAACCCTGCTCACAGACCATCCTGTGCAGTACCATTACCCAAATTTTAGCAATGAGGAAACTGAGTCACAAGAGCTGGCAGCTTGCCAAGGCCAGTCACAGGAGACCAGAGCTCTGGACCCTAGGGTTTCACCTCCAGCAGCTGCACCGTGCCCTCATGCCAGTCTTGGAACATTTAGGCTCATGGGCCCTGAACCACATAACTGAGGAAGGGCTGGGCTCTCAGACTCTGAGAATCTGGACCTTTGAAAAATGCATGCAGGAGAAGGCCTGGCAGCAAGATGGAAGCCACTGGAGTGGCAGAGCACCAAGGAGGGGCGCTGCCCCAGGCTGTGACCAGGAGACAGAGCAACATCCATGACTGAGCACTTGCCTGGGCAGGGTCACTTTTATTCTTCACGTAAGCAGCAAGGTCATACCTCCTCTTACAGTACAGAGATTGGAGGCAGAGAAGCCAGGCCACTGCGAGGTGTTTTGCCCAGAGTGCATACTCTTTTGCATAACTGTGGAGAGCACTTAGGGCTGCGGCCCTGACACCTTTCCCTTCAGCCTCCCTCTCCCTGGGGTACCCTAACCACTACAGGGCTCACCCCTTGGCCCCCAGCCCTACCTTTCAGCCTGTCTAACCTCCTCACTTGAGTCTTCAGGTGGGGCTCGAAGCCTGGAACCTCCCCCCCACCCCATAAATCTGGGACATTGTCAAATTGGGGGTGATGATATAGCCCAACAGACCCACCACTGACCACTGAGTCCTCGACTCTTCTCTCTCTTTTTTTTTAATCCTCACCCGAGGACAATTTTCCATTTTTTGTTCAGATAGAGTGGGAGGGAGAGAGAGGAAGAGAGAGTGTGAGAGAAATATTGATGTGAAAGGGACACATCGAGTGGCTGCCACCCGCACAACCCATCCAGGGCTGGGGACAGACTGCAACCAAGGTATGTGCCCTTAGCAGGAACCGAACCCGGGTCTCTCTGGACCACAGGCCGACGCTCTAACTGCTGAGCCAAACTGTCCAGGGCTCGACTCTTCTCCTGGAAGCAGAGTGGAAAGGAGTGTTTGGCTGATGAGTGGCAGGGCAGAGTGGGAGGCTCCAACCCTATTTCCTTCCAGTCACTAGTTCTATTTGAGGAACAGTATTCCCTTACCCCTGCCCTGCCCTCAGGAGGTCCTACCTACAGGGATGGCATCCACACATACTTTTCTCGAGAGGCTGGGTGTCTCCCTCTGTGCTCCAGAGGAAATAATCATTGTCTTCAGATTTTCTGGAAGAAAGCTGATTAACTAAAGACTGAGTGGAGGGGTGAATCCAGGGACATGGTTCTCCAGGGAGAAAGAGTAAACAGACTCGTGCAAAGATCCTGCACACAGCAGGACAGAGCTCAGTGCCCCTAAAGCGTCAGAGGAGGAGCAGTGGGCTGTGAGGCTGGGGAGGCTGCAGCGTAGCATGCCAGGGGCTGGAGTCCTCTGCTGAGCAGTGTGGGAGGGCCTGGTGGGGGTGATAGAGTTGGCTGTGCTCCTGTCAGTCAAATTGCTCTAGACTCGGTGAGGAGAATGGTTGGAGTGAGCAGGTGAATGGGATCAGGCCAATGGGAATCCTGTGCAAGGTGGTAGGAGGACTGAAAGGGCTGGTGGTGGTTGGGAGGGGAACAGAAACGGGTGTAAAGGGCTGAGGAAGGAGAGGGTTAACATGTAAGCAGTCCCAGGTCTTCAGAGTCTAGCTGAGCATTCATGAATGAATGATGGTGGGCAGAAAGGTCCAGGATCCACCCTGAGCCTTCCACATCCCCATGGAGAGTTTGGACTGGGCAGCTCAGGGCAGCTGGAATTTGATGACCTAGGCACTGCTTCCTCATGTCCCCTGGCCTCTAGGCACTACTGCAGGCATTGGTGGTAGGAGGGAGGTTGTCCCTGTTCTGGTCCTGTCACTGGGCAGTGTGACACCATTAAAGCCTCTTGGCCCTGGGTCCATGTCTTGGGT
This sequence comes from Molossus molossus, assembly GCF_014108415.1. Taxonomy (NCBI): domain Eukaryota; kingdom Metazoa; phylum Chordata; class Mammalia; order Chiroptera; family Molossidae; genus Molossus; species Molossus molossus. The sequence goes on along the minus strand of NW_023425377.1, from coordinate 67,837,176 downwards.
TCTCCTAGCAGTTGCATCCTGCCTGACATTTACCCTGTCCCCAGCACCAGGAGCAGCACTCAGAGGGCCGCAGCGCCCCCACCAGTGAGCCACACCTTATCTTCGTGTATGAGGACAAGCAGATCCTGGAAGATGCGGCCGCACTCATCAGCTACTACGTGAAACGGCAGCCAGCCATCCAGAAGGAGGACCAGGGCACCATCCACCAGCTGGTGCACCAGTTTGTGCCCAGTCTCTTCTTCTCCCAGCAATTGGACCTAGGGGCATCTGAGGACTCTGCTGATGAGAGCCGGGGGAGCCCCCAGGGGCAGAGTGTGGACCCTGGTGACCGGAAGAAGCCAGCACCTGGGCCACAGAGCAGCCCCCCAGTAGAGAAGGGGGCCTCCGGCGAGGGTTCCGCTCCTGAGCAACAGCTGCCATCACCACTGCTGCCACCGCCACCGCCACCCCCACCACCACACAAGCCCATGGATGATGTCTACAGCCTCTTCTTTGCCAACAACAACTGGTACTTTTTCCTGCGTCTCCACCAGACCCTGTGCTCCCGGCTCCTGAAGATCTACCGCCAGGCTCAGAAGCAGCTCCTGGAGTATCGGACCGAGAAGGAGAGGGAGAAGCTGCTCTGCGAGGGCCGTCGGGAAAAGGGCAATGACCCCGCCATGGAGCTGCGGCTGAAGCAGCCTAGTGAGTTCCCCAGACACTGTCAGAGCCCACAGATGATGTGCGGGTGCTGGGAGCTGGGCAGTGGCCCAAACAGGGACATTATGATCAGAAATGTCCCCTTGAGTTTTTTTCTGACTTTTTATTTTGAAATAATTACATTTGCTCAGATGAGAAATTGCAAATGAGGAGTCACAAAAATAGTGGAGTCTTGAACAACCTTCCCCAGTCTCCCCGAGCAGTAGCCCCACTTCTGGCTGTAGTAGTTGGGCCGGGAAACTGGCATTGCCAGGCCAAAGCCATACCGCTTCTTGCTTGGCCTCCCCAGGCGCAAAGCTCTGGTGCTTTCTCCCCAAGCTGGGACACGTGGAACTACTGCCCAGACAAGCCTCCATCCTGGAGTCATGGGCCAACATTAGGAAGCCCATGGTGGGAGGTGGGGGACGCGAGCTGCTCTGTTCTATGGAGATTCCTGATTTACCCCGGTGGGGGCCTTGTGGGCATAGCCCTGGGTGACCTGGTCTCCACCCGCCCTCAGGTGAGGTGGAGCTGGAGGAGTACTACCCGGCCTTCCTGGATATGGTGCGCAGCCTGCTGGATGGCAGCATCGACCCCACGCAGTATGAGGACACTCTGCGTGAGATGTTCACCATCCATGCCTATGTTGGCTTCACCATGGACAAGCTGGTGCAGAGCATCGCACGCCAGGTGAGCAGGCGCGGGATGGGCAGCCAGCAGGATGTCAGGAGGCCAGACACGTGGGGCAACAATACCTCCCCAAGACTCCCTGCCAAGTTCCCAGCTTTGAAAACCAGCCCTTCCATCACTCATGCTTTGTGATTGGCCTCATGTCAGCATCTTTTCTCTCTCTTTTTTTTTAATCAAAGTAGAATTCACATAACATAACCATTATGTTAACCATTGTAAAGTGAATAATTCAGTGGTGTTTAGTATTATACAACCATTATCTCTATCTAGTTCTAGAACATTTCTATCACTCCAGAAAGAGATCCTGTCCCCATTAGCAGTCACTCTCCATTCCCCTCCCCCAGCCCCTGACAACCACTGATCTACTTTTTGTCTGTGGTTTACCTGTTTTGCACATTCCATATACATGGAATCATACAACATGTGGTCTTTTCTGTCTGACTTCTCTCACTCAGCATAACATTTTCAAGGTTCATCCACGTTATGTCAGTGCTTCATTCCTCTTTACGGCTGAGTAATATTCCATTGTATGGATGGACCACATTGTGTTCATCCATTCTTCCATGGATGGACACCTGAGTTGCTGCCACCTTTTGGCCATTGTGAGTAATGCTGCTGTGAACATGGATTTGAGTCCTTGCTGACAAACCTTTTGTGAGGGTAATTTGGCAATGTGTAAAGAATCTTAGCCCTCTTCTGGGGGGTGGGGGGTGGATATCAGTGACTATTCCTCAGCAGTCAGTACCATTTATAGTAGCAAAACACTGCCCACAGCCAAATGTCAAGGAGAGGAAACTAGTCACATAAATATAAACAACAAAGCCCCAGACAGGTCGGGTATGGTCCTGGGACATGTGTCCCGCTGGTGGTGTGTCAGCTTGACTTTTGTTTCCTGATTATCAGCTAAGGCTATTCACTTAAAGTGAAAGAGAATCCAGGAAAAGAATAGTGTTATTACTTTCCCACCCAGACACAGTCATTGATAACATTCTAGAAAAGCCATTTCCTTCTAGGTTTGAAAAACTACTTATTGAAGTAGAACATACAGAAAAGTGCCTAAATTCTAAGAGTGTGGCTCGGTGGGTCCTCATATATATATACCTCCATCCAGAACCCGCCCCAGCCACTCACCATGATTTTTGATGCTGAGATAGAGTCCCTGGTCTTGAACTGCATGTAAATGGAAGTATACCACCTGTCTGGCTGTGTCAAGCAGTGTGATTCTGCGACATTTCCCTATTGTTGAGATGCCCATGGCTCCTTCATTCTGGCCTGTTCCAGGTAACAAGCTCCCATTTGGGCCCTTGGAGCAGTGCTGTGCGTCTGGTAGCTATCTGTGAGTTTCCTCCACTCCCCAGGTGGGACATAGGCAAGCCCGCCAGTCGTGGTAGAAGCTTCTGGTTTCCCAGTGGGTACTCTGCCCTGCCCAGAGCTGGGGATTGGTGGCCTCTCATCTCTCCTAGGCCGAGAGGTCAAGGAGATCTCATTATGGTTTATATTGCATTACCCTCATAGCTCATGAGGTTGGTACTTTATCATTCCTCTGTGGCCATTTAGATGTCCACTGATAGGGAAGCATATACACAGCTCCAGGAGGCAACGACTCAGGCGACACCACGGGGCAGAGCACTACACCCCAGGGCTGGGGGTTGAGTCTGCCCCCAATGGACTACAACTCTGGGGACAGCTGTGGCTCCATCATACCCCACTGGAAATGCCCTGGGCCAGATGCGCACAGGGCTCCTCCATGCCGATGTCTGTAACCTATCTTGGAAGCATCATATTCCCACCCTTTGCCTGTTTTTTTTTACTATTAGCATTTCTTGTTTTCAGTAACAGCAGCCACCGCTTTGGGGAAACTGCCATGGGCCAGGCACCGTATGCGATCCACGTGTTACTGTATTCAACGATGCAACACTCGGGGACGAACCCAGGGCCCTGAGTCTAGTAGCCTGTCCTGCTACAGCTACTGGTGGCAGGGCTGACTCACACCATCTGATCCTGCACCTCAGCTCTGTCTGTTACTCATTTCTTCTAAAACCTTAGGTTTTATATGTTTGTAGGAATTAAAGGGATTTATTGTGTTTATAGGTAAAAATTTAGGGAAAATAACCTTCCTCCACCCCAGTTTCAGATAATTACCACCCCCATTTTGGAACATTTTCTTTTGAATTTACTCTGTACTTTTCTCAAACCTAAGCAGTGTTTGCTGGTCTGGTCTAGTTTCAACTGGTGTGCTCTGGACTGGTGTGCTTTTGTCTGCTGTAGTCTGATTTTGGCTCATTTTCCCTGCTCTGATCTGCTCTGCACCCTGTGCTGAGGTGCTCATTCTGCGTGGCCCATCTGATCCTGGCCTTCATCCCCGTATCTTGGACTCCACCATGTCTTCTTTGGGTGAAGCAGGGACTCCAGCAGGTGTGCTCAGCAGTTGCTCACCCTCCTGAGGGGCACATGCCCCAGGCACCCACCAGCTCTCCCTCCTCCCCACCAGCTGCACCACCTCGTGAGTGATGACATCTGTCTGAAGGTGGTGGAGCTTTACCTGAACGAGAAGAAGCGGGGCGCCGCCGGTGGGAACCTGTCCTCCCGCTGTGTCCGAGCCGCCAGGGAGACCAGCTACCAGTGGAAGGCTGAGCGGTGCATGGCTGACGAGAACTGCTTCAAGGTGAGAGGCTAGCCTTGCTCAGCCCCGTGGAGGCTGGCGATGTGAGGGGAATGCCCAAAACAGGAGGGGGCTGGCCACTCTGCTTGGGCTTGGGTGGCAGGATGGACTGAACCATGACTGTTGCAGCCGGTCCAATAACGTGCACTTCCTTGACTGGGCCTCTGGATGCTGCCCCTGGCCTCAGAGGGCACCACAGGGCCCATGAGGTGGGTGCCCAGCACATGATCCCTGGAGGAAGGATCTAGGCCCAGAGGCTGGTGAAGGTGTGTCATTTGATAACCTTTTGACCTCCTCCTGTATCTGCTTGGACTGTGCCCTTGGCTTCAGGCTCTGTCCCCTACCTTCCCCAGGTGATGTTCCTTCAGCGCAAAGGGCAGGTGATTATGACCATTGAGCTTCTGGACACCGAGGAAGCCCAGTCTGAGGACCCTGTGGAGGTCCAGGTGAGGATCACGACCTTGAGTTCTGTGTCTTGTGCACACTGTGGGGCCAGGGAGCATGGGTCAGCAATGTGGAGCTCCCACCCCAGGAAGCCGAATGCACAAGCACAGGCCACATGCTCTTGATATGGAAGCCCAAGCAGGGGTCAGAGTGCAGACAAGCCCTCAGGAGCCCAGGGTATGTCCCAGGCCAGGAAGGCCAGGCTACCCTCCCCCAAACCCTGGCTCCTCACTCCCACCTGCTGTAGACACTGAGACATCCCAGTTGAGCCTGTGGCTGGCGTGGTCACTCACCCTGAGCTGTGACCTCTGCACTTCTGTGCACAAAGCAAGGGCTCCAGGTCCCCAGCCTTAATCCCAGGAGGATAGCCACCTGGCCCACGCTCTGAGTCACATACTCCACTGGACTAGATGTTTTATCCTGTGTCTTTTTTTCTGTTCTTATAAGGACATCAGTCGTTGGATTTAGGGCCCACCTTACTCTAGTGTGATTTCATCTTAACTTAAATACATCTTCAAAGACTATTTCCAAATGAGGTTACATTAACAGGTACCAGGGGTTAGGACTTAAACATTACTTTTTTGGGAGCACAATTCAACCCATAATAGTGTACAGCTTGTGCCAATTTACTTAGGACATTCCCGATTTTATCACCAAAAGTTCCACATTCCAGAAATTCCTCATGGTCAGACAAATCATGGCAATTGTTCTGACATTTAGCTGTGTCAGAGCCCTTTCTGGAATCAAGCAGTGTGTAACCAAATAAGTACAGACATAAAAAAAAAATACATGATTTCTGTTGCTGCCATTTTAATTTTTTTTTTTTTAATCCTTACCTGAGGATATTCTTCCATTTATCTTCAGACAGAGTGGGAGGTTGAGAGAGAGAGAGAAACATCAATGCAAGAGAGACACATCAGTTGGCTGCCTCCCGCATGACCCTGGTCAGGGTCGGGGACCAAATTGCAACTGAGGTACGTGACCAGAATCGAACCTGAGACTTTTTGGTCCATGGACCGACGCCATAACTGCAAAGCCAAACTGGCCAGGGCTATTGCTGCCTTTTTGACCTTGAGTCATACAGCCAGTATTCGTGGACCAGGAGCTCTGGAGCATCATGTCTGTTCAGGAGCTTTGTCTGGAGAAGTGGGAAGCTGCAGTGGCACCTGGTGCCCTCACACCACTGGGAACAGGGCTTCCTTTGCAGAGCAGGGCCACCCGACACTCGCCACAGCCACAGGGGCGCCCTCCCAGCATCCCTCCTTACCTACTAAGGAAACTTTCCAAGATCAGTGAGGGTGGAGACCTGCACACCCTGCATCTTCAGGAAGTTTCCAGGAAATGTGGTTTGGTTAAGCTCATGTCTGGAGGAACCTCTGACGTTAACAGGGTGATGAGCGAATGCAGGGTCATTGGACACTACCAGCTAAGTGCCCCCAGACCTGGGTGGCCCCTGTCAGCCCCATCTTTGTTCACTCCCACCTGTGACCTGGTATTTCCCTCTTTCTGCTGCTGTTCGTATCCTGATGTCCATTCCTGGGCACCCCACTCTCCTCCAGAAGGGGGTTCCTGTTCCCTGTTTGAACCTAACCACACAATGAATAGGTTGTTGCACAGCAGGGGTTTCTCCACTTATGAAATGCCGTAAGTTGTCTAATTGTACCCGGTGTGCATGTCCTTCTCTAGCTGCAGTCCAGTGGTTTTCATCATATATCAGGGTCTTCAGCAGCTACCATCCTCCTAAAGGTCTGGGTAGGGCGAGGACAACATCCCCGGGAGCCCTGAGCTCAGGGTCCTGGCTGAGGTCTATTATACGGGGAGTCACAGCCATGTCTCCCTCTGTCCCCCAGCACCTGGCTCGGTACGTGGAGCAGTATGTGGGGCCTGAGGGTACGTCCAGCTCACCCACTGAGGGCTTCCTCCTGAAGCCCGTGTTCCTGCAGAGGTGAGAGGAGCCGCAAGGAGACCCTGTGTCTTTAATTGAGGCTGAATGGTAGTTTCCTTTGTCTGGGAACACTTATTGGGTGTCTGATGTGTTCGAGGTGTGGCCCTGCCCTCCTGAGGTCTGTGGTGAGCAGAGCAGTAATCCCAGGACAGGGAACTTAAAGGGGGCTGCCTTGCCTGCGGGAGCAGAAGGACTGGGAGGAAGGAGAAGCTACTGGAAATGGCAGCCATCAGGCCAGAGGTAGTCCCATCAGACCCTGGACCTGGGGCCAGGCAGGGCCAGATCTCAAGCCAAGTTGAGACAGGGGACCTTAAGATCAGTGGGGACTATTGGTGGATGTTTAGATTTGAGTGGGGTCTCAGGCCCTCTGATAGGAGGGAAATGGGACTGGATCTGGTAGAGTAGAGGGGATCCTGGATGAGGGGGCTCCCCTGGTGGAGGGATGTGGGACAGAAGCAAGTGAGAGGAGCCCGCAAGGCAGGCCAGGCGACCCCTCCCAGGGTTGCCAGTCCTGGTGTGTGACTGGGTTGATTTTCACTGGATTGAAGTGTTTGGGTGGTAGTGTTTTGCCTAGTTTGCATCTCCCTCACCACTGGGAAATCCAGCCAAGGATTTTCTGGTCTGCAAATCCTCCTCTGACCTCCAGGAACCTCAAGAAATTCCGCAGGTGGCAATGTGAGCAGGTGCGGGCCCTGCGTGGTGAGGCCAAGAGCTCCTGGAAGCGGCTGGTGGGAGTGGAGAGCGCCTGCAACGTGGACTGCCGCTTCAAGCTCAGCTCCCACAAGATGATGTTCATTGTGAACTCCGAGGACTACATGTACCGCCGGGGGACTCTCTGCCGGGCCAAGCAGGTGCCCCTCCCGCCCTGTCCTGAGACCCTGGGTCTACCGCATGGCCAGCTGGGGGTGCCTGGGACCCTGAGATCTAGTCCATGGCCATCTAGGGGTGCCTGGGCTCCCATCTTGGGGATCCGGGCCCAACCCACAGCCAGCTGGGTGTGCCCTGTCTCTTGACTCTCCATCTCACCCATCCCCTGCAGGTACAGCCCCTGGTCCTGCTGCGGCACCACCAGCACTTTGAGGAGTGGCATGGCCGCTGGTTGGAGGACAACGTGACCGTGGAGGCAGCCAGCCTGGTGCAAGACTGGCTGATGGGTGAAGAGGATGAGGACATGGTGCCCTGCAAGACACTCTGTGAGACGGCCCATGTGCACGGCCTGCCTGTGACCCGCTACCGCGTGCAGTACAGCCGCCGCCCTGCCTCCCCCTGATGCACCTGAGCAGCCATCACAGCGCAGTTTGGTGTGGTTGCTTCCTCGGCCTAGGTGGCAGTCAAGGGCCTTTTCATGAACACCTGAGGGAAGGAGCACTTCCCCTAGCCTTGCTGCTACAGGCTGCCCGCTCCAGAGAGGATTGTGTCAGATTGCGGCCCCACGCTGCCATCACTCTCAGCTCCCCGGCTTCCTTTGAGCCACTCCTGTGCCAAACCTGAACCCCCTGCACTTGAACTCGGGGCTCAGTCCCCAACAGAAAAGAGAGGATCCTCACACTGCCTGAGGAACAGCAGTTATGTTCACACACCTGCCAGGCACTTCTTACATCACGTGCCAAATCTCTGGGTGGGGCCGCACTGGTCACTTTGTGCACAGGGCATCTGGAGGAGGCAGTGACAAGCCGTGTGAGGGCACACGTTTGGGAGGGGTCAGCATTCCAGAGCCCCCAGCATAAGCGTTGGGCCAGGGACTTGCTTGAAAAGTATGTCCTTCCCGAGTGGTTTTAAGTGTTTCCAGCAACATTTCTCAAGCTGGGCAGCACCTGTATCTGACAGTGTGGACATCCACTTGACCCGGTTGGTACTTGGATCCTTGTCATTTTATAAGTAGTAAGAGCCCTTTCAGCCAAACTGTTAGGTGTGGATGGGCAGGGGGCACCAGAATGGCCTGGAAGGCCCCACTCTGGAAAAATACGCCAAACCCTGTGTTGATCCAGCAGCCGGACTCTGGGTCTGTGAGGGACAGGGCTCAGCCCGGCACTCCCTCAAAGTTGGAGTGGCCCATGTTGGGAGGGCCCTGTGGCAGGATTGTATACCTAAGATGGATATTCTAGAAATACATAGATGCACACACATATTTATTCCTTTACACTCTCAGTGGTGGTTATCTTTTTCAACAACTAAGTCCCATGGTTTCTTGGGGAGTGAGAGCCCTCTTCCTACCCACCTGGACACCACTGTTCCTGCGGTTGCCCCCTGGGGAGGGCATGTGTGTGAGGGGCTGAGGCGACTGTTCCACAGAGGCATCCAAGGCTTTCTGCTAGAAACGCCAAGCAATTCAGGCTGGGGACCAGCTCTTTAAACTTACTGCACCGCAAGAAGCCCTGGCTGGGCCCCTCGCAACATCATGCTGAGAGTGGGGTCCGCTGACAGGTGGGCCTGAAACAAGCCTGGTGCAGCCTCTGCCATCCACAGCCCTCGCCCTCCTGCAGCTGAGCTGTGCCAAACACCCGTGGAGACTTGTTTATAGAAGTTACCTGTGGAACTCAAGGTTTGCGGAGCCTTTAACTCTCGGGCCGAGGCCATCACCTTCCCCTGTTTTCTCAAGTGTAACCCAGGCACTTTGAATCCTTGTTTTGTAAGAAGGGAACTTATCAGAGTTCCTGAACCAGCCCCTTCAGGCAGCCCTCTGTGCCTCAGTGGGGGCCTGGGGTGTTTGCCAAACCCCTGAACCCCTACCCTGCATGCTTCTAAGGAGCTCTTTTATTTTTGAAGAATTTCTCTTCTGGGGCTTGGACTTCCTTTGCAGCTGTTTTGAATGTAGTTTCCTTTTCTATTTATTTGCACATTAAAGTTAAAAGTTAAATATTGAGCTGAAGCTGTGAGATTCCACCCATGACTTCCTGTGAGCAAATCCCAGGGCAGTTTCTCCTGCCCAGCGACAGGCGGCGGGACCCACAGCGAGTGTCTGTGCCTGTGCACCCAGCAGTTCCCAGACCCTGCAGTGAGGTGTCCCATGGGGTAGTGCTCCATTGTCTTACCAGAGCATTTCTAGAACATTCATTCCCAATTTATTGTTCATATTCAGTGGAAATGCAGTGTTTCCTTCTAGTGCTGTGTTTGCAACACCCCATTTCAGGACCTGGTCTTTGAGTTTGCCTTTGTGCTCCTGATGCCAGGTCAGGAGGTTCACCCCTTTCCACCTCCTGTTTCTTTCCCATTACTGTGTCCTCTGAACATCTCTAGGACCCCCTTCCACCTGACCTGCTCCCACCCCCCCCCCCCCCAAGGAACTGGAGATCCACCCCTCTGCTCAGGGGCCTTCTAGCTGGCACCTCTTGTGCTTCCACGAAGGGACTGGCTGCGCCCTTCTGCCCCTCCCCTGCCCATTGTCCACCACCAGGCCTCACGTGTCAGGTTCCTGAGCTCATTTGCTACTGTCCTGGCCAGTCCTCTCCCATGAGTTGCCCTGACCTCCCAGAGTGGCTGTTGCTGCCTCCCAGGGACCCCTCTGCCATGTGCATCCCACCCCCTGGACGTGTGCTGCCCCTGACAGTGCCCACCTCCCCCTACAGAGTGCCAGGGGTAGCAGGGAACTTGGAGAAGGAGGCTTGAACTATCTTAGATGCCTCCTGGTCTGGAGCCCGAGTCAGGGGTGCCCAGGGCCCCTCTGTGCCCACAGCTGGACTTCCTCAGTCTGAAGTGCTGGGTGGAGAGGCCTCGGCATATAAACTGGTGCTGCAGTACCAGGTCCTATGAGAGCAGACTGGAGCGGGTCACATTGTAGTGGGCAGAACTCTGAGATGGCCCTAGGATTCACACCCCCATCGACACCCCCAGTCCTTGTCCTCAAGTGGCCTGTGACTGGGATGAGATTCCTGGACATTAGCGCAAGGGTCTCCTGCTGGCCTGGAAGACGGCGGCTCTGTGTTGGGTTGAGGACCGAGCCCGGGGACTACAGTCTGGTGAGGCTCTGAGCAGAGGACCAGCCTGCTGCCTGGACTCACCCAGGAAACACCAGATCATAAGGGCCTATTGTTCCAGTCCACTGTGTTCCTGGCAGTGGCTTAGGCCACCGTGAAAGGTCAGCCCAAATCCATACGGCAGCCCTCTCTCCTCACTACCCTCGGCCTCCCCTGGACCTCCCCTGGATCCCCTTCAAGTGTGGAACCAGAGCCGCCCTCCCCTCCCCAGTGTGGTAGAGAGAGCCGTGTGTGATGCCTGGGAGGTGATAGGGGTTCACGTGGGACCCAATGAACTCTGTCATTACAGGGGTGTTTGTCTTGCTGGCTGTTTGTGAGGTACAACTAGCACTTTACACCTGATGCCCTGGCTGAGAATGAGGCTGATTGTTCTAAAAAGCAAGTTTACCTAGAGTTAGTGTCAGGAGGCCCCTGGTTGGGGTAGGACAGGCCGGGATGGGAACTGCCTGGTAGGAGCCTGCAGGGACTGGGGTGTGGGATGAGGTCTCCATGAGCAGTGGCCTGAGGAATCCAAACTACACCCCACTTTAGATTCTCCAGCACTATGGCCCTGAGTGTGGGAGCTCCAGGCCATGGTACAGTTGAGCAGATGACGATGCAGGGTCCTGGGAAGGATGCCCAGGGCATCTGAGGTTGGGAAGGCCAGACTTCAAACCCTGGTGCCCAGCAACATAGGTCACAATCCCCTCTTCTCGGGCCGCTCCAGGGGGTTAATGTCCCTGCTCACAGGCCAAGGCCCAGCCCCGGATGTGGGCAGGTGTAGACACACATGAGTGCCCATCTGGCTTCAAAATACAACATAAAGAAAACAACTTCCACAAAGACGACCACCCCGAGCAGCTTGCTCTGGAAGGATGTGCAGACCTGCCTCTTCCTCTGCAGGCAGCGAGGTGAGGGAGGGGCGGTGGGGAGAATCGGCTTCCAGGGTTCCTGGCAGAGCTGGAAGGTAAAAAATCCAGGACTAGCGACTGCGTTGGGCCTGTTTGCCATTTTTTCCATCATTTAAGAAGTTTTAAATTGTGGTAAAATACCCATAAAATTTACCACAGTAACCATTTTAAATGCACAGGTCAGTGGCAGTAAGGACATTCCCATTGTCACGCAGCTATCACGCCATCCATCTCCAGAACTTTCTCATCTTCCCGGACAGAAACCCATCAAACACTGACTCCCATACCCATCCCAGCCCCTGGCACCCACCACCTGCCTCCTGTCTCTCTGGATCTGACGACTCTGCGCAACCTCATATAAATGGAATCACACAGTATTTGACCTTTCTGTGTCTGGCTTATTTCACTCAGCATAATGTCCTCAAGGTTCATCCATGTAGCATGTGTCAGAATGTCCTTCCTTTTTGAAACTACCTTTGTGCTTTTTTAAAAACATAAGCTTTTATGGAAAGTGACACATGACAGAAAACTCCAGTAGTACAAAGAAGCACACAGAGAAAAGTAGGGGCCCAAGTCTCTCGCCCAGAGTCTTCAGGGGAGGTATCTCTTCACAGCTTGTCACCCAGCTGGGACAGGACAGCAGCCTGCACCTCTGCCTGCCCAGTCCGGGGTCCTTCCGTTCTGCTGGCACGGTCGTCTCCATGGCATGGTGGAGCTGTGATGGGCACCCCCTGCCCTGCGTTGCCTCCTTCTCCAAGTTCTCTGCTACCCCTGGCACTCTGTAGGGGGAGGTGGGCACTGCCAGGGGCAGCATATGTCCGGGGGTGCACATGGGCAGAGGGGTCCCTGCCAGAGGCTGGGATGGGTATGGGAGTCAGTGTTTGATGGGTTTCTGTCTGGGAAGATGAGAAAGTTCTGGAGAGGATGGCGTGACAGCTGCATGACAATGTGCCAGTAATATCCCCTGTACAGATGCCTTCCTGCATGTGCGTGTCTGTCCTAAGTTTCCAGACACGGAACTCCTGAGTCAGACCGCCCTCCTGGGGGCTCCAGCCTTCCCCGGGCCCATGTCACCATCCCCCAGCTTCCCCTGCACAGTTTCCTGGAGGGTGGCAGGGGGTCCCTATCCCAGTTTTCCTGTGCTGAGGGCATCATCGGTTGTGTGTAGGTATGGGCTGAATTTGTCACTGGTGGAAACTGCTCAGAAATGGGAGGCAGGCTCCGGGCGGAGACCCTGTCCCGAGTGGGCATGCTCTAAGCCTCAGTCCGCTCACCCCAGGGTTGGGGAAAAAAGGGCCTCAGCATCTCAGCCTCTGGCCACACTGTCCAAACTGCTCGGTCACTTCCTGCTGCTCCCTGTGTCCCTGAGTGTGACTAGATTAGGGCTTGCTGTGCCAAGACACACCACATCTGACCCCCTCTTCCAATCCTAGTTCATTTCTTCTTCCTTGACCCCCCACCACCCCCTGAAGTCCCCCTGCTCCCAGACACAGGCCGCCCCTCCCACCATGACCCAGCACTGACCACACAGGGGCCAGACCCCCAGAGCGAGGCTCTCTGGGGCAGGACTACTGGAAGTTTCTCTATGCCCTGGAGGGGAATGGGAGGTTGTATGCTGGAGAGAAGAGTACCCTCCCCTCTGAGCCTCAGTTTCTTCATCTGCACAGTGGACCCCCATCAGAATGTAGGAATGTGGAGGGGCCAGAGGAAGGAGGGCCCCTGGCAGGTGGTTCAGGTGACCTTCTGACCTGGGCTGGCCTGGCTGCCTCCCTTGGGCTCAGACATGGATGTGACCATCTCTCCGATCACACCTGGGTCCCCAGGCTGAGGTGGGGCCAAGGCAAGAGCAGAAGGTGCTTTAAGAACCGAGGCCAGAAACCTCTCAGAGGAGGCTGTACCAGGCGCCCCTCAGACACTCGGGCAGCGGGTGGGCAGTGTCGGAGGCGCTGGCTAAGGCTCGTACTTCCTCAGCTATCCCCAGGAGACCCAACTCACAAGGTGCCTTCCCCTCTCAGCACCTCACTTTTCACCCACCCAGGGGTCGGCTGGGGCACAGGTGAGGAAGCGAGGAGGCAGCCCTCACAGAGGACCCGGGAGCTTGGGTAAGTGCATGTGTGTGCTGGGGGGGGTTCACCTGCTTTGACCTCTGACCTGGAAAGCAGGACTCTAGTCTTGCCTGCCAGAATGAGACAAAAGATAGGAGTGCTCCAGGAAGGGCCAAGAGCTCCTGATGGGGGAGGTGTCCTGGAGGACTGGGCTGCTATGAGAACCGGAGCTGTGACGGGTCAGCAGGAAGGGACCACTTGGCGCACAGACCTTCCTGGGCTAGACAGGGGCTGGTGGGGGTGCTGCAGGCAGGGACTTCCTCCCCCATCTTACTGGCCCAGCACTTGGACTCTGTGAAGCACCTCTGCCAGACAGAGTGGCCCCAGTCACCAGGCCGCCTTCGGTCATCTGTGGGCCTCCCATGGGCTGGCTGGAGGCAGGGGCTGGTTTATCTCACTGGGCCCTGTCTGCTCCTCTGTCTGCACTCAGGAAGCTGGGGGTGCAGGTCCAGCAGATAGAAAGCCCAAAGCCAGTTGGCTGAAGCCCAGAGCAGCGGTGCCTAGCCCCGATAGCATGTGGGCGCTCCTGCTGCTGTGGCCCCTGGCACTGGGACTCAGCCTTGAGGGTAGCACCCAGACCCCCAGTGTCTACGATGAAGGCGGAAGCACCAGCGGAGGAGATGGTAAGTGACTCCAGGTGCTACCTTGGGGCTGGGGGGCATCATAAATGGGCAGGAGGGCACAGGGGACTGGGGGACCTCCAGGCCAGCTCTGAGCCCACAGGGTGGCAGTTTCTATGTCTAACTCTGTCCCACCAACCTGGGGACTCCTGAGAGCTGGGGCCTGGACTGCAGCCCTGGGTTGGGGGAACCATCCAGCAGGAGGGACTGGTCGAAGGGCGGGGATGACGCCTGGGTTCTCAGTGCCTCCTTCCCTTTCCTCCTCCAGATGGTCCCCTGGGATCTTGGACCATGCCCCGGGGGGCGACACTTTGCCCACCACAGGGCCCACGCAGCTTCCCAGGCTGGCTCTGTGCCAACAACAGCAACACTCTGGAGCTTTGGGACAACTCTCGGGCACTGCTGCTGGGCTGGGTGCCCACAAGGCTGGTGCCCGCTCTCTATGGGCTGGTCCTAGTGGTGGGGCTGCCCGCCAACGGCCTGGCACTATGGGTACTGGCCACGCGAGTGCCTCGGCTGCCATCCACGGTGCTGCTCATGAACCTGGCAGCTGCTGACCTGCTGCTAGCTCTGGCCTTGCCACCCCGCATCGTCTACCATCTTCGGGGCCAGCGCTGGCCCTTTGGTGAGGTCGCCTGTCGCCTAGACACAGCCGCACTCTATGGCCACATGTACTGCTCCGTGCTACTGCTGGCTGCCATCAGCCTGGACCGCTACCTGGCTGTGGTACACCCACTGCGGGCCCTCGCCCTGCGAGGCCCGCACCTGGCCATGGGGCTTTGCACCGTGGCCTGGCTGGTGGCAGCTACCCTGGCACTGCCCCTGGGGCTGCAGCAGCAGACCTTCCGGCTGTCACACTCAGACCATGTGCTCTGCCATGACGTACTGCCCATGGGTATCCAGGGCTCCTACTGGCGACCCACCTTCATCTGCCTGGCTGTGTTCGGCTGCCTCCTGCCCCTGCTGGCCATGATCCTCTGCTATGGGGCCGCCCTGTGTTCACTGGCCTCTGGGGGCCAGCGTTACAGCCACGCGCTGAGGTTGACTGCGCTGGTGCTGGCCTCGGCCCTGGTCTTCTTCACCCCCAGCAACGTGCTGCTGCTGCTGCACTACTCGGATCCAGGCCCGGAGGCCTGGGGGAACCTGTATGCTGCCTACGTGCCCAGCCTGGCACTCAGCACCCTCAACAGCTGCGTGGACCCCTTTGTCTACTACTATGTGTCGACCGAATTCATGGACAAAGTGCGGGAGGTGATGCTGCGCTGGGTGCTGAGTTCCACCACAGCCTCCAGGGAGCAGGGCAGCCCAGGAACGGGCACCAAGCTCTCATCACTTGTGTGACAGCCCCTCAGGAGACAGGCAACAAAAAGGGGTTGTACTGGATTGAATAGGTTCTCCCCCTAAATTCATGTCCACCAGGAACCTCTAATGAGCTTGTCTGGAAATAGGGTCTTCGTTTGGAAATGGATGTAATTAGTGAAGATGAGGTCACACAGGGGTAGGGTCAGCCCTAAAGTTTATATGACTAATGTCCTTATAAGAAGGCAGAAACACAGGGAAGAAGGCCACGTGACCATGGAGTTAGCGATCTTGGCCACGAGCTAAGAACACCAAGGACTGCTGGCGGCCGCCAGGAGCCTGGACAGCGGCCTGGGAGGGACTCCCCACCAGGTCCTCCAGGGGACCCAACCTTGCTGATACCCTGATATTAGACTTCTGGCTTCCAGAATTGAGACAATAAATTTGTTGTTTTAAGTCACCTGGCTTGTGGTACTTGGTTACAGCAGCCCCAGGAAACCAAGACAGGGGTTAAACATAGATTCCCAGGCCAAGGTGGGGATGAGACAAGGCTGATGTTCCTGGACCTGCTGGAGAACCCTGCCCAGGAGGCGGCTCAGGCCCTCCCATCCCCTGGTGGCCCAGGCAGCGGGAACCTGCTTAGCGGTTCTTGTTCTCAGAAGTTCAGCTCCTGGTCCCAGGGTTTGGGTAATCACTGTGGAAACCCCACTCTGCTCCCTAAAACCCCGTGGGAGCCATTGGGCTCAGTCCCCTCTGTCCCCTGACTGCAAGATGTCATCTCTTCCTGTTTACCTGACCTCTGATTTCTCTTCTCATTTGATGTTAACTCCCCCCCCTCCAGGACCAGGGGGAAGGAAACTAAAGGGGGAATGCTGTGTGCCTGGCAGGGGATTCAGTCTCTGACCCCACCCCCAGCTGTTTACAGCCTGTTCTGAACCGAGTGGGACGGGACCCCGTGTGGAAAGGCAGCTGCCACCCCTCCACTCCGTGTTGTCAAGAGCCGCTGGGGCATCGACTGTGCAGTCAGCAAGCCTCCTAAGGCGGAGGGAGTGGGTCATTCCTGGATTCACACTGGCCCTGTCTCTGGTCTGGGGAAGACTGAGCTGGCGAGGGGCAGCCCAGGGACACACACGCTCCTGGGGAGGGGTAAGATCAGCAGAGTGTTGCGACGTCGGTAGCCTGGTGTGATGGTGTATTACTTTCTAAGATGTTACCATTGGAAGAATCTGGGTGTGATTTCTTACAAATGCACGGGAATGTGGTTATCTTGGGGTGCACGTGTGTGACATCCTCCTCTCCACCCTGCTCTGGAAGTTGCGCTGTTGATGAAGGAACAGAGGCCTGGGGCCAGATGGGAAGTGGGGCTCTAGCTTTGGGGCTGGCCCCCCAAGGCCAAAGCCTGGCAGTGACTCTGTGGAAACGAGCTTTTATTATACCAGCAGCTTCCAGGGATTGAAAAATGGGGTTTGGGCCAAGGAGCTTCCCCTCAGAGACAGGCAGGGGTCAGGGGCACGGGAAACTGCTGGCGCTGCACCCCAGGGACCTCAGGGGTCGGGGCAGCCACCTCAGGTCCTGGAGGGGTCTTTGTGCAGCTCTGACTGTTGTTCTGAAATAAATACCACATGCGAGTGAGGGTGGGGAGGCAGGCCGATGTGAGAGGGTCACAAAAAGGAATCAGACCGTAGCTGGAGAGTCCTGGCAGGAGAGCAGGTCTGGGCATGCGGTTCAGCGGGTGGCAGAGCTGGGCAACCCCTGGGGTGTGGAGGGGGATGGTCCTCTAGGCGGGGTGCTGGAGGACCTGGGGTTCAGAGCGTGAGGCCTTGACAGCAGTAAGATCCAGGTGCAACTGCCCGAGACTAGACATTCAGGCACGCCTGGGGCGAGACTGGGCGGAGTGTGGGGACTGTGACAGTCCTGGTACAGCTCTGGATCTGGGGAGGCTCTCAGTGGCCCAGGCTCCCCAAAGGGAGGCCAGGGCTTTGCATTCGGGAGAAAGGTGGCCAGTTTCATTTCAAAGTTGCTGGTGAGGGAATGATGTGATCCTTGAGGTGTCCAGAGTTGTGTCCTCTCGGAAATAGCCCATAGACCATGAATTCTTTCCAAAAACATCCTCCTTCCCAGGGCAGAATGTCTGGCTGAAGGAGCTGCTCTGGGCCACAGAAAGGGGACACTCAGCCCCAGAATGGAGACTGGGGTGCCTAGAGCTCCAGCTGCAGCTGAAGAGTTGGGGGGTGGCGATGGGCCTCCAGCCACCTCCACCCTCCATGGGAGGGAAGGGCTGGTCCCCCAGGAGGTCAGTCATCCATCAGGGCTGGTCAGGTCTCTGTGGTTTGGTTTACAGGGTTCATGCGGAGCCGGGGGTCACCTGGGGCAGGGTCCACCAGCCCAGCAGGCAATCAGGGAGCTCTGCAGTCAGCGGCCTCCTTCTCGTGGAGCAGACAGGAACAGGAAGCAGCCAGAGCCAGTTCTGCTCTGAGCACTAGGAAGAGAAGCCACTCTGACTGATGGGAAAGAAGGAGACAGACGCTGTGGCTGCCAGGTCTTGGGCCCTGTGCTCTCCCTGGCCCTGCCCCCACGTGCTCAGCCCAGCTGCCGTGCCCCTGAGACAGCAGAGCCCCTCATGCCCCCGCCCACCCCTACTGGGCCACAAAGAGCTGAGCAGCCTACGTGGAACCACTAACCAAACTGAAAACTATCTGAGGACCTCAACTCAGCTGTGAAAAAGGAAGAACTATTGATACACAAAACCACAGGATGGATCAACAGGGAACTCTGCTGAGTGAGAAATCCAATCTCCAAAGGTTGCATACTCTACAGTTCTATTTACATAGCATTCCTGAAATACAAAATTGCAGAGGGAGAACCAATGAGCGGTTGGGGGCGGGGGCTATAAAACGGCAGCAACAGGGATCCTTGAGTTGTCGAGCTGTTTGTTCTGTGTCTTGAATGGGTCCTGGTTACACTAATCTACACCTGCTGAAAACTTGCCAGACTCAATTGCAAATGAGCGCATGTGAAAGTGGTGACATAGGTTTAAGATGGTGGACTGGCCCTGGCTGGGTGGCTCGGTTGGTTGGAGTGGTGTTCATACACCAAAAGGTTGCAGGTTTGATTCCCGGTCAGGGCACATACCCTAACTGGGGTGGATGCAAGAGGCAACTGATCGATGTTTCTCTCCCTCTCCCTTCCTCTCTCTCTAAAAATCAATAAAAACATTAACAAAAATCCCCCCTCCAAAACAAAAACAAAAGCAGACACCTCCGAAGGCACTGGAGAGAGCTGGCAGATGCCAAAGGGGCAGCACCACTTGGGAGAGTTGAAAGCTGTACAGATGACAGAGCAGCAGGAAGGACCAGTGAGGACAAAAACGGAGACTCGTGACTTCAAGGGTGGTACGTTTGGGGTAATGTGGTACAATATTCATCCCCAGTAGACCAGAAAGTTTAAGGATATATACTATAGTCCCCAGAGCTACCACTAACAAAATTGGGCTAAAAGGACACTAGCTAAATTTTAAAAAATTCTAAAAAAATACTCAATTAATCCAAAAGAGAGCATGAAGGGAGGAACAGATGGGACAAGACAAAAATACTCCAACAGTAGCCTTAACCCAGCTTTACCAATAATTCTAGTAAACACATGTGGAATGATGTACCCTGAAGCTCTGGGACTTCGGTGGGTGCTGATGGAAAAGCATTCTGGCTGGGTTTGCTGAATTGGGGTTAGAAGCAGCTGGTATGGGGTGGCTAAGACCCTCTTCAAGGAAGTCAGGGCTCAGAGGACACAGCCTGAGGCCTAATGGTGCAGCCAGCCCCAAGGACCTGACACATAACGGAGCTGATAGATCAACCTGTTGCTATAACTTCTTGAATTGAGTTTGTTGTAACTTACACTCAAAAGATAGGCCTCCTCCAGGAAGTCTGCTCAGAAGCCCCCTCCCAGCCTCACCCGGTAGGGTTCTCTGACCACTTCCATTGGAGTGACAAAGTCTCTCTCCCTGACCAAACTCCACTCAGGCTCCTCTGTGCTCTTTTTCAACTAAGTCTCCAGTTTTGGACTGCTGTGTTCCTTTCGTACTGTCCCATTGCAAGAATCCACTAAGTCAGTTTAGCCAGAATCCCCACCTTCCATATTTGATCGCCCTTATACCTATCAGGTTCCTCCCCCACCCCCTTCAACCCCCCAGGGGATAATGTCTGATCACCCAGCCTGCCTTCAGCAAGAGTCCTGTCCGGTTGGTTTAGCCAGAGTCCCCCTTACCCCTGATGTTTCCTTTTAGTAATTTTCCATCCACTGCCCCGCCCCTGCACCCACCGGCTACAAATCCCCACTTCTTCTTGTATTCGGAGTTGGGTCCAATCTCTCCCCACTGCAAGACTCCCTCTACCTATCTCAATAACCCCCTGAACAGAGCATTCCTGTGTCATGAACATTTTCTTGAACAGTGGTCCTGAGCCCAGTGGGTCCCAGGGACAGGTCTGTCCTGGGGTCTAGCCATACCCTGCGCAGACAGGCTGTTCTCTGATGTGTGTTGGATGAATGTGGGTGGGGGAGATGGGATCCCCCACCTTGTCACTCCTACTCTCTGCCTGGCTAGTGGAGAAGGGTGGGGACAGACTCAGCTCTCACCTGTCCTCCGCCTCCCCCTCCAAGTCCATGGCCTCATGGCTGACTGACAGGTGCCCAGGGTCCAGGGGGACTGGGTCATAGTTGTAATTATAAGCAGAGGCTGGGGTTGGCTGCTCTGGAAAGAAGGGGGACTTAGTAGGTAAAGGTTGCTGGAGACAGCCCAGAGGAACCCAGGAGAGGATATGTACATCCTAGAGCAACAGACAGGAGATAAGAGGTCCTGAGAGAGGGGAAGAGTCGCAGAGGTCAGAGATGGGGAGATGCAGAGAGGCTCAAAGTTGGTGTGGGGGTGGGAGGAGACTTAGCAAGACAGGCAAGGAGATGCCAAGAGACCCAGAGGGAGGATAGGAAGTCAAAGGAACAGAGAAATGGAGACTGGGGGCGAGATGGGGCCACAAATAAGGGGGAAAGCTGAAGGGAGTGGCGACAGACAGAGGGAACCTGGTTCAGCAAGGGGAAGAGGCACAGACCCATGCGGTGGGGGAAGGGTGGGAGGCGAAGGACACAGCTGGGAGCAGCAAAATGGAGGGAGAGAGTAAAAAATAAGTGGGAGGAGAGATGTGTGCGTTTTGGTGGGGGGTTGAGAGACACCTCCCCCCCCCCACACACACACACACACAAGCAGGAACCAGGAGTTGGGAAAGGGAGGCCCTTGCCAAGGCACGTGGAAGAAGGTGACCAGGAGGGGAGGGCAGAGAATAGGAGGGGGTGATGCAGGACAGGGCGGCTGAGGTGATGGGGAGAAGGGGAGGTGCTGGGCTGGAGGGGATGGAGCGGAGAGTGTGATAGGGAAGATGAGGTAGGCACACCAAGGCGAGGGAGGTTCCCGAGGCCGGGCGCCTGTGGGTCCTCACCAAGGGAGCAGCGGCCAGGGGGCGCGGGCTCCAACCTCACGCCGCCGTGGCAAGCGGCCTCCTGCAGGTGGCAAGCACTGGTGTAGACCACGCCGTCGGAGCCGCACACCGGGTCCCCACGGGCGCCACAGTCTCGGGCGCAGTCGCAGCGTGTGACTGCTGCCCCTTCCTCCGGGTCAGCCGCAGGGCCCCGCTCGCCAGGGGACCAGCCTGGGGAGCGAGACAAAGTCGGCAAAGCCCAGGGGACCCCACTCCCCACCTGGCCTGCGTCTCCCACCATGCCTGGATCGGGACAGGTCCCTGGGGGCCCCGGAACTTCGCTGCCCAAGTGTGGGGTTTGTTGCGCTACCGTGACTGGGAGGCTCTGAGCCTTGACATGGTGTAATTTGTTTCACGTATTTGCATAATACTAAAATAAATTTTTAATTTAAAAAAGTTTAAATTAAAAGCATTTCAAGAAGTTTGGAAAAGTCCCCGGGGACGCCCCCCCTCCCCCCGACCTTTATTGCGGCTACTCTGAGCTCAGGGGGAGCACCCGCTGTCCCCACCCCCTCAGGATTGGGGGGAGGGAAAGGCAGGGGCTCTCCTCGGAGCCGGGGTCTCAGACAGCCCGCCCGCACTCAGGCCTGCGGCTCAGCCCCACGCCCTCAGCACAAAACGCGCACCTTTGACCACGCCAGGTCCTGCCGTACAACGCTGACCCCTTCGCCGCCCGGCCAGCCCCCTTCCCCGCTCTGATCTCAGCCCCAAGCAGACTGTCCCCTCCGCACTCACCAGGGCCTTGGGCCGCGGAGCGCTCGACTTCGTTGCACGCGGGGCCTGCGCACAGCTCCCGGGCAAGCGGGCTGCGTGCGCTGACATTGTAGAAGCGCGTGGCCTCGAAGGCTGCGGGGCGAGGGGGACCGGTGACCATGTAATAGGGGCAGGGTGAGGGGCCGAGCTGGGGTGCGGGAGGGTGGCGCGGGCCTACCAGGCTCATAGTAGTCGTACACTGAGATGGGCAGCGCAGACGTCCTGCCCACCACGTGCTCGCGGAGCGCCCGGAACTGCACACAAGTCAGGCACCGGCCAGAAATCTGCAGGGCAGCAGACGCTGTCTGAGCTGGGTCCACTAGGCCAGGGCTCTTTGGTGCCCCAAAACTTTGGTGGGCCCAGACTTGCTGATTTTGGGGTACCCGGGGGGGGGTGAAACACGGAAACCTGCTCCCATTTCAGTTCTGTGGGCCCTTTTGTCCCATCTGGAAATAAGTGTCAGCTGGCCTTTCAAGCCCCCTAGTCCTGTAGCCGGGTCCCTCCTTCACTCTGTGTGTGACATTTAGTTCATTCACAATGTTGTGTAACCATCACCTCTATGTAGTTCCAGAACATTCTAAAGGACACCCTGTCCCCATTAGCAGTCATTCCCCATCCCCCCCTTCCCTCTCCCCCTCCCCATCCCCTGGCAACCACTAATCTTTCTGTCTGTATGGATTTGCCAGTTCTGGACATTTCATATAAATGGGATCACATACTATGTGGTCTTTTGTGTCTGACCTCTCTCAGCACCTTTTTGAGGTTCATTCACGTTGTAGTGTATGTCGGTGCTTCACTCCTTTTCATGGCTGAGTAATATTCCACCCCCTTCCCAATGTTTTCCACCAAAACCAGCTGGCTGGGGCACACCGCCATCAGTCACACCCGCTATGCCTGAGTTTACTCTCCTAGTGTCTTTTTCGTGGCATGAGATATTTGGAGGAACCACACTGGGCAATGATGCTGTTCCCTCACCAGTGTGGGTGCTGAGGAGGCCTCTGCCCACCGCCCTGGCTGGCAGTACCTCATCAAAGTAGAAGAAAACTCTGTGTCCAGCCACCTCGTACCTCTTCAGTGCCATATGCTGGTCAAGGAGCAGCTGGTGAGGAAGCCAGAGGTCAGGGTTCCCCCAGCCCCTCTGCCTGCAATGCTTCTTCCTCCCCAATCTCTTTGGGATTCACACTGCTCAATGGTAGGTAGGCCTGGGGAAGCCAAGGCCCCAGAGGCTGTGGGGGTTTGCCCACTGTCATCAACAAGTCCCCATGGGCAGGGTCCAGGGGATGACAATCAGCACTCCCCAGGCCCTGCCAGCTCCCCAGCCCAGAAAAGGGCACAAGGCTGCCCTTGTCCCTAGGGTCACCTCCCCTCCTCTTCCTGCGGCCTCCTCTAATCCAGTTATAGCCCCAGGTTAGGCCTCCCTGTGGTCCCCCAGGGTCTCAGGCTGAGCCCTGTCACCAGCTCCTGCCTCTCCTGTACCATTCAACACCCCTCCTCCCCCAGGGACCTCTTTAGTTTTTGACACAAAACCTCACTCCTGCCCCAGAGTCTCTGTGCTGCTCTCCTCCTTCGCCTGGTTCTCCTTCCAGCCCCCTTGACCACCCCCGCTTCACACTGTAGGCCTCCTTGGGCCCAGGCAAGACAGCTCCCTACTTTGTGCACCTCCTCCCTCCCCCACAAAAGGGGACATGAAATTGGTCTCTCTTAAAGCAAGTCTTCTGAAGCCCTCCACTGCCTGGATGGCCCAGCGAGAGATTCATCTGATGGGAGAGCCCCGCCCCCTCCCCCTCCCCCCCCAGCCCCTCCGCAGGCAGCCAGCCCAAAGCAGCAACTTTGCAAAGACAGGGAAAAAGAACACCAAACAACCCCCAACCACCCTATTTTAGAAAGTGCTGAGAATTTGCAATCTGGGTAGGACCACCAACTAGAGACCCTGCCTGGCCTCTGCCTGCCAGCCGCTGCCTTACCTGCTCCAGGCTCTCCATGTCCGCCCGGAAACCCGACAGCAAGGGCACCTCCAGGACAGCCATGTTGGAGGACCCTGCATGCAGCCACCTTCCGATAAGAGAAGAACAGGCCTCAAATTCAAACCCCACGACTGGAATTCACGGCCTCCTCTGCCCCACCCCCCATGGCTGACATCCTGCCCTGGGCCTGACTGGCAGGCCATCTGTACACACAGTTTGCTGGGTCACCAGCAAGCCCATTTCACAGCTGAGACACTGAGGCCATAAGAAGAGGGCCTTGCTGAGGGTTCTATGGATTCTGGGCTGTGTTTGTCCTGAATGCCATACTGTGCCCCAGCATTGGAGGCCAGGTGACGAGGAAAACCCAGTCACTCCCCAATGCCAGACCTCAGTTTCCCCATCTTAGACTTGAGGTATGGTAATTGGCTCTGGGACCTGCTATGTGCCAGGCCCCCCTTGTGCTGGGTGTTGGTGATGGGAGGGAGGTTGACATTCAAAGAGAAACCTGCAGACTGTGGGTCCAAGGGGACAGGGTGGCCACAGCCCCTGGGATGGTCAGGGGAGGCTTCCTGAGGGTTGAGGCCTGAGCAAGCCCATACCCAGATGGCACACACAGTGGATTCTTTCTAATACCAGCAGGCTGAGGGCCAAGGTCAAGGCAGGTGTTTGGAAGGGCTGTGGTCATCATGGCAACCACAACAGCCAGTGTGACATTAAGCTTTTTGATTGTGATGTAAGAGGCTGACATTAAGCTTTTGATTGTGGGGGCATCTATTTCAGAGACATTTGCCAGCTGTATGGCAGCTGCTAGATACACAACTAGGAAAGAAACCAACTGCTCCCACCCAAAAAGGTCCCCTTCTCAAAAGCTCTGGGTGATCCAGATAACTGACTGCTTGAGTGACCCCAATTCTCCCTTCTTGCACCCTAATTCCCACTCTTAAATTTATATTAAAAAAATTTTTTTTCTTTGTTGATTTTTAAAGAGAAAGGAAGGAAGAGGGAGAGAGAGACAGAAACATGAATTAGAGAGAACATCGATAGACTGCAGCCTGGGTATATGCCCTAACCAGCGATCTCTTGGTACATGGCGATCTCTTGGTACATGGGTCTGGGATGAACCACAACCGAGGTACATGCCCCTGACCAGAATCGAACCCACAACTCATTGGTCCGTGGGCCGACGCTCTAACCGCTGAGCCAAACCAGCCAGGGTACCACTCCTAAATTTTAAATTCACCAATAAAGAGTGAACCCACAAAACCCTAGAAACTCCACCCTCAGACCCCAACAAAGGTGGAGCCGCAGGTTCGTGCTTTCTTTCTCTCTACCCAAAATTCTCCGGTGTGGCCCTTGGCACGCTGTGTACCTTCCAGAACCTGTGAGCAATGAACCTTGTTTTATGTTCCCTGAGGTGCACCTTGCAATCACAGAGAGAACCACAGGGCCGGTGTAACCACAGCATTGGCACCTGTCAGAGGGAAAGTTTATGAGGCTGGCAGTAAGTGGATGGGGGCCCGGGTGAGCATCCCAGGTGTTTGTAGCCAATACCATCACTATCAATAGTCTGGAACTGACACAAGCACAGGGCAGATGGCCTTACCTGGTGCACACCTCCAGGGTCACCTGGTACTCCTGGTGATGCAGGTCAGCTGCTGGGTCGTCATCATTGGCTGAGGAGGCTGGTGCTGGGTGCCGGGGCCGATCCGCCTCGGGCTCCTGGAGACTCACGAACAGCTGGAAGGATGGCTTGGCCACTGGGTCTGGCACATTGTAGGTGACGTCAATCTGAGGTGTGTGGGAGGACCGAGTCTTAGGGGCTCCAGGAGTGTGAGTTGGGGAAGGCAAGACAGGGGCAGGTGGAAGCCAGCCAGAATGACGGTGACAGTGACATCAACAACAGTTCCAGGGACCACTGTTATTCCATTTAGCCTTGAAATGGCCAAAGCTGTTTAGATAGACCATCATCCCATTTTTACACATCTCAAGCCCAGGTCTGTTTGCCTCCAGGACTCTCTCCTACCCACCGTGCCATCTGGGCTCCCATTTTAGAGATGGGAAGGCTGAGGCTGCAAAGGTCTCCAGGCAGACTTGCCCTCTCATCACTCTCCAGAGCCCATGAGGCCGTCCTGCCTCGGCCGAGTTCAGCTAAACCTCAGTACCTGGTGACAGAGGGGCTATAAGGAGGGCCAGGAGGAAGCCAGTCAAATGGATCTTCCTGGAGGGACCCCACACCCAAGGGGACACGTGGTCACCTGCACTGGGTCCTGTCTTGGGCAGGGTGGGCTGCATATGGGGTGCTGACAGTCTGTCCTGGGGTCTCTCAAGCACACATATCCACCCGCATGCTGAGCGCAGAGCCCCCGCCCACCCCAGCCCTCCCCGGGTCCCAGGTTCCAGATGTCACTGGGAGCTCCAGCTCTCCCTGCAGCCTCACCTGCATCAGGCAGCAGCCTTCACCCTTGGCACTCACAAATAGCCCTGTGGGGAGGCTGGGGATCTGGGGAGAGAAGACACCATGATCCCCCCGCAGACACACATGGGCGAGCAGGCAGCTGCCCCCGCCCCCCAGCCCTGGTAACACTCACCACTGCTGTGTGCAGAACCTTCTGGTTGGCCCTGTGCAGCTCGAAGGTCTCCTGATAGTCCAGGTTGGTGGAGGCCAGTGAAACAGTGAGGTTGACGCCGCCAGCATAGGACAAGATGGCATACTCTGCCAAGGCCTGCAGAGCCACACAGGTGTCCTGGGGACAGAAGGGGAGGCTGCCCTCAGTGCCAGGACCAGGTTGGCCAGTAGTCCCTCCGTGCCCCCTTCCCAGGAGGTCTGGCTCAAATCAAGGGCTCCATGGACCCTCTCTGGAGGCCAGGGACCCACACGCTGGATCTGACGCAGGCACCCATGGAGCTGGGGCCCCAGACAGCAGGCAGACATCTCCAAGGAGACTGGTCCCTGGTCTCAGAGCCAAGTACATTTGTCCCTCAGGCCTTCTCTTGGGCTCCAAGTCCCTAGGAGCTGCAGGCAAGGAGCCTTCCTGGGATGTGAAGCTTCCTGGCCAGCTCTGAGCCCTGAGCCTGGACAGAGTGACCCTGCCTAGACCTGAGCCCCGCCCTCTGGCCCTGCCCCCTTGCCTGCGTGGAGGAGAAGCCCCCGAGTGCGTTCCGCTGCTGGGACAGCCACTTCACCACGGGCAGGGCAGAGGCCATGTCACCCAGGAGGGTGTAGGTCAGCAAGGCATAGGCTGTCATTTCCACTTCCGCTGAGACCACTGCAACAGAAGAGGTGGCTGAGGCCCTTTTGACACCAGAACCCAAAACCCAGTGCCAAAGGCAGGCAGTGGGGGAGGGGCTGGCAGTACCTGCCTGTGAGACCCCGTCACTGAAGCTCAGGATGGTGTCCTTGTCCCTGTCCTGGGAACCCGTTAGGCTCCAGTGGGTGACACCATCTGCAAGACCAGGACAGGTTGAGGGGCCACACCCCATTATGTTCAGCCTGGCAGCCCATGGTGTGCATGGGAGCACATGGTCTCAAGAAGACACCCAAAGACTGGATCCCAGGGGGAGGAGGGTGCCAGGTGGAGATGGCTGAGACAGGAAGGGCCTTGGCTGTCTCAGATCTGCAACCATGTGACACACCCAGTCCTTCCTATACCCCTGGCAGACATCACTAATCAATGACTGCCTTCTTGCACCCTTAGCAGACATCACTAATCAAAGGCCTCCCTCCTGGCGAAGCCCTGATGTGTCCCCACTCAGCACCCATGAAGTCACTCCCCACTTGCAAAGGCTCATGTGAGCTGTAAAAGACCCTCAAACAAAGAGAACCAGCCACCCCCACTCCCCACCTTGAGCATTTAGTCACAAATAGACACCAACATCCAGCTGGTTGTTTTCAGAGTTTTGATTTGTAACCTTTTTCCCTTAAGTCATGAAAACAACTTTTCAGGTGATGTCTTAAGCAGGAAAGCTGGAATGGAAGCCCAGCCCCAGTGCAGCTGCTGGGAATGTGGGGAAGTGGGAGGGGGTGGGGGGCGGGGAACTCAGTGTGGGGGCACTCGGGGCACTCACAGCTCAGTGACTGCTGATCCCTGAACACAACAGATAGTCATTTTGTAGTTGGGGAGACTGACACCCTGGAGACAGAAAGGCTGCCTGAAGCTCACCCACTGATGAGGACAGGGTGAGGACCAGTAGCAGCCTTCCCTCCCTCCCAGCACCCTGCCAGGGATGATTTAAGGAAGCCTGGGGGATCCTCTGCTGGGGATCCCTGAGCAGTGTCCTCCCTGGGTGGGTGGGTGTTCAGTGTTCCCTATTTCATGAGGGAAGAAAGTGATGCTCAGCTCAAACCACATCATCAAATGAAGCCACAAGGAGATGCAGTAATGAGTGAATAACAGAGTAAACAAAATAAAGTGAGCAAAAGATTCCTCCTTACTCCATGCATGTGTTCATGAACTCTTTCCTGGTGCCATAGTCGGTGGGCCCCACACTGTGGCCACCGGCGTGGCAGGTAGGGGACACCTACCCTGCGTGATGGCCAGGTTGCGGAGCTTCCGCAGGGCCATGGGGGCTGCTGGGCTGCGGAGCAGGGTCAGCGCGTAGGCAGTCAGGGCACTGATGTACGGGTCCGAGGCCAGGGCTACGCTAGACTCCAGGAAGTGCTGCGCTCTGGCAATGGCAGCCTTCTCCTCCTGGGGGGGGGGGTGTGTGAAAAGTGGAGTCCTGGGAGGCCACTCTGCCCCCGACCCACCCACCACTCCCACCTGCAGGTTCCCACACCCCGGGAGAGAATGCTGGAGGCTTACAGCCCCTCGTTTTGCATCCTTCTGGGGCTCCCATTGGCTGCAGCCCGTTTTCAAAATCCCGTCCCCTTTCTTTTATGCTGGTGCCAGCTTTTCCCAAATGAAGTCTGAGCACAGTGGATCACCCCAGAGAAGCTCTGGGGAAAACAGGCAGGGCCCTGGCCACCCAACCGAACCCCACTTCATCACCAAGCTGGCTTCTAAGACCCACTGCTCAGGTTTTTCTCAGCTTCAAGTCTTCGAATCAATTGTTGCCTCCTCCAGAAAGTCCACCAGTCCTGATAACACTCACCACCCCCACCCCCGCCACGTGAGCTGCTGGAAGACAGAAACCCAGGTTACTGTCTAGTGACGGGCCAGGTTCAGGGAAACTGCCCAACAATAATGGTTAAATGGAAAAATGAGTGGCTAGAAGCATTCATGAATTCAGCAAAGAGCAGTGGTGCTCCTGCGGGCGCCGGTGAAGCCAAGGAGTTCAGGTGACCCTGCTGTGGTGTTGTGAAGCCCGCAGAAAGCAGGCTCCGCCACAGCTTTCCACCTTTCCACCAGGACACAGCATGGCAACCGCTGCAAAGGTGTAATGGCAGGATGTGCCATGTGCCTCCTGGAGCATGTGCCAGGGATGCCACAGCAGGGGAACTGAACCCCAGGCCCGGCCCCTACATGGCCAGCAGGGGCATCCGCTGGCTCATTCCTCCGGCCTGAGCTCTCAGGCCCCATGTGCTCACCTCCGAGGCCACATCCGTCTCCAGAAGTGCAGCCACCACGTAGGCCGTCAGCGGGACTGTGCCATGGATCCCACCCTGTAAGAGGTTTCTCGGGGTTCACCCTGAGCCAGAGGGGACAGCCCCCACCTCAAGGGCCCCAGGCAGCACCAGGAAGGGCAGAGCCAAAGCCCCGAAAGGAGGCCCAGGGGGCCGCTCACCTGGATGTCCTTGTTCAGAATCCTGCCTATGGCTGGAAAGGAGCCGTCCACCTGCTGCTGCCGAACGAGCCAGCCCTTGGTGGCTGCCAGCTCCTGTGGGTCGATGAAGATGAAGCTTCGCGCCTGGGCAAAGGACTTCAGGACAAAGGCGGTGAGCCTGAAACAGGACCAGGAGGGGCTGGGGGTTGCAGAACAGGGTCACCTGCCATGTACCCCCTGAGGGACTGTGGCACACTCCCCGAATCACCCTGAGCCTCCACTTCCTCATCTGTTAGACGGGGGTGGGGGTGGGAGTGGGGGATGGGGAGGTGGGGGGGGTGGGGGGTCCAGTCGCCCTTCCAGGGTTGTTGAGAGCACTCAGTGCAGGCATCAGCTGGCCCAGTGATGGAGCCCAGCCTCCTCGCCGGGCCCTCCCGCCCCAGCAGCGCCTCGGTCTGCTCCTTGCCTGGCACTCAGCCTTTCTATAAACTGGTCCCTCCCCACCTTCCCCCGCCATGTGCAGGAGACCTTCCTTGTCGCTCCTCCACAAACTTTCCCCAAGAGATCCCCAGTGTCGCCAAGAGAACCCAGGTCTTGCTTGCTTGGAAACTGGCAGCCAGGTGCCTTGGACACTGGACAAGTAGTCAGCCATGGTTATGGACACTCCAGTCCCCAAGCCTGCTGATGGTTTAGGAACAGGCGCACAAGGCGATGCTGGGAGCAGCTACAGCCATTGTGCCACCACAAGGGAAGCAGCCGCCACGCTGAAGGGGTCCGCAAGGACCTAAGATAAAATCAGGGGCCCCAGTGCATTGTGGGGCTGTCGAAACGGCCAAGCTCAGAGTCTCCTCAGTGCTGAGGTGTAAACTGACACTCAGAATCGCCTTTCAGCCAGTTTCCTGTGGCTTGCAGGTGACACCATCCCACCAATGCGGTAGCTTCAGTGACTCCATCCAAGCCCTGGACACATCATGTATTCCCTCTCCCTTCTTCACAGCATGAGGTCCCACTTGTCTCTCCTCAGAGGAAGCCTCCCAGATACCCCCACTCTGGGATGGCTGTCTCTGGACCCTCCGTAACCCGGCCTCTGTTACTGTTGTCCATCCTTGGCTCCAGGCCACCCCGGCTCCATCTCCCAGGCCCGCCCTGCCCCATGGATCACCCTGCACGCAGCCACCAGAGGGAAACTCCAAACCCCGTGGGAGTGGCTGGGACATGGGGCGAAGAGGGAATTCAGTCACTCGTGTGCTGAGAGCCATGGGATTCCCACATGCTACGTGGTTCTCTTTACTTTTCCTTTTTTTTTTAATCCACTCCTCACTGGAGGACATTTTTCGTTTTGTTTTGTTTAGATAGAGTGGGAGGGAGAGAGAGGAAGAGAGAGAGAGAGAGAGAAACATCAACGTGAAAGGACATATCGAGTGGCTGCCACCCGCACGACCCAACCAGGTACTGCATGTACTGCAACCGAGGTACATGCCCTTAGCGGGAACCGAACCCGGTCTCTCTGGACCGCAGGCTGATGCTCTAACCGCTGAGCCAAACCGGCCAGGGCTTTACTTTTCCATTTTTAAAACACAAACAGGGATGCCCTGGTCGGTCTAGCCCAGCAGTGGAGTGTTAGCCCATGGACCAAAGAGTCGTGGGTTTGATTCTGGTCAAGGGCACATGACTTGGTCCCCGGCCCTGGTCAGGGTCATGTGGGAGGCAGCTGGTCGATGTGTGTGTATGTGTCTCTCTCCTACTCTCTCTAAAGATAAATAGCAAAAAATATCCTTGTGTGAGGATTTAAAATATAAAAATAAAACACAAACAGGGATAAACAAACTGATACTTTTCTATAATGGAACATATATAAATGAGCTATCAAACTGTGATATGATGTGGAGGAACATAAAACACATATTGCTAAGCAAAAACAACCAGCTTGTCTGATTTCAATCTATGACATCCTGGAAAAGACAAAACTATGGAGACAGTCAAAAGATCAGCAGCTGTCATGGTGGAGGGGAAGGAAGGATGAACAAGCAGAAGGCAGAGCACAGGGGACTTTTAGGGCGGTGGAAGTGCTCTGTATGACAATGTAAAAGCAACCCCTGGCCAGTTGCTCAGTGGTTAGAGCATCGGCTCACGGACAGGAGAGGCCTGGGTTCGGTTCCCACCAAGGGCACGTACCTCGGTTGCAGTTTGTTCCCGGCCCTGGTTGGGGTCATGCGGGTGGCAACCAGTCAATGTGTCTCTCTCATGTCCATGTTTCTCTCTCTCTCTTCCTCCCTCTCTCCCTCTCTCTCTCTATCTGAAGATGAATGCGAAAATGTCCTCGGGTGAGGATAAAAAAAAATAATAAATAAATAAATAAACAAAAAGATAGTGTAACAGCGGATACATGACATTGTACATTTGTCCAAACCCATAGAATGCACAAAGCCAAGAACAAACCAAAATGTGAACTATGAACTTTAGTTAACTATGATGTAGCAATATTGATCCGTCAATTATAAAACTGAGAACATGGCCAGGCACACAGCAGCACTCATGGAATGAACAAATGAACGAATGAATGAACACTGGATGCACAGGAAACCATCTGTAACGGATCTAGCTTCAAGACTAGATCCTTCCAGCCAAAAATTTAGGGAGAGGCACTAAGAGGTTGTCCACCCCGATAAATACCTGGCACCGTACTGAGCACACCCACATCCTTATCTCATTGCTTCTTGGATCCCGGTCCTGAGAGGGATGTATACTGAGGAAACAGGCTCAGAGAAGTTGGGCATCTGGTCTAAGGCCACACAGCTCACGAGAGACACAGTCTTGTTTTCCTAGCTCCAGGGTGGATGCTGCTGCCACTGCCTGTGTTTCGTGAACCTCATCCTAAAGGGAACTTTCATGGGGAGGCGGAGGGAGAACCTTCTGGTTGTCACCTCTCCATAACCACAGTGGAACCAGTCTTGCTCACACTGTGTGCGTGTCCACAGTGGGAAGGTGTATGAGTCACTATTTCTGACCAGCAGAGGCTCTGGGGGATGCTGGGACTTGGCCAGCTTTTGAAGAATGAGGCAATGGCTTTGGCCATCCAGGGGCAGGAGGGAGCCTCTGCTTTCCAGGGTGGTACTGTGGCCTTGCACCGTAGCTGTCAGCAAGGCGGGGCCCTGGGGCCAAAACTGGGACAATAGATAGACTGCTGGGAGGTCAGACAAGGGAGGTCACCAAGCTTGGGCTCTTCTGGAACCAAGTGAGCAACCCTGCCCCGCAGGGCTCAGCCAGGTGTGTCCTCACTCCCCTGGTCCAAGGCACTGCGGTTGTGCAGTGCACACTGTTGGCTCGGTCTCCACACCCAGAGCTGCTGCAGGTGCCGCCAGGTTGGTGCTTTGGGAGAAGGAGGTCCCTGCAGGCAGTTGGGGGTGCCCTACAGTCTCTGTAAGCCCCAAAGTGGCTGAGGCAAATCCACAATGATGCCATGAACTGAGATGGTCCGAGGATCCCAGGGAATAAGACCCAGGTGTGCCCAGCCCCCCACTGGCCTCTCCCTGCCTTGGTCACGCTAAAGTCAGAGGGAGCCACTTGTAAGGGAAACCGGGTGCTGGGCCACTCCTCCTGAATACCCTAACCCAGGCCTCTCCCAGCCCATCCCTTCCTGCTCGGGGTTATCCCCATTCTCAGGTCCAGAGGGCTCTGAGAAGGCCCAGTGTGCCCAGGACCTATTCCCAAGAGGCTGGAGAACAGGGGCTCGGTTCCCAGGGGCTGCAGCTACAGCAACAGCAGAGAGAGTAACAGGAACTGTCACCATACCCCACCGCACCCAGGGCCAGGCAGAGCCTTCTGTGATCATCCCTCTGAACCCTGGGACTGGGACCACGCTGTCTCCCTTTCCCAGGCAAATCCTCATCACCCTGGGGATCAAGCCCTGAGTCCTGGCCTTACTGTGCTGGACAGGAGGCCACAGCTGCCGCCTGAGGAGCCTCTGTGGCAGTGCTGGGAGTGGGAACTCACCACATGCTTCCCGACGCATCCCGGTCCCCGAACGCACTGTAGGAGCCATCCTGGTGTTTATAGGTCAGCTGCCGCTGGTAGCCTGTGGGATGGGCGGAGGTGACAGTGTCCTGCTGAATGGCCCAGCCTGGACTGGCCAACGTCCTAGCCGGGGGCACACAGACAATGCCACAGCTACATCTGGGATCCTTGAAACTGCCCCATGTCACATCAGGGGTGGGTGGCTAAAACCTCTGCTTTGTCGCTCTGTTTTCCTGACTCCACCCCTCTGTGACTCCTGGTCACAGAGCTGGCCCTCAGTCATGCCTGGTCGTCACCGAAAGGAACCATCTCGAGGCGCCCTCTATCCCCAAGGGTTGGGGCTGCTCCCCAATGGAGCCAGGGCTCTGGTGTGCTAGAATAGAAGGCACCAGGGAGCCACAGGGGACAGAGGGAGGCTGGGAAGTTAGGCAACTACTGGGGCCTCCGAGCTGGGCATCGTACTGTGAGGGCAGCAGTGGACATGGGCTGGGTGAGCCTCGAAAGTGATTACAAACTGAACATCTGAGACCCAGAAATCCCACTCCGGTGACATTCAGATGTCTTTACCTAGCCCAGGAATGGGGCAATTCTCAGCAGTACCATTCTGAAAGTCCTGGAGTGGAGACTGCTCAGTGCCCGTCAGCAGACACTGATCTGGTCCCTCCACAGGAACGGGAGGCGAGAGGACCACGGCCCGCCGGCGCGGAGGGGCACGGTGAGGCCGGGGCACCCTCCGCGCCCGGAGCGGAGCTAATCTGCGCTGCTGAGGGCAGGAAAGCACACACGCATCCAGCTCCAACGGGGCGTTTGGGATTTTTTTTTTTCTATTCTAAATGTTTTTTAGAATGTTATATTGCTCTTGTTGTAAAGGAAAAAAAATTACATTTTTAAAAGATGCTGTTCCTTTCCCCATGACTGATTACCAGCACTCAGAGTCCTAACAAGTGTGGACACCGGGCTCCTGCTGACAGTGACCAGATCTGGCCACCAAGAGTGGCCTCGTTCACCCACTTCCTTCCCTTCACCCCACCCACTGTGCCTGGCGTGTGGGCCGCCCTCGGCAGTCATGGCTGCCTTCCTCCCACACCCTCAACCTAGACAGTTCCCCCGGTACCTTGTACCAGGTAATCAGTGGTCTCCCTCTCCACCTCGGGGCTGAGCTGCCGGGTTTTCTGAAGATACTTCAGGACAAAGACGTTGGGCGCAAAGTGGATCATGTTTTGCTCTCCACAGCCAAAGGGCAGCCGCAGGAGGTTGCTGAGGTGGCTCAGCGTGGGCCCCATGACATCTCCTGGTGAGAAGGAAGAGAGGGCTGGGCTGGGGGTCGGCCTTGCCCAGTGTCCTGGCTATCTTAGGGACAGCTTTCCACAGAGGTGGGAGCCCACCTGTGTCCTAACACTGACCACCCCACCTCTGACTGCTAGTGCTGCCCCCTGAAACTGCACCCCCCATCCACTCAGCCCACCTGGTCTCCCAGCTCTGCACGCCTCCCTCTGTGTCTTTAGTTTTCACTCGGGTGCTCTTTCTCTAACTTTTCATTATGCTGAATGTTTTTTCCTTTCTGGCTTTTTAAACAGGTATATTCAAGGCTATAAATTTCCCTCTAAATATGACTTTGCTGCATCTCACAAGTGTCAATTTATTAATACAGCCATTGTATGCTAAATCATTCTAAATATTTTTTCAAACTTCTAATACAAAATGTGATTTTCTTCTTAACCATGAATATTTCGATTTTTTATTATTTTTTAAATTGACTTTAGAGAGAGAGGGGAACGGAGGGGGAGAGAGAGAGAGAAAGAAACACCGATTTGTTGTCCCACTGATTTATACATTCATTGGTTGATTGTTCTGTGTGCCCTGAGCAGGCATCAAACCCACAACCTTGGTGTATGGGGACAACGCTCTAACCAGAGCTACACAGCCAGACTGGGTAAGTGTGGACCTGCCTTCTCCGCCAGACAAGGAGCTCCTCAAGGGCAGGGTTGGGATCATCGCTGGGATTGCCCCCAGAGCCCAGCACGGAGAAGGCACTAGAAACCACTTGTCAGGTGAGTGGGTGTGTGGCTGGAGACCCCAGGGGCACAGGTTCCCAGCAAAGCCCAGTGTGAGACTGAGCCTGAAGCAGCCACCTTGCCCCCTCGGCTCTTGCCCCTGTCCTCCCGAGCCAAGCGGTGGAGCAGACACACCTATGATGGAAGCGGCCGCCCTCTCAGACCCAGGGATGGCGCTGTGTGGGACGCCCAGGGTGAAGGCCTCGCTGTAGCTTTCATCCACCTCCATCTTCCTCCAGATGCGGAACTCGCCCATGGAGCCCCAGCCAGTGGAGAAGCCAATGAACTGGACCTCTGGTGCCTTGGGGAGGGTCCAGGTCATGATGGCAGACTCACTGGATGGCTCTGAACCATAGCCAACCTGAAAAAAATGAGGCAGTGGCTACTGGAAGCCGGAAGGAAGCATGCAGTGGCGCTGACTACAGGACCAAGTTAAGAGAAACCAGACGCCACCCTGTCCATTAAACGGCCAACAGAGACATAAGCATGGCATCTACAGGTTCCAAAGTGACCAGGTTCCCTGGAACCTCTGGGCCTTTGCACATACTGTTCCCTCTGCCTGGAACATCCTTCGCTCTGGTTTGCCCTGTTTGGCTATGTCCCTCCTCTAGGAAGCTGTGTTAGTTGTTCCTTTTCTATGTCCCCTCTGCTTGGCTCAAAAAGTGGCCCTGGCCCCCATTTTACCTGTTCATATCCACTTTCTTTCTCCCTAACCGTCCACCACCCCAGGGGTTTCCTCTGCCGGAGTTCTTCCATGTTTTTATAAGCAACTCCAGGAAAACTGTCAGCAACTTGAGGCGGTGCCCCATGTTTGCCCTCCCTCTTCCCATCCCTCGTCAGAGACAGACACAGAACAGGAAGCAGCAGACGGCAGAGAACCATGTGGTTCCCATGCCCACCCAGGCCAGCCCAGCCGTACCTGGATGAGCCCCCTGTGCCAGCTGATCCAGAACGTTCTGAACTCATCCCAGGAGAGGATCTTGGCCGTGTGTGTGCTGACCACAGGCTCGCCCATCTTACTGGTGGAGATCCAGGACCTGGAGTTCTGGTGTCCCCCCAGGACTATCTCAATCATCTCCGCTGTGTCTTGGGGCCCGGGGGACAAGGCCACTCGGGCGTCGTTGTGGGCTCTCACCGCCAGGTCGAAATGAGTGAGGCGCTGTGGCCGCTGCACGTACTGGAACTCATACTTGTTGGGCGTAGAGATATGGACTCTCTCTGGAAGGAGGAGAGGAAGAGGGGGCATTGTGGGGCACCTGAAGGCACCTGCCTCCCTGTGTCTGTTCCTGGAGCTGAGAACTGGGGCAGCTGGGGGTGGGCCTCACTGTGGCTCAGCCGGCAGCTGCAGGAGGCACGGCTGCCAGCTTGGCGGCGGCTCTCCAACAGCACAGAAAAGACAAAATGCTCACAGGGATAAGTGGAGAGCCAGACCGTGCGTGGGAGTGAAGACCATATTGCCAAGATATTAATCTATGGATGTGATACATCCCAACAGAATCCCATAAGGGTCTTTGGAGAAACTGCAAAGCTGATTCTAGAATTTACATGGAAATGCAAAAGACTTAGAAGAAGCAAAACAACTTTGATAAGAAAGAATTGAGTTGGAGGCCTCACCCCAGCTGACACTGAGCCTTACTCTAAAGCTACAGGAATCATAACAGTGTAGTTTTCGTGTCAACATAGGCAAATACTCAGTGGAACGGAACAGGGAGTCCAGAAATGGACCCTCACATGTATGAACAACTGAGTTTCAACAAAGCTGAGAAGACAATTCCTCAGAGAAAGAAAAGTCTTTTCAAGGAATGGTGCTGGTGCCTGGCCAGTGTGGCTCACTGGTTAAGCATCGACCCAGGCACCAAGATGTCACCAGTTCGATTCCCGGTCAGGGCACATGCCCGATCCCCAGTGGGGGATATGCAGGAGGCAGCCAATCAATGTTCTCTCCCATCGATGTTTCTATCTCTCTCCCTCTCCCTCTAAAATCAATAAAAAATAAAAAAAAAGAAGAAAAAAGAACTAGTATTAAGAATACATATTCATGCCAAATATTTATGCCAAATGCCTTGGCAATGGGGAGGTCATTCACCCAAGGACTCCAGATATTCAGCTCTGCCTCTTGGCAAAGCCCCCGGTGACTGCCCGGTGCCCAGCCTGGCCCGAGCTCCAAGCTGGACAGTTTCTCGGGCAGGATCTGGACAGGGAAGGGACAGACTGCCCATAGGGAGCCCCGGCTTATATTCCACCCAGCATTTCCCCGACCCCACCAAGGCAGAAGTGTGGAGGCCTTTCTCTGGCCACTCCACTCCCTGGGCACTCTCTGTACCCATTTCCTATTCATAGACTATGTGCAGGTACAAGCTAATTTAAGAGGGGTGTGTCTAGGTAAACTCCAGATCCCACGCCTTCTGGAACTCACTTTAATTTCCCATGTCCTCCTCTGCTGCACCAGGGTTCTCGTTCTACCTCGTTCCCCTGATGTCACTCTAATACCTCCCTTCCTTGGACCCTGGGCCCCTTACTCCCAGGCCCTGAGGACAGCTCTACTCCTGACCACAGTCTCTTTTCTCGTTGGCGCCCACAGTTTGCAGTCATGTGCACTCACTTCCTGTGTGACAGATGCCCAGCCCTCACTCTGGCTATGGTTGTCTCCAGGAAGGACATCTCAGCTCTCTGCTGTTGGGTCCTCAGCCCCCAGGCAGGGTGGGTGTCCACTTAGCAGCTGGAGAGCTGCAACAGTGCAGGGGTAAGGGCCAAAGCCTGTGGTGGGGTGGGCCTGGGGACTCACCATTGGGACAGAAGAAAGCACTGTAGGTGTACGTGCGGGGGGCTCCTTCGGGCTGAAATGGAGAAATGAGGAAAACTAAGTGTTGGGAGGCAGTCAGCACAGGGCGTGGCTGACCTCCCACAGCAGTGGCACTGGCGCTGGACACTACAGGGTAATGCCAACTTCACAGGTACACAGAAGAGGACTGTGGCCACCTCCCAGGCCACAGTGGGGAAACTGAGGCTCCCTCCCCCTTCCCTGGGCTCCAGTCAAATGAACTCACCAACCACTCCTGGACTTGTCATGCTCCCCACACCCCCACCTGCCCTCCTGGTCACCCTCTTCCTCCGGGCTCCCAGCCTGACTTCCTCTCTGGGCAGGGAACGCTAGGACATGACCTAAGGTCCCATCTAGCACCAAGAAGGGGGTGCCTGGGTCTGCCAAGGACAGGTTCTCCATCCCACTGCCTGTCCCAAGCATCCCTTGTCTCCTGTCTCTGCCGCGCTCCGGCTTCGGCCCCTTCCACAGACATCCTCCAAGTAACAGAAAGCAGCTGGCTTGTTCTCTTAAAAGGAGGTGCCCAGAATTGAACCCACTATGCTTCTCAGAGTTAGTGTGACCAGCACAGCCCCGTGGAGCTCTCAACTTTCAGTACTTCTTTTATATCACCAAACCAGTAAGTTGGGGCTACACCACCCTGCTGTCCTAGAGAATCCCAGGCCGATTCACCGCCTCCTGCTCTGCACCACGGGGAGGGGCTGGATGCTGTGGTCTAATGACAAGGAAGCCCCCTCACCTGCCTCAAGCC
Source organism: Molossus molossus (assembly GCF_014108415.1). Taxonomy (NCBI): domain Eukaryota; kingdom Metazoa; phylum Chordata; class Mammalia; order Chiroptera; family Molossidae; genus Molossus; species Molossus molossus. The sequence goes on along the minus strand of NW_023425377.1, from coordinate 67,798,287 downwards.
CCAGAGGGACCCGTGAGGCCTGCCCGGGCCCTGGCTTGGGCAGGGGCCACATACTCAGGCCGGGTCAGAAACCCAGGGAATTCCATAGGGAACTGAGCCCTGACCAAGTGCCGGGGCTTACCTCCACAATCACGCAGCGCCTGAGGTGGTCCCTCCCAATGGGGACCCTTCTGTCAGCGTAATTCTCCTCTGTGTGTTTGACAGACTTCCCATCCCGGCAGCAGCTTGTTTCTCCGTAAGCTAGGACTTTAGCTGCAGAGATCAGCGTGCTCAGTGCTGCTCGCAGAGCAGGGGGCTGTCCTGCCCCCCTTGTACCAGGCATGCACGTGTGCACATGTATGAATGCACGTGTGCATGCATGTGTGAACGTTGCATGTTGTGTAACACACGTGTGTTACACTGGTTTGGTACCTTAAGAACCTGGCTCTAGCAGGTAAGGCCGCAGGCCCCACCCTCAGGGACCACCTCTTCTGTCTCCTGACCATTCCCTCTGGCCTGCTTCTCCAGCTCTGCCCCGTCTTTCAAGAGGGTCCTCATCTCACCTGCTGCCCCACCCACCCCTCTCCCATGCCTGTGGTCAGTGCCTGGGCCCCTTGGTGGCCTGGAGGGGGTGCCCAAAGAACAGGGCTCTCACCTGTGATGTTGCTGAGCCCCAGGTTGCTGAAGGACAGAACCACCCAGATGGGCTCAGTCTCCCCAGAGGCCACGCACATCTTCTTGGTCAGATGACGTTTGCCGGGATGCCCGACAAACTGGGTGCCCTTGGGAACGGAGATCTTCACATACACCTGTAGGGGGTGGTGTGCACTCACGGTGCCTGGATCTGCGTGCCTCCCAGCACACCCCACCGCCCAGCGCCCACCCCCACCGCCGGCCTTGTCAGCCTCTCCAAAGGCTATGCCCTCCTTACAAAGCCCTCCTTCCAGTTCTAACCAGAACCAATACTCACCACTGTCCTGCTGGGAGCCTCCTTCCTCCCTCAGCTCCCCACATCCCACAGGTCCAGTTCCCCTCAGGACCAAGACCTCCTCTGACCCTCTCTCCAACCACTGAGGTCCACAGCATCACAACAGCTCTGTGTGTGCCCGTGTGTCTCCGTGTCCACGTGTCTTTATAACCCCAACCTAGAACAAGCTTTCTCCACGTTTGTCCAGCCAGCACATATGAAGTACCTAGTGGGTGCAGAGGCCCTGCAAGGAGCTAAAGAAACAGAACTGGCCCTGGCCAGTGTTGCACAGTGGTTAGAGCATCAGCCCACACACTGAAGGGTCGCAGGTTCAATTCCGGTCAAGGGCACATACCTGGGTTGCTGATTCGATCCCTGGCCCGTCAGGATATGTGTGGGAGTCAATCAATCAATGTTTCCCTATCTATCTATCTATCTATCTATCTACCTACCTACCTATCTCCCTCCCTCCCTCCTTTCCTTCCACTTTCTCTAAAAATCAATGGAATAAATATCCTCCAGTGAGGATTACTAAAAAATAATAAATAAATAAACAAACAGAAGTGAATAAACACTGAGCCTGTGGTAGTGAGTAGGGCCAAGTTGAGCTCTCACGCCTAGTTTATAGATCGGAAAACTGAGGCAAAATGAGCCGGTAATTCAGCCAGGCTAAAGCCCATAGGGTCTTCTGAGGACAGTGAGACATGGATGTGTTGAGACCACATCCCGACCCCCAGCGCCCTTCAGGTCACAAATTCCAACCACTCCCTTGACAAGTGTCATTTTCCAGGAAAAGCCAGAAATCTGTTTGGAGGGGTAAAGTCTCTTGGTTTCCACAGTGTCTCTGGTTTGAGCCACAGCTCACATCTTCTGTTGTCGACATGAAGCGGGCCAGAGGCCCTGGGGTTCCTGTGCACATGGGCAGGGACAGGAGAAAGACAAGCGCATCCCCAGTGCCCAGCGGGGCGGGGCGAGGCTGAATCCTGCAGCTGGAGCTCTGGGTCACTCTGCAGAGAGCAGCAGGCTGGCTCCTAGCTGGACCCTGACCCTGTGCCCCACATTCCTCTCTGCCCCAGCCTCAGTTTACAATCCCTGCCCCTGAGAGCTGCCTTCTCCCCTCCCTTCCTCTCACCCACCAGCTGACACCCAGGCTGAGCTAGTGCTCAAAGATGACAGAAGTCAGGGAGGGCCGGTGCCCCTGGTCTCTCCAAGCTGCACCAAAACACAGCCCCCCAAGCACCCCCTCCCCACTGCGCCCCCACCTGATCTTGGTCTTCACGGGTCCCCCACCTACCTGCCATTCCTCTTCGTCACTACCTTCTGAAATCCTCCCAGCCTCCAAGGTCAGCCTCCTCTAGGGGAGCTGTTGTGGGTTGAACTGTGTCCCCAAAAAGATATGTTGAAGTCCTAACCCCCATTGCCTGTAAATGTGAGTTTATTTGGAAATAGGGTCATCAAGTTATAATGAGGTCTTAGGGTGGACCCTAATCCAATATGACTGGGGTCCTTCCTTATAAGAGAAAACTTGGACACAGCCATTTACAGAGGGAAGGTGGCCATGTGAAGACCGAGATGGGAGCGATGCAGCCACACACAAGGAACACCCAGGGCTGCCAGCGGCCACCAGAAATGGGAGAGCCACGGTGCAGACGCTCCTCAGAGTCCCTAGGAGGAGCCGACTCCACCCTCACCTTGACCTTGGACTCTGGCCTCCGGAACTGAGAGAGAATACACTTCTACTGTTTTGTTTTGTTTTTAATTCTCACCCAAGGATATTTTTCCATTTACCATCAGATAGAGTAGGAGGCAGAGAGAGTGGGAAAGAGGGAGAGAGAGAAACATCGATTGGTTGCCTCCCACACGACCCGACCCGGGCTGGTGACCAAACCACAACGGAGGTACGTGCCCTTGACTGGAATCGAACCCGCGACTCATTGGTCCAGGGGCAGGTGGTCTAACCGCAGAGCAAAACCGGCCAGGGTCGTTTCTACTGTTTTAAGCCACCCAGTTTGTGCTCCTCTGTCACAGCTGCTACAGAAATGGATACAGAAGCCTTTTCCATTTCCTCAGAGGCAGTAGAAGAATGATATTCTGTGACACATGAAAATTATATGAAATTCAAATTTCAGTGTCCAGAAATAAAGATGTGTGGGCCCATCCAAGTACATGTCCTCCACAATGGCTTTCCTGCTACTACAGAGGAGACGGAATGTTTGCTATCTGGCCCTTTGCAGAGAAGCGTGCCGACCCCGCTCCATGCCATCACATGTGATACCTGCAGGCCAGGAGTCAGGGATGGCGGCGCCATCACACCCGGGACCCCCAACGCACCATGCACACATGCCCACCCCAGCCCCGCCCAAGCTTAGATGGCTGGTAAATTAGAAGCTGATCTCATCCTGCCTCTGTGTCCTCAATAACACAGATGCTGCCCCCTGCAGTCCCCCCACCCTGCTTCCCCAATACCAAAGATGCTATCCCCATGGCCCCCTGGAAGACCTCATCCCCCCAACTCCTGACATCATGGGTGCTGCCCTGCCACAGGAAAGGCTGTGTGGGGTTACAGGCTCAGTACCTCAGTGCAGGTGCCCATGTAGTTGTAGATGCTGAGCGGGATCTTGACCTGCTCCCCACGGACCACATGGGAGGGCAGTGTGAAGTCCACAAAGAAGGGCTTGAAGGTCTTCAGCAGGGAGGGCTTGGCGATGCCCAGGCCCCACGCAGAGGACAGACCCACAGCCTCGCCCACCCAGCTGGTGATAGAGTCGGGGACCTGCACACTGAATGTCTCCTCGCCAGACGGGTCACTGCAGAAAGATGGACAAGCCGTGGGCCCTCCCAGGGCCATGCTGCAGTGGCTAGGTAGGAACAGATGACTCTAGCCACATGGCCTTGGGGCCCAGGGAGGTGCCCCCTGCACCTTGGAAATGATCATTTAAGGGTTTTTTTAAGTCCAGCTTGTGTGGCTCAGTGGTTGAGCGTCGACCCATGCATCGAGAGGTCACCAGTTCGATTCCCAGTCAGGATACATGCCCAGGTTGTGGGCTTGATCCCCAGTGGGGGGCATGCGGGAGGCGGCCAATCGATGTTCTCTCTCATCGATGTTTCTATCTCTCTCCCTCTCCCTTCCTCTCTCTCTAAATTCAATAAAGAAAAAAACTTCTTCTTTTTTTTTTTTTATCCTCACCTGAAGACATTTTTCCATTTTTTTGTTCAGATAGAGTGGGAGGAAGAGAGAGGAAGAGAGAGAGAGAGAAACATTGACGTGAAAGGGACACATCAAGTGGTTGCCACCCACACAACCAACCAGGGCCGGGGACAAACTGCAACCGAGGTACACGCCCTTAGTGGGAACCAAACCCGGGTCTCTCTGGACCGCAGGCCAACGCTCTAACCGCTGAGCCAAACTGGCCAGGGTGAAGTAGTCTTTTTAAGCATGTGACAGCAGAAAGCCCTTCCTTTGCCCTGCTTCAATGTAATCAGAAACATGAGTGGCTCTCAGGGCAACTACAGACACAGGCCCCAAAATACAGAGGTACAAACTTTAGCAGTACGTGCTCTGCCCAGTTTAGGGGGGAAAGATGCTCAATCGAGGGGACTAGTCACTTAGGGCATGCTCGTGAATCCCAGAAAGGTATGTCCACGTCCTGACCGCAGGTACCTGTGAATGTGGAAACAGAGCTTTGTAGGAAGAACTGGTTAGCATGAGATCATGCTGGAGTAGCGTGGTCCCTAATCCAATAACAGGTGTCCTTATAAGAAGAGGAACATTCTGATACAGAGGGCAAAAGGCCATGTGAAGGTAAGACAGACACACAGGCAGAGAGCCATGGGAAGAGAGAGGCAGAGATTGGGGTGATGCTGCCACAAGCCAAGGGATGCCTAGAGCCCCCCAAAAGCTGGAAAAGACAATGAAGGATCCTCCTCTAGAACCTTTGGAGGAAGCTCAGCCTTGTTGACACCTTCATTTCGGACTTCTGGCCCCTAGAACCATGAGAGAATAAATTTCTATTGTTTTAAGTCCCCTAGTTTGTGATCATTAGTTACTGCAGACCCAGGATACTGATATAATACCCACCCAAAAAAAAGAAAGAAAGAACATAAAAAGTCTTATGAATAATTTTTTTTTATCCTCGCCGGAGGACCTTTCTGCATTTATCCTCAGACAGAGCAGGAGGGAGAGAGGGGGGAAGAAAAAGAGAGAAATTTCAATGTGAGAGAGACACATCAAGTGGTTGCCACCCACATGGCCCCATCCAGGGCCGGGGACAAACTGCAACCGAGGTACTCGCCCTTAGCGGGAACCGAACCCGGGTCTCTCTGGTCCGCGGGCCGACGCTCCAACCGCTGAGCCAAACCGGCCAGGGCTATGAATAATTTTTCAATTGATTACAGGAAACAATATTTTGTACATATATAAAATACATCCTTCAAATGAACGCCCCCTGTTTCTTTTTACCCTTTTTGACATGGCACTAGGAAATCTGAAATCACATATCGGACAGCGCTGCTCGAGAAACACGCCAGAGTCCCCCTACCCCCACCAATGGCACATTGCTCACTCTGGGATGGCTCTGGGGACTAACTCTATTGTCTCCTTTGCATTTTCAGGATGTCCTTTTGAGATTTGTCTTAACATTTGGTGCAAAAGTGCTCAGTGAAAAATAAAACCTACAACCCAAGGAGAAGCTCAAGAATTGAAGCCAGAATCGTCCCTGGCCAGGCTGCTGCTCCTCACCCACCCGTCCACCTCTGTCCACTTCCAGGAGCCTGCCTGGGTGGGCCTCACCGGGCAGCCAGCCTCCCCCGCCTGCAGCATGCAGCCCAGACTGCCCGTCAGGCCCTGCAGTGCCTGTGGTATCTACTGGCCCCTCTGCGAGGGTCACTCTGCCGCCCCCTCCACAACTCAAGTTCAGCCTCTTCCCATTTGGCAGAACTTTCATGGCTTTCTATGGTCACAGCCAACAGAGGGAGAGGAAACATCACAAATCTCAAATCCCTGGCTGCAACCCTCTGCAGCGCTCCCCGGCCCATGCGGCCTTCACACCCTCCTCTCAGCCCTCCCAGCTCACTCCAACCTGTGGAAATCCACCAGCCTCTCCCACCTCCAGCTCTTGCCCATGCTGTCCTTCCACCTGGACACCCTTCCCTTCCTTGTTTATCCATCTTGTGGGACTCAGCATGGTCTCCACCTGCCCTGGGCGCCTCTCCAGCTTCTCCAGAGTTCCTCTTCTGCTCTCGAGCCCTGTGCCCAGCCCACCATGAGAACACGGCCCTACTAAAGCATGAAGCCTCTTAGGGCACACATTTTAAATTCTGTAAGTAAGGGGACCCTGCCCACCTTGTTCAAGACACTGTTCCTGGCACCAAAAACCACCCGGCACCTAAAAAGCAGGTACATTTGAATGACGATAGCCAGAGAACCCATCTTACATCTGCGGTCCCAGAGCAAAATGTAGTAATCTGGATCTATTCTGACCAGGAGGTAAGCCTTCCCATAATGGGGACACACACGGCTGTGAGGAACTCCCAGGGGTGTGCTCAGTTATGTGTGGAGCACATGCCGTGTGCCTTTGGCGCCTCGGGCCTAGAAGGGGGCCCTGGTCAGGAGTGGGCCCACCCGAGGGCCCAGGGGGCTGCACTTTCATGCCCCCCTGGTTTGCCAGGGCAGGCCACCACCGCCTTCTACTGGCGCCATCGGTGTTCTCATACTGAGCATAGAGAGAAAAAAGCCAATTGCATCCGGCAGGAATTTGGCAGAGCACTGCTGCTCCAAGGAGAACTAAAAGGAGAAAAAGTGGGGGAAAGAAATGTGTTCAGAGAAGCAGCCTGTGTTTTGGGCAGGAGTCCAAGTCCCTGAGGAGTGAGGAGGAGGTAGGTGAGGCCGAGTTCATGTTCCAGGGAACTGCAATCGTTTTTAATGAGGTCGTTATGCAAACAGAGAGGATAGAGTTACCCCAACAGGGAGTCGTAAGAGGCACAGAGACCTTGAATTTTCTATTTCATGGGCAGATGTCGGAGGCTGCAGCAGGATTCAGAGCTGACTTCATGGCTTTGGGGTTTATGTGTCAGAAAAAGACGCCCAACATCTTACTCAGCTGTGGGTGCAGAGCTGCAGGCAAATCCCCTGGGAACCATCTGGACTTACATGTACCTCAGAGTCAGCCCACAAAGACGGCAAAGGAAAGGAGTCCGCTGTACCTGACGTTGAGACAGTGCCAAAGCCATGTTTCTGGGAAGAAGGTCCTTTTCCTCTTCTCTGCTCTATGGGGAAAAAGAAGTGATTCAAGTTTCATACACATAATTTAATTCTGTTACCTGGCAGCTTAGCATTCTACTCAATTAGGACATAATATGTTAATTCACGTGTCAGTTAACATTCTACTCAGGATATAAAATGTCAATTCTCTTACTTGGCAGGGTTAACATTCTTCTTGATTAGGACTAGAAGTGAGGCACCACAGGCTCGGCAGTCACCTTAAAATAACAGTGGTGCTTCATTTCCTGCATTTAGAAGGCAAGAAGAACCGCAGGGACCACCTCACATCCTCCCCTTTACTTCTTTCCCTCCCTGGGTGTGCCCTGACTTTCCGCCCATGGCATTGAGCTCTTCGTCACCCCAGCCCCTCCCACTGCCTGAAGAGTGCCTTTCGTTCTTGGTCCATCCTCAGACCCATCTTCCCTGAGAGCTGTTCCTTCACTTAAAAATAATAAAGGCCAACTCGAAATTTAGCAAAACCTCTCTAAATTAAAAATAGTCACATTCTTTTAACCTGTAATACCTCTCCCAGGAATGACCCTGGAAATGCCCCAAATCACCTGTGCAAAGACAGACAGATGGAGTAGGTCATGGCAGCCCTGTGAGAAACAGCTGAAATCTCCATCAGTAGGGGGACTGGTTAATCATAGACAGTACATTCATTCGGTGGAATATTATGTATCAGTGAAAAAGAGTGAGGTAAGCATATACAGTATGCACTGATATGGAATATCTCCAAGACTTATTGCTGACTTAACAAAAAGGAAGTACAGCCTGGCCAGTGTGACTCAGTGGTTGAGCGTCGACCCATGCACCAAGAGGTCGCCAGTTCGATTCCTGTTCAGGGCACATGCCCAGGTTGCAGGCCTGATCCCCAGTGGGGGGCACGCAGGAGGCGGCCTATCGATGTTCTCTCTCATGGATGTTTCTATCTCTCCCTCTCCATTCCTCTCTCTAAAAATCAAGAAAGAAAAATAATTTTTTTAAAAAGGTACAAAACAGTATTATCGTCTTCTCCATTTACTTTTTGTAAAAATCCTCATATATACACAAAGAATTTTCTAGAAAGATAGCTAAGAAATTATTGACCATGGTTGTCTCTAAGAAGGGAATGGAGGCTCTGGAGGTGGGAGACTTCTACTTCATTGTATAACCTTTCATACTGTTCGAAAAAATTTTAACCACATGCACAGTTAAGAAAAACATCTTGTCCTTGGAATAAGAATGTGATCCAATTACAAAAAGTCATAGACACCTGCTTTTTTGCTTTTTTTTTTAAATTTTTTTATCCTCACCCAAGGACATTTTTTCCATTTTTTGTTCAGATAGAGTGGGAGGGAGAGAGAGAAAGAGAAACATCGATGTGAAAAGGGCACATTGAGTGGCTGCCACCCACACGACCCAACCAGGGCCAGGAACAAACTGCAACCGAGGTACATGCCCTCAGTGGGAACCGAACCTGGGTCTCTCTGGACCGCAAGCCGACACTCCAACCGCTGGGCCAAACCGGCCAGGACCAGACACCTGCTTTTTAAGGCATTTCTTGTGCCTTGCTGCACTGGAATTTTCAGTTGCCTTTGTGGTTTTGGGTTTCAGAAGGCTGCTTTTGTACCCACTCCAGGCCAAGCTCTCGAGGCCCCTGGGCAGTGGCTGACTGGTGGAGGCTGGGGGACCAGTATTCACCTTCCTCACCCAACCCCATCCTAGGAATGCTTCTGTGTGCATCCAAACTACCAAAGGAGGAGCCTGGTCTGCCCATGCCCTGATTTGGATGTGGAAACTAGGACCCCTGTGGGCCTGCCCCACTCCTGCTAAGTGTGTGGCCCAGGCAGAAAAAACCCAGGGGACCCAGCTACTCAAGAACCACTGCAGAGGGAACTGGGGGATTGAGAAGACTCTCAGTTTGCGAAGAGAAAGCTTGAAAGATGGAGAGGGTTTTCATGGACAGGCCTATCAAGGCGGAGGGCCCTCTGGTCCACCTCTGGTGCAAGGAGAGACCCAGATACTGAGGGACTGCTGACTACACTGGCCCCAGTCCTGGCCCCTTGGTTCTGTGCTCTCTCTCGGGGAAGTAGGTGGGAAAGAGGACATCCGAGCCTTGCCCTGCCTGTCCCAGCTCACATGCCCTTATATCCGGAGAGAGTGGAGAGGCAACGCCTTCAGAGCACCCTTCCCTCTCCCAAGCCGGCTGGCTGAGACCTGTGACTGAGAAGCCAGTGGCAGAGGCAGAGGAATGGAAGGGGTGGAAGAAAGAAGAGGTGCACAATAGGGGAGCAGAAGGAAGGGAACGAAGAGGGAAACAGGAGAGAAGAGAAAACATCACTTCTTGTGAAACAAAGGTTTCCGTGACTCCAGGGACAAAGCCACAAACCTAAGGAAGAGATGTGAACTCCTCTCTTTCAGTAACTGGTAAGTTAGTAAACAAACAAAAAATGAGTAAGGATATAGAGAATCTGGGTACCACTATCAGTAGATTTGACCAAAAGTATGCGTAGAGAGCCCTGTACCCAGTGATGGGGGTTTGGATATTCAAATAGACATGAGCATTTACAAACACTGGCAATATAGTCAGTCTCCAAAGTAAAAACCAGATGATGATTATCATACAGACCATGCTCATTGGATATGATCACATTTGAAACAAATTTACAAAACACATTTAAAAATAACTTGAAAATTTAAATCACTTCTGGACAAATCACAGCTCAGAGAGGAAATATTCTGAGCTATCATGGAAACACTTCACAGCACAACTCAGGTGCAGCCAAAGCCTTCAAAAAGCTTAAACATTTAAAGTTAAAATAAGAAAGACTGAAAAGTAAGTATTTGGTGTCCAACTTGAGAAGGCAGAGAGTTGGAGGAGAAGGAGGAAGAGAGAGAAAAAGAAGCAGGAAGAAAGAGAAAGGCTGATAAAACTTTCTAAGCAGAGTCTCTAGGAGCTAGAGGATCAAGCTCCAGCTGCCCTCCCTGACCTGGTCTTTCTGTCCCTAGGCAGGTGTGCTCCCCTGATGGACCTTCCTCTCTCTGTTCCCCAACCCATGCACTGGGGCAGGACCAAGAACTGGGAGGGTGGGGCTGAATGCTCAGTGCTCCAGCCCACTAGGGCAATGGTGCTTTTGTTCCCAAGGGGACATTGGGTGACGGCTAAAGACATTTTCACTTGTCACAACTGGGGGAAATTGGTGCTACTGGCATCTGATGGGTGGAGTCCAGGGATGCTACTCAATATCCTACAGTACATGGGACAGCCTCACCACAGAGAATGATCTGGCACCAGCCTTAGATGTCAACAGGGCAAAGTTAGAAAACCCTGCTCAAAGCAGTGGCAATTACCTGGCAGGTTGCCTCGAGGATGGTACTGCCACCAGACTCCCTGTGTGGGGCTGGAAGGCGAGGACAGCCTCATCGGTGTATAAGCCACCATCCTGCCGGTGGTTCAGGCTCACCAGGTCAGTCATCACCACCAGTCCTGTTTCCTAGGCAACAGACAACATCCAGACCCACCGTGGGGAAGTGGATGTGATGTCCCCAACAATTCTCATCACCCTGAGGCCACTGATCCAAATTGCTTCTGTGTCATGGTCCTGCTGCAGGCTTGGTGACATGGATTGAGGGGGTCATGGCACCCAGTGACCATCAAGGGCAGAGTAGAGGAAAGGCCAATACATTTGTGGCTAAGACACAAAAGACCACATGTTGTATGATTCCATTTACATGAAATGTCCAGCACAGGCAAATCTATAGACAAAGCAGACTGGTGGTTGCTAGGGGCTGTGGGATGGGAAATAGGAAGTGACTGCTAATGGGGATGGGGTTTCCTTTTGGGGTGATGAAACGTTTTGGAACTAGAGAGGAGGTGGTTGCACAACATTGCAAATATACTAAATGCCACTGAATTGTTCAGTTTAAAATGAGTTCGTTTTCTGTTGTGTGAATTTCACACACACACAAATCAATTGTTGCAGTGACTGACCCAGACCAAGGGCCAATGACTGTGAGCTGCAGTTATTACTGTTATAATTATCCTGATCACTCTGCTAATTATTGGGAACAATGAGATTGAGAAGCCCCATCCTAGACCAGCTGACTCTGCTTTGTGAATAGAAATCTAAACCTAGTTGCTTTGACTCAGAAACAGCACCTCTAATTCCAAAAGCTGGCAGGACCCAGGGGTTCAAATCAATAGGCATTCAACAAATATGTCATTGAAACGTCATTTGTTCCAACATAGATATATAGATATAGATAAGATGTGTAATAAATATATTTTTAGCTAATATAGAAAAATAAATATATTTTTAGCTAATATAGAAAAATAAGCCATTTGTTCAAATATACTATATATGTTTTATATATGTATATATACTTTTTTAGCTAATACAGCGGAAGTTTGAGATCTAGGTGGTAGGTATACAGGTGTTTATAAACTTATTCAACTTTTCCATATATATGAAAAATTCCATAGTAAAAACAGCGAGGGGGGTCTTTTAAATGACTTTAAAACTGGGATGAAAAGCACCTTCAGATGGGCTGTGCATGCGAGTGGAGCCCATCAGCATGCTAAGGCGAGTTCCCAGCATGATCTAGACCGACACCGGTGTACATGGCAGCTGCCGGCACCACCCGGCCCTTGTAGGCAGGAAGAGGGATGGACAGGAGCTACAAATGTCATCGCAAGTGAACCTGCCACCTCAGAACACGGCCACCTGCTCCCAATGTGAAGGTTTTCCTTCCAGCAAAGCATTGGAACATCATTGCTCCCTGTCAAGTTCAAGTTGTCAGTCCACCTGATAACCATTCTACTCTCAACAGCCTTGCACATTGGGAGGGTCCGTGTATGAGCTTTCACTGGGGAGAATCCCAACTGAGTTCTACAGTAACAAGAGTTCGGAAGCCTCCACCCTCACCCATTTCTGTATACTCAGAACCCTTTGTTTTCAAAAGGAGAGGAGCATAGAAGTGGGCAGTGGGCTCCCAGACCACCTCTCCTTACGGTGAAGGCAAACCCGGAGTCCTTGGTGACGCCCCAGAGCCATGGGAAGATGAAGGAGCGCCGGCGTCGTCGGGACGTCAGCCCAGCCCCCCAGAAGGGTCCGTCCTCCCACGACACCCTGAAGGCATCAGCAACATCGTACTCTTCCAATTCCTGGAAAACCTATAGGCAAAGGAGAAGTGGGGATCAGTCAGCTAAGGGGTTCTTTCAGTCCAAACAGGCTCTCGTGAGTCTGGCATGCTCTCATCTCAATCTCCTTTCACATACATCGCTGGGAGACACCTTAGGCGACAGGCATTGCTGGTATTAACATTAAGATAAACGGAACCACTTTAAAATGGAGCCGGAGCTGCCAACCCAGAGGAATTGCCTTTCATGCCTCAACCTTTGGAATATAAAACCAGGGCCAAATAACCTTTGGACTGGGCCTAAAGCAACATTGTGCCCCAAAGAACTGTTTGTGAAGATAACAAGAAGCAGTTATTATTATTATTTTCTTTATTGATTTTTTTTTTTTTTTTTATCCTCACCCGAGCACATTTTTCCTTTTTTTTAATCCTCACCCGAGGACACTTTTCCATTTTTTGTTCAGGTAGAGTGGGAGGGAGCGAGAGGAAGAGACAGAGAGAGAGAGACATCAACGTGAAAGGGACACATCAAGTGGCTGCCTCTCACACAACCCAACCAGGGCCGGGGACAAACCACAACCAAGGTACGTGCTCTTAGCGGGAACTGAACCCGGGTCTCTCTGGACACTCTAACCGCTGAGCCAAATCGGCCAGGGCTCTTTATTGATTTTTGAGAGAGAGGAAGGGCGAGGGAGAGATAGAAACATCGATGAGCAAGAACATCAATTGGCTACCTCCTGCGTGGCCCCCACTAGGGATCAGGCCCACAACCTGAGCATGTGCCCTGACCGGAAATCAAACCGGTGACCTTTTGGTACATGGGTCAATGCTCAACAACTGAGCCACACCGGCCAGGCGAAAGCAGTTATGACTATCAGATTCATGACTATTAGACTAAAAAAATTTGTCCTGGCTGGTTTGGCTCAGCGGTTAGAACATTGGGCTGTGGTAGAGAGAGACCCAGTTTCGGTTCCCACTAAAGGCATGTGCCTTGGTTGCAGTTTGTCCCCGGCCCTGGTTGGTCGTGCGGGAGGCAGCCACTCGATGTGTCCCTTTCACATCCATGTTTCTCTCTCTCTCTCTCTCTCTCTCTCTCTAACTCCCACTCTATCTGAACAAAAAATTAAAAAATGTCCTCGGGTGAGAATAAAAAAAATTTTTTTTTAAATGTTTAGAATTAGCATCACTCTGTTATGTTACCTGCACCAACAGAAATGCATTCCTTCTATTGATGTAGTTGTTCCTCTGCCCTTCCTCATAAATACTCTATGTCTTTGTCTCCTTACCAGACACTATTTGGGCTTCTACCTAAATCAATGTGTCCCAAATAGCTATTCTTATTGATATAGAATAAATGCTTGTTGCCTGTCACTTTGAAATCCCTTCTATAGTTAGGTTAGTAGTGGCATTAGCCCATTTTAAAGATGGGCAGACTGAGATTGGAAAGGTGGGATCTGGACAAAGTCATGCTGCACAGGTCTTCTGAATTTGACTCCAAGATCTTTCAACTGCACCAAAGCAGCAACAAGGAATGAACCCACAGAGAGAGATGAACCCACGGAGAGAAATGAACCCACGGAGAGAGATTATCTGGATTCACACTGGGTTCTTCACTTGAAAAGCAAGAGACCCCTGTGGAGGTATTGGAACCCGGCACCCAAGGGTCCCACTCACCTGGGCAGGAGTCAGCCGAAAACCAGACCTCAGCAGGTAGACACTCTTATCAACCAAGGCAACACACACGCAGCTGCCCCTTGCAGCCTTGACCCGCAGGTCAATGACCTCCCCAGGCTGGGTCTCATTCACTGAATATATCAGTGAAACCTAGACTCAAACACAGCAGAGAAATCAGGAGCTTGGCTAAACCCTCTCAAACCACCCACCCTCTCCCGCTGCCAAGGAGAGTCAGTCCTCGCTAGCTCAGCCGGAACCCTGACCTTGCCATCCAAGTGGGGACAAAAGTGGGAGGCAGAGTGACAGGAACTAGGCTGGTGCAACTGGGACATTCTGTGCAGCGGAGGGGAGGGGAGAGGTGGGGAGACAGGCGCTGGCCCAGAGCATGTTGCAGCCAGTTTCAAAGCCTGCTGTTGGGGACATAAGCGGTGTCCCTTAGGTCTGGAGCCCAGTCGGGACAGAGAACAGCTGACCATTTTTCCTTGTGTGTGATGAATGCAATCCCCATCAGGGTGATTTTGGAAAAGCTCCAGCTAAAATGCAACTTACGTTCTAAGTCAGGCAGCACTTACAAGTCCTGCTTGTCACCACAATGTGGCAGCTAGCACAGCCCACCCCAGCACTGACTCCCTGGGGCTCCCAATCCTAGATGGTGATTGCCCATCCCCCTTCTCTCCCCCCAGTTGGGATCCCAAAGTTCTACCTGGTTTTCAAAAGAGGTCTCCACAGTGAACTGGAGGCTGTCGGCAACCCCTTCTCCATTGTCCCTGATGTAGAAAACCAGCAGGCGGCCGAGGGGAACCATGCTGGGGGTCACAGCCAGTTGGAGAGAGGTCATACATACATTGAGCTCGGCTGCTGGAGCTTGAGGGGGCTCTAAGACAAGTCAAAGGTGGGAGAGGAGTGAGAACCCAGCATCCCACAGTGAGACCACCAATGGCCCAGGCTGCACAGCACAGGGAGGTGCTGGCGCAAGGCTAGTGCTCCGTGGACACTCACAGCCCTACCATCTCACTCAGAAGGGAAGGGAAGCGAAGCCCCGGAGTATGTAGGTGAACAACCCCCAAAGACCCATTCAGGCCAGTGGCTCTCACCCAGGGTGATGCTGCCCCCCAGGGGACATTCAGCATCATCTAGGGGCATCTGTGGTTGTCACAACTTGGAGGTGCTACTGGCATCTAGTGGGTGAGGGCTGGCATGCTGATCAAACCCTGCAGTGCACAGCGCAGAAAATGATAGGCCCTAAACCAATGCCAAGGGTCTATCTAGGAATCCATATATCTATCTAACCATGAGTCTGTCTGTCTGTCTATCTATCTATCTATCCACCCACCCACCCACCCACCTATCTATCCAACTATAAATCTATGTATCTGTCTATGAATCTATGTATCCATGAGTCAGTCAATCTGTCCAGCTGACTGTTCATCCATCCTTCTCTCTTCCACCCTCCCTCCCTTCCTCCTTCCTTCTATCCATACATCCATCTGTCCTTCTATCCATCCATTTATTCATCTATCTATCTATCTATCTGTCTATCTATCTATCTATCTATCTATCTATCTATCTATAAATCTATCCATCTATCCATCTCAGGAATTCTCACCCAGGTGACTTCTTTTCCCCCTAGGGACACTGGTGATGTCTGGAGATTTTTAGGCTGCCAGGCTGTGTGAATGGGTTGTTACTGGCTTCTGATAAGTGGAGACCAGGGATGTTGCTCCATAACCAGGACAGGGCACCACAGAGGACAACCTCCCCTCAAGTGTCCATGGTCCCCACTTCTGCTTTAGGCAGAAGAGCTGCGAAGAGGAGAGGCCTGGGGAAGACACTGAGACAGAAGTGGGTCTCCTGAGGAGCACATGGAGTCAAGGAGAGGGAAAGAAAGGCCTCCCAGGTGGGCAAAGGCTGACGGGGGCTGGCAGGAGGCAACACGGCAGAGTGTGGCCAGTGCAGGGGCCCCGCCGACTGCCGGCCTGCCTGGCCCCGGCACACACAGGAAGGACGGTCTTGAGGACCTGTCCACCTCGAGCAGCTGGTCACTCCTGCCATCCTGGCCCCAGCTCTGTCTCACCAGGGACACGTGTCCTCTGCCCTGAGGCAGGTTCCCCTCTTGGCTGTGTCCAGCTTACCTTTTCTTCCTGGGGCACCTGTCCCGGTCTCAGTGGTTCAGAAGGAAGAATAGAAACTCCAACCTGTGGCCTGGCTCACCTGTCTCAGAAAGGTGTGCAAAGCGAATCGGTGTCTCCAAGGCTGCCCGCCTGCTTCTCTGCTGGGTGACGTGGGCAGGCTGCTGGCCTGAGAGTACGATGTTGCCCCGTGCAGCCACCTCGTAGTACAGAGTGAAATTGCAGGGACATGTGGACTTCACGAAAAACTGGGATTCTTTCCCGACCTGTGGGAAACATATAGTAGGTGGGCCCTGCCTGGCACCCACAGACTGGCACCAATGCCACAGCACCCCCCCCAGGAAGATGGCCACTCTGGGGCCTGGGTTGCAGGTTCGATCCCCGGCCCTGGTCAGGGTCATGCAGGAGGCAACCAATCAATGTGTCTCTCTCTCACATCGATGTTTCTCTCTCTCTCCCTCCTTCCCTTTCCCTTTCTCTTTCTCTAACATTCAATGGAAAAAATATCTTCAAGTGAGGAATAACAACACCACCAACAACAAAGAAAAGCCAATGGCCTTTTTGCCAAAATGGAAAAGCTATTAAAATTCACATGGAGCCCTAGCTGGTTTGGCTCAGGGGTTAGAACCTTGGCCCACGGTTCAGAGTCCCGAGTTAGGTTCCCGCTAAGGGCACGTACCTTGGTTGCAGTTTGTCCCCGGCCCCGGTTGGGGTTATGTGGGTGGCAACCACTCGATGGGTCTCTCTCACATTGATGTTTTTCTCTCTCTTTTCCTCCCTCCCTCCCTCTTGCTCTATCTGAAGATGAATGCAAAAGTGACCTCATGTGAGAATTTAAAAAAAAAAAATTTCACATGGAAAAGTAAAGGATCCAGGACAACTAAAACAATCTTGAAAAAGAACACAATTGGAAGATACACGCTTGCTGATTTCAAAACTTACTGTAGAGCTACAGTCATCAAGATGGTGTGGTGCTGGCATAAGGACAGATGTACAGATCAATGGGATAGAACCGAGAGTGCAGAAATAAACCCATACAGCTACGGCCTAGTGATTTTCAGTGAAGGTGCCAAGACCATTCAATGGGAAAAGGACAGTCCTTTCAGCAGATGGTGCAAAAGACTGAAATTGGACCCTTCCTCACAACAAATACAAAAACTACTGGAAACAGTTTAAAAGTTTAAATGTAAGAGCTAAAACTATAAAACTCGTAGACGAAAACAAGGGTAAATCTTCATGATCTTGGATTAGGCAATGGTACCAAAACACAAGCAGCAAAAGAAAAAAAAAAAACACTAAACTAGATAAATTGGAATTCACCAAAATTAAACACTTTTGTACATCAAAGGACACAACTAGGAAAGTGAAAATATAACCCAGAGAATAGGAGAAAATGTTTGCAAATCATATATCTGATAAGGGCCCAGTGTCCAGAATACATAAAGAACTCTCACGATTCAACAATGAAAAGATAAACAACATTTTAAAAAGTAAAAGCATGAGGAGAAGCTGGATAAACAATATACAGGAATCGTAGGCCTGTATTCTTCACAAAGTCATAGTGATAAAAGGGGGGGGGGGACCAGTCCAGATCAGGAGTGACTACAAACACAGAAAAGCCAAAAGGAACATGTAAAGTGATCCTGAATAAAATGTGCATACAAATACACAAATGCAAACACACACACTCGTCACACGTATACATGTGCACATGCATGCATATGCACACGTACACATGTGTACACTAGATATAAGTTGCATCTTGAGAACACCTTTGAAAATCTGAATATTGCCTACGATTGGCCCTGCCGGTGTGGCTCAGTGGTTGGGCATCGACCATGCACCAAGAGGTTGCCAGTTGATTCCTGGGCACACGCCCAAGTTGTGGGCCCAGTCCCCAGTGAGGGGCATGCAAGAGGCAGCCAATCAATGTTCTCTCTCATCAATGTTTCTATCTCTCTCTCTCCCTTCCTCTCTCTCTAAAATCAATAAAGAAAAAAACATTTAAACAATATGACTGAGTTAACGTAATTTTCTTAGATGTGACAATGGCCTTGATTGAGGTCATGTTGAAGAATGTCCTTATTTTTAGGATACATTATGCTCAAATATTTAAGAGTAAAGATCATGATAAGTGTATCTTACTTTCAAATGCTGCAGCCAAAATTAAGTATAGGGAAATGGATGGATGGGTGGGTGGGTGGGTGGGTAGGCAAATGGATAGGTGGGTGGGTGGGTGGGTGGATGAAATGGATAGAGGCAAAATGTTATTCCATAAATCAAGGTAATTACACTTAAATTTTTTTCTCTAAATTTGTAAATATCCCCCTTATAAAAAGACACCCAAATAAAAGTCCCCTTCTGTTCGAGATATTGGATAGAAAGAAGGAAAGAGCACAAAGCTTTCTCTTCTCCTACACGAACCCTGTGGAGTCACTTCAATCCTAAAAGGTTGAGGTGACATTCCCATATACAGAGCAGCTCCTCCCTGCATGTGACTCACTGCAGAGCAAGGGGAGGGCCCGACACAGAGCCTGGGCTTGACTAAGCGCGGCCATTCTTGCCTCAATGCCCTGAGATTGCCCCCAGGACCCCTTGATGACAGTCTGGGGGTGTAGGAGAGCTGGAGCCTACTGACTTGACCCAGGCAGGAGGGAGACGTCCCTCCAAGAAGAAAGTTTGAGTGACTCAGCCAAGTCCTCACCTACTGGGAACAGCAGTGCTGGTAAGCTGGGGGCACAGGGCTCCTTCCTGCCCCCATGGGAAGGTGGTCAACGCCAACATCCCCACACCGCACCACTGGCTGAACAGCATTACAAGAACAGTGTGTTCGGCCAAGCTCCTGTCTGAGTTTCATGTTCTCATAAACCGCGCAGAGCGTCACCAACCCTGGGAGACAGATACGGCACCGATTCCTCTGAGCTGCATCCCAAGGCCCCTTCGACCTCGGGTCTGGGCAGGCCTGCCAGAGGTAGTGATTTGCACTAGGAGCGGTGCTGGTGAGCCTGCCACCACCCATGGCACCAAGCTCAGCGCTCAGTGCTCTAGTTAAAGGGACTAACCCAGTGCTTCATAAAACACACAGCTATATGTCACTCAGTAGGTGGGGAATAAACAAATCACAGTTCATCCATGACACATGATGGAGTATTATCCACCACTAAAATGAAAGGAGCTTTCAAATCATTAAAAGGCATAGAGAAAGCCTTGGCCAGTGTTGCTCAACGCTTAGAGCATCAGCCCAGGGAATGAAGGGTCTTGGGTTCGATTCCCGGTCAAGGGCATGTGCCTGGGTTGCAGGTTCGTTCGATCCCCGGCCCCAGTTGGGGCAAGTGCAGGAGACAACCAATAGATGTGTCTCCCTCAAATCAAAGTTTCTATCTCTCTCTCTCTCCCCCCCCTTCCTCCCTCCTTTCCACTCTCTCGAAAAATCAGTGAATAAATATCCTCAGATGAGAATGAACAAAAACAACAAAAGGCATGGAGGAAATAAAAAAGAAAAAGGCATGAAGGAGCCTTTGATGCAAGTTGCCGAGTGAAAGAAGCCAAACTGAAAAGTCTACATACGCTATAATTCTAACTATGCAACCTTCTGGAAAAGGCAAACACATAAAGACAGCAAAGAGATCAGTGGTTGCCAGGGGTATCGGAGAGGGATAAATAAGTGGAGAACAAAGGATTTCTAGGATAATAAAATCATTCTGTATAATACCGTAACGGTGGATGTATGTCACTGCACATTTGTCCAAACCCACAGAATGTGCAACCCCAGGAGAGAACCCCAACATACACTGTGGACTTGAGTTTATGGTAATGCACCAATAGTGGCTCATCCGTTGTAACAGACGTGCCACATTGATGCAAGGTGCTACTGATCGGGGAAAGTGCAGGGGACAGGAGGACACGCAGCTCTCCCAACCTCTGCTTGATTCTTACAGAACCTCCCCACTCACCACTCCACTCGTCTTAACTGGGGTCATATAATAACAGACTCAGAGAGAACTTAACGTGCCACCAGCTCCAAGTCCAGCTCTTGCACTCAGTCTGTCTGGAACTGTCTGGGGAGGACTGTTGGTGCTTTTGCACAAGAAGTGGAAGCCTCCAGA
The DNA here is from genome assembly GCF_014108415.1 of Molossus molossus. Classification (NCBI taxonomy): domain Eukaryota; kingdom Metazoa; phylum Chordata; class Mammalia; order Chiroptera; family Molossidae; genus Molossus; species Molossus molossus. The sequence continues at coordinate 67,778,052 of NW_023425377.1, read as the reverse complement.
CAGGAGGAACCCGGACCAACAGCAGAGGTCCCATTCAGGCCTGGGAGCAGCAGCACCCTAAGGGCAGGAGTCATGTTTGTCACAGTAATCCTGGGCCATGACCTTAATGTTCATCACAAATAAAATGCAGGCACTCATTCCGAGGACGACTCCCTTGCTGGAGGGATGTGGGCTCCAGCATCAGCATCAGCCCTGCTGGGGCATGTGCAGGCCCCTGGAGGCAGGTGCAGGCCCCCTGGAGGCAGGTGCAGGCCCCTGGAGGCAGGTGCAGGCCCCCTGGAGGCAGGTGCAGGCCCCCTGGAGGCAGGTGCAGGCCCCTGGAGGCACGTGCAGGACCCCTGGAGGCACGTGCAGGACCCCTGGAGGTACATGCAGGCCCCTGGAGGTACATGCACACTGCTCCCTGGGCCCCTGCTCCCTGGGCCCCGCCTGCCTGGAAACAAGCACACCTAGATGCCTTACCTGGAGGGGTTGGGAGGGTGGCTGAAGCTGCAGGTAGCACTGGCTTGGGGAGTACCAGCTGCTGAGAGACAGGTAGCTGGGCAGGTACTGGGTCCCCACAGGCTTTCCATTGAGGGCCGTCACCTTGGTCTGAAAAAGAGAGGGTACTTGGTCAAGGCCTGGGTGCCTGGAGTAAGAAGGGAATCTTGGGGATGTTTCTGCCTGTCCAGCCCTGCAGCAACACCCTCTCAGGCTCCAATTTCCCTTTGGGGAACCCCCGCCCCAATTCTCAGACAACAGGGTTTAGTGTGGCTAGCCTGTTCTTTCCAAGTGTCCAAGACTGACCACAGGGTGCTGAGGGTCGGCTAGGGAGAGACAGGTTGCCTACTTGGCCACCGGGAGACAGCTCCATCACTCCTAGGAACTGCCCCTGCACACCTCTCCTCTCCCCTCTCCCAGGCTGGCCAGCAGCCCGGGGCCTAAGGAAACAGCCTGCATAGGAAGTGAACGGAGGAGAGCAGTCAGGAGAGGGCGCGGATGTTCAGGACAGCACCCCAGGGGCTCTTGACCCAGCCCCCCGGAACTCACGGCCCTCCTCCTGCGTACCCCAGGTCCTGGTGGTTACCCCACTTTGCTCTTTGGGAGTTTGAACCTGTCACCTTTACTTGCTGCTAAAAGAATGCAGTTAACATAGGTGAGATATCAGAGGGGGAATTTAAGATCTATGTGTAATAAAAAATAAAGATGTTGGCCTGGCTTCGTCCAGCTCCTCAGCTCCTCGGAGGTAGCCTCTAAAGCCCTGGAATTTCAGAGCGGTAAGAGCACGTTTGTTATTCGTGGTGGTTCCTGATAATATGTGATAATGAGATGAATCAGGAAGGGAACAGCCACACCAGAAAGATCAATCATGTGATTAGGGGGCTGGGGATCTGAGCCACATGGTATCAGCCCAACCTCCAGGGAAGGGAGGTGGCTGGAGACAGTTCAGTCTTAAGGCCCATGATTCAATCAGGGGCACCTATGTAATGAAACCCCAATAAAATCTGTGGACACCGAAGAATAAGTGAGCGCCCCGGGTTGGCAGTTCTTTGTGTCTGTCATTACACATTGATGAGCCAGGGTCCCGACTCCATGGGGATGGCACCAGAAGCTTCAAATTTGGGACCCTCCCAGCTCACGTCCGAGGCATCTCTCTCTCTTTTAAATGTTATCTTTATTGTTGAAAGTATTACAGATGTCTCTCCCCCAACATTGTGCATCTCTCTCTTTGCTTTGTTCTAATTTGCATTATTTTACTATAATAAACTGTGATTGCAAAAAGTACAAACTTCCAGTTATAAACTAAATAAGTCCTGAGGACATAATGTGCAGCATGGTGACCACAGTCAACAATCGTGTATTGTGTATTTAAAAGTTGCTGAGAGAGTAGAACTTAAAAATTCTTTTCACAAGAAAAAATACTGAAAGTACGTGCGGTGATGGATGCTAACTAGACGTGCTGTAGTGGTCATTTCATAACGTGTACACATACTGAATCATTGTTACACATCAGAAACTAATAGAATGTTATATGTCAATGATAGCTCAATAAAAAATAATTAGACAATGTTTAAAATTGGTTCTGCTTTTTAAAAGAATTAAAGACTCTTTCTTAAGCAGTATTTGATAATAGAAATAGAAATAGAATAACAGTAATAGATAATAGAAATAGAATATCTTTCTGTTAAAGTAACTTTTTTTGGGAAAAGCTAAATTTTAGACATACATCTATGAGAAAGAAAATTATTTGGCTAATTCCGATATTTGAGTCATTTGGGGACTTTGCTCCTACTTAGTTGCTAGAAGACTAATGGAAATAAAGAAATGTCTTTCAATAGTTAAAAAACAAAAGCCTGTACTTGTAAAGTAGAGGTGCAGCAGGAACACCCAGATTTGTAGCCAGTTGGTAAAAAGTGTGAGTGGCCTGGGGACCCCCAAGCTTACGGCTTTGGTGGTTAAAAATCTTTAAGGACATGTTTTTGTCCACAGGAGACAGGGACCACAAGTGTCTTCAGCTCCCACCTACATGTTTATTCTCAGCTGGACCTGTCCTCATCATCCCAGTGTCCACGGGGTTGTCACAGAGCCGGGACCCCTCTTCAATCACTCCTTCTCCTACTTCCTCTAACAGTCGGACACTGAGTCCTAGCGATTCTACCTCACCAGCTCCAGGCTTGGTTGACCCCTCATTACCATCTCTTATGTGCCCACCTGTGGTTCCCCCGACCCACGACAGCCACTGGAGCAGTTGCTGGGTATTAACATTCAAATCACTCTGTCCCCTGACACTACCTTCTGAGTAAACCCCAAGCATCCTTGGGAGGTAGGGGTTAGGCCCGCTGACTCCCTCCTCCATACCTTTCTGAAATGGCTCAGCCTGCTGGGTACTTGCAGGACCCAAATGCACTATGATGGTGGTCCTCTGGGCCCCTGCATACATTGTTCCACCCTCCCAGAAGTAGCCTCCCGCCTTGCCCTGGGACAGCTGAGTTGTCTATTCCCATGTTGGGTTTCCCCATCAGACTATGAATTCACTCGGGGAAGGGAGAGTCCCCAGCCCACTGAGGCTGATGATTGCTAGCTGAATGACAAGGGTCCAAGTGACTCACCCACCTCCAGCCACACATGTTGGGCTGATGTGGGGATGGAAGGGATTTCAAACCCCACAAGCCCTCCCCGGGAGACAGATTCAGTGGTGTAGATGTTGTCCTTTGGTGTCAGCTCTGCCTTGATCTGGACAGTCACCCCCTCAGCCGGGCTGCCATCTGGGTAGGACAGCTCCACCTGGAAGGGGTCACCAAAGAGTCAATCTGGTTAGGGTGGTTAGGGCGACAACACTCCCCAAAATGATCTAGACTTGACCTGATTCCCACTGGAATCCCAGCTAGCTTCTTTGCAAAGATAGACAAGTTGATGCTAGAATTTACAAGGAATTGCAAGAGGCTCCAAGCAGCCAAAGCTAACTTTGAACAAAGGAGAATTCACACATTGCAACTAAAAAGTCACTACAAGGCTATAGTAATCTAGACAGTGGATGCTGGCATAAAGACAGACATGGAGACCAATGGGATAGAACTGAGAGTCTAGAAATAAAGCCCTGGCCGGTTTGGCTCAGCGGTTAGAGCGTCGGCCTGCGGTCTGGAGAGACCCGGGTTCGGTTCCCGCTAAGGGCATGTACTTCGGTTGCAGTTTGTCCCCGGCCCTGGTTGGTCGTGCGGGTGGCAGCCACTCGATGTGTCCCTTCACATCGATGTTTCTGTCTCTCTCTCCCTTCCTCTCTCTCCCTCCCACTCTATCTGTACAAAAAAATGGAAAAATATCCTCGGGTGAGGATAAAAAAAAAAAAAAAGAAAGAAACCCACACATCTACGACAGCCAACTGATCATTGCCAAGGGTGCCACGACTGTTCAGTGGGGAAAAGTATACTTTCTTCAACAAATGGTGCTGGGACCAGAGGATCTCCACATGTAAAAGAATGAAGTTGGATCCCTACCTCACATCCTCTATAAAAGTTAACTCAAAATAGATCACAGACCTAAATATTAGAGCTAAAACTATAAAACACTTAGAAGAAAACAGGAAAGCCCTGGCCGGTTTGGCTCAGCGGTTAGAGCGTCGGCCTGCGGACCAGAGAGACCCGGGTTCGGTTACCGCTAAGGGCATGTACTTCGGTTGCAGTCTGTCCCCGGCCCTGGTTGGGTCGTGCAGGTGGCAGCCGCTCAATGTGTCCCTTTCACGTCGATGTCTCTCTTTCTCTCTCTCTTCCTCTCTCTCCCTCCTGTTCTATCTGAATAAAAAAAATGGAAAAATGTCCTCAGTTGAGGATAAAAAATAAATAAAGAAAATAAAAATAAAGAAAACAGGAAAAAAAACCTCATGACCTTGGACTTGGCAAAGCAGTCACAGTGCAAATCAACACATGCTGGCCGTTAGCCTCACGCCATGCCAGGGTACGAACAGGGTGGGCAATGCCATGGACAGTTCCTTGTGACTCTCAGACATCAATCATTCAGTGGGTAAAACATGAGGTCAGAATGAGGGTTTCAGATGACATGGATGTTCTGAAACATGGTCAGTGTGCCCTGAGGGACTCTGGAGCAACCCTTCAACTGTGCAGGTATTTGGCGATGGGGTGACAGGGGCTTCAGCGGGTGTCATTCCCATTGACAGCTCTGTTCGTTTTGTTGTTGTTGTTATTCTCACCCAAGGATATTTTTCCATTGATTTTTTTAGATAGAGTGGAAGGAAGGGAAGGAGAGAGAGAAAGAGAGAGAAACATCAATGTGAGAGAGACACATTGATTGGTTGCCTCCCAAATGACCCCAACCAGGGCCAGGGATCAAACCTGCAACCCAGGTATGGGAATCGAACCTGAGACCCTTCAATCCCTGGGCCAACACTCTAACCACTTAGCAAACCAACCAGGGCAATAGCTTTGTTCTTTATTTAAATTTTTTTTCCTTTATTGATTTTAGAGAGAAAGGAAGGGAGAGGAAGAAGGAGATAGAAACATCAACGAGAGCCCTGGCCAGTTTGGCTCAGCAGTTAGAACATCAGCCTGTGGACCAGAGAGTCCCAGGTTCAATTTCAGCCAAGGGCATGTGCCTCGGTTGCTGTTTGTCCCTGGCCCCCCGGTTGGGGTCATGTGAGTGTTAACCAACCAATGTGTCTCTTTCACATTGATGTTTCTCTCTCTCTCTCCCTCCTACTCTGTCTGAAGATAAATGTAAAAATATCCTCGGGTGAGGATTTAAAAAAAAAAAAGAAACATCAATGAGAGAGAACATCAATTGGCCACCTCCTGCATGCCCCCCACTGGAAATTAGGCCCACAACCTGGGCATGTGCCCCGACCGGGAATTGAACCTGTGACCTCTTAGTTACTAAGACTTTAGTGCATGGGTCGATGCTCAACCACTGAGCCACACCAGCTGGGCTCACTCTGTTCTTTAATGCAGATGGTGAGTAATTTCTCAGCTGTACATGAAATGTTCCCCTTTTACTGAATTGACAGCCCCACATATATGTTCTGACTGTGCATGTGGTACTTCAGCTGCAACCCTAAAATCAAGGGGCACATGAGCTGTGTCTCCATGTGTGGGACAATGGTGGCCGAGATCCTGGTACAAAGAAAGAAGGGAGGTCTCAATTTGGAGCACGAGGCGGACACTGTGTGAGGACAGACCACCATGATCCTGTGGGTGACTCACGGAAGGCAAGAGGGCACAGAGGTGTGGATGGTGGGTGGAGGCAGAGGTCAAGGGTGTGGCCAGCTTCCCCCTGAGGTGACACCAGGCTCTGCTGGCTTTGCCTACCCCTGCTGCAATTGGGACCCTACTGTAGTAGTTTTTCAGTGGCCCTCAGGCAGGAGCTGGGTGCAGGCAGTGAAGAGCCTTCGACCTCAGATGGCCCCTGCTGGGCGCCCGCCCCAGCGCTTACCATCCCCACGTAGGACAGACCAGGCTTGAACTGCTTCCTGGTGACCTTGGAGTACCGGATGTCCACCAGCTGCTTCTGGACAGGAGTGGAATCATCAAAGGCCACCTGCTGGCTCCCATCCATGGTAGTCACCGTGGCCCAGATGCTGACTCTGCCCCGGAAGTGCTCAGGGATGTCAGCTGGGATCATGTCCCTCGCGCAGATGTTGAAGTCCTGGGAGCCGTGAATCTGGAGACAGGAGATAAACAGGCTGTGCTCCCTTGGGTTTGGAGTGGCTTTGAGGGAGGACCTGCAAACACACATCTCAAGTATGGGACTCTCCAGCCACCTGTAGGGCCAGGGGGACACTCAGTGACACACCCAATCTATGCTGTGGGTCACTGCGTGGAGATGGATCCCTACTAGATATGCATGATGTCCCTGTCTGCTCTGTGGGCAGAAGGTGAGACAATTGCCCTCCAGCCAGATGGCAGGACAGGGATTTGAACCTGATCAGCCCCACTCTGGTACACTCACTCCCCTCCTGCTCCCAGGGCACAGAACTCCCCCCATTCAATCCCTATCTTAGGACCCATCAGGGCCTGGCCAATTCACGTCCAGAAACATCTGTGGAGTAAATTACTCAGTAAATGAGAGAATTAAGAGAGAGGTCACAGCAAGCAGGCAGCCTCCAGGGATAACAGAAAGGACAGGGAGAAGCTTTGGGTGGGGAGAAGCTGGTACGGACAGGGTTCAGTGGTGGAAGACCGCACAAAGGCATGGGATCTCCAGGATGTGTGTGAGATACACTGTAGCACACTCACAATGTAAAGAAAAATAAAACCAGATTATAAAACTTGACATACACTGGAATGTGGAATCTTGCAGCCGCTTTGAAAAACAGTCTGGAATTTCTTACATGGCTAAACAGAGTCACCATTGAGAGACCAAATAGACCACAGCCAGATCATGTACAAAAAGAGAACACTGACCCATAGTAGGCAATTACCAGCCCAAGAAGCCAACCCACCATTTACAGATCAGATTTGCATGAAGTCAGACCCCTACTCTAGCAACTAAACAGTAACCTGTAACACTTGGCCCCTAACAGCCAGGACTTGGTTAAAAACGGACAATTTGCCTGATTTTTGCCCTCACTTCCAACTTAGGACCAACTGGAGAAAGCCAAATGTGTGTCCCTAACCCAGTAGACGCCTGCTTTGCTGACCACAGCGTTTACGCACCAGCCCCCGGGGGGCACGCCTGAAGCCACTTTCTCTTCTTTTTCACTATAAAGCTTTCCCTCATCTCTGCCTGCCATCGAGCGATGGCTGATTCCCTTGCTACAGCAAACTTTGTCCTTATGGAGGTGGTTTTCATTTAATTCCACACCACTCGACCCAGGAATGCCACACCCAGAAGAAATGAAAACATCTGGTCACACAAAAACTTGTAAATGAATGTTCAGAGCAGCACTAGTTACAATCACCAAAAAGTGGAGTCCATCAGCCAATGAATGGATAAACACAATGTGATCCATTCATACAGTGGAATATTATTCAGCCATTAAAAGGGAATGAAGCACTGATGTGCTGCAACATGGATCAATCCTGAAAAAATGATGTGGAATGAGAGAAGCCAGACACAAAAGGCCGCACACTCTATCATCGCATTTATATGAAATGTCCCAAACAGGCAAATCCATAGACAGAGAGAGTAGAGTAGTGGTTGCCAGGGGCTGGAGATGGAAGTAGGGATTAACTGCAAAAGGACATGATAGAATTGGGAGGGATGGTGGAACTATTCTAAAACTAGATAGTGGTGACGTGTGCACAACTCTGTGACTACACTAAAAACCACTGAATCAAACACACTATTTAGGTGTTTGAATTGTGTGGCGCATGAATCATATCTCAATCAAATTATTTTTCTTTTTTAAAATTGATTTGAGAGAGACAGAAAGAGAGAGGAAAGGAGGGAGAGAGAGAAACATCGATGTGAGAGAAATATTGATCGGTTGCCTCCCTTACACACCACAACGGGGGATCGAACTCACAACCTGGGTATGTGCCCTGACCAGGAATCAAACCAGCAACCCTTTGGTGCGTGGGATGATGCTCAACCAATTGAGCCACACCAGCCAGGGCTCATTAAAAAAAAAATTTTTAACTTTATATACAAAATCCTGAAAGAAAATGCATCAAAATATCAATAGTGGTTGTTATGTCAGGCTGTCAGAGAACAAATCATCTTTATTTTCCTTTATAAAAATTTTCTAAAGTCTCTGTTCAGCACACAAGAATTTTATCATCAGGAAGATCCCTAATGTATACTGTTTTAGAAATTAAAATAAAATGGATGACAACAGAGCTGAAGCTGAGGGCAGACCCTGTGGGAAGGGATGCACTGGGTGAACAGCATGAGGTTCCTGCTTCTTACCTTCATGGTTCGGAGGATGGGGCACCCCACCTCCTGGCTGTAGTACCCCACACCATTCACGGTCATGTTGATCATTAAGGTTCCAGAGACGGGTTTCCCAAAGGTATATCTGGAACAAAAGGACAAGGGTAGTTAATTTCACAAGCAGAAGTGTGGTCACTGGTACAGCAGCTGGTCGAGGGTGGTGTCCTCCAAGGCTACCTAGTGACTATTACCAGGGAGTGCTCAGGGAACTGTGCCAAGATCATGTCCTTCACACAGATCATGTCCTTCCCCATTCTGGATTCCAACCTCACAGCCCTCCCTGCAGCCCTGCGTCAGGACAGATGACATTGGGGCCCTGCAATCCTCTGTACCAAACCGCATGTTTGACAGAAAAAGAGACCTAGGGTCCGAGAGGATCTCTGAACCAGGATGGTGAGACAACCCCTGGGGCTGGTGACACCACTGAAGCACGAGGGCGGCCTGGTCCTAAGGGCCCTAATGAGTTCAGCTTTGAATAGGACTCGACTTCTCTGTGCTTCTGTGATCCCACCCAGAGAATGGGAATGAAATTATCATCTCAGGGATGTTGGTGAAATTTACATGCATGTGTGTCATGCCTGAGGCAGAGGGGACAGCTGCTCACGAGGCACAGAGCGACACGGAGATTGTAGTGAATAACAAATAACACTGGGCACTTCAACCGTATTTTCTAAACTAGAAAACGTGTGCGTATCCAGCACATCCTTGTATTTTCACACACACAGCTGGAGGAGACGGGGGCCAGAAAGCAGCCTCAACCAGGCTACAGCCTCCAGCAGGCAGCAGAGGTGAGGTGGGGACAGGGGCCTCGAAGGGCTCTTCCTGGAGCCCCACAAAGGAACAATGTCTCTTGAACTCTGGTTGACCCCACACTTCAGCCTTGGTCGAAGGCCTGGCCATCAAGGGGGCAATGCCCTCTACAAGTCCCTCTTAGGCTATCCCACAAGTGCGGGTGCTGCCTATGGGGAAGCAGGGAGCAGAAGCCTTGGGGAAGAGACATGCCTGGGGGAGGGCAACGCCCGAGGGGGAGGGTCCCAAATTGGAGAAGGAGCCACCTCAAGGGGTCCTGTCCTAAAAGGGAGGAGCATGCCTGTGGGGGAGGGGATCGCATCAGGGGAGGAACATACCCATAGGGGGAGGGCACGCCCATGGTGGAAGGGACATGCCTGTGGGGTGGGGTTTGGAGGGGACCCCCCTTGTCACCTGGCCTGCACGGTGCCAGTTTCGCAGGTATCCATGTCCCGGATATAGCGGGGTGGGTCAATGAGGAGCTCGAACTTCGGCAGTACTGAAGGGAGAGAGCAGAGGGGAGGGAGGCAGGTGGGAGGGCAGAGGGGAGGGCAGCGGGTGGGAGGGCAGAGGGGAGGGCAGAGGGGAGGGCAGCGGGGGGGGCAGCGGGGGGGAGGGCAGAGGGGAGGGCAGAGGGGAGGACAGCGGGTGGGAGGGCAGAGGGGAGGGCAGAGGGGAGGGCAGCGGGTGGGAGGGCAGAGGGGAGGGCAGAGGGGGAGGGTGGCAGGTGGGAGGGCAGAGGGGAGGGCAGAGGGGAGGGTGGTGGGTGGGAGGGCAGAGGGGAGGGCAGCAGGTGGGTTCCACCATGGGGCTGGCGGCAGAAGAGTACTGGAGGCATCTGTGAGAATCCATACCACCCTTTGTTGAGCACTGGCAGCTTTCTGGGGATTTGCCAGCCACATTGATTTCCTATTTTGGGGGGCCAGCACCCCATTTCACTTTGAGTGTAGCAAATTTCATCTATCCCAGGGGTGCGCCAGTGGCTCTGGGACCAACTAGGGGCCTCCTGAGGGTGTTGTGACGAAAGGGGTCTCTTGTTGCTGCAGGTCTGTCCTGGAGCATCCGACCGACCATCTGGTCACCCTGTGCAGCTCACAACTTGGGGAGGAGGGATTGACACCCGGGAGGAGCATGGAGGAAACCTGATCCTGACAGCCTGTTACACAAGCCAATAAACTCCTTTTCTTTTGCTCACTGAATTTTCACTGGGCTTCTGTTGTTTGCAACCCATGCCCTGACCTCTACGGCTTTTCTCTCCAGGATCTTCCTCTTAAAAGGAGATGCCCTTGACCACATAAGGAGACTTCAGCACAGAAACAGAGTAACTGAATCTGCCAGCTTCACTCCCTAGCTCATTACTTGAGCGCTTTCCTTCATGGCTCTCTCAGCCTCAGTTTCCCCATCTGTAAAATGTAGATGCCTCACAGGAACAGAACAAGGATGAGAGAACAAATGGAAATGATGGACTTAAAAGGGAAGGACATCTGACACCTGCTACAACATAGACGGACCCTGAGGACATTATGCTGAGTAAAATAAGCCAGTCACAACAGAAAAAATACTGTGATTCCACTTACATAAGGTCCCTGGAGGAGTCAGATTCACAGACAGAAAGTAGATGGTGGGACTAAGGGCTGGGGAAGGGGTATGAGGAGTTAGTGTTTAATGGGGACAGAGTTTCAGTTTGGGAAGATGAAAGTTCTGGAGGTAGCGGTGGTGGTGGTAGCACAACACTGTGAATGCTCTTAATGCCACTGAACTGGACACTTAGAAATGGTTAAGGTGGTGCTCTGGCTGGGTTGGCTCAGCAGTAAAAGTGTCATCTACAGACCAGAGAGTCCCGGATACTGGCCAAGGGCACGTACCTCGGTTGCAGTTCATCCCTGACCCCAGTTGGGGTTGTGTGGTCTCTCACACTGATGTTTCTCTCTCTGTCTCTGTCTCTGTCTCTCTCTCTTCCTCCAACTCTATCTGAAGATTAATGTAAAGATATACTCAGGTGAGGAATAAAAAAATTTTTTAAATAAAAGAAATGGTTAAGGTGGTAATTTTCTGTTACTTATATTTTACCACCATTTTATTTATTTTTATTGATTTTAGAGAGAAAGGAAAGGAGAGGGAGAGATAGAAACACTGAAGAGAGAGAACATCGACTGGCCGCCTCCTGCACGCCCCTCACTGGGGATCGGGCCCACAACCTGGGCATGTGCCCTGACTGGGAATTGAGCCGGCGACCTCTTGGTCGACTGAACCACACCAGCTGGGCTTACCACCATTTTTTCAGAAAAGACATAACGAAGGCCAGCCCTCCACACCATGCTTGGCTGTCCTGAGCCCTCTATGTACGGCTCCAGCCATCCTTCCCCTCATTATCTGTGTCATCCCTGGATGGGTGGTTTCTCCCAGATCTGCAATCCTAAGACCCCAGATTCTCCAACTTACCATACTTCTGAACTTCAAAGGACTTGTTGTACACGTGGCCTTGCATTTCAACAAAAATGAACCATTCTCCCAGCACCGGCTGGTCAGACAATGGGAAGGTCATGTTGATGATGCCTGTGTCAACAGAGACACCCCCTCAAGCTGGGGAAGTGCGTGTGCAGAGAGCTAACTGGGCCCTGCGTCCGGCAACGGTGAGGTCCAGGGAGGGGCACTCTGGGGACCCTGTGCCTACCCCTCCACCAAGCAGCCCCTCAGAGAAACCGGAGACCACACCAAGGCTGAGGGATCTGTACAGAACAATCACCCCTGCAGGCTGGAGGGGGGAGCAGGGAGACACTGCCTCTTGGGATCCTGGGAGAGCCCTGCCACCAAGTGGGGTGCAGGCCATAAACTGGATAAGCCAGGGAGACAGGCCATCCAGCTCATCCACTCTGGCCCCCGCCGGAGTCTTTCCTTTGGTTGGGGAGATTGCACATGCCCTGTCCCACTCAGCAGCCCTCAGAATCCGGAAGAGAAGAGTGGAAATGGGGAAGGGCCAAGGCCAGCCCAGGGGACCCAAAGACATAACACTGCACAAACCACATGGTCCGCACACCTGCCAGAGGCCCCGCCCTCCACATCTGGCTCACAGAGGCACGTGGAGCCCGGAAACCCCTGAGAAGGACTCTGGGTCTGTCACATGTTCCCAGCTGAGACTAAACAGCTTTCCTCAGTTTCCCCAAATCCCACCTATGACGTCCCCTTTCTCAGGGCTCCACTCCCCTTAGGGTCAAAGCTAAAGGGGAAAGCTCAGCCCTCATTGTCACACAGGAAGAAAAAAATGCCAACTTCTCAGCCAAAGCAGAGCTTCTGACTCCTCGCTGGGAAAGACACATCTCGTGCTGGGCAGGGGATGATGTAGTGGAAGACCTCCAGTGGGAGGAAGGTTGGGGTGCTGAAAAATGAAGCCCCAATGTTCCAGAAAGGTCCTCAGTTAAGGGAAGGTCACCCAGCGGATCCCAGGCATAGGGAAACAGGTGGAGGGTCCGCTGAGAGAGCACATTCTATTTTCCTGAAGGTTTATTGCATCTGCCACCCTAAGGTGCAGCCCCCCAAGCACAGAAGGAAGAAGGGGAGAGGCTGGGAAGAAAATTACCGCAGCACACGGGCTCCAAGTGTCTCCATTCCATCATCCTTGAGCCCCGGGGGTCCTGCAGGGGAACACACACAGCGAACTCAGTGCAGCTGGTATATGCCCCACGTTTGTGCGGACCTTCTCTCCAGGGCTGGACAAGTTGGAGGGCAGGCCCCGTATTAGCCATTTACATGGGAGCAAACAAGGGCTCATGATACAGAAGGTACTTGTCTGAGGACAAGAGGGTGAAAGGAGCCGGGCTGGGTCTGTCTCACCATTTAGGGACCACCATTTAGGAATCTGTGTGGAAACTACATAGAGACAGACACACATGGTTGGCCTGGCCCACAGTAGACCCAGGGACCGGGATGAGCCAGTTCCATCCTTTCAGGCACTGAGCAGGCAGGGAGCGTGAGTGGCAGTGGGCGGAGACAGGCCAGGTCTCGCTGAGAGCAGGCTGACCAGGCTGAGACAAAGCTGAGGCAGCAGGCCACTCACCAGGATGTAGGCTTTCAGCTGCAACAAAGACAGAGGCAGTGAGCAACCCTGCCCCAGAAATCCCCCCACCCCTGTGTGGCCTGGTTTCCTTGGGACACCCACAGTCGCTGTTATGGGTTGAAGTGTTCCTCCCACCCCACCAACTTGGTATGTTCACATCCTAACCCCTAGTACCGCAGAATGTGCCTGTATTTGGAGATGGTTCTTTATAGAGATAATCAACTTAAAACAAAGTCATTAGAATAAGTCCTGATCAAATAGGACTGGTGTCCTTAGAAGAAGGGGCAATTTGGACACAGATATGCACAGAGCAGCAATTTTCAACGGATGTGCCACAAAAATGTTTTAAACATGCAATACCTGACTGCTTAGTCAGGGACAATGACCTCTTTTCCCTTAGAATGTCAAATTTAAAAATGACAATAGACAACACAACAATAGCCGTTCCATGTTAATTAATCAAAATTTTACCTATTTATTGTCAGATTGGTAAAAAATATATTTTTTGATGTGCCACGGAATTTTAGTAATTAGTTTATGTGTGCCATGAGATGAAAGGGTTGAAAACTGCTGGCATCGAGGGAAGACAATGTGAAGACACAGGGAGAAGCCAGCCAACTACAAGCCACGCCAAGAGGCCTGGAACAGATGCTCCCCTCACCGCCCTCAGAAGGAACCAACCCTGCCGACACCTTGATCTTGGACTTCCAGCCTCCAGAACTGGGAGAGAACAAACTTCTGGTGATGAAGTCACCCACTTCACAGTACTTTGTCACAGCAGCCCTAGCAAACTCATATAGTTGCCATTAGCAATGAGGGTGGTATGGCCAAGCCCTGTCTTAGGGGCTTCCCATCATGGTCCTGACCTCCTTTCCAGATTTTTTTCTGCCCCCAACCAGGGATGGCTCTTCCAGGTACCCTCACAGACTACCAATGAGGTATTTTCTCAGACAGCCCCTGCCAGGTTCCTCGAAGACCCAGAACACGTGCTTTCAAGTCTGAACCCCGAAGCACCTGCCTGGAGCCTGGAGCCTGGAGCCTGGAGCCTGGAGCCAGCCACGTAAAACTGAACAGTTGACGCTGACTCTGACCGAGATGCAGAACTCTCCAGTGGAGGTCACGGCTTGCCCTGCTGTGCTTCCTCACGCTGGCTGTGTGCCCTGCCTGATCTCCACGTGTGGCTGACCCCGTGCACATGGATGTATTCCCATTAGCTCAGGGCTGCCTGTGATCCAAGGGTGTCCCAGTTGATCCCAGAGGCTGTTGGATGCCTTGCACTTCAGATTCACTTCTAGTGATTTTTATCCTTGGGCCTCACCCAGCAAGAGCTCTTAACTGACAGCCTCCAGAGGGAAACGGGCAGCCACACACATCCAGGGTTCTCCCTTCTACTGTGTGTGTCCAGCTGTTCCTGGCAATAACTGCACACTGGGCAGGAGCTGATCTCAAGCGACTGAGCCCCAGCCCCTCCTCAGGAAAAGCTGTGGGCACACGCCCGCTCGGGCATCTGGATAAGGAACTTATCACTGTCCACTCAGAAAGCAAAAAACATACACACCCAGGGCCTTCAACCCTGCCCTGACCATGGACCTGGGAACCCTGGTCCTGGGTTCAGCTGAGCCTGAGGAAGGACGCACCAGTGCAAAAGAAGGTTCACATATAAAGACAACTCTGGCAGCATTTCTGACGACGGCTGAAACCTGGGAACAAGCAAATGACCTCCAGGAAGGGTGGTCAGGTATGAAGCCTTCCTTGGCAAAAGGAACTCAAGCACTGAGGTGAATTTACAAGGCTGCTCCAAAACCCAGGCAAGTGCATTAAAATATTCCAGGAGCCCGGCCGGTGTGGCTCAGGGACTGAGCGTCATCCATGGACTGAGAGGACCCAGTTCAGTGCCCAGTCAGGGCACATGCCCAGGTTTCAGGCTCGATCCCCAGTGGGGGTCATGCAGGAGGCAGCTGATTGATGTTTCTTTCTCACATCGATGTTTCTCTCTCTCTCTCCTTTCCCCTCTCTCTCTAATAAAATCAATAAAAACATTTTAAAAAAATAAATAATTCAATGAAAAAGCACAGAAACTGGAGGTGATGGAAGTTAAGGAAAAGCTGTGTGTACCCACAGAACTGCTCTTCTAGGCTGCTCACCACCCACTAGGAACTTTGCAGCATTATTTTCCAGAATATGAGCCGCACGGGGACGGGGTCTGCTCTGCTCTGCTCAGTGATGTGCCCCAAGCACTCAGCTCTCAAGGTCGGGAGCACAGATGCACCTTCCACATCCTCTCAGGGCTCCCTGAACTGAAGTCGCCCACAGACCATGTTCGCATCTTTGCTATGTACGTGTGCAGTCCACTTCCATCTCGTTCTTCACAGTCAGTGCCTTCCTGAAAGCTCCTCCTTGCAGCAGAATGCCAGCTAGGAGGTGCAGAGGAAATAATGGAGCTGGGAAAATCACCGCCTTGCAGTCATCACAGCCAATCTTGTTTCACGAAATTTTGAAATCATCTATGAAAGCTAGAACCAGAGGTAAGCATCTATTTTTTTTTTTTTTTAATCCTCACTCAAGGACATTTTTCCATTTTTTGTTCAGATAGAGTGGGAGGGAGAGGAAGAGAAAGAGAGAGAAACATCGACATGAAAGGGACACATCGAGTGGCTGCCACCCGCACAACCCATCCAGGGCCGGGGACAAACTGCAACCGAGGTACGTGCCCTTAACAGGAACTGAACCCGGGTCTCTCTGGACCGCAGGCCAGCGCTCTAACTGCTGATTGGTGGGATTGTGTGGGTGGCAACCACTCAATGTGTCCCTTTCACATCAGTGTTTCTCTCTCTCTCTCTCTTCCTCTCTCTCCCTCCCACTCTATCTGACAAACAAAAAACAAAAAAAAATGTCCTCGGGTGAGGATAAAAAAAAAAAAAAGAAAGTCTGCCAATCCCTGGGCTGAAAGGAGGGCACACAGGATCTCTCTGTGCAGTTCTTCCAACTTTTCTGTAAGCTTGAAGTTATTTCCAAATAGAAGGTTAAAAGAAAAGGAATGCTTTCTTTATGTGAATATGCTTATTTCAAAGGAGGAATGATGAGTTTGATGTACAGTTATGTTTTCTTTCTAATAAATGTTAAATTAATGCAGGGCTATTTGGATTTCAAATTATAATCCATAGCTACTTAAATCCTTCCTAAGCCTGCACCGAGGGACACTGGCCACTTCCTCGGCCACTGGTGTCCTTTATTGAGGAACAGGGCACCCCCCAGCGTCCTTGCCTCCTTCTGTTGCACAGACCGCCCCTGGGCCTCCCAGGAGAAATGGAGCCCCAGGAAGGAACCAAAATTGGAGGTAAAAATTGGTGGCCCTGGCCAGGGTGTGTTCCGGGCATACGGTTTAGAAGGAAATCTCACCTTCTCACTGATGGGCCTCAAGTCTGGGGTGACGGTGAAGACGTTTATGAGCACTGGGAGAAAGGAGAGAGACATGTAGCAGCTCCAGGCCCTGGCCGGCCCTCCCCTCAGCCCGCTCCGCTGCCCACCTCGGTGCTGGGGCCTGTACACTGGCTTGTCGGTCTGGATAAACACGGAGGCTCCCCGGCCATCCACGGTCACTGAGGTCTGGTTGTGGAAGAGGGGACCCTCTCCTGCCCGCCGACTTTGGCCCCACACCTTCAGGAGGGCCTGGCCCCTGAGACCCATGGGCACCTGCAGGCAGAGCATGGAGCATTGGAAATGGGGTGTCACCCTGGAAGAGACCTACGTGTTGGGAAAGCAGTGTAGAGGCCTACGGTGGTGTGCTCACCTGAGGTGTCTGTGCCCCCCAGGTAACACTTGGCAGTTTCTAGAGACGTTTTTGGGTGTCACAGCTAGAAGAAGGGCATCTAGTGGGTGGAGGCCAGGAATGCTGCTCAACAGACTAGAGACTCCCAAAGGGGCTTAAATCCTTAGCTCTTAGAATGGCTCTGGATGAGCAGTTCTCAACTTGGGTTAGGGGTGGGGAAGGATTCCGCCCACCCCTGGGGAACCCTGGCAATGTTTGCAGACATTTCTAATAGTCATAATTGACGATGAGGCTGCTACTGGCATCCAGTGGGTTAAGACCCGCTGGCCCCTCTCCCAGAATTATACAGACCTTCACTGGTCTCCTGTACAAACCCACAGCATCTATCCTGGGGAGCGTGCCTTCTTGTGTGTGGTGGCGGGGACAGCACACAATCTTTCTGATGGTCAAGAAAGGGCAGCCCTGCTTTCTGATGGACAAGGAAGCAGACCTGCTCAGAGGACGCGGGCAAGGGCAGCTGTGGGGTATTTCTTGGTTTCCCAACTGCTGACATCTAGAGCTGGTTTGTTCTCGGGGGTGGGGAGGTCCTGGGCACTGCAGGGCAGCAGCCCTGGTCTCTACCCACTAGATGCCAATAGCAACCCCACCACTATTGTTGTGACACCCATAAATGTCTCCAGACATTGTCGAATATCACAGAGGGAAGGGTATAAACAACCCTCCCGGTGGGAAATACTGCCTTCAGAAAAGGGATCTGTAATTGACCTCCGTGCCACAGCTCTTAGGCACTAATGACACAACCGCTAGAAGAGGAAGCACCGCGGGCTTCATTCTGATCACTGACAGAGGGCACATTATAATTAAGGATGATTCTCAACTAAGCCCATTCATTCAGGGACTCCTTTGAGCATCTGGTAAAAGTTAAGGACTAGCTAACTCAGTAAATGCCTACAATTTTAGTACTTACAAACCCCTAGAAATCCAAGGACTCCAGTTTAAAAATCCATGTCAGAGAATTACCTACAGTGTAGTTTGGTATGTAAAATAATTTTTAAATAACAATTTTCAATGCCAACAAGGTCGCGGGAAATTTGGTCTGTAATGTATGGCAGGCAGTGCGGTGGGCGGGTAATGCTGTGTCTTCTAAAACAAAGCAGGACCACCCTGGCCAGTGGCCCAGCTGGTTAGAGCATCATCCCGATGCACAAAGGTTGCAGGTTGGATCCCCAGTCAGGGCACATACAAGAAACAACCAATGAGTGCATAAATGGGTAGAACAACAAATCAATGTTTCCCTCTCTCCCTTCTTCTCTCTCTCTAAAATCAATCAGTAAATAAGTTGTTTAAATAAAATAGAAGAAAACAAAGTAGAGGCCTAGATCCTGACCTGGTCATTCTTTTTCAGAGTGTTTAGCCAAAGGCAAGCATCCAGAATGT
Organism: Molossus molossus; assembly: GCF_014108415.1. Classification (NCBI taxonomy): domain Eukaryota; kingdom Metazoa; phylum Chordata; class Mammalia; order Chiroptera; family Molossidae; genus Molossus; species Molossus molossus. The sequence continues at coordinate 67,759,642 of NW_023425377.1, read as the reverse complement.
TGATATAGCTTTGCACACAAAGACGCCTGCAGCTTTTGGTTTACATTATCAAAACCCTGAAAACAATTTTTAAAAATCTAAACACATACAAGGTGAGAGCTTAGTAAATTAGTACAGTTGACCTTTGAACAACTTGAATTGCAGATTTTTTTCAATAAATACTGTTGGCCTTCCATATCCATGGGTTTTGCATCTGAGGATTCAACCAACTGCTGAGTGGAAACAGAATTTTTGATCTCTGGTTGGAAATGCATGGATTCAGAAGACTGACTGTATGCGCTATTCTATGTCATTTTATATCAAAAACTTGAGCATCCATGGATTTTGGTACCTGCGGGGAGTCTTGGAACCAATTCTCTTTGAATACCGAGGGAACAACTATAGTTGAGTTTTGGGGTAGTCAAAAGTCATAGATTTTCGACTGCATGGGGTGACTGGTGCTGTTAACTCCCTCGTTGTTCAATGAGCAACTGTATTACAAAAGGGGTGCAATAGGATGGAAAATACAATGATAGAGACTTGGAAACATGGAAGTATGTTTATACTATGTATTTAGAGAAAACAGCAGGAAACACCATGGTGTGTACCCTTCGATTGTAGCTATGAAAGAAAATGTCCTCATGTAGACAAGGATTTCCAGGAAACATGAAAAAATAAAAAGTGTGGCAAAGGGGATATGGGTGACTTTTCTTTTCTAAATTTTTTTCCTCATCAATCATGTTTACATTACTGTTAATGATTTTTCTCTAAACACATAAAACATCTCTTGTTTCATTTTAATTCAATTCTTTATTTCCAAGGTAGGGTTAATGATTTTAAAAAATTCATAGCTTACCTTGAGTTTGATTGTCCCTTTATCTAAAAAATGAAAATAGAAATGAAAACGGTTAAATCAGAAGCTATGTTTTCCTGCCCCTCCACTCCGACTGGGCTACAGCCTTACAAACAGGAATTTCAACCCAGAGGGATTTCCCGTAGACAAACATATACCCTGGGTCACACTGGTCTGGCCTGGGATGGGCGGGATGGGCAGAAGTGAGAGGTTTCCTCCAAACTGGTGAGAGCTAAAGGCCAGAGGGGATGGACAAGGCCAAATTATTCAGGAGAAACTGGCGGGCCTGCATGCTGATTCACATCACCCCTGGCCTCTGCCCAAGGTAAGCTGTGAGGGGAGCAAAGAGAAAACTCCAGGGAAGAGGAACAGGAGAAAGAAGAGGAGACTGAAGTCCCCAGTGGATCTTGCTCAAGTGGATCTGAATAGTCTCTTATTGTCTCTCTCTTCTACCCAAATGGAGTCATTTGCCATTCTGATACCTCTTGGGGCTTTCTGGCTTTGGGCCTTATCTAGACATCTACTGTTTCTGCCTCTCAGAATCAATTCCCCCATTTCTTACTAGCCAAACCCTGATTTCCTTGTGGGAACCACCTGCCCAGGTCCCAGTCCATGTCATTTGGTGGGGCTCTGTGCACATCTACATAGGCCTTTGCCCTGATCACAGTGATTGGCTCAGGGTTGAGCACATGATGACCCAAGAAAGGCCAACAGCACAGGCCTTGCCCTGGTCACAGGGATTGGTTCAGGGTTGAACACATGACCCAACATAAACCAATCAGTATAGGCCTTCCCCTGGCCACAGGGATTGGATCAGAGTCGAGCATATGACTCAAGATGGGTCACTCAGACGAAATCTTGGGAATCTCGGAGCTTTGAGCAGACACAGGCCCATCCAGATTGGGGATGGGGGAGCAGGAGATGGCCAGTAATGTCCATGGACTTTTCTAGTTATGAGAGCCCCTAAAGCTCTCTGTTGCTGAAACTAACCTGAGTTGGGTTTCAGGACTGGCCACTCTTCCTGCCCCCCCCAATCCCTTCTTCTAGTTTCCACTCCAGGCCAGCATCCCCATGTCCACCCAGAGGACAGGTGCTGCCCCACTAGAGCCCTGACATCATCTCTGTGTCACTGTGGCTGCATCATGCTCACGCTCCATGTGAAGAATGAGTTACCAGCCCTATCAGGCTGGGAGCCCCCGAGGCAGGGTCCTGCTCTCACCACCTTTGTCCAGGAGGCCAGCGCTATTGTTATCTGCAGTTTACCAAGCAAATGGTGGGAGAGGCTGGCTGGGGGCCTAAGCTCAGCTGTGAGCCTGGGTCTGGGTCTTACACCACACAGGGGGTGGGGAGAAAGGGATCAAAGCTCAATGAAAGGTCTGATGTGGCCTCATCCCACCTCTAGCCAAAGCTGACATGAAAGGGTCCTGACTCCACCCATATCTGCATCCATAGGACCTGGGCTGCCAAGGAACAAAGTAATCTGATTTCCCATTCTGGGGAAGTAGCTACCCCTCCTGAGCCTTACTCTCTTCGTCTGTGAAATGGGAAGAACCCAACCTGCCCTCCCTCTCCTGTTGGGGTTCTGGGGAGATGGGATGGGAGGAAGTAAAGCAGTTCCCACCCTGCCCAAGCCCTGAAAGCCAGAAAATTTCTCCACTGTGAAAAGGGAGAGGAAGCCCCCATCACACACCCAGGGACCTACCCAGGATGGCTCCCTGGATCCATGCCACTGCTTCGCCCTGGGCCACCAACTGCGCCTGAACCATGACTTCCCTTGGGGAGTTAAAGATGGTCACACTGATGACTTCCTCCACTCCCGAGCGGAAGACGGAGGGTGCAGTGATCAAATAGCCCCTACAGGAGAGGAGAACCAAGGTGAAGGCCGAGGGTTATCTGACCCACCCCTGGCCTCACTGCCACGCTAGCAGGGCCAGGGTGCACCCCAGGCTGACTCCAACCTATGCCTGACCACACCCTGAAAGCATGGTCACTTTTTTTTTTTACCTTTATTGATTTTAGAAAGAGAGGAAGTGAGAGGGAGAGAGAGAAAGAAACATAGATGAGGGAGATCATCGATTGGCCGCCTCCTGCATGCTCCCCACGAGGGACTGGGCCCACTACCTGGGCATGTGTCCTGACCGGGAATCAAACCGGCTACCTCTTGCTGCATGGGTCCACGCTCAACCACTGAGCCACACCGGCCAGACGAAAGCATGGTCACTTTATGCATATGTGTTCTTCATCAAACTGTGAGCTCTGAAGACCACGGACTGGCTTATTCACTCTGAAGCCATTAGGTAAGAATCTGGCCTCTCTGAATCTACCCAGCACCACACCCGCTTCGATCTCTGCATTCTGGCCTATGGCCTTTTCTCTGCCATTGGACATTTGCACGTGCCGCATGCACAGTCTGAAATACTCTTTCCTGTAGGCAGGACTCGACTTCATCCTCACAGCCACTCTGTGAGAAGTGCGAACACCTTCCGTTTACAGAATCAGAAATAAAGTCCTGGAGAAGCCAAGTATGTTCCTGAGTCAATGGGACACCAGGATTTGAACCCAGGCAGCCAGACTCTGGAAACCAGTGGAAAGAATCAAGGAGTTTCCCACAGCATTAATTCTAAGACTAAAATCCTGAAAACAACTAAATGACCTACACGGGGAAAGCTCCGTCAACAATGGAGTAAAAACATCTCTCTCCTTCTAAAAATCTTCAGCTTGACTATGAAGACACTTCTGGGAAAAAGGTATCAATATCTGCTTTCCAGACAGGAGAGCTGACCTTGCAGAAGGAGAAGGATGTGCACCAGGTCACACAGCCAGGCAAGAGAGGGCCGTGGGTGCCCTTAGGGCACCTGGTCTGAGTCCCAGGCCTCTCACTTGGGTTCCTGCCTCTTATATTCTGCAGCTTTCCACTGAAAATCACAAAGGCTCATCCATAACCACAGGACCTGCTCACAATGCAACAAGTACCAGCAGCAAAGGCAGCACGATTCCAACTGTGCAGAACTACGGGCACCAGAAGGAAACAGGCAAAAGGGAAAACTCTGCGCCAGGCACTGAGATTAGCAGAGATTTTCATTTCTCAAAATCCTTCTGAAACAGCCCGACATCCACACGCAAAAAGATGAATTTAGGTCCTTACCGCACATCGAACACTAAGATGAATTCAGTGTGGGTCAGAGATCTAAATGTAAAACTATAAAAGCACTAGAAGAAAACATAGGAGAAAGGTTTTGTGAACTTATGTTAGGCAAAGATTTCATGAATAAGACACTAAAAACACGATTCCAATCAATTGAAGAAATCGCTGATAAACTAGACTTCATTAAAAGTTTGGCATTTTAAAAGACACAATGGTCCCCATGAGTAGCTGGCTGCAGCACTGACACTGGGAGCCCACTGTGCTCTGTCTGGCTCGAGCAATGACCGGAATTCACGCACTCTGGGTTCCTACGTGTGCGGTCCTACTGCAGGACTAATCAGAGCCTGCAAAGATCCGGGGACTACCATCTACTGTATGACTCCAGCACTAACGAGAGTGGGCAAAGACCCTTATTTTGTAGGTGAACTGGCGAGACCCAGCAATGACTGGAATGAGTAGTGACCATGGAATCCCATGTTCTGTCCAACTCCAGCACAAGTGCCTGCCAACTGGGTTCCCGAGTGCAGGGTTTGGTTCCAGCCATGCACAGAGCATGCATTGACCCTGGGTATATAACTATACCTTCTGGAGCATGCAGTGACCCTGGGTTTCATGGGTGTTCAGATCCAGTACTGACCAGAATGTGTACTGACCCTGGATTTTATGTGTCCTGTCCAACTCCAGCACCCAACAGAGTGTGTAGTGACGCTGGGAATGGATGTGTACCATCTCGAGCATAGAAAGACCCTTGCTTTATATGTGATGTGTAGTGTCCAGCTCCAGCATCGACAAGAGGGTGCAAAGACCCTGAGCTCCCTTGTGCAGTGCTGGCCTCAGCAGTGCACAGAGTGTGCACTGATCCTGAGTACTGTGCTGTCCAGAGAACACAGTCACCCTAGGGACGTGCTGTTACCATTGACCCAGGCAAACAGTGACTCTGAGCTCCTGTGTCCTGTCTTGCCATTGCACTGGAATGTGGCCTCATTTAGGACACAGTCTTTCCATCCAGCTCCCATGTGCTGAGTGTGGAAGAGCACCTGGGGAATACAGAATCCACATGTTTGTTTTCCTTGGTCATCTTTAGAGCCCTTATCCTGATCTAAGTTAGCATCTTCACCCAAAGGTCCAGAGGAACACTGGAACCAAATGACTTCCCTGTGGGTCAGAAGCTGCAGCTAGTAGTATGCTCACCAGCCAGTCACTGTCAACCCTGGCATTTGGGCTGACACTGGCTTCTTATCCTTTGGACCCAGAAAAGGTGGTGTTTATTAAAGAATAGACAGCGTTGGTCTCAACAACAGTGTGCAAATCCATGCTGTTTTCTAGCATGGATTTCTCATGAAAAAACCACATGGGGCACAATCCAGAACTTTTCCTAAAATGAGATCCTTCAGGCTGGTGGACTGAGGCTGAGGCCAGCTAATCTCAAACTCCAAGTCAATCATTGTGTCTCCCAGCCTGGGGGCTCCATTTCACTCAACAGTGGTAAGATCCCAGGGCTAATTTAGTTGGACACTGTTTAAAACTCTTCAACAATCCTAGCTGGTTTGGCTCAGCAGTTGGAGTGTTGCCCATGGACCAAGGAGTCTTGGGTTCAATTCCAGTCAAGGGCATGTACCTTGGTTGCAGTTCAGTCCCTAGCCCTGGTGGGGGTGGTATGGGAGGCAACCAATCAATGTCTGTCTCTCTCTTTCTTTCCCGTCCCCCGAAATGGAAAAATATCCTCGGGTGAAGATTTTTAATAAGTAAATAAGTAAATAAATAAATAAATAAAACTCTTCAACAAAGGGACTCTGGACTTGGTCCTTATAAGGCAGGGTCTCTCATTTAGGGCTGTGTCCTGTTGTGTGTTGGGGGCTGACCGGTACGTGGCAGAATGTTTAGCAGCATTCCTGGCCTCTACCCAGTAGATTCCACCAGCATTGCCTCCCCTGGATGTGACAACCCCAGAATGCCTCTGGACATTACTGAATGACCCCAAAGGGACAAAAATTGCTCCCTGGCTGAGAACTGATATTCTAAAAGGTGTCCCATCAGCACAAAAGTTTGCTGGGTTCCAACTTCACAAGGCCCAGGGGAGGAAAATCCCATTGCTCAAGTTCAGTGTGGTACCTTACTTTTCTTATTGAATTTTCTTTTTTTAATCCTCCCCCAAGGATATTTTTCCACTGATTTTCAGGTGGAGTGGGAGAGGAAGAGAGAGAAACATCAACATGAGAGAAATACATGGATTGGTTGCCTTTAGCAGGACCCCCAGCCAGGGCCAGGGACCAAACCACTACCAAGGTTCATGTCCTTGAACAAATTCAAACCCACGACTCCGGCCCACGGGCCGAAGCTGTAACCACTGAGCAGTACCGGCCAGGGCTTACTTTTCAAATTGTGATGCCAAAGGAGTAGTGGGGCTGGAGGTGCCACCACCACCCACCCAGTCTCACTGGTGATTTGTTTTCTGGTAACTCCTAAACAAGAACCAGCCACCTCAAAAAGGCCAAGCCGGACAAAACGGCTGAGCTTAGGCAGCTGCAGGCAGCCCCCTGAACCCACAGACTTACAGGGCTCACCCGAACTTGGCAGGTCTGGAAAAATTCCCTGTGAAGCCAGCTAATGGGAAATTCTCCTTAGCAGCTAGTTAATTCACCTCCTCACTGTGTCAATCCACCAGAAGCTCTGTAAGCAAACTCCAAGAAAAATGTGGAAGCCAAACAAACACTTCCTCCCCTCCACCAACAGCGCACCCTTCCTAGGAAAACGAACTCTCCCATTTCTCAGCCAAAACGCGAACCTCTTACCTTCATGCCACGGACAACTTGAAATCACCACCTCAGACGACAGCCCTGCTCATCCAAGGGGGAGAGGTGGGGTAGGTGGGCTCGCAGCCTGAGCTCTGGGGAGCCCCTGTACCTCCAGCGGGCCGCTTCTGAAGCCTCAGTGTGCCCCCTTTTCCCAGTCCGACCGGTAAAGATTGGGGGACAAGAATCTAGGTTCCACCCAGTGCTGAGGCTGTGTGGCCTTGGACGGGTCGCTGCACCTCTCTGAGCCAATCTCAGAGACTCCCACCCCAGGAGGCCAGCCAACTCTGTCGCCCGAGGCTACTCACGGGGCCTGGGGCTGCGCGGCGTGCACGCCGTCCCTCGGCGACAGCAGCAGCAGCAGGAGCCGGAGCAGCGGCCCAAGCAGGGCGCCCCACATTTTCCCGCTCCACGGAGACGCCGCACCCAGGGAGGGGGCTGGGGCCGTGTTGGGCCGGGTCTGGGGTCCGAGTACCTCTGTCCCCGCTGCGCCGTCGGGGGTCCTTTGTTCGCAGCCCCCTTGCCTTGCGCCCGGCGCCATGCGCCCTGCTCCGCGCCCGGCCAGGCTGGGGCAGCGGGGACCAGCCCCCTACCCGGACCGCCTTGGCCCCGGACCCGCCCCACGGGCCCCGCCTCCGCCCCGCCCCTGAACGCATCCCCTCCACCAACTCTCCCCACTCCCTCGCGAGACCCGCTCCCTGCCCGGATGCACCCCGAGACCCAGCCCATCCCCTTCCCTTCATCGACCTGGTCTGTCTCCTTTGCCCCCCACAACCTGGCCCAATATCCTCCCCAAACTCGCTTCCTCCCCGGACTGTCCCCCTATCCATCCTGCGGGTCCGCCTCCCAAGCCGCCCACCCACGGCCCCTCCGTGGACACGGGCGGGTCCCTGCCCCTGCGCCGGAGTGCTGCGTCTCTGCGCCCTCTTCACCTCCCACCATGCAGGGCTCGCTGTGTCCTCCCCAACTCCACCCTCTCCCCACAACCTGGAGAGTTGTGCAAGGCAAGTCCTTTGGAGAGGCTAAGGCTGGCTAGGGTGCCAACCTTCCAGGCCTGCAGCTGCCTCCAAGCCCCCGATTGCCTGTCCTCACCTCTGCCTTCTCCCCACCCCAGGGATCTGCAAATCCCCTGGCCAGGCCCCTCCCTCTCTGAACCTCTTTTCCCCTCTGGCAAACAGCAGGGGTGGGCTACCCCTTCTTCCTCTCTTGAGGGCAAGGTGTTCCCTCCTGCCTCTCCCAGTGTCTCCAGCTCAAAGATGGTCCCTCTGTTGTAGGTTCCTCTGGTGGGGGCACCTCCTTTCCATGTCATATTCAAGTCCTCTCCCCACTCCCTCCAGTATCGCCCCTGACAACTGGCCTGAGGCCTCTTTAGTGTCTGTTGAGATCAAGTCCAAACTTGGGGCTGCCCTGAGGCTCTCCTGATGGCCCAGCCTTAACCTAGTTCCTCCTGCACCCTGTGCTGACCCCACTGCCTGTCCTTGTTCAAACTGTGCCCCTCTACCCTCCTGTGCCTGCCCAACTCCTACTCCTTCCGGAACCCTCTCTGCTGCCAGGCACAGTGGGCTCTCCGGGCAGCCACTTCCACCAGCTTTCCCCACAGGCTTTGGACCAAACCCTGGGAAGGCAGTGGGGACTTCAGGACGCACAGGATCTGCCAAATCAGATGATGGAGGGGGCAGTGCAGGAACTGGAGTAGATGAGGCAGGGGCAGTGGTGGTGCAGAGTATGGTACACACCATACTCGCATTCCCTGTCTGGTAGAGGCATGGGAGGAAGAGCACAGAATGAATTTCCTGCGCCTGCGGTAACAAATTACCATAAATTTGTTGGTATAAACAATAGGACTTTAGACAACCCACAGGATGGGACAAAATATTTACAAGTAATATATCTGGTGAGGGATTACTATCCAGAATATATAAAGAGTGCCCACAATTCAACAACAAAAAAGCATGTAACCCAATTCAACAATTGGCAAGTGCTCTGAACCGACATTTCTCCCAAGAAGACACACAAATGGCCAACAAACACGTGAAACATTACTAATCAGCAGGGAAATGCAAATCAAAATCACCATAAGATACCACTTCATACCTACATAATGGTATTTTTTTTTAGATAGACAATAACAAGTGTTGCTGAGGATGTGAAGAAATTGGAATTTGTGTGCACTGCTTGTGGAGATGTAAAATGGTGTAGCCTCTGTGGAAATAGTCTGGCAGTTCCTCAGAAAGTGGAGCATAGAATCACTATATGATCTAGTTATTCCACTTTTGGGCATATACCCAAAAGACAGACTGTAAGTAAGCATTGGGCTAAGTAGCAATGTTTTCAACAGAGAAAGGGCATGCATTAAGTGTAGGGATGCAAGAGTTAGCATATAAAAATAGAGTTATATTTGAATCTCAGATAAATGACAAAAATTTTAGCATAAATATGTCCCATGTAATATTGGAGCGGTCACTCACTAATCTGCCCTGTGCTCCCATATGGCCCGTTCTCATCTTTTAGGTCCCACCTGAGGGCTTTGTCATTGTGAAGCCTCTCCCAGAGGGCTCCCTCAGCTGGATGACTATGCCTCAAATGAGTCCCTGTAATGTGTGGTCTATACATACCCACCTCACCTGAAGGGCCATGCACCCAACCATCACAGCTGGGGACTGTCTACACCTGTCCACCTCACCTGGAGGCTGTCTGCACCTGCCCACTTTACCTAGAGGCTGTGTGCACCTGCTCGCTTCACGTGGGGGCCATGAACCACCGGATGAGTGCATGTGTGTCTGTCCTAGGGAGAGGGTGGAGGTGCCATCTGCAGCCCTTCTTACCAGCACCAGAGCTCCCAAGCATAGCTTGGAGTCAGACACCTCCAGGCACCTTCCTTAGTCTCTTAGGCTGCCACCTGGGCCCCACCATTTATTCACTGGAGGTTCCCATGAGATGAGAACAGGGACCAGCCTCTCACAGCACTTAGGCCACTGCTGATGTTTGATGAGAAAACTGAAGCCCAGATAATTCAGCACTAAATGGGAGCCCGGGCCACTTATGTCTTCTGGGCAAACAGGCTAGAAATTAAAGCACCACAGTGAATGCCCTGGCCTGCCTCAGCTCCACCAGCCAATTCTATACTGGGGGAAGATGCCAACTCAGTGCCAGAAATGTTTTGGACATGCCCTAGGTCAGGAAGGACTAACGAGGCACCAGGCTGCTAGCAGCTCAAACATACAACGGGAGCCTGAGAGGGGCTCCCACTCTCTGCTCTTCGTGGTGGACTCACCTGGTCCTGCAGGGAGTGGGTTCGCAGGGGGCAGAGCCTGGGATGGCTGTCTGGCCAACTGCATGTCCAACCCAGATGAGGTGGACAGCCCCCAAGTGAGGTAGACAGGTGTAGACAGCCCCCAGATGAGGGGGAAAGGTGTAGACAGCCCCTGGGTAAGGTGTGCAGGTATGGACAGCCCCCAGATGAACTGAGCAGATGTATACAGAATGCCAGGTAGGGTGGGCAGGTGTAGGCAGCCCCCAGGTAAGGTGTACTGGTGTAGAGAGCGCAGAGGTGAGGTGACTACGTTCTCCCCTTGTTTCCTTCTCTCATCCGTGTCTGTGGACCGTCCACCGGGTGAACCAGGTGTTTGAAGATGGACCAGAGTGCCTAGCCCCGAGCCGCTCACAATGTTTAGGAAAATCAGTTCTAACAGGTGGGTTCTGGAACTTCTGATGATAGAACTTACATCAGAGGGCCCCAGTGGGGACCGGAACCTGATGTAAAACCAGCCCTGAGCCCAGGGAGTAGCTGATAGTCACATAGAGCACCTCCTCCTGTAGTGAACATGGGAACTTCCCAGGTGTGGCTCTGGGGCCAGGCATCCGGAAGCGGGAGGGACAGTTCCCACGCACTGCTTTGTAGAAGACATTCCACTGCTCCTTCGTGCAAACCTTTCAAGGCTCCCTCGCCCTCCTGACTCCCTAGGCCACTTCCCACCCAACCCTGGGCACTGGGTCTCCCACTGCCCTTTGAGCCAGGTGGGCCCACTCCCACCTCCTCCAGCCCATCCCTGGTCACTTGGGGCATCTCGTGGGCTTTAGCTCCAGGGAGCAGACCTCAGGCCTCGCCACCTTCCTCCTCTACCATGGTACTCTTTCCTTCTTTGTTAAAAGCTTTATAGCCCTGACCAGTTTTGCTCAGCGGTTAGAGCATCGGTCGGCAGACCAATGAGTTGCGGGTTTGAGTCCAGTCAAGGGCATGTACCTCAGTTGCGATTCGTCCCTGGCCCTGGTTGGGGTCGTGCGGAAGGCAGCCACTCAATGTGTCTCTTTCATGTCTATGTTTCTTTCTCTCTCTCGCTCCCACTCTATCTGAACAAAAATGGGAAAATGTCCTCAGATGAGGATAAAAGAAATTAAAATAAAAGATTTATAGAGATAAAATTTACTTCCCATAAAGTTCACCCACTTAAAATGTACAATTCAACAGTTTTTAGTATATTTACAGAGTTTTGCAACCATCACCATAACCTAATTCTAGGACATTTCTATAATCCCCAATGGAGATCCCGTCCACATGAGTAGTCACTGTCCATTCCCCTCCCCCAGCGCCTGGCAGCCACTAATTCACTTGTAGTCTCTATGCATCTGTCTCTTCTGGACACTTCATATAGATGGACTCATGTATCATGTGGGCTTGGGGACTCGCTTCTCTCACTCAACGTGATGTTTCCGAGGTCCGTTCCCGAGGCTCTTCCCAGCCTGTGAAACTAAGTGGAGAAAACCAACCATGTTTCTGCTGAGGACAGGGAAGGGCCTCAAAGTCTCTGACATGAAAAAGACCAACAACAGTGTCAATAATAGTAACAGTTGGCCTTTATGGGGTGAACACCATGCACTGGGTATGAACTGTGTTTTGTTTTGTTTTGTTCTCATAACTACCTTGCGTGAGGACCGTGGTCCCCAGTCCTCAGGACACTCACTGGGTACCCAGAGACAGAGCTGTGATCTCACTGCCCCCCACCCTCCCTTGCCCACAGACCCAGCAACCAGCCTCCCTTCTGCCCCTGGCTTTGCCCATTCCTTCCGAGGGGGGGGGGGAATGGCTGGCAGCCTCCCTGCGCCTGTGGAGAAGGGGGTTGTTACCCGAAATGGCAGCCTTGGGTTTGGGCACCAGGCAAAGAATTTGGCCCCAACTTAAATGTTCTCACCACTTCCAAAAATAAAAAAGATAAACAAGGCACTGTTTTTCAGTCTGATGTACTAATTTTTTTTTATCCTCACCCAAGGACATTTTTGCGTTTATCTTCAGATAGAGCGGGAGGGAGGGGGGAAGAGAGAGAGAGAAACATCGGTGTGAGAGGGACATCTCGAGTGGTTGCTACCCACAAAACCCCAACCGGGGCCGGGGACAAACTGTAGCTGAGGTACGTGCCCTTAACAGGAACCGAACTCAGTACTCTGGTCCGCAGGCTTATGCTCTAACTGCTGAGCCAAACAGGCCAGGGTTGATGTACTAATTTTTAAACTTTTTCAAAAATCCTCTATTGAGCCCTGGCCGGTTTGACTTAGCGGTTGGAGCGTCAGCCTGTGGACCAGAGAGTCCCGGGTTTGGTTCCAGCTAGGGGCACATGCCAAAAAAAAAAAAATCTTCTATTAGTATTAGTGTACAAACTAAACTTTGCATTTCATGTTGCAATTTAAGTTATCCACTGACTGTTAGGCCAGAGTAGTATAACTAAGTTCCCAATTTAAATCTACAATCCTTCTATTAAGAATCAAATCTCTAAAAAAAAAAAACTCTTCTTTACCATTAATAAGCCACAAATGATCTGTTTTATAATACTGCGGTTAATTTGCTATTATAAAGATTTTGTCAGTAAAAAAAATCAAGTGCTGTTAAAATTGGGGGGAAGGAGGTTGGCTTCTGTCGTGAGCTGAAGTGTGTCCCTCCCCCAACCCCAGATTTATGTCTGAGCCTTAATCCCTGCCCTGGAACCTGTGAGTGTGACCTTTGTTGGAAATAGGGTCTTCAGCCCCAGGGCTCACGGCTCACCTGGATGCCTCACTGTCAAATGAGACGTGGGGAGATGTGGAATGAAAAGACATTGGGGGTGGTGGTGAAGAATTACAGGAAAAAGCTCAGAATGAAGCATGCCAAATAGCTTCTCTCCAGTGTGTCTTCCCTCCAGCATGTAACACTTTTTATCTCTCTATTCGAGGACACCATGTTTTTTCACAAGTTATTTTGCATAAAATGTCTTTAGAAAGCTTTAAGAAATATTCTGGTTCATAATTGCAGAATATTTGCAGAGTGCTTTTGCTCGGCCCCTCCCGGTCCCCTTTGGAACTCCACATATCCGTCCTCCACCCTGACGCCAACCTACCGACAGTGTTCCCAACAGCCTCCTTTCCCGATGTCCCTTGAGGCAGCTCTGGGAGGCTGCTGCGAGGGCTGCCATGTGACTGCATGAATCGCTGGCCCGCGGCCAGGTCAGCTCTGGACCCAGAGGCCACAGGCTTCTAACTCTTCGGGAGGGAAAGTGTGGTGCTGACAGGAAAATATGTGTTTGGTTTGTAAGTTAAGCTAACCCACTGTGGAAATCATTGAAGAGACAGTAAAATGGAAACCCGTGTGGTCATGATGTTGGCAACACTCCCAATTGGCTTTGCTGAACAACAGGGCGGGTGCAGTCCTAGGGGGCTCAGCAGAAAGCTGATGGACATGACCTGCAACCTTTTTGCCTTCTGAAATCATCAAGCATCTGCTGAATGAGCTGTTTAGGAAAGGGGCCTGGGCCAAGGTCATGGAGGGAGCGGGGTGTGGAGTGGGGGTGGATAAGGCCCTTTGCATCAGAAACATACATGAGTCATTTTCAATCAATCAAAAAGAGGAAGAGAGACCAAATGCAGTTAATGAATGCTCTAACAGCATGCTGTGACAGAGCACTTTTAGAAATCAGGCTGGGCCACTGTGAAGCCTTGGAGACGCCTGAAACGTTCATCAGAATGGCCAAGTAAATAAGGTAACCTTTGCAAAATGAGATATCAGGCAGCTGACAATAAAAGCAAAGGAGCCATATGTGCTGACATGGCAAGATATATAATAGGTTTTATATGAAAGAAACTGCTGCAAAAATAGTTAGTATGTGTTTCCTGTGGCTACTGTAACAAATCACCACAAACCTGGGGGCTCAAAACAACACAGATTTATTATCTTACATTTCTGGAAGCCATAAATCTGACATCAGTGTTACCAGGCTAAAGTCAAGGTGTCAGCAAAGCTAGTTCTTTCTGGAGGCTCCAGGGGAGAATCTGTGTTCTTGCCTTTTCCAATGTCTGAAGCTGCCTAAGTCGCCTGGCTCATGAACCCTTCCTTCCTGCACCACTCCAAACTCCTGTTTCCATTGTCACATCTACGACTTCTCTGTGAAATTGCCCTCTGCTGCCCTCTGATAAGGACACTTGGCATTACATTTAGGACCCATCAAATACAATATTTAAAGGTCCTTCTGATAACTGAGGCAGTTAAATGACTAATGGTCAGGGAGCGTATATAGCTTGGAGACGCTAGACAACAGGGCGATTCACACCCTAGGCGGATGCAGCAGGATAACACAGGATTTCATCACGCTACTCAGAATGGTATACAATTGAAAACTTACTGTTTATTTTCTAATTTTCCATTTAATGTTTTCAGATCATGGTTGGCCAGGGAAAATTGAAACCTTGGAAAGCAGAACGGTGGAGGCGGGGAGCACTGCTGTACAGGGAGACACTACCTGCAGGGAGAAGGCAGCATTCTTGAAGAGTCTTATTTTGCCGGAATGTTAAAAGTGAGAGGAGCCCTGGCCAGTTTGGCTCAGCGGTTAGAACGTCGGCCTGCGGACCAATGAGGCACAGGTTTGATTCCGGTCAAGAGCATGTACCTCTGTTGAGATTCATCCCTGGCCCTGGTTGGGGTCATGCGGGAGGTAGCCACTGGATGTGTCCCTTTCACGTCGATGTTTCTCTCTCTCTCTCTTCCTCCCACTCAACCTGAACAAAAATGGAAAAATGTCCTTGGGTGAGGAAAAAAAAAAAGTGAAAGGAAAACTAAATGACTCTTTCCCAGAAGTTTCCCACCATAACCGTGCAATTGAGCACTGGGAGGGGGAAAGAACCACAAAGGGGGAGGAACGATGAAGATCAGCCTGGGTCCCTTGTAATGGGTTGTGATGGGCTGGATACAGGCATTGCGAGAAGCCAAATCCAATCTGGGTCCCAGCAAGGGTGCCTCGGCCTGTGTTCCAGATCCACAGTGGCTGTGCTCACAGTGCCGGCATATGCTCTAAATTGATCAGGGTCAGAGGTTCACTGAACTAATCTTCAAATATCAGGGGTCTCTGCGACTACCAAGGAGGGACTTCCGGAACTGCCTGGAATCCAATCAGTTCCAATTAGGCAAAAGGCAGGAATGTGGGCTGGGCTGGAGCAGCAGGGAAACAGCTTCTCTGCAGGAGAGGAGGCCCAGACTGGGCTCCCCATGGAAACAGGACACAGGGAGGGAGAGAGGGATTCCTGGCCTCGTGGTCAGTGGAGGCTGCCAGGTGATCTAGCAACACCATCCTTTATAGTTAATCCCATTATTCAAAAGCTGTGTTTCAGTGGACCAGACAGAGAAAGAACAAGTACTATGTGATTTCACTTAGATGAAGTCCCTAAAATAGGCAAATCCATAGTGACAGAAAGAGGTTACCATGGGCTGGGGGAGAAGGGATATAGGGAGTTAGTGTTTAAAGAATGAGGAGTTTATGTTGAGAATGATGAAAATTTGGGTGTAGATGATGGTGATGGTTACACAACACTGAATGCGTTTAATGCCACCTGTAGTACACTAAACAATAGTAAAAATCATAAATATTATGTGTAGAGTCTACATACTGCATTCTTTAATGGAAAAGAAAACAAAAGACAAACTGGGCACTTGGGTATAGAAGCCAGCTTCCTTGAAGTGGTTGTCACTGTCCCTGTTTGTAGTGGATGGATGTACAGTCCAGGGATATGGTGCCATTTACCCCATGGTCACCTGGAGCACAGCCTCTCGCTCCACAGTCCCTCACCCCCACTCACCTTCACGGTGATGCCTCAGGGTCAAGTGGAGTCTGTGATTTGCCGGCACAAACCTATCCTGGTCCCCTAGCCATGGCAGGTGCTCTGGGGTGTCTGAACCTGAGTTTATGGGAGGTGACATGATCAAGATCATTCCTTCTACCTGTTCTGATGGTGGCCCGATCCAGCTCTAACAGGTCATGTCAAGGCATTCTCGCATGTAGGGTCCTTTCTTCCCCAAATCATCCGGGTACCGGCATGTGGTGGCCACCGCTCCTGCCTGGAATTGAGGCAGCCTGGGAGGAGATCAAAAGCCGCCTTTTGTCCAAACTCACTAAACAATCTTAGGCCAGAGGAACCCCCCATCCATGCAGTGAGGGGTAAATCTAGGAGGCAGAGGTGGTCCCTGAAACCAAAGTCATAGCACCCTCTTTTTCCCATGGAAGCCCCTCATGTCTTTGATTGGACCCTGTATTTTTTCCCTAGGGCCACTGCAACAAATAGCTTTAAACAACAGAAATTTATTCTCTCTCAGCTCTGGAGGCTGGAAGTCTGAAGTCAAGGTGTCAGCAGGGTCACACTCCCTTTGAAGGCTCAAGGGGAGGATCCTTCTTTCCTCTTCCAGCTTATGAGGGCTCCCAGAATTTCTCACCCCAATCTCTGCCTCTATTGTCACATGGCCTTCTCCTCGTCTCTGTCTTAAATCTCCCTCTGCCTTTCTCTTGTAAGGACACTGGTCATTGGATTTAGGTCCCACCTGGATCACGCAGGATGAGCTCACCTCAAGATCCTTCACTTAATTACATCTGCAAAGACCTTTTCCAAATAAGTTCACAGTCACAGGTTCTGGGGGTCCAAGTTCCATGTGGATGCCACCTGCGGACTGCAGGCACCATTCACTCCACTGCAGCCCCCAAGCACATTCGCTTCGAAGACCAGGCTGAGCCTTATCAGCTCTCGAGGTGAATCTCATTCTCTTTATCTCCTGTCCAGATAGTGCCCCAAACAGACTCAACCTTCCCATGATGCAGATTCTCTTGGAAGACCAACTACCTCAGAACTGTAGACTCCACCACAGATAACCAACACTCAAATGTTCCACGACATAGCTGGGCAGTCTGCACAGGGCAATAGTCCAGAGCGCTGAGCTGAGCAGCACCTGGAGAGCTAGGACTCACACCCCGCCCCAGCTGACGCTGGTGCAGCACCAACACACGAAGTAAAGTGTGCTGTGCCTTAGATGCTGTGACATTCTAGGATTCTTGACTCAGAAAGATGCCTACAATACTGCAGATGAAAGACAGTCAGGTTACAAATGTACAATTCCACTCCACTTTGTCTAAAATCCTATTAGAATTGTATGCTCCAAAATGCAAATCATGCCGATTTCTCACGGGTAACCATTTTGGATGATTTGTAATTCTCCTTTGACCGTCTCAATTTTCTACAATAAACTTGTCAAAAGAAGTGCACCGAGATGTAATAAAGAAACACTAAAACAGTAACTTTTTTTAAAATCCTCACCCGAGGGCATTTTTGCATTTATTTTCAGATAGAGCGGAAGGGAGAGAGGGAGGAAAAGAGAGAGAGAAACATCAATGCGAGAGAGACACATCGACTGGTTGCCACCCACACGACCCCAACCAGGGCTGGGGACAAACTGCAACTGCGGCACATGCCCTTAGTGGGAACCGAACCCCGGCCTCTCTAGTCTGCAGGCTGACGCTCTAACCGCTGAGCCAAACTGGCTAGGGCTAAAACGCTAGTCTAATCTGTGAGTGGTGATGCTTTATTTTATTTTATTTTACTTTATTTTTTATCCTCAACCGAGGACAATTTTCCATTTTTTGTTCAGATAGAGTGGGAGGGAGAGAGAGAGAGAGAAACATCGACGTGAGAGAGACACATCGACTGGTTGCCACCCACACGACCCCAACCAGGGCTGGGGACAAACTGCAACTGCGGCACATGCCCTTAGTGGGAACCGAACCCCGGCCTCTCTAGTCTGCAGGCTGACGCTCTAACAGCTGAGCCAAACTGGCTAGGGCTAAAACGCTAGTCTAATCTGTGAGTGATGATGCTTTATTTTATTTTATTTTACTTTATTTTTTATCCTCACCCGAGGACAATTTTCCATTTTTTGTTCAGATACAGTGGGAGGGAGGGAGAGAGAGAGAAACATCGACGTGAGAGAGACACATCGAGTGGTTGCCACCCACACAACCCAACCAGGGCCGGGTACAAACTGCAACCAAGGTACGTGCCCTTAGCGGGAACCGAACCCAGGTCTTTCTGGACCGCAGGCTGACACTCTAACCTCTGAGCCAAACCAGCCAGGGCAATTTTTTTAGTATGCAAAGACATGAACAATTCCATGTAAATTGATGGTGATGGACAGAACTGACCAGAGGGAGCTGAGACTAGGGAAGCTGGTGAGCCAGGGGAATTGCTGCCCACTACAGGCCTTAGGGAGAATCTCCAGCATCAGGACCAGAAGATGGAAGATGGAAGATGGAAGATGGAAGATGGAAGATGGAAGATGGAAGATGGAAGATGGAAGATGGAAGATGGAAGATGGAAGATGGAAGATGGAAGATGGAAGATGGAAGATGGAAGATAGAAGATGGAAGATGGATTCATTAAAGCCAGACGGTAGGGCAGGGTAAGACCCCTATGTACAGCGCCCTGATTTCTACAAGGCCCCATTCCTCATCTCCTGGAAGATGGTCCAGTAGTAGTCCCTCAGCAACACTTTCCTCCCCCACCCTTAGCCCCAGGGAGGGGTGTCATCCACTTTGGGCCCCCTGTTCATCCCTCAACTGTCCTGAGTGTCACCCCACCCCCATCCTGGGATGGTCACCATAGATAAAAGGCAATAATAGATCCACTATTATGTGCCCACCACCCAAGTTAAGGAATCTACTGCTCCCTGACTGAAACTTCCTTTCTGAAAGTAATCATAATTTGCACGTGACAATTGTCTTTTTCTTTCTTTCTTTTTTTGGTCAGTTCCACTACCTTTCTGTGGAGCCCTCACAAAATTTTTAAGATTTTGAAAAACCTGAGTGTCACCCACATATAGCCTGGTTCTAACTGTCTTCCAGCTCCCAGTGTTGCTATTGAGTTTTCAGACACCACTGATGTTGGTGCTTGTTATTCTTCTCTGCAAATTTGAAAATCTTTAATCCTTAGTATTCTGAAATGTATTTTGACTTGTCCAGGGAGACAGGCAGCTTCTAACACAGCACCCACTGATTCCACTTCTGGTCCTCATGCCCTTGTGTTATTTACTCTTCTCAAGTATCTTTCTTCTAAGTAATAGAATACAGCCACTTTGAGGGATGTCATTTTCATGATCAGGATCCTAAAGATGGTCACTCCATCTTGCTATCCGACTCCACCTCCTGCTGACTTTGTGTTGGAGATGTTTGCATGGAACTGAAGGTGACCTCTAACAAGGGACATCATCGGCAACAGCCAGCAAGAGACAGTGGCCCTCAGTGGAACAGTGTTCAATGAGGAAGTGAATTCCACCAACAAGAAGTTAGGTGAGCCTGGCCAGTTTTGCTCAGTGGTTAGAGTGTTGGCCTGTGGACCAAAGGGTCTTATGTTTGATTCCAGTTGAGGGCATGTACCTGGGTTGCAAATTGATCCTTGGCCCCGGTAGGGGTTGTGCAGGAGGCAACCAATTTATGTGTCTCTCACATCAATGTTTGTCTCTCTCTCTCCCCCACTTCCTCCCTCCCTTCCACTCTATCTAAAATCAATGGGAAAAAATACATATCCTCGGGTGAGAATTAACTAACTAACTAACTAAATAAATAAATAAATAAATAAATAAGAAGTTAGGTGAGCTTGGAAGCAGATGATTCCTGTCAAGCCTTTGGATGAGACCTTGGCAGGCACCTTGATTACAGCCACATGAGACCATGAAGAAAAGGACCCAGCTGAGCTGTACCCAGATTCCTGACTCAGAGAATCTGTAATAAATGTATATTGTTTTTTAAAAATATATCTTACGCCCTGGCCGGTTTGGCTCAGCGGTTAGAGCGTCGGCCTGCGGTCTGGAGAGACCCAGGTTCGGTTCCCGCTAAGGGCACGTATATCGGTTGCAGTTTGTCCCCGGCCCTGGTTGGTTGTGCGGGTGGCGACCACTTGATGTGTCCCTTTCACGTCGATGTTTCTCTCTCTCTCTCTGTTCCTCTCTCTCCCTTCTACTCTACCTGAACAAAGAATGGAAAAATGTCCTCGGGTGAGGATGATAAAAAAAAACAAAAAAACATCTTACTGCTCTGGCCAGTTTGGCTCAGCGGTTCGAGCGTCAGCTTCCAGTCCAGAGAGACCCGGGTTCAGTTCCCGCTAAGGGCATGTACCTCGGTTGCGGTTTGTCCCCAGCCTGTGCGGGAGGCAGCCACTTGATGTGTTCCTTTCACGTCAATGTTTCTCTCTCTGTCTCTCTCTTCCTCTCTTTCCCTCCCACTCTGTTTGAGCAAAAATGGAAAAATGTCCTCGGGTGAGGATTAAAAAAAAATACATCTTACTGATTTTTTTAAAGAGAGAGGAAGGAAGGGGAAGAGACAGAAACATCAATTAGCTGCTTCCTGCACACCACCTGCAAAAAAATTTTTTTCTTTTAATATGTTTTTATTGATTGTTTTTTAGAGAGAGAAGGGAGAGAGAGAAATATCAATGTGAGAAATATCGATCGGCTGCCTTCTGCACACCCCCTACTGGGAATCAAGCCTGAAACCCAGCTATGTGTCCTGATCAGGAATCAAATCGGTGACTTCTGGGTACATGGCATGACACTCAACCAACTGAGCCACAGTGGCCAAGACAAATGCATCTTGTTTTGATCTGCTATGTTTGGGATAATTTGTTACACAGTAATAAGTAGCTAATACACTCCTGTGTGCCTTTTCTTATTCCCTGAATTGTGCCCTCAGTGGGCCCTCTGCAATCTGCTATTCTTTCTTTCATACTTCCTTCTTCTGTTTCCTCCATTTACCATTCCACTGGTCAGATTTAAAACCTCCTGGATGGAATCTTAATTTTTTTTTAAAAAAATCCCTCTCTTCTGTTTTCCATTTTTGTTCTTTTTATTCTGCTTTCTAGGAGATTTTTCACCATTTTACCTTTCAATCCTACTATCGGATTTTTTGTTTTGCTGTATTTTTTTTTTCATAGTATCCCAATCTTTTTTATTTTTAATCCTCACCCGAGGATATTTTGGATATTTTTTCATTTATCTTCAGATAGAATAGGGAGGGGGGAGACAAGGAGAGAGACACATCGACTGGTTGCCTCCTGAACAACCCTGATCAGGGCTGGGGACCAAACTGCAACTGAGTATGTGCCCTTGACCAGAATCAAACCCATGACTCTTTGGTCTGCTGGCTGATGCTCTAACTGCTGAGCCAAACCGGCCAGGGCCCATTCTTTTTTTAAAAAATATGTTTTTATTGATTTTTTAGAGAGAGAGAAACATCAATGTGAGAGAGAACTATTGATCGGCTGCCTCCTGCACGCCCCCTACTGGGAATCGAGCCTGAAACCAGCTATGTGCACTGATCAGGAATCAAACTGGGACCTCTCAGCCCATGGGACATGCTCAATCTGGCTGGGCTTTATTTTTTTAACCTTCTTTAACTGTATAGTTCAGTGACGTTTACTACACTTACCTTCTGCAACCATCACCACTATCTAGTTCCAAAATTTTTCTTCATCCAACAGAAACTCTGTGTTCACTAGCAATAACGTCCTGTTCTCCATCTGCCAGCGCCTGGCAACCTCTATTCTACTTTCTGTCTCCATGACTTTGTCTGTTCTAGGCACCTCATATGAGTGGAAGCATACAATCAATACTTGTCCTTTAGTGTTTGGCTTCTCTTCCTCAGCTCAGTGTTTCTGAGGTTCACCCACACTGTAGCACGTGTCAGTGCTTCACTCCTTTGTATAGTGAATAATATTCCATTGTGTGGACACAGCACATTCTGTTTATCCACTCATCTGTTGATGGACATTTGGATTGTTTCCACCTTTTGGCTACTGTAAATAGTGCTGCTATGACCATTTACATGTACGTTTTTTAGTCCCTGTGCTATAGACAATATTTGTGACCCCATAAAACTCATGTTAAAACCCTAACCCCCAATGTAACGGTATTGGGAGGTGGGGCCACTGGGGTGATTAGGTCATGATGGTGGAATTCTCATGAACGGGTTTAGTGCCTTGATATAAGGGGCCCCAGAACACTTCCTCACCTCTTCTGCCATGTGAGAACATCGGGAGCGAACGGCCATCTATTAACCAGGAAGAGGGCTCTTACCAAACACCAAATCTGCCAATGCCTTGATCTTGGACTTCCAGCCTCCAGAACTGTGAGAAATAAGTTCCTGCTACTTGTAAGCCACCCAGTCTGTGGAATTCAGTTATAGCAGCCCAAACAGACTAAGCCCAAACCTGTTTTCAATTCTTTTGCGTATATGCCTAGGAGTGAATTGCAAAGGTGAGTAACGACAAGGGGCAGCAGGGGTATGAAACAGCTCTGATTCCAGAAGTGATGGGTGCGGTGGTCAAATTTGTTTCAGGTGTGCCCTGGCTGGTTTGGCTCAGCAGTAGAGCATCGGTCCGCAGAACAATGAGTCGCAGGTTCAATTCCGGCCAAGGGCATGTACCTCGGTTTGGTTTTGTCTCCGGCCCTGGTCAGAGTCATGCAGGAGGCAACCAGTCGATGTGTCCCTCTTACACCGGTGTTTCTCTTTCTTTCCCTTTCTCTCCCTCCCACTTTATCTGAAGATAAATAGAAAAATATCCTCAGGTGAGGATTTAAAAAAATAAATTTGTGCCCCGGCAGGTTTGACTCAGCGTTTAGAGCGTCGGTCCGCGAACCAGAGAGGCCTGGGTTCGGTTCCCGCTAAGGGTACATATCTTGGTTGCAGTTTGTCCCTGGCCCCGGTTGGGATTGTGTGGGTGGCAACCAGTCAATGTGTCTCTCTCACTTCGATGCCTCTCTCTCTTTCTTCCCCCTCTCTCCTTCCCATTCTAACTGAAGATAAGTGCAAAAATGTCCTTGGGTGAGGATAACATAACATAACATAACATAACATAACATAAATAATAAAATAAGATAAATAAATAAATTTGTTTCAGGTATGCAAAGTTACAATTCCCTCACTCCTCTCTAGGACAGTCAGGGTTGCTGGCAGAGTTTTACTGTGATGGCAGATTTCGTGTGTGTTGGGGTATAAGGGAGGATGGTGGGGAAGTGGGAGATTATAACACCTCCCCACACAGAGGAACCCACTTCCTCTCATACTCCAGAGAGCTGTGTCGCCATAATGGTATTGCCTTTTGGCATCAGTTCTTTGTTTTGACTGTTTCCCTGCTGACTCAGGGAGGATTGAGCACCATCTTGGTTGGTTCTTCTCATTTCCCGTCTGCTGTGATGGCCTCTCCCAACCCCTCCTTCTAGAGGCTGTCACCAAAATGATATAAAAACTGTAGTTTTTCGAATTCTAGATGTGAGGAGTATTTGAGATCTTGCACCCTGACATATGTTGATAATTTGGCGCAAATAAACACAAAAATTCCCCAAACAAAAACTAAGAGGAGCCCCGGCCAGTTTTGCTCAGTGGTTAGAGCGTCGGCCTGCGGTCCAGAGAGACCCGGGTTCAGTTCCCGCTAAGGGCGCGTATCTTGGTTGCAGTTTGTTCCTGGCCCTGGTTGGTCATGTGGGTAGCAGCCACTCAATGTGTCCCTTTTACGTCGATGTTTCTTTCTCTCTCTCCCTCCCTCCCTCCCACTCTATCTGAACAAAAAATGGAAAAATGTCCTCGGGTGAGGATAAAAAATAAGTGAGAGGAAAATGTACAGCAGGATGAGGAAGCTCCCTCACAATCTGCCACTCTGACCATTGCTGTTGGCATATTTGGTGTTCAGTTCTAGTCAGTGTGCTCATTCCAGAAGTCTGAGGGCTCCTTCCAGTGCAGCACTTCGTCCAGCACCTCATGTGCCACCTCGCCAGCTTTTCTTTTGCATGAGGGCAATTCACAAAAAGCAAAACTGTTTCTCAGCCTACATTCCCTTGTTCAAAATGATGAGAGCTTTAAGTCCCATAGGAAAATATTAAATATGCTCTTTTACAAGTTAGATTTCCCACTTTATTGTTCAGATCAAGGATTAGCAAACCTCTTCTGAACCAGATGGTAAGGATTTTAGGCTTTGCAAAACAGATGGGTCTCCAGACTCAATTCTGCCATTTGTGGCATGAAAGCAGTCACAGACACATGTACATGAAACTTTACATGTACAATAAAACTTTACTGACACACACGAGGAAACAGGATGGGTTTGGCCTGAGGTCCGTCGTTTGTCAACTCTGGTTTATATTTTTTCCAGAATTTGTGCTAATTCTCAGCCCAGTCATAGTTGAGAAGCAGCCACATAGAACTGCATTCTAGTCTTTTCTTCAGAAATTGGGTTGAGGTCAATGAATGAAGCTGAGAAAGATGGTGTGGCTGAGGCAGGAACTAGAATGGGCCTAAAGCATCATAAGGGTTCTCACACGGGGGTCAATTCTAACACCCAGGGCCACTGGACAATGTCCAGACACATTTTTAGTTGGGAGAGTGCTGCTCGCTGAGACACCGTGATCTACGTATGAGCAAGAGCATTTAGAAGGCCTGCTTGGTCGAGATCTGTTGTATAGATTTCTTAACAAAAATGCAATATACACAGAAAATATTTAACCAAAATGTTAAAGGAATGTAAACTGCAGCAATAATAAGCAAGCATCCCACCCACCTCAGGGTCCCCTTTCTCCCATTTTTATCTTTCCAGGTTGTTAGAAATGTTAACACAAATTGTTCTGTACCCTACATATTTTGACCTATTTTCATTTTTGTTTTTTAATCTTGGCAATCTTTCCACATGATTCATTTTCATGATGCAGAGTTGTTTCTTAAGTAGTTTTTTTTTTTTTTATCCTCACCCGAGGACATTTTTCCATTTTTTGTTCAGGTAGAGTGGGAGGGAGAGAGGGGAACAGAGAGAGAGAAACATCGATGTGAAAGGAACACATCGAGTGGCTGCCACCCGCACGACCAACCAGGGCCCCAACCAGGGCCGGGGACAAACTGCAACCGAAGTACATGCCCTTAGCGGGAACCGAACCTGGGTCTCTCCAGACCGCAGGCCGACGCTCTAACCGCTGAGCCAAACTGGCCAGGGCTGTTTCTTAAGTAGTTTTAAGTTGAATTCCCAGCAGTTCATTGTATTTGACATACCATCTGCTCATCCTGCAGCACCTGGGAGCCCCTGCCTCCCTGAAGCGTGCTGTGCACCCCTGCCCATTTGACAGGGCTGAAGCAAAGGTCTGAACACAGCACTGTGGAGGAGTGAGTGGGGTAGGTGACCTCCTGCTGGTCCCTGAGCACCCGAGGACCCCAAACAAGCCCACTGTTTTTTAGTTTGGAGAAAATTGAAATGCAAGAAGGCAGAGATTATAACAAGAATGTGGCACTAATACAACTAATTAAGAATGACAAAAGGCCTGGCCAGTGTGGCTCAGTGGTTGAGCATTGACCCACACACCAAGAGGTCGCTGGTTCGATTCCCAGTCAGGGCACGTGCCCAGGTTGTGGGCCTGATCCCCAGTGTGGGGCATGCAGGAGGTGGCCAATCGATGTTCTCTCTCATCTATGTTTCTATCTCCCCCTCCCTTCTTCTAAAATCAATCAAAAAATAATAATGAAAAAAGGACAAGGGTTCCTGGGGTGTCTGTGCCCTTCTATGGACCCAAATCTTTTTGCACACAAATAGGGGAGGGTGAAGTTTCTGGGGCTCTTAATATAGGAGCTCCATGGGAATCCCTAATGAGGGCTCCAATGGACTTGGAAACCTGGAAATGAAAGGATTGGTGGTGTGGACGGAAACTGGAAGGTTTAAACCCACCTTGTGGGATCAGTTTGTGTCTCCTTGACCTGCATGGCTTATGGGAATGGCTATTATGTCTGACTGGGGACAGCTTCCCCTACCTGAAACTATAAATCCCAAACTTGCTGACGAAGTCCCCATGAAGCCCCAGGTAGGAGTTTAAGGGTCGGTGGAATTAAGGTGGAAGTTGAATGAATGTGCTTTAGATCAAGTGGCTGCATGTCTCTTCCCAGAATGCATGATGGGGACGGATACTGCGCCTCCCTTGGAGTGCTACCCCTCCGGTGTCGCAATGCAGAAGGCATGTCCATGGGAACTAGCAGGGCTGCTGGAGCCCATGTGGTGCAGAAAGGAGCTGAGGAGCTGGCTATGCAAATTCTCTGTGGCACAGAGCAGCATGGAGTGTAGACCAGAGCAACAGTGAAAGCCCGCAGGTGCCTCCCAGTGATCTGCTGCTGGGTCATCGGACTGGATGGAGAATTTCCAGTTGAGGACCAACTCCTAACTTGCTGTCGGATATTAAACAAAACCACCCTGTGCCTGAAGGACAGGAATCATCTTAAGAGTGAAATACTCATAATGTCTCAGAGGTCCTCTTCTGTTCCCCCTTACATAGAAACCAAGGCTCAATTGCCAAACAGTTTTATTTTTTAAATATCAAACAAGATTATCACACAGAAACGGCTATACTGCTGAACTAAGAAACTAAAGTGCTTGGATTTCCAGAGTACCACCTCCCTGCCTCTCTGGCAGACGTGCCCTGGACAAGTGGCACAGGATGTGCTTTCTTCCTGATGGTTTGCAGGAAGGTCCCGCTTGGGCTGGACACACAGCCTGCATGTGGATTCACAGTGCACATGGCCTGTCAGCACCTGAGAGGAGCAGGCTGCCGGCCTCTCCCCGACTTTCCCTTTGGGTGCCCTCCTCAATGAAATACCACCGGTGGGGGGCCATGGGGCCCTGGGCCTCTTCCCAGACCTCCTGGTTGATTAAGGCTGCCTCTTTACTTACTCCAGCAGAAAGTTCCAGCACCTGGGCAAAGCTCCTGTAGGAATAAGAGGAGGGATGATGCCTTTTTGCCCTTTGTGCCCGAAGGCCCAACGAAACAAAAGTGCCTCCACCTTTGCCACAGTGGCAGCGTGAGGCAGCGGGTTCGGGCTGAATCCTCCCGAGTACTCATGGGAAAGTGCATGTCAATAAGTTGTCTGAACAGAACTCAAACAGGGAAGCCCCCCAAAACAGGACTAGGCGGGCGTGAAAGAAAAGATTCACTTGTCCAAGATTTAGGGAGAATCAATGCCATGTGAGGAGACAGAGCTGTGAACGGGACAGCATCCTAGGCCGCCCTAGAAGTAAACGGTAGTGGGCAAACGGGTACTAAACAGACATGTTTAACCACTCAAACCCATGACCCTTGCAATCCAGAATGCTTTGGCGCGTCCTGATTTCATCCTGGGGCACATGTAGAAGCAGGTAACTCCACAGTGGGTGGCATTTGTTTTTCATGAGCACCTTTCAAATATTTTAAGCATCACAGGAAGTATGTTTAGCATTGTAAAGAAAAGGATTATTTTTGGAAGATGTGAAAGAAAGCCCTATGGTTAGAAATCCCCGAGACAGTAAGAGAAAGAAGCTGGGGTGGCGTTGAGGGACGGGCCATGGGCTACGCTGGACCTGGGGCTGGTGTCACGAGGGCACACGGTGAAACCCACCAAGCTGTACCACTACAATATGTGCTTTTTCTATATGTACTTATACTTCAATAACAAGTTCCAAAAAGATCGCCCCAAGCCCTTACCCTGGAAAACCATTTAAAACATGAACAGACTGATCCAAGGGTCCCTGCAGTGCTGTTGCTCTGAGGAAGTGAATGAGGAGTGATGCTATCACCCTTTTCTGTTTTGGCTGTTGGAGAACTCACCTGGGGTTTCAGTTGGGCTGAAGCTTCTTACCCCTCCCCCTCCCTGCATTGCTGGACCCCTGCAAATGCCAGAGCTGCCTTGCTCTCTGCACAGAGCAGCCACTAACGGCTCATCTCTGCGACAGGGGCTATTTCTTCTTCTTTAAATAAACTGCACACACACACAATTTTTTTGCTATCTTTTTCTTAAAATATTTTCTGAAATACCTTCGGAGCTCTAGATCCTTCTTTTGAGTCACTTCCTTGAGTTCACCCAGCAGGTCTAGTGCTTTCCCATTTTCTTCTGAACTGCAGACCCCAAGTTCTCCCAGCAGACGGCGTGTGGTCATCAATTCCCGCTGCAAATCATCTGGGGGGATGGGGAGGGGTCATCAGCCTGCTTCAAGGTGCCCCAAGCAACCCACACGTGAGCTAGGTGGCTGACTAGATTTTTGTTTCGCTAGAACGCTCTCATGTTATGAAGAGCTCAAAGGCAGAAGGAAGTCATGAAGAAAGACATCCATGCCCTCGTACCACCTCTGTGTCGCTTTCCCTAAGATCATGGCAGCCTGAGACCATAGGGTGTGTCCACCGTCCAGACAGACATCAGAATAGATCTGGAATGCCACTCCAGTGTCCCCAACAGAAACAAATGCAAAAGGTGAAGAAAGCCTGTGCTGTGAATAACTTAAAAAGAATCTTGTGGTTCTCTTCGTTCCAGCATCTCTGCACCTCCCACCCCAGTAGAGTGCTGCCTACAATGCACTGCGCCTCACCTGTTCTAGGAAAAGCAGCACCTCTCCACTCCTGGCACGTGTCCCGTCTACCAGCTACACATATACACACGTCACAGCCAAACTTATAACATTTTGGGAACCTTATAAGGGTTCTTACAAATATACATCCTTTCCCCTCAATGTGGTCTGAATTATCTCCTCCCAGAAAGACATGTTCAGGCCCTAATCTCAAGTATCTGTGAATATGACCTTGCTGTAAATGAGGTCTTTATAGATGTAACTGAGTTAGAATAAGGTTGTAGGGTAGGGCCTATTCCAATAACTGGTGCCTTTCTAAGAGCAAAATTTAGATACAGAGGTGCTCAAAGGACAAGGCCATGCAAAGACGAAGGCAGAGACTGCAGTGATGCTGCCGGGGGCCCAGGAAGGCCAAGGGTTGCTGGCAACACAAGAGGCTGTGAGAGAAGCCTGGGATGGATTCTCTTTCAGAGCCTCTAGGAGGAACCAACCATGCCCACACCTTGATTTTGGACTTTTGGCTCCTTGAGCTGAGAGGGAATAAGTTTCTGTTGTTTTAAGCTACCTGGTTTGTGGTATTTTGTTATAGTAGCCTAAGGAAACTCATACACTCCCTAATCCCAGCTCCTGTCAGTTATCTAAGGGACTTTTCTGAGATGGAGTCTAAGAGTTACAGATGTACCACTGATTGCTGTAACTTACAACAGGCTCATTTTCAAGATTCCATGTCAAGAAAAGAAATTAAAAAAAAAAAAAAAAAAAAGCCCAGCCAGTGTGGCTCAGTGGTTGAGCATCAACCCATGCACCAACAGGTCACTGGTTTGATTCCTGGTCAGGGCACATGCCCAGGTTGTGGGCCCGATCCCCAGTGGGAGGCATGCAGGAGGCGGCCAATCGATGTTCTCTCTCATTAATGTCCCTATCTCTCTCCCTCTCCCTTCCTCTCTCTCTAAAATTAATAAAGAAAAAAAATTAAAAAAAAAAAAAAAAAGATTCCATGTCAGATATATACTATTTCACATTGGAAAAGGCTTAATTTTATTAAAAATGGTCTTCGTCTGGAAGTTAATCAGTTATTGCTTAGGGCTGGGAGAGGGGTAGTGATGGGCAGTGACAGCTAATAGATACCGAGTTTCTTTTGAGGGAAACAAAAATGTGCTAAAATTAGATTGCAGCAATAGTGGCACATCCCTATGAATATACTAAAAAACAATGACTTGCCCTGGCTGGTTTGGCCCAGTGGTCAGAGGATCAGCCCCTCGAACTGAAGAGACTCAGGTTCGATTCCTGATAAAGGGCATGTACCTGAGTTGTAGGTTCGATTTCCTGTCCCGGTTGGGGTCATGCGGGAGGCAACCAATGTGTCTCTGTCACATCAATGGTTCTCTCTTTCTCTCCCTTCCTCAAATATCCTCAGGTGAGGATTAACAAAACAAAATTTAAAAAATAAATAATAAAAAATAAAAAACAGCTCAGCTGGTAACTCAGTGGTTGAGCATTGATCCATGGACCTAGAGGTCTCCGGTTCAAGTCCCAGTCAGGGCACATGCCCAGGTTTCAGGCTCGATCCCCAGTGGGGGGCATCCAGGAGGCATCCAATCGATGTGTCTCTCTCATGGAAGTTTCTATTTCTCCCTCTCCTTTCCTCTCTCTCTAAAAATTAGCAAAAACATATTTTTTAAAAAGTAAGTGTATTTAGCCCTGGCCGGTTTGGCTCAGCGGTTAGAGCGTCGGCCTGCGGTCCGGAGACCCGGGTTCGGTTCCCGCTAAGGGCGCGTACCTCGGTTGCAGTTTGTCCCCGGCCTTGGTCGGTTGTGCGGGTGGCAGCCACTCGATGTGTTCCTTTCACATCGATGTTTCTTTCTCTCTCTCTCTGTTCCTCTCTCTCCCTCCCACTCTACCTGAACAAAAAAATGGAAAGATGTCCTCGGGTGAGGATAAAAAAAAATAAAGAAATAAAAAAAAAAGTAAGTGTATTTAAAAAAAATAAAAAATAATGAATTGTACACTTTAAGTGGGCAAATTGTATGGTATCTGAATTATGTATCAATAAAACTGTTAAAAATGTGTTTTAAATCTCTGAGACTGCCAGTACAGCAACTGTTTGTGATTCTGAACTGCGTTTCTGCAAAGTTCTGTAGGGAAAGTCCACCTGATTTTAGGTGGCAATGTTTTACTACATCAGCCTCAAGCACAGCATATTTAAAAGCTCATGAAAGCTCTGTTTAGAAATAACCAAAATCAGCCTTGGCCGATTTTGCTCAGTGATCAGAGCATCAGCCTGCGGTCCAGAGAGACCCGGGTTCGGTTCCCGCTAAGGGCACGTACCTCGGTTGCAGTTTGTCCCCGGCCCTGGTTGGTTGTGCGGGTGGCAGCCACTCGATGTGTCCCTTTCACGTCGATGTTTCTCTCTCTCTCTCCCCCTCTCTCTCCCTCCCACTCTATCTGAACAAAAAATGGAAAAATGTCCTCGGGTGAGGATAAAAAAATATAAATTAAAAAAAAAAAGAAAAGAAAAGAAATAACCAAAATTACCCTGGCCAGTTTGGCTCAGAGGTTAGAGTGTCGGCCTGTGGACCGAAGAGTCGCGGGTTTGATTCCAGTCAAGGGCACATACCTCGGTTGCAGTTCAGTCCCTGGCCCTGGTCAGGGTTGTGCGGGAGGCAACCCATGTGTCTCTCTCATGTCGATGTTTCTCTCTCTCCTTCCCTTCCACTCTATCTGAAGATAAATGGAAAAATATCCTCAGGTGAGGATTAGAAATAACCAAAATCTAGGGCAAAACTTGCTTTGGGAGGACAGCTGTTCTAAAGAGAATTTTAATATCAAGCACAGTACTTTTCACACCTGCCAATTTCTTCAAGTGAAGGATCAGGTGGGACCCCTCTGCAGGAAAGGGACCCCTTGGCTCTGTGTAGAAGGCAGGACAGGGTGGGGGTCTGCAGCCCTATCACTGCCCCAGACAACAATGTACCTTTGTAGAGCCCCCTCCCAAGGCTGGAGGATTGCAGACCGTTCCCTAAGAATGCCTTTCAGCAGGGTGGGAAATCAATGGGTAAACCACAGACCTGGGTTTCAATTCCAGCATAGTCCTTACTTGGGGTGCCATGCTGGACACACCAGTCTTGCCAGCACCCTGCATCCTCTGTTATTTGAAGGCAGACATGACATCTACCTAAGAGGAGGCTTGTGAGGATGACACGAAGGAATAAAGGTACCAGCATGCAAGAAATGCCAACAGCCACTGGCAGTTCTTCCTGTTCCTTGCCCGGCAGATGCCGTTTCCTACCTAAGAACTGCTGCGCGTCTCCGTCTAGGTGAATCGATCTCACAGGCAGTTCGTGCCTCGTGGTGTCCAGGGCCGCTGCGAATGTCTTGTACTGCTCCTTAAAGCATTCAGACACAGCCTCATAGGGACTGAGCATCTCCATCTGCAGGCAGGAGGGAAAGGGGCCTATGAGACGAGACCCTGCAGTCACTGCCCTGAAGTTTCACAGATGGCACATGTGAGGTTAAGACACAGGCTGCTCTTTCAGGATCTCCTAGGGAATCCTCCGGGAGGCTCAGCGGGTGCAATCGGCTCTCCCGTCACTCCTGGCCACCCTCCTTGCCATGAACACACATCTGCCTTCCAGCACACTCCAAGGCTGGCTCTCAGTTGGGATCACAGTGCACCCAGGAAGACTGTGCCCTCCTGCTTTGGCACACTGAGCTGAAACGCCTACCCCACCTCAAGGCATCCCTGACAATCCCCTTTTCCCTCATACATGTTATGCAGGTCCTCACAGGGCATTGTAAGGGTTCATTATTTGTCATTTCTTTCCCTTGCACTCCATGAAGACAGTGACCCCATTCTCAGCCCACAGCCTGGTCACATGATGAACACATGCACCACTGGGTGTTACAGGCTGAACTGTGTCTTTTTAGCCCTGTAATTCCTGGTGATGTCCAAACCACCAACCCCTCAGTAGATGACCAGATTTGAACAGGGTCTTTACAGAGGAACTGAGCCTAGGTGAGGTCATTACAGTGGGCACTGATCAATATGCCTGTTGTCCTTATAAAAGGGGGAGATTTGGAGACAAACACGCACACAGGAAGAACACCACGTGAAGAGACACAGGCAGAAGACAGCCATTTACAAGTCAAGGGGAGAGACCTAAGACACATTCTTCCCTAACAGCCCTTGGAAGGAGCAAACTCTGCTGACGCCTTGATCTCGGCCTTCCAGCCTCCAGAACTGAGGACGAGTAAGTGTTAGCTGTTTAAGCTGCCCTGTCTATAGGGCTTTGTTATGGTAGCCCCAGGACAAGCATATACTGCAGGAGACGCCACAGCCCTGATCGGCCTTCCAGGTTCCAGGGGTTTGCTCCATGACTTCCTCGGCACGGACAGCTTTGTCTCAGCACTGGCCATATGGTGCCAACACTGTGCCTCCCACCAGCAGCGTGGTTCCCTGGGCAGACCTGAAACATGTCTTCCTGTCACTCAGCACAAGCTGTGGGTGCCTGAAGAATTGCGCATGTGTTTGCTGAAAGGGCAGTCCCTCTTGCAGATTGGTACTTAACATTACAGGCTCATCCTCTTATCAACTATCACATACCAACACCCGGTGGTGTCAAAAGCCAAGCACAGACTTAGACCCAGGCAAGGAGCAACAACCTCTGTAAATAATCCCTCCAAACATCACAATGACCCACTCAGGACACACAGCCCGGAGACTGTGGCTATGGCTGACCTGAGGGTTGAGGACATCCACCAGCTCCCGTTTCCTCTGACAGAGGAGAAGTTTGCGCTTCAGCTCATGGGCCTTTTTTAGGAGTGTCTCCTTCTCTCGGCACATCAGTAATAAATTCCTTTCTGCCTTTTCTTCAAAAGCTGCAAGACTATTTTCTATCTGTTAAGTGCAGAACAAGAGCTCAGGCTAGAGGGGACTCCATCTCTTGGCCGATAGAAGCCACCCTTCCACCCATGTCACACACGAATGCGGTTCCATGTTCACCTTCACGGCCAGTACAGTCAGGAGCAATGTTTGGGATTCCATCAATTCAGAGAGATCCTTAAGGAGAAGGAAAAAATATGTTGGGTTCCTAATGAACTGGTGTAAATCCAGCTCTCTCCCCTGGGAGGGAAAGAACCCTAATCCACATGTACTTTATTTAGTTCAGTAATTTGATAACTCGATACTGTATAACTTGCTGTTTTTATTATCTTGTTTAGTCTTCTTGGGCAGTCTGTGAGAAGGAGGAGGATGGTCTGGCCCCTCCCGGTGGTCAAGGGCCAGCTGGAGGGCTCCTGCCCACTCAGTGCCACTCGAACCTCCCACCCCAGTGAGACCACAGCCTGGACATCTTCCTGCTGGGGGACAGGGCCTGGCCTAGCACCTTCCCTAGCATGGCACCGCAAACAAGGTCCCAATCTCATTTTTCACATGATCCCATATTTGTATCTACTCCTGTACAGGTACTTGTAGAAATAAACTCTACAGCCCTGGCCAGTTTGGCTCAGCGGTTGAGCGTTGGCCTGTGGACCAGAGAGTCCCGGGTTTGGCACATACCACAAAAAAAGAAAGAAAAAAGAAACAAACTCTACAAATGATCTAAGAATGTGTATTGGTTTTTTGTCCTAAAGGCACTTTTTTTTTTAGCCTTACCTGAGGACAGAGGACATTTTTGCATTTACCTTAAGATAGAGCAGGAGGGCCCTGGCCGGTTTGGCTCAGCGGTTAGAGCGTCGGCCTGCGGTCTGGAGAGACCGGGGTTCGGTTCCCGCTAAGGGCATGTACCTCGGTTGCAGTTTGTCCCCGGCCCTGGTTGGCTGTGCGGGTGGCAGCCACTCGATGTGTCCCTTTCACGTCGATGTTTCTCTCGCTCTCTCTCTTCCTCTCTCTCCCTCCCACTCTATCTGTACAAAAAATGGAAAAATGTCCTCAGATGAGGATTAAAAAAAAAAAAAAAAAGATAGAGCAGGAGGGACAGAGGAAGAGAGAGAGAAACATCGGTGTGAGAAAGACACATCGACTGGCCGCCATCCACACGACCCCAACTGGGACTGGGGGCAAACTGCAATCGAGGTACATGCTCTTAGTGGGAAGCAAACCCGGGACTCTCTGGTCTGCAGGCCGACGCTCTAACCCAGTGATTCTCAACCTTCCTAATGCAGCGACCCTTTAATACAGTTCCTCATGCTGTATGTGGGCGTATCTGCATGTGAGTGGACCCACCTGGAGATGAATAGAGGAGCGGTGTCTCGGTTCCTAAGACCATCGAAAATATGTGTTTTCCGATCGCCTTAGGCAATCCCTGTGAAAGGGTCATTCGACCCCCAAAGGAGTCACAACCCACAGGTTAAGAACCGCTGCTCTAACCACTGACCCAAACCAGCTAGGGCCTAAAAGGCATGATCTTGGATCCCCAGGCTTCACATAGCACCTGGCACAGGGCAGGAGCTAAATCAGATTTATCCAAACCATTAGCAGTTTCCCTCTCATTTCAGATACTTACTGAGTCCTTTTCCTGCGAGGCAGAAAATGATGTCGACTCGGTTTTCTTTGACATTGTTTTTTCTAATTGTGGAGTCTTTCTGAGCATACTTTTGTCTAAGATCAAGGAAAGCATTTTTAAGGTGAGAAGAGCAAACTTAGAAAGCTTGCTGAGATGCACTGCAACCCCCAACTGGGAAAATAAGGGGTGGAATGAACAATTTACCGTTAATAGCTGAGAGGTCCAGATACGGTGGGGCGGTGCCGTGTCCATCCAGTAACGTGGACTGTAGGTCACCTTTGCTGAAGATGCCACTGCTCTCTGTGGGCCCAAGGAGAATCCTTTGAAGTCAACACAGTCACTAAGATGCCCTACACCTAAGCCAGGAAGCAGACAACATTTTTGGACAATACCACTTGCTTCCAAACCTAAGCCTGTTGCTAGGTAGAAAAGGCAGAAAAACCTTTGGAAATTTCCAGGCATCAACTTGAATATATTTTAAAGAAGAATTAGACAAGAGAGGGATTCTGTATAACCCAAAGATGCAAGTAAGTCTTTCTACTTAGTTCAAGAAAAGCTGCTGTGTTCACGATATGAGTCTAACACATGCCATGGCTCTTTCTTCAGCAGCTTTTGGACTGTTCCCTTTATCATTTAGCCCCTATTTAAAAATGTGAAATTAGCCCTGGCTGGTTTGGCTCAGCAGTTAGAGCGTCGGCCTGCGGTCCAGAGAGACCTGGGTTTGGTTCCCGCTAAGGGCACGTACCTCAGTTGCAGTTTGTCCCCGGCCCTGGTTGGTCGTGCGGGTGGCAGCCACTCAATGTGTCCCTTTCACGTCGATGTTTCTCTCTCCTCTCTCTCTCTCTCCCACTCTATCTGAACAAAAAATGGAAAAATGTCCTTGGGTGAGGATTTAAAAAAAAGTGAAATTATACCCTATACCATCTAAAATGGGCACTTGTGTACTGCATGCTTTAATTAAGTAAGGGCTCCAGAGGACAGCAAAATGAACAGGTGGTATGACAATGCACTCTATCATATTAGGAACTAAAACAGAAAACAATTACATGAACAACTATGCAGTTGAGAAAATGAATATGTGGAAATAAAAAGAGCAAAGTCACAACAATGTGTAGGGCAAGGTAGCATTTGTGTTAAAATCTTTTAAAAATTCTAAATAGACAAAAATATATCAAGAGTAGCTGCCTCCTGGGTGGGAAGCTGGGAATTTGAGGTGGGAGATGGTGACTTTTTATTGCTACGGCTTCTGCACAGGTTAAATGTTTTGTCATCTGCATGTACAGTACTTCCATTAAGAAATGTACTTTCCTATAAAGTCATATAATGGAATTCGAAAAGTAGTCCTCTAAATCATAGTTATGCGTGAACTATGGTTTCTTAGCCTTGGCACTACTGACATTTGGGGCTGGATAATTTTGTGCTGTGGGGTTGTCCTGTGCACTACAGGGTGTTGAACATCCTTAGCCTCCACCCATTACATGCAAGTAGCATAGCTCCGCCCTCATTCACAACAACTAAAAATGTCTCCAGATATTGTCCAGTGTTCCCTAGGGGTGAGAATTGCCCCCAGGTGAGAACCCTGATTTTGAAATGTGACACTACCAGTTTCTGACCCCTCAGGCCATGCCAGTTTTCTCAGCTTTATGCATGGTGCTCAACTAATTGCAAGAGAAAACACTAGAAGGTGGTGCCTACTTCTCAATCATGTCTGGATCAAGGAATAGTGCAAATTCTGACAAACATCTAAATCAGTATCAGCTTACTTACAGCTTGCAGGCCAAACCCAGTCCACTTTCTCTGTTTGTTAACAGTTTTACTGGGACACAGACATGCCCATTTGTGTATATATGGTCTGTGGTTCCTTTCATGCTACAAATGGCAGAGTAGAGTCTTTGTGCCAGAGAGTATTTGTCCTGCAGAGCCTAAACAATTTACTGTCTGGCTCAGAAAAGGTTTGCTGACCCTTGATCTGAATAATAAGGTAGAAAATAAAAGTTGTAAGAGAATATATTTAATTTTTTCCTGAGACTCAAAGCTATTGCCATTTTGAACAAAGAAGTGAGGGCTGAGAAATAGTTTTGCTCTTTGTGAACTGCTCTCATGCAAAAGAAGAGTTGTCCCACCTTGCTATAGAGATGGGCACGTAAGGCACTGGACAAACTGCTATAGTGGGAGCGGCCTTTCCAGACTTCTACATGAACACGCTGACCAGAACTATACCAAACCCGCCAACAGTGATGGTCTGAACAGCAGATTGCGAGGGAACTTCCCCCTCCTGGTCTAAATTTTCCTTTATTTTCTTTTTAAATAATGAACACATGCCACATCTATAATCAGCAAAACTGAAAGCTTTTAGATGAAAGATATTGGGAGACCATTACAAGGAAGACCCTACCCAAGGCAGTGAGAGGCAGGAGGCTGAGGCCTCACACCTTTTCTAGTCCTGGTCTTGGAGCTCTGGCAGGAAATATTCACATGATTAAGGAACTGTTGTCACAAGAAAGAGCCATGTTGGCAACCTGGCTTTTCTCTGGGGCACACAGGAAGGAAGTGACCACCCCCACCCCCCTGCCATCCCCTTTCAGCTCCCCGACCTGCCCCAAATCTGTCCTTACACTTTTCCCAGCTCTTTCTTATGATGATTCCAAGAAAGAAAAGAGGTAATTTTAATTTAGCTTGAAAACATAATTCACCACAACGCTCATTACTTCCCGAGCTCCACAGTTGTTTTACACACTCCCTCCAGCGTTACAGACCTTTGCTCTTCTGGAGTGAGTTAGGTTTCCTTCCACCTTCAGATATCTTCCCACTGGTCTTTAAAGCATCTGTTGCAGGAGCCTGTTAGGGAACACATGACAGTCAGGGAACAAGATACCTCCCGTTCATGAGATGCTTTATGGTCTGCACCTGCTCTTACTTTGAAGCAAGGGACAGAACTAAGGAGTGCTGACATTTAATTTCATAAATACAGGACAAACTAATTTTGCCAAAAAGGATATCCTCACATGCATAGAACATAGGAAACTACCAAAATGTTTGCCAGTGATTATCTCCAACATGGCAGATTACAGATGACTGGTTTTCTGTATACTTTTTAGTATTTGCCAGTTTTATAAACAGACTATATTATTTTGGTCCTCAGGAAAAACAAAGATTTTGTACAGGTATTAATCTTCAAAACTTACAAAAAGGCAAACGACACATGGAGCTAGCAAGCCATTGTAATATAACATAAAAGAAAAAAGAAACCTTTAAAGAGTGAACATACTTCAATGCACAGAGACCACAACTATTCAACCTTGCCTTAGTATAAGAAATAAAAGGCAAACAGGCAGTAAAGGAAAAAGTAAAATTCATCTTTCAGACATGATTCTGTGTTTTTTTTAAATATATTTTTATTGATATTTTTAGAGAGAGAGGGAGATAGAAACATCCATGTGAGAGAGAAATATCAATCGGCTGCCTCCTGCACACCCCCAACTGGAGATCAAGCCCACAACCCTGGCATGTGCCCTGATCAGGAATTGAATAGGGACCTCTCAGTCCATGGGACAATGCACCATCCACTAAGCCACACTGGTGTGGTGGCAATTAGTTTTTGACACAGGTGATGAGACAATAAATGGGGAAAGTCATTTCAACAAATGGTACTGTAATATGAGAACATCCATACACTTAAAAATGAACTTCCTTTCCAACATTGCACCAGATATAATGGATCACAGATCTTAATTATTATTTTTTTAACCCTCACCCAAGGACATTTTTCTATTTATCATCAGACAGAGTGGGAGGGAGAGAGAGAGAGGGAAACATCAATGTGAGTTGCCTCTCACATGACACAACCAGGACCAGGGACGAACCACAACCGAGGTACATGCCCTTGACCAGAATCAACCCTGAGACTCATTGGTCCACGGGCCGACAATCCAACTGCTGAGCCAAACCGTCCAGAGCTGGATCACAGATCTTAATGCAAAACTATAAAACTCCTAAAAGAAAATATGGAAGAGTCTTTTTGATCTTGGGTTAGGTAAAGATTTCCTTTTCTTTCTTTCTTTCTTTCTTTCTTTTTTTTTTCTGGTACGTGCCCCTAGCAGGAACCGAACCCAGGACTCTCTGGTCCACAGGCCGATGCTCAACTGCCGAGCCAAACTGGCCAGGGCTAGGCAAAGATTTCTTAGGTAAGACACCAAAAATATAATCCATAAATGCAAAATCAATAACTTGGACTTCATCAAAATCAAGAATTTCTGCTCCTCATAAGACACTTAGGAAAATGAAGCCACAAAAGACAAGCCATACCCTGGCCGGATAGCTCAGCTGGTTAAAGCATCATCCCAATATACCAAGGTTATGAGTTCAATCCCAAATCAAGGCACATGCAAGAATCAACCAATGAGTGCATAAATGGGTGGAACAATAAATCAAATATATTTCTCTCCCTCATCAATAAATAAATTTTAATTAAAAAAATAGGACAAGCCACAGAGTGGGAGAAAATATTTGCAAATCACTATACAGGGTTGACATCCAAGATGTAGAAAGAGCTCTCAAAACTCCTTAATGGAAAAACAAACAACCAAATTAAAAAAGGGGTCAAATTCTAATGGACAAATCACCACAGGTATAAGAATGGACAATAAGTCCATGAAAAGATGCTCAATATCATAAATTGTTATTGAAATGCAATTAAAACCATCATGAGATACTACTTCACACCCACTAGAATGGCTTCAATCTTACAGTACTGACTGGAACCCTCTCTGGCTGGTGGGAATGTAAAATGGTTCAGCCACTTTGGACAATAGGCATTTTCTTACAGAGTCACACGCATGCTTACACTATAACCCAGTAAGTTCCCTCCTAGGAGAAATGATACTATGACCACACAGACTCCTGCACAGAAATGTTTAAGGTGGCTTTATTCAAAATCACCAGAAATTGGAAACAAACCAAATGTCCTTCACTGGCTGAGCACACTGTGGTCCATCCATACAATGGAATATTCTTTAGCCATCAGAAGGAACACTAGGTGTGACAGGCAACATGCTCTTTATGTGAAAGAAGGCAGATAAGAGAGGCTGCATCCTGTGTGACACTTTTTAAATGACCTACGGAAAAGCCAAAGCTACAGGGACAGAAAATAGATCAGGGCTGCCTGGGGCCAGCTCCATCACAGCTGCACAAGGGGATTTTGGGAGACGACAGACTGTTCTGCATCTTGATTGTGGTGGGTCTGTGACTGGATGTGTTTGTCAAAATTCACAGAACTGGATGCTGACAAGAGTATCACTTACTCTATGTACATTATATAGTGGGTCCTCAAATAACACTGTTTCATTACACAGTTGATGAGATGTCATAGGAACTTTACTCTTGTTTACATCAATTGGCCTACGGTAAAACTGGTTTCATTACACATCGTTTCACCACAGTTCCAAGAACCTATTGACGACATTAAATGAGGACTTCTATACCTTAATTTAAAACATGTAAAAAAAGAAAATAAGGAAGCTCTTCAAGATCTAAAATACTACATGCAGCAAGTAGACACACGGGGGCGCTGTAACCAAGTCTACAAGGCAACATTACAATTATGAAGTGGGCTGTGATCCTTTGTTGAGCATCACTTCAATACTGTAAACCACGGATTCTGAGTGATGTATCAATGCAGGTTCATGACTGTAAATATGCACCCCTCTGGTACAGGATGCTGATAGTGGGGGAGGCTGCACATGTATGCAGTGGGGAGGTAAGTACATGGGAAATCTCTGTACCTTCTACTTAATTTTGCTGTGAACCTAAAACTGCTCTTAAAAAAATAAAGTCCAAAGAAGATGTACTAAATATAGACAATGGAATACCACTTAGCCATAAGAAAAGATGAAATACTGCCATTTGCAACAACATGGATAGCATAATAGCTAAGCGAAATAAGTCAATCATAAAAAGCTAAGAACCATGACTTCACTCATGTGGGATATAAAACTGAACCTCATAGATGCTAACCACAGTGTAGTAGTTACCAGAGGGAAGGGATGGGGTGGGGAAGGTAAAGAGGCCAAATATATGGTGACGGAAGATGGTCTGACTTTGGCTGGTGGGCACACAATGTAGGATACAGACCTTGTATCACAGATCTGTGAAACAAGATCTGTACACTTGAAACCTATATGATCCTATTAAACAATGTCACCCTCAATAAGTTTAATTTTTTTAAAAAGTCCATTAAAAAAAAAATCACTCCAAGAAGTATATGAAACAGTTTGTGCAAAGCTATCCTTTTTCTTCAGGCTGGACCTTAAGTCACATTTTTAAGAACCCGCAATCCACCCTATACAGATTAAAAAAGATAGTAGAAATGCCCTGGCCAGTTTGGCTCAGCGGTTAGAACGCCAGCCAGCTGACCAAAGAATCTCAGGTTCAATTCCGGTCAAGGGCACGTGCTTTGGTTGCGGTTTGGTCCCCCTGGTCGGGGTCGTGTGGGAGGCAACCAGTCAATGTCTCTGTCTCTGTCTCTGTCTCTCTCTCTGTCCCTCTTTGTCTCCCCCCCTTCCTTCTTCCCTCCCACTCTGTCTAAAAATAAGTGGAAAAATATCCTCGGGTGAGGATTAAGAAAGAAAAAAAAAGATAGTGGAAATGAATATTTAACTAAGTTTTACCATAAACAATTATTGGGAAAATAGAGGGATAACACGACCTTCACCTCAACACATTCGCAGTAGGAACACACTGAAACAAAATATGTAATTGGGTAACACACTGATTGTTTTCATTAAACATCATACAAAGTATGTTCTCATGTTGTTAAGTGTTCCATGCCATCATTTGCAATGATTTCATTATTTTCAAGGTAGTTCATGAAACTCTTCCTCTACTACTGGTGTTTCAGGTACATTATTTTCCCCACAGTTGTCTATAACTCTGCAGGTATTTTTTAAATACCAGCTAAGGCCAGGAACTGTATGCTGGACACTTACTAGAGCTGCTTTCAGAACAGAATCCAAAAGGAATGATGGGGTTGAAAAGCAGAACAATTTTAGGTTTCAACAGAGATCATGGCTTTGCAAAAGGAATTCTCAAAGACACTGGCCACTCACAACAGAGACACATGACTCAGTATGAAGGGCACAATGACCTCAAAGGCAAGTGGGCAAAATCCGCAAAATGCTGCCTTTGGAACCAGGCTGTCTGGCTTGATAACTTGTGTCAGAATCCTAAATTCATCAGAACTCCCATTAGAACTGCTTCATACAGTATGTGTTACCTTTTTGGTGGTTTTCTTCTCATACTGCAGATATCGGGATTCGACCACTTTTCCACCTGTGGGGGACACACTGTTGGTTTATAACAAAACTACAATAGTGGTACGTGAAGACCCAGCATGCATGAGGATCCATATCCCTCCCCCAGAGCCAGGTGCTATCAGCCCTCCCTGCTCAAAAGCAGAAATGGGGGAGCTGATCCCCCTTGCTCCTCTCAGACCCTGTTCTTCAGTACCCTCAAGTATGTTTGGGACACCTAATATGTGCAAGAACATTTATGGGACACCTACTGTATGCAAAAACATGTTTGAGACACCTACTATATACCGGTCCCTGGGCTTGAGACAAAGCCACAGAGATCCACAGGAGCAGAAAGAAGACTCAGGGGCAGGGTAGGGAAAGGAAGACAAACCTACCACAAAGGGCCATCTGTTTGCCCTTTGTGGTCGTGACCCCAATCGCCCCTTCTCCCAGTATCTCTGGCCCACTCATGGTACCACCTTTCATATACCCTCACCCCACCTCTCCTAGATCAGGACCACTCTCCCCTGGACACATTCAGCACCAAGGCCCTTCTCAGACACAGCATATCCCTGTGAAAGCCCAGCACAGGTCCTCTTCCACACCTGCCCCTTGGGCACTGAACATGGATAGAGGAAACCCCACATGTCCTCCCAACATCCAGGGGCTCCGCTGCAACCCCAGTAATCACTCACAGTTATTTGTTCTGTCCCCCACTCCCTCTCCCGGACCCTCCCTCATACCTTCTCCTCCGGGCCCATCCCTCTGGTCAGCTGGGGATCACTAGGAAGATAGCAGCGGCCCAGAAGACCCTCCTGTCTTGGCATCCAGCCACCTCCCAACCTCAGGGCAGCATCCTGGTCCCAC
The DNA here is from genome assembly GCF_014108415.1 of Molossus molossus. Taxonomy (NCBI): domain Eukaryota; kingdom Metazoa; phylum Chordata; class Mammalia; order Chiroptera; family Molossidae; genus Molossus; species Molossus molossus. Next base: position 67,716,554 of record NW_023425377.1, on the reverse strand, counting down.
CATGTGGAGGGACCTCTGCTCCTGGGTAAAGAGAATCCCCACTCTTGTTGTTAGAGCCCAGCCCCCACCCCATAAGGAAACGGCCCTGACAACCCGTCTCCTCCTCACCCCCATACTTCTCCTGCTCCTCTCCACAGGTCACACTGTTAATCTCCCCCAATCCAGCCCCTTGGGCTCACCCTCACTTCTCTGCCTCCCCTTGACAATGCTGGTTCCTTCTCCCCTCCTCCCTCTCCCCTTGAATCCCCCCACACACCTTGAATCTCACATCCACCACTGCACAGAAGAAATTCATTTCAGCAAGACCTCCCTGTTCCAAAACCCATCAGCCATTCTTAGTCCTCATCCAGAGCTATTGGCAGCACTGAGCACAGTGCTTGCTCTCATGCCCCCTCCTCTTGAAATAACCTATGGCCTCCTGGCCCGCTGACCCCTGGTGGCTGACAACAGGCTGTCTTGCAGATCCACCAGCTGGTGAAGCCAGAGTGTCTCTAGGCATCCTTCTGACCTAGTCACCTCCCTGCTCCCCTCACTCACTCCGTTCCCTTTTGCTGTTCTCCAAAAGAACCAATGGGCTGCTCCTGCGCCTGCCCCCCTCCCAGCTCTGCTAAGCCCAGCACCTCTCTTAGACCCTGCTGTTTTACCCACAGCATCTGGTATCATCCTCTGCACCCTGGGTCTCCTTACTTCTCCACTGGTTACACTGCTCATGTCCCAGACAGCCAGCTCCCCGAGGGCAGGAACTTATGTCTGTTTGGCTTACTGCTGTATTCCACCACCCTGCAGGGAGTAGGTGCTCAACAATGATCAAATGCATGATTCTGCACTTTTTTCTAGGTGCCTCTAGAGCTCAGGGTGCCGTTTTACTGAAGAGACCGAGGGTAAGTGATACGGTCAATGTCACACAGCTCGCCAGTTCAGTTCAGCAAGACTGATTTCTACCATATCTTCACACCAGGATTTGTAGCTGCCACCCATAGTTAACGGGGAGCCTGGTGTGAGCCATGGAGGTAGAGGTCACCCTGAGCATGTCGCAGGCAGGGAAGAGCTGTGCCTACAGGGTGAGTGGGCTCAGATAACCAGGAAGGAGGTACCTAAGGTCAAGGCTAGGACCAGGCAGGGTCTGGGGAAGAGAACCAAGCCCAAGGGTCTGCCACTGGACATGAGGGATTGGGGCAAAGGATATCCCTGGTTCCAAGCAGGTGTGGCCAACCTGTGTTGGGTCTTCCTAATACCATTAGCAAAGGGTGTTGCACATCTAGGAAAAATCTGAGGCTCTGGGTTCCTTGAACAGTTGAAAGCAATTTCAAGTTTCTGGAAAACTATAATGCACCTGTTTGTTTTATTTATTTTTTTATCCTCATCCAAGGACATTTTTGCATTTATCTTCAGATAGAGTGGGAGTGAGAGAGGGAGGATGAGAAAGAGAAACATCGATGTGAGAGAGACACATCGAGTGGTTGCCACCCACACGACCCCAACCGGGGCCGGGAACAAATTGCAATCGAGGTATGTGCCCTTAGCGGGAAGGGAACCTGGGACTCTCTGGTCTGCAGGTCGACGCTCTAACCGCTGAGCCAAACCGGCCAGGGCGCACCTGTTTGTTTTAAAAGGTGGTGGGTTTTCCACAGTGGCAATGTTACAGTGAAGGATATAATTTGTGTTCTAGAACCAGACCGCATATAAACAGAAGAGATGTTACAGACAAGATCCTGCTCGAAGTTCTCTGAGACACACACAACCACAGAGCACACTTTAAGAAAATACTCCATTGCCCTGGCCGGTTTGGCTCGGCGGTTAGAGCATCAGCCTGCAGTCCCTGAGAGACCCGGGTTCATTCCCGCTAAGGGCGCGTACCTCGGTTGCAGTTTGTCCCCGGCCCCGGTCGGTTGTGCGGGTGGCAGCCACTCGATGTGTTCCTTTCACATCGATGTTTCTTTCTCTCTCTGTTCCTCTCTCTCCCTCCCACTCTACCTGAACAAAAAATGGAAAAATGTCCTCGGGTGAGGATAAAAAAAAGAAAATACTCCATTTCAGAGGCTTGAGCTTCAACATAGGAGATCCTCAGGAGTCAAAGGGCCAAGAGTCAAGGGGCACTGTTCACAGTGATCGCAACCCTCGGGTGGACATGGGACATGGGAGCACCCCCAAGGGACTGGTACACTTTCAGAGAGGAGACTTAGGAAACTTTGATGTTTGATAATGAATTCAGTTCACACCCTCTTCACCATGCTTCTAGGTGACGAATCCTGGGCATAGACCAAAATGACCCGTCTGGCCCTGCCACAACTCTGGCTGCAGGCAGGGTTGGGTGACCAGACTAGAAAGTTCTCAAGATGTGACCAGAGGAAGGTAAAGTTGTAGCTCCCCTGCTCTGCTCTGTTTTTTTATCTCCCTCAGAAGCACCTACTAGAAAACAAAATCACTTTTTATTTTATGGGATCACAGGGTAGATTTTAACTTGACTCACCTTGTGTTCGTTTTCCTTTCGGCTTAGGGCCACTAGGAGTACTGGGACCCCCGGCAGAAGTCATCCTAAAAGAGGCGGGGGGGTCTTGTTAATGTAGTTGACAAGCTCAGGGAAGCCAATGAACCCAGGTTTCTCTGCGAAGCTGAGCCACCTTGACAGGAAGATGGACATGAAGTCTCTTAACCTGGGGTGACACAGAGTAGCTCCACAGGGCAGAAGAGCAAGCATTTATGCCAAGCCTCAAAGACCTCAACTTAAGTCACGAGTTCATTAATTCAGCAGGTGGTTACATGCCTGCTGTTTGCCACTGGGGATACAGAGTGAGCGAGATAGAGCTCCTTTCATGAGAGGGAAGAACAGCATTTTTCTGTTGGGCAAATGTGAAGGCACCCAAGACAGGTAAAGGGGTGGGGGAGGCAAGCAATACAGCACCTTTGGCTCAGGTATATGGGGAAGGACATTCTAAGATAGGGGTCAGCGAGACCAAGGGCACAAGGGAGGGCAGAGGAGAATGAAGTGAAAATAGGAATTGATCAGCCCTATGGCTTAACTGGAGAACAATGGCAGGGGTCAGTATCAGGAGAAGAGCATGCTAGGCCAGTCTGGCAGTTCTGAATGCCCAACTAAGGGCTCAGTCCTATAGCCCAGGAGGTGGCAACCTTTCTCTGTAAAGGGTCAAATGGTAAATATTTTCAGCTCTGAGGGCCATGTGCTCGCAATAACTACTACTCAACCTTGCACAAGAACACAAAGCAGCCATGGGTAATGCAGAAAAAAATGGGTGTGGCTATGTCCAAATAAAACTGTATTTATATACAGTGACACTTGAAGTTCATATAATTTTCATGTGTCCAAAACATTCTTCTTCTATTGATGTTTTTAAACAACTATTTAAGAATGTACAAACCACACTGGCCGGTTTGGCTCAGCTGTTAGAGTGTCGGCCTGCGGACCAGAGAGTCCCAGGTTCGGTTCCTGCTAAGGGCACGTACCTTGGTTGCAGTTTGTCTCTGGCCCTGGCTGGGGTCGCGTAGGTGGCAGCCACCAGATGTGTCTCTCTCACATAGATGTTTCTCTCTCTCTCTTCCTCCCCCTCTCCCTCTGTCTGAAGATACGTGCAAAAATGTTGAGTGAGGATTAAAAAAAAGAATGTACAAAACATTCTCAGCTTGCCAGCTGTACAGAAAAGGGGCATTCTGGCTTTCGCCCATAGGCCATAGGAAACAAACACTGTCACAGCCATGTTCAGTAAGACTACTGGCAGCCAGGAAGAAGACATGATTGAAGGTTCTGGAAGGACAGGGACCAGGTCTATTCCTTACCCTTCTACAGTGCCTATGTATTCATCTGCTCAAGCTCCCATCACAAAATATAAGACTGGGAGGCTTAAATAGCAGACTTTTTTTTTAATCCTCACCCAAGGGTATGTTCTTTACTGATTTTATTTATTTATTTATTTAATTTGTTTATTTTCTGTTTTTTTTACTGACTTTAGAGAGAGAAGAAGGGAGAGGAAAAGAGAGAAGCATCAATCAGCCGCCTCCTATGGTACTGAACCAGAAACCTGGATATGTGCCTTGACCAGGGATCAAACCCATGACTTTTAGGTGTACAGGATGACACGCCAACCAACTGAATCACACCAGCCAGAGCAAACAGCAGACATTTATTTCTCACAGTTCTGGTGGCTGGAAGACCAAGATCAAGGTGCAGGCAAGGTAGGTGGCCACTGAGAAAGGGAGAGGGAGTGAAGGGAGGGAAAGAGGGAGAGCTAGAACATGCAAGCAAGCTCTCTGGTATTCCTTCTTATAAGGATATCAATTCTTTCAGATCAGGGCCCCACTCTTATGGCCTCACTTAACCTTCATTTCTTCCATAGAGGCTATATTTCCAAATACAATCATATGAGGGCTTAAGGCTTTGACATATGAATGGGAGGTGGGGCATAAACATTCAGTCCATAACAGCCTGGCAGACAGGAGGCACTTGGTAAATACTTGTCATACAAATAACTTAGGAGTACTCACTCAAGGGCAATTTTGACCCCTAGGAGACATCTGTGATTGTCACAAGAGAGGGGAATGTTAAGTGGCATAATGGGTCAAGGACAGAGATGCTGCTTAACACCTTATAATGCATAGTAATCACAGATTGAGCCCCAGACATATACATTGTTATGGTTGAGAGCCCTTGGCATGATGAATAGGTGATGGGGCATGAAACTGAAGATACTGAGAACTTAGAAGGCTGTTGCACAACTCCTACCAAAAATAACAAATCAAGAGAGAAATTCAATGAGACATCACCCTACACCTGTTAGAACAGCTATTATGGTCTTGGCCCATTTGGCTTAGCAGTTAGCGCATAGGCTCGAGGACCAAAGAGTCAAGGGTTCAATTCCCAGTCAAGGGCATGTACCTTGGTTGCTAGTTCAATTCCTTGCCTCAGTCAGGGTGGTGCGGGAAGCAACCAATTGATATGTTTCTTTCACATGGATGTTTCTTTCTTTCTCTCTCTCTCACACCCCTTCCCTCCCACTCTTATCTTAAAAAAAAAATCAATGGAGCCCTGGCCAGTTTGGCTCAGCGGTTAGAGCGTCGGCCTGCAGTCCGGAGAGTCCCGGGTTCGGTTCCCGCTAAGGGCGCGTACCTCGGTTGCAATTTGTCCCCGGCCCTGGTTGGTCGTGCGGGTGGCAGCCACTCGATGTGTCCCTTCACGTCGATGTTTCTCTCTCTCTCTCCCTTCCTCTCTCTCCCTCCCACTCTATCTATACAAAAAATGGAAAAAAAATATCCTCGGGTGAGGATAAAAAAAAAAAAAAAAATCAATGGAAAAATTTCCTCGGGTGAGGATTAACAAAAAATGTAAAAAAAAGAATAGCTATTAAAGTAACAAGTGTTGAAGAGGATGTGAAGAAGATGGAACCCTTAGTGGGAATGTAAATTGGTGCAGCCACTGTGGAAAACAATATGGAGGTTCCTCAAAAAAACTAAAAATAGAACTACCATATGATCCAGCAATCCTACTACTGGGTATTTATCCAAATACAAATGAAAACACTTAACTTTAAAAGATATATGCTCCCGTGTTCATTGCAACATTATTTACAATAGCCAAGACAAGGTGTCCATCAGCTGATTAAAAAACATAATTTTATATATATAAATCACTATGCTGAGATAAGTCAAACTGAAAGACAAATACTGCAAAACCTCACTTATATGTGGAATTACAAAACACTGAATCATAGATACAGAAAACAGAATGGTGGTTACCAGAGGCGGGGTTGGGAGGGCATGAAATGAGTGAAGAACGTTAAAAGGTGTAAAAGTTATAAATAAGCGTTGGGGATGTAATGTACAACATGGTGACTACAGGTTATAATACTATGTTGCATATCTGAAGGTTGCCGAGAGTAAATTTTAAAAGTTCTCATAAGAAAAAAATTTTTACATAGTGACATGTTAACTGGACTGTGATCGTGTCACAATATACAGAAATATTAAATCATTGTATTACACACCTGAAACTAACATAATGTTATGTCAATTATATCTCAATTTAAAAAGAAAAACAAAATAACAAAGCCTAAATATTATTTGGCCCTAAAAAGGAATGAAGTACTGATGCATGCTAAAACGATGAACTTCAAAAAACATGGTGCTGAGCAAAAGAAACCAGACACAAAAGGCCATATAGTATTATGATTCCATTTACATGAAATGTCCAGAACAGGCAAATTCACAGAGGCAGAAAGCTGACTGGTGGTTGCCAGGAGCAGACTGGGGTAGATGAAGAATGGGGAGTGAGTGCTAATTGACACAGGGTTTCCTTCTGAGCTGAAGAAGATACTCTAGAACAGAGGTGGTGGTTGCACAACATTGTGAATGTCTTCATGCCATGTGGAATTGCTCACTTTACAATGGCTAATCTGATGTCCTATGCATTTTGCCTCAATTTGAAAAAAGAAAGAATGAAGCCTGACATAACAGATGAGGGAACAGTGAGGTAGGAATGGCAGACAAGTCAGCTGTGGGATTTGGGAGAGACCAGAATCCCTCCCAGGTTTTCAGTCTGGGCAAATGGGAACAGAAGGGGACGCCAGAAACAGGAGACCAGTCATTCAGGAGGAGCAGGCTGAGGGGTCAGGCGCAGGCCTGGGCACTTTGACTCCTGTTGATGTCGAAGGCTCCACTAGTAACAGCAGTGGTGGTCACCTGCTCAGTTCACTGTAGCCACCTCCTGTGTAACTGGCTTGGGGAACCCCAAAGTGTGACCCAGGCCATAGTGGGAGGCACCTCCAACCCTACAAATACATAACTGTTGGCCTGCTTTATCCCTGTTTTCCGGACAAAGACAAGAGGTTTAAACAGGTCACCCCTAGTTAGTCTCAAGTGCTGGAAAGGGACAGAGCAAGGATTCCCTCGAGTCTAAGTCAGGGTCTGGAGCCAAACAAAATGAGCTCAGGCCAAACCTGCAGGGATCTGGGGTTGGGGTTGGGGGGTCAATACACTGTGCCAGCTTCAGGTACCATACCCGTATTGTACCTCAGAGAAGCTAATATCAATTTCACAGTTAGGACAAAGGGCTGTGGAGGAAACAGAAGTTATTTCAGGGGCCTATTAAATTTTCATTCTCATTGGCACAATAAACAGCCGAATGTACAAAAACACAGCCCTGAAATCACGCCTGGCACTGAGTATTCTAAGTCTTTCTTGTTCTTGCTGTGTGACTCTGGGCAAATAACCTGCCCTCCCTGAGCCTCCATCATCTCATCTGTAAATGAGGAGCATAAAAAAAGGCGCGTGGGAAGATTAAAGGAAATACTTTAGTGGCCCAGCACTTGTCCACTACAAAGTGATCATTCTAACAGCGACAGATCACATTTACCGGTCAGGCACGTTCTAAGGGCTTTGAAGGCTCACGTGAGGTCTACAGCTTGAGCCGTGAGGTCATCAGCCCCATTTCGCAGCGGAGGAAGCAAGGCATAGAGAGTTTAAGTCACTTACCGAAGATGACCCCGGATCGAAGGGGGAGACCTTGGACTTGAACCCGCGGTCTAGTCAAGTGCCTAATTTCCGAGCATGCGCAAAGGTTTCACCCAGGGGCTTCCCAGAGCCTGCGCATCCTTGGTAGTTCCTAGAGGGTTCGGGTTCAAACTCACCCCGAGGACTCCCGTCTCCCAACTCTGCTGCCTCCTGCCCCCAGCCGTAGTTCCCTCCGGCAACCACAAAATCCAGATCAGCAGTGTCTCAACTCACCCAGATCCGCGCCCCGAGGAATCCGCCATTTTCCCGCCTTCAACTCAAAGGCTGACTCTTCAAGTTTCCTCGCCCCGGGCTTGCAGGAGGGGTGACCGAGGGCAGCAGGGAGAATAGATGCAGACGGAGCACGCAACCCCCGCGCGCGCGCCTCTCAGTCCTCCCCCACACTTGGTTTCGCTCACCAGTGCAGGAGGCAGGGGCCCGGGCCCATTCAGGGAAGGGGTTTATGGCGCCCCGCCCCGTGGCGCGCTTACGTCACGCCCCGGGACCGCCCCTCCGGGACCCGGAAGCGGGAGCGCGCAGGGGAGCGGCGGGCGCGGCGGGGCGGAGCGGCCCGAGGATTGTCGGGCGGTCGGGCGGTCCGGCGGGCGGTCCGGCGGTCCGGCGGGCGGTCGGGCGGGCAGGCGGGTTGACCGGGGACCCATCCCGGGACCGGCGGCGCGCGGTGGCTGAGGCCCAGGTGAGTGCTTCCGACCGCAGGTGGGGGGCTCGATCTCGAAGCTCGCATCAGCGGGCTGCAGTGTAAAGGGACGGAGCTGAGGTAATTGGGGGGTGTGAAGGCAGGGGTCCAGGGGGCCGGAACGAGGTTGGGGGTCGTGTGGAGGAGTTTCAGGGGACGGTGTGCGAGCAAGACCAAACAGGAGAAAGTTGAGGGGATGGGCCTTGTAAGGGAGTTTGCGGGCAAGTGGGGGTGGTAGGTCTTGTGGCTTTGAGCAGCTTCTCTGAATCTGAAGAGGACGTGGCTTAAGTGGTAGTTGAGGGGTCGCAGGAAACGGGTTTGGGAGGGGCAGAGGCAAGGAGGCGGTGTTGAGAGGCCCACGCTGGGGAAGAGGGGCAAGGCTGGTGGGGGCAGAACAGCCTGGGTGCTATGGGGGGGGGTGCAGGACAGCCTGGGGGCGTCTGCCCACGGTTGAAGTGGTGGAAGAATGGTGCCTGTGCCAGGGCGGCGCCTAGGATTTAGTGGGTGTTCATCAATGCGAAAGGTTCTGAACCCACTGATGTGGTGGCCCGCCGAATTGGGAAGGGGAACTTGGGGATGGAAGGGGGCAAAAAGGGGTAGAAGCTGTGCCAGAACTGAGGGCCTGTCCAGGGAGGGCCTAGGGAGGAGGGGAAGGAAGGAAGGGACTGTAGTGGCCCCATTTAGATGTTGGGATGCAGCCCGTGAAGATTGGGGCGGGGGGGGGGGGTTCCTTCTTGATTCTTCTCGATTTCACCCAGCCACTGGGTGACCCTGGGTGAGTCCCAGCACTCTCTGGGCGGGGATTCTGGGATTCCGGACTGGAAAACCACACAACTCTTTTGCTAAGACCTGGCTGGCTGGAGCCCCTGGGGGTCTTGGGGAGCAAGGAAGCAGGCTCTGGGCCCTCTTTGGGACCGGAACTGGGTTTTGGGGGGGAGGGGGAGGGCATTTGTACACACCAGTGTGTGCTACGCTGTCACCACCTCCTCAGAGTTGCATCCTTGGACTTAAATGGGTAAAACGACACACAGGAAATCTGTCCTCCAGCAGCTGTGAGCTCAGCCCTAGAGGCAGCCAGTGTGCTCTCTTCTCTCCTGTGTGCCTGTAGACCAGGGGGTCTCAAAGGAAGCCTCTCCCACACTCTTTGTCTGAGGTGATAGCTGGTGGGGATGTTGTTCCTTGCAGTTGGAGGGTCCCAGCTCCTACCTTGCTGAGGTGTCTTCTGGTCTAGGAGTCTCCAGGCACTTAAGCCATCCAGGAGCAATGGGAGGTGATACAGGCAACTGGAAAGTTGTTTCACCATCTGATGGGTCCGGTTCTGGCAAGGGCCTTGCATAGGGCAGTTTTGATCAGCATTAGTCTCTCTTCTTTCCTATCTGTGGGGAACCTTGTCTGAGATCTGCCAGAGGGCTGGGAAGCCTGGTTTTATAGGTCATGCAGGAGATGAATCTGGATAACTTGAATGTAAAGAGAGCCACATGACATGCCACCTCCTTCACTTCCAAAAGATTCTGGCCCTTATGGAAGGTGGCTCCAGGACACTCAGTCAGAGCCCACAGTCATGCCTTCTGCAGACATTGAGTGTGGGCTTGCCCTGGCCAGGACAGCCCCTGATAAACAGGACCAGAATATTCTGGTTGCATGGCCCTGGCTGTTTTCTCCCTACACCAGAAGCATGGTCAGGTAGGCTCTCTTGGAGGGTCCTGTGTTGGGGGTTCTGAGTCTCTTTGTCTCTTTCTTCACCTGCAAAATGAATGGATTGGCCTCAATCAGCATTTCTCAACTTTGAAACCCAACCCCTCTTGATAATCTTGGTGTCTCCAACACATAGCCCTACTGGATTTTATATAGCCCCTAACTGGTGATCCCCCTCCTGCTATAGTGATCCTAGTTTGGTTCAGTTTTTCATTCTACAATTTATATCCAAAAATGATTTTTTAATTGCACTTTTATGTTCCAAATGGAAAGTTTGCAGTGCCAAATGTGCTTTGCTCATTGCACTTATTCCCAAAGCTCTAGCTGCATCCAGTGGTTGGAAATCACTGGGTGAGACCCTCCCTCAGGTCCAGGCCTATGACTTGAAGAAGCAGGTGGGATGTAGGAATCTCCCCTTTTTGTTCAGCTGTAGGATTCGTTCTCTGTCCCCAACAGGAAATTGTTAACTTGCCACTTCCCTCTCCTCAACTCCTCGAAGTTGTGTCTTGGGTGGGCCCGGTATTCAGTTAAGCAAGGGCTGATTGTGCTGGGGACTGGTTCCAGGTGACAGAGATGAGTCCGCATGCCCTGGAAAAGGAACATTCTAGTGCCCACCCTCCCACCCACGGGAATAATGGAGTGGAGTGGGCAGACAGTTCAGAAACAGAGCTAGCGCAAGAAGTCATAGGAACAGAATGAGGGATGACCAGTACAAGCTCCAGGGCTTGGGGGTTGCTGCAGTTTTCCCCAGAAGACATGGCTGGGCTCAAGCCACGCCTTGAAGAATATGGAGTTGTGAAACCAAGCCTGGAAGGGGGATTTGCACAAGCAGATCCCTGTGCAGCTCTACCCTTTATTGAACACCTTCATGGTAGACACTTTTATACCCAACTCTTTTATTCTGCCAACCAGCAGCAAAATGGTTTCCATTTTCCCAATATGGAAACTAAGGCTCAGGGGGTTTATGACTTCAGAGATGGCTCCCTGGATATTCTAGAAACTTGAAGCATCATGAGTAACCTCAAATGAGTGAGGACCAAATCTCTAGAGCAGAGTTTCTCAGCTGCAGCACCATTAACATTTGGGACTGGGTCATTCTTTGCCTGGGGAGTGTGTGTGTGTGTGTGTGGGGGGTCCTGTGTATTATAGAATGTTGAGCAGCATCCCTGGCCCCCATCCACCAGATGCCAATAGCATCCCCTACCCCCCAAATTGTGACAACCAAAAATGTCTCCAGATATGGCTATGTGTCCCTTGGGGACAGAATCACCACCAGTAAGAACCTTCACTCTGTAGTAAAACCTGGCTCCTGCAGGCTTGTCATTGCCTCAATGGATCTTTGGTATAAGTTGAGCTCCTTGTAAGTTTCTGCCAAGAGCAGGAGTGGGGAAAAGAGGCCAGCAACTGAATTCTGCCATCCAGTCAGTTCTTAATCTGGAGACTTGATAAAAAGGGGGCACCACTGGGAACGAACCAAGGGGGAGTTGGACAACACGTCTCAAGAATGGGCAGCAGAAGAGGAACAGGAGATGAGTGGGGGCTGTCGGCATTTGCCCAGACAGCAATGACATTGTCTTTCTCCTCTTTGTCTTACTACTGACCTGGATTTCTTCAGGAACTGTCCCTGCCTTGGCACAAATTGTTGCTTTTCTTCTACGATTAGAGGTATTTGATTCTCTTTTCAAGAGCTACTTTGGAGGTGATCCTGGATCAAGATGGCTCTTGAAGCCACATTATCTTCTCACGTTTGCCCTCTTGGCTCCAGATGCCAGTCCATCTTCAGGACAAAATGTTAGACAGATTGTCTAACTTTTATGCCTAGTGCATGCTTCTCTGCTTGTTCCCCAACTGTAACATTGCTGCTATAACTCCATGGGAGGAAATGCACGTCCTTGGGCCTTCTGACCCTTTGTGGGTGCTGTCCCTCCTCCCCTCGCTCCCTACCCACAGTCCTTTGTATGTCTCCAAGTCCCCAACCAGTTGTGCCAGGCAGCCCCTGCTCGGCCTCCACATGGAGCGAGACAAGCCCTTCTCTCTGCCCTCCTCTCTACCCTCCTCCTGGATGGAGGGAGTCGCAGAACAAAGGGTTCTGTCTGAACACTGCCAGGCCCCTGAAGAGCTAGCCTGCTGCTGGCCACTGCACAGAGCCCCGTCACTTCACCTCTCCGGTTTTCATTTTGGCCCAGAAAGGACCTCAGAGATTAGACACGTCTCTGAAATGCAGGGATGAGTTTGGGTTCTACTCATTTCCTCATCGAGACTTTATTTCCTCGCTGGATCCCGATGATAAATAAAGTAGTGATTCAAACATTTGGCCTGTGGGTTAGTCGGGGTGATGAATAAGCTGGCCTGATCTGACTCATTCATTTATATCTCTGCTCTACCCTGCTTCACAAGGCTGTGTGTGGGAGAATGGACATTTCAGTGTAGTTGCTTGCTGCTGGGTGTGCAAGTTTTCCTGAGGTTGCCATAAAAAGTACCTCAGACTAAGTGTCTTAGGTAATAGAAATTGTCTTACAGATCTGGAGGCCAGAAGTCTAAGATCAGGGTGTCAGCAGGGTTGCTTTCTCCTGAGTCCTCTCTCCTTGGCTTGTAAATGGCCTTCTTTCTATGTCCACATCGTCCTCCCTCTGTGCAGATCTGGGTCCAGATTTCCTCTTTTAAGGACACCAGTCCTATTGGATCAAGGTTCACCCTAATGACCTTCTTTGAACTTAGTCACCTCTTTAAAGGTTCTGTCTTTGCCCTGGCCTTGTGGCTCTGTTGGAATATTGTTCCCTGCACCAAAAAGGTTGTGGGTTTGATTCCCAGTTAAGACACATACCTAGGTTGCAGGTTTGATCCCCAGTGGGGGCGCGTTCAGGAGGCAGTAATCCATGTTTCTCTCACATCAATGTTTCTCTCTCCCTTCTCTAACTCTAAAAATAATAATAATAATAATAAAAAAAAAACATATCCTTGGGCCCTGGCCGGTTTAGCTCAGCAGTTAGAGCGTCGACTTGGGGACCAGAGAGTTCTGGGTTTGGTTCCCGCTAAGGGCATGTACCTTGGTTACGGTTTGTCCCTGGCTCTGGTTGAGGTTGTGTGGGTGGCAACCAGTCTGTATCTCTCTCACATCAATGTTTCTCTCTCTCTCTTCCTCCCTCTCTCCAGCTCACTCTGTCTGAAGATAAATGCAAAAAAAAAAAAAGTCCTTGGGTAAGAATTAAATATATATATATATATATATATATATATATATATATATATATTCTTAAGTGAAGACAAATAAATAAATAATAAAGGCTCTGTCTCCAAATATAGTCACATTCTGAGATGCTGGGGTGAAGGGCTTCAACATAATTGGAGGTGGTAGAGACACAATTCAGCCCATAACACTGGGTAAGGGGCAAATTTTATTTAGTAAAGGGATTTTGGACAAATAGAGAGCGAGTTCACTTTGTTTTGTCTCACTCATTTAGGGTGGTAGGCAAGTTGGTCACATTAACTTTGGAAGCTCCCTGTTAGGGAGTTTTCCAGATCTCACACATGTCCTTCCTTATACTCAGGGTGACTGAAGAGGCAAGGACCCAGCTTGGGAAGAAGTGGATCTTGTGGGACTCTACAGGGGGCATATTTAGAGCCAGGCCTGGGAGGCTGTGTGTGTGTGTGTGTGTGTGTGTGTGGTGTGTGCGCGTGCGCGCATGCAGCTACCAGGGGACTGGCCAAGGTTCATAATTGGGACATACTGGGGTCCTATCTTGAGTATTGCCAAACCTGTGGCCAGCCTACAGGATCACCTTTACTCTCTGCCTCCATGACAGTGCATGGATAGGCTGGGAAGGGAGCTGTTTAATGGCTGTAACCACAGATGTTACTGACAGATCAAAACTCTGGACCATCAGCCATCTGGGTGATAATAGATGTCATTGGATCTGAAAGTGGAACCAGGTCCTTGTGGCAGAAACTGGGCAGGGATTGTGCTTCGTGGCTAGGAGGAGGAGCGCTGGCCCATGTGAAGACCATGAGGCCAGGGTCACAAGCAGATAGGAGAGGGTGTCTCTGGGGCAGAGAATACCCCACGCTGCCAGGTTGGGCAAAGTCAGGAATGGAAAACAAGGATGGTCATGGGGGTCTTGTTAGGATGATGGGGCTATGGCTAACGGGTTCAGGGTCTCTGTGATAGTAGGAATGGTCTAAAATCGAGTCCAAGGAGGGGTTATTGAAGAAACCGGAACAGGGGCTCTTGGTGGGAGGCAACCAGTGACTTTTGTGAAATATCTCATCTGCTAAGAGCTCAAAAACAGCCAGTGTTATTAAGCAGCTACTTAGTTCCAGGCATGAGATGAACAGCTCCATGCTTGTTGTTGTTCAAATCCCACATTGCAACTGGTGAGACAGGACCCACTCCCCAAGCAGGGTGTCCCACAGATCTGCGACAGGGGTTCCATAGGGATATGTCCCAGGCGTGTGTGGGAGGGTCCTGTGGACCAAAGCAGCTGACCCATATGGAGTGATTGAGCTGACACAGAAGCCCCCCATGCCCCACCTGGAGTCCTTGAGGATATGAATTGCCTTAAAAGCAGAGTGGGGCTTTCTTATTTTCTAAGGACTGCTGAGCTATGGTCTCAAGCAGGACTTTTGTGTGTTGTCACTGTACCTCTGCCCACAGGAGGTTCTCAAGATGGCTTTCCACCTAAGCATCATAACAGATATACTGTGATTTGAAGAGGGGAATCCAAAGGGGTCTCCTCTGCTCGTCCAGACCCTCTTTCCTGGTGGCCTTCCATGTCTTTATGAGCCCACTAGTCACCTGAAAAAGGTCCAGAGCCCAGCCTCCTGTAGAGCCTCAAAAGTCTGTCATCCCTCTGTCCCCCGGTAACCAGAACCCACCTGCATCCCGTGTGCTGAGTCAGCCACCATCAGTTCCCCACATGTATAATCCTGTCGAAGCCACCCAATTGGGAACCCCCCCATAGTCCAGCTGTCACATGCAGGCTGGCTGACTCCTTCCTCATGTCATTTGTGCCCTGGTGCTCCCTGTGCCCAACCAACCAGGGCTCCCCATCAGACTTGCATGAAAATTTCAACTACATCCCACATGCGCAAGGCCCTACTGGCTAGGATCTGACCTCCTCAACCCTGGCCCCACCCCCTCCAGCCTCATTCTGCTGGCCACACTGGTCCCCTTGTTCTGAGGCTGCCTCAGCCCTTGGAGCTCACCACCCTCACTGGGTCACCATCTGTAAGCACTGGGCCTGTCCGCCCCTTCTTACTGCACAGGCCTGAGCAACTGTATTCTAAGCATTTCCCTGCCTCCTAGTCCAAAATAACCACCCTGCCCTGGTCAGTTTTTGGCCTCAACTAAGCACCTCTGATATCTGGGGCTGATCATTCTTTGTAGTGGGGGTCATACTGTGCACTGTGGGGTGTTAAGCAGTGTGCCTGGCCTGCACCCACCAGATGCCAGTAGCCACCCCCACATGTTGAGGACCAAAAATGTTTCCCGCCATCTCCTAGTGGGGAGGCCCCAGGTGTGACACACCATTGCGCATGGTTAGAAATGCCTCTGCTTGTGGGTTGGTTTGTGGTCAAGTTTCCTGAAGACCAAGGCACCTTCACATTCTCACTCTCTCCCATGCCCAGCTGGCCTGGCCAGGGGTAGGGACCAGAGAAAAATTTGTTGACAGGACAGGTTGAAGGATGTAGCCATAAACCCCTGGGAGAAGGATGGGTCTTGAGGGGCAGATGAATAGAACTGCTAAAGGAGGTAGCTGCCCCAGCACATGCCTGGGCAGGGGAGGCCTTCAGGGTTCAGACTGGTTAGGCCAGACTGGAAAGCCTTGGGTGAATGTCTTAGGGAATAAAGGGACACCCTTAGGCAGCAGTTATGAGAGGGTATCTATGCTTGGAGCATCCACTACCTTCTGCACTGGGCACCTGGATTTGTGTCCCAGGGCTGCTGTAAGCTAGTGCCCCTCTCAGTTCTGGAGGCCAGAAGTCCAAAATTAAGTCCAAAGCTTCCAGGGGGAACCCTTCTTTGCCTCTTCCAGCTTTGAGGGCTCCAGGCATTCCCATGGCTGTGGCCACATTGCATCACCCCAGTCTAAATCCTAAGTTTTCCTCCAGTCTGAGCTGCCTTGACCAAGAAACACACTTGTTTTGTAGCTGTGCCTCAGAGCGTCCATCTTTCCAATAACTTCACGTGATCGTTTCTTCCTTAAAAACCCAGTGGGTTCAAAGACACACACATGAGAATGTGGTAACTCTCTGTATTCTAAATGATGCCTCCCACATGATTCTACAGTCATGCCAGCATCCTTTTAGCTTAAGAATGATTTCATCTGATAAACATGTGGCTGCAAATTATGGCCTTATATAAACGAAGCAGCTACACTACACTTTCTGGAGGCTCCATCTGCCTTATTTTCCAGTAAATTCCAAATTGCTCGCCAAACCTATAGGCAGAACCTTGCTTTTTCATGCATAAGATCCTTGGCCAGGCCTTGAGCTCATTCACATTGGTCCACTCATCCACCCCTGGGGCCAAAGTTGTGGTTACCTCCCCCTCTTCTCTGCATCTTCTTTCTCTAAGAGCATGAGAGAAAGGCCTTGAATTGAGGTTCATGTCTTCTCAGAGTGCAGAAAGTATACCAGTGGGCATTTGCAAAGCCTTAATCTTTCACAGTTCAGGTTTTACAGTGGGAATTTTTTATTGTGGTAAAACGCACATAACATAAAACTGACCATTAGTAATATTTAGTGCATTCACAATGTACAACCATCACCTCTACCTAGTTCCAAGACATTTTCATCACCCCTTAAGGAAACCCCATCCCCATTAGCAGTCACTTTCCATCTCCCCCTCCCCACCTCCTGACAACCACAAATCTGCACTCTGTCTCTATGGATTTGCCTCATTCTGGATATTTCATATAAGTGGGATCATGCACCATGTGGCCTTCTGTGTGTGACCTCTTTCATACAGCATATTTTCAAAGTTCATCCATATTGCAGCCTGTATCAGTGCTTCCTTTTTTTATGGCTGAGTAATATTCTACTGTGTGGATGGACCACATTTTGTTTATCCTTCATCCTTTGATGGCCATTTCATTTACACCTTTTGGTCCTCTCAGCGGGAATTTTCTAGTTTGCCAGCTTGGCTCCCGTTTGGTAACAAGAGCATAGTTCTCCCCTGAGTCTTGGGGAGACAGATCAGTGTGGGGGTGTGTTTTGCTTCGCTTCACATTGTGTGCATTTCTGTGAATATCAGTTGGAGGGTAGAATGAGCATTTTAACTTTGGGATATTTGGTGAGATGGTTTGGATGAAGGGCAGACACATGGGTTTTTAGGACCTGCTGCACCTGACACATGGCTGCAGCCTGTGATTGCCACTTGGCTAAGCTGTGTCTCCCCGCCACCCCTCTCCATCCCCAGAACCTGCCATCCCCATTTCCTCAGCCCAGACCTACTTCCTTTCATTCCAACACAGCCCAGGCATTCTTGAGGCACAGGTGTCACATCCACTTGTGACAAGGACCTTAAGCCACAGCATGACTGATTTCCAGGTCTCAGACTCTGTTAAGACTCAATGCAGAAGGCATACTTGGAAGCCAAAGAAAACAGTAGAGCCCCTCCAAGGGATATGTCATTGTTTAATGACAGTTAATCAAGAATTAATTATCAGTGAATTATCACAGCTCTGAAGCTATGATCATCAAAACAGCATGGCACCACGTAGGCATCAGCAGCCTAGAAGTAGACCCCATGTGTCGGGTAACTCAGTATATGATACTTAACAAACAAAGGGGGCTCCCTGGACAGAGGAAGGATTCTTTAATAAAAGACATTAAAACAACCACTTCACTCTTTGGAGAATATAATCTGGATCCCCATTTAATCTCCTACACTTTACTGGGTTGATTAGTGTCCCCCAAATTCATGCTCACCCAGAACCTCAGAATGTGACCTGGATTGGGAATAAGGTCTTTGTAGATGTAATTAAAGATCTCAAGATTAACTCATACTGAATCCAGTAATTGGTGTCTTTATAAGAAGAGGGAAGGACGCAGAGACAGAAGTACACCATGTGACAATGGAGAAAGAGATGGGAGTGAAGCATCTACAACCAAGGAACACCAAGTGTTGGTGGCAGCCACCAGAAGCTGGGAGAAAGGTCTGGGATGAATTCTTCCTCAGCCTCCAGCAGGAGCCAGCCCTGCTAACATCTTGATTTTAGACTTTTTCAGAACTGTGATACATTTCTGTTTTAAGCCAATGTTTTTTAGTACTTTGTTACAGCAGCCCTGGAAACTCATACTCCTTTTGAAATAATTTCCAGATGGATAAAGGCTTAATGTAAAGAATAAATCTGGGAAGGGAAGTGAATGTATAGTCCCATGTTAATCAGATCTGAGAAAGGAATGGGCAGTAGACATAAAAAATTTTAAAAATCCATAGATCTGCCCTGGCCAGTTTGGCTCAGCAGTTAGAGCGTCCGCCTGCGGTCCGGAGAGACCCGGGTTCGGTTCCCGCTAAGGGCATGTACCTCGGTTGCAGTTTGTCCCCGGCCCTGGTTGGTCGTGCGGGTGGCAGCCACTCGATGTGTCCCTTTCACATCGATGTTTCCCTCTCTCTCTCTTCCTCTCTCTCCCTCCCACTCTGTCTGTACAAAAAATGGAAAAATGTCCTCGGGTGAGGATAAAAAAAAAAAATCCATAGATCTGACTGCCTGGAAAATGGAATATTTTTCTCAAAAAGTACCATAGGCAGAAGTAAATTAGTATGAATTAATTTCATCAAACATGGCAAAGAGTTAATAGCCTTCCTATACAAAGAGCTCCTCCAAAAGAGTAAGCTCCACCAAGCAATAGTGTGCTTCAGCGGGGAAAATGGGCTACAGACATAATTTAAAAAAAAAAAAACAGCCTGGCCCTGGCCGGTTTGGCTCAGCGGTTGGAGCGTCCGCCTGCGGTCCAGAGAGACCCGGGTTCGGTTCCTGCTAAGGGCATGTACCTCGGTTGCAGTTTGTCCCCGGCCCTGGTTGGTCGTGCAGATGGCAGCCACTCAATGTGTCCCTTTCACATCGATGTTTCCCTTTCTCTCTCTTTCTCTCTCTCCCTCCCACTCTATCTGTACAAAAAATGGAAAAATGTCCTCGGGTGAGGATAAAAAAAATTAAAAAACAAAAACAAAAACAGTCTGATAGTCAAAGAACTGTGAGTAATGAGACACTGTTTTGTGCCCATTGAGAATCTGATCAGCAGAGTGTTATAGATAAAATGGTGCCACCTGTGGAATGAGGGGATGTTGGGCCTGAGGGTGCGTGGTGAGATTTTTGCACCAGGAGCATTGTTGACTGGGATCCAGCAGAGGGATTTGAGGGACATTCCGACCTGAGGTCAAAGATGGCACAGCAAGGAAGCAGCAGGGTGAGCCAACCCCCATCTGAGATTTGGGTGTGTGAAGTGGTGGGCAGGGTCTGGGGGTAGGTGAATGGGAGTCTGGCACACTGAAGAACTTTACACCCTCCTGTAAGGTTGTCAGGGGGCTTTGAGCAGTTTCTCTATGGTTGGGCTGGAGAGATTCTGCAAGGTCTGTCCTGTGTGCCACTCAGCCAGTGTGGAGATGGAAGTGTGGCTGTACTATATTGGGTCTGCTGACCAGGGGCTCTAAGGGCCAGCCCTGGGTGCCCCCAAGGCAGTCATGTGGACCCTTTGGTGGACACAGGGCCCCAGCTGGTTTTGGCCCCACCTCTTCTCTTTGTCTTTCCCCCTCTGGCAACCCTGGCTATCAGTAGCAACCTTGAGCAAGCCTTATCTATTTCTACTTCCTCCTGCATCAACTAGTTATTTATTGTTTTTTGTTAATCCTCACCCAAAAATATTTTTCCATTGATTTTTAGATAGAGTGGAAGGGAGGGAGGAAGGAAGAGAGAGAGAGAGGAAAGAGAGAAACATTGATTGGTTGCCTCTCACACAACCAGGGATTGAACCTTCAACTGAGGTATATGCCCTTGATGGGGTATCGAACTTGCGACCCCTCGGTCCAACCACTGAGCCAAACTGGCCAGGGCTCAACTAGCTCTTTTTTTTTTTTTTAAATCCTCACCTGAGGATATTTTTCTATTTATCTTCAGGTAGAGTGGGAGGGAGAGAAAGGGAGAAAGCCCTGGCCTGTTTTGCTCATAGGTTAGAGCGTCCACCCGCAGACCAGTGAGTCGCAGGCTCGATTCCAGTCAAGGGCATGTACCTCGGTTGTAATTCGTCCCCGGCCCTGGTTGGGATCGTGTGGGAGGTAGCCACTCTATGTGTCCCTTTCACATCGATGTTTCTCTCTCTCTCTCTCTCTCTCTCTCTCTCCCTCCCATTCTATCTAAACAAAAATTGAAAAATGTCCTTGGCTGAGGATTTAAAAAAAAGAAAGAATGGGAGAGAAACATCGAATGGCTGCCTCCTACAGGCCCCCAACTGGGGATGGAGCCTGCAACCTGGTAATGTGCCTTAACTAGGAATTGAACCAATGACCTCTTGGTGCACGTGACAACACTCAATCCACTGAGCCACACCAGCCGGGCTCAACTGGTTCTTTAATAATGCTGAGCACAGGGTCTCCTGCTACCCCCACCAAGGGGCCCAGAGCTGCAAATGTCTCTTATAGCCCTCTGTTCACAATGGGGCTCCGAAAGCGCCTGATGATCAGCTTTCCCTAGAGGATATAGGGTGGCCCTGAGTGCAGCTGGCTGTGTGGCCCTCAGCCCATCCAGGCCTCAGGCAGACCCTTGTCAGGCAGGTGATGGAGGCTGCAGGAGCAAGATCATGTATGTCACTCACCTCTGATGGCTTCTTGCTTACGTTGTTGTCTGCTGGAAGGAGAAAGCAGGCTCATTCACATGATCTCCACCATCTGTTTCCAGGCAGCTTAGGCATGAGACAGTCCAAAGACTCCAGCCTGTGAGCTGGTTTGCGCTGCTGGAAGTTGTTTTGCCTATTAGCCATATCTCCATGAGTGCAAGTCACAGAGGGGTCGTCTTCCTGAAGCCCTAGCTCTGCGCATTTGTGTGTGTATATGTGTTTATATGAGAGAGCTGTGCCTACATGTCTGTGTACTTTCATGTGAGCATGCATGTGTGTTCTCTGAGTGCATGAGTGTTCACATGAAACTGTATTGTGCACAAACGTGAGTGTATTTATATGAGTGTGTTCATGCCTGTGAGTCTTTGTTGTTTATACTATCACATTTGTTTGTATATCAGTTTCTCCCATTGGGCTTTGAGCCAAGGTCTGGTTCATCTTTGTATCCTCAGTCACGCTTAGGTGGCGCACAGTGAGCCCACAATTCCTCTTGCTCCAAGACACATTTGCTATTTCCAACATTGGCTGCATTTTCTTTTTCCCGCTATGTCTTCAGAAACAAATGCATTTTTGAAAATAAACTTTTTCTGTTGGAGTCGTCATAGATTTACAGAAAACTTACAAAGATAGTGCAGAGCATTCTCTGTATCCCTTCCACACCTTCCCCTATTGTGACCATCTTACACTATTAGGCACATCTGTACAATTAAGAAATTGACATTGATACACTGCTGTTAACCAACCTCCTGACATTGTCAGATGTCACTAATTCTTCCATTCATGTTCTCTCTCTGGTCAAGGACCCCGTTCTGGAAACTTTATTAAATTTAGTCGTCATATCTCCTCTGTCTTTCCTTGTTGCTCATGACCTTGGCAGTCTTAGGACTGGCTGGGCATCTATCTGACGTTCTCCACAGGAGATGGGTTGTGGGTTCTAGAAGCAAATACACTCTGAGCAGTTTTCTCAAGTGAGTTTTTGGGGGCTCTCCCTGACTTCATTCTCCTCATTGGAATTTGGGGTACCCTGTTTCAGAGTCCCTGAGTTTCAGGGCAAGTTCTTGCTGTCCCCGGTATATTGGAGGGATGTAACCAAGGCCTGTGGGGCCAAGTCTTCATCTTGGGGAGCTGGCTGGGGAGATTTTGTCCAAGAGGAGAAGCCAGGAAGGATGTGGACTGGGAAAGGCTTATCTGAGACATGGCTGTGACCATTGGACTTGCAGGTTGAGAGACTGATCCTGGGTGGGGAGGGATGGGGACTGAGATGGAGTAAAGTCCAGGGGAAGGGTTTGACCTTGAAGAGAAGAGGATCTGCAGAAGCCACAGAGGTCACATTTAAGGACAGACAGAGGCTCTTCCCACTCTTCGGCTTTTGGGGAGAGCTCTGTCAGGGGCATGGTATTTGGGCCTCAGGCCTGGAGCAGGTGTCAGTGTTCTCTTCCACAACTACCCTACCACTTTGACCGTGTCACCCCCTCTCTTTCAGCTCCAGGACACGTGCCCTGAGCCTGGGAGGCATGCTGAAGCCAGGCGGCTGGCAGGATGAGTGTGAACGAGGCAGGCAGCTCCAGCTGCCGGAGGCAGGCGGCCTACCACCTGCACATCTACCCGCAGCTGGCCACCTGCGAGAGCAAAGCCTCATGCTGCGTGACAGCCACCAAGGACAGCACCACGTCCGATGTCATTCAGGACGTTGTCACCAGCCTGCGGCTGGATGTAACCAAGCGCTATGTGCTGGTGGAGGTCAAGGAGACAGGTGGGGAGGAGTGGGTGCTGGATGCCAACGACTCACCTGTGCACCGTGTGCTTTTGTGGCCTCGACGGGCACAGGACGAACACCCACAGGAAGATGGTTACTACTTCCTGCTGCAAGAGCGTGACTCTGATGGAGCCATCAAGTATGTACACATGCAGCTAGTGGCCCAGGCCACAGCCACTCAGCGCCTGGTGGAGCGCGGTCTCCTGCCCCGGCAGCAGGCAGACTTTGACGACCTGTGCAACCTCCCTGAGCTGACTGAGGCTAACCTCCTGAAGAACCTCAAGCACCGCTTCCTGCAGCAAAAGATCTACACGTATGCAGGGAGCATCCTTGTAGCAGTCAACCCTTTCAAGTTCCTCCCCATCTACAACCCCAAGTACGTGAAGATGTACGAGAATCAGCAGCTGGGCAAGCTAGAGCCACACGTGTTTGCATTGGCCGACGTGGCCTACTATGCCATGCTCCGTAAACACGTCAACCAGTGCATTGTGATCTCAGGCGAGAGCGGCTCAGGCAAGACCCAGACCACCAACTTCCTGATCCACTGCCTCACTGCACTGAGTCAGAAGGGCTACGCCAGTGGTGTTGAGAGGACCATCCTGGGCGCTGGCCCTGTGCTGGAGGTGAGCAGGGCAGTCATCAGAAGGGGCCTTGATGAGGGTTTTACTATTTTGAGAAAATGCTTTGCTATCCTCACAGTTCCCTAGAAACAGGAGCTTCACTAGAAACAGGAGGCTCAGCACACTGTGCAGGGCCACACGAGGAGGCACCAGGTTGGTCAGGAGTAGCAGGAGTGAGGGAAAATCATGGGCAAGAGTCCCTGTCATGGTTTGCATGGGAAGGGATGGATGAGGCAGGCTTAGCAGGTTTAGGATTGGCTGGTTTGAATAATTTCAGAGCTCTTAGGTGTAGGGGCTGTCCAGGTTGTCTGGTAGCTGGCCCCGGGGTGATCAGGGCAGGTGGATAGTAGTCCTAAGTATGAAAACTTGATAGAGGAGGTAGTAGGAGTGTGGGCTCTGGCTGAGTCTGTTTGCGTATGGAAGATGTGCTCACAGGCAAGTCCTTTGCCCTCGGGATTGGCTAACCCCTGGAGAGGCAGTCCCTCCAGGGTCAGCCAGGCCCCAGATGTCAAAACATCAGAATAAAAAGGCCTGATTAATACATTGTTGACATCTGGGAGGTAGCAGTCTGTACTCCAGGTCTCAGAAAGAAAAGGATGGCATGTCCAAACTGAGCAGTTTATGATGGAGCATTTCCAATGGAGCTGTGTCCTGGAAGAAAGCCAGCAAGGCATAGTGCAGGCTTGGGGCTAAGGGATAGTGACGCAGGGGGAGGGGGAAACCTGGCAGCACCATATAGTCAGTGGGGGAGGAAACACTCTCCGCTCTCTGTCCAGTATCCCATAGCCAAACCCCATGAAAGTCATTGATGTGTTGCTATGGGTAAGCCCCCTGGATGCAAGGGCAGCGGAAATGACCATATACTATTCCTCACTCTCGGCTTCCTGAGACAAGAGGCATCCAGCCCTGGCCGGTTTGGCTCAGCGATTAGAGTGTTGACCTGCGATCGAGAGACCCGGGTTCAGTTCCCACTAAGGACATGTACCTTGGTTGCAGTTTGTCCCTGGCCCTGGTTGGGTCATGCGGGTGGCAGCCACTCGATGTGTTCCTTTCACGTCAATGTTTCTCTCTCTCTCTCTCTCTCTCTCTCTCTCTCTCTCTCTCTCGGTCCTGCTCTATCTGAACAAAAAATGGAAAAAATGTCCTCGGGTGAGGATTAAAACAAAACAAAACAAAACAAAACGAGGCATCCACATTTCAAAACTTAGCCTAATCATCATCAGCCGGTGAGGGCCAGGACAGTGTGTGAGTTCAGAGGTCTGTACTTCTGGATTTGGCATCTAGGACTCTTTCTTTTCTTTTTTTTTAAACAATTCTTTATTTATTTATTTATTTATTTATTTATTTTTATCCTCACCCGAGGATATTTTTCCATTTTTTGTTCAGATAGAGCGGGAGGGAGAGAGAGAGAGAAACATCGATGTGAAGGGACACATCGAGTGGCTGCCACCCACACGACCAACCAGGGCCGGGGACAAACTGTAACCGAGGTACATGCCCTTAGCGGGAACCGAACCCGGGTCTCTCTGAACTGCAGGCCGACGCTCCAACCGCTGAGCCAAACCGGCCAGGGCGACTCTTTCTTTTTTTAACAAGATTTTATAATAAATAACTATATAAAAGTAACTTTAATTTTAAATATTTTATTTTATTCAATATAATATAAATCATTGTATGTCTTAGAGAAGTTTTAGGTTTATAGCAATATTGAGCAGATAGAACAAGAGTTCCCTATATCCCCTTTGCTCCCCACACTTTCCTCTATCTTTAGTGTGTTGCATTTGTTATAATTGATAAGCCAATATTGATACATTATTATTAAAGTCCATTCTGTGGGTTTGGACAAATGTACAGTGTACATATCCACTGTTACAGTATCACACAGAGTAGTTCCCCTGCCCTAAAATCCCCCATGCTCCATCTGTTCATTCCTCTCTCCCCCAAACTCCTTACAACCACTGATCTTTTCACTGTCTCAATGGTTTTGCCTTTTCCAGGTTAGTTTCTTTCACTCAGCAATATGCATGTAAGATTTCTCCTTGTCTTTTTTTTTTTTTTTTTTTTTATCCTCACCCGAGGACATTTTTCCATTTTTTGTTTAGATAGAGTGGGAGGGAGAGGAAGAGAGAGAGAAAGAGAGAGAGAGAGAGAGAGAGAGAAACATCAATGTGAAAGGGACACATCGAGTGGCTGCCTCCCGCACAACCAACCAGGGCCAGGGACAAACTGCAACCGAGGTACACGCCCTTAGCGGGAACCGAACCCTGGTCTCTCTGGACCGCAGGCCGACGCTCTAACTGCTGAGCCAAACCGTCCAGGGCTTCTCCTTGTCTTTTTATGACTTGAGATTTCATTTGCCAATTAACACCTCATTATCTGGTGCCATATCTGTCCATCCAAAGGAACCCAGAACCTCCTCCATGTGGTGCAGGATGTCACCTTCCTTGGGGCATTGACCTCCAGCTTCTGCCATTCCCCCAAAGCTGAGGGCCTAATGCAGCTGCCTCAGAGGGCTGTGCAAATTCACTGAAATCATATCTAGGCTGCACTTGCTGAATACATCTCAGTTCCTCTTCTTCCCTGATGATCTCTGAGATCATCAGCAAGAAATTCACTGGATCTGCATGGCCTGGCCCTGTGCCAATACAGGTAGCCTACTTCTGTCTTCTCCTATATACATAATGTAAAGATTGTCATTTGTTATGTAAATGTCTTAAAACTCCTGAGTAACCCAGCTGCAGAATACTGTATTTCTCCCCCCTGGCCAGTTTGGCTCAGCGGTTAGAGCGTCGGCCTGCGGTCCGCAGAGACCCAGGTTCAGTTCCCGCTAAGGGCACGTACTTCGGTTGCAGTTTGTCCCCGGCCCTGGTTGGTCGTGCAGGTGGCAGCCACTCGATGTGTCCCTTCACATCGATGTTTCTCTCTCTCTCTCCCTTCCTCTCTCTCCCTCCCACTCTATCTGTACAAAAAATGGAAAAATATCCTCGGGTGAGGATTAAAAAAAAAAGAATACTGTATTTCTCTTTAATACTGTGTACTTTGTGTGCATTTCCTCCTCTATTCTGATCACCCATTCATTCTGGACGTATTCCGCACAGCGTGAGAACGCTGAGCCCCAAGGTATCCACATGACATGGCATAGAGGCAGGATTGGCATCAGGGCGTAGTTTCCTTTTCTAGCTAAGAACCATCCATGGCACCTGGATGAGGTTCCTGTGGCTGCCATAACCTAATACCACAGACAGGAGTCTTTAAACAGGAGTTTACAATTGCCCCTCAGTATCCATAGGGGATTATTTGTTCTAGGCTCCCTACAGATACCAAAATTTCCAGATGCTGACGTTTCTTATATAAAATGACATAGTAATTGCAGATAACCTATATTTGCACATAGGCTACAGCCTGATATGCCTGCATATCACTTCAGTCATGTGGATTCAGCATAGTGCTCAGTACCTGGCAAATTCAGGTTTTGCTTTAGGGAACTTTCTGGAATTTTTTTTTTCAATTATATTATTTTGGTCTGCCACAGAACTTTTTTTTTTCTTTATTGCTTTTACAGAGAGAGGAAGGAAGAGGGAGAGATAGAAACATCGATGAGAGAGAACATTGATTGGCCGCCTCCTGCATGCCCCCCACTGGGGATTGGGCCCACAACTTGGCATGTGCCCTGACCGGGAATTGAACTGGCAACCTCCTTGAGCATGGGTCGATGCTCAACCACTGAGCCACACCAGCTGGGCCTTTCTGAAATTTTTTTCCCCTAATATTTTTGATCCTCAGTTGGTTAAATCCACAGGTGCAAACCCCATAGATTCAAGAGGGTTGACTGTACTGTCTCACATCTCTGAAGACTAGAAATCTGAAATCCAGGTGTTGGCAGGGCTATGCTCTCTCCAAAGGCTCTAGGGAAGGACCCTTCTTGTCTCTTCCAGCTTCTGGTGGCTCCAGACATTCCTTGGCTTGTGGCTGCATCACCCCAATCTTTGCCTCTGTCGTCACATTGTCTTCTTTTATAAAGACACCAGTCAGTCATTGGATTTAGGGCCCACCCTAATCCAAGATGACCTCATCCTAATTATGTCAGCGATAACTCCATTTCCAAATAAGGCCATGCTCACAGGTTCTAGAGCAGCGGTTCTCAACCTGTGGGTCATGACCCCTTTGGGGGTCGAATGACCCTTTCACAGGGGTCACCTAAGACATAACAGTAACAAAATTACAGTTATGAAGTAGCAATGAAAATAATTTTATGGTTGGGGTTCACCACAACATGAGGAACTGTATTAAAGGGTCGCGGCATTAGATAGGTTGAGAACCACTGTCTAGAGGATCAGAGCATGGACATGATTTCGGGACACAACAGCCCCCACTGAGTGACACCTGGCAGTGTCTGATACCGTCTTCCCTGAAGGCACCGTGGCTCAGCAGTCATCCAGGTGGTTCACAACGTCTCCCTTTGGCCTCCTTACTCCTCCCCTGCAGTTGCCCCAGGGGATCCTGGCACATTCTTAGAGGGCCGTTAGTCACCCTCCATGACAGTATCTGCGCCCTGTGAGTCAGATGCTTCTGACCTCGCCTAGCTGCCTCCCTTGAGCCTTGGCAAGAGCCAGCAAGGCCACATTTCCCCAGCAGTTAGGATCTGCTGGAGGGAGGTGCCCATGCCAGCTTCCAAAACCGACTTGAGCCAAATCCACATCATGGCCATAATCATGCTTCCTGGGGCGATCTATTGGAAAGATTGTTTTAGTTTAGAGTTGGATGTCCCAGTTAAGGCACTGCTAGTGTCTGGAGCCTGGTCATTCTCTGTAGGGTGCGTCCTATGCACTGCAGGGTGTTGAGCAGCAGCCCTGGCCTCCACCCACCAAGTGCTATTAGCAACCCCTCCCCCCAATTATGACAACCCAAAATGTACCCAGACATCACCAAGTGTCTCCTGGGGGCAGAATCTTGCCTGAGTGAACACAGCTGTCTTAGAGTCACAGCTTATGATCCCAGGAGACCCAGTCACTGTTTCTTTAAGGTGCCAACCATTTTGTTTAGTTTAGTCCCAGCCATTCTGAGCTAAGTCAAGAGGCACTTTCTAATAACAGGAATAATTTGTTATCGGCCTTCGAACCCACTTGGGTGTCAGGCTTCAGGTGCCACAGTTTTCATCTGTCATCTCTGAGCCCTCACAACAGCTCTGCTCATTTTAAAGATGAGGAAACAGAGCAGCAAAGAGATACACTAGTATGCAAGTGTCCTGGGGCTGCCATTACCACAAACTGGGGGGCTTAAAATAACGGGAATTGATTCTCACAGTTCAGGGGACCAGAAGTCTGAAACCAAAGTGTGGGTAGGGTTGGCTCCTTCTGGAGACTCTGAAAAAGAATGGGTCCCAGGCCTCTCTCCTGGCTTCTGGGAGCTTCCAATAACCCTTAAGCATTTCATGGCTCTTGGTCGCATCACTATGTCTAGTCTTTTTCTACATCTCCACATGGCCATCTCTCCATGTATCTCTGTCTCTAATTTCCTTTCTCTTATGAGGACACTGTCATTGGATTTAGGGCTCACCCTAAATCCAGGATGATCTCACCTTTAGATCCTTACTCTAATTATATCTGCAAAGACCCTATGTCCCAATAAGGATCCATTCACAGGTGCCAGGGATCAGGACTTGGACATATTTTTGGGGGGAAACACAAATCAACCCACTCGAGTCAGGGTTCTCAAGGCCACACTGCAGGCAGCCACAGCTGGACCAGAGTTGGAAGCCAGCTGGAGCACAAGCCTGAGTTCATGGTATTTTCCTGCACCTTCGTGAAGGATTTCCTCCCTCACCTCGGCTTAAGATAGGCACCACTGGTAGTGTCTGGGACTTTTTACAGCTCCACAAAAGGAGAAGTTGAGTTGTTTTGAGATTTGGTTGTCACCAGACACCCCCTCACCTCCTCCCACCCCCGCCCCCCACCCCCCGGACGCGGGTTGCAGCCTCACTGTGCAATTCTGACCAGAAAACAGGAAGAGGGCACTGTGGAAAGCCGTTTCCAATCAGCTGATTCGTTGCCTGCTGCAGTTAAACTGCTACTGTCACAGTTTCACACGATGTCACTTGGCTATGCTCAGCACACTGCAGCTTGCCCTCTGAACCACCCCCCTTTCCCAAATATGACATGTCTTTGGGGCTTGCTTGAGCTCAGGAACACTGAAGGTGCAGATGGCAGGCTCACTAGGGCGGTGAATGGTCTGGGATCTTCCTTCCTGCATGCTGGAGTCCACCACACATCCCAGGTTCCCTTGGGGAACCTCGCCCCTCCAGATGCAGCAGCCCACGGCATTGGCCACTGGACTGGCGAGCAGGTGCTCCCAGGACATGTGCCTCTTCCTCGGCTGCGACCTCAGCATCAAGGTTGAGCATGGAGGGCTTAAGGCCCAGGTTCTCTTGGTCTTTCCTGTACTGTTACAAATGCCTCCAGCATTTGCAGATGCACATGGGGTTTTAATTTTGAAAGCAGAAATGAAATGAGGATCCTTGCTGGTCAGGCTGTTTCCCCAAGTGGCCAGAGGCTACTGTGTGCCAAGGTTCAGGGCCTTCGTGTAGCCACTGTGCACTGGCCCACACAGAGAGAGGAAGCTGAGAGACAGTGACACCCCAGGCTGCCCAGCATACCCATAGGAAACTGGTGACCCAATACAGTGAGACATAGGACCCAGGGAGTCCTGGAGCTTGCTGCTGCCTCCGACCTGCCTCTAAGGCCCCAAAGGAGTCTGTCCTGGGACTGGGATCTGTGCCAACCCTTGGTCCTGAGCACCAACGCCCCCATTAGTGCCCCCCAGACCTAGTCTTGCATGACCCCAGACTGCACCCAACACCCTTCCACCTGCCAGGTTACTGGATCTGTTCCCACTACCCTCTGTCAGCACCAGGGTACCAGCCTAGGCAGGTCACCCAGAATCACATGTCATCATCTACCTTGACCTCTGCTCTCACAGACACCTACCCAGACCATATCCTTCCCTCCACAGAGCACTGATAGGCCAACCCCTGCCTAGTACTGGGGGCACACAGGCAAAGCCACTCAGCCAGGATGACAGAAATAGAAGGTGCTGGAATGAGGGGTGTGCCTCTGCAATTAGGGTTTCTGTTTAAGAGCCTTTCTGAGATAAAATCCACCCAATTCAAGTGAACAGTTCAGTGTTTTTTAGCACATTCACTATGTTCAACCATCACTTCTATTTAGTTCCAGAACATTTGCATCACCCCCAAAAGGAAACCCCATTAGCAGCCACTCCCCATTTCCTCTCCCCCAGCCCCTGGTAACCACCAGTCTGCTTTTTAGAGCTGTCAGAAGTCATCCCCCACACCCTGGCCTGTGGTCAAGGCTCTGGCTGGCCTGGGCCATCCTAGAGGCTGGGGGGTTGGCTGGAAGTTCAACAATACAAACAGCAGGGGTCACCCATCAGTGTGGGAAGGAGAGTGAGAGCCCAGGATGGGATCCCAGGAGAATGGCCAGGATAGGAAGATATGGTGGTACAGAGATGGGAGAAGATGCCATGTGTACTGGAGATGGGCCCCATCTGGACAGTTGCAGAGGACGAAGAATAGAATCTCTGGCTGCCTCTGTCTCCAGTGTGGCCTCCTCATGATGTTTGGGGAATCAGTTTGGGGGGACCTTAGGTTGACAGAGCAGCCCAAAGGAGGTAGTTGCTAACGTTGGAACTCCAGGGTAGGAGGGGGACAGGGGCAGGCAAATTGCACAGAGAACTGGAAAGTGAATAAGACTCACAGACAGGGACTTCCATGCCACCACCGTCTGGGTGCTGATTGATCCTTTCTCTGGGATGGGGCATCCTGTGCACTATAGGGTACTGAGCAGCAGCCCTGGCCTCTACCTACCAGGTGCTGGTAGCACCTCTCTCCCCAGTTTTGACTACCAGAAATGGCTCCAGACATCACCAAGGGTCCCTAGAGGGATATATCATGCCAGCTGAGAATAAGTTCCAGGCCAACTGCATACAAAGACTGATTTCAGTTTAACAGAGGTTCTATGTTCTGTGCCTAGATAGTTTCAGATTTTTTTTTAGCATCTTGCTATTGTTACACATCAAACCAACTGTATTTAGTGTCATCCCTTGCATCTTGTGGTGGCTGGTGTTATCATTCACTCCCTGGAAGAGGTGAATGATAACACCAGGTGTAGGTCTACTGTCCCACCCCCATCCCCAGGCCAGCCACAGCCAAGAGAATGGTCACTGCCCACCTACAACCAGAAATGTCCCAGTGTCTTTGCCACCCATCGCCAGTGAAGCACACTTGGGTGCGAGAGTCAGCTTTCCCATCTAAGTTTGGTCTTCCAGGAGAACTCAGTGACTTCTTAAAATATTATAATTGCTTGTCAATGCCCAAAAATACAGTGGCCAGATTTGAAGACTCCCAGAGGTGAAAAGTCATGTGTTCCCTGCAGGTTTTCTTGCCAACGAATGTAATGAAAGCACTTCTAACTGTTCTTTTAAGTTAGTGTTACTTTTTTTGCATTGGGATTTTATCACCCCTCCATCCCTGTCCTTCTTGGGTGACTTTCTAAACCTAATGCCAGGTGTTGGCTGTGGTTCAGCTGCTCTCCTGTAAGCATCTCCCCAACAGGAAACAAACCAGGGCCGCTGTGGTGGTTTTTGCTGCCGGAGAGCACACATGGTTATCCACTGCACTTTGGCAAAAATGTGGCACATTTTATTATCACTTTTGGTTCCACCTGAATGCTCTTCTTAGCTTTTTATTCTGCTTTTTTTCATAGGTTTCATTTGTCTTTAGTGTCTTTTTTTTTTATTTGAGGTTTAGTTTCTTTTTGAATATGCCAGGAATTGACAAATTACAGCCCACAGGTTAACTCTGCCTGTTTCTATAAATAAAGTTTTATTGGCACACAGACACACACTCATTTACATAATAGTCTGTGGCTACTTTCAGGCCACAACAGCAAAGCAGAGCAGTTGTGAGAGACACACTATATGGTGTACAAAGCCAAAAATATTTACCACCTGGCCTTTTGCAGAAAAGGTTTGCTGAGCCCTCATACCTGTGAGTACATGTAGAACATTTAGCTCATTCCACAGTTAGTTTCTACACTCATTCTTCTCACATTCTGCTGAGCTCTAACTTCCTAAATGTAAGGAAAAAATTCCCATCTTCATTCTAGATGATTTGTAGCACCACCACAAATCTTTCTGCATTTATGTTTGTGCCACATATAGACATATCCCTAAACATCTACCCACGAGGGTCTGTAATATTGTGATTTAAAATAGCCCAGCCTGTGTAGCTCAGTGGTTGAGCATCGTCCCATGGACTGAGAGGTCCCAGTTTGATTCCTGGTCAGGGCAAATGCCTGGGTAATGGGCTCAATCCCCAGCAGGGGGGATGCAGGAGGCAGCCAGTCGATGTTTCTATCTCTCCCTCCCTCTCTCTGTAAAAAGTCAATAAAAATATATTGTGGGGGGTGTTCAGGGTCCTATTCCTGTCACAGAGCTCGTAAAACCCTTAGAATTTCCTAAGTGAAGAAAGGGAGAAAGGTGTCTTTCATTATGTCAGTGGTACTTTTAGAAAGTACCTAAGGATGAGGACCAGTTCTCAGGAGAACCAACCATGTGATTAGAAGGTTGGAATTTTCATTCCCACCCCCTGGCCTATAAGAAAGGCAGAGAGGCTAGAGATTAACTCAGTATCCGACAGCCAAGGATTTAAACATGTAATGAAGCCCCCATTAAAACCCAAAAGGAGGGAGTTCAGAGAGCTTCTGAATTGGCGAACATGTGTAGGTCCTGGGAGGGCGGCATGCCCAAATAGGACATGGAAGCTCCTTGCCCCTTCCCCATACTTTGCCCCCTCCATCTCTTCCATCTGGCTGTTCTGAGTTGTATCCTTAAACCCGTGATCTAGTAAGTAAACTCGTTTCCTGAGTTTTGTGAGCTGCTTCAGCAAATTAATAGAATCCAAGGAGAGCGTCACGGGAACCTCCGATTTATAGCCAGTTGGTCAAAAGCACAGGCTACAATTTGGACGTGCAATCTGAAAGGCATGTTGGAGGCAGTCTTGTGGAACTGAGTCCTTAACATAGGGAATCTGACACTATCTCCATGTAGAGAGTATCAGAATTGAGTTGAAGTGTAGGGCACCCAGCTGGTGTCAGAGAACTGCTTGGTGTGGAAGAAAAAACTACCCTTTGGAATTGGTGTCAGGATTATCGGGTCTTTAAGCAGTTTTGGACAGACTGGGAAGGAGAACTGTGATGTAGAGGTCCCATAACATCCTGGCAGGACGGGCTTCGCCTTTTGGCTCTGTGTGGGGCTCACTAACTCTGTGGCCCACAGGCACCTAGGAGTATTTTTACAGGTTAAGGGTGGCAGGGGCTGTGTAGGGGCTCCTCCCCATCTTGCACCATCATGGAAGGCCCTCTGAAGGTTTCTACCTGCATCCTTACAATGGGACAACACAGTCTACCAGGGGCACAACAAGATGAGGACATCGTGAGCTGCTGGGAGAGGTTAGAGCTGACAGGACCAGGCCAAAAGTGTGCACCCAGAGTCATGACACTGTCCAAGAACTCTGGCATTTGTGATGTTGGATATGTGACCAAGAGGATTCTGGAGCTTACAGCGGAGGGGATTATTCAGCCAGAGAATGGAACATGAGGACAAGCTTCTCATGGCCCTAGGTGGAGGTGGCGGCATTCCAACCCCAGTACCTAATACAAACCAGTATTTCAGTTTTACCACAAGGATGTGGCAAAATGAGGGAACTGCTGGGAGCAGCTTTTAAGAGCCACCTGTATCAGAAGTAGGAAACAGATAGGGTGACAGACTGGCAGTAGACTGCCTAGCTGAAAAGTGGAGCCACACCAGAGTGGGAGGGGGTGCAGAAGGATGAGAGGGGGTCTATGGGATAGTACATAAAGGACTAGGGTATCAAGGGCCCCTGGGAGCACCAGGGAAGGGGTGGCCATCCAAAAGGCCACAAGCGCTTCTTGCCTGTCCCATGCCCTGCAGAGCTTTGAGGCTGCCTTCCTGGCCTGCTCTGTAAGAGTGCAGAGCCCTGACGTTCTGCAGTGATCTAAGACTATTTTAGACAAAAGGGAAAGTTATATTTTTAGGAATGCTGCATCTAAAAGAACAGTGAAATTATGGGGTATATTTTAGGCACCCAGAAAGGCCTTCTTGGAATTTGCAGAACAAGTTGATTAAAAAGTGAAGCATCGCTTGGGCTCAGGACATCCCTTCCACAGCCATTGCCCTTTCCAAATGTTCTGGACACTTTGTTGCACCAGGGCTGGGTGGTTGATGAGGATGTCTGTCCATCTATTAGCTGTATCTGCTTCACTGTTTGGGGCAGGAACATAGCCGGACATTGAGCAACCACAGGCTCTGGTGGCCCATTTGTTTTCTAGCATTATGCAGGATGAAGTGGCTCCAACGCCCTGTCCCCAGAGTCACTGGGGTTGCCCTCTGAAGTTTCCTTCTGTTTCAGTCAATTGTCCATCAAGACACTGGTTACCCAAGACCTCCAGAGGTGGCCTCTATGGGAAAGGCCAAGGGGCCATGTCTGAGGCTCACAGTCACCTGCCCAGTTGCTGCCCAGCCCTGCGACCCTGGCTAGTGGCTGCTGACTGGCTGGTCCTGGGTAGAGGAGAAAGTGGCCCCACTTATCAGTGGTCAGGTGGAGCAGGCTCCTAGAGAAAGACTAGATGTTATATCATCATCCCTTTATGGCAGAGTAAATCACAACAACCTATGAGAATTTAGAGTCCCATTTAACCCTTTTTGGCCACACAGGGATCTCCAGGGCAGCCAATTTTAACTGAGTCTAAAGCTCAGTTTTTACACAGGGGCGATTCTGCCCCCAAGAGACATTTGACACCATCTGGAGATTGGTGTCTAGTGGGCAGAGGCCAGGGATGGTACTCAACATCCTACAGTACACAGGGTAGCCCCTTCCGCAAAGAATGATCCAGGCCCAAAATGCCAGTGGTGACAAGGCTGAGAAACTTGCTCTAGTTTAGGTGTCTTTAGGATGTGCAGTTAAAAATCTAGCCTGGGGCTCTGGACAGAGTACAGGGAGCCATGTAGATCCTGTAACGAGGACAGAGCTGTTCATTGGTGAATATTGGTGAGATTGTGAGAAGGGGAGAGAGAAGATGACAAGGACACACAACACCTAAGGGAAGGTCTCCAATTCTGCCGAAGTGTCTGGACTGGTTCTCGACCTTCAGCATGTGACTGCACCTCCCACCACAATTTACCACCTGCAGGACCTCCAGGCCGAGATCTGCCCCCTGCCAGGAAGTCAGGAGTGGGACCAGGCAGCCCAGCCCAGCTGCTTGTGTTCTGTGTGACCTGTAGCAAGTCAACCTCTCTGCTCTGCCTTCTGATCTCTTTGCCCCAGTGCCTTTGTGTACATATTTTATCCTCAGTGTGGAATATTCTTGCCACTGTCATCTAGCTAAGTCCTGCCCCACAGCCTGCGGAGAAATCTGGAATGTCCTATGGCCAGCACACTGTGTGGCTCCTGCCACTCTATACTCTTATTCTCTGAAGGGCCATTTGTTGTTCAGGGGTGTTTGTTTCTTATAGCAAGCTAAACTAGCTCAGCATCCCGGGTGTCAGCTGCGGAAGAACAGGGAGTGAGTGAGTGCTGAGATGAGGTCACGGTGACACCAAGAGAAGGGGAAACACCTCATGGAAACTCCTCCTGGGCATGGATAGGCTTCCATGCCCATTCCAGAGCTGTCCCATAAAGAGAAGTGTAGATGCCAGGGAAGGGCCCTCCAAAGAAGCAAAAGCTAGAAGCAGGCTCGTGATGGAAAGTCAAAGAGAGAATTGCACCCACCTGAAAAAGAAGTGGCCAGGGGCGCTTTACCCCAACCATTGGAGTTATCGAGGGCCTTTGGATCCAGTGGTCCTCCTGGGCTCAGGTCAGCACCATCCATGGTTCCCTTAACCCAAGGAAGATAGAGTAACCCACAGGGCAAACAGGCTGTTGCTCCTCCTGTTTCTTTTCAAAGCAGAGTAGCTATAATGGAGATTACTCATTGAGTGAGAGAAGCCAGAAACAAAAGGTCATGTATTCTATGATCCCATCTATATGAAATGTCCAAAACCAGTAAATCCATAGAGACAGAAAATAGATTAGTGGTTGCCAGGGTCTGGGGACAGAAGAACCGGGAGTGACTAGTCATGGGTACAGAGTTTCCTTTTGGGATTATGAAATATTATGGAACTAGATAGAGGTAACAGTTGCACAACATACTGAATGTACTAAATGTCACCAAATTATACATTAAAATGGTTACAGTGGTGAATTTTATGTTATGTGAACTTTAGAACACTCCCCATCTACAATGCTCTCCATTGGGACCTGCCACATCCAGCTTTCAGATTCCTTACCAGAGAGCTTGTGTCTTGCTACCATCAGTAGCTGGAGAAGAGGGTCATAAAGCATACAAGTTTCAATCAGATTCTCTCAGATATACTATATCAACAGAAAGGAACCTAACTTTCCTAGAGCTGGTCCTGTCCGCTCTTGCCTCGTGGTCCTGAGCATCATCTCTCGGAGCCCAACTGGACCCCTGATCAAGCAGTGGGACATGGGACTAGCTTGTGGTTAAAACTAAGCCTTGTCCCTAAAGAACTGACCATAGATGGAATTTCTCCAACAAGGGTGGCAAGTGTCTGTAAAATGTTTTATCCAACCCATGTCTTGAACATCACCATTTTCATCCATGGAAGCTCACTTCAGACATTCATTATGCTCACTGATGAAACTCCTGAGGTTGGGTGATAGGTACAGAGTTTAGAGCTAGCTAGAGTGGTTTACAGTGGTTTGAGGTATATATCCTGGATTAAACAGTTTACATTGCATCCCTTATAAATTAGCTTAACCCAGGGATCTGCAGACTGTTTTTGTAAAGGGCTATGTAATTAGTATTTCCGGATTTTAGAGCCACACAGTCTCTGTTGCAACAACTCAGCTCTCCATCCACTTACTACTCTGCATTGTAGAGTAAAAGCAGCCATGCACTGTATGTAGTGAATAGGTAGAGCTGTGTGCCAATAAAACTTTACTTACAAAACAGGCAATAGGAAGAAACATCAGACAGACCCAAATTGACAGTCTTCAAAATGCCTGACCGTCATCAAAAATGTCAGGGACTCAAAAGCAAGGACATTAGGGGAAAACCGAGTCCGTTCAAATAAATAAAGCGTAAACTTAGTTAATAATAACACATCAATCAATATTGATTTATAAGCCATGACAAATGCACCATTGTCGTGTTAACAACAGGGGAAACAATGTCAGGAATACAGGAATTTGCTGTACTATTCTTTTTTTTTTAATCCTCACCTGAGGACATTTTTCGTTTTTTTTTGTTCAGATAGATTGGGAGGGAGAGAGAGAGAAACATTGATGTGAAAGGGACACATCGAGTGGCTGCCTCATGCATGACCCAACCAGGGCCGGGGACAAACTGCAACTGCCATACATGCCCTTAGGAGGAACCAAACCCAGGTCTCTCTGGACCGCAGGCCAACGCTCTAACTGCTGAGCCAAACCGGCCAGGGCTGCTGTACTATTCTTATATCTTTCCTGTAAATCTAAAAAGTTAATTTTTTTTTATAAAGGCATGAAACCAGATTTGGTCAGCAGGTTTGCGGACCTCCAGCTTAGACAAGCTCCCACTACCTCAGTGAGGTGTGTAAAGCAAATCTCAGGCAGGTAAGGTCATGGCAAACTGAACTGTGACCTAACACACTTTGCCTTCTCCCACTTCCTCATATCAGCAACGTCATCTCCAGTGGTCTTTGGTCTTTCCTCACTGTCACCATATCCTGTTGTATCTTCCTCTGAAATGTTTTCTACCACCGCCTGGGTTCTGGCCACACAGCCCCGCTGATGTATACAGGCGATAGCATCTTGCAGCCAGGGTTGTGTCCAGAGCACCAGTTCCCTGGCTAGGCCCTCATTAGGATGTTGTGCAGTCCCTTGCAGGGAAGGTGACTTATACTTCCAGGCTCAGTTTCCCTTCCTGTCTATGGGCAGATAAACCCTTGATTCTCGGGGCTGTGAGGATGCAAAGCCAAGAGACAAGTTCTCAGCAATGATTTCTTCTCCTGTGCCTGTTTCTGCATCATCACGAAGACCTGGTTTCTCCTCATTCAACCCTCCACTGTGCTTGGCAGAATAAGGCCATAGCATGACAGATGGGGATTGGATCCACATGGGGTCGGGGTACAGTTTGGGAGCAGCTGATCTTGGTAAGGCCCTGGAGTATGAAAGTTTCCCATTTCTCAGGGCCAAGCATTAGGAAAGCAGTCTGATTAAACTAAGTATACTGAGAACACAGCTCTTTTCTCTGTCCAGCCCTTGACTATTTTGACCCCTACTTCAGATTTCAAGAAAGAGGGAGTGGTGTAAGTAGGCATCCTTTTGCTCTATTTCTCCCCAGAGAGACTTCACACCCATAATAAGCCTTAGAGCAGTTATCACTCTTCCAGGAATCTGAAGAACACCCTCCATCTCTGGTTTAAGAATTTAGGTTGCTCAGCATTTTCAGAAATTCTACAAGTCTGGGAGGGGAACCAAGACTATATTTTTAACAAGCCTCCACAGCCCCCACTCAGATTCTCAACCTTTTTTCTCCCTCGCCCCAACCACCAGAGCTGCACAGTACTGACTCACAGGGAGAAGATGCAAGGAGCCCTAGGATGACAGATTTGCCAACCCCCTCCCCAAGGGTGTGGAGAGGGATTGTAGCACCTGCCAGCAGGGTGGGGGGGGATGCTCTTGAAACCACAGACTCTTCATTCAACTGACCCCAGGGAGCTTCCCTTTCTTTATGAGTACAAATGCTTGGTTTTGCTGCACAGAATGTACCAGAAAACCTTGCTCTTCTTATTATCAGCACTGGAGTCCCTGCAGTGTGGGAATTATGTAAGGAAGCAAACATCATCCTAAGGAAAGATTCCCATAATGAACCACCCACTTACAGAATGAGCCCTTCACTCACACGTCCCTCTTGGCTCAGCCTAAACACAGCTCATTCCTGTTCATCCACCAGAACCAGTAGGTCCTCTCTCCTGAATACAGATCAGTAGCAAAGTGAGGTTGAAAGTCTTGCAAAGAAGTTATCGAAAATGACCTGGAGAATTGCTCCAGCCTCTAGTCACTCAGCCATACTCACAAGTAGCAGAGAGGGCAGAGCTCTGATGATGGAGGGAATGAGTCCATGTGCTGCTAAATATAAGTGGGCACAATCCACCTATTAAAAGAAGAGGATAGCCCTGGCCGGTTTGGCTCAGCGGTTGGAGCGTCGGCCTGCGGTACAGAGAGACCCGGGTTCGGTTCCCGCTAAGGGCACGTACCTCGGTTGCAGTTTGTCCCCGGCCCTGGTTGGTCGTGCAGGTGGCAGCCACTCGATGTGTCCCTTTACATCGATGTTTCTCTCTCTCTCTCTTCCTCTCTCTCCCTCCCGCTCTATCTGAACAAAAAAATGGAAAAATGTCCTCCGGTGAGGATAAAAAAAAAAAAAAAAAAAAAAAAAAAAAAAGAAGAGGATATTCAGCTTAGCTCGCAAAGTTCAACTCCATGTTTTATGAACAAGTGGTTCCAGAAACTAAAAATAAAGGGATACGCACGGGTGGAACAGGCAGGTAGAAACAGAAGGAGCAGAGCTATAATTTTGACATGGAGAATGTAGAAATTTGGCTTCTTAGCCTTACATGTAACAAGAAGATTTGTCATAGTGCCAAAAGCTTCAATTTATACTCCATGTGTAATAATTGTCAATATATATGCATTGGACAACAAATCCACTGCCTTTACAAAGTGGAAATTATAAAAGATACCAGGAGTAACAGATACAAACGGCTGGTTGAGTGGACAGCAAAAGGCAAGGATGTAAGATGGCCAAACCATGTGCTTTCGACAGATTATGTGGCCATATTGCAAACCCTCCACTTTGATATGAGAGTATTCACGGAATGTTCACAAACTACATTCTTTATAAAGTCACAGAGAAAGTATCTAGAACTTCCAAAAGTAGAATGTTACAAGCAACATTCTTAACAACGTGATAAAACTAGAAATTAATTTTTTAAAAGCTCTTCCACATGGAAATGTTTCTAAAAAGAAAAAGTAAATTTCTGCCTCACTGGTTTGGTTAAGTGGATTGAGCATCATCCCATGGATGAGAGATCCTGGTTCGATTACCGGTCAGGGAACATACCCAGGTTGCGGACTCGAGCACCAGTGCGGGGTGTGCAGGAAGCAGCTAATCAATGTTACTCTCTCACATTGATGTTTCTATCTCTCCCTTCCTCTCTCTCTAAAAACAAAATTCATTAAAAACATATTTAAAGAAAAAATAAACTTCTGTTAAATAATTATTGAATGAAAGGGATCTACAAACCAAAATTACAGATTTGCTAAAAGTTAATGACTAAAGCAGCAATATTATTAAAATCCACAGGATGTACTTAAAACAGTAATGAGAGAACATTTCATAGCTATAATGTCCATAAATAGGAAAAAATTAAAATAAGTGTATAAATTTTGCAACTCAAAAACTTGAGAAAAAGAACCAAGCAAACCCCAGAGAGAATGATTTGGGTGTCAAGTGGCTGAGCCCTCAAGGATCTTGATGCATTCCTCAAATACTTTTAATGCAGTAAGAAACAAGCAGGACCCTTCTCCCCTGACCCCTGCCCCTGGCATGGTTTGTCTTGAAACTTTGGCCCTTGGTGGGACTCTGCCTGTTTAAAGGGCTTCATTTCTGTATGATAGTTCATACCATCCTGGGTAAGAGTGACAGAGTTATGAACTGGGGGCACTAGGTGGGTGAGCATTGTGTCCCATCATCACTTGGCTCTCTGCATATGCCTGCAGCCCATCTGTCTGTCCATTCATCTGTCAAGACAGCCAGCCTCTCTCTGGCTATCAAGAGCCTGCTGTGTGCCCCAAGCCCCATGGGTAACCAGAAGAGAACAGAACCAGGTCAGAGGCTAGGTGTCAGCCAGGCCCCGGAGAGCCTCCATTTCTTCAACTGTGAGTCGGGGTGCCATGAGGTTGGGGGAGACTCCTCCACTTCCTGCCCTGCATCCTTGTCCTAACCTGGCATCTTCCCTTCCTGAAACAGGCCGCCCCCTCCTAAACCCAGTGCTTCCTCCACACCAGCTCTGTAGAAAGTGCATCAGCTGTGCTTCTCACTTCCCTACCTCCTGCCGCCTCCAGCTCCCAGGGAGCAGGCTTCTTTGTCTCTGGTGTCTTAGTGTTCCAGCTGTGCCCCAGGGGAGACCAGTCAGCCTGTGTAATATTCACGCCTTCTCATGCTCACCCATCATGTGTCTGAATGTCAGCGTCTTCTCCCAGCCCCACACTACCCTGACCCCATGGGGAGAAGGGGGCATAATTTTTCTGTAAACAGTCTGTCTGAGGGTCATTATTTTCAGCTCTGCCAGAACAGTCTATGACACAATGACAACTCAGCTGTGTTCTTTAGTTAGCCAAAAGCAGACGCAGACCCATATGTAAGCAGACATGGCTGTATGCCAACAAAACCTTATTCGTGGACACTGAAAGCTGAATTTCATATCATTTACATATATCATAAAATATTCTTTTTTATTTATTTTTCTAGCATTTAAAAATAAATGTCAAAACCATTCTTAGCTCACAGCCCATAAAGAAACAAGTAGCTGGCCGTCATTCATCAACCCCCATGGAAGTCAACATCCAAGACAGCCTCGGCCCCACATCAGGAGCGCATCCTCCACACAGCCACATCCGTTTGTGTACAAACCATCTGTGGCTGCTTCACCCTACAACAGCAGAGCTGAGCTGTTGCAACAGAGCCCAAATATTTATTACTTGGCCCTTCACAGAACAAGTTTGCTGGCCCCTGATTCACAAAGTCA
Source organism: Molossus molossus (assembly GCF_014108415.1). Classification (NCBI taxonomy): domain Eukaryota; kingdom Metazoa; phylum Chordata; class Mammalia; order Chiroptera; family Molossidae; genus Molossus; species Molossus molossus. The sequence goes on along the minus strand of NW_023425377.1, from coordinate 67,674,511 downwards.
TTTCATCCTCAGCCCTGGGAGGCAGGAGTTTTCTCCCTAATTTTATGTGAGAGGAATCTGAAACCAGTCCCAATTAACACAACTGACAGTAGTAGCCTTATACCTCCAACCCTCCCATGAAGGCCAGGGGTTATTTCCCAGCATTTCCACCCAGGAAAGCCCCAGCCCTGACTCTATGTCCCTGGGCTGTTTGCTCAGCAGACAAGGTGGAACAGCCCCTCCAGGCTCCTTGTATCATGGGCCACCTGGGTGGGGACACTGCCCACACAGCCCCTTGCCCCACGCAGGCCTGGCACAGCCATGGGACGCCTCTCAGGCCTCCTTCTGCAGGGTCTGACAATTGTCCATGTCTTCAGATGAGCACCACCTATCAGTGGGCTTGAGCCAAGCACTTTATTTTTTTTTTAATTTTATTTTTGTTACAGATGTTTCTCCTTTTTTACCCCATTGACACCCTCTTCCCCATCCCCCCTGCCCCGTCCCCAGCTTTGTTGTCCATGTTCATTGGTTATGCATACATGCATATAAGTTCTATGGTTTACCTCTTCCCACCCCCCACCACCCCCTCTTCTGAGGGTTGTCAGTCTGTCTTCCATGTTTCTGGGTCTACCCTATTCTTCAGCCTGTTATATTCATTATATTCCCTATATAAGTGAGATCATGTGGTATTCGTCTTTTTCTGCTTGGCTTGTTTCACTTAGGATAATACTTTCCAGGTCCCTCCATGTAGTCTCAAAGAATAAGAGATCTTTCTTTCTTACAGCTACATAGTACTCCATTGTGTATATGTACCACAGCTTTTTTATCCATTCGTCTACTGATGGACACTTGGGCTGTTTCCAGATCTTAGCTATTGTAAATAGTGCTGCTGTGAACATGGGGGTATATATATTCTTTCTGATTGGTGTTGCAGACTTCTTAGGGTATATTCCTAGAAGTGGGATCATTGGGTCAAATGGAAGTTCAATTTTTAATTTTTTGAGGTAACACCATATTGTTTTCCATAGTGGCTGCACCAGTCTGCATTCCCACCAGCAGTGTACTAGAGTCCCCTTTTCTCCACACCCTCGCCAACATTTGTTTGATGATTTGTTGATGGCGGCCATTCTGACAGGTGTGAGGTGATACCTCAATGTAGTTTTAATTTGCATCTCTCTGATGATTAGTGATGTTGAGCATTTCGTCGTATGTCTCTTGGCCATTTGTATGTCCTGTTTGGAGAGGTGTCTATTCAGCTCCTCTGCCCATTTATTAATTGGGTTCTTTGTCTTCCTTTTGTTGAGTTGTATGAGTACTCTATATATTTTGGAAATTAACCCCTTATCTGATGTATCATTGGCAATTATGCTCTCCCATACAGTGGGTTGCTTTTCCATTTTTCCATTTTGATAGTTGTTTCTTTTGCTGTGCAGAGGTTTTTAGTTTGATGTAGTCCCATGTGTTCATTTTTTCCTTTGTTTCTGTTGCCTTAGGTGATGTATCAGTGAAAATTCTGCTGCACATGATGTTCGAAATTTTGTTGCCTACATTTTCTTCTAGAATTTTTATGGATTCACGGGTCATATTTAAGTCTTTTATCCATTTTGAGTTTATTTTTGTGTATGGTGTAAGTTGATGGTCTAGTTTCATGTTTTTGCATGTAGCTGTCCAATTTTCCCAACACCATTTAGTAAAGAGGCTGTCTTTACTCCACTGTATGCTCTTGCCTCCTTTGTCAAATATTAATTGAGCATGTTGCCTTGGGTTCATTTCTGGGTTCTCTATTCTGTTCCACTGGTCTATATGCCTGTTCTTTGCCAGTCTGTTTTGATTACAGTCGCTTTGTATAACCTGATATCTGGTATTGTGATCCCACCTACTTTGTCCTTTTTTTTTTTTTTTTTCAAAATTGCTGTGGCTATTCAGGGTCTTTTTTGGTTCCATATGAACTTTTGAAGTATTTGTTCTTGTTCTGTGAAATATGTCATTGGTATTTTGGGCCAAGCACTCTTTAGGAAGGTACTCAGGAACGTGGAGAACCCTTGGGAGAAGAAGAGTAACTTGAGTTCTGAGCAGTGGGGTCACCATGCCAGCACCAGCTTCCAGTTGCTGTCGAGTGTCTCATTCTCTTCCCCACCTAGCTAGAATGAGAGACCAGGAAGCAGGAGATGATCTCTCTTTGTCAACCCCATCTTTGTGCTCCACTGTGGCCTAATATTTGCCAGTGTTCTTTTACCAGTGCCAGCCACTACCAGTCACTCCTGCAATTTGATGCCTGGCCCTGACCAGGCACAAGAGATCTTGAAGTCTCCTCCATTGCTCGTGGTCTGAGGGGAAACAGAGGCTTCACCCAAAGGTGAAATTGCAGAGGCAGGGGTAGCATCAAGGCCACAGGAGGTGGCAGGCGACCGAGTAGGTTGAGGGGGCTCCCAATCTTGGCCAAAGTGGACCTACAGGCATCCCTGTCAGAGCCTCTCAGGGAAGGTGGACTCTCTGAGGCTAGAATGGTGCCTGGCACACAGCAGCTGATCAATAAATTGTTATGAAGTGAATGAATGAATGAGACCAAATGTGAACCATAAACATTTGGGAAGTGAGGTCCCTGTGGCTAGAAGATCAGGAAAACAGAGAAGGCCAACCCCACCTAGACTAAGCCACAAGGAACAACCTGGAACTTTCCTCTGAGAAAGAATGAATGTAGGTAAATCTGGAGGTGATGAAGTTATTCCAGGTCTGGCCATCTTAGCCTGGCTGGAAGGACAACCACCCTACATGGCAAGGCTGGGGAACTTCTCTCCAGGGGATCTTAACCCAGGGCTCACCTGTCGACATGGGAGATGGGCGAGTATGATTGCCTTTTAAGCCCATTCCACAGGGCTTTGGGTTCTGACATCTGAAAGCAAAATGCTGTTTGCTTAATGTTATCTGTTTCAAGACTTGTTCAGTTTTTATGTCGGATGTGCCAGAGGCCAGGTGTGACTCAGAGGAATCAGGCCAGGGTGGGCAGGCTCCCTGAAAAGTGTCTAGCCAGTTTGCCTGATTGCAGGCACTGAGAATGGGTCTGAAGAAGGAGCCCGAGCTTTGGGGACTGAGAGCCCGACAGGCAGGGCGTGGGCTGGGAGTAACATCAACCACTTGCTTTCAGACTTCAGGGAGGTTGGCTGACATCTGCACCTCAGTTTCCTCATCTAAAATGGGAATGGCACGTCTCTCTGTTTCTTAGAGTGCAAGCAACAAGAAGAGTGGGAAACCCACAGCTAGCCTGATGTGGGGCAGGTACATGCCACAGTCATTGTATGATATTATCAGCATTCTTTTTTTTTTTTTTTAATTGAATTTATTGGGGGTGACATTAGTTAATATGAGTATACAGGTTCCAGGTATTCAGTTCTACAATACATCATCTGTACATCACCACCATTCTTCATAAAATATTTGCCATGCATTCCAACCGAGAGAAGAGCCATCCTGTTTACATAGAAGATGTACCTTCTAGAAATTTCTGGCTAAGTGGGATGCTCAACCCTTAATGTCTCCAATTCTAAAAACTTTTTTGACTCAAAAGAACCTCAAAGACAAGGGCAGTTGGAAGATGACCAGACATCCTCTGACCCATTCTCGGCCTCCCTGGCAGGGTGGGGGCCACCTTGCAGGCACACAGCGCCCCCCTGGGCCCAAGCCTGGTCTGCCCCATCAGAGGAAGGTGGGTGCAGCTTCTTTGTTAGTTTTACTAGAAATACTAGAAACCATGACTGGGGGCAGGATTGAATATAGGGTCATTTTGTTATGTCTTTTCTTCTGTTGGGTAAACTTTTAGTGTAGTTCTATATATCTTTTCCAAAGTGTACACTTATATTAGAAATGTGTATTTTACATTATAAAAGGGGGGAACATATTTCTAAGAAAGTAGAGACCTTTCCTGCAAAACCCAGGGCTATAGGTTTTCTGGCCTGGTGGGCAGATGGCATAAACATGTGGCCTCCCCAGACCCAAGGCCAGATTACATCACATCATTGCTGGCACCCAGTTCCTGCTTCTTTCCTCCTGTTCACCCCCAGTCTGACATGATCCACCATGCACACCAGCCGCCCTTGTACATGGAGGGCCTGCAAGTGCTCCTGGCCAGCCCCGGGAGCAGCTACACAATAGCTCTCCTCGAAGTGAGCACCAGGCCAGTGTTTCCTCCTCCTCTGATGTTTAATAGCGCCAACCGGATATTTTTAGATTGACTTTGAAAAGTCACTGTGTGCCGAGACCACATACCAGACATGTGAGGTCACCAGACCCCTCACTGGTAATTGCAGAACCAGAGAGCAAGTGGGCCCCACATCTCCAAGACATTCCCTCTTGTCCCCAGGATGCCGGGCCTTGCTGTTTCCTTATAAAGCACCATGATGATTTGTCCCAAGTTCAGAAAGGACCACTGTGGCACCTCAGGGTGCAAATGTGCGTTTCTAGGTAGCTTCTGTAGCACGCTGTGGACCTGGGTGCTGCCAGGATCCCGGCACAGAGGCCTGTTGCTCCAGGAGGGAGCCCACATGGGGCTGGGCATCGCTTCGCCATCTGCTTGTAGTTAGGACAGGCAGGGCTTTGCAGTCTCATCCACGGGAGTTGGTTTTAGCACAGAGCAGACCTGTTCTCAGCTCAGACCCCACCCACAGGCTCTGGTAAGCGTGGAATGGAATATGGCTCCACTGTCTGCATTTCCAGGAGCAGTACCTTGAGGGCCCACGGGCTTTGCCCCAAACAACAAACACAGTTCTAAGGCTGAACTTAGGGGAAACTGGAGATTAAACCCAGAAAGACAGTTTTCTTCCCACAGGGGCCCTCTGTACCTACAGTGTATATGGGGGCCCTCATAACAGGAGGAAGAGTCCAGCAAGGCTCACACTGCCTGGCCCCCATCTGTATATAACAGTGTTGCTCAGCCTGGGTGATTCAGCCATCTCTGGGGACACTTTTGGTTGTCCCACATCCACTGATAATCTGGCAGGTAGAGACCTGGGACACTGCTCAACATCCTACAGTGCCCAGGCTAAGATCTCTGCGCTGGGTTCCAGACACTTGGGAGAGAAAGGCAGACCCAGGGCTGATGCACAGCCCTGGCCAACAACTTGGTCATATGTGTCAGGACCTGGTGACAAAACCCAGTGTTTAGTCCCACCAGACTTTTTCGAACCTGGAAGGTGATGAGTCCTGAGGAAGCATTTGTAAGAAGAGGAGGGTTGGGTTCTGTGGCTGCTGTCATCTCAGGCTGGGTGCACTTCTGCAAGGCCACGTGGAGACCCCACAAAGCACCTGATGTCCCCACCCTGAGTACCCCCCTTTGTAGTATGAGGCCAGGTCACCTCTCTGGGGCCTCCTTTTCATTATCACTTCTACTTGAAGACTTGGCTATTGGTTCAGGTTTACAGGGATGTCTGTTCTCCAGGTCTGGAGCCCCTGATGCAGTGGGGCAGGAAATCACTCATCCTGTGACCCCATCAGCCAGAAGCATGACTTGCACATGGGCCCAGGATGGGCTTTAATCCTGCTCTCAAGCTCTGCTGAATGGAGCCATTCTCCAAGGCAGTGTCCTGGGCCTTCCCACAGATGCTTTTATTGTTTATTTGTTAATCCTCACCTGAGGGTATTATTCCATTATTATTTTTATTTTTTTAGAGTGGAAGGGAGGGAAGGGGAGAGAGAAAGAGTAACATCAATGTGAGAGAGAGGCATCAATTGGCTGCCACCGTCACGACCCTGACTGGGACCAGAAATCAAACCTGTGACCCTTTGGTCTGAGGGCCAATGCTCTAACTGCTGAGCCAAACTGGCCAGGGCCCACGGTTGCTTTTCTATGGGATTTCTGCCTTCAGGCTCCCCCATCAGGGCCTATGATCAGTGATCCATCTGCATCCATCCCTGCGGAATTAGGCCTTCAAGAAAATCTAGTCTCCTCTCTGTATCAGCAGGTCTCTCTGTTCCTGACTGTCCTGTGAGCCTGACTTCCCTGCAAGCCTGGCTGCCTCTCCTCACCCTGCCCTTGACCACCCTATCCCACCAGCAGACCTTAGCAGTGGCCTTGCCACCTTCTCCCTGCTGCCCTTGCCCACAGTCAGCCTTCCTACACAGCTTAGTCTCCTCAAACAGGAATATTGTCAGCCTGACACCCTTCTTCTTGCCACCAAGCTTCCATTTGACCTTGGGGCATTATCCATCTCTGTCACCCCTTCCCCAGCCCCACCACCCCCACTTCTGCCAGCTTCCCTCTCCCTGAAATTTTCTCTGCCCTATGCATCATACCCTCTCCCTGTCTGTTCACCCCTCAGGGGCAGTGGGTACCATATGGGAGGGGGGCAATCTGGGAACCTGGGCAGGGGACACACAGTGTTCACACTTGTAATCTGGGTGGGAGGACCCCACCAGATTACAGGCCCATGCACTGTGCATACTTTCCTCTTCATATTGGGAATGCAGCCCTGATTAATGCCACAACGTGGGTGAACTCCAAAAACATACTGAATGAAAGCAACCAGACACAAAAGATCACATAGTGTATGCCCCCACTGATGTGAAGTGTCCAGAACTGGCAAATCCATAGAGACAGAAAGCAGATTAGTGGTTGCCAGGGCCTAGGGGGAGAAGGAATGGGGAGTGACTCCTAATGCGGACAGGGTCTCCATTTGGAGTGATGGAAATGTTCTGGAAATAGGTAGAGGTGATGGTTATACAACATTCTGTATGTACTAAATGCCACTGAATTCTTCACTTTAAAATGGTTAGTTTTATGCTACATCAATTTTATCCCAATTAAAAAAAGAATAATTTGCTGCAACCTGCTTGTCACCTCACAGAATTGCAGGATCCCTCCAGGTGGAACCTGTCCCCACATCTGCTCCCTCACTCTAGTCTGGTGCCCTCCTGAAGTCCAGAGCTCATATCATCCCAGGGCCTGGCAAATTCCTTCTGGAAGGAGCCAGATAATAAATATTTTTGGCAATGCAGGCCAGATGGTCTCTATCTCAGCCACTCAGCCTTCACAGCTCAGAAGCAGCCATGGACAATCCATTAATGAACAGGCCTGACTATGCCAGGAAAACCTCATTTATGGACACTGAGACGTGAATAGAATTTTCATGTGTCAGGAAAGACTACTCTTTGTTGTTGTTTTTTTTAAAAAGCCATTTACAAATGTAAAAACCACTCTTGGCTTGTAGGCAGTACAAACACATGCAGCAGACTGGATTTGGCCCACGGGCCCGTGTATGCTATAAGAACAATTATGACTGGGAAAGAATTCCAGTGATTGGCATTTTTAATGTCCAACACTTAAAACTTGAGCCCCTCCCATAACCCGAACATAGAGATAAAGAATGAGTACACTGGAGCACGCCTGGACTACACACCTTTGTGTTCTCCAGCTGTCACCTGGGCCGCTGAGTGACTTCTAACACGCAGGTGTCCACAATGCCCAGAGGAAGCTCTGAGGCTCCAAGCTGAGGCTTGTAGTAATTTCATCTTCACCATGTGAAAACTTTTGTTTTCCTCGCAGGCTTTTGGGAATGCCAAAACAGCCCACAACAACAATTCCAGCCGATTTGGAAAATTCATCCAGGTCAACTACCTGGAAAGTGGCATCGTGAGAGGGTGAGTTGGCAGCCACCTGCACTGTGCACTCCAGCCTTAATCTGGGAACCTGGGCATCCTGCAGGGGTCAACCAGCCCAAGAGCTACATTTGTGAATTGTACAAGGAAGCCAGTGGGATTATAAGTCCTTGATGTGAAGATCTGAGCACTGGGTCAAGGTGGGAAGTGTAGAAGGGGGAGGAGTGGCACCTTAGTAATTGACTCTGCCTTTCCTAGGTCATTAAGTGTGGGTTTGGACACCAATGGAGTTAAATATAATGAGCTGGAGGTGATAGTATGGTGGGGTTTGCCAAGACAGACCAACCTGTTTCCTGGTATTGAGGGGGCTTCTAATTTGGTCGATCTGGGATGCCACAGGAGGAGTTGATGTCAACTGTGGTACTTGCCAAATGTGTCTCTTTAGCCGGAAGGATATATGATCCTGGGTAGCAAGGTAAGGTGGTAGTCCAGGGACGGGGTGGATGGATGGATGCATGGATATAGACAGACAGACAGATGGCTGAATGGAAGAATGGATGGATGGATGGATGGTGGGTGGGTGGATGGATGGTAACGGAATTGTGAAGTTGGTTGCCTGGTGGAAGTTAAAACAAACAAACATTTTATGCCAGAAATATGAGTTTCTTAGGTCGAGACACAGTTACTTTAACTAAATGTAACAATGAAATCGTGTTTATTTGTAGCCTGGGCACTGTTTATATCTATGAAACTATGGCAGCTTTGTGCAGTGAATTAATGTAATAGGGAATGATATATTTTATTATAGTTTTTAAGGTATAGCATCATTTCCGAATTCAGTTCTGTAGGATTTTTTCTTTTTCTTTTTTAAATAGGTATAATTTTTTTTCTTTATTGATTAGAGATAGAGGAAGGGCGAGGGAGGGAAAGAAATATTGATGAGAGAGAACATCAGTTGGCTGTCTCCTACATGCCTCCCACAGGGGATCGGGCCCACAACCTGGGCATGTGCCCTTACCAGGAATCAAACTGGAGACCTCTTGGTACATGGGCCGATGCTCAACCACTGATCCACACCAGCCGGGCAGGATTTTTTTCTTTAAAAATGTATATTCTGTGTAGTTTCAATTGTTAGAAAAATCTAATTACGATTTAATACTGTGTAGTGTTTTGGGGTTGTTTTTACATGCAAAGGTTTTATGACCAATAAAACTATTTCAAAGTAAAAGAAAAAAGGCATTTCAGCACGATTCATTGCCTGGAATCCTCCACATCACAGTCTGTGGTGAATGCAATTTGTAAAGGTTTCAGGTGATGCTCTGAGCAGGGCAAGAAGCCTGGGATATTAGAGCAACAGGCTTCTGGAGGCCAAAAGAAGGCGCCAGCATTTCAGGAGAGAGGTCCTTGAATGTGATGGAGACTAGGTTGTGATTCCAAACTATCTAGGTTCTCCTGTTCATCTAAACCTGACTGGTGATTATTCTAATCATCAGTTCGTATTCAAAATGTGAATAGGAATTTTTATTTGCTAATCCGTCAGCCTCTGGCTTCTTTCCTTTTTCCTGCTGTCCAAGCTCTGACAGGCAGTGGTGTGGATGAGAGACACTCAATAAATGGTCTACTTGAGTTCCTCAGTCCTCGGTGGTGCTCGGAAGCTGGTGATTCTCAGCTCCCCTCTCAGGCCATCCACAGTTTCCTCCCCAAGCACTGCTGGACTCCAGGTTGGCACCTCCATGGGCACCACCACTCACCCACAGGGTATATCCCCTGATTAATCAGAGACTCCTGGAGCCACCCACTTGTCCCCCAGTCCTTGCCTTTTCTCCACAAAGACCCTCACTCCTTACTTAAAAATTTTTCCTTCCACATATGCCCAGAGTATCTGAGCAGACAACAGAAATGTACTAATTCTGCAGCTCCAGGAGCTCTCCTGGGGGAGCATAAATGCCTAGAAGCTGCCTCATGTCTTCCTGGGTCTCCTAGGCCTCAGGCCAGACGCCAGAGCCTTTGCTCCCAGTGTGTACTGCTTCCCTTCTCCCCCCAGCTCTCTCCTTCTTCACATCAGCTCCATTTGGTGTCCCGTGGTTGCTGTAACAAAGTACCACAAACCCAGTGGCTTAAACCAACAGGAATTTCTTCTCTCGTGGTTCCGGAGGCCAGAAGTCTGAAATCAAGGTGTTGGCAGGGCCTTGCCTCCATAGACTCTAGGACAGTGGTTCTCAACCTGTAGGGTGTGACCCTTTTTGGGGTCGAACGACCGTTTCACAAGGGTCGCCTAAGACCATCAGAAAACACATATTTCCGATGGCAATTCATAACAGTAGCAAAATTACAGTTATGAAGTAGCAACAAAAATAATTTTATGGTGGGGGTCACCACAACATGAGGAGCTGTATTAAAGGGTCACAGCATTAGGAAGGTTGAGAACCACTGCTCTAGGAGAAGATCCTTTCTGCCTCTTCCAGCTTCTGGTGTCCCCAGGCGTCCTTGGCTTGTGCCTGCATTTTCACTCAGCCTTCCCCTCTGTGTCTCCTCTTCTATCTTTTAGGACGTTTGTCATTGAATTTAGTACCTATGTAGATAATCCTGGATAATCTTATCTTGAGATAGTTCAGTTGATTATACAAAGACAATTTCTAAATAAGATTCCAGACACAGGGTCTAAGTGTATACACATATCTTCTAGAGGCCACCATTGGACAGTATACCAGCAAGGGTTGGCCATCAGCCAAATAATCCAGCCACTGCCGGTATCCATCATGCTTAGGGCCAGTGGCCCTTAGTAGCTAGATTTCATAGACTAGCTTTTGAGAGTCATATTTGTGGCCTTGAATTCAGGAAAGGAAGTCCTCTCTTGGCCCACAGCCACGGCCTGCCCACACACCAAGGAGGGAGATGCACTTCCTGTTCAAGGAGCAGCTGCAGCCAGCTCTCAAGGATCAGTCCCAGATCCTATTCTGCTTTGGGGCAGGTGATACTTCTTGATACCATTTCCTGCTGAGGCCAAGGGTCAGGGACAGTCCACACCTTCCCTCAGTTCTCCAATTTGTAAGACCTAGCCTTCCTGTGGGTTCAAGGGCTCAGTGCTGGGGGATCCCTCGCCCCCTACTTACTGCCCTAGGGGCCTGGACCTCCAAGATGATCAGAAAAGGAAAGAGGCTGTTGTCAGTGAAATCACAGCTCCATGTTGGTGAGAGGTTGCCATTCTCCTCCATATGCTGACAGCCCAGAAAATCAGCCACAGGCTGAAATTCCAATACTCGTCTTGATTCTAGAACCAGATGCAGCCTTCATTGCCAGAAAAAACAAACTACTGCTAATTAGCCAGGGGCAGAAATAGAAGAAAACGAGGGTTTGAAAGAAGGGAAAACACAGGCCAAACCCTTGGAAACCCACTTGTGCATGCGTGTGTCCTGTACAAGGCTGCAGACACACGACTCCATCCTGGAGAGACAGGCAGGCTGCATCCAGCAAGTCATGGACCGGGGCCTGACCCTTTCACCCCTCAGCACAGCTGCCTCTCCTGTAAAATAGGGTGGGCTCAGATGATGTTGGCCTGCACACCCTCCCAGCTCCCATACTTGGTGATAGTGGGTCCCATGAGAGATAGGCCCCTCTGGCTCCAGTGGGTGTGAAGGGAGCAGGGCCCATGCCAGGCTCAGGTCCCTGGTGGGCCACCCTCTGTGGGGTCCCCAGCAGTGTGTGGCCTCTCCAATTTTAGTACCTCATTTGTTAACAGGAAGCATAGTGCCCACCTCAGAGGGTTGGGAGGATTCAGGGTGTTAAATCCTGTGAAACAGTGCCTGGAACATTTGCCATCACTATCAGTGTTGATAGTGTGGCTACAGAAGGGCCTGGTTCCTGCTCCATGTCCATCAGATGTCCATCAACTGATGAATGGATAAACAAAATGTGTTATGTCCACATGTATAGAATATTATTCAGCCATAAGAAGGAATGAAGTTCTGACACATACACAATGTGGCTCAACCTCAGAATCACTGGGCTGAGTGAAAAGAAGTCGGACACAGTATACATGTTGAATATTTCTATTTCTTTAAAATTCTAGAAAATCCAAACTAGTCTAAAGTGGGGCTGATCAGTGGCTGCTTGGGGGTGGGGGGTGGGGGAGGAATAATACAGGAGCCAAGGAAACTTTTCCAGGTGTTGTATGTGTTCACTATCGTGGTGGGGTTCATGGGTGTTTGCATGTATCACAGCTCATCAAATCACACACTTTACGTTTATTGTACATCAGTAAATCTTAGTAAAGCTGTTTAAAAATTGATATGGGCTTAGCCTGGTGGCTCAGTTGGCTGGAGCATCGACCCATGCACCAAAAGGTTGGAGGTTCGATTCCTGGTCAGGGCATATACCTAAGTTGCAGGCACGTACAGGAGACCTTGATCAATGTTTCTTTCACATTGATGTTTCTTTCTTGAGCTCTCTTCCCCTCCTTTCTCTTAAAAAAAAGAAAAATCAATAACATATATCCTTGGGCAAAGATTAAAAATAAATAAATAGTCCTGGCCGGTTTGGCTCTGCAGTTAGAGCGTCGGCCTGTGATCTAGAGAGACCCTTGTTTGGTTCCCGCTAAGGGCACATACCTCGGTTGCAGTTTGTCCCCGACCCTGGTTGGGTCGTGTAGGAGGCAGCCACTTGATGTGTTCCTTTCACATTGATGTTTCTCTCTCTCTTTCTGCTTCTCTCTCCCTCCCACTCCATCTGAACAAAAAAATGGAAAAATGTCCTCGGGTGAGGATAAATAAATAAATAAATAAATAAATAAAAATAAGATATGGGTTATAAAAGGACCCAGTCAAAACTTATCACATTGTATACTTTATGTACAGTTTATTCAATAAAGTAAAAAGAATAGAAAAATTTGTTATCATCTTATTTAGATTATCAATTGGAGAAACATTTAATTGCTGGGGAGATTATGGGAGCAGGGAGTGACCTTCCTATAACATTCAGGATGACATGGGTGCAATCACTCCAGTTCCTGCCTCCTCAAAGAGAGGTCCCACGTGATGCCACTGGGCTCCTATACATCTGGTCTGGGGAGCGGAAGTAGCCAGCCCATATTTTTTATTTTTATAGATGGTAGTCATAGGGCACGGCAACCTTATGGTAACTATATTTGGGATATTTAGGTTGATTGTATTTACGACATTTTGGGTGGTATTTATGGGTGAGTATATTTGTGACATTTAGGGTGATGGCATTTACAGCATTCAGGGTGATTATTTTATATTTATGGTGATTATATCTATAAACCCGTATATGTTTTGTGTTTAAGGAAGTTAATGCTTAGCTGGTTTTATCATGGGCAACAAATTACTCTAGTTCTTTAAGGAAACAATATTAAATGGAGTGTTTTACTCTTTTTTTCCCTTTAATGACAGAGCTGTTGTTGAAAAATACCTGCTTGAAAAGTCTCGCCTGGTCTCTCAGGAGAAGGATGAGAGGTAGGAAATCTCCTCCATGAGCATCTGCATCTGCCTTCCCTACAGAGGAGAGAAGCAGACATCCTGAGATCAGGGACTCTCCCAGGAGACCATGGCACAACTTCCCAGGGAGCAAGACCTGCTGTGTGGCCCCAAGTTCTGTGCTCATACCTCCAAAGTCACTTTTTGTGCCTCTCTGGGGCTTTTACCCATGTGGTTAGATTAGAGGCATCTCTGAACAACCAGTGAAGGACCTATACCTACCCATCCCCCACCCACCCTCAAGAAATCTCACTGTAGAAGCTCATGTTTTGGGAGCTTTTTAAAGACATACTAAGAATCAACTTATTTTCTTAAATTGGTAAAAAATTGAGATGCTTTTTCTTCCCTAGTGTGGTCTCCAAAGCAATATTAGTAGTGGTTTGAAGAGTAACTGTTGCTTGGCCTCCAAAAATGACTGTTTTTCCCTAATTTTGACCTGCAGAAACTACCATGTGTTTTATTATTTGTTACTTGGCGTCAGCGAGGAAGAGCGACAAGAATTTCAGCTCAAACAGCCTGAAGATTATTTCTACCTCAACCAGGTAAACACCAAGCTCTAGCCACAAACACCGCCTCTGTTCCCCGTGGGCTGTTTATGCTCTGCCAAGAGGTCAGAGGCCGTCTGCCTTGGCCCTCTCTGGCCCCCAAACTGGCTCCAAGGAGGCCCAGAGGAGGCAGCATAAAGGAGTCCATTCATTCCTCATGTCCTGGGCCCTGCCCCATCAGTTCCAGCCAAAATCATTCCCACACGTCACCCTCTCTGACCCAAAAATACCCAGTGTCGCTGACTGTTTTTTAGCATAACTTGAAGATCGAAGATGGAGAAGACCTAAAGCATGACTTCGAAAGACTCAAGCAGGCCATGGAGATGGTGGGCTTCCTCCCCGCTACCAAGAAACAGTAAGTGGGCTGACCAGCTGTTCTGCCATCTCCTCCATGGGCACTTTCAGATCTGACTGACGCCCCATTAGGAGCTGCACTAAGGAAGATAGCCCAATGACAAGCACATGGAAAGGGACTCTTATCATTAGTCATTTGGAAATGCCAATTAAAACCACAGGGACTTGCCCTGGCCAGTTTGGCTCAGCAGTTAGAGCATTGACCCATGGACCAGAGAGTCCTGGGTTCGGTTCCCGCTAAGGGCACATACCTCGGTTGCAGTTGTCCCCGGCCCTGGTTGGGGTCATGTGGGTGGCAACCAGTCGATGTGTCTCTCTCACATCAATGTTTCTCTCTCTCTCTCTTCCTCCCTGCCCTCCTCCCACTCTATCTGAAGATAAATGCAAAAATGTCTTCGGATGAGGATAAAAAATAAAAAGTAAATAAATAAAACTATAGGGACTTTTCCCAACAGCGTTAACACACTTAACACTATGGAACAGTACACTTAAAAATGGTTACGATGGCCCCGGCCCATTTGGCTCAGAGTGTCTGTCCAAGAACCAAGGACTCGGGTTCAATTTTAGTCAAGGGCACATACCTTGGTTGCGGTTCAGTCCACAGCCTTGGTTGCGGTTCAGTCCACAGCCCTGATCGGCGTTATGTGGGAGGCAACCAATAGATGTGTCTTTCTCACATCAATGTGGCGCGCGCGCTCTCTCTCTCTCTCTCTCTCTCTCTCTCTCTCTCTCTCTCCCCCCCTCCTACTCTATCTGAAGTTAAATGGAAAAATATCCACAGGTGAAGATTTTTTTTAAAAATGATTAAGATGGTAGCTTTTATATGATGTGTATTTTACACCATTAAAAATGTTTTTAATTTTTGAAAACTACACAGGTCAGTCTACACACCTGCCAATATATCCAGCAGCAACACCCTCACACTTTGGAAAACCATTTGGCTATTTTCTACTACAGATTTGTGTACACAACGAAACATACATTTGCTCACCCAGAGACATGCACACAGATGCACACAACAGCCTCCTTTGTAACAGCTCCAGTCTGGAAACTGCCCCCCCAAATGCCCACCAATAGGAGATTCAGTAAATAAATGTCAGTCTATCCATGCAAGGGTCAGCAAACTTTCTGGAGAGGGCCAGACAGTAAATATTTTCATCTTTATGAGCTGGATGGTTTCTGTTACATGTTCTCTGGGTTGCATTTTGCTTTTTAACAACCATTTAAAAACCAAACTAAAAACTTAGCTCAAGGACCATATGAAAACAGGCCCAAGGTTTCTCCAACTCCTGGACTACTCCATACACAGTGACTGTTGTCACTGGAGAGGCCGGTTCTGTTGCCAGAGGAGCCTTGTCTGAAGACATTTTTGGTTGTCACACTGCATTTGTGGGGGATGTCGCTCAACATCACACAGTGCCCAGGACACCCCCTACCCCCAGCAAAAAATAATCTGGCCCCAGGTGCCAGCAGTGCCCAGGCTGAGCTATGCTGGTCTGTAGCATTGAGAATGAATGAACCAAGACCATGTGCAGTAACATGCATCACGCCCTCACATCACAGTTTTTCAGTGACAGGCCAGACACAACTACATATGATGATTTCATGGACATCAAGTTAATGGGTGGTCAGGACAACAGTTTCAAATTCAGCCCAATGGCTGGAAGCTTCTATCTCCCAACTGTGGAAACCACCCCAATCAAGCCTCCTTTCTCTCCCAGGATTTTTTCTGTCCTCTCGGCCATCCTGTATCTGGGCAATGTCACATACAAGAAGAGAGCCACGGGCCGAGACGAAGGCCTGGAGGTCGGGCCCCCTGAGGTGCTGGACACACTGTCACAGCTTCTGAAGGTACTAGTCCCTGTTCTTGGCCACTGTGGGACGTGTTGGGCCAGCTCAGAGCCTATGGCATCGGAGAACCCAGAACTTCCTGCATTGGCTATGCTTCTGTAAACCAAGGCCTGCGCCTGCTTCCTCGCCACCATTTCTGCAAAGTCCCTTCCTCATTGCTGAGGGACTTCCTCCTGGACAGGGACACCTCCCACCTCAGCTCCTCATGCGAAAGGCTCTTTAAAATCATAGTTTAATCAACAAGGTCATTTTCTTCATTAGACCTGCCATCCCCTTGTCCTCTGGTTCTCAACCCCAGGGGCAATGTCTAGAAGCATTTTTGGTTGTCACAACTTTCGGGGCTACTGGCATCTAGTAGGTGAAGACCATAGATGCTGCTTGACATCATATAATGCATAGATGGCCACCCTAGAGCAAGGAATGATGCAGCCTCAAATGTCAGTGGTGCCGAGGCTGAGAATCCCTGTCCTCGGTCATTCTGTTTTCTAAGTGTGAATTCCATCTATGGCTCTTCTTAAAGGAGGAGCCCTGGCTTCTCTTGTGTTCATGGGGGTGAACACGTGCTAGAGGATCGGGGCAGCTTTCCCTGTTCCTACTCTTGACTGCTGCTGGCTTATATAGGTGACCTGGCAGTCGATGAGGGCTTCAGTGTCCCCTGCACACAGGCTGGAACAGCTATAAATGCAGGTCACCAGGCAGCATGTAAGCCTGAGGCCCATAGTGACACCCAGGCTGTCAACCATGCACCCTGAGCTGTCAACCTATGTAGAACAAGCCTGTGGGTGTGATCATTCTGAAACATGCTGTATACATCACGTGTTGGCAGCCCTGAGGGCTCCAGTCTTCCTCAGGCTTCAGGCCTCGTCTCAGTGACACAAGAACCCACTGGACAAGTTCTTCATCCCCACCTCCTTTATCTCCCTCCTTGACCTTGAAACAGGTGAAGCGAGAAATCTTGGTGGAGGTTCTGACCAAAAGAAAAACAGTGACTGCCAACGACAAGCTTATTCTTCCCTACAGTCTCAGCGAGGTGAGTACTGCCCTAGGTTTGCAAGGGCACCAGGCCCCAAAACACAAGTGAGAGGGGAGGTCCTTTGGAAACAGCCAGCATAGATGATCTCTTTCCTCCCAAAGTGACAGAAAAGAACCCTTGTGCACCACACAAGGTGCCTCTGATTCTCACATTAGCTTAGGCTTAACACAGTCCAGCTTAGACGGCAAACTGAAGCCTAAAAGTCAGAACGTGGGCCCCGTGTGTTCGTCTCTGTGTTCCCCGGCTGCTTCATGGGCATGCTGGTTCTTACTAGCAGAGCAAGTGAGACCTGTAGCGAAATCCAGCCCACTACCTGCTTTTGTAAAGTTTTATTGGCATGCAGCTATGCTCATTTGTTTACATGCTGCTTTCCTGCTACAGCACAGAGCTACAGAGATCCTATCTGGCCCGAAAAGCCAAGAATATTGGTTGTCTGGCCTTTTGCAGAAAAACTTGATCTCAGAAGTAGAGCTGGACCTTTATAACCATTATGTGGGTCCCTAAATATTGATAAGGTGCATCTCTCTGGCCTTTGCCCCACCCTTGATGTTTACTGTGTGTTTTTCTTGCATTTTTACATCTCAAGAGCAGTGTGACTGCAGCTTACAGCTTGGACAACAGCAGGAAAGCACCTAGCCACTGGGGGGATTTTTTGCTCATGGGGGGGGGGGGGTTTGCTGGTGGTGGAAGCTGCTTGGGCACCTCACATGAGCACCATGGACAGTCTGAGTCCCCAGGGGTGAAGGCACCCTGCAATGTGCAGGACCCCTGATGTCCCAGCAGCAGAGCTGCTCTACCCCCTCCCCACCGCATGCAGCATGTGAAAGGTGCCAGGCTGCATCTCTTGAGGCGTCATTGCCCAGGAAAGGCAAAACCAGAGGGGTATTTTAGATTTTAATTGTGGCCAATTATGTCTGTCACAATTTATATCTGAGCACATAAAACTAAGGAATTTCTTGTATGTAAATTAGACCTCTGTAAGGCCTTAAATAAATTGATAAAGTCATTACTGCTTTTGCAATGTTGGCCCCTGATTCTCTCAAAACAGCAAGGGGCCTGGCTTTGAACCCAGCTGGGCCTCCTTGCTGGTTTCCCATGCTGGCAGGCCCAGTGCCCTTCTTGAGCTTACATTCCAACCTCATCAGCCTCCATTAGCTCTGAGAAGTGAGTTGGTACATGACAAAGTTGGACCACAGGCTGCTGGGTCAAGGCTTTTCAGATCATGCTTCGGTGTGCAAGGTATCCGAGCTGACAGGGTGGCATGTAAAGTGATAAAGGGGAGTGTTGAATAAGTTGGCTGGGGTTGTTATTTGGGGAGAGGGGGTATTCTTGTTTGTTTTTTTTTTAATCCTCACCGGAGGACATTTTTGCATTTAGCTTCAGATAGAGCAGGAGGGAGAGAGAGGGGAAGAGAGAGAGAAAAATCGATGTGAGAGCAACACATCGAGTGGTTGCCTCCTGTACAACCCCAACCCCAACCGGGGCCAGGATCAAATCGCAACCGAGATACGTGCCCTTAGCGGGAACCAAACCCAGGACTCTCTGGTCCGCAGGTCGATGCTCCAACCGCTGAGCCAAACCGGCCAGAGCTGGATTTTTTTTTTTTTGTTAACACTCACCCAAGGATACTTTTCCCATTGATTTTTAGAGAGCGTGGAAGGGAGAGAGGGAGGGGAAGAGAAAGAGAAAGAGAAAAGTATCACTATGAGAGAGACACATCGATTGGTTACCTCCCGCACCCACCCCAACCAGGGCCAGGGATCAGACTTAAAACCCAAGTATGTGCCCTTGACCAGGAATCGAACTTGAGATTCTTTGGTGCATAAACCAAAGCTCTAACCACTGAACTACACTGGCTAGGGCGAACTGGCTGTTTATTTTATTTTTTAATTTTTTTTTCTTTATTGATTTTTAGAGAGAGAGGAATGGAGAGGGAGAGGGAGATAGAAACATTGATGAGAGAGAGCATTGAGTCCAGTCGGTGTGACTCAGTGGTTGAACGTCGACCATGCACCAAGAGGTCACCAGTGCGATTCCCGGTCAGGGCATATGCCTGGGTTGTGGGCCCAATCCCCAGTGGGGGGCATGCAGGAGGCGGCCAATCGATGTTTTCTCTCATCGATGTTTCTCTCTCTCTCTCCCTCTCACTTTCTCTTTCTAAAATCAGTAAAGGAAAAAAATAAATATAAAAAATCCTCCCATCTTTTTTTTTTACAAAAAAAAAAGGAGAGAGAGAACATCAATTGGCTGCCTCCTGCATGCCCCCCCTGGGGATCAGGCCTACAGCCCGGGCATGTTCCCTGATCAGGAATCGAACTGGTGACCTCTTAGTGCATGGGCCGACAATCAACCACTGAGCCACGCCAGCTGGGCCAAATTGGCTGTTTAAAGTCACTGCCTCAGCTTTCCCCCTGTGTAGACCTTGGAGTGGTGCACATGGGGCCCACTTTGCTGAGATATGATGCCCCCTCTGTGCCCGCAGGCCATCACTGCCCGTGACTCCATGGCCAAGTCTCTGTACAGTGCTCTGTTCGACTGGATTGTGCTGCGAATTAACCATGCCCTTCTCAATAAGAAAGACATGGAAGAGTCTGTCTCGGTGAGTGTCCCACCCCCACCCCAAGATGAACTGAGGGAGGCTGTGCCCTTGCTGCCACACAGGTGGATGGCCTGTGAAGTCGGGAGCCAAGGTGGCTTTAGCCAGTGTCAGGCAAGAGGCCATTTCCTCCCAGCCCAGGGAACAGGACAGGATGCAGTTCTCAGGGCCCAGTGCAAAATGAAAACACAGGCTCCTTGTTCAAATATTACAGGTTCCAAGGCAGCAATAGCAGAGCATTCAGCCAAGCACAGGATCCTCGTGACACGACAGAACTGATGTTCCCAAGGGAAGACCCACCAGTAACAACTCTTTTCTCTGTTCCCCTAGTGCTTGTCCATTGGGGTCCTCGACATCTTTGGGTTTGAGGACTTCGAGAGGAACAGTTTTGAACAGTTCTGCATCAACTATGCCAATGAGCAGCTCCAGTATTACTTCAACCAGCACATTTTCAAACTGGAGCAGGTAAGGAAGTGCCCTTGTCACCCATCTAGCCCAAGGAAGGACAGGATGAGCTAGAACTGGGATCTCCCTAGGGGCCTGGTTTGTCATCAAACCCACCTCAGAATTTTTCTCTGCAAAAAGGGAAAGTCCGGGGAAAATTCCACCCAGCCCGGGATGAGGCAAACCGTCAGGGATATTTTTGGCCACAAGTCAATTTTGCACGTTCTCTCTGCTCAAGCATGAAAGTCCTTTAATGGGAAAGAAACGGAGTTGCCTTGTAAGGTCAACAATATTGATAATCTATGTTATGTATTTTTTCAATACTAAATAGCCATTTTTACCCATATATTACCTTTCACATTGACGATTCTGACAGGGGGGAAAATTGATGGGATTATATGATTATTTGGCTGATTTTGCTACAGTCAAACCTTGGTTTTTGAACATCTTTTCAAACAATTCGCTTCCCAACTCGACAGCCCTTTCATGTCACGCATCTGTCAGGCGACAAACAAAGGAGAGAATGCTCAAGTATGAATCAGTTTACCGCTGTTAACACCTCGGGAAACATTATGTTTTTTTGCTTTTGTTGATGCTTAGTATTATTATTATTAAATTTTCATTTTTTACTGTACATATCATTTCCTTTTTGTTAAATTTTCATTTACATCTCATGTGCTTTTTGTTTTTAAAGTGTTTATAGATTAAACAGTACATTAGACAGGTACTACATATAAGAAAGGTTAAAACAGAATCATTTTGGGGGTCTGAAACGGATTAATTCTATTTACGTATTTTTTTTTCTGTATTGATTTTTAGAGAGAGAGGAAGGGAGAGGGGAAGAGATAGAGACATTGATGAGAGATAACATTGATTGGCCACCGCCTGCATACCCTGCACTGGGGATTTGGCCCACAACCTAGGCATGTGCCCTGACCAGGAGTTGGACCGGCAACCTCTTGGTGCATGGGTCGATGCTCAATCATAAAGCCACACCGGCTGGGCGATTTACATTTTTTCTAATGGGAAAAAATATTTCAGTTTTCTAACAATCTTTCAGAATGAATTAAGTTTGAGGATCAAGGTTCCACTGTGTTATGCTTTCTGGCTGTCAGTTCAAATTGAGTTGTGCGGGAAGAGCAAAACACACAGTGAATTGTAAAGATTTGGATATATAAGGTTAAATTAAGTATATTATTAAAGTTATCTTCACCTATTTCTTTTTACATTTTATTTTTTTATTTTTTATTTTTTTAATCCTCACCCGAGGATATTTTTCCATTTTTTGTTCAGATAGAGTGGGAGGGAGAGAGAGGAAGGGAGAGAGAGAGAGAGAAACATCGACGTGAAGGGACACATCGAGTGGCTGCCACCCGCACGACCAACCAGGGCCGGGGACAAACTGCAACCAAAGTACGTGCCCTTAGCGGGAACCGAACCTGGGTCTCTCTGTACCGCAGGCCGACGCTCCAACCGCTGAGCCAAACCGGCCAGGGCTCTTTTTACATTTTAAAATGTGACTATAATGCCTGGCCGGTATGGCTCAGTGGTTGAGCATCGACCCATGTGACTATAAGTAAATATGAAGTTATGAAAGTCACTTACATTATATGGCTATTATAGACATTGCAATTATAGAGCAGGGCCCCAGGGATCAAATCCAGCCCCACTGCCTGTTTTTATAAATAAAGCTTTATTGGCACATGAACATGCCCATTTATTTACATATCCCTGGCTACTTTCAAGCTACAGCAGCAAAACTAAGTAATTGTGACAGACACCATCTAACTGATACAGCCAAACATATGTACAGTCTGGCTCTTTACAGAGAAGGTTTGTTGACTCTTAGGTGACTTTAAGTGTGAATGTAAGCATCTTGCTGTGATAGAAGTTTGAGCATGTGCATTCTGTTCATGTTGTTAATAATTATTAATTTGTGTAATCTTACATAGTTATTAATGCACTTCTATTGATATAATAGTAGGTATTCTGTTACACATCTGTATATAGGTATGTGCATGCATACATAAATATGTATAAAATGTTTATATGTAACACATGCTATGTAAATATTAACAAAGCCATGAAATAATTAACTTATTGGATACCCCACCCAAACCCTGCAGGAAGAGTACCAGAGTGAAGGGATCTCGTGGCACAACATTGACTACACAGACAATGTCGGCTGTATCCATCTGATCAGCAAGAAGCCCACTGGCCTCTTCTATCTGCTAGATGAAGAGAGCAAGTGAGTGCCCATGTCCTGGTGTGTCCACAAAACCGGGCACTCAGTCCAGTTTCACAGCCCCCAGAGCCTTATCCCAAACCCAAACATCCCAAGAACTTCTGAGTTTCTCAGACTCATTTGGCCACAAATCTTGATTTCACATTTGTAAAATGCATGTACCATTCACCATGGAAATATTAACACGTGCAATACTGAACTCTGAGACACTCCCGCTCAGGATTTCATGGGAAAAAATTGTGGGACCTGAGTCTAGAAACTGGGAATGGGATTGGTGCATCCTTGTAGAATCGGGCCCAGATGCCTACTCTCTTCGGAGCCTGGTACCCCTTGTCCACAGGATGCAGTGAAGGCTGGAAGGGATATTTATAAGGTGGCTCATGCTTAGTCACCCAGCTGCAGTTACTGAAATCACAGTCACTAAAATTCACTTACTGAATTAAGTTTCCTACCGCTGCTATGGTAAATGACTACAAACAGGTGGCTTTAAACAAATTTTCTCTCATGGCTCTGGAAGCCAGAGTCCAAAATCAGTATCAGTGGGCTGATATCAAGGTGTTGGCAGGGCCCTGCTCCCTCTGAAGGCTCTAGGAGCAAATCCTTCCTGCCTCTTTCCAGCTCCTAGCAGCCCCAGATATACTTAGCTCTTGGCTGCATTGCCCCAGTCTCTGCCTCTGTGGTTACATCACCATCACTTCTTCTGTCTGTCAGTGTCTCATCTCCTCTTTTTTTTTTTAATCCTCACCCAAGGATATTTTTCGATTTATCTTCAGATTGAGTGGAGGGAGGGAGAGAGAGAGAGAAACATCGATGTGAAAGGGACACATCAATTGGTCGCCTCCCGCACAACCCCAACCAGGGCCAGGGACAAACCACAACTTAGGTACATGCCCTTGACCAGAATCGAACCCCCAACTTTTTGGCCCACAGGCCAACACTCTAACCGCTAAGCCAAACCAGCCAGGGCTTCTCTTTTTTGTTATTGTTAATCCTCACCCAAAGATATTTTTTTCATTGATTTTTAGAGAGAGAGAGAGAGACATTGATGTGAGAAAGACACATTGATTGGTTGCCTTCCGCACGAGCCCTGACCAGGGCCCAGAATCAAACCTGCAACACAGGTATGTGCCCTTCACTGGGAATTGAACACGTGACCCTTCAGTGCTCGGGCCAATGTTCTAACCACTGTGCAACACTGGCCAGGGCTTGTTTCTCCTTTATTTTTTTCATCCTCACCCAAAGATTTTTTTTTTTCATTTATCAGTAGAGTGGGAGGGGGAGAGAGAGAGACATCGACTGTTTGCTTCCTACACAACCGCAACCAGCGCCCAAGACCAAACTGCAATCGAGGTCCATGCCCTTGACCAGAATTAAACCCGCGACTCTTTGGTCCACAGGCTGATGCTCTAACCACTGAGAAAAATGGCCAGGGCTCGTCTTTCTTCTTAAAAAGACCATAGTCATACTGGATTAGTGCCCATCCTCAGGATGTCATTTTAACTTGAGTGCATTGAGTGCATTTACTAAGACCCTATTTCCAAATAAGGTGACATTCATAGCTTCTAGGTATTAGGACACATCTTTTTTTTTTCATTAATCCTCACCCGAGGACATTTTTTTGATATTTTGTTCAGATAGAGTGAGAGGGAGAGAAAGAGAAACATCAACGTGAAAGGGACATATCAAGTGGTCGCCACCCACACGACCCAACCAGGGCCAGGGACAAACTGCAACCGAGGCACTTGCCCTTAGCGGGAACTGAACCCGGTCTCTCCAGACCACAGGCCAATGCTCTAACTGCTGAACCAAACTGGCCAGGGCAGGACACATCTTTTTATTAACACCACTTTATTGGGCCCTTGTGTGCTGCTGAGGCTTTTATGGGGGAACAATTAGGCTCACCTCCTGCGTCACACCAAGTCCCCATCCAGGATGGGGAGAGACAGGTTCATTCATACTGGAATCCAAAGAGAGAACCTACAGATAAGAGAAAGGGCATGGTGCTAGAAGGGCTAGCTAAATCATCACTCCTAGGAAACTCCCAGACCTGCATGTGGGGAGGCTGGGAGGCAAATCCAGGCCCAGCAGGGTCAGATCTTTGTTTAAAATCTGCCCCATTTTTGCCCTAGCCAGTGTGGTTCAGTGGTTAGAGTGTCGACCTGTGCACTGAAGGTTCTCCGGTTCATTCCTGGTCAAGGACACATACCTGGGTTGCAGGTTCAATCCCCAGCCCTGGTCAGGGAGCATGTGGGAGGCAACTAATCAATGTGTCTCTCTCACATCGATGTTTCTCTCTCTCTCCCTCCATCCTTCCCTTCTACTCTCTCTAAAAATCAATGGGAAAATATCCTTGGGTGAGGGTTAACAAAAATAAATCTACCCATTTTTGTTTATCAAGGATTTTTTTAATACATTGATTTGGATTTTCTAAAAGAACGCATTAAAGTATTTATCTAGATGACTACATGAGCAGGTCCCCCACTTTCCATGCTCTTTCCCCAGCCCTGGAAATTATGTGCTTCATAGCCATAGATCTTCCCCTTTGACACCCTCCCCACTTCCCCACCCATTAAGCTGTGGGCATGGGGATTCAGAGGCATATTGTTCTGCTGTGTTTGCAGTAATGCTGGGTGGGCACAGGCAGGGCATGCCAAAGTTGGCTATGGCATATCTTTCCTGGGAGGCAGAAATAGCCAGGTACAATAGATGCCTTATTCTGCCCCTGCTCCCCTCCCTCTAATGGGAGCCCAGGCAAGACCCCTTCTAAGACACAGCATCCAGGTACAGATGGATCTGAGGCCAGAGTCACCCTGTCCTGGGATCATTCCTAGGAGCTGCCCATGGTAGGTCCAAGTCCCAGTCTTACCACTCTGTCCTGCTCTGAGATCACTCCACAGCCCTGAGTGCATCCTTTTGCCCTTAGCCCCTTCGTACCAGGCAGCAGATTCCTGGCTCTTAGCGTCAACACCCAGAGCAGCCCATGCACCACCTGCCTACCCCCCTGCTCCCACCTTGATGCTAGAGGACCTGCACCCTACCATGCAGAGCGGTTGATCGGCCTCTGTTCTTGCAGCTAACAATTTTAAATCTTCTTCCCAGCTTCCCCCATGCCACAAGCCAGACTCTGCTGGCCAAGTTCAAACAGCAGCACGAGGACAACAGGTACTTCCTTGGCACCCCCATCATGGAGCCAGCATTCATCATTCAGCACTTCGCAGGGAAGGTGAAATATCAGATTAAGGTATGAGTCAGGACCAAAAGGTGGGAATGGGAGACTTGGAGACCCCTTCTGTCTGGTGCTTGCTTAGTCCATCTGCTTTAGGTCAGTTGTGCTGGGCAAGGTACCAGGGTGCTATACCCAGCCCTGAATCCCTGACCCTGAATCTCCAACTCCACGAGCAGAAACCACTCTTTGTTACAATGGACCCAAACCCCTCACCAGCCCTTCCCGTCCTAGCACCAATGAGTGACGGCCTGCCTCTTTCCCCACCAGGACTTCCGGGAGAAGAACATGGACTACATGCGGCCAGACATCGTGGCACTTCTGCGGGGCAGTGATAGCTCCTACGTGCGGGAGCTCATCGGCATGGACCCAGTGGCAGTGTTCCGCTGGGCCATGCTCCGGGCCGCCATCCGGGCCATGGCCGTGCTCCGGGAGGCCGGACGCCTGCGGGCCGAGAGGGCTGAGAAGGCTGCAGGTAAGAGGGGAGTTCCGTGTTACCTTCAAGAGGGAGATACTCAGAGTCCATTTTGAAGTGCACCTTTCAGTAGCATTTAGGACATTCACAATGTTAATGCAGTCATCACCTTGTTCAAGAGCTCTTTCGTCATCCAAACAGAAACTCTACCAAGTGTATAATTTAACATCATCGCCTTCACAAGGCAGGAAGGCATATCCCCATTTTTTCTGTGACAACCTGGGGCCCAGAATTGTTAAGTGGCTTCATTAGGGCCACTGGACTCCATACAACAGACATGGGGCTCTGTTTTACGAATGTTGTTGATTAAAAGGAGGACCAAAAGATTAAGGGCTTTATGAGAAGTAGGAATACATGGTTGTTGCTGTTTGGAGATCAGACACTGCACAGTCCCCTACTCAGCCCACATCTGAGTATCAGGCTGTTTTGGTTCAAGGAAGAAATGTAGCCCCCTAGAAAAGACAAAGGCCATGGAGCTCTAGGCAACCCCATGTCCCCAGGTCCATCTTATCTGTGTCCCCAGCAGGTCTGGGAAGCCCTGGCACCCGAAGTGACCTGGGGGAGCTACAGAGAGGAACCATCACCCCCTCGGAAAAGCTGTACCGGTGAGCAAGACCTTGATTTGTCCCAACCGATGCTGGCAGGCAGCAGCGCTCTTCAAAACAGTGCCAGCAATCTGACACCCTCAACCCGCTGGGGTTGACCTTACCCAGCAACTGCCTGAACCAAAAAAACCCAGAAGCAAACAGCACCTAGCTGCCAGTTTTTTGGACCCAGGCCTCACTTAGCGTGTCATCTGCTTTAGGAAGATTTGGGGTGGCTCAGTTTACAAAGGATCCTTTTAATGATTGGGTTATGGCAGTTGATGGGTGGGGCTGAGGAGTCATTGGTCCACCGAGAAACAGGCTTGATTTAAAAACACTTCCTCCCTCAGCCTGGCCATGGTGTCCCAAAAGCAGATCTGCTAAGGTACTTCATTCAGGGTCACAAACACCAATTCCTCCTTGTCTAGTCTCCCCAGGGCCTGGCCCCTGGGCTGTGGGTCCCACCCCTGGAGCACATTTAGTTTATACAGATTCTCCCTTTCAGCTGCTCAATACTAGATTTCTCAGTTGACGGCTTTGAGGAGTTCGATATTAACGCTTTTGAGGACATCTTTGCTTTCTATGAAAGCAAGAAGTAAGTAGAGCGAGGGCCTTCGAACCCAAGACCAGGGAGGCACAACAGAGGAGCTGGTCCCTCGGCTCTCAGTGCAGTGTCCAGAGTCAGGAGGGGATCAGTGAGCCACTGGGCTCTGGGACCTGCAGGGGGCACTCTCACCATATTTATTCAAGTTAGAAGCTGCAGGTGGAAGCAACAGGCCTTGTCCAGAGCCCTGGCCACTGCACTGACTGCTCAGGGTGTGGAAGTGAATGTGACCACTCTGTTGTCTTTGCCCTCCGTGCCTCCCTGGAGGGCGAGGGAACAGAGGTAAGTGAGGCTATTCAGCCAGGCATGGTGCATGGAACATATAGGGGCTGCCGGTCGGGAGTCCTTCTAGGCCAACTGCCTAGAGCTTAAACATGCATTTGAAATAACTGGAATAAGAAATTTAAAACAAAAACAAAACATGCCCGGCCAGTGTGGCTCAGTGGAATGAGCACTGTCCCATGCACCAAGAGGTCACTGGTTCAATTTCTGGTCAAGGCACATGCCTCGATCCCTGGTGTGGGGTGTGCAGAAGGCAAGTTTCTCTCCATCGATGATTCTATTTCTCTCTCTCCCTCTCCCTTCCTCTTTCTCAAAGAAAAAACCTCCCATCATCATTCTACAGTCAGTGCTACCTCACTTCTGAAGTTCTATCAAAGACATTTATCATCTAGACAGCCTTCACAAATACCTTTTTTCAAAGCGCTCAGTTTTTGCCTCTAAGTTGTCTTTGTCATACACCAGTGCCAGAGTTTGGGCCTAGAACATACTGTCAGACCTGAACCTGAACCCACAGTCATTGAACGGAACACAGCTGATAAGATTGAACTCTTTAGGGTAAATATCTCCTTCAGCCAGAGTTTCCCACCCTCTTCTCTGTGCTGGTCACTCTCTGGAGTGGGGGCCATTATGTGCACTATAGAGACTTGAGTGGCACTCCTGGTTTCCACCCACCAGATGCCAGTAATGCCCCCCACACACTTACCCCACTTGTGACAACCAAATGTACTCTAGTGGGGAGGACACAAGGGATAACATCACCCTGGTTGAGAACCCCTGGGTGAATTTCAATTTATTCTTCCTAAGGCCTTTTTTGAAGGCAACAAGGAGGCTCGTATGTGGCCACGGAATCATCAGGAAAAACTAATATGCTTCCCTCAGAGAAACCCCCGTCTATTCTCAGCCTTCCCTTGATGCTTTTCACAGATTCCATAGGCTCTTCAATATGAGGCCTCTTTCTTTTTCTTTTCTTTTTTTTTCAATCCTCTCCCAAGGACATTTTTCCATTTTTTGTTCAGATAGAGTGGGAGGGAGAGAGAGAGAAACATTGATGTGAAAGGGACACATCGAGTTGCTGCCACCCATATGAGCCAACCAGGGCTGGGGACAAACTGCAACCAAAGTACATGCCCTTAGCAGGAACTGAACCTGGGTCTCTCTGGACCATAGGCCGACGCGCCAACTGCTGAGCCAAACTGGCCAGGGCTGAGGCCTTTTTCAATGATACAAGAAACCATGTTGCAGTAGACATTGGGCCCGAAGTAGCCCCAGCTCCCCCACAGGAGGAAGAGCCTCTTTGGGGTGGGGCCGCTTCTGGTTGAACCATCCTCATCCCCTCCTTGGTGCTAGAGGGAGAGGCAGCGGTGAACAGGCTCCCCCAGCTGCATGGTTTTTGGTTTTGGTTTGGTTTGGGGGTTTTTTTAATCCTCACCTGAGGACATTTTTTCCATTGATTTTTAGAGATGATGAAAGGGAAAGGGAGAAAGAGAAACATCGGTGTGAGAGAGACACATCGATTGCCTGCCTCCCACATATGCCCTGACCAGGTCAGGGGATCGACCTTCCATCCAGGAATGTGCCCTTGACCGAGAATAAAACCTGAGATCCTTTGGTCCTTGGGTCGACACTCTAACCACTGAACAATACCAGCCAGGGCCCCAGCTGCATGTTTTGGCTCCAGTGGCCTGGGGATAGTCCTGACTGTGCCAGAGACCTCAAGGTGGGGGGCCCACTGCTCTAACTTGGTCTCCTTTCTGTCACTGTGCCCCTCCACCCCTTCACTCAGCGATTTGCATGACCAAATCATCAAGACCATCAAAGGATTGCCCTGGCAGGGTGAGGACCCCCGTAGGCTTCTCCAGTCCCTCAGTCGGCTCCAGAAACCCCGCACCTTCATCCTGTGAGTCCCCCCAAGGCTGCGGGTGTCACCCCCCCACCCACAAGTGCAACGACTGCCTCTCCTGCTCCTGGGACCCATGACGCTGAATCAGCTGCTACAAATGCTGCGCTCTGTCTTATGGGTCCATTCTTACACCAGCAGTTGCTTAATTTAATGGCCTTCGTAATACACCCACCACAATGTCAGCTGTGGCCCAAATCCCCAACAGCTCCCTGGTGTCTTGCACAGCTTCGCAGGAACACAGTTTCTAAGTCTCTACTTCCAGACATACAGAACAAGGCTTGCTTCCTTACCTTTTCCTGCTGAGCTCATAAAAAAGTTGTCGGAAATAGGGTGTTTGATTTTGTGGCCCTGCTTTGTGTGGACGGCAGTATGGTAGGAAGGACCCAGAAACCACATAAACTAGGTTTGGACTCGGACTGCCTCCCACTCACCATCTGGCCTGAGTGCTCCAAACATTCAGCCTTCATCTACAAAGCAGGGGTGATGGTTTTCATGCCCATAGCACCAGCCAGACAATTGAGGCTGGCCGAAAGCACAGGTTGTACCCTCAAGGGAGCATTTCCAAATACATTTTTATTAGGCCTATTTCACCCCATGGGGATTAAAATGAAACCTGACACACATGAACCCTCACAGCCGTGCATTGTGCAAATCTGTGGGGCCCTGTCTCCTCAGCTGGTCCTAAATACGAGCCAAGCTGCACTTTTTAAAAAATTTGTTCTTTTGTTTCCAAAAGATCGGCTTTTATTTTTAACTTTGCGCCAGCATAAGTTCAAATGGTGCTCCTTCCTACCCAGGCCCCATTTCAGTGTTTTGCTGGGGGCTCCAGAAGGGGTTCTGTGGGCCTGCTTCAAATCTGCCAACGTGTAGCAAATAGAGCTGGGACACCTGGTAGGCATTGGGACCTTCCAGGATCCATCAAAGCTCCTCTCAGGGTATCCCCATTGTTTTGTGAGATCCAGCAGCTGCCCCGTAGCTGGCCCTGTGCAGATGCATGCTCTGCTGTGTGAATTACCAGCCCGCCTCTTCTGCTCCCTGGACATCCAGGTGGCTCCCGGACCAGATGCTCCTGTCACCCAGGGAAGCCACTGTGTACAGAGTACAGCACAAGCACCCCCCAGTCTTGGAGAGGCAGTGGCGGTAGCCTCGTTGCACTTGTGCTTCTCAACTCTCCGTTCTCTCTGCTCTCGCTCCATCTAACCTGCCCGGTGTGGCTTGCTAAACTAACCCAGATCTAGACCTCATGTTCCTTCTGTTCACAAAACCATTTTTAATATTTTTGACAGGAAAAATAAAGGTACCAAACAAAAGCAGATCATTCCAAAGGTAAACACCTGCGACGCCGTCTAATGCTGCCTTGCTTTTGTCTGTCTAGAGCACCTGGCTCAAGTCATTTCCAGAAAATGGGGAAAGGGGGCTGGCTTTTAACTTCTCTGGCTCTCTTACTTCCTTCCTCTTTCCCTCATCTCCCCCTCGCCCCAAATACTGTCTCCTGTTGAGATAATTTAGAGGTGTCTTTGTTTGGGTTTCTTAGAAGTAGAATTTGTATAAGTGGTGTATAGTGGGAACTCCCAGGAAAAGCCTGAGAGGGCACTGGGGTAGGACCGAGCAAGGAGGTGGGCTCAGTCTATTCCATGGGGATCCCAGGAGCATGAACAGCACCACAGAGTTTATGCTATTCAGAAGCAACAGACCCTTCTGTCTTACCCCACATCAGGGGTCTTTAGCTACCTACCAGCCACCTTCAGGAGATGCAACACCTCCTGGGTATACTGGGAGAGGAGGCCCTTCAGCCAGGATGGTCCCACCAGGTGGGGACAGCCAAGACCCCGGCAGCTGACTCTAGGTAACGTGCACCCAGGTGCCATGTCTCGCCTCCACATACAGCATGCAGACAGATTATGAAGTTCGTAAAAGAGTAAGAGCAGCCTCTAGTACAGTCAGCAGAGGGATCAATGCAAGTCCTTCTCGTCAGCCAATAGTAAGGGTCGGCAATCCTTGAGCTGCACAGAGAGGCTAGGCTCATGGCCCTTGCCTTCCAGGCACTTGGGCTTCAAAAAAAGGCTGTAATCAGCCTTCACAAGACACAGCCCAGGCTCAGTCCTGCCAGGCCCACCTGCCCACGCTTTCCAGTAGCACAGTCGTGAAACCAGTACTAAGAGCTACTACCCACAGGGGCATTGCCCTGGCTCCAGAATCAATGCCTCCTGGTGCCCACTGGGGCCTCAGGAGGGCAGGCCAGACCCTGTGTGTCTGTCCTAGAACCTGTTGGACTCTAAGTCTCTGAAGCTCATCATCAGTATGACCCTGCACGACCGTACAACCAAGTCGCTGCTGCACCTGCACAAGAAGAAGAAGCCCCCAAGCATCAGTGCACAGTTCCAGGTGGGTGGCCTGATGTTCACCTGGTTTAGCCAAAACAACTCAACACAGCAGCTGATCATTATCCCAGGGTTCCCACCCCTGGCAGTGCTTGACATCTGGGGCTGGATCCTTCTTCCAGATGGGGCCATCCTGTACATTATGGAATGTTGAGCAGCATCACTGGCCTCCACCCACCAGATGCCAGTAGCATCCTCCAGTCCTGACACAACCAAAAAGTCTCCAGATATTGCCAAATGCCCCAAGGTAGACAGAATCACCCCTGGTTGACAATACCAAGTTTTTTTAAAAATCACAAGTCAGCGTGTGAGTTAATGTAACCACTGAGCTGTGTCCTTAGCTCATGTTTTCCCTTGTTTCCCTAGCTGTGAGGCAAAGAGCTGGGTGACCCTAGGAAGATGGGAGCCATAGGGATCCCCCCAACTCCCTCATTGGCTCCCTAGGGTAGTGCCATCTCTGTTCAGAATGCCCAACTGTTAACCCCCCATGTTCCACATCAGCACAGGCTTCCCTGGTGATGCAGACAGGCAACCTGGATCCCCTCTCACTAAGAGGCATGCCTCGGGGCCTCAGCTAAGCACCCTGTTTCTCTTTCCCCAGACATCCCTTAACAAGCTCCTGGAGGCACTGGGAAAGGCAGAGCCCTTCTTTATTCGCTGCATCCGCTCCAACGCTGAGAAGGTTAGGGGCTCCTATGTCTCGGGGAGATGAAGGCCAAGGTCTGGTGGCCAAGGGGGGTGGGACAGGAAAGGCCTCAAGGAACCAAGTGTTCACGTAAGTTCTGGGAACGTAGACAGAGTGCCGTGGCCAGCAGTGGGGGCTGGGAGGCAGCAGGAGGCAGCAAGGGCAACCACAAGCAGGGATGACATCTGGAACATGAAGGGGCCCCAGAGAAGGTTTGCTCGAGGACACACAGGTCTCAAGTGCTCTTCAGATACATCCCAAAAGTGGCCAATACACAGTATTCCTGAAGGGAGGGGCCAAGGTTGTGCAGCAGGAGCACAGAACCTGCTGCTCGTCAGAAGTTCCTTTAAAGAGAGGGCACTGGTGGGGCTCTGATGGCAGGCTCAGCCCTCAGTGCCAGCTTCCTTCGCCCCAGGGGTCTACTGGGACTTTGCTGGGGGCCATTTGGAATCTAGGCTCCCTCTCTGGTACAAGTGACCCCCAAGCAGGAGACCCTGGCAGCTCTCTTCTCTCATACCCTTTACTCTTCCCATTTCTGGCTCTCCCCTGCTCCTGGGATGCTCCACTAACATCCAGAGCCCAGCTTCTCCCTGCCAGGTACCATGGCTTGTGTCCTCTCCTCTTCATCCCTTCCTGCCTTCCCATCTTCCCAGTGGTGTCTCAGAGGTCTTTGCCCCCCATTCGTCAGCTTTGGGCAACCCGGGAAATGCTCCATCAATACCTGCTCTGGGCAAGGGCCCTGCCAGCAGGGGGTTCTTTGGGGGGGGGGGCTGTCTTGTGCTTTGTAGGGTATTAAATGGCATCCCTGGCCTCCCAAGAGCCCACCAAATGCTGGAAGTAGCACCAGCCTCAGTTGTGACAGCCCCATCCCCAATGCCATTCCCTCCCTTCCATCCACTTAAAATAATACCTATTGGCACAGAGGTCACACCTCTGAGCTCCAGGCTTAAAGCCCCCTGAGCCAGCATTGTCCCTGTAGCAGCATGTATCCCCCTACATCCCTGTCAGCCCCTCAGCCACCCCGTCCTTCTCTGGGCCTTCACCCAGCTTTCCTTACCCTCCTCCTCCGCCCAGGTTACCCTCTCTATGACACCTCTCACAGGGACCCTGGTAGCATCCACCCCTTCATGCATACCTCTGGCTCCCCACCCCCGGACTGTGTTCTCCTTTCTGTAGAATCCCCATTACTTACTCTCATACCTGACACAGAGTATACGTTCATCCCAGGTTTGGTTTGGGCCCTTAGAAAAGAACTCTTGGCATCACATTATCTTAAGTTAGGCAGTAAGGAGTGGCATCTGTCTCCTGGACACTAGGGATTAGAACAGATCACATACCAGGTTTTCTAAAAAAAAAAATGAATACTCTGAGCACCACTGCTGACTGGCCTCATCTCTATTCCAAAAAGCATGTCTGGAGCAAGGAAAGGTGGATCCTCAGGTGCCCATGGCTGCCGTCCAGACCAGCAAGGGCCCGTTGTGTGCTGGACCATGTCCATATCTAGAATCCCACAGGAAGGACCTTGTCCCACAGCTCCCCATCCCCAGCCGCCTACAGGCTTGGACATCTGGCCACGGGCACCTGCCCTGATTGCTTGTATCCCATTTCAGAAAGAGCTGTGCTTTGATGAGGAGCTGGTGCTGCAGCAGCTGCGCTACACAGGCATGCTGGAGACTGTGCGGATCCGGAGGTCAGGCTACAGTGCCAAGTACACATTCCAGGTAGGCTGAACATGTGTGGCTGCCCATGACACAGCAGAAGGCCAGGGCCAGACACCTCGCGCTTCCAAAGAGAATGCTGCTCAGGAGTATGAACCCATCAGGTTACTTTACAACAGCACTTCTCCACCTGGCACCGCTGGATCATTCTTTGTCATAGAAGGGCAGGTTTCCTCAGAAGTATCGAGGCCCAAGCCTTAAAGGATGTAAGGTGTGAAACCAAGCCAGAAAGAGGGATTTGCACAAGCAATCCTTGTGCAGCTCTGCCCTTTATTGAGCACCTTCTGCAATACACACTGTTATACCCAGTTCTTTTATTCTGCCAATCAGCAGCAAGAGGGCCCTGTTTTCCTGATACAGAAACTGAGGCCCAGGGAAGTGATGACCTCAGAGATGACTCCCTGGGCATTCTCAAAACACAAGGGATCACAAGTAACTTCACATTGGTGAAGACCAAATTATAGAGCAGTTTCTTAGTCATGGAACCACTGACACATGGAGCTGAGTCGTTCTCTATGGTGGGGCCATTTTGTGCACTGTAGGATGCTGAGCAGCATCCCTGGCCTCCACCCACTCGATGCCAGGAGCACACTCACCCTCTGCCCCAAAGTTGTGACAACTCAGGATGTTTCTAGACATCACCAAATGTCCCCAAGGGTCAGCATGGCCCAGGTTGAGAACCCCAGGTTCATGACACTAGCTGGCACCAGCTGTGTGGTGCCTGAGTGAGCAGTGGCCCCAAAGCCAGAAGTGGCAACACCTGATCTCTGTTCAAACTTACCCAAATGGCCTTAGGGATGTAACTTTATCATGGTGTGCCTCTGTTTTCTTATCCACAGAATGGAAATATTATCTTTCTGCCATGGCTAGTTTTGCTCAGTGGTTAGAATATCAGCCAACCGACCAAAGGGGCACAGGTTTGATTCCCAGACAGGGGCACATATCTGGGTTGCAGGTTCGATCCCTGGCCCTGGTTGGGGTCGTGTGGGAAGCAATCAATCAATGTGTCTCTCTGATCAGTGTTTCTTTCTCTCCCTCCCTTCCTTCTACTCCATCTAAAAAAAACAATGGAAAAATATCCTCAGGTGAGGATTAACAAAAAGAAAAAAAAGAAATATTATCTTTCTGAGCCTATATAAATAAGAAAGACAAAATTACAGAAAAGGGAGAAAATGCTAGTGTGTTTTACTAATGACTGGCTCTTAAAATTTAACATAATTGTTTTCTTAAGAATCACACGCCTCCAGTTATGGTCTAGCCTTCTAACGAGCCATAGTCTGTAAGCAAGGGTGGCCCCATTTTCTGGGCACTATCCCCAACAGTGCCAGCACCAAGCAGGGCCTCAATAGCCACTCACCAACTGACTGGAAGATCCAGTGCTCTGTGTCTACAACCGTCTTTCTTGACTTTTAGACTATCAGAAACTCCAAGATTTTAGCTTTATCAATACTGTTTATATCAAACTAAGTTTTGGCTTTGGAAACAGCTTGATGAGGGAATTGGCATCTTAGGTGGTGATGCTTACGCGGATTCTTCTTTCTCTGCCAAAATCACTCAGGATTTCACAGAGCAGTTCCAGGTGCTGTTGCCCAAGAACACCCAGCCTTGCAGGGAGGTCATCTCTGCCCTGCTGGAGAAGATGAACGTCGACAAGAAGAGCTACCAGATCGGAAAAACCAAGGTCAGCATTCCCTCAACTGGGGTGCCTGCAAACCTGTACCCTGCCGTCATACACTGAAAAATAAAGGGTTCTACTGAGGAAGTGTGTTTCTTGGGACCCAGCACATTATTTCTTCCTGGAAGGCAGAGGGTACACGTATGGCACTGGGGCTCAAGCATCAGGCCTGTTTCCATTTTCCTTACATGTAGGCTATAAACGATCACATCATTCGACAGGGTGTTCAGGGGCCAGGCAGTAACTACTGTGGTGTCTGGCAGTTTTCTTTCACTCATCTTCCCTCCAGAAACTCTCCTACCACTGGATGTACGTTGATTGCTTCTTGTCCAACAAGTGCCAAGGTCAACTCCCTGTTATAACCACCTAATATGAAAAATACCTTCATGGTTCCCCAATACATGTGACCTAGCAATTCCACTCCAAGATATTGACCCAAAATAACTAAAAACATATTCAGACAAATACTTGTACACACATATTCACAGCAGCATTAGTCACAATCACCAAAAGGTAGAAACAACTCAAGTATCCATGAGCTGCTGAATGTATGAACAAATTGTGATCTGTCTACACAGTGGAATATTACTCGGCCCTGACTCAAGGATGAACCTTGAAAACATTACACTGAATAAAAGAAGCCAAACACAAAAGGCCACATAGTTTGTGATTCTATTTAGATGAAGTATCTCGAATAAGCAAATCCGTAAAGACAAAAAGCAGATTAGCAGTTGCCAGGGTCTGCAGAAGGAGGAATGGTGAGTGACTGCTCATTGGGACAAGGTCTCCTTTTGAGGTGATGAAATATTCTGAACGAGATAGAGGTGATGGTTGCACAACATTGTGAATGTCTAAGTGCTGCTGAATTGTTTAAATGGTTAATTTCATGTAATGTGAATTGTATCTCAATACATTTCAAAAAAACACTCCCGCCCTGGCTGGTTTGGCTCAGTGGTTGGAGCGTTGGCCTGCGGTCCAGAGAGACCCGGGTTTGGTTCCTGCTGGGGGCACATACCTCGGTTGCAGTTTGTCCCCAGCCCTGGTCGGTCATGTGGGTGGCAGCCACTCGATGTGTCTCTTTTACATCGATGTTTCTCTCTCTCTCTCCCTCTCTCCCTCCCGCTCTGTCTGAATAAAGAATAGGAAAAAAAAATAAAAAACCACTCCCCTTGGTTGGGTCAGTCAGCACACACTCTCAAGGTGGCTGTGCAAACCTAGACTCAGGGTTTCTGGGGGTCTGGCTGACCCCCTCCTGTGTCCGTCTGCCCCCTAGGTTTTCCTGAAAGAGACAGAGCGGCAGGCCCTGCAGGAAACACTGCACCGGGAGGTCTTACGGAAGATCCTGCTCCTACAGAGCTGGTTCCGGATGGTGCTGGAACGCCGGCACTTTCTACAGATGAGGCAGGCAGCCATCACCATCCAGGTATCGCATGAGCTGAAAAGCCTAGGTGTGGAGGTGGCCAGGGTGGCTCATGCCTGGCCTCTGAACACCTGCCCTGCTCTCAGGCCTGCTGGCGATCCTACTGCGTTCGACGGGCTCTGGAGAGGACACAGGCAGCTGTTTACCTCCAGGCCACGTGGAGGGGCTACCGGCATCGGGTGGCCTACCAGCGCCAGAGACAGAGTATCATCCGCCTGCAGAGCCTCTGCCGGGGGCACCTGCAGCGCAAAAGGTAAGCAGAACAGGGCCCTGCCAAATGTTCCAGAAGCCAGAAAGTTTACTTATCCTAAAGCTGCCTGAGATACAGGTAGAAGTGTCAGAATACCATTCTGAATGTAGGGAGGCTGGGAAGGGACTGGTGGGAATCTAGCCATCTGGCCACACAAATCCCCAGAGAGACATCCCAGGGCTGGTGGACGGTGCTTACAGCAAAGCCTCAGACCACCATCAGCTGCATTTGGTCACCACCAGGGAACCCTGCACCTGCCCACCCCAGGCCTGTCAGTGGAGCACCTGCAATCAGAAGGGGAAGGTTTAGGCCACCCTGGACCAGCCCACAGCGGGCTTCCCTTCCACCATACACATATGGAGCTTGGATGTCCGCCGGGCCAGGGGCCCCAATGGAATTCAGGGGTTTCTTAACAGGCCTCTCCCTACAACAGACCTAATGAAGTTTCCCCTGAACTAGCCAGTAGACCCTAGGGCTACTCCTAGGACAGGGCCACTCCCCAGTATCCCCCTTTCCTAGCTGAGGAGATTCCACCTTTCCAGAAGCATCTCTGAGGGCCAGAGACTGTGCCTGGCCCCCCAGCCTGTAAGCAGCATGGGGGTCCCACCAGAGCATGGCTCAGAGGCCCCTAACAACCTGGGAGGATTCTAGGAGCTGCAGGTACATTTTTTTCCTGAACCCACTCCCTTTACTCTCCTTGCACCAGCTTCCACCAGATGATTGCAGAGAAGCAGGAGGCAGAAGAGAAGGAGAGGGAAGCCCAGCAAGCCTCAAGGGACGAAACTGCAGCTGGTAGGCCCAGCCTAGAACTGTCGGAAGACGACAAGCATGCGACACTGGAGCCCACGGTGTGGCTGAGCCACAGGCCCCCAGCAGAGAGTTTCCACCCTGAGAAGGAGAGCCCCAACCCAGAGAAGGTTCTCTCATCCCAGAAAAATGCCACTGAAATTCATGAGAAAGTGTCCAGCAGCCGGGAGAAGCGTGAGTCTCGGCGGCAGAGAGGACTAGAGCACGTGGAACTCCAGAACAAACACATCCAGTCTTGTAAGGACGAGAGTGCCCTCAGAGAACCTTCTGGAACGGTCTCCCCAGAGGAGGAGCACCTCCCCCAAGACAGAAAGGAGAGCAGAGAAGATGAAACCCTCTCGGACACAGAGGCAGAGATGGAAAACTCTGCTCCTAGAAATCAGCCCGAGGGGCCACCTCAAGTCACACCAGCCTGCCATGTCCCCAGAGAAACCCTACAGGCACCCCAGGACCGCATGGAACGGCCCACCAGCCTGACTCTGGACAGCAGGGTCAGCATACCAGCCCCCAGCACCGCCCCCAAGGACCCAGAGGACAAGAGCAAACTGAGTGGTGGCCCAAGGGCCCTGGAGAGGCCCGAGAGCCCTGGAGGCTCCACCCAGATTCAGCGGTACCGAGACCCGGCCTCCGAGCGGCTGGCCAGTGCTGTGGAGCTCTGGCGGGGCAAGAACTTAACGGCTGCTGGCCAGAGCATTATGCTGAGCCAGTCACTGGACCTCAGTGAGCGGCACCGGGCCACGGGGGCCTCCCTCACACCCACAGAGTAAGCCCCACACCCTCCTTTGTCCTAACCCAGTAGTCAGGCCGTGTAGGGGACTCACGGCAAAAGACCTGGCAGCAGGACCAGTCCCACATGACAGTGCCTGGTGCCAGCTTGTTCTCTGGGTGGGGCTGCCCTGTGCATTGTGGGGTGCAGTTGTCCCCAAAACACGAGAGCAGCTCCATGTTCAAGAGCTGACACCAGGTGTGTAGGGCCCCAAGGAAGGAGGAAGAGGGGTCTGGCAAGGATGAGGCACCTGCCCGAGGCTGCCTTGCTGGGGTTTGACAACCCTGACTCCTGGGGTTTCCCACTGAAATAAGCTGTGTTCATTCAGAAAGCACCTGGCCTCAAGAGACAAGGCCCCTCTGGTCAAGGGCTCCACTCCCCACCCCAGGAAACTGGGCCCCAGTTTTCTTATCAGTGATTGGGGGTGACTTGCTCAGGAGCTGGAGGAGAAACTCCCACATCTCAACACACCCTGCCTGACCCTAACTTAGCTAAATATTGTTGACTCCAAGTACCAGACCATTGTCCCAGAGGCCCACTTGGCTGAAGAAAAGAAGAGTGGCCAGTACCTGGGGCTAGCTCCCTCTCTGGGTGAGGCTGCCCCATGCACTGTGGCTGCAGAGCAGCATCCCCAGTCTCCACCCACCAGATGCAAATAGCATTACCTTCCAGTTGATAACAACCAAAAATACATCTGAACTCTTTCTTGTCACTAAAAGCCACATTTCTGTGATCTCGCAGGGAAAGGCGCATTTCATTATCCACCAGTGACGTCTCCAAGCTCCTCCCGGCCATGGCCCAGGTCAAGACTCAGGTAACACTTCAGGTTGCAGCTCTGTCCCCTCGGGGTCCAGGCTTACTTCTGCCCCAAAGGGCGGCCTAAGAGAGAAAAGAAATCAGTGGACAGAGCACACACTGATGCAAAGACCTCTTGCTTTCCTCCAGCGAGGCTACCTGCCTTTGCTTACCCAGCCCTATTCTCTCACAGCCTCTGTCGGAGAGTGTGGATGGCGAACCCAGCACAAAGAAGGCAGCCATCCAGAAGAAGAAGCTGGGCGATGCATCGACTGGCACAGACTCAGGGCTGTCCCCAGGCCCCCAGGCTGACTCTAAGTGAGTGTGGGGTTTAAGGGTGGGCTCAGGCTTCCAGTGTTAGAGTGGTCTGGTCTAAACCAATGGCATTTATGAAACTGAGTCAGCCAGGTGCTTGCTCAGTAGCAGTTCTGTGAAAAGAGGCCCTTATGGGGTCCACGTCCTGGCAGCATCTGGGTGAAATGATTCCACTGAAGCCTAGAGCCAATCTGTGTCACCTCCTCTGGGTCCAGACAGACGAGTTCCACTTGGCTTTTTATGGAATCAGAACCAGCTACCCCGTTCCTATCTCCAATGCCTCCTGGGTCCTCCGATAGAAAATTTAGGCCAAGCCTTTGTCCCCAGAAACTCCTGCCCAAGTGCTTTGGATGGTTCCATCCCAGGGCAGAGAGGATGGGCTGTGGAACAGGGAAGCTTTGATCCAAAGAGGCCAAGGAAGGTGAAGAACAGGCTGTAGTAGGAGGCAGAGTCCCCCACTGTAGGGAAACCCCGCCACCAAGGCAAAGAACCACTAATAGGCTGGCTTCAAACAATAGAAACTTATTCCCTCACTGTCCTAAAGACCAAAACTCCAAAATCCAGGTGTCAGCGGGCACGCTTCCTCCAGAGGCTCTAGGGGAGGGAGCATCTTTCCTGCCTCTTTCAGCTTCTAGGGACTCCAGGCATCCTTGGCTTGTTCAATCTCTGCCTCTGTCATCACTTGACCTTCTCCTGTGTCATCTCTTTTTCTGTCTTTTTTTTTTTTTTTTTGGTACATGCCCCTTGCGGGAACTGAACCCGGGACTCGTCTGCAGGCCGATGCTGCAACCACTGAGCCAAACTGGCCAGGGCTCTTTTTCTGTCTCTTATAAGGACACTTATCGTTGGATTTAGGGCCCATCTGGGTAATCCAGATGATCTCATCTTGAGATCTTTCACTAGGTGTCTTCATCCATTCATGTTGCTTTAACAAAGTACCACAGAATGAGCAGCTTCAACAGCAGGCATTTAGTTCTCACTGTTCTGGAGCCTGGAAATCCAAGACCAAGGGTGCCAAGCAGATTGGTGTCTGGTGAGAAGCCGCTTCCTGGTTCATAGGCAGTGTCCTCTCTGTGTCCTCACATGGCAGAAGGAGCCAGGGCAAGCTGTTAGGGTCTCTTATAAGGACACTAATCCCATTCATGAGGGCTCCACCCTCACAATCTAATCAGCTCCCAAAGGCCCCACTTCCTAATACCATCACATTGTAGGTTAGGCTTCAGCATATGAATTTTTTGTGCGTATGCCCATAATCAAAACCTTATTGAAACACTGACACCAAAATAGGAGATCACTGTTGTATACCTACAAAATTAAATGTAACTACATTATCTTGGTAGATTAACTAGAATTACTGAACCAATAAGGTTTTCTGTGATATAACACAAATTCAGGAAGTTTTGTGGATCATCAGTGTTGCTTTCTTCTAAATGAACACCCTTCTGTGAGTCTAGCCTTTCCTGCTGTTGGCTAGCACAACGCTGTTGAACAACCTACACAAAGACCATGGCTGAAAACTGGGGATCTTGTAGCAAACTGGACATTTTACATCCATAAAATAAGGTTTTGGATTTGAACTAGTCATTTCTTTCCCTTTTTTTAATTTTTTTTTTTTTATTGATTTTAGGGAGAGAGGAAGGTAGAGGGAGAGAGAGATAGAAACACTGATTAGAGAGAACATCAATTGGCCGCCTCCTGCATGCCCCCCACTGGAGATCAGGCCCACAACCTGGACATGTGCCCTGACCAGGAATCCAACCAGCGACCTCTTGGTGCATGGGATGATGCCTAACCAGTGAGCCACACCGGCCAGGCTAACCATTTCTTTTTATGTTTTTTTCTTCTTCTTTTTTTTTTTTTTATCCTCACCCGAGGACATTTTTCCATTTTTTGTTCAGGTAGAGTGGGAGGGTGAGAGAGGAACAGAGAGAGAGAGAAACATCGATGTGGAAGGAACACATGGAGTGGCTGCCACCCGCACAACCGACCAGGGCTGGGGACAAACAGCAACCGAGGTACGCGCCCTTAGCGGGAACTGAACCCGGGTCTCTCAGGACCGCAGGCTGACGCTCTAACCGCTGAACCAAACTGGCCAGGGCTCTTTTCCTCTTCTAAGGATAGATGTAGTAAATCTCTAGCCAAAGGCACGTTGATCCCTTCATAAGCCCAGCCCGTCATGATTGCTGAGGTGACACCTGGCAAGCAGCATACAATTAGGCACGTGGCATCAACTTCAGCATATGAATTTGGGGAGACACACATTTGGTCACATCTGCAAAGACCCTTTTCCCCAGTGAGATCATGCTCATAGGCCCTGAGGGTTAGCACATAGACACAATTTTTAGGGGTCCATTATTCACCTCACCACATATCAGTAGCCACAGTACACAACTTAGTATTTCTTTTTTCTTTTTTTTTTTTCCCCCTAACCTTGTGCCATCAAAGCACATGAGGAAGACAGGGTGATTTTATTTATTTTTTATATGAAAATGGAGTCAGCATCTGCTTTTTCACCTGAATCCTCCATCAAGTCATGAAAAATGACCTTATTTTCAGTAGTATCCAGTTCCATCAATAACATAGAAAAGGGTTATTTATCTTTTTATGGTAAGATGACCCTTTCTTTGGCCTCCCATCTGTTTTCATTTCCTGAGGCTTAAACAGAACCCCTTACTTTCTCCTTCAGGTCCACATTTAAGAGACTTTTCCTGCATAAGAACAAGGATAAAAAGTACAGCCTAGAGGGCATGGAGGAGACAGAAAACTCAGTCCCTGGGCATGTCGTGCTGGAAGCCACCACCATGAAGAAGAATCTAGAAGGTTGGTCACCTGAAGTCTCAGGGATGAACAGCAGAGCCACTAGGGCCACTGGAGACATCCATCCCCAGGTGGGGCCTTGGGCACACAGCCTCAGGGCTGGTTTCCAGCCTTGGAGGCACTTCCTGGTTGTGGATCCCAGTTTACAGTGGTAAGGGGTCCTGGCTCTCTGTGTTTGGTACCGTGCTTCAAAGGCTGACCTGTGTCTTCCCCCAGAACTCACCCTCACTAGCCACTCCTTCCCAACAGCCCCATCAGGCCACCAGCACCGCCACACCACTAGCGAGAAGCACCCCAAAGAGACAGGAGGCAAAGGGAAGAAAAACCGAAACCTCAAGATTGGCAAAATCACGGTGTCAGAGAAGTGGCGGGAGTCAGTGTTCCGCAAGATCACCAATGCCAATGAGCTCAAGTACCTGGATGAGTTCCTGCTCAACAAGGTAGGCCGGCAAGAGTTCAAGGGGTCTGGGGACAGGCATCTGGGCCATCCTAGAATGGCTGTCATCAGCTAGCAAAGTTTTCAGAGCTACCTTAGCAGGCTGGAAACAGGAAGTCCAAATGCATAGTTCTAACACACAGAAACTGATGCTTTCTGTAAACCTGGCCTGGCCTCATGCAAGACCGTTTGTAACTTACATTCATCTTGGTCAGCACAGATACAGTTCTCCCTCAGTATCTGAAGGGGATTGGTTTCAGGACCCCTGTAGATACCAAAATCTGGGGATGTTCAAGTCCCTTCTATTTTCATATGGGCTACAGCAGGGTCTGCCTACACATCGCTTAGTCATGCGGATTCAGCGTAGTGCTCGGCATGTAGCAAATTCATGTTTTGCTCTTTGGAACTTTCTGGGATTTCTTTTTTGTTCCTAATTGGTAAAATCTATAGTTGCAAAATCCAGGGATATGGTGAGCCGACTTTATTTACATTTCGCTGCAAAATGTCTGTGGTTCTTAATAGGGGGCTAGATACAATGTGTGGAACCGTGTTACAATCCAAAGCGTCTGATTCTGGGATGAGCCTGTCCCAAGGGCCATGTGAGGGGTTGTAACCTATGCTGCAATTGCTTCACACATGCACATGCACAGATGTGGAGGTCGGGTACCCAACAGATGCATTTTATCCTGTGGCTGCTGGCCAGAAAATTTGAAATCTGCAGTTAGAAGACACTTCATTTGTTGTATTGCAGTGACCCTTGGGGGCAGTTGCCTCAGTTGCTCACACACACAGGAAAACAGAAACACTGAGACCCAGAATAATGTTCTGGGCAGGATACACCTATGTGCCACCAGGCTCTCTCTAAGTCCACCATCCTCACTGTGGCTCAGTTGTGGCCCAGCCATGGCCACGAATTTCTTACTTTATTTAGAATAAGCTTTTACAAAATGCATTGGGTGTTTTGGCTGATACTGATTGAGCACTTAACTTGTGCAACGAAGTGAATGGCCTCATGGTGTTCACTGTTCCAGCTGTGGACAGTCTCGCAGCAGACAGAACAGGATTTGAGAGCTTCTCAGAGGCACAGCAAGCTGACAGGGACCCTGCAAAGGGTGGATGCCTCGTGAAATAATCAGGCCATTCAAGGCAGCCCTGGTCCTGGGGCATGGCCAGGGGTCAAGTGCTTGTGTGGTGATTCTGCCCTCAGGGGACACTTTGCAACATCTGCAAATGTTTTAAGTCATCATAATTGGGGGGTGCTACTGGCATCTCGTGGGTAAAGTGGGTAAAGACCAGGAG
Source organism: Molossus molossus (assembly GCF_014108415.1). NCBI lineage: Eukaryota > Metazoa > Chordata > Mammalia > Chiroptera > Molossidae > Molossus > Molossus molossus. The sequence continues at coordinate 67,629,953 of NW_023425377.1, read as the reverse complement.
TGCTGCTCCCCTTCCCTAAGTAGTGATCCAGCCCCAAATGTCAACAGTTTAGTTTGAACCTTGACTAAATGAACAGGAGAGAGCAGGTTTGGCCAGAGGGCCTGGATTTTATCCTGTAAGCCCAGGGAAACCAGGGAAGGGCTTGGGATGGGGCAGGGGGATAGCTGCTCAGATGCCCAGCCTGAAGAGACACAGGGTCTCTCCCTCCTTTTCCCTCTACAGATAAACGACTTACGTTCCCAGAAGACTCCTATCGAAAGCTTGTTCATCGAGGCCACAGAGAAATTCAGGAGCAACCTCAAGACCATGTACTCTGTCCCCGTATGTGTAACTCCCAGCCCCAGTGGAAGGCCCCAGCCTTCCCCAGGATACACCTTGCCCTATCCCACCCCATCAGTCTATCCAGTGGGGTCACACCTTCCATCCTTGCAGAACGGGAAGATCCACGTCGGCTATAAGGACCTGATGGAGAACTACCAGATTGTTGTGAGCAACCTTGCAGCCGAGCGTGGTGAGAAGGACCCCAACCTGGTCCTCAACCTCTTCCAGTCACTGCTGGACGAGTTCACCCGAAGTCATACCAAGAATGATTTTGAACTGCCCAAGGTAGGTGATGCCACTCTGAGTGTGGGCAGGGTGTCAGCATGGTGTGGGGAGCTGGCTGGAGAAGGGGTTACCCCAGGGGCCCACACAGACCTGCCTTTGTGCTCCCTCACAGCAAAGCAAAGCTCAGAAGAAGAAGCGGAAGCAGGAACGTGCTGTGAGTATGAGTGTACACATGTAAGTGTGTGAGTGTGTGCAAGTTAGCATGTGTTTTCCCGCTTAGCCTTAAAGAAACCTAGTTTTGAATGAGTAGCCCCTGGCCCTGAGATGCTGCTCAGCACCCTCCTTGGTCCCAGGTCCAGCAGCACAATGGGCACGTGTTCGCCAGCTACCAGGTGAGCATCCCCCAGTCATGCGAGCAGTGTCTCTCCTACATCTGGCTCATGGACAAGGCTCTGTTCTGCAGCGGTGAGTGTCCCAGAGCTTCAGCCCCCCACTGTGCCCGCAACCCCCTACCATGCTCCCAACCCTCCCCAAACTCTTGATTACCCACTGTATCCCCTGACCCCACTCTGTACCCTCTCACCCCTCACAGTGCCCCCTAACCCTGCCACCATGTTCCCAACCCCTTGCTGAGCACCAGGGTCTTCACCCAACCCACAGAATGGATCTTTCCAGAATACTGCCCTAGCCACATCTCATCCACTCACACACCCACCAGAGCAGGTCACCCTGTGTCCCACCTCTGGGCCTTCGTACACACTGCCTGAGCTGCTGGCCCTTCCTGCATGTTCCAGGGGAAGCCACTCAATCCCACCAGCAGACCCTGAGATGGCACAGCCCATTATAACCCAGCTGGCCCTCGGTCAGGTGGACAGGAGGTAACCGAGCCATGACTGGAGACCAGTGAGCCCTCAGAGGCCTGGTGAGGTCTAGGTCTCTAGCACTTGCATTTTCCTGCCAGGAGCAGCCAGGCCTGGCTTTCTGTTCAATACAGGGTCTCCTCCTCTCTCTTTGGGCCATGTGTGAGGAGTTCTCCATCCCACATCTGCCATAAATACCTCAGCATATCACTGTGCTGAGATAAGGATACACCCAGATGCCAACTCCTTTTTATCGAAGCTGATTTCTTCTTTCCATGCATTACACTCCCTTGGTCTGGGGTTGGAAGAAACCTAAGCAGCATTACTCATACCACTGTCACAAGCCAAATGTTCCAGGGCTGCCTCCTGACAGGACTGAGGCACAGGTGCCCTAAACCCTTGCTCCTGTCACGCTGGCCAGGCTGGCTCTGAGGCCACTGATGACCACCAGCTATGAATAGCTGCCCGCACAGCCCCCTGCCTGGGAATCAAGGCAGAGATTTGTGCGATGCAAGTTTAGAATTCAATTGGCAGTCCCCTCCCCCCCTGGCCAAGGGGACAGGCAGCCACGGGAGTCTGGGGTCCCTGAGGCTCCACCTGTGACCACCCTTCCCCCTACCCCACTATGACCTCCTAGTCTGCAAGATGACCTGCCACAAGAAGTGCATGCACAAGATTCAGACCCACTGCTCCTATCCATGCGGGAGGAAGGTGAGCCACTGTGCCGGCAGCATTCCAGAACAGCCCTAGGTTCGGGGCCAGGAGCCCCCAACCAAGCATACCCAGTTCTGCCTGAGCCCCTAAGGCAGGAGCCAGGCTGTGTTGCATCTTAGACCCTGGCCCTGCTCTTCCTTCCCTCCTATGGGTGGTGGAGGAAATCCCCCCTAACTATGCCCACAAGGAAGGCGGGGTCCCGAGCACTGGGGCAGCAGCAGGAATGGGGACTGACTGCTCTGAGAGCACCCATGGGTGCTCCTCGCAGGGAGCCCCTGCTGAGCGGCCACTGAGCTAACCTCTGCAGCCCAGCACACTCAGCAACCTGCAATGTGGGGTGAGGGACAGGGATGGAGCCCACAGAGGAGGCCTGAGGGGCAGCCAGGGAGGACAGCTAACCCAGGCTTCACCACCACCACTGGCATTGCAGAGCGAGCCAGGTGCTGAGCCGGGCCACTTTGGCGTGTGCGTGAACAGCTTGACCAGTGACAAGGCCTCAGTGCCCATCGTACTGGAGAAGCTTCTGGAACACGTGGAGATGCATGGTCTATATACCGAGGGCCTCTACCGCAAGTCAGGCGCTGCCAACCGCACGCGGGAGCTCCGCCAAGCACTGCAGACAGGTGGGTGCTATGGCAATTGGGGCCTGCATACAGGTAGGTACTCAGGCAGGTGGGCAGCAGGTAGGCACCATGCAGGGCTCCTGACTGTGCTGTGCTCATTGGCCCTGCCCACCCTTCCCTCAGACCCCTCGACAGTCAAGCTGGAGAACTTCCCCATCCATGCCATCACTGGGGTGCTGAAGCAGTGGCTGAGGGAGCTGCCCGAACCCCTGATGACCTTTGCCCAGTACGGCGACTTCCTCCGGGCCGTGGGTGAGTCTCACGGTGGTGGCAAGGGCAGTAGGTGGTTGATGTCAGGGTCATAGCTGTAAGCACGCTGTAGTCAGTCAGGGAGGCAGGACTACCCAGTTACAGCTCTCCTGTCCCCATAGTGTGTTGAGGTGGGGCTTAAAGAAACTGATACCTTGACCTCACACCTGCCAGAATGGCTGCCATCAACAAGTCATCAAACATCCCTGGCCGGTTTGGCTCAGCGGTTAGAGCGTTGGCCTGCGGTCCGGAGAGACCGTGGTTCGGTTCCCGCTAGGGGCGCGTACCTCAGTTGCAGTTTGTCCCCGGCCCTGGTTGGGCCATGTGGGTGGCAGCCACTCGATATGTCCCTTTCATGTCGATGTTTTTCTCTTTCTCTCTCTCCTTCCCATTCTATCTGAACAAAATATCGAAAAATGTCCTCGGGTAAGGATAAAAAAAAAAATCATCAAACAGAAATTGCTAAAAAAAAAACAACAAAAACAATTGCTGGCGAGGGTGTGGAAAAGAGGGAACTCTAGCACACTGCTAGTGGAAATGCAGACTGGTGCAGCCACTATGGAAAACAATATGGTGTTTCCTCAAAAAATTGAAAATGGAACTGCCATTTGACCCAGTGATCCCACTTCTAGGAATATATCCTAAGGAGCCTGAAACACCAGTCAGAAAGAATATGCACCCCTAAGTTCATAGCAGCACTATTTACAATTGCTAAGATCTGGAAATAGCCCAAGTTTCCATCAGTAGATGAGTAGATAAAAAAGCTGTGGTATATTTACACGATGGAGTACTATGCAGCTGTAAGAAAGAGAGATCTCTCATCCTTTGAGACAACATGGAGGGACCTGGAGAGTATTATGCTAAGTGAAATAAGCTAATCAGAGAACGACAAATACCACATGCTCTCACTTATTTGTGGAATATAATGAACAAAATAAGCTGATGAACAAACTAGACCCAGAGACATAGAAAGGAGTCCAGTTCAGACTGACAAACTTCAGAGGAGGGGGCCAGGGAGGAGGAATGAGATAAACTAAAGAATTTATATGCATGTATGCATAACCAATGGACATAGACAATAATGCTGAGGGTGGGACCAGGAGGAGGGTGTCTAGGGGGGGAAAGGGAGAAACATCTATAACAAAAATAAATTAATGAAAAAAGAAACTGATACCTTGGCCTTTCTAGAGCTGCCAGAGAAGCAGGAGCAACTGGCTGCCATCTACGCCGTCCTGGAGCACCTGCCAGAAGCCAATCACAACTCCTTGGAGCGGCTCATCTTCCACCTGGTCAAGCAAGTGCCCACTGCCACTCTCTATTTGGATGTTGGTCCCTATCAGAAGCCCCCACTGCCCACTCCCGGGCGGGTGTTCTCTGCTGGTTCTGCACCAGGACATGGGCGCATGTTAAGGGGTCTGGGAAGATCGCCCAGCCGCCTTCTAACTGCTGCTCACTGCACAGGGTGGCCCTGCTTGAGGACGTGAACCGCATGTCAGCCAGTGCACTGGCCATCATCTTCGCACCTTGCCTCCTGCGCTGCCCTGATAACTCAGACCCGTTGACCAGCATGAAGGATGTCCTCAAGATCACCACGTGAGTGCCAGGCCAGCCCCTCTTCCACACATGCTCTGGGTAGCCCTGCCAGGGACCCCTCCAAGTTCTTTCGAGGCTGAATAACAGAGGGTGAGGGCAGACCTCGTAGCAGTGAGAGCTAGCAGCAAACAGAAGTGCTGGTCTCCAGGTTTCTTCTTTCCCCTGAGCCACCTGCAAAAGTTCTCCAAAAGTTCCTCAAAAGAACTCAGAAGGTTGTCAAACATTAGCCACTAAGAGGACATAGTTTAGGTGACTTGAAAAGACAAGAACATATCACTGTAGGTGGTTTCAAAAGGCAAACACACCATGAAGGCCTGACAGTACAGCCCTTAGGCCACCCTTGTTACAATTAATGAACAATGACATTTAGGCAACAAGGAGATGAGCCTGGTCTGGCCCGACAGATTTGCTTCCAGCTTCTTTCAGCATGGTCTTTGCTCCATTCCTTCTTTTGTGATTGTAGTGATGGGAAAATTGAGTTGTGACTGCTTCTCCATCCAGGCTGAGTTCCCTCCATACTGACCGCTGCAGACTGAGTGTCCCCAGTACTGACCTTTCCAGGCTGAGTTCTCCCACCCAGTACTCAGGCTGGCCCTGACTACTGAGCATATGAGCTGCTGGTTAGAGTGCATGTTCTAGAGCCCTTGGGACCAGCTGGCTGCAATCCTTAGGACAAGTCACCCAACCTCCCTGCATTTCATACTTCTCTATGAAATGAGATCATCTCCACCCTGCAGGGTGACTAAGGGGTCACTTCACTCTAACCCTCTGTACATACTTTCTCCTTCAAACAAGGAGGCTTGCTGAAATGGAAACTCAGGCTCAGAGAGGTGGAGTGAGTCCGAGGTCACACTGCCAATCAGCTGGGGTCGAGATGGGAGCTACAACCATGTCACTGGATGCGTCTCTGCCCTGGCCATGGTGGTGTCTCTAGCCAGCACCTCCCTGGATCCCAGATCCCCAGGCCGGCCATCTCTGGGGAATGTAACTGAGTCACTCTCTCCACGGGCCTTCTCCACAGATGCGTGGAGATGCTGATCAAAGAACAGATGAGGAAGTACAAGGTGAAGATGGAGGAGATCAGTCAGCTGGAAGCCGCCGAGAGCATTGCCTTCCGCAGGCTCTCTCTCCTGCGACAGAACACTGTGAGCACACTTTGTGTGGTGGGGTCCTCAGTGGGTGTGGTTGGGATATGGCCTGGGTGGGAGTGGCCCGGTGAGCAGGGCTTGAGTGTCAGGGCAGGATCTCACTTCGCTTACCACACACCCCTGGCAACATGCAGTTTGGTCAGGGGCCACTTCCTACGTCAATCAAATGATCACCACCCTCTCTGTCTCTTTGCTGACTGACCTTCTCAGGGCAGTGGGAGATTTGTCACCCACTTGGTGGTGTTTCATCCTCCAGCCCTGGTCCTTGCTGACTCGGGCCCTACCCAGAGGGAACTGATCCCACAGAAGTGGCCCCAGAGTGGGAGATTTAAGATGGTGGGTCCTGGGGTTCCATGGGAGAACCCTGTCCTTGCCCCATGGTCAGATGTGGCTCAGTGATCATAACAACCGGTGTCTTCGTTATGGTCCCATGTGGTCACCCTCTATTCATCTCTCCCCCCAGCCATGGCCTCTCAAATTGGGGTTTTCGTCTCCCTATGAGGGGGTCCTGGTATGTATGCAATCGGTGGGCCCACCATGCATGTCTTCTATGCAGTGCATGCTGGGGTTCCCTTCTGCCCCTGAGGTCCTTGTAGAATAGGCCCATCATATCCTAACCTCTGGAAGTGCATGCCGGGGAGGCCTGTTGGCTGTTGACCACCTGTGCTGAGGACAACTAACCAGCTGTGCCTAGGACTCTCAATCCCCAAGAGGTCCCTGGAGAAGCCTCCCTACGCCCAGCCGTCCACAGCAGAACTAACCTTCCCTGGAGCTGTGCAAGCCGTCCTTTCTCCACCCATAAGCACTGACCCCACCCACCTGGAGGGACCGGCCAAACCTGCTGCTTCTCTGTTGCAGAACAAGAGCCCCACGGCCCGGGGAAGCGGCAGTGGCCCAGAGGAGCTGGGGGTGCTGCCAGAGGAGGAGGCAGCTGGCCACAACGAGGACCGGGAAAAGGAGATACTCATCGAGCAGATCCAATCCATCAAGGAAGAGAAGCAAGTGTCCCTCTGTCCCCTTCTTACCCTCATCTGCACCATCCAGCCCCCCGTCCATACATTCCTCAACTATGCATAGTGAACCTGGCCATTAGGGGGCCAATGGGCCACGCGCAGTCCTGCTGTCCAGTACCCACCTTGTGGAGTGCTGCTATCCTAAAACACAGCCTGAGGCTCTATTTCAATTTCATGCTTCACTACAGGGAACCATGGTGGCCCACTGGGAGAGAAAGGGCAACAGTGGTGATGTTCAAACTTTGTCTCCAAAGTGGCCTTAGCTAGCTAGAATGACACATTAATTTGTGTCCACTTGAGATGAGTGTGAAAGGGGGCTCTATTTAAAAATTATGCCAGGAGCCCTTGCCAGTTTGGCTTAGCAGTTAGAGTGTCGGCCCAGGGACCAGAGAGTCACAGGTTTGATTCCAGTCAAGGGCACATATCCCAGTTTCGGTTCAATCCCCAGCCTTTGTCAGAGTCATGCAAGAGGCAACCAATCGATGTGTCTCTCTCACATCAATGTTTCTCTCTACCTCTCCCTCTCTTCCCTTCCTCCCTCCCTCCTTCTGACCCTCCCACTCTATCTGAAAATCAAAGGAAAAATATCCTCAGGTGAGGATTAAAGAAAAAGAAAATTATACCAGGAGAACACATGTGACCCAAGGCACCTGGCCACCCTAAGTGTTACAGGGTAGGGCACTCCAGGCAGAGGAAACAACATAGGCAAAGTCCTAAGGCAGGAGCTCCTCACTCAGTATTGGGCCGGATACCTGACTTCCCCCAGTGGCCTGACACCTTCTTCCTGTGAACTTTGCAGGGCTGGGGGCATTTGGGACCAGGTATGCTTTGGAGGTGGGAGATTCTGGAGGCAGGGAATCCCATCCAGTACCAGGATGGCCTGCTCTGTCCCCTACTGTCCTGGCATTTTTTGTGGGATTGTCTTTCACCATGAGAACAGACTTGAACATGTGAACCCCCCTCACCCCCAGGGAGGATATCACCTACCGGCTGCCAGAGTTGGACCCTCGGGGCTCTGATGAGGAGAACCTAGACTCAGAGACATCAGCCAGCACTGAGAGCCTATTGGAAGAGCGGGCTGGGCGGGGGACCTCGGAAGGTCAGTATTAAGGTAGCGTCTGCTTTTTTCCTCCCATGTCCACCCCCGGCAGGCCCCCTGGGCAAGGGTCTGTCTGCTAGCCCTGAAGCTGCAGTAACCCTGCCATCTGTCTCTCAAAAGGGCCCCCCGCACCTGCTCTCCCCTGCCCCAGTGCACCCGCCCCAAGCCCCCTCCCCGAGTTGGCCGCCCTTCCAAGACGAAGGCCGTCGTCCTTCATGACGGTTAGAGTGAAGACCCCCCGGCGGACCCCCATCATGCCCACGGCCAACATCAAGCTCCCACCTGGCCTGCCCTCCTACCTTCCTGGCCAGGCACCAGGTGCCCAGGAGGCTGTCACCCCAGTAAGACGCCGGGAGCCACCTGCCCGCCGCCCGGACCAGGTACACTCTGTGTATATCACGCTGGGCGCACACCTGCCTGCACAGGGCATTCGGGAGCCCCTGGACAAGAACAACCAGCCACCTGGGGCAAAACGGAGGTACTCAGATCCCCCAACCTACTGCCTGCCCCCCACCTCAGGCCAGGCCAATGGCTGAGGTCCCACAATGCCAGAGTCCGAACATCTGAGGATGGCCCTGTGACAGAGCTCCAGGGCCAGCATTTGGCTCTCCAAGAATGACCTGGAATGAAAAGTTCCAAGAGCAGTGTGAGGTGGGCACTGGCTCCAACTGCAGAGTCCAAGCAGGGAGAAGCCAGCCAGGGCTGAACCCCAACTTCATACAGATGCGCCGCCCAGAGCCCCAGATCCTGGCAGGCAGCCTGGCCTCCTACCCGCCCACCCCTTTTGTACGGTTTTATAGTTAACTGTTACTTTATGCCTGGTTTACATAACTTTAAACTGTAACAGCCTTAACAGAAGACCAAGTTGTTTTTTATATGTGTATATACAAACTTTTATATTAATGCCCGACCTCGCCTTTATAACCTGGACACAGACTTCAGAGCGAAACCCACATAGCCACCTCATCTTGGAGGCTCAGGCGCACAATGAGGACAGCTTGGACCAGGGATTTGAACCCTTGTGGCACCTGACTGCCCCCAGTCTGTCTGGGTCTCATCCTCAGGCCTGGCCAGCAGCCACCTAGCCCATGTGCATTCAAAGGAGCAGTGGAGCCTTCCATGGTGATCCAGACTGTTGGCTGGAGTGAGGACATGAGGTGAAGGGGCAGCCTTCACCTGGGGCACCACAGACCTCACATCCAGGGTGACTCTAATGTGGCCATCACTCTGTCCACTGTTCTCTGAATGGAGGAGACTGCCCTTGGCACTGCCTGCCCCGTGTGGCAGAACAGGAACTCAGGACTGCTCATGAGCAAGAAGGGCAAGCCCTGAGTTTGCACATCCTATAGTGAAAGCTTGGAGATCTCCAGAGTGGGGCTCCCCTCTTTCAGGCTCCACTCACTCCCTGGACACCTGAACAGTTGGCCCCAGGGTTGGGACTAGAGGTGTCCTACAAACTAGAGGTGTGAAATAAAGAAAAAGTGCCTGAGAGGTGTTTGCATGCAATACCTGCTCCAGGTTGGAGGAGCATGGGCCAGCAGGGTTATGGCCTCTTCTGGGAAGACCTGCCTTGATCCTTCAGCAAACACTGCTGTTGGAATTTCACACGTATCCATCACCTGAGGGAGTTTGGCCAGCTGGAGGTACATGCCTATTGATCCAGAAACCAGAGAAAGCAGGGAGTTCCAGGAGCTGCATTCAGTGAAAAGAGCCTGCTCTCCTGGGAGCTGCCTCTTGTCACCTGTTTCAGCACCCAGCCTACTCCAACCGGGGCCCTGAGAGTGGGGGGCAATTGTTGGTGGGCCTCACAGAGCCAGGAGCAACCTCCCGACACACAAGCTCCCAGGCTGCAAACATAAGGGCAGTTGTGGGAACTGGCTGGCAGTTGGGGCCCATGAGGGTGAGCAAACAGTAGGAACTGGCTAGCAGGTGGGGGACAGTGAAGAACTCTAGTACAGACTACACATGCAGGAGAGTTGGGGGACTTGTCCAGAGTTACATACTGGGATGGGACATGGCTGGGATTCAAAACCTGCTGGGTCTGCCTCTATCCATTCTGGGTTTGGTCTCATCCTTTGTATCCCGTGAAGACACCAGGCCCACTGGTGTGATCAGAACAGAGGTGACCTGAGGGCTGGGAAAATAAAGTGGTTGTGTTCCAGGGTTGTCCCTGGGAAGCGTCCATCTTCACCCTGTCTGCTCCAGGAGGGGATTGCAGGATAAGCCTTGGTTCCCTGGGAGGCCGGGTGGGCTGGAACTGGGTTCTTTCTTAGGGGTGACCCAGCCCCATCTCTTGCTCAAGGACTAACCTCTGTGCCTCTTGAAGCACTGTCCCACTGCCCATTTCCCAAGAAGGGGCAGGAGGATTGAGTCAGAATCAGGGCTGGGACCCAGAAGCTCATAACCACCTAAGTTTGGGTGGGCCCCCGAGCCATGGGTTTGTAAATCCAAGGCCATGACCTCTCCCCTCCCAAAGAAATTGGGAAAGCTGCTTGGATGTGGGAGAGTTCGGTGTGGGAAGAACCCAACCAGGAGTGAGTGCAGTAGAGGAATTTTGAACAGGGGGGAAAGAATGAGCAAAGGACTCCGTGCACGTGCGCCTGACACCAAAGAACCTGGTCTTCATAACCCTTCATTAAGGGTAAAGATGCTCACGAAGAAAGCTGGCGATTCATCCTTGAGTAAATGTGGAAGGGATGGCCTCTTATAAAACAAGACATTACTCCCGCCCTCACGATGGGACAGCAAACGAGATGGGCACGCCCACCCGGAAGGAGGTCAAATGAAGGCACTTCCGCCCTGCCTTAAGATGGCGGCGGCGGAAGGGGTGGAGGACTGCTAGTTTGTGATGGTTGCGTCGAGGCTGGAGTTGAACCTGGTCCGGCTGCTGTGCCGCTGCGAGGCGATGGCAGCAGAGAAGCGGGACCCGGACGAGTGGCGTCTAGAAAAGGTGGGCGACCTTGCATTGCCGCTTAGAGCTCCATTCCCGTAGGGCAGTGCCCGGGGCCCGCAGTCGGACCCCGCCGCCCCGCCAGCCGCTCTGGCGACGCCCCGGCCTGTGCGCTCGGCCACCTCCACCCGCTATGTCCGCTCTGGGCCTTGGGGCTCAGCTGGCCCTGCCTCCTTGACATTGGCCCCTTCAGTTTCCCAGCCTCGCCAGGTCCTAGCCCCAAGCTCGCCTTGGCTCTGCTCACTTAGAACAAGATGGGGAGGAATGGGGTACCCAACTGACACCCACTTTTTCTCCCCAGTACGTGGGAGCCCTCGAGGACATGCTGCAGGCCCTGAAAGCCCAGACGAAGTGAGTGCAGGCGTACAGAGGGCTTCGTATCCGTGGGTGGGGGAGGAGGATTGGGGGTGGATTAGAGGCCACAGGGGCAAGTTCTCTTGGGGAACCCGTAGTCTTCAGGCCCTGCCGGGACCCTTTCCTGAACTGAGGATAGGGGGCAAGTTTTCTTTTTCTACGTTTCACCATCCAGCAAACCGGTTTGTGAGGTGATCAATGAATATTCCCGCAAGGTTGACTTTCTGAAGGGGATGCTGCAGGCAGAGAAGCTGGTGAGCACAGGAACCTCTCTTCCTCAGCCCTCACCTGGTTCTCCTGAGTCCCCAGGAACCGCTTCTGTTGTGACACCTACTCCCTCTTCTGTAGACCTCCTCCTCAGAGAAGGCACTAGCCAACCAGTTCCTGGCCCCTGGCCGAGTGCCAACCACAGCCAGGGAGCGGGTGCCTGCCACCAAGACGGTTCACCTGCAGTCCCGGGCACGGTACACCAGCGAGATGCGGAGTGAGCTGCTAGGCATGGTAGGGCTCCCTTCCTGGTCCTTGGGAACCCTTCTGTTGGGGACTGGAGTTCAGTGCCTGAGAATGGCTAGAACAACAAATACTATCAGATACAGGGACCCCAGGGGTCTCTGCCTTAGGTATAAAACAAGGCTTCCCAACAGAGGGGCATTCTGGCCAGAGTTTTTTACTAGAGAAATGGGAGTTTGTTTGGTACAAGGCAAAAGTGGCACATGTTTGGTTAAGCCACAGAGTTGGCCCAGTGCAAGATTTGGCTCCTGGCTTGCCACTTGCCACATGCCACAGATAGACAAGTTTTTTTTTTTAATCCTCACCCAAGGATATTTTTCCATTTTTTTTTTTTTTTTTTTAGATAGAGTGGAAAGAAAGGAGGGAAGGAGAAAGAGAGAGAGGAACATCAGTGAGAAAAAGACACATCGACTCCAACCTGCAACCCAGGTACACGCCCTTGACCAGGAATCAAACCCACGACCCTTTGGTCCATGGGCGAACACTAACAGCTGAGCCAAACTGGCCAGGGCAAGACAAGATATTTTATCTGTAAAGTAAGATGACAGGTACCTTTCTGAGCACTGTACATAGATCAACTAAACTGTTCAAAATATGAGCTGTTGTCATTACCAGTTAATAGATGAGGAAACTGAGGCTCAGATTTCAGGACTTGCCTAAGGCCCTGACTAAGGGTGCAAAGGCTCTGAGAGTAGAAAGGACTTGTTTGAGGACATGACAAGGTGGGTGACTTCTTGTCTGTTCCTTTTTCCCACAGGATTCTGCTGGAGGTGAGTTGCTCTGAGCAGAACAGGACTCAAGTCCCATTTGCCTGGGACATGACATATGTCCTTGCTGCTCCCCATCCCTGGTGCCTCACCTGGCTACCTCAGGATCCTGCATAGCCCAGGAAGTGTCCATGGGGGCATCACCAAGTCATGTATGGAAGGAGCAGCTGGGACAGAGGAGAAGTGGTCCCCAGAGGAAACAGGAGGGATGAACCTGGGGCCAGGGGAAGCCCAGATGGGGGTGAGGAAAACATCCCAGACAAGAGGTCATTTGAGCTAGAGTTTTGAGACATGACCTCAAAGAAGCCTGCTGGGCAGCAGACAAGTTGGGAAAGGGCCTGTAGGTAGCAGACCAACACCAGATAATAGTCAAGAAGTTAAAAAACAGAACCAATCCTCTCCTCTTTTATGCTTGCCCTGTTCCTCTTCCAGAGCCCAAGCTGGACATGAGGAAGAGGACGTGAGTGTCTTAAGCCCTTGGGCAGCACTGGTGGGGAGGAGGGCTGGACAAATGTTGGACCACTGAGGAACCACCACAAGCATGTAAATCACCAGTCTGACACCACTTCTGGGAATGCTTTACCCAAAAGCCAAAGCAAAGAAGGGGAAATTGAGCCCCAAGTAGGGTGGTGGCTACAACCATAACCTCTGGGTTCCCTGGGAACATGTTTATCTCGTCCCCTCCCCCACACCATCTCATGTCTACCTGTCCATGTGTGAGGTCAGCGGGGTGGCAGGTCCCAGGCCAGGGGATGAGAAGCAGTCGGCTGCTGAGCTAGACTTCGTCCTGCAACAACACCAGAACCTCCAGGAGAAGCTGGCAGAAGAAATGCTAGGCCTGGCCCGGAGCCTTAAGACCAACACACTAGCTGCTCAGAATGTCATCAAGAAGGACAACCAGGTATGAGGACTATGGGAACTTCGCAGCTTCTGCCCCGGGGCATTAGAGGTTTCCCAGTAGAGGGGCATAGTGGCTGGGACTTGGCTGGATAAATAGGAATTTGGTAGAAGATAAATAGGAATTTGGCTTTCCCAGCAGAGGATGCAGCACCAGCAAAGGCCAAGAGGTGCTGACAAGAGGGCAGCAGGGGGAGACCACACTCAACCCCAGTGCTGTTTATACTCTCCCCACCTCACCCATAGACCCTGTCGCACTCACTCAAGATGGCTGACCAAAACCTGGAGAAGCTGAAAACAGAATCAGAACGGCTGGAGCAGCATGCACAGAAATCTGTCAACTGGCTGCTTTGGGCAATGCTTATCATTGTCTGCTTCATTTTCATCAGCATGATCCTCTTTATCCGTATCATGCCCAAACTCAAATAAAAGACCGGGCCCCACCCTGGCCAATTTGGATCAGCAGTTGGAGCATCACCCCAAGGACTGAAGAGTCACGGGTTCGATTCTGGTCAGTGGCACGTACCTTGGTTGCAGTTCAGTCCCCGTCCCTGGTCAGGGTTGTGCAGGAGGCAACCAACCAGTCAATGTGTCTCTCTCATATCAACTTTTCTCTCTCTCTCTCTCCCCCCCTCCCTCCCACTCTGTCTAAAAATAAATGGAGAGAAAATGTCCTCAGGCAAGGATTTTAAATAAATAAATACAACCCACCCTGTCTGTCCTCTATCTGCCCTCCACTCCTGTCTGTAGGTACCCTTTGGAATAGACAAGATGGGAAGGCTTGTGGAGGCCCCCAAGAGCCAGAAAGATTACCGGGGAGGGGGGGCAGGCTGGGAACAGGAGTAGTGGCTCAGCACCCTCTCATTTGCCCCTGGACAAGGTGGGGCCCCAAGAAGCCCCAGGAGCCCCCTGTCTGAGTCAGAGCCAAATACAGTGCCTTCAGCCTTGTGGAGGGTGGAGGAAACCATGTCTAGAGGTCAGCCTGGAGAAGGGAACATCGGTGCTGGGCCTTCCTTGGGATTAAAGGTGGTAATTTAGGATCGGTGCTCAGCATAGTCTAAATTCTCAGGGCACCTGCAGATGCACACAGACATTCAGCAAACAGGAGGGTCAGTGAAGACCCTGCCCTACCCAGGCTATATTCTGATCATTTCCCTCTTTTTTTTTTTTAAATCCTCACCTGAGTACATTTTTGCATTCATCTTCAGATAGAGCAGGAGGGAGGGAGAGAAACATTGACTGGTTGCCAGCCACACAACCCAAACTGGGGCCGAGGACAAACTGCAACTGAGGTACGTGCCCTTAGTGGGAACTGAAACCCGGACTCTCCAGTCCACAGGCCAGTGCTCTAACCGCTGAGCAAACCAGCCAAATCAGGGCTAGTCTGATCATTTCAGACAAGAACTGGAATGGAGGGCACTGGAACTGGAATCATGAGTGGCAGTGGGTAACTGTGGGTCCTGGCCTCTGCTGACGCCCACTTCAGACTTTGAGGGCAAAGCCTGTGAGGATTGTGTAGGGCAGCTCAATAAGAGAGGGTGGACAGGTGACAGGCACACGGGATGTGTCTATTTCAGACCCTTGGGAGCATGAGCAAGCAACTATGGGATGTGTACAGAGGTACCCACATTGGCAGGGATGCAAAACCACCAGGTAGGGCTTTAAAGTCGCAGCTTTTTATTTTATTTTTTTATCCTCACCCGAGAACATTTTTCCATTTTTTGTTCAGATAGAGTGGGAGGGAGAGAGAGAGAAACATCGACGTGAAAGGGACACCCAACCAACCAGGGCCGGGGACAAACTACAACCGAGGTACACACCCTTAGTGGGAACTGAACCCAGGTCTCTCTGGACTGCAGGCCAACACTCTGCTGAGCCAAACCGGCCAGGGCTATTTTATTTTTTCCTTTATTGATTTTAGAGAGAGAGGAAGGGAGAGGGAGACAGAAGCATTGATGAGAGAGAATATTGGCCACCTCCTGCATGCCCCCCACTGGGGATTGGGCCCACAATCTGGGCATGTGCCCTGACCAAGAATCAAACCAGTGATTTCTTGGTGAATGGGTTGACACTCAACCACTGAGTCACACCAGCCAGGCATAGAGTAGCAGCTTTTAAAAAAGATATCATTACCCTGGCTGGTTTGGCTCAGCAGTTAGAGCGTCGAACCTCAGACCAAAGAGTCATGGGTTCACTTCTAGCCAAAGGTATGTACTTTGGTTTCAATTCGTCCCCAGCCTTGGTCAAGGTTGTCCGGGAGGCAAGCAATTGATGTGTCTCTCACAATCTCTCTCCCTGCCCTGGCTGGTTTGGTTCAGCGGTTAGAGCGTTGACCTGCGGTCCAGAGAGACCCGGGTTCGGTTCCTGCTGAGGGCACGTACCTCGGTTGCAGTTTGTCCCCGGTCCTGGTTGGTTGTGTGGGTGGCAGCCACTCGATGTGTCCCTTTCACGTCGATGTTTCCCTCTCTCTCTCTTTCTCTCTTCCTCTCTCCCCCTCCCACTGTATCTGAACAAAAAATGGAAAAATGTCCTCGGGTGAGGATAAAAAAAATAAGTAAATAAATAAATAAAAAGCAAATACAGTCTTTATAAAAAAAAAAATCAGTGGAGCCCTGGCTGGTTTGGCTCAGCAGTTAGAGCGTCGGCCTGCGGTCCAGAGAGACCCGGTTTCGGGTCAAGGGCGCGTGCCTCAGTTGTGGTTTATCCCCAGCCCTGGTTGGTCGTATGGGTGGCAGCCACTTGAGGTGTCCCTTTCACGTCGATGTTTCTCTCTCTCTCTCTCCCTCCCCACTCTATCTGAACAAAAAATGGAAAAATGTCCTCAGGTGAGGATAAAAAAAAATCAGTGGAAAAATATCCTCAGGTGAGGATTAACAACAAAAAACAGGGTGAAATGGTACTTTGTACTGTTGCTGAACAGTATATACCAAATAGTATATAAAATAAGGAAGAGATGGAATTTTTTCTTCATTTAACTGAAAAACCTCAAGCCAAAGGCAGCACTGAGTTTAATGAGCAAATACTGAAAGTTATGCCACCAAAGTAAGGAAGTGAGGATGCCCACAACCGACCCATCCACTTCCCCCAGTGATTTAACATTACTTGGAGGTGTTGGTTATGCAACTAGACAAAATACATGAGACTGAAAAATGAGAAAAGAGGCAAAATATTTGTAGATGATTGTCTATGTGAAAAACAAACTAAAAAGCTATTTTATTTTTTTATTGAATTTATTGGAGTGACATTGGTTAATAAA
The DNA here is from genome assembly GCF_014108415.1 of Molossus molossus. Classification (NCBI taxonomy): domain Eukaryota; kingdom Metazoa; phylum Chordata; class Mammalia; order Chiroptera; family Molossidae; genus Molossus; species Molossus molossus. Next base: position 67,613,374 of record NW_023425377.1, on the reverse strand, counting down.
TTATATAGGTTTCAGGGGTACAATTCTATAATACATCATCTGTATATTGTGTGTTCACCACCCCAAGTCAAGTCTCCTTCCATCATTTATTTTTTTTAATATGTTTTTAGTGATTTTTAGAGGATGTGAGTGAGAGAAACATCCATCAGCTGCCTCCTGCACGCCCCCTACTAGGGATGGAGCCCTAAACTCAGGAATCTAACTAGTGACCTTTTGGTGCATGGGACAACACTCAACCAATTGAGCCACACCAACCAGGGCCCCTTACATCACCATTTAAAAAAGCTATTTTAGCCCTGGCCTCTTTGGCTCAGCAGTTAGAGGTAGGCCCACCCAAGGAAGGCTTGAGGGCAGATGCCTGGGTTGCAGGTTTGATCCCCAGTCCCAATGGAGGCAACGTGGATGTCTCTCTTTCTCCCCCCCCCCTTCCACTTTCTCTAAAAATCAATGAAAAAAATATCCTTGGGTGAGGATTAACAAAAAAAAAGAAAGGAGGGGGGAGGGAGGGAAGAAATAGGATCTCACCAGGAGACATTATGTGCTGCTTCTGGAGAAGGGTGGATGAGAAATTCACTTTTGCCCTGTCCATCTCTCCTATTGTTTGACTTTCTAAATAGACTTCTAGTTATTTAGAGAAATATTTTTAAATATTTCCTTGTAAATAGATTAAGTGCAAGTTCACCAAAACCACCAGTTTTCAGACAAGTAAACTGGTTCAGAAAGGGTGATTAAGCTCTTTGAGCTGTTCTCTATAGTCCCACAGGCCATCAATAAGTATCTGATGAATGAATAAATGATTGGGGGGAAAGGGGTGATTAACTGGCCCCAAACATGTCGGGGTCCACCAGGCTGGACTCAGAACTTAAGTTTCAAAGATTGTTGAGTCCACTTCCCGCGTCGCCAGACCCCGCCCCCGCCGCCAGCCCCGCCCCTGCTTTGTGGAGCGCCCCCACAGATTGGATCCAACCTGCACTTAAGGCTCAACTCGTACTCAGGCTGCTGGGAGAGTGGACCTAAGCACGGAACCCCGGACGCTGGGACAGGTGACGCTGGGCGGGAGCGCTGCGTGCAGCGCGTACCCCGGGCGGAGGTTCCCTGGGTCCTCTCGGGGTCGGTGTTGGTGGGCTCCGTGCGCCTCAGCGGGAGTCTGGAGCAGCGCGGGGATTAACGCGATAAACCAGGCCCGGGATGCGCGATGGCGTCGTAATTTGCATAGCGCCTTTTCCGGATACGCGACTGTGGTGCTCTGAGGACCAATCGCATGCGTCTATGCAAATATAGCCGGGCTGGGGAACGCGCCGGTGGCCGGAGAGTTGGCTGTCACCAGGTCCGTCCTTCAGGCGCGTCCTTCTTCTGTGTTCACAGGCAGCCCGCAGACCACCCCCGCCACGCGCGGGCCACGACGCCCTCCGCAGGGCCCGCCCGTCGGCCCCGGGATCCCCGACAGTCTCCTTCCCGAGGTCGATGCCCATCAGGGGGCCCCCCCACACCCACGGCTCCCGCCGGGAGGGCCTGCAGTTCTGCCCGCCTGGCCCCGGACCCCCGGTGAGTCTGAACTGGAGGAGGGTCCCCAGGCCGAACCTAGGCAGAAGAATCATTACCCCCAGTTTAAAAGATCCTTGAAACCAGCGTTCCTGTTCTCTGTGCTGACTGCAGCCAGGTGCCCACAGGGCAAGGCCCAAGAGGATTGTATTTGAGGATGAACTGCCCTGCCGGGTACTTCTGGGCACCAAGAAGCCTGTTGGATCCATCCCTGGGGGGCATATGCGTAGTCCCCACCCAGTGCCCGACTATAAGCTGTGAGTGTCCTCTGTGTGTTTACTGATGGCTTGGGACAGGGAAGGGGCACTGAGTCTGGGGCTTTGACAAGTAAATAAGAATTGACCAATTAGTACGAGAAGAGGGGCATTTTGAGCAGTGAGCCCAGCATGAGCAAAGAAAAACAAATTACACTGATTGGGGGAAAGGCAGGGGTTCTTTACACTCACACTCTGTCCTGCTTTCAACCACTCCCCACCCCCACCCCCGCAGTAAGTACCCAGCGGTGAGCAGTGAGATGGAACGAAGGTGTTATGCTGCTGTGTTCCAGGACCAGTATACAGAGTTCTTGGACCTCCAGCAGGAGTTGGGCTCTGCACAGGCTAAGCTCCAGAAGCTAGAGGCCCTGCTTACCTCACTGCCCCCACCCCGAAGCCAGGTCAGCAACCAGGTGGAAACCCCTGCCCCACAGCCCTTCCCGGTGGCCAGACCCTGGCCTTCAGCACACTCATTGGATCTAGATCTCCAAACTCTTCTTCCTCCAGACTGGCTGGGCACTACAGCACATGAGCCAACATTAGCCTTAAAGTGCTCTCTAGATGTGTCAGTGTGTCTCTCTGAACCTCCGTTTCCCCATCTATTCTTGGGTCCAGTACCCCCTAAATCCCCCTCCTCCTTCTCCCCTTGCAGAAGGAGGCTCAAGTAGCTGCCCGTGTCAGGAGGGAATTTGAGAAGAAGCGGATGGTGAGTCATGGCTTTCTGAATCCCCCAGTCAGGCCTTTGCACCCCTGACACTCCTATTAAGTGCCAGTTTTAAGGAAATAAAACCAAGGCTCAGAGAGGAAAAGCAAAGGGTCAAGCAGCTGAGGGCCATAGGCCAAACTACAACAAGGACTTCCCCAGCTCTCATCCTGCCAGGACCCCAGCTTTCTGGACAAGCAGGCTCGCTGCCGCTACCTGAAGGGCAAACTAAGGCACCTCAAGACACAGATCCAGGAATTCGACAACCGAGGAGACAGTGAGGACTCTGTGTACTTCTAAACATCCTGACAGACAGGCAGAGGAATACACTGGGGTGGGGTGGGGGGCAGGGGTCCCACCTTGCACTTGCTTCTCTACCTCCCAGCCTTAGCTCTTGCTCTTCCCTCCACCTAGGGTAGCTTTCCCTGATTGCAAATGCCTCAGCCTTTGAGGCTTAGCTCTGATGACCCCTACTCCAGGAATTATTCCCAGGACCCCCAACCCTGACTCCATAGGGGCCCTACATCTCAACTCATCCTCTGGAAGCAGGTCCTGCTTTCCAATCCCAGTGGAATAAACATGTCTTAAATATATACTGTGCATAGCTGCTTAACACTCAGTTGTTACCAAAACATTGTTCTTCCATTTTCCAGAGGAAAAAAAATCAAGGTTCCAAGATACGGCCTTGTCCAGGGTCTCCAGGTGTGGTGTGAATTCTTGTCTGTCCAGGGGGCTCCCTCTCTTCCAAGAGCCTCAAGTGGCCCTTTCGGTGGGAGAGAGTAGGTGATAAAGTCTTGCTGGGGTAGCCTCCTAGAGAATTCATGTGATGAGATGCTGAGGACCACGTGAAGTTGGCAGGGAGGTGCAGCCCATATCCTACAGGAGGCCCTGATACCAAACAAATAATTGGGTCCCTGCAATTTTCCACTTCTGGGCACTGCAAGCTGAATGGTGATTGACACTGGGCACTGTGTGAGCACAGTTCACATGCCTGGCCTTGGGCTAGGGTGTGTGGAACTGGTAGGGCCAAGCCTCTGTGGGGCCATGTGCTGGTAGCCCAGCAGCTGCCCTCTTTGAGTCTTGGCCTTCCAGGGAAGCTACACGGGACAGGGACAATCAGGGAAGCAGACTTCGGGCAAGAAAGGCAGTACCAGTCCCTGGAGCCACTGTCCTCAGGGAAGACAGCCCTGGGCCCAGTGTGAGAGCAATAATGGAGGCCCTTATGGCAGTCTTAACAACCAGGGAGACTCAAGATGACTTCTTGCAGAAAGAGCCATATGGGTAGGGTTTTGTAGAAGTTCAGCAGTCAGGCCTGGACAGACATCTGTCTCTAGCATGGGAACTGGAAACACAACAGATGCAGTGGTCTTGCTCAGTCCTCAGATGTCCCGTGAATCTGAGGAATGGGACACTTTGTCCGGTCCAACAACTGAAGTGAACATACATTCACTTACCCACAGGATATCTCAGAAGATGCTGACCCAGGGCAAGAACCAGTCTAGCCTCCCTGTAGCCTCTCCATCCTACTCCCACTTTAATCCTCTTCTGGGGGCAGGGCATACTCACAAGACCCTTGTTCAGTTCCTCAGGCAATGGCCTCACTTCCCCTTATCCCACACTGAGATGAATATGGGGGAGGCTAGTATGCTAATGGGGAGCTTTTGGGAGGACTCGACTGCCTTAAGGGCCAAGCACTGGCCCAGACTGCAGGGTGAGACCCAACTTCTTCCCTCAGTCTTCAAAGGGGCATCTTTGATAGAGGGTTTATCTCGATCTGGTAAGACCTCAGTCAAGGCCAAGATGCCACCCTCACCACCACCCAGGCCCTTTCAACCCACCCCCTAGAGCCACAGTCCTGGCAATAACTCCCATAGGCGCCTTTCACACCACAGAGCTGGGTAGCAAATTGAGGCCAGGATGGAAAGGTCCCTTGTGACCTGGTTCACTCTATATCAACTCAATTAAGTCGACATTTCAAAATCTGTCCTTAAAGGTCCCCACCTTCCAAATGCCAGTCTCTGAAATAAGTTTTTGTTGCATGTGGACTCAAACTGGCTCAGGCATAAAAGGGAAAGTCTGGGCTCATGGAACTGATACAACCAAGGGTTTCCAGGTATGGCTTGATCCAGGGGCTCCTAAGGCATTCTGGGACCTCCTTTGGCTCTTCTTTGATTATATACTACTAGTTCCAAATCCTGCCATCCAATCTCACTGGCCAGCTCTAAGCTACATGTGTTCCCCAAATCAATCACTGTGGCCAGGGGGATGGAGGACTCTGGGCAACTGTGACAGAGCTAGCCCCAGATGTTTTTCCTGAGGACACTAGGGCTCAGATGCCATGATTATAGGCTGACCAAAAAAAATGACGTTTGATCCAGGGCATGTGTGAATCTATGAGGCTCACTCTCTGAAGCCAGAGCCTGAATTTGAGCCTGAGCATCTGCTAGACTTAACTCCTACAGACTCACTGACTGACCTCAGCCCCCCACCCCACCCCAGTCTCAGTTCTCCACAACTCTGTCCAATACAAACAGCAAGCAGAGCTGTTGTTAGGTTGTGGGTTTTCCAGGTGGTGAGAGTGGGTCCTCATGGTAGGCTACCCTCCCCTCAGATGACGGAGACTGCAGGTAGGAAACACCTTTATTATTGGCCTTGATTCATTCACCATGTAGTGTCCAATGTGGATCGTGTGTCCAGAAGAAGCTACCTGGTACACGAGACTCTTGCCTGGCTGCAGCTGCCCTTCTAGTCGACACCAGACCGCTGTCCATCACAGCAGGGAAGCCAACCCCACCATCCCACAAGTTCATGCCTGAGGCACTGAGGGACAAGACTGTCCCAGGATTGGAACCTCAGTCCTTCCCCTCATCTTGGCCAGGAGTTTCTGGGGAGGACGAGTCCAGAGCCTGGATGATCAGTCACTTTTTGGTTTCATGATCATTTAAAAAACAGAAAAGACAAACATTTCACAGTCTTTAAAAAATAGAGGAGTCTGAGGAGAGAGGCTGGGGTCCTGTCTGGGGATACCCCCTGAGGCTTGAGCAGCCACATCCCTTGAGGTCTGCAGACCTGGCCATGGTGCCCTGGCTCCTGTCCAGTCACTGGCCAGAGCCGTAGGGCCAGTTGAAGGTACTTCCAGACAGCAGCATGTCTCGGATCAGCGTCTCGATGGGCGTCTTGCCCACTAGGCGCATGAAGAACAGCTGGGAGATGAGGGAGGCAGGGACAGCGCGCAGGGCAGGGAGCCGCAGCAGCAGGCGCCCAAAGCGCTGGGGCTGGGACGGGTACTGGGCCCGAACGTACTCGGTGAGGGCCACCTGTGCCTTCTCCTGCAGGCTCTCCACATGCGCTGGGTCCGACAGGCCACAGGCATCTGGGAAGACAAGGGCAAGGTCAGATGTGGTAGGATGAGGCAGGGCACAGGGTCCCAGAGGTGACTGGGGGCACCACTGGGCTGTGGATATGGAGGGAGGGGGGCACTCAGGAAGTGGGAGATAGGGACCTGGGACACAAATGGGGGTATCTAAGGCAGTATCAATCCTCAGGAGGTTTGGAGGTGGCCTTATCTGAGGACAGTAACACAAGGGTGCAGGCAGTGATACCTAAAGAGTAGATGGGGCCCCAAATGAGGCCTTGTCAGGGAGACAAGTTCTAATCAAGTTCAAGGAAAAGAGGGGGCTTGGGGAAGAAGGCAATCCCCAGAGGGGGCTGGGGTGTGAGTGAATGTGACAGTGTCTAGATGGGGCCCCTTGAAAGTGGGGAGCAGAGGAGTCTTCTGGGGAAAGAAGGCAAAGCATATTTCTCACATGAAAGCCACCTCCCAGAATGGCCTGGGTCTGGTTCCTGCTTCCCTGGCCCCAAGAAGACAGCTAGTGGGGTCTAGAACCTTCCAGATTACAGAGCCAGCTATGCCACCAGTCCCTAGAATTAGGCAGGGCTTTGGGGGCTGGACTGTTACAACTGGCAAGGAGGATATTTGGACAGCCTCGCCCCTCCTCAATGGGAAGGACCTCAAAGTCACACTCCTCAATCCACTGCAGCAGTGGTGGCCTGGAGGCTACCCTAGGGGCAGGTTGGGGGCTCTGCGTCAGAGGTCTGGGGTCAGAGATATCAGAAAGTAGGGGGCCCAGAACCAGGAGTCGGGGCAGCCCTGCCTGGCAGCCCTTCATAAGTGCTAAGTAGGAAGACCACCCTGATCGGGGAAACTAGCACCGGGGAATTTAGGGGAGACTGAGGATCAGGAAGTAGGGGGAAGAGGGGACCAGACCAGGTGTCAGGGACTGCCTCCCCCATGCCCTAGCCTCTCTGCCCGCAGTGCTCATTGAATGAAGAGTACTTTGACAAGGGGGTGGGGTGTCTCAGGGAGCCCAAAAATCAGGCAGAGAGGCTGTGGAAACCTGATTCACTAGTCCAAACCCAGCCTGGGGACCAGAGTCACAGTTCTTAGGAAGACCTGAGATCCGGGGTAGGGGCATCTGGGTGTCACACCTCCTATATCACCACCTCCACTGCCCCCATAAGCACTCAGAACAGGTGCGGGGCCACAGGTCTGGCAAGCAGGGGTTCAGGGAGTGGAGGCTATGGAGTGACCCGCACCCAAGTCCCCCCTTTGGAGCACATCTTACCAGGTGTGAACAGCGCAATGGCCTTGAGGCAGCCGTATTCTGCAGAGTCGACCTGCAGGCGGCCCAGCTTGTCCACCTGCTCCTGGAAGGCGCGCACCTGATCCATGAAGGCCACAGCACGCTCAGCAGCCATGGGCGCAGCGTGCAGACCAGCTGCGGCCAGCAGCGGCGCCGTATGCAGGGGCAGGGCAGCCTGCGCTGCGTTCAGCACAAACAACTCGCTCCAGCTCAGGCGCAGCAGCGCCACCTGGTCGGCCACCGGCAGGTCAGGGAAGAAGGGCGCGTGGCGCGCCCACTCCACTGTGCTGAACAGCAGTCGCGCAGCCAGCTCACACACATTGTCGATTCCCAGCACTGCGCCTGACGAACCGCCGCCTGCGCCAAAGCGCCCGGCTGCTGCTGGGTAGGGCTCAGCGCGCAGCAACTGCGAGATCAGCTCCGACACAGGCTGCCCGGGAAAGAGGTCCCCGCCCGCCACCGCTGCAGCCAACACCGAACCCGGGGGGCTGCCCGAGGAGGCAGCCACAGCGCCAGGCAGCGAGTGCGGGATGCGGCCACGCTGGACCGCTGGGAGAGGAGATAGAGATGGGCAGAAAGGAGGGGAGGGAGGAGAGATGAGGGACAGGAGATAGGAGAGAAAGATGATGGGGAGACAGAAGAGGGGTAAGGGGATGAGGAGTTAGGAAATGGGAGAGGAATGATGAAAATGGGCAAGGGGTGGGATGAAAGAACATGGGGAGGGTACAGGGGGTTGGGGAGAGAGGTGGCAGGAAAAAATACGGGAAAAGTTGGTATCCAGCGAATTGTGGGGGACAGGTAGAGAGAAAGAAAGAGGGAAAAACAAAGTCATAACAGAGTCACTCAGCCACCCACCCTCTAAGGCCCACCACACCTAGCCTTTCCCTGAAATCCCCAACCCCACCCCATGAGTACACAACTTGTTGAGGCCAGGGGCCAGGATCCTGCAGGCCCCTCCCTGCTCTGTCCTGTGCTCCAGCCTGAGCCCTTGTCCAGCCCCCAACACCACCCCACTACCTACAGAGAAGGACCATGGTGGGGGGAACTTTCCTAGGTGGGAATGGGACCAGTGGGTGAGGGTGAATTTCAAGCACACGTGGCCCTCTCCCACTGGACTCTGAGCTCCACTGAACAGCCAGGGAGGCTTGCATCCACCCCCACTATACCTTCATACCCTGACCATGTTCCCACCTCAGGGCCTTTGTACTTGCTGTTCCCACTTCCTAAGCATCCTTTCCCAGGTCTTCCTCCTCATTCGGCCCAGAATGTGTGGGTTCAAGCCCAAACCACAACTCTACTACTCTCATACCCTGACAAATGGCCTCACCTCTCTGATCTGTGCTGTTTCCCCATCTGTAAGATTTAGGAGATAATAAAGATGGTAACACCAATCACTGAATTACGTAAGAATCTATCTAACTTGCTTAGAACAGTACTTGGCACACAGTCAGGGCTAAATAGATAGCAATTCAAGCCAAGAAACATTTATTGAGCACCTTCTGTGTTCCAGGACCTGGTCTATAGGCATTGGGGATATGTCAGAAAACAAGACAGAAGTCCCTGTCCTCAGAGAGTGGATATTCTGGTAAGGGAGCAAATAAATTACAGAACAAGGTAAATGGTGTAAAATCAAGGAAGGGGATGAAGGGTAATCAGGAGGGCTTCTCTGAGGTGCTGTTTAAGCAAACCTTAAAGGAAGTGAGGGAGGAAGCCATGCAGGTGTCTGGGGGAAGAGCATGCCAGGCAGAAGGAAGAGACCATGCAAAGGCCCTGAGGTACTGTCCTTAGGGCATAAGCTGCAATTATGATGGTATCCACTTCTGAGACAGGAGATCTGAAACCCTGATTTGAAGGATTTTAGGTCAAATAGACAAGTGGAGGCAAATCAAGGTGGGGGGAAGGGAGCGGGAGAGTCACCTCAAATTTAAAAGGACCAAAGGTAATGATTGGATGGTTTAAGAAACAGTCTGAACAGCCGTTCCTAGCTTCTTCTAGAGGTCCAGCAGAGAAGAAACCAACTTTAGCCCAGGAAAGGTTCAATTTAAATGCAGGGAAGAACTGCTGGCCTGGCCCATGAGAGTCCAGGCAGAGACATGACACCCAGCATGGGGGCCAGATTCAGCTCCCAGTGGAAGTCTCTGCATTCCACTTCAATTCTAAGGGTGGAGTTCTAGGCCCAGTTGCCAGCACATGTCCATCTAAGTCCCCAGGGCAGACAAGAGGATGGGCCTCCCTCTGGCTCCCAGGGCCAGGGGTCAGGCAGAAGGACAGACTGCCTTTTGACTGAATCGGGCAAGTTCCTGCCTTGGGCAAACATAAAGCAGGGGTGGAGTGGGGAGAGCGAGCGAGTCAAATAAAAAAATATGTCCTTGTTCAGAAGGCTAGGGGGTGAGGGCAGGGGCTCACCGAGGTGTCAGGGCCAGGGCACCTGCCTCTGGGGCCAGGGGGACTAAAGAACAATCCTAACACAGACCCAAGTCAGGGCATCCCTTGCAGCCCCGGCTCTAGCACAGCCACCAGACAGCCATAGATAATTGGATTCCTCCTGCCCTGGGCCAGACCAAGGCCCGTGGGATCTCAGATCAGTGGTAACGAGGTTAGCAGGCACCAGACCCCAAGAGGGAGTGAAGGACAGGCCATCTGTCTACCCTCTGTCTGCCCCACCCAGCAGAGACTCACCCTCCTTCCTCATGCCCACCCGGAAGCACTTCTTGAGGCGGCAGTACTGGCATTGGTTCCGGTGATGCTGGTCAATTTGGCAGTCACGATTGGACCTGTGGGCATGCAGAAGTCACCATATGGGTCACTGTGACACCCACATCCTGCTCCCCAAGCCACCCAATGAGTCAACTCTAAAGGCTGTACCTGGGAAACACTGGTGCCCCACCCACCCCAGCCTTGGCAGGTAGCCCCAAAGGGGCACAGAGGCTAAGCCTGCAGGTCTACAAAGAGGAAAGGACAATTGAGGGTGGGTGGTAATAAATGAATAGAAGTCTGTCACAAAGTAGATTAGCACACCAGGGAGGGTATATTGGAACTGGGTTTTGAAAGATGAATAGTTCCCCAGGTGAATGGAAAAGCAATTATAAGCAGAGAGTGCAAAGAGCAAAAGGTTGGAAATGTGAAAACATGGAGGCCTAAACAGTTTCCTTTTACGTAGTCACTGCCAGGCTAAGGGGTGGGGTCTTTGTCCCAAGGGCAATGTGAGAGGAGAGAACGTACATGGTCAGGGAGCTGGGCTTGATGATTTAACTAAGAGAGCAGAAGCCAGAACAGGACCAGTCCTCTATGGGGTCACAGCACTGTAGGATCCCAACATTATCACCCTGCACAAAGCCGCCACCAATGAATGAATAAATGAACGGACTCCTGTCCCCACTTTAAGACCCTACACCCATGTGTCTTCCTCTGGGAAGAACTTTCAACTCCTAACTGAGACCAAGAAGCTTCCTTCTGGTGGCCCTCAAGGACTGTTGTTGCCTCTCCCAGGGATGGGACAGGTGGCCTGGCCCTGTGAGGCAGTGACTCTGTCCAGAGTCAACCCCAAGCAGGAGAGTTCAGGAGCTTGTTCTTCATATGTCCCCATCACCTCACCTCTTTCCCTTGGCCCTTGACCCTTTATAACTCTCCCCACCCTGAGCTCAGGGCTCTCTGAGGCCCACACCTGGAGCAGACACTCCTGAGTTTCCAGCAGAGCACCAAGAAGTTCACCCAAAGAAAAATCACAGAGGAAATCACTCAATAACGTTAAAAATCAAACACCTCTCAGCTGAACACATAGTCCTGACTTTCCAGCAGCAACTTCTCTACCAAGCCTCAGTTTCCTCATTTGGAATTGGGAGGCTCCATATGAAATGCACTGGGTGGGTGGTGGGGGAGAGTGTGAGGAGCTCTGGGGGAGGGTGCCAGGCCCCAGGCCCCAGGTCCCAGGTCCCAGAGCTGAGGCTCTGGAGGACCTCTAAGTGCTTGTATCCTGCAAGTGGCAGTCTCTGAGCCCAGGCCTCTGTCCCTAAACAGCCCCAGCCCCCAGGAGGAGGCCCTGCTAGGGCGGAGGGAGCTCAGGCAGAACCAGAACAAAGCCCAGCAGGCAGGCAGTGGGAGGATCCTGGGCAGCAGGCTGGGGGCAGCCGGCTGGAAACAGCCAGGCCTCGGCTGGGTGGGCGGGCAGGCAGGGGCCCAAATCAGGGCCCCCTGACCTCAGGGGAGGCTGGGAACCTTCTGCCTCAGCTTCCCCAGCTCTGGAGTCAGGGCAGCTCTCCCGGTCCTCTGGACGGGGAAAGAGAAAGTTCTATTATCCCACCTAACAAGCACATGCTTGGCCCAACCCTAGGGCCCAACTAAGATTCCTCCCTGGACTTCTGTCTTCCAGTTCAATTTGATCAGAGCCCTCCCTTGTTCACACACCCTCCATGGCTCCCTGTGGCCCTCAGTCTAACATTTCAGGCCCACTCAGCTCTAACTTCTCCCATGCCTGGGTGGTCTCATCTTACAACAATGCTCCCCCAACCTGCCACTGGGCAATCTGCCTGGACCAAACCCCTCATGCTTTAAGGCCCATCTCCTGCTGCCCTCCTCCAGGAAGCCCTCCCTGGCCCTCAAACAGAGCCCCTTGTTCCCTCCTGGGACCGCAAACCTTTCCCTCCCTTTGGCCCACCCCAGACCCCAAAGGCTGGGTGCATCTGCATCTCACTGTGTCTCCACCAGACTGGGAGTGAGCTGGGTGTGGAGCTAGTCTCTTTGGAGGGCTGGTATCACACTACCCAGGATGGGCCCCGAGAGAACTTTGCTGAATCAATGTGAGGCTCAGAGAAGGGCAGTGACTTCACCCGGAGACACAACCCCTGAGCTTCTAAAGAACCTTTCAACCCTAACAATGCTTTCTTTCCTCTGCCTTGGTGCTCCCGCCCTCAGGGAGCCTCTGGAACCCCAAAACTGCCTGAGCCCCTCCTTTGACCTCCCCAAAGACCCGGCCAGAAAGCAGGCAGTTATTCCAGCAGCAAGAATGAGGCCAGTCTGGTGGCCCACTTAGCACTGGAGGAGGGAGGAAGACAGCTCATATACACACACACATGGACACCACAGACAAGCCCTGGCCCCAGACCTGGGGTCAAACTCCAGGTGCCCAGGGACCCACCCAGTAACCTCTCCAGCAAGCCTTTCTTGGGGAGGGCCCTGACCCCAACTTAGCAGCCCTTCCCTTCCCCACCCACAGTTCCCCTTGTTAAGCCCCAACTAGGGCAGGTTCTCTCCTTGGATGACCCAGAACAGACAGCAGGACCTCTCTGGGCCTCAGTTTTGAGCATATGAAAAATGAGGCTTCCCATACCGGCTCTGCAAAACCCACACATGTTCATGTGGGATGCAGAGTAGGGGCTAATCAATGGAGTGAAAATATGCTCACCCAAGAGAGGTAGGAAGAGGGACCTGGGCTGGACACCTAACCCCAGCTCCAGAGAAGCTAGCAAAGGCCACCCTCTCAATGGGGACTCCAACCTAGGACAGCTCAGGCCTTCTCAGAAACGTTTACTCCACCCTAAGCAGAGCCACCTAAGTTTCAGGGATTTTCCAGGAGCCCCAAGTCTCATCCCACTCCTGGCTTCTGGGGGTGGAGCAGAGGTGTGGTCAAATCCAGCTGCCCTACCCATCCTCCCCAACGTCCAGCGGCAGTTTCCGGTGACCTAAGGCCCAGGGTGAGCCCAGGGCGGGTACCCACTGGTAGGCAGGCCCAGCTCCCCCCAACAATAGAGTCCTCCTCCTGAAGGAGGCCGCCCTGTGCCACCCCAGCCTCACTTTGGCCAACGCCTTCTTGGCCAGGGCGACTTTGGAAGTGATATTTGACCCCAAGGGCACGCCGTATTGATCCCCATGGCCGCAGACAATGGCCCATGGACGCTGTGCGCTGCACAGTCCAAGTCCCACGTTCGATTCCCGTGGGGACCCGCACGACAACGTTCCCAACGGTTAGGGTCCCACCCTTGACAGCACCCCAACCCCTCTACGTTCGGAGATGAACCCTCTCTGGAGAAAAGGGAGGGAGGGAGGAGGAGGGAGGCACTGGGGCGGAAGACTCAAGGGACCACCTGATGGGAGGAACTGCATCCATACAGCACCGACTGTATACACAATCCCAGGAATGGAATGGAGAGGGGAACAGGGGGTTGTGCTCTATCTCATAGGAGTAGTGGAAGCCCAGGAAGGTCAGCACCAGGCCCAAGGTGACCGAGCAGGTCAGGGCCCAGGCCGGGCCGGGTGCAGGCAGTGGGGCGCGGATGGGAGGCTCACCGGCAGGTGTAGCTGAGGTTGCGGCGGATGCTCCGCTTGAAGAAGCTCTTGCAGCCCTCGCAGGTGAAGACACCGTAGTGCTTGCCACTCGACTTGTCCCCGCACACCACGCAGTCCACCTGCAGCCCCGGCCGCTCCTCGTCGCCCGGCTCCGCGTCGCTGGCAGCGCCGGGTGGTGAGACCGAGTCTTCCTCGGCCGCGCGCGGGTAGACGCCCGCCTTGTCCACACCGTTCGTGTCTCCGCCGCCGCCGCCGGGGCCGCCCCAGCCGCCGGTCACCATGGCCATAGTCCCAGGGCAGCGGGGCCGGGGCGCCCCCTCCGCGCTCCTCCCGCCGGGCACCCGTCGGCCCGGGGGACTCTATCGGGTGCGCATCCGGCCCCGGCGCGCGGGGGGCACCGGCTGCACCCCCCAAAAAAGTTTTGCAGCAACTTCCTGCGGCCGGTCCGCCCGCCCGGGCAGAACTGGTCGGGCCGGTTCCAGGCCAACTTTCCCACGCGTGCGCTAGACCGGGCCCGGGGCCGGAGGGGCGCGCTAGAGTCGCGGGCCGGGGACCCCGGGGACTCGCTCCCCACCGCCCTGGGGCCCCGGCGGGGGCGCGCGGGCCATGGCCCGGGCCAGGCTACGCAGGGGGCGCCCTCTGGCCTGGCCGCCTCTGGGCCGGGTGCTGCGGCCAACTTAGCGGGCCGCCATCCGGGCGCGGGAGGCCGGAGGGAAAGTTTGGCCGCAAGTTGCGCGGCCTCCTGCAGCGAGGGTAAGGGGCGGCGGGCGCGCGCCGGGGCCGGTCGCCGCGCCCCCTGGGTCTCCGGGGCCCCCCGGCGGCCGTTCGGGGCCTGCAGGGCCGCGGGCCGGCGTTTCCCGAGCTGCTGCCCTTGCTGTGGCCGCGTATACCAGGCCTGGGCCTGAGCTTGGGCCCGAGCCTCGCTTTCGCCGCCGCCGCCGCCGCCAACCCCGTGCGCTGGCCTCGCGCTGCGGCCGGTTTGACACACAACGTTCCATTCGCTGGGAGGGCAGGGGGCGGGGGCGGGGGCGGGGGCAGGGGCGCGCGCCTTGGGCTGGGGGCGGGCGCTCGTTGCCCCGGCGACAGCCGCCCTTATAAGGGCATGGGTGGCCGTGCGCGGCGCCGGGCGCCGGCGGGAGGGGCGAGGACGGAGCGCGGGACTGTTTGGCCTGACCCTCCCCCTCCTCATCCCCGCCCCCCTTCTCGGCCGCTCCAGCCTTAACCCCTGCCCGGCCGCAGCGGGAACCTGGGCAGCAGCTGCCCTCTGCCCTTCCGCAGCCTCGCCAAGATACCTTTTCAAGGCCCTCCCCTCCACCTCCGGTTTTGGACTTTGCGTCGCTCCACCGCCCTCAAGGCGCCCCTCGGAAGCCCCTCATTCCCGGCAGAAGCAATAATAGGGGTCCAGTTGCACCAGGGGGGCATGCCCATGTGTAATACACGCGCGCGCGCGCGCGCGCGAGCGGTCACGCCCGTGCTCACACCGGTACACCCTGGGGCATTGCACAGTTGCAAAATGGATTGTGTTTGCTTCCTCTTCCAGTAAATCGCCGCGTCCGACCCCCACCCTTCCAGGCTCTGCTTGGGCGAACACCTGGTGCTCAGAACATCCAGGGGGCAGGGATGTGGTGGTTGGCGGCTGGAGAGGACGTGAGGTGAGGGGGGTCCCTCGCCGGAATTTCAGGCCTCTGGGGGCAGGTCGCCCACCCGCCTGACGAGGTTGGAGGCGACAGGAATGCCCACCACCCCTAACGGGGCCTGCCCCTGCCCCTTTAATTTCCTTTTTTTCCTGTGCTTTATAGAAAGAGCTTGGCCAGGCGACCGGCTGGACTGCAGATGTCTCTCCCAGGCTCCCAGAGCTCTCCCAGCTGCCGCCCGCCTGCAAAACCTCCCCATCCCCCGCAACCCAACCCAGACCCTGCGCTGGGGCCAGCAGCATTTATTAAACACCTTTTGAATGTTCCCAAGCTGCTTCTGGCAGAAGCATGAGCCCCTGGCTCTGGACTTGTTAACGTTTAACCGGCTAGAAAAGCCCTTCCTTTCACCTTTCACCTTGGAGTCCCGAAGGTCCAGTCGCCAAGCCTTATCTCCTGCCCTGCCCTGCCCTACCCTGCCCAGAGCCAGACACGTGGTCATGTGGCTGGGCCTCCGAGGGCTGTAAGGGCAGGAGAGCAGTACCCTCTGCCCCCGAGGCCCCAATGCCCTCCTTTCTCAGGAAGGGGCCTTAGGAAAAGGTACCCCCTCTGCAGATGACATCTGAAGAAGCCCCCTGGGGAAGAGGGCTGGGGAGGTGTGGGGGAGGAGGGACGAAAGCCAGCACAGTGGACTCTGGGCCTCCCAGGGAGGCTCTGGGCCTCCCAGGGAGCTTTACATAAATCGCTGAATGGGAGATGGGGAAGGTTTCAACAGGTATAGAGAGCAGAAAGGACTAGGGTTAGACATAAGCAAGGACTGCCCATGTGTCTTAACTAGAGTGGACTTCTGCCATGTAAGCCTTGCTGGGGGAGGGGAGCCTGGGTGGTTAGAGAGGACTCTTTAATTCTGGGGCTGCTTGAGAATGTGGGGGTGCTGGATGGTTATTTGAAGTGAGGACATGGGTCCTAGGTTCCTGACCTGGATCTTCCAGGATCCTTGGTATGGGAATGGGGGGTTCAGAAAGGGAGACTTAGAAGAAAGAGAAGGTTCAGGAAAGAGAGTGAGAGTGGGGCTGGAGAAGGAAGGAGGCAGGGATAAAAGGTTTGAGAGACACAAGTCTGGGGCAGGGGGGCTCAGAAGTGACTGGCTGGGGCCGGATTGGAGACTAGGGGAAGAAGGCCGGCTGCAGATCCCAGACCCTTTAGTAGGTCCAACCCCTGATGGCTGTCCTGCCCCCTCCCAGTAGCACCACTGATCCTGCACCCCCTGGGGCCTGCCTGCAAGGAGGGGAGAGTGGAGGTCCAGATCCGCCCCCCTGACCCCTGCCCGTGGCCCCGCGGTGACATTTGACCTTGCGGCAGCCACAGACCGGGGACAAAGAGACCTGGGTCCATCTGCCTCGGGGGCACCCGTGGGAACGGCCAGACCCTACACTGAGAGGCCTGGGAATCAGCCCCGGCCCCCTCCTCCAGCACAGATTCCTTCCCCACCCTCCAACAGGTGACCTTGTCTCCTTTTGTCCCCTCCCGCACAGGCTACCTGGTAGGACTGGGAACTAAGGTCATTCTTGGACTCGGGGTGGGGGGAGAACAAGAGGGTATAAGGTCAGCTCTTCTGCCCACCGCAGGGGCGTCATTGCCCGCCTCTGTTTCCCTGCTGTTATCCAAGCCTGCCACAGTCTAGAGAGAGTGCTCAGGGGTCCCAAGGTTGCCAGCCCCAGCGCTCCCCGAGGCGTCTTTAGATCAGGAGGACCTGACTGACACAAACCTCAGGCCGGTCTCGCCTTTCCCAAAGGCAGCCACCCCCCACACACCTCTACAGGTTGGGCCTGGGAAACGCCCCCAGCACCAACCTGAGGAGGAAAACCTAGCTAATCCCCAACTTGGATTTCAGCTACCGCCCAGGAGGGGACAGTTGGCCCCTAAATCCAGGTAGGCTGGGTGGATCCCAGCCCAACTCTTTCCACCGGCCAAACCAGGTTGGAAGGGCAGGGAAGTGTGGCCTATGCAAATGACATGCTAATCAGATGCCTGTTATTAACCTGACACTAACACCTCCCACAGCTCCTGTAGCCGGGGGTGAAAGCTAGGATTAGCTTCACAGGGGGCCATCCAGGACTTCTAGGGCCCAGTGTGCCTCCTGCTCACCATCAGCACACAGAGTTCCTCCGAGCCTGTAGTATAGACCCCTGAGTTTCTGTTTTCAGGTTTTTAAGCCCTTTACCTTACTCCACATTCTTTGCACACAAGTTCCAAAGCTGCATCTGATTCCTCCTCCCCCCACCCTGAAGCACAATGCCCTTCCAGCAAACATTCCACACCCTGAAACATGGGAGCCCCAGTCATCCTGGGGTTTGGGCATCTTCCTCTTGGAAGCATCTGCCAGGCCGAACCTAGCGTTTCCTAAGGGGGTGAGCAGAGGAAAATGTGCCCTGCCCAGACCCCATGGACCCCTTTCTGGCTTCTGGAGACAGGTGAGAGCTGGAATATCAGCTCTGGCTTTGTAACCTCATTGACCACTGAATCCCCCCAGCCAGCCCTTGGGACCCTGTTCCCACAGCCCAGGATGCCTCTAGCATGACCCCGCTGACCCCCATTCACATGCCACATGGTGCCAGGTGAAAGACACCAAATCTTTTTCAAATGCCTACCAACAACCCATCAGGCCCAAGACACCCAAGTATATTAGCCCCATCACACCAACCCAAACACGCCTCAACATGCAAAGTCACACCACATGACATCACTCCAGGGCAGTTTATGACATAGCCCGCCACCACTGTCTAGTACATTTAGACATGGCCAAGTATGGAGCCTACAGAAAGGTCTCCCCTGGCTGGGGAGATGGGCGGGGTGGCCTGGGCTTCCCCAGGACTCTTGTAGTGGCTTCTAGCATAGCCAGCTCCTCTGCATGTCTGGCCTCCATTAGTGTCACCTGCTGTTCCAGCTTCCTTCGTTGTTCTTCCTGCTTCCGTTGGGCTCCTCGGAAGGCCAGGACCAGGGCTCTGGAGGGGTGAGGGGGCTGAGCCAGGATATAGCCTCCACCCCACTCAAGACAGGGGCTATGTACTCCCTGACTGGGTCTTCCTGGGATCCTTGTGTCGCTAGCAGGGGCTGACATACATTAGGCACCATGGGAGATGTGGGATGGATTGAATGTGCAGCCCACCTTATAGGAGCAAAGCTGAAGCCCAGAGAAAGCCAAGAATGCTTCTGAGGTCACCAAGGAAGGGAGACCCACCTGTGAGCTTTACATAAATCGCTGTTTAGCTTGGCACTCTGAGCACGTCTGACTCGCCCCTTCTGAGCGACCTGTTCCAGCTCCTCCCGCAGAAACTGCAGCTGCTCCCACAGGCCCAGGGCCCTGGTGCAGAAGTGGGGAGAGAAGGGCTCACAGCCATAGCCAATCCTGTCTTCCTTCTACCCACCTACCTGCCCACAGTGTTTCCATGGGAACACACCTGTATACAGGTGCACACCCAGCCTGTCACTGCTATACACAACACCCCCATGGGCTCTCACATATGAACCACCACCACCCTCTCAGGCCAAATATCCCCCTACCCAGGACCCAGGCACACACCGGGTGAGTGATGCTGACAGTTCCTGAGCTAGCTCCTCTGGATCCTGCACTTTTCCCACCTGGCCTCCATCGATGCCCCTGCTGCCTCCAGGGATAGCAGGGCCCTGAAGGAAGCGGATGGGAGGGAAATGACAATGGCCTAGGTCAAGGATGTGCTCAGCTCAGGCTGGATGTTGATATCCAGACTGTGGCAGCCATAGTCCTTTTCCTCACAGAGCTCCCAGTCTATGAGATGCCCCAATAAGGGTATAATTACTCCCCAACAAGAGAAATAAGTAACAGGTGATCTTATCTGAAGGTAGTTCAGGAGGTCTTCCTGAAGGAGGTGATGTCTAAACTCAGACCTGCAGGAGGTCAAGGACTTAACTAGACAAAGAAGGTAGTGACCTGTGTTCCTGGCAGGGGCACAGCAGGTACAAAGGCTTAGTGGTAGAAGAGATGATTCAAAGGAGGGTTCTATAAGCCACCGAAGGCTTTAAGCCAGTGGTTCTCAACCTTCCTAGTGCCGCGACAGTTCCTTTAATACAGTTCCTCATGTTGTGGTGACCCCCAACCATAAAATTATTTTCATTGCTACTTCATAACTGTAATTTTGCTACTGTTATGAATCGCCATCAGAAATATGTGTTTTCTGATGGTTTTAGGCGACCCCTGTGAAAGGGTCGTTCGATCCCCAAAGGGGTCGCAACCCACAGGTTGAGAACCGCTGCTTTAAGCAGAGGGAAGACATGATTGACAGAAAGGGGCAAAAAAGGAAGGATGCAGGGAGGGAGCTAGAACCAAAATTTAGGAAGAGATGAAGCATGGGCTGGGGCTACTGGAGTGGAGAGGGGGAATATGAATAGGCCTGTGGGATATGAAGGAGGAAGTACAGGCTTGAGTGAAAGACACTGTACCCCTGGGGCTTATTAAGCTCAATACCCTCAAAAAAAGAAGCCCAAAGCCCTAGCCAGTTTGGCTCAGCGATTAGAGCGTCAGCCTGCAGACTGAAGGGTCACAGGTTCAATTCTCGGTCAAGGGCATGTGTTGCAGGTTGCAGGTTTGATCCCTGGCCCTGGTCAGGATCATACAGGAGGCAGCCAATTGATGTGTCTTTCTCACATGATGTTTCTCTCTTTCCCTCCCTCCCTCCCTTCCATTCTATCTGAATATCAATGGAAAAGTAGCCTCAGGTGAGGATTAACAACAACAAAAAAGTACAAAGTATGAACTTTAACCTGCAGCTTACCATTCAACTAATTTCTTTGTGCAGAAATGGAAACAGGCTTGGCCAGAGACATTTAGCCAGTAGTATACTGCTATCCCTACTAGGTCCAGGCAGGACTACTCACCTGGGACCATGCCTCCTCATCTCCACTGCTCCCACCACTACTGTCACCACCACCGCTGTTAGCCCCACAAGTCTGGAGCTGTGCCTGCTCCCACCGCAGCTGCTCCAATAGGAGCACGTGGACTGGGCCCTGGGCTCGGAGGGCAGCCTCCTGCAGCTCCAGACCCCTCTTCTCTCTCCGCACAAGCTGTAGCCTCAGCATCAGGTCCTCCAGTGTCTCCTGAGAAACCAAGGAGAGGGCGAAGAATTTGTGCCTCTAGGGTCAACTTCTGGCAAAACTAAGGCCTCAAACAGCATCCACTGAGGACTGGTCAAGCAAGAACTCAAACCCTTATCATGATCTTGTGTGGTAAGAAATATCATCCTCCCATAAAAACTACAGCTGTAGATATGACAGTTCAGAGAGGGCAAGTATTTTAGACAAGGTCAAGTAGCAGCTCAGTGGAAGGGTCTGGAGTTTCTCCAAGTCCAGAACCTTAGGTCTTTCACACAAGGCTACAAAGCTCAGATTGTGTCCCTTGCCCCATTTTTTTTTCACAGGAAGGGCATTTTGGAGAGCCAGATTCAAAGTCTTATGAGAAACTGAATTCCAAAGGACAAACTCCTATTCAGCCCTCAACACCCCAGCCCCAATTCTCCTCCTTCCAGGAAGCCTACCCTCTAGCTCAGCAGAACTTTCCCTTGCTACTTGGTCACCTAAATCACAGGAAAGACTGACATAGTAACCACCGCCCATGTGTACCCGTGTGGCCTCCAGGTCCTGCTGGATCTGTATCTTCTCCAGCCGGGGCAGGGCTGGGCCAAGTTGAGTCCCCAGAATGGCCTGCACCAGGGCTTCTGCATGGGGCACCATGGGCATGGGTGCCAAGGTGGGGCCAGGCTCTGGGAGAATCTTCACCAGAGCACGGCGCTCCTGGAGACGCTGGACATAGCCTCGGAGCTGAATAGCCACCTCCTGTAGTGTGGGCCCATCCACACTGCTGCCCTCAGGGCTATAGAAAACAGAAGAGGGGCCTGTGTCAACACTGGAAGGCATAATTATACTAACTTCATGCCAACTCTGGTGGACTCCATCGTCTTTCATCTTACAGTTCATTATGGATCCTATGCCATCTGTGGTGGGCACTGTCATACTAACATGATGTGCATTATAATGTAAACCCCAATGGGCACCATTATTCATCAAGAAAACATAGTGAACACCATCACACCAATGGGCACCATTGCTCATGCCAACATGGTGGACACCATCATGCCAACACAATGGGCATCGTCACTCAGCTTGCCATCCCTATTTGGCAGCATCATACCAATCTTATTAAGCACTGTCATGCCAGTGGGCACAATCACCTATCTTCATGCCAACCCTGGTGGGTCCTATATCAACCCCAAAGGCTGTCAACTACCATGATACATTTGTTGAGTAGCAACCAGCCAGCTCTAGTCAGGTCTCCACAAGGTCAACTCTGTGAGCCCCATTCTCCAATCAGGACCCCATTTACTGGCCCGCCCAGTTCCAGGGGTTCCCAGGAGTACCTTGGCTGGGGATCCCACAGTGTCTCTCCATTCATGGCAGCCTCCTCTTGAGCCAGCAGCCTCTGAGCCTCCTTCTCAGCTGCCTCCAGGTCACTTTTGGGGACTTCTGCTCTTGAGTCTGCCTCCCGGAGAGTGAGCAGGACCCCATACACTTCCTCACAATGCTCACTGTGGGACACCCATTCTGAGTGCTCCAGGACACCCAGCCCCATCTTTTTGTGTGATGTTTTCACTTCCTCCTGGTTCCCTCACTTTTCCTCAATGCCCACCCCTGGAGGGCATGCAAATCCCTTTAGCATCCTTGGACTAAAATTGCCTTAAATTAATCTCCATGGTGAGGGAAAGTACTTTCCTGCAGGAGCCCTGCCTCTCTTTGTGGATCAGAGCCATCCTCTAAGGGCACCCATTCTCTTCCCAGCCAATGACAACGTGGATGGGATGCACTGACCTGTACTGCAAGGCCAGACGTAGTGCTGTGGCCTCAGACTCCCACAGGCCCAGCTGCATGCTGAGGCCTTCACACCGGCCCTTGTATCCCTGGAGCACAGCCGACAGCAGACGGTTAAAGCATTTGAGCTTTTCAATGTTCCTGCGTCCAAAGGTGGTAAAGAGGAAAAGTGAGAAGCTTCACAGGGCAGTCAGGGCCTGACAGATTTTTGCCCTTCCCCCCCCCCCTTCAGCTCCAGACTCTTGGGTTTATATCCTAGCAGAGGAGGTAATGGTGCCCTTAAGAGCTCAGCATTTGTTTCTCTTACCCCTGGAGCTGCTCCATCTGAGCTTCCACAATGTGCATCTCAGGGGCGAGGGGCTGGCTGGGGAGAAGCCCAAGGGTTGGAATGCTGGAATCACTCTGGAGGCGCCGCAGCAGGGGGTGCGACAGGGAGAAGGGATCCTGACAATAAGAGGGGATTTGATTCACCCAGATTGTCATCAAGAACTCAGTACCGCCCCGACCACTTTGGCTCAGCAGTTGGGGCATTGGCCTGCGGTCTGGGGAGACCCGGGTTCGGTTCCCGCTAAGGGCACGTACCTCGGTTGCAATTTGTCCCCGGCCCTGGTTGGGTCGTGCAGGTGGCGACCACTCAGTGTGTCCCTTTCGCATTGATGTTTCTCTCTCTCTCTCTCCCTCCCACTCTATCTGAACAAAAAAATGGAGAACAGTGTCCTCGAATGAGGATAAAAAAATTAAAATAAATAAAAACAGCTTAGTACCATGGATTTAGACTTTTCCACCCCCAGAAGCTGTTGGATCACATGGCCAGGATTTGGGTCTCACTGTCCCAAACCCTGAGGATCTCAAATTAGTGGTTTTGAGCTTCCCACACTCACCTGCGAGATCCAGGGCTCCCCAGTGGCCCCAGAGCTGCTAGAACCGCTGCCCAAGCCACCCACCTGGCTGTGGGAGGGAGGGGGGAAGGACTCCAGCCTCAGCAGGGAATCCTGCAGCTCCTGAACCTAGCAGGGGAGTATGGGTGATGCCAGCATTGGGGGCTCCAAATACCCATCCACCCTCCCTAAGACCGGTTCTTGGGTCAGTAGCAAGAGCTCCAGCTGGAAGGCAGGAGCCCCAGATACTCACTGCAGCAAATCCCTCACTACATAATTTTGGGCAACTTACTCAGCTACTCAAGACTCTCTTTCTTTAGATATACAGATAGCTAACAGGAACATGGAAAGGTACTCAATATAATTAATAATCAATATAACTAATAACCACTGAGCAACACCAGCTGGGCAATAAAAACCTATTTTTTAAAAAGACAAGAAGTCCGGCCGGTGTGGCTCAGTGGTTGAGTCAACACATGCACTAAGAGGTCGCCGGTTCGATTCCCAGTCAGGACACATGCTCAGGTTGTGGGCCTGATCCCCAGTAGGGGGCATGCAGGAGGCAGCCAGTCGATGCAATGTTTCTATCTCTTTCTCTCCCTCTCACTTTCTCTCTCTCTCAAATCAATAAAAGAAAAAAAAATTTTTTTAAAGACAAGGAAGCCCTGGTTGGTTTGGCTCAGCGGTTAGAGCGTCGGCCTGCGGTCCCGAGAGACCCAGGTTCAGTTCCCGCTAAGGGCACGTACCTTGGTTGCAGTTTGTCCCCGGCCCTGGTTGGGTTGTGCAGGTGGCAGCCACTCGATGTTTCTCTCTCTCTCTCTCCCTCCCACTCTATCTGAACAAAAAATGGAAAAATGTCCTTGGGTGAGAGAAAAAAAAGACAAGAAATAACAAATGTTGGTGAGGATGTAGAGAAAACAGAACCCTTGTACACTGATGGGATTATAAACAGTATAGAGTTTCCCCCAAAAAATTAAGATTAGAACTACCATAGGATCCAGCAATTTCACTTCCAGCAATTCCACTTCTGGGTATTTACCCAAAGGAAACAAAAACACTAATTCAAAAAGATATATGCACCCCTATGTTTATTGCAGTATTATTATTATTATTATTATTATTTTTTTAATCCTCACCTGAGGATATATACATTTTTTTTTACATTAATCTTCAGCTAGAACTGGAGGGAGAGAGGGAGGAAGAGAGAGAGAGAAAGAGAGAAATATCGATGTGAGAGAGACACATCGATTGGTTGTCACTCACACAACCCCAACCAGGGCCAGGGATAAATTGCAACTGAGGTACATGCCCTTGGTCAGAATCGAACCCGGGACTCTTTGGTCCACGGGTAATGCTGTTACCACTGAGCCAAACCAGCCAGGGCCATTGCAGCATTATTTACAATAGCCAAGACATGGAAGCAACCTATATGTCCATCAATAGATGAATGGATAAAGAAGATGTGGTACATATATATATAATGAAATATTACTCAGCCCTACAAAGGAATGAAATCCTGCCCTGTCCAGCATGGCTCAGTGGTTAAAGTGTCAGCCCCTGCACCAGAGGGTCACAGGTTCGATTCTTGGTCAAGGGAACATACTTGTGTTGCAGATTCGATCCCCGGCCCCAGTTGGGGCGCGTGCAGAAATAACAAGTGTTGGTGAGGTTATCTCTCTCACATCAATGTTTTTCTCTATCCCCTTCCCTCCCTCCCTTTCACTCTCTGGAAAAAATATTCTGGGTTGAGGATTGACCAAAAAACTACAAAAGGAATGAAATTCTGTCACTTGCAACAACATGAATGGAACTTGACAGCCTTCTGCTAAGAAAGAGAAATCAGACAGAGAGAGACAACTACTGTATGATCTCACTCATATGTGGAATCTAAAAACAAAATAAAACACTGAACTCATAAATACAGAGAACAGATTGGAGGTTGCCAGAGTTAAGGAATGGGGGTGAAATGAAAAATATACAGATAGGCCCCGGATGAGTAGCTCAGCTGGTTAGAGTGCCCTCCCAATGCCAGGAGGATGCGGTTTTGGTCTCCAGTCAGAGCACATACAAGAATCAACCAATGAATGCATAAATAAGTGGAACAATAAATATATGTCTCTTTCTCTTTCTCTCTCTCTCAATAAATAAAAAATTAACATAAAATAAATAAAAACAAACAGATAAACTTCTCTTTTCCAGTTGTGAAATGGGCCCTGCTCTGTAGGGGGATGGGCCCTACCCCTGGGCTCCCACCGCCTCAGTCTTGCCACCTGTAGGTGCTGCCTGCTCGCTGCGTGCTGCCCACTGCCGTCAGTCACATGGCTTTAGTCCACATGCTGAGGAGGCCTCTAGCCTTCACGCCCAAACCTGCCAGCTCCACCTTCAGCATCACCCATCATTTCCTCACTTCTTGCCATCTCCACAACTTCCACCATCTGGTGTCTGGACTAATGCTGGCTCCTGAATCTCCATGATTTCGCCCTCACGCCCCACATGCTGTTCCTACCACTGCAGTTCAAGGGTGTGCCCATGAACACCTGCATCAGGTGGCCACCCTCCCCTGCTCAGAATCCTCCATGGCTCCCACTTTACTCAGAGCAAAAGCTCAAATCCTTCCTACAGCCCACAAGGCTCTGCAGGAACTGCCCTGTCATTTCCCTGCCCTCATCTCCTCCCGCTCAGCTCCACACTGGCCTTCTCACTGTTCCTCAAACCCACCAACTGCACTCCCACTTCAGGGCCTTTGCATATGCTATTCCCTCTGCTTGGAATGGCCTTCCCCCAGATCTTTACATGGCTCCTCCCTCACCTCCATGTGGTCCTTATTTGAGTGTCACCTTCTCCGTGGGCCTCCCTGTTCACCTTAATTAAAAGTGCAAGGGACCTGTCTTTTGGGACTCAGCAGTCAGTGCTGCATAAAAGTTTCTCAAATGGACAAATGATTGAACATTTCCTATGCCAGGCTGCCTCCTCCCTCAGACAGTGAGCCCTGGGAGTCAGAGATGCCCCACTCACCTCTCTCTGCAGCGTCTCCTTCTCTGCCTGGATGGCCTCCAGGGAGGCCTGCATGTGGATTAGCTCGTCCTCACGGCTGCCCAGGGCCAAACGCAGCCAGGCATTCCTCTCTGCCAGGTGGGCCGCCTCCCTCTGGCAGCTCCCTGCCCCCTCCTGCTCCAGGCAGGGCCTTAGTTCCCCCTGGACTCTGCCTTCCACCTCCATTGGCCCAAGACAGCTTACGGTCTGGCAGCGCCAGGCGGCAGCTGCAGCCTCCAGTGAGCTGAGAACATGCTGGAGAGTCTGAAACAGGTCAGGGGCCCCAGGTCCAGGGGGGGCAATCTCCTCTTCCCCGGCGGCTGCCTCTGGGACATGGTGCACTTCTTCTGCAGGCTCATGGGGCCCATCGAGAGCTGGGGACAGTTCCTTACTAAAGTCCCCATCAGCCTCTTTATCAGTTCTGTGAAGAAGTAAGGGATGGAAGTTTCTGGAAATGAGAACATCTGGAGTGGCTGGCACACAGGGGCTGGGTCAAGGCTGGGACTGCATCATGCAGGACCTTAAAAATCAGGCTGAGGTCCTGGCCGGTTTGGCTCAGCGGTTAGAGCGTCGGCCTGCGGTCCTGAGAGACCTGGGTTCGGTTCCCGCTAAGGGCATGTACCTCGGTTGCAGTTAGTCCCTGGCCCTCGTCGGTTGTGCGGGTGGCAGCCACTCGATGTGTTCCTTTCACATCGATGTTTCTCTCTCTCTCTCTCTCTGTTCCTCTCTCTCCCTCCCACTCTACCTGAACAAAAAATGGAAAAATGTCCTCGGGTGAGGATAAAAAAAAAAAAAAAAAAAATCAGGCTGAGGCAGCCAATGGGGAACCTTGATGTGTGTGTGAGCAGGGGTGGTGGCAGGGGACACAGGCAGAGCTACAGGTGGGAAAGAGCTAGAGTGGGGGACACAGAGCAAGCGGGCCTTACCTGCTCCTCAGGCTGTGCCCACCCTCCTCTGCCTTGGAGCCCGGCAGCTCAGGCTTGCTGCTTTCCTGAGATGGCACAGGGCCCAGCTCAGAGCTTCCGCTGGCAGCCTCAGCCTCCTCTGAACTTTCTGCCACAGGGTCAAGCTCACCCTTCAAATAAATGACCACCAGGGCTGCCTGAGTAAGGCCGGGTTGGGCCCTGGGGTCCCACTGAGCTGACCGTGGCAGGGAGGGGGACCACTTACAGTTGGAGCATGCCTCCCTCGCCGGCTTCGGGGCCTAGTGGCCCGGGCACTCATTGTTGTCCAGAAATCAGTGACCTCTGAATCCCTCCCTTTGTACCCCCTAAAATCACAGCCTGATCTCAACTCTTGCCTTTGTTGTCCTGGCAAATCACAGCCTCAATTTCCTCTTCTGTGAAACGGGCATTGATTTACCCCCTCCAGAAGGGGTCTTCAGTCACATTTAAATGCCCTGTTGACAGACAGCTCACTATCAACCAAAGTTGCCCTGACCTCCCCGTTCTCTTCTGCTTCCTTTATAGTTCACTGCCTTGGTGGTCCCCTCCCTCCCCCATCTGGGCCTAGGACAAGGACGTCAAGAGTCCTCTCTCTTCGCCATTGCCCTCCCTAACCAGAGGACCCGATCCTGGGGTTGGGTCCCCTCGGCCCACTCCACTTCTCTGTTCCTCCAGGAGCACCTTGGTCAGAGGCCTGAGTCCCGGGACACCCTTGGGGTCACTCTGGCCACTGCCCGCTCAGGCTTGGGCTGCCTAGGCTGGCCTAGGAGGAGCCAGGAAACAGGAAGCCCCCTCCCCTGGTCATATGACTTGTTATTGTGCAGTTTCCTTCTCAAGGACAATGCCTTCCTCCAGTCCCAGCAGGGGACATGTGTCCAGCTCCTGAGATATCTGTCCCTTCTCACCTCAGCCTCTGAAGCAATGGTTCTTTCACCTCTGAGCCATTTTTCTTGTCTGTAAAATGGGGGATAAATATAGCATTTACCTACAGTGTCACGAAGTTTTAACAAGAAATTTGCTCATGGCCAGGCACCACTGGGGAAATGAACCATAACACGCACTCCTTGTTCTCTCTTACCATCCCTTCTCTGCCTCCTCTGCCAGCTGCTATTTCTCCTACATAAATGCTGAATTCCTCAGAGCCTACATGGTTCCTACATCATGCCCATTTTTCCTGTATCCACTTCTAATGGGCTTTCTTGTCTTCTCCCATAGTCACAGCCCAAGCCTCTCTTGTCCCACATTGATGCCAGCCCAGCCCCCGCTCTGGGTTCCTCAACCTCCCACCCCTGTCTACTCCCTTCCCCACCCAGGCCCTAGAGACAGAGGTCTGATTATTCGCTTCCCTTGCTCACACACCCTCTGTGACTCCCCATTGCCCTTGGGAAACATTTCAAACTCTTCGACCTGGCATTAAAAGCCTTTAGAAATTATACCTGCTGCTTGCACCCATGTATACTCCATACTACAGCCAGGATGGTGCCCTCCACGAACAGTTGAAAGTTCTCAATTCTCTCACACTCCCAGGCCTTTGGCCATACTTTAACCTCTGCCTGAAACACCCTATCCTTCCTTCTGCACTTGTATTAGCTGTGCAGAGACTGGAGTAGCCTGACTCTTCCTGGTCCCTCTGACAGCCCCTAGGAGGCTAAATCTTCCTGCTTATGGAGAGAGAGATAAATTATACCTTTCTGACTAGGGGGTACCCAGGGGCATTGAAATCCTCACTCTTTCTTTCTTTCTTTCTTTCTTTCTTTTTTTGTTTTGTTTTTTTAATTATTTATTTATTTTTTTGTTACAGATATTTTACCTTTTTTACCCCATTGGCACCCCCCTCCCCACCCCTGCCCCGCCCCGTCCCCGGCTTAGTTGTCCAAGTTCTTTTTTTTTTTTTCACCTCCTTCCTACCACCCACCCTCTGACAAACCCACCGCCCACCCCATCCCCTCACTCTTTCATTGTTGTTGTCAGTTATCACCCAAGGATATTTTTCCATTGATTCTTTTTTTTTTTTAGAGAGAGTGAAGGAAGGGAGGAAGGAAAGGGGAGGAGAGAGAGAGAGAGCTGGATGTAAGAGAGACACACCAATGGGTTGTTTCCCGCACGCTCCCCAGTCAGGGCCAGGGATTGAATCTGCAACACAGGAATCAACCCACAAGCCTTCGGTGCAAGTCTGACTCTCTAACCACTGGCCCACACCAGCCAGGGCGAAATCCTCACTCTTAAGCGTTGCTCTAGCCACTCCCAGGCTCTTCCAAGCTTCCAGACCTTGTCCAATAACTTTCTTCTGCCAGGAATGCCTTTTTCCCTCTTGTTCTTCCAGCATATTCTCCATCCTTCAAGGCTCAGTCTACACAGCTCCTCCTGACTGTCATTAAACCAGAGCCTGGCTGATGTGGGCAGGCTTAACTGACTCTTACAAATAAAGAAACTGAGGCTTACGATATTCTTTTCCCCATTAAACTTTGTTTTAGTGGTTCTCAAAATTCTGTCACAGATTTTTGGTCAAGTCATTTCCATTGAAGAGTATTGGTTTTAAAAACGAATAACCTAAAAATTGCCACACAAAAGAACCCATCTGACCCACAAAATGTTCTCCTTTCCTTCTGAAGGATTTATGATGCATTGTAGTCAATAATCAGTCTTTTACAATTAAACTTAAATGGCCAATTGAGACAAACAGTTCGGAGACCATTCTTCCACCAAGCAGGTGGCAGGTATTGGGGATAATATTCATTTAGCCTTCTGAGCTTTCCGGGTAGACTTGGTGACTTTACCAGCTCTAGCTGCCTTTTTCTCCACTGCTTTGATGACACCCACAGCAACTGTCTGTCTCATGTCACAAACAGCAAAAGGGCCCATGGAAGGATAGTCAGAGAAACTCTCAATATACACGGGCTTGCCAGGAACCGTATCAACAATGGCAGTATCATCAGATTTCAAAATTTTTGGGTCATCTTCAAGCTTTTTCCCAGAATGATGATCGATCTACTCCTTCAGCTCAGCAAATTTGCAAGCACTGTGAGCTGTGTGACAATCCAGCACAGGTGCGTATCCAGCACTGATTTGGTCTGGATGGTTCAGGATAATCACCTGAATGGTGAAGGCAGCTGCTTCTATTAGTGGGTTATTTTTCTGTTACCAGCCACACTGTCATGATGAACATGTTTGACAGACACATTTTTTCTTTTTCCAACCCTCACCTGAGGACATTTTTTTTTCCCTATTTATCTTCAGATAGAGTGGGAGGGAAGGAGAGAGGGGGGGAGATAGAGGTAGAGGGAGAGAGAAACATCAACGTGAGAGGGCCACATTGACTGGTTGCCTCCTGCATGACCCTGACCAGGGCCAGGGATGAACGGCAACTGAAGTATGTGCCCTTGACCGGAATTGAACCCGCGACCCATTGATCCATGGGCCAGTGCTCTAACCACTGCTCAGAAAACAGGGCAGGGCAACAGACACATTCTTGACATTGAAGCCCACGTTGCCCTCAGGAAGAGTTTCACTCAATGCTTCATGGTGCATTTCAATAGACTTTCATTTATTTCAGTTGTAACATTGACTGGAGCAAAGGTGAACACCAGGCTGGGTTTGAGAATGCTAGTCTCCACTCGAACTACAGGGACAGAACCGATACCACCAATTCTGTAGACATCCTGGAAGGGCAGATGTAAGAGTTTGTCAGTTGGATGAACTGGTGGCAGGATGCAATTTAGAGTTTCAAGCATGATTCCACTGGCATTGCCATCTTTATGGATGAATTTCCATTTCTTGAACCAAGGCATGTTAGCACTTGGCTCCAGCATGTTGCCACCTTTCCAACCAGAAATTGGCACAAATGCTACTGTATCAGGGTTGTAGCCAATTTTCTTTTTCTTTTTATTATTATTTTGCATTTATCTTCAGATAGAGCGGGAGGGAGAGAGGGAGGAAGAGAGAGGAGAAACATCAATGTGAGAGAGACACATTGAGTGGCTGCCACCCACACGACACCAACCGGGGCCGGGGACAAACTGCAACCAAGGTACATGCCCTTAGCGGGAACTGAACCCGAGCCTCTCTCTGGACCACAGGCTGACGCTCTAACCGCTGAGCCAAACTGGCCAGACGCCAATTTTCTTAATGTAGGTGCTCACTTCATTTATGATTTTCTCCTATCTCTTCTGGTTGTACGATGACTCAGTGGAATCCATTTTGTTAACACCAACAGTTAGTTGTTTCACACCCAGTGTGTAAGCCAGAAGGGCATGCTCACAGGTTTGCGTTCGTGGAGTTATCTGCTTAAAATTCACCAACCCACCCTGGCTGCTTTGGTTCAGCAGTTAAAGCGTTGACCCACAGACCAAAAAGCCACCGGTTCGATTCCTGGTGAAGGGCATGTACATCAGTTGCAGGTTCAATATCTGGCCCTGGTCAGGGTTGTGCAGGAGGCAACCAATCGATGTGTCTCTCTCACATCAATGTTTCTCTAGCTCTCCCTTCCTTCTTCCCTCCCACTCTATCTAAAAACCAATGGAAAAATACCCTCGGGTGAGAATTAGAAAAAAAGTCCCCAACCCCAGCGACAACAATCAAGATGGCATAGTCAGCCTGAGATGTGCTTGTAATCATGTTGTTGTTTTTTTATCCTCACCCGAGGACATTTTTCCATTTTTTTGTTCAGATAGAGCGGGAGGGAGAGAGAGAGAGAAACATCGATGTGAAGGGACACATTGAGTGGCTGCCACCCGCACGACCAACCAGGGCCGGGGACAAACTGTAACCGAGGTACGTACCCTTAGCGGGAACCGAACCCGGGTCTCTCTGTACCGCAGGCCGAGGCTCCAACCGCTGAGCCAAACCGGCCAGGGCTGTAATCATGTTTTTTATAGTCTCTGTGTCTTGGGACGTCAGTGATGGTCACATAATACTTACTGGTCTCAAATTTCCATAGGGAGGTATCAGTGATGCATGCTCACGTTCAGTTTTTAGTTTATTTATCCAAGACCCAGGCATACTTGAAGGAGTCCTTTCCTTTCTCAGTAGCTTCCTCAAATTTTTTTGATCTTTCTTTTGTCCATCTCACCACATTTGTAGATCAGATGATCAGTAGTGGTAGACTTGCTGGAATCTACATGTCCAATGACAACGATGTTGATATGAGTCTTTTCCTTTCCCATTTTGGCTTATATTTAGCAGTGGTTTTCATGATACCCATGTGCTGGTGGCAAACACTGCGAAAAAGTCCCAGTAGCTTTTTTAAATCCTCACCCAAGGATATTTTTCTATTTATCTTCAGATAGAGTGGGGGAGAGGGAGAGAGAGAAACATTGACATGAAAAGGACACATTGACTGGTTGCCTCCCTCAGGACCCAACCAGGGCAGGGGACGAATGGCAACCGAGGTACCTGCCCTTGACAGGAATCGAATTGGCGAGTCATTGGTCTGTGGGCCAATGCTCTAACCACTGAGCAAACCAGCCAGGGCAACAGTTGTTTAATTTTTTTATTTTTATTTTTTCATCCTCACCAGTGGACATTTTTTCCATTTTTTGTTCAGATAGAGTGGGAGGGAGAGAAAGGAAGAGAGAGAGAGAGAAATATTGACATGAAAGGGACACATCAAGTGGCTGCCTCCCGCACAACCCAACCAGGCCAGGGACAAACTGCAACCGAGGTACGTGCTGTGCTCTTAGTGGGAACCGAACCCGGGTCTCTCTGAACCGCAGTCTGACGCTCTAACCACTGAGCAAAACCAGCCAGGGTGCCACAGTTGTTTTTAAATAGTTTTGGGACTTAGGGGAGAACTGTGCATGAAAAAGAAAGTGTAGTTTGAAATAGTTCTGGCTTAGCTTTTTTTATTTTTATTTATTTTTATTTATTTTTTTAATCTTCACCCGAGGACATTTTTCTATTTTTTGTACAGATAGAGCGGGAGGGAGAGAGAGGAAGAGAGAGAGAGAGAGAAACATCAATGTGAAAGGGACACATCGAGTGGCCGCCACCCCCACGACCAACCAGGGCCGGGGACAAACTGCAACCGAGGCACATGCCCTTAGGGGGAACCGAACCAGGGTCTCTCCGGACCGCAGGCCAACGCTCCAACCGCTGAGCCAAACTGGCCAGGGCTGGCTTAGCTTTTTTTTAAAAAATTTTTATTTAATTTATTGGGGTGACTGGTTAATAAAAGTATATAGGTTTCAGGCATATAATTCTACCATACATCATCTGTTCACCACCTCAAGTCTTCTATTTTTTAAAATATATTTTTATTGATTTTTTTTTTTAGAGCGAGAGGAAGGGAGAGAGTGATAGAAACATCAATGTGAGAGAGAAACATTGATTGATTGGCTGCCTCCAGCACATCCCCTACTGGGGATCGAGCCCACAACATGGGTGCGTGCCCTGCCCGGGAATCGAACCGGATCCTCTCAGTCCATGGGACACCGCTCAATCCACTGAGCCACACTGGCTGGGCAGCATTTTTTTTTTTTTCAATCCTCACCAGAGGATTTTTTTTTCCCATTTATTTTTAGAGAGAGTGGAAGGGAGGGGTGAGAGAGGAGGGGAGAGGGAGGGAGAGGCCGACGTTGATAGGAGAAAGACGTGTCAATTGGTTGCCTCCCGTATGTGCCCTCAACCAGGCGGGATCTGAGGGTCCAGGATCGAACCTGCAACCCAGGTACATGCCCTTGACTGGGAATCGAACCTGCGACCCTTGTTTGCCTGGGCCATGCTCTAAGCACTGAGCCATGCCAGCCAGGGCTGTCTTAGTATATACCTATGTATGTATTTATTTTCAAATCCTCACCAGAGGATATTTTTTCCATTGATTTTTAGAGAGAGTGGAGGGGAGGGAGAAAGAGGGGGAGGGGGAGAGAGAGAGAGAGAGAGAGAGAGAGAGAGAGAGAGAGAAACATTGATGTGAGAGACACACTGATTGGTTTCCTCCACATGGAACCTGCAACCTAGGTACATGTTCTTGACCCGGAATCGAACCCACGACCCTTCTGTGGTAGGGCTGACGCTCTAACCTCAGAACCACACCGCCCAGGGCTGTGTTTTTTATTTTTATTTTTTTGCAAAATATATATTAAATAAGGAAAATTAAGAAATTGGGAGCGTCCTTGGGTCTGGGCCACGCCCACCTTAGTCGGCAAAAGCCTCTAAAATCCCGCCCAGTCCCGTCATACTCAGCCTTTCACCTTGCAAGCTAGGCCTTCTCCATCTCTCTGAGCCTGGTCCGTGCAAACCCACTCCACGCTTCATCCCAACCCATCACCGTAGAAACGCAGACCCAGCATAGTCTGATTCGGCCTGAAACAAAAACTCCGCCTCGTTTTGCTTTTAGCCAATCACACTCCAGCTCCCGCCCCATTTAGCCTACTCCGGTCCATCGCCTTCCAAATCTCACCTCGTAGCAGAGTCCCAGCCTATCAGCTTCCAAGGCTCTTCAGCCACATCCAGTTCATCTTTCCACTCGCCCGGCGGTTTGCCGAACTACTTTTCCCAGGAGGCGTCGCGGCCGCGCCGCGCCACATCCGGTTGCGAAGATGGCGGCTTTCTAGCGAGTCGGAAACCCAGTCGGAGGGAGGCTTAGGCTACGGTGAGCAGAAGTTGGGTGTTGAAAGCTTGCGGGGCTCGTTTCTCGATGCCTAGCTCCCGTAGCCCTAGAGATCTAGCCCCTCGTCTCCCCTGAATCTTCCATTTCCAGCTCTGATTTCTCCTGCAGTCTAGCCTCCATCCCTCTTATTGCAGCTAATTCCTTGGGTTGTGAGGACCGCAAGGCGCTCAGAGACCATCCCTGGCAGCCCGCACCCATTGCCCAGTTTGGTAGGCTGTTTCATTGGCTTCCTGTCCTTTCCTCAAAGAGGCCTGTAACACCCAGATCCGCGCCCCTCCCTTGTGTAGACACTCCCGTGTACAGAGAGCTCCTAGGCAGTCCAGAGCCCACTGGGGAGAATTGTTATTCCTTTATTACTCCTTTATTCACCGAAACAGTTTCAGTTTCAGGTCACAGAAAACCCAACTCAACCTGTCTTTTAAGCAAGAAAGGGGAGTTAGTGGCTTATAGACTGGTTCCAGGTGTAGCTGGATCTAGGTGCTCAGAAGTCTGCTGTTCTCAGTGTGAGCATCACTCAGGCAGGCTCTTTCGCCTCTTGGAGGCTAAAGAGGCTCCTAGCAGCACTCGACTTGTATCTTCTCAGCTCTGCAACTCTAAGGAGCCCCTCTCCCCTAAGAGCACTATTGGAAGTCTCAGAGCTGTTCCTCACCAGCCTGTATTGGGTCATGTCCCCATATCTGAGCTCTTCACAGTAGTCAGTTGTAGTCACTGGCTGAGGGTGGGGGTGGCACTACAGAAAAAAATGGGAGGCTATTATCTTAAGTCAGAGTGGATGCTTGGCTGATAAGTGTACAGGATGAGGAAACTGAGGCCCTGAGAGGAGTGATTCATAGTCAGTAAGCAACGAGTACCCTGTCCTGCTAGGTAACCAAATGTTTCTGAAACCTCTAAGAGCAGGATTCTGGCTTCCCCCATCCCTGCTTCATCCAGCCACTCAGGAGTCATGGAGGTGGTAGAGCCCAGCAGTCCCACTGAAGAAGAAGAGGAGGAGGAGGAGGAGGAGGAGGAGCAGTCAGTGGAGCCAAGACCCCGCACACGCTCCAATCCTGAGGGGGCTGAGGACCGGGCACTGGGAGCCCAGGCCAGTGTGGGCAGCCGCAGTGAGGGTGAGGGTGAGGCGGCCAGTGCTGATGATGGGACCCCCAACTCTCTGGGAGCTGGCCCCAAGCCCTGGCAGGTGCCCCCACCAGCCCCTGAGGTCCAGGTGCGGACGCCAAGGGTCAACTGTCCAGAGAAGGTGGTAAGTGGGAATTCGGCCTTCAGCTCTGAGACTTTAGGGAACCTTGGGTTAACATTCTTGCCTTTTGGGATTCACTCTACAAACAGCCCTTTTGTATTAGTTTCCTGGGGCTGCCAAAACAAATTACTGCAAACTGGGTGGCTTAAAAAATATAGAAATTTACTCTCTGATAGTCCTGGAAACCAGAAGTCTGAAGTCAAGATGTTGGCAGGGGCCCCATTCTCTCCCGAGGCTCTAGGGGAGAATCCTTCCTTATTCTTTCAGCTTTGGGTGGTTCCAGGCACCTTGGCTTGTGTCTGCATCACTCCAACCTCAGTTTGCATCTTCACATGGCCTCCCCCTCTCAGTCTCTGTGTCTCCTCTTCTGTCATAAGTATACTTGTCATTGGATCAGATGACCTTCTCACAATTTCTTTACTTTAATTACATCATTAAGGACCTAATTCCAAATAAAGTCACATCTGAGTTTCTATCTTCTGGGGGCTACAATTCAACCCACTATGTCCTTGTTTCCTTCTTTCTGTGTCACATATTCTCCTGTTTACGTATTCACTTAGTAACGTGGACTTTTAGTCCAGTGCTCTTTCCCCTGAGCCACCGACTTCCAAAGTGGATAACTTGGGTGGGAATTGGGAGTCATCTCACCACCTTTTCAGACAGGTCTGCTTAAAGAGGGCCAAGCATGTTGGGGCTGGTGTTAACATCCAGGCACTAAGTGTTGCCAGTCACAGTGCCCTCACAAACCTCCACCTTCATTGCAGATCATCTGTCTGGACCTGTCGGAGGAAATGTCACTGCCAAAATTGGAGTCATTCAATGGGTGAGAGGGACATTTTAGGGCTTGAATGTGTAGCCACAGCTGGGAGGGGCCCCACAGGGCTCTCTCTCAGACTCACACCATTGCGGTCTGGCTCGGGTCCTGGTGATATCAGAGCATAGCAACAGTAACTAGTAATGATGCAGTGGTGGCCCTTCAGGCTCTATTCCAAGCAGTGAGAGCTATCATGTGCCACCCATGTCATAGCAGTGACTTAGAAACTCAGAGAAGCAAAGTAACTTATCTAAGACCTCACAGCAAATAGGCAGAGCCAGAATTCAGACTCAGGCTTAACTAGCTAACCCCAAAACTTTTTCCCTGAAAAGGTAGGTCTCTGGGGTCAAGCAGCAGGCCTGGAGAGATGCTGAGGGTAAGCCTGCCTTCCCCTTGCTGGCACCCCGACCACCGTAGCTAAGCAGTGGTCTGGGGTACCTCACAAGGATCAGATGTGAGACCTAGGCTGGCCAGAGGAACCCATTTGGAGAGAGTGAGAGCTGGAGAGGGCAGGTCAGCTGGGTTAGGTTTGGGGCTGGACTCTGCCACCCCCTGCTGTGTGACCTGGGCCAGGGCCTCATTGTAGAGCTAGTGGAGGGTTCCCCAGGATGGACAGGTGAGGGGATGTGCCACCCTGAGGCCTGGAGTCCCGTCCTTAACCACTCCCCTTATTGTCTGTTCTTCCCCAGCTCCAAAACCAATGCTCTCAATGTCTCCCAGAAGATGATTGAGATGTTTGTGCGGACAAAACACAAGATTGACAAAAGCCATGAGTTTGCACTGGTGGTTGTGAATGACGACACTGCTTGGGTGAGGCTGGGGCACCCTGAGGTCCCCTGGGGGCAGGGACAAGGCTGGGTACCTTGTGGTCACCTAGGGGTAGAGAGCACCTTGCTGAGATTGTGCTTCCCCACAGCTGTCTGGCCTGACCTCTGACCCCCGTGAGCTCTGCAGCTGCCTCTATGACCTGGAGACAGCCTCCTGCTCCAACTTCAGTATCCTTCCACGCTGGGGCGCCCCATGGGGTGGAGAGCAGGGGGAGGGGGGCTGTTCTGTCTTGTCATACCCGGAACTCAGGAAGCCTGAGCAATGGAGGGGGCCAACTCACACTGGCTCAGGTCCAGATCCCTGCTCTGCCACAGGCTTGGGCCAGTCACCTCTCTGGCTTTCAGTTTTTTGGTTTTGTTTTTCAGAATTTTTATAAGAGTTTATTTGAGCCAAACTGATGACATTACCTGGAAGCAAAATCTCACATGCCTCATAGGCTCTCAGTTTCTTCATCTGTAAAATGGGAGGCAGAGAACTTCTTACCCCATGGGTTGCTGTGGAGGTAAAGTTGTTACACAGAAGCAAAACCAGCTAGTTTGGACTCTGGGTGTCAAAACTGCACCCACAGAGGGTACACTTCATGCAGGGCCACTTACACATTTGGTGCTCAATAAATGGCAATGTGTGACTGAAAAGTCAGTTACCACTACATCACACTTTTTGCTACTTTGAACATGAAAGGTTCACATGCAGTTCAAAACTTAAATAGAGCATCACCCCTGTGAATTAGAAAGCTGGTGAATGTTGGAGGAGGGGAACAGGGACACCCATGGATCTTTGCTTATAAGAAGAGTGGCCCCAGCCCTGAGGGAAACGTTTTTTTTGTTTTAAATTTTTTTCCTTTATTGATTTTAGAGAGAGAGGAAGGGAGAGGGGGAGAGAGAGAGAGGGAGAGAGAGAGAAACATCGATGTGAGAGAACATCAATTGGCCACCTCCTGCATGTCCCTCAACGGATCAGGCCCACAATCTGGGCATGTGTCCTGACCAGGAATTGGACCAGTGACCTCTTGGTGCATGGGTCGACATTCAACCACTGAGCCACACTGGCCGGACGGGAAAGGGGGCTTTTTAATCACCAACAGTCTTCAGGGCATCCTCTGCTGAGGAAAACAAGCTCAGAGAGGTGACTAGGCCAGGATCACACACAGGTTTCCCACACAGTGATTCCTGGTGCCAGGTTCAGAGGCACCTGGGATCTCTTGGCATCAGGATGAGGGAAGTCATTCACCATTCCCACCCATGCTCTGCCACCAGCATTCTTCTTAGCACCCCTGCCAGATATGGAAGGTCTCTTCAACCTCATGTAAGTCCTCCCTTTTCTGTGTCTCACCCTCTGTGTTAGTCCTTTGGTGGCCCAGTGGCCCTCCACACCATTGTTTTAACCCAGGGGGTGGCATACTTTTTCTATAAAAAGCCAGACAGTAAATGTTTTTGGTTTTACAGACCGTATGGTCTCTGTTATAACAACTGGACCCTGCTATAGTAATCCAAAAGCAGCCACAGAGCCTGTGGACGCAGTGTGCGTGACCATGTGCCAATAAAACTTTATTGACGAGCACTGAAATTTGAATTTCACATCACTTCCACATGTCATGAAATATTCTTTTGATTTTTTCCCCTTCAGTTATTTAAAAATATAAAACCAATTCTTTGCTTGTGGGCCTTAATATTCCAATCCCCATTTGTACCAGCCCCTGATGCTGGGCACAGAGCTTGTGTTGCCTTTACTATAATTAACTTGGTACAAACATTTGAGCAAATTTGCAATGGAGAACATGCTGGATTAAGGGGGGAAGGTTATTTTGCTAGACATTGCCAAAGTATTGTCTCAGAAATTAACCCTGGTTGTTTCCCCTGGCACTAGGATTGATCATACTGCTGAAAACTCTGTCTGTGTGATAGTGCTTGACTTTGAGCATTTTTTCATTCATTTTTAAGCCATTTGATATTCCCTCAGTGATTTGTCTATTTGTCTGTCCCTTTTACCTATTTTTCTATGAGGATGTTGTTGTTTTTCCTTGTGGATGATCAGATTTGCTTTTTATATAGGAAGGACCTTAACCCTCTGCTTAGTGCCCTCTGCCCAACATGAGAACCAGTTGTGGCCGAGTAGGGAAATGTGTCTTGACTTAGCTATAAGATTAGGTCCCTGCCTAAGAGTTCCTGGCCTGGTGGGGCAGGGCCAACTCTAAGTAATGGGGGACACTCAGGGTGGCCAGAGCAGGCTCCAGCTTTGAGTTTAGCAAAGCCTCCCTGCTGGAGTAGGAGAGTTCAGGCAGAGTGTAAAGCTGAGGAGACGTTCTGGGCAGAGGGAACAGCATATGGAAAGGCTCAGAAGCAGCAATGAACTAGGGAGGGGTCGAGTGGGGCTGGGTCCAGCAAGGAGCTGGGCTCTCCAAAGGTAATATGGGAGGGACCCCCAGAGTGTGTTCTGACCTGTACCCTCACTGTGCAGCCAACAGAAGACTGAGCTGCCAATCACGGAAAACGTGCAGACGATCCCACCCCCATATGTGGTCCGTACCATCCTTGTCTACAGCCGCCCACCCTGCCAGCCCCAGTTCTCCCTGACTGAGCCCATGAAGGTGACTGAGGCCTGGGAGAGGGTTGGTAAGACACTGGGAGGGACTTTCTGAGCACAGGAACTGGGCACCTACTGGCAGATCCCAGAGTCCAAGGCAGAAGCTGTGGAATTGTGGTCATGGGGCACAGGATGACCTGAGTCCCAAAGGCTGGTGTTCTTTCTTCCCCTGCAGAAAATGTTCCAGTGTCCATATTTCTTCTTCGACATTGTTTATATTCACAATGGTGCCGATGAAAAGGAGGAAGAGATGAGCTGGAAGGTGAGGTCATGGCAGGTGTGGGTGGCAGGTGGATATAGAACCCACCTATGCTGGGTCTGGGGGATTCCAACTCCCGGCTCCTGGGTCATTCAGTCTTTCAACAGCCATTTCCATATGTCTGCTGGGAGCTCAGGGGGGGCTGGTGGGACAGTGGCCTAGGGAGCAAGTAGGGTCTTGCCTATCTCATCCCCAACACTTCCTGCTTCTTTCTCTTTCTGCCTTTGCCCTGGCTATGCCCTCGTCTTGGCGCACCCTTCCCTCCCTACCTCCTCAGGCTCTACTAGTCATTCACATCCCAGCCCTGAACTAACTGTGGGCCACTTACCTCTATGAGCCCCAGTTTACCCAACTGTGAACAGAGGGAGTTGAAGCCAGTTCCTACTCATACCTCAATATTTAAACCAAAAATCTCTATTGCGGGAAGTCTTCCCTGCTCCTTAAGGAAGATCAGCATGGGGGTTAGGGTTAGTCTACACCCAAATGTCTCCAGACTAGGGGCTCCAGGACTGAGACCCCTTGGTGACCCTAATACTGGGTGGGTAGCAGGGAATGTTTGCTGAATGCAGGAATGTTTTCTGCCTGGAAAACTCCTTTTCACCCTTTAGAACCCACGCTTGGTGCCTCCTCCTCTGGGACACCCTCCAGGGGCAAGGAAGGCCTGTCAGGGGGACCCTTGCCTGAAGAGCCCCTCCCTGGCCCCACAGGACATGTTTGCCTTCATGGGCAGCCTGGATACCAAGGGCACCAGCTACAAGTATGAGGTGGCACTGGCTGGGCCAGCCCTCGAGCTGCACAACTGTATGGCTAAGCTGCTGGCTCACCCATTACAACGGCCCTGCCAGAGCCATGCCTCCTACAGCCTGTTGGAGGAGGAGGATGAAGCCACTGAGGTTGAGGCCACTGTCTGAACCATCCCTGTGCATCCAACCTTGTAAACCCTTGGCTTACGAGTGCTGGGGTTTTTGTTTGTTTTTAAATATGTTTTTATTAATTTTTAGAGAGAGAGGGAGAGATAGAAACATCTAAGTGAGAGATACATCAATTGGCTGCCTCTTGCATGCCCCCTACTGGGGATTGAGCCCAAAACTCTGGACATGTGCCTTGACTGGGAATCCAACTAGGACCTCTCAGTCCCTGGTTGATGCTCAGTCCACTGAGGCACACTGGCCGGGCTAGAATGCTGGTTCTTAAGCTCTGCTCCATGGGACCCCTGAGGGATTTTAAGGAAGCACTCGGTTACTTCAGAGCCCTGGAGGGGAAATCCATGATTCCAGGAAACATCCCAGGGTCTGTGGACACCCATTCCCCATGTTCCTATACCATATCGCTCCCCAGTTTGTCAATTGTAATATGTTCTTCTGTGTGATTTTTGTCATCAGAATAAAAAATTGAGAAATCTTTAACCCAGGTCCACACCAATTACCTTGTGTTAATTTAGGATCTTCTTGGTTACAAGTGACAGAAAATCCACCCAATGAACAGAAAGGGGAATGGCTTGGTTCTTGTGGATGAGAAACCAAGGTGCAGCTTCAGGTTTGACTGTATCCATCTGTTCAGAAAACACTGCCATCGGGGTGGGCTGCTTTCCTCTCAACCTGTGGAAAGGGATGAGATGGTTGTGTTGACCCCAGGAAAGAAAATTCCTACCAAGAGGGGCTGCTGTTGGCTAATTGGTCTCAAATTAAAAAGCAAAACAGCCATGCTCTGGCCGATTTGGCTCAGTAGTTAGAGCATCGGCCCGTGGACCAAAGAGTCATGGGTTTGATTCTGCTCAGTTGTGGTTCGATCCCCGGCCCTGGTTGGGGTCATGCAGGAGGCAACCAATCAATGCCCCCCCCGCCCCCGCTCCTGTATCTGAAAATCAGTGGGAAAATATCCTTGGGTGAGGATTTAAAAAAAACAAAAAATAGCCCAGGAGCCATGGCTGAACAGGGCCTCTCATGCAAGCCAAGCTTCAGGGAGAAAAACTATCTGCCATCCTCACTGAAATGCCTGCCTGCACTGTGTTCCTGCTGGGTGAGCCAACCCTTATAAAGGAGTTCTTGGAATTGTATTTCAACCAATAGAAGGGAGATGATCTCCTTGTCCAGTTGGAGCTGTGTAATTATAGATTCTAGCATCTTTGACACATCAGAATGGCTCTAC
The DNA here is from genome assembly GCF_014108415.1 of Molossus molossus. NCBI lineage: Eukaryota > Metazoa > Chordata > Mammalia > Chiroptera > Molossidae > Molossus > Molossus molossus. The sequence goes on along the minus strand of NW_023425377.1, from coordinate 67,571,092 downwards.
TCCAGCCAGTTGGGACAGTGCTTTTTGGGCCAAACTGTGAAGACTTGGAATACCCACTTGCATGAGGACAGGCCAACTAAGGGACAGGTGTGGGCTGCCCTATAAAAATTCCTTTATGGCCCTGGCTGATTTAGCTCAGCGGTTAGAGCGTCGGCCTGCGGTCCAGAGAGGCCCAGGTTCGGTTCCCACTGGGGGCACGTACCTTGGTTGCAGTTTGTCCCCGGCCCTGGTTGGGTCGTGCAGGTGGCAACCACTTGATGTGTCCCTTTCACATCGATGTTTCTCTCTCTCTCTCTCCCTCCCATTCTATCTGAACAAAATATGGAAAAATGTCCTCTGGTGAGGATAAAAAAATTCCTTTATGACCCTGGCTGGTTTGGCTCAGTGGTTAGAGCGTCGGCCCTCGGACCGGAGAGTCCCAGGTTTGGTTTCCGCTAAGGGCATGTACCTTGGTTGCAGTTTGTCCCCGGCCCTGGTTGGGGTTGTGTGAGTGGCATCCAGTCAATGTTTCTCTCTCTTCCTCTCTTCCTTCCACTCTATGTGAAGATAAATGCAAAAAATGTCCTCGAGTGAGGATAAAAAAAATTTTTTTTTAATTCCTTTATGGGCCCTGGCCAGTTTGGCTCAGCAGTTAGAGTGTCGGCCCAAAGAGTCACAGGTTCAATTCTGGTTAAGGGCACATACCTCGGTTGCGGTTTGTCCCTGGCCCTGGTCCAGGTTGTGCGGGAGGCAACCAGTCGATGTGTCCCTCCAATATCAGTGTTTGTCTCTCTCTCTCCCCCACCTTCCCACTCTATCTGAAGATAAACAGAAAAATATCCTCGGTTGACAATTAAAAACAAAAATTCCCTTATGGCTGGATAATGCTTATTCCTGTTCTACCAAAGGCTGATTTGTTGGCTGGAGTTGAAACAATTTGTCAGAGAGGGCAGTGTTGTTCTACGTTGAGGTGTTTGCTCTGAATGAAGTCTCTTTCACTACATCCCAAATTGAGGATTCCTGTTGGCATTGAATTGGCACCATGACCATTGGTTGACAGTTGTGACCACTACCCAAACCCCAGCCCAGGTAAAGTGAGGGCTTCCAGCACCCCCTTATCTGGCGTTGCCTGTGTCATGGGCCAGAGCTCTGCAATGTTCTTTCTGGTTGTTCAGGCCTGGATCAAGCCTCTCCTGAGAAAGGGAGGATTACAGGTCCCAGGAAATAGTGTGGGTGCTCCACAGAAGGGAGACAAGACAGGCACAAGTCCACCATTCAACTATCTGTCTGGATAAGGAGCAATTGTGAAAAAAGTTTACCGGATAGATCCTCAATTCCATATACAATTTAAATGGCTTTAAGGAGCAACAGCTTTTCCTTCTCATAGCATTTATTAGGCACCCGTGTGCCAGGACTCTGTAATGAAGTGCTCATTCAACATCACACCAGTCTGGAAGGGATTCTTCTCCCATTTTGCAGATGGGAAAACTAAGGACTCAGGGGCCTAGCGTCCCAAAATCACGAACTCCTTGCCCCGGGAGACTGAAAACGGGCGCCGCAGAGATGGGAGCTGATAATTGAATTTGCGCGCTAATGGAGGCGGAGGCCTCCTCTGCAGTGGGCACCTCCGGTACACTGGCTCACAGCACCACCCCTTCCAAAGATGTGTTGCGTTTCCCCGTTTTGAGACCAGATAATGGCACACCCGGCAGCCTCCACCTGCCCAGGCCCTACCTGAGCACCTTTTGAGGTCGCGGGCCTGGGTGTGCGGCGCCGGGTGGCTTAGGTGCATACCCTGTGCAGCGGGTAGGGAACCCGGAGCCCGGGGGCGCGGGGCGGGGCGGCGCATGCGCACAAGGGCTCCGCGGGAAGTTTGAAATTGGCAGGCCAGGCAGCCCGGACTAGGGGACCGCGCGGGCATGGGCTCAGCGGTGGAGCTGGCGCTGCGGCTGCGGGCAGCATTGCGGGAGGAGGAGCCACGGTAAGGACGAGGGGGCCAAGGCGGGCGGGCCAGGACAGGGGGCGCGCATCTCGGTCCACTCTGACTCCCTGATCACAGGGCTGTCAAGGAGCTGCTGCGCCAGGGCGCCGACCCCAACCTGGTACTAGTGGACGGTGCGGCGGCGGTCCACCTGGCGGCGGGAGCCCGGCACCCCCGCGCTCTGCGTTGCCTCAAGGCTCTGCTGTGTGGAGGCGGAGACCCCAACCTTCGGTGAGGCGGGGACCCCGGGCCAAGCCTTTTGCCCAGGGGACGGGTCTCCCCAGTTCGAGGGCGAGGCCTGGGAGTCTCTATGAGGGCATCCTACGTTCCAAGGGTGGGGACTTGGTGCCCCAGGGCGGAGCTTGGGGAACTAGGGGAGGGATCCTGAGAACCCAAGGGAGTGGGCTAGGGTTCCAGACTAAGTATGGGGGATGGGGTTGTGCTGGGGTCAAAGTGGGGATCAAAGATTCGGATCTGGGGGTAGAATCGCTAGGGTCAGAGAGCAGAGATTTGAGTCCCAGGTCCAGGGCGTAGGATCTAGATTTCGAGGGTGTCTCAGGCTAGAGGGTGGAGATGGGGGGATCAGAGCCAAGGCTTCTCCGCTCCTGCCCCAGATCAGCCGAGGCACTGACACCGTTGCACGTGGCTGCTGCCTGGGGCTGTCGCCGCGGCCTGGAGCTGCTGCTGAGCCAGGGAGCAGACCCCAGGCTGCTTGACCAGGTGAGGGGCCCTACATGAAGAGCCGAAGGGCAGACCCGGAGAGTGAGAAGGGAGGAGGGAAGAGGGCTTCTGGCAACCCCTGTTGATCATCCCCCACCCCCCCTCCAAGGATGGACTGCGGCCGCTGGACCTGGCGGAACAGCAGGGGCACCAGGACTGTGTGCGCATCCTGAGGAAGCCCTGGATGCTGCCTAGGACCCCTACCTGTACCTGGGCAGAGACCCAGGTGCTAGAGCCTGAGCCCAGCGGTGCGTAGGGCCTATATGGAGACAGGGGCTTGACCTATGGACGTTTATCATGTCTCTGTCACTGATTTCCAGTGTCTCCTGCTGGTTCTGTCTCATGTCCAGTGTCTCTGGTCAGCTGTGTTTGCCTTCACTTCTCTCTTCTCCCTTTGATTCCACCCACCTGTTTCTGTCTGATCCAACTCCCATTCCTGTCTCTGGCTTCCCTCTCCCCTGCTGTCTAACCCCAACTCTCATCCTCTGCTCTAGGCTCAGTCCTCAAGAGAACGGGGCTGGATGCCAACCTCTCTGGACCTCCCACTCTGGACTCCACAGCACTGGGCACAAGTGACAGCAGGGACATAGATCTGGAGGCTAGCGCTGGACCCCCCAGCTTCGTTGCCAATCCTGAGGCTGCTGACAAGAATGGCAGCTTGGAGTCCCCTCCAGGGTTCTGGGACTGCAGCTCAGATGCCTCCTTTGTCACAGCAGTTGAGGCCTCTGGAGCCAAAGACCCAGCCCCCCAAACATCTCCCTGGGCTGGGTTATTGCCCCAGACTAGGCAGCAACTCCTACCTCATATCCAACCACCCCAGAGGGTGCTAAAGTCTCTGCACACCCCACAGTTGGAACATAGACCTGTCATGATGGGCAAGGAGGCTGAATTAAGAGCCCGTTTACAGGCCCTGACTCTGACCTTGCCAGAAACAGCCCCCTCCCACATGTCCCCACCAGATAGGAGCCCAGCCCACAGCCCCCATCGGGAACCACTGCCTGGACCCCTTGACTTCCACTTCCTAACAGATGACCCATCGTCCCTTGACAGTGAGGTGGCCGCCCTCTGGTTGACAGAGGACGAGGCAAGCTCCACAGGTGGCAGAGATCCAGTCCCCTCTTGCTGGTGCCGGCCGGTCCCAGCCATGTCTGACCTGGAACTGCTGCAAGAGCTCCAGGCACTTGGTGAGAGCCCAGGCCCCATCACTCCCTTCACCTCGCCACATCACCTCCAATGACTAGAAGAAGCCCAGGCTGCTCCTGGTTAGTCTCTTCTGGGCACTCAGAGGTCAAGGAGCTTCCAGGAGTCCCCAGAGACTCTGGCTCTCAGTCCCACTTCTCTCTTTATCTCTGGGAACTACCCCTTCCTCTGTCTCCCTTGACTCAGTTTCCCCTCCCAGGCCCAGACTTGTCAGGGCACAGCCCAGAGCTGACTGAGGCCCTGAAGACAGGCCAAATCCCAGATGCCCAGGCAGATGAGGATGCACTTGCCCAGCAATTTGAGCAGCCGGATCCCAGCAGAAGGTGGAGGGAGGGGGTAGTGAAGTCCAGTTTCACATATCTGCTGCTGGACCCCAGGTACTCGGAAGTGGGAGCTGGAAAATTCTGGAATTGGTTCCTTTATGCTGTATGTTCTCAGGAAGGGAACTGGCCCTCTCTGGTCATAAACCTTATCTAAAAAAGGTAGTTGGAATTATTCAAGCTACTGTCTTTGGGGAGCAGCCACCACTCTCTGCCTTATAAAATGTGGGTCACTGGATGTGGATTCTATATGCCTTGTGACCTTAGAGATTTTCTTTAGGGCTACTCTTGTCACTTTTTCCTCTTTGAGCCAACCCTTTTCATCCAGGAAGACTCAGAACCTGCCAGCCCGAGCCTTCTCACTAACTTGGGCTGAATGTTTTCGGACTTTTGTCAAAGCCATCTTCTATGTGGGCAAGGGGACACGGGCCCGGCCAAATGTTCACCTGTGGGAGGCCCTTGGCTACCGTGGGCGGTCCGGAAAACAGGTATGAGGATAAGTACCGGGATCAGGGCAGGGGCAGTCAGGCTGTGGGCAGGTAGAGGAAGGAGGGAATAGGGAGGCAGATCTCTGACCCTGCCCTGACCCCCAGGCTTGCCCCAAAGTACAGCAGATCTTGGACATTTGGGCCAGTGGACGTGGTGTTGTGTCCCTGCATTGCTTCCAGCATGTGGTCGCTGTGGAGGCTTACACTCGAGAGGCATGTCTTGTGGATGCTCTAGGTGGGTGCCTGGCTTATGGGGTTGGGGAGTCACAGGAAGGGCACTTGATCTACCAATTCCCTAACCCCTTACCTCTCAGGGCTGTTTGTTTGTCCAAGTAATTATTGAGCACCGACTATATACTTGCACATGCACATATATTTTTTCATTTATCTTCAGATAGAGCAGGAGGGAGAGAGGGGGCAAGAGAGAGAAACATCGATGTGAGAGACACATCGACTGGCTGCCACCCACATGACCCCAACCGGGGCCGGGGCCAAACTGCAACTGAGGTACGTGCCCTTAGCAGGAACCGAACCTGGTACTCTCTGGTCTGCGGGCTGACGTTCTAACCGCTGAGCCAAAGCAGCCAGGGCATGTACATATTTTGTTCCATAGGTTTATACCTGCTTGAGAGGAATACACAGTGGGTTCACTGTCACATATTTCTACTTGGAGTTCACTGAGGCTGCCCCTGTGACCTCACCCCCAATCTCTTCAGGAATCCAGATGCTGACCAACCAGAAACAAGGACACTGCTATGGAGTGGTGTCGAGCTGGTCACCCACCCGGCGCCGCCGTTTGGGGGTACATTTGCTGCATCGTGCCCTCCTTGTTTTCCTGGCTGAGGGTGAGCGAGAATTGCGACCCCAAGACATCCAGGCGTGTGGCTGAGCACTGGGGAACTGTCCAGGGTGTGTGAATATTCCAGCTGCCCTGTGTTGAAAACAGCCCTCCATCTTGAGTTGTAGAAGGCTTGTGGGGGCTGAGCAGCAGGGCAGATCTCCCCCTCAGGCTAAGGGAGGACTTTGTTACAGATGGAACTGCTGGAGAGGTGGTGAACTCCCTATCACAGGAGAACAAGTGGACCAGAAGATTCTTTGGAACATTTGGTGCTTTGGAACTTGCCAGTGCTTTGGCAGTTTGGGCCTGTCTGTGTGGACAACGTCCACTTTTATCTTCCAGACACAGGAGACCTACATTGTGAGCTGGGGGCTTCCTCAGCCACATGCAGGGAATCTACCCAGTTCAAGAGATGGGTTCTGCCAGATGTGGTACCTCAGATGAATAACTTGTCTGTCTGAGCCTCAGTTTCCTCAATTGTACAATAGGGACAGTAAGGTCCTACTTCAGGAGTCATGTGGGGATCAGAGGTTGTGACTCAGAGCCCTGCACTGAGCCAGAAGTGGCCCAAGTAGAAAGTCTCCTGGGGAAGGGAAGTACCCTGATGTTATCAAGGTACCAACTGTGTGAGGTGACAGGCCAGGGCTAGGGGAGCTTGTGGGTTGTGGATGTAAGACACCAGCCTTGGTTGCCTTGGTTGCCCTGGCCGGTTTGGCTCAGCGGTTAGAGCATCGGCCTGCGGTCCAGAGAGACCTGGGTTCGGTTCCCGCTAAGGGCACGTACCTCAGTTGCAGTTTGTCCCCGGCCCTGGTTGGGTTGTGTGGGTGGCAACCACTCAATATGTTCCTTTCACATCGATGTTTCTCTCTCTCTCTCTCTCTCTCTCTCTCTCTCTCTCTCTCTCTCTCCCTCACACTCATCTGAACAAAATATCGAAAAATGTCCTCGGGTGAGGATAAAAAAAAGAAAAAAAAGACACCAGCCTTGGGTGTGCAATGCCAGCTTCCCAGCATTGCTTCTCTGAACCTGTTTCTTCTACCATAAAATGGGATCAATAACCCCAACTTCTGGTGGTGCTCTGTGATTTCAGACTATTCACTTTTGCAGAGTTTCAGTAAAATGCCAGGCTGCGGCGCTGATGAGGTGTTAGCAGGATCATTTACGTTTCCAGAAGTTGTTTCTTCAAAGTGTCCAGTGGGTTTAGGGACTGGGGGAGATCCACTGCCTCATTGAGTTCACTGTCTGCTCCTCACTGCAGCTCAGCTAACCAAGTTCTGCAGGGGGTCAACTGTAACCTGGGCAGAGGTTCACCTGCTTAGGTTCCTCCACTTTGGAGCCTATGACTCCCCCCAATCCCCAATGGCTGGTTTGTAATTAGGGACCCAGCCTCTGGAGGGGGCCTGGGCTCTCCCATCTTAACGGAACTGAAGAAACCTCTCTAAGCTGAGCAGCTTCCCAAGCACAAAGTCTCCTGATAAAGCGACATCAATTAAAACTGTGACATCGACCCAGGAATTCACAAACAAGTCACTGGGAAAGAATCCAGAGACCCCCAAAGTTCCCAAAGAGATGGGGTTTGTCTAATGGTTTCCCAACCTCAGCTTTACTAATACTTGAGGCCAAATTATTTTGGGGGTGCAGGCTGTTTTATACATTGCAGGGTGTCAGGAGGCATCCCTGCACTCCACCCACTAGATGTCACTATCACCCTCCCCCTCCCAGAAGTGACAAAACTATCTCTAGAATTTCCCAAGGGACAGCTGTGGGTCTAGTGAGAACCAGTGGGGGAAAGGACCCAAGAGGCAGAAACAGGAGACAATTGTCTCCTCCCATCATCCTTACAAACCACTGGTGTACCTAGATATGCATACATTAGGGTAAAATATAGAGTAAGAGCATGGCCATGGGGCAGGGAAATCCTCCACACAGAAAAAGATAGACTTGGTGGCTTCAAAATAAAAATATCTTTGTGACAAAAGCCACCCTAAATAAGTTGAAAGGTAAAATGGGATAGCAATAGGTACTGACTTGCTGTATGACTTGGGTGAAGCGGATTCAGTGAATTGATAGGTGTCAGGCACTCAGCATAGGGCCTTGTATATAGTTGGCACTCCATTATGGCTGTTCTAATCCCATGTGATATCCAGTGATGCTCACCTCCATCTCCATATGGACCTCTTCCTTCCCTCCAGGGGCAAGGAGCTCACCCCCTGACTTTCTGCCTTCTGTTCTGGGAATGCTGCCCAAGCACCCCTGTGTTCTAAGGAAGGAGGCGAAATTTAGGAAGCAATCCTGGAAGGCTCCCGAGGGGTAGGCACCTGCATCAGCCCAATTTGTAGATGGGCAAACTGAGGCTCGGGGAACCTCTGCCCTGCGGTCGGCGGCACAGGTCTGAAGGTTTGGATTGTCACTTCTTTTTATTGAGTTACAAGTTGAGATGTGCAGGTTCTGTGGCACCAGCCCCCCCCCCCCGCCCCCCTGATCCCTGCCTCTTGGACAACAAAAGCTACCAGCACCAGGGAACAGGGGTGGAGGGGTCTTGGGCAACGGGGCAGCGGCCCCAAGGGCCCCTGGATTAAGCATGGCTGACACGTAAGACAGAGTGGGATGGGTGCCGCCTCGGCCATGGCCATGGCCATAGCAGGGAGGAGGCTTTTGTACAAGGTCATACTCCGTGGGGGTCCCTGCTACAGTCTGGATGGGCCCCATAGGACACAAGCTGATTGCGGAGTGTCTACCTGGCTCCCTTGAATGCCACGCCCAGCCCAGCCAGCCTGGGGGTGTCTCCCAGGCCTGACCTGCCCACCAGAGCAAACGGCCTGCCCAGGTGTTCCTGGTGCAGACCACGTGCTGGCTCTGGGCCTCCTGCTCCTCCTAGATACCCTGCTGACCCGGCAGCTACTTCTCCTCCAAGGGCGCAGGCAGGGCGTTGGGTGGGGGCTCAGGCTCCCAGAGCAGAAATTCGTGGAGCAACGTGTTGACCGTCTCTGGACACTCTAGCATCACCATGTGACTGCCTTCGTCGATGAGTTTCAGGAAGGCCAGGAGCAGTATCTGCAGGGGACAAAGGCTCAGGGAATGCACAGCTGGCTGCCCAGCGACTCCCTGCCAGTCACCCAGTCACCCATGGCTTGCAACACTGGGAAGTCCCTCCTGCAATCTATCCTTCATTGCTCCACTTTCACCCAAGGGGGAACTGGAGGATAACCTGTTGCCCTGCTGGAGCCCAATTCGGTATTCATCCATTCCACATTTATTATGTTCCTACAATATGTCCACAGCAGGATTTCTCAACCCCAGCACTACTGACATTTGGGGCCTGATCCTTTGCTGTGGGACCATCCTGTTCATTGCAGGGTGTTGAGCAGCATTCCTGGTCTCCACCACCAGATGTCAGTAGCACCTACCCCCCCCCCCCCCCCCCCCCCGCCCCCAACACAACCACCAAAAGTCTGCAGAAATTTCCAAGTTTCCCTTGGTGGGGAATGGGACAGAATCATTGCTAGTTAAGAGCTGCTGGTCCAGAGTTACTAACCTTTTTGGTAATATATGATCTAAAGACCCCTAGCCTGCTCTCTTACAATTCTGTAGCCCGCAACACTCACTGGTCTCTAATACAAATCTCAGCTGTGAAGAGCACCTTTTTATATACAGGGGGATAGTGCATAATCCTAATAGCTGGCCAGAGCAGCCCTACTCTCTGGACTTCTTGATCTAAGCTCCCAGGTCTCTGGGACAGAAAAACATGGCCAAGTTCCCCTAGGTTGCTCAAGGGAGATTTAGGGGTGCAATGGCTAGGGTGCTGAGCCCCTACCTCAGCCATGCGCTGGTCTTCTTCCACTGGCACAAACTTGTCATGCATGCCATGGACGAGCAGGACAGGCACAGTAAGCTCAGCATGGTAGACCTCGTCGCCCTCAGGCCAGTACTGGCCACTCATCATGGCCCGCAGCACAAAGGATGACACATTGAATGCATTACCCTCCTTCAGTAGCTGCTTCTCTTTGGCCCCTTGGCGGGCAAAGCCAGCCCTGGTGGTAGGGAGGTACAGCTGAAGTCCTCGTGCCATCTGACCCACCATGGGTGCCCCCATGCCAGCCCAGCTATACAGCTTTCCCGCCCACATGACTTGGGGAGGTGCCAGGGTCTGCCAGGGCTGGGGTCACTCACTTGAGGAAGCTCCAAGCCAGGCAGGGTGACAGGCAGTGCAGGACACACGTGGGCATGTTGAAGATGGAGCAGAAGCTGGGCTCCAGTGCCGTGGGGCCCCCACCGTTGATCATGATCACCTTGTGCACCAGGTCTGGGTACTCATGTGCCAGGAACGTGCAGAAAGAGACACTGCCCAGTGGGTGGGTAGGGTTGAAAGGTGGAGGTCAGCAGGGTACAGCAGTGAGGGGGTTAATATCCACCCCTTACCCCAGAGGCAGGTCTTTGAAAGTCAAGATTCTTCCCCTAGGGTCCATGGGTATTGGGTGGGGGTGAGGAATGGGTAAAGCATTTTGAATGTTCTGAAATTGTGAGGTTGGGGGTATTTTTGTTTGTTTGTTTGTTTTTGTTTTAGGATTCAAATCTATAATTTTCATCAGATCCTCAAGGTCACCATGACCTCCAAAGGGGTAAGAATTAGTTATTGCCAATTGTTGGGAAGGCAATCTGATTTAACAAACCCTTTGGCTGCTCAAAGAAGGTAACTGTTTCCTGTGTATCCCTCCCCTTTCAGGATCTTTTCTCACTGACCTCTGGTGTGCCACATCTGCCTGCCTTATGCAAGGTGGAAGGGCGCAGCCTGAGGAGCCCCCCAGTCCAACTCCTTATTTCCTCTAAAGCTGACCATTGGTTTCTGTAAACTAAGTTTACAATTCTGAAAATTTGTACTTTTTTAAAATAAAGTTTTATTAGAAAACAGTCATCCCATTTATTTACAATTCTGGCTGCTTTCCTGCTATGACACTAGAGTTGTGAAGTTCCAACAGAGACTGACATGACTTGAAAACCTAAAATATTTGCTATCTGGCCCTTTAAGACAAAGTTTGCTGATCTCTACTACAAAGAGAGATGATGGGACAGGCAGGAGTTGGATGGACCTGACTGTGCCACTGGCTCACTGAGTGCCCTTGGGCAGATTGTTTAACCTTTCTGAGCCTCCATCTCCACACTTGTGAAAGAGTAACTGTGGTGACCTCATAGTATTGTTATGGGGTCACAGGAACTAGTACAGATGGGTGATCATTTAATTAGAGGAATCATTTAGCATAAGCATCCATTTGGGGGATTGTTATCATATACACAAATAATAGCTGTTACCTCTCAGCTTGGTTTCCTTTCTTTCAGAAGTTTATGTAACACTTCTTTTCTTGTCTAATTGCATAGACTACAACCACTAAAAACAATGATTCTCAACCTGGCTGGCTGATTGGATTTTGCTTTTCTTCCTGGGTAAAGGAGGGAATGGTACCACTTGATGATGGTCAGACACCCAGGCCCAGAGCCTTCCATAGAGTGAACTCTCATCTAAATGCTAGATGGTATTATCTATCACCTCTTTAAAGGAGAGTGAATTACAGCAAACTGCCTTGTAAAAAAAATTTATGGGATTCCAAATAGCCCTTCCTTGGAGCCCTCGGGATCTCCAGGGTAAGCAACTTTTGAATTTACTTGAAGACATTGGTTCTCAGCCAGGGATAATTCTGCCCACCAGGGGAACTTTGGCAGCATCTGCAGACATTTTTTATTGTCACGATCATCACTAGACCATCTAGTGACATCTAGAGGGTAGAGGTCAGGGATGCTGCTAAATATCCTACAGGGCACATGAAACCCGTCACAGAAAAAAATTACTAAAAATGTCAATAGTGAGAAACACTGCTTTAAAACAATGTTAAACAATAGCAGTGGTTGTGGGAATCCCTGTCTTGTAGCAGATGTTAATGAGATTTTTCATTGAGAGAAATCAGTGTTTTGTGATGGGGTGTCCAGTCTCTGTCAGCCCCCGCCTCTTACCCCCACCCCTACCCAGCGTTGGCTCACCCGTAGGAATGCCCAATGAGCACATTTCGCTTCTTGGCATAGCGCTTGAAGATGGCCCGCATGTCCTCCGCCAGCGCATAGAAGGTATAGGCTGCAGCCACCTGGGGCGCGGAGCTGGCTCCATGACCAGCTAGATCTGGAGCCACCACCTCATAGCCCAGGCGCACAAAGAAGTCCAGCTGCTCCTTCCAGATGGCCAGGGAGCCACCAACACCATGGATGAAAAAGAGCACCACATCAGCCTGGGTGCCCTTGCAACTGGTGATACGCTTCTCACAGTCAATGTGGATGGTCCGCTTGGGGCGGCGGGCTCGACGCCGTCGCCCTCCACTGCTACTCCCGGTGCTGACTGGGCCTGAACGGCCATCGCTGCCAGCTGGATCTGCCAGCTCCACCTCTAGAGAGGCCGGCGGCTCCCCGGAGCCATTCTGCCCATGCAAGAGGTCAGCTCGTGGTGCAGGGCCCAGGTTCTCTACCAGTAACCGCCCGTTTCGGTACACGGTAATTCGGCGCTGGCAGCGGACCAAGCCGGACCGGTCCCCATGGGCTGCATCAGGCAGTGGTGGTGGAGGTGGGGTGGGGGCTGGAGCGGGTCCAGCGTGCTTCACCCTCAGCACACGGCCAGGCTTGACCTCCACAAAGGTATAGCCATCGCTGGACTCAACGCTCTCCAGTGGCCCCACTGCGTTGGGTGGTGCACCCAGCAGGCAGCAGAAGATCCCCTCGGTCACCCCGGTCAGCATGGTGTGTCCTGTGAGTGGGGCAGACAACTCAGGGGCTCTGAAATATAGAGCCCTCCACCCTCATAGCATCTATTTCCCACACCTGGGTCAGGTGAGTCACCATGGGAGGCCCCTTCTAGGCTCGTTTATGGAGGATCAGCCAGCCAAACACTGAGCTGTTCTGTTTTGGTCAGTGCTTGCGTGGTGGTTGGCCACCCTAGTCTATCCTAGAGAGGACCTGGCTATGGCTGACCCCAAGAGGCATCCATAGGGAAGGTGTAGTCAGGGGAGCCTTCCTGGGGAGGGGGGAGGGGAGACATTGTAGCAAATGTGGCCCAGCAGAAGGACCTCCCCCAGCTCAGATTTATAGCAGTTGTGGTTTTCTAAGCTCATTCATTCATCCATCCATTCATCAATTCATTCGCACTTGCAGCCTTTCATTAATTCACTGTCACTAAACTAGTATGTTCTGTGGGTCTCTGAATGCATATAAAAATGCTCTAATCTCAAGTCTCTAAACCTGGCTCCTGAAAGGTGAGGTCCTGGAGGGCACGGTTTGGGACTGAGCTCCAGAGGCTTTGTCCAAATCTCTCCAGACCATGGGCAGCTGGGTCTGTTTCACAGACCGACAAGCTGAGACTGGAACACTAGATTATGGGGGTCTGACACACAACCCCTAATGGTGGAGATGAGGATGGAGAAGGCAGTGCTCTGCCTGGGGGGCCTCCAAGTCTTCATCCTGTTCCCTGGGCCACCTCTCCGTGTCCATGGCAACCACAGGCAGTTACATAACTCAAGGGGAATATCCGCGCAGCACACCCTCATTGTCTAGGGTCTGGAGATGGGACCGACCCCTTCCCCATTCCCATCCTTGGCTCTACGGGGCCAATGCATGCCGCCATAGGCCTTCAGTGGCCCATACTTGCTGGTGGAGGGGAAGCAGGCCGCACCCCCCCACCCCTGGAGGGGTCCCAGCCCTGGACTGCAGAGTGGAACATCGATGCGCCACGCCAGCTCCCCTCCCTAGTGCCAGGCCCCTGCCTCTCCAGTACCTATCAGCACTGTGGCGGGGTCAAGGCCACTGAGGCTTCACGACTTCCTAAGAGCCAGAGCGCGGGCTTGGTGGACACCCCCTCCGAAGTGGAAGACCTGGAGGCCTCAAGGTCCCTTCCTAGGGCCCACTCCCCGCTCACCTCATCGAGGGCTCCGGGCCCGGGGCAGGGCGGAGGGGTCCCGGGCGGAGAAGCCAGCGTCCGCCTGCGCACGCCGTTTACATGATGGCGCGGGGTCGGGCCGGGAGCATCTACGCGGGACGGCGCGGGTCCGGTCAGCGAGGGGGCATCCCACCGCTGATGCGCGAACCGGCCCTTTAAGTCTCTCCCCGGGGGGCGGAGCCGCGCACCGACGGACGGCCACCTCGGCCAATCGCAGGTGCGACTGACCTGCCCTAGTTAGATTATCAATCAGAAGCGGCATGTCGGGATGGGGGCGGGCTCTGGAAGCAACTGCCTAGCCCTCTTCAGGGTTTTACTGAGGTAGAGGGATGGGTTGGGCCTGCCCAGGTCCGAGAAGAGGTCGCAAGTTGGGGTTTGAGGAGGTCAAGGAGGCGGCACCCAGAGTCCCCTCGCTGTGAATAGGATCCCCTCGGCCAGCCCCTACCTGCAAACTGCCCGTCCCCTCCAAACGAAGCCTCTGTGTCCTTTTCTGTACTGACCTTTCCGTTTAGAGATTTCCAGATCTTTCCAATTTCAGGTGAGAAAACTGAGGCTCATAAAGGGCACAAGGTCACAAGGCAAGTGAAGGCAAGTGGGCAGAGATGGGATTTGGAACCACGGTTGTATGATTCTAAGTCTTGGACATTTATTCGTTACACCTTTAAACAGAAGTCTTGGAGCTATGGGTAATTAGGGAATTGGAGTTTTCCAGATCGGCCACTTTAAATAGTGATTCTGTAGTCCCAGCTGCAGTAAGGAGTCCAGAGTTTAAATGCAGCCTCTGCCCTTTGCAGATATGTGATCTTGGGCAAGTTGCTTTCCTAAGACTCCATTCATTTATCTCTATAAAATTAATCCCTCCATGAGCTCTCCATGCAGGTAAAACAGTACAGTAAGTGCTTGATATTTTATTGACATGTACTGGTGTAGTATTGTAGTAGTTTGCTAAATGACAGTGCAGGTAGGACGGGCTTCAGAGGACAAGGGATTAACCATTCTTTGCCCACTCCCAACTCCTAGAATTTGCTGCCAGAGCTGGATTAAGTCCAGCCACCCCACCCCACTCCTGCCCACATGCCCACCTGCCCACTCGGAGTGCTCCTAGGAGACTTTTTTTTTTTTTTAATTACTTAGTTTTTTTGTTACAGATGTTTCTTTTTTTTTTACCCCATTGGCACCCCCTCCCCACCCTACCCCCGCCCCATCCTCGGCTTTGTTGTCCATGTCTATTGGTTATGTATACATGAATATAAGTTCTGTCGTTTATCTCTTCCCACCCCCACGCCCCCTCCCTCTTCTGAGGGATGTCAGTCTGTGCCCTACTTCCATGTTTCTGGGTCTACCGTATTCCTCAGACTATTATGTTCATTATAGTCCGTATATAAGTGAGATCATGTGGTATTTGTCTTTTTCTGCTTGGCTTATTTCACTTAGGATAATACTTTCCAGGTCCCTCCATGTCGTCTCAAAGGATAAGAGATCTCTCTTTCTTACAGCTGCATAATACTCCATTCTGTATATGTACCACTGCTTTTTTATCCATTCGTCTACTGATGGACCTAGGAGACTATTCTTTTTTTTTTTTTATCCTCACCCGAGGATATTTTTCCATTTTTTTGTACAGATAGAGTGGGAGGGAGAGAGAGGAAGGGAGAGAGAGAGAGAAACATCGACGTGAAAGGGACACATCGAGTGGCTGCCACCCGCACGACCAACCAGGGCCGGGGACAAACTGCAACCGAAGTACGTGCCCTTAGCGGGAACTGAACCCGGGTCTCTCCAGACCGCAGACCGACGCTCTAACCGCTGAGCCAAACTGGCCAGGGCTAGGAGACTATTCTTGCAGTAAAGACTTTCCCCCTCTCCCCAAGCTGGGAGATGCTGGGGTGCCTGCAGGGACTCAGCCCCAAGCCTGGCCCTTGAGACCCTGGGGGCTTCCAGGAGAATGTGAGGAGAGCCATGTGAGGGTAGGGTTGGACCAGAGAGAGGGGCAGCGCTTAGGGAGAGAAAATTCTATTTTATTTATATATATATATATATATATATATATATATATATATATATTTTTTATCCTCAACCGAGGACATTTTTCCATTTTTTGTTCAGGTAGAGTAGGAGGGAGAGAGAGGAACAGAGAGAGAGAGAGAGAAAAACATCGATGCGAAAGGAACACATCGAGTGGCTGCCACCCGTACGACCAACCAGGGCCGGGGACAAACTGCAACCGAAGTACGTGCCCTTAGCGGGAACCGAACCCGGGTCTCTCAGGACCGCAGGCCGACGCTCCAACCGCTGAGCCAAACCGGCCAGGGCTAAATTCTTTTTTTTTTTTTTTTTTTTTTTATCCTCACCCGAGGACATTTTCCCATTTTTTGTTCAGGTAGAGTGGGAGGGAGAGAGAGAAACAGAGAGAGAGAGAGAAACATCGATGTGAAAGGAACACATCGAGTGGCTGCCACCCGCACAACCGACCAGGGCTGGGGACAAACTGCAGCCGAGGTACGCGCCCCTAGCGGGAACCGAACCCGGGTCTCTCAGGACCGCAGGCTGACGCTCTAACCGCTGAGCCAAACCGGCCAGGGCTTATTTTAATATATTTAATTTGTTTTTTTTATCCTCACCCAAGGACATTTTTGCATTTATCTTCAGATAGAGCGGGAGGGAGAGAGGAGGGAAGAGAGAGAGAGAAAAATGGATGTGAGAGGGACACCTCAACTGGTTGCCACCCACAGGACCCCAACCAGGGCTGAGGACAAACTGCAACTGAGGTACATGCCCTTAGCGGGAACGGAACTTGGGCCTCTCTGGTCCGCAGGCTGATGCTCTAACCGCTGATACTTAATTTTTTTAAATCCTCGCCTGAGGATATTTTTCCATCTTCAGATAAAGTGAGAAGGAGGGAGAGAGAGCTTGGTTGCCTCCCACAGAACCCCAACTGACACCGAACTGCAACCAGAATCAAACCCGGGACTCTTTGGTCCGCGGGCCGATGCTCTAACCGCTGAGCCAAACTGGCCAGGGCAAGAGAAAAGGTTTTTAAGAAGGTGAATAGGGGAGTATCAGGCAGGGGAGGGTGTGACTGAAATTTAGGGTGTGTGTGTGTGGATGGCTTCACATGCTTGCTAGAAGAGCTGGATATTTTCCCTTGGACGATGGGGAACCATATAAAGTATGTGAGGCCCTGGCCAGTTTGGCTCAGCGGTTGAGCTTCGGCCTGCGGACCAGAGTCCTGGGTTCAGTTCCCGCTAGGGGCACGTACCACAAAAATAAATAAAATAAATTAATTAAATAATTAATTAATTAATTAATAAATTAAAGTATGTGAGAAGAGAAGGGGCTCAGATCTGAGTATTTGAACAATTCTTCTAGCCTTGTCCAGGTGGCACAGTTGGTTAGAGTATCATCCTGTGCATCAAAAGGCTGAGGGTTTGATTCTCAGTCAGGGCACATCCTAGGTTGCAGGTTCGATCCCCAGTCGGGGCTGGTATGGGAGGCAACCCATGGATACTTCTCTCACCTCTCTCTCCTTCCTCCCTCTCTCAAATAATTAAATCTATCTATCTATCTCCATCCTCAGGTGAGGATTTTTTTTAATTAAAAATTCTTCTAGAGCTCCAATGGGGGCACCACCAAAGGCAAGCTTGCAAGCTTACAAATTGAGAAAGCTGCATCCCGGAGAGGAGCAGGGATCACCCCAGGACATCCAGTCAACTCGAACTCAGGCCTCCTGGGCTATCCGCCAAGGGGCGAAGACTTGGCTGGGGCCAGAGGAAAGCTGCTAGCCAGCTGTGTGCCATCTGCCGGGCTCCCGTTGGACGTGGGAGGATCGACCAAACATTTCCTGCAGGTGCCACCAGCTGTGCCACCGTCACCCAGGGACACACTCCGCCAGTAGACTGGAGAAGGAACTACACCTCCCAGCTACCACTGGACATAATGCTTGTACGCATGCTTAAGAAATGCCGTTCGCCTGCCTCTGCTGGTCCATAAGAGAAACTACACACACCTGCGGGTAGGGCAGCTCATGTCTTTGGCGCGCAGGAAGTAGAACTACAACTCCAGGAGGGCCCCGCGGCGAGGGCTCCGCTGTAGGAGAAACTACATTTCCCAGAAGTCTCTGTCCCGCAGTTGCGGAACCTTTGGGTTTCCGAATAGCTGGCGCGGGGGACTACGTGACACTGGAGTAGAAATGGCTCTCTTCAGCAGATTCCCGAATCACCTGTTGTGTCCCGTTAGTACGTCGGCGTCGATACTGGGTGTCAGGTGAGTCCTCAGGGAGATTAGGCAGGTGTTGGGGGCTGGAGCCAGCTGTCTACCGACCACACGACTTGCCAATACCTTGCGCACGTACAGAGCACTTTTTGCAATCATGCTCAGTCCCGGCACGGATCGCGAAGCCCAGGCGTAGAGAGGTGGAACGCCAAGCCTAAGTCACACAGCTCCCCCTCTGACCTTTCTCTCTGTCTCTTTGCCCCTGCAGGTGGCTCCAGCCCCAGGCCTTGCTGCGTCTACCCGCCACTTGGGGACTCCCCACCATGCAGCCGAGCCGGGGCAAGGCACGCGGGAACGAGTACCAGCCGAGCAACATCAAACGCAAGCACAAGCACGGGTGGATCAAGCGCTTGAGCACGCCGGCCGGCGTCCAGGTCATCCTTCGCCGCATGCTCAAGGGCCGCAAATCGCTGAGCCATTGAGCGCGCCGCCGCCGATGAGACTCCCCATTAAAGCATTTCCCTGGCCTCAGACCTCTCTTGCAGCGGCTTTTGTGAGGAGGTTGGATGGCTCAGACTTACGTGCTCCTCCAATTGTGGAGTTGGGTGGGGGGTAGCGGGGTGGAGTGGAGGTGGGGCTAGACGTCTGGCTTTGGACTAGAAGAGGGAGTCGGAAGTCAAACCTTGTCAAGTCCCTTTTTATACTTTTGAATTAAGAAGAATTTCCAACATAGAGCAACAGCTCACAGAATAGTACAGTGAACCTCCTGTACCCACCCATCTCTGACTACCAAACTACCCTCAACCCATCCTGCCCTCTCATGCATTTTTGTTTTCGTTTTGTTTTTAATCCTCACCCCAGGATTTTTCCATTTATCTTTAGATAGAGTGGGAAGGGGAGAGAGAGAGAGAGAAACATTGATGTGAGAGAGACATCAACTGGTTGCCTCGGAAATGACCCTGACCAGGGCTGGGGACTGAACTGCAACTGAGGTACCTGCCCTTGGTCGGAATGGAACCCGCGAGTCATTGGTCTGCGTGCCCACGTTCTAACCGCTTAGCCAAACAAGCCAGGGCTCCTGTGCTTTTTTTTTTTTTTATCCTCATTCGAGGACATTTTTCCATTTTTTTGTGTTCAGGTAGAGTGGGAGAGAGAGAGAGAAACATCGATGCGAAAGGGACACATCGAGTGGCTGCCACCCGCACAACCGACCAGGGCCGGGGACGAACTGCAACCGAGGTACATGCCCCTAGCGGGAACCGAACCTGGGTCTCTCAGGACCGCAGGCCGACGCCCTAACCGCTGAGCCAAACCGGCCAGGGCGTCCTGTGCTTTTTTTGAAGCAAATCTCAGGCATCTGGTTCTTTCTTTCTTTAAAAAAAAAATATATATATATATGTATATATATATATATTTTTTTTACTGCCCGGTGTGGCTCAGTGGTTGAGCAATGACCTCTGCACCAAGAGGTCGCTGGTTCGATTCCAGGTTAGGGCGCATGCCTGGGTTGTGCCCCTGATCACCAGTGGAGGGTGTGGAGGGGAGGCCAATTGATGTTCTCTCTCACTGATGTTTCTATCTCTCTCTCCCTCTCCCTTCCTCTCTAAAATCAATAAAGAAAAAAAAATTTAATATGTGTATATATAGTTTTATTATTATTATTATTTTTATCCTCACCCGAGGACATTTTTCCATTTTTTGTTCAGATAGAGTGGGAGGGAGAGAGAGGAAGAGAGAGAGAGAAACATCGACGTTAAAGGGACACATCGAGTGGCTGCCAACCACATGACCAACCAGGGCCGGGGACAAACCGCAACCGAAGTACGTGCCCTTAGTGGGAACCAAACCCCGGTCTCTCTGGACCGCAGACTGACGCTCTAACCGCTGAGCCAAACTGGCCAGGGCTATATATATTTTTAATCCTCACCTGAGGACGTTTTTATATTTTATCTTCAGACAGAGTGGGAGGGAGGGAGAGAGAGAGAGAAACATCGATATGAGAGACCTATTGATTGGTTGCCACCCGCATGACCCCAACCGGGGCCAGGGATGAACCTTAACCTAGGCACGTGCCCTTGGCTGGCATCAACCTGGGACTCTTTGGTCCGCAGGCTGAAGTTCTAACCGCTGAGCCAAACTGGCCAGGGCTAATATATATTTTTACTAATTGTTTTAGAGAGGCAAGGAGAGAAAGATCGAAATACCAAAGTGATCCCGGCTGTTGTGGCGCAGTGGTTGAGTGTCGACCCATGCACCAAGAGGTTGCTAGTTCAATTTCTGATCAGGGCGCATGCCCAGGTTGTGGGCCTGATTGCCAGTGGGGGGCATGCAGGAGGCAGCCAATCGATGTTCCCTTTCATCAATGTTTTGATCTCTCTTTCCCTCTCCCTTCCTCTCTTTCTAAAAATAAATAAAGAAAAAAAAATTTTTTTTAAATGAGAGAATCATCAATGAGCTGCCTCCTGCACACCTCCTATTGAGGACTGAACCTGCAACCTGGGCATGTGCCCTGACTAGGAATGGGACTGGGACCGCTCAGTTCATGGGAAGATGCTCAGTCCACTGAGCCACAACAGCAGGGTTTGGTTATGTTTTTAAAAATTATTTTATTTTGCCCTGGCCAGTTTGGCTCAGCGGTTAGAGCGTCGACCTGCAGTCCCGAGAGGCCCGGGTTCGGTTCCCGCTTAGGGCGCATACCTCGGTTGCAGTTTGTTCCCGGCCCTGGTTGGTCGTGCGGGTGGCAGCCACTCGATGTGTCCCTTTCACATCAGTGTTTCTCTCTCTCTCTCTCTGTTACTGTCTCTCCCTCCCACTCTACCTGAACAAAAAAAAAAAAGGAAAAATGTCCTCGGGTGAGGATAAAAAAAAAAAAATTATTTTATTTTATTTTATCCTCATCCAAAGACATTTTCACATTTATCTTCAGATAGAATGGGAGGGAGAGAGGGAGGAAGTGAGAGAGAGAAACATCGATGTGAGAGAACGCATCGTGTGGTCACCACTCACACGACCCCAACCGGGGCTGGGGACAAACTGCAACCAAGGTACATGCCCTTAGCGGGAACCAAACCTAGGTCTCTGGTCCGCGGACCAATGCTCTAACTGTTGAGCCAAAGTGGCAGGGGCATTAATTTTTTTAATTATGCCCTGGCCGGTTTGGCTCAGCGGTTAGAGCGTCGGCCTGCGGTCCTGAGAGACCCGGGTTCGGTTCCCGCTAAGGGCATGTACCTCGGTTGCAGTTTGTCCCCGACCCTGGTCGGTTGTGCGGGTGGCAGCCACTCGATGTGTCCCTTTCACGTCGATGTTTCTCTCCCTCTCTCTGTTCCTCTCTCTCCCTCCCACTCTACCTGAACAAAAAATGGAAAAATGTCCTCCAGTGAGGATAAAAAAAAAAAAAATTTTTTTAATTATTATTTTTTTAATCCTCAACCGAGGATATTTTTACATTATCTTCAGATAGAGTGGGAGGGAGGAAGAGAGAGAGAAACATCAACGTGAGAGAGACACATCTATTGGTTGCCACCAGCACGACCCCGACCAGGGCTGGGATGAACCCAAACTGAGGCACGTGCCCTTGGCCAGAATCAAACCCGGGACTCTGGTCCACGGACACTCTAACTGCTGAGCCAAACCGGCCAGGACTAATTTTTTTAAACTAATTTTTTAGAGAGAGGTAGAAATATCTGTGAGAGAGCTACATAGATCAGCTGCCTCCTACACACCCCACATTGGGGATCAAGTCCAAAGCCTGGGCATGTGCCATGACCAAGAATCGAACTGGGACCTCTCAGTCCATGGGATGAGCCACACTGGCCAGGCTGGTTATTTCTTTTCATTTTTTTTTTTTTTTTCCTTTATTGATTTTAGAGACAGGAAGGGAGAGGGAGAGAGACAGAAACATGGATGAGAGAGACCATTAATTAGCTGCCTCCTGCATGTCCCCAACTGGGAATTTGGCCCACAACCTGGGCATGTGCCCTGACCTCTTGGTGCATGGGTTGATGCTCAACCACTGAGCCACACCAGCTGGGCACTGGTTATTTCTTATGTAAATATTTTAGAATGCATCTCTCCAAGATAAGGGCTTTTAAAACATAATCACAAAACTTTTCATACTGAGAAAAAGTCAATTTCTACATATCATTGAATGTCTAAATTTCCACTTGTCTTATAGCTGTCATAATTTTCACAGGTCTGGAAAGCCTGGTGGGGGAGGTGGGAGGGACTTAAATCTTCCACCTGCCCCTTGGGGACCTGCTGTGTGACCTTGAACAAGATCTTAGCCTTCTGAGGTTCGTTTCGCTCCTATAAAATAAGGTACTTCTTTGCTGTGTTCTTGTTGGAGTAATACTTAGTAGCTTCTACTCAGTAACTTATTCCGTACTTAGTAGTAATGGGTTCTTGTCATCACCAGGCTGTCACTTGAGGGGTGAGGGTGTACACAGTCTGGAGGCAGTGCTATGGGACCCCAGAGAAGGTGCCTGTCTAGGCCTGGGGAGAAATGCTGTCAGAAAGATTACAGGAGGTAGCAGAGCTTAGAGAGGGGATTTGACAGGGGTCAAGAAAGGGAGGTTGGAGGGGTCCGAAATTTGGAGCTGAGGAGATTGGACTGGATCCTTGAGGGGCTGGGGAGCCATGGGAGGTGTTTGAACAAGAGAGTTTGATTTGCCCACATGTGTGGCTCTGGTTGAACTACAACTCAAGCACCAAGAGGTCGCCGGTTGGGTTCCTGATCAGGGCACATGCCCAGGTTGCAGGCCAAATAAATCCCCAGTGGGGGGCATGCAGTGGGAGGCAGCCAGTCTATGTTTTCGCTCATGGATATTTGCATCTCCCTCTCCCTTACTCTCTCTCTAAAGTCAGTAAAGGAAAAATAAAATTTTTTTAAAAGAGAGGCTTGTTTGTGCAGAAGCTGTTCAGATATGCCAAAACCTAATGTTGGGACCACCGGGAGGGTGGAAGTGTTATGATGGGCCCCTGTCTTCCGGGGCTACCGTGGGAACCGGAAAAGGCATAGCAAACCAGAAAGAACAGATGACTGAACCTCTTCCAGTTGCAGACTGCAAATCCCAAGAGGCTTCGGGGGCGCAGCCTCCGCCTACTTCCGGATTTTCCTGCCCTATCGCTTCCAAGTCTCGGGCGGGGTTTTGCTCCCTCAACCGAACTTGACTGCTAAAAGAGGAGGCGTGACGACCAATGGGCGCGTGATTTATCCGTATCTGGCCAGTGGGAGCGCGCAGGGACCGCATATCCTGGGGGCGGGGCTAGGAGGCGGGCCAATGACGGGAGGGCGACGGCGCCATCAAGGTGGGCTGTACGGTGGCTGGAAGTTACTGTGCGGCGGCGGCTAAGAAAGCAGCTGTGGTGGCAGCGGTGGAGGCTGAGGCAGTAGCTGAGGTGGTGACGGAGGAAGCAGAAGATGGTAAGGAAGGCCGCCAGGCCTGTACTCCCCCTTCGATCGACAAAATGGCGCCGCAGGCCCACCCACCTCCAGTAGTGCCCGAATCCCCCACCTCCCTGCCAGGCCCCTCAGGCTGGACCCCGCCCCTCTCTGACCTATGACCTTCGACCCCTGGATCCTGCTGTGAGCTTCCTGCTGACCCCGCCCTGTCTTCCCCGACCCCTGACCCCACCTAGGATTCTAGGCCCTGATACCTCATTCATTTCCGGGTCCCGGTTCTCCTGGAAATTGCTTGGGGTGGGGATGAGTTCCTCCGAGACCCCCAGTTCTGGCCTCGTGCTCGGCATGCCGGGTCTGGGCCTCTCCTGTTCAGGAGGGTTTGGGAGGCGGTCTGGGCATCGAGGCGGGGGAGGGGGCTTGACATCGTGACATGCGGGGTTTTGTCGCCAGAGGAAGTGCGACATCGCGGACTGCCCCGGTCTCCTAGAGTCCTGATCTCACTCCCACCATTTAGGGCCCCGACCTGCCCTTAAAAGGGGCAACTTCATCTCTCCGATCCCTAGACCCCTTCTCTGGTAAATGTGAATAGTAATAGTCCAAACCTCATAGGGTTATGACAGATTAGGGAACTGACGTCGTAAAGGGTTAACAGATAAGCTGGGTGACTTGGGGCGGGTGACAGTCTCCCACCTGTCTTCTCATTTTGAAGTGGGGATAATGCCACCTGGTAGTTGGGAGTTTAAAATCCCCTTTGGGCCACTTGCTCATCCTGGGATTTGGGTGTAGTGATTCTTTGGGGTTTGGTGCCCCAACCTGTAAAGTGGAATGGTAAACCAGCTTCAGAGTTGGGCTGAAGCCCGCCCCCCTCACCTACCGTTATTGGCATCCCCAGGTTTGGCAGGGGTGATGGAAGTTTTTGTCTGGATATGTCAAAACCTCAGGGTCCCAGCCCACAAATCAGTACTTGGGATGTGGTGGGGGATGGGTAAAAGACTTCTGTCAGAAAGGAGATGGGAAAGTGGGTTCCTAGAGTGTGGGTACTCAAGCCTGGTTGTTTTGATTCATCCCTGCAACCTCATCATCCACACCCAGTCCATGAGAGGGCTCTGTGGGCTCTGCCTCCAGAACACATCCTGAATCCGTCCATGTGTCTCCACCCTGGTCTAGGCACTGCCATCTCCTACCTCGTTGCTTGCCCCAGGCTCCTCCCTAGTGTTCTTGCCTTCATCCTGCCTCCTCTCCCCCCCGCAATTTGTAATTTACCTGGAATCAGGGAATTTTTAAAGATGTAAATCAGATGATAATACTTTCTAATTTACAAAATACTCCAGCCTGGCTGGTGTGGCTCAGTGGATTGAGCATCATCCCATGAACTGAGAGGTCCCGGTTCAATTCCTGGTCAGGGCATATGCCTGGGTTGCAGGCTCGATCCCCAGTAGGGGGTGTGCAGGAGGCAGCCGATCAATGTTTCTCTCTCACATTGATGTTTCTATCTTTCCCTTCCTCTCTCTCTAAAAAAAACCCAATAAAAACATATTTAAAAAATATATTCCAGGGGCTTCCTTTTGTAACCCAAATGAAGACCTAGCACCCAAGGTCCCTGCCCACCTTTATGACCTCACCTTCACTCTGTACTCTTCCCTACCTGAGCTCCAGCCACACTGGCCTTGTTTTCACATCCTCACACTGCAAGTTCCTACCATCCCTTGTGCCTTTGCACATGCTGTTCCTGCTTGAAATGTTCTTGTGTGAGCATTTGTGATTGTGACCTCAATGTCTCTCCTCTCTTAAGCACACCACCTCTTTTCCTCATTTTGCTTTGGTTGGGTCACTGTTGGGCTGCCCAAAAGGGGACTGACACACGGATACTCAAGTGAGTGCTGAGGCAGTGGATGGCTTTTGGACCCCGCTGTGGCTAGGATTTGTCTGGCTGAGATGAGGATTTTTCCCTCATCTCAGGCCTTGTTTTCCTGCTTAGCTGACAGAAAGTACAGGCAGAATCCTGTCTTCATACATTTGCACAAATGCACTAATGCTTACAGGTGCCTTCTAGGGAGCTCTGTGCAAAGCTGTTTCCCTGTGTTGTTTATTGAGGCTCAGAACAACCCTGGGTGGGGGCCTTGTTGTGACCTCCTAGTTCACCAAAGAGGCTGCCAGGCTGTGAGGTCACACAGCCAGGGAGGAGCCCAGCCAGTATTGAGTGCAGTTCTGAGGCTCCCAAACCTCTCACCACTCTGCTGCCGGCCCATTGTGAGCCCCATCAGGCCCACAGTGGAGTTAGCCCTGCCTTGCCCTCTGCCCTTAGGGAGGTGCCAGTCCAATGAGGGAGGTGGACATATAAACAGATGACCTCCTTAGGGTATGAGTACAGCTCTGGCAGAGGCCCCGGAGGTGTGTGGGGAGGGAAGAGGTAGAGGAAGTTGTTGAGCTAGGTAGAGAGGTTGGCAGGTATTTCCCACATGAAGAAAAGAGGAGCATTCCTGGATGGTGGCACCGTGTGGGCTGAAGATGTGTGTGACAAGAGGCCAGTGAGGACCAAGCCCAGCCAGAGCTGTAGAGGGCTAGAGGACTTAGAGCTGGGACAGGGACCCCTCCTCATGATTTAGGTCCGGGTGCTTGTATCATTGCTTCTGGGCAGCCCTCCCTGCCCCCCCCCCCGCACCCCCCCGAAGACAAGCAGACCTCTCCACTGTCTTGGGCCTCACACAGCATCTCAGGGTACCCTGTCCTCAGGGCCATTTTGAATTTACTGTGCAGCTCTTTGGTCCATACCTACGTCCCCTGCATTGGGTGCTTCTAGGGCCAAGAGCAGGTCTGTTGTGCCCTCTCAGTACCCTGGTACCTGGCGTGGGCCTGCCACATAGTAGGGGCTGGAGAAAGCCTGGTCTGGCTAGGTAAAGCTGGCCCCATAGTCTCAGGCCAAGTTGGGACAGGAGTCCTGGGTCAGGGAAGGCAGGGTTGAGGGGCTTTGAAGTGGCTTTGGAGGAGTAGGTCACCCAGATGGGAGAAGCACCTCCTGGGTGGAAGCGGGACGTCTGTCCACTTTCCAGCATCCCTGGCCTGCCTGTCCCACCAAAGTGTCACTGGGGCTACCCCAGAGGTGAGGACACCTGCTCCTGACTACTCCAGACAGTGGTGGCAGATCACCTGAACAGCAGCTTCCCCAAGGGTGCAGCACCTAGGCTCAGGCATGGGGATGGACAGCCCCTAACATAGCCTCTTAGGGCTCTGAGCCAGCTGGATTTCAGACAGGGAAACTGAGCCACTGGCATGTCACATAACAGGAGCTTGGCCTCTGAGGCTGGGCAAACCTGAATTCAAATCGCCTACCTCGTTTTCTTGTTGGGTACAGATGATCTCAGATGAGTGTCATGTGACCTTTCTGTCTCAGTTTCCTCATCCTTATGATAGAGTGATTTCTGATCAGGAAGCTCCTGGCCCAGGACAGGCCATGTGGGAAATCCCTTCCTGGCTGTCCGACTGCAGGCATGATGACAGTGTTGCACTTCTGCTCTGCTGGGAAGTCATTCCCTGCCCACAGCTCTTGGCCTTTATTCCTCATCTTGAACCCCCATGCTCTTGTGCCTCAGTTTCTTGAGGTAGACATGGTTCCCATTGGCCTTTATTTGTGCATCTTGTGGCTGAGTCTCATCCCTCCTGTGCCCCAGAGTCAAGGTCCTCCTGCTCCAGGGCTCTTGCCTTTGCTTATCCCGCTGACCCCAGAGTGTCAGGGACAAAGGACTTTTCAAGAGTTGGGCTATAAATGAATACTGTTGCTGACTCCCCAGCACCTTGTGGGCCTGAGACTAAGGTGTTGAGCCTCTGCCCCAGGCAGCAGGTGGCAGGAGGAGCATCTTGCTGTCTCTGAGTCTCTGACTTTCACCCTGGGAGGCCTCCCCCCTTCATTGGGCAGCCTTTGGGTGTAGGTACCTCAGGAGCAGTCCCTGAGCTAACCCTGGTTCATACAGTGCTTTAGGAAAAGTCTGGCTAACTCTAAAAACCCGATGCTGACACATTGAAATTGGATTTCTGAGTTTTCTTGGAATTTGGAAGCCAGTCAACCCTGAGCTCCCAGTACTGTGTCGTGGCAGCCCGTGTCCCATCCACCCTGTCCCCTTCACCTAGGCTCCTAGTCACCACCCCCATGGGGTTTGTGGGGTTTCTTAGGGTGGACAAGCCATTCTCCTTCTGGATGTCTATTAAAGGTGAATAAACAGAGACAAGACTGGGAGTTTAATATTCAACAAGCATAGAGGACAGATCTGCAGTCAGACGAGCCTGCTCTGACTCCCAACCCAGCTGCTTGCTTCTAGTGTGACTTTAAACAAATGGCCTGGGCTCTTTGAGTCTCAGTTTCCCCGCCTCTTGCTGGGTTACAGGGCTGTTTTGGGGACCCCAAGACAGAATGTGCACTTCCCTTGGGGTTGGCTACTTATTTCTGGTCATAACAGTGTACACATCACATGGCCAACTCAAGCATGTGTTCCAGGAAACTTAGAATAGAAAGAAGAAAACTGGAAGTCACCTGGAAGCCCCATCTACCACTACAGGTGCTCCAGGGCTGGCCCTTTGCTGGGTTTATCACTTAACACCTTCTCTGTCTTTTAGGCAGATTTTTTGAAAGGACTGCCCGTCTACAACAAAAGCAATTTTAGTCGATTTCATGCCGATTCTGTGTGTAAAGCCTCGGTGAGTATGGGTTCAGGGAGCTGTGGGGGAGAAGGGTCTGGGGGTGATTTGCACCACCTCCATCAGCATCTCACTGAGAACAGAGGCTGATGTTTAAGCCTAGCCTCACCTAAGATTTTCGTGCATTTTCTGATCTGTGTTGGAGGGTGGGTACTGAGTGAAGGACTGAGGGGATCCTAGTCAGCTCACACTCCTAACCCACCTCTTCTGGACCCTCCCACAGAATCGACGCCCCTCAGTCTACCTGCCCACGCGGGAGTATCCATCTGAACAGAGTAAGTGGACTGTGTCACTCTGTCTTGTCCAGGCTGCTAAGGGGAAAGGTTGGAAGTTGGTTCAGGAAGTGCCTTGTGGGACACTGGTTAGCTCCTAGCCCTTGGGAACAGTGGGAAGTGTGGCTTTCTCCATAATCCTCCTCATTCCACATGCTGAGCCCCAGTTGGCCCTCATCTACCGTTCACTGGCCCTCTCCTCATCACCTGGCATCAAGTCAGGTGCCCCCTGTTAGCTCCATGACACCCTGAAATGAGTACTGTGGGACAGGGACCCAGCCCAACCTGGGGTGGGTGGCATGGGGAGGGGTTATCCAGGTTTAGGGACCTGCTGCTTGGAAAGGCCCAGAGCC
Organism: Molossus molossus; assembly: GCF_014108415.1. NCBI lineage: Eukaryota > Metazoa > Chordata > Mammalia > Chiroptera > Molossidae > Molossus > Molossus molossus. The sequence goes on along the minus strand of NW_023425377.1, from coordinate 67,542,673 downwards.
TACAGAGCAGAAGGTTATCATGGCCATAGTGTTTTGTTGTATTTTACTATGATGATGATGATTTTTTTCATGGCAGAAGCCCTGAGGCAGCTACTTCTTTTTTTTTTTTTCCTTATTGATTTTAGAGAGAGAGGAAGGGAGAGGGAGAGAGAGATACAAACATTGATGAGAGAGAACTTGGATTGGCCGCCTCCTTCATGTCCCCCATTGGGGATCAGACCCACAACCTGGGCATGTGCCCTGACTAGGAATTGAACCAGTGACTTCTTGGTGCATGGGTCGACACTCAACCACTGAGCCACAATAGCTGGGCCATAGTGTTTTATTTTAATCATGAAAAAGAATCCACATGGACCCTGCTGGATAGCTTCTGTGGTTGCTGGGGCTCAGCTATGTAGAATAGTGCTTCTGTTTGGCCTGGGAAGACACGTGTGAGCCTGCATGCCAGAGTTCCTCTCCAGCCGTAGGGTAGAAACACGAATGCAGTAGTTAATTCTGCATTTCTTAGAAGAAGGGACCCCAAAGCAGCTGGTTCAGGCCCGTGGTAGTGGATGTGGGCTCAGGATGGAAAACCCTGGGCTTCCTGAAATCTCCTAGGTTGGGGTACTGACTTGAGTCCCAGAAAGTCCACTCAGGGCAGGCACGACCCGGCGGCCAAGGAGGGATGAGCAATGTCCTGGAGGGGCAATGCTGGCCAGGAGGGAGGCTGGGCCATCTGCTATCATCTCCCTGCAGCTTCTTCCTGCAACTTTGTCCTTCCTCTTTCTTTCTCAGTCATTGTGACAGAAAAAACAAACATTCTTTTGCGCTACCTACATCAGCAATGGGACAAAAAGGTAAGGCATGTGGGCTATGGGTGCTGGGACTCAGGGGGAACACAGTGCCCAATACAGGGGTTCTGAGTCGGGGAAGGACATGGGTCTGGGAGACGGGAGATACAAGTTGGGTCTTGAGGGCTGAACGTGAGTTTCATAGGCGATTCAGGAAAGGGAAGAGTTTCAGAGGAGGGAATGGCTGTGCAAAGGCCAGAGAGCTCTGGTGCTCGGATGGGCAGGGCCTGGCCAGCCGTACCAAGGCTCAAGCACCTCCAAGGCCCAGCTTTCACAGCCTGCAAGCCAGCACAGCCCTGGTGGCAGATGGACCAGTGATTATCTGGATTCCTTGTTCAGTGGCAAAAACATACATGTGATTAAAATCCAGGCAAAATCCCTGGCCGATGTGGTTCAGTGGTAGAGCACCGGCCTCAGACTGTAGGGTCTCAGGTTCAATTCCTGGTCAAGGGCATGTACCTGGGTTGCAGATTCCATCCCTGGTCCCAGTTGGGGCATGTGTGGGAGGCAGCCAATTGATGTGTCTCTCTCACATAGATGTTTCTCTCTCTCTCCCTACCTCCTTCCTACTCTCTAAAAAAAATCATTGGAGCCCTGGCCGGTTTAACTCAGCGGTTGGAGCATTGGCCTGCGGACCAGAGAGTCCCGGGTTTGGTTCCCGCTAGGGGTACGTACCAAAAAAAAATCATTGGAAAAAATATCCTCAAGTGAGGATTAACAACAAAACTATCCAGGGATACAAGAGGGTGTGACTGCCATGAAGTCATTGCCCCTCTCCTCCCCCCAAGAGGCTGCCTTTTTAACATACAGGACATTTTTCTCTTTCTTTATTGAAAATCTCTACATGTTGTTCTATAAGCTCAGTTTGTTTTCTCGCCTAACATTGAACATATGACAGCAGCCTGCTCTGGGCAAGTCTGAAGGGGGATCCATGATGAAGTGACTCCTTAGAAAACTTGAGCTCCTGGCCCACACTGGCCCCTTCCTCAGGCCTTAGTTCTAGAAAGGGAGGAAAGGAATTTTTCCCAAACTGGGGCCACTTGCCTCTTATGTGGCAATGCATAAGCCTCCCCAGGAACTAATGAGGGCCCTTTGTGCTTCAGCAGAGTGCATCACTCCCCTGAGCGTTTTGGGCCATGTGTGGGTCCTTGTGAGCCATGGTGACTTTGCAGTGCTCATTACAGGCCTGCAGCCCCAGGGGACTATGGCTTAGTGGGGCAGGTCCAGTGATGGGAGGGGCTGCCCAGCCAGGGGCCCTGAGTTTACTGCCCTTCTGGAAGCCCAGCTTTGTGACCCCTGCAATAGGATTTGGAGAGGTCACCTAAGTGAAGTACTTTTTTTAAAAATAATTTTTCTTTAACTGATTAAATTTTATTTTGCTTTATTGATTTTTTTTGTTGTTAGAGAGAAAGGAAGGGGGGTGAGGAGAGAGAGAAACAGTGATGAGAGAGAACATCGATTGGCCGCCTCCTGCATGCCCCCCACTGGGGATTTGGCCCACAACCTGGGCATGTGCCCTGACCAGGAATCACACTGGTGACCTCTTGGTGTATGGGTCGACACTCAACCACTGAGCCATACCGGCCAGGCTTCTTTATTGAATTTAAATCCTTACCCAAGGATATTTTCCTTTTTTTATTTATTTTTTTATCCTCACCCAAGGACATTTTTCCATTTTTTTGTTCAGATAGAGCAGGAGGGAGAAAGAGGAAGAGAGAGAGAGAAACATCAACGTGAAAGGGACACATCGAGTAGCTGCCACCTGCACAACCCAACCAGGGCCGGGGACAAACTGCAACTGAGGTACATGCCCTTAGTGGGAACCGAACCTGGGTCTCTCTGGACCGCAGGCTGATGCTCTAACTGCTGAGCCAAACCGGCTAGGGCAGGATATTTTTCTAATTATCTCCAGACAAAGTGGGAAGGAGAGAGAGAGGGAGAGAGAGAAAAACATCAACACGAGAGGGACACATTGACTGGTTGCCTCCCACACCACTCTGATCAGGGCTGGGGGCACAAACTGCAACCAAGGTACGTGCCCTTGGCCGGAACTGAACCCGAGACTGGTCTGCGAGCTGACACTCTACTGCTGAGCCACAACGGCTGGGCTTCTTTCTTGATTTTAAAGAGAGGGGAAGGGAAAGGGAGAGAGATAGAGACATTGATGAGAGAAAACAGCGATTGGCTGCCTCCTGCATGCTCCCCACTGAGGATTGGGCCCACAACCTAGTCATGTGCCCTGACTGGGAATCGAACTGGCGACCTCGTGGTGCATGGGTTGACCCTCAACCACTGAGCCACACCAGCCAGGCTAAGTGAAGTCTTAATAGCCCTTCTCCTTCCCTGCCTCCTAGAACGCTGCCAAGAAGAGAGACCAGGAGCAAGTGGACCTCGAGGGCGAGAGCTCAGCGCCTCCCCGCAAGGTCGCACGGACCGACAGCCCAGACATGCACGAGGACACTTAAGACTCATGGTCCCCCATAGGTGCCTCCTGTCTTGTCTGCTCCTCACCCGTCTGCCATGTGTAAGCACCCTGCCCGCCCACCCACCCACACCCTGCCATGCACACCACTTTCAACCTCATAGGAGCCGATGTATTTATTTTCCTTGAGTCTTTATTTATGCTGTAAAATGTACCGAGCGATGGTTTATAGGGGACATCAGACCCAGTAGAGTGATGTTGGTAGAAGCTTCTTTAAAACATTGTTATTCATCACCCTACCCCACCCCAGATCCTTTCCTCCTGTTCCCCAGTCCTCCTCTGGAGAAACCAGAGTGTCTTCGAGTGTCTAGAGATGAGCCCTGCTGCAGCTGGGTGACAGGGGTGGGGCCCTTCTCCCTACTTCCATCCACTGGTCCGGCCTTAAAGACTTGGCCTCGACTCTAATTCCACCGGGATCTATTCCATGCCTGGACCCTGCCCTGAGAGTACGTCATGGGGAGAAGTCAGCCCTTTCGGATCTTTCTCTTAAGTCATTTTATCATGGACTGGTGCGTGCTCCGTGTCCACCCCAATAAAAGGATCTTTCCTACTTGATCTTGCGTCTTTGCTCCACGTGCCTCAGCCCCAGAGGATGGAGCTACTGAGAGTTGTCCCATCATCACCAAGAGGAACCAAGAGGGGCCCCTATGAGCTGGGGCTTCAAGACCTGCTCAGAGCCAAGACCTTCCTGGACCCGCCCTTCTGCTTCACCTGCCAAGTGTCCCTGAGGATCAGGACACCCCCGAAAGACAGTCCACGCCACTAAGGACAGAGCTGTGGTGGACCCTACACCCAGGACATTGACAAGCAGGGTGGTACGCCCACCAGCCACTGTGGAGACAGCCTAGGAGCCCCTGGCACATGGAATGCAGTGGAAGTAGGGGGCATTCAGGCCCCAGGTAGAAGGTTTGAGGCCCTGAGCACTGGGCCCAGGGCCCGGGGTAAGGCTGCTTCTACCTCCACCAGCCCTGAATGGGGGCTGTGGTATTAGAGGGTAGTGAGGGGTTGGGCCAAGGAGCTGGAGGGGTACTGGCCCTATTATCCTCATTGGAGGGTCCTTCCTAAGCCACATTGCTTGGGCCTGGGCTGTCTAGCCACCACCCTGAGAGGACGGTTCCAGGATAGGCCACCCACTGTGTTGGGGCCAAGAGGTTTTGCCTCCCAGCTCCGGGTGGCATTCATACCATGAGCTCAGTGTTCATGACTGTGGTCACAAGTCAGGTGCTTAGGAAATGCAAGCTTGGCAGCTGTGCAGAGGTGGCTGAGACCCTGGAGGCTGTCTGACCCACTAAGAATCCATGCACAGGCACATGGCAATGCTGATAGTGACTGCGAAGCTAGTGGGATGTCAGCTTCAAAGCCATGGGGCAGAGCAGGAGCAGGCGGCACCTGCACTCTTACCTCCCTGGCCCTGATTCTCCTTTGCATCGTGCCAGTGCCATCTGTAGTAGGGTCCCATGGCCATGCCACACCCAGACCTCTTGGGTGCAGGCCCCTTAGCTGGTCTCCGTCTACTCCTCCTGCCTTTAGGTCCGCCCTTACTCTGCTCCCCCAAACACCAAACTGCCTTCCCACACCTCTGTGCCTTTGCACAGGCTGCTCTCCTGCCTCCAGTGAACCCCGATTTCTTTCATGGCCCTCCACAGTGCCCCTTCTTTACACGGGCTCACCCAGCCCTGGGGTGGGGCCCATTTGGTCTCATAGACTTTGGATGTGGAGATGGTTGAGGTGTGAAGAGGCCATATCCATCCCCAATCACATAGGGAAGTCACAGTGACGGGTGTGACAGCTATCCCACAGTGGGACATCCTAGCCACTTCCCAACTCCACCCTGTCTGTCCAGGATCTCCAAAATGCACCATCCCCTCAACTTTTCACCTTGGGAGCAAGATGCCTTCCAATTTTCATGTCCCAAGTTCTTTCCACCTCTCCTGGCTCCTCAAATGGCAGCCTGGGAGAGGGGTGTCCAGGAAGTGCAGATGATAAAGGGGACAATGTCACCTGTCACCCTGCAGGGCTGCAGCTGACTCAGGACCCAGGCCCAGCACCCTTTGAGATTTCTTCTTGTTTAGGAGGCTGAAGATACGGCAGGCTTGAGGCTCAGTAGCTCCTCCCATGGGCCTGGAGTCAGCCCCCAAATGTGGGCCGTCTCAGGTGGTACAGTCTGGAGTTTTCCATGTGGCCTCCAGACCCACTTTTTAGGAGGAGGCACCAAGGTTGCAAGATAGGAGGTACATCAATCTCAGGCTCACCAAGCTCCGAGAGTCAGTGTGAACCTCAAGCCACTGGGCCCCCTGAACTCCATTTCCATTGCTCCATTTTCAGGCACTGTTGAAATATACTTTTTATTGCAATTCTGCCGTTTTACAAAAATATGACAAAATAAATTAAAAACATAAATAATCACCTGTTCTGTGTTTTCTGTTGTTTTGGGGGAGTTTCAGTTCCCCCATCCTAGTCAAAAGGAAAACGGCAGATAGGGGGGCCAGGCTGTTACCCCAGGAGGGGGAGGCCAATACTGGGGGCTGAGGGGGCTAAAGCATGTCTTCTGGGAGGTGGCTGCCCATTGGTGACTGCTATTGCATGAGAACAGGAAGGCAGGGCGCCAGGTAGAGCTAGTGCCAGCCACTGGGCCAGCACAGAGCCTGGGGGCTGGGGCTGGGAGAGGCCACGGGGGACTCGGGGGCCTCAGAGGATGGTGGCAGAGGTGGAGGTGCAAGGCTATAGAAGCTGGCATCCCCTGGCAGGGGCTGGGGGGTGGGTGGGGGCCCAGCCAGGGCACAGGGTGGGCACTCTGCATTGGCAGTAGGGGCCTGGTGGGGGGCAGTGCCTTCACCCCCACAGCTCCAAGGCCCATCCCACTGCCAACAGCCAGTGGGTGGTGTCGGGGGCCTGGGCAGAGGTGTTGGTGTTGGTGGCAAAGGGCTCCGGCTGCTGCGGGTGCGAAGGACTGGGGCCAGCGCTGTCCCTGCGGAGGTGAGAGGGGCTGTTCCGGAGGATGCCGCCCCACAGTCACTGGACCCCACTCAGAACCCTGCCTGCCACTCCCTCCTAGCTTCTAGGCACATCAAGGCCTTATTGCTTCTGATCAGTTTTGGGGTATACCCTCTACCTGCAGCACTGTACCATTCCCCCCTGGGGAAAGGTCAATCTCAGGAAGTCCCTCTAACTTCACACCTAAGTTCCTGGTCCTGCAACTTCCAACTCATGGGCTCCCTGGTAATGGGCTGCTGGACTCCTAGCTGGGGTCGGAACAAGTGAAGGAGAGGCCAGGAGGTGAGGCCCGTGTCTCTGCTCAGCCTGCGGCCAAGCTTCCTGGTTGGGCAGCTTCAGACCCTGCCTCAGGAAGGCCTCCTTGAACACTGGGTTTCAGGGTGGGGACTTGCATAGAGGCCTGGGGGGTCCAGTTCCCCCCAGAGTGAGCTGGGTGTAGAGACTCATGGGGGCAGGAGAGGCTTGGCCAGGTGGTGAAGGGGCCTCCCTCATCTCTACTGGCACTGGAGATGGTGGGCTGGGTGCCCAGGGAGGGCACTAGGACAGGGGCTTTGGCATCCCTCCCTGGGGTGAGGAGGGTCAGGCACAGGGCTCCAGGCACTGGAGGGTCCTGGAAAGACTGAGTAGTCTTTACTGAGAGGATTCAGGTACCAAGGATCCAGGTCCCCTACTGGTATCAGAGCCTGGGTCTCTTCTGTCCCCTTCAGCCGCTCTCCCCCAGCCTAGCTACCCCACCATACCCCCAGATCCCAGCCCAGGGTCCCCACCCCCGAGTTAAAGCTTGTGACCTGAGCCTTCCTCTTCCAGCCGGAGGGCGTCTGACTCCTCAGCCGCAGCCTCATCCACAGGCCCACTGCGCTGGGCCCGGCCACCGCTGCCACTGCCGCCGCCAGAGGTCCCATCCAGCCGGACCTGCCCGCCCGCCCCATTGGCCCCAGCTTCCGCCCGGGCCCCGCTGCCAAAGGGGAAGAGCTTGCTGGCGTGGAAGGCCTTGGGTGGCGAGTGGCTGCGCTCAGGGTCCCGCCGGGTCTCAGGTGACTTGAGGAACTTGAAGCTGAGGAAGGCTGGCAGGCGGGTATCGCTGCCTGTGGGTGACTGAGCAGGGGTTGGCCGAGTGGCGGGGCCGGGCCCCGTGCCTGCTATTGAGGATGTGGCCCCTGATGATAAAAACTTTCCCTGCAGCGGGATGATCTGCTTCAGCTTCATGACATTGTTAGGTGCCAACAGGGACCCTGGGCGCTTGGGCCGCTCTGAACCATGGCCACCCACCCCGCTGCCCTTGGCCTTGGCTGAGGCCTTCTCAGGGGCAGCGGGGTCCAGCCCGGAGCCCTCGGACCGGGTTTCCTCCCGGCTGCTTGTGTCACGCTCCCTCCGGGCATGGTGCTCTGCGTGGCGCTGGCGCTCCTCCTCCTCCCGTCGCCGCCGCTGCTGCTGCTGGTAACGATGCTGGGCCTGGCGCTCGTGTCTCTGCAATCAGAGTGGGCTGTTAGAGGAACTGGGAAGAAAGAGTGTGTGAGCTCTCTGCAGAAGTGGGGAAAGATCTAAACACTCATTGGGGGGTGCTCATTGCATCTCTTTTCCCATACCGGTGCTTTCTGAAAATTGAGAAAAGAACATTTACTGGCCACCAACTGTCTCTAGCCACGTGCCAGACACCATCTTATGAATTGGGAGACAAATATTGGGCCTCAGTAGTCCTCTGCTTTCTGAAAAACCAGCCAGAGACAGAGCCATGACTAGCATAGACCAGAGACAAATATTGGGCCTCAGTAGTCCTCTGCTTTCTGAAAAACCAGCCAGAGACAGAGCCATGACTAGCATAGACCAGAGACAACAGCGGCCAGAGCAGTTGCCACATGTGGCTTTGTCAGTGTCAATTCAAGTGTGCGTTGGCCACCTGTTCTGAGGGGTTACATCGGCAGCATAGACACAAGAAACTTCATCACCATGGGGAGCTCCGTGGATTGGTCCTGGAGAGCTCCAAGGGTTGGTGCCCATGAGCTCATTGACCCACTCCGAAGCTTTCTGAGGAATGTGGCAGAGGCTGGGCTTCTAGGAAGCATCAGCTGTGCCCCTGACCCTGAATGGGATGTTGCTGGACAAGCTGGTGGTGACTGAATGTTCAGAGTGCCAGCCTGGTGTTGGATGCCTCCAGGATTCCAGAAGGGACCAAGTCCATCTGGAATACTATTACACCAGGCTCTGCACACTTCCCTTCCTACTAAGGCCATGGCCACCAGCCAGGCAAGGAGATGGCCCAATGAGCAGAGGAGGTAAACAGAGCCCAGCCCCATCCTGAGTACCTTGAATGCCTCCCGGCGCTGGTACTCGAGCTTGGCCATCTCCTCAGCCACCCACCCTGGGATGTCAGGGATGGCCACATGGATGAGGTACTTGAGAAGCAGAGCAAAGTGCTGAGATGACAAAGGAAGAGGTTGGAGGCTGCAGACTTGGGGATGCCTGCCAGCCACCCAGCTTCCTTGCCCACTTGCTTGGCATTCTCGTCTGGCCACCAGCCCTACCTCAAGCACCACCACGGACACAATGGCCGCCTCAGGACTGAGCCAGGGGAAGAGGCGCTGCAGCTGCCCACACTGGCCGATGAGATAGCAGTTGACTACGATTGCCAGGACACCCATGGCCTCCATCACCTTCTGCAGGGGGACACGGTGGGGCTCAGGTGGAGTCAGCCCTCCTCTCTGGGCCTTGTGCTTTTTCCTGGTGCACCCCATCTCCCTGTGCACCTCAGCTTGGAGCCCTTGGCCCTCCCACACCTGCCACTGGCCGATGCTCTCGACCCGCTGCCCAAAGGGCCGTTGTAGCCCGGTGCACAGCTTGAGGGCATCGCTGCGGATCTCAATGAGGTTGTTGACCAGGGCACACAGCGCAGCCAGGGGAAAGGCAGATGAGAAGAGTACGACGTAGCCAAACTGCACGAACATCTCCTGGTAGTCCTGGAACGTGTCCTGCGGGTGGGCGCCTGCTCAGACCAGGACACCTCCTCCTTTAGACTACCTTACTCTGTCAAACCCACCTCCCTCAGATGATCCCATATGAACCCAGAGCCTCCCCCTCTGGCAGGCTCCTGATTACATCAAGGGCCCCATTATTTCCCTGCACCTCCACCATCAGACTGTGCACCCGCCCCTCTGAGGGCCCTACCTCCACCCTCAGACACCTGCCTTACCTCGTACTTCTTCATACAGCTTTCAAGCTCAGCCTGGGTGAGCTGGGGTGAGTGCTCCTCCTCAGGCGGGTCGATCCAAGATGACCGATTCTGCCGCCGCTGCTTCCGAGCCAAGTTGCCTGAGCTGGTCTCCAGCTCTGGGCTCCCGTCTGGCCCCTGGTCGCGGCCCTCTCCCCCAGCCCGGCGGAGCAGGACAGCTGGGGGTTCCCGCTCAGGGATGCCAGGAGCCCCCTCCACCTCATCATCCTCCTCGGTTAGTGTGAACATGCCTGGCTCCAGCCCCTTCTCCACCATTGTGGGGCTCCCCTCCTCTAGGAGGGCCTCTGGACTTGGGCCAGGTCGATGTCGCCCGATCCCCCGCTCAGCAAAGCTGACCTTTTTTAGACGGAGCCCGCAGTCCAGGAGGCCGCCCTCCTCATCCTCTTCCTCCTCCTCGTCTTCATCCTCTTCCTCGTCTTCCTCATCCTCCTCGTCCTCCTCCTCCTTGCCCCCTCTCAACTCATTCCCTACCTCCCCACCTTCCCCCGTGGGCCGCTGTTCCACTGTGGCCTCCTCCTCCTCCTCGGGTGCCCCGCAGCCCCCGCTGAGACACCTGCGGCCCCCTCCACCACCACTGCTGCCACCCTCTTCAGCCTGGGGTTCAAGGTGGTAGGGTGCAGGGCGCCGAAGGCTGAGCAGGCCAAGCAGGGCCTGGGCCAGCTCCCAAGCGGCCCGCAGGCTGAGCTCGCCTCGGCCCAGCCGCCGGTACAGGTGTGGCTGTAGGACCTCACGCACATTTTGTAGAAACTGGCGGGTGATCAGCAAAGTAGCCAGCATCTGGGGGCAGAAAAGGGGCAAAGAGAGGCTGCGTGGGGAGCAGGCAGGGCCCTGGGCATCAGGACAGGCTACTGGGATGGGGCTCCTGCCCTCCCAGAGCACATTTCCAGAAACCCCCTCTGAACCCAGTTCCTAACCCTGCCATTTTGGATGACCTTGGACAGAGTCCCCAGCCTCTGCAGCCTCTGTCACCGTTCACCTGCCACCCACCACAGCCCGACAAGCCACAGTGCTCCTAGCCAACTTTGATGCGGGCTTGGGGCCACCCTGCTTACAGCAACACCTTACAGCCAGTGCCTGGGGGCCTTGAGGGGCCCCTGCCATCTGCACCACACCAGAGGAGCCCCATCCCCTCACAGCATGCATTCCCAGCTTGTTGTGAGGCCCCCAGCACCGCCACACTGCCTGCCCCAGCGAAGCCCCTCAGGCTCGCCACCTGCCCATACTTTGGCCCGAGCCCTGGAGGGAGAGGAGGAGCAGGTAGAACCGCAGGGCCATGAGCGGGGCCAGCACCGCTTGAAGCTGCCGCTCGAGGCTCTGGGACAGGGACAGGACGAGCAGGAGCTGTGAAGGGGACCGATGGACAGGCAGACGGACAGATGGGGTGGGGGAGACAGAGAGAGGACACACAGATGGACGGATGGACAAAAAGGAGAAAAGGATGGAGGAGGGGGAAAGGGCTGGAGAACCCATGGACCCCTTGGGGCCAGGCCGGGCCTCCCATTGGCCACCATGGGGGTAGAGAGCGCTGCCTCGGGCCAGGGTCTCACCTCTTTCAGGCGCTCCATGTCCTTGAGGTAGAAGCCAATGTAGAAGAGGCTCAGGTAGGAATTGACAAACTGGAACTATGGGAAGCAAGCAGGTGGTCACCTTGCTGTTCAGTCCTCAGGAGTCCTGCCATGCCCCACTTGCTGGCTGCCACTCACCAGAACAACCTTGATAATGAGGTGCTTCTCGTAGGCACTCTCCAGCCGGTAATTCTCTGGGGGCCAAAGGGGCGAGTAAAGGGGTGGCCTGGGCTCCCTGTGGGCACTGAGGCCCTTCTTCCCCAGGGGCTGGGCAGCAGGAACCTCCCCTCAAAGGGCATACCCATGTCATTGAGCCATATGGCAAGTTTCTTGTAGCCCTCTGCGCTTACGCTGACCAGCAGGGCCAGCACAACCTTGGGCAGGAACCGGGCAAGACGGGGCAGCCCCTTCACACTCAGCACCAGCTCCTGCAGGGGCAGGAGGTTCATGGGTCACCCTGGCAGCTGGGCTCGGCTCAAGCTGGACCTGGATAGACTGTCACCAGGGCCAGACCAGGGCCAGGGCTGGGGACTGGAGAGTACCTGCAACTGGAAACAGCCGAGCATGAGCAGGAACACGCAGGCCAGGCAGGTGAGGCACAAGGGAACACTCACAAACAGCTGAAAGAACAGCCGCTTCCAGGGTGGATAGTAGAACTCCTCGGCCCGTGTCACCGGGCTGATGCGTCGCACACCCTGGTGGAGGGCAGGGGCCAGGCCCAGCTGAGGCAGAGAAGCTGCCCCTGCACCCCACACTCTTACCAATCCTCTGAAGTCAATTCCCTCCAACAGGCCTTTGATTTCCCAGTGCCCCCACCTGGTGTACCCTTCCTAGTCTCTCAAATCTAACTTCCCACCTTTCTCCTCTGAGTATGTAGGGCCCCTTACTTGGCACATTCTTTTTAATACTATAGATGGATTTCACACTTCCTTTCTTTGCTCCTACAGTGCTCTGAACCCCCAACCCCCATTCTTGGAGTCCTTGGACTCAGTAACCTCTGACTGACCCTGAACTGGGGTCGTGGCTCCTCCACAGCTTCCCCTGGTGAGTCCAGCGTCCCCCACTTGTAGGCCAGCTCTGCCCCCCTCCGTTTCCACTCCTCCAAGAATAGTGTTGACCAGACCACGTTGAACAGGGCAAAGACCACACAGGACACATCCTGGCTTGTCTAGGGATGGCAGAGGAGGGTTCAGCTGTTGTCCAGGCTTGCCCAGGGAAGATGGTGTTTCAGGTGCCCCAGCCCACACCTGGCCCACGCCCGACACCTGATCGGCCTCTGTGAACGTGTACAGGACAGAGCCGAAGACAGCCGGGTATACCATCGCTGATGTGTAGAAGCCCAGCCAGGCAAAGTACATGGCAATCTTCACACCAAAATAATCACAGATCTCATCTGCAGGGGTGGGTGGGTAGGAAGAGGTTCCTGGTCAGCCCTGCTTTCCTTCTGGGACTCCTGCACACCCCCTGGCCCAGGCCGCACCTAGGGGCTGGTTTTCACACACAGCCTGCACCCATGACTTCATGAGGCGGTTCAGGATGCGTTGCTCATGAACCGGGAACACTTGCTGGATGATCCCACGGGCCGCCAGCTCAGGGACTGTTGGGAGACAAGAATGGTGACCAGGGCCCTCTGCCTGTGTCTGGCCTGGCCACACCCCTCTGGCTGAAATCCAAGTCACAACTTTTTGCCTGCTCTTAAACCTACAGAGGCTCTTCCCAGGGAAGTTCTGGGTGGTGGAATATCTGATTCTCCTCCAGTATTTGGGAGGTACAGGCAGAAAAGCGTGCAGGAAACCCAGAAGGGTGGGGTCCCAGTGGGGAACCATGTTCTTAAATAAAGCCACTGGCCTGAAGTCATTGCTCTGTGTGTCTGAGGAATGGTGCAAAGTTAGCATCAGAAGGTGAACTTGCAGCTGCTGGTTTCCTGTAGGGAACTGAGGCCCAGGGCCATGCAGCAAGAGTGCTGTATGTGGTCCTATCCCTTCCTTATTCCAGACCCAGAAAAGGTTCTTGCGGATCTGCCACAGGAGGGATAAGCCCCATCCTTTGCTAAGGCCAAGCCCCTTCAGTTCATTCATTGATCTGGCTCTAGGGCCCACCCAACTCTCTGCCGCCCGATTGTTGTACCTAGGCTCCGCCCTCCTGACGTGATAGGCTATCCTCTAAGAGGCCCACCCAAGTACCCACACAGGGAAGGTGGGCCCCGCCCCACTTACTGATTGGCTGGTCCTCCAAGAAACGCAAGTTGTGCAGCGCCTCACCCTGCTTAGCTCGCAGGTTCTGAAGCCAGAAACGAATGATGCTCTGGCGCTCCTGCAGGGGACAGGGCGTGAGTACAGCGAGTAACCGCCTGCGGACTAGGGATGTGCAGGATGTGCAGGATGTGAGCTGGGGGGCCAAGCCGGCGCACCTGGGAGGTGAAGAAGCGTAGCTCACTCTCCACATTCTCATAGATAAAGTCCTCCTCGCAGGAGAAGCCTCGGGTACCCCCGCCAAACTCGGCCTTCACTGCTTTACGCAGACCCAGCTCGTCGGCCCCTCGGAGTAGGCTGCGGGAAGGCAGGAGAGGTGGATTATGGATGGGGAGACCCTGGCTCACCATCCTGGAGCTAGGGATAGTGCACTTGGCGGCCGCCTGAGTCAAACACAGAGCGGCTGGACCTTGTAGTTGGTACTTGCAAGGGAGGGGAGCTGGGTGGCAGGGTCAGCGAGAGAGGCCAGGCCCAGGGACTCGCCTCTCATATGTAGCAGTGACGAAGAAGGCATAGGCACGCGTGTGGCGGTGGTGGCGAACTTGTACTATGAGCTCAGGAATGCCCACGCGGATGTGGTTCAGCAGCCATAGCAGCGTGTGGTCATCCGTCGTATCTGCTAAGGGGCGCAGGGACTGATGACTCTTGCCAGGATGGGTCCGAGGCCTCTTACAGCCGCCCACTCAGGGGAGTCCAACTCAGGGGAGCCCCGTCTGAGCACTGTGCGGTGGGCACAGATACCTGGGAAGGTCATCAGCACGTCGCAGTTCTCTGTGGGCACTGTCTTCATCCATGCCTTGTGGGACACCAGGTATCGACCCGCTTGCAAAAGCCGCTTTCCAAAAAGCTTTTCTGGGGGGCAGGAGGGCCAGGCCGGGGTCAGGCCACTTCCTGACTAGGAGCCTGGCCTCTAGCCCTTGCCCCTGCTCACACACTCGCCAAGGCTCCTAGGAACGCAGCCTGGCTTTCAAGGCCCTGCATGCTCTGGCCTTGGCTTGTTCCCTTGCCTTCAGGTCCTCGCACCAATGGAACCCTCCTCCAGGAATATCCTTCCCCCAGGCCCTCTTACAGTTTTATTCATTCTGGAGGCCCATCTCCACCTCCAAAACCACAATTGATGGGACACTGACAGCCCTGAGTCCTCGTAGCTGGATGTGGTTCTTACCCCCATTTCACAGGTGGGGGAAACTTAGGTCCAAAGCATTTAAGTCATACGCCCAAGGTCACACAATGAAGCTGGGGTTCGAACCCACAACTGTATGATTCTGTACTCTTTGTGGAGAGGAACTCTCAAGCACATCACTGCCCGGCCACGATCCGGTAGCCCAAGGGGTGACCGGGCTCGGCCTCGAGTCTGGGCTCTCAGAGGGGCGTGTCCGTGTCTCTGCGCTGAGACCCCCGCCCGCTGCACCTTCCTGACCGCGCCCGCCCGGCCGCAGTCGCAGTGCCATGAGAGCCAGCACTCGATTGGACTCCAGACCGGAGACAGCTGACCCCAATTTCCCTCCCGGTGCAGCCGCCGCGCGCACCCCGAGCACCTGCAACTCTGACTGATGCAGCCGCCGCACACCTACCCAGAACTCCGGACGCCGGGGCTGCAGGCTCGCCCTCTGGCGGGGGCCTCTTGCCGCGCTCGCTCTCGAGGGACGTGCCCCCAGCGCCAGAGGTAGCTTCGGCCATGGCGAGGGCAGGGCAGGTCAGGGACTGCGGACGGCCAGGGCTCCGGGGGCCTGCGGGCGCATGGGGCCGGTGCAGCCGCGGAGCGCGCCAGAGGAGGAGACAAAGGCCGCGCCCGCCCGCGGCGGCCGCCGTCCCCGCGTGCCCGAGTGCTGCTTCTCGTCCCCGCCCGCGCCGAACCTCGAGTCTCCTGCTCGGCCCCGCGCACGTCGCTCTCGGGTTCTCAATTCCGCCCCAAAGGTTTTCTGGGTTTCGTTCTCGCCCGCCCACCTCGCTCTCTGGTGCTCGTTCCCGCCCGCACCGAAGGTGCATTTCCCCTCCTTGTGCCCGCCCGTGCCAGATTCTAGGTCTCGTTTCCGCCAGCCCGGGATTCTCCGCCTGAATTTCCTCATCTGAAAAGGCGTGTTTGGAATCTGATATGGGCGTGATTTGATTACAACAAGAAGTTAAGCGGGGGAGGCCTGGTCTGGGAAGATTCCAGGTATCAATAACTTCAACTACCACAGCAGAAATGTGAATAATTATAGCAGGTCTTGTCTCAGGGCCTTAGCCCATGCCCATGCCCAAGACGTCCTTCACCACCTCTTTCTCCAGTCCACCCGTGCATCCATCAGGATGTACCCTCAGAAAGGACTGGATAGAGTTGCCAGCTTCGCAAATAAAAACACAGTCCTCCCAGTTAGTTAGATATGTTAACCTGAAAATAAAAGGCCTTTCAAGTGAGAAGCAAAAAGCATTTATTTGATATCAATAAAAAAAAAAGCTATTTGGGATGGACTGGTTAGGTCAGAAGCCCAAATAGTGTTGCAAATAGGAAACAAAGACAATGGGTATTTATGAGAAAGAAAAGACAAACAATTACACCGTTAGCAAGAAGGCATTTCTATTCATGCAGGTAACACAACATAGTGATTGTTAATTCTAAATAATGTATTAAAATTTCAGTCCAGCCCTGGCTTGGAGCGGTTGAAGCATCAGCCTGCAGACCAGAGAGTCCCGGGTTCGGTTCCCGCTAGGGGCACATGCCAAAAAATAAAATAAAATAAATAAATAAAAATTATAAAATTTCAGTCCAGTAGTCATAATATCTTTCTTGTTATCTTTACAAACAGTTCTTTAGGAAACAAGTTTGCTTAGACCCAGTTCAAAGGCTGTTTTGCCCCGTTTCAACATTCTAAAGGTTTGAGGCATAAGACATGCAAAGCAGTTCCTCTGGGATGGCAGCTTTCGCTCCATTTTATTTTCATTTGTATTTTTATTTATTTTTGTTTCATTTCTTTGAGGTTTTCTTCTCCATTTTAGAGTGACTCAGTTTACCTTACTTTTTGTTTTACTTTTTTTTTTGAGAGAGAGGACCATCCACCTGTTGTTCCACTTATTTGTGCTTTCATCGGTTGCTTCTTCTATATGCCCTAACCAGAGATGGAACCCCGAAACCTTGGCGTTTGGGGACGACGCTCTAACCTACTGAGTTAACAGGCCAGTGCAGTTTATATTACTTTTTACAAATGTGAATTTCGAATACATTTTTATTATGCCCCAAATGTTACATGGGACACAACGTTATTCATTGTTACCTGAAATCCACATTTAACTGGGAGTCCGGTATTTTGTCAGGCACCCAGACAACTACCCATGCAGAGTTGCTTCCTCCCTTAGCGCCCAGCGAGGGGGCAGGCGCCCATTCTGGTTCTCAGAATGCACACAGTCGACGCTTGATGTATACTTGTGACAGTTGGAGCAACTCGGGGACAGCGAATGCATTGTTCGTCCCTTTTCTATGAATTTAAAAGTTGAACAGGGCTGGGCATGGGAGGAATGAGAACTCTAGTCTGTCTGATTCTTTCCCGAAGGCAGGTGTGCTGCCCGCCCGCTCCGTTCCAGAAACGGAGAATTGGCCGTGCAAAAGCGTCCTCGAGACCCCGCCCAGCCAGTGCCAGGAATTCCACCATCAGCTCTTTATTCTGCTACGATTCAGTGCTCTCCTGGGTTAACCTGAAAGTAATCGCGAGACTCACGTCTCTGGCTTCCGAGGGGTCCACAGACTGACGACATTCAGCTCTGCCGGAGTAGGCCTGGGCCAGGGGAGAGAGAGGTCTGTGCTGGGAGTTCCAGGAGGCGACCTTGGAGCTAGGTCCCGAGGATGAATTTGTCAAGTGAGGAAGGGTATTCGAGGCCGAAGGAGCGGCGGGAAAGCTGGGAAGGGGCGAAAACCTGGAGAGTTCTGGGGAAACAAGTAGGCATCTTCCCAGAAGTTTGGACAAGATTTACCCAGTGCCAGTGAGTTTCCCGGAACTCATCCCCCTGGGCCACAGAGATGCTCTTGCTCCGCCTAAGGCTACGGAATAGCTTGATAGAGAAACGGGACTCGAACTCTCGCCTCTAATTCCTACAGCTCCGTGTCTGCATCCCTCTCACTCCTCATTTCCGGTATCTCGAATCCCGGCAGCTCTCGGATCTAAAAATGCGGTCTAGTGTTGCCAGGGGGAACGCCAATTCGCTGCAACCCCACGTGCAGTCCCTGCCTCTTTTCCAGGCATCAGCCAATAGAAATGAAGATCTTCAGTGGGTGGACGGTACGTCTTTTAAGGGGCCCAATGGTATCGAGAATCCTTGAGCACTTGACACTCTCGCTGCGGAGTGGGCGGGGCCTCCTAGCTGGACTCGAAACCTGGGCTGGGGGGGCAGGCAGGCAGGTCGGCAGGTCGCTGGCTGGGAATCCATGTGGCGGGGGCTCTGGACCCTAGTAGCCCGGGCGGCACGTGGGCCTTGCAGGTGGGATGACCGAGGGGAAGGGGTGTGACAATGGGCGTTGCTTGGGCCCCATATCCTCTCCCTGGGACCTGGGGGTTCCGTTCCCTGCGGCACAGCCACTTTTTTAGTTCTTCCAAGCCCCCATCTAGTCATCTCCCTGCCGCAGAGCCCACATCTAGGTCATCTGGCCTCAGAGTCCTCAGTGCAGTTACCCTGTGGCCTCAGACCCTCCAGTCCCCATCCCCCAGCCGCAGAGCCTACCTTCACTTGGGGCATTTCTCCATCATCGAACCCTCGATCCAACTACCTGCTCTGTGGCGTAGCCTCCAAGATGCACTAACTCTCCTTTCCTGTCCCAGACCGTGCACGCGCCAGGGTAGCGGCGCCCCAGGTCCCGGATCCGGGGCCACCATTTTCGCGCTGAGCTCTGGCCAAGGCCGCTGTGGCATCGCAGTGATCCGGACCAGCGGTCCTGCCAGCGGCCACGCTCTCCGGAGCTTAACGGCGCCCAGGGACTTGCCCCGGGCCCGCAGCGCCTGCCTGCGCCGGCTTATCGACCCCCTCTCTGGGGAACCTTTAGACCGCGCTTTAGTCCTCTGGTTCCCAGGTGAGGATCTCCAGATCCCAATCCTCCTGTAGCTCCCATGACCCAGTAGAACCCCTTCAGACGTTTGCCTTGGCTGTGCCCTCTTGTCTCCTCGCCACACTAGGTCCCCAAAGTTTCACCGGTGAGGACTGTGCAGAGTTCCACGTGCATGGAGGCCCAGCAGTGGTGAGTGGTGTCCTGCAGGCCCTGGGTGAGTCTCCAGTCTTGGGTTAGAGGTCTGGCCCTGCCAGTGGGCCTGGGTGGGGGCCAGGGGCTCAATACCCAGGACCGTCCCACAGGCAGGGTGCCAGGGCTGCGGCCTGCAGAGGCAGGTGAATTCACCAGACGGGCCTTCGCCCACGGGAAGCTGAGCCTGACTGAGGTGGAGGGGCTGGCGGATCTGATCCATGCAGAAACCGAGGCACAGCGAAGGCAGGCCCTGAGGCAGCTGGACGGGGAGCTGGGTGATCTCTGCTGTGGCTGGGCCAAGACCCTCACTAAGGTAAGCCCCATTTGTTCATTCTGTGCCTCGGAGACCCTCTCTTGTCCATCCCCTGCATAAGAGCTTCTGGTTTATGAACATCCAGTCTGACCCCTTAGGTCAGGCTGGACCTGGGCAAATTGGAGTTCTGGGCAATGGGTACCTGGGTAATAACACCACATACCTCCTTCCTCCCCCAGGCTCTGGCCCATGTGGAGGCCTATATCGACTTTGGGGAGGATGACAACCTGGAGGAGGGCATCCTGGAGCGAGGTGTGTTCACCTGGAGGTCGAGGCTGGGAACACCTAGCATCTCAGCCCCCAGAAGTACCCTCAATCCCTCCTGTCTGCTTTCTTCCATTCACAGTTGACAGCCAAGTGCGAGAGCTGGAGGTGGCACTGGACACACATCTTCGAGATGCCAGGCGCGGGCAGAGGCTACGCTCAGGGGCACATGTAGTGGTCACGGGACCCCCCAACGCCGGCAAGAGCAGCCTAGTGAACCTACTCAGTGAGTGGGAGGTGGGCAGGAGATGGGGCCTGAGCTATTCAGGTGTGGGGAAGGGGCCAGGGAGGATAAAATCTCTGTCCATTCAGGGGCTGGAGCTTGGGAGAGAGACCCTTGCTTTCACTGACCTCTGCCCCCTTCCACTTCTAGGCCGGAAGCCAGTGTCCATTGTGTCCCCAGAGCCCGGGACCACCCGCGACGTGCTGGAGACCCCTGTGGACCTGGCCGGGTTCCCAGTGCTCCTGAGCGACACAGCAGGGTTGCGGGAGGGCAAGGGGCCTGTAGAGCAGGAGGGTGTGCGGCGTGCCCGTGAGAGGTTGGTAGGCAGACAAGGTGGTGGGAGAGGGAAACGGGGCCCTTTCTCTCCTGTTGTATTTATTTTCCTTTCTTCCTGAATAAGAAAATTAACTGGGACTCAGTGATTTGGTGAGGGCAGCCCTTAGATTTTAGCCTCTGTCCACATGTTCTGCTCCACTCCTCATGCTCCGCTCCACCCCCAATGCTCTGCTCCGCCCTGACACTCAGCCTGGCCCAGTGCACATAATTGCTCTACTCTGGGGTCATTCCTCAGTTGGTTCTCCCTGTTCCCCCAGGCTGGAGCAGGCTGACCTCATTCTGGCTGTGCTGGATGCCTCTGACCTGGCCTCTCCGTCCAGCTGCAACTTCTTGGACACAGTTGTCACTGCTGCAATGGCTCAGAGCCCCAATGGGAACAGCCAGCGCCTCTTGCTGGTGCTGAACAAGTCTGACCTGCTGCCCCCTGGGGGCCCAGACCTCGGCCCTGAAGTGCCCTCCCACCTACTGCTATCCTGCCTGACTGGGGAGGGGCTGGACAGTCTCCTGGAGGCACTGAGGAAGGAGCTTGCTGCAGTGTGAGCCTCGCCTTGCCTGTCCCACAGCCTCCACCCAAGTTCAAGTGGGGGCTGAGCCATGGCTTTGGGCACATAGCTGCCTGCGGGCTCAGTTTCTATATCTGCAAAATGAGTATTGTCATACCCCCTTTGAGCAATGGTTGCAAAGTTAAGATAGACCATGTTTTTTGTCCCATACAGGTGTGGGGACCCGTTCAGAGGCCCACCTCTTCTGACGCGGGCAAGACATCAGCATCACCTCCAGGGCTGCCTGGACGCCCTTGGCCACTACAAGCAAGCTAAAGATGTAGCCCTGGCGGCCGAGGCACTGCGGATCGCCCGAGGGCACCTGACCTGCCTCACCAGTGGAGGGGGCACGGAGGAGATCCTGGACATCATCTTCCAAGACTTCTGTGTGGGCAAGTGAGGGGAATGCTGAAGCTTGGACCAGGCTGGATGGACGCCCAGAAGCCTTAAGACATCTGGGTATAGCTTAGGCCAAGTGAGGTTCTCATTTCCTTGGGGAAGAACCTGACTGCAAAACAGTGAGTGAGCTCCCTGTTGCTATTGGTGACCAAGCTCTAGCTTGGTCCCTTACAGGGACTTTCTGGGGGTTCAGGCCTTGGAGTGGGGCTGAACAGAGGCCCCTTTGGGCACCTGATCGTGGGTAAGTAGCAGTGAGGGTTGGGTGGGAGGTAGGATCTCAGGGGTCTTTGTTTCATAGTTTTTTATGTATTTTGTAAATACCAAAGGAAAAAAACAGGTGATCTGGAAATGTTTAAATATAGAAATCTTCCCCCGACACTGGTATCACAGTAAAAAACTTGTGAACTTCTAGAACTTTCTTTGAGTGTTTGTATACTTGTGGATGCACCTGTAAAATATGTTTTGTCTTATATATTCTACATACATTGTGTGTTTATTGCTCTGCAAGTTGTCATTCCTCTTTTAGTATTAATCTTGAAACTTTCTCTCTTGTATCTTAAAAGTGACTTGCAAAATCCTGGGGGCCCTACTTCCTTTCCAAGATTAGTCTTCATTGATTAATTCATTTACTCATTTAGTGAATATTTATCAAGTACACTCTATGGTCTAGAATTGTGCACATCATTTTGCTGGATCTTCGAAACAGTACAATGTGGTGGGCAGTCATAAAAATGAGGAAACAGATTCAGAGTAGTGGTTGGTGGAGGTCCCCAGCTTTGGGATTTGCACAAAGGTCTGTTTGACTCTATTTTGAGTTTACTGTGCAACAGGCCGAGTACACGGTCCTGGGAAAACGCACAGAAGCAAGCGGGCATCGCCTCTCCCCTTGTTAGAGATACAGTGAGGTTGAATGGCTGCTGTGTGAATTTACAATGAGAGGACATGACCTGGTCAGGGACCTGTGGACTGGATGCCCTGTAGAGCAGTGGTGGCATTGGGGCTGGCATCTAAAGGGTGAGAAGGAGCCCTGGCTGGTTTGGCTCAGCGGTTAGAGCGTCGGCCTGTGGTCTGGAGAGACGCGGGTTCGGTTCCCGCTAAGGTCACGTACCTTGGTTGCAGTTTGTCCCCAGCCCTGGTTGGGTCATGTGGGTGGCAGCCACTCAATGTGTCCCTTTCACGTCAACGTTTCTCTCTCTCTCTCTCTCTCTCTCTCCCTCCCACTCTATCTGAACAAAATATCGAAAAATGTCCTCAGGCAAGGATAAAAAAAATGAGTCAATAAAGGGTGAGAAGGAAACTAATTGAGGAAGCTTGTGAGTGTCCCAGGCAAAGAGCACAGCATGTGCAAAGGTACTGAGGTGGGACATCCTGGTATGTTCAAGGAACAACGAGGTGGCCGATGTGGCTGGAGCAGAGGGAATGGGTGGGGGAGAGAAGGGAGGTGAGTTCCAGGAGAGGAAGCGCCTGATAGGCCTTTGATTCTGGGACTTATTTGGGGGTTGCTATTGCAGTCACAAACCAGCAGAGGGTGCCTTGCTCTAACAAAGGAAGTGCCTGGTGGTCCTCCAACAGAGCTTCAGCCCCCTAAGGTCCCAGGGATCCAGGCTTCCACACCCATCTGGCATTTTATGAATGGTCAGCTTCTCATGCCAGAGGTGGAAACTGAATCTCAGATAGGGTCAGGATCTTCTTCAGAATCAGAAAAAGATCTCCACCCGCAGTAGTTGAAGATACAAGCTCTCAGATTCCAGAGGACATGTGAACAGAGGCTGGGAGGTGTCCAGGGCCCACAAAGGGTATGAGAGGATCTTCAGGAGGCTCAGGAGGCTCCCACTACTCAACTAAAAGTGACCTCCAACCCCTTGTCTTCACAGACTTCAATGCAATATGTCACTGTTTATTGATTTCTTTCCTTGTTCAGCAGCTGGGATCACCCCTGAATGAGGCTCCTAGATGGAAAGGGTTACTCTGAGAGCTGAGCCCATGGATATTACTATTATGCCCATTTTGCAGAAAAACAGTTGATGCCCAGAGAAGAAAAGCAATAATGTGGGTCCAGTTTAGATGTCACGCATGGGGAGGGTCTGGAGGGCTCCCATGAAAGGTGAGCAGGGTCCATGTGGGGAGGGAGACGCTCTTGGGGCAGGATGCTTGAGCCCCTGCCTGCTTCCCCCTAGGCCCTGGCACAGGGCTGGACTGAGGCCTTTGGCTACAGTCCCTTTTTTCCAAGAAGGGTGAGGTAGTTTGTGGGAAGCAGCCATGGGGGTTATTTATAGAGGTCACAGGAAATCCCCAAAGAGTCAGAGCCTCACCCAGAGGCTGGACCACAGGGTCAGGGAGGGGGTCTGCCAATTGCTCTTAACTGGTAGTCAGTCCCTGCGCCTCCCCAGAGAGCCACCAAGCCTGGGTGAGTCAGAGCTATAGGATTAGAGCCAGAAAGAGTGAGGGATGGGCTGGAGAAGCCCCAGGGGAAGTAAGAGCTATACCTGGGGCATCTAGGAGGGCTGCCTGGAGGTGGGAGTTCTGGAGCTGGGCCCTGGAGGAAATAGAATTTGTCAGGCAAGAAAAGGCATTCTAGTCTGAGGGCCTAGCACAAATTACGATTAAGAGTCAGTGAGACTGCCTGGCCGGTGTGGCTCACTGGTTGAGCATTGACCCATGCACCAAGAAGTTGCTGGTTCGATTCCCGGGCAGGGCACATGCCCAGGTTGTGGGCCCGATCCCCAGTGTGGGGCATGCAGGAGGCCACCAATCCATGTTCTCTCTCATCGGTGATTCTATTTCTATCTCCCTCTCCCTTTCTTTCTCTCTAAAATCAATAAAGAAAAAATATTTTTTAAAAAAGAGTCAGTGAGTCTAGTCATAGAATTAAATGTCCAGAACAGCTGGAGGGCAGGGCTCATTGCGCATAGGGGAAGGAGCACAAGAGAGCTGAGGAACTGGACTTGGTGCCCAGGGTAATGGGGAGCCATTGAGGGTGTGTGAGGAGAGGATGTGGTCAGATCTCGTGATCAAAGATCCCTCCGGACCAGGCTATAATGGAGGCAGAGGCTGAGAGCTAGAGCTGGGTATGGGGGTGGTTGGAGGGATGACATTCTGGGATGCTCTGGATGGGAGAGACCAACCAAGAGTTACAGACCTGTACCCATGTATCCAAAGAGTTTAGGATGATTGTATCACACTCATTTTTCAGATGAGAAAATGGAGGCTGAGATGGATTGAAGCAAGATTTGAATCAGGGATGTTTGGCTCCAGAACCCAAATTCAGGTATCTTGTGGTTGCTGGGACTGGCTGGCATTAGCAGGCCAGGACTTCAGGCTGCTTAGGCAATAGGCTCAGGGTCACAGAGATGTCCTCGCTTCCTTGGGTCCTCCAGACTGTTCTGTCTGGGCAGCCTGTCCTGGCTAACCCCCCTGACTTGGCGGGGCCCCTAGCCAAGTGTTTCCTGCAGCAGCTGTCTGTCACCCGAATTTCCGAATTTCCAAATTCAGGAAGTATCGTTCTTTGTCCCTCCAGACTTGCCTGCCCTAAGCGTGTTTTGCCAGCCCTAGTTCCTCGTGACTCATCCCCCTCCCTGTCCTCTGTCCCAGGGGATGGGCTGGGAGAGAATCAAGGTCGGAAGTAGGGGTACAAGCTGAGATTCTAGATCACAATTTTTAGGTTGTTTTTCTGTCAGTGGCAATTTCCTTTTTTTCCCTGGAGTTTTTACATTTCAGGGATAAGTCCCCAGGAATGGGGTGACTGAGTCAAGGGGCATCTTTACTTTTATTAAATATCGCCAAACTAATTTCCAGAGGGCTATGATGAGATTTTAATGTCTACCAGTGCTGTAGAAAAATGCCCTTTTCGGACCAAAGAGTCAATTCCAGCCAAGGGCACATACCTTGGTTGTGGTGTGGTCCCTGGCCCTGGTCGGAGTCGTGCGGGAGGCAACCAATCGGTGTTTCTCTCTCTCTGAAGATAAATGGAAAAATGTCTTCGGGTGAGAATTAAAAAAAACAAAGCTTCTTTCCCAGTCTCCTGCGTACACTGATTTCCCTGTGTTTCTCTAATGTGCGCCCCCACCCCCACCTGCTGGGTTATGATCACGGAGTTGAGTGCTCCCAAAGTAGACTGCTGTCCTTTCTGACATCCCATCTTGCCACAAACAACAAAACAAAACAAACGGCCTGAGACTTTTGTAATTTTGTTCCTGGAATAATTTTGGCAGGGAGGAGTTCCTGCAATTCACGGCAGGCTGTGGTACTCTCAGCAATTGTTGTTAAGACTTGGGGGAATCTTTCCAAATCTAGAAAAATTAAAGCTACAAATGGATTATCTGCTTTGTAAGAAACTGATCTGGGAATATCTACTGTTTTAAAGAAAACACAAAATTGATAACAATGCTGTTTCTTCCCACCTGGAGATGCCCAGACCTTAGGGGAAGCTGGTGTACCCCTAGGTTTGTTCTGGGTTGAAGGGTCTTCCGGCCCAGGGTCCTTGGGGTGGGGATTCTCTAGTTTTTATCTTTTTCTAGTCTTTTCTTGCTCAAGGCCAGGTAGTGCCTTTTCAAGGCATAAATCACGACTCTGGCGTCTTTGAAGGGATCGATAACATTTATTTAGTGCCACTAACATTTTATAGGCAGGGCTGGGTATGGGAGGAGAGGGAGTGAAGGAGCAGTGTCCTTGTCAGCTAGGTTTGCCCTTGGACCAGACGCTCCCTGGTGCGAGGAGGCCTGGAAACTCTCCCAGGAATGGTGAGGTGGACGGCTTCCTGTTCTCACTTCCCCAGGCCTGAAGCACTCCAGCCGAGGAAGTGTGGGGGAGATAGGAATCAGAAGCGTGGGTGTCGGGGGCACGGGGAGGGCAGTGAGGGGATGCTGTGGGTGCCTTGGCTTGTGTGTGTAGAGGGTTGAGATATTGGGTGAGGGTCTGGCAGAAGTGTCTGTCAGGCCACCGTGTCTGTATGACATCATTGTCATGTCTCTCTGAGATGTCATCGCAGCATCGGTGGGTGAGGGATTGTGTGGTATGGGTGTGGGCTGTGAGAGGATTAGGGGTTCTGGGTCAGGTATGGGAAAGATGAGCATGGGGTGCAGGCCAAGGGCGCCCACTGGTGTGTTTGCATGGAGGTCGCCTGACTTCATCCCACGCTGTAGGTCTCACTACCACAGGTCTGCGGACAGGAGAGTCAGGACCAGTCCTCAGTCTTCAGCCTGGAGCCTTCTCAGCCACTGGGACAGAACGGAATGGGAATGCAATAGCCGATCAGACAGACAGAATGACACACATTGCTGGGGCCCGCCTCCTCCAACAGCCCCTTGTTGCTGCCAAGAACTCTTTGGCTCCTTTGGGGTTCATCCTCCTCAACAGACTTCTTGCTGAACTTCTTTGGGATGGTGGGACTAAGATGTCTGCCACCTTGTTATAAAGAAGAAAAGTCTGAGGTTCAGAAAGGCCACCTCCTGTGCTCCAGGCCTCTGCTGCAGTCTGTCTGCCTCTCATCTTGACTCCCTAAGGCCCTGGGGATCCTAGGAGTTTGCCCAAAGCTCGAGTCCACACCCATCCCCCACACAGTCCCCAGGAGGGTTTTCCAGTGAGCCCGCCCCTCCTCTCATGTTTTCTCCATTGCTCCCTCGTTCCCTCAGTACCCTCTTGATCTGAATTCAGGGTTCACCCACTATTCTCCAACAGGTCTCCTCTTCAAGGACTCACACCCTGTCACAGTTCCCCCAAATCCCAAGAACTATTATTATCTTGTTTCCACTCCCCCTGCCCCCACCCTTTGCAGGAGCCATCCAGCTGCTATTGGGAATGCCCTTCCCCCTCGGCCTGGCAGAGGTTCTCCTGAGGGGTCAGGGGTTGGCTCAGAGGCTATTTCCTGGTGGGGGAGGAGGGGGCCACAGCTAAGTCCTGCTTCCGCTGGCCCCCTCCCTTCCTTCCCTGGCTCTTCCCTGGGGCCCTAGCCTCACGTTCCTTGGCTGGCTGTGGTCCACACTCCCAATCTCCAGCCTCTGGCACATGCTTCACTCAACTCCTGCCCACCAGTCTGCGAGGGAGGGTTACCCCTTGCCATTTCTCACACACTGAGGCTCTTAAGCCCCCATTGCTAACCTGAACCAGTGGGGTCGCCTTCACACTGATCCTTGGCTCCCACCTGACCAGAGAGTGCCAACACTTGAGTCGGGTCACATCCTCCTCTGCTGACAGCCTGCCCAGGGCTCCCAGTGCCCTTAACCACAGCCACAAAGCCCTGCCTCGTTTGTCCCCTTGTCATCTCCTTGATCTCACCTCTCTCTTCCACTTTGATCATTCAGCTCCAGCCATACCATCCTCCTTACTCAGAGTCACCAGGCACGGTTCTGCCTCAGGACCTTTGAACGGACTGTGCTCTCTGCCTGGTACACCCTTCCCAGCGATGCCCTCCTCCCTCATCTCCTTTAGTTCTCTGCTCAGATGTCACCTCCTCAGGAAGCCTGCCCTGGCCCCCTGTGGAAAATTCTTACTTTCACTCCCTCATTCCTTTTCTGTCTCACTTATCACCAAGGGGCCTTATAAAGACTCATTTGGCCCTGGCCGATTTGGCTCAGCGGTTAGAGCGCCTGCGGTCCAGAGAGACCCAGGTTCGGTTTCCACGAAGGGCACATACCTCGGTTGCAGTTTGTCCCTGGCCCTGGTTGGGTCATGTGGGTCCCTTTCACGTCAATCTCTCTCTCTCTCTCTCTCTCTCTCTCTCTCTCTCTCTCTCCCTCCCTCCCACTCTATCTGAACAAAATATCGAAAAATGTCCTCATGTGAGGATAAAAAAAAAAAAAAAGAATAAAGACTCATTTGTTTGGTTTATTATCTGTCTCCCCATGAGACTATGAGCCCCACAAGGGCATTCGTTTCTGTGTCTTATTCCTGCCTGTGTCCTTGGCACCCAGCAGCGGTTCAAGAAATATGGGCTGAATGAACAAACAAATCATAATTGTGATGGTAGCAAACTTGAGCAATGCCTGCTGTGTGTCTGGCTCAAAGACAGGGCTGAACTCCCATCTTCGACCTTCCACATCATGACTTCTCACCTCCAGCCACAGAGTCCTTAAACCATTATTCACTATATATTGCTCTTCACCTCAATTGTATTTTTTAAAAAATATGTTTTTATTGATTTTTAGAGAGAGAAAGAGAAATATTGATGTGAGAGAGAAACATCAGTGGGCTGCCTCCTGCACATACACACACACACACACCCCCCACCTGGGATCAAGTCTGAAACCCAGACATACTGAGCCATACTGGCTGGGCATTGCTTATGTTTTATTAAATTAGTTAAATTGACCTCCAATGGACACTCAGGTAAAGGAAAGTTTGTGCACTTGACATTAATAGAAAATGACCTAAAAATGTGCAATTAAGAAGCAAGACCTTGCCTTGGTTGGTGTGGCTCAGTTGATTGAGCATTGTCCCATGCATCAAGAGGTCGCCGGTTCGATTCCTGGTTAGGGTACATGCCCGAGTTGTGGGCTTGATCCCCAGTAGGGGATGTGCAGGAAGTTGCAGATCAATTTTTCTCTCTCTCCTTCTCCCTTCTTCTCTCTCTAAAATCAGTAAAAACAGCCTGGCCAGTGTGGCTCAGTGGATTGAGTATTGTCCCATGGACTGAGAGGTCCCGTTTGATTCATCGTCACATGCCCGGGTACTGGGCTCAATCCCTAGTGGGGGGCGTGCAGGAGGCAGCTAATCGATGTTTCTCTCTCATAGTGATGCCTCTCTCTCTCTCTCTCAAAATCAATGAAAATATATTTAAAAAATTTTTTTAAATAAAATAAATAAAAACATATGTAAAAAAAGAAAAGCAAGACCTTGTGCTCAAGTCCTGGTAATGCTGGGCCCCGGGTTTGCTCTCACTTTGTGAACCCGGGAGAACAGCACATGTGTGGGAGCCCTTAGGGCAAATCAGCACCAGTGGAGACTTTCTCCAAGTGCAGAGGAATAAAAGTGGAAAAGAAATCAACTCTCAGATCGTGGGGTGGGTGATTCGATGCTGGACTTCAGACCTGGCCCCTGACTGGACGCATTGAAAATCTGGATGTTATGGCCCAGCCGGTGTGGCTTACTGGTTGAGCATCAACCCATGCACCAAGAGGTCACCGGTTTGATTCCTGGTCAGGGCACATGCCCAGGTTGTGGGCCTGATCCCCAGTGGGAGGCATGCAGGAGGCAGCCAATCGATGTTCTATTTCTCTCTCCCTCTACCTTCCTCTCTCTCTAAAATCAATAAAGAAAAAATATTTTTTAAAAATTTGGATGTTATGATTCTCTGGCCAGAGATTCGCCTGCGGTTACCCACTGAGTGGCTGGCTGAACCGGAACTTGGACCCAGAACTGATAGCCCTGGACTGCTTATCACTGGCCTGTTTATCAAGGGAAGATAGTTAAGGCTGGAGCCCAGTGAGCCATAGGCCCTTCCTGCAGCCCTGCAGAGAGAAGCAGGAGGGGCCCAGGCTTAAGGGCACATTGTTTTCTCAGCAGGGGGACGTCATTTGGGGTAAACAATGTCAAGAGCTTCCCTGTTCTCAGCTGGGACAAGGACAGGCCTGGCTCTGGCCCTAACTTGCTGACGCATGGCCCTGGGCTGATCACTTTCCTGGGGCCTCAGTTCCCTCTCTGAGAAATGGGGATAATAATAGAACCTCCTTCCTTGCCACTATGGCTCCAGGCCAAGATCGAGAAAGGAAAACAGTTTGCTCAGAGAGGCTTCTCCCTACCCTCTTGCTTCCCCCTCTGCAGGCTGCCTGAGGCTGAGGAATTTTGCCCAGGGAGAGAAGGGGACCAGTTCCTCAAGGGAGTGAGCTCCACAGGAGGAGGTACATAAGAAGAGGTGTAGTGGAGATGGAGGTACATGTGGAGAACCCTGAGTTGTTGACAACAGATCTCTGGAAGTCTGGACCCAAGGCCTGCATTTAGCACCCTGAGGTTAGAATAGACCCAGGCGAACAATAGTCTGATGGCAAAGCCATTGAAGGAAGCCATAGGCTTTGGGGTCAAAGGGATCTGACTTAAAATCTTGGGTGCCTCCCTCAACCCCAGGTCCTAAACTGCAAATGCGACTGCCAATCCCTGGGTCCCAGGCCAGTGGTGTGTTGAAGGGGGAGTGTGGCCTCTACACTGGGAGGAGCACAGGGAGTTCTCGGGATGTGTCCTAAGTCACCTTCCCTGTAACATGCAGGGTATCATTGAATAGATAACCAGGTCCTGAGAGGCAGTGAGCAGGGCAGAGGCATGAAGCCATGATGTGAGCTGAGCAAGTGCCAGGTGCCCTTGAGGCTCCCCACTAAGGCCCCCAGCCTCTTGCTTCAGCCATTGCTGGACAGCACTTTGCAGTTGGCAAAGCATTTCCATACCCTTGATTTAGAGGCCCCCATTTTTGTAGAAGCAGAAAGTGAAGGGTGGAGCCAGAGGCCCAGGGTCACTCTCAGATGCTGCTCTCCCTCCTTCCCTTCCTCCACTCCAGCCACCCACCCCTCCCTAGTTCAGGCCACTGGGCCTTTACCCTGGCTGTTCATACTGCCTAGAACACGGTTCCATCTGCCCTCCCCAGGCCTGCTTCTGCCCATCCTCCTGCCCTGCTCACTGAGGCTCTCCCTTGCCTATCTGAAGTCTGATCACCTGGGTTTAAGTCCCACTTTGTTCCTCTCTAGCTGTGTTACCAGGAGCATGATGCATACCCTCTCTGTGCCTCACTCTTCAACTGGAAAGTGGAAATAACAGTAGCTTATCAACCGATAGGCTGAATGAATTAACAGTGCAGAGTGCTTAGAACTGTGCCAAGCTCACACTAAGCACCTAATAATTGTAGGCCCTTGCTCACTCTTATTATGGCTCCATCACTCTCTATCTTGCCCACTACTCAGGGAGTTTTGTGAATGGAACTGCTTGGTCACAAGCGTAGGACCTGGTACACAGCAGGCATTCAATTAAGGAAGAAGCAAGTGTTAGATGAGCCTCCCTCCATCCCTAGTCCTGAGACCAAAGCACTGACACTGAACATCTCAACCTGCCCAGTACCTCACCTGGATGGGGCTACGTTGCCTACAGGGATCCGCTGGGACTCCAAGATCCTCTTCTTGAATTCTTCCAGGCTAGCTGGGTCTGCCAAGAGAGGGGATCAGTCCCAAACTGTTGCCTTAGTAGTCCCTTCCCCTGGGCTAGGGATAGGTGGCAGCCCCCCTTCCTGGCTCTGCCCTCACTCACCGATGGGCTGGAGGTTGGGGGCAGGGCCAGCAGGTCTTGGCACAGGCATCGGCTGAGACTGTGAGAAGAAGGATAGAAGGAAGATGGCATAAGCTGGGACCCTGAACTAGAGTTCCAGGGAGATTCCTGCCCTTCCATGCCCTTGGAGACCTGGCTCTGAGGTCCTTCCAGGGTGGAGAAATGGACAGGTACTCATGAAGGACACATGTGCTAATGAATGTACAATCACCACCTGTGCCCACTTGCCTTCAAATGACTTGAGACTCCAGGGACTGGCTTTGCTTAGTAACGTCCCAGAAACCCCACTCTGCAGGGCTGGCCTGTCTCAGTCTCCATTACAGCCTCAGTGCCAACCTGGCCCCAATCCATGATCCCCACTGACTCCATCCACCCAACTCAGGCGGAAATCGACCCACTCTGTAAACCACTGGACCCCAATTCTCAATGCCATGCCTCAAACAACCTTGAGCCAATCCCCCCAAACCTGAAATCTGAAACTAGTTCTGAATTCAATTACTTAAAATCCAATCCCAGCATGAAAATGGAGCCTTCCTTATACTCAAACTCCAACCTAAACCCAGTCCCAACGACAAACCTGAGCTGATATAGCTTAGATTTAATTCTGACCCCAACCCATTACCTAGACCCAGCCCCTATGAGAAATCCATCCCCCAACCTCATTCTCCCAGCCCCAGCCCTGGGATCCACCATGGACACCTACAAACACCTTCCCAAGGTAACACTCAACATTAGACCCCCAAGCCTCTACCTGAAACAGAACTCCAACCTAGCTCCACCCCGAGATCAGCATCCACACAACTTCTACTCTAGATCCAGCTTTGAGCCCCACCCCAACCCCAATATATCCCCATTCTAATCTGGGGTCACCTAATCCTTCACCTCAAATATATTCCAGTGCCAGCCCAACTCAACTCCCTACTAGCCACCCTAAACCCAACCCAATTTCAACTCCTAATCCATGGTCAATGCCAATCCCTGCCCCTCCTAATGCTCATGAAATCCTAAACCCACTCTTGGTCCCAAATTTCTGATCATCTCTACACCCACCTGAGCATCAACTACAACTTTAGTACTTCAACCCAGTACCAAAGCCACTGACATCCTAGATTCACTCCTCACCCAACCCTAGACTCAACAGCTGCCCTCCATGCAACCCCTAACCCAAGTTTTAACCTTTTCTCATAATATAAACTCCAAATTCAATCCCAATTCTAAGACTAATGAGATGGAACCCTAACCTTAACCCGAAGAATTAGTTAGACATGGTGGTCACCAAGGACTCACCTCGATCCAACTCAAACACAAATTCAACATCCATATCAAGCCTTCCCCTAGACCTGCCTTAACCCTCACTATAATCCCAGTGTCACTCACAACCCTCACCCATTGCCCCCTGATCCTTCAACTCAACTCAAACAATTCCCAGTCCTGATACCAACCCTCAATGAATCTCTAATTTTTACCCTAAACTAATTTTGAGGCCCATCCAGCTACCCTAAACTCAACCCCAATTCTTAACCCTTTCTCAGTCATTCTCAATTTCAATGTCTACCCCAATCCTAATGCCAATAAATCCCTATATTAATACAAAACCACAATCTTTAAATCAACTCTAGACTCAACAGCCACCTATGTGTGACCCTACCCTAAATTCTAAATCCACCGTTAATGCCTCAACCCAGCCTGATCACAAAGCAACTGATATTCTAGATCCGCCCCTCACTCAACCCTGGACCCAACAGCTACCCTACCTCCAACCTCAGTCTTAATTCTACATTGTTCCCTAGTGTTGATCCCAGTTCAAACTTGGCCCCTATCCTAATGTCAATGAAAATCTCAGGTGAGTTCTAACTCAACCCAAACTCAAACAAACTGCAAACCAAGTTCAACATCACCACCAATTTGGTCTCTAGACCCAACCCCAATGCCATCAGAATCCAGGGCCGCCAGCTCACCTTGGCCTTTATGCAGGTGCTCAGGGCCGCGTTGCTGACAGTCATCTGTATCTTGAGCTGTTCTACTTCTCGCTTCTTCTCCTCCAATTCCTTGGCCAGGTTGTCTCGCTCCTTCCGCAGTGCTGCCTTCTCCTCTAGCACTAGCTGGGTCTGCCTGGCACACTCGGCCTGGAGCTTGGCCTCCCGGGCCTGGGCTTCCTTCTCCACCTTCTCCTTGGCCTCCTGACTGGCCCGCAGGCCCTGCTCAGCCTCCAGCTTCTGGCGTTGGAGTTCTGAGTTCTCGTGGGCCACACGCTGGATGCCAGCCCGCAGGCTCTGGGCCAGGTCCTCCACCTTGGTGCTCATGAGGGTAGGCATTTGCTCACAGATTCTCCTGATGGAGACCAGGTCCAAGCCAATGGGATGGTATGTGTTGTAGTTCAGTGTATCGAGGGTGCGCTGGATAATGGAGTCCCTCCAGAGGTTGCGCAGTTCCATTTCAAACTTGTTCTTGTCCAGTGGGAGGCAGAGGGCCTGCACCTTCTGCAGCTGGTTCTCGGCTAGCTGTCGCTCTTGCCGCTGCTGCTCCCGGGCCTTGCTGCATTCAGCCAGTTGCTCCTCCACCACCCGCTTGCTCAGCCCCAGACCCTCCTTATCTTTGGTGCACATGGCCTTCTCCTTAGCCAATTCCATCTCGAGCATCGTGGTCTTCTGGTTCAGCATGAGTAACAAGCCTATAGGTACAGGATGATAGGACTCAGGAAAGCTGGGGGCTGCCAAGGGACTGGATGGGGAGGCCACCACCCTGGCTCCCCGCTGCCCAGACCACTCACCGTCGCAGCTCTTGTTAGTCTCTCTGAGTTGTTCTTGGCATTGTTTCTCATTCAGGATAATTTCAGCCACGTACCTCTGGCTGTGCATGTAGACCACCTGCCCAGACAGGACATGAGACAGAGCTTAGATGGCCTGTGGGTACCCTGGCCCCAGGGCTTCACAGACCCTCAAGGCTGGGGCCCCAGATCCAGCACCCAGATGGCCTAGTTTGGCCCAGTTCATGAAGGCATGGCTCCTTTACAGGGAAAGCTGGACTGACCTTCAAAAGTTGTTATGGTTCATACACTTTGGCAATAAAAAGTATGGAGGCATCTGACCGGTGTGGCTCAGTGGTTGAGCATCAACCCATGCACCAAGAGGTTGCTGGTTCAATTCCTGGTCAGGACACATACCTGGGTTGTGGGCCCGATCCCCAGTGGGGAGCATGCAGGAGGCGGCCAGTCGAAGTTATCTCTCATCAATGTTTCTCTCTCTCTCCCCCTCTCACTCCCTCTCTCTAAAATCAATAAAGGGAAAAAAATTTTTTTTTAAGGTATGGAGGCACTGACATATGCTACAATGTGGATAAACCTTGAAAACATGATGCTGAGTGACAGAAGTCAGTCATAAAAGGCCATATAGTGTTTGATTCTATTTAGATAAAATGTCTAGGAGAAGCAAATCCATAAGAGACAAAAAGCAAATTCATGTTCCCCAGGGGCTGGGGGAGGGAGAAATGTGGAATGTCTGCTAATGGGAATTGAGTTTCCCTTTAGGGTAATAAAAAATATTCTAAAATTATTTGTGATGATGGTTGCACAAATATGTGAATGTACTAAAAATCATTGAACCAATGGGTCAATTATATGGCACATGAATTAAGTTTTTACGATTCAACAAAGGCCATGCCTTTCAAACTATGGAACAAAACCCTCCACAGAAATATAACAAGTAAAGATATGAAGAATGCAGAGGGTTTGTCTTTCTGCCACTTCTTGTCCTTACTCCTTGTCCTTAGGCAGCTGGGACTGTGCTAATGACCTGTGGTTAGGGGGAGCACAGAAATAGCTTGGAGAGTTTCAGTGATTTCTGCTTTCTTTATTTTTTTAATCCTCACCTGAGAATATTTTTCCATTGGTTTTCAGACAGAGTAGGAGGGAGGGAGGGAGAGAGGGAGAGAGAGAGAGGGAGAGAGAGAGAGGGAGAGAGAGAGAGACATGAATGTGAGAGAGACACATTAATTGGCCGCCTCCCAAAAGACACCAACCAGAGCCGGGGATCAAACTGCAACCGAGGTACATGTCCTTGACCAGAAGCAAACTGGAGACTCTTTGGCCCATGGGCTGACACTCCAGCTGCTGAACCAAACCGGCCAGGGCTGGTGACTTCTGCTTTCAAAAGCCTTAGCCACAGAAGAGGGTCCAAACATGAAATGAGAAAGAAGTATCTTCCAGCCCGGCAGGTGTGGCTCAGTGGACTGAGCGTGGACCCATGCACCAAGAGGTTGCCAGTTTGGTTCCCAGTCAGGACACATGCCCAGGTTGTGGGCTCAATCCCCAGCGGGGGGGCATGCAGGAGGTGGCCAATTGATGTTCTCTCTCATCGATGTTTTCATCTCCCTCTCCTTCTACCTTCCTCTCTCTCTAAAATCAATAAAGAAAAACAGAAAGAAGTATCTTCCAGTTAGAACAGTTGTCAAAAGGGGGCCCCAGGATGTCTGACCACATCGCAGATCAGGGTCCTGACACCTTGACACAGGTGACAGTGGGGCAGAACCTAAAAAATCACTGAGTTTAATTTTCCTTTCTCTGCTAGGGACTCAAGATAAGAAATGCAGTTGCATTTGCAGAAAATGTAAAAAAAAAAGCATGTTTCTTAGCACTGCCAGAACCGGGGAAAGACCAAGATTCCTATCTGCTAGCATCAGACTGGGGCTGCGGGAGCAGTGGCCGGGGTGGGTCCGGGGCTGCCCCGCCGCCATCAGCAACCCCTCCGGGAGTGGGGGGCATGGGGTCCAGGATCCCCTACCAGAAATCCTGAGGGGTTCCAGCCCAGAGGAATTTGTCAACTCAAAGGGGAAAAAAGCATGATTTTCAAATTTTAAAGTTGTGAAGATCTAGATTCTTAGATTTCTAATCCTCTATGCCAGGGAGTCAGGATTCTGAGATACCTGTGAGTGCCTGAGTTGATGATCCTGATTCCCTCCTAATGGCTCCTGGGCTAGATGATAGGGTGTGTCCTGGAGCATCTGATCTGGCTAGTTCCCAGGAAGTGAGACTACTGAGGGGGCCCACGCCAGCCTGGGGAGGGGCTTGAGGGGGTACACAGCCCTGCCCTGGGAATCTGAGGGGGATAACTCCCCTTCTGGGGGTCTGAAGGGGGACCCACCCTGCTCTGGGGCCTAAGAAGGAGCTACCCTGCTCTGGGAGTATGAGGGGAGCCAGCCGCCATTTGGCAATCTGAAGGACACATGCCCTGCCCTGGACCATGCGGAGACATGTCCTTCCTGGGGTGGATCTGAGGGGGTCCTCTCTGTCCAGTGAGGAAGGTTGGGTGGTCTGAGGATCCATCGGAGGCTCATCCTTCCCCCTGCCTCCCACCCCAGCCAGCCAGAACCCCTCCTGTGGGAAAATGCAAGGCTGCCGCCACCCAGCCTCTCCCCCGATCTCTGCTGAGGCCCAAGGGGAGCCCCCTCCTCAGTGTCTCTGGCACCAAGACCTCCACAGACAAAGTGAGTGTGTGGCGTGTGTGTGAACACAGGCAGTTGCCCAGTGAATTTGACATGAGTGCAAGGGGGTGGCAGTCTCCACGAGACCCCCACGTGTGCCGCTGTGACTTTCTCTGGGGGGCCACCTACTTCTGCCCCTTCAGGAAAGCTGCCTCCTTCTCAAGCCTCCGTTTCCCCATCTGTAAAAGGGTTTAGAGTTTCTCCCTACTTCTTGGGCTTTAATGATGAGATAATATTTCTAAAGCAGACAACACCATGAGGCAAATATAAGCCATCCATACTTATTACTAAGAAAGAACCAGCCCTGGCTGGTTTGGCTTGGCAATTAGAGCCTTGGACCGTGGACCAAAGGGTCTCGTGTTTGATTCCTGGTCAAGGGCATGTACCTGGGTTGCAGGTTCGATCCCTGACCCTGAGGTCGTGTGGGAGGCAACTGATTCATCAATGTTTCTCTCTCTCTCTCCCTCCCTCCCTTCCACTCTATCTAAAAATCAATGGAAAAATATCCTCAGGTGAGGATTAACAATAACAAAAAGAAAGAGCCAAGGGTTTTGAGTTTCTCTTCAGCCAGTTCTTTGCAGCGTATGTAGCTGGCGCCTTCCAGGCGCTTCATGCATATAAAGTCATGGGCCCAGGGCTGACACTCAGTTACACTTGAATTCTGGATAGAAAATTAATAATTTTTAAAAGTATAAGTATATACAAAATACTGCATGGGATATACTTATAAACAAAATATGCATTGCTGATCTACTAGGGCTCCTCATGCAAAATGTGGGGTCTGTGACTCCCATCTTATGAATGGGGAAACTGAAGCTCAGAGAGGTTAGGTGACTTTCCTGGGGTCACCAGGGCCAGTGTCAGGCCCTTGGCCTTACCCGGTCGGCCTGGCACTGGCGG
Organism: Molossus molossus; assembly: GCF_014108415.1. Taxonomy (NCBI): domain Eukaryota; kingdom Metazoa; phylum Chordata; class Mammalia; order Chiroptera; family Molossidae; genus Molossus; species Molossus molossus. The sequence goes on along the minus strand of NW_023425377.1, from coordinate 67,505,424 downwards.
AAGCTGGCATTGATCTGGTCCAGGTCTCGGCGGGTGTTCTGCAGCGTCTGCATAATGGAATTCCTGGCATGGGTGGTGAGGTTGAGCTCCTTGGACAGATTGGCCTGGCTGGCCAAGAGCCCCACAACCTGGTTGTACAGGCCGTCAGCCCGGCGCTCGGTGGCCTGCAGGTTGGACTCAGTGCTCACGTGCACGTTGCCGTAGACCATGAAGAGGACCAGGCCCAGGATGATGAGAAACTGGATAAGCGAGACAAAGAGGAAGAAGTAGCGCAGGTAATACCAGCAACCCTGAGGGCTGGCCCCAGCTCTTGAATAGGGCGCTCCGTGCTCCATCGCCAGACCCATCTCCTCCCTGGGTTGCTGCCCAGTGCACTGGCGCTGCTCAGCTGGCTGGTCTGCTCTGGGTGGTGGCTGTGCCCCTTCTGGATCCTGCCGCCCACAGGGGGGAGTGTTTATATTACTCGTCTTAATACTTCCTCTGCCTGGCTCCTTCCTGGCCAGGAGGAAACAGGGAGCGGTGGGTTATCTCAACACTCCCACCCAAGCTGTGAAGGGAAGGTGGGGCGTGGGGGTGGTAGGGCAGAGACCAAGCCCTGGCTGGCCTTTCTGATTAACACTCTATGGGGCACCAGCTGGGTGCCTGGGTTTTCTTAGTCTCTCTGAGCCTCAGTTTCTCCGCACTTGCAGCATATTAGCTCAGGTCATTGTCCCCATCGTGTGGAGGAGGAAAACTGAGGCACAGGGAGGAGAAGGACCACCCCTGGGTCTTAAGCTGTTAGTTCACTGAGCTAGGCTTACCTCCCAGCGGGCTGACTACAGACGAGTGCCCACCTCACAGGGCAGTGACAATTAAATGAGCTAAATTGAGCTAAGGTTCACAGAGGGCTGATCTATGGATGGTGGCGGCAAGGACTCCCCAAGTTGTCATCCTACCCAATCCCAGCTCACATAGGTGCTTAATAAGTGCTCCAGAATTGGCGGCACAAGCAGCAATGAAGTTGGAGCCAGGGAGAGCCAGCTTGGCTTGAGTTCATGGGAGGGGCCTCTCCTGTCTCTGCCTCAGCTACCCCCTCTGTGAGATGGGTACGCATGATGCCCAATCACAGAGCTATGTGAGGAAGCTGTTGTTATCATTACTATCATTTCCTGCTAGAAGCATTATTTTCGGGTTTGTGAGATGGTGAACAGGAAGTGCCAGATACGTGGGAGCTGAGCCTCACTGGGGGTCACCCCCAGGTGGGCATGCAGGGGATTTTGGAACCAAGGATATAACGATTCTGGGTACGCCCTCCTGCCTGTCACCCCAGAACCGGGAGTCCCAGGGAAACACTCCATGCCAAGAGGCATCAGCCCCAGCCCCAGCTCCAGCTGGGAGGGGCCCTCAGGCTTAAGGGGACAGAGTGGGACGCAGCCCCTAGCCCCATGGGGTCAAGGGTGGCAGGAAGGAGGGATGGGGTCAGGGGGAAAGAGATAAGGAGATGAAAAGAAGGCTGGACCCTGGGTGGGTGACACTAACACAAATGCTGTCCACTGCCTGGTGGGGGCACAGTAGGGTGAAGGCTGCTGGGGAACCCATCCCCCCATTAGCCACTGTAACGAAGTGGGGGTTGTTGGCAGAGGGGAGGGGTACTCCAGGGTGGTGTTCATCAAGAAGGCAGGAGCTGTGTTGGGAAGGAGGAAGTTCCCAGGGGTAGTCAGGAAACCCCTGTCTGACCTCTGGTCCTCACAGCTACCGGGTGATTCCTGGTTCCCAGACCCTTCCCAGCTGGTTAGTGAAGGGAGGAGGGTTGGGGGCTGCAAGTGGTGCCCAACCAGTTATTCCTCTGGGTTGGCCAGGGCCACACAGAGTCCCCCACCCCTGCCCGCACCCCCAGAGGGTGGGAGAAGGACATCTCCATCTTCCCTAATGGAGGCCACATAGGCAGAGTGACTTCAAGGTTACAATTTAGAGCTCCGGAGTTAAGTTCTGGCTGTGCCACTTACCAGTGTGTGACCTCAGGCCCGCGACTTCCTTCTTGAGCCTCAGTTTTCTCCTGTCTAAAATAAAGGCAACATCCAGTTGTGAACCTCTGGTTACAGTCCTCGCACACATTCAGCTTTAATTTTATTTTAAAATATGTTTTTATTGATTTTTTAGAGAGAGACGAAGGGAGAGAGAGATAAAAACATCCATGTGAGGGAGAAACATCGATCGGCTGCCTCCTGCACGCCTGCAACCTGGGCATGTGCCCTGACTGGGAACTGAACTGGGACCGTTCCGTCCATGGGGTGATGCTTAATCCACTGAGAGCCACACCAGCAGGGCTAAATGTTGGTTTTTGTTTTGTTTTTTAATTCTCACCCGAAGAAATTTTTACATGTGTCTTCAGACAGAGTGGGAAGGAGAGAGAGAGAAAGAGAAACATTGATGTGAGAGAGACACATAGACTGGCTGCCTCCCGCACAACCCAACCAGGGCCAGGGACCGAATCGCAACCGAGGTACGTGCCCTTGACCGGAATCGAACCTGTGACACTTTGGTCCACAGGCCAATGCTCTAACTGCTGAGCCAAACTAGCCAGGGCAATGGTGGTATTTTTTTAGGTGGGAGGGGATGAACCGTGCAGTCTCTGCTGCCAGGTTGAGGAACTGAGACACGGGGGGAGCACTGCCTCCGGAAGCTGGTGTCCCAGGCCTGGGGCAACACAAGGGAGAGGGGGCATGACTGGGGGAGAGCCTGAGTGCCCAGGGTCCAGTGGAGGAATTCAGGCATGGAGGCAGTGCCTGGGCCCATGTCAAGAGGCGGGAGTATGTTGGTGTGTAGTTAAGATCTTGGCTATTCATGATATATTGAAGGTGTGTGTATATGTATATATGAGCATGATGTCTGTTGTAAAGGAAAAAGGCAACCAAAAACCTCAAAAAAAGTAAAAAGCCACCTAAACATGATGGTGCCAATGTGTTACAATTTTGAGCAATTGTTACAATGTCAGAATGAGAGTTTTTTTTTTTTTTAATGAGGAAGAGAGAGAGGGAAACATCAATGTGAGAGAGACACATCGAGTGGTTGCCACCTACATGACCCCAAACTGCAACCGAGGCATGTGCCATTAGCAGAAACCAAACCAGAGACAGAATGAGAGTTTTAAATATACACACTAATGTCTTTGTATCAAGATAAAAAATAATTTGTTTCTTTTGGGAAATTTGATCTCACATCTTTGATTTGTAATGTTTCTTTTCTTCTTCTTTTTTTAATCCTCACCCGAGGACATTTTCCCATATTTTGTTCAAATAGAGTGGGAGGGAGAGAGAGAGAGAAAAACATCGACGTGAAAGGGATATATTGAGTGGTTGCCACCCGCACAACCCAACCAGGGCCAGGGACAAACTGCAACCGAGATATGTGCCCTTAGCGGGAACCGAACCCAGGTCTCTCTGGACCGCAGGCCGACGCTCTAACCACTGAGCCAAACCAGCCAGGGTTGTAAAGTATCTTTTTAATAGCTTGTTTTAATAGCTAGATTTTTAAAAGGTAGTCAATATTTCTCAAATTTTAATAAAATCCCCTATATACACATTTATTTGCTACTAAAAATGGAAATAACACATAAAAAATAATGTTCAAAATTTTAAACACCAGAGAATCTAGTTAATTCACTCTGAGTTAATTATGCTCTAGCAAAAGTACTGAGTGTTTTCTTTTTTACATTCCTTCCACACGAGTTACTTGCTTCTAATACTTGATGTTGAGTTTCATCTTACTGGCTTCAGGATTCTGAAACACACCAGCAATACTTCAGACTCAGTGCTTCTTTAGGTCAAATAAAAAAGTGGAGCTGAAGTCTATTGAAATCATTCAAATACAGACTACATAGATTCCTTATAAGTTACTGGTATCAAGGCAGGCAAGAAAGAGGATGAATTTTTAAAAAAGACAGCCCTGGCCCGTTTGGCTCAGCGGTTGGAGCGTTGGCCTGTGATCCAGAGAGACCTGGGTTCGGTTCCCGCTGAGGGCGCATGCCTCGGTCGCGGTTTGTCCATGGCTCTGCTTGGTTGTGTGGGTGGCAGCCACTTGATGTGTCCCTTTCCCATCGATGTTTTTCTCTCTCTCTGTTCCTCTCTCTCCTTCCCACTCTACCTGAGCAAAAAATGGAAAAATGTCCTTGGGTGAGGATAAAAAAAAAAAAATTGGTGTACAGTTTGTACTAGCAGGGAAAAAAAAAGTAACCCTGGCCAGTTTTCTCAGTGGTTAGAGCATTGATCCACGAACCAAAGAGTCCCGGCTCTGATGCCAGCCAAGGGCACGTATCTTGGTTGCGGATAGTCCCGGCCATGGCAACTAGGCAATGTGTCTCTCTCGGATCGATGTTTCTCTCTCTCTCACTCTTCCTCTCACTCTGTCTGAAGATACATGTAAAAAGATCCTCGGCTGAGGATTTTAAAAAAACAAACAAAACAAAACAACAACAAAACCCAAATAATTTTTTTAAAAAAAGAAAAAATACAAGAGTAAGGGTTACGGCTAAATCGACCCCATGTCATGATTATTCTCCGTGCTAATGTTATCAGAAGGGTCTCCATGATGTAGGCAGTAACGACAGCTGCATCGAAATCTTCTGAATCTCAATTCAATCCCAGTGTTCCTCTCCTGGGGGTCTTTTCCAAGATATTATAGGTTGCAATATTTAATAACCTATAATATCTTTTGCATCCTTCCTTTCCAAGCAGGTGCCAATGTCCTTACTGCACACTTCTTCCTGCAGAGTATGCCTTGACCCAGCGCTAGTTTAAGCTCCTGAAAGTAGCACAGGTCAATCATAACAAAAAAACCAAAAAGGCTGGTTTCATGCAAGAGGGGAGCAGTAATTGTATCCATTCCTTTCTCTGGGACCCTGATTAATTTGCAAAAGAATTTTATTTATTGTTAAAGAATATAGTGCTGGAGATTCTGACCCATTCCAATTAATAGACCTACTGGTTTCAAGCAAGGCAACAGAATTGCTGAATGAGTTCTGCGAAACTATAGCGTTGCAGAAAGCCAGGTCGCCTGAAAAAGGATTCTAGAAAACCAAAATTGGACTTAGAAAAGAAACCGAAAGCAAGAATAGAGTTGCTCCGAGGGCTTTCTCCCCTCCTCACTAATAGTCTGGGAGAAATTGAAATTATCAAAAAAGGAAAGCCACTAAGGCCCCTACAGATGACCTAGGGCTGAACCCAGTCAGGCAGAAAACACAAGCTTTAAAATGTATAGCTGGCCAGTTTGGCTTAGCAGTCAGAGCATCGGCCTGCAGACCAAAGAGTCTCGGGTTTGATTCTGGTAAAGGACACGTACCTCGGTTGTGGTTTGTCCCCAGCCCTGATTGGGTCATGCGGGAGGCAACAAGTCGATGTGTCCCTATCACAGCGATGTTCTCTCTCTCTCTCCCCCTCCCACTCTGAGAAAAGAATGGAAAAATGTCCTTGGGTGAGGATTAAAATATAATAATAAAAATAAAGTACTAATTAAAAAAAAAGTTCTCTGTATCTATAAGTCTGTTTCTGTTCTGCTTGCTCATTTTGTTTGTAGATTCAGTGTTGATAGATAGGTATTAATTTCCATCTTATTGTTCATATTTTTAAAATTTTTCTTCTTCAAGAAGACCAGTTAACATTTCATGTAATACTTGTTTGGTGGTGATGAAGTCTTTCAGCTTTTTCTTTGTTTTTTATTTTTTTCCATCCTCACCAGAAGACATTTTTCCATTTTTTGTTGAGATAGAGTGGGAGGCAGAGAGAGGAAAAGAGAGAGAGAGACAGACAGAGAGACAGAGACATTAACATAGAGGGGACACATCGAGTGGCTGCCTCCCACATGACCCAACCAAGGCCAGGGACAAACTGCAACCAAGGCACGTGGCCCCAGTGGGAATTGAACCCAGGTCTCTCTGGACAGCAGGCCAACGCTCTAACAGCTGAGCCAAACCAGCCAAGACAAACTCTTTCAGCTTTTTCTTGTCTGGGAAGCTCTTTATATGTCCTTCAAGTTCAAATGGTAGCTTTGCAGGATAAAGTAATCTTGATTGTAGGTCCTTGCTTTTCATCACTTTAAATATTTCTTGCCATTTGTTCCTGGCCTGCAAAATTTCTCTTGAGAAATCTTTTGACAGCCTTATGAGAGCTCCATTGTAGGTAACTAACTGCTTTTCTCTTGCTGATTTTAAGATTCTCTCTTTGTCTTTAACCTTTGGCATTTTGATGATGATATGTCTTGGTGTGGGCCTCTCGGAGTTCATCTTGTTTGGGACTCTCTGTGCTTCCTGGACTTGTATGTCTGTTTCCTTCACCAAATTAGGGAAGTTTTCTTTCACTATTGTTTCAAATAGATCTTCAATTTCTTGCTCTCTCTCTTCTTCTTCTGGCACCCCCATGATTCAAATGTTGGTACGCTTGAAGTTGTCCCAGAGGCTTCTTATACTGTCCTCATATTTTTAGATTGTTTTTCTTTTGCTGTTCTGATTGGGTGTTTTTTGCTTCCTTACATTCCAAATCGATGGTTTGCTTCTTGCCTTTACCTACTCTACTATTGAATCTGTGTTAATTATTCTTTATTTCAGTTAGTTCCTCCTTCATTTCTGACTGATCCTTTTTTATGCTCTTGAGGCCCTCACTAGGTTCATTGAGCATCCTTATAAGCAGTGTTTTGAACTCTGCATCTGTTAGATTGCAAATCTCCATTTCGCTTAGTGCTTTTCCTGGAGTTTTGTTCCGTTCTTTCATTTGGGACATTTTTCTTTGTCTCCTCATTTTGGCTGCCTCCCTGTGTTTGTTTTTATGTATCAGGTAGAGTTTCTCTGTCTCCTAGGCTTCCTAGGGAGGTCTGTTGTAGTAGGTGTCCTGTAGGGTCCAGTAGCACAGCCCCCCTGGTGACCCTAGCTGGGCCCTGCAGGTGCACCCCTCATGTGGACTTTATACCCTTCTGTCATTATAGAGTCTTGATTGCTGTTGGCACATCAATGGGAGGGTTTTACTCAGGCTGATGAGCTGCAAGGACTGGCTGTGACCACTGACCACCAAACTCTGACTACCTTGGATGATCAACTGTGCAGGGGCCCACCACACAGAGCAAGACTTACTTCAGTAGTGCTGTGGTACCCCCTGAGTCCATTCCTTGAGTGTGTCACTTGTGGAGGTGGTTTGGTGGTGGTGGTGCTTCGACACGATCTGAAGCTGTCCACTGGGAGTACTGGCTTTGGGACAAGGTCAGCCACTGCCTGTGTTCTACTCAGGGCCACCAGGCATAAGCTACAAAGCAATCTGCAGATGGCTGCTTCTTCTACTGGGCTTGTAGGTGCCCAGGCAAAGCCAAGCTGTGAACCAAGGCCGGCTGCTTCTAGTGCCAGACCTGGGACCACATAGCAAGAGGTATGGGGCTCGCTGTAGCCAGATGCTGCTTGTCTGGAGGATTTAGGAAATCTGAAGTAAGAGCTAAAGCAGGCCAATCCTATGGTAAAGCCACTGGAAACAGCTTGGGTGGGGCTGAAAGCTGGGTGGGGCGGGGCCTCAGGGAATCACCAGGGCGGGGCAATCAGTGTGAGCCAGGTTGCTGGAGTCCCAGATATGGTGGCGTCTGCCTGCCCTGTAGGGAAAGGCTCATCAAAGGAACAGCCTCCACCAGCAGGCCTGTCTGGGAGAAAGCTGTCTCCCCAGTCTTCGCCCTAACGCCAAACAACTCAGTTCTTCCCCATATGTCTTTGGTGCCTTTCCAGCTGCCTCCCCTCCATGCTGAAGCTTAGAGGGAGAAGGTCTGAGTAAGTTGCGCACGGGCCCTTTAGGAGGAGCTGCCTGGGGCTCCAGAGCCTCAGCCTCCCTCAGCCTCAGTTCCCGCTGGTTTTTCCAGCCAGAAGTTATGGGGACTTCTTTTCTTGGCACTGGAACCCTGAGCTGGGCACCTGGTGTGGGACGGGGACCCCTCACTCCTAAGGGAGGACCTTCACAGTTGAGGTGTCCCTCCTGATTTTTATTCTCCACACATGGGTGTGGGACTGGCCTGTCCGCATCTCCACCCCTCCTACCAGTCTCAATGTGGCTGCTTCTTTAATTTTGTAGTTGTAGGACTTCCATTCAGCTTGATTTCAGGTGGTTCTGAAGGCTGTATGTTCTATAGTTTAGTTGTAATTTTGATGTGGTTGTGGGAGGAAGTGAGTACCGCATTTCTCTTTCTTTTTTTTTTAATCCTCACCCAAGGATATTCTTCCATCCATCATCAGATAGAGTGGGAGGGAGGGAGAGAGAGAGAAACATTGATGTGAGAGAGATACACTGACTGGTTGCCTTGATCAGGGCTGAGGACGAACCACAATGGAGGTCTGTGTCCTTGACCAGAATTGAACTTGAGACTTATCAGTCTGCAGGCTGATGCTCTAACTGCTGAGCCAAACCGGTCAGGGTGGGAGTCTGTCTATCTTTCAAATAAACTTTCTCTTGCTTACCCTTGGTTCATAAACTCATTCTGCGATTTTGAGAGACAATAAACCCGCTCACTACGGCTTGGTTTCACTAGTACTTCTGAGACAGATTGAAAGGCGGTTGAATCTTCATAACTGGGCATCTGAGAAGACTCTGGGGTTGCATTTGAGTCAAGCTTCTTTGGTAAGTCCATTGGAAGTCGAGAAGCTCCTTCTAGATGCCTCAAAGGTTGGAGCAGAATGTGATACTCAAAACTCAAATTGCTACAAAGTAGTTTGGAAAGAACCATATACCCCAGAAATAGTGAGAAAAACCCAAAATCCAACAGAAGAGCTAACCTCAGCTAAGCGACATAAAGGTGTTTGGGTGCTGCCCATCCCTAGTAAATAAGATGAGGTGCAAGAATGCCTGTCCCCTGGGTTGAGAGGAAGCCCCTTTCAGCCCAGATAGAAGAGTGAGAGAGGCACATCGACTGGCCGCCCCCCACATGACCCCAACCAGGGCGAGGTACGTGCCTTAGCAGGAACCGAACCTGGGACTCTGTGGTCTGCAGGCCAATGCACTAACCGCTGAGGCAAACCAGCCAGGGCTAGAAGGCATATTTAGAGTCAGTGTAAACCTGGCTGGTTTGGCTCAGCGGTTAGAGCATCAGCCCATGGACCAGAGAGTCCCGGGTTCGGTGTCTGCTAAGGCACATACTTCGCCCCGGTTGGGGTCGTGTGGGAGGTAACCACTCGATGTGTCTCTCTCACATCGATGTTTCTCTCTCTCTCTTCCTTTCTCTCTCTCTCCAGCTCTAACTGAATATAAATGCAAAAATGTCCTTGGGTGAAGATAAAAAAAAAATTTTTAGAGTCAGTATAGATGTTCGCTCTCTGGTTCTATGCTAGGGTTAGAGCTCTGATTAAGGCGATTAGTTCTGCTTTTTGAGAGGTTGTGCCTCGTGGAAGGGGACTGGCTTGAATATCCTCTTCAGGCTCCAGGGTTACAACTGTATAACAAGCATAGGAGGCACCCTGCTTACTGTAGGCGCTGCCATCAATGAACCATGTATGATCTGCCTTTGGAAGAGAGCTATCCTTGATATGGGGAAAGGGAGATAAACAGAAGTCTAAAGTTTCTAAACAGCAATGTGTCTCTTTTTTTCTTCCTTTAGATGGTAAAGGAAGTAAAGTCGCTGGATTAAGGGGAGAGGTAGATGCTACTGAGACCTGAGGCATTTGGAGAAAAAGGGTGTGTAGCTGCTGAATGCGAGAAGGTGACAATAAATTTTGTAAATGTCGCTGAGATAGCATATCCTTTAAATTATGAGAAGGATGGACAGTGACTGGGCTATTAAAGATAATCTTTAGGCTCTCTAGAGTGAGGACTGCCGCTGCTAAAGCCCTAAGGCATGGGGGCCATCCCAGAACAGTATTATCTAGCTGTTTGGAAAGGCATGCTACAGACTGGAGGGTGGGCCCCTAAAACTGCCCTAGGGGTCCAACTGTCACTCCTTGTCTTTCATCTATGTATAAAATAAATGGCTTGGTTAAGTCTGGCAGAGTGAGGGCAGGAGCCTGAGTAAGGGCTTGCTGTAATTTCTGAAAAGGAGCCTTAATGGGAGTGACAAGATTTAAGGGGTCATCAAGACTCCCTTTGGCGGCCCAAAAGAGAGGTTTAGCTAAAAGTGCGGAAATTAGGAACCCACAGCCTGAGTAACCCGCTAAGTCTGAGAATGAAAGAAGCTCTTGTTTAGTCTCCAGGACTGGGGTTTCAGAGATGAGGGAATTCGGCCTGCAGGGATACCCCTGGAATGGGAGTAAGAGTGAGCCCTAAGTAGGTTACGTGAGTTGTAAGTTGGGCTTTTTTTAGGGGAAACCCGGTACCCTTTTTCTGCAAGGAAATTCAATACAGGCGGTATGATTTTCAGAATCCTCTCTGGTGGGACTACAAAGGAGGTCATCTACATACTGAAGAAGAATGGACCCTTTTATGTCTAATTGCTGCAAGTCACTGGCTATGGCCTGCCCAAAGAGGTGGAGACTGCCCCGAAATCCTTGAAGAATGGTCCAGGTTAGCTGTTGGGACTGCCCAGTGTCTGGGTCAGTCCAGGTGAAAGCAAAAAGGTTTTGAGAACCTGGATGTAAGGGAATAGTAAAAAAGGCATTTTTTTAAAAAAAAAATCTTTATTGTTGAATGTAGAATGTATTATAGATGTTCCTCATTTTTCCCCCATTGACCCCCTCCTTCCCACTCCCGCCCCCCTCCTGCCTTTTCCCACACTATTGTCTGTGTCCGTTGGTTATGCATATAAGTTTTTTGGTTTATTTCCCCGCCCCCCCCCAACTCCTTTCCCTTTGAGGTTTGTCAGTCTAGCAATGAATTTGTACTTCTTAATCCCTTCACCTTTTTCACCCATTCTCCCAACCCCCTCCCATCTGGCAACCAACAAAATGTTCTCTGTATCTATGAGAATGTTTCTGATCTACCTGTTCATTTTGTTGTAGATTCCATTGTTGATAGATATGTATTCATTGCCATTTTGTTTGTTCATATATTTTATCTTTTTCTTCAAAAAGACCCTTCATCATTTCATATAATAACGGTTTGGTGGTGATGAACTCCTTTAACTTTTTCTTGTCTGGGAAACTCTTTATATGGCCGATTCTAAATGACAGCTTTGCAGGATAGAGTAATCTTGGTTGTAGGTTCTTGCTTTTCATCACTCTGAATATTTCTTGCCACTCCCTTCTGGCCTGCAAAGTTTCTTTTGAGAAATCAGCTGACAACCTTATGGGTAACTCCCTTGTAGGTAACCAGCTGCCTTTCTCTTGCTGCTTTTAAGATTCTCTCTTTGTCTTTAACCTTTGGCATTTTGATGATGATGTGTCTTGGTGTGGGCCTCTTGGGGTTCATCATGTTTGGGACTCTCTGTGCTTCCTGGACTTATATGTCTGTTTCCTTCACCAAGTTAGGAAAGTTTTCTGCCATTATTGTTTCAAACAGGTTTTCAATTTCTTGTTCTCTCTCTTCTCCTTCTGGCACCCCCAAGATGCGAATGTTGGCATGCTTGAAGTTGTCCCAGAGGCTCCTTACACTATCCTCATTTTTTGGGGTTCTTTTTTCTTTTTGCTATTCTGATTGGGTGTTTTTTGCTTCCTTATATTCCAAATCGATGGTTTGCTTCTTGGATTTACGTACTCTAGTATTGAAGCTGTGTAAATTATTCTTTATTTCAGTTAATGCCTCTTTCAATTCTGACTGGTCCTTTTTTATGCTCTTGAGGCCCTCACTAAGTTCACTGAGGTTCTCACTGAGTTCACTGAGTATCCTTATAAGCAATATTTTGAACTCAGCATCTGTTAAGTTGCTTACCTCCATTTCGCTTAGTTCTTTTCTTGGGGTTTTGTTCTGTTCTTTCATTTGGGACCTGTTTCTTTGTCTCCTCATTTTGGCTGCCTCCCTGTGTTTGTTTCTGTGTACTGTATTACTTAACGAGCGGTATAGGGCTAGCTGAGACCAGATGCTGCTCGTTGGAAAGAATTTAGGAAAAACCTGAAGCAGGATCCAAGATGGGCCAATCCTATGGTTAAGCAACTGGCAACAGCTTGGGTGGGCCTGAAAGTTGGGTGGGGTGGGGCGGGGCCTCAGGTAGTCACCAGGGCGGGGCTACCAGTGTGAGCCAGGTTGCTGGAGTCCCAGATATGGTGGCTGTCTGCCGCCCCAGGGAAGGGCTCACCAAAGGAACAAAGGCCTCTGGCAGCACATTTGTCCCGGAGAAAGCTCCCTCTCCAGTCCTCGCTCCAGTGCCAAACAGCTCAGTTCTTCCCTGTATGTCTCTGGCGCCCCTCGAGCTGACTCCCCTCCAAGCTTAGAGGGAGTGAGTCCGTGTGCGGGCCCTTTAAGGAGCTGCCTGGGGCTCCAGCCGCGTCAGCTTCCCTGAGCCTCAGTTCCTGCTGGTTTTTCCAGCCAGAAGTTATGGGCACTTCTCTTCCTGGCACTGGAACCCTGAGGGGGCATCTGGTGTGGGATGGGGACCCCTCAGTCCTCAGGAAGGACCTTCCCAGCCGAGGTGTCCTCCTGATTTTTATCCACCACACGTGGGTGTGAGACCAGCCCGTCTCGCCTCCGCCCCTCCTACCAGTCTGGATGTGGCTGCTGCTTTAATTCCATAGTTGTAGGACTTCCATTCAGCTTGATTTCAGGCAGTTTTGTTCTGTAGTTTAGTTGTAACTTTGATGTGGTTGTGGGAAGAAGCGATACCACGTTTACCTACGCCGCCATCTTGACCGGAAGTCAAAAAAGGCATCTTTAAGGTCTAGGACCGTAAAGAACTGTGTGTTAGCCGGGGTTTGAGAGAGGAGGGTATATGGGTTAGGAACAACTGGGTGTATTGGTTGTACGGCCTGATTTATGATGTGGAGGTCCTGTACCCGACGGTAAGATCCATCGGGCTTTTGCACAGGCAAAATGGGAGGATTATAGGGAGATTTGGTAGGGCAGAATAATTTTTCTTTAGGAGTCAAGTTAAGACAGATTTTAGTTCTTTTTGGGCTTCTGGGGGGATAAGGTATTGTTTCTGGGACAGGAAAAATGAGCGATCTTTGAGAGATATTTTGATCGGCATATGGTGCTTAGCTACAGAAGGGAGGGATGTGTCCCACACTATGGGGTTAACTAGTTCTGGTGGTAATGGTAGGGGGTTATATTAGAAGAGGAAGTAGCTCTGGCTGGTTTGACTCAACGGTTAGAGCATCGGCCTGTGGTCCGGAGAGACCTGGGTTCGGTTCCCGCTAAGGGCATGTACCTCGGTTGCAGTTTGTCCCCAGCCCTGGTTGGGTCGTGCTGGAGGCAGCCACTCCATGTGTCCCTTTCACATCGATGTTTCTCTCTCTCTCTTCCTCTCCCTCCCGCTCGGTCTGAACAACAACAAAATGGAAAAATGTCCTCGGGTGAGGATAAAATAAAATAAAATAAAATAAAAGAGTGGAGAAAGATCTAAGGGCCTAAAGAACAAGTGAGTGTCTGGTTGCCCTGGGTTGTGATATTTGGCTGTCAATTCCCACAACTGAAACCCCAGAGCATCGAAGAGGTCCTCTGAACTCGGGCAGGGCAGAGTAGGTTGCCCTGGTATCAGTTAAAAATGAAATTGACCTACCTGCTGCCATCAGAGTTACCCGAGGTTTGGAGTTTGAGATGACGGTCAGGGTGCCCGTTCCTGGGCATCTTCAGTGTTCAGCTGCAAGGCCAATCAGATTAAGACCTGGATTGCCTGATCCACCAGCCCGAGGAAGGGAGCAGGACGGTCTCTGCATAGTCTGTTCGCAGTCCGACTTCCTCAGTCTGTCCACATTGAGGACATGGCTTAGGTGGTGGTCGGGGATTGGGGCATTGCCTCACCCAACAGCCAGTCTGATTGCATTTATTTATTTATTTATTTATTTTTGTTTTGTTTTGGTTTATCTTTATTCTTTTTATTTTAATCCTCATCAGAGGACATTTTTCCATATTTTGTTCAAATAGAGTGGGAGGGAGAGAGGGAGTGTAAAGGACAAACATATGCTATGTGAATATACAAAAAGATTTTTCCCATTAGGCAGACCTCACTCCCTGGACTTTAAGAATAGCAAGAACTAGCAGCCAGAGTTAATAGTTAACCATTATATTGTGTAGGTAATAACTGCAATTGTACAGACCCGAAACTGCTTGCTCCCTCAGGCATTAACAGCTAACCTCAGATATCTGCTTCTGTACATGCTTGCTTGCTCGCAAACCTTCAGCCCAATTCCTTAACAGGAGCTAAGACAACTATATAAGCAACCCTCCCCTGAGCTCGGGGCTACTCTCTCCTCTGCGTAGGATGGGACAGTCGCCGCGCGGCTAATCAAGTTCTCTTAATTTGAACCCAGTTTGGAGTCTGAGTCTCATTGGTCTACAACAAGAGAGAGAAACATCGATGTGAAAGGGACACATTGCGTGGCTGCCACCCACACTACCCAACCAGGGCCGGGGACAAACTGCAACTGAGGTACATGCCCTTAGTGGGAACCGAACCCGGGTCTCTCTGGACCTCGGGCCAACGCTCTAACCGCTGAGCCAAACCGGCCAGGGCTTATCTTTATTCTTGAATGTATTACAGTTGTCTCCCCCTTTTTTCCCCATTGACCCTTCCCCCCAATCCCTCTCCACTTCTGCCTTCTCCACACTATTGTCGGTGTCCATTGGTTATGCATATATGCATAGAATTTCTTTGGTTTATCTCATCTCACCCTCCCTCCCGCCTTCCCTTTGAGATTCATCAGTCTAACAACAAATTTGTACTTTTTAATTCCTTCTTTTTCACCCATCCCCCTAACCCCTGCCCATCTGACCAGCAACAAAAAGTTCTCTGTGTCTGTCTATGAGTCTGTTTCTGTTCTGCTTGCTCATTTTGTTTGTAGATTCAATTGTTGATAGATATGTATTTTGCCATTTTATTGTTCATATTTTTGTTCTTCTTCTCCATCAAGAAGACCCTTCAACATTTCATATAATACTGGTGGTGATGAACTCCTTTAGCTTTTTCTTGTCTGGGAAACTTTTGATATGTCCATCAATTCTAAATGCTTTGCAGGATAGAGTAATCTCGGTTGTAGGTCATTGCTTTTCATCACCTTGAATATCTCTTGTCACTCCTTTCTGGCCTGCAAAGTTTCTTTTGAGAAATCGGCTGACAGTCTTATAGGAGCTCCTTTGTAGGTCAGTCTGATTGCATTTAAAGCAGGGACTGGGGGGTCCACTCTCCTGATTCTGGTGGGCGCCCTTCTGTCCCCCGAAGGGGTTTGCTGACCCCTTTGATTAGTGGGACCTCTGATGGCAGAGGCAAGCATTTGGAATTCTGCTATTCTTTGCTGTTTAGCCTCTTCATCACAATTATTAAAAACCTTAAAGGCGCCCTGGCCAGTTTGGCTCAGCGGTTAGAGCATCGGCCTGTGGTCCAGAGAGACCCGGGTTCGGTTCCCGCTAAGGGCACATACCTTGGTTGCAGTTTGTCCCCAGCCCTGGCTGGATCATGTGGGTGGCAGCCACTCGATGTGTCCCTTTCACGTTGATGTTTCTCTCTTTCTCTCTCCCTCCCACTCTATCTCAACAAAATATCGAAAAATGTCCTCGGGTGAGGATAAAAAAAATTAAAAAACAAAAACAAAAAGCCCTTAAAGTCTAGATTTAGAAGTTCCCATTGAGGGTTTGAGGGCCATCTTCGAGTTTTTGTAACTTTCTTCTAATGTCTGGGGCCAACTGAGAGATAAATCTCAGGTTTAAAATGACAGTCCCTTCTGGGCTGACAGGATCTAAGTTAGTATATCTTCTCATAGCTTGTATAAGGCAGGATAGAAAGGTTTCAGGTTTTCATTCCTTTCCTGGATTATTTCAGACTGTTTTTCATAGTTAACAACCTTGTGTGAGGCTTTTGTAAGTCCCTCAATGAGACATATTGCCCTATGGTCCCTGGCTTTCCTAACCGCCCCTTTGTCCTGATAATTCCACCTGGGGTCCTGGCTAGGGACTGCTTTGGCTCCTACCAGGTTAATGAGGGGTCTGTCAACTCAGATTATCGGTATGGCCTGGGCGTTAACCCAGACTCAATTTTTTTTTTTTATCCTCACCTGAGGACATTTTTCCATTTTTTGTTCAGATAGAGCGGGAGGGAGAGAGAGGAAGAGAGAGAGAGAGAGAGAGAGAGAGAGAGAGAGAGAAACATTGACGTGAAAGGGACACCTCGAGTGGCTGCCACCCGCACAACCAACCAGGGCCGGGACTAACTGCAACCGAGGTACGCGCCCTTAGCGGGAACCAAACCCAGGTCTCTCTGGACCACAGGCCGACGCTCTAACCGCTGAGCCAAATCGGCCAGGGCCAGACTCAATTTTTATCTTCCGGATTAAGGGTGGAAGAGAGAATAACATGAATATCGTTCCAAGTTAGATCACAGGACTGGGTAAGGTACTTGAATTCCTGAGTATAATTGGTGGGATCCTCAGTAAGGGATCCTAGTCTTTTATTTATTTGGGACAAACCTGAGAGAGAGAAGGGGACATGAACTCTGACAATCCCTTCAGCTCCTGCTACTTTCCTCAGGGGGCATTCTAAACCGGGAGCTGAGGTAGGGGACGGATAGGGACCAAAGATGGTTCCCGATCGCATGTGTGAGGGAGTTTTTGCTTCAGTAGAAGAGTTGGAGCAGGAGTAGGAGATTCAGGGTAGGGTGGGGGGCCCGCAGAAGGGGCTGGAGGGGGAGGATCTGCCGGAGAGGCTAAGGTGGTGGAGAGAGGTTGGCTGGGTCAAAGAAGGAACAGGAGAAGTTAATGCATTGTCTTCAGAGGGAGGTTTGGGAAGACTGGAGTGGAGTTAGAAGATTTGGGAGGGAGAGCAAGAAACGCATAAAGAGGGCCGTGTTGCCCTGGCCGGTTTGGCTCAGCGGTTGGAGCATCAGCCTGCGGTCCAGAGAGACCCGGGTTCAGTTCCCGCTAAGGGCATGTACCTCGGTTGCAGTTTGTCCCCGACCCTGGTTGGGTTGTGAGGGTGGCAACCACTCGATGTGTCCCTTCACGTCGATGTTTCTCTCTCTCTCTCCCTCCCACTCTATCTGAACAAAATATCAAAAAAAAAAAAGAGGGCCGTGTTCTGAGTGCAAAAGGCCTGGATGTAAGGAACCTCAGATCATTTTCCTTGCCTTTGACAGAAATTGTCTAGGTCAGTGAGAATGTTGAAATTGAAAGTGCCGTTCTCAGGCTATTGTGACCCATTATCCAATTTGTATTGAGGCTACACAGTGTTGAAGTAAAAAATGAGTCACTTGAGCCCTGGCCGGTTTTGCTCAGCAGTTAGAGTGGCGACCTGTGGACCAAGGAGTCCCGGGTTCGATTCTGGCTAAGGGCACGTGCCTCAGTTGCGGTTAGTCCCCAGCCCCAGTTGGGGACGTGAGGGTGGCAGCCAGTTGATATGTCTCTCACATCGATGTCTCTCTCTCTTTCTCTCTCTCTCTCTCCCTCCCACTCTGTCTGAAGATAAGTGTAAAAATGTCCTCAGGTGGGATATAAGTCCTGAGTGAGCCCTGGGATCTGTAAATTTTTTAGGAGACATCCTAGGGGTGTTGCATGAGGCATGGATGATTGAGCGTTTCCCATGCTGCGGTGTGAGATGTTGTGGCCTAGCGGTCTGACGGATACACTAGTGGAAGAAGAAGGCATCCCCCCTTCTACTCTAGAGTAAAGAGACGTGCAACTCACCTCTATCAGGCATCCCTAGACATATGGTGAGCTGAGGGAATCTGGTTCCTGAGGAGAGCGTCCTGACCAGCACAGGATTTGGGGAGGAACAATCACACAGACGTGACTGAGAGATCTGTCTCTCTTATGTCCTGGATGGGGGGTAACAGGACAGCCTGGAGAATCAGACCAGCAGACAAAAACACTCACCAGCGCCCTAGATGGTTTGGCTTAGCGGTTAGAGCATCAACCTACAGTCCAGAGAAACCGGGGTTCGGTTCCTGCTAAGGGCATGTACCTTGGTTGCAGTTTGTCCCTGGCTCTGGTTGGGTGGTGTGGGAGGCAGCCACTCAATGTGTCCCTTTCACGTCGATGTTTCTCTCTCTCTCTCTTCTTCTCTCTCCTATCTGAACAAAAAAAATGGAAGAATGTCCTCGAGTGGGGATAAAAACAAACAAACAAACAAAAAAACACTCACCAGCAAATTAGTGTTCGGTGTTGATGCTCGATCAATAGAAAAGGTTGGAGGACCAGTATCTTTTTTTTTTTGTACAGATAGAGTGGGAGGGAGAGAGAGAGTGAGAGAAACATCGACGTGAAGGGACACATCGAGTGGCTGCCACCCGCACGACCAACCAAGGCCGGGGACAAACTGCAACCGAGGTACGTGCCCTTAGCGGGACACGAACCCGGGTCTCTCTGGACCGCAGGCCGACACTCTAACCACTGAGCCAAACCGGCCAGGGCGGAGGACCAGTATCTAATTGAGGATGTAATTGATCCCTGTCCAAAAGGAGGCCCAGAGGACTCCGGGGGACCGCAGTTGCCCCCTATGCAGGATCCTCACAGACCTCATGAGTTTCGGCACCAAATAAAAGGTCTGAGCTGTTGGTAGATCACATCCACAGCGCAAGGCCAATGTAGAGCAAAACAATGTTATTGCATGCACCGGGGTGTAGGCAGGCTGCGCTCAAAAAGGGTCAGCCTTGAATAACAGTTGGGGTATAGGTTATACACTCTGCTTCTAGCTTCTGGCAGTTCCTGCTGAAGTGCTCTGCAAGGCCCATTGTCCACTTTGCAGCTGCACTGGTCTGGTATCTCGTCCTGCGTCTGCTGGGTGATTCATTGTCTTGCGGATAATCCAGATAATCCTTACTCAACAGAAGGCTGAGCAAAGGTCATGCAAGCAATGCATTTTTCACAGTTTCTACCTTTTGCAAGCTTATACCTCTACCCTTTGAAACGTTGTTAACCCTTTCAGTTACCTTCCTCTATTTGCTCAACATTATGTCTTTGGGATCTGTTTATTCCTTCTGCCTCCTGTTTAGGTTTTCACTATATATAATATCAATGAGCATTTAGACAGTTTCTAATTTTTTTTTCTAAATTTTTTGTTCTAATGAACAAAATAAGATTCAATATCAAATCCTGATAAATTATATCACTGGGTCCCAAAGCAGTCACATTTTACATATTTTAAAATATATTTTATTAATTTTTTTAGAGGGAGAGGAAGGGGGAGAGAGAGAGAGAAACATCTATGTGAGAGAGAACTATCAATTGGCTGCCTCCTGCAAGGCCCTCACTGGGGATCGAACCTGAAACCTTGGGCATGTGCTATGACTGGGAATTGAACTGGGACTTCTCAGTCCATAGGAGGACCCTCAATCCACTGATCCAAACTGGTCAGGAATAACATTTTACTTTTTTTTCTTTATTGATTGTAGAGAGAGAGAAAGGACGAGAGAGAGGGAGAGATAGAAACATCGATGAGAGGAAACTTCCTGGCCACCTGCTTCTTGTTCCCCACTGGGGATCGGGCCCACAACCTGGGCATGTGCCCTGACTGGGAATCGAACCGGTGACCTCTTGGTGCGTGGGTTGATGCTCAACCACTGAGCCACACTGGCCGGGCACATTTTACATTTTGACAGCTGTCACCAATTTGTGCCCCAAAGAGGTTGTTTCCATTGACACTCCTGCCAGCAGTATCTAAAATCTCTAAAGCGGACTCTGAACACGTTCTGCCTGTGTCTCTGGCCAGAAAGGTCCGGAGGGAGGAGGCAAGCAGCCCTCACATGCACATGCGGTCAAATGCATTGATCCTAATGAGTGTTTGTTTTTTCTTCCTGAAAATAATGTTATGTTCACAGGAAATTTTGTGCATGAACTGATCTGAATTCCCTCAGAAGGTCATCCCAAAATTAGGTTTCAATTTTAAACCTTTAAAAACTTAAAAACAATCAATTTGGTTTTATTTGTTTATTTGGGCAGAGAAGGGAAAACTGTCATGAGGAAGTCAACTGCCACTACCTGAAAACAAACACCAAAGTCCTCCCGGAGACATGAGGGTTTAAAAAAAAGAAAAGGAAAAAAAAAACCCAAAAACCTCCTGCGTCCTGGAAGGTCTTTGAGGAAGTGATATTTCCGGTGAAGAAAATTTTCAGCAAAGTTCAGAAATCCCTCCACATTTATGTCCATGTGTTTGGTTTGGTCAAAGTCAAGTGAAATGAAGTTTTGTGCTTTAGAAGTTGACAGAAGAGGCAAAGAGAGCCCTTTGGAGAGGAACAGCCTGTCTTCTCTGGGCCTCTGTGTTGCTGCCTGAGAAAAAAATGACCTGGAACTGAAGGGCTAGTGAGGCCAAACCTGCTGCTATACCAGTTGCTTTCTGCCCACAGCTGCACCAAAGTTGTTTTGGTTTTTTTTGTTTTTTGTTTTTGTGGTATGTGCCCCTAGCAGGAACCCAGAACTGCAGGCCGATGCTCAACCGCTGAGCCAAACTGGTCAGGGCTGCACCAAAGATTTTTATTTCATCCCCTTATTCCTGTCTCTATAGCTACAGAGGGAGGCTCCAGGGTTACTATGGATAGGGGAGGCCAGGGTAGGGACTTGGGATGGTGTACTGGGGGCAGGGTTGGAGACACAGAGATAAAGAGAGACGCAGAGACCAAGAGACAGAGACTTTGAGTGGTAATTAGACAAGTGCAGAGACGAGGCAGAACAGAGCATAATCACGTCAGGGGCTGGCCCTGTGGAGTGGGAAGTAGGTGGGGTCCAGAGGCACGTCCCACCAAGGAGTGCTGTTTGCTCCCTGGGTCAGCTGGAGAGCCTTGGTGCAGCCAGGTGCCTGAGCCTGTTCTCCCTAAGTCACCTCCAGTAGTATGGGTCTCCCCAGGGGTTCAAAGTTCCTTCTGCCATCTCTCCCTTCCCAACTCTCTCTGACACCACATCTGACTGTGCCTTTCCTGCTCGTACACCTGCCATGGCTTCCCATTTCCCTCCATTCAAGGAGATGAATTTCAGTTGTTCCACAGGTATGGTCAACATGGAGCCAGCAGAATAAGTGAATAATAATGATAATGGTTGAAGTCCCATTTAAAGCCCTGAGTCCAGCCCTTTGCATGATTCAGCTCTTAGACCCTGCAGCACAGTGAGGGGGTCTTAAGTCAAAGTCCAGACTCCTGGTCTCCAGCTCAGGCTGACTCCAGAGGAAGAAGACATTTCCTGCTCACTTTTTGATTTATGCCACGGATGAGGTGTTCTCAAACACACCCTTAGCCCCAAGCTCTGTGCTCTTGGCAGGCAGCAAACGGCAGGAGGCTGGGGCGTCCCCTGGTGGCTCACAGTGGAACACAGAGGCTAGACCCTGTTTTTCCTCCCCTCAGCCTCATTTCCTCCTCTGGGGCTGGGCCCTCTAGTTCCCCATCCAGGTGGGCCCCCTTTCAGGTAAAGAACCTGATGAGGCACCACCAAGCCCCAGGTAGGTGGGGGAATAATGAGCATGAGTGGCTGAGAAGGGATCAGTTTTCCAAGGGCTCTCACTCCTCTCCCTACACCAGCCTCTTCAAAATTTTTCAAAATAAAATTTAATTGTTTTTTATCCTCACCTGAGGACATTCTTGCATTTATTGTCAGAGCAGGAGGGAGAGAGGGAGGAAGAGAGAGACAGAAACATTGATGTGAGAGAGACACATCGAGTGGCTGCCACCCACACGGCACCCACCAGGGCCGGGGACAAACTGCAACTGAGGTACGTGCCCTTAGCAGGAACCAAACCCGGGACTCTCCGGTCTGTGGGCAGACGCTCTAACCGCTGAGCTAACCAGCCAGGCCTATAAAATTTAATTTTTTAAAGGTTATACATGTGCATGATTTTTAAAATGCAAATGTTACAAAAAGATGTATAGAGAAACATGAGACTGCCTTCCCCACCAACCTCTAGCCCTCTAGTTCCCACCCAGAGGCCACAGCTGTGACCAGTGTTTTCTTTGGAAATATTTGGATAAAAATATCCCTCGAATTATTGCTCTTTTGCTTTTTACATTATGTGTCTCACAGAAGACCTTCTTTGGCCTTTTTAATAGTTGTATAGTATAGTATTCTACTGTGTGAATAGACAGACATTCACTTAAAGTCCTCAACTGGCTGACATTGAGGTTGTTCCCAATTTAAAAATATATATATTTTTAGAGAGAGAGGGAGGGAGAGGGAGAGAGAAGCATCGATCAGCTGTCCCGGGATGTACTCTGACCGGGAATTGAACCAGGAACCTTTTGGTGCAGGGATGACACCCAACCAACTGAGCTACACGGGCCAAAGCTGTTTCAAATGTTTTTTGCGCCCTGGCCGGTTTGGCTCAGCGGATAGAGCGACCCGGGTTCGGTTCCCGCTAAGGGCATGTACCTCGGTTGCAGTTTGTCCCCGGCCCTGGTCGGTTGTGAGGGTGGCAGCCACTCGATGTGTTCCTTTCACGTCGATGTTTCTCTCTCTCTCTCTGTTCCTCTCTCTCCCTCCCACTCTACCTGAACAAAAAATGGAAAAATGTCCTCGGGTGAGGATAAAAACAAAAACAAACAATCAAATGTTTTTTGCAATTACCAAAAATATGCTAATAATGTCCTCTTCCTACCTCTCCTTTTTATATGTACATTTTAATTTGTGGAATAATTTTATATTTACAGAAAGTTTGCATAGATAATAGAGTTCCTGAATAGCCCTCACCAAGCTTCGTCCATTATTAACATCTTATATACCATGATTCCTTTGTCAAAACTAACAGATTAACCTTAGTATATTACTATTAACTAAACTCTAGATTTTATTTGATATACCCCACTAAATGTTTTTCTGTTCCAGGATTCTGCATTGCATTTGATCCATCATTTTGTATCCATGTAAATATGGTTGTAGGTAATTGCTAGAAGGGAAATTGATGGGTCAAGTGGTTTGCACCTCAATTTTGAGAGATGAGAGAAAACTGCCCTCTCAAGTGGTAGTACCAAAGAGCAGTTCCAACTGTGCTACATGGATTGCTTGTTTTCTCATAGCAGTCTAACACAGGATATTTACAAACTTTTAATCTGTTTATTTTCTATCTTTGCCAAACCAATTGGTGGAAATTGGTACCACATTGTTGTTTCAATTTGCATTGCTTTTCTAGGAGTGAGGTTGGGTATCTTTTTCTTTGAAGACTGAAATTTCCTCTACCAATGCATTAAAAAAAAGTTTTTATTGATTTTTTAGAGAAAGAGGAATAGAGAGATAGAAACATTGATGTAAGAGAGAAACATTGATTGGCTGCCTCCTGCATGCCTCCCACTGAGGATTGAGCCCGAAACCCAGGCATATGCCCCAACCAGGAATCAAACCCACCAGGAATTGAACTGACCAGAAGTTGAACTGGGATCTCTCAGTCCATGGGATGATGCTCAGTCCACTGAGCCACACTGGTCAGGTGAGGTTGGGCATCCTTTTTAGTATGTTTCTATGAACTGACTTTCCAATGTCTTTGTTTATTTTTATATGAATTATTATTTTTAAAAATTTTGTTTGTTAATTCTCACCTGAGGATATTTTTTCCATCGATTTTTGTTTTAATTTTGTTTTCTTTATTGATTTTAGAGAGAGAGGAAGGGAGAGGGAGATAGAAACATTGATGAAAGAGAACATCAATTGGCTGCCTCCTGCATGCCTCCCACAAGGGATTTGGCTCACAACCTGGGCATGTACCCTGAATGGGAATCGAACCAGCAACCTTCTGGTGCATGGATCAATGCTCAACCACTGAGCCACTCCAGCAGTGCTTTCTATTGATTTTTAGAGAGAGTGGAAGGGAGGGAAGGGAAAGAGAGAGAAAAACATCAATGTGAGAGAGACACATGGATTGACAGAATGAGGAACACTCCAGTTAAAGGAGATGAAAGACACTTAACAAATACAGCGTGTGAGCCAAAATACTCTTTTGTTATAAAGGACATTATCAGAACAGTTGGCAAAATCTGTTTAAGGCCTGCAGATTAGATAACAGTATTTTATCAATATCCATTTCCTGATTTTCATAATTGTACCATGATTATGTGAGAGAATGTCCTTGTGTTTAGGAAATGCAAACCGAAGTATTTATGGGTAAAGACATAATTTCTGCAAGTTTTTCATAATGATAGAGAGGGTGGAAGGGAGAGAGAGAGAGAGAAGAAAGCAAAAAGATGGTAAAAGTTAACATCTGTGGCATCTGGGTGAAGGAGTTCTTTTTACTCATCTTCCAATTTTCTGTAAGTCTAAAGTTATGTCAAATATAAAGGTAAAAGACAAAAATAATATAAAATTGTGCCACATGAGATTATTTCAATTATTTCTGAACTGTATAAACAGTACTTTCGTATGATTCAACCTATACATTCTCTTCCTCTTTTCTAATATGTGTTTCTCTTATTTTTCATATCTGATTGCATTGGCTAGTACCTCCAGAATAATATTAAATATTTGATAGTGATTCTTTTCACCTTGTCCCTGAATTTGATGGCCTTTTCAGAACTTTTCTCAGTTGATCCATCAGTATTGTGAATTTTATTAACAAACTTCTGAATAGTGAACCATTCCTGCAGCTCAGATATAGGTCACCTTTGTTGTGGCATATTTTAAAGCGTTACTCAGTTCTCTTTGCTAAAATATATCATTTGGGAGTTTCGTACTATCCTCCCAGGAAGAAGAGTCTTATTGTGTTATCTGTCAGTTTTTGTTGTCGAGGTGAAGCCTGCTCTATTAACGTGATTCCAACCACTCGTTTTACAAAGTACACTGAGTCCCAGAGAGGAGAAGTGATTTCTGTAGGTCACTCCCAAGCCAGGGCTGGACTCTAAGTCCCCATGATTGTGGGATGAGGGCAATACTATCGTTAGAGGGGACTTAAGTCCCAGATCAGCACTATTTCACTGGATGACTAAATGGACCTGTTTCTTATCTGCAGAATAAGCACAAGATGGTCGGGGAGAGAGGATGGAGTCTCCTTTCTGTTTCCATTCAAAGCAGTTGGTCTACAGCTGAGCGTTGATGGATATCGATGGGGCATATCTTCCAGGGTGGGAACCTCTACGTGTCCCCCCAAAACCGTACAGTGTCTCTGTCCAACTGGCCTCGAGCCCACATCCTGTAGGTGGTTGAATCACCCTCGTGTGCGTCGTGCCGGCCGCTGGCAGCCCCCAGAGGGTCTGGGGCGAGAGCGAGAGCGGGGGCTGGGCCGGGGTCGGGACCTAGAGGGAGGCCGGGGGTGCGGCACTCTTCGCTGGGGGTCCATCTCGTCTTCCAGGACTTTACTGCCGGGAAGGAAGAGGGGCCGTTGAGCACCTGGCCCTCCGACTCCTGAGACCTCCCAGCACTCTTCCTCCTTTCCTGGGAACCCCATCCCTCAGGATCTATCCTTTCTTTACTCCTGGCCATTCCCAGGACCCCTCCCCAGGGACTCCTAGGCCCTTCCCTGGAAGCTCAGCTCCAGATTCCCGGCCCTTCCCTCGATGTTTCTTTTTCTTTGCACCCTTCCATCCCCCTCCCAGAGCTCCCCATGTGCGCCTGACCCTAAGAACCCATGCCTTCAGAGTGCCGGCCCCAACCTGGGGACTCCCTCTTCCAGAGTGCGAAACCCGCTCACCGTCTCCAGGTTCTAACTCCAGGACCCTCGCTTGGATCCTCCCCTCAGTCCCTCCCCAAGGCCCCGCCCCTCCTCCCCCCCTTACTCACACACGCTCCCGAAGCACCGCCTCCCGGGCCGCGCAGGCTCCCCCCTCGGCCTCGGCCGCGCGTGCGCGCCGCTGCTCCTCTTCCAGCAGCCGCGTAGACTCAGTGGCCGCTGCCTCCCACCGCGCCAGGGCTTCTGCGGGCGCAGCGGGCGCGGTCAGGCTGGAGATCAGACTCCAAACCCCGCGCGTGCCGGCGTCGGAGTTTATAGTCTGCCTACTATTTGCGTGCTTTGCTTTATTTGAATTAAATGTGTGTGCTGTTTACATGGCCTTTACGTGTCATTTGCATAGTTTTCATTGCTTTTGAAAGTCGTTTACATGGCGTTTGTACATTTTGTGGCATTTGCGTTTTTGTGACCTTTACATGTTATGTGCATTTCTTTAATAAGTTCTCGCGTTCATTTGCATGTCGTTTGTATTATGTTTGCACCGGTGCCTGTTATTTGCGTAGCTAGGAACCTTCTAGGTTCCTCCCACCTTTAGCCCTGTCCAACACGCTTACGCCCCAACACACCTGTCAGCGCCCCGTTCTCGACCCCCATCTGAGTCCCCTGTGCCTTGGCCTCGTCCATCTCAGTCTTCAGTGTCATCAGATGGGTCTGAAGCCGGCTCTGCGGAGTGGAAGGGAAGTGAGGGGGGATCCTGGGAGGGGCAGAAGGAGTGAATTGGCCCTGCTCTTTCTAGGGGAGACTGACATGACACTGGTGTTCCCTGAGCTTTGTTGGAATGTC
Source organism: Molossus molossus (assembly GCF_014108415.1). NCBI lineage: Eukaryota > Metazoa > Chordata > Mammalia > Chiroptera > Molossidae > Molossus > Molossus molossus. The sequence continues at coordinate 67,479,022 of NW_023425377.1, read as the reverse complement.
CTTTGAGGTCCTGTAGTTGTGAAACACAGAAATGGCTGCTGGAGTCTGGGGTACCGCGTGGTGACAGCTACCTGCCTAGAAAGAGGTCTCTGCCTAGGTCTACGGCCCCCCAACCCCAAGCCATGGGGATGTGGAAAGGGTTTAGCTCTGCAGTCAGACTGCGGTTCCAATCTCAGCTACATCTAGACTTGCTGACTGGGGTTTAAAACCAACACAAGTCCATTTGGTTGTTGGCAGTGATTGGGTTTGTGGGTTGTTTGTCACCTCTGGGAGAGATTCTGCAAAGCAACTAGCCTGGCCTCAGAGCATCCTCCATTAGAAGGCAAATCAGGATTTGAACCAAGGGCAGGCTGCTCTTAACTTTGGCTGTTCCAGGCCCTTCCCTTAGGTAAGCAAGAAGTGGGTAAGGGGTCTGCTTTAGTTTTTATTTTTATTTTTTATCCTCACCCGAGGACATTCTTCCATTTTCTACTCAGATAGAGTGGGAAGGAGAGAGAGGAAGAGAGAGAAACATCGATGTGAAAGGGACACATCGAGTGGCCGCCACCCACACGACCCAACCAGGGCCGGGGACAAACTGCAGCCAAGGTACATGCCCTTAGCGGGAACCGAACCCGGGTCTCTGTGGACCGCAGGCTGACGCTCTAACTGCTGAGCCAAACCGGCCAGGGCTGCTTTAGTTTTTAAAACTCACATGCTGCCCTGGCCAATTTGGCTCAGCAGTTAGAGCAATAGCCCACAGACCAGAGAATCCGGGGTTCAGTTCCCACTAAGGGCAGGTACCTTGGTTGCAGTTTGTCCCCAGCCCCAGTTGGGGTCGTGTGGTTGGCAACCACTCGATGTGTCTCTCTCACATCGATGTTTCTCTCTCTCTCTCTCTTCCCGCCTCTCTCCCTCCTACTCTATCTGAAGATAAATGCAAAATTTTCCTTGGGTGACGAGGATAAAAAAACAAAACAAAAAAACCCACAAAAACTCACATGCTGCCCAACCTCTGCTGGGACCAGTACACAGAAGTACACAGTAGTTAATAAACATGAATGGTTGGGACTTTGAGGATGGTTCTTCTGTGAGGCCTAGGGCTGGGAAGGGTTAAGAAAGTATTTGAGACTTCTAAAAATTCTGCTGCCTTGTGTGCTTCTTCTCCAGCTCTCTAAACATACTCTTTTATTTCTCTGGCTCCTCTTCACCTTCTCTCCCACTCCCACAAAGTTCTAGCCTAAGTCCTCCTCTCTCTGTAAGTTCATCCCTTTCACATTTGCACGGCTCTGTCAGTTCTGTATCTCCCACATGCTTCATCTCCTCCAATGTTCCAGGTCCATATTTGAAATTTTTTACCAAGGACGCCACTTGAAGCCCTCTGGCACTACAACCTAAGTGGATCTGGATCTTAATCCCTCTTCCCTTCATTAAAACAAATGATTCAAAACCTGGAAACAAGGTGACGGGATTATGAGTGCGGTTTCTTTGCGCCCTGCGGTGCGAGAGCAGTGGTTCTCAAAGTGCGGTCCTGGACCAGCAGCACCAGCCGCACTTGGGAACTTGTTAGAAACGCAAATTCTCAGGTCCTACCCGAGATCTACTGAGTCGGAAACTCTGGGGGTAAGGTCCAGAAATCTATGCTTTCACAAGCCCTCCATGTGATTCTGATGATCAAACAAACCAGATCTTAAGTTTTACCCCCACAGCCTTTTGTGGAGCTGTTCCCTCTGTTTCCATGACCAATGCCAGAGATTAAGCCCCTATCCCCTTTTTCCTGAATTTTTACAACAGCCCCCTACCTGGTTTTTTGTAATAAACTCAGTCTACACAGAGGCTGCTGGAAAAATATCCCCAAGACCTCAAAAAAAAAAAAAAAAAAAAAGTGAAGGAGGTGGCCAGAGGAAAAGGGAGGAACTGGCTGGTACCTCCTCCAAGAAGCCAACTTTAGCCTCCTAATTACAGGTGACATGAATGTCCTTTTCCCGAAATAGGGCTGGGACACTGGCTGTAGGAGGTGGGCACCTGGGGGAAAGGATAAAAGGTTTTCCCCAGGTGGGCTCAGGGGTCTGGGGCTTCTCTATCCACCACTGTTTACCTGGCAAATAGCAGAGGACAGTGGGGCCTTCTAGATCAGAGGGTGTGCTCAAGGGTGAACGGACATTGCAGGAGTTGGGGTTATGATGCTGTTTTCATTCCCACTGAAGAACTAGGGAAACTGCCCAGGCTCAGTGAAGCTCAGGAGGCTGACCGTCCTCTGGCACACTGAAGGGTTGCCAGTCCTACCCGAGGGGGCACATGCCTGGGTTGGGGGCTCAATCTCCAGTAGGGGGCAAGCAGGAGGCAGCCAATGGATCTTCTGCTCTCACATCCTCTCTCTAAAAATCAATTAAAAAGTATTTTTTTTTAGAAAAAAATTTTTTTGGGTTAATCCTCACTTGAGGATATTTTTCCATTGGTTTTTAGATAGACTGGAAAGGAGGGGAGAGGGAGAGAGAGAGAGGGAAAGAAACATCAATGTTTCTCTCACATCGATTGGTTGCCTCTCACACGACCTGGGATCCAATCTGCAACCCAGGTATGTGCCCTTGACCAGTAGTAGAGCGGGACCCTTCCATCCCTAGGCTGATGCTCTAACCTCTGAGCCAAGCCGGCCAGGACTAAAAATTAAAATAAAATAAAAAGAATTGGGGAAACCAAGGCACAGGGTTGGGGGTGGGGAAATCCCTGTGTGCCTGTGTGTGCAGCACCTCCCACTTTTTGGATGCCCCAGCCCCCAACACTGCCGACATACCTGGTGGCCCTCACAGGCCCTTAGAGCCTCCTCCAGCTCCCGATGGACACCCTTGGCCTGGTCCAGCTGCTTGGCCAGAGCTTCCTCTCGTTGAGCAGCCTCTGCCAACTGTCGCTGCAACTCCTGGAGCTCCCACAAAGGGTTCCCGGGGGGCACCGTGGCATTGACTCTGGGCTCCAGCTCAGGGCAGTGAGACCCTCTGGAGGCCGCGGCGGCCAGATTCCAGGCCAGTAGGGCTGCCCCCGCCGCAGCTGCCGCCAGGAACACCGCAGCCCCACACAGGGCAAGCACCCGCCAAGCGTACCCCGGCTCTGGCCCCAGCTCAGCCATGCCGCCATCCACAGCTCTGGCCTCAGACGTCCACAAGCATTTAATTGGCACCTTGGGACGCCAGGGACATCCACGGGTCCGCCCAGCCAGGGTGTGTTTCCCGTCTTTGGGAGGGGCTGGCTGCCCACCAGGGGCCAGGCTAGGCTACTGGAGCCCAGGATAGGACTGGATCCTGAGTTCCAGTCCTGCCTCTGCCTTCTGCATGCTGTCCTCTGAGCCTCAGTTTGCCCCTTTGTGAAGTGGGGATGATAGTAGGTCCTTAGGGCTTAGTGACAATCACATGAGCACATCCAGGCAAAGCACCCTTCAGCACAGGGGACTTGGTGAGGGGCTAAGGGCATATTGTCTCCATTCTGTTCATGGGGAAAACCGAGGTTGGAAGACTAAAGACTACTCCGACTGAAGTTGGTCTAAGTCAGAATATCACACTTTTATTTTTTTGCATCCGCACCCGAGGAGATTTTTCCATTTTTTGTTCAGATAGAGTGGGAGAGAGAGAGAGGAAGAGAGAGAGAGAGAAACATCGACGTAAAAGGGACACATTAAGTGGTTGCCACCCGCACAACCCAACCAGGGCCAGGGACAAACTGAAACCAAGATACATGCCCTTAGCGGGAACTGAACCTAGGTCTCTCTGGACCGCAGGCCGATGCTCTAACTGCTGAGCCAAACCGGCCAGGGCAGAATATCACACTTTTAAAAAATATATTTTTCTTTATTGATTTTAGAGAGAGAGAGGAAGGAGAGGGAGAAAGAGATAGAAACATTGATGAGAGAGAACACTGATTGGCTGCCTCCTGCATGCCCCCCACTGGGGATTGGCCTGCAACCTGGGCATGTGCCCTGACAGAGAATCGAACCGAGGCCTCTTGGTGCATGAGTTGATGCTCAACCCCTGAGCCACCCTGGCCAGGCAGGCTGTCACACTTTCTGTGACCAACTCTGAGGGCAAAGGGTAGACTCAAGGGTGGACCAGCCCCATCTCTCTGACTGTTCTTCACTGGATCACCAGGGGGCGATCTTGCAACATGAATCAGATCCAGGCCAGTTTACAACATCCTTCTCAGAATCAAATCTCCTCCTCCTCTGCCCTGCCCCCTTCATCTCCTCCTGGACGTCTTTCTTTTTTTTCCTTCCTCCATTTAAAACAAAAATGTGGTTTTTATTGATTTTTTAGAAAGAGAGGAAGGGAGAGAAACATCGTTGTGAGAGAGATACATCAATCGTCTGCCTTCTGCATGCACCCTACTGGGGTTCAAGCCCCAAACCCAGGCATGTACACTGACTGGAAATCAAACCAGGACCTCTCAGTCCATGGGACGACGCTCAACCCACTGAGCCACACTGGCATTTTTATCTCCTTTTCCACCTCCTCCTACTTCCCCCTCTTTCTTTGACCCCCCACTTTGCCTCACCCTCTACCCTTTGCCCCTTCCTAATGTGTCACTCTCGTCCCCCTCCTCTTTCTTCTTCCCCTGCAAGACCTCTAGCTCACCTTTGACATTCTTTCCTTCTCCTAGGCACCCTCCAGCCCTCCTCAATCTTTTCTGGCAAGCGCCTTCCCACCCCAGGGCCTTTGCATTGGCTGTTCCCTCTGCCAGAGGGCCCTTATCTCCCTCTGTGACCAACTGTCCCCCATCCTTCATCCATGGATGTATCTCCCCTTCCAGAACTCTTCCCTCTCCCACTACCTGAGGCTCCTTTTGATCAGCTCTCTCAGGTCTGCTGTACTTTTCCATGGTGTTTGACTGATTCCCAGCTGCCTCCCATATCAGACAGGGTGAATGCCTAAAGAGCAAAACTCAGCCGGGCTGGTGTGGCTCAGTGGTTGAACATGGACCATACACCAAGAGGTCGTTGGTTTGATTCCCAGTCAGGGCACATGCCCAGGTTGTGGGCCAAATCCCCTATGGGAGGCATGCAGGAGGAGGCCAATTGATGTTCAATCTCATCGATGTTACTATCTCTCTCTCCCTCTCCCTTCCTCTGTTTCTAAAATCAATAAAGGAAAAAAAAGTAAAGCTCACGTCTGCCCGGTTCCCACTGCCCCGGCCTGGGCCTGGTACACAGTAGTTGTGCAGGAAATGTGAGCTGAGTAAACACTGTGAACTAGAATCTCAGTGTCCTCACCACCCCCAACCCCCCTACTCCCATCCCTCTTATTCCATGTGAAGAAATCAAAGCCCAGAGAGGCTAAGTCTCAGGCCAGAGACACACAGCAGCCATGTGTCACTTCCAGATTCCTGCTGGAGTTGGAACCTCTACAGACCTGCAGTACATGAGTCCTGACTTCTCAACCCCTGGCTCACTTGGCCACAGGTAGAAAGGGAAGTGGGGCAGTTTTAGGAAGGAGAAAGGTTTATAACTGGGCATTGTGTGAGAGTTTAGGAGGAGAAATTGAGGTCAAAGTTATCTTATTGGGCAAACCTAACCCCCTTCATCAGTAAAACACAACCCAGGCCTGGGGGCTGGCAACACTGTTGTGGAACATTCTGGTAGCCCAAGCTGGGGGTAGGAGTGGAACATGGTGGGGAGGAAGTACTGAGGTCATGTGGTCCTGTGGGAAGGGTTTGCTTCCTGAAAATCAAGGGTTCAATTACCTGAGCAGCTCAGAACCCTGAGCAAGTCCAGAAACTTCTCTGGACCTGCTTTTTTATTTATTAGATGGGGTTGTTGGTGGGGAGTAAAATGACTGTCACAGTAAAGAGACTTCATAATCTCCTACTGAACTCTCCTGCCAGCTGGGGAACAGAAGTGGGGGGGCACCCCAGGCTCACCCTCTAGAGCATAGGTTCTCACTGGATGTAATTCTGACTCCCCAGGGACACTTAATAATAATATCTGATGGCATTTTTTGTTGTCACAACCTGGGGGTAGGAGGCTATGGCACCTAGTGGGTGGAGGCCAGGGGTATGGCACAACATCCTACACATCCAGGGCAGACCCCACCACAGAGAGCACTCTAGCCCAAATGTCAACAGTGGGGAGGTTGAGGAACCTTGTCCTAGATTGTCAGAGTGAGGCAGGAAGGACACTGACAAGGCCCATGCACAGAGAAATGGTCTGGAAGGGTCGAGTGGTGAGCAAGGGGAAGGAAGGGGACAAGAGAGCCAGGGGGGCCTGTGGAAGGGATGGTGTTTGGGGGTCCCTGGGTGGACAGCAGGAGCCATAGAGGGGAGTCTATTGACTATCTGGTCTGGGACTGCAGGACCTGAGGGCAGTGCAGAATTTCAGGCAGACACAAGGGTCCTGACCCTAGTGCCATGCACAGGAAGTTGCCTGGACAATAGTCGGGATTCCAGGAGAACTTGGAGGAAGGAAGATAACAGAAAAGGAAGGAACTATGGGACATGGAAGGATCCAAGAGAGTGGGTGAAGGGTCAATCAGAATGGTGGCCTTCCATTTTAGAGAAGCAGAGACTCTCTGGAAGTGGGGTTCTGCAGAATGAATGAGTTGGGGGGATGGGCCCTGGCCGGTTTGGCTCAGCGGTTAGAGTGAGTGTTGGTCCACGAACCAAAGAGTGGAGAACCACCCTGGTTCGTCCCCAGCCCTGGTCGGGGTCATGCGGGAGGCAACCAGTCGATGTGTTGCTTTTACTTCGATGTTTCTCTCTCTCTTTCTTTCCCTCTCTCTCCCTCCCACTCTATCTGAAGATAAATAGAAAAATATCCTCTGGTGAGGATTTAAAAAAAAAAGAGTTAGGGGGATAAAGAGGAGGGTAGATTGTGACAAAGGCCTGGCCTGGATATGTCTGCAGACCCAGGTTTAAATTCCAGCCCTGCATTTTCTTTCTATCTTTAAAATAAAAAAAATATTTTCTTTATTGATTTTAGAGAGAGATAGAAACATCAATGAGAGAGAACATCGATTGACCACCTCCTGCATGCTCCCCACTGGGATTGGGCTCACAACCTGGGCATGTGCCCTGACCGGGAATCAAACCAGCAGCCTCTTGATGCATGGGTCGATGCTCAACCACTGAGCCACACTGACCAAACTAATTTTTAATTTTTAATGGATTTTTAGAGAGGGAGGGAGGAAGAGAGAGAGAGAGAGAGAGAGAGAGAGAGAGAGAGAGAGAGAGAAATACTGATGGATGTGAGAGGGAAACATTGATTGGCTGCCTCCTGCCCTGACCAGGAATTGAACCTGCAACTTTTCAGTGCATGGGATGATGCCCAACCAGCTGAGCCACACAGGCCCTCAGGGCCAGCCCCACACTTGCCATGGGAGGGTATTGAGAACCAGGATAAGGAGTCCTTCGTGTCACAGCCTCCATTTCTTCATCGGAACCATGAGCACGAGGAGATCGGTGAGGAGATACTAGAATGCTGAGCACATAGTGGGCACTGATGGAGGTACAATCCTTCAAGATGATCCCAGTGGAGAAGAGGGCTGAGTAGGCAGTGGGGTGGTACTTGACCAAACCCTGTGGTTTTCTGGAAACATTTTAGAGCAAGGAGGCCTGGGTGTAGATGTTAATGGGTCCCAGACACTTTAGAGTGACACAGTGATACTCCATGAACTTCAAAGTTCTTTCTCCCCAAAAGGGACATTTATTAGAACTCAAAGATCCCCAAAATGACTGTCCCTCAGAAACTGATAGCAAAAATAAAAGATGCTACCCCACTCCATGACCTGCCCAGCTTGGGGGTGAAGGGGGGCAGCCTTGGAGCAACTCTGATGCTTCTGCACTCCCAAGGCTACCGCATGAACCCCCTGCCCCCTGGCCCCCTTGCCCTCCCCACAACCATCCCCTCCTCCCAACCATGAACCACCCCCTGCCCCCTGGCCCCCTTGCCCTCCCCACAACCATCCCCTCCCCGCAACCATGCTGCTAGGCTGCTCAGAACTGGCCAGGTCAGGGAAGCCAGAAGAAAACAGACGAGTCCAGGTTGTGGCCTAAAAGACAGTAAGGGGAACTCAGGGCAGAGTTGAGGTGGATAGAACACAGGCCCTGCCCCTCCATAAGCCTTGCCCCGCTCCTGGACCCCTCCCTCCTCAATGAGGTTCCTCTCTCTCCCTCCCAAAGACCCATCTCCTCAGCGCCCAGCCCACCACCCCGCAGGCAGGCCACCACCCCAGGCCTTAACTGTCCCTGACTCCCTCCCATCCCTCTCCAGCTCCCCCTCCTTACCCGCTGGCTTCCTGGGACCTCAGGCCAGCAGAGCCTGGAGGCTCACGGCCAGGAGTAAAGTGATCACACAGCGGCTGAGGATGTTTCCAGAGCTGGTGGAGCTGTTTTCCCCTCCTGAGGCCTCATTTTCTTTTCTAGGGTGAAGATGGGGACAACTCAGGCAGTTGCCAGGCATGGCCCACTAGTGTGGGGCTCGTCATCCCTCAGAACCTCTTCTCCTTCCCCACCAGGTCACTGGGGAGGAGAGTGAGCAGCTGCTACCCATGGTTGGGTGAGGGAATGCCACTTTGTCCCCAGAGCAATGGGAATTTGAAACCTAGGGGATCCTGGGTCATGGGGTTGGGCTGCAGGGACAGGGGTGGGGTGGGGTAGACGGGGTGTGGCTGGGGGTTTGTGTCCCAACCTTAGTTCCTGATCCAGGGATGTCTTCAGCTTCTGCTTCAATTCTTTGATCTCCTCTAGGGAGGGACAGAGAGTGTGTCAGCACCATAGCCACGCCGCTCAACTGGTCTGGGGAGAGGACCCCACCTCTGGCCCCACCCTCCTTGGAGCACACCTGGAAAACTTGGCATGCCCCCTTCCTACCTCCACTGGAGTCTGTCCTGTCCCTCTTCTGAATCCAACCCTGGGACCCTCTCTCCTCCCTCTTCTTCAATGCCTGACCTGCTTCTCCAAGTCCCCTTAATGTAACCCTGGGCCTTGTGTTTTTCTCACCTTGAAGCTTCTGCACTAGCTCCTGTTGCTTGCGGCTCTGAGCCTTCTCCGTCTCCAGGGAAGCCATCAGGGTTGCCTGGGATGCAGTGGAAGGGTGAGGGTGTTGGAAATGGGTTCTGTCTTTGGCAAGGTTGGCTGGGGTCCCTGGGCCCTGACCCCTCCCCAGGCGCTGGTGTCAGAGGGGTTCAAGTCCAAACTCCATCCAGGGTTCCCTCCAGTCCTCTTTGAACCTCTCTCACCTTGGAAAATGACCACAACTTTCCATCCTCCCAGGGCCACTGATAAGGGTGTGATCGTCAAAATGGGAATTTCAAGCCCTCCCCATAGCAATTTGGAGGCTCTCCATGCCCAAACCCTAGGAGAAATTTCCAGATTTCTTGGGCTATTGTGCAAGGAGATTTAGAGGTCCCCTCTAATCTAGAACACAGCGAGATTTCTGAACCCAAGTTAGATGTCCAGTGGGAGTTTCAAGGACCTCCATGTCAAGACCCAAGTGACAGTTTCAGCCTCTTAGGGATGCAGTGGAAATATCAAGAGCCTCTGCCTTGCCCTGGTCAGGTAGCTCAGTTGGTTAGAACATCATTCTGATACACCAAGGTTGTGGGTTCAATCCCTGGTCAGGGCACATACTAAGAATCAAGCAATGAATATAAGTGGAACAACAAATCAGTCTCTGTCTCTCTCTGTCTCTCTGTCTCCCTCTCTCTCTCTCCCTCCTTCCCCCATCCTATCTCTAAAGTCAATAAATAAAAACAAAAATAGATAAATAAAAACTTTAAAAAATTAAAAGGAGCCCTTGCCTTCTTCAAGATGTGGTGAGGTCCCCATCCTCACACCCAGAGGGGATTTCTGCTTCTCCAAGATTGTGCCCAGGGGGAGTTTCTAGCTCCTCCAGACCAATATCCTGGAGTCTGGAGATTCATCTGCATGTTAGTGAGGATACTGAGGCCCCTTATTTGGGTGCTCTGGGGAATTTAAGGCCCTGCCCCACACCAGCACCCCAGAAGAGTTTAGAGCTTCCCAAAACCCTGGTGGGGAAATTCAGGTTCCTGATATCGGGGCCCAGGGGCAGTCTCAAGGTCGATCTCAATCTCTACCTAGACCCTGGGCATCCCCAGGCACCTAGACCCTGGGAGTCCTCCCAAGCACAGGGCCCTCTCTAGGAGTGGCAATGGCTTACCACAGTCTGGTTGCAAGCAGCAGCCTGGGCCTCAGTCTCCAGTAAGACATCCTGGGCTCGGGTCAGCTGGTGCTCCAGGAGGTGGGTGCGGTTTCGACACTCCTGCTCAGCAACGAGGCCATTCTTGCAAGCGGTGCTGTTGAGCTTGACAGCCAAGACGATCACGCTCACTAACATACCCACCGATAGGAGCACTAGGAACACTACTAGCCACCGGTGGTGCTGCACCCCCTTCTCTGAGCACTGGTCCATGGATAGAGGCCTATAGTGGTAAAAAGTGGGAGCCATGTAGTGAGGTATAGGGAGCTTAGTTGAGATTCAGGAAAGGAAGCTGGAACCTTGTATTGTTTGGATCTGCCCCCTTATTAGCATAGGAGCCTTGCTGACCAATGAAAAGTTCCAAAGATGTCCCCGACTTAGAGATTTTTGAGTGGGGGATTTGCAGGAAGAGGACAGTTTCACTTTCCATTTCAGTTTCCCAGAAATGATGTGCGTTGTTACGGCCAAATTATGGCCTTGGCCTTTCTGGGCTGGGTGCTGCCCATGACTCCTGTGGGAGGGGAGACCCCATCGTGACTCCCTGCCCTTCTCCTGTGTTCCTGAGGGTGACCATTGCAGTTACTGAAAGCCTAGGGCATGCCGGCCTTGTGTTCCTGTGTACTGGGACCTGAAGAGGAGGAGCTGTCATTGGTCCAGTCCCCAGCTGGAGAAATTGAGGCTGAGAGGTGAGTGGTGGAATGGAGGTTGGCAGGGCCAGGGTCTGACCAAAAGATTGGGTTTTGTGTCCAGCAGTCTCCGTAGTGACCCAGCAGGAATTCACTTAGCATTCCTGCTGTTGTCTCAGAGGAGACCATAGGGAGCCATGGAAGGTAGCAGAGGAGGGACATTCTTCTACCTGGACCCCTTAAAGCCAAATGACAAGGGATGGGAGACAATCTTGCTAAAGAGTCCTAGAGGAGCTTGCGTGTCCCATGAGCAGGACCCCAGGTGCAAAACACAGCCTTGGGTAAAGCTGACTTACTTGAGCAGCACTGTGCTGGCCTTCAAACTTTAGGGCCAACTTGGGACCACAACTGTGGGTCAGAGGCCAAGGCTGTGTGTGAACAGCCCTGCCTCCCTGTGGGACTCTGGGCAAGCAATTTCCCCTCGGCCTCACTTTCCATAGCTGTAAAATGGGGATAATAATAATAAGAACAGCCCTGGCTAGTTTGACTCAGCACTTAGAGCATCGGCCGGAGGACCAACGAGTTGTGGGTTTGATTCCGGTCAAGGGGACGTACCTCAGTTGCGGTTTGTCCCCGGCCCTCGGGTTGTGCAGGAGGCAACCAGTCGATGTGGCTCTATCACATTGATGTTTCTCTCTGTCTGTCTGTCTCTCCCTCCCTCCCACTCTATCTGATGATAAATAGAAAAGTATCCTTGGGTGAGGAATAAAAAAATAAATAAAAATAACAAGATCATTTTCATGCCTCCCTAAATTTTCCAAGGTGGCGGTGACTCACCTTGCTCTAGTCCAGGCCCTGCAAACAGAAGGTGTGTGGTATTTCCCTCTAAAACAGTTATACCACCATTCTTCTGGGTTTCACTCAGGTTAAGGTCCAAGCACTTGTGACAAAGCTTGATTGGGAGCTAAGAGGTAGAATCTCTGGGAATGTGATGAGAACGAAGAGGAGGGTGTTGTGATCATTGATGATGCAGCCATGCCACTGAAACTCCTTAATAATAAGAAAAGCAAAAAAAAAAAAAGCAGTGTGCGGTGGAAAAATACCTTTTCCTTCCACCTTTCTAAATTTTTCTAGTTAACTTGAGACAGATTAACAGGAGAAAACCAACTTTATTACATATGACTTATTTTTTTACCTATGACAACTTTTTTACATACTTATATTGTGCCATAAGAATATAAGACCCTGGGACAGATTGGACATTTGAGACATAGGTGCCATCTGGAGTTAAGGAGAAGGGGGAGTTGTTATGAGAAGGCAAGCCAGACACAGACAATCCCCTTATCTCACAGTGCAGAGACCCCTGCCCCTGGCTCTTGTGCCCCTTACATCCAAATCCGCCAACTGCCTAAACTACAGCGGAACTAGAAGCCCCCAAACACCCAGAGGCTTATGTATAAAAGGGGCTGGAACCTGGGTGAGGGGCTCAGCCTTTGGCGGTGACTCCGCTGGGCCAGCACCAGTGCGCATTCAAGAGCCCTTTTCTAATCCTCTGAGTGGGTTGCAGTCTGTCTCTTCCTGCTGATTGAATTTCTGCTACAACAGTTTGGGACTTGAAAGGGGAGGAAGGCAGTTCACACATGAGCAAATGTTTGGTAAACAAATGTTTGCTGCGCCATCTGTAACAATGGGACTTTGATCTTTTCACCCATTGGATTCCTGGACAGGGCACGTGCCTGGGTTGCCCACTTGATCTCCAGTAGGGAGCCTGCAGAAGGCAGATGATCAATGTTTCTATCTCTCTCCCCCTCTCCCTTTTCTCTCTAAAATCAATAAAAACATATATATATATATTTTTTTTTATTTATATTTTTAATCCTCACCCGAGGATATTTTCCCATTTATCTTCAGATAGAGTGGGAGGGAGGAAGGGGGAGAAAGAGAGAGAGAGAGAGAGAGAGAGAGAGGGAGAGAGAGGGAAATATTGATGTGAGAGAGACACATTGACTGATTGCCTCCTGCACGACCCCATTCAGGGCCAGGGACCAACCGCAACTGAGGTACGTGCTCTTGACTGGAATCGAACCCGAGACTCTTTGGCTCGTGGGCTGATGCTCTAACCACTGGGAAAACCAGCCAGGGTGTGTGTGTGTGTGTGTGTGTGTGTGTGTGTGTATTTTTTAAAGGGCCTTGCTAGTTTCCTTTCTGTCTATCACACCTAGTTCATATTAAACTATAGTTATCTGTGATGATCTCACCCTTCCGGGAGCTGGTCCTCTTCTAAATTCCTTTTAGGCAGTTAGGGGGAAGGACAAAGCCTTTTCCTGAGTCTTTCTTTTTTTCTTTCCTTTTTTTCCTTTTTTCCTTCCTTCCTTCCTTCCTTCCTTCCTTCCTTCCTTCCTTCCTTCCTTCTTTTTTTAAATTGATTTTAGAGAGACAGGAAGGGAGAGGGAGAGAGAGATAGAAATATCGATGAGAGAGAACATTGATTGGCCGCCTCCTGCATGCCCCCCACTGGGGATTTGGCCCACAACCTGGGCACGTGCCCTGACTGGGAATCGAACCGACAACCTCTTGATACATGGGTCGATGCTCAACCACTGACCCACACCGGCGGGGCGAGTCTTTTGTTTCTTTAAAATAACCAGCTTAAAATAATTAATATCTCCAAAGGCATATTTTGCAGTGGCGAACTCTGCTCCCCTCAACAGTAACAACAACCCCAGCTGACAGGGCAGTCGGGGATTCAGAAAATGTTTGTGATAAGAGAACATACTCCCGCCTAGCTTATTGATATAGCAGCCAGCTTCCTGCAAAAGGCCAAGGGAAGTATGCAGGTGTGGTTAGTGCGGCTATGGGATATGTGGGGTGAGGCCTTTTCTCTGACCTGCAGGCGGCAGAGAGAATGGACAATGTTACCACACACCCTGCCCTCTGACAGCGCCTGCGTGGTGCTCAGGGGATTTAAGGTTCTCACTTCCTTCCAGATGGGATCATTTTATTCTGCTGGGAGGCTTGGCCCAATAAGGGGATCTTCCCTGGGCATGTGGTATAACAGAATGAAATGCTCTCTCTAACTCTTATTTCTAATCTGCATTTTTCCCATGGCCTTCAGGTGAATTCCTGCTATAGGTATGTTAATTATTAGAAAAAGTCTGAGGCTTGAACTTTTGGCAAAGATTTGCAGGAGCCTCAAGACCTAACCAGATCAGCAAAGGTCAATGGAGAACTGGGGAACAAAGAGATTTAGAGAATTCTGTGCTCTTCCTTGGATCCCTGTTGGAGCCTACATGCCACACACCTCTTGCCTATTCTCCCTTCCTTGACATAAAAAACAAACAAACCTGAATTCTGGGCTCTCTTAAGATGACTTTGTGGGAGCTTTAAGGCCCCCCTCTCTCAAGCTGGTGCCTTCTTGATCAATAAACCTTTTCTTACTCCAAACTCTGATGTTTTGAATATTGGCCTTTTTTTTGAAGCATCAAAAAAAAGCACACAAACCTTGACTCGGTAACCGTGGGACCATAGAAATCAATAGAGGAGGGCCCTGGCCGGTTTGGCTCAGCAGTTAGAGCATCCGCCTGCGGTCCGGAGAGACCTGGGTTCGGTTCCCGCTAAGGGCATGTACCTCGGTTGCAGTTTGTCCCCGGCCCTGGTTGGTCGTGCGGGTGGCAGCCACTCGATGTGTCCCTTTCACATCGATGTTTCCCTCTTTCTCTCTTCCTCTCCCTCCCTCCCACTCTGTCTGTACCAAAAATGGAAAAATGTCCTCGAATGAGGATTAAAAAAAAAAAAAAAAAAAAAAAAAAAAGAAATCAATAGAGGAGGAACAACACATTCTTAGGGAGCTGAGAATGATACAGGTCATCTACGCCTCTGTTTTTGAGGCCCTTGATCGGACCACATTCACTGAAGGAATGAAAATCAAGATACTTCAGTCTGCCACCAGCACCTGGTAAGGAATACAAATATCCACTCTGAGCCCAGTAATGTGACTGTTGGGAGAAAGCCCCAAAAGTCTAAATTCAGGATCAGTTCCAAAGAACTGACACATAGCTTTATTCATATTCATAAAAGCTTTTTTTTTCTTTATCCTCACCCAAGGATATTTTTCCATTAATCTTCAGATAGAGTGGAAGGGAGGGAGAGAGAGGGAAAGAGAAACATCGACATCGACAGGCTGCCTCGCACACAACCTCAACTAGGGCCAGGACGAACCGAAACCGAGGTATATGCCCTTGACTGGGATCAAACGTGAGACTCATTGGTCCTTGGGCCAACATTCTAACCACTGAGCCAAACCAGCCAGGGCCATAAGAGCTTTAATAGGAGAAACTTACATACAAGAGCACAACAGCTGTTTCATCCCAGTGGTGGCTGGTCAGGAATAAATCCATACTCCACCCAGGTCAGGATCCCCTTTTTTCTGTTTGTTAACCCTTACCTGAGGATATTTTATTCATTGATTTTTAGAGAGAGTGGAAGGAAGGGAGGGAGGGGGAGAGAGAGAGAGAAAAACATCGATGTGAAGAGAGACATAACCCGCACAACCCCAACTAGGGCCAGGGATCGAACTGCATCCGAGGTACATGCCCTTGACTGAAATTGAACCCACGACTCCTTGGTCCACGTCTGCCCACTTTTTAACACTTCAGTGCACAAACTTGAGAGAGTAATGTGTTGTTGAGACCTTTGGATGATATACGTGACTGAACCCAGGTAAGATCTCTATATAAACTTTTAAGATTCTGGCAGGCGGTATGAAGATCTACTCATCTTAGTGTCCAAGGCAAGCCTCATATATAAGTTCCCTTGCTTAACTGCTACCTAACAATCTGTAGTGGTCTGCCTCTTTTAGACATCTCTACTTGACTTCTGGGTATGGGGGCCAGTTTCAGATTTCACCAGGGGTACTACTGAGGTTTCAAACCAACATCCTTCCTAAAGTGGTGGAACTAATGGGGTAATTCAATGGGAACGCATGGTTTGTTCATTTCTGTATCTCATTGTTGGGTCACCTTTTCCAGGATGTTTCTTTCAGGCATTGACTTTTGAATTTCATATAGTTTTCACATGTTACTAAATATTCTTTTGATTTCTTGCCCAAAATCATTTACAAATATAAAAACCCTTCTTGCCCTGGCCAGGTAGTTCAGTTGGTTAAAGTGTTGTCTAGATATGCCAAGGTTATGGGTTCGATCCCTGGTCAGGGCACTTACAAGAATCAACCAAAGAATGCATAAAGTGGAACAATAAACTGATGTCTTACACTCTCTCTCTAAAAATCAATAATAAAAAAGAAAAACTTTTGTACTTAAAAAATACAGTCTTAGCTCACAGGTCATACAAAAACAGGCAATGGGGCAACCCATGATATTGTAAAAAACTGGAAAATATAGAAGAGTAGGTTATATTATGTTCTCCTAATTGTCCATATTTTCCCCCTGAGGGGTATAAAAACATGTTTCCATATTAAATACGTTTATATCTCATTTTTTAAAAAACCACTAATGGTGCCCAGCTGGTGGGGGTCAGTGGACTGAGTGTCCTCCCATGGACTGAGAGGTCCTGCTTTGATCCCCAGTCAGGGCACATCCCTGGGTTGTAGCTTTATCCCTAATAGGGGGTGTGCGGAGGCAGCCTAACAATGCTTCTATCTCTCTAAAATATCAATAAACACATATTAAAAACAAACAAGCCCTGACTGATTTGGCTCAGCGATAGAGCACCGGCCCATGGACCAAGGAGTCACGGGTTCTATTCTGGATAAGGGCGCAAACCTCAGTTGCGGTTTACCCCCCAGCCCTGGTCGGGTCCTGTGGGAGGCCACCAGTCCACGTGTCCCTCTCACGGGGATGGTTCTCTCTCTCTCTCAATTTCTGTCCCCCCCCCCCTCCCTCCCACTCTATCTGAAGATAAATAGAAAGAAAGAAAAAATCCTCAGGTGAAGATTAAAAAAACAAAAAAACTAATTGTATCTGTGAACAAGTACTCCAGTTATACCAAGTTTTCATGGCTATGGTTGTCCGTATTTTTCGTTACTTAAACTAACCCATTAAAGTTTCCTTGGCTTCCCAGAACTAGAATTATGGATTTTCCATATTTCTCCCTTAAATTTCCCGAGAAACCCAGAGAAGGTCTCCACAGATGCTCATAACGCAAGGACTTCTGGGGAACGTAGTTCTGGCTTGCAGCGAGCGAGGCTCCTGGCGCTGAGCCAGAACATTTCCAGAGGAAGTTGCTGGGCGGGAGAAGGAAGGGAGATAGTTTTCCGCAAACGTCTCCGTTCCCGGCGCACCACAGCGACGAATGGGGGCCTTCGCTCCGCGTCCCCACGCGATTGGCCCGCGGCTTTCCGAGCACCGGCAAGTAGTGCTTTACGAGCCTCGCCCTCGCAAGGCCATCTGGGAGTTGTAGTTCAGGCCCCTTCCTGAACTCGGCGGCCGGGCGGCGGCACCCAAGTCCGAGGCGGTCCACCGCCTTCGGCACTTGGCTTGGAGGATGGATCCCGGACCTGACGCGGCGCCGCTGGCTGGCCTGGCCTGGTCGTCGGCCTCGGCGCCCCCGCCGCGGGGATTCAGTGCGGTGAGCGGGATCGGGGGGTGGGGCAGGGGTTGAACGGGGGCAGGAACTGAACGGGGGCATTGGAGGCTGCGGCAGTGCAGGCGCCTGGCGCTGAACGACGTCTCGCCGTAGATCTCCTGCACTGTGGAGGGGACGCCCGCCAGCTTCGGTAAAAGCTTCGCACAGAAATCTGGCTACTTCCTGTGCTTCAGTACCTTGGGCAGCCTGGAGGTAAGAGGCGCTCCCTCCGGGAATCCCGGGATCCGCCCACTTCCCGCGTCCATTCGCCGGGCCCTACGCCAGGCGCGGCGTCCCCGCAGCTGGCTGACTCTGTTCTTCCCATCCAACCCCCAGAATCCGCAGGAGAACGTGGTGGTCGATATCCAAGTCCTGGTGGACAAGAGCCCCCTCCCGCCGGGCTTCTCCCCGGTCTGCGACCCCCTGGACTCCAGTGAGGCTGTGGGGAGGACCAGGGAGAGGGATGGAGGGATGACAGGCGCGCGATTTCTGAGCCTCGGTCACCCGCGCGATACACTGGGTGCTGACAGGGTTGGCTGAGGACTAGGAGCCTGTTCCAGGGCGGGGTAACGGGCCCTACCCTGAGTAAAAATGTGCAGTTGGTACAGTCTCTGTCCTAGAGTAACAACAGCGATCTATTTTATTACTGTTGCTGCTACATCTTCTTACACCGTAGCCAAGCTAAACCACACGCAGTTCTGTTTTTTTCATTTCCAGGCTTTTGCAAACTCCGATAACCAATACTTCACACTGCCCACTCCTCCTCCCACTCCTCCTCTTCTGGCCCTCAGAAGCCTTGGAGCTGACCTTCCAGCTCTGACCGCCCTGCTTTCTAACCGTCTGGCTCTCCTCGCCTCCCACCATGTCTTGTCATTTATATTTGATTCTCAGGGTATATCTACTGATACTGAAATTAGCAAACATTTTTTTAATATCTTTTTTTTTTTTTTGATCCTCACCCGAGGACATTTTTCCACTTTTTTTTTGTTAAGATAGAGTGGAAGGGAGAAAGAGGAAGAGAGAGAAACATCGATGTGAAAGGGACACATCGAGTGACTGCCACCGGCATGACCAGCCATGGCTGGGGACAAACTGCAACCGATACGTGCCCTTAGCGGGAACGGAACCAGGGTCTCTCTGGACCGCAGGCCGTCGCTCTAACCGCCGAGCCAAACCGGCCAGGGCAGAATTAGCAAACTTTTTATGTAAAGGGCCAGATAGCAAATATTTTAGGCCTTCCAGGCCAGGTGATGTCTGTTGCATAATCTCCCCCCCTTTCGCTCCCCCCCCCCCCAACCCTTTAAAAATGTAAAAACCCAATCAGAAAGAATATTGCCCTGGCGGGTTTGGCTCAGTGGTTAGAGCGTTGGCTGCGGTCCAGAGAGACCCGGGTTCAGTTCCCACTAAGGGCACACACCTCAGTTGCAGTTTGTCCCCGGCCCTGGTTGGTCGTGGGGGTGGCAGCAGCTTGATGTGTCCCTTTCACGTTAATGTTTCTCTCTCTCTCTCTCTCTTCCTCTCTCTCCCTCCCACTCTATCTGAACAAAAAATGGAAAAAAATGTCCTCGGGTGAGGATAAAAAAAATAAAAGCCCAATCAGAAAGAATATATGTACCCCTATGTTCGTAGCAGCACTACTCACAATAGCGAAGATCTGGAAACAGATGTCCATCAGTAGACGAATGGATAAAAAAGCTGTTGGTACATATACACAATGGAGTACTATGCAGCTGTAAGAAAGAAAGATCTCTTATCCTTTGAGATGACATGGAGGGACCTGGAAAGTATTATCCTAAGCGAAACAAGCCAAACAGAGAAAGACAAGTATCATATGATCTCACTTATTTGTGGAATATAATAAGCATAACAGTCTGAGGAATGGGGTAGTCCCAGAGACGTGGAAGTGGGGTACAGACTGACAATCCCCAGAATAGGGGGTGGTGGGGGAGAGATAAAGCACAGAACTTATATGCATGTATGCATGAACAATGGACATGGACAACAAAGCTGGGGACAGGGCAGGGAGGGGGGAATCAGTGGGGGGAAAAGGAGAAACATCTATAAAAAAATAAATTAATTTAAAATAAAATAAAATAACAATGTAAAAACCATTTGTAGGGAAACAGGTGTTGGGTGGGATTTGGCTCATGGGCACTCAGTTCTCTCTTAGTCCACAGCTACCCATTCTCACTGTGGTGCCCATGGTCACCCCATGAATGCTTCTTCATGTCACCAAAGATGAGCCTGCCCCAAAGGCTCCTAAAGGCTGCATGGAGTTCCCTAACACCATCCGGGTGACTGCCTTAAACAGTGCCTTGGTGACTATCGTCTTGGAGCCATCTTTTGGTCTCTTCATCTCCTAACCCCCCCACTCTCACCCCGCACCCCTAGAGGCCTCCATGTCCAAGAAGAAACGTCTCTGTGTGAAGTTGGTGCCCCTAGGAGCCGCAGATACAGCTGTGTTTGACATCCGGTTGAGCGGGAAGACCAAGACAGTGCCTGGATACCTTCGAGTAGGGTAGGGCTTTTTTTTTAATTGTAAGAAAATTTATTTAGAAAGTTGCAGAGATAGTAGAACGGCCCTTGGAACTTAGGAGAGGGAAAGGCAGAGGTAATGCACTTTGGGGGAAGAAGGCGAGGGAAAAGCATGGGCTTCCCCCCAGTATCTAGTCTCCTTCCTTGCCCTCCAACTCCCATTTGTTCACTTCTGACCCTCAGGGATGCCCCTGAGGCCTCCTGTCCCTTCTGCCACCTCTCTGTGCCTCAGTTTCTACATGTTAAAACAGGGACAGTTGTATTAGTCTTATAGGGTTGTCATGAGGAACAAATGTGTTGGTGTGTCTGAAGTACACAGCACAGTGATGGGACCCAGCAGTTGCTTATGATGTGGGCTGAGATGCTGAAAGGAAAATTCCCCAAAAGGGAGGGGTCACTCAGAGGTCCAGGTTCCTCCTTTCTTTTCCTGGCAGCTGTCCTCATCCCTGGCTATACCTTGGGTCAGAACCCTCTTTCTTCTTCTCTCCCCATCTAGGGACATGGGTGGCTTTGCCATCTGGTGCAAGAAGGCAAAGGCACCTCGGCCAGTGCCCAAGCCCAGAACTCTCAGCCGGGACATGCAGGGCCTCTCCTTAGACTCACCCAGCCAGCCCAGGTGAGTTCTTGGGCTTGGGCATGAGGTTGGTAATGATGGTCAGGCCTAACCTGAGCTGTCCCATCTCCACCAGCAAGGGCAGGTTCCCGGAGGGGACGATGTCAAGACTCGGCTCGCGGGCCTCCACCCTGAGGAGGAGTGACTCTATCTATGAGGCTTCCAACCTCTATGGCATCTCTGGTGAGTGCAGAGCGGAAACTGAGGGGTGGGGGTGGGGCACCACTGGCCAAAGATTTATACAGCCTGGAAGGGGCAGGGCCAAGGTTGGAACCAGGCCTGGCCCCACCCCATTCTGTAAAGTCTGGGCAGTCTGCCCTGGCCTATGTGGCTCAGTTGGTTAGAGCGTCCTCCCCTATACCAAAATGTTTCAGGTTCGATTAGGGTCAGGGCATATACCTAGGTTGCAGGTTCGATCCCCAGGTGTGGTGTGTATAGAAGGCAACTGATTGATGTTTTTCACATCCATGTTTCTCTTTCTCTCTCTCTCTCTCTCACTCTCTCTCCCTTCCTCTCTCTAAAATCAATAAACATATCCTCTGGTGAGGATGAAAAAAAAAAAAAAGACTTGGCTGGGGGGAGGGAGCATGCCAGGCTGGCCTTTGGGGTGGGGTGGGGGCAGCAGCCAGGCCCCAAGCCCCCTGCCCCTCAGCTCCTTACCCTCCACCCTGTGCTTTCCTCAGCCATGGATGGGGTTCCCTTCACGCTGCACCCCCGATTCGAGGGCAAGAGCTGTGGCCCTCTGGTGAGTCTGTGCCCCGGAGAGCTTGGGTCTGCTCCCACCCATTGCCTTTCTAGCATGGAAACACAGGGACCACCATCCATGTACCCAGCACCCCAGCACTGAGGCCCGTGTTTCTGGGTTGGGGAGGCTGAAGACCAAGTGGTGGGGGCTGGATGGCCTCTGTGTGGAATGCAGGAGTCAAGAGGGGCAATGGGTGTTGGTGGCTAGAGACTGTGGCAGGAAGAGGGAGGGGATATTCAAGTAGATATTGAGGGGGCCCTCCTTGAAGATGAGGGATTGGGGGTTCCAGGCAGGGGTCTAGGCCCAAGACTGACCTGCCCCTGCCCACCAGGCCTCTGCCTTTGCCGATCTGACCATCAAGTCGCTGGCGGACATTGAAGAGGAGGTAGGTTGCTGGGGTAGGGAGGAAGGGTGGAAGGGTACTGGGAGCCCCTCCCCAACCAGGCCACTTCAGTCTCCCCCAGCCATACACCACCTCTCCAGAGCTGGAGATCACTTAGTCCCTAAGTGGTCCCCCCATTCCTCATAGCACCCCCCACGACCTCTCTCTCACCCCCCAGTACAATTACGGCTTCGTGGTGGAGAAAACAGCAGCTGCGCGCCTGCCGCCCAGCGTGTCGTAGCCCCTTGCCTGTTCCAGGGAGGAGGCCCCTGGCCCACACCCCAGGACTGGCAGCTGGCCCACCCTAGCCCATGTTGGGGACCTTGGCAGAGCAGGGCATTCTGGACCCTCAGCCACCTGGAGAGCTGCCACCTGAAGTGGGTGGACCTGGCTGCTGGGTGATGGGGTCTCTTGCCCCAGGCCCTATAGGGCAGGGGTGGGGGCTAGATGTAAACCAGTGCCTTCAAGTCATTTGTGTCAAAACTTTCTGGTGCCCGGAGGCCACACTGCTGTCCTCTTGGCAATAAACACTATGCTGTCTGTTGTCTGGAGCCCTGATCCTGGCCTGGGAGTGGTTCATGGTCTTCACCTTGTGCAAGCTGGAGCAGCCACGCACCCAGCAAATGGGTGACATCCTGGAGGGGAGGTGGCCCTGCTGCTACTCCCTTCCACAGAATGGGAAACTGAGGCTCAGTGAGGCCTGATCCAGGATTCTAGATCACAAAGAAGACCTGGTCATGCTCTTCTATTTTTGAGTATAACAGTAATAATAGTAACAGCTATCATTAATCATGGGGACCATGTCCCTAACACCTTAGACAAAGTATCTCATTTAATCATGTCATAGCCAAGTAGGAAGACCATGTTTTGCTACCATTTTACAGATAGGGAAGCTGAGGCAGGGGACAGCTAAAGTCACAGCTGGGATTAGAACCCAGAGCCTGCTCTTGATCAGAAAACTGTTCTGTGCACCCTTTTCCTCTGCTGCAGTTTAGAGACAAATGGTTGACTCTCATTATTCACACTAGTTCCATTTTATAAAGTTGTGGCAAAAGTGGAATTAGTGAATACTGGATTCTTCTGGAAAACAGGTGGATTTCTACTAGTAGCTCTGGTCACATTTTTGTCAAGTGATTGATACATAACCTTATCTTGTGTGTGTTTCAAGAAACCTTGTTTATTATATACATACTGCTGATTTGTTAACATTGAACTCACTGCCAACAACTGTGTAACTGACACCTGAACAAAGCTAATGGAACACGCATATTCTCCAAAGGCACGTGGCAACCTTCTGGAGCTTAGGGACATCAGATAGCCCTTCAGCACCATGCTTGGGGGCCTTTTTAAATACGAAATGCCAAGGAAAAGCACAAAAAATGTGAAAGATAGACTGCAAAAAAGTCTTGTTTACAGTCAGTGAGCTGGAACCAGAAGGCAGAGTGTCACCTTGTTCCACCTCAGCTGGGAACATGTGCCTCCCAGGACTCGAATGTTTCCCTGCTCTGTGTATATCTTCCAATGACCACAAAAGCACCAGGAGTATTTTAATTTGGGGGTTACAAATAAATTTTAGCCTGTTAGAGAATTTGCAAATATGGAATCTACAAATAATAAGGGTTGATTGTATTTGTGAAATTAACTGCCCCAGGCCCACTGTCTTTCTGTCACGTGTGTGCTTCTCTCTTTTCTGCTCTCCCCTATATCCCTGTAGCATCAGGGTGGCTCAGGTTATGCTGCTGTCAGGAATGCCCCCAGATCTCTTTGGCTCAGAAAAGCTAAGGCTCATTTCTCATCCATGTCACATGCCCATGGCAGTGCAGCAGCAGACTCTGCTGGTCGTGCGGCAGCCACCATCTTCTTGCCCTGACAGTGGAGATGGGCTCAGGAAAGTGTTGCACTATCAGTTAGATGCCCTGGCTAGGAAGTACCTTGTTCAAGTTCTATTCACAGCTCGTTGGCCAGAATGGGTCCCATGGGACCTGAAGGGACAGACCAACCAACTGGACCCTTGGGTCTAACAATGTTGCCTCAGGAGTCTGAGGGGGGAACTGCCCTGCACAAAGGTGTGAGGGAAGAGGGTTCCTTAATCTGTAGTCTGAGGAAAATCAAAGTTCCACTTGAGGGGTCTGATAGGGGAGGCAAGCTTCTGCTCTTCAGTCTAAGGGAGGGGGCAAAGCCCTCCTCTGGGTTCTGAGAGGGGAGGCAAAGCCCCACTCTGGGGTCTGCGGTGGGGAGGCAAAGCCTTGCTCTAGGGTCTGAGGGGAGAGGCAAGCCCCTGCTCTGGGGTCTGAGGAAGGAGGCAAAACCCTGCTCTGGGAGTCTAATAGGAGAGACAGTTTTCCTGGAAGGGGTGGTATCCATGCAAAATGTACCCCCTCCCCACCACACTCAGCTGCCTTGAGAAAACTAGGCCTCAGGTGGTAAGATATCTCCTCCATCTCCCCCTCTGGGCTCTGCCAGCCCCTGCCAGGTCCCGCCCAGGCTGCTCTGGCGCCGGCCTAGGAATTCAATCTGGCTGGAAAGTAAAGGCTGTTTGTTTTCCCTGGTCACCTTCTTGGCCACCCAGAAACCAGCCCCGGATCACTTTCCAGGGCAACCATGTGTGATCGGATCCCTTGGATGACCTGTGCTGGCCTCGGGTCTAACTGGACCAGCCGTCATATGGCCCTGCAAAATCCCAGCCCTTTGAGTCCTGCTGGGCCTGGCCCCTTACAAGCATCTTGGAGGGTCCAGGGCCACATCAATCCAAACAGCCCCAGGCTGAACTGAGATCTTGGGCTACAGAGGGAGCGAAGCCTTACTTTTCCCTGCCTTTTGCTCGTTCCTGGGCACTGAGAGCTAGGCATCACGGGAACCTGGGTACGGGAGGAACAAGGGATGTTTCCGGAGAGACATGGCCCCAGCTCCACTGCTCACTAGCTGGTGAACCTAAGCAGTGACTTAACCTCTGAAATTCCAGAACATTTCATCACTCCAAAAGGAGACCCCATGAGCATTCTCTCCCCCGGCCCCTGGCAACCACTAACCTGCTTTCTGTCTCTCTGGATTTGCCTGTTCTGGACATTTCATATAGATGGAATCATACAGTGTGACCTTTTGTGTCTGGCTTCTTTCACTCGGTGTGATGTTTTCAGGTTCATCCACGTAGCGTGTGTCAGTGCTTCACTCCTTTTTATGGCTGAGAAATATTTCTCTGTGTGGATGGACCACATTTTGTTCTTCAGTTTATGGACAGTTTTGGTGATTGTGACTAGTGCTGCCGGGAACATGCATGTCCAAGATTTGTTTGAACACCTGTTTTCAATTCTTTATGTCTCCTAAAAATTTGTACTCCCACCCTGGTCCTGGCTCTGTGGCTGAGGCTGAGGGGTCCAGCTTCTTGTTCCCCTGACCAGTCCAGGAGATTAGATCCTCTGCACTGGCAGCCAGCTGGGGTCCTTCCTTCTCTTCTCTCTCTTCCACTCTGAGTCCTCAAGGCCTGGGCAGTTCTCGGAAACTAGAATCTCCAATACCTGCTCTGTCCTGGATCCCTATGTGATGAGGTTCCCACCATTGCTGCTGTGTGGCCTCACTTCTTGGGCCTCAGTTTCCCCATCTGTGAGTGGGGCTGTCCTGAAGATTAACTGGGGACAGGAAAGTGCCTGGCCTGTGCCTGCAGTACCAAGCATGTGAT
Source organism: Molossus molossus (assembly GCF_014108415.1). Classification (NCBI taxonomy): domain Eukaryota; kingdom Metazoa; phylum Chordata; class Mammalia; order Chiroptera; family Molossidae; genus Molossus; species Molossus molossus. The sequence continues at coordinate 67,453,689 of NW_023425377.1, read as the reverse complement.
AAAGACATACCATTTATTTATTTTTTTTCAATCCTCACTCAAGGATATTTTTCCATCTGTCTTCCTACAGAGTGGAGGGAGGAGAGAGAGAGAGAGAGAGAGAGAGAGAGAGAAAGAGAGAGAGAAACATCGATGTGAGAGAGATTCATTGATTGGTTGCTTCCCGCACGACCCTGAGCAGGACTGGGACAAACCACAACCGAGGTATGTGCCCTTTACTGGAACTGAATCTGCAACTCCTTGGTCCATGGGCCGACGCTCTAACCACTGAGCAAAACTGGCCAGGGCCATACCATTTATTCTTATTTTATCCTCTTTGTTTGATATTCATCATGCTCATCAAGAGCCCATGCTCACTGGACACCCACATGTCAAGTGCCACATGGGATGCTCATGTACATTATCTCTTGACCCCACTCTGCTGGTGAGAAGGAAGTCTGAGCAGCTTCCCAGGGGTGCAGGGAGGAGAGGGCCAAGGCTGGTGGGGCACCTTGGTCTGTGATCAGCTGGGCCCCTACCTGGGGTCAGACTTGGGACCAGTCCTCCTGCTGGATGTTGTCACTTCTCTGCCCATTGGGAAGGGTCCCGGGAGATTCCTTTGCTATGGCCAAGCCTCCTCTGCTTCTTGGGCCCTGGAGTCCCTATGTAATTCAGGAAGGGACAGGCTGGAAAATTTTGGGAGACATCTGTACATTTGAGGTAGGGGTGGGGGAAATCAGTGAAATTTACAGGCATGAAGATTTGTGGGAGATGGTTCCCAGGGCAACCCCGTCTCCCACTCCTGCCCTCCTCACTCTCACTCCTGTCATCCCCCCTTTAACCCAAGCCTGAGCTTGGCCACGAAGCACATTCAGATTTGGTTCAAGTGACATGGAGATAGTGAGGGCCAGAGTTTATTTGCAGTCCTGCAAGATAGGAGTGGGGCTAGGGCCTCAGGAGACTCCTAGGGCTCTGAGTTATCCGCTCCAAGCCCTGTCAGTTCTGTGAGTCCCAGAAACTGGCCATCAACCCATCTTTTCCAGCTACCAGATGCCCCGACTGACAGCAGCGTGGGCTGACACACTGACGACCTATTGTGCACAGGCCCCGGAATGGCTTCGACGGAGTCTCATGGGAGCCCCAGGCAGAGGGACTGCTTCTGTCCCCATTTTATAGATGAGGAAACTGAAACACAGAGTGGTGAAGCCCTCAGCCACAGATCCACAGCCAAGAATCTGGATGTAGTCCTTTGGGCTGCTGTGGCCCTGGGCTGCTCTGAGCTCTACACGCAAAGCTTTCAAATGCTCGTAGACCGGAAGGAGTCGCAGAGACTTGCACTGTCAGCATCATGGGGGATACAGGACCTTGCGCTGATGCTCAGTACTGGCCGGGGGACCCCTGGTGAGGCAGTGCACTTCTCTGGGCCTCGGTTTCCTCATCTGTAAAATGGACGGAGACATTTAGAGAACCACTGCCTAAGCCTCACCCTCCTGTCCTGCCCATCATAGAACTTCATTTGTCTACACAGCTACATTTCCCAGTCTCCCCTTCAGTAAGCTGTAGCCATGTGCCTCTGTTCTGGTCAGTGAGGTATAAGCAGAAAGGTCCCAAGGCCTCCCAGGAAGACTTCCAAAAGATGCTGAGCCAGCCCTGGCCTCTGCCTCTTTGAATGAGGACATGAAGGCTGGAGCCCTGGCAGCCATTTTGTGCCATGAGGAAACCTTGAGGACAAAAGCCAGGCATGCTGTGACCTTAAAGAGAAATCAGGTTGTATTGCTACTGTGGCTGATCCTGGACATATCTACAGAGTGCTCTTTCTGCCGCCTCACACCAGCTCTCTATTCCTGACCCGAGTTCACACTAGTGTGGAGTCTTTCCCTGAACCCCCTGGCTTATGGCCCAACATGCTGCGCATCTCATGGGTGACCCCTTCCCAGTGGCCCCCACCAACCAACAGCATCTGGTGCATGTGGGATGCAGGCAGGCTGCTCTCCTGGCCACCCCCCATAGCTGCAGGTACCGAGGCAGTGACTGAGAGGTTCTGAGGAGTTCTGAGGGGGTCCCCAGGTTCTGGGCAGAATGAGTAGGGGGTTTGGTGGTGGGTACCCTGCTGGGGCTGAGCCCGGGGGCTGGCCTTGGACACTTCAGCAGAGCGGACAGGGTCATCTTCAAAGTGCGGTGGGGACAGCTCATGGAGGCCACGGCGGGTAGCTTGGGCAGCCCGGAGCAGAATGTGGGTCAGCACGGCCACCAGAGCCAGGGCACCCAAGCCGAGGATGGAGGCAGCTGCTGCTCCTGTCTCAATCTCAAAGAGCAGCAGGGCATAGATGGACAGTGCTGAGGAAGGAAATATTTCTCATTTATTCAGTAAACAAACATCTACTCCCCAAGTCCTGGGAGAGCTTCCCAAAGAAGGAGCAGTCATTCAAAACCGTCCAACATGGTAGGTACCTGGATTAACTGATCCAATCTTCTCACAACCCTCAAATATATCATCATGATGTCAATTTTACCATAAAAGGGTAAATTTTGTTATGTGTTCTTTACCACAATTAAAACAACCCAGATTTCAGGTTTTCTGGATCCTTGTGGTTGGCCTTCAGTGAATCACACCTCCTCTCTGGCCTCAGTTTGATGATGTGAACAAGACAGTTGGTAAAGTGCACATAACAAAATTTACCTGTACTGGTTCTCTGTCACTCTGTTCAGCATTCAGTTGGCACCATTCTTTACTGTGAGGACTATCCTATATATTGTAGGACATTTATCAGTGTTTACATACTAGATACCAATAGCACCCTCCTCCTACCCTGTTGTGACAATCAAAAATGTCTCCAGTTATTGCCAAATATCCCCTGGGGTGTAGAATCAGTCCATTCCCTATCCCCAACCTGGTTGCTGGTCTAGGAGCTCTGACCTACCCTTGTGGTGTCAATGATATGTAAAGTACAAGGTTTGGTCAATCAGAACATTGCTTTCCTAGTTGTAGTGATTGGTGCGGGGCTTTCACATGACCCACGCTTAGAGTCAGACCTAAGACTTTTGCTTGGGATATGAAGACTCGGTAATTTTCTTACTGCGGCCCCTGGGGAACTTGTAAGAGAGAAGCCCCGGGCTAATAGAGGACTTCTTGGCACTTTGTGGACTGTTTTTATGCCTTCTTTGGCTCTGCACTCTTGCTTTTGAAGATGTCACATTATATCATGTTTGACAAATTAAAGTGAGGTCAAGGACTTTTTTTGCTCTAAACTTTTTTTTTTTTTTTTCAAATTATAAAAGAAAGTTTATTTAGGAAGTCACAGAGGTAGAAAAGGTGAGCCAGCTTGGGCTATGTGGGCTTAGGAAACAAGTTACAGAGGCAAAAGAAGGGCCCTTGAAGCTTAGAAAAAAGAATGGCAGAATGGGCCTGGGGGAGGAGAAGAGGAAGGGCACAGCCGTGCTCAAGAGAGAAAGAGCGTGCCTCTCTAAACAGTTTTGAAAAGGTCTTTATAGTTATTCTTTTGGCTCTGGTTAGCAATGAATGGAGGACTGGCTGGACATACTGGGGAATTCTTGCCAAGTGAGATCACCTAACCTCAGAAAGAATCTAAGTTGGAGCTGAATTCATGCTTTTTTTTTTTTTATCCTCATTGGAGGACATTTTTGCATTTATCTTCAGATAGAATGGCAGGTCAGAAAGAGAGGAAGAGAGAAAGAACCATCGATGTGAGAGAGACACACGACTGGCTGCCACCCACACAATCCCAAACTGGGCTAGGGACAAACTGCCACCAAGGTACATGCCCTTAGCGGGAACCGAACCCAGGACTCTCTGGTCTTCGGGCTGACAGTCTAACCGCTGAGCCAAACCGGCCAGGGCTGAATTCATTCTTAATTTAATGCTTTATAAAACTGGCATAGCCCAAGCTGGTTTGGCTCAGCGGTTAGAGTGTCGCCTGTGGACTAGAGAGACCTGGGTTCGGTTCCCGCTAAGGACACGTACGTTGGTTGCGGTTCGTCTCCGGCCCAGGTTGGGGTTGTGCGGGTGGCAGCTAGTCGGTGTGTCTCACATCAATGTTTCTTGCTCTCTCTCTTCCTCCCTCTCTCCCTCCTGCTCTATCTGAAGATAAAAACAAAATAAAAAGTGTCCTCGGGTGAGGAAAATAAATAAAGTGAAAACAAAACAAAACAAAAACCTGGCATGGTCACTCCTGCTTTTGTGAGTTTTCTCGTATTTTAGAATGAGGATACTTTATTCTCTAAGTCTCCAAAATTTTTGTTGGCTCATGAAAAGAGTGGAGATTGTAGCCATTTTGTCAAAAGCATGGATACAGACATCTTTACTTAGGGGACAGCAAGTGAAGAGGTGAAGCAAGAGGCATTTCTAACGGCCTCATTTGAGCACCTGGATTCAGTCACACCTGAGGCCAACAATCCCTGATCTTTTCAGATACACGAGTCACTGCATCCACACTCTCACTTTTTTCCATCCTCACCCAAGGACATTTTTTTTTTTTTTTTTGCATTTATCTTCAGATAGAGCTGGAGGGAGAGACGGGGGAAGAGAGAGAGAGAAACATCGATGTGAAAGAGACACATCAACTGATTGCCACCCACACGACCCCAACTGGGGCTGGGGACAAACTGCAACTGAGGTACATGCCCTTAGCTGGAACAGACCCTAGGACTCTGGTCCGAGGGCCGATGCTCTAACCGCTGAGCTCAAAACTGGCCAGGGTGCTCTTTTTTCTTTTGTTAATCCTCACCAGAGGATATGTTTTTTCCATTGATTTTTAGAGAGAGTGGAAGAGAGGGGAGAGAGGGGGAGAGGTAGAGAGAGAGAGAGAGACAGAGAGAGAGAGAGAGAGAGAGAGCCATGGATTGGTTGCCTCCTGCACAGGGGATTGAACCTGTAACCCAAGAACGTGCCCTTGACTGGAAATCAAGCCTGGGACCCCTCAGTGCGTGGGCCAATGTTCTAACCAGTGAGCCACATCTGCCAGGGCCATCCACTCTCTTAAAAAACCCATATCTGGAACATTTTATTAAGTCAAACAACAAAAGTTATGCAGAGTTCCCTGAACTTTATATACTATTTCTCACAATGAGCCCTAGGCTCACATCTCATAAGTACATATTTTAAACATATCTCCTAAACTTCTATTTCTCTATTGTGAGACTAAGAAAAAAACAGTGATAGCAAATCCCTGTTTTTCATTCAACTGAATATTTTTCTTCCAGTAAAACAGATTGTTTATCAGGCTTCCAGGGATTTGTGTATAACAGCATGGAGTCTACAGACCATCAACACATTTTTCAAGATTACAGCAAATATGAGATGTCAGGAGTCTCTTTAAAGAAACTTAATGATTCGATGCCTTTACCAAGCAGGTGTGGGTGAGGGAACACTGATCTAAGGAAAGTTATTACAAGTCAGGGAAGGAAAGAGGGTGATGTGTCTTCTGGCACCCAGCTAATTCTTTTTACTCTGCTTCATGTTTGGGAATTTAAAATTGCATTTCTGTTTTATAAAGCATATTTCCACCTTAAGCCATTCTTGAGCTGGAAGTTCTGATATTTGTAACCAAAATGGTTTTTTGCTAAGGCCAACCTCTGAACTATCTCCCGAAACCACCAAGGGCATAGAGAATTTTGTTCAAACCAAATGTAGTAAACTGATGAATCAGAAGTGTTCTGAAGATAAGTACCATTTATGAATCTCTCCCTCCCCACTGGAGCCAGATTCCACCTTTGGATTTTTACAGGGGTTAACTCAAAATCCTCTTAGCAATTCTATGAAGCAATACATTGTTATTATCCCATTGTACTGATGAGGAAACTGAGGCACAGAGGGAATTTTCCCAAGGCCCCAGAATGAAAGTGTCATAGCCAAGAGCCAACACAGGCAGGGTGGCTCCAGAGTGACCCCAGTATGGGACCATTACCCCTGGCCATCCCAATCCATGGCCCCACACCCCATATCCTATCCCCCAGGACTCACCTGCTAAGTAGACAGTGACCCCGCAGCAGAATAGGCCAAGGGCCACATGTCTGAGGAGGCGGCAGTCGTAGAAAAACCAATCAGACCTAGGAGGGAGGGAGGCAGGAAGAAAGGGTTCAGGAGGTGGAGCTGGTTGGGGAAGGCTGGGAAGGGAGGGAGTGGCCCAATTTTGGGGAAAACAAGATCTATGTGAGGATGGATCCATCCATTCATCCATCTACCCACCTCTTCATCCACCCTTCCAGGTAAATGTTCACCACAATTTACCATCCATCCCCATAGATTATTCAACCATATAGTTACCCATCCATTTAACCATGCCTTATGAATCCATCCACCCATTAATCCATACATTCATCATCCATTCCCCTGTCCCATAACCATCCATATACCTCAGTCCATTCAAACATCAACGAAACAGCTATTATATAGGGACACTTGCTAGACACCTGACTTCCATTATGTTACAGACCATAGTTTATCTGGGAGATGAAGAAACATTAGTTAACTTGCTACCAATGATGATAAACAGAGTCCCAAGAGCCGACACTGAGGACCTAGATTTGAAGGTTGGCGCTCTCTCCCTTCTCCAGTCCCGTGAAAGAAATGGAGGCTCTAAGAGCTGCCATCGTCATTCACCTCCCACCAGTACAATGGAAGTGGCCTCCTCCCTGGTCTCTTCTGCACTTTAGAGCGTAACGTTCCCTCAATGACAAGCACTTTCAACACTAGAGCTAGCTGATCCGGGACTCTCTCTGAGCCTCAGTTGCCACATATGTAAAATGGGTGTGTGTGTGTGTGTGGGGGGGTGTCCCAGCAGTAGTTTCGCCGTTATGAATTTTCAACTAATATAGAAGGGAGGAAGGGAGGCAGGGATGGAAGGAAGGACGGAGGAGGGAAGGATGAATGGACGGAGGGAAGCAGGGAAAGATGATAAAGGGAAGGGGGAAGGGAGGGAGGATCTCCCCTAACCTGAGGCCCAGACCCTGGGCTGGGCGGAGGGACCAGGCCTCCTACCTGCCGGGCCCGGGCCCCCTGGCCAGCTCGGCGCCCAGGTGGCCGCAGAGAGCGACGAGCAGCAGGCAGGTGAAGCCCAGAACCAGGGCGAGCGCGGCGAGCGCGGCGGCCAGCGGCAGCAGCGCCCCAGCAGCGTCTTCGGGCAGCCCCGCGCCCACGTCCAACTCCGGACCCAGCCCGTCAGCGCGCACCCTCCGCAGCTCCGCGCGGCCCGCCTGCAGCTGGAACAGCAGCTGCGCGCCCAGCGCCGCCAAGACGGCCGCCGGGACGCCCAGCAGGATCATCGCAGCCAGCACCCGGCCGCTGTACGAGCGGGCCATGGCAGGGGTCCTGCGGGCCTGGGGGCAGTCGAGGAGTCAGAGATTTGGGGGGGCGGGCAGCCGAGTTGGGGGTGGCGGGGGTTCCGAAGGGGGCAGGGTCTCAGGGGTGGTTGAAAGTTGGTGGGGGTTTCAGGGGCCTAGAGGTACCGGTCGCAATGGGGACGAGGAAGCTCTGCGAAAACTTGAGGCAGTCTTTTCCTTTGGAGGGACCCTGCGGGCGCCCCCTCCAGGCCTCGGGTGCTGGCTGGGAGGGGCCGGCGCGGGGCGGGGCCTAGAGGGGTAGGGCGGCCCCACGAGGGGCAAGGGCGCGGTGACTCCCTCCGGGAATCCCTACAGGTCCCTAAACTCATTAAAGTACCGCTGGCCTAAGCACCTGTTTTAATCCTCACCCAAGGATATTTTTTCCATTTATTTTTTAGAGAAAGTGGAAAGGAGGGGGAGAGGGAAAGAGAGAAACATCAATTGATTGCCTCTCCCACAAGCCCCAACCGGGAGCTAGGGATGGAACTTGCAGTTTAGGACTGGGAATCAAACCCGAAACCCTCTAGTGCAAGGGCTGATGCTGTGACCACTGAGCAAGGCTATTGCTGTTTTATAAAAAAAGAAACTTGGCCCTGGCCAGGTTGGCTCAGCGGTTAGAGCGTTTGGTCTGCAGGTTCGATTCCCCGTCAAGGGCACAAACCTGGGTTGCAGGTTCGATCCCTGGCCCCATGTGGGGGTCATGAAGGAGGCAACTAATCAACGCGTCTTTCTCACATTGATGTGTCTCTCTCCCTCCCTTTCCACTCTATCTAACAATGGAAAAATATCCTTTGGTGGGAATTAACAACAAAAAGAAAAAGAAAAGAAAGAAAATTAAAAAAGAAACTTGGGCCCTGGCCGGTTTTCTCAGTGGTTAGAGTGTCGGCCTGCGGTCCAGAGAGACCGGGGTTCAGTTCCCGCTAAGGGCATGTACCTCGGTTGCAGTTTGTCTCTGGCCCTGGTTGGTCGTGCAGGTGGCAGCCACTCGATGTGTCCCTTTCACGTCGATGTTTCTCTCTTCCTCTCTCCCTCCCATTCTATCTGAACAAAAATTGGAAAAAAATGTCCTCGAGTGAGGATAAAAAAACAACAACAAAAAAAGAAACTTGGCCCTGGCCAGGTGGCTCAATTGGTTGGAGTGTCCTCCAGTACACCAAACAGGTTGCAGTCACAGTCTGGCCAATGTGGATCAGTGGTTGAGTCGCTGACCCATGCACCAAGAGGTCACTGGTTCGATTCCCGACCAGAATACATGCCCAGGTTGTGGGCCCGGTCCCCAGTGAGGGGCATGCAGGAGGCAGCCAATTGATCTTCTCTCTCATCGATGTTTCTATCTCTCTCTCCCTCTCCCTCTCTCTCTCTCTCTCTAAAATCAATAAAGGGAGAGAAAAAAAAAAAGGTTGCAGTCATGGCATATACCTGGGTTTCAAGTTCCACCCCAGGTCGGGGTACATACTGATGGATGTTTCTCTCCCACCTTTCTTTTTTCTTCTCTCTCTTCCTTCCTCTCTCTAAAATCAATAAAAACAATCTTTGGCTGGGGATTAAACAAATAAATAAACTTGAACAAATTTCTAAATAATTCACTTTGATAACCTGGTCTCTATCTGTGGAACTTGCAGTTGTTTGTGATCGCCTGTTTGCTCACCCTCTTTCAAGGCTTTGCAGAGATGTTGCCTCCTTGTCGAGGCCCTCCTGGACCCCCTCTTAGCCCTTCGCTGCTAGGCCCAGTTCTAACCACGGCACTTTTTTTTTTGTTACTATTTTTTTCTTTTTATTAAGTTTATTGGGGGTGACACTGGTTAAAAAAATTATACAGGTTTCAGGTGCATAATTCCACAATACATCATCTGTACATTGTATTGTGTTCATCATTCGAAGTCAGGTCTCCTTCCATCACCATTTATTGCCCCATTATTATTTTTTAAGTTTTAAAAATGGAGGTGAAATTTACATGATATAAAATTCACCATTTTATTTATTTATATATTTTATTTTATTTTATTTTTATCCTCACCTGAGGACATTTTTCCATTTTTTTGTTCAGACAGAGTGGGAGGGAGGGAGGGAGAGGGAGAGGAGGGAGAGGAAGAGGGGGAGAGGAGGAGGAGGAGGAGGAGGAGGAGAGAGAGAGAGAGAGAGAGAGAGAGAGATCGACGTGAAAGGGACACATTGAGTGGTTGCCACCCGCATGACTCATCCAGAGCCGGGGACAAACTGCAACCGAGGTACATGCCCTTAGTGGGAACCAAACCCGGGTCTCTCCGGACTACAGGCCAACGCTCTAATTGCTGAGCCAAACCGGCCAGGGCTATATATTATTATTTGTGAATCCTCACCCGAGGATATTTTTCTATTTATCTTCAGATAGAGTGGGAGAGTGGGAGAGAGGGAGGGAGAAAGAAACATTGAGTGAGAGGGACACATCGACTGGTTGCCTCCCGCACAATCTCGACCAGGGCAGGGGATGAACCTAAACTGAGGTACGTGCCCTTGACGGGAATCAAACTCGAGAGTCACTGGTCTGTGGGCCGATGATCTTAACCACATCAATTGGCCACCTCCTGCACGCCCCCCACTGGGGATTGGGCCCACAACCTGGGCATGTGCCCTGACCAGGAATCGAACTGGCGACTTCTTGGTGCATGGGTCGATATTCAACCAGTGAACCACACCAGCCAAGCACCATTTTAAAGTAAACAATTTAGTGGCATTTGGTTCATTCACAATGTTATACAATCATCACCTCTATCTAGTTCCAGAATATTGTTATCATCCCAAAAGGAAACCCCCATTAGCAATCCGCATTCCCTTTCCCCAGCTACTGGCAACCACTAATTGATTTTCTGCCTCTATGCATTTGCCTGTTCTGGACACTTCTTATCAATGGAATCACACTCAATGTGGCCTTTTCTGTTTAGCTTCCTCCACTCAGCAGAATTTTCGAGGTTCATTCATGTTGTAATGTGTGTCAGTGCTTCATTCCTTTTTATGACTGAGTAATATTCCATTGTATGGATGGACCACATTGTGTTTGCCATTCATCTTCTAGAGGACATTTGGGTTGTTTCCAACTTTTGGTGATTATGACTATTGCTGCTATGAACATGCATGTAGAAGGATTTGTTTGAGTCCCTGTTTTCATTTCCTTTGGGTATGTACCAGGAGTGGAATGGCTGGGTCATATGGTCATTCTATATTTAACTTATTGAATGGCTGGCAGACTGTTTTCCACAGTGGCTGCACTATTTTACATTCCCACCAGCAGTGCCCAAGGGTTCCGATTTCTTCATTTCCCAGCCAATGCTTATTATTTTGTTATTTTTAAAAAAAATTATAGTCATCTCTTCAGCTGATGTGGCTGAGTAGTTGACTGTCACACTCACCAAGAGGTTGCCGATTGGATTCCCAGTCAGGACACATACCCAGGTTGTGGGCCCGATCCCCAGTGGGGGGCATGCAGGAGGCAGCCAATCAATGTTCTCTCTCATCGATGTTTCTATCTCTCTTTCCCTCTCCTTTCCTCTCTCTAAAATCAATAAAGGAAGAAAAAAAAAATTATAGTCATCCTACAGATATGAGGTGGTATCTCACTGCAGTTTTGATTTGCATTTCCCTAGTGGTTTCTGATGGTGAACATCTTTTCATGGGCTTATTGGCCATTTGTGTATCTTTTTTGGAGAGATGTCTGCTCACATCCTTTGCTTATTTTTGAATCTGGTTGTTTATCTTTTTCCCCCTAAACACTTTGCATCCTGCAGTTTCCCAATGTCTGGGGCCCTCTGCTGGTGGGCTGCACCAGGACAGCAGGATGTCTGCCCAAGTGTCCACCAACATGTGTTCCCTTAATGTCTGGGACAGCACTCAGCAGGCCCTCAATAAATACTTGCTGAACCCATGAATGAATGAATGAATGAATGAATGGCCTGGTACTCGTGTTCTGAATTCTTGCAAAATGTGGAATATCAAATCTAGAAATGGTTTCACAGGTAACACATTCCTGATAGATCCAGAATAGAGTAAAATGAGTCATCCTGGCCTTCTGAAAGCAGGGCCTTGCCTTAATGCATTCAGGTCTGAAAGACAGCATAGTCATCTCTTGGGCTTTACAGACTTCCTAGGTCACACAGCTTAGCACAGGCAGGGTGATATTCGAACCCAGAAGCCTGGCTCCAATCCACTGCTCTATACAATTTCACAGACACACTAGTTTTGAATTTCCAGGTCATTTTTCTGACTTGGGGGGTCTTTTTTATTTCAAAATTTTGGGGTCTTCTGGGAAGAGTTTAAGGGTCCTGAGCCCTCAGCCCAGTGTCTTATGGGTAAAATGATCTTGGGGGAAACTATGGGGTGACCCTACAGCTCCAGGTGGGCTCCTTCTTTGCTGAGTGACTTTGGGCAAGTCCCTTACCTTCCATGTGCTTCCTCATTTGTAACAAAAATAAGTTCATTTACTCATTTACCAGGTTTCAGCCCAACATACCCAGTCTCTTCATGATCATAGTTAGGATGAATTTTCCATGATTTACAGGTAAGGAAAAGTCCCAAATTAAGGTAGCTGGGGCTCACTGACTCATTTGGAACAAAGCCCCAGCTCTGTTCCCTGTGTTGAAGATACACGAATTTAAGATAGTTACAGTTATTCATTCGACAAACACTCAGGGGGAGCCAACCCTGTGCTGGCTCCTAGGCTCTGGGGACACAGTGGCAGATATAGCTTGCCCTTCTGGGACTCATGGCCTGGTGGGGAGGTAGAAACACAAGCTAAACTGGAAAAGTAAACAGTCAAGTCCATACAACAGCCAAAGGTCATTATAGCACTGTCTTAGATTTTACCATTTTTTGTTGGGGGCTTGGGGAAGGTAGGTTCACAGATACCAAGACTTAGCCCTTTCATTTGTGTGTGGGTGACTTTCTAGTTTGGGGTATCTGGCTTCAATTTGGAAAATTAATCCTGCAAGTGGATGACACTCTATGGGCGATACTCTAAGGGTGATTCCGTCTGCCTTGGTCAGGCACCAAGTTGTCCCTTCCTCTCTGCAACTAAGACAGGTAGGAGTGGGGATGGAGGGATCATGACTTTACCAGGAACGATGAGACCTGGAGAGGGCCAGAGACTTGCCCACATCACACAGGACAGAGAGTGGACTCCCCTGTCTCACTGCCCAGGTGAAGGCTGGCCACTGAGTGCTGGTGGGAATAAAGATATTATTCATGGGTCTTATGTCCTGTGGTTTGCTCTGGAAGGCAGTTTATTCTAGCCCTGGCCAGTGTGGCTCAGTTGGTTGGAGCATTGTCCAGTACACCAAAAGGTGAAGGGTTTGATTCCCGTCAGGGCACATACCCGGGTTGTGGGTTTGATATCTGGTGGGGGGAATGTGAGGAGGCAACAGATCAAGGTTTCTGTCTCACGTCAATGTTTCTATCTTTCTCTTCCTTTCTTGAAAATATCAATTTAAAAAAATCCTTTTCTTCTGAAAGCTGCAACCTAGTATTAGGTATACAGAATTTAAGAGCCATTATCACACAGGGTCCAATGCACAGGTGGGTTTATTGAGGTCCACAAAAGGAAAACTGGCTGGAACCTGAAACAGGTGGCATCACCGACCTCATCCTCAATGTTCTCATCTGGAGACTGAGGCTTAGGAATGAGGATAAAATGGGGCGCTCACTAGTCCAGTGCCCAGGCCTCCCAGGCCCCAAGCAGCAGCGCCTCACCTTTTCCGGAGATTGGGCGCAGGAGGAGGGGCTTACACTTCATTTACATGTTTGGCTCCGCTTCCAAGAACGCGCCTCACCCTCCCGCCTTCAGGCGGCGCCAGAGGCAAAAGGAAGAGGCTCCTGGTTTGGAGCTAGCTCCAGCCCTGGCTTCTTGGCTGACCTGCCAGATAGGGCTTAGCCTTAGTGTCATTTTCAAGAAAGGAGGCTTAGAGAGGGGAGGTGACTGTCCTCCAGTCACACAGATAAGAAGTGGTTCCAGATTGGAGTTTTGATTTTTTAATTTCTCTATTCTGTTGTCTCTCCGGGAACATTCGGAACCCCAGCATCCATGGCACCAAATATTGAAATGCATCTCGAATAAACTATAAAGGATTGTTGTAGTCTTGCATATGAAATATATGGACAACTCATTTTTTTTCCTTTTTATTGAATTTATTGGGGTGACACTGCAAACAATTCCACAACATGGACAACTCATTTAATGTAAGGTGAGCTAAGCGTTCTCAGCACGATTAATAGGTTTTATTTGCATTTTCCCATTTGGGAATCAGTAACCATTCTACCTCACCCAGATCTTAAAAATATTACTGGGACCCCGGACAGAGCGCTCAGACGCGCGCCTCTGGAGAAGCAGGACAGGCCCTGGGTCCGCCCCCTCTTGGGGAGGGTATCTCACTTAGAGACCTACGTCCCGCCCTAGGCCCCTCCCTTCACCTGCGCTCCGCGTTTGGGGGAGGTCATAAGACTCCTTCAGTTCCCGCCTCGGGCCTCAAAAAGACCCTTACCCCTTCCCGTCGTCCGGCCTATCCCGCCTCCCCCACCCCCGGCCCCCGGCCCCCCGCCTCCCCGCTCTGGCCTCCTGACCAGAACGCAGAATGACCCCTCCCCTCGCCCCGCCTCCTCCCATCCGACCCAGGTGGGGCTCATCTCCTGAGTCCGCTGTGCCTGCCAGCCCCCCCACCCCCAACTTGAGGGGCTTAGAGTAGCTCCCGGCCCCAACCCCCACCAGTCCGTTTGTTTCTCTCCCACCAGAGGCTCAGAACAGCTCCGCCCCCCGCCCCCTCGGGGGTGTTATTACAGACCCTCACTCTGGTCCTCCCCCGACCCGGGCTCAGAACAGCTCCCCGGCTCCGCCTGCCGCCCCGGAGTCGCCCCCTCCACCCCCTCCACGCCGGCCGCGAGCTCCCCGCACCCCCCAGTCCACGCGGTACTTGCGGCGGCGCAGCGGCTCCGTGAGGCTGCGCGGCGCGGGGTCGTCCAGGTCCTCCGGCTGCAGAAAGCTGCGGTCCAGCACCTCCGCCGCCTCCTGCCAGTTGGCGAAGCAGGCGGGACCCAGGCGCCGGATCTCGTCCGCCGCGTCGCACGTGAGCACGTCCCCGCTGGGCTTGAGCACCACGACAGCCGGCAGCCGGTCCACCGAGAACTGGCGTCCGAGGTCCCTGCGGGGCGGACAGGTGAGTGACCCCGAGCCAGGGAGCCCCAGATGACTTCATCCAGTACTTACTGAACGCCTGCTGTGTGCACTGCCCGTGCTGGGCGCTGGGGAAGTCCGGGGCCAGGCCAGGCCACACTGGCCTCTGCGCTGTGCCTCCAACACCCCAGACTCGCTCTCATCTCAGGGCCTTTGCACTGGGTGGTGCCCTCTACCTGGTGCACTCTCCCCAGATCCAGCCTCAAATCACAACGCCTCCCTTTTCCTCTGCTGTTCAGTACCTCTCAGCATCCAACACATTGCATAGTTAATTTCTCCATTTTCTCCCACAAGAGAATGTAGCTTCACCAGGGAACGGATTTCTGTTTTTATTCACTGGTGTCCCCAGTGCATGAAACAGTAGGTGCTCCGGAAATATGTGGGATGAATGAATAAATGAATGAATATTGATAAATGCTATAAAGAAATCTGAGTAAGGGGGCTGGAGGTTAGGGAGGGCCTCAGCCAGCAAGGAGGTGACCTTTGAGCTGACATCTGCAAGATGAGAAGGGGGAGCACTGGGAGAAGGGTGTCCCAGGCAGAGGGCACAGCCCTTGCAAAGGCCCTGAGGTGGGAGGAGATTGGGGTTCTGACTTGATCATGCAGCAACCCCAGGGCCACGAGGAAGAGTTTACATTTTCTTTTCAGTATGAGGAGGAAGCCAGTGAGAAACTGTCCACAGCCCCAGTAGACCCAGGACCAACCCGCTGTCTAGGCCAGAATCCCTCACAGTCATCATGGAGTAAAGGGAGCTACCAGACTGGGCCCATCTCCCACCGTTCTTCTTCCTTTTTTTGTCTTCAAATTATAAGAGGAAGTTTATTTAGAAAGTTATGGAGGTAGTAGAAGTTAGCCAGCTGGGCTGAATAGGCTCAGGAAACAAGTTACAGAGGCAAAAGAAGGGCCCATGGAGCTTGGGAGAAAGGCAAAGGGGGAAACCACCTGTGTGGAAGAAGAGGGGGAAGGGAAAAGCACGGGTGAGCTCTTGTGAGAGGACGAGTGTGCCTCACCCATGATTCTTAATTTCCACCCACATGGTTCCTGGGAGGCCCTTTTCCAGGACTCCACACAGAGAACACATGGTACTTGCAAAATCCCACAGGAGTAGGTTACCAGACTTAGCAGATAAAAATACAGGACACCCTTGCCCAGCCTGTGTGGCTCCATAGATTGAGCATCATCCCATGGACTGAGAGGTCTTGGCTTGATCCTGGTCAGGGCACATGCTCGAGATTTCGGGCTGGATCCCCAGTGGGGGGTGTGCAGGAGGCAACTGATTGATGTTTCTCTCTCACATTGATGTTTCTCTCTCTCTCTCCCTTCCTTTTTCTCTAAAAAATCAATAAAAACATATTTAAAAAAATACAGGACACTCAGTTAAATTAGAATCTCATCTAAACAAATAATTTTTAGTATAAATGTGTCCCATGTAATATGTAATAATAAACTATTATTTATAGCTTGTGTGAAATTTGTGTTTTACTGGGCATCCTATATTTTATCCGGCAATCCTGTAGGTGGGTGGGGGTGGAGGGTGGGAACTGGTTCACTTTCTCCAGATACCAGCAGGGTGGATGTTTTGTTGGGAGGACTGCCTCAAATGAGGTCAGCATTTGGTCAATGTTGCCGTTTCTGGGGAAAGAACCCCTCAGCTGCAGAGGGCAGTGGGAGTAAGCCAGTGTCCAAACTTTAATTTGGGGTGAAGAATGAACTTCTCCATGACCAGAAGCTTCCAAATTTCTTATGTAGCAAAATGAATGAAATCAGAAAAATGTCACGAAGTCTGCAACTCACTTTCAAATGATTTAGCACAAACTCTGCAGGAATGTAGATAAAGCAAATATGGCAAAATGTTAACAGTGGTTGAGGGTTTCCTTGTGTTTCTTCCAACTTTTTGGTATCTTTGAAATTTTTCATAATAAAAAGTTGGGGTTTAAAAAGAATGAAAGTCTGCCCTGGCTGGTTTGGCTCAGTGGTTAAAGCATCAGCCTGCGGACCAGAGAGTCCTGGGTTCGGTTCCTGCTAGGGCACGTACCAAAAAAAAAGAATGAAAGTCTTACTGCAGAAAAGGGAAAAGTTCTAAATTAGCTACAAACTAAAACACCATTTATTGGGCTGCTCATTGTAAAGCTTGATTCCAACCACCTCTGTCTCAGCTCCAGCACCCTCCATGGCTCCCAGCTATGCTGAGGATCACACTCATTAAAGTGGTATTGGGGTACTGCTCCACATGGTGCCTGCTGACTTCTCACACCTGGAATTACTACTTATAGTTCCCTAAATTGGCTATCCTTGGAGCCTATGTACTGTGCTGTGCTCTCTGCCTGGAAATCCTCCCTTTTCCTCATATTTCATCCTCCCAACCTCCCTATCCTTAGAAGTCTCTCTTTCTTTTTATTTTTAATCCTCACCCAAAGACATTTTTTTTTTTTTTTTGCATTTATCTTCAGATAGAGGGGGAGGGAGAGAGGGAAGGGGAGGGAGAGAGAAACATCAATGTGAGAGAGACACATCGACTGGTTGCCACCCACATGACCCCAACCGGGGTTGGGGATAAACTGCAACTGAGGTACGTGCCCTTAGCGGGAACTAAACCCGGGTTTCTCTGGTCCACGGGTGGATGCTCTAACCGCTGAGCCAAAATGGCCAGGGTGAGGTCTCTCTTTTTTTTTATTCTCGCCCAAGGATATTTTTCTATTTATCTTCAGATAGAGTGCGAGGGAGAGAAAAGGAGAGAGAGAAACATCCAGTGAGAGGGAAACATCGACTGGTTGCCTCCCACACGATCCCAACCAGGGCTGGGGACAACTGCAACCGAGGTACGTGCCCTTGGCCGGAATCAAATCTGAGACTCATTGGTCCATGGACCGACACTCTACTGCTGAGCCAAACCAGCCAGGGCTAGAGGTCTCTCTTTAAAGCCACTTTTTCAATGAACATTCCCTGACCCCCAAATCTCAGCAAGGTCTCCCTATTATATCTCTACGTGGCATCCTTCCTTTGTCTCCAGAACATTACTGCAGTTTGCTGATATATATTTGAGTCTTTGTTTCATGTCTATCCCCCCAGTAGGTTGTAAGCTCCCTGGGGGCCGGATGGACATAGGCATGTGCACTTGCCCCTGTACCCCTCAGTTTTTGGTATGTGGACTGGCTGCTCAACTCCACATGGAGCTCTATCAATAAACTAATACTCCATATCAAACTGAAGAGAAAGCTCCTGCACAGCCAAAGAAACCATCATCACTCACTATATGAGAGAACATATTTGCCAATGATACATCCAATAAAGGGTTAATTTCCAAAATGTATAAAGAACTCAACAAAAGGAAGACAAACAGTCTGGTTGAAAAATGGGCAAAAAGCCTGGCCAGTTTTGCTCATTAGTTAGAGCGTCGGCCTGTGGACAGAAGAGTCTCAGGTTTGATTCCAGTCAAGGGCATGTACCTGGGTTGTGTTCGGTCCCTGGCCGTGGTTGGGGTCGTGCGGGAGGCAACCAATCGATGTTTCTCTCTCTCACTCTCTTCCTTCCCCCTTTCCACTCTATCTAAAAATCAATGGAAAAATGTCCTCAGGTGAGGATTTCCACTGCTGGTGGTAATGCAGACTGGTACAGCCACTAAGGAAAACAGGATGGAGTTTCCTCAAAATATTAAAAATGAAGCTGCCATTTGAACCAGTGATCTCACTTCTGGGAATATATCCTAACAATCCTGGAATACCAATCACAAAGAATATATGTACCCCTTTGTTCATTGCAGCGTTATTTATAATAGCTAAGATCTGGAAACAGCACAAGTGCCCATCAGTAGATGAGTAGATAAAAAAGCTGTGGTACATTTACACAGTGGAATACTATGCAGCTGTAAAAAGGGATCTCTGCCATGGATGGTTTGGCTTAGCGGTTAGAGTGTTGGCTCGAAGACAAAAGGGTCCTGCCAGTCAGTGGTGGAAACACAGGCTATGGAACCCCACACAGTAGGGGCAGCACATCCATCACCAGCTTCTTGAGAAGTGTGAATGGGCACAGAGGTCAAGTGGAAGAAGGCCAGAGCTCCAGAGCCCCAGAGCCCCAGAGCCCCAGCTTGCAGACCCACCATGCCCTGGATTTCAGTTCCCAGAACAAGTTCATATTTGCAAATACATCTATTGTTCTTTTGTGGGGGAAAAAAAAAGACAAAAGGGTCTTGGGTATGATTCCCGGTCAAGGGCACATACCTGGGTTGCAGGTTCAATCTCTACCCCGATGCAGGAGGCAACCAATTGATGTGTTTCTCTCACATCTCTCTCTCTCTCTCTCTCTCTCTCCCTCCCTCCCTCCCTCCCTCCCTTTCTCCCTCCTTCCTTCCCTTTCACTCTATCTAAAAAAAATCAATGGAAAAATATCCTTGGGTGAGGATTAACAAAAAAAAGAAGGATCTCTTACTCTGTGACACATGGATGGACCTGGAGATTATCATGCTAAGGGAAATAAGCCATTCAAAGACAAATATCATCTCACTGAATGTGGAATCTAATGAACAAAAGAAACTGATGGACAAAATAGGGCCAGAGGCATGGATGCATGGAACAGACTGACAGATCTCAGAGGGGAGTGCGGTGGGGGTGGGGGACAGGAAGAGTTTAACCAAAGAATTTATATGCATATATGCATGGCCTGTGGATACAGACAATAGTGTCATGAAGGCCTGGGGTGGGGTGGGATAGGGGCTAGGTGAAGGGGGGCAAGGATGGGGAACATCTGTAATACTGTCAACAATAAAAAACAAAAAAGTAATACTTCACTCAGAAACAGCCCCTCCTCCAGGAAGCCCTCCCTGACCTCTACTCCCACCTCACCTCCTAAGGTCATCCTCGAAGGGCAGGAAGAGCCACTTTTTGGGCATGTCCCTGAGGAACAGGTCCTGCTGCTCCTCTGTGGTGTCCTGAGACACATACACCAAGGCTATCTGAGCTGCCCGAAGCACATAGAATTCATCCGTGAGCCGAATGAAGAAGTCCCTGAGGACTGGTGCAAAGGTCTGGCACTCAGGGCATGACCCAGCCCCGAAGAACAGCAGCACCAGTCGGTTGTCCAGCCTGCGGCTGAGTTCCACCTCTGTATCCAGCTCATCCTGGTCACTGTTGTTTTGGATCAGAACTCGACCAGAGAATAGGGAGGCCATGGCAACCCTGGCTAGGACCTGGGGAAAGGGTGCAGGGAACTTGTGTGACCCTGGGCCTACTGGCTGGCTGCTGTCCCAGGATTAGTAAGGTCAGTTTAGGACCTCACTAATCTGCCTAAACCATGACCTGATTCTGCAGAGCCTCCCAGGGCAGGGGGCAGCTTTCTGTGGGCTCCTTCTCAAGGGACACCTGCAAATGCATTTTTAAAATGCACAGGATTGCAAAGGAAACACATCAGACTAACATACGGTGTGAAAACTTATGTGATACTGTGTGTATTTATAAAAATACATGCTTCTTCATGAACACATTAAGTAATCCTGATTCACCAGGGCTCTACTAATTATTGCAGTTTCCAAGTCAAGATGAGCATAAATGGTATTTTTATTAAATATGTTTTTATTGATTCTTTAGAAAGAGGAAGGAAGAGAGATAGAAACATTTACAAGAAAGAGAAACATCGATTGGCCACCTCCGGCATGCCCCCCACCAGGGATTGAGCCTGCAATCCAGGCATGTGTCCTGACTGGGAATTAAACCGGGACCCCTCAGTCCATGGGGCGACACTCAACCCACTGAACCACATTGGCTGGGCAAGCATAAATGGTATTTTGAGGTATCTGCCATGACCAAGATGTGATATGAAATTATCTTCAATTTCCATGGGTGAGTCACAGGACCAGCCTATGCCTGCTTTGACAGGACACGAGAAGACATGCTAAATTCCAATGAGAAGTTGATTAAAATAAAGATGATTTTTTCTTTCCCCAGAATTCTATCTGGACAGCCCACCTTAAGGTCCCCTGGTGTGCAAGGTTGAAAATCATGGCCACAGTATTATATGGCAGCCCCTTACATCAAGAGATGGAACCTAGTTCCCCTTTCCTTGAATCCAGGCTGACTTGTGTCTCACTTTGACCAACAAAATGTGGCAGAAGATGTGAGTTGACAGAATAATCCTTATGTCACCTCCCACTGTCACTGTCTTGGAATGCTTCCTCCAGATGCTCCAAGTCTAGGACAAAGGTCTAAGGTCTGGGCGGTTGTTATTCTCCCTAAATGTTAAAATGTAGTACAGTGTTTTGCAGACCAGCTGGAAACATGATGAGTTTGACAGGAACCTAGCCAGAAAAATTAACTGCAAAGAAGAAATCAATGTGTAGTTAACCAAATAGTGTATATAAACAATGGCTAAGCCTCCCTTAAGGGAAACAGAGCTTTGGATATGAATCCCCTGTCCCATTTACTTGCTTCAAGTAAATAAAACTACCTTGCGACAACCACATCTCATTCTTTAAAAAAAAAATTTTTAATTGATTTTAGAGGAAGGGAGAGAGAGAAACACTAATGTGAGAGAGAAACATTGATCTGTTGCCTCCTGCACACACCCTGGATCAGAGATTGAACTTGCAACATGGGTATCTGCCCTGACCAGGAATCAAACCCGCAACCTAGTATGTGCCCTGACCAGGAATCAAACTCACCACCTTTTGGTGTACAGGATGATGATGCTCCAATCAATTGAGCCACACTGGCCAGGGCCCATGTCTTCTCAAAACCAGTGCTGGGCTTTGAGTTCATTAACACAAGGAAGCCAGTGTAGCCCCGAGGTTGACAAGTCTTTTTAGTAAAGGGCCAGGTAATAAATATTTCAGCTCTGTGGTACATAGTCTCTGTTGCAACTTTAAATTCTGCCACTGTTGCCCCGCTGGTGTGGCTCAGTGGTTGAGTGTCAACCCATGCACCAGGAGATCGCCAGTTCGATTCCTGGTCAGGGCACATGCCCAGGTTGTAGGTCCAACCGCAGTGGGGGCATGCAGGAGATGGCCAATCGGTGTTCTCTCTCATCAATGTTTCCATCTCTCCCTCTCCCTTCCTCTCTCTCTCAAAATCAATAAAGAAAAATTAAAAAAAAAATTCTGCCACTGTCATACAAAGCAGCTCTAGATAATACGTAAATCAATTTATGTGTCTGGGTTCCAATAAAATGCTATTATGGATGCTGAAATTTGAACTTCATAGAGTTTTCATGTGTCATGAAATAGTAGTCTTTTGACTTTTTTCAACCATTCAGAAATGAAAAAAAAAAAATTCTTAGCTCGTGGTGAGCTGGATTTGGTCTTTGAGCTGTGGTTTGCAGATTCCTTTTCTAGCCTATTGGATGAGAGGCCACATGGAAAACTAGATGCCCAGCCAACAGCCAGCACTACCTGCCACACGTCATCCTCTAGCTCAGCCACCCAAAGAATGTTGCAGAGTGATTCAGTTCAGTGAGACCAGCAGAGGAACTGACCATCCAGGCAATCCATGGTATCCTGAGAAAGTTGGTGGCTGTTGTATTGAGGCAGATTAGTAAGAAGCTAGGAAATTACTTGGCAAGTGGAATGAGCAAAACAGACATATAGTTAAACAAGGCCAAGCAATTAACAGCCAGCTAATAAATCACAAGATCTTATCTTCTCTAACCAAGGACACTTAAGAGCAAATGGTTTATATTTCTCTCCCAACCAGAGAGTGAGTAGCTTAAATCATCCTAGTGAAGAAGATAGATGACAGGGACCCAGTTGATGCCTTTCGTGCCAGCCAAACCCCAGAACAGATGAAATCAAGGGAATG
Organism: Molossus molossus; assembly: GCF_014108415.1. Taxonomy (NCBI): domain Eukaryota; kingdom Metazoa; phylum Chordata; class Mammalia; order Chiroptera; family Molossidae; genus Molossus; species Molossus molossus. The sequence continues at coordinate 67,431,399 of NW_023425377.1, read as the reverse complement.
AATAACAAAAACAAAACAAAACAAAAAAACCCAAACAATTAGAGCCAGATAAATCCAAGATAAAGGTAAAGCAATGAAGCTGACCAGAGAATGATCCCAAATTCCCCTATAGGCTCATTTTGATGGATCAGCATCTCAAAGAACACACCAGGAAAGCCATTGTAATATTCTATTTAGACTTCCCTGAGACTTCCCCTAAAACTAACACCTTTAGAAAACAGATAAAGACTCTGGAGACAAAGGATGCCAGTGCATGCTCTCCCTTGAGCATGCCCATGCCCCACCCACCCGCCCTTGTTCAGGTGTGTATCTTTGCTTTTTTTCTCCTAGTTTCTAAGGATTTCCATGAGACTTGCAACCAGGGGAGTGGCTGGCAGCAGCAACTCATCCTGGGCTGACTTCCTAAACTTGTCTTCAAGGGCCTTCCTTTTGCCTCTGTAACTTGTTTCCTAAGTCCATGCAGCCCAGTGTGGCTCAATTCTGTTACTGTGACTTCTTTTCCTGAGTCGATGCAGCCCAGCCTAGGCTCACTTCTGCCTCTGCGAGTTTCTTTCCTAAGTCTAGGAAGCTCAGCTTAGGCTCACTCCTGTTGTTGTGATCTTGCCTCTTCTATCTTTTTTGTTGTTAATACTCACCTGAGGATATTTTTTTCCATTGGTATTTTTTCTTTAAAAAAAAAAAAAGTTTTTTTCTTTATTGATTTTAGAGAGAGAGGAAGGGAGAGGGAGAGAGAGATAGAAACATCGATGAGAGAGAACATTGATTAGCTGCCTCCTGCATGACTCCCACTGGGGATTTGGCCCACAACCTGGGCATGTGCCCTGACTGGGAATCAAACCAGCTACCTCTTGGTGCATGGGTCAATGCTCAACTACTGAGCCACACCAGCCAGGCTTTTTTTTTTTTTAAAGCACGTTTTTATTTTATTATTTTTTATTTTTATTGATTTTTTTAGTGAGAGAGAGAGAGATAGAAACATTGATGTAAAAGAGATACATCAATTGGCTGTCTCCTGAACGTCTCCTACTAGGGATTGAGCCTGCAACCTAGGCATGTGCCCTGACCAGAAATCGAATCAGAACTTCTCAGTCCATAAGATGACCCTCAATGCACTGAGCCACACCAGCCGGGCTCCATTAATTTTTCAGAGAGACTGGGAGGGAGCGAAGGGGAGAGAGAGAAAGTGAGCTAGTGAGAGGGGGAGAGAGAGAGACATCAATTGGTTGCCTCCCACACAGCCCTGGTGGAGGCCTGGGAAACCTGCAACCCAGGCATGCATCCTTGACCACAGTTGAATCCATGACCCTTCAGTCCAAGGGCCAGTGCTCTAACCGCTGAGCCAAACCAGCCAGGGCTGCCTCTTTTATCTTAAACACTTCCTTTGTGTCACTGTGCCCAGCTTTAATAAACATACTCTCAAAATTACTTGAACTAGAGTCATAAAATTTTCCTGCATGAAGTCAAGAACCCACACAATCCAGACTGTGCCACTGCAGACCCACCTCGATCCTGGTCTCTTTCTGGTGACAATGTGAAGGCACTGAGTTTGGGGTAATTTGTTATGCAGAGTAGCTAACAAGAATACCTGTTCTAGAAGATTTTTCAGGAAAATGTGGGAGACTCTGAAAGAAACCTGGTATTATTGGATTTAACCAATAAAAAAAACCCCTGCAAAATCCTCATTGCCAATAATTTAATAATACATGTTGCCAAGACTTCATGAATGGGTCCCTTCAGATGTGTCTGTTTCACTTCATTTAGAAACAATTTCCTAGTCAGATTTTCTTCACTTTGCTAGAACCCTGGGAAATCCAGGCCTGTTGTGAATTCAAGAACACAACCATCTTAACAGTGGAGAGCTCTACAATGCTGATGAGGTGCCAGGCTTGTGCCTCAGAACAGCTCTGCAAGGTCCATGCCACTTTGTTCCATTTTACAGGTGAAGCATGGAGGCCAGCAGAAGCTGACCCACATGACCAAATCATCCAGTAAATGACATGTGTCAGGTTGTAGAGCCAATTCCAACTCGACGAAAGCTATCATCCATCCCAGAATTCCCAAACTGCAGCACAGTTGCCGCTTAAGGCCCGATAATTCTTTGTGGTGTGGAGGTTGTCCTGTACATTATAGGAGGTTTAGCAGCACCCTGGCCTCCACCCACTAGATGCTAGTACTGTGCTTCCCCCTTCCCTAGTTGTGACAATTAAAATGTCTCCAAATGTGCCCTGGCCAGTTTGGCTCAGCAGTTAGAGCGTCGGCCTGCGGTCCGGAGAGACCCGGGTTCGGTTCCCGCTAAGGGCATGTACCTCGGTTGCAGGTTTGTCCCCGGCCCTGGTTGGTCGTGCGGGTGGCAGCCACTCGATGTGTCCCTTCACGTCGATGTTTCTCTCTCTCTCTCCCTCCCACTCTATCTGTACAAAAAATGAAAAAATGTCCTCGGGTAAGGATAAAAAATAAATAAAAATAAATAAATAAATAAATAAATAAATAAATAAATAAATAAATAAAATGTCTCCAAATGTTGTCAAGTGTCCCAAGGGGCAGTTGAGAACCACTGTTCTAACCCTTTATCCAACTTTAGTAGGTGAAATGATGGTCCCCAAACAGATATGACCAAGTCCTAACCTGCAGGACCTGTGACTGTGACCTTATTTGGAGAATGGGTCTTTGAAGATATAATTAAATTAAAGATCTCAAGATGAGACTGTGAATCGTGAGAGGAAAAAAAAAAGACACCTACTAAGAAGGGCTCCTGGGGCTAACTGGGCTCAAATTAAAAAACAAAACAAAAACAGAGCCTAGCCCTGGTTGGTGTGACGCTGTTGGGCATCGTCCTATATATCAAAGGGTCTTGGGTTTGATTCCTGGTCAGGGCACATACCCAGGTTGTGAGTTTGATCCCCAGTTGGGATGTGTATGGAAGGCAACCTATGTTTCTCTATCATATCGATGTTTCTGTCTCTCCCTCCCATTCTCTCTAGAATCAATAAAAAACATATCCTCAGTTGAGGATTTAAAAAACAAACAAACAGCCCAGCCGGTGTGGCTCAGTGGTTGAGCATAGACCCATGCACCAACAGGTTGCCAGTTCGATTCTTGGTCAGGGCACATGCCCAGGTTGTGGGCCAAGTCCCCAGTTGGGGGCATGCTGGAGGCAGCCAATTGATGTTCTCTCTCATTAATGTTTCTATCTATCTCTCGCTATCTTTCCCTCTCTCTCTCAAACATCAATAAAGGGACAAGAATTTAAAAAAAATAAAAAATAAAAAACAAACAAACAAAAAAGAGCCTAGCAGCCATTTCTGCACAGAGACCTCTTATGCAAATGCAGAGAAGCCTCTGAACTAGATCGCCTGTCTCTGTGCCCTAAATTGCTTGCCAGCATTGTGTTTCTGCCCAGCCAGTCCTTATAAAGGAGTTTCTGCAGTCCAAATTGAAGCAATAGGACTGAGACTTTCCCATCTGAGGAGAGCCGCACAGCTCTGACCAATCAGAGCAGCTCTATTCTGACCAATCAGGGACCAGGGATGAGGACTTCTGTTTATATAAGTCAGCTCCCCTCTGGCTTAGGGAGTGCACTATCCACTAAAGTTTGACTACTGTGCTTTCCTGACTGTGGTATCTCACAGACACAGAGAAGCAGACCATCTAGAGCAGAGCTGCCTAACTGAAGATGGGCCTGGCCCCAGGGCCACCTGATCTCAGGGAAGCCCCATAATCATGCTGTATGTAGCACTGTGGAGCTATTCCACAGCAGGGCTGTTTTCACAGTCATGTTGTATTACTGTTGAACTGTTTGCACTAAATAAAGTTTCCTTCTTCACCACACACCAAATTGGGTATTCATGTTGGTGTTGAATTGGTGCTGATGACATCAGTTGACAAGACCATCCTGGATTATCTAGAAAGATACTAACTTCAATGAAAAATGTCCTTTTAAGAAACAGAAGAGCCCTGGCCGGTTTGGCTCAGCGGTTAGAGCGTTGGCCTGTGGTCTGGAGAGACCCAGGTTCGGTTCCCGCTAAGGGCACGTACCTCGGTTGCAGTGTGTCCCTGGCCCCAGATGGGGTCATGTGGGTGGCAACCACTCGATGTGTCTCTCTCACATTCATGTTTCTCTCTCTCTCTTCTTCCCTCTCTCCCTCTCGCTCTATCTAAAGATAAATGCAAAATGTCCTCCAGTGTAGATTTAAAAAAAATTAATAAAAACATATTTAAAAAAAAAAAAAAAAAGAAAGAAACAGAAGAGAAGACACACACAGGAAGAAGGACATGTAAAGACAGAGGCAGAGATTGGGGTGATGTGGACACAAGCCAAGGATACCTGGAGCTCCAGAAGTTGGAAGAGGCAGGAAGAATCCTCTTCTAGAACTTCCAGAGGGAGTGCAGCAGTTGACACCTTGATTTTAGACTCTGGCCTCTAGACCTGCAAGAGAAGAAATTCCCTTTGTCTAAGTCATCTGGTTTGTAGTACAGTAAAACCTCAATATAATGGACTAATTCAGGTGAGAGGGTGTCTGTTAAAGCCAAAAGTCTGTTATATAATAAAGTAGGTTTTCTGAATGCCTATGTTAAAAAATTGACAAATTAGTTTGCCTGTGTGTTGTTGTTTTTTTTACAATCCTCGCCCGAGGATATTTTTCTATTTATCTTCAGATAGAGTGGGAGGGAGGGGGAGAGAGGTGAAAAGAAAGAGAGAGATATTGATGTGAGAGGGACACATTGGCTGGCTGCCTCCCACACCAGGGACAGGGACTAACCACAACCGAGACACGTGCCCTTGACCAGAATTAAACCTGAGGCTCATTGGTCCACGGTCTGACGCTCTAACCGCTGAGCAAAACTGGCCAGGGCTTAGTTTGCCAGCTTTCACTTATGTAGACACGTTTGTGTAATTATAATTAAGTGTATATGAAAAGTTTAATTTTACAGAAAAGTTTTCTATATATATTACTGTAATTTTAAGTTTATACTAAATAGGTCTAGTAAATGGGTGCATTCACCAGTCACCTCGAGTAACAAATGCACATAGCTGGGGTGTGGCTTAGTGCACGTGGGAACATCGGCAGGCTTATGTTAAAACTGCAGAAAGTCAGGCCATGGGATGACAGAACCAATTACCACCAGGGTGCAATGTGGTGTGATCGCGTGCTGATCATTCACCAAACATTGTTTACAAGTGGTTACTCTTGGATTTAAATATGTAGACTATAGTTGTAGATATATCTGCAAAATTACTAGTGGTTGTTTTGATTTTTAGAAAGAGTGGAAGGGATGAGAGGAGAGAGAGAAACATCAATGTGAGAGACACGTTGACAGGGTGCTGGGGATCCACCTGCAACTCAAGTACATGCCCTTGACCCAGAATCAAATCCAAAACCCTTTGGTGTCGGGCTGATGTTCTAACCACTGAACCACGTGGGCCAGAGCAGGGCTATTTTAAAAATTTTTAAAGTTTTTCTTTTTTGATTTTTATAGAGAGAGGAAGGGAGAGGGAGAAGGAGAGGGGGAGGGGGAGGGAGAGGGAGAGGGAGGGAGAGAGAGAGAGAGAGAATTATGGATGAGAAAGAACTTCGATTTGCCACCTCCTGCACGCCCCCATTGGGGATTGGGCCCACAACCTGAGCATGTGCCCTGACCGGGAATCGAACCGGGGACCTCTTGGTGCATGGGTTGACGCTCAACCACACCAGCTGGGCAGGGTTGTTTCTTAATTGCTCATTTGGAATCCCTGGGTGAGATTTTGTGAAAATAGGGGAAAACCTCAGTAAAATCAAGTAGGGAGGCCAGAAGGGGGCGCTCTCACACAGTATCTCTCCATGTCAGTTGCAGGCAGTATTGTCAATTACAAACCCTCAGAAAAAGATGTACAATCAAGCTACCCCAATAACCCAGCTGATGAAAAACTGCCATCTCTCTGCACTCTCCATGTTCTCCAATGGACTTTCTCTTAAAACAACCCTTCTTAACTTCCTCCTTTTTCTCCATAAAATAACGTTCCTCTCCTTCGTGAGACTTTACTATGGCTTTTGTTAAAGCTTGCTTGTACCGAACTGAAATTCTTTGTTGTTCCCTATTTTTACTGATGAAATAGCTGTTTTATTGTTAAGGTCAACATGTGTTTTGGAGTTGGGAATTTTTTCTATCTTAAGAAGGTAACTGAGGATGAAAGCTGCTGTGTTGCATGATGTCACTGGGGTGTGGGGTAGCCCTTATGTAGAGGGATAAATAAAGGATAAACAAGAATAAAAGAGGATAATTGATCACTGAAAACACTTTGGATCACCGCTGGAGTTCTGACAGCACCTTACAAAAAAGTTGGGCCCATCAGGTGTGGCTCACTGGTTGAGTATCGACCCATGCACCAAGAGGTTGCCTGTTGGATTCCTGGTCAGGGCACATGCCCAGGTTGTAGGCCTGATCCCCAGTGGGGGGGTGCAGAAGGTGGCCAGTTGATGTTCTCTCTCATTGATGTTTCTGTCTCTCTCTCCCTCCCCCTCTCTCTAAAATCAGTAAAGAAAGAAAGAAAGAAAAGAAAAAGTTGGGCTTGGCCGGTGTGACTCAGTGGTTGAGCATTGATCCATGCACCAAGAGGTTGCTGGTTCAATTCCTGGTCGGGGCACATGCCCAGGTTGTGGGTCAAATCCCCAGGGGGTCATGCAGGAGGCAGCCAATGTTCTTTCTCATCGATGATTCTATCTCTCTCTCCCTCTCCCTTCCTCTCTCTCTAAAATCAATAAAGAAAAAAAATTTAAAAAAAGAAAAAAAAAAGAAAAGTTGGGCTTCCAGAGCCTTTTGGATTTCAGGATTGGAACTGAAGACTCATAAGAGTATCTCCAGGCCCCGGTTTGGCTCAGCGGTTAGAGCGTCGGCCCGCGGTCCAGAGAGACCTGAGTTCGGTTCCCGCTAAGGGTACGTACCTTGGTTGCAGTTTGTCCCCGGACTGGTTGGGGTCCTGTGGGTGGCAACCAGTCGATGTGTCTCTCTCACATTGATGTTTCTCTCTCTCTCCCTCTTGCTCTATCTGAAGATGAATGCAAAAATGTCCTCAGGTGAGGATTTAAAAAAAAAAAGAGTATCTCCAGGGGCTGTGGGTAGAGTTGGGACTATTCAGTTTTGGCTCAGTGAACTTGGTGAAATAAGAGGAGAAAGAGGAAGAGGGGAAGCAGGTGGGAGGGAGAGAGGGAGGGAGAGAGAGAGAGAGAGAGAGAGAGAGAGAGAGAGAAGAGGAGGTATAGAAGGAGGTAGAAGGGGAAGAAGTGGGTGAAGGAAGGGAAGTAGGGAAAGGAGCAAAAAGGGAAGCGGAGGAAAGGGGGGAGGGAGGAAGAAATAAGAAGATGGGGAGGAGGATGAAAGAGGAGGCAGGGAGGAAGGGGTAAGAGGGAAATCAGGTCAAGAAGGAGGAAGGGGTAGAGAAGTTTAGGGAAGAAAGAAAGAGGAGGAGGAGGGAGGGCAAGCTCTGTGCCCACATTTGTGAATGAATGAATCTCAACTTTGAGCTGGTGTGACAGCTTCAGAGCTCAGTTTTTTACCTGTAAATGTGGGTAATCACAATAGTGCTACCTGGCAGTTCATTGCTGACTCCACTGACCCCTGCTCAAAAAAGTAGTGGGCCAGTGGCTGGCTCAGGGCCTGTCCTCTCTATCTGTCTCCTGGGGCCCATTCCACCCACCCTGGAAGGCCCAAAGGAACCAATGACAGCATGGGGGGTGGGTGGGTGAGCGCCTGCCAAGCCTTGTCCTCCAAATGGCTCTGGAAGCAGGCCCAGGCCGCCTTCCAAGGATTGCACTGGGAAGGTCTGCCAAGCAGGGAAGAAAACAAGCAGGGGCGTGGTGGGCAGGAGGGCAGAGGAGGGGGAGCTTGGAGAGAAGGATAGGGCAGAGGCGCTCATGGGTACAGCTCAGGAAAGCAGGATCCAGGAGTCTGCAAAAACAGAGGCTCTTCAGAGGGTCCACCAACTGGGACTAGGTTTGGGGTTTTCACTCTTGGACTAGTTTCTGCCTGCCTCCTGCCTGAGCTTCTAGGAGCCCACGAGGGAGCAGCCAGGACTGAGGCTCTGTGAGCAGCTCCAGGTCAGCCAGGAAACAGGGTGGTGGGCAGCCAGGCTGGCACCGGCTCCACCTGATCAGGATGGTGCTTTGTGGCTTCTGGGTTAGCATTTATGACCTTGGGGTGCCAATAAAGGACTCCTGTAGGAGGATGGGGATCTGGTATGTGGATTTTGTTCTCCCTGGGCTCCTGGGGTGTTACATTGAGATTTACCTGACAAGATTTTGGGATATAGATTTGGGATTAGCTGGATCCTTGTAATATATCTTTCAGACTAGGGTGGGGTTTGGATTTAGAAACTTCTAGGGCCCTAGGCTGTGAGTTTAGGACTCCCAAGGTCCCTGGAATGTGTGTTTTAAGATCGAAGAGGCGTTGGGACTTGTATTTGAAACAAGCTGGGGCAAGAGTTCAGTACAGGCAGGCCCCAAGTGAACTGGGATTTCCCAGGTCCGCCGGGTAGCAACCTTGGATAACTTCAAGGGGAGGCCACGAACGCCGGGAGGCCACGCCCCTCAGCTGCGGGACGCACGTGTTTGCTAAACGCACGGCGTGGGGCTGACGAAGTTTAGTTGTCATGGAGACAACGGCCGTCTTCGCTGGGCCGGTCTAACTCTAGGGTCTCGTTAGCCGTCGCTTCTCTGGCCCAGGCGCCCTCTTACGGTTGTGGCCTCCGGGAGGGGGGCAGGTCTGGGTTCTGAGGCTAGGGAGCTCCTAGCCAGACAGGTGGAGCGGGGCCTAGGGCGCTATATATAGGTGGACTGGAGTGAGTCCCCGAGGGTGGTGACAAGGCCTAAGACTGGGGAGGGGGCCGGTAGCCAGGGATGGAACCTGGGGCTGGAATGCGGACCAGGTCCGTGGCTGGGGGCGGTGTCTTGTTCCGAGTGGGCGGTGCTTGTGCTTTTGGGCGGGGCCAGAGGCCAAACGTGAAGGCGTGGCCCAATGAGTGGCGGAGTGGTACAGGCGGGACCTTCGGGAAACCAAGACTTGTTGCTGGACAGGTTTGGGAACAAGAAGTGGGGGTGAATCCTGGGACCGAGCGCAGCAGCTAGGTCATGGCGTGGGGGCGGGGCCTGGTCGAATAACTGGGAAGGATTTGGGTTTATGGTGTGGACAAGTGGAGCCCAGGTCTTGGGGCTAAGGTGTGAGAGGGTCTGGACACCCATAGCTAGGTCAAAGCATTGGGCGGGGCTTGACAGTGACTGACAGGGTGGAAGAGCTGTGTGTGGGGCGTGACCTGTACTGTGTACTAATAATTGGCAGAGAGGTGTGGGCTGGGCTAGGAGCAAGGAGGCCTGTGCCCAACATGGGAGAGGACGGAATCCTGGCCCGGGGGGGCGGAGTTTGGCCCGGACGTAGCTAATCCCAGACCTGGGGCAGGGTCTGGTTCGGAGCAGGTGGGCCTGAGGAAGGGGCGGGGCCCGGCTCGACTCTGGCGGCCTGGGCTCGCCCTTGGGCCGCAAGGCTGGAGCTTGGGGGCGGGGTTTGCCTCGTCGTGGGGCGGGCCCCGAGCGGCCAGCAGCCTCAGCGCTCTGTGCCTCCCCAGGATGCGGGCTCCTGGTGCGGGCTCGGCCTCCGTGGCTTCGCTGGTACTGCTGTGGCTGCTGGGGCTGTCGTGGACCTGGAGCGGAGTGGCGGCCCTCTGCGTGTACGTGGGCGGCGGCGGCTGGCGTTTCCTGCGCATCGTCTACAAGACCGCGAGGCGGGATCTGTTGTGAGTGCAACCTCGGCCTGGTCCCCTGCTGTGCACCCTGTGGGCAAACAGAAGAGAGCTGCAGGGGCTGATGTGGGGGGCCCTGAGGGCGTAGTGGGCATGGTTTAGGCACTGGAGGCGGGGCATGGTGAGGGCGGTGCTCGGGTGAGGGCTGGGCCAGGGGCTGGGGTAGGGGCTGGGCCGGAGCCTATCTGAAAAAGTGATGGGTTGGGGAATTAAGGGACTTGCAGGGGGCGGCTTGGGGGTCCCCAGAGGGACATGAGTAGGTTTCAAGTTTCTTGAGGCCACGTGGGAGACCTCAAGGGGGTATGAGCGCAGCTTGGGGGGGGGCGGTCTGTGGGCAGCCGGTAGGAGTTCCAGAGAAATGGAGCTGATTGTGAGGCTGTCGGTGTTTGGGAGTCTCTGTGGGGCTAAGGGCTCTTCAGGGGCTCACAGGGGCGACTCGGTGGTCTCTGGGGGCTGCCCAGACTGACTAGACACTTTGGGTCTATTAGGGCTTTTGGGGGAGGAATGAAAGGGCTTCTTGGGGCATCCGTAAAGGACTTTTAAGATCTTTGAAGGGTGTATGCCTCCTTTGGGCCATTGATAGCTTTCTCCGTGACCAGGTGCTCTTTGAGAGTTTGGGGTCTGTGTGGGACTTTGGGAGTTGTTTAGGGTCTGTGGAGATGTTGTGTATTCCAAGGCTTATTTGGTGGTCTCTGGAGACAGGGATCTCTGGGAAGGGGATTCTGATGTCATGTGCAGGCATCCTTGGAAGGTCTCTAGGGTGTCTCTGAGAGGTTTGCTCAAACAAACTGTTGGAGTCTTCTTAGGGTGAAATAGGTATTGCTGGAGGTTCCCATCAGAGCAGCTCTCAGCAGCAGCCCCCATGTTGAAGGAGTATGTGAGCACCTGCTATGACTCTGTCAGACTTGACGCCTTCACAAGTACCATCTCCTTTCAGGGACTTGGGGAGACCAGATAGAGCCTGTGGGTCCCACACACAGGAGCATAGCTGGCAGGCTATCCCTACCTTCTTGGGCTTGTCAAGGCCCCAGCTCTACCCCATGGAGCTGGGGGTATCCGTATCTGGTATCCTGTCTTCCCTGGGGACAGAGCAGGACCCGGGTCCACTCTGAGTCCCTAACACAGGGCTTGATACATTTTTCTGTAGGCGACAGCCTTGCAGATGGCTCCACCTCCTGGTCTTTTTTTTTTATCCTCACCCGAGGACATTTTTCCATTTTTTGTTCAGATAGAGTGGGAGGAAGAGAGAGAGAGAAATATCCACATGAAAGGGACACATGGAGTGGCTGCCTCCAGCACGACCCAACCAGGGCTGGGGACAAACTGCAACCGAGGTACGTGCCCTTAGCGGGAACCAAACCCAGGTCTCTAGACCGCAGGCTGAAGCTCTAACTGCTGAGCCAAATGGCCAGGGCCCACCTCCTGGTCTTTATGCTCTTATCTGTTTCCCTCCCTTTGAGTGGGCTGGACTTAGTGATTCACTTCTAATGAATGGAACACAAGTGAAGTGATAGGATATTAATTCTGAAATTAGATAATGAAAAAGACTGTGGTTCCAGTCTTGTGTGCCCTCTCTTGGGTCGTTGCCTCTGGGAGAAGCTGGCTGCCATATATGAGGCATCTCTTTGGAGAGACCCACATAAATGAACTTGGAAGTGAATTTTCTCCCAGTAAAACCTTGGGATGAGCACAGCCCCAGCTGACACCTTGATTAATGTGTCACAAGAGACCCCAAGCCAAATGACCCTGCTAAACCACTCCTGGATTCCTGAGCACAGGAACTGTGAGATAATAAATGTTTGTTGTTTCCATTGGTAATTTTGGGGATAATTTGTTATGCAGCAGTAACTAATGCAACTTGCTAGCCATCTCCATGCATCAGGCCTTGTTCTAATGCTCTCTATTAGCCCTGTAAGGAAGAAATGGTCATGAGTTCCATTTTACAGTTTGGGTCAACCAAGGCACAGAGAAGTGAGTACATTTGCCCAGGAACACACAGCCAGGGATGGGCAGGGCTTCTGAGTCCATGTTCTTAGCTGCTATGCTGTGCTGGGGTGGTGGGGAGAGCTGCATTTAGATCCTGGGTTCAGAAAATATTTAAGCACCCTGTCCCAGTTTTCCAAACTTGTCTTATCACTGTGGCATGAAATCTGAACACATTTAACCTTGTTGGTTTCTTCCTGCCCCCAGTAAAAACAGGAGGCGGCACAAGGAGCAGAGGGATGAGAAGAGGCCTTGGGAAGGACCCAGAGGCGGAGAGTGGCCTCTTTGTCCCCAGGGTGGGGATGGCTTGGGCTGCTGCCCAGGCATGTGGCCGGAGCTGAGCACTGGCGTCCACTGCTTGCCTATGGGTATGCTTCAGAGAGCCTGGGTCTAGGGCAGGATGGACTGGTGACAGGCCAAGAGGATTGGGACTGTACCTTGAGTGCTTAATGAACCCGAGTGTGACCAGCTGCAGCCTCAGTTCCTATTTCTTGCTGTGTCATTTGTGGATGGGGAGCCCCCATACAGGGGCTGCTTCCTGTGGTTCCCATCCTCGCTGATGACCCTCTCCTCGTGGCTGTTTCATTAGTAGCCCCTCATGGAGTTCTTCAGATGTTCTATCAGAGAAGCTCTAAGAGGAGAGCTGTGCACACAGTAGGTGCTCATGTGTTGCTGCTGATTGCCATCAGCTGGCAGTGGGTACCTTGGGAGCTATGTAAGCTGGTGTTTAGTAGCTTGGTGGCCAGAGTCAGCGTGTTTGCCTGGACCTTGGCTCTGCCCCCTGCTGGCTTTTGGACTGTCGCCCTTTGAGTCCCAGTTCCTTCACCTCCAAGAATAGTCTTTGTACAATACCTCTCCTTCAAGAAGCATGAATTGAGCACCTGCTTTGTGCATCATGGGCACTTGGCCTGCCTTGTGGCCAGCCTAAGGAGTCGCTTAGGGACCTTGCCAGGGGTCCTGGTTCTTGGTTATTCGGTCCGCGACTCTCTGTGACCTTGGGTGTGTTAATTTACCTTTCTGAGCTTCAGCTCATTCATCACCTGACAAATGGGGATCTTAGGACCCTACTTTGGAAGGTGGCCATAAAGTTAGCACAGTGTTCATCATATAGTAGTTGCTCAGTAAATGCAGAGGCTGTTCTTCGTAGCTACTCTATTTATTACTTGAATGGATGAGCCATGAGGATCTGACCAGGGAGATGTATAAACAGCTAACTTTTAATATTTTGCATCCTTAATTATTTTTTGTAATAGTTAATGCATAACATGTGGTACAAAATTAGAATGTTCTAGAGGGGTATGCAGTGAAAGTTTCCCTCTCTGCGTTGCCCCCAGCCCTGCAGTTCCCCTCGTCAATATCTCTTTTCCAAGATATGGTTATAGAAATCTATGCAGACCTTGTCTGTTCTCCTTGCCCACAAATACACACATTCTCCATCCTTTTCCTCACTTGGTGCTCTTTCTTCTTTCCACTTTCATTTGTAATTTTTACTTTTATTTAAGTCATACAAGCTTTGGGATGAAAGACACTAACTAAGCCTGATACCTCAAGTGGCAGCTGCCTGCCTCACCATCCATCCGCATTTTCCCTTCTTTACCCAGAGTGACTCTCACCTCTTGTGTAAATCTGACCAAGTCTGGCCCCATTTGGGATAATCTCTGCTGTAGTGGGGGAGCAGTGGGCACAGTGCAAGGGCTGACCCTTGGAAGGTTTCCTGCTGGGAGGAGTCCAATGAATGGGTGGGCATTTGGGCCTGTGCATATCTCATTGTGCTGGCAGGTAGCATGTGTGTGGATGCTGGGATTCAGCTAGGTCACAAAGACCACATAACCCTGGTCCCTTCCCAGGAGCAGTTGGAGGGGCTTCTAGAAGCTCCCAAGGTAAGCAGTGTGACCCAAGTAGGAAGTCTCATAAATGTCATCAGAACTCTGAACCCTTGTTTTTGAAAACTGCAGATGCTGCCCTGGCTGGTTTGACTCAGTGGTTAGAGCATCAGCCTGTGGACCAATGAGAGTGGATGGGTTCTATTCCGGTCAAGGGCATGTACCTTGGTTGTGGTTCGAACCTGGTCCTGGTCGGGGTCATGCAGGAGGCAACTGGTCTATGTGTCTCTCTCACATCAATGTTTCTCTCTTTGTCCCTCTCTTTTTCTCTTCTTCCCTCCCACTCTAAAATATCCTGAGATGAGGATTTAAAAAAAAACACTAAAACCTGCAGATGCCTGCAGGCCTGTACATTCTCTCCTCTAACAGACTTGTGTGCCCACCAAGTATCTCATCTCCCTCCATCTTCCTCTTGCCTCTGCTGTGGTTCTCAATTGTGCCTCATTCGCCAGGCCCATTACTACCTCAGGGCCTTTGTACCAGCTGTGCCCCAGCTTTACCCATGGCCTTTTCTTTTCACCTTGCCAGGCCCTGCTCAGAAGTCACTTACCTACCTCCCTTCAGGGCCATTCCCACCCCTGTTCTGGTCCACATCACTCTGGCTGCATCACGCATCAGATCCTTGTCACCAGCCAGCGATTCCCTCATGCTTGTTCATGTATGAGGAGGGGATCTCTCCTGGAAATACTGTGAGCCCCTGAGGATTGGATATGCTTGTGTCTGAGCCAGAAACAGTTCCTAGCACATAATAGGTGCTGGTACAAATCAGCTGCCTGCTAAGTGAAGGAGGGAGGGAATGAATAAATGAGTGAATGAATGAGTGAATAATGAATGTCAGTGCTGAAGTCTACTGTGAACGCGTTGAGTACAGAGATGTAAGGAAGCCATTACAGGAATCAAGGAGGCATGGGGGAGGCAGCAGGGGTGCAAAGAATGGATTTGATAAGGAATTTGATGATATACAGGTAGGACATGATGGCCAGATGAAGCCTAGTTGAGACTATGCCTGTGTTGGGCAGGGCAGAGCAAGCTGCTATAACAAACAGGCCCCTGTTGTCAGTGGCTTAGCAAGTTCAAGGTTACCTCTCAGATCCAGAGACTCTGGGTGACAGAGCAGGGAGCCACATAAAACCAGGGGAACCACTCATTTCTCTAGCCACCACACCAAGAAATTCTAGATTTTCTAGATTTCTTGGTTCTGTGATCGAAAGCGATTTTTGTTTACTTAACACAAAAAAGTTCATTTCTTCCTCATCTGACAGCCTGGTATCCTTGGTGGCTGCTTACTTCCACATGTTTATTCAGGGCCCTGGCTACTTCTGTTCAAGGTCCTGCTGTCCCCTGGGGTGTCTGATCCCCTCATATCCACTAACAGGTTGGGAAGGGGAAGTGAAACACCTGCTTCAAAAGCTCATTGAGTTGTATGCCCCCTATCTTGCCAACAGGTCTCTTGGCTTCAGCTGGGAGAAACTGCCCTTCCCCTGGCCATCTGTGCCTAGTGCCATCAAATGACTTGGGGGTGGAGCACTTGTCCAGCTCATGGCTGGACCCTGGGGTCTGGTTGGGGCAGGTGGAGCATGAGGAGTCCAGCTTGGTGTACTTGGGACATCCCAGGGAGAGAAACAAAGACAGGACTAGGCCTCAGCTCCCTCAGGGTCATGGAGAAAGCTGAGTGGAGGAAGACAGGGTGACTTTGGTCTGGCCACCTTAGAGTATTCGCTTCTTTCTGGGCTGGTTGGTTGCTGGACCTTAGTCCCCGAGAGACCCACCAACCAAAGGGTCCTCCTTGAACCCTTGCCGATCTTGGGGGTACAGGGGTCTTTTCTTCCACTTTCTCCAGATATGAACACTGAGGCTTGGGGTGGTCTCCTGGGGGCCTGGTCAGGTACCCAGTAATGCCGCCCTCTCTTTTCCTCTCCCAGTGGCCTCTCTGTGCTGATCCGAGTGCGCCTGGAGCTGTGGCGGCACCAGCGAGCCCGCCACACTATCCCAGGGATTTTCCAGGCAGTGGCACGGCAGCAGCCTGACCGGCTGGCCCTGGTGGATGCAGGCAGCGGCGTGCACTGGACCTTCGCGCAGCTGGACGCCTACTCTAATGCTGTAGCCAATGTCTTCCACCACCTGGGCCTTGTGCCAGGTGATGTGGTAGCTATCTTTATGGAGGGCCGGCCAGAGTTTGTGGGGCTTTGGCTGGGCCTGGCCAAAGTGGGCGTGGAGGCTGCTCTGCTAAATGTCAACCTGCGGCGTGAGCCCCTTGTCTTCTGCCTGGGCACTTCGGGTGCCAAGGCCCTCATCTTCGGAGGGGAATTGGCAACGGGTGAGGCTGGGTGCGGGCAGGGAATTGTTGTGGGCAGGGGCCTGATGTTACCCAGGGCAGGGAGACAGTGCATCCCAGACCTTCGGAGGGGCCTGCCTGTCCTTGACTATGACATGTCTATTTTGAGCTTCAGTGGTGGCTGAGGTGAGTGGACAGCTGGGGAAGAGTCTGCTCAAGTTCTGCTCTGGAGACTTGGGTCCTGAGGGCCTATGGCCAGACATCCAGCTCCTAGACCCGCTGCTGAAGGAGGCATCCACGGCCCCCCTGGCCCAGTCCCCTAGCAAGGGCATGGATGGTGAGTCCAGGTTGGGGCCTCTTTCCCCTACCAGTGCCCACTCTGTGCCCTCATCCTACCTGACCAGCACCTGGTTCCCAATAACCTCATCTCCTGCAGATCGACTCTTCTACATCTACACCTCAGGGACCACGGGGCTACCCAAGGCTGCCATTGTCGTGCACAGTAGGTGAGGGTCCATGTCTCCAGCCTGGTGGATGACTCCAGTCATCTCTACAGCCTGATCCCCCAACCCCAGCTCCTGTTGGGGTCTGTGGGTATCTTGATCCCAAACCCTTAAAATCCACTGCCTATCTGAGGATCTAGTAGTACTGCCCTGTCCTGGTGCTCTGGGGCTTCTCGTTGCTCCACCTCTTCCCCACATCCAGCCCATCAGCAGGGCCTGTCCCCTCAATTTGTCTACTTTTTCCCACACACTCCCACTCCACCTGGACCTGTCCCAGTCCCTCTTTGGCCTCCTGCTGCCCTTACTCCTGCCTCTGAAGGCTCTGCTCCCCTCAGTGGCCACAGGAGGGATTAAAATCCTAATTCAGACCACCCCTGTACCTGCCTTGGCCTTCAGAGTAAAACTTCATTCATGTTGTGTAGCCCTGCCACGTCTCTGTTTTCTTTCTTTCCATCCCTTGCTCACTGTCTTCTCGGCCCCTCACATTTCCTCAATCTGGTCAGGCCCCTCTGGCCTCAGGGACTTTACAGGTGCTATGTTCACTGCCTGGTTGCCCTTCCCTAGCTCGCCCCCTCATCTCCTTGCTAGGCCTCAGCTAATGTGTCACCTCTCCAGACAGGATCACCCACCCACCCTGGCTGTGTCACCTTCAGCCTCTCTCTGTCCCTTCGCCCTATTATATCCCTCAGGATACACAGCACCACGGACAGTTCTTTATTGGCTGCCTGTGCCTCTCCAGCCAGCCTGTAAGCACCCTGGGAACTGGGCTGGCTCTACCTGAGTACCTGCTGTGTCCCCAGTTCCCAGCACACTCCCCCCATTCCCATACCCTGGGGGATGTAGGTCCTAGCTCCTGCACTCCCTGCCCAGGTACTACCGCATCGCAGCCTTTGGCCACTATGCCTACAGCATGCGGGCATCAGACGTGCTCTATGACTGCCTGCCCCTGTATCACTCTGCAGGTACCGTGGGGTGCTTCAAGCGGGGGCAGGGTGGGGGTAGGGCACGAGACTGAGAACCCCTCACCAAGCTTGCCTTCTGCAGGGAACATCATGGGTGTGGGACAGTGTCTCATCTACGGGATGACCGTTGTCCTCCGCAAGAAGTTCTCAGCTAGCCGCTTCTGGGATGACTGCGTCCAGTACAACTGCACGGTCAGGCCCGGCCCCCTCCCGTGGATCCTCCAATGTAGCATGGCCCACTTTCCCACCTCCTTTCCAGGGCTTCTGGATGGGGACAGAGGGCTGACCAGTGTTTCTTGAGCATATGCTCTATATCCAGTCCAGGGCTAAACTTTCCACATGTAAACTCATCGGATCCTTATTACCCCTTGGGAGTGGGCAAAGGCATCACACTCATTTTGCAGATGGGGAAACTGAGGCTTGTAATGCAACTGCAGTTGGGCCCAGGTTGTCTGAACTCCCTAAGGTTCCACCTCCCTGTGCCCTGTCCCCCCTTCCTTCCCTGGTATTTCTTGCAGGTGGCTACATGGAAATGAGACCAGTGGGTACAGTCACCACCCTGGGCTGTTTAAGGCTACAAGGTGTGGGGGCTTCCAAGTGGGGTGAGCATGAGGCAGAGGTCGAGGGCATCTGCTGTTCGGTTCAGCAGAAGGGGCTAAACACATCTCTTCCTCTTCTTTCCCCTCCTCACTTGAGGATTTCAGCACTGTGATGGGGGTGGAAATACAGGTACTAGCCCCTTTGTTCAAGAAGAAAGAGGGGGAGGTGGGGAGAGAATGGGACTGGCAAATTGGCAGGTGCTACCCCACCATGGACAAGTAGGGCCCAGAGCGGTTCAGCCACTTTCCCAGGTCAAAAAGCTGGCTAGGGTGGGGGCTCTGGGCAGGGCATCCTGGGACCCCTTGGGGCAATGACTGTGCTCTTCTCTGCTTTTGAGGATTTACATTCTGCTTGTGGGGAGGTCTTGGGGAAAATTGCTAATCTGCATTTTGAAATGTAGACAGTCTAGATTTTAAACTTAATTATTGAGAGTTGCAAATGCATATAAATATGACGGACAGGAAAGTATAGGGGATTCCAGAGCACCTGTCACTGGCTCCAGGGGCCATCAACCACTGCTACCCAAATCCCTCCTTCTGTGAAGCCACCCAGAGAGCAGCATGCTTTCTGCGTAGATGTTTCAGTAAAACCTCTGAAAAATTACTGTTTTTTGTTTGTTTGTTTGTTTTTTATCCTCACCTGAGGACATTTTTCATTTTTTGTTCAGATAGAGTGGGAGGGAGAGAGAGGAAGAGAGAGAGAGAGAGAGAGAAACATCAACGTGAAAGGGACACATTGAGTGGCTGCCATCTGCATGACCCAACCAGGACCAGGGACAAACTGCAACCAAGATATGTGCCCTTGCCCTGGCCAGTTTGGCTCAGTGGTTAGAGCGTCAGCCTGCGGTCCGGAGAGACCCGGGTTCGGTTCCCGCTAAGGGCACGTACTTCGGTTGCAGTTTGTCCCCGGCCCTGGTTGGTCGTGCGGGTGGCAGCCACTCGATGTGTCCTTTCACATTGATGTTTCTCACTCTCTCTCCCTTCCTCTCTCTCCCTCCCACTCTATCTGTACAAAAAATGGAAAAAATATCCTTGGGTGAGGTTAAAAAAAAAGAAAAGATATGTGCCCTTAGTGGGAACTGAACCCAGGTCTCTCTGGACCCCAGGCCGACGCTCTAACCGCTGAGCCAAACCGGCCAGGGCGATGACTGGTTTTTTAAATTGAGGTGAAATTCACATAACATAAAATTAGCCATTTTAAAGTGAACAATTCATTGTCTAGTATATTCACAATGTTGTGCAGCCATCACTTCTGTCTAGTTCCAGAACATTTCCATCACCTCAAAAGGAAAATCTATCCCCATTAGCAGTCACTCCCCATCCCCCTCCCTTAGCCCCTAGCCATTCCTGTAAATGGAATCATATACTACGTGGCTGTTTGTGCCTGGTGAGAACTGTTTTTATTTTTCATAATTTAATCCTTTGAAGACTTTATTTATTTTAAAAATTTTATTTTTATTATTGAAAGTATTATAGATGGTCCCTCCTTTTTCCCCCATTTACCCCCTCCATCCTGCTCCTGCCCCACCCCCCCCCCGGCCATCACTGTACTCTTGTCTGTGTCCATGGGTTATGGCTATATGTATATAAGTTCTTTGGCTAATCTCTTCTCTTCCTTCCCCCCAAGGTTTGTCAGTCTGTTCCATGTTTCCATGTCACTGGATCTCTTGTTCATCAGTTTATTTTGTTCATTAGATTCCACATACAAGTGAAATCATGTGATACTTCTTTTTCTCTGACTGGCTTATTTCGCTTAGCATAATACTTTCTAGGCATTCCATGCTGCCTCAAAGGGTAAGAGATCTTTTTTTTTAACAGCTGTATAGTATTCCATTGTGTAAATGTACCACAGTTTTTTTGTCCACTCATCTACTGGTGGGCACTTGGGCTGTTTCCAGATCTTAGCTATTCTAAGTAGCACTGCTATGAACATAGGGGTGCATATATTCTTTCTGATTGGTGTTTCAGGATTATTAGGATATATTCGCAGAGCATGAAGACTTTTTAAAACAAAAGATTTGAAAGCAGAGTCTCAGAGAGATATCTCTGTATACCCATGTTCATAGAAGCATTATTCACAATAGTTAAAACATGGGAGCAACCCAAGTGGACATTCAGTGGATGAATGGAGAAGCAGATGTAGTCCATCCACATAATAGAATATTATTTAGCCATAGAAAGGAAGGAAATTCTGACACATGCTACAATGTAAATGAACCATGGGGACATTGTGCTAAGTGAGTAAGCCAGACACAAAGGGACAAATACTGTGTGATTCCACTTATATGAAATCCATAGAGTAGTCAGATCCATGGACACAGGATATAGAATAGTGGGTGCCGGAGGTGGGGGTTAGGGGCCTGGGAAAGGGGGATGAGGAGTTAGTATTTAATGGGACAATGTTTTAGTTTGGGAAGATGAGAAAATTCTGGAGATGGATGGTGGGATGGTTGTTCAACAGTGTAAATGTGCTTAATGCCACTGAACTGTTCACTTAAAATGGTTAAGATGTGCTTTTGTCTCTTCACACCCACTGGGGTGTGTACAATCGTTGTACAAAATCATCCTGATGCAGGGGGTCCTGGTTGATGATCAGCTCCCAGTGTCTGTCCAGGTACCCCCTGCAGGGGTGTCAATGAGCAGGTGACTTGGATGGCAGCTGGGTGGGGCTCGGTCTGTCATGATTTAGAGAGGCCGCATAGAGCATGTTCCTGCCAGTGGTCCCACCTGGGGGGCGGTGCTGTGGGCAACCTACGCTCAGCTGGCCAGGCTCTGGGGGACAGAGTAGAACACATGGGCTCCGGGCTGAAGTTGCCCTGTGGGGCATCAGTGCTGAGACTTGCCTTCCTGGCTTCCGTGCAGCACATAAGGTGTCCCCAAGAAGTGGCATGGGGGATAGAGAGACCATGGAGGGGTATAGCAGGGAACCAGATGCATCCACTTGCATAGAAGGCCAGCTCCAGGCCCCTTTTGAGGACTGAGCTGTTTCCCCATAGTCATTAACCTTAGGGCTTTTTTGTTCTAGTACCCAGTGTCGGGGTTGTCCTGGGTTGTCAGGCTTCATGGTGCGCTCCCTCTCTACCAGGTGGTCCAGTACATTGGGGAGATCTGCCGCTACCTGTTGAAGCAGCCAGTGCGCGAGGCAGAGGGGCAGCACCGGGTGCGCCTGGCTGTGGGCAATGGGCTGCGGCCTGCCATCTGGGAGGAGTTCACCCAGCGCTTCCGTGTGCGCCAGATCGGTGAGTTCTATGGAGCCACCGAGTGCAACTGCAGCATCGCCAACATGGATGGGAAGGTGAGCATGGCAGGGTGTCTGGCACGAGTCCGGGTTTGGGAACCACTGCAGCCCGGAGCACAAGGGCAGGTTAGGGAGGCTCCTGGACTGCCCCTGCACACGGGGACCCTCTTCTGGTGCGCACAGTCATATAACTGTCACCCCTGAGTTCAAGTCCTTGGAGTGGCTGTGTGCGCCAGGCAAGTGCCTCAGCTTTTATGAGCCTCAGTTTCCACTTAGGGAGGTGGCAGGGAGAGCAGGGTTCAGGGGCACCAAGGAAAGAGGTTGGGGTGCTGATCCCTTCCTGCTGGACAAGTCTCAGGCTCCTTGGGCCTCAGTATTTTATTCTATAAAAGGAGTTAACAGCTCTTGGGTGTGTTTTAGTCACAACATCCTGAGCTCAATGCAGTGCCCCCCACTGGCAGCTCTTTGCAAACAGATGCCTCCTCCCCAAGGCCAGGAACAGATGAGAATAATTAGAAAGCAAGGACCGGGGCATAAATTTTTTTTTGTCTCACTGGCTGCTGGGGCTCCAGCACCTGAACAAGGCCTGGCCCCCACCGTGCATATCTGTTGAGTGGACATCCCCAGGGGTCACTGTGGCCTCACTATCACAGGTTGCTTCTGTAAAACCTTCCTGACAGTATGTAGCAGCACAAACAAATTAGACAAGCATTTCTGCTTATAGGACTGATCTAGGCAGGTGACATGCTGTGGGCAGTAAGCAGAAGTTCTGCCAGTGCCAACACATGGCTCCAGGGTCAGTCCAGGTGCCCACTTCTAGCAGCGTAGAGGATTTTATGGACCAGGAAGTGGCAGCAGGCCAGCAGGTCTCCTGTGACTGTAAGAGAGACTGAGAAGGTGGAGGAGGAATCCTGGGGAAGTACTCTACTTAATACTTCCCTTTTTCAGATTACCCAAGGTCACAGAGCTGGGGTGGTACTGGAGGTGCTATTCCAGGCCCTGAGGCAGGAAAGGCAACGTGTTATCGGGAAGGTCACTGTTCCGCCTTGAGGCTCCTTGCCAACTCTGTTCTCCTTATCCCAGGTGGGCTCCTGTGGCTTCAACAGCCGCATCCTGCCCCATGTGTACCCCATCCGGCTGGTGAAGGTCAATGAGGACACCATGGAACTACTGCGGGATGCCCAGGGTCTCTGTATCCCATGCCAGGCTGGTGAGCAGGGCCCTCACTCAGTCCTCTGGGAGCTGGGGGTCTCTACCCTCTGCCCTCCTAGTGCAACCTGAGCATGGCCTCCTCCCCAGGGGAGCCCGGCCTCCTTGTGGGCCAGATCAATCAGCGGGACCCGTTGCGTCGCTTCGATGGCTACATCAGTGAGAGTGCCACCAGCAAGAAGATTGCCCATAGTGTCTTCTGCAAGGGTGACAGTGCCTACCTCTCAGGTGCGCACACCCTGGGGGTTGGCTGTGGAGATGGTGGCTGCCGTCTCACCTGCCCCTCCCTCCTCTGCCAGGTGATGTGCTGGTGATGGATGAACTGGGCTACATGTACTTCCGAGACCGCAGTGGGGACACCTTCCGCTGGCGTGGGGAGAACGTCTCCACCACCGAGGTGGAGGGTGTGCTGAGCCGCCTGCTGGGCCAGACAGATGTGGCCGTGTATGGGGTAGCTGTGCCAGGCAAGCTGGGCTTGTGAGGGTGGTCCTAGGGTATGACAGCTCCAAGGGAGTACAGGTGCCCTTGGGCAGTGCAAATCCTGGACAACTGCACACAACAGCCTGGTTGGCTACCATAGGAACTGGAGTCACTCCTCATGTACCTTTTGAACCTTAGTTTCCTCATCCAGAAAATGGCATCATGAAAGCAACTCTGGCTCAGGGTTGCAGGAGTGTAGCAGTAACTCAGTAAAATGTTTTCTGCTTTGGCCAGTGTTAGCCCAGGTGGAGGGGACTGGAGATCAGAGGCCAGGGGCTGCTGCTTGAGGGTGTATCTGGTCCCATGGTGGACTGGGGATGGTGTTCTCAAATGAGCCTCTGTTTCTAGGAGTAGAAGGCAAAGCAGGCATGGCGGCCATCGCAGACCCCAATGGCCAGCTGAGCCCCAATGCACTATACCAGGAGCTACAGAAGGTGCTAGCACCCTATGCCCGGCCCATCTTCCTGCGCCTCCTGCCCCAGGTGGACACCACAGGTTTGACACACTCTCCCCCCCTCCCCCCCCCCCGCCACCCCATCCCCTTATTTGTCCTGGTTCAGGCCCTCAGGTCAAGTCTGACATAATGGTTCATAGCCAGCTGGCACTATGGGCTTGTGCAGGATCCTCCTCTTGTTTTATTTACATATTTACTTCCATTCCTCATTCCCAACCCTGCTAGACATCCTGCAGTTTTCAGTGTGTCTCTTCATCTTCTACATTTTTCTGATGGAAGTTTGAGCAGTTCACCTCATACCTCTGATCTTTCTCGGATCTTTTATCCATCTTTGTATTGTCTTTTTCTCTGTACCGCAGGCCGACGCTCCAACCGCTGAGCCAAACCGGCCAGGGCTGTATTGTCTTTTTCTTTTTGATTTGTGGGGTGTTCCTCATAATGGTCTGGATGTTAATTCCTTTGCAATTTTAGACATTGTAAGTCTCTTGTCCAATTTGGGAGTCTAACTGAACTTTGTCCACTATAGCCTTTGTTGAAAAGAAACCCTTAGTTTTGTCACATACTTACCCCTTTTTTTTGTTAATCCTCACCTGGGGATATTTTTTCCATTGGTTTTTTAAAGAGAGTGGAATAGAGGGAGGGAGGGGGAGAGAGAGCGAGAGAGAGAATCATTGATGTGAGAGAGACACATTGATGGGTTGTCTCCTACTTGTGCTTCAACTGGGGCCAGGGATCAAACCTGCAACCCAGGTATGTGCCCCTGACCAGGAATTGAACCCACGACCTTAGGTGTGTGGGCCAACACTCTAACCACTGAACCATACTGGCCAGGATCATACTTATCCTTTTAAAGAATCTTACAGTTTATGCTTTTGAATTTTTGTTTCAAAAAAACAGAACTGCCCTGGCCAGTTTGGCTCAGCGGTTAGAGCGTTGGCCTGCGGTCCACAGAGGCCCGGGTTTGGTTCCTGCTAAGGGCATGTACTTCGGTTGCAGTTGGTCCCCGGCCCTGGTTGGGTTGTGCGGGTGGCAGCCACTTGATGTGTCCCTTTCACGTCAATGTTTCTCTCTCTCTCTCTTCCTCTCTCTCCCTCCCGCTCTATCTGAATAAAAAAGTGGAAAAATGTCCTTGGGTGAGGATAAAAAAAAAAACACCATAACTTCCCAACTCTAGAGCATGCAGGCATCCTCCCTTCATTACTTTTATTTTTTAAAACATTTTTAAAAATTTTATTTTCTTTATTGATTTGAGAGAGAGAGGAAGAGAAAGGGAGAGAGAGATGGAAACGTCAATGAGAGAGAACATCAATTGTGCCTCCTGCACACCCCCCACTGGGGATTGGGCACACAACCTGGGCATGTGTCCTGACCGGGAATCGAACTGGTGACCTCTTGGTGCTTGGGTCGACGCTCAACCACTGAGCCACACTGGCCAGGCCCTCCCTTACTTTTTTTTTTTTTTTTTTTTATCCTCACCCGAGGACATTTTTCCATTTTTTGTTCAGGTAGAGTGGGAGGGAGAGAGAGGAACAGAGAGAGAGAAACATCGATGTGAAGGGACACATCGAGTGGCTGCCACCCGCACGGCCGACCAGGGCCGGGGACAAACTGCAACCGAGGTACACGCCCTTAGCGGGAACCGAACCCGGGTCTCTCAGGACCGCAGGCCAACGCTCTAACCGCTGAGCCAAACTGGCCAGGGCTCCCTTACTTTTTAATAGTAACCCCAACCTTTGTCTTTTACAAAACCCTTCTTTAATTATCCACTGCAGTGAGTGCAAACTTCTCCTTAAACCCTAGGTAGTAAATCTTTTCAGTTTTGCAGACCATACACTCTCTGCCCCAACAACTCAGGTCTGCTTTATAGTACAAAATAGACATTGTGTAAATGAATGGATGTGCCTTTGTGCCAATAAAACTTTATTTACAGAACAGGTGGTGGGCTGAATTCGGCCCTTGGGCTTTAAGTTGCTGACCCCTGACCTGTGAGACAGACCCTCCTCTGCCTTGGTCTCATGGGGGGTAGACAGATAACTAGGCATGGAGTATATAGAGTTTCAGGCTGTGATGGGGGTGATCAAAGAGGCCTCCCTCAGAGGAGGGGGCATGAAGCTGGGACCTGAAGGATAAGGGGGAATTGGGCAAGCAAATGGGGAAGAATGTTCCTGGCCAAGGGGAGGGTCTGTGCAAAAGCCTGGAGGCATGAGAAGGGATGGTGAGTTGGGGTCTCCAGAAAGCCTCCTGCCTTGTCCCCACTCCC
Source organism: Molossus molossus (assembly GCF_014108415.1). Classification (NCBI taxonomy): domain Eukaryota; kingdom Metazoa; phylum Chordata; class Mammalia; order Chiroptera; family Molossidae; genus Molossus; species Molossus molossus. Next base: position 67,405,787 of record NW_023425377.1, on the reverse strand, counting down.
CACCTCCACCTGCGCCCCCACAGGCACCTTCAAGATCCAGAAGACACGGCTGCAGCACGAAGGCTTTGACCCATGCCAGACCTCGGACCGGCTCTTCTTCCTGGACCTGAAGCAGGGACACTACCTGCCCCTGGACCAGGGTGTCTACAGCCAAATCTGCTCGGGCTCCTTCTCCCTTTGAAGCTCCTCTGCTGGCCAGAGACTCCTGGCCAGTCCTCTCAAGCGAGGTGGGCTAGAGCCAGACAGCTCTGCCCTGTCCTGGGGCTGAGAAGCTGGACCCCAGGAGGATCCCAAGTCTCTTCCCCTGCCCTCATTCTCCTCTGCCTGGTCCCTTGAACTGTCTCCTTGTCCCTCTCTGCCTGTCCTCTGCTCCTGTGTCTGTGTTTATCGCTCCTCTCTGCTACCTGGCCTTGGCCTCCCTGCGGTCCCCATCTGCCCTTACCCTTTCCCTCTTTTTCTCCATCTCTCCATTCTCTTCTCCTCTGTTCTTCTGCAAAGTTTGGAGCAGACATTTCCTGGGACCTTCAGTTTGCTTGGGACCTGTGGTTTGCTTGGGGCCTCATCTGTCATCACCATTGGGTCTTAGATCCACAGTGGGACCTTCCCACTTCCCTCTCAGCTGTGCCTTAAGGAGCCCCACACAGTCCAGTCCTCCTGAGGCTGCTGGGTTCCAGGATATTGTAGCCCTGTGTGAAATCCAGGCAGGCCCTCTGCCCTCCTTGCCAAATGGAGGAGTCAGTGATCTGCCTTCCCCACCAGGGGGCATCAGCCAGGGACCCCCAGGTCGGCTGGAAATCGCTCCTAGATCGGGCCACTTCCCATCCATGGTGGGTCTCCCCTGCCTTGCCTGCCTTTCCTGATGCCCTGGAAGCTTCCAGTATTGACTGTGATCATTTGGATATTGCCCCTACCCATATGTCCCTGTTCAGTCATCTCCATTGAGCTCCTGCGGGAGGGACCTTGAAGACTGTGCTGGGTAGCTGCTTGGCCCACCACTCAGATGCCTCTTGGGTGTCCCCATCAAGTGTAGCTGCTGTGGGGCCCATGGGAATGGCAGCAGTGGGGTGGGAGGAGGTCTGCCACTGGTGGCATCTTAGATGGCCTCAGGGATTCCAGTTGAATATTTCCACTGGCCTTGCTAGTGACAGCCTGGACCCTGTGTTGGTGGTGACATCCTAGATAATCCAGCTGGGATGGCATGGATATCTGCATTGCCTTCCTTGGTGGCAACTCCTGTTGTTGGGGCTGGCCACTCTGCCTGTCAATTCCTCCGGCAGCACCATCCAGCTCCTAGAACAAAAAACAGTAGCGAGTGACCCTGCATTATTTTGCATGGGCCTTTCTAAGCACCAAGGTTTTGTTTCCTAGTTGAATTTAAGAAATAAACCTGCAGAATATCTGGTGTCTGATGGGAGCCCAGTCATTCACTGTCCCCATGTGGCATAGAAACCTTTCTGAGTCTCAGAAGGCAGGATCCTCACTGGGGATCATGCTCCACCAGACACAAGCAAGGCAAACTTGGCCTTTTCTTGTTGTCCTCTGTTGCCTGTTCTTACACCTGCAAGGCCTCTGGGAAGAGGGGCCTTGCTGCTTCCCTGTAGCCTCAAAAGCCCTGTACTGGCCTCAGTGTGGTCCTAGGGGAGGGTCAGCCAATCTGCCTGTGGGTCCCATCAGCTGCACAGGATGGCCCAGAACAGAGGGTGTGTCTTGGCACATCTTGCTGCCCCAGGAAGGGGGTGCTCTTCTGTGTATGGGGCCAGCAGGTATGGCTGTAGCTCTGGGTGAGAACTGCTGAGCCTGTTGTTCTGGGTGACTGAGCTGGAATTTTAACCCAGGACATCGAGCTCCAGAGTCTAAACTCTCAACTTTTACCTTCTGCTGTATCTCCCCCCCCCCCCCCCTTAGAATTAGTGTCTGTCTCATCTTGTCTCCACTTCAGAGGACAGAGGAAGAAATGTTTGTGGTGATGGAGCATTGACTGGGAGGGGGCACTGAGGGGGTGACACTGGGGTGTGTGTCAAGGAATGGACAAGGCCTTGGCTGAGTCAAGGCTAGATGAACCATCAGTGTGTTCATCATGTGGGGCAGGTCCTTGGATGCCCACAGTATGTAAGGAGAAGGGGGCAAGGTAGAACCCTCCAAGATGCCCAGTGAGAGTGGGAGAAGGGTCTGCTGTCAATGGGCATGGGGCGCCCCTGGTGCATTCTGGATAACATCTTTTGAATGTTAACCACCTCCATAAGTGTCATCATGGTCCTCCTTGTACAGATGGGAAACTGAGGGGAATGAAGTCATTGCCAGGGGCCCCTGTCAAGAAACTGGCCTGGTAGGGACCTTGGAGAGTTTCTAAAACCTGTCACTCCAGCTGCAAAGACCTAAGTTCTCTTCGAGATGGCAGTAAAAAATCCTGATGACATTTAGGATCTTTTTTTTTTTTTTAAATTCATAGACTTTATTTGAGTAGTTTTTTGTTTACAGACAAATGAGGGGAAAGCACAGAGTTCCTACCTACCCTCTCACCATTATTAACATCTTGCATTAGTGCTACATTTGTTACAATTGATGAGCCAACACTGACTCATTAACACAAGCCTGGAGTTTAAATTAGGGTTCACTCTGTGTTGTATGTTCTATTTCAACAAATACATAATGATATGCATCCACTGTTACAGTACATAAAGAATAATTTCTTACCCCTAAGCATTCTCTGCTCCATCTCTTCATCCCTTCCACCCCATTCTAAAGCACTGAGATATGTATGTGTGTGTGTGTGTGTGTGTGTGTGTGTGTGTATTCTTTTTTGGCTTTTTGAGTATGTGCCCTTAGTGGAAACCAAACCCGGTTCTCTGGTCCACAGGCCAATGCTCTTAACTGCTGAGCCAAACCGGCCAGGGCACCACTGATATTTTTTGTTTCAATAGTTTTGCCTTTACCAGAATGTCAGGCACTTGGAATCACAGAACGTGTAGCCTTTTCAGATCAGCTTCTTTCACTTGGCAAGATGCACTTAAGATTCTTCCATGGCTGGAGAGCTCTGCATTTTATGCCAAATGAAAAGATCTATTATTCTAGTTGTGCCAGTCTGGGGGCTCCTGCAGGCATGAGCCAGGGTGGAGGCCTCTGGGTCCTCAGAGAGTCAGAGGTCCCCAGGGAGCATATGCAGAAGGAATTCAACAAGTATGTTTTCAGCTTCTACTTTGTGCTAGGCGTAATTCAGGGGACTTTTGAAGCATCGATGAACACACAAAAAAATCCTGCCCTAATGGAAAAAATATATACTACACACACACATACACATTTTAAAAGTCTCAACCGGGGATGTTTTTTCCATTGATTCTTACATAGTGTGGAAGGAAGGGACAGAGGGAGACACAAAGAGAGACAGAGACAGAGAAACATTGACTGGTTGCCTCCCCCACCCCCAATGAGGGATGAACCTACAACACAGGTACATGCCCTTGATGGGGAACCAAACCCGCAGGCCATCACTCTAACCACAGAGGCCAGGCCGGAGCTTTTACATATATATGTATGTATATATGTGATATATCTATATATCTCTCTATACACCTATATATTTTTTAATCCTCACCTGAGGACATTTTTCTATTTGTCTTCAGTTAGAGTGGGAGGGAGAGAGAGACACATCCACTGGTTACCTCTGGCATGACCCCGACCAGGAACTAACTGGAACCGGGATACCTGCCCTTGACCAGACTCGAACCCCGATTCATTGGTCCCCGGGCTGCCTCTCTAACCACGGAGCCAAACCGGCCGGAGCTTATATTTTTTCTTAATTTTTTTTCCGGAGCTAATATTTTAAAGAAACAACTAGCAACAAGACAAATACATTAAAAGGTTCAGGAACTTCAAAGTCCACCAAAATGCACCCTCCAAGAAATCTCATAACTCCTTCCTCTACTCCATCCCACGTCCCCCTCTTGGGGTTCCCCAGTTCTGGGCTCCTCCTCCTGGCCTCACCCTAACAGTATGAGGTTGGGAGCAATTGCGCCGGCCCTGCCAGCCCCATCCTAGAACAGAACTTAGGTGCAGCGTGCAGAACAATCAAGGAGCGCGGAGGATCCTACTGCTCCGCCCTGCCTGGGCTTCACTTGCGGGGCTGCGCATGTGCCACAGCGGCCGCCCAGAGGTACTGAGCCCTGGGTGGCTGCCTGGCCGGTGCGCAGGCGTCCTGGACGCTGCCTGGAGCGCTTCCGCCTCCCGCCGTCGCGATGGCCGTGTCGGCCCCGGACCTCATCTCGGTCTTTTCAAGCCCGCAGGAGCTCGGCGCATCGCTGGCGCAGTTGGTGGCACAGCGGGCCGCGTGCTGCCTGGCGGGGGCCCGTGCCCGCTTTGCGCTCGGTCTGTCTGGCGGCAGCCTCGTTTCGATGCTGGCCCGCGAGCTGCCCGCCGCCATCGCCCCCGCCGGGCTAGCTGGCCTCACGCACTGGACGCTGGGCTTCTGCGACGAGCGCCTGGTGCCCTTCGAGCACGCTGAGAGCACGTACGGTCTCTACCGGGTGAGAACTACGGGGGCCGTCGGGGGCCACGCCGAGAGGGCCGGCCGCCTGAGCGCGGCTGCGAGGACCGTCTGGGATCACACTGTGCCCTCAGCCTCTTACTGCATGGGAGCTGGGAGTGGTCGGCCTAGTGCCCTGAGGTACCAACTGGGCTGCACCTGCACTGCCACTCGGATAGGCCGGTAGGGGCTTCGAAGCCCCTCTTCATGCCTTATCAGGCAGTCAGGCAGAGGGAGTGGAACCGCCTGGACAAAGGCGCGCAGTGAAGCAGAGTGGCCCAAGCCAGGGACTTCGGGAAGTTCCGGCGCCGCATCCTCGTGCGAGCGCAAGGTTACGGAAAGAGCCAGACGGGAGCTTCTGACGCGGAGCCTGGCTTCAGTTTCCTCACTACAGCCTGGACCAATTCTCCATGGTCTCTCCGCAGCTTGTGCGTTAATGGCCTCCGAGGCGGATTGTCTTTGGACCTGGGCCCCAGCGTTTTACAAGCAGGGAAACTAAGGCTCGGAGGAGCCGAGGTCTGCCCTGGGTGTCCCAGCCTCGTCTGTGTCCACTCCTGCGCTGCAGGAGGAAAACCTGCCCAGGGAGGTGTGGGAAGGATGGGCTTGACCAGGAGAGGAGCCTCAGGTCACTTGGGTCCTGGTTGTGTTGCTTTTTTTTTTTTTTTTTTTAAATCCTCACCCGAGGACATTTTTCCATTTTTTGTTCAGGTAGAGTGGGAGGGAGGGAGAGAGAAACATCGACGTGAAAGGGACACATCGAGTGGCTGCCACCTGCATGAGCCAACCAGGGCCGGGGACAAACCAACCGAGGTACCTGCCCTTAGCAGGAACCGAACCCGGGTCTCTCAGGACCACAGGCCGACACTCTAACCGCTGAGCCAAACCGGCCAGGGTGTGTTGCATTCTTTACGTATAGATGCTTGAGCTGATGATTTTCCTTTTTTTTTTTTTTTTTTAATAAGGAAGGTTTACAGATTACCAAGTGCTTGATCCACATATCTCATGAAAGCCCACAATAACCTATGAGGCAGGGGCTTCATAGATGGAGAAACAGGCCTGAAGAAGGGCACTTACCTGCCTGAGTCACCAGTGACCAGTGGGGGAACTGGGATTTCAACCTGCCCAGCCTGGTCCCCCAGTGTATAGTTTGTGTGTAGGCTGGAGTGGGAAGGTCAGCAGGGCCTCATGGAGGGTACAAAGGGCTGGGTTTTATCCCAAGTGCCAAGGAACCATGGGGGCTTTGAAACAGGGTTGTGGTGTGGCCAGACAGATGAAAGCCAGGGACCAGATATCCCCAGTCTTAATGGACTTGAAAGACCCATGGTGGATCGACACTGGGACCCACCAGGATCCTGATTCACACAGGCCTGGATGATCCATGTGGGCACACATACAAGCCCGTAATGCTTCGACCTGTGCATTACTGTTGGTGACACTGTCTGTCCATATGCCACAGACCCACCTGCTCTCCAAGCTGCCCATCCCTGACAGCCAGGTGATCACCATTAACCCCCAGCTTCCTGTGGAGGAGGCAGCAGAGGACTACGCCAAGAAACTGAGAAAGGTGAGTCCCTCAGAGCAGCCACAGGGAGACTTTTCCACACGATGGCTACTCCCAGGGCAACAGAGCAGTTTTGCAGGTAGCACTGTGTGATTGTCATTGGCAGAAACTCCCCTGGGGTCGGCAGACCTCGTCCCACCCTGGGTGGATCCCTTTGAGAATTATTCTTTGAGAGGCCATAGCCCTGCCAGGGTCCCCAATGGTGCCCTCACCCCTGACACCCTGATAGCTGGCCTGGGTTCTCACATCTTGGAGACAGTTGTGTCCCCAGACTCTTGGCCAGTTGGGCAGGTAAAATGTAGAACCTCATAGATTAGAGTCCCTTTTATGCAGGTGAGGCTAAGCATTACTCCCCGTGTTATATATAGCTTCTTGTGATTCTTTTTCTGACAATTGTGTCTGTGTCCTTCGAGCCCCTCCCTCACAACCTCTGTGAACTGTCTTCTTCCCCTGCCCAGGCCTTTCAAGGGGACTCCATCCCAGTTTTTGACCTGCTGATCCTGGGGGTGGGCCCCGATGGCCATACGTGCTCACTCTTCCCAGACCATCCCCTCTTACAGGTGAGTTCATTCACAAATGTCCCATTTGCACCTGAGCTCTGGCCTCTGCTGTCTGGGGCTTCCAGAGGGAGGCCAGGAGGTACCTACAGCAGAGGTTGAGTCAGCTTCCACCAGCAGGCATGCCCACTGGGCTTAATTCTTCAGAGCCTCAGTTTACCCATCTTATAATGGGGGTCCTTAAATCAAGCACCACAGGATTAGTAGAATGGGATGGTATAATGGATGAATTATGCCTGATATGTGTGAGTGCTTGAGAAGTTGAAGTGACACTGTCCTCCTGTCTTCACCTGGGCCCCTCTCTCCCAGGAACGGGAGAAGATTGTTGCTCCCATTAGTGACTCCCCAAAGCCACCTCCACAGCGTGTGACCCTCACACTTCCTGTATTGAATGCGGCCCGAAATGTCATATTTGTGGCAACTGGAGAAGGCAAGGCAGCTGTTTTGAAGGTAAAGCTGGGGCCCCATTCCCGAAAGGTTAGGGCATGTGAGCCTGGGGATAGAATATGACCCCAGGTGCTGTTGTACTGGAAGCACCATATCTCAAGATACTTCAGTGATTCTTGGGTTGAAGGGGAGATGGAAACTGCCATTACAGGCTGGTTAGGAATGAATAATTACAAAGTGAAATTGATGAGATGAGGCCAAAGCTGTAATCAGAGGTAAATTCATAGCATTAAAAAAAAATGTCCTCCTTTCACCTCCCTTGTTTTAATTCTCACCAGAGGATACTTTTCCACTGATTTTTAGATAGAGTGGAAGGAAGGGAAGGAGAGAGAGAGAGAAACATCAATGTGAGAGAGACACATTGACTGGTTACCTCATACAACCCCAGGGCTGGGGATCGATCTGCAACCCAGGTACGTGTCCCCAATCAGAATCGAACCTGCAACCTCTTGGTCTGCCAGTGGATGCTCCAACCACTGAGCCAAACTGGCCAGGGCTTAAAATGCATTTTTAAAATATTAAATAGAAAATTATTGAATAAGCAAATCAAGCACTTACTCTTGAATTTGAAAAATGAACAATACTATAAATCTAAGTAAAGTCAGCAGAAGGAATAAATGAAATCAAAGTCAGAAATTAATGAATTGGTTAATATTTTTTAAAGTTTAATGATAAAGAGGTCCAAAAGATAGACAAACCCCTAGCAAAGCTAATCAAGAAGGAAAAAATCATATGCAGGAATAAGTAAGAAACTAGGAATAAGAAAGAAGGTATAGTTATACATACTATTTTAAGAAAACATAAACTAAATTAAGATATTAAACTAAATGAGAAAATATTTTAATTGCCATAATTGAAAAGACCAATAACAATAGGACAAACTGGAAATATTTTAAAATATAAATAAATAATAATCCTTTCCCCCAAACTCTTGGGCCCAGGTGTCCTCACAGGGTATCTAATATTGGGGTTTGGGGTACAGACTCTAAAAAGTGCAGCAGACACATGTCCCTTCCAGTGGTGCCCACCATGGCCTCAGATAGCCACTCCCACCCCCAGACTCAACTTTCCCATCTATAAGGTGGGTCATGAGGGGGCCCCTCCCCATGGACCCCCTGAGAGAGGCCTCCTGGAGCCTTAGCTTTCCAGACTGTAAAATTGGGTGAGAACAACCCTGTCTGGTTTCGCTCAGCGGTTAGAGTGTCAGCCCGTGGACCAAAGAGTTGTGGGTTCGATTCTGGTCAAGGGCATGCACCTTGGTTGCAGTTCAGTCCCGGCCTGGGTTGGGGTAGTTCAGGAAACAGCCAGTCGATGTGTCTCTTTCGCATTGATGTTTCTTTGTCTCTCTCTCACTCACTCTCTCACCTTCTCTCCTCCTCCCTCCCTCCTTCCCACTCTGTCTGAAAAAAATGGAGTGACAACAGAGGCAACTTCATAGGGTTGTGATCAGAAGCCAGTGAGTTATAAGCACAGAGTTCTTGGGGCAGGCCCAGCTGGCAAAAGGCAGTACTTATAATGCCCACTCACCATGAGGTCACATCAGGGGTTAACACACCACAGCCCGTGGGCCAAATCCCACCAGCCATGAGGGTTTTTACCTTTTTAAGTGGTTGGGGGGAAAGAAATCAAAAGAAGAATATTCCTGGACAGGTGAAAATTCAATAGAATTCAGATTTCAGTGTTTACCAATAAAGATTTGTTGGAACACACACACCCATAAGTCGATGTGAGCCGAAATAGTGACTCTGGTCTTTGCAGAAAAGGTGTGCCAACCCTATATTATACAGTCACAGATAATAGAAGGGAAAGGACCTGTCACTGCTGACTGTTATAAGCTGGGACAGCTGGAAGGGTGACATAGAGTAGGAGAGTCTAGTCCGGGGGCGGGGATCTGAGAGCTCTAAGGGGCGCCAGGGGTGCAGCGGGGCCTCACAAACGTGTTTTCTCATGCAGCGCATTTTGGAGAACAAGGAGGACAGCCTGCTTCCTGCCGCCCTTGTCCAACCCCACACTGGGAAACTCTGCTGGTTCCTGGATGAGGCAGCAGCGGGACTCCTGACTGTACCCTTCGAGAAGCATTCCACTTTGTAGCTGATCCCTACGGATGCCACAGTTGAGACCATATTTGGCTTGAGGGGGCTGGGACTTTCTAGGGCTGGGCCCCTCCATTCCCATGCTCTAGGCTTCACTTTAGAAAAGCCACATGGTGCTGACAGGGCCTGTCCACCAGCCCTACCCAGATATTAAAAGGAGCATTTGCTCCAAATCTCCACTGTCTTGTGGTCTTTGGTGGGCAGTGGGACAAAGGGCTCACAGGCTGACTTGAAGCCCTTGTCCCAGCAGGTGGAGGATAGGGATGGGTACCCTCAATCAGTTTTCCCAGGGCTGTGTAGCAAAGTACCACAGAATTGATTGACTCAGTCCTGTAGGCCAGAAGTGTGAAATCAAGGTGGTGCCAGGGTTGGTTCCTTCTGGAGGCTCTGAGGGAGAGTCTGTCCCAGGCCCCCTCTCCTGGCTTCTGGGGGCTGCCAACAACCCCTGGCTTGTGATACCATCACTCCATTCTCTGCCTTTGTCATCACATGGCCTTCTCATGTGAGTGTCTCTCTGTGTTCTCTTCTGACATTGGATAGGGCCACCGTAAATCCAAGGTGAACTCATCTCAAGATCCTTAGCTAATTACATCTGCACAGACCCTTATTTCATATTAGTATGTGTGTGTGTGGTGTAAAGTACACAACATAAAGTTCACCATCTCAACCATTTTCACGTGTGTAGTTCAGTGGCATTAAGTACATCCACACTGTTGTACAACCATCCCCACCATCACCCAAAACTTTCCATCTTCCCAATCTGAAACTCTGTCCCTATTAAACAGTAACTTCCCAACCCCCTCCCCTAGGCCACCATCCATTCTAATTCTGTCTCTGAATTTGACTGTTTTAGGGACCTCATATAAATGGGATCATACAGTATTTGTCCTTTTGTGTCGGGCTTCTTTTACTCAGCATAATGTCCTCAGATTCATCCATGCTGTCACATGTGTCACAGTTTCTTTCCTTTTTATGGCTCAATAATATCCCACTGTGTGGATGGACCACATTTTGCTTCTCCATTCATCTGTCTGGACACTTGGGTTGCTTCCATGGTTTAGCTCTTGTGAATAAAGCTTCTATAGACATTGATGTACAAATATCTCTTTGAGACTGATTTCAATTTTTATGGGGATAGACCCAGAAGTGGAAATGATGGGTCATATGGTAATTCTGTTTTTAATATTTTGAGAAACCTCCATACTATTTTCCACAGCAGGTGTACCATTTTACATTCCCAATTTCTTTGTATCATCGCCGACACTTGTTATTTTCTGTGTTTTTTGATAGTGACCTGTGGATATATCTTTCTGGGGGACACAATTCAACCCACTATACACTCTGGCCAAGTTCCCACTGCACACACAGATCCAGTCTTGAATTCTGCATCTGCCCCTGCCGCAGGCCTGTTCAAAGCCTTGAGTGTGCCAATGTGCCTCTTTAGTCTCAGCTGTGCGGGGGCTGCAGCATTTTCATCTGTTGGACCCACCCAGCTTCTCTGGCTCAGTGGGGAAGGCTAGTGGGGACAGAGTATGGGGGTCTGGGGGTGTCCTGTAGGGGCACCTGAAGAGGACATGGGAACTGAAACCTCAAAACTGAAACCACAGAAAGAAGTTTCCTTCAACGTCTTGAAGTGAGAGTGAGGAAGTGGGCTAGGGTCCGGGCGGAAGGAAATTGGTTAAGAAAGCAGAGGAAGGAGCTGAAAGGAAGGCTGCCCGGCCCTGGGCTTGAGCAAGAGCAGGTGGACGTGACCCCTGGCACTAGTCCAGGGCAGGGGTTGCCAGAGCAGAAGGAAAATGATGACACAGGCACAGGGAACCCACAAGGTGGGGCCCTTCCTGAAGCATGTCACCTGTGCCCCTTGCCCCATGACAGCAGTTGTCCCTGCACCAGATCTGCCTGTGGCTCCCTTTCACCTTGAGTGAAACCTACCCTTCCTATTGGCCCATAAGTCCCTCTGTGGCCCCTGCAACCCCCATCCTCCTCTTCTAACATCTGCCCCTCACTCACCCTTCTCCATCCCCACTTTGTGCTGTTCCCACCTAGGGCTTTGTGAGTGTTGTGCCCCCTGCCACCTTTCTTTCCTCCAGCTTTTTGCACGGTTTGGGCCCTCACTTCCTTCAGGTTTTGGTGCAGCATCTCCTCCCTGACTCCTTCTTGCCCTTAGCACTTTGTAACCCCCTCCTATTCCATTTTTCTCCCTTACCCTTATCATTATCTGACAGTTTTGTTGGCATGCCTGTGACGGTCCATGGAGGCTGGGGCAGCTGCAGGGAACTTAGTGGGGCTGGGGGTGGTCATTGAGAAATGAGATGGGGGAGGGCTCTGCAGGGCCTCAGATTTCCCCCCAGGGTATGAGGACCTGTGGGAGGTGCTAGAGGTCAGGGTTGAGAATTTGGGATGTGCTGGAGGTGGGGGGCTGGTGCCTGGGAGTAAGGGTACCTTCAAGAGTCACTTAAAGAAGGAAATGAAGCCTGGCCAGTGTGGCCCAATGGATCGAGCGACATCCCATAGACTGAGAGGTCCTGGTTCAAATCCTGGTCAGGGCACATGCCCATGTTGTGGGCTCGATCCCCAGTAGGGGGCATGCAGGAGGCAACCAATGGATGTTTCTCACGTTGATGTTTCTCTCTCTCCCTTCCTCTCTCTCTAAAAAATAGTAACATTTAGAAAAAAAATAAGAATGAAATAGAGATGAGGTGATTGCTTGGTGGGGCTGAGGAGGGTGCTGGCGGGGGGAGGAAGGAGACAGTGGCTCCCTTAAATCTCCCTCTCCCACTGGGTCCCCATGTCCCTCCTCATCTGGGAGCCTAGCACTTGCTCCCTCAGTCCCAATACGAACCCCAGGGACTGGGGGTGTCTGTCCAGCTCTGTCTCCCTAACTTGGGGACTCCTGGGGGCTAAGCCAGGGCTGAATCCCCTTGCATTGCCCTGCATGGGGCAGGCACAGTGTGGGTGGGCACCAGGTGGGGGGTAGACACCCCATCCCTGCCCTGCACACCAACAACTGGTTGCCTGGTCCTGCCAGATATCTGCCTTGCATCCTTCCTCCAAAGCCAGCCAGAAATTTTGCCTCCCACCCCTGCACCCACTCTTGGAACTCCTGGGGAAGCCCCTACAGAAACCAGCATCTCTGGGGTCCTTGGCCCAAGGGGAGTTGGGAGGATGCAGGTGCAGGGTGGGTGGGGCAGGGGGCGGGTACCCTCACTTCCCCAACACACACATTGAGGGGCCATGCTCTGGCTTCTGACCCCAGGCACTGGTTGCCCTGTTCCCAGAGAACCCCTGACCTGAGGAACCTGGGAAGCTGTTGGGTGGAGAGGGGTGTCTGCTTCACTCTAGGGGATCTTGGGACATAGCAGCAGGATGGGTGGGCGGCCCTCAAGCCCCCTGGACAAGAAGCAGCAGCAGCACCTGAGGGGTGAGTGGGGTGGGGAATGGTGAGTGAGGGTGGGGAGAGGATGGGGTTTCAGGGTTGTCAGATACATGGGATACCCTATTAATGTGAATTCTAGATAAGCAATAAATAATTTTTTAAGTATAAGTATGTCCTAAATTTTGTATGAGGGTATAGTTATGCAAAAAAATTAATTATTTATTTACCTGAAATTCAAATTTAACTCATGTCATGTACTTTTATTTGGTAAATGTGGTAACCCAGTTGAGGGCATGGGTTTGGGGTAGGGGACATGGGCCAGGTGGGAAGTGCCCTGGCTTAGTCAGATCTTGGGGGATCATTCTTCCAAGTAGGCAGAGATCAATAGGATGATCCCTCTGTGTAGATCCTGGGGACTGAGTCACAGTTCTGATTTGAGACAAAGAATGGCCAGTGCCCTCCATCCTGCATGCACATGATTGAGTATTTGCTGTGTGCTGGGCACTGGGGATACGATGGACTCATGATCTAGATCAGGACAGAGGTCTAGTTATCATTACATGAATGGATTCAATAAACTATTCTACAAGTGTCAGTTGTTTTTTCTGTAGTGGCTTAAGGAAAGATTTCTCTCTCCTATAGGGGTGGATACAGTGGTAGGTAGGCTGATAAAAGTTAGATAACCCAACTTTTTCCATCTCATGGTTCTACCATGCATGGCTTCTGTGCCTGAGATCACCTCATGGCACATAAAGGCTGCTGAAACTCCAGCCATTGGGTCTACATTCCAGGCAAAGCGATGGACTGTATGTTTTACATACAATCAGGTGAGTTCATCTTAGGGGAACAGCTTGAAGAACTTTAACATCTGGTGATCATTTGTAGATCTTGGGGGATCTACACAGAGGGATCTGTTGATCCCTGCCTACTTGGAAGAATGATCTCCCGAGATCTGACTAGGATCTTAGATCAGGATACAGAATACTTCCATCACTCTAGAAAGTTCCTCAGTGGCCCTGGCCGGTTTGGCTCAGTGGTTGGAGCATCAGCCTGGACCAGAGAGTCCTGGGTTCGGTTCCCACTAAGGGCACGTACCAAAATAAATAAATAAATAAATAAATAAATAAATAAATAAATAAATAAATAAATAAAAAAGAAAGTTTCTCTGTGCTGGGATGATGCTTTTAAAATATTTTGAAAATTTCTCTAGGTAAGGGGTGTAAAAAAACTTTCAGGTGCAATGGAAGTGTTCATTATCTTTTTGTTGATGTTGTTGTTAATCCTCACCCAAGGATATTTTTCATTGATTTTTATTTAAAAACATTTTTTTTCTTTATTGATTTTAGAGAGAGAAGAAGGGAGAGAGAGATAGAAACATCAATGAGAGAGAACATCAATTGGCTGCCTCCTTCATGCCCCCTGCTGGGGATCAGGCCCACAACCTGGGAGTGTGCCCTGACTGAGAATCGAACCTGCGACCTCTTGGTGTATGGATCGATGCTCAACCACTGAGCCACACCGGCGGGGCTCCATTGATTTTTAGATGGAGTGGAATGGAGATAGGGAGAGAGAGAGAGAGGGAGGGAAAGAGAGAGAAACATTGGTGTGAGAGACACATCAATTGATTGCCTCCTGCATGACCCCAAACGAGGCCAGGGATTGAACCTGCAACCCAGGTAGGTGCCCTTGACCTGGAATTGAACCCATAACCCTTAGGTCTGTGGACTGGTGCTCTAACCGCTGAGCCAAACCAGCTGGGGCCGAACTGTTCATTATCTTGATTGTGGTTTCTGGATGTGGACATGCATGAAAGCTCATTAAATTCTATGCTTTATACAATTTTTTAATTAATTAATTATTTATTTATTTATCCTCACCCAAGGACATTTTTGCATTTATCTTCAGATAGAGTGGGAGGGAGAGAGGGGGAAGGGAGAGAGAAATGTCGATGTCAGAGAGACACATCAACTGGTTGCCACCCACACGACCCCATTGGGGCAGGGGACAAACTGCAACCAAGGTACGTGCCCTTAGCGGGAACCAAACCTGGACTCTCTGGTCCGTGGGCCAATGCTCTAACTGCTGAGCCAAACCAGCCAGGGCTATGCTTTATACAATTAAAGTTTGTTGTGCATCAGTTAGAAATTAAGCCAGAGTCCTTTAACTACCCTCTAGCCCTTGTGGATGGAAACAGACAGCAGAGGGTTAAGGTTGAATGGAATTTGGAACATATCTTGTGGGGTAGCTTTGGGGTCTGGGGTGAGGGTAGAAGCCCACTAATTTCTTTCATCCTGTTCTGCCTTCCCCTTGTAGGTGGCCTGATTCAGCCACCTCACTGTTCCCTTGTCCCTGCAGGCCAGGTGGATGCCCTGCTGAAGAACTTCCTGCCCCAATACCGTTTGCAGCTGGCAGCCTCTGTCCTGCAGCAGATTTCTCAGGAGCTCATCCCCCAGGAGCTGGCTGGATGCCAACTGCTTCACAGCAAAGTGGGTGCCACAAACAAGGGTGGAGGGCTGCTGAGTGAGTGAGACTGTGGAGGTTGTTGGTTCAGTGAGGAGGGGCCCTTCTCACACCATAGTCCTTGCTGGTGCCCCGCTCTAGGGTGGCTATAACATTCACTGGTATGTCCTGGGCTGGATGCTGGGGACACAGCAGAGACCAAGACATATCCCCCTCTGCCTTCTGGGGCTCAGTTTGATTGGGGAAAATGACCCCAAACAAGTTGACATGATGCAGGATAACTTCTGATAAGTATTAGGAAAATAAAAGGAAGGGCGCTGTTGGGTGCGAGGAGTTAAGATGCAGGGGGGCTGAGATGTAAAGGGTG
This sequence comes from Molossus molossus, assembly GCF_014108415.1. Classification (NCBI taxonomy): domain Eukaryota; kingdom Metazoa; phylum Chordata; class Mammalia; order Chiroptera; family Molossidae; genus Molossus; species Molossus molossus. The sequence goes on along the minus strand of NW_023425377.1, from coordinate 67,390,407 downwards.
AGAAGGAGCCAGATCTGGAGCCCAGAATGGGAGGGGCATTGTAGGCAGAGGGCACAGTCAGTGCAAAAGCCCTGAGGTTGGAAAATGCTTGACTTAGGTCTGAGTGCCATACTCAAGGGCACAGCATGACCACTGGATGCCCAAGTTTTTGCATGTGAGGTGACCTTGCCTGGTGCACTTTCCATTCCTCCATGTACTTCAGTTGCCACTTCTTCCAGGAAGCCTTCTTGGATTGCCATCACCCCCACCTGAGTTGGCACCTCCTCTGAGACCCCCATTCCACTTTTCCAGCAAAGCCCCAAGTCACACATTAATCACCTCTATGGATCTGCTCTGTGACAGCAAGGGCCAGGCTTTGTCTCCTCTTCCTCCCACCTCCACCCCCCATGACCACGTGGTGCCTGCACTTAGTAGGGGTGCAGGAATAGTTTGTAGATGGAGCGAAGGAGCCTGGAGCTGCCTGGTCCCACATGTCTACTCAAGTGGCAATGACACTCAGGTCTTCCCGTGCCTGGCACAATGTACTCAGTCCTCACCAGCTTGGAAAATGGGTCTTAAACCAGCAAGGAAATCGAGGCACAGAAAGACAAAGTGAACTGCCTGAGGTCATACCACCAGCAAGAGGCAGAGGCATGATTTGAACTCAGAGCTCATGTTCCTTACTGACACTGGGTCCCCTGCCCCAACAGGGCTCTGAGTTTTCCCACCTCTCTCAGATGCCTCTTCTCCCAGTTGTGCCTGCCCTGAGGTGGGGGCTCTCTGATGCTGTGGACACAGAGTCCCCTCCCAGCCAAAGCTCTCCCTGTCCCTCTTGGGCATCATGGAGCCAGGGTGTCACCCCCACTTGTAGCTTACACCACCTGCTGCTTTCAGCCACCTGGCCGGGGCACAGCTGACATTGGGTTTCAAGCAGTGTGGAGGGACTTCCCTTGCTTCAGTTTGAACATTTTATATAATACTTATTTTATATGTTTGTATTTTATATATAATTTCTATGATAACATTTTAACAGTATTTTTGTGAAAATTCTCAGACCTGGAAAAGGTACAGAGAATCATTAACAAACACACCTGAGTTCCCACCACCACCAAAGAATCAAGATATCACAATGACAGTTAATTAATTCATCACCTATTTATTGAGCACCAACTATGCCCCATGTGCTGCTCTGGGACCCAGTGATGACACAAAACACACAATTCAGGTGTCCAGGTAGTAAGAAGAGTGACAAAGGAACTGAAACAGGGGACAAAGAAAATGTCTCCCTCCCTGAGGGTGGAGTCTGTGGGCAGAGGCCTGGTCTTTTCTCATAGTTAAACTACACCTGCCATGACCTAGCAACCTGACTTGTATTGGTTAGTTAATGCTGTATAACAATATACTACAAATAAGTAGCTTAAAACAACAGATACTTATTATCTCACAGTTGCTGTGAATCAGGAATCTAGATGCAGTTTCCCTGAGTCCTTTCTTTCAGAGTCTCTCACAGGCTGCAATCAAGATGTTGGCCAGTCCTGGGATCTCATTTGAGGCTCAAGTGGGGAAGGGTCCACATCCAGGTGAAATGGAGATGACAAGAATGCCCTGTCTCAGGGCTGTGTGGAAGATCAGTTCCTATTTGGAAGGGCCACAAAAAGTGCATGCTATGAGTGTGCTTCATAAAGAATAGGAGAGCCACATAGCAGCACCCAAGCACCCTGTACAAGGTGGCACCTGGGACACTGGGAACTGTCCTGGTAGTCTGGACACCGGAACACTGGCCAGTGCCTCTGATATCCAAGAACGCCTCCTCCACAGAAACTTCCCCGAGTCCGTGAGCACCGAGGACCCCTGACCCAGCTGTGGGGCCACCCGCCCCAGTGGCAGCCAATCTTCTGTGTTCTGCGTGGGGATGGCCACCTGGAGTGGTTCAGCCACAGGGAGGTGAGTGGTTTGTGTCCCTTTGGCCTCCAGATTTTCCATCCCACCCCCTCCCGGAGTGGGTTTGGGGTCTAGCTACTAGCATAGCCCCCCTGTTTCTTCAATCATCTAGCCTGAATAGAAGGCCCCTGTGTGCTTGGCCAGGGGTGGGCAACCATCTCCTGTTGTGCCAGGTAGATAAACTGAGGCCCAGGACAGGGGAGGGGCTTACTCAGCAGACCCAAGATTGAAACCATGTTAGGCCCACGTGCATTATGCCCATGCCCTGCTTCCTGGCTGGGGAATTCATTCAGGTCGCTTGTTGCCCTAGGATGCAGTTTCCACCTCTGTGAAATGGGTGATGATGGTCTACAAAGCAAGGGACTGTGCTGATTCAATGGGATAATCCTCGTAGAGCACTTGGGACTGGCCCAGCACACAGTGGGGGCTGCATGCTCTACTATGGAGGAGGGGAAAGAAGGGTGAAGGCAGAAAGGGGAGGTGGAGGATTTTCCCAGCTAACCCAAAACCTTCCTCTGGTCCTACACTGAGACATGAAAGCCACAGTTTAGACCTGTCCCAAAGTGGTTCTTTGGACACCTATTGTAGGAATATGAAAATGGAGACCGTCCTCTGGGTTCCATGGCTCTGACAGGATACACAGTCCTGACTTCCCAGCGTGAATATCTCCACCTGTTGGACGCTCTCTGCCCAGATTCCTCAGGTAAGACTCCTGGGGACCCCAAAGCAGGTTTCTCTGCTTCAGTGCTGTTGACACTGGGGCCTGATCATTCTTTGCAGTGGGGGCCACCCTGTGCACTGCAGGGTGTTGAACAGCATTCCTGGTCTCCGCCCACTAGATGCTAATAGCAGCCCCTACCCCAAGTGTGACAACTAAATATGTCTCTAGACATTGCCAAGTGTCCCTTGGGGGACAGAAATGTTTCTGGGTAAGCATCCCAACTCTAGAAAGAAAAACAGCCACTCACCAAAGCGAGAGAGGTTGGTCACTTGACCAGAATCAAAGCAGCGAAGGGTAAAAACAAAACCTGGTGTCAGCAACTATGTGGAGAGATGGGCACTGGTGGGTGGGGGAATTGCACAAACTTGATGCTGGGTGTATTGTTCAGTTTAGCATTTCCAGGAGGGTTCTCCCTCCCTCCCTCCCTCCCTCCCTCCCTCCCTCCCTCCTTTCCTCTCTCTCTCCTTCCTCTCTTCTATTATCCCTTCTTCTTCTTCTCCCCTCCCTCCTCGTTCTCTCTTTCTAATTCCTTCCCTTCATTACCCCTTCTCCTTTTCTCCCTCCCCATCCTCTTCTCTTTCTCCTTTTCTTTCTTTCTTTTTATTCCTCACCAGAGGATATTTTTTCTACTTATCAGATAGAGTGGGAGGGAGGGAGAGAGAGACAGAGAGAAACATCGATGTGATAGAGCCACATCGACTGGCTGCCCCCAGCATGACCCAACCAGGGCCTGGGACAAACTGCAACTGAGGTATGTGCCCTTGACTGGAATCATTGTCTGCAGGCCAACATTCCAACCCCTGAGCCAAATCAGCCAGGGCTCTTTCTCTCTCCTTTTCTTCCTCCCTCCCATTGACATACTGTGTAGGAACAGAAAAAGGAGCAGCACAACTGGGCTGGATGCATTTGATGAGAGCCTGTATTGTCTCATATAATCTGCCCAGTAGGTAGCCCCATCACTAGCTACCTCATTTCCATAATCACACATAGGCTGAGGGCTGTCACACAGTAAGGGTCAGAGCCAGAATTGTACCATTGGCCTCATTGAGGAGTAATCTTGCCACCAAATGGTATATATGCAGCAATAAGGGCAGTCTACAGAAATGTTGAGAATATTATAAACATTGGAATCTACCCACATACTCATCTTTTGGGGTTGATTAAATAAATTATGGCCCAGCCCTTAGAAAGGAAAGTGGTGCTGCTGCTGGAGGTGTCCCACATGCATGCAGAGTGCAAAAAGGTAGACCAGAAAACTCCATCTTCTTACAACAATGCACCCCATGCAGCTTTGTGCAGATTTAAAAATCTGGAATAATTTTCCCACACCCCTTGGAGACTGTGGTTGAAAAGCTGGGATGTCCAGGAACTTCTATCTTCTGGATTATTATATTTTACTGCAGTTTGTATGTACTACTCTGGAAATCAGAACAAAACACTGAGGATTTAGGAGACCCCAAATAAATTAAACAAAATCAAGTGCACTCATTGTGTCCTCCCAACCATTCTAGATCATTGATAACACTTTTGAGCCCATTTTACAGAATCTGAGAGACGAAAACTGTGCCCTACACGTAGAAAATGGTTTGGCCAAATTTGAACCTGGGCATGGCTGGCTCTGGCACCCCACTTCAAGAAGGGCTCAGATCACGTGCCAACTAGGATAGGTTGTTAGAGGCTGCTGGGGCCACTATGCTGAGAAGGATGCAGAGGCTGGGTGGGAAACAGTGCTGGGATGAATTGCTCATGTCTGCCCCCCTGGCACATTTTCCCCAGAGACTGAGCTGGAATAAGGATACTGCAGCTCTAATAGCATGGATCACACATATTGAGCAACTGCCCATGCCAGGGTCTCCTCTAAGTATTTCATGGTTATTTTCTCCTAGTAAATGAATGATTATAGAACAAATGAATAAATGAAGATGTGACCTCCTCTGTCTGCTTTCAGGAGACCATACACAGGAAGAGCCTGATCCCCTCCTGGAAATGCCTGTGAACTTTCCCCTGTTCCTGCAGCACCCATTCCGAAGGCATCTCTGTTTCTCTGCAGCCACAGGGGAGGCGCAGCGTGCGTGGAGGCTTGCCCTGCAGGGTGGCATCCGGCTTCGTGGCACAGGTGGATGGGGGAAGGTCAGGCAGGGGTAGGGCTTGGGGTCTGGGGTCAGATGGCTCTGCCCCTGCTGGCTATGGGACCTACTCCAAGTCTCAGTTTCCTTATCTATAAAATGGGTTGTGGAGGGAGCCAGATGGAATAGGGCTGTAAGAGGAACAGCCTTGTGAGAGCTTCCTTTGGGGGATCAAGGAGGGCTTCTAGGAGGAGGGCTTCTGAAGCTGGGGTCTGAAAAAGGTGGGCCAACCAGGTGATAAAGGGCAACAGGATCAACACATAAAACTGGGCAGGTTGTTGACTGAACGTACCTAAATGGAGGGGCAGTGGGGACCCAAGTACAGCCTGGTCTGCGACTGCCGGAAGGGGTTGCCTTTTCCTATGTTGTATAAAAGCCCTTTATGGGCTGATGATGGTCTTAGGGGAGGGTTTTCCTTGTGGAGGGCAATTCTTGGGCAAAGGTCTGGAGGTGGGTGAGACCTGGGTGTTTGGGACATGGCGGGGAGGCAGAGGGCTTGCTGCCTCTTGGGGAGATGGGGAGCCAGGCAGATGTGAGGGCAGGGGAGGGCTGGGCGGGAACTAAGGAGCTGCCCACTTCCTCGCCCCCCAGTACTGCAGCGAAGTCAGGCCCCTGCCGCCCGTGCCTTCCTGGAGGCCATACGGCTTTACCGGCAGCACCAAGGCCACTATGGCCACGACGACACCACTCTGGGTTCGGACGCAGAGGTTAGTGCCGCTCAAGGCCGCACCCGGGACCCCAGAAACCCTCTGAGCCCTTAGCGGAGCCCACGGTCCCTTCTCCTGTAGGTGCTGACCGCAGTGCTAATGCGGGACCTGCTGCCGGCGCTGCGAGCCGAGAACCAGCCAAGCTTAAGGGGGACTGGCCGAGCCAGGGCCTGGGCCTGGGCAGAGGTACGTGCGGGATAGCGGAGGTGCGACAGAAGCACACGGGTGGCCGCCGGACCCGGACACCCAGCTCTGCCCTCCCCGCGTCTGTCGCCTAAACTGTCTCCCAATCTCTCTGCGTCTCTCTCTCTGTCGGTCCCTCCACCCCGCGCTCCTGGCCCGTGGAATCCCTTGGGCTGTTCGGGCAGTTTCTGGATGCGATTCACGCCGCCGTCCTGGCCGGGGCCTCAGCGGGTCTCCGCGCCTTTCAGCCTGAAAAAGACGAGCTGCTCGTGGCTCTGGAGAGGACGATCCGCCCGGACATGGACCAGATGCTGAGGCTGCAAGGGCGCGTGGCAGGGAAGCTACGGGGTAAAGCATGGATGGGGGGCGGGATGCGGAGCTGGGCAAGGCGGAGCCTAGATGGAGCGGGACTTGGCGGGGCGGGGCTGGGAGCCTGAGAGAGAGGTGAACAAGGGGGGCGGGGCCTGTGCAGGGACAGACGGGGTTGGGGGCTAAGGAAGAAGGGGAGCAGGATGGAGTAAGGGGCGGAGCCTAAAGTGTGAGACCGGATGACCCGGCAAGGGAAGGATGGGCGAATAAAAGGGCGTGGCGTGAGGGGCGGGGACTAGGTGGGAGAATGGGCGTGGCCTTGAAGCTGTGACTGGATCCGGGCGGGGTCAAGGAGGTGGCGGGGGGGGGGCGGCGAGGGGGCGGGGGGGCGGCGAGGGGGCGGGGGGGCGGCGAGGGGGCGGGGGGGCGGGGAAAAGGGGTCGGTCCAGGGTTGGAGCTGGTGAGACCAGGTCTGGAGAGGACAGGAGGTACTGGCAGTGGCATGTCTGACCCGGGTTCAGTCAGATGACGGAGGTGGCTCCCATTCCGCTAAGTTACAAAGAGAACTGGGCTGGAATCCGGACTGAAATCCGGACTCTGCCTTCCTGGCTGGACTGCTGAGCCCACCCCACTGCACTCGAAGCCTCCGTTTCACAGTTAAATGGGGTAGAGAGGGTGCTCAGAGTCTGTGTTCCCATCCACCTCATCCTGCTGAGCCTAGGGTCTCCCCACGACTCCATTTGCGGAGCACCTTGCGAAGGAGACCCAGGCCAATGTTTTCCACTCTCAGCCGAGGTCCGGGGCCCCCTGGAGTCGTGCCTGCGCAAAAAGGTGGACGCGCAGCTGCCCCGGGTCACGCAGACTCTGCTAAACACCGTGGAAGCAGCACTCGCGGCGGTGCAGACCCTTCTAGCCCAGGGCATGGACCGCTTGTCTCGCCACCTGCGTGGAAGCCCCTCCAGCGCCCGGCTGCGGAAAGAGGTGACCTCTAGTGGGTGAGGGTTTCATTGGGCCGAGTGTTAACTTCATAGAAGAATTACACGAACCTTGCATCTTTCTTGTTTGACAACCTTCTCTTTTGAAAAATCTCGAAACAACTTTATTTCTAGGCTGCCTTTTACTTATTGTGGACCACCATGCTATGGTCATTGGGGCACAGTTTAAAACGTGGGGGAAAGAAGATGACAAGGGTAGCACTTAATGATTTCATTCTGTAGTCATGTTTTCCCCAAACTCTTCTGTTTAGCTAGAGTCTATCCTGTCTCCAGAGAATTCTGCTCCATACAGGTCAGCTCAATTCTTCTGATATTAAATGAGCACCTACTATGCATCAGGAAACCTTCAACTCGTTAAGCATGTATTTCATAATCACCTCCTCCAGGAACTTTCCCTTGACCCTCTCTGTACCAGCTGCCTGTGCTTCCCTCCTCATGAAGGCATTTATACACTACTGTGGTTGATTGTCTATAGTCTCTCTCTCCCAAGCTCCGTGAGGGCACAGATGGTGTTGAGTTACTCCACTTATGCAGGCCTAGGGCCCAGCACACAGAGGCCATCAGGTGGTGGGTGTAGGTGCCACAAGGGCTGAGTATGCCCATTTCCCCTCAGTCTTGCCAGCACTGCATATTATCATTTTTCTAGGTCTTACCATTTTATGTCTATCACACTATACCTCACTGTTACTTTTATTGTGCATTTTTGTGACGATAACTGAGGTAAAATGTGTTTCCATTTGTGTTTTTCCTTTGATGAATTAGCGGTGAGGTCCCTGGCCCTGCTTTTCCATCAGCTGATGGTGTTTTTCTCACCTGACTGCCATTGGAGCACAGGTTTACTCATTTGGTGAGATGCCATGGGATCCAGAGCTGATGCAGACCTGCTACCATGAGGCTGAGCGGAGCCAGAGACGCCTAGGGCAGCTAGTGGTACCTTTTGGCTTCCTTGGAGCACGAAGTCTGGTGTTTGGGGCCCAGGATCTTGCACAGCAGGTGAGGGTGAATGGGAGGCTGGGAGAAAGGGAGGCAAAGGCAATAGCCTTCACTGAGCAGATGTCAGGTGTGTGCTGGGGAGATCATGATGACCAAGACAGAACTGGCCTTCCCTCTCTAGGCTCCCAGTGTCATGTAGACATGAACACATGTGGTAGACAGGGCTGTGGTGGGAATGCACAGGTGCTATGGGAGCCCCGAGGAGGTGCCTGACCCATCTTAAGGGTTGGGAGGACTTCCAAGCTGGAGCAGAAGTGGGAGAAATGGGGGATGGGACATGTCCTGGGAGGGAATAGTGTGTATAAATGCTGGGAGGTGAGAAAGCCCAACTGCCTTTGGGGAAAATAGAGCAATTTAGAAACATTGGGTTGCAGGTTTCAAGGGAGGGCAGAATGGTGAGAGATGTGCCAGTGAGGTGGGTGGACAGATGGGTCAGGTTCTTCAGCATGGGGTTAAGAGGCTGGGCTTGTCCCAAGGGCAATGGGGAGCCACAGCAGGTGTGTGAGCAGGGAAGGGGTGTGATCAAATTTAAAGTTAAGAAGCCATACCTGCCTGGGGGAGCATGGGCTATTGGAGGCAGGAGTGGAGAAGCCTGAACTAGTTGAGGGCTGTTGGTGGAGGGAAGTGGGGTGTGTTTTGAAGTCCAAGGGGTTGGGCCTGACCAGTGTGGCTCAGTGGTTGAGCATTGACCAAGAGATCACCGGTTCAATTCCCGGTCAGGGCACATGCCCAGGTTGTGGGCCAAATCCCCAGTGGGGGGCATGCAGGAGGCAGCCAGTTGATATTCTTTCTCATCGATGTTTCTACCTCTCTCTCTAAAATAAAAAAAAAAAAGAAGGCCAAGGGATTGGGACCTGCTAATAGGCATGGTAAGTGAAGGAGACAGGAATTGAGAAGACCTAGAGCTGCCTGGCACAGTTGTTCAATTTGCATACTGTTCAAGAGTGCTCAGCTGATGAAGCTGTCCCCAGGCTGGGCACCCTGGCACCATCCTCCAGAAGGGCAGCAGCTATCTATCAGTTTGCACATAGGTCCCCACTAACTGGATGATCCCTAGGCCCTGAGAGGAAGAGGAGCTATTTCTTGAGACAAGAAGGAGGTTGAGACCTGGCCAGCATGGCTTAGTGGTTAAAGCGTCAGTCCACACATTAAAGGGTCACAGATTCGATTCCCAGTCAAGGACATGGGTTGCAGGTTCGATCCCTGGTATGGGGGAGGCAACCAATCAATGTGTCTCTCTCACATAGATGTTCCTCTCTCCCTCTCTCTCCTCTCTCCTTCTCTCTCTCTCTCTCTCTCTCTGTCTCTCTCTCTTCCTCTCCCCTCCCCTTTCTCCCTCACTCCTTCCCTTCCTCTTCCACTCTCTCTAAAAAGTAGAAAAAATTTTCTCAGATGAGGATGAAAAACAAATTTTTTTTTAAAAGAAGAAGGTGGAGGAAAGTGGCTGGTAGAGACAGAGTGGCTGTGAGAAGATGTTAGCTGGGCAGGAATGAGTCTGATAAGGCCAGAGAGGGGATTACCCAGGTTGTCCCATTTCCTCCTCCCACAGCTCATGGCCGATGCTGTGGCCACTTTCCTGCAGCTGGCCGACCAGTGTCTGACCACAGCCCTGGACTGCAACCAGGCTGCCCAACAGCTGGAGAAAGTCAGGGGGCGTGTACTAAAGGTGAGGCCTGTGGGGAGGGCACAGACACGGGCCTGGGTCCCCAGATGGCCCCTGGACTGGCCACTGTGTATGTTGAGCAGAAGTTCCAGTCAGACAGTGGCTTAGCGCAGAGGAGGTTCGTCCGCGGGTGGCAGCTCTGCATCTTTTTGCCCTTTGTACTGAGCCAGCTGGAGTCAAGCTGCAAAATGGTGAGTGAATGAGGGGCATGCAGGCGGGTCCTGGAGGGCGGCCAAGCATCTGTCTCTCTATAAAGTGGTAAAAGTGCTCGCTCCCTCACAGAGCTCCTGTGACAATTAGAGACTTTTGTTCCCTGAGCTCTGGGGCTCCACTGGGTTCCCACAATGCCCTCTGCTTCTCCCATGACAGTGCTCAATATCTGTCACTTGAAAGCTGGGGTGAGGGCACTTGGATCACATACTAACATGTGACACAGGTTTCAGAGAAGAGAGGAGGCAGAGGGAGTGGTGTGTGTGGGTGTTGGGGGAGCTATGGTCATGGAGGCTCTCCCAGAGAAGATGACACTTGAGAGGGAGTGAGCTGAAGGCAAGAGCCAGGCCCGGGGAAAGGGCATTCCAGGCAGAGGCACAGCATGTGCAAAAGCCGTGAGGTAGACCTGTGCCTGGTGTGTTGGGGGAACAGTGAGACCAGTGTGGCTGGGGTCGGTGAGTGAAGCAATGGGAAAGAGATGAAGGGAGAGGTCACAGGGGCCTGGCCACAAAGGGCTTAGGGGCACAAGGCAGGGGTTGGCCCCACATGCTAACAACTCCTCTAGAGGAAGTGGCTGTGGGGGTCCTAGAGGAGACATCTGTGCTATTCCTGTTGAAGTGGAATGTACTTTGTTTCATCAATCTGCACAGCAACCTTAGGGAATATGGGTCAAAGAGTCCATTTTATTTTATTTATTTATTTTGTTTTTTATGTTTGTTTTTTAGAGAGAGAGCAATCGGTTGCCTCCTGCATGCGCCCCAACAGGGGATTGAACCTGCAACCTGGGCATATGCCCTGACCGGGAATCAAACCTGAGACTTTCTAGTGCACAGGATGATGCTCCAACCAACTGAGTCAGGAAGTGAGCCCATTTTAAAGATGAGGAAATTGAGGCCCAAGTCCACCTGGGTACCTAGGGTCAGAGCTGGAGCTGACAACAATGCACAGCCCACCCCTCCAGCCCAGCCCCTCCTTTCCAGGAACTGCCTGGGTTTGAAGGGGATGTTCTTGCTGTGGGGAGCCCTGCCCTGACCATCGAGAGTGTCTATGAGGATGTCATCCGGGGGGTCCTGCTGCAGAGGATAGATGGAGGTGAGACTGCAGATAGACATTCACACTTAGTCCTTCAACAATCCCTGCCGGGTTTTTGTGGGCTGGCATTGAGGCCCCAAGAGTTCTTTGCCTCTCAGGATTTCCTGCCCTGGGGAAAGGCTCCAGAACCATTTCTTCTTCCTTCTGCCTTGTCTGTTCACTCATGACCCAATGTCTGTGACTGCTGATACCTGTGCATTAACTTGGGGCTGAGTGGTGTGCAAGGGTGATTCAGGGTGAGTCACCACCTCCACATGGCCCACATAAAGGGAGGGAAAGACAACAGAAGAAGAGGAGGCTGGAGGCTGCCGGGCAGACATGCAGGGGCTTGAATGATAGGCAGAGGAGTTTATACTTTTTTGGGCAGGGAATAGGGAGTCATGTAGGGTGTGTGAGCAGAGGATGACTATGGCCAGATTGAAAATAAGGGAGAGGCTGAGGGCACGGTTTTGGGGGAAAATGATGGGTCCAAGCAGGGACAGCCACCAAGAGGATGGAACCCAGTGATGATGAGGCAGGAGCAGAGGTGCCAAATTGCTGGCCTGGGTGTCACCAAGTACACAGGAGGGGCCACAACCTGGGGATGGAGAGTAGAGAAAGGGGAGGCACCCCCGAGAGTCTGTATTTGAAGGACACAAAGAGGAAGAACAGATGCAGACAGAGCAGCCTGAACGGTGATGGCAGAGTTCTGAGAGCTAGGAAGTGAGGGTGAAGATGTGGGCTCCATCTGTGGGTAGCCAACACACACACACACACACACACACACACACACACAACGAGTTCTCTGGAGTAGGGAACACTTTAAATGGTAAAAGGCTATTCTCTGATTGGAAAAAAAAAATTCCAAAACAGGGAACACCTTTATTTCCAGAGATTTTTCATGTCCTTAGCAGTTTGATACTCAGTGGATTTGTGACATCTGCTTGGAAGGCAGTGTTGTGAGGTGGAGCTGGTAGCATCTGACTCGGTGAAGATGTTGGGATTGGCTAACCATGTCTGTCGGGTGCACAGGCATGGAGAGAGGCTCAAATAAGTCATCTGTTTAAGGTTCCTGGTTGTGCCCTTTCCTCCATCCTTAGCCTTCTTGTGTCTTCTTAGGGAGAATGTGTGGAAACCCTTTGATGCCTGGGCTTCTCCAGGTAGGTTCAAGGGTTATCTGTTGTTTTAGAATTGAAAAAGGCCCTCGGTGCCAATGATGTGTCCTGTGCTTTGGATGGCTGCTCTGAGGCCCCATAGGACCAGCCAGGAGCAGGTAAGGGCCTCACAGGTTCTTGGCTATGCTAGTGAATTGCTGGGGGGTAGGGGGAAGCTTTACAGGGTATATGGGATGGTTGAAAATGTAGGTTCCTAGCCCTGGCCGGTTTGGCTCAGCGGTTAGAGTGTCGACCTGCGGCCCAGAGAGACTTGGGTTTGGTTCCCACTAAGGGCATGTACCTTGGTTGCAATTTATCCCGGGCCATGTTTCTCTCTCTCTCTCTCTCTCTCTCTCTCTCTCTCTCTCTCTCTCTCTCTCTCTCTCTCTCTCTCTTCCTCTCTCTCCCTCACACTCTATCTGAACAAAAAGTGGAAAAATGTCCTTGGGTGAGGATAAAAAAAAAAAAGGAAACAAAATGTAGGTTCCTGGATGGAACAGTAGCCACCTGTCTCCTGATATGGCTGGTCTGGCCAAGCTCATGGTGAATAAGAGCCGTGAGGAGAAATGGAGTGTGTTGGAGCTACAGAGGGACCCTCTAAGCCCAGGCTCTGACATGCACATGAATTTGTGTCCATCTCATCTGGCCAACACTCACTGGGGCCTCTTCCGGCAGCTCCTAGTTCCCAACACTGAAAGGAGAGATTGTGGTGATGGGAGCCTTGGGTTCACCATGAGCAAGGGCTCTGTAAGATGGGAGCGGGGATTTTATAGTGGCTCAGCAATTCTTATGAGAGTTTTGGGAACACACCCAACTAAACTGATTCCACATTCTTCACCCACAGAAACTCTGAGATAATAGACATATGTTGTTTTCAGCTTCTAATTTTGGGGGCCATTTTTTATGCATAATATGGATCTGGGGCAGCATCCCATAGTCAGCTGCTTTAGAGAAACTGATGAATATCAGTTTCTTTGTTCATCACACTCACTGGGATAAACAAAAATTAAATAGTCTTACAAAGACTTCTGGGTATCAGAATGTTTTGTGATTTGTGATTGGCAATGAAAGATTATAGGTGAGTTCCTTAATTTTGATCAGAATCTAAGTGATGATGGGTTTTGCTTCTAGTCTTTCCCTCTAACAGTTAATGCCACAGGGGATGACTTCATATGTCCTTTTCAGGCAAGTGCAGGTCTTTGTGGATGAATCCCCCAATGTGAAATATCATGGTTTAGAGCATGTGTGCTTGTCATTCCAGTAGTGGTCTCCAGAGCTCCCACCTGGTTGCTGCCCCTCACCTGTGTGCAGGTGGCCCATTTCCCCACAGACTGCACAGGCTGTCAACTGACTTAGACTTTCTTACACCTTCTGGGTGGAAATTTGTGTCTTGGCTTCATTTGAATGAGCACATCTTCATGGAGATGAAAATAAGCATCTTTTTGTGTGTTTAGGAACTGTTTTTAGCTCTTCTGTGGAGCTCTGTTTCTATCCTTGGCTCACTTATGTTCTAGGTGCTTATAAATTAAATTTTTGTTACTAATATCCAATTTACTGAGCATTTATTATGTGCCATGCATTCTATGTATCCAATTCTTTGGCATCGTTGTAACACTTTCCATTTTACAGATGATGCTCAGAGAGAGTTGCCCCAAGCAGCCAGGCTCCTGCACTGAGGTCCAGCCACTCTGCCTACTGCCTCCTCCAGGGATGTTCTGGAGCTGAATCTTCCTGCAACTGTTTTCATTACCCATAGATAAATGTCTACTAGTGGAATTTCTGAGTCATATGACCATTTCAAGGCTTTCATAACCAAGTCACCTCCACCTCCTTTTCTGAAAGGCTGTGCCTTTTACATTCCCAGCAGCAGCATTTGTGCATATTCTCCATATCCTTTCCAAACAGTAGAAATTTTCATAAAAGAAAACAGTCAATTTGATAGGCACACACATTTCATTTTTTAAATTTTGATTTTTTTTATGACTAAGATGAGTCTAAAAATGTGTTTATTGGGCCCTGACCAATTTGGCTCAGCAGTTAGAGGGTCGGCCTGTGGACTAAAGGGTCATGGATTTGATTTCCAGTTAAAGGCATGTACCTAGATTGCAGTTTTGATCTCTGGCCCCAGTGGGGGTCATGCAGGAGGCAACCAATCGATGTGTCTTTCTCACATCTATGTGTCTCTCTCACATCGATGTTTCTCTCTCTCTCCCTCCCTCCCTTCCACTCTATCTAAAAATCAATGGAAAAATATCCTTGGGTGAGGATTAAAAAAAGTTTATTAGCCATTTAAATGTGTTTTGTTTTCTTTTTAAATTGAATTGTCTGTTCATGGGTTTCCTAACTTTTTTCCCTCAGATTTTATCTTTTCTTATTTATCTCTGATAACTCTGTGTACATTAAGGGTATTAACCCTTTGTATCCAGGTTACAGATATTTTTTCTCAGCTTGCTGTGGGCCTTTTGAGTTGTTTACTCATTTCAAATTTTAACTGGTTATTAAGTTTCTCAGCTGAGAGAACTTTTACTGACTTCCCTCTGCTTGCCAGAAAAGTCATCTGTTCACTCGAGTTTGGCAGGGTTCCCACATCACAAGCCTTCCAGCTGCTTCCGGAGCAGGTTCCGGAGGGACTTCCCCAATGTTCTCAATTCAGCTTTCAGAGGTGGACCTGTACACTCCACAGAGATGGTTTCCTCCTATTCTGTCCTGGGGTTTTGAGTCTCCCCCAAGAGAATATGCTCTTCCTTGCGTTTCCTGACTTTTCCCCTCCACCACCATCTTCTGAAATACATTTGTGCTTCACAGCCTTGTTCAGCTGGCTTCTTTGTACCCTGGATGTAGATGTTATTTTGGGAAAATTGCAGTAACAAGAATTTGTCATCCTGCCCACTTTGAGAAAACCAATGTTTGCCCTGGGGTCTAAATCCTTCCAGTCTTTTCTCTTGTTATCAGGACAGGATGCACTCGTCACCCTATTCTTCTTGCTTAATATGAAAGATCTTTTGTTGCCAGGTCCATAGAGCATAAAACTGTTTTTGTCTTTTTATTATGGAATGTTTCAAACATGCCCCCAAAGCAGAGATCCCCTGTGCTCCTATCAACAATGACCAAGTTTGGCCCCATCCCTTTTCCTCCACTCAGAGTCAATCATGTAACTAGTAAAGACTGGGCTGCATTTCTAAAATAGTCATCTTGTGCAGAAAATTGCTGTAGGAAATTATCGGAAAACAGAAGCAAAGGGCAAAAAAATAATTAGAGGAAAGGAATGGATAAGGAGAAGAGTGTGAAGAGGAGAGGCGAGTATCATCTGACTCTAGACTGCTGGGAGATTTGGGCTTTTCTGGTCAACCTCACTGCCCCATCTTGTGTCATCCTGTAATGGACAGCCAAGACACACAGCCTGTGCCCTGAATTTTACTTAGCAATATTAACCCCTTGCCATACATACATTAATAAATATACATCTGAGCATCATTCTTAAAACTTAATTTTTAAAAATGACCCCAAAACAATCAATTAGAAAATACATTCGAGTATTGGAAAACAATCTCGGTAGCATTTCTATGGAAAAGCCCATCCTTCCTCCGAAGCACGTTTAAAGCATCACTTGGCTCCTCTTCATGCCGACTCTGCGGGGTCAGTATAACCGTATTGTACAGGTGGACATATTAAGGCTCACACAGAGAGCCCACGCGGGTCGTCCCATGCGCTGAATGCTCAATAAGCCTTGATGGGGACCCAGGATGGTAAAACCCATGTTGCACCCAGGGAAACTGAGGCCCCAAATCAGGTCCTAATTTTCCGGGCCTGCCTGGTACAACTTGGGGATTGTAAGAATAGAAGTTGGACAGGGCATCAAGTGCTGTTCCCACGGTAAGCAATCGCTCGGAGGCAGGGCGAGAATTCCGAATTTTGTGCCTTTAAGGCTGGAGTGGGGCGGGCTACTGAGGGTAAACAGAGCTCCTTTCCTTTAAAGCCGTCCTGAGGCGGGGCCTGGAGGGCGGGCCCTGATGCCAGATTCTCGCCAGGCGGTCTCCTCCCCTTTAAGGCCGAGGCAGCGGCGGGGCACTGAGGTCCTTGTTAAGGCGCGGCCCTCCTCTGTCGGCAGAACGTAGCTTAAAGGTGACGCGTGGCGCGATGGCGGCGGCCTCGCGCGCGTGCCGCCGGTGCGGGCGGCCGCTCCCAGAGCTGCTGCTACTGCTGCTGGCACTGCCGCCTCCAGGGGGCCCGCGGGGTGCTGCCGCCTACTTCCCGGAGGAGCGCTGGAGCCCTGAGTCGCCGCTGCAGGCACCGCGCGTGCTTATCGCGCTGCTGGCGCGCAATGCGGCCCACGCGCTGCCGGCCACGCTGGGTGCACTGGAGCGGCTGCGCCACCCGCGGGAGCGCACGGCGCTGTGGTGAGTGCGGCGCCGCCGGCAGGTCCGGCCTGCTGCCTCGTAGTTGGGCCCACGCTGCTGTCCTGGCACTGGGCAGGGCGGGCCAGACCCACGCGTGCTCTCTTCTTGTTCCCCATCTGCGGGCCAGACCCACGCGGGCCCTCTTTCTGCTATTCCCCCCTGCATAAGAATGGTCTGGACCCTCGCTTCGCCTGTTGGCCCCCCATTAGGGCAGATCCAGGACTGTACCCAGGGCGGGCCGCCCTGCCCAACCTGCTAAACCCTTTTGGAAAACACACAGGCTCCAGGGAAGGGGAGCCTGGAGCACCCACTAGGGCGTTGCTACTACCCACCAACTGTATATTTTTCCACTCTGCTGCTGCATTGCCCCTGCAACCAGCCTGAATCAGGCCTTCTGACCAGAGTGGGTGGGTGGGGTATGACCCCAGGGTAAGTGGAACCTTCCTGGAAGGGGAATGGGACACAGCCATGAACAAGTCTGGTGACTTCCTTTCTCTTGCCTCAGTGTAGTCATTTGGAAAAAAAAAGTATTAATATAACTCTGGTTGGGTTTGTCTTGGAAGATTAACCAGTTAATAGGTGTGAAGCCCTTGTACTGGGCATCATGACTTGGTGTTCCATGACCAGAGCTGCCCTGATCATTGTTATCACTGCTGACCTTGTTGTCAACTTAGTAGCAGTTCATTTGGGAAAATAGCTCTGGGCTCCAAGGTCAAACTAGATTCCCAAAATGTCCCTCTTCTCCACCTTAGATTCCCTAGCACAGATAATCCAAGTGTATGTTGATGCTTAAGAAATGTTTGTTGAACGAGTTTGTCCACTCTGAGGTGGTGTAGTTCATAGGATAGAGTAGAGGAAGGTGGGTGGGACTGCATGATGTAGTAGTAGTTTTATTAAGTTGCACATATTTAGCACTTAACCGTATAAGATTCTATGTGCTTAATGGTACTAATAGTGTCTCGTGTTTTCTAAAATTAGGTTGTTTAATGTTCTCTGCATCTTAGTGAAGTGTCCTCACCCTGTGTTAGGAGGACACTGAAGCATGGAGTGGGGAAGTGCCTTGCTCCGGACTACGTAGCTGTTAGCTGGCTGAGTCAGGGTGCAGAGCCCAGGTGATGTGATGCTGCCCTATCCTGCTTTAGGCTCCCTAACCTCACTGATTGTTCCACTCCACAGGGTGGCCACAGACCACAACTCAGACAACACGTCAGCAGTGCTTCGGGAATGGCTGGTGGCAGTGAAGAGTTTGTACCACTCTGTGGAGTGGCGGCCGGCAGAGGAGCCCAGGTGAGTGCCAGGCCCTGCCCTGTACCCTCTCAGTCAGACTCAGCTGCATCCTGCTCACACACCCTCCATGACTCCCCATTATTCTGCAACAGAACCCTAGCCCCTCAGCCCCGGACTCTCCAGCTCAACTCTGCAGCCTTAAGTGCCTTTCCTGGCTACTCTGACTACTTGGATCTGCCCTCAGCTTCATGATGGGCCTTAATCTTCCCTCCCCCACCTTTGCTCTGGCCCTTTGCCCCAGCCTTTCCCTGCACTTAGAAGTCTCTCACCCCATGTCTTTCCAGTGAAGCCCACTGCTTTGTTCCCATCACCATCAGCCCAACAACACCAACTCTCCTGCTTAGCTTTCCCATAAATCCCTATTCCTGTCACTCTTTCAGGGTTTATTTCTGTACCCACCCACCGTTCAGGCCAAATTCTGAGTCTGGGAGAATAGGTTCCTTTTTTCTTTTGCTCTGTGTCCTCTCCCAGTGGCTCCCCCTTCCCTGAGCTTTATTCCTTCTCTGCAGATAGTCTGGACATTTTCCCCTCCCTGCCTTGGTACTTGCCATGTACCCTGCAGCAGACACACCTTTCTCCTCCCATTTTCTCCTTGCTTGCTTCCTCCCAGCCTCCATTCAGTTCTAGCTTACCCATCCCCTCCTCCAGGAAGCCATCTCTGACCACCCTGCAGCCTGGGTTCTCTCTGGGCTTCGATATTGCCCGTGCTTCCCACATCACAGCTACCTCTCCTTTAGGTCCTACCAAGATGAGGAGGGCCCCAAACACTGGTCTGACTCTCGATACGAGCATGTCATGAAGTTGCGCCAGGCAGCCCTGAAATCAGCCCGGGACATGTGGGCTGATTATATCTTGGTGAGTTTCCTGACCCCTGGATCACAGGAGGCATCTGGGGTATGCAGAGGGAAGGCAGAGCAGTGAGTATGGAGGCAATCCTTAAGTGTTTTACGGAGGGGAAAGTGAGGCCCGAGAGGGGATGCAAGTTGTCAGAGGTGACCTAGCTGCTTAGATGGAGGGGCTGGGATTCAGTCTGGGGCCCCTGGGCCCCTAACTGTCAGATTGTGTCCCCAACTGTCAGATTGTGTCCCCAACTGTCCTCTGTGGTTGGACATTTGGTTCATCTCCACTTTTTATTTTTTATTTTATTTATTTTTTATTGGTTTTTAGAGAGAGAGGAAGGGAGAAAGAGAGGTGGAAACATCAATGAGAGAACATCGATTGGCCGCCTCCTGCATGCCCCCCACTGGAGGTTGGGCCCACAACCTGGACATGTGCCCTGACTGGGAATCGAACCGGCAATCTTTTGGTGCACGGGTCGATGCTCAACCACTGAGCCACACCAGCTGGGCAATTCATCTCTACTTTTATCGCCATCACGAGTGACACCATATTTCCACACATTCTCAATGACACTCTCTGGGTCACTTCAAGAAACAGGCGGGTGGTTCTGGGACTGGGGAGACTTGGTGACGCTGAGCTGCTGAGGCCTGATTTTCACTTCTCCTTGGCCAGTGTTGTCTCTGGGAAGGAGGGGATGCTGAGTGTTGAACAAAATAATGTTGGATAAGTGCCCACAGGTCACGGGCTTCCCTGTCCTCTTGACCTGGGTGTGAGTCCCTCCCTTGGTGTGGAGGGGGAAGGTGTTGATGGCAGGGCCACTGGAGAGGTTGAACACAGTGGCTGGTTTTGTGTATGTGCCAGGCCCCGAGTTGACGTCTGTACCTTTTTTATTTTTCAATCAACACACATTTATGAGCCCCTGCTAGTGCCCTCCTGCTGGGCCCTGGAGACACAGTGAAGAATTGCGTAGGCTGAGCCCCGCCTTCCTGGCGTCCTGGGAAAGGTGGATGTGACCAGAAAAACCAAATTGTGTGATAAAACATCAGAAGACAGCCAGTGCTGTGACAAAGTTGTTGAAAGGCAATCGCTGGTATGTCAGTGTCCTGGGGCTCTGAAACAAAGTCCCCACACTGAGGGGACTGTATTTTGGGAAGTGTATTGTCTCAAAGTTCTAGAGGCTGGAAGTCTGAAATCCAGGTGTCAGCAGGGCTGTGCTCCCCCAAATAACTCCAAGGGAGGGTCCTTCCTGCCTATTCCAGCTTCTGGTGGCTCCAGGTGTCCTTGGCTTGTGGCTGCATCACCCCAATCTCTGCCTTTGTGGTCACGTGGACTTTGCATCCTGTGTGTCTCTTCTTCTAAGATCACCAGTCATTGCATTTAGGACCCACCCTAATCCTTTATGATCCCATCTTAACTTACATTTTTATTGCATCTGCAAAGATTGTATTTGCAGATAAGGTCATAGTCACAGATACCAGGGGTTAGGGCTTCCAACATTCAACCTACAGCAGATGGCATAACCAGGGTGGGGTGATGAGTGAGCAGGGTTGGGGGGCTTTCCTTAGGAGGGGACCCCAGCAGAGACCTGAAGGAGCAAAGGAGCCAGCCTTGGGGGAAGCTGAAGGACAGTATCTGAAGCAGGAGGAACAGAGCAGGCAGCAAGCTTCAGGTGTTGTGAGGAGGCCAGTGTGGCTGGAATGGCATGATGAAGGAGTGGTGGATGGGGTGATACTGAAGTGGTGGGTGGGGGCCGGCCTCTGCAGGGTGAAGGAGAGATTTGGCTTTTACTCTGATGGTAATGGGGAGCCACGGAGGGTATGTGAGCAGGGGAGGGCTGTGTTCTGATTTACAATGTTCAGAGCCCCTGTGGCTGCTGTGGGATCCTGGCCTTTTGGGGCAGGAGTAGGGACAGCAGGAGGCTGAGGTGGAGGCCTATATGGGAGGGGCTGTAGAGAAAGTCAGGTGGGTTCAGCCACTGCTTGGGGACTAGATGTGAGGGTGCCAGGAGGACCCCAGGCCCTTGGCCTGAGCCCTTTGGGAAGGAGAGAGCTGTCCCTTGGGAGGAGGAAGGTTCTTCTTGGCGTAGCTGTAGGTTGATACTTTTTTACTGTTTTACAGATGGGAAAGTGGAGGCTTGGATAGGGAGCTTTCAACTTGCCGGGTGGGGCACAAAGGTGGGACTAGCCCTTTCTGGAATCATTCTGAACAGGGCCACCTCATCTGTTTTGCTTTCATGGTTTGAGGTTGGCTGATTTTTACTCTTTTCCCTCAGCAAACCTGGGTAGAACTCCTTGGTTTGAAACTCAAAGAAGTTTTCTTTCTTTTTCCTTCTTCTTCTTCTTCTTTTTTTTTCTCCTAATCCTCATTCGAGGATGTTTTTCCATGGATTTTTGGAGAGAGTGGAAGGAGGGAGGGAGGAAGGGGGAGAGAGAGAGAAACATCGATGTAAGAGAGACACATCAATTGGTTGCCTCCCACGCAACCCTAGCTGGGGTAGGAATCCAACCTGCAACCCAGGCATGTGCCCTTGACAGGGCCAGTGCTCTAACCACTGAGCAAAACCAGCCAGGGCTCAAAGCAGCTTTTGATACACCATATTATTTTTGAAATTGGAAACTTTGGAAGACTATGTTGGAATGTGAAATTGTTTGCTCAGTGTTTTAAAATTATTATTTATTTATTTATTTATTTTGTATTTTTTTAAATTTTTTATTTATTTATTTATTTTTTTGTTACAGATATTTTACCTTTTTACCCCATTGGCACCCCCCCCTCCACCCCCCCCTCCACCCTGTCCCCGGCTTAGTTGTCCATGTCCATTGGTCATGCATACATGCATATAAGTTCTGTGGTTTATCTCTTCCCACCCCCCCACCCCCCATCCCCTCTTCTGAGGGATCTCAGTCTGTGCCCTACTTCCATATGTCTGGGTCTACTGTATTCCTCAGACTGTTATGTTCATTATATTCCGTATATAAGTGAGATCATGTGGTATTTGTCTTTTTCTGCTTGGCTTCTTTCACTTAGGATAATACTTTCCAGGTCCCTCCATGTCGTCTCAAAGGATAAGAGATCTTTCTTTCTTACCGCTGCATAGTATTCCATTGTGTATATGTACCACAGCTTTTTGATCCATTCGTCTACTGGTGGACACTTGGGCTGTTTCCAGATCTTAGCTATTGTAAATAGTGCTGCTATGAACATGGGGGTACATATATTCTTCCTGATTGGTGTTTCAGGCTTCCTAGGGTATATTCCCAGCAGTGGGATCACTGGGTCAAATGGAAGTTCAATTTTTAATTTTTTGAGGTAGCACCATATTGTTTTCTATAGCGGCTGCACCAGTCTGCATTCCCACCAGCAGTGTATTAGAGTCCCCTTTTCTCCACACCCTCGCCAACACTTGTTGTTTGATGATTTGTTGATGGCGGCCATTCTGACAGGTGTGAGGTGATACCTCATTGTTGTTTTAATTTGCATCTCTCTGATGATTAGTGATGTTGAGCATTTCTTCATATGTCTCTTGGCCATTTGTATGTCCTGTTTGGAGAGGTGTCTATTCAGCTCCTCTGCCCATTTTTTAATTGGGTTCTTTGTCTTCCTTTTGTGGAGTTGTATGAGCACTCTGTATATATTGGAAATTAACCCCTTATCTGATACATCATTGGCAATGATGTTCTCCCATACAGTGGGTTGCCTTTCCATTTTGATGATTGTTTCTTTTGCTGTGCAGAAGCTTTTTAGTTTGATGTAGTCCCATGTGTTCATTTTCTCCTTTATAAAATTATTATTTAAAAAGCCCAGCTGATGTGACTCAGTGGATTGAGCGTCATCCCATGGACTGAGAGTTCCCAGTTCAATTCCCAGTCAGGGTACATGCCCGGGTTGCAGACTTGATCCTCAGTAGGGGGTGTGCAGGAGGCAGCCAATCGATGTTTGTCTCTCACATTGATGTTTCTATCTTTCTCTTTCCCTTCCTCTCTCTCTAAAAAAAAAAAAAAATCAATAAAAACATTTTTAAAAAGAATCAAATGTAAAAGGCAGAATTACAAAACTTAAAAAAAATACATAAAAATAAAATTATTGCCTTGGCTCATTTGGTTCAGTGGTTAGAACGTCAGCCTATCGACTGAATGGTTGTGGGTTCAATTCCCAGTTAAGGGCATGTACCTTGGGTTACAGGTTCGATCCCTGGCCCCAGTCAGTGTCATGCAGGAGGCAACCAATCAATGTGTCTCTGTCACATCAATGTTTCTCTCTTTCTCTCTCCCTCCTTCCACTCTATCAAAGAAATCAATGGAAAAATATCCTGGGTATTTAAAAAAATATTATTATTACAAGGGCCTCTTTCTCTCTTTTTTTAAATTTATCTTTATTGTTGAATGTATTAACAGATGTTCCTCCTTTTTCCCCTACTGACCCACTCCTGCCTTTCCCCACACTGTTGTCTGTGCCCATTATTTATACATATGTGCATATATGTTCTTTGGTTTATTTCTTCCCACCCCCTTCCCTTTGAGGTTTGTGAGTCTAACAACCAATTTGTACTTCTTAATCCCTTCACCTTTTTCACCCATTCCCCCAACCCTCCTCCCATCTGGCAACCAACAAAACGTTCTCTGTATCTATGAGAATGTTTCTGTTCTGATTGTTAATTTTGTTTGTAGACTCAGTTATCGATAGATATGTATTTATTGCCATTTTATTTGTTCATGTTTTTATCTTCTTTTTCTTCAAGAAGACCCTTCAACATTTCATATAATACTGGTTTGGTGGTGATGAACTCCTTTAGCTTTTTCTTGTCTGGGAAACTCTTGATATGTTCATCAATTCTAAATGATAGCTTTGCAGTATAGAGTAATATTGGTTGTAGGTTCTTGCTTTTCATCACTCTGAATATTTCTTGCCACTTCCTTCTGGCTTGCAAAGTTTCTTTTGAGAAATCAACTGATAGTCTTTTTTTTTTTTTTTTTTTGGTATGTGCCCCTAGTGGGAACTCGGGACTCTGGTCCGTAGGCCGATGCTCCAGCCGCTGAGCCAAACCGGCCAGGGCTCAACTGATAATCTTATGGGAGCTCCCTCGTAAGTAACTAATTGCTTTTCTCTTGCTGCTTTTAACATTCTCTCTTTGTCTTGAACCTTTTGCATTTTGATAATGATGTGTCTTGGTGTGGGCCTCTTGGAGTTCATCTTGTTTGGGACTCTCTGTGCTTCTTGGACTTGTATGTATGTCTGTTTCCTTCGCCAAATTATGGAAGTTTTCTTTCACTATTGTTTCAAATAGATCTTCAATTTCTTGCTCTCTCTCTTCTTCTTCTGGCACCCCCATGATTCGAATGTTGCCCAGGGGCTCCTTACACTGTCCTCGTATTTTTAGATTGTTTTTTTTTTTTGCTGTTCTGATTGGGTGTTTTTTGCTTCCTTACATTCCAAATTGATGGTTTGCTTCTTGCCTTTACCTACTCTACTATCGAATCTGTGTAAATTATTCTTTATTTCAGTTAGTGCCTCCTTCATTTCTGACTGATCCTTTTTTATGCTCTTGAGGCCCTCACTAAGTTCATTGAGCATCCTTATAAGCAGTGTTTTGAACTCTGCACCTGTTAGATTGCTTATCTCCATTTCATTTAGTGCTTTTCCTGGAGTTTTGTTCTGTTCTTTCATTTGGGACATGTTTCTTTGTCTCCTCATTTTGGCTGCCTCCCTGTGTTTGTTTCTATGTATTAGGTAGAGTTGCTATGTCTCCTAGGCTTCCTAGGGTGGTCTGTTGTAGTAGGTGTCCTTAGGGTCCAGTGGCACAGCCCCCCTGGTCACCCACTGGGCCCTTGAGGTGCACCCCTCGTGTGGACTTCACACCCTTCTGTTGTAATTGAGTCTTGATTGCTGTTGGCATGTCAGTGGGAGGGTTTTTCTCAGGCTGATCAGGTGCAAGGACTGGCTGTGACCACTGACTGCCGACCTCTGATTACCTTGGATGATCAGCTGTGCAGGGGCCCAACACACAGAGCAAGAC
Source organism: Molossus molossus (assembly GCF_014108415.1). Classification (NCBI taxonomy): domain Eukaryota; kingdom Metazoa; phylum Chordata; class Mammalia; order Chiroptera; family Molossidae; genus Molossus; species Molossus molossus. Next base: position 67,365,818 of record NW_023425377.1, on the reverse strand, counting down.
TTACTTCAGCAGTGCTGTGGTACCCCCCGAGTCCATTCCTTGAGTGTGTCACTTGTGGAGGTGGTTGGATGGTGGTTCTTAGAGGTAGTCTGAAGCTGTCCACTGGGTGTGCTGGCTCTGGGGCAAGGTCAGCCACTGTCTGTGTTCTATCTGGGGCCACCAGGCATAATCTACAAAGTGACCTGCCAATGGCTGCTCCTAGTGCTGGGCCTGGGGCCACTTAGTGAGAGGTATGGGGCTTGCTGAGGCCAAATGCTACTTTTTGAGAGAATTTAGGAAAATCTGAAGCAGGAGCCCAAACAGGCCAATGCTATGGTAAAGCCACTGGAAACAGCTTGGGTGGGCCTGGAAGTTGGGAGGGCCAGGCCTTAGGGAATCGCCAGGGCGGGGCAAACAGTGTAAGGCAGGTTGCTGGAGGCCCAGATGTGGTGCCTGTCTGCCTGCCTCAGGGAAGGGCTCACCAAAGGAGCAATGGCTTCCGCCAGCACATCTGTCCAAGAGAAAGCTGCCTCTCCAGCTCTCACCCTGATGCTAAACTACTCAGTTCTTCCCTGTATGTCTCTGGTGCCTTTCGAGTTACCTTCCATGTGCTGAAGCCTGGAGGGTGCGAGTAGTTCTCAGTGACCAGTGTGGGCCCTTAAAAGGAACTGTCTGGGGCTCCAGCAGCCGCAGCCTCCCTCAGCCTCAGTTTCTGCTGGTTTTTACAGCCAGAAGTTATGGGGACTTCTCTTCCTGGCACTGGAACCCTGAGCTGGCGACCTGGTGTGAGATGGGGACCCCTTACTCCTCAGGGAGGACCTTTGCAGCTGATTTTATCTCTTGATTTTATCTGCCACATGTGGGTCTAAGACTCCACCCCTCCTACCAGTCTTGATGTGGTTGCTTCTTTAATATTGTTGTAGGACTTCCATTCAGCTCAATTTCAGGCAGTTCTGAATGATAATTGTTATGTAGTTTAGTTGTAATTTTGATGTAGTTGTGGGAGGAGGTGATACTGGGTTTACCTATATCACCATCTTGACCGGAAGTTCAATTTGCAAGCCATTTTTTCTCTCTTAACAAACACTATGGGTGTTACTTGTAATAAAATATACAAGAAAAAAAATAAGGATTTTAGGAAAGAAAAAAACAAACTAACCCTGTAATCTTACCTCTCAGAGAGACTCACTTTCTGGCCTTTTTGGTATGTTTTTTAATTGAGGTGTAATTTACATAACAAAATTCACCTTTTTTAAAAAAAAATTAATTTTTTTTATCCTCACCCAAGGACATTTTTGCATTTATCTTTAGATAGAGCAGGAGGGAGAGAGGGAGTAAAAGACAGAGAGAAACATTGATGTGAGAGAGACGCATCTAATGGTTGCCACCCACACGACCCCAACTGGGCCGGGGACAAACCGCAACCGAGGTATGTGCCCTTAGTGGGAATTGAACCTGGGACTCTCTGGTCTGCTGGCCGACGCTCTAACCACAGAGCTAAACCAGCCAGGGCAAAATTAACCGTTTTAAAAAAATAGGTCTAAATGATTTTTTAGAGAGAGAGGGAGAGAGAGAAACATTGAAGTGAGAGACATACATCAATTGGCTGCCTCCTGCACGCCCCCTACTGGGCGATTGAGCTCACAACCCAGGCATGTGCCCTGACTGGGACTCCAATCGGACATTTCAGTCAATGGGATGACCCTTAATCCACTGAGCCACACTGGCCTGGCAAAATTAACCTTTTAAAGTGTTCAATTCAGTGGTTTTTGTTTTGGGTTTTTTTGACACATTCACAGTTTTGTACAACTGTCATCTCTGTTTAGTTCCAGAACATTCCATCATCCCAAAAGCATTCACTACTCATTCATCCTCCCCACCCCCAACAACCTCTGATCTGCTTTCTGTCTCTGGATTTGCCTGTTCTAGACATTTTGTATAAATGGAATAAGACAATACATGGCCTTTTGTGTCTGGCTTCTTTCACGAAGCTTGATGTTGTCAAGGCTCATCCACGTTGTAGCGTGTGTCGGTGCTTCACTCCTTTTCATGGCTGAGTAATATTCCACTATGTGGATGGCCCATATTTCGTTTATCCACTCACGTGTTGTTGGACACTTAGGTTTCTGCTTTTTGGCAATTGTGAGTGGTGCTGCTTTGGACATAGGTGTTCATGTATCTGTTTGAGTCCCTGTTTCCAGTTCTCTTGATCTATCCTCAGGAGTGGAATTGCTGGGTCACATGATAACTTGGTGTTTTTAACTTTTTGAGGACCTTCCAGTCTGTTCTGGCTGTTTTTACTGCACATATATTCAGAGGTCACAAATTTAAATGTCCTCAAGGGGCTGGGTGGGGAACATAACACAACTTACAGCTTGTCCCGGGGGCAGCCACCTCCTGTCTCCAGCTGAGGATTCCCATGCAGTGTGCTGTTCCCATAGTGCCAGAGAAGTCTGGAATTCTAGTTTTTGTTGTTTACCTCAAGTGATTCAAATGCTCTAAATATCCTGCATGGGTAACAGAAAGCATATCTGTGGACCAGATGCATTTTTTCAAAACTCACCTCCTAATAGTTCTGTAATGTACCATGATCTGCATGTTTTCCTATCCCAATAGACAGAAACATCCTTACATAATTGTTTTTTGTGGCTTTATTTTCAATTGTGATGTGATGGCAAGAATTTCTCTTACTGATTTGTTGAAGTCTTCCTTCAAATGCCACTGGAGCCTGGGCAGTGTGACTCAGTGGTTGAGTGTCAACCCATGCACCAAGAGGTTGTTGGTTTGATTCCTGGTCAGGGCACATGCCCGAGTTGTGGCCCCAGTCCCCAGTGGGGGGCGTGCAGGAGGCGGCCAATCGCTGTTCTCTCTCTCATATATATATATATATATATATATATATATATATATATATATATCCTCGCCTGAGGACGTTTTTTTTGTTTTTTGTTCAGATAGAGTGGGAGGGAAAGAGAGGAAGAGAGAGAGAGAAAGAAACATCGACGTGAAAGGAACACATAGAATGGTTGCCACCCGCACAACCCAACCAGGGCCGCACAACCCAACCAGGGCCGGGGACAAACTGCAACCGAGGTACGTGCCCTTATCGGGAACCGAACCCGGGTCTCTCTGGACCGCAGGCTGACGCTCTAACCGCTGAGCAAAACCGGTCAGGGCTCTCATAGATGTTTTTATTTCTCTCTCCCTCTCCCTTCCTCTCTCTCTGTAATATCAATAAAGAAAAAAAGCCAAACAAACAACAAAAAACCCAAATGCCACTAGACTCCTGGGTCATTCACAGTTCATGTGACAAACAACAACCATCCTGGTGTGGCCTTTCTGGAAGGTGTTGGTAATACATGGCTTTGGGGGGAGCAGCAGGCACCCCTCCCCCATCATGGTGATCCTGTTCATGGTTTGGTGAATTTAATTCCAAGCCTTTTTTTTTTTTTAATATGTTTTTATTGATTTTTTTTAGAGAGGAAGAGGAAAAGAGAGAGAAATACCAGTGTGAGAGAGAAACATTGATTGGCTGCCTCCTGCACGCCTCCTACTGGGAATCAAACCGAGACCTCTCAGTCCATGGGACATTGCTCAGTCCACTGAGTCACACTGGCCAGGCTCAAGCTTTTTTCTTTGCAACAAACAAGTTACCATCTTTTTACCCAAACATTCAAGGTATTAAAGAAAATTAAAGTTCCGCCCTGGCCGATTTGGCTCAGCGGTTAGAGCGTCGGCCTGCGGTCGAGAGACTCGGGTTCGGTTCCCGCTAAGGGCACGTACCTCGGTTGCAGTTTGTCCCCGGCCCTGGTTGGGTCGTGCGGGTGGCAGCCACTCGACGTGTCCCTTTCACGTCGATGTTTCTCTCTCTCTCTCTCTCTCTCTCCCTCCCACTCTATCTGAACAAAAAATGGAAAAATGTCCTCAGGTGAGGATAAAAAAAAAAGAAAAAAAAGAAAAATAAAGTTTCTATTTCTATTAACCTTTTTTTGGCATCTAACTCACAAAGAAAAGTGTTCCTCAAAGAGCTGGTCTCTGCCCCAACTGTCCTCCTCATTTACCAGCTCTTCCTATTATAAAAGTTCCCATTAATGGAGGCACATGGCACGCCCACTGTCATGTCTGATATCTCGACAGCATCATGTCTGACCCATTTGTGTTTTTGTGTGCTATGTGGTCTGTTCCTGCCCCTTCCTTAGTAGCCTGTTTCATTGTCTGAGTGTAACTTGGTTTGTTACTCAGGGTAGAGTTGTGGGTTGAGGTACTGGGTGGCTTCCAGGGTCACACATGCTACTCCAGGTTCCTCAGACCCCCAGTACTCTGCCTCTGTCCAATCATTATGAGCCGTGGCCCAGCCCAGGTTACTCCGGCGGCCAACACTGATGTTGGGTGTTTTGTAGTTTGTGGACGCAGACAACCTGATCCTTAACCCTGACACGCTGACACTTCTCATCGCTGAGAACAAGACGGTGGTGGCGCCCATGCTGGATTCCCGAGCTGCGTACTCCAATTTCTGGTGTGGGATGACTTCTCAGGTCAGAGGGCTGTTTGGGTGGCACAGGGCACCTGGCGGGGGGGGGGGGGGGGTTGAGGGCAGGGCTAAGCAAGTGGGGGCCTAACTTACTCTCACACCACACCACAGCTAGCTTATCACAGCACCATCATGATAATCCTTAAACAGCCCCTGAGGCAGGGTCCATCATTGTGTCCTTTCCCCACCTCTTCCCAGTCCTGAGGCAGAAACAGAAGCAGAGAGAGGAAGTGACTTGCCTAAACTCACACAGCTAGGATGTGGTGGTGCCAGGATGGGACTTCAGGCACAGCTTGATTCAGATGTTCCAACAGCATTCCTGTCTTCTTCCATCGCTTGGGTGGCTTCATTTTCAGACTCCTGGGTAGTGATCCCAGCAACATCCATCTGAAGTCCTCTCTGATTGGGCCTTGTCCAGTCTCCCATCTTACCTCTGAACCAATTACTGAAGCCAAGAACATGCCGGCCTCTGGTTGGCCAGGCCTGTGCCACACATTCTACCCGAGGGTTGAGGCTGCGGTTGCAGGCAGCCATGGGGCGGGGGTAGGGGGTTAAGAGGTGAGTGCAGGAGTGGGCCTATGCCAGGGGGGAGGGCTGGGTGGCTGGAGCCGGTAGGTTGACCTATCCTGTCTCCTGTCTTTTTGTTATAGCTGACATGCAATTCAAAAAAAAATAAAACTCACCATTTTAAAGTGAATAATTCACTGGTTCCTATCTTTAAAAATGTGTCATAGAAATCTAAATATATGCCAACAATTCTAATTTGTAAAGGGTTTGAGGAAGAGAGACCAACTCAGAATTGTTCCAGAAGCTTTTAAAACTTCTCTTCTAAATTGAATTAATGTTCAATTTCTGTGTAAATCAGAGGATGTCAAATGTCCAGTCCCTTTTCAACTTAAAAAATAATGTCTTTCCACACCTTTATTTATGTCCCCAGAAACATATAAACACATGCAGGATTTATTTCATATAAAAACCCATTGAACGAGACACATGTTTATCCCATCAGAACGACAGACATAGCTCAAACACATTTTTTTTAATCCTCACCCAAGCACATTTTTGCATTTATCTTCAGATAGAATGGGAGGGAGAGAGGGAGAAACATCGATGTGAGAGAGACACAGAGTGGTTGCCACCCACATGACCCCAACCGGGGTCTGGGGACAAACTGCAACCTGGGTAAGTGCCCTTCGTGGGAACGGAACTGGGGTCTCTCTGGTCTGTGGGCCGATGTTCTAACTGCTGAGCCAAACTGGCCAGGGCTCAAACACATTTTTTAAAATAGTCACATAACATTTCATAGTTCTTCCGTCCATAGGCATTATACTAGGTTTAGACCACTAAAACCAGTGCTGAATGTACAGATTTTAATTCTGTGGGATAAATCTCAAAGTGGTTTTCCTGCGGCACAAGTCATAGTCATAATTTTAATAACACTTGCAATATTAATTCCCAACGACTGGCAGTTAGCATTCTACAACATTGGATGTTACTGAGTTTTTTTTTTTTCATTGTAGGCCAGTTTAATGTTAAAACCTTTTTCATCTTTTTCATTTTCTCCTTCAAGTACTGCATTTCTGATCTGAAGTATGGGGCCAGGCCTGCAAGTAGACAGCTGTTTCTCTTTTATCTGCCATTGTCCCATTAGCTGAAGCCCTGGGGTGGAGACTGACACTGTGCTCAGGGATTGCCCACCATTGCCAGGAGTTGGCACCTGGGTCTTGCTCTCCAGGTGTTCCTTGTCTCTCATTGTCCTGGGTCTAAAGCCTCACCTTGGGGGACCCCCATGCAGAGCTCTGCCCCTTTCCCACAGGGCTACTACAAGCGCACACCTGCCTACATCCCCATTCGAAAGCGGGACCGCCGGGGCTGTTTTGCAGTTCCCATGGTACACTCAACTTTCCTGATCGACTTGCGGAAGGCCGCATCCAGGAACTTGGCATTCTACCCTCCACACACTGACTATACCTGGTCCTTCGATGACATCATTGTTTTTGCCTTCTCTTGCAAGCAGGCAGGTGAGCCCTCGGGAGTTTGCTGTCACAGCGGCATCATCTGTCCGGTTCCCTGGAATCTGTGCTGAACAAGTCCAAACAGCCCACAGAACCAAAATCGCAGGGTGCAGGGGTAGCTTCAGGTGGGGATATATCCAGGTGTTCAGATGATGGCCCCAGGACCCATTCTTTCTCCAGCCCTGGCTTTGCTGAGTGTCTTTACCTCCCAGATTTTTAGGACCTATTTATTGAAGGTTATTTGCAACTCAGTATTTTCTTACGTGGTTGAACATATTGTTTCCTAATTGTATAATTAGTGAAAAAAATGTTTAGAGAAAGAGAACACAGCCATATGCTAACCTGTCATTTACTTTAAATCAGGGGTTGGCAAACTAGCCAGCTGGCCAAATCTGGCTCATCATCTGTTTCTGTGTGGCTACAAGCTAAGAATGGTTTATATATTTTTAAATGGTTAGAAAAAAATGAAAAGAAGAATAATATTTTGTGATACCTGAAAATTATATGAAATTCAAAATTCAGTGCCTGTAAAGAAAGTTTCAATGGCATGCTGCCACACCCATTTAAAGTGTTGTCTGTGGCTGCTTTCATGTTCCAAGGGCAGACATGAGTTGTTGAGATAGAAACTGCCAGGCCAGTAGCCTAAAATATTTATACCATCTGGCTTGTTCTGGAAAAAGCCAGTTAAAATGAAAATTATTTTCATTGAGTTAATAACTTAAAAATTAAAAAAAATTTTTTTTTAATCCTCACCCAAGGATATTTTTCTGTTTATCTTCAGTTAGAGTAGGAGGGAGGGAGAGAGAGAGAAACATCGACATGAGAGGGACACATCAACTGGGTGCCTCCCACACGATCCCAACCAGGGTCAGGGATGAACCGCAACTGAGGTACGTACCGTTGACTGCAATGGAACCCGAGAGTCTTTGGTCTGTGGGCCGACGCTCTAATCGCTGAGCCACACCAGCTAGGACTGAGTTATTAACTTTTAAAAAAATATACACTCTTGCCAGGCTGGTGTGGCTCAGTGTATTGAGTGTTGTCCCATGGACTGAGAGGTCGCTGGTTCGATTTCCAGTCAGGGCACATGCCTGGGTTGCTGGCTTGATCCCCAGTAGGGGGCATGCAGGAGGCAGCCGATGGATGTTTCTCACATTCATGTTTCTATCACTCTCTCCCTTCCTCTCTCTAAAAATAAATAAATAAATAAAAAACAAAAAAAATATTTACACATCAGTATAAAAATTTAAGCCATCCAGAAAGTACAAATGCAGATGGAGGTAACGTTGCTAACATTTTATCCAACTGCATCCCCTTTTTATGCAGAAATGTGCATCTTTTTTTTTTTCTTCATTCTCACCCGAGGACATATACTTAGAGAGAGAGAAACATCGATGTGAGAGAGAAATACCGATCAGTTGCCTTCAGTATGTGCCCTGACCACGGATCAAACCCACAACCTGGGTAGGTGCCCTGACTGGGGAATTGAACTGGCGACCTTTCCGTGAACAGGATGATACTCAACCAGCTGAGCCAGTCGGGCCAGGCAAAATGTGCATCTTACTGTTCCCCTGTTGTTTTGCAGTTTGCTTTGTCATGGAATCCTGTAGGGATTGTCAGGGGTGGTGCAAGGGCTTGTTAACAGTTCTCGCCTGCCAGCGGGAACCCCTGTTCTGGCTCCAAGTCCTAGATGGAGATCTGAGGGGTTTCTGCTGGTTGCTGGGAACAGCAGGCTGCACTCCTTTACTTTCTAGCCCCATGCTGGGCTGTGAGGCTGATGCTGTGGTTAGAGGTGGCTACTGCCACCTTGTTGCTGTTTTCACAGTTTTCCATGTTAATTGTTGTTTCCTTGGCCCCAGAGGTCCAGATGTATGTGTGCAACAAGGAGGTGTATGGCTTTCTGCCAGTGCCGCTGCGGTCACATAGTACCCTCCAGGATGAGGCTGAGAGCTTCACACACGTGCAGCTGGAGGTTATGGGTGAGTCCACCCACCCCGCCCTTTCTCTCCCATCTCACATCCTTCTTCTGAACACTGATTGAGCACCTGCTGGGTGTTGTGCCTTTACTGGGCACTGGGAACTTGGCATGAACAAGGTGAACAGTTGTCCCTGCTCTCAGGGAGCAATGGTTTGTAGCAGCAAAGTGTGATGTTTAGGGTGGGCTTCCTGGAGGAGGGGGCCTTAAGATGCAGGCTGAGTAGGAGTTAGCCAGAGGGGATTGCAGCCAGAGGGAGCATTATATGCAGAGACTGGGAGGCTGGAGGGGAAATGAGCTCAGGGAGCAGGCAAGGTCAGCGGCTGAAGTGGGGCTGGTGAGCTGGGTGGAGCTGGCAGGACGAGGGCAGTGGCCTAAGACACTGGTGTTTTCCCCAGGGCAGTCAGGAGCCATGGAGGGTATGGGAGCAGGGAGGACAGCATGGGAGTGTCTAGGCCACAGCTTTTTTGGGCCATTTCCAAACCTCAGACCTAGTATTTATTTAATACAGCCCTGGCCGGTTTGGCTCAGCGGTTAGAGCGTCAGCCTGCGGTGCGGAGAGACCCAGGTTCGGTTCCCGCTAAGGGCATGTACCTCGGTTGCAGTTTGTCCCCGGCCCTGGTTGGTCGTGCGGGTGGCAGCCACTCAATGTGTCCCTTTCACATCGATGTTTCCCTCTCTCTCTCTCTTCCTCTTTCTCCCTCCCACTCTGTCCGTACAAAAAATGAAAAAATGTCCTCAGATGAGGATTAAAAAAAAAATTTATCTTATGTGTACACTTTTGTTTTACTTGAATACATTTATTTTAAAAAGCAAATTACATATTTTTACCATAGTTGCAAGCTCATTTCTTTCTAATAGGTAAACAAATAAATCCATAAATTATTAAACTAGCAGTCAGGCCTCTGGTGGGCCCCTGGGATGGGATGAGCACACAGGGCCCAGCCGCCATCAAGATGGCTTGAGGTGGGCCTCCTGGAGAGGGATGCGTCCAGAGCAAGAGGACAATGGTCCATGGTCTGCTTCATTGAGGCTTTGCCTTTCACTGTCACACACGTCTCAGAGAAGGCCTGGGAGGCAGCACAACCATTCACCCCACTGCACGGATGGGGAGGGTCCAGAGGGTCCAGGCTCCTGCTATTGGTCTCAGTTGCCCAACTCTTACCTGCTTCTGGAAGGTTCTCAGTGTGTGTGTGTGTGTGTGTGTGTGTGTGTGTGTGTGGAATAGCACACTCCCCTGTGTGGGGGGTGGGGGGGACTTTGGTCTTTTGAGGTGACATATGGAGGCTGCAAGGTCACCAGGTTGGAGACCCACAGTACCCAAGTGTTTGTCACGTGCAGATTCTCAGGCCTAGGCCAAGAACCCCACCGGGCCACTGTCATGAGAGGTAGGTCTCTGCTTGTCACCAATTCCCATCTACAACTAGACCCTGAGAAGCGTCCCTGTGGCTGCCATAATTTTCCTAATTTAAATTTTCACATGTATTTCTGTTACTGTGTCTGGTCAAAAATCATTAACACTGCTGTTATAAACTTGCCCATGACAGAGAAAGGAATATCTTCCTATTTCTTTCTTTCTTTTTTATTTATTTATTTTTATGTATTGCTTTTAGGTAGAAAGAGGTGAGTCAGCTGGGTTTCGTGGGCTCAGGAAACAAGTTATAGAGGCAAAAGAAGGGAACTTGGAGCTTAGGAGAAATAAAGGCAAAGGCAATGTGCCTGGGGAAAAGAGGAGTGTAAAGGGGAAGGAAGGAGAGGGGGAAGGAGAGGGGGAAAGGTGGAGGGCAAGGAGAGGGGGAAAGGTGGAGGGCAAGGAGAGGGGGAAAGGTGGAGGGGAAGGAGAAGGGGAAAGGTGGAGGGGAAGGAGAAGGGGAAAGGTGGAGGGGAAGGAGAAGGGGAAAGGAGAGGGGGAAAGGTGGAGGGGAAGGAGAGGGGGAAAGGTGGAGGGGAAGGAGAGGGGGAAAGGAGAGGGGGGAAGGAGAGAGGGAAAGGTGGAGGGGAAGGAGAGGGGGAAAGGTGGAGGGGAAGGAGAGGGGGAAAGGTGGAGGGGAAGGAGAGGGGGAAAGGTGGAGGGGAAGGAGAGGGGGAAAGGTGAGGGGGAAGGAGAGAGGGAAAGGTGTAGGGGAAGGAGAAGGGGAAAGGTGGAGGGGAAGGAGGGGGAAAAGTAGAGGGGAAGGAGAGGGGGAAAGGAGAGAGGTAAAGGAGAGGGGGGGGGAAGGTGAAGGGGAAAGAGAGGGGGAAAGGTGAAGGGGAAGGAGAAGGGGAAAGGTGAAGGGGAAGGAGAGGGGGGGGAAAGGTGAGGGGGAAGGAGAGGGGGAAAGGTGAAGGGGAAGGAGAGGGGAAAGGTGGAGGGGAAGGAGAGGGGAAAGGTGAGGGGGAAGGAGAGGGAGAAAGGTGGAGGGGAAGGAGAGGGGAAAGGAGAGGGGGGAAAGGTGAGGGGGAAGGAGAGGGGGGAAAGGTGAGGGGGAAGGAGAGGGGGAAAGGTGAGGGGGAAGGAGAGGGGGAAAGGAGAGGGGGAAAGGAGAGGGGAAAGGAGAGGGGGAAGGAGAGGGGGAAGGAGAGGGGGAAAGGTGGAGGGAAAGGAGAGGGGAAAGGAGAGGGGGAAAGGTGGAGGGGGAAAGGTGAGGGGAAAGGTGAGGGGGGAAAGGTGAGGGGGGAAGGAGAGGGGAAAGGTGAGGGGGAAGGAGAGGGGAAAGGTGGAGGGAAAGGAGAGGGGAAAGGGGGGGAAGGAGAGGGGGAAAGGTGGAGGGGAAGGAGAGGGGAAAGGTGGAGGGGAAGGAGAGGGGAAAGGTGAGGGGGAAGGAGAGGGGAAGGAGAGGGAAGGAGGGGGAAAGGTGGAGGGAAGGAGAGGGGGAAAGGAGAGGGGGAAGGAAGGAGGGGGAAGGTGGAGGGAAAGGAGAGGGGAAAGGAGAGGGGGAAGGAGACGGGGGAAGGTGGAGGGGAAGAGAGGGGGAAAGGATGAGGGGGAAAGGAGAGGGGGAAAGGTGAGGGGGAAGGAGAGGGGAAAGGTGGAGGGGAAGGAGAGGGGAAGGAGAGGGGAAAGGTGGAGGGGAAGGAGAGGGGAAAGGTGAGGGAAAGGTGAGGGGGAAGGAGAGGGGAAAGGTGGAGGGGAAGGAGAGGGGAAAGGTGAGGGAAAGGTGAGGGGGAAGGAGAGGGGAAAGGTGGAGGGAAAGGAGAGGGGAAAGGAGAGGGGGAAGGAGAGGGGGAAAGGTGGAGGGGAAGGAGAGGGGAAAGGAGAGGGGGAAGGAGAGGGGGAAAGGTGGAGGGGAAGGAGAGGGGAAAGGAGAGGGGGAAGGAGAGGGAGAAAGGTGGAGGGAAAGGAGAGGGGAAAGGAGAGGGGGAAGGAGAGGGGAAAGGTGGAGGGGAAGGAGAGGGGGAAGGAGAGGGGGAAAGGTGGAGGGGAAGGAGAGGGGAAAGGAGAGGGGGAAGGAGAGGGGGAAAGGTGGAGGGGAAGGAGAGGGGAAAGGAGAGGGGGAAGGAGAGGGGGAAAGGTGGAGGGGAAGGAGAGGGGAAAGGTGAGGGGGAAGGAGAGGAGGGAAAGGTGAGGGGAAAATAGGGGGGAAAGGAGAGGGAAAGGTGAGGGGGAAGGAGAGGGGAAAGGTGGAGGGAAAGGAGAGGGGAAAGGAGGGGGGAAAGGTGAGGGGAAAGGTGGAGGGAAAGGAGAGGGGAAAGGAGAGGGGGAAGGAGAGGAGGGAAAGGTGAGGGGAAAATAGGGGGGAAAGGAGAGGGAAAGGTGAGGGGAAAGGAGAGAGGGGAAAGGTGAGGGGGAAGGAGAGGGGAAAGGAGAGGGGGAAAGGTGGAGGGGAAGGAGAGGGGAAAGGTGAGGGGGAAGGAGAGGAGGGAAAGGTGAGGGGAAAATAGGGGGGAAAGGAGAGGGAAAGGTGAGGGGAAAGGAGAGGGGGGAAAGGTGAGGGGAAGGAGAGGGGGAAAGGTGAAGGGGAAGGAGAGGGGAAAGGTGAGGGGGAAGGAGAGGAGGGAAAGGTGAGGGGAAAATAGGGGGGAAAGGAGAGGGAAAGGTGAGGGGAAAGGAGAGAGGGGAAAGGTGAGGGGGAAGGAGAGGGGAAAGGTGGAGGGGAAGGAGAGGGGAAAGGTGAGGGGGAAGGAGAGGAGGGAAAGGTGAGGGGAAAATAGGGGGGAAAGGAGAGGGAAAGGTGAGGGGAAAGGAGAGGGGGGAAAGGTGAGGGGGAAGGAGAGGGGAAAGGAGAGGGGGAAGGAGAGGGGGAAAGGTGGAGGGAAAGGAGAGGGGGAATGAGAGGGGGAAGGAGAGGGGAAAGGAGAGGGGGAAAGGCACCTTGAGAACCTCTTCCTATTTCTTTCTTGAGGGCAAGTTGAATACACAGAACAGATGGAAGGGGGATTCAGGGCTTTCAGATATTTGTGTAAATCCTTCCTTATGTTCAAGGAAAACCACATTTTCTCTTCATATGTGTGCGGGTACCTAGACTAGGCAGTACATGTGACTTTTCACGTATTCAAAACTCTTTCTTACAATGAAATTTCAAACTTGCAGAAAGCTCAGGGTGACAAATCCCACCTTCCTACTGGCAGGTGCTCTGGCCATTTACACCCCAGCGTGGGGGTGGAGCAGAGGCTCAGAAAGGGAAGGGAATGGGCACCTGGGATTTGAGCCAGTGTCCTAAGACCACAAAGTCTTGCCCAAGGTCTCAGTTCTCCCAAGGAATGGGGGGCGGGGGGGTGGCCAGAAGCTGAAGGGCTCTGGATGGGAGGGAGCCCTGGGATGTGGTTGCCTTTGAGGAGACCCTGGTTATGAGCTGGAAGGTTCTGGGTGAGGTCTGGGCCTTGCCCAGGGCTCTTTCAGACAGAGGGACCTGTGTCTATCCCTTGAGCTCACATGGGGTCTTTGTTCTTGGTGAGGCAGACACCACACTTCCCATCAAGCCGGGCTTCTCTGGGCCAGCCTGGTGAGCAGGCAGGGACTTCTGCAGGCTCATATCTACCTGAGGGTCCGATCCTTCTGTGGGAAACCATCAAGGATATGCCAGGATCGCCCTAGGGATGTGGTCTGAGCACTGCTCACAGCAGTTAAAAGAACAGTCATGCCTACTCTGAAATTCTGGGCAAACTTTGGCTTGTAGATGTGTCAGTCAGATGACCATCTTCTCCCTGTGTGTTTTCCGTCTGTGTGTCTCCAAATTTTCCATTAAAATAATTCTCGCACCCTGGCTGGTTTGGCTCAGCGGTTAGAGTGTCGGCCCGCGGTCCAGAGAGACCCGGGTTCAGTTCCTGCTAAGGGCACGTACCTCGGTTGCAGTTTGTCCCCGGCCCTGGTTGGGGCCGTGTGGGTTACAACCAGTTGATGTGTCTCTCTCATATCCATGTTTCTCTCTCTCTCTCTTCCCCTCTCTCTCCCTCCTGCTCTATCTGAAGATAAATGCAAAAATGTCCTTAGGTGAGGATATAAAAAGAAAAAATCCTCACATTGATGTGAGAAATACTGACACATTGGTTGCTTGCCTCCCATACATGCCCTGACCGAGAACTGAACCTGCAACCTAGGTATGTGCCCTGACCAGGAATGGAACCCACAACCCTTTGGTGTATGGGACAGTGCTCCAACCAACTGAGCTACCTGGCCAGGCCAAATTTTCCAGTTTTATCAGGATCCCAGTCATAGTGATTAGGGCCCACTCTAATGACCTCATTCTATCTTGAATGCCTCTGTAAAAACCCTATTTCTAAATAAGGTCACATTCTGAGGTCCTGGGGGTTTGGACACCAACATAACTTTCTCTGGGAGTATACCATTCAACCCATACAAGTGTGATTTCATGGAATCATTTCAGGAGTAACTCTCTGAAATGTTATTAGCCCATTTTATAAATAAGGAATCTGAGGTCCAGATAGGTCAAGGTCACACAGATTGTCATCAATCCTTGGTTCAGTCTATGAGCAATTATTGAGTGCCTGCTGTATGCTGAGCCCTGTGTTGGGCACTGGGGATCCAGTGTGAGTGGACAGACCTGGTATTCATTCCTTGGTGCTCCCAGGAGACAGCAAGTTAGGATAGCAAGATGGAGGTTTCATCATGGAAGCCCTAGTTCTGTGGGGGCCTAGAGGAGGTACCTCAACCTAAGGGGGTTGGGAGACTCACCTCCTCAGTGCGGCATCTTAGCTGAGAATTGGGGTAGAGAGAGGAGGAAGGAAGGGTGTTCCAGGCAAAGGCCCAGCATATGCAAAGGTCCTGAGGTAGGAATGGGTGAGTTTGGTGTGCTAACAACCAGAGTGAGTAGGAGGTAGGGTAGAGATTAGCACCAGCGTTATGGGTAGGAACAGGTCAGGCAGATTCTCCAACCCCAGGCTGAGGAGCTCAGGGTGATAGGGAGCCATGGAGGGAATGGGGAGGAGGCAATGGAGAGAAGCTGGATTGTCCCCCACCTCATAACCCAAGCAACCCTTCAGCTTCTTTTTGCCCCACAGTGAAGCACCCCCCAGCAGAGCCCTCCCGGTTTGTCTCAGTGCCTACCAAGATGCCAGACAAGATGGGCTTTGATGAGGTGAGCCAAGCCTTCTGGGGTAGGGAGGGTGGAGGATGGCGGACTTAAGGCTGGAGAGTTCGACAGAGACCCTGTGCCACAGGTTTTCATGATCAACCTGAAGCGGAGGCAGGACCGGCGGGAACGCATGCTGTGGGCACTGTGGGCGCAAGAGATCAAGGTCCGGCTGGTGGAGGCTGTGGACGGCAAGTGAGTCCAACCCTGAGGGGAGGGGTGTAGACCATGCTGGTAGGGGCCGTGGTGGGGGGAAGTGAGTCCGACCTAGTAGAGCAGCTGACAGAGCCACACTTGGGCAGACCACCCCCTGCAGGCCTGGCCACGGGTCCAGGAGGGGTGCCAGTAGTTGAAGAGGGAAACAGCTGTTCGGCAGGAGGGGGCACTAACGGTGGAGTGGCAGGCAGACGGGTTTTCCATTGACCCCTTCCGTCCCCCTTTCCAGAGCCATGAACACCAGCCAGGTGGAGGACCTGGGCATCCAGATGTTGCCTGGCTACCAGGACCCCTACCATGGACGGCCCCTGACGAAGGGAGAATTGGGTTGCTTCCTCAGCCACTATAACATCTGGAAGGAGGTGGGTCCAGCAGGGGAGAGGCTCAGGCGAGGTGGGTAGGGCAGGGCCTTCCTCCGCTTTCCAGAAGCTCAGGGCGGGCGTTGCCTGCACCCCAGGCAGATTCTAAAGCTGCAGCAGGACCCAGAGCCTCTCTTTAGGGAATGCCCCTGCACTGTGCAGATGTGGAAACAGACTGGGGAGGGACAGGGGTGAGCCCAGTTTCTGAAACAGGTTGCGTTCGAGGCCAAGTGAGGCCTCTTCAACCCAGCTTCTTTCAAATGCCAAGATCCTGGACTCTGGCCTTGACATTTATTAAGTAACAGTCATGGTGACATTAATTAGTGTGGAGCTCATGCCAGAGGTAGCTCATTAACCCTGGGGTTTATCAGCCATATTTGGAGAGAGAGGCTGTGATAGGTAAGGATACCAGGCTGGGATTTGAACCTGAGACTGCCAGGCGTGAGGATAGAGGTGGTGTCCAGATGCAGGGTGGGAGGGTGCTTTTGAGGGGATGTCCAGGTGATTGGGGTGATGAGTGCTCACTTGGGTTGCTCTCCTTTTCTGAGATTCATTGTGGATGGCATGGGGCAGAGGTTGTGGTATCCAAGTGGCCCTGAAGCCAGGGAACATCTGGGTTTAAGTCCAGCTCTGTCTCTTAGAGAGGCGAGCTCTGTGAGCAGGAAGGCGCTTCCCAGCCTGAGCTTCAGTTTTCCCACAGACAGTCATCGCCTCAGGGGGCAGTCATGAAGATTCTCAAGTTCATTTATTCAGGGAACATTTGCCAAGCACCTACTGTGCTCCTGGCCTGGTGCGGGTACTGGGGACAGGGTAGTGACTGGAACAGATCCAGCCCCCTCCAGGGGGCTCACAGCCCTGGGAAGTAGGAGAACTGATGATAATCTACAAAGAAATAAATCAGAGTGAAATAAGTGAGATATCTCTAGAGAAGGGGCCTGGGGATATAAATTGTCCTCAGCTGGCAGCTTTGGGTGGTGGTCAGGAAGGGCCTTCTGGGTGGGTAGCATGGGAGCTGAAACCTGAAGGATGAGAATGAGTCTGCCTGCCACTGTGTGGGGGAGGGTGCTGTGTGTTCTCACAGGCCCAGGCTCTGGAGTGGGAAGGAGCAGCCAGGCCGAGGTGGCTCTGTTGTTGAATGTTCGAGGTGGCTCTGTTGTTGAATGTTCGAGGAGGTGGTGGCCCGGAGGGGAAGTTAGTCAAGACAGTGGTGGGGAGGAGTGCGTTTGCCTCTCTCCTGCTGCCCCAGAGCCTTTAAGCTGAACTGGCTTCAGGGTTAGGCTCAGCCTTGGTCTTCCTCAGATCGTGGACAGGGGACTGCAGAAATCGCTGGTCTTCGAGGATGACCTGCGCTTCGAGATTTTCTTCAAGAGGCGCCTGATGAACCTCATGAAGGATGTGGAGAGGGAAGATCTGGACTGGGACCTCATGTGAGTGTGGGGCCCCGGGGTGGGGCCATGCCAGAGGGCGTGGTGGGGGGGATAGGGCTCAGGGGCGCGGTCTGGAGTGGCTCGGAGCTGGAGCCTGGGGTGGGGCCAGAGCTCAAAAGGCCTGAGGGCATCCGCAGGGTAATAGCTTGGGCCAGCTCTTGGAAGTGTGGCAGAAAGAGTACTCTGTGTGTGTGCCGCGTGTGTGAGGGGTGGTCCTGAGAGCAGCCAGGACTTGGGCGTGGCCTCAGGCTGTGGGGTAGGACCTTGAGAGGATGATCTGGAAGTTTAGGGACCTGGCTGTGGGGATAGGGGTTCACAGGGGTGGGAGACTTGAGATGTGCTCTGGGGGATGCAGTGTGGCTAAGATTTGCTCAGGAAGTCTGTAGGCTGCCGAGGCTCTGGGGGTGCAGCCTGGGTGGATGTGGTCAGGACTTGCTAGCTAGCAGGAAGCTCCGAGCTGGCTGAGTGTGGGGAGTAGCAGGGAGCCTGGGTCTTAGCCCAGCCCCAGGTGTGGCCAGCATATTTCTGAAACAATTCTTTGGGATCTCATATAGGGGGAGTGGTTCCTCCTCCCTCCCTTCCTCCCTCCTGCAGCGTGCAGGGCTCTGACAGTAACTGCGCCCCTTCATTCCTGCTGTTAGCATCTCCTTGCACCTCACTCCACTGCCCACAGCCCTCTGAACCCAGGCAACTTCCCTCTCAGCCCCGCTCTTCCTCTGGCACAGCCTCAGAAAATGTCCCCGAAATTCCATTCTCCCCAGCTCCAGACCCTTCCATGGCTCCCTAGTACCCTTAGAAAAAACCTACCCTCTTCCTTGAGGGCCACAGACCCCTGTGGTCCTGCCAGTCCAGCCACATAGGCCTCCTGGTTGTGCCCCAAACACACCAAGCCTGCTCCCACCTCCGGGCCTGATGGGCTCGCTGGATCCCTGCCTTGCTGGGTTAGTGGTCTCTGGTGGGCAGAAGGAGGGTGACTGGGTCTCAACTCTGCACCCAGCTATGTGGGCCGGAAGCGGATGCAGGTGGAGCACCCCGAGAAGGCGGTGCCCCGTGTGAGGAACCTGGTGGAGGCTGACTACTCCTATTGGACACTGGCTTATGTGATCTCCCTGCAAGGCGCCCACAAACTGCTGGCTGCCCAGCCGCTCTCCAAGATGCTACCCGTTGATGAGTTCCTGCCAGTCATGTTCGACAAGCACCCAGTGTGAGAGGGCGTTGCTTCGGGCACTGGGGCTGGGGTCTCACTGTGCAGCTGTCCTGAGGGGGGTGGGCAGGAAGCTCTCACACCCCCAGGAAGGCGCTTTTTTTTCTACCCATTTATTCTGTGTTCCCTCCATTTCTGGCTCCATTTGAACCCCACCCCGTTCCTTCTCAATCTGTCCCTTCCCCTGACACTGCTGCCTCTCACTCCCCTTCCTCCAGGACCGAGTACAAGGCCCACTTCTCGCCCCGCAACCTGTTCGCTTTCTCCGTGGAGCCTCTGCTGGTGTTCCCCACACACTACACAGGGGACGATGGGTACGTGAGCGACACGGAGACCTCGGTCGTGTGGAACAACGAGCATGTCAAGACTGACTGGGACCGTGCCAAATCCCAGAAGATGAGGGAGCAGCAGGCATTGAGCCGAGAGGCCAAAAACTCGGATGTACTACAGTCCCCACTGGACAGCGCTGCCCGGGATGAGCTCTGAGGGGCAGCGGCTAGAGCGGCCTCCAGATGCTTGCTGGGGACAGCGGGCCTGCCGAGCCCTGGCTGCAGAGGACTCTCCATGCAGGGTGGTGGCCAGCCAGCTCTTGCTCAGCAGTCACATGCACACAGGCAGCATTAGTGGAGTGCCTACTGTATGCCAGGAGTAGTGTTTGGCACTGGGAGATTGGGTAGGAACAAGCCATCATTCATCTCCTGTGCGCCTGACCTTTTTTAAGCATTGACCATGTACCAGACTCGTGCGTGATAGCAGTGAATGAGGCATAACCATTTCCTCAGTGATGAGTCAGTCAGCCAGCATTTACTGACATCCCCCCAAGAATCAGGCACTAGCGATACACATTAATTTTTAAAATTAATTTAAGTATTTATTGAGTGCCTACTGAACGTTGGGCACCCTTTCAGGCTCTGGGAATAATAAACAAGACACTTTCATTTATTCAAATACATATCAGGCACCTACTATGTGCCTGGTACTTGTGACACAAAAGTAATTATTAACTCAATGCTTTTATTGAGTGCCTACTGTGTGCCAGGAGTTGAGCTTAGTGCTAGGGATGGAAATAAACATGGTGCTTTTCACTCTTTAATTGGTTTCTTCCCAATACATCTAAAGAGCACCACGTACTGTGTGCACCAGGCATTAGTGGTACAAAACAGTATAACTGTTCAGTCAGCATTTGATTACCACATGTGTGCTGGGCCACAGAGATGAACAAAAAGAGTCCTTTCATTTCTTCATGTGTTTGGCATTTATTAAGTGCCTGCTGTGTACCAGACCTTGTGGGCTCCCAGTGGGGTTAGAGAATGGTTCAGTTTGAGTCCTTATTTGTCCCCCCGTCACCTGAGCTATGTGCAGACCGCTGCCCAGGAGGGAAGGTGACTATTCTCTCACCAGGGGCTTCTGCTGGCCACATGCAGCCCCCCTGGAGGGGGTGGGGATGAGGATGGGGGCTGGGTCTCCCCTGCCTACCCCTGGTTCTGTTTGCTTGATCTCCTAGGCCTGCATCTCAGGTGTGGTCTCTGCCTGCTCAGTGGTATTCCTCTGTCCAAGCCCTCGGTGGGCTCAGCTGCACTGGGGTGCTGCCTGCAGCTTGGGCAGCGTGTTCTGCAGCCCAGGCTCAGGACTTGCTGTGCCTTCAGCCAGAAATGAATGTCAGAGCCGGCCAGCAGTGCGTTACTCTTAGGGATGGCTACTGCTCGCTGGGTCGGGTCCTGGATAACTTGCTTATTTTTTTATTAAATGTTCCTGATTGGTTTTTCACATAAATCTGTGTTTTCTTCTTTTTTTATTAACCTCACCTGAGGATATGTTTATTGACTTTTAGAGCGAGAGGAAGGAAGGGAGAGAAAAAAACATCGATGTGAGAAACATCAATGGGTTGCCTCCCATACACACCCTGACTGGGGATCAAAGCCACCACCTAGGTATGTGCCCTGACCAGGAATCAAGCCCAAAACCTTTTCAGTGTACAGGACGATGCTCCAACCAACAGACACCCAGCCAGGGCTGTGTTCTCTTGATCCAAAGCTCTGCTCACTGCCAACACACCACACCCAGTGTCCACCCCCGTTGCTGGCCAAGGTGTGGGATGGAACCGAGTGCTGGCGAGAGGTGGAGGGAGCAGCGAGAGCCCTGTGGCCCAGCCTGTCCCATGAAACATCCCCAAATAGCCCAGGGACAGATGGCCAGGCTGTCCCGTGGGGTCAGCTGCAGGACTGTTTCAGGTGACAGAATACGGAGGGAGACTTGCATGGTTTGGAGTTCTCAGAAAACATCCTAAGACGAGGATCTGGTGTCTAAGGAGTCACCACAGGAAGCCCCAGTGGGGTGGGGACATGAGACAAGGAAGGAGCTCCGTAGGGGGTGCCAACGAGCAGCTGGGCACCTGGGGACCTCGGGGCAACAACCTCCAGCAGGTGCTCAGTGGTCCCACCTCAGGAATTTGGATTTTCTGTGTCAAATATTTAAGGTTTCTCAAGATTCTTAAGCCCTTAGGGTGTATACACATATACCCAAGGCACTTACAAAGTACACAGACTACGTGTAATCCTTGTGGAAAAATTAGGACATACAACTAAACAAACTAAAAAAGCAAAATCAAGTCACACGTCCTCAGAGACGACTAACATTTGGTAAAAAACAAAAACCTAGTCTTACCCACTTGCATGGAGTATGTCTATACATGTGTTTAAAAGGACCATGTTACATAAACTGCAACCTGCTTTCTTTCCCCATGCAACACATTTTTGTTTCATAAACTTAGGATCAATTTTCTTTTAACATTTAACATAATGTGGACCTTCTAATCGAAGAAGATGTCTGCCAGTTCTTTTTGGGTTGTAACATTATTCTGTGATGAGGTGGACCACCAATTTTTGGATCATTCTGGTTGGAGAACATCACAGCCCACAGTGAACAGTATCATATTACACATCTTTGCTGCTGGCGTTTTTATTTCAGTTGGGTAAGTTGATAGCAGCTGGAATTGCTGGGTTAGTAGTAATATGCACTTTGAATTTGAGTAGAGGCCACTATAGTTCCTTCTCATATTAACTCCTCACCCTTCATCCATTGTGGATGATCTGAGTTTAGTAACCAGTCCCCTCTTATGGGACACTGGAGTCGCTTCTCGTGTGTTAACAGTCACATGTGATATTTTCCAATCTTATTTTAATCCAGTGAATCTCAGTTGGGAGTGATTTGGCCCCTCAGGGACATTGGACGATGTCCGGAGACATTCCTGGTGATCATGACCTGGGGTGGGTGCTATTGGTATTGAGTGGACAGAAGCTAGGGATGCAGCTGAGTGTGCAGCTAAGCATCCGACAGGGACAGAGCAGCCCCGTGACAAGGAATGATTGGGCCCCGAAAGTCCACTGTGCCAGGATCGAGATTCTTTGCACCCAGTACCATTCAGCCTCTTGGGGACATGAGTCTCTAGAAGGGTCTTCTTTGTAGCATGAGGTGGGGTTTTGGGGGGTTTTTTTTGCTTCAAAATGCCTCTGATTAAAACATAGCTTCTGCCCTGGTCGGTTTGGCTCAGTGGTTAGAGTGTCGGCCTGCAGTCTGGAGAGGCCCAAGTTCAGTTCCCGCTAAGGGCACGTACCTCAGTTGCAGTTTGTCCCCAGCCCTGGTTGGGTCGTGTGGGTGGCAGCCACTCGATGTGTCCCTTTCACGTCGATGTTTCTCTCTCTCTCTCTCTTTCCCACTCTATCTGAACAAAATATCGAAAAAAAAAAAAAAAAAAAAGTCCTCTAGTGAGGATTAAAAAAAAAAACACACCAAAAAACATAGATTCTCAGCCTCTGCCTCCAGATCGAAGAGGTTAGAAGTTTGTTGGTGGTGCCGGGGCATCTGAATTTCATTTTGAATGCCTCGCCCTCGCATCCAATCATCTAATTCAGATCTTTCCTCTTCTCTCGTAACCTCCAGGAGAGCCGCATGGTTCCTTTTATAATGTTCCATATAATATTGTGTTTTAATGTTATTTTAATTGAAAAGTGAGCACTGGCTGATATGGCTCAGCGGTAAGAGCATTGCCTGTGGACCAAAGAGCTTTGGGTTCGATTCTGGCCAAGGGCACGTACCTCGGTTGCGGTTCGTCCCCAGCCCGGTTGGGGCTGTATGGGTGGCAACCAATCAATGTGTCTCTCTCGCATCGATGTTTCTCTCTCTCTCCCTCCAGCTCTGTCTAAAGATTAATGTAAAAATATCCTCGGGTAAGGATAAAAAATAAAAATGAAAAAAAAGTGATTCATGTTCATGGAAAAAAACCTTCAGTTGGTCCATCTGCTCATTGTCTCAGTTTGCTATGGCTGCAATAACAAATTTCCACAAACTTGGTTACTTAAAACAACACACATTGCCCGGCTGGAGTGGCTCAGTTAAGCATCGTCCTGTGCACTGAAGGGTTGATGGTTCAGTTACCTGGGTTGCAGGTTCCATCCCTGCTCAGGGAAAGTGCAGAAGGCAGCTAATCTCTCTCTCCTCTCCCTCCCTTCCTCTCTTTTCCTCCCTCCCTCTCTCTACTCTCTTCTCTCTCTCTCAGCATGTCCTCGAGTAAAGATTAAAAAGATAAAAATAAAACAACACATTTATTCTTTTGTTATTCTGAATGCTGGAAGTCTGAAATTAGTTTCACTGAACTATAGTCAAGGTGTCAGTAGGGCTGCTGGCTCCTTGGGGAGGAACTAGGGGGAGAATCCCGTCCTGCCTCTTCCAGCTTCTGAGAATTGCTGGCATCCCTTGGCTCATGACCCCCTCCTGAAGCTCTAACCTCTTGCTTCCGTCATCACATCTACTTCTTCATCTGACCTTCTTTCATTCCCCTTGTAAGGCCCCTTGTGATTGATTACATTTAAGACCCACTCAAATAATCCAGAATAATCTACCCATCATCTCAAGATCCTTAATCTAATCCCATATGCAAAGTTCCTTTTGCCATTTAAAGTAACATACATATTTTTAAAAAATAGACACACAAATACATTAAAACAAAATAAAAGTTCATTTGTAAAAACAAGTCCTGGCTGGTTTGGCTCAGCGGTAGAACGTTGGCCCGCGGACAAATGAGTCTCAGGTTCAATTCTGGCCAAGGGCACGTACCTTGATTGTGGTTTGTCCCTGGCCCTGGTCGGGGTCATGCGGGGGGCAACCAGTCGATGTTCCCTCTCACACTGATGTTTCTCTCTCTCTCCCTTTCTCTCCCTCTCTCTCTCTCCCACTCTATCTGTTGATAAATAGAAAAATATCCTCAGATGAAGATTTAAAAAAAACAAAACAAAACCAAGCAGCGGGCCAGGTGTGGCCCAGGGGCCATAGTTTGCCAAATTCTGGTGCAAAGGAGCAGGGCCCAGGCTGGTCCTTTGGGAATGACACTGCAGAACTGGCTCACCAAGGGAACTGAGTCTCTCCACAGTCATAGAAGACAGGGCATCAGGGGATCCTTGAAACCTCCAATTTAGGGCACACTCCATATCTGTGACTCAGGAACAGTATCCATAACTGCTTTTCAATGCCCACCAACACTGGCTGCTGGCAGAATGAAGAGGAGGAAAAACCAAAATCGCACCAGTTCCTTCTTCCTTCTAAAGTTCCACTGGCGCCTCTGGCTGGTGGATCCAAATACATGCCTGGCAGCAGCTTTGCAGCCTCTGCTCCAAAAGGGGTTGGGTGGGGTTGGGCTGCTTTCTACCCACCACTTCCTTCTCGCTTATTACTGTACATTGTGGGGATGGTAAAAATGATGTGTAATTGTAGGATGCATGATCATAGCAACTATTATATATAATTGCAGGATTAGGAGCAGAGTGATTATTATGCAATGTAATACATTATGTAATGAAGTGTAATTTTATACAGATCAGAATCACATACTTGTGTTCTACCCTCCAGGAAACCGGGTGTGCATCTTGCTGACATTGCCTGGGTGATCCTGCCATGCTGGCAAGTGACACGATGACAAGGCATGACTAAATGGGGATGGGACTAGGGTAGATTAAGAGGGTGGGATGGAGAGTGGGAGGATGGGGTGAGGCTGGGGCTGAGGGTTCGGGTGAGAGTGGGGGTGGGGTGAGCATGAGGATGGTGCTCGAGTGAGGGAAAAGTGAGGAGGGGAAGTTGAAGAATTGATTAGGTCTAGGAGTTGGCATATTATGGTCCATGGACCAAATCTGGCCAGCCACCTGTATTTTTTTTTTTTTTTTAAATTGAGGTGAAATTCAGATAAAATAAAATTAGCCGTATTCAAGAGTATTATCTCATGGCATTTAGTACATTGTTCCACCATTAGCACTATCCATTTCCAGAACTTTTTAATTTTTATTTATTTATTTTAATCTTCACCCAAGGATATTTTTCTATTTATCTTCAGATAGAGTGGGAGGGAGGGAGAGAGAGAAACATCGACGCGAGAGGGACACATTGACTGGCTGCCTCCCGCATGACCCCGCAGGGCCGGGGATGAACCACAACTGAAATACGTGTCCTTGACCAGAGTTGAACCTGAGACTCATTGGTCCAAGGGCTGACGCTCTAACCACTGAGAAAACTGACCAGGACCAGAACTTTAAAAAAAAATTTTTTTTTTTTTTTCATTTTTAGAGAGAGGAAGAAGGGGAGAGAGAGAAAGAGACAATTGGTTGCCTCCTGCACACACCCCAACTGGGGATTGAACACAAAACCTAGGTATGTGCTCTTACTAGAACTGAAGCCGCAACCCTTCAGTGCACGGGATGATGCTCCAGCCAACTGAGCCGCACCAGCCAGGGCCACTTCTAGAACTTTTTAATCTTCCAAAACTGAAACTCTGTTCCCATTAAACACTAACTCCCCTTCTCCTCCTCCAGACCCTGCCACCTACCCATTCCACTTTCTGTCTCTATGAATCTGATTCTTCTAGGGACCTTATATAAGTGGAATCATTCAGTGTTTGTCCTTTTGTGTCTGGTTTATTTCACATAGCATAATGTCCTCAAGGTTCATCATGCTGTAGTAGGTGTCAGAATGTCCTCTTTAAAAAAAAAAAAAATCCTCACCTGAGGATATTTTTTCATTTATCTTCAGATGGGGTTGGGGGAGAGAGAGAAACATCGATGTGAGAGACACATCGACTGGTTGCCTCCTGCATGACCTGACCCAGGGGCAGGGCCTGAACAGCAACTGAGGTACATGCGCTTGACTGGAATCGAACTCGAGACTCTTTGGTCTGCAGGCTGATGCTCTAACTGCTGAGCCACACCAGCCAGGGCTGTCCTACCTTTTTAAGGCTGAGTAATATTTCATTGTATGGATGGACCGCATTTCGTTTATCCATTCATTCTTTAGTGGCACTCCAGTTGCTTCCATCTTTTGGCTATTACGACTAATGCAGTTATGAACATGGGTGTGCAAGTATCTTTTTGAGATTCTGCTTTCAATTCTTTCAGGTACATATACCCAGAAGTAGAATTGCTGGGTCACATCATAATTCTATTTTTAATTTTTTGTTGTTGTCAATCCTCACCTGAGGATATTTTTCCATTGATTTTTAGATAGAGTTGAAGGGAGGGAGGGAGAGAGAGAAACACTAATTGGTTGCCACCTGCACGACCCCGACTGGGGCTGGGGATTGAACCTGCAACCCAGGTATATGCCCTTGACTGGGAATCGAACCCGAGACCCTTTGGTCTGCAGGCCAACGCTCTAACCACTGAGCTAAACTTGCCAGGGCAAGATAGCTGCTATTTTTAAAAAAGTGTTATCAAGGATGTGGAGAAATCAGAACCCTTACGTACTGCGGGAGGCAACCAATTGATCTCTCTCTCACAATGATGTTTCTCTCTCCCCCTCCCCCCCACTTTATATGTAAAAAAAAAAAAAAAAAATCAATGCAAAAGTATCATTGGGTAAGGATTAAAAAAAAATAGTAGCCATCTAGCCCTGGCCGGTTTGGCTCAGCGGTTAGCGCGTCGGCCTGCTGTCCGAAGAGACCCAGGTTCAGTTCCCACTAAGGCCACGTACCTCAGTTGCAGTTTGTCCCCGGCCCTGGTTGGTTGTGCGGGTGGCAGCCACTCGATGTGTCCCTTTCACATCGATGTTTCTCTCTCTCTCTCCATCCCACTCTGAACAAAATATCGAAAAAATGTCCTCGGGTGAGGATAAAAAAAAAAAAAAAATAGTAGCTATCTTGATGGGTGTGAGGTGGAATCAACTTTTTAATTCTTAGTTTCATGCTTATTATTTTTTATTAATCACACTTATGTATCATTAAATTGTATCTCCGTGGGTGCATCTTGTGGGTATAAATATGTACAGTTTTTGAGCTTTATAAATGTGCTGTCTTGTTTTCTGATGCCCTCTGAGACTTACTTTTTTCACTCAACATCACAGCGCTAAGATTCACGCGTCATTTGTCAGAGAAGAATTTCACTCGCAGAGAATGGCGGGAGTGCACCTGTTCCTGGTTCGTAGGTGCAAGCGATTCAGGGGGTCAGAGCAAGATGGTTTATTTCTCACAGCACAACAAGCAGCATGTGCCTTGGTCTTTAAGCCCCAGGGGTGACATGATGGACCCCACATACTGAGGGACACAGGGCCAAGGGCTGAGCGTGTTTTGTAGCCAGCAGAAAGCAAGCCAGCTCCCCTTTGTCAGGGAGTCACACTGCACGGCCCACCTGACTCAATATGGAAACTGCTAGGCTTCGGGGAAAAGAAGAGGTCTACAGTCCGATACATTCACCAAGACTGTTCAGGGACACTCAGGGCCTCTGGCGGGCTGTCCCTTTGACATCATACAGAGAGCTGTTTTTATAGCTGTGTGACAGTCCCGCGTGAAAATACCGTGGCGCCGAGGCTGCTTTCAGTCTTTTTTGCCCACGTGCAAGTCTTGAGGGTGGATGTGCTGAGTTATGGGTGATCCCTGTGGTTTAGCCACTGGTTCCACTTTTAGCCCTTTTCACTTTTATGTGCACTAAAAGCATTCATGGAACCCATTCCCAATGGGGGGTCCCATAGCCTGGCTCTGGCCACTCAAATACAAAAATAGCCCAGATATTAGAAGGGGAGGCCCTGAATTACCAAGGAAATCCTGAGCTGAGTGAGACTCAGCTTCTGCTCCCTCATGGGATGGAGGCTCAAAACAAATTGAATTTAGCTGTAAAAAAATGAAGTTTTTGTTCTTTGCATTTCTGATTTTATAAAATGAGATTCTCACCTGCTACATCAAAACAAAACACAAAATCCCAGACAAACAGGAGGCTGTGGGTTGAAGTTTGGGGGTGTGTACCTGGCTTCTGTGTCCTAACTTGCCTGAGCTAAGAGCAACAGCTGCCAGACGTCCTGGATTCAAATCTTGACTCCACCGCTTTTCCTGCGCTGTGAATGGGTCAATGCTAGTTGTGGGAGTTGGTTCACAGGGGGGATGCATGTTCAACAGCATCTGCACATACTTGCTACATGAGTATTTTTGCATTTCTGGCAATGCAAACCACCACTATGCATCTGAGGCTGGGTGCTTTTTTTTTTTTTAATGTCTGCTGTTAATAAAATATTTTTACAGAGACCAAAAAATCAGAATAGTGCAAAACATCTCAACACCATGCATTCATGACCACTTTTCGTTGGCTTTAAACATTTGTTCCAAGTCACATATTTACAGAGAAATGGGAGCATCTGTGAAGGTGCTAGACCAACAAGATGGAATTAAAACAGTGTTTTGATTTCACATTTGCAATCACATGCTAAGAGAAGGTGTGTAGAGGAAGAACCTCCCTGGCAGGTTTCAGGATCTGAGGGGCGGGGTCTACCCACCTCTGCGGCTGCCCCTTGTGGCCGTGGGATGCATGGGGAACCCTAGCCTGTGACCGGTGCCTTCAGAGTCACTATGGCTGGGTGGGGTGAGGGGGTTGGGGGGGGGGCGGTCTTACTCAACACCCTCGACTGGATTTCTCTCGTTAAAAAAAAAAAAAAAAGGCAAAGAGAAAAGCAACACGTGTCAGCGAAGACAACTTTGGTCCTTGACAATTCCTAGGAAAGGATGTTCAGAGGGCAGACAGGGTTGGAATACAAACCAAGTCCCCAGCAAACTCCCTTTCCTCTGCACCCAGACAGCAGAGTTTGGGGTGACTCCAGGATGTTCCTGCTCTGTCCCATCCCTCAGTGTCCCCATCTGCAAGATGGGCAGTACAGGGGCTGGGTGTTGGGGACAAAAAGGTCCTCTGAGGTCCCAAGGATTGCTAGTTGGTATTTTTTTGCATCTCTGATGGGGGGGTATGGTGAGGTTTCAGGCTCTGGTACCTGAGTCACAGAGATTGGGGGCCATGGCCAGGTACCTCCTCATTTTAGGTAAATCCTTCTAGGTGAGACTGTAAGAGCCAGAAGAGTGGGTCACTGTTCCTTCTATGTCCCCAATTTTGACTTTTCACCCCATCTATAGATATCTCTCTGCCCCATTGGGGATGTGACCTCACTCTCCTGATTTATTTTTTTTCCCTCCTTCTCTGTGTCCTTACTCTGTATCTCTGTCCCTCTTGGAGAGGAGATTGGCTCAGTCTAAGATGTCCCTCAATGTCACACCCCTCTACCTCATCAGGGACCCACCCTACTTCATCTTTGTCTTGATCCACGTAAAACCTGGGCCAGCTCCTGGCATGAAGCGAGGTCCAATGCAACCCTGAGACCCCATCAGGGTTAAGAACCCTGGGCACCCCAGGTGTGGTGGCAAAAGCCTAGAGGTATCGTCCAAGGTTGGGCACTGCATACACTTGCTGGGTGGCCTTGGGGAAAGCCCTGCTCCTCTCTAAGCCTTGTTGTTCTAATACAGAAACTTCCTGATTTCAAACCCTTCTAGCTCCCTGGATTCCTCTCCTGTCTCTTCCATGTCCCCTCTTGTCCTCTCTTCACTCAGTGTCTTGTGACTCAACCAGTCTGGCTCAAACACCTCCTGTGTGCCCAGATCTGTGTGGGAGGGGAAGGCTGATAGGGATGGTCATGGACAGACACACATATGGATGTGTGGGCACACACAGATGCCCCCCAAGGCATAATTCAGCTAGGCATACCCTCTTTGTCATCCCTGTGCCCAGCCTGTGTGGGCCTTGAGAAACTTCAGACTCCAGTCTGGTGGAAACAGAGCCTGTCACAGACCCCAGTCCCACAGCTTCTAGGACAGAGGGTAGGGAAGTCTTGAGGGGAAGCAGTGATGATTTTCTACAGGAGGAGATATTTATGATGAGTTTTGAGGGATGAGTAAGAGTTCTCTGGGAAAAGAGGGAGGAAATTTCCAAATCACACACCCAAGCTGGTGCTGGACAACCACACACACACACACACACACACACACACACACACACACCAATCCCCCTCTCCCCCTAGAGTTTCTGGTCTCTTTCTGTTCTTTCCTGTCTGGAGAATTCTGGGAGAGGAAGAAGAGATGGCAGGTGGTGGGATTAGGAGGTGGGGGGCTAGGTCCAGGGAATCCCAATCCTCACTTCTTGTTGGCAGGATGTCAAGAGTTCTCAGAGTATCCCCCATTGGGTCCTAGTGGAAAGGGCTGAGGGCAGGGGTTTTACTTGGCAGCCAGAGGTGAGAGGGGGCAGTGGTAGCCTTGGCCCAGACCCCCATTCTTTATAAGGGTTGGGGGAGGTCCCCTGAGGGGGGTTAGCAGCAATGGGGAGCTCTTTTAGGTCATCCAATCTCAGCTCACACTTGGATGGGGCACACAGGCCAAAGGGAGAGGGAACAAGGCTGGAACTGGGACCCTCAGCAACTTTCTGCGGCTCAGTTTTGCCATCTGTCAAATGAGTGGGTAGAACTCTATGATATGCGAACTGGGCATATGAGGGATAAAGAGGAGGGGAAAAAGCCATAGGGAAATGCAGGTGCCCCAGAGTCCTTACCTGGGCTCCCAGGGTTTGAGCGCCGGAGGGCGCATGTGCTTTTGAAATTCCATCCTCCCTCTCCCCATTTATTTTTTGCACAAACATTAAAAGGGACTCCGGTCCACCGGGGCCCACCAACTACCACCCTAGTCCCTCCAGGCCCCAGACCACCCCAAGGGGCGCTCCAGGAAGCCCTGCCCCTTGCCCAGGGCCCGCCCCTCAAGGGAGCTGAAAGTCCCATACTTGGCAATTGGTCTTGGGCCCCAGGGGTTGGGGACCCGTCTTATGGCTTTTCCATGGGACAGGAGGCAGGGGACCAGAGCGGAGGGACCTGGCCTCCTCCATAAGGGGCGGGGTTCTCCCATCCTAGCTCTAAAGGCCCCATAGGCGCTGCGGGAGTTCCCTCAAGAGGGGCTGTGGCTTTTTCCTTCCCAGCGCCCTAGGGCGTGGCTTCCCGAGGGGGCGGGGCATCATTCATTCATAATTCCCCAGAGTGGGAAGCTAAGTCAAGGGCTCAGGCGCAGACCACCCTCTGCGTGGAGCCCAAAGCCTCGCCCTCAGGAATGTCTCAGCGCGCAGGCGCCACCCAGCCCTGCGCTCTGGCGCAGTGCTGCCCTCCCGCCTAGGGCGCAGGCGTGGCACCGCCCTCCTCGGCGGACCGAGTGTCGGACTTGAGCTTGACGAACTCCTTGGCTACCTCGTCGTTGCTGCGTTGTGACAGGATGCGCAGCACCGTGAGGCCAGTGTCGTCCATATGGATGCGGCGGCCGAGCGGCAGCCAGCAGGCGGCGCTCCCGCGCTGGGCCAGTTCACGCAACTGCAGCACGGCTAGCCCCACTGTACGGTCCTCACGAGCAAAGCAGTAGTCTTTGACGCACACCTGCAGCTCGTAGCACTCGGGGCCCGCTTCTGCACTCAGCGTGCTGCGGAGGGCGGGGCGTCAGGGCAGGTCCAGCTCACTGGCCAGCACCACCCTCAGTGATGGCCCCACCCTACGGCCCCTCCCGCCCACCAATCTGTGCCCCCCTCGCGCTAGGCCACACCCATACAATCCTCCCATTTTCATAACCTCCTTCTTTGGGCCCATCCACCCCCAACGAGGCCATGTCCACACCAACTGACCTCCCCACCACCAAGGAATATCCCTGCCATGTCTCTTCCTTCCATTCTGCCCTCCACCCAACAACACCCCAACAGCCTGGCCAAATCATGTCCCACCCCAGTGACCCTCCCCCCAGAGTCCCATGGCTACGCCATGTTCTGTGATATCCACACCCTTAATGGACTGAGCTGCTGTCCTCACTATCCTGCTGCTCCAGATATAGCACCTAGAAGCCCCATTACCAGGTTCCCACCTGAACCCAAATTCTCCCCTCTATTTGGCCCCTCCCCCATATTCCCCAGATCCCCAAGATGCCCTTTGCACTCAACCCTGCCCTGATGTCTGAGTTGACTACCCCTGCCCCTGGCTACATCCCTAGTGAAACTGGGCTCCTACCCCTCAGGTGACCAGCCCTAATGCTAGCTGGTCAAGAGCCCCTCCCTTGGACCATACCCACACCACTCCATCTTGTTCCCCTCTCAGGCCACACTTCTAGCCCTCAAGTACTCCAGCCCACCCCAGGAGGCATATGCTCCCCACAAGGCCCTGTTTTTGCTCCCAAGCATTGTGTCAGGTGAAATACTACTCCAAAGCCCTCAAGCCCTCCCTCTTCTAATACTACTGGTCAGTGCTGTCCTTCAGGGGCTCTCAACTCTCCCCAGCTCTGATGCACTTCTGTCCCCCAAGAACAGACCCCAATGTTTCCCTGCCCCAATGAGTTTCACATCTCAACCAAAAATCCACCCACATGGCTCCATCCCCACCCTGGGTATCCCCTCTGTATACCCTGATCAAATTTATTTATGTCCCCCAGGGTCTGTCCCTTCTAGACACCTGATACCTTGACCAAGCTCACACCTGCCCACCAGAAAACCCTATCCAGATGTGACCCCACCCTCACCCCACATGACATGCACCCCCATTTCCTGGAGCAAGCCACAGTTCTCTCCTGTCTCCCACAGCAGACTCCTCCACATAACCTGCCCCAACAGACCTGACAAGGTTCACTGCTGACTCAATGAGTCCCCATGTCCAAGCCTCCTCCCCCACCATGACCACCACGCTGTTAACCACCAGAGTCTCCAGCTCCAGAAATGGCCCTGACCAACTCACCCCTCTGCCTAGATTTCCCTTCCTCTTTACAATTCTTCATTATGATGTTATATAATACTCCATGCCATCTCCCCACCTGCCTGCCCCCCAAAGGGGTCAACTCCATCTCAGTGTCTCCTCACTGATGTCAGTCCTGCACTAAGGTGCCTCCACTCCCAGCACCCCACCTAGGACATGACCCCTCACATTACTGTACCCAGGAACCATTGGCCCATCAGACATCCACCCTGCTTAGTGGGCTGAGGTTAACCCAGAGCATAACAAACTCACAACTGGAAGTTCTCATTGTACTTGGGGGCCCAGCTGTTGTTCTTGGATTTGGTAGCAAACTTGCGTTTCTTGTCGCTGAGATGGGGCCCAATGATGTTGACCTCGATGAACGGCCGGAAAATGCCAGAAGTCTGCCATTTGAGGTCATTGGCAGCCACGACTATTGAAGGAATTGGAGATTGGTCAGGTTCTATCAGTATGAGGATATGGTTTTCAAAGCCTGTCTCAAAGACTACATTTCCAGCATGCTTCTGTGGCAAAGTGTAGCCATGAGACTAAGTTCTGGCCAATGAGATGTGAGCAGAAGTGATGGGTACAATTTTCTGGTTGTGGCTTAAAAGGGAAAATTCCACCCTGGCTGGTTGCTCAGTGGTTAGAGCATCGGCCCGTGGACCAGAGAGTTCTGGGTTTGATTCCCACAAAGGGCACACACCTTGGTTGCAGTTCGTCCCTAACCCCAACAGGGATTGTGTGGGTAGCAACCAGTCGATGTCTCTCTCACATCAATGTTTCTCTCTCTCTCTTCCTCCCTCTCTCCCTCCCACTCTATCTGAAGATAAATGCAAAAATGTCCTCAGGTGAGGATTAAAAAAAAAAAAGGGAAAATTCCCTCAACTTCTCTTTCCTCTAGCTGATGGCTGGGATACTGATGGGGGCTGAGTTCTTTGTGGCCCTATAGAAGAGGAAAACATATTAGGGATGAAAGTGCAACAAAAGATTGCAAGGGTCTGGATCTCCAACACTGTGATGCCTCAGAGTCACCTCAGAGAAAAATGTGTTCTATCTTGTTTAAGCCAATGTTATTCCAGGCCTTGGATAAAACAGCCTGATCTGTGTTCTAATTCAACAAAATAAAAGGCAACAAAAGGATAGTGGGGCCGAGAGATGGAGAAAATGGAACTGAGTCCTGTAACACTGTTTGCACCCCTGGATTCAGCCATGCCTGAAGGTGGTATATTTATGAAATTTTCAGTTTATGAATAGTGTTTTCTTCTCCCCCCCCCTTTATTGATTTCAGAGAGAGAGGAAGAGAGAGAGAGAGAAACATCAATGAGAGAGAACACTGACTGACTGCCTCCTGCATGCCCCCCACTGGGGATCGGGCCCACAACATGGGTATGTGTCCTAACCAGGAATCAAACTGGTAACCTCTTGGTGCATGAGTCAACACTCAAGCACTGAGCCACGCTGGCTGGACAAAAAACTGTCTCCTCTTCTTCTTCTTCTTCTTCTTCTTCTTCTTCTTCTTCTTCTTCTTCTTCTGCTTCTTCTTCTTCTGCTTCTTCTTCTTCATTTATTTATTTTTATCCTCACCTGAGGACATTTTTCCATTTTTTTGTTCAGATAGAGTGGGAGGGAGAGAGAGGAAGAGAGAGTGAGAGAGAAACATCGACGTGAAAGGGACACATCGAGTGGCTGCCACCCACACGACCAACCAGGGCCGGGGACAAACTGCAACCAAGGTACGTGCCCTTAGCGGGAACCGAACCCGGGTCTCTCTGGACTGCAGGCCAATGCTCTAACTGCTGAGCCAAACTGGCCAGGACCTTATTCTTACTCTTTTTTTTATTCCTCACCTGAGGATATTTATCCATTTATCATTAGATAGAGTGAAAGAGACAGAGAGAAACATTGACGTGACAGAACCACATCGACTGGTTGCCAGCTGCACAACCTGACCAGGGCCGGGGACAAACTGCAACCGAGATACATGCCCTTGGCTGGAATAGAACCCCTGACTCATTGGTCCGTGGGCTGATGCTCTAACAGCTGAGCCAAACTGGCCAGGGCAAAAACTGTTTTCTTCTTGAATTTTTTTTTTTTTTGGTATGTGCCCCCAGCAGGAACCGAACCTGGGACTCTCTGGTCCGCAGGCCGATGCTCCAACTGCTGAGCCAAACCGGCCAGGGCAACTGTTTTCTTCTTAATGAAAAAATTTCTTGCTTAAGCCAAGAGTTTGGTTTCTGATTTAGAACTTAGTACATCTTGGCTGAGGCACTCCCCTTCCCACCTCAGGACGTTTACCTTTAACTGTGACCTTGTGTTCACCAGTTCCTGGATGAGTGAATAGCTCCACGTGGACAGAGACTTCACCCACAGGGTCTTCCACATTGGAGCCTGGGTGGGGCAGGGGAGAAAGCTTGGTGTCAGCTCCATTCCTTCCCATCCATCAGAAGGGACCTGGATCCCACCCACAATGTGCTGGCAGCACCAGGTCAACAGCCCTGACAGGGAGGCACTGAGGGTTGGCTGGGGTGATAGCTACTCTTGGGGAGGCTAAGAATCCACAGGGCTCTGGACTTTCACTGCCTTGCTCTGTGATCTCAGGTAGATCTCTTAACTTCTCTGAGCCTAATGTGTCTGTCCCCCACTTTTTGCTTTTGACTAACCACCACAAGGTAAAAAACTCAGTCTTTATCTCATGCACCATAGCAGCATAAGCTGCTAGTCTAGCTTCCTGTGCCTCAGTTTCTCTTCTTGCCTGAAACAATGCCACACTCTCTAAGTTCTCATCCTACACACTAGTCACTCCTCACCATCTTTTAGCACTTCCTCCTTTTCTGTCAATCCTTAAACTGTTGGGGGCACCTTATACCTCAGTCCTTAACCCCCTTTTTTGTCATCACTTCCTCCCTAAATACTGGTACATTAGAAGAGCCCACCAGCTTTACCTTCAAAATACATCCAGAATCTCACCCACCTCTCTGACCTCCATCCTGACCCAGCCCCCATCATCCCACTCCTGGACTATTGCAGTAGACTTCTCCCTGTCTCACTGAATCTTCCTCTGAGCTTCTCTCAATACACCAGCCAGAGAAGCCCTATTAAGTCACATCACATCTCTCTCCTTTGCTCAAAACCCTCCCATCTCACTCTGAAGTAAGCAAGTCCTTTTTGTAACCTGCAATGTCCTTCCTGATGTGTCTTGCTATTACCTCTCTTGCCTCCCTCCCTCCACTCTCATCCCTGCTAACTCTGCTCCAGCCACATGAACTGCCTCTTTTATTTTTTTTTATCCTCACCCGAGGACATTTCTTGCATTTATCTTCAGATAGAAAGAGAGGGAGAGAGGGAGGAAGAGAGAGAGAGAGAAACATCGATGTGAAAGAGACACAACCGGGGCTGGGGACAAACTGCAACTGAGGTACGTGCCCTTAGTGGGAACCGAACCCAGGACTCTCTTCTCCGTGGGCTGACGCTCTAACTGCTGAGCCAAATTGGCCAGGGCTGCCTATTTTATTTTCCCTGCCCCCACACCATTCCTCTTCTAATAGAAAATCCCGTTTCCATTTAGAAATGCTCCCACCCTCACCTCAGACCCTGTGGCTCCACCTCACACTTCAGGTATGGCTAAATGAACCACAGCTACCCAATCAGAGCATTCCCTGCCCATGGCTGCAATAATTGGCTAAGGAAATGTCATGTGACTCATGCTGGGCCAGTAGGAGTTGGCCCTGGGACTTTGGCAGTAGCTGTTAGGAAAGAGTCTCTCTCTCTGGTGCTAAGCTGGCAAGGCTGTCTCTGCCCAATGAGGGGAGAGGCCACCCTACAGAGGTCTCAGCAGAGACCAATGACCAGTGGCATTGTCAAAGACTCTGTATCCAGCTATTCCTGTTGCCAACCCAACCCCTAATCTTTTAGTTCTAGAGCCAACAAATTCCCTTGTCTACCTGAGTCAGGGTGAGGTGCACTTTTGTTTCTGGCTAGCACAAGCATCCTGATTGGTTTTGATGAGGATCGTTGAAGGGCAGTTTAAATCTTCTGTCCCGTCCCTACCTCTTTGATTCTGGGAAGGGCATCCTGTGGGGCATGGGGACCTGTGACTGCCAGCACGCCCACCAGGCCCTCCCCAGCCCCCTAGGAAGCTCTCCACACCTGGTGCACCCCATGCATGGAGGAGGTACAGGAGGAAAGTTGGGAGTGGGGGTGGGGAAGGAGAAGGGAAATCAGTCCAAGGTTGATCCAGGTCACTTGCACAGGGTGGGAAGATAATGAGGCTCAGGGGACATAGAAGCCTGCTGACCCCCAGCACCCCAGTACTGGGGCGTGCACCCCCCATCTTCACTGCTACCCCAGGCCACTTTCCTTATCATCTCAGGCTCTTGCCCCCTCCCCTCCACCAGTCACATGCTCAGCCTCACCTCCCCACACCACCCCAGGCTGATGCTTCATTGCAAGCTCAATCCCGGCCAGACTGAGGGTGCCAGGGGAGTTTGGACAGTGGTGGGAGGGGGGAGGGGTCAGACCAAGGCCAAAGCTAGTAAGAAGGGGGAGGGGGGCAATTCTGGACGCCCCCATCCCGTGGTTTGCTGGCTCCAAGAGGAAGGGTCTTTCCTGGGCCTCTCTGTACAGCTTCTCCTAACACCTCCCCCTCCCCCAAGTCCTGGGCTTCCCTGCAGGGTAGGGTTCCTTGGGCAAGTGGCTTCTCCTTTGAGACTCATTTATGGAATGATGAGCCCTCCTTGTGTGGCGATTGGAAGGAATCTTTGTAACAATCCTTGAGAAGTGTTTGGCACAAGGGCTGGCTCATAGTTAGAGCCTGAAAGAAAGTTAGTTTTCTATGCTAAGAAAAGTGATATCAAGTATAATCATAATAACAACAATAAAAATTGCTACAAGCTATTAAGTGTCAGAAACTGCTCTAAATTTAATTCATCGCATCCTATGAATTAAAGTCCTTGACTGTCTCCAGTTTAGAGATGAGAAAACTGAGGCTCAGAGGGGCGACCCTTGCCCTAGGTGCCCAGTCATGCAGTGGCAGAGCTGGATCTGGCTTAAGAGATGCACTTAAGGAGAAACGGATGCCAACTAGAATCACTTCTCCTTCCCCACGTGGAACCAGCAAGCCGTCCTTCCCCCTTGTCCACCTTGGCCCCCTGCAACTGTCCAGCCCGGACGTGGCCCAGGACATGAAGGCAGAAGGACCGGCCTTTTACTAGCCGGGGCTGGGAGGGGCGCAGGCACCAGGCACCGGCACCAGACGCGGGGTTGGGGGTGGGGTGGCGGGGCAGCAGAGGCACATACCCTTCTCAGGATAAATGTCTTCGCTAAGAGTAAACCTAGTCCCTTTTCCACCATGGACTAATCGCGCGGGAGGGGGGAGAAAAGAGGGAAGGGGTGACGGAGACGAGCAATCCAGGGGTGAGGATGGAGGGCGAGTGTGCGTTGGGGGAGCAGGGAAGGCGCGGAGGGTCAGCGAGTGAGAGGGAGGAGAGAAGAGAGAGAGAAACGTCAGCCGCAGGTGGACAGACAGACATCCTCCTACTCCGTGGGACACCAGGGACACTAATAGCAGCAGTGTGGTCTGGGCACGAAGCTGAGCGCAGAGGACTGACGTCCAGGGAGGTCCCTGGGCTGATGGGTGGGGAAAGGGGCCCCTGGTGGCCCCTGGCTTTGCTCCCCCGCCTCAGCCTCCCCCTCCATTTCCGGAATTCAGCCTGGGCTAGCCGCCAAACTTCTCTCCCTTGTTTGCACTCCGAGCCAATTTTGAAAGGGGCAGGGTCCGGAGTGGGAGGCTGGGGGGTAATTAGGACCTTGGATTCCTGTCCCCCAACCCCAGCTGTGGTGTGTTAGCTCAGAGAGGGACTGGCAAGACTACAAAAAATTTGAGAAATGGAACTTTCACTCCCCACACCCTCTCCAGATTGGGGTCCCGCCCATCCCTAGGCCTGTCAATCATTTTCTAGCCCCAGATCTTACAGAAGTCCCTCCCCAGGGCCCTTCAACTCTCGCTCTAGAGGTCCCGCCCCTGGAGCTGCTAATGACTTATTGGCCACGTGACATTATAAGTTCCGCCCACGCCAGAGCTGTCAATCACTCCTTGGTTCCCGCCGTCACAGAGGTTCCTCCCCGAAAGCTGTCAACCAAGCCGTCAGGTCACGCTTCTAAAATGTGTCAATCACCTTGGTCCTCGCGATCAAGGAAGTCCCTCCCCAGAGCTTTCAATCACCTCCTGGCCCTATGGCCGTCATCGATTTTCCCAGACGTCAATCATCTCCTGGCCCGCTGACATCAAAGATCCCACCCCCACCAGCTGTAAATCACTCATTGGCCCAGGACATCAAGCAGTTTACAAGCGCAAGGATATGTTAATTCACCCTTGATGTCACAGGAGATGAGCCAATGGCAGCTGGTGGCTGGGCTGGGCTGGGCTGCCCCTGTGGGCGGGTGTTCTCCTGGAGCTACCCTGCTGCTCCTTACCCTGTGCAGCCTGCGTCTGCACGAAGGTCTTAATGAGCAGGTCCGTAGCCTGCGTGTAGAGGGACAGGGCGTAGCGCAGGGACTGCAGGTCCGGGCTCTTCTCCAAGAAGGTCTTCTTGAGGCCCACACCGCCAGCGTGGAAGTATTGCTGTGGGCACAGGGTGGGGGAGGTGAGACCAGAGGCACCCCAAATGTCTCATCATGATAGGCTCCCACACCCTGTCCCCCATCCCTCTGCCCTGTGCAATGATACACTGGATGAACTGGGGGTCTCCAAAACACCCAAGTCTGGTGCTACTACTCCCCTACCTCCACTCCTGCCACAACCCCGCCAGTGGGCTCCTTGAGGATAACACTCAGGCCTCCAGCCCCTCCTGTTGTGGCTCTAACCCTTCAACATCCCTGCCTTCCAGAAAATGCCTGCCTCAGGGCCTTTGCACATACTATGCTCATTGGTGGCGAGGCCCTCTCTGCCCCCACCCTGGTCCTTGATCTTATGTGGCTCCTTGTCTTTCTTTCTTTGTTAATCCTCACCGGAGGATTTCCACTGATATTTAGAGAGAGTGGAAGGGATGGGGAAAGGGGAGTGAATGAGAGAGTGAGAGGAAAGAGATAGAGAAACATCGATGTGAGAGAGACACATCAATTGGTTGCCTACACAGGCAGCAGGCATGCACCCCGACCAGGGTTGGGGATGGAACTTGCAACCCATGCCCTTGGATTCGAACCTGGGCATGGAACCTGTGACTCTCCGGTGTGCAGGCTGATGCTCTACTGAGCCACCCTAGTCAGGGCTCCTTGTCTTTCTTTGATTAATGTTTCAAGCAGCCTTCCTTGACTGCCCCTCTTTAATATGTTGCCAACTCCATTTCAGCAAAACTTTTTTTTAAAATCCTCACCGGAGGACACTTTTCAATTGATTTTCAGATAGAGTCGGAGAGAGGGAAAGAGAAGGAGAGAGAAGGAGAAACATCGATGTGTCTCTGTCACATTGACTGGTTGCCAACCACAAAACTCCAACCGGGGCCAGGGACAAACTGCAACTGAGGTACACGCCCTCAGTGGAACCAAACCCAGAACTCTCTGGTCCACAGGGCCAACGTTCTAACTGCTGAGCCAAACCAGCCAGGGAGACCACAGTCCTGTTCATGACTCCATGTTCTTGCCTGGGCTGGGCCCCTGCCTAGAATGCTATTTTGCTTTGTCTTGTGAACTCCTATGCATTCCTCAAAACCCACCTCCCACGTATTTTCTTCTAGAAAGTCCTTGTTTGCTCCCTCTCTGGGCTAACCCAACTCCCATCTTCCACAGGACTGGAGATGTCTGTCCATGATATCTCCAACTGCACTCCCCCCCCACCCCCCGCCCCGTCACCAGCCTGGGGCTCCTCAGGGCCTTGCCAGAGGGTCATCAGGGAGTGTTTATAAACTGAATGAATCAAGGTGGGTTTGAACCTAGGTCCATGTCTACAACAGCCACACCCTCTGTCTGTCCCACCTGAGATGGGTGGGGAGGGGGCCTCTCACCTTGATGGTGTCCAGGGCCAGTTCAACAACTGCACACTGCTTTGGGGTCAAGCTCTTGGCTTCCTCTCGTACCATGTGATCCTGGATGAATAGAGAGAGGGACCATGTGGGTAGAACAGGCTAATCATTAGGAATTTG
Organism: Molossus molossus; assembly: GCF_014108415.1. NCBI lineage: Eukaryota > Metazoa > Chordata > Mammalia > Chiroptera > Molossidae > Molossus > Molossus molossus. Next base: position 67,325,389 of record NW_023425377.1, on the reverse strand, counting down.
CCTATCTATGGTACTAATCCCTATAAAACTGTGAGGAGTTAGATAGTGGGTCTGCTTTTTCATCATTGTGACCTGGGCATCCAGTATGTGACTGGCACATAGAAGATGCTCAATAAATATTTGTTGAATAAATGATTTGTACCCTTGATCAAGCTGTATTTTCCCAACACACTAGAGCAAGTAAATTGTGCATAAACCAGTCTGAGCAGGGTTCCTGTCCCTTGAACCTGCAAAGCATGTCACTATTCTGGGACTTCTCCCAAAGATTTCCCTCAACCTTGATCTCCTACCCCCACCCCTGGCCTCACCTTGAGTTTAGACAGTTGACCCAGCTCCTTGGCTGCATTGAAGATCATCTGGGTTCCCTGTAGGTAAAACAGACACAGCCAAGTAAGGGTGGGCGTCCTCCAGCCCAGTCCCCAAGTTCCCTCTGACACCCTAGCCCTGGATGTCTTCTTGGTTCTTGTCCAAAGGCTCTGGGCAGGGCAATGGTTGTGTCCCAGAGACAGAGGTCTGGAGCCCCCCCAGGAAATGCTGAGGAGGAGGTGTGACTTTGTCTCCAGAAAACCCAGTCCTGTGGGGATGCTGTCTACCTTCCCACCTCCACCATGACCCAAGGTTGGTGGGACAGAAAAGAGAGAGAGAGAGCAGGCTGTGAGGGGCAGTGTGTGTGGGAGGCCCCAGATGGTGTTTATGGGTGTGGGTGGGCCTTGCCAGCCCAAAGTCAGGGGGCCTTGAGGAAACTGTGGGATGGGCTCTCACTCCCTGCAGGACCATTTCCTCTGTGGGAGGAGTGTCCCAGTAATCTGGGGGACTGTTAGTCTGACCTTTCAAAGGAAGAATCCTCTCAATACACATCTCAATATACCCCTCCCCCTGTCCCCAAACAGACAAACAAGCAAGATGGTGTCCTGGTTATAGTTTCAACAAGCTGGGTGGGCCTGGGTTCAAATTCCAGATCTGCTGTGTGGCCCTGGGAAAGTCACTTAACCTCTCTGAGCTTCAATTTTGCCATCTAGATGAGGAAAATCATACCCACTTCAAGGTTTAGCTGGGACTAAGTGGTTCTTTGCTCAATATTTACTATTATTAGCACTTGGTTTCAAGGTCATTGGCAGTACTGGGGGAGCCCGGGTTCAAGTCTGGTAGTCCCATGTCCTGCCTCCTCTATCACTGTGCTGAATGATCTAAGGTGTGTCTTAAACACTTTCTGGGCCTCAGTTTCCTCCCCTGGCTGAGAGGAGCACCCCCTTGGGGGATGGCGTGGGGCTGAGTATCAGTGTAATAAGGAGCCCTGCATTATTGGTTCCCGAGGAGGTCTAGAGGTCCCAGGTGGGGCTGGGCAGGGAGGGAGCCATTTATAGCTGGGAGATTTGGAATTATATGGACATTCTACCAGCTGACCCGTGGAAGACTAGTGTTATCATCATCCTGGCTGTCCCTACTCTTCGTTTTCCTGGTCTGCGATTCCCCGAGGCTGTAATGAGGCACAGTTACTCAGGAGCCCAGCTGTTTGGGCTCAGTTTCCCTTGACACCCCCTCATGCCTGTCTGCTGCCCTCCCCATGCCCGCCACCCCTCACAAGCAAGCCAGACAGACAGAGGAAGAAAAGACCAACAGACAGGTTCACAGAACGCCCCTGGATAGCACGGACCACAATGGTGGAAGGAGGCACGGGGTGGGTAGGGGTGGGGGGGGAGCCAGACAGACAGTGAGAGGTCGGTCTTACGTCTGAGTGGCTTGGCAGTTTCACCCTGCCCTGTGAAGAGAATCAGGCGGAGGTCAGAGTTCAGGTGTTAGCTGGGAGGATAGTCAGTGGGACTTCCCTGCCCTCTTAAAGCACAGTTCCTCCCCCCAGCCCATGAGCTCCCTCCCAGGTCCTGGATCTAATGCTGAGCCCCCACCCCAGCAAGGCACTTTCCCTTGTCCCCCTGTGGGGGGTTGGGGCCAGGCTCTTAGACTGCCATGCCAAGAGCCTAGAACTAGCCCATCGCCTTGGGACAGATGCCCCATCCCATATTCAGCCTGCCCCAGAGTGGGGTACCTTAAGGAGGGGGAGAAAAGAGACTGGTCTATTGTCCCCCAACTCCCAAGACCTTACCCTGATAGGTCTGATTGTAAAAGAAACATGCTAACAGGTATCACAAGTTTACTCAACAGACCGAGACACACCCAGGCACATTCATGAGTGTGCAGAAAGTTTATGCACACCCACATCCAGATTGACATACAGAAACACACACACCAGTAGAACTTACGCTAAAATATACAAGCGCACGCCTAAATACTTGCACATGTGTGCACAATCACACACATAAACCTACACATTCTCCCCTCCACATGAATGCACATACATATGTACAGTGCCTGGCACATTGGCTGGATGAGTGAGCGGGAAAGTCCATAAAGTGGAGACCACTTGTGTGCACACAGTTATGACAGGTCCCGCATGAGTGCACAGTTCTCATGTGTTGCCACAGCTCCCAACTCTTTACAATAAACAACCATTAGAACAAAAAAATCCACATAAAAAACAACACATCTCAGTCCAGGGCAGTAATTTAGTTTCTGGGCCCTTCCTGAAGCCACAGAACTTCAGCTGAGCGCAGAGCTGGGATAAGCCCTTTGGGTGTTGGTGTGAAAGGGCGGTAACTGTATGTGCACACATTAGCTCACACATGCACACACATTATGAGACATGTCTCTGGGTAATCACTTTATCTCTGAATTCTGGTTTTGCAGGACTTGGTTAGGACCCCCACCTCCTCTATCCATGACCACCAGCTGACCTTCCTGCCCATGCACATGGACACACACATGCACACACATGCCCAGACATCAGAATTCAGGACCTCAGCACCAGTGAGGCCCTCATTACCTTTTCTAATCCCTTGCCATGCTTTCTCAAGAGGGTGCCCTGCAGAGACAATGTCACAGGGTGATCAACCTGGCAAACCATGTGGGGTGGGAACTGGGGGTGATCACACATGTACTTATGGGGGAAGGGTGTAAGGGCCATCTGCACTGCACAGGAGGCTGGTGACTAGATTGCAAGAGAATGTGTGTGTGTGTGTGTGTGTGTGTGTGTGCGCACGCGCACGTGTGTCTTAATGACCAATTCTTAAAATGTATCTGAAAAGAAAGAGAGGAGAAATAGAAATGTAGAGCCAGAGAGAAAGGAGAAAAGATGCTGCCAAACTATAATCCATTTACATTTATTGTACATATGAAGCTCTTGATTCTTGGGTCAACAGGAAAGCAAAACTCTCCATATTCTGACAGACCTGAATTTGAATCCTGACTCTGTCATCTATTTACTATGTGACCTTGAGTAAGTTATTCCTCCTGAGTTTCAGCTTTCCTCATCTGCAAAATGAGAATAATAATAATATCCACCTTGCTCAAAATGTTGTCATGAAGGCGAGCTGTAACTGCAGCTAAGAAGTCTAGCATACAGAGAATTATCAATAGACATAAGCTCCTTTAGCTCCCCGCCCACACATGCATTGTCTGTGGTTGGGTATGCTGCCGCCAGGTGGTTACAGCCAAACACACACTGAAGCAGCTGAGAAATAAGATGAGCTCTTGTTAACTTTGGACAAGATTAAATATTGTAACAACTTTGTCTTTCTCACAAAGGGTGGGAATCTAAAGTGGTTTTACTGATTTCTGCCCTCAAATGTGTCTAAATACTACCACATACCAAAACAACAATATTAGCTCTAATAGTGAGCACTGCCTCCGCTAGTCATGGAGATGAGCTCTTCAATGCACTATCCCATTTGGTTCTGACAACAACACTCAGACAGTTGCTACAATTAACTCCTTTTTCCAGACAAAGAAACAGAGGTTGGGAGGTAAAGTGACTTTTCAAGGTCAGAGAGAGAGAGAGAGAGAGAGAGAGAAGTTGGACTGGGATTTTATACCAAGTCTGCCCGACACCAAAGTCACAATGCCATCTCCTACCTGGATGCTTGGGTATGTGTCTGGGATTCGTGTATGTCTGTATGTATAGCGGGAGTGAGATGTATAGAAGTGGTGGAGGCCCTGGCCAGTTTGGCTCAGCGGTTAGAGCGTCAGCCTGTGGTCCGGAGAAGTGGTGGAGGGTCTGCGCTAAGCTGAGTAGGGTCCCAGGTGGTGAGCCCAAAGGGGAGGTCAGAGGGGCTGTATTGACTTTGAACCTCCTAGCTTCTAGGACAGCGGTTCTTAACCTGTGGATCGCGACCACTTTGGGAGTCAAATGACCCTTTCACAGAGGTCGCCTAAGACATAACAGTAGCAAAATTACAGCTATGAAGTAGCAACAAAAATAATTTTATGGTTAGGGGTACCACAACATGAGGAACTATATTAAAGGGTCACGGCATTAGGAAGGTTGAGAACCACTGTTCTAGAAAATACCCAAATATCTGATCATGTAAGGGGTGGGGATTGCAACTAAAGGACTAGGGCAGACATAAAGGTGCTAGGCCTAGGGTTTGGGGAACCTGGAGGCACTCCCTCCATACTTATAATGAAGTGGGGTAGTGGGAGTGGCCTCCCTCCCTCCAGGCCCCGCCCCCTCCCCATGCCCCATCCCACACAGACACAGGCACATCTAGGCAGGAGGTGGGGCAGTGGGGGGGGCAGTGGGTGAGCAGGGGCACTGGGTGGGAGGCTGCAGCCACGCGATGGGCCGAGTCCAGACACAGAGCGGACGGACAGACAGACGGACAGAAGGGCCTCTACTTACGATCATCTGTCAGCCATGATGGGGGCCAGATGGTAGGGAGGGGGGAATAAGTCACCATGAGTCTCCAGGAAGGTCAGGGAGAGGGTGGAGAGGGCACCAAGGGGCAAACCCGGTGCCCCAGCCCAGCCTGGAGGAGACGGGGCCGGCTGCGATAGGTCTGAGCCTCCTACATCATCATTGCCTCTTGGGGGGAACCCCGCCACCCTCCCTGAACTATCCATGGTCACCAGGAGTGCCCTCCCACTCTGTGTTGAGCCATCAACCCATGTACCAAGCCTGTCCAGGCCCCCAATGCCTCCCCAGGGGGACCCACACCCATCTACACCCCTCCACAGATGTCATGGTACTCCCACTCCCACGAGGCACCTGATCCCTGGGGATCACTGTCTCTGGGCTGTTCCCAAAAGGGTCCCAGAGGTACAGTCCTTGTCGCTGAATGACTGTAGACTTCTGCCCAACCTGTGGGAGCCCTCTGTTCTGTTCCTCTTTGATCTTTGAAGTCCATGGTATCTCCCATCCTTGTCTTTTGATTGATCCCCCCTCCAAGGGCCTCTGATAAGCCCACTGACCCTTATGACTTCTGTGCTTCATGGGTGGCCTTGAGCTCCAAGGTGACCTGTTTTCTGGATGATCTCTGACCTTTGAATGACCTTTTGCCTCACATGACCTCTCAGCTCCTTAAATGTCATTTGACTCTACTTGATCTTTTTGACCTTTGAATAATTGACCCCTAAATAACCTCTTTGACCCATGTGCAACATCTCTATCTTTGGAGTCATTGACCTCTGGTGGCTTCTATGATCTTTGTGCCTAGATGATCTTTGAATCCCAATGCCTTTGGCACCAAGCTCTCTGGGCTCCCCCAGAGGAGATGGCCCATGGCCCAGGCATCCCCTCTGACCCCTGAGGGCCTCACCGTCTGGTCAGTGAGGGGTGGCAGGACGATAGTCTTCTCCATGGTGTTCATGACCAGCTTCCACAGCTCCTTCAGTACCCTCTTCAGCACCGTCTTCTCACAGATTTTGGCAAAGAGAGTCAGGCTGGGGGTGAGGGGCAGATCTGAGAGAGGGCCCAGCTGGCCCTGACCTATGGAACCAGGCCCTTCCTCTCAACATATGGGCAAGATGGGAAAGCATTCCCTGGACACGCAAGAAAGCACAGAGCCTATACAGGAGCTTGGGTGGTCTGATGGAGCTACAATGTGTGCTACATGGGGAGAGCAAATGGTGGTTGGACAGCTCAGCAGGGGCCAGGCAGGAAGGGCCTCAAATTCTGGGAGGAAGGCCTGGGCCCTAGCATGAGGGCAGTGGAGAGCCATGGAGTATGCAAAAGAGAGAGAGACAAGAGAGACAAAGATGTTATTGTTTGAAAAAACAGAGTAGGGATAAACTGGATTAGAAGGCTGCATGATGACCAGGGACAGTAAGGTGGCTGGGGCTATGCTCAAGAGGAAGGAGAGGGGAATGATAGGAAGAAGGCAGACTTAAAAAGGAGTCCATCACCACCAAACCATTATTATATGAAATACTGAAGGGTCTTCTCGAAGAAAAAGAAAAAATATGAACAACAACAACAAAAAATGACCGTGAATACATATCTATCGACAATTGAATCTACAAACAAAATGAACAGGCAGAACAGAAGCATTCTCATAGATACAGAGAACGTTTTGTTGGTTGCCAGATGGGAGGGGGGTTGGGGGAATGGGTGAAGGGATTAAGAAGTACAAATTGGTTGCTAGACCTCAAAGGGAAGAGGGTGGGGGGTGGGAAGAGATAAACCAAAGAACTTCTATGCATATATGCATAACCAATGGACACAGACAATAGTGTGGAGAAAGGCAAGAGGGGGGCAGGAGCGGGGAGGAGGGGGTCAATAGGGGAAAAATGAGGAACATCTGTAATACATTCAACAATAAAGATAAATTTTTAAAAGTAGTAAAAAAAAAAAAAAAGAAGGCAGACTTAAGAGTGAAAACAACAAAGAATTTGTGATTGGATATTTGAGCCTTGAAGGAGAGGGCAATTTATCATTTAGCCAGCAACTGACCCTCATCCACCAAACCATCTCTCCCCCAACTTTCTTTAATACCCCTTCCACTTCTTTTTCCTTCCTTTCTTCCTCTCTCCCTCCCTCTCGTCCTTCCTTTCATATATCCAACTATCCATCATCCATTTTTTTCTTCTTCTCTCTCTCCCGTCCTTCTTTCCATTCATCTTCCCATCTACACTTCTACCCATTTTTCTTTATTTTTCATCCATTCATTCAAATACTTACCCAACTATCCATCCATTCATCATCCATACATCCATCCATCTACCCATTTGTCCATCTATCCATTCTTTCATTCATCTATTCTCCTTCTAGCCTTCTAGTGAATTTTAGAGAGAGTGAAAGGGAGGGGGAAGGGAGTGAGAGAGATACATTAATTGGTTGCCTCCCCAACGCACCTCGATCAGAGTCAGGGATCAAACCTGCAACCCAGGTACATGCCCTTGACTGGAATTGAACCTGTGACCTTTTGGTCTGTGGGCCAACACTCTAACCACTGAGCCAAACCGACTAGGGCTAGCATTTATCTTTTAATTTACCCATCTATCCACCTGCCCAACACTTATATCATCTATCCATCCAACCATCATCCATTTATTCACACAAATATTTACTCACCAGCCCCTCCAATCACTGACTCACTCATTTTTCCACCCCTTCATTGCCTCTACTTACACACCTATTCAAACCATTCAACCACCACCCAGCGAGCATGCCCAGTTGTTCTCTCCAGGCCAGCCCTTGGTCTCCAAGGCCTCACCCATCGCTCCTCCCTCACTGGCCCAGTCCACCTGGCATGGCTCACTTGCTGTCCAGCAGGTCCATGATGGGCTGCAGCACGTTGTCAGCATCCTGGGCCACACTGCTGCAGGCACTGGCTGGCACATTGCCAGTGCCTTTCACCTGGCTAAGGATGTCACCCATCTGTTTGACACATTCCTCAATGTGAGGCTGGAAGCTAGAGGCATAAAAGGGAGAAGCTCAGACCAGACTCCTGTCCTCTGGAGGAAGGACAGAATGAGGTCATAAATGCTGCTCTGTGGACCCTGTACTTTTATTTTCGGGGAGCCATGGCATATAACTGAGGAAGTGTATTAATAATAGCAGAATCAGGCACCAGGCTAGGACATTCACCTGTGTTATTCATTTCATCATACAGTCCTACTCAGGTATTATTGTTATCATCATCCCCACTTTAGAGATGAATAAACTAAGGCTCAGAGAAGTTAAATGACTAGTAAGCAGTAAAGCCATGATTGAACTCAACCTCATCTAACTCCATGCCTGAGGTCATCCCCACTATATCTGCTGAGTCTCTGAATGCTTAAGGCTCAGAGGTCTGGGGGCTCTGAGCCCTCCCCTGGCTCTCAGCCCTAGAAGTACCCCTACCTGGTAGCAAACACCCGGCTGAGTTCATCCAAGACATTGTTGAGTTTCACCTGGAGCTCTTTCAAGATGTCACTGGCCTCAGCATCCAGCTGAGGAAGAGGAAGGGAAATTCACCAGGTCAGGTTTATAGAACATCCACATGTGTGGGGTATTTTCCCACTCAACCCGAAGAAAGGAACCTTAAGGGGCTGGAGAGGAAACTGAGACACAGGCAGTGAAGCTATTTGCTTGGGTTTGAGGGAGTGGCTGAGCTCGAATTCATCAGGTATGAGCTCTGGGACGTACAGGGATGGGGGATGTCACCCTGCCTGGTCCCACCTCACCTCCTTTCCTCCCATGGCTTCAAACATCTTCTCTAGCTGAACTCGCAGCTGCTGAGTATTGTTCATGAGGATGCAGGGCTGGGGGTGGGAAAAAAGAGGGGAGTCAGGGCTTAGGACCCCTCCCCAGAGTGTCCCCCACCCACCATCAGGGATCCTAGATGGTTTCAGGGTCTGGGTCTGGAGAAAGCTGAGGCCCCACAAATTCATCTGAGAATGGAAGACAGTATTTGGGACTAGGTTCCTGGGAGTGTTGAGGAGGGTGGTGTCTGGGAACTGGCAGAGGGGAGGAGGGCCTAAGTAAGTGGTCTGGGCCTCTAACAGCAGCAGGAAGGGGAGTTCTTATCATATACCCATGTTCTCCTATATGGGATCAAAATTTTGCATGCTCACATACATACACCCTGAAGGCTTCATTTGCAACAATCAGTGACACACTAGAAGCATGTCCCCTCACCTCCAGATTCCCCCAGACACACACAGTCAGACACACAGTTGGACACACAGACAGACACAGGTCTCAGAGCCCAGGGAAGGATGGAACCCTGGGGGTGCAGAATGGTGCTGGGAAGGAGGACAAGGGCCCCTGCAGGTCACCACTTTCTCCTTCTCCTTGGAGCAGTAGGAGGCGAAATCCTTGATGATGATGTCCGCATACTGGAGGAGCACATTACTGATGGTCTGGATAGAACACAGAGGGTGGTTGAGAGGAGGAGCTGGGGCTGGGTGGGCCCATAAAAAGCCACTAGTGAGATGAGAGATAAACTCAAACCCACTTTAGCACCTAAGATGGACCACTGGGCTGGGTGAATTCTCCACCCAGGATAACCATCACAATCAAGGGAGACACCATCACGTGAAGATGATTATTTTATGTAGACTCTGCTCTTTTTCAGAGCAATCAACCATCATATTAACCCAGCCCCAACCACAAGCATAACCTGATCCCAAACCAAATTTCAATTCCTATCTGCATTTCCCAACTTCAGTCTAGCTTAAACAAAATCCAACTGCACCTAGCCCCAGTCCAAACTCACCCCCAGGCCCATTCAAATTCTATATAAACCCCAACACTCACTCTAATAATACCAAATCAAATTCCAATTCTAACAGTAATTCTAAACCCAATCCCAACCTCAATCCCATCCCTAACCTTAACACAAATTCAATTCCAACTTTAACTACAACCCTGACCTCAATCCCAACCTCAACTCAGACTGTCCCCAATCACAACTCTAAGAACCAACCCCAATATTGACCTCAACCCTAAACTCAATCCCATTGATATCACCAATCCCAACTTTTACCTCAAACTCAACCCTAACTTCAATCCTTACCTTAATCTCAACCTCAACCCAAGTCCTAATCCCAACCTCAACTCTAATCTCAATGACACCACCAGCTCTAACCTCAACCTCAACCCAAACCCTGTCCCCAACCACAACTCCAACCTCTATGGCATGACCAACTTCAACACAGTGGTTTGGTTTGGTTTTTCCATAGACCTCAACCCCAATTTCAATCCCAGTGATATCACCAACCCAAACTTTGACCTCAACCCCAACCCTGACACCAATTCCAACCTCAACTCTACCCTAATCTTGATCCTATCCCAACCCCATCACCCACCTGGACCCCATCCCTAACCCCACCCACATTCCCGCACCTTGGCAAACCTCCTCATGTAGTGCCCCACAATCTGGGGGTCGGGGCACTCAAGCTTCTTGATGATCTCAAAGCTCTGGTTAAGCTGGGAGAAGACATCCACCACAGAGCAGGAGAACAGGGCATGCTCTGAGGTCTGCTGGAACTGCAGGGTAGGAAAGGCCAGGAAAGAGGAGAGGGGTCAGAGCCAGATAGTCCCCAGAGCCTAACCCTCCTACTCTCTATGAGGAGAGCCAGAGACCAAACTGTCTTGGGGTGAGATGGATAGTATATGAGGTTGACTTAGAGCCAGACACAGAGGCCACTGGGTAGGTGGGTGGAGTCAGGATTAATAAACTCACATTCATCTGTTGAATGAACAAAAGACTTTAGACACCATGAACAAGACAAAGATTGCAGACACTGGCCTCATCCCAGGGACAGTTTTTGCCCCCAAATTGTATCTCAATGGACCCCAGAGGGAGTGAATCTACTGTGGGGAGATTGGGAGCTTGGTGGTGGGTCAGCCTTCTCACCCCATCCTTCTTGTCTCGCTCCAGAGCCCCATGCAGGAAATCTCGAGACACCTCCTCATTCTCGTCCAGCCACTGAATAACGAAGGGCTCAAACCACCTAGAATGGAGAGTCAGGGTGGGGCCCTGCCATCTCTTGTCTTCATAACTCTCTACTTGAACTCACCCTGTGGTCTTGGGTGGTCTCTCAGTTCTGCTCCTCTCACCTACCAGGCCTTGGCTACTTCATCATGAAATAGACCAAGTGACCACTGTCAGAGCAAGGCCCAGACTTGCGAGAATTCTGGTTGATAAACTACCCATGGGTAAGTAGGTTTACTATCTGAGATCCCAACATAGCACATAGTAGGTCCTCAGCAAATGGTGGCCACCAACCCACTCTCCAAAACAGACATTTCAAGTTCAAATCTGGGCTCTATCACTTAACAGATGTCTCCTTGGGCAAATTATTCAGCATTTAATCCTCTATTTCTTCATCCACAAAATGGGAATTATGATGTTCCCATCTCATAGAATTGTCAAAAGGATTAAATGAGAAAAGACATGTGGGATTGCTCAGTACAGTTCCTGATCCTTATGATTATTAATGGTTTTGCTATAGGAGTCCATAGGCCAATGGCTAAGAAAAGAGAACACTGAATTTGAGCCCCACCTGTGCCCTCAATGCCCAGGGGACCCTGAGTAGGTGAGCCCTCCTCTTTGGGCCTCAGTCTAGTGTCAGCACTATAGTTCTGGCTTGGGTTCTGGGCAGGGGGCTTACGCAGGGTACTCTGGCACTCGGTCCTTGAAAGCAGGAAGCTCCGCCACATACTCATTGTAGAGCCACTTGACCTTGAAGTGGAGGTTCATGTAGTCGGCGCTCTTGCACAAGCGATGCTTGTCATGCTCTGGAGCAGAGAACAGGGGAGTGGTTCAGCCAGAAGGATCTGCCACCCTCGGTCTCAGCAGTACCCACACTGGCCATTACTGGTATTCAAGCTCAGGCATGAAAGTACAGGGCACTCACAGTCTTGGAGAAGATACTGAGGTACAGGTATATGCGTTAGCCAGTCTAGGAGACATGGGATAGGGGACTCACCCTCCATGGCATACTTCATGTCCTGGGCAAACAGGTTCCACATCACTTCAGCACTGATTTTACCCACATTCAGCTCCTGGGGAAACCTGGCAAAAGTCACAGAAGTATGAAAACTTGTCAGCTAGAAGCCAGATAGCACAGGCTGCTTTGGCCTTCCCAGGTAAAAGGTAGTGTAGGACAGGCAGAGGGATCTGTATTCACATTCTCTCATAGCCACTAATTTGCTGAGTCACTCTGCATTGAGACTCTTCTTCTCCTGAATCTCCATCCACATATCCCTTCATCCCTCCATCAATTAATTTCCCGCCGTATCCATTCATATACCCATCCATTTACCCACTCATCTATCTATTCACTAATCCATCCTTTTCTCCTTTCATCATCCATCCATCCATCCATCCATCCATCCATCCATCCATCCATCTCTCCATCCAGTCATTCATTCATTCATCCAGCCATCCATACACACATCCATTCCTTTGTCCACCTACCCATTCTTCCTTCCATCCATCCATCCATCCATCCATCCATCCATCCATCCATCCATCCAATGTCCCTGACCTCAACTCTATATCTAAGTAACCAGTAATCATGGCAGCTCAGAGTTAGGGGCTCCTCTAACATTCACCTCAGGGAGAAATAAAACACAATAGCTCATTCAACTAACAGAGATGAAAATTCTATGGACATATAAATCCACAAACCAAAACTGTGCACACATTCACAGACAATTACACAATATACAATGTTGTATATTGAAGTCCATTCTACAACTGGACACACATACACAAACCTACAGATCACAACTATGCACAAAATTAAGAGATAATGCAATTTAAATGTAAAAATCTTAGAAGAGTATTTTGCACATAGTAAATACTAGAACAACATTATCTATTGTTATTTATGAACCTAGACACACACACAGAATTATATACATGTGTACACAGTTATTCATACAAATCAATATATATGTGTATATATATACATATAAAATACATGTCTGATTATACTAGTAATTATGTACATACACACAATTTTATGCTTATGTTTGCAAATTATGCCATATTTCATTCAGGCACAATCACACCTACAATTGCTCCCACATACACAACCTTTTATGTATAATTAGACATGATTACCTTTACACATAAGACACAAAATTGTGCACACACATACATGATAACCTTCAGATAAAGCCACAAACCAAAACTATATAGACACATAACTCACTGGTTGAGGCAGGGAGTGTAGGAATTCTTGTCTTCCTCGATAATGGACACTATGAGAGTGATCAGCTTGGACCAGAAGTCGAGGTTCTTGATGCTGGGGCCCTGTTCCTCTGGGGGAACTTCCCCCTTCTTGGCCTGGATGGGGCAGTGGAGATGTTAGCAACAAGGGGTCCAGGGATGGGGGCTTCAGTCAGTTCATTATTGAGGTGCAGAAGGTTGCTGATTAATGGGCCCCATTAGCATGAGTGTGGTTCAGCTGGGAGGTCTGCATGGGAAGGGACTGAACTCATGTAAACTTTCTCAAGCAGAGTTCTTATCTACTCAGCTTAATGAAGCTTAATTAGACTCAGTTCATAAAACTAAATGTAACTGAGCTTAGTTGCATAAACTCAAGCCCACTAAACCAAATGGAACTGAAGTGAATATAAATCATACCCACTTAGCTTAACAGATGGCAGTTCTCAGAGTTAATTCAGTGGAACCGAACTTGGGCCAATTATACATCATTGAGTGAGATTAAACTTAATTGGATGGAATTTAACTCAGTAAACTGAATTAGGTTTAGCCTAATCAATATCTCTAAGACCAACATCAGCTTACATAAAAATAATGGACATAAATTGATCCGAACTCAACCTAACCAAACTCAATCCAACTCAACCTAATGTGCTCAGGCCAACTCAATCTAACTTAAGTCAATCAGTGGAAATGAGTGTAACTAAACTCAACCAAAATAAGCCCAACTGAACCTAACTCAATTGAACTCAACTGTACCTAATCCAACAACCCAGTTCATTCTAACTCAAGCTAACTCAACCCAGTCAAGAACAACTTCAACTTAATTCAACTGCATGGAAATGAATACACTTTTCTTCAATGAAATTAAACTAAATCCAATTCAGCGTTGCTCACTAATTAGCCAAGAGCAATGTTAACTTAAGTCAACTGAATAGAAATAAATGAAACAAACTGATTATAGTCAAAGTAAACTCAATTTAATCCACTTCACCTCAATTCAATTCAATTAAGAGCAAATTGGTTTCAACTCAAGTCAAATGAATGTAAATGAACAGAATGAAATAAAATTGAACTGAATTCAGCTTATGTGGTTACTTCCTATCAGAAACCCAAGCTGAAGTAGGAATCACCTCAGGATAATCACCCTGGGTTTTAAATGTCTAATTTATACATCTTTTCTTCCTAACAGAACATAAGCTCCTTGAAAACTTTTTGACAATCCTGGGACAGTATATGTGTAGATAAACACATGTTGAAAGTTCTCAAATAAATTGAGTTGAAATGACCAAAACTGAACTCTACTCAAAAAATTCAATCCAACTCACTCTGGCCAGTGTGACTCAGTTGGTTGGGTATTTTCCTGTGCACCAAAAGGTTGCTGGTTCAATTCCAGGTCAGGGTACATGCCTGGGAGGCAGCCGATTGATGTTTTGCTCTCTTTCTCTCCCTCTCCCTTCCTCTCTCTCTCTAAAAATAATCAATCAATCAATAAAAAAAAATCTTTAAAATAATTAAATTCAACTCAACATTTATTGAACAGTGATTCAATTCTAGGCATACTATATTATGCCAAACTCAACTAAGTTTAACTAAAACTGAATTTATTGAGCACCTGTTGTGTATCAGGTGCTAAGCATGTAACTATATTTTATCTAAAGCTTGTGTCTCACTGACTCTCCTTCTCAATCCTGAGATGTGGGTTAATGACCTAATTTTATAGAGGGAAATACTGAGGCTCAGAACAGTTAAATCACTTTGGAAGGAGTAGATCTGGGACTTAGGCCAGGGTTTGGTTGGTGTCTACTATGCCCTTCCGCCTCATCTGGAGTCCTTACAGGATCTGTCTGGTACTCCCGACTGTAGAGTTCATGACAGTTGTTGAAGATGTACTCATAAGTAGAGTTGAGGCAGGCTTTTACACAATCCTTCACCACCTGGCTGGCTCGGGGCGGGCTCTGGAGTTCTTGCACCTGGAGGGAGGGAGAGGGGCATGGATGGGTAAAGCTGGGACAGGAGGTGCCCAGGAAGTGCCTACAAGGGTTCTGGGTTTAAGGAAACATTGTAGCAGTATGAAAAAGAGGGTCACTGAGAAAGGACACTGCTCTCCAGGAGACATGCTAGTTGTTTAGGAGCTAAGAGTTCCATTAGTCCTTCTTGGAGAGGTAATGAAATTGGGTCCCCTTTCCTACCTTCATCCGAAAGAAGGTGATGCTGGTGAGAAGGTCCACAGTGGATTTGAGGTCCTGTAGTCTCTCCGGGCTGCTGGCTGGGAAGTTATTCTGTTGGAAGGGAAAAAAGAAGTGGGGTTACAGCGGAAGGTTAGGGCAGGATGGGAGACAGTGTTTTAGGGGAGATACAAGAGCCCCCAAGAAGGTGGCCTGGGGGTCAATGAGAACACCTTGAAGCAACTGGGAGGTCTTGGATGCACCAAGTAGGTTGGGAAGGTACTGCTAAAAAATGTGTACACTTGTTAGAGGAACACATTCTGCACGTTGAGAAGGGTCCTCCCACGTACACGTCTGCTAGAAGCTGTGCCCTCTGGGCACACACATGCATGGGAGTAAGCAAGTCATCATGCATGCACTTCTCACCCGATACATGGAGAGATCAATTCGCAGGGAATTATGCAGTTGGTCCAGGAGCTTCACAAAGCGCTCTTTCTGGGGATGCAGAAGAGGAGAAGGATAGATAGAAGCAGGGATTTGGGCATTGAATTTAGCAGTGAAAGGTGGCTGCCATATTGGCTGAGGGCTTACTATACAGTAAGAGCATCCCCTCCACCAATGAACTGAACCCTCATAATGTCCATTTCCATTCTACAGAAGAGTAAACTGAGGTTCAGAGAGACATGACTGGTGCAAAGTCACACAGCAAATCAAGTCCAAACTGGAAATCTGGGAGCTGCATAGGGTTTCACCAGCACAGGTTTGGGTTCTCCCTCATCCCCCAGCCCCTGGGACTGACCCCAAAGTTGGAGGCTGCGAAGCGATCAGAGGCAGACACGTTGGTGGAGGCGGTGGTATGCGCATAATAGGCATTGATGTTGGCAAGCAGGGTGCTCATGACGGCAGGCACCCCAGGACACATATACTTGGAGGAGAGGCAGGCAAAGTGGCTGGTGAAAGGGAATGGGAAGCACTGGGCCTGGTGTCCAGCCAGGACAGGAGGCTGCACCTCCCACCCTCCTCACCCTGAATACCTCTAAGACAGCATTGTGAGTGACTCCTCCCAACCCCCCCCCCCAACATTCCCTTTCCCTCTGTCTGATTCTGTCCTCTGAGTTTCTCTCTGTCTTTCTTTTTAAAAAAATGTTTTTATTGACTTTTTAGAGAGAGAGGAAGGGAGAGAGAGATAGAAACATAGATGTGAAAGAGATACATTGATCGGCTGCTTCCTGCATACCCCTCACATCCCCGAGTGGGGATCAAGCTCACAACCCAGGCTTGTGCCCTGACCAGGAATCTAACTGGGACCTCTCAGTCCATGGAACGATACTCAATCCACTGAGTCACACCGGCAGGGCTCTGTCTCCTCTCTGAGTTGCCCTATGTCTACCTCTAACTCCAGCTGTCATCTCTGTCACTGCAGCCCCCAGCATGGGCACTTTCCTAACCTCCAGGGGAAGTATATAGCACCTACCATACCCACTTCCTCTTGACTATTTTTCCTATGAACCCCTTCCATCCCAGATCTGCCAGTATCCACTTCCCCAGTTTCCTGCACCTCACCCTGATGTCCACCCTAGCCTACAGCCTCACGTCATGGCTTGGTAGATGGACTCAACGCCGTAGCGCATGGCAAATTCATCCACGATCTCCTGGGCGGTCTCATCATAGTAAACCTTCCAGGCATCATCACCCTTGGCATCCGGGATCTTTACAACCCCATTATTCTGCACATCAGTCACAAAGTGGAACAGGTTCTGCCAACACAAGGGAGAAGGAGTCAGAGAGTGCAAGAGGGCACAAAGGCTCAGGTATAGAACATTTTACATTATCTATCCATTGGTTTATTCATTAATTCATTCATCTACTCTTTCATCCATCTAGGTACCCAAAATTTATTTCATCTATCCCTCACCTGTTCTTCCAATAATCCATCCATCCATCCATCCATCCACCTATATATCCACCTGCCCATCTGTCTACCTGTCCATCCATTCTCTCACCCACCCACCCACCTATCCATTTAACTACCCCAAAATTCACTCACCCTCTAAGTCACCCTTTTAATAATCCAACCACACATCCATAATCCCATTCATTTACCTATAACTTAATCAGTGCATCCAACAATTCATCCTTCTACCCAATCAACCATCAATTCACCCATCCATCTATCATCCATCTGTTGATGCATCTATTTACCCAACCACCTGTCTAACCACTCAGAAATTCACCTATTACACCTCTATACTTTCAATAGTTACACCATATATCTATCCACCCACCCATCTATTTGTCCACTCACCTACCCACCCTTCCTTGCATTCACTTACCCATCTATCTATCCATCTACCCACCTCTCCAGCTACCTCCAAATCCATCTATTCTTCCTCCTAGTAATTCAACCATACATCCATCTATCCCATCTACTACATACAACTTAATCTGTTCATCTAATAATTCATCCATCTACCCATTCAACCATCTATCCCCCATCAATTTATCCATCCATCCATCTATTCGTCCATTAATCCATCCACTCACCCACCTATCATCTATCTGTCCATCCATCTCTTTACCCATCCATCTCTCCAACCCCCAAATTCACCCATCCATTCAGCTATACTTCCAGTAGTTCAACCACACATTCATCTACTCATCCCTCCATTGTCCATCCATTCTTTTTTTTTTTTATCCTCACCCGAGGACATTTTTCCGTTTTTTTTGTTCAGGTAGAGTGGGAGGGAGAGAGAGGAACAGAGAGAGAGAGAGAAACATCGACGTGAAGGGACACATCGAGTGGCTGCCACCCGCACGACCAACCAGGGCCGGGGACAAACTGCAACGGAGGTACATGCCCTTAGCGGGAACCGAACCCGGGTCTCTCTATACCGCAGGCCGACGCTCTAACCACTGAGCCAAACTGGCCAGGGCTGTCCATCCATTCTTTTATCAACTCATCACTCATTCATCTATTTAATCATTTATTCATGCAATAAACTGAGTTCTCTCCAGGAGCCCTCGGGCAGCTGGAATAGATAGACTTACACACAAACAGCCCAACCTTGAGTGTTCAGGGATGGGATAGATTAAAGATCTGGAGCTGGGTAGTGAGAGTCTGTCTGGAGGTCAGGAAGGGCTTTCTGGAGAAGGGAACCCTGAAGCTGGACCTTGATGGATGGGGAGGATTTTTCCAGGCAGGGAGAATGGCATGGAGGACAGCCTTAGAGGCCCAAGGGAGTGTGGAGTGTGTGGCAGAAAGGAGGAAAGAGGAGCTGGGGCAGATAAAAATGGCGAGTGTGGAATATCGCAGTGAGCTTTGAAGGCAGGGTGGAACAGTGGGTCTCACCTCATGCAGACAGGTGTACTGGACATGATAGGGGGCCACCTTCTCCTCGCCTTTGATCTCCACACTGATATGTAGCCTAATGGCACCTGACACAGCAGATTTGTCAGTCCGCTTGTCTGCAGGGCAGAAAGAGATGGCAGTGTCAGAATCCCAATCTAGCTCTGGGCTATTTTAATGAATATATAACTCCCAGATTTCCTGAAATTAAGGCCTGAGTCTCTCTTCAAATTGACTCCCTAGATATGTGCCTCTCCTATTAGACTAGATTTCCTTAGGCCCTGTCTCTCCCTTCAAACTAGGGTCCCAGACATTGCTTCCTCACTCAGATTAAATTCCTGAGTCTGCATCTCCCTCTTTAAACTAGGAGACCTAAGCATTGCTTCTCCCCAGACTGAGCTCCCAGGCCCTACCTCCCCAATCAGTTCAAGCTCCCCAGAGTCTACTCATCTTGTTATACAGGGTTCCTGGGTTTGTGCCTGTCTCCTCAGACAAGAATCCCCAAGTCTTGCTTCCTACCTCTCCCATCAGAATGGCATATCTAGATTTTTTTCAACCAAACTAAGTTCCTAGACCCTGTTCACCCCTCTCAGACTGGGTTCTTCCTACACCTTCAGGCTGAGCTCATAGATCCTGCATCCCTCATCAGATTGGGCTCACAGTCTATTCATCTTCTTAGACAGAGTTCTTGGGTCTGTAACTCACTTCTCAGATTAGGATGCCCAAACTATACCTCCTTTCTTAGATTGGATTCTTAAAGTTCAATCTTCCTTCTTAGGTTGGATTCCTGGGTCTGTGCCTCCCTCCTCAGACTAGGATCCCCCGGTCTTATTTCCTGCATCCACCATAAGACTGGGATACAGAGGTTCTGTCCCTCCCTCACCCACTCAAACAAAACTAAGAATTTCCTAGGTTCTGGTCATTCTCTCAGCTGGGGTGTTTCCTGCCACCATCAGATTGGGCTCACAGACTCTGCCTCCTTCACCAGATTGAGGTCCACAGACCCTGCCTCCTTTGTCATATTTGGCTTCTAGACTGACTCCTCCTGACCCTGTGTCTCTCCCCTCCAACTGAGTTCCTTACTTTGGCTGGCTCCTTGGGGCCCTTCCCTATCCCCTTGCTCACCCAGGTTGTACCACACGTCCATCTCGCCACTGAGCGTCCGCACCTCGATGATCGTCTGCCCCAGGAAGTCATCGGACTCCCTCTTGAACCGTTGTTTCACGCGGGATTTGATATCATCATCCTCGTCCCAGACACGCACCTTGATTCGATCTGAAGAGTTGTGACATTCACTGCAGAGGGAGGTGGGACCAAGGATCAGACAGCTGGCTTGGGCTGGTATTAGAGCTCTGCATGGGATACCAGGGGCCCAGTCAGACACTTACAAATGGAAATTCTCTTCCCATACAGGATTCAGGTTCCCATAGATGGTCTTTGTCCGTTTCTTGGTCTTCCCGACCTGGACAGTGACATAGGGGTCACTGGATCCAGTCTTGTCCTTTGCCTGCAAGCCCTGGGCGCAGACCACTGGAAGACACATAGGACAGATATAAATGTGGGCTCAGGGAAGGAGGTACGTTGAAAACAGTCATTGCCAGGGACTCCGGCTGCTTGTGGGAATGCCTGTGATGTGGCCTGAGGGCTAGGTCTGGCCACAGGAGCCTGAGGGCACACTGACTTTGCTAGAGAGTTAACACCCAGGGAACTCTCAGTCAATGAAGGATAGGAAGGTGCTACAGGGTCACCCCCGGGGTGGGACATTCTCAGGTATGTGCTGTAACTGTGCCTCTGAAGTTCCCAGTGGGACTGAACCTCCACTGACCACAAAATCACCTGTTTATTGGTGCCCACCTGCAGGGCACCTTCCCTCCCTGCTCCCAGACTTCTGTTTCCAACCCCACCCCTCTACCAGGGCTTCCTGGGACTACCCCCTGGACACCCACCTGCCCTCAAATCATCTTGGGGTCTATCTCTTGGGAAATCCAAATGAGGTTGGGCTTGTAAAACACTAGGGCCCTGCTCCTGGGGTAGGACCACACTGCACTGGGAGCTCAATACTGTCCCCCAGTGGTCCGAAATGGGAATGAGTCCCAGGTGTCCACAGCACTGCCTGCTGTTGGCACCCTGTGTAGAGCTCCTTCACTTCCAATTTCACTTCCAAATGCCCACAGGGCTTCCAGAAATCACCTCCCAGATAAACTATGTGCCTTCAACTCCTCTTCCTGGGATCTGATTCTAGGGGCACTAATCAAGATGCACCCAGATAGTGTCGTGCACGTACGTTTGGAGGCATACATGTCCACCTGTGGGCACAATGCACACACACGTGGACATGGGTACATGGATACCCATGCATGCCCAGCCAAGGGATGGAAGGGGCCTGGGAGGGACCATGGAGGACTGGGAAGAAGGGACCAGGTGGCCACCCTCGTGGTCTCACCAGTGATGCTGATCTTGGCCGACCACTTGGACGTGCCGTCCAGCACGCTCTGCTTGACCGCCTTCATCTGCTGCGTGTGCGCAGCCTTGGTCACAGCGAAAATCTCCTGGATGAGCTCGAAGATCTCAGGTTTGTTGCGCTCCCGGATCTTCATGCGGTCCTTGAGCACCATGATGATGTTCTGCGTACGGTCCTCAGCCCCGTGTTTGGAGCTCTTCTCCGCCGCCCCTGCGGAAGCGGACAGCCAGCACTGTCCAGGGAGCACGGCTCACTGGAGCCAGCACCCCAACTTCAGAGCTCCCTTAGTGGCTGTCACAGGCACTTTAGGCCGAGGGGCTTCATGTGAATCAACCTGAAAACTAGAGCTTCCTACTTGTTCTCTGAATACCTCCTCCCGCCAAGCCTTTTAGAACCCACCCCTCTGAATCCTCTGCCCCCTCCAAGACTCCGCCTTTTCCGATATCTCTCTCCCCATTGTGAGCACCCTCCCTGCTTGGAGATAACCCTAACCCGTTTTTCTCTCATTAACAACGTCCCTTGCAGTTAAGTCAGTCCCTGAACCCCGCCCTATCCTTCTTAGACTTTCTCACACCTCCTTTTCCCTCCTCTCACCCCTATCCAGCCCCCAAAAGGAGTCCCGCCCCAACACCCCGCCCCCTGTCCCTGTCGGGTGCCCCAATCCGCCCACAGCTCCACGACCCCCTTCAAGCCTCTCCCACCTCTGAGTCGTGCAGGTTCTTGCCCCGCCCCCGCGGAGCCCCACCTCTACCACTCACACCCCACCACTTCGTCCCTGCCCAAGCCGGCGCCAGCGCTCACGCTGCAAACAGTCGGCGTTGAGCAGGTCCTGGCATTTCTCGTGGCACTTGACGCCGCACTCAGTGCAGCGCATGCCCTGCCGCGCGATGCCCCACAGCAGCCCTTCGCACTCATAGCAGTAGGTAGGCGTGGTGGCCGTCCACACCTCGAAGTTGTGCGGTGTCGTGCACGAAATAGGGTAGATTAAGGCTTGCAGGGTCTTCTTGTAAACGTGATTTTTCTGTGGGGAGGAAGGGGGAGTGGCATGGGCGCAGGGCCCTCACCTGGGGGCCCTGTCCTGCAGTACCCTCACCCTGCGAAGAGTATAGTCTAGTCTCAGTCCCCCCGTCGCCCCCACGCGGTCGGAATTCACAGGTTCCTGTGTACAGAGGATGCCAGCCCGATGCTGAGCTATCCAACCCTGGAGAGTGAGGAATGCCTGTCTGCCACACCCTTTCCCTTTTCCTCCAGAAGCCCCCAGCTCAGCCCACCTTACAGCCCCACGCACCAGCTCCTCGTTGTTCAAAGTGCTGGAGGCCAAGGCAGATGTGATGCCCGCTTTTCTGGACTGGACCAGGGACTGGGGCCGGGAAGACACCAAGGAAGTCATAGGGTTGATTGACACCATGGGATTGTCACCGAGAGTAGAAGCCACAGCCACAGTTTGGGGCCACCAGCCACAGTCACGACGAATAGGACACAGGTCACAACAGCAGAAGCAGAACGAGTAAAGAATTGGAAAGTGACAGAGGCTCCAGGTTAGGAGGGACCCTGGAAGCTGAGCCCCACACCCCTGACTCACCCACCTCTCATCACCATACCCCATCACCATGGACCAGACTTGGCCATAGTCACCAGACACAAAGCAAAACCACCAGTCACATCATGAACGAAAGTAGGGAGTCACCTGCTCTCTTCCCCACCCATGAACTGTAGGACATGGCAAGATTCCCTCCTCAGAACCCATGGGTTGGGGCTCGTTGGAAGATCCCAGTGGAGGGGTCTGGGAAGGAGACTCAGGGGCTCAGATCACCATAACTCACTCACCATGGCCTGAAGTGTCCATGCAGCAGCACATAGGGCAGAACAGGTTACGTTAGTCCTGAGAATGCTTCGCCAGCCTCCAGCCCCAGGTCTGCCATGGGCAGTACAGGTTGAGCGCTGGGGGAGGGAAGGGCACAGGCACTCACCAGATCACTCACGAGTGGGATGGGCTTCCTCTTGCGGATGTCAGGCATGCTGTCAATGATGATGAGACCACCCCCTGGGCTGCAAGACACACACAAGGATGTCAAGGGCCTAGAGAAGTCCCCTTTCCTCCAATAGACATCACCTGAGGCTGGGACAGGACATTGATTTCCCCAGGTATTAAGAATTTAATTGTGTCCCCCCAAAAGATACATTCAAATCCTAGTCCTCAGGACTTCAAAATGTGACCTATTTGGAAATAGGGTTATTACAGAGGTAATTAATTAAGATGAGGTCATACAAGAGTAGAGTGGGGCCCAATCCAATATGACTGGTGTCTTTATAAGAAGAGAGGCACACAAGAGGAAGACATTGGTATGACAGTGGAGGCAGAGATTGTAGTAACGCATTTACAAACCAAGAAATACTGAGGATTGCCCACAACTACCAGAATCTGTGAAGGCAAGGCAGAAATTCTCCCCTGTAGGTGTCAGAGGTGTGGCCCTGCCCACACCTTAATTTTGGACTTCTGGCCTCCAGAACTATGAGAGAATAAATTTCTGTTGTTTTAAGACCCCCGCTTGTGGTCGTTTGTCACAGCAGCCCCAGGAAATGAAGATAGTGGGCCTCAACTTCCTTGTCTGAGACATGGGAATATGATGCAGGTGCCCATGTTGAGTGAAAATCTGAACTAAGGCAAACCTAGATAATATATAAAAATATCAATGAAACCTTCCTTTATGCTCAACATTGGAAATATATGTCTTTATTGAAAATCTGTCCAGGAAGGAGTGATTTCAACTCTCATGGGAATGAGGGAATTGGAAATAGTGTTAGTGTTCTTGTCTCTTGGCAGTTTTGCAGGAACTGGAGGATTGAATAGCACCATGGCCTGTCTGAATTCTCTTTATTGAGAGGTGTACTTATCGCGGAGAAGGTTCAGCTGTGGCTCTTTTCCAGAAGGTTCTCACTGGCCAGTGAGAGAGATGCCTGGCAGCGAATGACTCTTAGACAAGCTCTGGGGTGCAATTCATGCTCCAGCGCACCCTGAAGAATCAAGCAGAAGCCTGGCAACTCCTCAACCACATCTCTGCTTCAAGCTGCTTCTCAGGCTTGACCCTGCCTGCCATACAGGTGTCTCTTGAGAGAGCTTCCTCTATCAATCACATACACAGGAACCCCCTGTCAGTCCCTGCTTCCCAGGCTCCCCTGCTCATTTGGGAATCAGAGCTCCTGTCTCTGTTTGCCAAGGACCCACAAGGGAAGGAGGTCACTGTCCTGCTGCTATTTTAAAACATAAGTGTAATTTATTTTTTAATATGTTTGTATTCACTTTTTTAGAGAGAGAAGAAGGGAGAGATAGAACATTGATGTGAGAAAGATACATTGATTGGCTGCCTCCTGCACGCCCCCTATTGGTGATTGAGCCTGCAACCCGGGCATGTGCCCTGACCGGGCATCGAAGTGGGACCTCTCAGTCCATGAGACAACGCTCAATCCACTGGTCCACGCCTGCCGGGCAAACATGAGTGTAATTTAAAAATATCTTTTGCAGTCTCTAACCTCACCATCCAAAGGCTGAAAAAACACCCCTGAAAATCAGTAAATTAGGTTAGATGTGACAAATTGCTCCATTTAAGACCAAATGACTGTTGTTAATGAAATGTCAGCAGCTGTAGCAATAATCTGTTATTTAAAAGCAGAATTAGCCTGGCCGGTGTGGCTCAGTGGATTGAGCATAGTCCTATGGTCTGAGAGGTCCCAGTTTGCTTCCTGGGTGGCCGATTAATGTTTCTCTCTCACATTGATGTTTCTGTCTCTCTCCCTTCCTCTCTCTCTAAAAAAACAACAATAAAATCATATTAAAAATAGAATCAAAGCAAAAAATTCACTCCAGGGTTACAGATGGGCAGTGTGGCAAAATGGATTCCTCTTTTATCTCACATAGGAGGAAGCAGTTTTGAATTATGTGAGTAGCTTGGGCAAGGCAAGGCATGTACATCTCTGGACTCAATTTCCCCCTCTGTAAAACAGAGTAGTGGTCCCTACCATGGGTTTGTTGTAAGGGTTGGACATGTTACTATCTTTGGCTCCTGAGTGCCTTATGACAGTGGTTCCATTATTTCACCCATGCCCAATCTGTGCCCTGCCTAAATGAAACCTCTGCCTGCCTTTGCTGGGCTGAGACTATGGTGCAAACCAGCCTCAAACTCTGGGTTCAAATCTTCCTCCCACCCCCAAAGCTCCATTACTTACCCGCCTTTGAACCATAGGGATTTGGACATCTCTCCTTCTCCCCGGGCCTGTGGGACAGAAAGACAAATGTGGTCAGTGCGGCTGCCCCTCCCTTAGGCAAAGCAGGCTCCACATCCACTTCTGTCTCCCCTTTGGCTGGGAGTCAGGAAGACTGGGTTCCAGTCCTCACTGTGTGCTCTTAGGGACCTCACTGTGTTCCTGTGGGCCTCAGCTTTTCCATCTGCAAATGGGGGAGAGAAGAGCTCCTCTCTGCCACCAACCTTAGTGGATGTTAGTCTCCTTGTCTGTCAAACCTGGGTATGTGTCAGCATCATTCCAACAAGAGCTTACACTTGTATAGTCTCCTGGGATTCTCAAGAGCTGGTTCAGACACTCTGGCCAGTGTGGCTCAGTGGTTGGAGCATCGGCCTGCGCACCAAAGAGTTGTGGGTTCGATTCCTGGTCAAGGGCATATATCTGGGTTTCGGGTTCTATCCCCGGCCTCAGTCTGGTTGGGGCATGTTCGGGAGGCAACCAAATGTTTTTTTTTTATCCTCACCCGAGGACATTTTTTCATTTTTTATTCAGATAGAGTGGGAGAGAGAGAGAGGAAGAGAGAGAGAGAGAGAGAGAAACATTGACGTAAAAGGAACGCATCGAGTGGCTGCCTCCCACATGATCCAACCAGGGCCGGGGACAAACTACAACTGAGATACGTGCCCTTAGTGGGAACCGAACTCAGGTCTCTCTGGACCGTGGGCCGACGCTCTAACTGCTGAGCCAAACCGGCCAGGGCAGGAGGCAAGCAAATGATGTGTGATGTTTTTCTCTCTCCCTCTTTCTCTCCCCTCCCCCTTCCTCCTCTCTAAAAATCAATGGGAGCCCTGGCCGGTTTGGCTCAGCGGTTGGAGCTTCGGCCTGCGGTACAGAGAGACTCCGGTTCGGTTCCCGCTAAGGGCTCGTACCTCAGCTGCAGTTTGTCCCTGGCCCTGGTTGGTTGTGCGGGTGGCAACCACTCGATGTGTCCCTTCACATCGATGTTTCTCTCTCTCTCTCTTCCTCTCTCTCCCTCCCGCTCTATCTGAACAAAGGATGGAAAAATGTCCTCGGGTGAGGATAAAAAAAAAAAAAAAAAAAATCAATGGGAAAATATCAATGGGAAAATCAATGGGAAAGTGTCCTTGGGTTAGGATTAACAAAACAAACAAACAAACAAGAATCTATCACTCTGTAAACTCCCTGCAACCTCGCCTGCTTGTCTGCTTTTGTGCCCAGGGCCTTTGCCCAAGCTGTGCCACCTGTTGTATGTCCTCCCACCTTCTGAACCCCACCAGCCTCCATTTATCATTCAGGTCTCAGTGTAGACCTGGGATCTATACCCCTCATCTCTCATGCAACTAAAGGTGATGTGGCTGGAGGGGGACTGGAAAACACTCTCTTCTGAAATATTATTAAAATATTTTGAATACTTTAAGTGTCACCTCCCCCAGAGAATTTTTCTCATTGCCTTGAATTTGTTTTATGCCCCGTCTATAAAACCCAGAGAGCCTGCCCATTACAAGGGTAGTAGCTGCTGTTTTTTTTATTTAATTTGCTGATGTAGTGAAAGTTATTCAATAAACTTTTCACTTTATATTCTGTTCTATCTTTTGAATTTGGAACCATGTAAATATATATTTAATCAAAAAGTAAAATTCTTTTTTTAAAAACTGATAGGAAATTGGATTTGAAATTTCTGTGGTTCTGTATTGAATGGTTGAAGACTTTGGGAATGTGATTAGGATCACATTGCCAGCCTCACCCAAATTTGGAAGGTCCCCCTGGATAATGATACTGCTCTGTTAGCCCAGAGCGGGTTGAATGACTGAAGGAATAAGTAAATGGTCCCAATCCTGCTGCCCATCTGAACAGTCATCACCCTGACCCCAACACTAAGTGTATCTCTCACTGAATTCCTTCTCCGATACTGACCAGACCACAGACCTTTCCCCAGTCCTGCTCCTGACACCCAATGTGATCCAAGCACTGATCTCTTCCCCTAGTACCAATTCTAACCCTGACCTCTGACCTCTCTGACTGATGCCTAATCCTGATCTCTACCCCTATTCCTATCCTCTATCCTTATCCATGAACTTGACCCCTGACATGGCCTAGCTCCAGGTTACAGTTCACCTCTTCTACTTCCCTGCTTAGAAATAGGCAGGTGTGGGTGACGCCAGGAATGGTGGAGCCAGGCAAGGGCAGAATAGGACCAAGTTGGTGTGGGCGGAGCCATGGAAGAACCAGGAAGTACAGAGGCATAGGCATGGGGGATGCAGTAGGGAAGTGGGAATAGCCAAGATGCCCTGGGGCATAGCTTGGGCTGGTGTGAGTGGGGCCAGGAAAAGGACTAGGGTGGTGGGGGCATTAGAGGAGTGAGGAGGTGGGCATGGTCAGTCTGGGCATGTGTGGGTGAGGCACTGGGCATGGATATGAGCTGACCAGGGCTCTCACTCACCTCCTGCAGCTGTAGCCGCACTTTGTTGAAGGCTCGCAGCCAGTTGGCCTTGGCTCTGGACATGGACTCCTGACCTTCCTGGCCTTCTTCATCTTCTTGCAGCCTGAAACTGAGGCAGGTCATCCTGAGGCTACAGGGCCAGCTCTCCCTCCACCTTCCACCCTCTGAGTGAAGCCTGGCCTTTCAGAGACACCATGACCCACCTGTTCTCCCCTCTGACCAGTCTCAGTGCCCCTGTCCCGTTCCCACATGCCCATCACCTCTCTGACACCTTTGGGTCCCCTGGCTCCCTTTCATTCTCCTGGCCCTCTGACTCTTTGTAATCCTATTTGCCCAGGGTCCTCCCAGTGCATTTGTGACTTCCCCAACCCTGGCAAGCCATCCAGGTCCTCATAACCTCTAAGACTAATTCATGACCCAGATTGACCCCCTCTGACCACCTGAACCCATCTTGATTTTTTTCAATAAGCCCATGGCCCTGTGACAACTCCCCCTCTCAATTCCCCAGGTTCATGATCACTCCATCATGACACCACCAACTTCTGACCCTGGTGACCTTGTGACAGCCCTTCAGCCCCCTCCCATTACCTCTCCTCAGCTTTGGGGGGCTCGTCCTCAGGCACCCGCTCAGCTGCAGGCACCTCCGCAGGCATGGCTGGCTCGGGGGCCACCTTGGCCACAGCGGGGGCCTCGGCAGGCATGGCTGGGGCCTTGTCCTCCTTCTCTGGGGCGGCCGGCAGAAGACTGATGCGCTTAAAGTCCTTGGGCTCAGCCACGGCCGCCTCCTGGTGCTCAGCATAACCACGGATGTCATCAGGCACCTCTTCTTCCTCTTCCAGTTCCTCTTCATCCTCAGGCAGCTCCTCCTCCTCTTCCTCCAGGAAGTCCTCCAGGTCCTCATCCAGCTCCTCATCCAGCTCCTCGTCCAGCTCCTCATCCAGCTCATCCTCATCCTGGTCCCAGCGCAGTGAGTCCTTGTGGTAGCTGACTGAGCTATGGCAAGAGTGGTAGGAATCCCGATCCCGCTCATCTTCTATCTCGGACCCCTGCAGGCTCTGCTCATCTGGGTCAAAGTCCTCGCTCAGCTGTGAGCTGCCCTGGCTCAGCTCCCCTGAGGAGGCATAGCGGCTGCTGCCTGTGGGGCTGAGGGAATAGGCGGGACTCAGGGACCAGGCACTGAGCCATTGCCCCACCAGCCCGTCACACAGGTCCAACACCCAGACACTCACTCAGTACTGCTTGAACACCTACTATACACCAGGCTCTACTGCAGGAGCCAGAGAAACACAACTGTGAACAAAAGACAAAAATCCCACTCTTGTGGCATTTATGGTCTGGGTGGACAGGCAATAAACCAGATGACTTTAGTGATCACAGACTTACTGTATGTCACTACTGTCCATGCCCTTTGGAAGCTGCAAATGCTCCACCCATGTGCTAGGGACCCAAAATCAGTGCCCTCACCACAGTCCCCTTGGAGACCGAGGGCTCCTAAAATTTGAACATGGTTGTACTTGGCTCTTCATGTCTCCCACCTTAACCTGGTCCTTCCATAGCTGAGCCCCTTCATTCACCATGGACCAGGGCCTTTCTATCTCCACTCCTTGCCCCAACCTCTACTCACAGCTGGCCCTGCACAGGTCCTCTTGGCTCCCTCCACAAACATGTGTAAAATGCATTCCCTTCTCTGAACCCTGGGGCCCACCCTGGTCCAGGCTCTGCCATCTCCGTTAAATGCTCCCCCAACATCCACTCCCATCTGAAACAGTCCCTGCCTCCCATAAAAGCCACAGAGGGGTTTCTTTGAATCATAAACCCAATCACATATCTCCCCTGTTCCAAACCCTATCAGGCTCCTTAGTGCCCTTGGAATAAAACCCATGCTATGACCTGTACCCCTCATGTGGCCCAAACCCTCCAACCTCCCCACCCTCGTCTCCCTCTCTTTTCCCATTTTTCTTCCCCTGCTCTAGTCATATTGGCCTCCTTGCCATTCCTCCAATACCCTAGACTTGTGCCCACTTACAGGCCTTTGCACTTGCTATGCCCTCTGCCAAGAACACCCTTTCTTGCTTGATTCTTGCCCCCTCTGCCACTAAGTGTTTTACCTTGAATGTTATTTCATTTCATTGGAGCTAAAAAATAGAGGCTAGAGTGGATTCTTGGTGATTTTAAGAGTCCCTTCCAAAACACTTCACCTATAACCTATCCAAGCTTTCTATAGTATATATAAGTAGAGAAAATTTCAAAATAAAAAAGGTACTGCCCTGGCCGGTTTGGCTCAGTGGTTAGAGAATCAGCTTGCAGTACAGAGAGACCCGGGTTCGGTTCCCAACCAAGGCGTGTACCTTGGTTGCAGTTTGTCCCTGGCCCTGGTTGGGTCATGCGAGTGGCAACCACTCAATGTGTCCCTTTCACGTTGATGTTTCTCTCTCTCTCTCCCTCCCACTCTATCTGAACACTCTATCCTCGGGTGAGGATAAAAACAAAAACAAAAAGAAGGTACTAATTGATGCTAAAGTTTGAGTAAGAAGTTTATGAAATTTTCCTTCAAATTAGGTTTGACCCAAACTCTCTACAGTTCACATTGTCCAATAGAACTTTCAGCAAGAATGGAAGTGTTTTCTATCTAAGTGCTTTACAAATATTCAACCTGTTTCATTTTGTTTTCAATCCTCACCTGAGGATATTTTTCCATTTATCATCAGATAGAATGGGAGGGAGGGAGGGGGAGAGAGAGAGAGAGAGAGAGAGAGAGAGAGAGAGAGAGAGATGTGTAGACACATCAACTGGTTGCCTCCCGCACACCTTGACAAGGGCCGGGGATGAACCACAACCAAGGTACATATCCTTGACTGGAATCAAACCCTCGACTCTTTGGTCCGAGGGCCAATGCTCAAACCACTGAGAAAACTGACAAGGGTCAACCTGTTTAATATCGTGTTTGTTATTGTTCTGTTTGAAAACCAGGACTGGGGGGATTAGGGCAATGAGGAGGGGCCGTAGGCTCGAGTTTCAGCCTCCCAGGCTCAAGGACCAGCATCCTGCACCAGGCAATGGTATGGCCCACTTGGGCCAGGGACCCACCTATTGGGCAGGTCTAGGAATAGCCTACTTTCAAGTGTCTTTTTTTTTTTTTTTTATCCTCACCCGAGGACATTTTTCCATTTTTTGTTCAGATAGAGCGGGAGGGAGAGAGAGGAAGAGAGAGAGAGAGAGAGAAACATCGATGTGAAGGGACACATCGAGTGGCTGCCACCCGCACGACCAACCAGGGCCGGGGACAAACTGCAACCGAGGTACATGCCCTTAGCGGGAACCGAACCCGGGTCTCTCTGTACCGCAGGCCTACGCTCTAACCGCTGAGCCAAACCGGCCAGGGCGAATAGCCTACTTTCAAAGGACTGGTGATGATGGCTGGACAGAATAGGGGCAGCTCCCAAGTCACTGTGCCTGTGCTTGCTGGCCAGGAACACAGGGTCAGGGGCCACCAGGAAGACTGGGACCACCAGCCAGCTGCTTGCTGGGATTTTTCCAACATCACTAACCCTTACATACCCCACTAATAGTCATCTCTTCCTCCACTCCCCCCACCCCTGCCCAGTTAGAGAGTAGTACATGGTGACCAGTGGTTTTGTTGTTTTTGCTCACCCTCACCTGAGGGTATACCCAAAGATATATTTTTCATTGATTTTTTCTTTTAATGAAAGAGTAGAAAGGAGGGAGGGAGGGCGAGAGAGAGTGAGAAACATTGATGTGAGCGAGACATGTACCTGGACCAGGGCCAGGGATGAACTTACAACCCAGGTACATGCTCTTGACCGGGAATTGAACGTACGACCTTTGGGCCAACACTCTAGACACTGAACCACACCAGCCAGGGCACCAGTGGCTTTTTAAAGGAGTACAAGGAGCCCTGGCTGGTGTGGCTCAGTAGGTTGAGCCTTGTTCCATGCACCAAAATGTTGCAGGTTTGATTCCACAGCAGGGCACATGCCCAAGTTGCAGGCTGGGTCCCCAGTAGGGGGCGTGCAGGAGGCAGCCAATCAATGTTTCTCTTTTCCTCTCCCTTCCTCTCTCTCTAAAATCAATAAAAGCACATTTTAAAAAAATGCTTAATTTAAAAAAAAAGGAGTGTGAGGAGGCCCCATATTTCAGGGGGACCTCTTAGAGGCCTCTGGACTTTCTGCTCTTTCTTCAGCTAAAGCACACCCACTTTTCTCAATTTTGTGGAAATGTTTGGCAAAATTTTAGATAAAGCAAGGGTTCTACTGCCTACAAAAGCATGAATGCTGCTTTTGTAGACCCACTTACCTATACCCCCAGCTCCCTCCAGCCCTCTACTCCTTTCTTCATTCCAGGAGACAGGTCTGGACACACACATACAAACACACACACACACACACACACACACACACACACACACACACACACGGACCTCAGCTCCATGGTGGCTACCTGAGGGCCTGTGGCTCGGAGAACTCCTCATAACTGTGCATGGAGTCACTATAGGATTCCCGGGACCCCAGGGGTGGTGGGCGAACAGAATACTGGTGGACTGAAGCATTGGGTTGGGACGTAGTATAATAAGGTGGTGGGATGCTGTTGCTTGTCTCACTGCGATAGTCACTGTCACGATCATCCACCGCACTGTCAGGGTCATCATCTGGTAGAGAGAGGAGGTGAGGGGAGAGAGTGAGGAGGGAATGGCGAAGGGTGGGGACAGAGAGAGAGAGAGAGAGAGAGTGATAACACATTGGGGGCCAAAGCAGTATCTCAGACTTAGGGAATCTTTACTGGCTGCTAACCCAAGAAGATTAATCATTACTATAATGAATGAAAGATATTGGGTCATGTAAATAGAAGTACAGGCTTTAGAATAAGGGAGGTGAAAACCTTGCTTTGCCTTATGTGGGTCAAACTGGACCTAGAGTCTGGAGTCCAGGGTAGGTGCTACAATGTGAGCATAGTGGCAAATTAGAGGATGTACTTCAGCTCAAATGTAAGAATGGACTTTGCCAAAATCCAGGTTCATTGAAAACAAAGTGGTTTTTTTTTTTTCCCCATCAGGCAGTGAGCCTCCCATAACAGGAGTCATACAATCCCTCAAAGAAGTTGGAGGGAGATCAAGACGAGGTAGAGTACAAATGCCATGTAACCCTCAGAGATTTCTTGATATCTGAAAATGAATCCCCATATCTGAACTCACATGCGCAAGAACAAAGAAGGGGCTCTGACAAGATGCCATCTACCTCAAAAAGGGTTAGATCATTAGGTTGGCAAGACTACCACATACCCAGAATCTACCACTAAAATGAAAGAAACAAGGTGGAGTTGCCAAACTTCAAGGGTTACATACATTTGGTTTGTTTTCTGTAGTAAAAAGAAAACAGGCTTTCTTTCTTAGAAAAAAGAAAATGGTGTCAAGGGATGTTAGATTGTTGTGGGACCGAAGAGACTCTATTTATTTAGAAAGCCACACCAACCCTGGCCGGTTTGGCTCAGCGGTTAGAGTATTGGCCTGCGGACCATAGAGTCCTGGGTTCGGTTCCTGATAAGAAAAAACCTAAATTCATTTTCAGCTAGAAAAGCTGGTCCTACCAAGGTAATTCTGGTTTCTCAATCTCTCATTTGACGTGGGCCACTGCGACCTACAAGCTTTTTATCCGGTCTCCATCATACACGGCAACCCTCTGACGCGCTGCATGCTGTCAGCACTGATATTATAGACAGAGGTAGATGCAAATGTCCACGAATTAGATTTGTGGGTTTCAGGGTAAAACTGTGATCTTGTAAAAGCCTTAAGTGGAGGACCTGAAACTTGGACAATCCTCCTCAAAGCTCTAGACAATTTGTCAGTGTTACCAAATTGCCCCTCTGACCAACTGGTTTTTTACCCAATTATCTAAGCTTTGGCCAAATTGGTGTTCTTTTAACCAAATTGTCCCTGACCAAGCCAAGATGTTTTCAACCAAATCACATGAGGCTGTGTGTGTTCACCCAATATTTTTTTCTGTCAGGCTGTCTGTTTTTGAGGGGCAAATAGCTTTTTATTTTCAAATGGCTTTTGATTATATTCTTTTTATTTTTACCCACACTCTGCTTTTTACCAAATCGTTTTTTGTTTTGTTTTGTTTTTTATCCTCACCCAAGGAAATTTCTCCATTTTTTGTTCAGATAGAGTGGGAGGGAGAGAGAGAGAAACATCAGCGTAAAAGGGACACATTGAGTGGTTGCCACCTGCACGACCCAACCAGGGCCGAGGACAAACTGCAACCGAGGTACGTGCCCTTAGCGGGAACCGAACCCGGGTCTCTCTGGACCGTAGGCCGACGCTCTAACCGCTGAGCCAAACCGGCCAGGGCACAAAATCATTTTTGAGCAAATTGCTGCTTCCAACTTTCAGACACTTGTGTCTTAACAAAAGGGTCTGCTTTCGGCCTAGGAATCTTTGCTCTTCACCCAATTATCAGCTTTAGCCAAATTGGTTTTGACCAAAAACATCTTTGTTTTTGATGATATTGTTTGTTTCTGGCAAACTGGTTGTTACTAAGTCTTCTTGTCTGCCTAATGCCTATTCTAGCCAAATTGATTTCTGACCAACTTGTTTTTGACAAAGTGTTTTGGATCAAAATATGTGTAAACAGCTTCCCTGGTCCTGCAGGGAGGGGAGACTGGAGTTTGTCCACCATGGGACAAATAGGGGTGAAGAAGTCCCCAGGTGGTGCAGGAGATAGAAGGATGAAGATTCATATTCAGACTAAGGACTGGATTTCTCTGGAAGCGGCAGGCCATGGGGATAAGGACGCTCTTCCCTAGGGAGAAAAATGGACATCCAAATCGGGCATATGGCTTCTCTTACCCCTGGGGGTAAATTGGAGGAAGATGTGTGTGAGGGGGCTTTGGAGCTGAGGTCTCTGAAATGATATTTGCCTGGGGAACCCTGCCCTGCTGCTCTATCTGAGACCTTCTTTCTTCCCCACCCACCACCCTCTGAGTGACATTTCCAGGTGGAGGAGGAGGAAGAGGAGGAAGACAAAAAAAGGAAGGAGTCACAGGAAAGGAGATGAGGTTATACATGGGGAGTGGGGAATGGGGGTCACAGTACCCAGCTGGAGACAGGCAGATCTCCTGTCTAAATGCCCATCCCTCCCAGCTGAATCCTTCCATCCCAATGGCAGTGCCCACTCCCCATCAGACAGAGCAGGACCCCCAAGACAGATGTTAATGGCCAGGGGCCGGGAGGGCATGGAAGAGGTCTTGCCAGAACTCTGGTCCCAATGTGCCAGCCACAGGCTCCTCACTTTCCTGCATGGTGGGGTGGGGGCCTCAGAGTTGCCAAGGCATCCACCTCCCTGTGGCCTTCCAGAACATCAAGCTGAGTACTTACTCTGCTGCTCACCCCAGCCAAAATAATTCCAGTTGCCTACAAAGAGAAGGGGCAGAGATAATAAAAGGGAGCAGGTAGGGGGAACCAAAGGAGGGAGGCTCTCCCATCCTCCTCATTCTTCCCATCTCCTTCTCCCACCCAGGACCCATTACCTCCTAAATTGAGGATTTTCCCCAAGTATCACTTTAACCACTGACATTTGTCGTGCCTTCACTCTCCACCTTGTGGGGAAGGCCGGATATCTCCATGTTTTGAGGACACACAGGCTCAGCCAGGAAGTAAAAATGAGGGCATTTAGGATATGGGTTTTTCAACTCTGAAGTCTGGGGTCAGTATTCCCCACTGCTTCCCTCCCCTATCTCATGCATAAGGAAAGAAATATTGAATTTTGAAACACTACTCTTGGGTGTTTTTGTCTTTGTTTTCCCATCGTTCTTCTCGTTCATTGTACAGGTGAAGAAACAGGGCTGAGAGGGGGAATGAAGAGCCTAAAGTCACACAGCCCCGGAACTTCAGGGCCATGAAGAGAACCACCTCTCTCTTCATCATTCCCTGTACCTAGCATTGTGGGAAAATGCCTCGGACCAGAATCCTGACTCCTCTGAGCCTTGGCTGACTTCTCCATGAAA
This sequence comes from Molossus molossus, assembly GCF_014108415.1. NCBI lineage: Eukaryota > Metazoa > Chordata > Mammalia > Chiroptera > Molossidae > Molossus > Molossus molossus. Next base: position 67,289,700 of record NW_023425377.1, on the reverse strand, counting down.
TGGGGGTGATGAAACATTCCCAAGAGGACTTGGAGGTAAATGCTGGGAGGTGAGTCTCTATTTCCAAATCCAGTCCACCTGCCAGGTACTTTGTCATCTGCTTCTGCCTCCACCTTGACTAGCCCTTCCCCCACCACAATCTTCAATGACCCCATTCATGGGGGAGGGGCTTATAATTCCTTCCCCCCAGGCAGGGAAGTCAAGGGACTTTCTCAGTAACATACTCAAGTTAGGGCAGAACAGGGTTCCCCAGTAGCAGTGCCCTAGCACCTCTCCCCACCAGGCTCCATCATCACCATCCTGGGCATATTGGGGGTTTGGAAAATGGGTACAGGGAAGACTGTGAGAGAGGAGGAAAGGGGATAAGGAAGCAGATGGAATAGGACAAAGAGGTTGAGGTGCAGGGTGGGGACAAAGTGTCATGGCTTCAGGTTCTGCCCTGAGACTATGATTTGTCATTTCCTCCCCACTCTAGAGGACTCAGGAGGAACTCGTAGGGAAGAGACATCTCCTTGGCCCATGGAGACTTGGTTTGGGTGCATCTGAGTGCCCTCCGCACCAAGTACATAAGACAATCTTGAAAACTCCAGCCTTGACGGAGGGGCAGTAGGCAGGGGAACATGATCATCTTTAACATTAATTGACGCAGTGCAGTGGAAAGAGTGCCTCAGACCTAGGTTCAAATCCTAGCTTTTCCTCCTGCCAGGTGTGTAACCTTGGACAAGTTACTTCTCCTGGGCTTCAGTGTCTTCATCTAAGAAAATGGGTGAATGAAACAGCCTTTGTCCCTTGTACATGCACCTATTGTACATGTGTTGGCAGGATTGTCAGTGACTGTCTGCACCGTGTGACTATGGGCTGCTTGGAGGTCTGTGTTGGACCCATGAAAGAGGTCCTCATCTACGATTTAATTAATGGAATTAGAGAGTCTGAAAAATGTTTTTTAAGCCTCTAGATGCCCTGGGGCCCCTCAAAGTGAAGAGCTGTCAGATGCCCCATTTGAGAGAGAGTGACTCGAATGATCAGAGAGGGATACTGGCATGCCTGTGGCCACACAGCAAGGCAGAACTCAAACCGAAGTCCCAGATCTCTTCTTCCCACCGCACTGTGAACAGATGCTTTTTACTCTTAGGATCCATATCTCTGGAGGGGAGTTGGCCTGTTACACACAACAGCCATGGGTGTGGAGAAGGGATGCCAAAAAAAAGGAATCAACAGGTACTTACAACACTGATTGCTGGGAACAGGGAGAGGCTTGTCTTGTTCATCTTGGAAAGAATACTGAGGGAAGGAAAGGCAAGAAGGTTCATCTCAGAGAGGGCCAGAAGCCAGGGGACCAGGATAGTTTTTAGTTGTGCTTCATCTTGACTCCCCCCTGCCTACCAAATCCTCTTCCTCTAAAGGAGAAGGATACAAATGTTCACAGAGGGAGAGAGATGCACACAGAGAGACAGTGAAAAACAGATACAGAAAAAAGAAAGAGAGACATAGATTAAGGAAAGAAACAGAGACACGAGAGAGAGAAGAGACAGACAGAAAAGTGAGGTTGGACAAAAATTACTCATATGTGAGTATTGCCCCCTTGCTCTCCACCTCTCACTAGAGTATGGTAGTCTTGCCTGCTTTTTCTTCCCTGCCCTCACCTTCTGAAGTCTGTCTTTGGGCCACATTAGATCTTTGCACTGTGGGGATACAAAGCCAAGAAGCTGAAGGGGTAGCATGGAAGAACAGAAGTCCAGGGGCTAAGACTGGTGGGGGAGGGGAACTTTTAAGAGAGTCTGAAAGTGTGACTTGGGGTATTGTGGATGTGAGAACTGCTTCAGGGCCCCTGTATGTCCTTGAGGGTGTTTGGCAAATGCAGAACTCGAGTCAACTGACGTCATCATTATGTTGTTAGTAGACTGTATGTTCCCAACTGACATCCTGGCATTGGAGATTGGACCACATGAATCACTGATTTAGCTGGGTTACAAAGAGTTAGAGACACAGATATAGGGAAAGACAAGCAAAGACAGAGACAGAGACAAAGAGCAGAGGACATGGGGAGACAAAGAGAGACAGACACAAAAAGAAGAGTCCCCCATGTCAATACTCACCTCATCCTGGTCCCGCATGGCGTTCAGCTGCTCCAGCTTCTTAGCCCAGTAGCGAGCCTCCTCTTCAGGAATGTCTGGAAGGGGAGCCCTGGCTGTGAACCTGGAAGGCCTGCCTGCCCTCCAGCATCCACCCAGTGCATCCTGCAGGCTACTAGGCTGGTCTCCAGTGGGCGGGGTGGGGGGACAGGGTGGCACCCTTGACTCCTCCCTGTCCCACCACTGCCTTGGGGATGGATGGGGAATGGGAGAGAAGATGCACCCTAGCATTACAATGGTGGGGGAGCCATGAGTTCTTGGAAGGATGATGTGAGAGAACCGCACTGCTTCCAGGAAAGGTGGAGAGGTGTCTCTTTGTCTCTACCTTTCTCTCTCTCTCTCTCTCTCTCTCTCTCTCTCTCTGTCGCTGTCTCTCTGTCTCTCAGCCTCTGTCTGTCTCCCTTCTAAACCCAGCTCACCCCTGTGGCAGAATACCTCATCAAGGACCACCAGGAAAGCTCAGACCTGAGTCCCATGGACCAAGAAACACTTACTGCTCATTGATGACTTGTAGGAGCTGGAACATGCTCTGTACACATCTCAGTTGATTCACTGAAACCCAGAAAACTCTCTCCTCTGGGGAGGGGAAACCTTGTCCCCAGAATGAGCGTCATTTGGACCTAACCCTTCTCCTGGGACTGGGAGAGGGTCCTGTGCTCCCCACACTCACCTAAGGGCAGCTCGAAACGGGTGTCAAGGAGGATGCGGTGGAAGGTGGGGTCCTTGGTACCACAGATTTCACTGTCCGCCATGATAACCTGGGAGTCCAGGGTCAGCCACTCTCCAGGGCCCTCCTGGGTGTAGGGGGGATGACAGAGGTCAGGGTCCCAGGTGAGGTAAGGAGGATCATGTATCTTCTCACACAAGATGTGTCCCTCACCCCATCTCACCCCTGCCCCAAGAGCAAGGGCCACACCCCCACTTTACAAATGAGGAAATTGAGACCCAGTGTGGGGCAACATGGTAGGTCCGGGGAACTCAGATTCAAGGACCCAGAGAGAGGGCCCGACAGGGTCAGCAGGGGCAGTGTTAGCATTACACAACCACTCCTCATCCGTGATGAGGGTTACGCAGCCCTGCCTTCATATAAAGTCCTGATGCTCCCACAATCCAGAAAGGAAACCCCTCCTCATGTGAGTGAACCAGTCCCCCTGGGTTCAGGGACATAAGTCCTTCAGCAGGTGGGGTCCATTCTGAACCTCAGTTTCTTTATCTCAAATGAGAATGATATTCTTGGAATTTGCTTTCTGCAGGAAGACCCACATAGGGGTGAAAGTAGTAATTCAGGGTCCTCTGCATGGGCCATTGCTGCCACAGGTGACTAGGCCTTCCTCACACTTAGTAGGGAAGTGTCACTGAGGAAATTGTGGATCATCCTCAAGGCTTCCTTTTGGATTCACTTGCTTGGACTATTGCACCTATTTCCTCCCTCTCCATTCATTCATTAAAAAAATAAACCCTTCCTGCCCTGGCCGGGTTGGCTTAGCAGTTAGAGCGTGGTCCCGCGGACCAAAGAGTTGTGGGTTCGATTCCAGTCAAGGGCACGTACCTTGGTTGCCGTTTGGTCCCCGGCCCTGGTTGGGGTCGTGAGGGAAGCAACTAATCGATGTGTCTCTCTCACATTGATATTTCTCTCTCTCTCCCTTCCACTCTGTCTGAAGATAAATGGAAAAGTATCCTCGGGTGAGGATTAAAAAATAAAAAAACAAACAAAAAACAAATCCTTCCTGGTGCCTCCTCTATGTCTATCCCATACTGGGCAACTTCAGGATCCCCAAGAAATCCCCAGTCATAGGAGACAGAGCTTAATATAGACACCCCCTGCCCTGTGAGGCCAGGAGGTCAGAGGGAGGGAGGGGGGCTGAGGGTCCCAGGGGGATGTTAGGAAGGGCTTTTGGAGGACCAGGCATGGAAGCTAAATTTAGAGGGTGATAGAAGGGACACGGGAACAGCATATGTGAAGGTTCAGAGGACTTCTTGGGCCTACAAGGGGTGAAGGTTGGGCTGTGGAGGGAAACGAGGCTGGCAATGTGGGCAGGTACCATCAGGAAGGCCTCCCAAGTGAGATGGGGAGAAAGGGCAGGTAAGGGTCCTGGGGTAATAAGATGCTGCTGGGCTCAGCATGGGGGGAGGGAGAGAAGAGAAGGAGGGAAGATTTAAGGACAGGAGGCCAAGGTTATTGTCTAGTACTTTTAGGGCTTGTGTAGCCTTCCTCCTGCACAGTGTTAATTGCCCACTATAGCCTTTCCCCTGTCTTCCATAGGAATACATTTTCAGCTGGGCCCAGGGCTATGCAGCTTGCAACTACATTCCCCAGACTCACTTGCAGCTAGGTGGGATCACATGACTAAGTTCTGGCCAATGGGAAGTGAGTGAAGTGCCAAGAGCAACCTTCAGGTTTGGCCCTTAACTTGGAGGGCACACACCCTCCCTTGCCACCTTTCCTCCCCCTGATGGTAATGCAAATATAATGGTGATTCTTCAGCAGACATCCTGGGCCATGAGGTGGAAGCTCATGGAAAGAAAGAGCAAATAAGATGGAAAGAGTTTAGATCAGCGGTTCTATGGCTGGGGGTCACCACAACATGAGGAACTGTATTAAAGGGTCACGGCATTAGGAAGGTTGAGAACCACTGGTTTAGATTTTGGTGACTTTGGAGCCACCACCTGCAGCCCCAGATGTCTACATGAACATTGTCAAGGGAAGGAGGTAAATATCCATCTTGTTCAGGCTGCGGGCCTCGGGCCCCTCCCAGGCACTCCTCCCCAACCCTCAGCCCACCACTTACTTCATTGGACTGGCGGATGGTCTGCAGGGGGATCCACACGGTGCCCACCATTGTGTCCCAGATGAGACCCTTGTTCCACACTTCCACGGTCAGCCCTAAATCTAGGCGGTTAATCTCACTGTGGGGAGAGAGAGGAGGGAGCAGGAAGGGATAGGAGTGAGGGAATGGAGACTCAGAAAAGTCAGTTCACTCACCTTAGGACATATGGCCAACTGGAATTCAAACCCAGGCCTGGGTGAGTCCTAGCCAGGAATGGAACAGTGATTCTTGTTTTATAGATGGGAGACTGAGGCCAGAGGGCTAAATTACATGCTCAAGATCTCAGAGCAGAACCAGGGTTCCAAGCTGAGATGGAAGGGTTGAGACAGATATCACCTACCTTCTGCACCCCAACTTGCCTGGCCCTCAGACCTGAGAATGCTAGCTAAGCAAGGAAGATGCCCAAATACCTTTTGTGACTCCCTATTAACACAGGATAAGGGCATTTGGGGTGTCTCTATCCTTCCCAGTGTTCTCTCTATCCAATCATATGGGGACACTCCTGAGTATATAAATGATCCTATCCCTGAGCACTTTCTCTGCAGGCCCCACTCTAGACATAGGCATATTTGGGAGGAAACCTTGGTAAATGTCCAATTCACTGAATTTACCAATTTGCCAAAGATTTATCTTAAGGAATGTTCTCCTTGAATATATCTGTTGACTGTGACCTGGACATTCAGTAATTGGCTTTCAGGGAGTTGGGGGCCACCCTGTTCCTCTCCCTTTACATTTCCCCAAGAATTGTAGAACCAGCTCCTCCCTCCCTTCCCCGAATGCTCCTCTGCTCCAGGATCCTAACGGTTCTCTCCTGGCCTCCACCACTGACAGTGCCCAGCCAGGCTCTGCTCAGGGAGTGAGGGCTGCCTGGGTCCAAATCTCAATTCTGCCAGGTACAGAATGTGTGACACTGACCAGGGGGCTTAGCCTCTTTGGTCTTCTGTTTCCTCATCTGTAAAATAAAAATTACAGTAGCATCCTCTCTCCCAGTGTTGTGGGCAAATTGATTTAATCAAAGCTTTAGCAGAGATCATGGTATATGTTCCCATCATCAGAGTAGGCAGGATGTAATATGAGGCCCTGGATAGTTCTAGGTCGAGAGGAAGGTCCAGATCATGAATTCATTCAGTGATTAGGCAAATATTTATTGAGTGCCATGCTCTATGCTTGGCATGGGGGTCAGAGGAGCAACAGAGACTGACTGGTCCCTACCCTCCAGGAGCTCAGTTTTGAACATATAAATATGTTCAAAATTCACACAAGTGACTAAAATAATTGGTAACAGGCCTGAAATTACTCTTTAATTGCAGCTGGGGGTAGTGGTCAGGGAGGGCTCCCCTAAGGAGGTGACATAGCTGAGACAGGAAAGATAAAATGGAGCCAGCTGGGAGGGGCAAGGAGGGGGAGAGAAGACCAAGTGCAAAGATCCTGAACAAGCTGGCCATGTTGGAGGAAGCCTGCAGAGGTGGTAAAGGCTGGGGCAGGTGAGCCAGGAAAGATGAAGAGAGATACTGGTGGGAGGTCATAGGGGCCAGGCCTCCTCGGGGGCTGTGAGGAGGAGTGTGGGTTTTGTTCTGAGGTTGATGAGCCACAAGCAAGTCTAGAGAGTGACAGGATGTGATTTTCAGTTTTAAAAATATCTCTCTGACTGCCTGGAGAAGAACAGATTTCAGAAGGCAGATTGCAGCAGGAGGCCAGGGTGGAGGCTGGTGGCTCCGGGGACTTAGCTGGTGGCACCAGAGATAAAGGGAAGTAACTGTATTTGCGAAGTGCTTTGGAGACAAAGTTGATGGGTGGACATAAGGCAGAGGGAGGAGGAAGGGGAGTCCCAGATGACACCCAGGTATTCGCCTCTGCCCAGTGGGACTAGCAAGGTGCCAGGGGTGAGGCTGTTAGGACCAATCAGACTCACAACATGAAATCCTGTTCCCAGCTGGGCTGGCTGCCCCGCACAGCGATGGTCGTGCTCTTGACATTCTGCACCTTCAAGGTCACATATGTGTTGAATTTCTCTGTGGTGGCGAGAGCAGGGGTTAGCACAGGGGCTCAGGCACTCCTGGTGCCCCTTTTCAAGCTCTAGACAACCTGCTGTGATTTCCCAGGTGCTGGGTGTGCTTGGGGCCACCCCAGGTTCAACATACTGCTCTGCTTTTGTGCATCTTCCCCACCCCCAGGCCAGCCCCCAAGGTTCCCCTATTCCCAGTCCCTCAGAGCACAAGGGAGGGGCCTTGGTGCAGGGAGAACTGGAATTTGGGAATGGCTAAACCTGCTGCTTATAAATAACTATGTCTAACGGCCTTGGTTTCTAGCTGGAAAAACAGGCCCCAGACGGGAACAGAAGTGACTATAAAAAACTCCCTCACCTCTCTCAGCCTCACTTTCCCCACCTGGAGCCTGATCTAAGAGTCCCCCCCATCTCTTAGGACCCTGGGAAGGGCCATTGGCTCAGGGTGAGCCCTGCCCACCCCAGGGTTTTCAGGGGACGGCTGAGGAGATTGCTGGGACCACAGGCCATGTCTGACACTCCATGATGCTTAGCAGACACAAAGTCTAAGTCCCCCACGAATGGCTCAGACCCCTTTCCTGGACTTTCCAAGAGATGGATAGACAAACAGGCAGACAACACAGGACAGGACAGGTATAGAGGCCACTTACCTTGGGCACCATCAAACTTGGCTTTTTTTACTGTGGAGAGAGACAGATAGGGAAGGGAGATGGGGAGAGAGGTGGGGAGGAGAGAGACAGAGACACAGAGAGAGACACCAAAATAGAGATGTAATGAGAGAGACAGAGAGGAGATACAGAAAGAAACAGAGAAGACAGGCAAGGATAGAAAGCAAAAGAGACGGATGCAGAGACCAAACAGGATAAAACAAAACAAAAGGAAGTAAAGACAAAGGTGAAATTAGAGACGAGCACAAAGAGACAAGAAGAGGAGAAAAAATAAGGAGAGGAGGGAGGCAGGGATGAGAGGGAGAGAGAGAAGCTATCAGACAGATGAGCAGAGGCAGACCTGGGGGAAGGAATCTGGACCCTGGGAGCAATCTCTGCCCCTCCTCCCTCCTTATCAAACTCCCCTGAAGCTTTTCCCCTCCAGTTATGCTTTTACCCTCAATTGAACAAGATTCAAAAGATGGAGCTGGGCAGGTGACAGGAAAGGCCTCCCACAGGAAGCCTTCCAAGATAGCCACAGAGGGAGGACAGTTGGGGAGGAGGGGGTTGGGGAGAGAGGAAAGACAATTTCCAATGACCCCATCCCCCTCTCAAGCTAGTGAGACTTCTCCCCCAATTGTCCAGCGCAGTCCGGTCTACCAAACACTCCCAAGGTTTGGGATTCAATATTCAAAAGGGACTGGAAGAGGTAGAACAGAACACCCCAGTCCTGGCTGGGAGGTTGTTAGAGCTTGTCCAGTCCCACTCAAGGTGCCACTTGAGTATATGTCAGGGTCCCATGTTGTCCAGTCTCTTCAGATTTCACATAACCCACAGCGCTAAGTGATTCCAAGCAATTTCACTCTTCACTGGCTTTTTTCACAGGATATTAAACTTTCACTTTCAACATCTCTTGCACCCTGCAGCTGTCCCCAACATCTTTCTCCACCATTCACTCCACACCTCCACCTAAAACCTGTTCTCAAACTGAGCCCACCTCCTTTCTGCATTTCTCCTCCCTTTTTTCTTCTCAAATGAATGTTTTTGTTTAAGTAGGCAATACATGCACATTTTACAAAATCAGACTAATAAAAAAATTACACAATGAGAAGAAGGTTCTTTCTACCCCAGCCCTCACTCTCCCTCCCAGGTGCAACCAACATTACCAGGTACCAGAGGCAGATAGTCTGGTGCCAGCAATCATGAGCACATGTGCATTACTTTATTTCCGACACAAAGTAGCATTCTACACCCTCTGTAGAATCTTTGTGTTTTTCAATATATTTTAAAGAGTGTATGCAAGCAAGCTGGAGGAAAAATTAGTAACAGAATTGTTCTATTCTTTCTTCTTTTTTGAAAGTAAAGTTTGGCCTTTTTCTGGGCAAATGCCACAGCCTCCCATCTTGTTCATATCTCTGTCCCCATCACTTGGATTTCTATCATGCAAAAGCGGCTGAATGGAGTAAGAGAAGAAAAAATTCCCATCAAGGGCAGAAGTGGGGTGGTTTTAAACACTTCAGGAAATACTGCTTGTTCCTGTTGGGGGTAGGGAGTGTGGCAGTGAGACTGACTCACAGAAGCACTGAGTGAGCTTCCCAGAGCTGCCTTCCTATGCTCCCCTAAACCCCAGACTTTAAAAGCAAATGATTGGGCATCATACCCCCACCCCCACATGGGTTTAGATTTGAGAGGTAGAATGATAATGGAGCCCTTGGCTAGGCATTGAGAAAGGTGAGCACCAGTTCAGTGTGGAGTCAGGTTCAGTTTACTATGCTGTGTGACTCTAGGTAAGTGAGCCCCCTCTCTGGGCTTCCATCTCTGTCTCACTTTGACTCATTCTCTCCCTGGTTTTTTAGATCTGTGTGTGTGTGTGTGTGTGTGTGTGTGTGTGTGTCTCCTTCTGTATCCCCCTGTATTCTCTCTCTCTCTCTCTCTCTCTCTCTCTCTCTCTGTCTCTTCCTCCCACACCCCAAATCCATCCATCATCATGTCCTATCTTCCTCCTGCAAAGGCCCCTCTCTCACTGGCCCCCATCCTATTGGCCCCCTCTTATACCCAGCCTACCATCCCACTGGCCCCTTCTTATACTGAGACCACAAGGAGCTCACCCACCGAGCCCCTCACTCCTGGGGCTGAGAGAAACTCGGGGCACTTAGGATTGTGCACCAAGAGCTCCAGGCTTCCCTCCTTGGGGGAGCTCCAGCTTGCAAATCTGATGACTCTGTGAAGGGAGGGGGTGCAGGGACAGGGGGAATAGTGGGAGAAAAACAGACAGGGACTGAGAAAAACCATACACACAGAGGGACCAACACCGGGAGAGAAATAAAGGAGGAAGAAGAGAGTGGAGATAACAAATCATGAAAGTCAGAGATAGAGACCCAGAGAGACAGAAAAGATTTCCACTAGGAAGAGAATTGGCAGAGTTGGGAAAGAAGAATTAAAAGAGAAAGCTGAAGGGGTAGGTGCTAGGCTCTGGGAAGATTGAAGGGCTGACTGGGGTCTAGCCTAACCTGGCCTGGCTCCACCCTGTAGCTCCCACTTTGTCCCCTTTTACAGATCTGGGACAGAGCTCAAAGAGGAGGCCAATCATCTAAAGTCTGTCCTCTATCTTCTCCTGGTGGGGGTTTGGGTGTATGTGGTTTCTCTCTCTGTCTTCTTCCTCCCATTCTGTTTCTCTCCACTCTTGTCATTGTCTTTCTGACTCCTTCCTTCTCTTCTCTCTCAGTCTGTCTCTCTTGTCCCTACTCCTTTCCTCTGCCCACTTTCCTGCTCCCTAAGCCTCTGAGGGCCAGAGAGCAATGGGTTCAGTTGGGGTCCACTAGCAGTGGGAGACTGCTGGTGGGTTCAGCTCGGAGCGCAGAGGACAGGCTCAGGTCCCCATACCCCTTCAGGGAGTCTAGGATAATGATATCAGTAGCCCTGGCCAGTGCTGCTAAGTGGTTAGAGCGTCAGCCCTCCAACCAAGGGTCTTGGGTTCAATTCCCAGTCAAGGGGTCCTGTACCTGGGCTGCAGGTTTGATCCCATCCTGGTAGGGTCATGTGCAGGAGGCAACCAATCAATGTGTCTCTCTCACCTTGATGTTTTTCTCTCTCTCCCTTCCTCCCTTCTGCTCTCTAAAAAAAATCAATGGAAAAAATATCCTTGGGTGAGGATTAACAACAAAACAAAAGATATCAATATATGTTCTTAATGGGGACTCAGAAGAAGGAGGGGGTACCCAGAGTGGGAGAGGGAGCTCAGAAAGAAATGAAGGATGATGGAAGGGGGCTTATAGTGGGGAGGAGGACTCATAGGGTAGGGAGCTCATAGCAGGGTATGAGATAGAGGGAGGAGGGGAGGGCACCAAGGGAAGGGGGCTCCAGGGGCTGGAGGAGGCTCTTGATGGGGGAGGGGACTCCAGAAGTGGGAGGGGCACGGAGGAGTGGGTAGTATCTGGAAAGCAGCTAAGGGAGAAGAGGCCTCAGAAGAAGGAGGGGCTGAGGGAGGGGGCCGATGGGACTCAGAGAAAGAACCAACTCTCTTTCTACACCCCCCCCCCCCATCTTCACATCAGTAAACGGTCCAAGTCATTGTCGCCTTCACTACCATCATCATCACATCTGAGCTGGACACCTTCCTCTGCCTTCGCTGGAGAGTGGGGTCACTGGGGCGGAAGCCCACAAGCTCCTGGTCACACGCTTAAGGCTATTTATATCGTAGGCTCAGAGGGCGTGGGCGACATGACCGCTGGGAGCAGCAGGTGGGGGCGGTGCCCAGGGTTAACCCCTTTGACCCACAGGTGGGAGACTCCTGGTTAGACCCGGCCAGCAGCCTGTGCCTTGGCCACTGTGGTCACTGAGGGCCCCATCCATGCTGACTGATTAATGTGGTGCACAGGCAGATGCTGGCTATGGCAGAATCGGTGGAGTCGGGAGCAGAGACTCAGGACTCCCATAAGTGCTGCCAGGCCCTGGACCTCCGTTTCCCCCTCTGGGAAATGGGGAGAGGTAGAGCTAGTTGGTCTCCCTTCTTTCTCCTCTTATTTTCCCTTCTCTTCCCCCTCTCTCCTTTCTTCTTCATCATTATTAGGATCAACATTATTATACTATCATTACTATGACTATTATTTTTTTATTGTTGATTTTTGTTTTTTTTAGAGAGAGAAAGAGAGATGTGTGAGAGAAACATCGATTGTTTGCTTCCTGCACCGAGGATTGAACCCGAAACCTTGGTATGTGACCTGCCTGGGAATGGAACCCGTCACCTTTTGGTGGACGGGACGATGCTCCAACCAACTGAGCCACACGGCCAGGGCTACTATTATTATTAATGGTATCATTACTATTTTTATTTAGTTAGGTTTTAAATATGACCCTGGCCTGGACGGCTCTGGATTCTAATTGAGGTGGACTGCAGTCTTGGGGTACCTGGTCCATGACCTGCCAGTCCTGAGGGTGGGGGTGGAGAGTAGAAGATTCCAACCCTGGAGAGAAAAGTCTGAATGTTCCCCACCCCCATATAGGACTTGCTTACCAGGTGTCAGAAGAGACTATAAAGGAAGGTGGAGCCTAGAGAATTCAGAAATAAATTTTGGTGTGTTTGGTAGTTTTGTATGTGATATTGATGGCGGACATGTGGTTTGTGATAGACACTGGCTCTGCTGACTTTGCATCTGGGACAGAGAACTCTTCACCTACCAAAAACAGAAATAAGCCAGTCTCCAGTGTAAAAAACACACCAAGAACCTTGACAGGGATTTGTCCTTTTTGTTTACCAACTACCACTTAGAACGAGGCCTGGTGCTCATTAAATAGTGTTCAATGAAGAAATAACGTCATTTCCTCTTCCCATAGCTCTGCTGCTAGACCTGGCCCAGCGGCGCAGGCGCCGCCCTTGGTTCGAAATTTGCAGCACACTCCCTGCCCCATGCTGTTCAGAGTGCTGAACCTTCCGTCTCTATCCACTGCCGCCACCCTGCTGTCCGCTGCGTTGAACTCTCCCTCCATGCATTGTCCACGGTGCTGAATTAGCCGTCCTGGCCCGTGTACTTCCAAAGAACTTGGCACCTCTTTTGTCACCTGTGTTCTCCTGAGCCCTCCTCAGGCCTGAGAACGCAGTGAGCTCTCAGGAAACGTCCTACACCCAAGGACCCCATTAATAAAGCTTTTAGGCTCCATTAATAAAAACACCATCACTGATTTTCTTTTCTGTATTTGGCTCAAACTTATTAAACCTTTTCACAGAATAAGCATTGTACCAACGGCTCTGTGTACCTCATCTCACTGGAGAGTTCCAGCAAACCTAGACAGTGGGCACTATTTGTGTGCCCATTCTGCAGATGGGCACATTGAGGGATGAATAGGGTATGGGACTTTCCAGGAAGTAGTGGATTTGGGGATTCAAACCCAGACCTGCTGCACTCAGGGTGTCCTGGATGGCACCTCACAGAGCAAGCCCATTGTATATGGGAGGAGAGTGAGGTCCAGGTTATGGAAGCGGCTAAGATTGAAGCCCCGAAGAAGAGTCAGAGCCAACCCTGAAGGGCATCCTATGAGGATGGTGAACAGCAAAGACCTAGATGCATACACCTCCTGGGTGGGTGGTATCAGAAATAGGGCAGCCAGGAGCAGAGGGGTTAGTGGAGGCTTCTTGGGATGGGGCAGGAGAACAGCCATGATAAATGAGATCATGTCATGTCTGTTACTGAGTGTTACTGAGTGTCTGTTACTGAAGGAAGGCAATCCCAGGACAGATTCTCACCCCGGATCCTGGAGGCTGAGAAAAGGCTGAACATTTAACACCCTGCCCCTTCCCAGTAAGCTGTGGAGTCACCAAGCTACCCCTCTGACTCTGTGGCACTAGGCAAGTTGTTGATCCTCCCTGAACCTCAGTTTTCCTCACCTGTAAAATGACTTGCTGTGAGGATTAAAGAGGGCAATGAGTATAAAAGTCCTCAATGTTGCCTGTAGAATGCTGGATAAATGGTGCTTCTTGTTGATAGTATTATTAGTTGTGAGGAAAATTCATCCTCACACACATTTGTTAATTTGTACACAAAATGCATTCATCAAATATTTATGGAGCCTTTAAAACACTGAGTGGTCTGGCACAATGCCATGAGGCACATAGAAAGATCTAGAACTGAATCTACAGCACCACGATTTTACATGTGTTGTTCCCTCCATCTAGAGCACCACCTCCATTTTTCTTAGCTCCCCCTCACCTTCTGAGACCAAGTAAATGGTGGTGGGGATATCAGGGCAAGCTGCCCAGAGGAAGGGAGCCCTGGATGTCCTCCACCTAGGCTCCCTTGGCCCTTCCATTTCCTTACCACTCTGATCCCACCAACATGAGGCCAGGAGTAGGGTTGGGTCCTCAGAGCCAGAAATAGTGTCTGGCACATAGTAACTGCCCAATTAATACTTGCTGAGTAAATATATGAATGACTGCATAAAGGAACCAGTTGGTGCTTGGTATTCATAGCCTCAGGACTCTGCTAAGACATAGCAAGAGAATTGCGGGGGGGGAGGGGTGTGGCAATGGGACTCCACATAAATAAATAAATGAGAAGGGACAGAGGCAAGTCCTATACAGGGTAGTCCCCCATGTGTTGGTGTGTCGTAAGCTTGCATTTATGTATGCTTGCATGTGCATTTGCCTGTGTTACCAGAGCAGGCAGGTGTGTGTACAAGGGTGTGTGTGTGCATGCATGGAGGAACATATGCTCATGTGCAGTATATAAATGTAGGTGAAAGTCTACACATATGTACTGGGGAGTAGGATGTGACTGTATGGGGGACATGCTAATATGTGTGAGCTTAGGTATGTGTGGGCTGGCAGATGATGTGTCAGGTAGAAACACACTTTGGTGTGTATGTGGGATGCAGTTATTTTTTCAGTGTGCAGATAATGTTTGTTTGTTTAGTTATTTATGTTAATCCTCACCCATTTTTTTCTATTTTTTCTATTGACTTATAGATAGAGTGGAAAGGAGGGAGGGAGAGAGAGAAAGGAACTGAACACGAGATCCTTTGATCCACGGGCTGACACAAACTACTGAGTCAAACCGGCCAGGGCACCCATGGCCTGTTTGGGCTGGTTTGGCTCATGGCAGAGCATCACACAGGTTCGATTCCCGTCAAGGGCATGTTCCTCGGTTATGGTTCGTCCCGGGCCCTGGTTGGGGTTGTCCCTCTCATGTCGATGTTTCTCTCTCTCTTTCTCTCCCTCTCTCTTCCTTCCACTCTATCTGAAGATAATAGAAAAATATCCTCAGGTGAGGATTAAAAAAGAAAGAAAACAGCCCTGGCCAGTTTGGCTTAGCGGTTGAGCATCGGCCTGTGGACCAGAAAGTGCTGGGTTCAGCTCCCGCTAGGGGCACATACCACAAAAAAAACAAAAAACAAAAAAAAAACAACAAGAAATAAGAAAGAAAGAAGCCCATCTGGAGTGGCTGGTGTGGCTTAATGGTTGAGCATTGACCCATGCACAAAGAGGTTGCCAGTTAGATTCCCAGTCAGGGCACATGCCCAGACTGTGGGCCAAATCCCCAGTGTGGGGCATGCAGGAGGTGGCCACTTAATGAACATTAATGTTTCTATCTCTCTCTCTCCCTCTCCCTCTCCCTTCCTCTCTCTGAAATCAATGAAGAAAAAAGAAAACAAAACTGGCCAAGGCAGATGTTTTATTGAGTTGTACCTTTGAAATCTGTATGGTTTTGTGAACAAATGTTACCCCAATAAGGTCAATAAACATAAAAAGGGGAAAAATTTGTTTCATTTTCTGGGTTCAAATGTCAACACAGAAACACAATTTAGTACTATGGGTAGTGTGTTTTTAAAAATTATTTTTTAATTTATTGTTGATACTATTACAGATTTGTGATGAAATTTTATGGCGTGTGTATTTGTTTACTTCTATGCATGTACATACTCATGTGAAACAATACACATAGGTATGCGTCATCATTCACCTGTTCAAAGGGACTGCTTTGAGTGTTCGTGCAAGTGTCATGTGTGCACACACATAGATTTGTATAGCCTATGTGTACACATGTGTGTTTCTTAGAGATTTGGGATCCTAGCATGTATAAGTGGGTACATGCCTGCATGTTAGGGCATGAGCAAATTTTTATGAAACATGGATATTGTGAACATGCATCAAACACGTGAATACATGTGTGTTTGTGTACATGCACATTGTAGGGAACATGTCTGAGGTGGCAGACTGTGTCCTGTGTACATGCATGTGCATGTGTTCACACAGGCATGTGAATGTGCACATTTGTGTGTGTGTGCAGTCATAGGGACGTGGTTTTTATGGAGCATTTATGTCCACACAGGGCAAATCTGGGTATGAATGTGCCAACTCGTGTGTGCAGGTATGTGAACATGTGGGTGAGCCCCTGGTTGGGTGGTCATGTATTTCCTCAACACCAAGGATGAGCTCAGATCCATGGAAAGTCCTCCCAGCCCAGCTCCACTGCTGTCCTGCCTCCTCTCCCCTCCCATTATCCCCTTCCACTGTCGCAGGATCACCTCCTACCATTTCTCCCTCTTCTCACTTCTTCCAGTTTTCCCCTCAGCCTCTCCAAGAATCATTCTTCTCCCTTTACACCTCAGGGTTTTACCCACCCCACCTCACCACCCCTCTCCGCCTTGCCCCCCCCCCCCCAGTGAACTCCCCTCCACTCTGCTGGTAATTACTTCCCAGTATGTTCCACAGAATCATCCAACACAATTCTTTCCCCAGGCAACCGTTTCAGGAAGCCTCACCCTTCTTACTGCTTACTGCCCCCTTCACACCACCCCCTCATCCCAGCCTCCTGTTTGCATCAGAGTTAAGGATGAGATTCTCCCTCTCTTCCCTAACTAGGCAAACCTTCCAGAAGAACGGAATTCGGAAGATGTAAGGCAGGATGAAATAGGGGTGGGAAGAACAGAAAGTCAGTCAGGAACACCCACATAGGCTCTCTCCTCCAGTGCCAACCCTCCCAGCCTCCTCACCCCACCCACCTCTCCCCAAGTGCTAGGCAACTTAGGAGAGAGGCCAGTGGGGGACTTGGACCTTCAGCTCGCCCTCCCTTTAGGCCTAGTCTGTGGGAGTTGCGTGGGGAGTCCCCTCAACCTCTCCACATCCCTAACTCCATAAAACAGAGCTTACTTTTGATCTTATGGGCCCTTCTGCCACCATCAGCCCCTCCCGTTGGGGGTGAGCTCAGGGAAAGGAAGCCCCTGTCTCTTTAAGAGCACCCGCGTCCACGCCAGCCTAGCCCCGCACTATCTGCACACGAAAAGCAAAAGCGCCGCTGCGGTGAGCAGGAGGGTGGGGCTAGGTTTGTGAATGGAGCAGCAGAAGGCAAGAGGTGGAAGGGGGAGGGGCGGCGGGGACGGTCCCAGGCTCTGAGGCCTGTCCACTGGGTCTAGGCCGAGGCCGCTGTTCAGCGGGTTCAACTCTCTCTTAGAAAAGCGCGCGCGCGCGCGCGCACACACACACACACACACACACACACACACACACACACACACACACACACAAGCACACTCACCTCAGCCTAAGATCTCTTGAAGCCTGACATCTCAATCTTGGCTGACACACCCCTTCTGCCTTCTTCTGCCACCTCAGCCTTCTCGAAGGGAGGAACGGTTGGGGAGGCAGACCTCAGTCCGTAAAACCGAAGGTCGAGACCTCTATACCCCTGTTCACCACCGCCCTGCCGCCCAAGGTCTCCCAAAGTCTGAGTTCTCAGCAGGAGTGCCTTGGGTGCCTATGTCCTGAAGGGCTGGCTTCTCCCCCACCCTAGAACTTCTGAGATGGGGACAGCCATGCCCCTCCCGCGTCTCTCTCCCTCCTCCACCCCAATACAGAGCATAGACCGGGCGTGGGCCTTGGGATACAGATGGCGTTCTGGCCCCAAAATATCTTCACTCTACCTCTCTTTCCCTCCCTTCTGAACAAAATGGATGAGGTAAGGTGGGCTGGGAAGAGTGTACGGCTTCCTGCAGAGAAGGTCTAATATGCGTTTTGAAGTGCTAAAGGGAGCAGGAGCCTTGGAAGCCTTCAGCCGATTCCCCCCAGCCCTTAATTCGGGAAGCCAAAGAGTTAACTGAAAAAAACGCCCAAGATTTCAATTACAGAACTCTCAGGCCCTTCCCAGTCCTCTTCACATCCAGGGCTGAGGGATTACTAGAGCTCGCTCTTGTCCTAATGGCTGAGCCCCCTTACCCAAATCTTACACGCTCAAGGGTTGGAGACCCCTCCTCCTGCACTCCTCTTAGAATCCCGAACTCTGTCTGCGTCGGTGAGGACCCGCAGCCCAGGCCACAGCATAGGACTCCTTCCAAGTACCCCGCAGGATTCATTCGAATTACCCAGTTCAGCCCCTTCCACAGGACCCCCAATAACCTGTACTACACAGATGCCCCAGTCTAGATCGTTTCCAGATAGAGCTCCAGATCCCTGGGGCCTCCACACGGGCCTCCGCGTGCAGTCATGCCAACACGACCCCCAGCAGTTGCCAATACGACCTCTCTGAGAGCCCGGCTGTCTGCACTGACCAGGCGTCTGACTGTCTACGAGGGCTACCCCTTCAAAAGTCCAGCAGGGTGTGTTCCGCTCAACGCTCCCCCCCCCCCATCCCCACCGGTGTTCAGACGCACCCACACGGACCCCGAAGCCAGCCGGGTCCACACCGGTCACCGCCCCTCAGCCTCACTTCCTACCTCCAACGCAAAGTAGTGACATGTCTCCGGGGTCGCCGGCGGACCGGCTCCGTCAGGTCGGGCTCAGAAGCCACGGGGCTGGTGCATGGCTGGAGCTGCCGCCAGGGTTCGGCTCATGCCGGGGCCCAGCCTCCGCCGGCGGCCATCTTGGTTCAGCACTGGGGGCACGGACAGCTCTTGACGTGTAGCTGACGTGAGGCAGGAGGGCGGAGCCCCGGGGACGCCTGATCGGGCGGAGGCGTCACTGGCTGGGGTGCCACCGGCTTGGGGTGGGGTGCTTTAAAGGGCCTGAGCCAGCTAGGGGCTCCCCAAACGGAGTTATTGGGGGGCGGCCGCCTCTAGGCAGGTTCCCTTCTGATTCTCGTCTCTCCTTGAGTCGTTCTGTGGGTTTGCTGTCTCTGTTCTCCCTGAGCATCTCCATTCCTGTCTCTACGTCTCTGTTCCTTTGCCTCTGTTTCTTATGTCTTTGTCTTCCTGGGTCTCTCTGTTCCTTTGAATATTTGTCTCCATGTCTTTCTCCATCATGTGACTCCCTCTGAGCCTCTTTCAGTCCAGTCTCTCTGTGTCTCTCTCATGGCCTAAGTCTCTCTTTGTGTGCCTTTGTTGCACTCTCTAAGCCACTCAGCCTGTGGGTCTTTGCACATGTTGGGACCGGATCCTAACTTTACTCCCTTGTGTAACTGGAAAACTATTCATCCATCAGTGCCCAGTTCGAACATACTCTCCACCGGGAAGCCTTCTCTGGTTCCCCCGAACTGAACCTTTACTTTCTAGATGCCTCCAGACCCCAGCTCTTCCTCTGGTTGGGCCCTGACTACCTGGAACATATTGGATCACCACTCCTCTTCAAGATACATTTAGTTGTGCAGTTGCAAGTGGGCCAGTGCCCTGAAAACCTGTTTACTGTGTATTTCCAGTGCCTAGAACATTGCCAGAGGTCGTGGATGTAACGTGCATTTTTCACTACCGTATAGTATTTGTTCGAATAAGTACACCATTGGCTACTTATGTGTTCTTCAGTTGATGGATATTAAAATTGTTTCTATTTTGGCCCGGCCAGTGTGGTTCAGTGGATTGAGCGTCCCAGGGACTGAGAGGTCCCCGTTCAATACCCAGCCAGGGCACATGCCTGGGTTGCAAGCTCGATCCCCAGTAGGGGGCGTGCGGGAGGCAGCCATTGATGTTTCTCTTTCACATCGATGCTTATCTCTCTCTCTAAAAAAAAAAATCAATAAAAACATATTTAAAAAAATAAAATAAAATAGTTTCCACTTTGGGTTTATCACAACCAAAAATTTTATGACCATTCTCAGAAATATAGGCTGGTGAACATGGGTAAGGATGACTGATCATAGGACACCCAACATGTTCAGCTTCACAAGATAACATCACATTGTTTTTCCATGTTGCTCCAGCAGTTTACATTGAACCAGCACAATATAAGCATTCTGTTGCTACACGTTCTTGCTAACACTTTGAATTGTTCAGGTTTTTGAATTGCGCCAAAGTGGAGGGGGTGAAGTAAGGCCTCATTTTGGTTTTGATTTTCTCTCCAATTTTTCATGAGGTGGACCTTTATATGTGATTATTGGTTTCTTCTTAGGGTGCCTGTTCAAGTCTTTTATCCATTTTTAAAACTTAAATTTTTTCCTATTTATTTTGTAGTTCTTTATATTAGATAGAAATCCTTTGTTGGTTTCACTTGTAAAATATCTTCAATTTTGTGTCATGTTTTCATTCTATTTATGATGTCATTTTCTGTTTGTTTGTTTGTTTTTTATCCTCACCTGAGGATATTTTTCCATTTTTTACTCAGATAGAGCGGGAAGGAGAGAGAGGAAGAGAAAGAAACATCGATGTGAAAGGGTATGATGTCATTTTCTGAACAGAAACTCTTAATTTTTAAAAATCCTCACCCAGCCCTGGCTGCTTTGGCTCAGCGGTTAGAGCGTCGGCCTGCGGTCCGGAAGGGCCCGGGTTCGATTCCCGCTAGGGGCACGTACCTCGGTTGCAATTTGTCCCCGGCCCTGGTTGGTTGTGCGGGTGGCGACCACTCGATGTGTCCCTTTCACATCGATGTTCCTCTCTCTCTCTGTTCCTCTCTCTCCCTTCCACTCTACCTGAACAAAGAATGGAAAAATGTCCTCGGGTGAGGATGATAAAAAAAAAAATAAAAATAAAAAAATAAAAATCCTCGCCCAAGGATATGTTTTTTTAAAAAAGTGATTTTTAGAGAGAGGGAGAGAGAGAGAGAGAGAGAGAGAGAGAGAGACATTGATATGAGAAGGAAACATCAATCAGTTGCCTCCTGGGGATTATACTTACAACGTAGGTGTGTGCCCTGACCAGGAATTGAATCCACAATCTTTTTTTTTTTTTTTTTATCCTCGCCCTAGGACATTTTTCCAATTTTTACTCAGAGCGGGGAGGAGAGAGAGGAAGAGAGAGAAACATCGATGTGAAAGGGACACATCGAGTGGCCGCCACCCACACGACCCAACCAGGGCCGGGGAAAAACTGCAGCCAAGGTACATGCCCTTAGCGGGAACCAAACCCGGGTCTCTCTGGACCGCAGGCTGACGCTCTAACCGCTGAACCAAACCGGCCAGGGCGAATCCACAATCTTTTTGGTGTACAGGATGATGCTCCAACCAACCAAGCTAGCTGGCCAAGGTAGAAACTCTTAATTTTGTTTTCTCCTTTATTTTTAATTTTTTTATTATTTATTAAAATCTTTTTTTATTTTTATCTTCACCCAAGGACATTTTTTCATTTTTGTTCAGATAGAGTGGGAGGGAGAGAGAGGAAGAGAGAGAGACAGAGAGCAACATCAACGTGAAAGGGACACACTGAGTGGCTGCCTCCTCCAGGGCCGGGGACAAATCATAACTGAGGTACGTGCCCTTGACCAGAATTGAACTCATGACTCATTGGTCCGTGGGCCAATGCTCTAACCACTGAACAACCAGCCATGGCCCACTTTAGCCATTTTAAAGTGTACAATTCAGTGGCATTTAGTACATTTACAATATTGTGCAACCACCACTTGTATGTAGTACTAAAACATTTCCATCACCCTCAAAAAGAAAATCTGTCCCCATAAGCAGTCACTCCCCATCCCTTCTCCCCCAGTGCCTGGATATTGCTAATCTGCTTTCTGTCTCTGGATTTAATATTAAACTTTTCAACTTAATCAATTTTTTCCCTTGCTGTATTCACATTGTGGTCTTGTTTAAGGAAGTCTTGTTTCCCCAACTTCATAAAAATATTCCCATAGCATCTTTTACATTTTTAGAGTTTTGTTATTTACAGTCAAATCTTTTTTTTAAAATATGTTTTTATTGATTTTTAGAGAGAAAGAAAGGGAGAGAGAGACAGAAAGATCAATTGGCTGCCTCCTGCATGCCCTCCACTGGGGATCAAGCCTGCAACCCAGGCATGTGCCCTGAATGGGAATTGAACTGAGATCTGTCAGTCCATGGGATGATGCTCAACCCACTGAGCCACACCAGCCAGGCTACAGTCAAATCTTGACCTGTCTTGAAACTGATTGGGGAGTGTGAAGTGAGATAAAGTCCAACTGCATATTTTTTCCATGTGGGTAATACACTGTCCCAATACACTTAAAGGAAACTGTCACAAAGCAAGTTTTCCAACATGTGTACTTAACAATGGGCACAGACCATCTAAAATGTATGCAGCGCCCGACCTGTGTGGCTCAGTGGTTGAGCGTGGACCCATGCAACAAGAGGTCGCCCGTTTGATTCCTGGTCAGGGCACATGCCCAGGTTGTGGGCCAAATCCCCAGTGGGGGGCATGCAGGAGGCGGCCAATTGATGTTCTCTCTCATCGATGTTTCTATCTCTCTCTCCCTTCCTCTCTCTAAAATCAATAAAGAAAAAATATTTAAAAATAAAATAGAATGTATGCAGGGCTGCAGGATGTCTAACCCATCTGGCTCTCTCTTCTGTCCCAGGTCATCACTCCCTGTTCTGAAGCTTTATACAATCCTTGCTATCTGTTAATAAAGACAGTCACCCCATTTGCCCTCCTTCAGGAGTGTGTGGGTTGTTCTTCCACTTTTTCTAAATTTGTTGGGTTCCATGGAGAAACCTGGTTGAAACTTGGATTGAAACTTCACTGAACTTATAAACCAAATAGGGAAAATCGTCATCTTTTGTGATATCGAATCTTCCAAAGTGCAAATACAATGAATCCTTTCATTTATCTTTCAATGAAGCTTACAATGTTCTCATAAAAATCTTGCATGTTTTTGTTTTTTAGATGTATTTCTAAAGGCTTTGGATATTTTATGCTACGAATAAATTGATATTTTAGAAAGAGTAGTTTATTGCTGACCTGGGCATGTGCCCTGACTAGGACTCAAACCCATGACCTCTTGGTGCATGGATTGATGCTCAAACACTGAGCCACACTCTCCGGGCTTTTTTTTTTAAGATTACATTTTTAAAAATCTGTTAGTTGCAGGAGCATAGAGTGCAATTGGCTTCAGCATCTAACAAGCTTTTCTCAACTTTTGTAAATCATGTACATAATTATATCCGCAGATATAATTTGGAGTTCGCACTGTATCCAGTGATGTCATCTGCAAATAAAAACATTTTGTTTTTTCCTCTCTAGTCTTTGAACCTCTCATTGCTTTTTTCCTGTCTTCCTGCACCTGCCAGGGCTATCAGCACCATCTCAGACACCATGATAACCGGCATCCTTGCTCTGCTCCCCCTCTTAAACATTTCAATATTTACCATTACCTATGGTATCTGCTGTAGGTTTTAAATAGAGAATCAAGTTAAGGAGGTCCACTTCCATTTCCAGTTTGCTAAGAATTCTTTCCTTTCATTGCACATGAACAGTGATTTTTAGCAAATGCATGTCCTGCATCATTGGGACACCTAGATAACTTCTCTCTCTTTTTTTTTTTACCCTCACTCGAGGACATTTTTTCATTTTTTTGTTCAGATAGAGTGGGAGGGAGAGAGAGGAAGAGAGAGAGAGAAACATCGACGTGAAAGGGACACATCGAGTGGTTGCCACCTGCACGACACAACCAGGGCCAGGGACAAACTGCAACCGAGGTACATGCCCTTAGTGGGAACCGAACCCTGGTCTCTCTGGACCACAGGCTGATGCTCTAACTGCTGAGCCAAACCAGCCAGGGCCCTAGATAACTTTTCATCTTTAATCTGTTAAGGTGAATTACATCTCTCACTATGTTTACTACACATTGGTCTTTGTTATTCTCTGTCTCTCTTACCCACACCTCATCTCCTTCCTTCTGCCAAAGTCCTTGATAAATTGATCATATAGATCCAATTAATTTTAAAGTTCCAGTGCCCCATTTTACTCCCATCAACAGCTCACCTTATTCCATAACTATTTATTTGAGCTATCTCATATCTCCACTTGATTATGCCATGGTGCCTCCATCCTTCCCTTCTCTGTGGACCCCTCTTTACCTTGCTCTCCTCACTATGCATCTACACTCATGGTTTTTGCAAACTCTTTCAGAATCTCTGACTTTCCACCTCTTTTCTCTCTTGTCTTCTGATGTCTTGCTCTCTCTCCATCATCTTATAAAACTCACAGAGAAAAATCATTGGAAGATAAATGATGGAAAATGGTGCACAACTAATGAAAATTACAACCCACACATACACAGATAAATACCACTCCCTGCTTCCCCAATGCACACACAGTCCTCCCAGATGTCTGAGATCCTCACCATCCCAAGGGTCCTCACTTCTGTCAAAATTTGCCCATCCCTTGTGCCAAGAGTGGCTACAATGGAGACATCTGGGCTTTGTATGAGAAGATTCATCTGCTGAGCTTAACTTTGTAATGCAGAATGAGCAGAGCTTATTTTAGAAGCCTCAACCCAGGGCAACCCTGCTTGGTCTTCAAATAAGTTCCTAACCTTTACTGAGTATATCTGATGTTTCTGGCACTGTGCAAGTCTCCATGAAAGGGGCAGATATGAATCAGATGTCAATCAATTTGTTCAGCAAACATTTGTTGGGGCCAGAGTATAGACAGAGAGTAAAGGGCTACCTGGCTTCCAGGACCAAAACCAAGACATCAAACCCAGGAGTCCACCCTCCATGAGTTTGTTTACCCCCAACTCTAGTTACTGTTATCAGGCAGCAAGTGATGGTAGGTGCAGAGAACATAGAATTCAGAGCTCTTGGGGCTGCCATATGCTCTCCTCTTCTGGCAGTTTTATTGTCAATGGCCTTGCCCTGGATGCTGGGTGGGGTGAGGGTGGGGGAGTACTGAAGAAGAAGAAGTAGGACATAAGGTTCTAATGATTGGAGAGGGGAAGAGTACTAACGTGGTTCCTAAGGGCCTACTGTGTGCTTGGCAATGTGTGGAGTGCCTGACATATGCTATCTCCCTTAAACCCAATCTCTAAGGTCAGGGCTGGGACAAAGAAAAGGAGAGAGACTGGGAGGTGGGGGAGGAGGTTCTGATTGGGATGTTGGGAAAGTATTCCTGAAAGAAGGAAGCTGGAAAGCGATGAGGTTTCCAAGAGCACTATAAGCATGGTGGGACTTGGAGAAAGGGCATCCTGGCAGAGGGCGTGGCGGGTGCAAATACTCTGGGCTGGACATCCTGATGAACCTAGTTGTGGCTCTCAGGACAGCAGTGATGAAGGGAAATTGATGGCGACAATCTTGGTTTGTTGCCTATAAAATGGGGATAAAAAATTGTTTTAGAGAAATAATGGCGCTGACCCTTTGCAAATTTGGGAATGTGACCTGCAGAGCTGGAAAAAGTGAAGCAATTAGATTGGCCTGGGAAGGGCTGATAATAAACGAGAGCAATTGGGCTGGCAAAGAGGATGAGATGGGGCAAGATATATGGGGGATGGGGGATAAGTCCAGAATGATTGAGGGTGGAGTTCCAGGTTGGAGGTGGGGTCTCAGCCCCAAGCAGGGCCAGCACTGGGCCAATGAGTGAAACCAGGGACCCTCTGGAAGCAAGTTAATGTATTTTGCAAATGTCTGCAATGTGCCAGGCTCTGAGAAGAACTCTACAAATATTCACTCGTTTAATCCCCATAATCGATTTACATAGGGTGGGGCAAAAGTAGATTTATGGTAGTAACTACTTTTGAATTGAATACAATACGTAATAAATAAAAATACAGGAATAAATTCTGTGATTCATGAAACAGTTTATTCTTGTATTTTTATTTATTAATTATTGTATTAAAAAGTCGATACAATGTAAGTTTACTTTTGTCCCACCCTTTGGATAGGGAAATTGAGAGCAAAATCATTAAATCAGGTGCCGCAGGTCACACAGCAGGCAAATGTCAGAGCTGGGATTTGAATTCAGGAAGCCCAGCTCAGCCCCTTAAGCATTCTACTAGCTCCCGTTTTCTCAAATCCTCTAAAATGATAGTTTTAAAAAACAAAAAAGCAAGGACTCCCTCTCAACAATTATTGAGCTCTTTTATGTTCCATCTCTCCAGGCATGTACAATCATTTCCATTTTACAGATGAGGAAACTGAGGCACAAAGGATGGCTCTGGGAGCAAAGGTGGTGCTATATCCAGTGTGAGAATCCCAAGAGCATGTGAGCCTCATCTACCATTAGCACTGAGTTCACCTCAGGAGAGCGGACAGTGGGAACCCCAAGCCTCTGCTGTCTCCAACCTCCAGGCCCTTGATGCCACCACTGACCCTAGCCAAGCTCCTCAATGTGCCCCAGCTCAGGGCTGCACCTCATTCATGCCACTGCTCTGAGTTCTCCTTTCCCACCCTAGACTGACTGGAGACACTGTGGGCTCACACCCAGCCTGAAGAATGGGCTAAGAACCCTCCACAAAAGGGCCTCAATGATGTTGTCTTTGACAGGAGGGAAACTGGCAGATCAGAGAAGCCAAGGCATTTGGCCCAACTGAGCAGGCAGTAAGAGGCACAGCTACACTTGAACCCAGCCTCTCATGGCTCCAGGACTACCATTAAGGCACTATCAAGCAAGGCTGTGTGAGCCCCTTGGTGTTCTGGGATCCCATGCACTCTAGGGTCTTATAAAAACGTTTGAGACCTAAGATACATAGACACTTTGGTCTGCAAAAGGAAAACAGCAAATGTCCAAGTAAATTCATTTTAATTACATTGAGGAACAGGATGTCAACTTTATTGGGATTAACATCAATGCATCTAGATACAGGCCTTGGGGGTGGATATGCTCTTCCTGGGAAAACCCCAGCTAGATCACAGCCATCCATCTACTCAAGAGAGCTACTCGTGGCCAGTCGATTTCCAAAACAAAATGATAAATTACAAGAATAATTAACTGGTGAACAGTTAGCACATACAGGGGCTGGTTCATGCTCATTGTGTTTTGGGGTTTTGTTTTGTTTTGTTTTTTTATCCTCATCCGAGGACATTTTTGCATTTATCTTCAGATAGAGTGGGAGGAAGAGAAGAAGGAAGAGAGAAAGAGAAACATCGATGTGAGAGCGACACATCAAGTGGTTGCCACCCACACGACCCCAACTGGGGCGGGGACAAACTGCAACTGAGGCACATGCCCTTAGGGGGACCAAATCCGGGACTCTGGTCTACTGGCCCCATGATGCTCTAACTGCTGAGACAAAAAGCCAAGGCTCATCCTGTTTTTAACTCATGCAATCCCTACAGCGACCCCCCAAATGGAGTCTGTTCAAGCGATGAGGAAACTGAGGCAAGGGAAGATCACATAGCTAGGGAGGGACACAGCTTGGGTTTGAACCCCACAAGGCTTGGTGTCTGCGTCCTTGTTCTCAACCTCGTGTTTCATGGCCAGGACATTAGTGTGGGTACAGTGGTGACTTTTTGGCTTGGTATCCGGGTCTGAATGTCGGGACATGGCACTACCTGGGGGGTCCAAATCTGAACAAGAGTGAGAAGCCTGGTGGGGATCCATCTAGGTCCCCTCCAACCGCCATCACAAGACTTCAAGCCACTCAGGTAGGTTGTCTTTAGCTCTGCACCTAGAAGCAAAAGAAGGGATGCAGCTCCGCCTCTGACCACGCCCCGTGACCACCTCTGATTGGACCATCTGGTGGCCAATGAGAGGGTGCATGTTGAAAGCTCCGCCCACAAGGTCCTTCTAGCGCGTGATTGCGGCCTCCCTCTACCCCTCCCATCTTTCTTGCTTTCTTTGCACGTCCTGTGCCCGCTGCCAGAAACACTCCTTCCCCTCTCTTCTCCTGGATAAGCTACTTTCTCTCCTGCTTTCAGCTGAAATGGCCCCTCCTTTGCCCTGACCTGTGCTCAGTTGGTTTCAGCGTCCCAATACACCAAGGTTTCAGATTCCATCTCCAGTCCAGGCACATACAAGAATCAACCAATGAATGCATAAATAAGAGGAACAACAAATCAATGTTTCTCTCTCCTTAAACAACAAAAAAAATTTTAATGGTTCCTTCTCCTGCAAACCTTTCCTGACTCCCCAGGCTGGGTGGAGACCTCTCTCTGGGCCCTCAGAACCCCATATTCTTTTTCTTTTCTTTTTTTTTAAGGGAAGGTTTATTTAGAAAGTCACAAAGGTAGAAGTGTGTTATACAAGAAATGGGCTCAGGAAACAAGTTACAGAGGCAAAAGAAGGTCCCTTGGAGCTTAGAAGAGAGAAAGGTAAAGGTAACAGGGCGGGGGGCTGGGCTTGCTCCCCTGAGGAAGAGCACACCCTATGTTCTTTTCATACCAGTTTTCTTATCTGGCTCTCAGTCAGGCAGTAAGCTCCTTAGAAGCCAGGACGGGATGTCATAAAACATTATCTCCCTTATGCCTGGCATATAGTAGATACTCAAGAAATATATGTCAAGTGGAATATGGTAGTATTTATTTATTTATTTATTTATTTATTTATTTATTTATTCATTTATTTATTCATTCATTCATTTTTAGAGAGAAAGGAAGGAAGAAGGAGAGAGAGAAACATTAGTTGCCTCCTGCTCCACCTGGGGCTGGGGATTGAACCTGCAACCTAGGTATGTGCCATTGACTGGGAATCGAACTCAGGACTCTAAAGTCCACGGGCTGACTCTCTAACCTTTGAGCCAAACCAGCCAGGGCTTGAGTGGACTAATTAATGAATTAATATAGTATCAAAGATTAAAGAACCCTCAGCCTTCTGGAGAAGACTGAAGGCAGGACCCAACTTGCCCGCAGCTGGCCCAGCACAGGGTCTGCCACACAATGGTTGCTCAATATATGTATGTGGAAAGGAGGATGCACGTCCTTTATGAGAATGAGTGCTCAGCGGAAGCTCGAGGTACCACTTAATGGTCCTCCGCAGCCTCCAAGGACATAAACCGGTATAGCCAGCTGCTTACCTCCCACTCGCTCGCTGCCCTTAGACGTGGCCTGAAAGAGAAAAGGGGGTGGAACTTGTGTACTGAGCCACTATTGGGTGTCCACAGTGCTGTCTTGTCCTATTCCGCCCTGTGGGTGGAGCTTGACGGGACCCTGAGCCAGTAGGGCTAGAGGAGAGGGAATCGCCATTTCTGTGGGTGCCTTTGCACTAGTTGGGGGAGTGAGGGAGCGGCTGAGGGCCCCCCAAGAGGACTGGATTATAAACAAACAAAATGTAGCCTTGCTCCACTCACTCCTCCCACCGCATCCTGAGGATTTTACAGAATGAACTGATTACAAGCGGGTTCCCACTTGGGTCAGGTCTCTACTAGCTCCCTTTTTCCCCTGTCCCTTAGAATGGTGTTTAAGAGCCCAGCCCCTAAAATTGAGGGCATCTGGATTAAAATCCAGGGTCTGCCATGTGCTATCTGTGTGATCTTGGGCACATGACTTTGACCTGGGCCCCAAGGCTAAGGCGACTAGATTCCATTCTCATGTAGGCCTCTTGGCTAAGGCAACTAAATGACCCCATTTTTATCATCAATGGACCTTCCTCAATATTTTTCCAATAATAGGTTAATTATCCCTAGAAGTAAAGGAATTTTGCCTAAGATTATAGTTGCCTCATGTGTTGGGAGGCATTTTCAGTTTCCAGTATTGGTATTTGCAGGCATTTGGAGGCATTTGCAGTTTCCGGAGTATCGGTATTTGTAGGTATTTGCAGGTATTTGTGACCGGTGAATAATGCTAATTTTGATTTCTATAATCACTGTCACTCCCACTATTGAACCAGTCCCCTGAGGGAGGGGGGACAAAAGGAGGATGGGGCTTCTGTCTTTAAAATCAGACAAGCAAGAAGAATCATGGCTGCTGATCTGAGGGGAGACTATGCTCCCCGCAGCCTGCCTGTGAGAATAAAGTGCTCCTTTACAATTTGGCTGTGAGTCTCTGGTTATCTCGCTGACATATTATAACAACTTATCCTCTCTAGTCCTCAGTTTCCCCACCTGTGCAATGAGATGGGTAGTTACATGTATTAGTCTTGTAAAATGCTTGAAACCAGCTCACAGTTGTTTTTACAGTTCAATTTTCATGCCCCCTCTGCTCCCCGTGGCCCTGAGAGTAAAATCCATACCCTTTCCTGTGACTCAGGAGGCCCTGCATGGTCCACCTCCAACTTCCCTGCATTTCCCCATCACACCATCTAGCCACTCTGTAATCTTCTTGTAGTCTTCAAACACACCCAGCCTGTTCTGGCTTCAGGGTTGTAGAACATGCTGTTCCCTCCACAAATGAAGGTCTTCCTTCTCCAGATGTTCATCCTCCCACTGTCCGATGTTTGTGCACAATTCTCCCTCCTCTCTCAGGTCTGACTCAAGTGCTGCTTTCCCTAGGAAGTCCTCCTAGATCTCTCCAGGTCTGATTGTGAAACCGGACAACAGTGGATCCTGGGCTGCCTGTCACTACTTGGGCCAATTAAGTAGAGACAATGTTGAATTATATATGAGCATTTATTCCAATATTGCCAGCAGTATGGGAGAGCAGCCAGGTCATCCTGCAAAAATCTGCTCTTTCCTCCCTCCATAACTCGTAGCTTATATTGGGTATTACATGGGGAAGAAGGCAAAAGAATATATCAGTGGGTAAAACAGTTACAGGTAACAGGCATGGGGAAGTAATGGGAGATGGGGAATGTGGGCTGTCTCCAGTACACTGCCTCAAAGACTCCAGGGTTGCCAGCCTTTCTATAATGGGGGGAGGCAGTTCTCAGGTAAGGAGAATGGACAGCATTCCCAAAGTAAACTCCCAGGGCATACAGCTTCCAGTCAGGTCAGAATGAGCTTTCTTTAATCAGAACAAAGCAATCATGATGAACAGAGTAAGGATGTTCAACATTTCATAGCACTTTGGCTAGCACCCCATTATGATTAGTTCTCTATTATTCTATTCTCTCCCATTCCTTTCAATTGGTACACCCCAATTACATTCACAGATCCCTGTTTATTTCAAATGCATGGACCTCATCCACAGGCAACAAATTGAAGTTCTCTATCACCACACCACCCAGTTTTCCTGGGTATATTTTTCCTCCTATATATTTCACCTGTGGAAACTGAGGAGCCACAGCTGGGAGGTGGCTTGGAGCATGTCTAAACATCTATTTGAGTCAGAACCATGACATCTTGGCCTAATTTAACCCACGCAATGTATTTCAAAGAAAACCATTCAACACTAGCTCTTTCTGCTCTGAAATAGCCCATTGAAGCCACAAGCTCCTCCCAGAGGACCTCCTGCTGGTCCCCTAAAGAGCCCCCATGTTCCTCTACCCAGGACTTCTCCAGCCGCTACCTTTCCTTCCAGTCTATCCATGACTCCTTGGGGAGCCTGTGTCTAGTTCTCCTTGGGACCAGGTTGGGGCAAGCTTAGCACAGAGGATTTGGCTGGGAAGTGTTTGTCAAATTAATGAATGCATCATATGCCTGATGAACTCCTGGACACCCTTCAAAAACCCAACCTCAAATACCTTTTTTAGGATACCGTCTTTCTCCCCCCAGAGAGAACCTCCACTCCCCCATTCCCCACTCCTCCAGCTCCAGGACCCATTCTCTAGCCCAGCCCCGCCTACACAGGCTGGGGGCATTTGTGGTCAGCTCTTCTTCCTGCAAGCTGGGGACTTCTTGAGGATCAGGACGAGACCTCTTGGGTATACAAAAAAATTGTCAGGAAGTGTTGAAAGGATGGAATCCATGTTGCAAGGCCTAGAGTCAGATGTTGAATTCACATCCTGGTAAGGTGGTAGACACTAAATTTGTCTCCTGACCTCTCTGAACCTCACTTTCCCATTTATTAAATGTGTTTACTCAGGGCCCAGGCCCCAAGTTATTGCAAGGATGATATGAATTAACACATAAAGCATATGGTCTTGGGGACCTCAGGCTCCCGCCTGTCCCATACAGGGAGTGATTAAACCCAGGACCAACAGCTATGTTCCCCTCTCCAGCACCTAGAACTAGAGTGTTGTCAATATACATGCTTAATGAATGTTGACCAAAAGGGCTGGTGAGAAAGAAAAGAACGGTGAATATTTGAAAGGCTGAAACCTAATATTGGTGAAGACATGGGATGGCTTAGCCTCCCTTATAAGCCACTTGGGGAAACAGCCTGATCTTTTCTCATCCATGAACCATCCATTCCACCCCTGAGCACTTTCTGGGGGGAAAGGGGGCATATTCATCAAAAGATGTGTGCAAAAAGGCTCAGAAAAGCTTTATCCATGATAGTAAAAAATTGGAAATAACCCAAATATCCACCAACAGGTGAAGTGGAGAAATAGTGAATAATTGGGACCCAGTTGTTACAATAAGAAAAAAAATACTGCCTGTCTGGTGTGGCTCAGTGGATTGAGTGTTGTCCAGTGGATTGAGAGGTCTCAGTTCAATTCCCGATCTGGGCACATGCCTGGGTTTCAGGCTTGATCCCCAGTGGGGGTGTGTAGTAGGCAGTTGGTTGATGTTTCTCACATGGATGTTTCTATCTCTCTTTTCTTTCCTCTCTCTCTAAAAAAGTCAATAAAAACGTATTAAAAATAAATAAAGGAAAAAAAAGTATTTGCAAAGATGTGGAGTGATTAGAACCATCATACACTGCTGGTGGGAGTTTAAAATGGTACAGCTGCTGTGGAAGCAATCTGGTAGTTCTTCAGAAAGCTAAACATGAGCCCTGGCTGGTGTGGCTCAGTTGGTTGAGGGTTCTCCCATGCATCAAAACGTTGCCAGTTTTATTCCTAGTCAGGGGCGTGCAAGAGGCAGCCAACTGATGTTTCTCTCTCTCTCTCTCTCTCTCTCTCTCTCTCTCTCTCTCTCTCTCTCTCCCTTCCTCTCTCTCTCTCAAAAAATTAATAAAAACATATATTTTTTAAAAAGCTAAATATGCCCTGGCCGGTTTGGCTCAGCGGTTAGAGCGTCAGCCTGCGGTCCAGAGAGACCCGGGTTCGGTTCCCACTAAGGGCATGTACCTTGGCTGCAGTTTGTCCCCGGCCCTGGTTGGGTCGTGTGGGTGGCAGCCACTCGATGTGTCCCTTTCACATCGATGTTTCTCTCTCTTCCTCTCTCTCCTTCCCGCTCTATCTGAGTAAAAAATGGAAAAATGTCCTCGGATGAGGATAAAATAAAATAAAATAAAAGGCTAAATATGAAATTACCACATGACCCAGCAAGTCCACTGCTAGGTATAGATTCAAGAGAATAGAAAGCTGATACTCAACAAAAACTTGTTCAGAGCAGCTCTATTCACAATAGCAAAATGGTGAAAACAACCCAAATATTCACCAGTGGATGAACAGATAAACACAATGTGTGGATAACCATCTATACAAAGGAATAAAGTAGTCATACATGCGACAACATGAATGAACCTTGAAAACATTGTAATAAGTGAAGAAAGCCAGCTAGAAATGGCCATACATTGTATTAATGTTCAGTATAGAAAAACCCATAGGGACAGAAAATAGATTAGGGGTTGCCAGTTGCTGAAAGGAGGTGGCATAGAAATTGACTGCTGTTGGGGACCTGACCTCCTTTTTTAAAAGATCCTCACCCTAGAATATGTTTTTTTACAATTGATTTTAGAGAAAGAGGAAGGGAAAGGGAGAAAGAGAGAAACATCAATGTGAGGGAGAAATATCGATCAGCTGCCTCCTGATTGGGGATTGAGCCCAAAACCTGGGTATGTGCCCTGACCTGGAATCAAACCTGAGATCCTTCAGAGCACAGAACGACGCTCCAACAAACTGAGCTCCACCAGCCAGGATGAAGGGGATGAAAGTGTTATGCAGCTAGATATTAGTGAGGGTTACACAACATTGTGAATGTACTAACTGTAACTAAATTATACACTTTAAATGGTTAAAATGATAAGTTCTGTGTTATATATATTTTACCACAATATAAAAATTAAAAATAGTACCCAGGACTATTACATAGCCATGAAAAGTCTCAAATACCTGCTCCTCAGCACAACAGGAGGAGCAAGAGAAGCCAGATCCAAGAGTGCAAATCCTGTGTGACCCCATTTCTGTGAAGTTCAAAACCAGGTAAAATTCACCTATGGTGACAGAGGTCATGGCAGTGGTCACCTTGAGGGAGGAGAGAATCTACTGGAGGGTCCAAGAAACCTCCAAGGCTGGGAATGTCCTAAATCCCAACCTGAGAACTGTTACCTCATCAAGCCCCACTTCTGACATTGGTGAACTTGACTAAGCCCATGTTAAAAAGAGACAAAAATTACCAGGGGAAGAAAATGAGAGCATCCAGCAGCCCTGAGGACCCAGAGTTCCATTTTCCTCACAAATGCTATCACCTGACTCCTGGTGACTTTGAAACAGGCATGAAGCTGGGTGGGCATGGACAAAGGTAGGAGGTCAGTGACCTGCATCTGGTTTCTGGGATTTCAGAAATGGTCTCCAGATGCTTCTTCATCTCTGGGGAGGTGCTCCCACACTTCCCACACCAGAGTTCCCAGCCTGGGAACATTCTGAGACAGGAAAACTTCAGGGCTCCCAAATACTAAGAATATCAGAAGTCACCCTGGCTAGTGTGGCTCAGTCGATTTGGTGTCATCCTATGCACCAACTGGTCAGGGCACATACTTGATCCCAGCTAGGGGGCATTGCAGGAGGCAAGCCTATGGATGTATCACTCTCACATAGATGTCTCTCTCTCTCTCTCTCTCTCTCTCTCTCTCTCTCCCCCTTCTCCTTTCCTCTTTCTCTAAAAAATTTTCAGTTAAAAATCTTAAAAAAAAACAAACAAAAAGAAAGAATATCAGAGGACTATTGGGGCACCCTTCCCTCCCAATAAAATTCTCTGGTGGAAATACATCTCGACAACTCAGGGTTCTTTAAGATCAACTAGCATGAATAACTCACAACCTTGAGCAGAAGGAAGAGTAGAGACTTTAGTCGGAAGGTGCTGGGTTTGTGTCCTAACCCAATCAATAAATACACATAAAGGAGGAGGGTGGGATGGGGAGGGGGTTAATGGGGGAAATGAGGGGAAATCTGTAATACTTTAAAAAATAAAGATAAGACTTCCGGTCAAGATGGCGGGTAGGTAAACGCGGTATTGCGTCCTCCCACAACCACATCAAAGTTACAGCTAAACTACAGAACAACCATCATTCAAAACTGCCTGAAATCAAGCTGAATGGAAGTCCTACAGCTACGAAATTAAAGCAGCAGCCACATCCAGACTGGTAGGAGGGGTGGAGGCGGACGAGCTGGTCCCACACCCACATGTGGTGGATAAAAATCAGGAGGACACTTCAGCTGGGAAGGTTCTCCCTGAGGACTGAGGTGTCCCATCCCACACCAGACACCCCACTCAGGGTTCCAGTGCCAGGAAGAGAAGTCCCATAACTTCTGGCTGGAAAAACCAGCAGGAACTGAGGCTCAGGGAAGCTGACGTGGCTGGAGCCCCAGGCAGCTCCTCTTAAAGGGCCCGCACATGGACTTATTGGACTCACTCCCTCTAAGCTTGGAGGGGAGGCAGCTCGAGGGGAACCAGAGACATACAGGGAAGAACTGAGCTGTTTGGCACTGGAGCAAAGGATGGAGAGGGGGCTTTCTCTGGGACAAACGTGCTGTCAGAGGCCTTTGTTCCTTTGGTGAGCCCTTCCCTGGGGCGGCAGAGAGTTGCCATATCTGGGACTCCAGCAACCTGGCTCACACTGGTAGCCCCGCCCTGGTGATTTCCTGAGGCCCTGCCCTGCCCCACTCAACTTTCAGGCCCACCCAAGCTGTTGCCACTTGCTTAACCATAGGATTGGCCTGTCTTGGATTCTACTTCAGGTTTTCCTAAATTCTTTCAAACAAGCAGCACCTGGTCTCAGATAGCCCCATACCTCTCATTAAGTAATACACAGAAACAAACACAGAGAGGCAGCCAAAATGAGGAGACAAAGAAACAGGTCCCAAATGAAAGAACAGAACAAAACCCCAAGAAAGAACTAAGCGAAATGGAGATAAGCAACCTAACAGATGCTGAGTTCAAAATACTGCTTATAAAGATGCTCAATGAACTTAGTGAGGGCCTCAAGAGCATAAAAAAGAACAAGTCAGAAATGATGGATGCACAGTCAGAAATGAAGGAGGCATTAACTGAAATAAAGAATGAGCCCGGCTGGTGTGGCTCAGTGGTTGAGCATTGACCCATGCACCAAGAGGTCTTGGGTTCGATTCCCGGTTAGGGCACATGCCCAGGTTGTGGGCCCGATCCCCAGTAGGGGGCATGCAGGGAGCAGTCAATTGATGTTCCCTCTCATTGATGTTTCTATCTCTCTCTCCCTCTCCCTTCTTTCTCTCTAAAATTAATAAAGAAGAAAAATTAAAAAAAAAAAAGAATGATTTGCACAGATTCAATAGTAGAGTACATAAATCCAAGAAACAAACCATTGATTTGGAATATAAGGAAGCAAAAAACACCCAATCAGAACAGCAAAAAGAAAAAGAATCCAAAAAAATGAGGATAGTGTAAGGAGCCTCTGGGACAACTTCAAGCATGCCAACATTCTCATCTTCGGGGTGCCAGAAGGAGAAGAGCAAGAACAAGAAATCGAAAACCTGTTTGAACCAATAATGGCAGAAAACTTTCCTAACTTGGTGAAGGAAACAGACATACAAGTCCAGGAAGCACAGAGAGTCCCAAACAAAATGAACCCCAAGAGGCCCACACCAAGATACATCATCATCAAAATGCAAAAGGTTCAAGACAAAGAATCTTAAAAGCAGCAAGAGAAAAGCAGTTAGTTACCTACAAGGGAGTTCCCATAAGGCTGTCAGCTGATTTCTCAAAAAAACTTTGCAGGCCAGAAGGGAGTGGCAAGAAATATTCAGAATGATGAAAAGCAAGAACCTGCAACCAAGATTACTCTATCCTGCAAAGCTGTCATTTAGAATCGATGGCCATATAAAGAGTTTCCCAGACAAGAAGAAGTTAAAGGAGTTCATCACCACCAAACCGTTATTATATGAAATGATGTAGGGTCGTTTTGAAGAAAAAGATAAAATATATGAACAAACAAAATGGCAATGAATACATATCTGTCGACAATGGAATCTACAAACAAAATGAACAGGCAGAACAGAATCATTCTCATAGATAGAGAACATTTTGTTAGTTGCCAGATGGGAGGGGGGCTGGGGGAATGGGTGAAAAAGATGAAGAGATTAAGAAGTACAAATTCATTGCCAGACTGACAAACCTCAAAGGGAAAGGGGTTGGGGCGTGGGAAGAAATAAACCAAAGAGTTTATATGCATAACCAATGGACACAGACAATAGTGTGGGAAAAGGTGGGAGTGGGGAGGAGGGGGTCAATGGGGGAAAAATGAGGAACATCTAAAATACATTCAACAATAAAGATTAAAAATAAATAAATAAAGATAAAGATAAATTTTAAAAAAATAGAACTACCAGAAAAAGAAATAAATAACATGTGAAGGAATAAATGAACAAATGAGTGGTGGGCCAATGAGCTTTTCATCCCTGTTCCACAAGCCTTTATCAAACACTTCCCAGATGCTCAGCCTTGTCTTGCAAAACGTCAGGGCCCCAGAGAGGCCTCAGCCTGGTCTGGCCTCCAACAAGTTATCATCCTGGTAGGGAACAGAGCCTGACACAAACACTCTCACTTTCATGATTGCTCAGAGCAATAATAATTTTTTAAAATCATGAGGGAGGGATCAGAATAGAGGAAGTATGCCGGGGCCAAAAAGAAAGAGAGGAAGTAGAGTGCCAGAATGTTAGACAACATGTGGCCAGTGACTGTTACACCCTGACCAGGGAAGAAGGTGGGCTGAACAACTCAGATAATGAAGAGTAAAGACTGGTTGATCCTGCTTCCCAGACCTTTTCATTTGTTTTGATTTTGTTTTTTTTGTTTTTTTTTTTAATCCTCACCCGAGGATATTTTTCCATTTTTTGTACAGATAGAGTGGGAGGGAGGGAGAGGAAGGGAGAGAGAGAGAGAAACATCGATGTGAAGGGACACATCGAGTGGCTGCCACCCGCACGACCAACCAGGGCCGGGGACAAACTGCAACCGAAGTACGTGCCCTTAGCGGGAACCGAACCCGGGTCTCTCCGGACCGCAGGCCGACGCTCTAACCGCTGAGCCAAACTGGCCAGGGCTGTTTTGATTTTGTTTGTATACCTCCAGAGATGGGGTGCTCCCAAGGGAGATAGCATGGGCATGGACAACTGTCAGATGTTTGATACAATGTGATTTTTCAAGTAGTGGCTGTCATAGGTAAAAGAGCTGAATGAGATTGTTTGGATGGGAGGGATATCCATGTAAGCTGGGCAGTCAGTCAGTCACTGCCATAGGCTGGATCTGGAATCATATCCACCTTAGTTCGAATCTCTGCTCTGTCACTTATTGGCCTGATGACTTCATTTCTCCAAGCCTCAGTTTTCTCTTTCTTACAAAATGACCCTAATAACAGCATCTACCTCATAGGTTTGTGCATGTATTCAATGAGCTAATAGGATAAAATGCCTGGCACACAACAGGTGCAGAAGTATTTTGCCCTGCTCCAGGCCCAGAGTACTCTGGAATGTGTCCCAAACACACTGTACTTTGCTAATTCTAAAACTTCGTACATTTTCACTTCTGCATGTGCTCTTGCCGCACCACCCACACTTGGCAAACTCTGACACATCTCTCAAAGCCCTAGCTACAAAATACCTTTCTTTCTTTTCTTTTTCTTTTATAAATTGTTAACACTATTACAGATGTCCTTCATTTTACAAGATACCTTTCTTTTCTCTGTTCAAACCCTGACCTAGGGAGCTGGGAGCATCTGGACATGGTTCTGACTGGGCCTACTGTGATGTTATACTGCCACCAGTGAGACGACAAGACCTCAGTGTTGTCTTTTTTTTTTTTTAATTTACAGATATCCCCCCCTCCCTTGACTCCCTCTTCTCCAATCCCACCCCCCTCCTGCTTTCCCCACATTATTGTCTGTGTCTTTTGGTTATGTATATGTGCATATAAGTTCTTTGGTTTCTCTCTTCCCACCCCACCTCCCCCCTTCCCTTTGAGGTTCATCAGTCTAACAATCAATTTGTACTTCTTTTTTTTTATTTTTTTTTATCCTCACCCGAGGACATTTTTGCATTTTTTGTTCAGACAGAGCGGGAGGGAGAGAGAGGAAGAGAGAGAGAGAGAGAAACATCGATGTGAAGGGACACATCGAGTGGTTGCCACCCGCACGACCAACCAGGGCCGGGGACAAACTGCAACCGAGGTACGTGCCCTTAGCGGGAACCGAACCCGGGTCTCTCTATACCGCAGGCCGACGCTCTAACCGCTGAGCCAAGCTGGCCAGGGCCAATTTGTACTTCTTAATCCCTTCATCTTTTTCACCCAACTTCACTCCCATTTGGCAACCAACAAAATGTTCTCTGTATCTATGAGTCTGTTTCTGTTCTGCTTACTCATTTTGTTTGTAGATTCAATTGTTGATAGATATGTATTTATTGCCATTTTATTGTTCATATTTTTTTATCTTCTTCTTCAAGAAGACCCGTCAACATATAATACTGGTTTGGTGGTGATGAACTCCTTTCGCTTTTTCTTGTCTGGGAAGCTCTTCATATGTCCTTTAGTCCAAATGATAGCTTTGCAGGATAAAGTAATTTTGATTGTAGGTCCTTGCTCTCTCTCTTCTTCTGGCACCCCTATGATGTAAATGTTGGCACACTTGAAGTTGTCCCAGACACTCCTTACACTATCTGAAGCAGGAGGCAAAACAGGCCAATCCTATGGTAAAGCCACTGGAAACAGCTTGGGTGCTCCTGAAAGTTAGGTGGGAAAAGGCCTCAGGGAATCACCAGGGCAGGACAAACAGTATGAGCCAGGTTTCTGCAGTCCCAGATATGGCAGCCCTCTGCCTGCCCTGTGGGGAAGGACTCACCAAAGGAACAACAGCCTCCACCAGCACATCTGTCGAGGAGAAAGCTGCCTCTCCAGTCCTTGCCCCAATGCAAAACAACTCAGTTCTTCCCTGTATGTCTCTGGTGCCTTTCAAGCTGCCTCCCCTCCATGCTGGAGCTTAGAGGGAGCTGGTCCGAGTAAGTCCGTGTGTGGGCCCTTTAAGAGAAGCTGCCTGGGGCTCCAGAAGCCTCAGCCTCCCTCAGCCTCAGTTCCCGCTGGTTTTTACCCAGCATTGGAACCCTGAGCTGGGCGCCTGGTGTGGGACGGGAACCCCTCAGTCCTTAGGGAGGACCTTCACAGTTGAGGTGTCCCTCCTGATTTTTATCCACCACACCTGGATGTGGAACCAGCCCGATGGAGCCTCTGCAATTTCAGGCGATTCTGAAGGGTGGTTGTTCTGTAGTTTAGTTGTAATTTTGATGTTGTTGTGGGAAGAGACGAGTATCGCGTTTACTTATGCCACCATCTTGACTGGAAGTGGTTCTTGTCTTCTTGAAGGAAAGATTTCAATCAAGAGACAAAGTGTAGCACTGGCTGGTTTGGCTCAGTGATTGCAGCATTGGCTTGTGGACCAGAGTCCTGGGTTTGGTTCCCGCTAGGGGCACGTACCGAGAGAGAGAGAGAGAGAGAGAGAGAGAGAGAGAGAGAGAAGCAAAGTAAGAAAGAATTTATCAGCCACAGCAAAAACACACTTAGGATAGTGAAACAAAGAAGGGCATAGAAGAAGCAACAGGAGAGCCTAAGCTGGGCTGCTTTGGCTCACTGAGAAGTCAGAGTAAAGGGCCTTAGAGACAGATTCAGGGGGTTAGCCCCAGAGAGCTGCTGCTGCCCATTGCTCCCCTGGTTGCAAGTTTCATAGGATACTTTAGAGGGAAGAAGGGGAAAAGGGAATGGTGCTGGTGTGCTCCCCTGGGGGAGAGCCCACGCTGGGTCCTTCAGTTTGAGTGTATTTATCTCTTGCAGGTGGGAATTATAGGGGAGGGGTTGGGGAAGAGTCTCAATAGAATATTCGTTAGCTTTCCAGGTGTGTTCTCTCAGAGCCCTGGTGTCCACCGATTGGTTGGTGCCAGGGCAGGGGTTCATTAGTCAATGTACCTGGTCCTGAGGCAGTCACTGGGTCAGTGGTCTGGTTTTGCTGCTTTTCTGAGCCTGGAGCTGAAATCCAACTGAGGCCTAGATGTTATCTCCCCTCCCCCCCTTTGGTGGTACGTGCTCCTAGCGGGAACCGAACCCCAGACTCTCTGGTCCGCAGGCCGATGCTCAACCGCTGAGCCAAACTGGCCAGGGCCTAGATGTTATCTTTAGGGAGAAAAAGGTCAGGGGATCTAAACCACTTGACTATGGATATGAAAAAATCAGGGGGTCCAAACCACATGATCAACGATATGCTAGAGGGGCGAGGTTTTCCTAGTTTTGCCCCTTGCTAGGCATCTGGTGGGTTTCAGTACCTGGCCCAACATCCTTGCTCTGTTCCTGTCTGTCTAACTGCCTGTAACAATGCGAGCTCTCCAGGCCAGAGATTCCGATTGGCATGTGGTCGGCATGCGGTCAAAGCTCGTTGAATGAGTGTGTGGGTGGATGGGCGGAGGGATGGATGGACGATCACTTGTGGGGCAGTGCAAAGTAGAGACCCAGACGTGGGTACCAGCTTCCACCACTTCAAAGGGCCAGTAGGGGGCAGATAACCTGCAGAAGGAATTCCGGGTGGGATCATTAGCGTTTCCGGTTCAGCCTCTTTAAGGGGCGGGGCCCGCGGGCGGGCTCTGGCAGCGCCAGGGCGGTGCGAAGATGGCGAAGGCGGCGGCCGGGCCCTGTGCTGCTGAGGCGCCGAGCTCGCTGCTGCTGGTGGTGGGCGGCGAGTGCAGCTGCCCGGGTCTGCTGAACTATGTGCTGGAGGAGCTCGAACGAGGTGGGGCCGGGGTAGGGTGGCGGGGGTCGGGGTGGAGCTCCTGGCTGAGGGGTGTGGGGGGTGGGGTCCCGGGGGGTGGGGCGGGGGGCGACTCAATCCAGGGATTTGGGGTCCGGGGCTCCGGGAGGGAGGTAGTGGAATCCAGGGGACCGGGCAAGGGGGCGGCCAGTGGCCTGGGCTGCGAGATCCAAGGGCCAGAGGCTCAGATCCCCTCGCCGTTAAGCGGACGGCACGGGCGGAGGCCTGGGCCTCCGGCCCGGGTGCAGACCGCCGAGGGGTCATGGCCGGCTTTGGTAACCGCGCGATTGGGCAACACCGGTGACGGCTCCTTTTCCCGCCCGCCGGGCCTGCCAAGGGGAGGGCGGCGTCGCCTCGAATCTTCGGGTCTTAGCAGGCTGGATGTGGCCAAGCCTGGAGCCCCGGGGCCCAGTTTCCGTAACTCCTTGAGGAGCTGCTAATTAGGGTGTGGGCGGTTGAGGCCTATCTGTGGGATTTGGCACCACAGAAGGTGAGTCACAGGTG
Organism: Molossus molossus; assembly: GCF_014108415.1. Lineage (NCBI taxonomy): Eukaryota > Metazoa > Chordata > Mammalia > Chiroptera > Molossidae > Molossus > Molossus molossus. Next base: position 67,247,592 of record NW_023425377.1, on the reverse strand, counting down.
CACCTGCAAGGTTCAATTCACCTGCAGCTACTTGGCACACCCGCTGGCTTGGTGCACCCCACGCCGGGGTTGGAGGGCGTTCATCTCTCCAAACGGCGTGGTGGGATCCATCGCTTGTAAAATGGGGCGGCAGCACACGCAGTTCCCGTGCTTGGAGAAGGTTCCCCACAGGGCACAGGGTGGGGAAGACTGGAGGCTCAGCCCTGCTGTCGCACGGCTAACTGTGTGTGGGGGTGGGGGTGGGGGTGGGGTGGGGGGGGTGTTGTGGATCCAAGATGAGTGAGGAGATGGAACCAATTTTAAGCTTGCATGGTGTTAGGAGGGCACAGAAAGAAGCAAAGGGCATAAAGGACCTGAAAAGAGGTGGGGGTTTGTGGACAATGGGAACAGCTGGTGCCAAGGCCCAGAAATGGGAATGTGCCTGGTAGTGGGAAGGAGCAGTGAGACAGGTGATAGGGGTGGAGCTAATGCTGGAGGGGAGGAGATGACTGAGATGATCAAGATACTGGGGCAGGTTGAGGGGAAGAGGCTGATTTTCCACCTCTATTCCCCTCCCCACACTAGGTCTCAAGTCCTGGGACATTGACCCTGGCATCTGCAGCCTGGATGAGCAGCTCAAGATCTTTGTGTCCCGGCACTCGGCCACCTTTTCCAGCATTGTGAAAGGTGAGGCTGGAGACCCTGTGTGCCCCAGCTGCTCCCCTTTTGTGTTCATTGGGCAAATGTTCTCTGAATGCCTAAACAACAATAAAACACCTAAGCTCTGCTGAGTATGGAGCAAGGGTTATCTACCTTGGTCGTCAACAGCCCATGAGGCAGGTACTCATGTTTTTGTTCCCATTTGACAGATGAGGCAGCTGAGGTGTTAGGGACAGGGAGACCTGCTGAGGGGACTTTTTGGAGGAGAAGTGTCTGGGGCTGCTGTGTTAGGTGGAGGGAAGGCCCGGGTAAAAAGACAGGACATTTGGAAAGTGAGGGGCTGCTAGGCAGGCCTGGAAGATGGTGTATGGGCTTTGTGTGGCAGAGAATGTGTCTGGTTCATGGCTGTGACCCCTGCACATGTCAGGTACATAGTAGGTACTCAGTAGATGGGGAACTGATAAAAGAGCAAGGTCTAGGAGGGAGCTGAGATGTTTGAGCCAGCCCCACATAGCCTGTGACTCTCTGGGTATTTGTTGGTGATTTCGGGTTAACAGAGCAGTTACTGGTTGGGGCCTGGGCGTTGCCTGTAGCTTCCCCACTTCAGCCAGCCCTACAGCCCCCCCTTCCCTCAGCCAGCCCCTTGAATCACCTCCAGGCTGCTGTGGCAGGGGAAGGAAGTGACCCGTCGCTTCATTGTCCCAGCAGTTCTGGTGGCTTCCTGACCCCTCATAAAATGGGGGTACTGGAAATCCTGTCAGTCCTGTGTGACCTCAGTGGTCATTTCCCTACTCTCTACCTTGGTCCCCCCACCAGAATGGGGCAATATCTGGGTGTGTGACCCTGGAGGGTCCTTGCCTCTCTAGCCTCCTGACCTGATCCTCCATATTGGAAGCACATCTGGGCTCCATGGGACACACTAGAATTGGGATCCCAGAATTAACCCCACTCTCCTCTTGTGGCTCATGAGGCCTCCCCATCCTTGGCTCCCTTCTGCTGCCCCTCATTCCAGCCCACCTGCCACTTTTCCATCCTCCTGTAGTCCTGCCTCAGAGTCCATGTTGTTCCATCATTGGCCCTCCCTGGACTCTGGCTCCTTGCCTATAAAATGGGGGTGACAATGGTATCCCCCACCAAGCTGACAGCTGTGAATTGGGCCTCATAAGCAGTGATGGCCTTGTTGTCACTGTTGATTCTAATGGGAGGTCTGCTGATACAGGCTTTCTGTTCTTGCCTCATCCTGACCTGTGGCACTACTATGTAGGCCAGCTTTGGTGGGTGGGGGTTCCCGGGAAGCAAGTGTTGGAGGGACTTGTGGCTGCCTGGGGTCACACAGAGAGGCAGGGTTTGACCCTGGACAGCCTGACCCTGCGCACATGTCCCAGCTCCAAACTCACAGGGTCCAATTCCCACACAGGCCAGCGGAGCCTGCACCACCGAGGAGACACCCTGGACATCCTGGTCCTCCTGAACCCATCAGATAAGTCCCTATGTGATGAGGTAGGGACCAGTCAGCTCCTGGAGGGAGTGGGTTGCAGAAACTGACACCATCCCCCATCCTGATCTCTTGTATCCTTGACTTCATGCTGCTTGAAATTCTCTTCTCAGCACCCAGCAGCAGGACCCTCTCCCCTAGGAAGCCTTCCTCACCCCTCATGGCTCCAGCTACAATTTATTCCCTCCTCGTGGGTGATGGAAGCACCTCGTGGGTGGTGGAATCAGAAAGGCTAGAGTTTGGGAGAAAGGAATGGGATAGAGAAGGTCTGGAGGTGGGAAATGGGAAAGCAGGACCTGATTGATGTTTGTATTTTATGTTCCCTCTCACCGGTCCCTAGTAGTTTGTCTGAATTGATCTCTTAATATTTCTAGCTTGTGGATGTCTGTATCCTTCTCCCAATTATTTATGAGAAAGATGAACAAGATAGAACCCCAGGGCACTCCTGTAGAGACCCTTGTACAGGTTGATTCTTCTGATGAAAAATGTTCCCTCAAGGGGCTCAGAAGAAGACAGCCAGTCCCATGGCATTGTGGCTGGACCATAGGGAGAGGTGGGCTTGAGGGAGCCCTCAAAGGGTACAGAGGGCTTCTAGGAGAAGGGAGCACTGGAGCCAGGCTTTGCTGGAGTTTTGGGGGTAAGGAAGGCCCAGCAGGAGGTCCGGAGGTTATATTCCTTAATAGATCACTGGCCTGGCTGTAGGGTGGGGACAGGAGTGGGGTGGTTATACATAGATTTAGGGTGGGGGGCCACCCAAAGTGGGGTGCTTATTATGTCACTGTGTAGAATAGGGCCTTTACCAGTCTCCCCTCTCCCTCAGCTCCGGAACCTTCTCCTAGACCCTGCCCCTCACAAGCTTCTGGTGCTGGCTGGGCCCTGCCTGGAGGAGACAGGGGAGCTGCTGCTCCAGACTGGGGGCTTCTCACCCCGCCACTTCCTCCAGGTTCTGGGGGACAAAGAGGTAAGTCCCCTCCCCATCCTGCTTCCCCCACCTCTGAATCCTGGCTTGTTCCCACTGGGTTGTGTGGTCCCCAGTGACCTGCTCTCTGGATGGTTTTGACACATATCCTCCTGTTGTCAGGATGCAGTCCTGTCACCCACTATAGTGTGGTTCAGGGGGGTGCCTATGGATTAACAGGCACCCCAGAGGCCTCAAGTGACACCGCAGATTCACTTCAGATTCACTTCTGGAGTCAGTCTGGATGGGGCATGTGAACAAAAAAACCTCTGAAAACCATGTGTTTACATTGTTGTAAATGATTTAAACATGGTGAGAGAAGAGCCAGTGAGAGAGCAGGGAAGGCCTCCCTGGAGGGAACAGCAAATGCAAAGTTCTTGAGGCAAGGAGAATGAGAGAAGGCGGGAGGGAGGGAGGGAGGGACGGACGGGGACAAGGGGTGAGGCAAGAGTGGGGGGAGGGCTGAGTTTTTGTTCTGAGGGTGACAAGTGACCCTCACAGCTCCAGGAGACAGTCCTTGCCTAGTTTTCCCAAGGTACTGGGTATTGCCTGGCTCCAGGTGGCCCCTTAACCATTTCCCCCTCTGCAGATCCAGGATCTCCTGGCTTCTGCACCCCCATCTGCAGACCCACCCAAGTTCACCATCACCTGCCCAACCTTCGGTGACTGGGCCAAACTGGCACCAGAAGTGTCTGGCCTCCAGGGTGCGCTCCGACTGCGGCTAAACCCACCATTGCAGCGGCCAGCCTCTGAGGGCCTACGTGAGTTCCTGGAGTATGTGGCTGAGTCGCTGGAGCTGCCATCCCCCTTTGAGCTGCTTGAGCCACCGTCATCTGTGGGTTTCCTCAGGCTTGCCCGGCCTTGCTGCTACATCTTCCCTGGTGGCCTTGGGGATGCCGCCTTCTTTGCTGTCAATGGCTTCACCATGCTGGTCAACGGTGGCTCAAACCCCAAGTCGAGCTTCTGGAAGCTGGTACGGCACCTGGACCGGGTGGATGCTGTGCTGGTGACTCATGAGGGCGCTGATAGCCTCCCAGGCCTCAACAGTCTGCTGCGACGCAAGCTGGCAGAGCGTGAGGAGGCAGCGGCCGGTGGGGGCTCGGGGGATGACAGGCTGCGCAGGCTCGTCTCACCAGGCCTGGGTGTTGTGTTCCTCAATGCCCGCGGGGCCATGTCTCGTCTAGTGCGAGGTGAGGATGAGGCGGAGCTAGCCCGGAGCCTTCTGGCTCGGCTGGGCATAGAGCCTCTGCCCCTGCGCCGTGGGCTGATGCCGGCTGAGCCCACTGTACTCTTCCAGAAAATGGGTGTTGGCCGGCTGGACATGTACGTGCTGCACCCACCCTCAGCTGGCGCTGAGCACAAACTGGCCTCCGTATGTGCCCTGCTGGTGTGGCATCCCACAGGCCCCACTGAGAAGGTGGTGCGTGTACTTTTCCCTGGCTGCACACCACCTGCTCGCCTCCTGGATGGTCTACTCCGCCTGCAGCATTTGGGGTTCTTGCGGGAGCCCGTGGTGACCCCCCAAGACCTGACAGGGCCTCGGCGTACTGAGAGCAAGGAAAGTGTGGGCTCCCGGGACAGCTTGAGGAGAGAGGGCCGGACTACGGTGCCTGCCAGGCTTGCCCAGGAGCGCTCAGGCATGGCCCGGAAGGAGCCACCACGGGCTGAGGCTCCTCGCAGGGCTGAAAAGGAAGCTAGGCACCTCCGAGAGGTGAAGAAGGACCCCAAGCCAAGTGCCCCTCGGACCCAGCCCAGGGAGTTGTACCGGGCATCCTCTGCTGTGGTCAACAGCAAGAAGACAAGTGCCCAGGCAGCCCCCAAGCCCCGAAAAGCACCCAACAATCACCGCCCAAGTGTCCCATTGGCAGGGAATGGGCCCCGCAGCCCCCCCAGCTTCCGGTGTGGAGAGGCCAGTCCCTCCACAGAGGCCTGCAGCTCTCCTATCCCCCAGCTGGTGGCCACCCCCAGCCAAGGGAGCAGCCTGGAGCTGGGGCTAAGCCCCCCAGGGGAGGACAGTGGCAGCCTAAAGACTCAAGAGCAACTGGTAGCCAGTGGCACCCTCCTACCGCGCACCCCCTCGCCAGCTGGAGCTCACCAGGGCCCAACTGAGGGCAGTAGGCAGCTGTCACTGAGCCCACTGAGGGGCGGGGAGACAGGGCCAGATGTCTCCCCAACGGTGACCACACCTTCCCTGCCTGCTGAGGTGGGCTCCCCACATTCCACAGAGGTGGACGAGTCCCTGTCTGTCTCCTTTGAGCAAGTGCTGCCACCACCTCCTGTTCCCATGGGTGAGGCAGGGCTGAGCCTTCCACTTCGAGGCCCCCGGGTGCGGCGCTCGGCCTCCCCACATGATGTGGACCTGTGCCTAGTGTCACCCTGTGAGTTTGAGCACCGCAAAGCCATGCCTATGGCACCAGCCCCCACATCCCCCGGCAGCTCCAATGACAGCAGTGCTCGGTCCCAGGAGCGAGCGGGTGCTCTAGGGACTGAGGAAACACCACCCACGTCTGTCAGTGAGTCCCTGCCTACACTGTCTGACTCGGACCCCCTGCCTGCTGCCCCTGGCACTGCAGAATCAGATGAGGACATGGAGGGTTTTGGGGTCCCTCATCACAACCCGCTGCCCGACCCCCTCAAGGTCCCCCCGCCACTGCCCACTCCCCCTAGGATCTGCATGGTGGACCCTGAGCTGCTGCCCCCGGAGCAGGCCCGGCTGACAGAGAGCCTCAGTCGTACCCGGAAGTCCCTGGCTCGCCCCACACCTAGCACTGCCACCCCCAAACCCACTCCGGCTAACACTGCCAAGACCAAGGGGCTGCCTGGTAGGGAACGGGGCAGTCGGCCACTGAGTATCCAGAGTGAACCCAGTGACAAGGGAGGTCGAGCACCCCTGTCCAGAAAGTCCTCAGTCCCCAAGACGACTACTCGGGGCCCATCCGGTAAGTACCTGGGGGCTAGAAACCTGCAGTGGGTTACCAGCCCAAGTTCTGTTCCTAATGCTGTGTGGCCTTAGTCACACTTTACCACCCTCTGTGGCCTTAGTTTCCTCTATAAAATGGGAGCACACTTGGCAATTGCCAGTTATTCGAGCAGTGCTGTCAATGGAAACACAGTGAGCACCTCTCATGGATTTGCTAGTAGCCACAGTGCCCCAGTGAGTAAAAGAAACAAGTGAGTTAATAGTATATTTTATGTAATCTTTTGTGTCTAGGGTCTTTTTGTTAATCCTCACAGAAGGATGGAGGATATTTTTTCCATTGATTTTTTTTTAGAGAGTGGAGGGGAGGGAGGGTGGGAGGGGAGGGAGGGTGGAAGGGAGGGCCAGGGAGAGAGAGATCAATGTGAGAGAGACACATAGATTGATTGCCTCCTGCACACTCCCTGACCCAGGCTGAGGATTGAATCTGCAATTCAGGTAGGTGCCCTTGACTGGGAATCAAACCCATAACCCTTTGGTTCAATGGCTGATGCTCTAACCACTGAGAGCACCAGTCAGGACTGTTGAGGTTTTTAAAACCATGCCCAGGTTGATGATTGGCAAGGAGGACACAACTCTACTCCTGGCTGCAATATATGAGAGGACATAGAGCAGGGTCTGCAGTGGGAAGAGTCCTCTCATAGTGGAGTCACATACTATATGCTTAATTCCTGAGCAGCAAGCTGTGATGACATGGGAGAAGTGGCCTCCAACAGGGAGGCCCATTAGAGACTCACCTGCAGGGTTTCGGTTGAGGGCTTTTGACATCAGCACCTCTGCCTGGCTTGTACCATAGTTCCAGACTCCTCAGAAAGCGGAAAGCCAGTGTTCAGCTTAAGCCATGTTGCTATACAAACTCTTATAATTTACAGAACATTGGAGGTCTTCTGAAATCTGTTCACAGATGCCAGCTCAGGCCTTCCCAAGAATAGCAATCTTGAGTCTGCTATCCTTAATTGTGATGAGATATACAGAACATAAAATTTACCACCTTTGACATACTTTAAGTGTCCAGTTCAGTGGCAATAAGTACATTCACATTGTTGTGCAGCCATCACACACCATCCATCTCCAGAAACTCCCTTCGTCTTGCAAAACTGAAACTGTCCCTATTAAACACTAACTCCCCATTCCCCCCTGGCACCCATTATCCTTTCTGTCTCTGAATCTGACTCCTCTAGGGACCTTACATAAGTGGAATCACGGTGTTTATCCTTGTGGTGACTGGCTTATTTCACTTAGCATAATGTCCTCATGGTTCATCCATGTTGTAGCAGATGTCAGAATTTCTTTCCTTTTCAAGGCTGAATAATATTCCATTGTATAGATGGACTGACCACGTTTTGTTTATTCATTCATGGGTACTTGGGTTGCTTCCACCTTTTGGCTGCTATAAATAATGCTGCTGTGAACATGGATGTACAAACATCTCTTCAAGACCTTGCTTAAATTCTTTGAGATAAATACAGAAGTGGAATTGCTGGATTATGTGATAATTCTGTTTAACTTTTTTTTTTTTAGGAACCTCTGTACTGTTTTCCACAGAGGCTACACCATTGTACATTTCTACTAAAATACAAGAGTTCCTTTTTTTTTAAGGATGTTTGTGAAGGGCTCAGCATAGTTCTGGGCATATAGCACTCCACAAAAATGTCCTTTTTTAGATAGAGAAAGGGAGAGAGAGAAACATTGATTTGATGTTCCACTTATGCATTCATTGGTTGCTTTTTATATGTGCCCTCACTGGAGATTGGACCTGAAACCTTGGCGTATCAAGACAACACTCTAACCAACTGAGCTACCTGGCCAGGGCCACAAGGGTTCCTCATCAACACTTATTTTCTGCATTTAAGAAAAAATTTCTTGAGTGCACAAAGCTCCCAATGGCAGCTGGGCAGGCCTCCTCCCCACAGGTTGCTCTATTTTTTTAAATTATAACAATTTATTATAGAGTAAGTTACTTACAGGAAGATTGGGTCAGAGCGGAAGGTAGCCCCACAGTCTGCACAGATAATCTCTGCTGTTAGACAGTTGTTACAGTAACATTAAATGTTTTATAGTATAGCTGAATTACTAATGGACAAGACAAAGGGACCATACCTCCTGATGGCCTTATGATGGATAATTGTTTACTTTTTTTTATCCTCACCTGAGGACACTTTTCCATTTTTTTGTTCAGATAGAGTGGGAGGGAGAGAGAGAGAGAGAGAGAGAGAAACATTGACATGAAAGGGACACATCGAGTGGCTGCCACCCGTATGACCCAACCAGGGCCGGGGACAAACTGCAACTAAGGTACATGCCCTTAGCAGGAACCAAACCCAGGTCTCTTGGGACCGCAGGCTGACACTCTAACTGCTGAGCCAAATCGGCCAGGGTAGATATTGCTTACTATTAACATCAGCATCTAGTTTGATATTTATCCCAGTGGCTATGCCATTCTGGCCATTTACTAATAGGAATCTTTATGATTACATTGTATAATCTTACAAGGCACAACTAAATATTAACTGTAAGGCTTTGGTGCTGGCTGAGACTAGTTTGGTCAAGTTCAGAACACAAATTTGAAAGAAATCAAGGGGCACACACAAAGAGGGAGTCAGTTTTATTTACATCTACATCTGTATGAGAAAGTTTTGGAAGTTGACTTTAGACACCAAATAGAGGATTTTAGACTCATGATGAAAAAGATGAAATTAATACAGAATCAGTACAGTTTACAGTCTATGTACAGTTAATATTTTATTTCAAGTAAAATGTAGAAGCCTTACAGTCACATAGATCCTTTTACTCCCCCCCCTTTTATATTATAGTTGTTATATGAACTATGTCAACATACATTGAAAACCTGACCAGATACTGTTAAAATTTTTGCTCTCAATAGTTAAACATATTTAAAAGAACTTAAGAGGATCCATTTACCATTTAGTTTTTCCTTTATTTCTTAAATTTCTCTCTGCTATCATTTCCCTTCAGCCTAAAAAACTTTGAGAATTTTTCATAGGGCAGGTGTGCTAACAATTCTCTTCATCTGAGAATTGTTTTTACTTTGCCTTCATCCCTGTATATATTTTTTTCTGGGTAGAGTTATGTTCTTTTGATACTTCGCTCTTTTTTTGTTTTTATTTTTATTTTTTATATTAGCCATCCTGATGGGTGTGAATTGATATCTTGTGGTTTTGATTTGCATTTCCCTGATGATTAGTGAGGTTGAGCATCTTTTCATCTGCTTGTTGGCTTGTTTAGAGAAATGTTTACTAAATTATTTGCCCATTTTTGAATAAAGTTGTTTGTTTTTTCTTGTTGGATCTTGAGAGTGTTCTTTGTATTCTGGATTTGAATCCCTTATCAGATACATGATTTGCAATATTTTCTCCCATTCTGTGGGCTGCCTTTTTACTCTGTTGATAATGTTCTTTGATGCACAAAAGTTTTAACCTTTTTTCTTTGAACATGAAGTCCAGTTTGTCTTTTTTCTTTAGTTGCCTATGATTTTGGTGTCATTATCTAAGAAATCATTGCCAAATCAAATTTATGAAGCTTTTGCCTTATATTTTCTTCTAAGAGTTTTATAGTTTTAGCTCTTAAATTATCTCTTTGATCAATTTAAAGTTAATTTTTTAGCCCTGGCCGGTTTGGCTCAGCGGTTAGAGCGTCCACCTGCGGTCCGGAGAGACCCGGGTTCGGTTCCCGCTAAGGGCATGTACCTCGGTTGCAGTTTGTCCCCGGCCCTGGTTAGTTGTGCGGGTGGCAGCCACTCGATGTGTCCCTTCACATCGATGTTTCCCTCTCTCTCTCTTCCTCTCTCTCCCTCCCACTCTGTCTGTACAAAAAATGGAAAAATGTCCTCGGGTGAGGATAAAAATAAATAAATAAATAAAATAAAGTTAATTTTTTAATCAATTTGAGAGAGCAAAACATTGGTTTTTGTTGTTCTACATATTCATGCATTCATTGGTTGATTCTTGTGTGTGCCCTGATGGAGCTAGAACCCACAATCTTGGTGTATCCAGATGAAGCTCTAACCAATTGAGCTATCTGGCCAGGGCTGAGTTAATTTTTAATGGTGCTAAACAAGGGTTCAGCTTCAGTCTTTTGCATGTGGATATCCTTGTTTCCCAACACCATTTGTTGAGAAGCCTATTTTGTCCCTCATTGAATAGTTTTGGCACCCTTATCAAAAATCATTTGACCATATATGTGAGGATTAGTTTTTGGGCTCATTGTTCTGTTCCACTGATTTTTTAAAAAATATGTTTTTATTTATTTTAGAGAGAGAGGGAGAGAGAGAAAAAACAACAACATTGATATGAGAGAGAAACATCAATCGGTTGCTTCCTGTATGCACCCCAACCAGGCATTGAACCCACAGCCTGGGCATGTGCCCTGACTGGAATTGAACCAGTGACCTTTCGGTACATGGGACAACACTCAGCCATCTGAGCCACACTAGCCAGGCTCCATTGATTATTTTTGCTCTTACTAATTTGAGTCTTCTCTCTTTTTCTTTTAGTCCAGTTAAAGATTTGTCAATTTTGTTAATCTTTGCAGAGAACCAACTTTTTGTTTCATTGCTTCTATACTGTTTTTATATTTTCTATTTTATTGATCTCTGCTCCAATCTTTATTTCCTTTCTTTTGCTAGCTTTACATTTACTTTGTTCTTCTTTTTCTAGTTCTTTAAATTGTAAAGTTAGGTTGTTGATTTGAGATATTATTTTTTAATATAAGCTTTTAAAATGTAAGTTTATAGCTATAAAATTCCCCTTTAACACCATCTTCTCTCAGAGTCTCTCTTTGTCCTTGCTTTCAACAGTTTGATTATGTATCTCAGTGTGGGCCTCTGAGTTCATTGTACTTGGAGTTCAATGCTTCTTGATGTTTATGTTCATGTCTTTCAACAAGTATGGGAAATTTAGGTCTGTTTTTACTTCTTCAAGTAATCTCCTGCCCCTTTCTCTCTTCCCTTTCTGGGAATTCCACAGTATGTATGTCGGTCCTCTGGATGGGGTCCCACAGGTTTCTTAGACTCTGTTCACTTTCTTGAATCTTTTTTCTTTCTGTTCCTCAGACTCAGTAATTTCCATTTTCCTATCATCAAGATCATTGACTTTTTTTTTACCTGTTCAAATCTTTTTTTTAAAATTTATTTATTTTTGTTACAGATGTTTCTCCTTTCCACCCTACTGATCCCCCCCCCCCCTGCCCTGTTCCCAGCTTTGTTGTCCATGTCCATTGTTCATGCATACATGCATATAAGTTCTGTGGTTTATCTCTCTGCCCCCCACCCCCTCTTCTGGGGATTGTCAGTCTGTACCCCACTTCCACATCTCTGGGACTACCCCATTTCTCAGGCTGTTAAGTTAATTCCACAAATAACTGAGATCATATGATACATGTCTTTCTCTGTTTGGCTTGTTTCGATTAGGATAATACTTTCCAGGTCCCTCCATGTCGTCTCAAAGGATAAGAAACTCTCTAGTGAAATTTTCATTTAAGTTATTGTGCTTTTTTTCAGCTGCACAATTTCTTTTTGGTTTATTTTTTGTTTTCTATCTCCTTATTGATTTTCTATTTTGTTCATACATTGTTTTTTTTTTAATTTTTTTCTATGCCTTTAGTTTTCTTTTTTTTTTTTTCAAGAAAATTTTTGTGGTTTTATTGTATCATGAAGCATTGAAACATCTGAATAAATCAGTATCTGGGTGGTGAGGCAGCCGTTTTCTCCTTCACTTCTTTGGGTTACTAGAGCAACTTGTCAGTAGATTAAAAAAACAAAACAAAAACAACCTTTTGCATTACTTAAGTCCTTCCAAGGCATGCGCTGATACAACACAAACTTATCCTGTCAGATATAACTAGCCTAGCATCCAAACATCATGCACAATCCCTAGGTAGCAGCAGCGCACTGTGCCCACTTCTACCATGGCCCTGCTCATTTGTGTATGATATTTGGAGCATCTAGAGGAGTGTGAATAGTATCGGGAAGAGGAGGGAGAAGGAAATAGCATGAGTGCCTGGCTGGAAGGAGGTCAGCTAAAATTGTGCAGGGCAAGCCTGAACATGTCATTGGTGCAAACCCAAGCATCGTTGATGTTCTTTAATAGGAACCTCTGGTGTAACCCTTGATGGGGTCTTCATCAGCCTTAAGCTGGCCCACAACCATGCTGATGATGCAGCTATCTGGTGTGGGCTCATGGTCCTGTCCGTGATGCTGTGCAGGATTTTCTGGAATGGAAGTCTAGACAACTTCTCCACAATGGCAGCTTGCCCCTGGAATTGCTGTCCTTCCCATGTAAGGCATGACATGTCGATGTAAATTACGCCTAGTTGGGTTCTGTCATTATGAACTAATTGGTAGTAATGTTGAATGAAGCTGGATCCAATCTGTTCTCATATTGGCTTGTCTCTTATTCTGGAGCATCACCCAGCCTCGTTGAGACCTGAGGGGCTGGCACAATGGCGGCAGCCCATGTTTTTAGTTCTTTGAGGATTGTTCACATAGTTGTTTTGAAGTCATTGTCTAGTAAGTCTGCCATTTGGTCTTTGTTGGGGACAGTTCTTGTTAATTTATTGTTTTTCCTTTGAATGATCCATAGTTTTTTGTTTCTTTGTGTGCCTTGTGAATTTCTTTTATTTATTTATTTATTTATTTAATTTATTTATCCTCACCCGAGGACACCTTTTCCATTTTTTGTTCAGATAGGGTGGGAGGGAGAGAGAGAGAGAAACATTGATGTGAAAGGGACATATCAAGTGGTTGCCACCCACATAACCCAACCAGGGCCGGGGACAAACTGCAACTGAGGCATGTGCCCCCAGCAGGAACCGAGCCCGGGTCTCTCTGGACCACAGACCAACACTCTGTCTGCTGAGCCAAACTGGCCAGGGCCCTTGTGAATTTCTTTTAAACTGGATATTTGAATGTAATAATATGGTAACTCTGGAAATCCATATTTTTTCTTTCCCCAGCATTTGCTGTGGCTTTTTGTGTGTGATTATTGTGGACTATCTCTGTGATGGGGATCAGTCTGAGGTGTAAACATGTGGTTTTCTCAGGTCTTTTCTCAACCTCTACCTTTCTATGGGCTTGTGTGGTGACTTTCTAAGTTCTCCTGTGTATGTAGTTGCTTTTGAATACCTTAGTCCTTAAACATCCGGCTCCTAGAAACAAGGAGGGAAAAGAAGAAGAAATGTGCAGTCCTTTAAATCCTATGGAAGTCACTTCAACTTGAGGGGGAGGAGCTGCAATACAATTGTCCTCTCGATGGGGAGAGGAATTCCTGGTGCTTCCTACTGCTCCATCCTCCCAGAATCCTCCAACTATGTTACAACTCTTTTCTGCATACTACTATATAAAGATGGTGCTTCCTGCCCTGGCCGGTTTGGCTCAGCGGTTAGAGCGTCGGCCTGCGGTCCTGAGAGACCCGGGTTTGGTTCCCGCTAAGGGCGCGTACCTCGGTTGCAGTTTGTCCCCGGCCCTGGTTGGTCGTGCGGTGGCAGCCACTCGATGTGTCCCTTTCACATTGATGTTTCTCTCTCTCTCTCTGTTCCTCTCTCTCCCTCCCACTCTATCTTAACAAAAAATGGAAAAATGTCCTCGGGTGAGGATAAAAAGAAAAAAAAAAGAAAAAAAAAGATGGTGCTTCCCCATGTAATCAACAAAAGAAATTATCAGTTCCTTTTCTCTTCACTCTAAGTTTTGGGAGCCTGGCATGTATTTGACACTCCCAGTTCATGTTGGCTCACACTCACCACTTTGCAGTGCTTGCTGTCCATTGCATTGATTAGCACAGGGCTAGAATGAACTAGGGAGATCTAGTGAGAAAAAGTGATAATGACAACAATAATAACTGTAGCTTGTGTTTACGGAGCACTTGCTTGTGGGCTGGGCCCTATTCTAGGTACCTGGGGTGGTCCTGCTCTCCGGGAGCTGATGGATGTCTCTTGCTCCTCTCCTTTCATGGCCTGTCCTTGGCTGCTGGCCATCCTGGTGTCTTGATTCTCTTCAGTGCCCACCTGAGCTGTCACCTCTTTCTTGGGCAGATTCCCAGGGAGACACCTGGTGGGCCCCTGTGACCTTTGGTACGTCAGAGGTTCCTAGCACAGTAGCATGGAGAGGGTGGCCCCCCAGGGCCCATGGGAAAGGCTGGCACCTGAAGGCTGGGGGTCATCTGAGGCTTCATCTGCCAGGGCATTTGGCCTCTTTGAGAGGCCACAGTCTTGGTCACTCAGGGTTCCACCCCTCCGTACTGTATCCGCAATGTCTTAAAAAGCCAGAGGGTAAACTTTTTAGCCTTGTAGGCCAGACCATCTGTGTCCCAAACACAGAGCATCTATGTAAGTAACTGAACGGGTATTCCAGTAAAACTGTCTTTACAAAAACAGATGGTTGCCATATTTAGCCTATGGGTCATAGCTTGCCCTGCCCCTCCTCTACCCCGTCCTCCTGCCCTCCAGCTCTCCTGCTCCTGTCTCCCTTGCGCTTTCCATAACTGCAGTAGCTTTCTCTTCCTGAGGCTCCACGCAGGATCCTCACCATCGCAGTTTCCAGTTTGGAGTGACAGATGCCACTTGCCCAAAGCTAGGAGTTTTATTTATTCGCATATGCTCTGTAGTCCTTTGGGCCCACACCCTGAGCTGGGCAACATTTATGTTCCTAAGACATCAGCATCTGGTAGGCTTCCTGTGCATAAGACCTCAAGTGATTATGAGTTCACTCACCCCAAAGTGGCAGCCTTATCCCCTTTGCATACACTCTGGGTTCAGGGCCGTGAATGAGGCTCCAAGCACAGCTGCCCCAGCTCCATCCAGGCCTTCCTGTCCTGGATCTCCTTGCAACTCGATCCCTCCCACACCAGCTCTGGCTCTCCATCATCCTTGTGGGCAGGGATTTTTGTCTGTCTTGGTCACTACCATGTCCCCAGGACATGGTGCTCAGGAGGACTTGATAAATATCCCTTGAGTAATTGAACAGACGGATGCTGCAATAGCAGCAGAGCCTTCTAGGCATCAGCTGCTTTTAGGGCCCAAGTGCCAAAATGCCCTCTTCTAGGAAGCCCTCCACAGTTGCCCCCTCCTTCCAGCCTGGAGGATGTCTGTGTCTGGGGATTGGCAATTGAGGGTCCAGGCACTGAGGAGGCAGCCAGCGTTGTTTACAGAGTTCATTGAGTAACTGTCCTTACCAGGGAGGGCTAGTCAACCAATGATAAAACAGTGAGATCAGGCCTCCTACTGAGGAGGGAGTACTCAAAGAGGTACTGATTGAGCTGGGAGCCCTGTCCCAGGTCCTGAATCTCAGCCCCTTCCTAGTCCCAGAAGCTCACGACTGACCCCATTCTTCTTGCCTATAGGGTCAGCCAGCAGCCAGCCAGGTGGGTTGGAGGCTTCATCTGGCTCCCCTGTCTACCTTGATCTGGCCTACCTGCCCAGTGGGGGCAGCATCTGCTCGGTAGATGAGGAATTCTTTCGGCGGGTGCGTGCACTCTGCTATGTCATCAGCGGCCAGGACCAACACAAGGAAGAGGGTATGCGGGCTGTCCTGGATGCACTGCTGGCTGGCAAGCAGCGGTGGGACCGTGACCTCCAGGTGAGTGACCACTGCAAGGCCTTAAGCAGTCTTGGCACAGGGTGGGGCCAGCACCTCCCATTGTCTCTGTCTTGAATCCACACGGAGGTAGGAATGGGGCTCAGAGACTCAACTGCATCCCCAAGGCCACAAGGAAAGGAGAGCAAATGCAGGAGTCCTCTCCAGCTCTCAGGATCCTATTCTGTCACATCCATTTCCTCATTTCCCTGCAGCAATATGGGCAGGGATGCAGGGCAAGGCTGGTTTGACCACCTTTCCTGACCCCTAGTTCTTAACCACCCCGCTACCATGAGAATTGGCCAGGAGGAACAGGTGGGGTGTGTGACATTTACACAGTTGAGAAAGAGGACTGGGGTTGTCCCCAAAGAAAGCCTTGAAACAGATCCTTGAAGGGTGAGCTAGTTTGGGGAGAGGGGAGAGCTTCTAGGTACCTGGCTGCCCACTCAGCCTGTGAGTATGCGACCCCTGACCTTGCACGCAGCTTACTCTCCGGGATAGAGAGTCTAGGTACAGGGCACAACATGGGCAAAAGCCTAGAGGTAAAAGTGAGCCTGTGTGTCCCAGGAACTGGAGAGAAGCCCGGGTGAGCCAAGAGTCAGAGGCATGGAGAGGGGAGTGGGAGGCACTGAGGGCTTCGTAGAGTCATGGTCTGGTCTCCTGGGTTGTAAGAGGGTCCTTTGGGTTCCATGGGGAAAAGGACTTCAGGGACCAGCTGGCCACTGGCTGCAGGATATCCAGGTGAGAGATGAGACAGAACACATGTAGTCAGAGAAGGGGGGCTTCAGATGCCAAAGGACTGGGCCGTGAGAGCAGAGGGTTCTCCCCTTCACTGCTCGTCCATTTTTCCTGCCTGCAGGTGACCCTGATCCCTACTTTCGACTCAATGGCCATGCATGAGTGGTATGAGGAGACGCATGCCCAGCACCAGGCGCTGGGTATCACTGTGCTGGGCAGTAACAGCACAGTGTCCATGCAGGATGAGGCCTTCCCTGCTTGCAAGGTGGAGTTCTAGTCCTGCCTCACCCCCACCACCCCTCAGCCCAAATCTGCCACCATCCTGAGAGTCACTGCATCACAAATAAACCAAGTGCCCCACTCCACTGTGGCCTCAGTTCCTTCTGCTGATGGGAGACTTGGTGGCCATCACCACCATGTGGGCCCCCAGGACAGGCATAAGAAGAGGGCATGCCTCTCCAGTAACGGTTGCTGACAATGGCACTTAAATTAACCACAGCCCTCCCTGGTCACTGGTGAGGGTCCCGTTTCTTTTGTTGATGTTTCTTTTGTTCTTTTGTTGTTGTTTTTAATCCTCACCAGGAATATTTTTTTTCCATTGGTTTTTAGAGAAGAGTGGAAGGGAAGGAGAGAGAGAGAGAAATATTGATGTGAAAGAGAAACATTGATTGGTTGCCTCCTGCAGGAACCTGACCAGGCCAGAGATTGAACCTGCAACCCAGGTACGTGCCCTGGACCAAAATTGAACCCGTGACCCTTTAGTCAACAGGCTGATGCTCTAACCACTAAGCCAAACTGGCCAGTGTGAGGATCATGTTTTACAGACAAGGGAGGCAGCTGCTGGACCCCTGCCATACAGACTGATCAGTGGCTGAGGTGAGATTTGAATCCCAGTCTCTGCTCCATAGCCATAAAACAAAAGTTGCCCTCTGTTCCTGGAGAAAATTGATGTTTGTGCCAAGAGTCACAGCTGCAGGAAGATCTTTCTTTTTCTTTTTTTTTTAATCCTCACCCGAGGATATTTTTTTCCATTTATCTTCAGATAGAGTGGGAGGGAGAGAGAGAGAAACATCAATGTGAGAGACAGATATCAATTGGTTACCACCCGCACGACCCCAGCCGGGGTCTGGGATGAACTGCAACAGAGGTACACGCCCTTGGCTGGAATCGAACCTGGGACTCTGGTCCTCGTGCCGACACTCTAACCACTGAGTCAGACCGGCCAGGGCCAAACAGCAGTTTCTTAATGAGCCCCTGCCCTTATCGCTGCATGTGCAGAAACTCCTACATTAAATTTTAGATGAGATGCCATCTGTAATGGGTTGAATGGTGATTCAAACAAACACATCCAAATCCTGGCTCCTGATAGGTGTGAATGTGATGATGTGGAAAACGGATCTTCACAGATGTAATTAAGTAAAGGATCTTGAGATGAGATCATTCTAGATTAAGGTGGTTCTAAATCCATTGACAAGTGTCCTGATAAGGGACAGAGGGGTAGACCGAGAGGAGCAAAGATTGGAGTGATGCAGCCATAAGCTGAGGAATGCCAGAGCCCCCAGAAGCTGGAAGAGGTGAGGAAGGCTCCTCCCCTAGAACCTCCACAGTAACCAACCCTGTTCACACCTGTTGTGTTTTGAAAAAAAATTTTTTTTCTTTATTGATTTAAGAGAGAGGGAGAGAGATAGAAACATCAATGAGAGAGAACATTGACTGGCTGCCTCCTGCATGCCCCCCACTGGGGGTTGGGCCCACAACCTAGGCATGTGTCCTGACCGGGAATCAAACCAGTGACCTCTTGGTGCATGGGTCAGTGCTCAACCACTGAGCCACACTGGCCTGGCACACTTGTTTTCCTTTATTTTATTTTTATTTATTAATGTATTAATTTATTGTTGAATATATTATAGATGTTCCTTATTTTTCTCCTATTGACCCCCCCCCCACTCCTGCCCCCCTCCTGCCTTTCCCCACACTGTTGTCTGTGTCCATTGGTTATGCATATATACATATAAGTTCTTTGGTTTATCTCTTCCAACTCCCCACCCCCCCTTTCCTTTGAGGTTTGTCAGTCTAACAACCAATTTGTACTTCTTAATCCCTTCACCTTTCTCACCCATTTCCCCAACTCCCTCCCATCTGGCAACCAACAAAATGTTCTCTTTATCTATGAGAATGCTTCTGTTCTGCCTGTCCATTTTGTTTGTAGATTCAGTTGTGAATAGATATGTATTCATTACCATTGTCGATAGATATGTATTCATTACCATTGTTTGTTCATATATATATATTTTTTTTATCCTCACCTGAGGACATTTTTCCATTTTTTGTTAAGATAGAGTGGGAGGGAGAGAGAGGAACAGAGAGAGAGAGAGAAACATTGATGTGAAAGGAACACATCAAGTGGCTGCCACCCGCACGACCGACCAGGGCCGGGGACAAACTGCAACCGAGGTACACGCCCTTAGCGGGAACCGAACCTGGGTCTCTCAGGACCACAGGCCGACGCTCTAACCGCTGAGCCAAACCGGCCAGGGCTGTTCATATTTTTTAATCTTTTTCTTCAAGAAAACCCTTCAACATTTCATATAATAATGGTTTGGTGGTGATGAACTCCTTTAGCTTTTTCTTATCTGGGAAACTCTTTATATGGCCATAGATTCTAAATGACAGGTTTGCAGGATAGAGTAATCTTGGTTGTAGGTTCTTGCTTTTCATCACTCTGAATATTTCTTGCCATTCCCTTCTGGCCTGCAAAGTTTCTTTTGAGAATTAGCTGACAGTCTAATGGGAACTCCCTTGTAGGTAACTGCTTTTCTCTTGCTGCTTTTTAAAGACTCTCTCTTTGTCTTGAACCTTTTGCATTTCGACGATGATGTGTCTTGGAGTGGGCCTCTGCGGTTCATCTTGTTTGGGACTCTCTGTGTTTCCTGGACTTGTATGTCTGTTTCCTTCGCCAAGTTAGGGAAGTTTTCTGCCACTATTGTTTTGAATAGGTTTTTGATTTCTAGTTCTTTCTCTTCTCCTTCAGGCACCCTCAAGATGCAAACGTTGTTACGCTTGAAGTCCCAGAGGCTCCTTACACTGTTCTCATTTTTTTTGCTTCTTTTTTCTTTTTGCTGTTCTGATTGGGTGTTTTTTGCTTCCTTATATTCCAAATTGATGGTTTGCTTCTAGGCTTTGCCTACTCTACTATTGAATCTGTGTAAATTATTTTTTATTTTAGTTAGTGCCTTCTTCATTTCTGACTGCTCCTTTTATTATGCCCTTGAGGCCCTCAGTTCACTGAGGTTCTCACTAGGTTCATTAAGCATCCTTATAAGCAGTGTTTTGAACTCTGCATCTGTTAGGTTACTTATCTCCATTTCACTTAGTTCTTTTTCTGGAGTTTTGTTCTGTTCTTTCATTTGGGACCTGTTTCTTTGTCTCCTCATTTTGGCTGCCTCCCTGTGTTTGTATGTATTACTTAATGAGAGCTATGGGGCTAGCTGAGACCAGACGCTGCTTGTTTGAAAGAATTTAGGAAAACCTGAAGCAGGATCCAAGACAGGCCAATCCTATCTATGGTAAAGCAACTGGTAACAGCTTGGATGGGCCTGAAAGTTGGGTGGGGCGGGGCCTCAGGGAATCACCAGGGCGGGGCAAACAGTGTGAGCCAGGTTGCTGGAGTCCCAGATATGGCAGCTGTCTGCTGCCCCAGGGAAGGGCTCACCAAAGGAACAGAGGCCTCTGACAGTACATCTGTCCAGGAGACAGCCCCCTCTCCAGCCCTCACTCCAATGCCAAACAGCTCAGTTCTTCTCCATATGTCTCTGGTGCCTTTCAAGCTGCCTCCCCAACACTAGAGCCCAGAAGGAGCGAGTCTGAGTAAGTCTGTGCGTGGGCCCTTTAAGAGGAGCTGCCTGGGGCTCCAGCCACCTCAGCCTCACTCAGCCTGGGTTCCTGCTGGTTTTTCCAGCCAGAAGTTATGGGGACTTCTCTTCCTGAGCTGGGATCCTAATGTGGGACAGGGACCCCTCAGTCCTCAGGGAGGACCTTCCCTGCCAAGGTGTCCTTCTAATTTTTTCCCGCCACACGTGGGTGTGGAACCAGCCTGTTGGGCCTCCACCCCTCCTACCAGTCTCCATGTGGCTGCTTCTTTAATTCCGTAGTTGTAGGACTTACATTCAGCTTGATTTCAGGCGGTTTTGAATGATGGTTGTTCTGTAGTTTAGTTGTAACTTTGAATGCGGTTGTGGGAGGACGCGATACCGAGTTTACCTACGCCGCCATCTTGACCGGAAGTTCCACACCTGTTTTCTTAAGCCCCCGAGTTGGTGATACTTTGTGATGACAGCCCCAGGACACATACCATCAGAAGTCCTAAGTTGGTCAGCACACTGTTTTTCTCCCTAGAAACAGTGGCCTGAACACTGTGTGCCTATGTAGGATTTTGTGGTACAGATTCCTTCTGGCTGTCTCAGTGAGGGTCTTAGTGTGTTCAGGTTCCTATAATAATACCACAGTTTGGGCAGCTTAAACAACAGACACTTAATCATGGTGTGGAGGCTGGAAGTCTAAGATCAGGGTGTCAGCATAATGGGGTACTGGCTTGCAGACAGTCTCCTTGCTGTGATCTCATATGGCAGGGGAGAGAGCAAGTTCTCCTGAGTCCCTGTTCATAAAGGCACTAATCCCATCATAAGAGCACCGCTCTCGTGGCCTCATCGAACACTAGTGACCTCCCAAAGGCCCTACCTCCTAACCATTTCATTGGGGATTTGGGCTTCAACAGGAAGTTAGGGGGACACAAATCAGTCTATAGCAGCTAAGGATCAGAGGCACTGGGCAGGTGTGGAAATCTCTACTTTGATTCTATTTTTATTTTAGTAAGCTGTGGGGTGGGGATATGGGCTTTTGCCCTGAATACTTGGTGGATCTTTCCCTACCTTTTATATTTCTGTTGTCGCTGTGTTTCTTGTCACCCTCACTTAGCATCCCAATTTGACAGACTTCCATCACCTAGAACAACAGACAGGAAAAGTCACATGGTGTTGAATCAGGACCATCTCCTAAAGGCTTCCACCAGGAAGCATTTCATTGACCAGAGCAAGTCACATGGCTGCCTACCTAATGCAGGAGTTGAGAGACACTAAGCTGCTCCCTTGTACCAGGAAGGAAGAGAATCAGAAATGGTGGTGAAAATCAACTAATGACCACTGTCAAGTCCCTCTCAAAGAGAGTTTTGCCCTGACCCAGGGTTGGCAAACTTCCAGTAAAAAGCCAGTAGATTTTTTGGTGTGTGTCATGGGCCATACAGTGTCTGTCCAGACTACTCAACTCTGCTATTGTAGCTGAACAGATGGAAATGGATGCATTCCAATAAAATTTCATTTACACAAAGAGGCTGAGGGCTGTAGTCCAGGGCATAACTCTGACCCTTTCCCATCTACGTGCTAGAACAGCTTGCTGCTTGGAGTCTTATACTCCCAACGCCTCTTCCCTTCTTTCTCCCTTTCCCAGTCTCTTCTGACAGCTAACTGGTTCTGCCTCTGTAGGAGCAGCCACTAAAATATCCCTGCAGCAGCGAAGCACCTGGGGGCCCTCGGCCTGTGCAGGAGCCAGATGTGTGCTCTTGGCCCAGGCACCCACTCTGCATCATCTTCGAACCAACCGCCCCTCCCTGATACCCTGTGCCTGAGCTGGAATTGCCCTCCTGGGATTTCTCATGTTGCTTCAACATCCAGATCCCACCTTCATGTCATTCATTCCAATTCTGCTGTCCTTTACTTGGAATGCCAACATCCAGCTAATCATCCTTTAGCAACTGCTGCCTTCACAGGGCAAACAGTATTGAGAGGGAGACCCATGCACAGGAGACCATAACCCACGGGGTCAGGGTGGTGGGGTGCCACACAGTGCCAGAGGAGGCCCCTATGTCACCCCAGGATAAAGATGCAAAGGATCAAGCCACATTAGGGGAAACAGAAGAGTGTGCCTGGGAGGGACCCACAGAGGCAGAGGAACCGAGAGGAGACTGGTAACACTGACCCCCGGAACAAGAGGCAGCTGCTGTGGGCCTACAGCGAGCTGCCTGCAGGCCCCACAGCAACAGTTGCAAGTTCTCCTTCTTGGGGCAGAGGGCGGGGCCAAGCTGGGGAGCAGGGAGGCCAGGTTTGGAGCACAGATTTGGGAGACACAGGGAGGGGAGGTTGTGGGAGTGGGGTGGGGACAGGTCCCTGGTGGGGTTTTATAGGAGCACTTTTCTGGGAAGATGTGAGCTCTTGGGAGGCAGTGAGGAGGAAGAGAGGAGTGGATTATCCTGGGAAAAGCACCACAATAACCTCATCTTCCAAGCCCCACCTGCTAGGGCCCTCTTCCTGGAAGCCCTCTCTGCTCTCCCTCTCATCCCACCCTACACCCAGCCCAGGCACTCCTCTGGCTCTTCCTGACCTACTCCTTTTTAAATGCCACCCTGTCCACTCTCTTGTGTTTCTTTTTAGTTTGTAGCCCAGTTTGCTGCTGGAACAGGCACCTGCCTACACACAGCATGTAGCTTTATCTGCCTGACACGTAGGTGCTCAGGAAGTGTTGGTTGTGTCCTAGCTTGGCAGAACTGCTGGGTGATCTTGTGAATGTTACTTAACCTCTTTGGACACCCTACCCCTATTTCAGAAATAAAAAAATTGGCCTGTGAACCTCCAAGTAGGTGGCCTTGGGCTGTATTGGTGTTGACTGGACCTTCGAGTTCCCTTCCCTGGCCTGCTTAGCCCCAGGCACTCCCGATGGGCTTGTTCTGCATCCTGTCCTCCCATCACCACAGCTTCATTTGGGATCCAAGATCAGGGCAGGTGAGAGCTTTGGCTCTAGTGCACCTGGGTCAAGTCATACTTCTGACATGTCTTCACTGTCACTTCAGAGAGCATCCTCTTGTCCATGAGCCAGTCTCCTTGCCTGTAAAACAAGCATTCTCTCCCTCTTCCCTACCTTGCCCCTGGCCCAGGCTTGAGGGAGGCAAGTGTGGGGAGTAGAATGCAGTTCAGACCCCACCTGGCTGGTGCAGATAGTGCCAGGGCCCCCAAGGAGCTCCCAGCCTTGGGAGGAGGTGGGGTCAGCCCAACCCAGGACTTCCAGATAGGATCTGAAAGCTAAGTTACCAGTCAGATGTGGAGCTAGGAGGAGAGCACTCTAGGCAGAGGGAACAGGAACAAAGGCCCTGGGTGGTGCTGATTTTGCTCAGACTGCAAAAAATGGCTGCGGGGCTGGGCACTCGGGAGGGTTTCGAACTGGAGAAGCAGGTGACGGGTTTATAGTTTAAAAAACAAAACAAAACAAAAAATACCCTTGTGGTTGGGGTTAACCTCCTAAAGCTACTCTCTGTGCACCTGGAATGGAACAAGGAAGCAAGTGGAGGGTGGATGGTGGGAGGCAGGATTCTCACTAGAGACATCTGCACGAATTCATGTTCAACTTATAGGTACAGATAGTTACATATGGAAATATTTATAGATTTGTGTATATACATATATACACAGGTTAGTGTACACACGTATGTCTTTGCTCTGTCAGCTGAGAGGGCCTAGAAGCAGTGATATCCCAGTAGTAACAAGCACCCCTACTGCTCCTGTCTTGGTTTCTAACACGGTTCTCCAGTGAAAGTCTGCTCCTTGAAGAAAAGGCTTATTCTTGGTCTAGGATGGGAAATAGATGAGATGAGCTTGGAGATTCTTGTAGTGACAGAGTAAGGAGGTGCTAAAAGAAAAATACCAAGGATGTGACGGGGACATGAGAACCAAATGAATGAGCTCCCAGTGGCCAAAGCTGGAAAAATTTGAGCAAGAAAAACAGTAAAGTAGTATTGGATTATAACCCGACATGTAAAATAAAGATTAAGTACATACTGATATAGATAATTGAATAGATAAATAAAGGGCAGCGAAGAGACATTTCCCAAGCAAGAGTCCCAAATAATGTATGCAGACGCTCTGCCCTCAAGGAGGGGGAGGCAGGACTCCCCACCCTTAGGTGTAGGCTGTAAATAATGGCTTCATTCCAAAGGACCCAGCACGATATGGGGGAAGAGAGAAGATTTACAGAGGAGACACCTGACAAGCACCACCTCAGCGAGGTGATCAAGGTCAACATCACAGTGATAAGTTCTGTTGATGGCATTTACCCTGGTCTTAGTGTGATGACAAGAGTACTTCAACTCTGTGGTTCTCCTCCCCACACCCTTCACCCCAATCCAACCATGAGAAAAACATTACACAAATCCCAACTGTGGTAATCATATAGTTATACATAGAAATATCAAATCAATATGTATACCTTAAATTTGTATGATGTTATATGTTAAATATATTTCAATATATGTATATTTTAAGCTCAGCTGGTGTGGCTCAGTGGTTGAGCATCAACCCATGCACCAAGAGGTTGCTGGTTCAATTCCCGGTCAGAACACATGCCCAGGTTGTGGGCCAAATCCCCAGTGGGCATGCAGGAGGCAGCCAACTGATATTCTCTCTCATCGATGTTTCTATCTTCCTCTCCCTTCCTCTCTAAAATCAATAAAGAAACAATTTAAAAAATATATATATATTTAAATATGTTTTTATTGATTTTAGAGGGGGAGAGAGAAATATCGATGTGAGAACAACATTGATTGGTTGCCTCTGGTATGTACCCTGACCAGAGATCAAACCCACAATTTGGGTATGTGCCCTGACCAGAAATCAAACCCACGACCTTTTGGTGCTTGGGGCGACACTCAATCAACTGAGCCACAACGGCCATGAGCCAACAATCCTAATTCTGGGCCATCCTACAAAACTCCTGACCAGTTCTCAAAACTGTAAAAGGTCATCAAAACCAAGAAAGTCTGAGAAACTGTCTGAGCCCAGAGGAGCTTCAGGAGACATGGCAACTAAATGTCACTTAGAATCCTGGGACAGAAAAAGGACACTAGGGAACTGAGGAAATCTGAATAAATTATGGACTTCAGTTAATGTCTCAATATTGGTTCAGTAATTGTGACAAATGTACAACATTAATGTAAGATGTTAATAATAGGAAAACTGGGTGTGAGATACACAGGAACTTTTCATGCCATCTTCACAATAATACCGTAAATTGAAAACTGCTCAAAAATTTTTTTAAAAAGATAGTTGCCATGGGAAATAGAGATTGTCTGAGGGGTGGAGGCAACAAGAGGCTCCAGTAGGAAACCGAGGCAGCATCCAGGCTGGAGAATACTGGGCCTGGATCCGGGGCCACTTTGGGGTACAAGAAAATGGGAGATCCAGGGCGTTTCGGAGAACCAATGTGGATGATAAAGGGAGAAGATTCTCAGGGACTCCCAGGCCTCTGGGGAGGCTGGTGGAAGAGCAGGTGTGGGTGGGAGGCAGGCCAGCGGGGTATTGAAATAGAGGGTTGAATGGGGTAGGGGCAGGCACTATGTCTCATTTTTGGAGGACTCACGTGTGAGGGGTAGGAGCCTTTCAGATGTGTGATATGACAGCATTCTTGGAGATGGTTTTCCCCACCCCTGGGTCTTGATTTTCAGCTGTCTTTCTGAAACTGCTGGCTTACTGTGTGTCCTCCCGGCGAGTTCTTGCCTTCTCTTAGCCTCAGTTTCCCCATCTGTAAAATGAGGATCAATAATGTCTCACTCACAGGCTCGTGGGGGGCATCAGATGAACCCTGCTCAGTGCACACAGTGGGCGCTCAATACATTTGGTCGTCCCTTCCCCCTCCCACCGGGTCTTGGATGGAGTGGCGTCTGTGGCTTTAAATTATGCAGATAACCTGCAGGTGGTGGAGGAGGGTGAGATTAAAAGGAGCCTGACTCAGCGAATCAGTGCGCAGGGCTGGCGAAGCTGGACACCTTCATGGCCCAATAGCTGGCTGTGCCGAGTCCGAGTCCGCCCTGCCTTCGGGTGCTGTCGCGGTGGTGGGGACTTTCTCGGCCACACCTCGGAGGCGGAGCCTCCCAGCCGCCCCGCAGCAGCCGCGGAAGGAGGGGCGGGGCGGGCTCGGGTGTCAGAGACCGAGCCGCAGGTGGCGGCGGGCGCGAGGCTCGGCCCGAGCTCGGGAGGTGAGTGGATCCCCACCAATCCCCCTGGACCGCGCAGCCCCGCCTGCGCACGCACCATGACCCGCAGTCCTGGTGGCCACCGGGGGCAAAGACGCGGCGGGCCTTGGGGGGATGGCGAACAGGGGTCCGGGGGGGCTGCACTGTGGGCGCCTCTGTCTCCCTCAGGTGATAATCAGAGATCCACGGAGAGAGATAGGGACCTCTCTGTCCTAGTCCCCGGTCTTCTGGCTGAGAACCGGAGTGTACAAGGAGGCAGCTATGATGCGAGACCCTTCCCCAAATCCCTTTATTCTAAGCCTGTATCTGGGTCTAGGTTCTGGGGCTGCAAAGATGGGTGAACCGCTCCCCCTCCAGCCTGGGACCTAGGATAGCCTAAGTAGAAACCATCCCCATTTTCCCTCTTCCCAGCTGGGACCTGCAGACCCTCCTGGGACCAAGATGAGGAACCTTCCCTTTTTCTCTACTGCAAACCCCGATCCAGTCCTGGTAGAGGAACTGGGGGTCCTCTGGGCCCCTCCTGTAGATTGTCCTATCCCAGCCCCTTACCACAAGGATGAGGCGGGACCTTTCATTGGCATCCTCTTTAAGGACCCCAAGGTTGGAATTCTGGGGAGTGGGTCAGTGTGGGGTCCCTTGCCTGGTGGGTCTGGCCAGGCCAGGCCTGGAAGGGCCTGGAGTAGACTTGGGAGTGTCCCCTGCCTCAGTGAGGGTTGGGCAGTGAGCATCTGTTCCTGGGTATTAAAATAAATCTAGGTAAATTAGGATCTTACTGGAGGCTGACTATGAGTGGGATGTGGAGGAGGGGTGGGCGGCCCCTCCATCTGCCTCAGATCTTAGGAGTCATCTGCCCCAGTCACAATGGGGACCAGGAGGCAGCTCTGGATAGACCTGTCTTTGGTGACCTTGGGCAAGTGACGGCACCTCCCTGAGCCTCAGTTTTTTCCTTTGAAAATGGGGTTGGGGGCTTCAGAGCCTGTATTCTATAGGTTCTGAAACCCACCCACCCCTATCTTTTGCCAGATCTTGATCCCACCCTTTTGCTTAAGATGTCAGTGGTTTGGGGGTAAGAGAGCAGTGGGTCTGAAGCGCTCCCCCACCCCTGACATGCCTTGCTGGCCTCTAAGCCTCAGTTCACTGCACTGCAAAATGGGTTGATGATCACACTGTGGCATTGCTGGAAGGGCTACTCTGCCTGACAGTAAATTATATCACCAGGCTGCAATAATTGGAACAGGAGTTCCACCACCCAGGTCTCACCAGCAGGACTGCCCAGGGCACACCCTGACCCACATACCATCACCCACGCCAGAGGCAAGACAGTACCTGGGTGGGGTCCTGGGCAGGTGGAGGTTCCTCCGGGCCAGCCCGTCCCTGTTCCTTTGAAGCTTTGTCCCTGTAGTGGACACAGGGGTGAGCACTGGGCTGGGAGTCCAATGCCCCTAGGTTTAAATCTGGTTCTCCTGTGTGTGGCTTTGGCCCTCTGCACCTTGGTGTGTTTTTCTGTGAAATGGGCGGAATTCCTCTTGGAAGATTAAAGGAGACTGTGGGAAGATGGGAGTGCTGTAAATACAGACATGATCATTATAATACTAATTGCAATATTACTAATCATAAATGGGTCACAGCTAACCAGGAGTGGAGAGGAGAGAGAGGAATCTGCAAGGGTGTCACCTGCTGTGTTTCCAGCCTGGCAGTCAGGTAGAGTGGGTGCTCAGTAGGTGTTAGCCAAAAAAAGTGATGACGGTGTGGGGGGGCACCAATGGGGAGGACTGAAAATTTTCTGTGAACTCAGATGCCCAGTCAATGGTCCATTTGCTGTGTAATGTGGGGCCTATGCCTCAGTTTCCCCATTTGGGGTAATGGCCATGATGAGATTCTGTCTCTAAGTGTCATTGTGAGAATCAAGCCAGAGTGTAAATGGTCACAGTTGTGGTGGCTGAGCCTGGAGGGAGGAGGTACACAACAGAATTGGTCATTGAAACAGCATGGCCAAGAGGCTGGTCACAGAAAAGAAGAGAAAAAAAAACAAACTGGCCCTACTGTGAGCAAACTGGAGTTGAGGGGGAGCAAAATGTCAGATTCTGTTTCACAAAATTCAGGAGGCCCAGCGAGGTCAGGAGTGTCCCAAGGTCACCCAGCAGAAGGCCAGGAACCAGAGTCTGACATTCTTTGCTGACTGGGCTCCTATCCTGGGCCTGGTCTCACACTAGACCAGGTGCAGATTTGGGGGAATTGGTGCTGGGGAGGCAGGATTCATCTCCAGGATGTGTCAGGGCTCATGTCAGACACCTCCAGGGAGGACTGTGTTCCCTGCTTCTAGCAGCCAGCGGATAGGGGGCCTTCTGGTCACCTGACAACCTGCTGTTTGACCTTGGGCAAATTCCTGTCTATCTCTGGGCTTTGCACTGACATTACACAAGCCAGGAGACCTGAATTCCAGCGGGGCTAACTACTCCATCAGATGTACTGACCACCGTGTCTCTGGCACAATACTTTTAGGGTTCTATGAAGATGTGTTAACTTCTTTTAAAATCAGAAGGGAAAGAAAATTGGAATAAAAGAAAACATTTAAATATATGACATTAGTATATTTGTCTTTATGTCAATGCAGTTGGAAAATATGGTTTAAATTCTTTTCTTAACAGAGGATGGGGCCCAGGAAGGCAAAATTGCCTTGAGCCTGTGAAAGTCCTAATGAGGCCCTGGGTTTGAGTCTCAGCACTGCCATTCATTAGCTGTGCAACTTTGGTCATGTGGCCTCCCCTCTCTGAGCCTTGGTTTTCTCATCTATGAGCAGGCATCACTGGCCCACCTCTGGGCAGTGAGTTGTGGAATGCTTAGCCTAGGGTTGGTATTCAATTTGCAGGTTCTATTATTTCACAATTGTCATTATTATGATTTGTTGGGTAATATATAGCCCCAGGCTGAGAGTTGCAGGTTCAGGGGCCTCAGTTTACTCATCCATGGCCTGCTCAATTGCAGAGAGGTCCCATGGGTGCTGCTCTGGGAGGGGAAGGTGAGGTGGCAGTTGGGCATTGGGCGGGGCGGTGTACTTCCTGTCCCCCACACCCACAGGCCTCCGCTTCGCGGAAGTGGCAGGGGCTGCATGGCTATATCTAGTGCCTTCTCTGTCTGATCAGAGCCGAGCCCCACTCGCTGCCCTGTTCGGTGAGTTTGAGCCCCCATGGCCTCTCCGTGCCCCCGTCAGAAACAGAAGGGATGCCCCTCTGCCTCCTAGGTTTCAGAAACAGCAGGTGTCACTTCCTGGGCCTCGCCAGGCCTGTGGGGGGTGGGGGAGCTGCCCCCGATTACTGCTCTGAGTAGTGTGGGTAGAGTGAACATGGAGACCCAGAGCCACCCATGGCAGATCTGAACAGGAGTCCTTTAGCAGGCAGGCCACGGACAAAATCACAGTGACCTGGGGACAGTGAATAACCTCTCTGTGCCTCAATTTCCTCATATATAAAGTTGTTTTTTTTTTGTTGTTTTTTTTTTATTATTTACTCATATATAAAGTTTTTATTGCACCCCATAGTGTGGTTGTGCAGGTTAAATGAACGGGGACCTGTGATGAGTTGAGCACAGCGCCACACACATACTGGCGTTCAGTGTATGGGGCCGGGGGGCAGATCTAATGAGAGTTGTTAAAAACAGTAGCAAGCCCAGCTGGTGTGGCTCAGTGGTTGAGTGTCAACCCATGCACCCAGAGGTCTCCGGTTCGATTTCCAGTCAGGGCACATGCTCAGGTTGTGGGCCCAATCCCCAGTTGGGGGCACGTAGGAGGCCGCCAATTGATGTTCTCTCTCATCAATGTTTCCATCTCTCTCTCCCTCTCTCTCTCAAAATCAATAAAGAAAAAAAAAAACAGTAGCGAGATTCTTGGTTTCTGTGGAACTTGGTCCGGTGGCTCCTAGGATCCTCAAAAGCAGCAGTGTCTAATGAAATCTCTCTCTGTGCTGTCCTACATGACAGCTGCCAGCCCCGTGTAGTTACTGAGCCCTGGAAGCAAGGCTGGTGCAACTGAGGAGCCAGGAGCTTCGCTGTATGTAACGTTACTTGGTTGAAAAGATTACAGCCCTGGCCAGTGTGGCTCACTTGGTTAGAGCATTGTCGGATGAAGTGAAGGGTCATAGGTACGATTCCTGGTCAAGGCACATACCCAGGTTGTGGGTTCGGGGCATGTAAGGGAAGCAACCAGTTGATATTTCTCTCTCTCTCCCTCTCTTTTTTGAAGCAATGAAAAACATATCCTTGGGTGAGAATTAAAAATTTTTAAAAATTAAGTTGCTACTTGAGGCTAGTGGTTCCTATATCAGTCAGCATAGCTCTAAAGGATTTAGAGATGCTCAGAGTCTAGATCATAGTCAGAAACTAAGAAATGAGAGAAGTTTAAGGCTTTTACTTTTTTTTTTTTTTTTTGTATTATCTTCAAGTGGAGAGAGAGAGAGACAGGGAGAGAGAAAGAAACATTGATGTAAGAGAGAGACACATTGACTGGTTGCCTCCTGCAGACCCCAACCAGGGCCGGGGATGAACTGCAACTGAGGTACGTGCCCTTGGCTGGAATTGAACCCAGGACTCATTGGTCCGAGGGCCGATGCTCTACCACTGAGCCAAACCAGCCAGGGCAAGGCTTTTCCTTTTTGGGATGTCAGCCTAGCATATCCCCTGACAAACTGGGTTTCCTCAGGGGCTATACTGGCCACTGAAGTTTCTCAGGAGCCCCAGTATCACCCAGCACAGGGTAGTGGTTAGAAATGTTTGTTGAATCAAAATTTTTTTTTTTATGTGGACTCCTATTCATGCTTTAAAACCCCAACACCCATGCTCCTCTCCTTCAGTCCAAGGTCCCCCAGTTCTTGTTCTTCCATTTGGTCCAGCCCTGACCCTGCAGGACCAGGGTAGGTATCTATCCAGCTCTGTTCCTCTGGGAGCAGGCCCAGGGCTGAATCATCTCACAGACCCTGGTATTGTCCTGGCCACATGGGCACATGGTAAGTGCTGAATGAAGTCAAGGGACTGGGGCCTAGATGATAATGGATCAAGTTAAACTCACTTTCAGGAATAGGTAAACTGAGGTTCAGCAATGGCAAGACTTGTCCAAGGTCCTTGCTTGGTCCTTTCCCAGTAAGGTCCAGGGAGTTTTCCCATCCTGTTCTCACCAGCCCTGTCCCTGTCGCCACCGTACCTCCTGGGCTCCCAGCTGCTGCTGAGCTGCTTTCGGAGTCATGAATTATGAATGGGGCCAGCAAGCTCCAGTGACAAGCCCAGCCTCGAGGACATGCCAAGGACACCAAGTGTCCCTCTGTTGTCAGGTGGCTTGGCCCACCCCCTCTTTGGGGAGTTCTGGGGTACCCAAGCAAGACTCCATCTAGGCTTTCTGTCTTGTTTTGCAGATGGGAAAACTGAGGCACAGAGCTGGACAGTGACTTAGATACCAGGTGAACACTGGCTTTCAGGGGGCAGAGTTGGGACTCATGGGGGCACCATTGCCAGCTGGGTCACCATGGTGAGAGGTGAGCTCTCTATTCCAGGAGTGTGAATGAGATGGGGACTCTTGTAGAGGATTCAGGAGACCCCAAGAAACCCAAACACCCATGTGGCCAATCACAGCCCCAGTGTCTGTTTCTCACTGGACCCTTTTCCCACAGCAGCTGCCTAGAGTGGAGCTGAGTGCTCAGGTCTGGACTCAGCTGGCCCAGGGTGCAGATCTACTATCAATTCCTGACTGTGTGACCTTGGCAAGTGGTTTCCTCCAGGCAGGGGGTGGTGCTGTTTCCCCATCTATAAAATGGCCAAGATCTTTACTGCCCAGGCCAGGGCTCATCTAGTAGCCTCCCCAACAGTGAACTCCTGTTTGTGCTTAAGAACCCCAATTCCCTTGTCTCTTCCTCTAGTCTAGGCTGCCCTAGCCACTATCCCTTCATCTAACCCCATAGCACTTAGAGTGTCTGTATCCAGCTTTGTCCTCCTAGACTGGGGGCTACTTGGAGGCGAGGCCTGAGACTGAATCATCTTAGGAGCCCTGGCATGCTCCCAGCCTTGGGACTTTTGGTTCCTCCATTGTCTTCTCTCTCTCTCCTCCACAGGGAGGACAGTTGGAATTTCCCCTCCTCAGACCCAAGACAGCCATGACTTTGCAGCTCAAACTTGCCTTTCCTTCAGACAGGCACTAGACAGGAGCCTGCAGGGATCTCCACAGAGGCCATCAGGATGTCATATTTTGGGGAGCATTTTTGGGTAAGTAAGACCTGCTCTTATTTTGGTAGGTATTCTTGAAAGGTCTTTTATGGAGGTGGGGGTGGGGATAGCAGCTTGCGGGCAGAATCTTGGGCAAGTGGAGAGTCTGTAGGAAATAGAAGTTAAAGTGGGAAGAGTCAGGCTGGGTTCAAATCTATACCCCACAGACCAAATGGGCCTTTGTGACCTTGGGCAAGTCACAACTTGAAAAACAGAGACTGAGGCTCAGAGTAGGATTTTTTTACCTGAGTTTGCCCAATGAGATAGTGCAGGTTCAGGGCTCAAATCCAGGGGCAGACTGAACTTTCAGGATCCAGGGTCATTCCAGCCAGAGGAATTCCATGTCTGCCCATCCTGAAGAATTGGGGGTGTGGGAGGGGGGTTCATGGCTTGACCCCTAAGGGCCACCTTACCCATTTGTCCTCTGGGCTAGGAACCACATACTGTGACCTAAGGGGGCCAAGTGAGATGCACTTGTTTTTTTATAATCCTCTCTCAAGGATATTTTCTCAAATATCTTCAGATAGAGTGGGAGGCGGGGAGAGAGAGGGAGAGAGAGAGGGAGAAAGAGAGAGAAAAACATTAATGTGAGAGGGATACATAGATTGGTTGCCTCCCGCATGACCCCAACTAGGGTCGGGGACGAACTGCAATGGAGGTACATACCCTTGACTGGAATTGAACCTGTGACTCTTTGGTCCACGGGCTGACAATCCCGCTGAGCCAAACCAGCCAGGGCAAGATGTTTTTATTCATTCATTCACACTCTCCTTCCCAGCCACCAACTTCCCACACCAAGCCAACTCTGGGGGATACTGCCCCCCAAGAGGCTCCATCCTAGCTCTGACTTCAAGGAGCCCCCAATCTGGGGAAAACAGAGCCAGCCAGTCTCCTCCAACCCTGCAGTACCTTGGAGGCACCCAGAGGAGGAGCCAGGACACAGAGCTGTGTTTGCTGTGAGCTTTGAAGGCTGAGACTTTCTAGGATGTCAGCAAAGCATTCCAGGCACAGGGAACAGCCTGAATAAAAGCCCAGAGTGTGACACTGGCTGGCTTGTGGAGGGCACAGGACTCCTCCTGCAGGGTCAGGCTAATGGGGAGCCACAGAGGGTGTGTGAACCAGGGCAGAAAGCCCCTTCCCCAGTTGCAGGCCCTGAGCTAGCAGAGAGGAAGCCAGTTGCTAGACAACTGGTTGCCCCTAGCAACAGGCCCTGCTCCCTTCCTTTCTCCCTCCCCAGCTGGGGCTCCTCTTACTGGCCTTGCTTTCTTAAAGGGGCCACACCCCCTTGCCATCTGTGTGGACCTGACCTCCACCCCTTCCCAAGGGTCAGAGTCTCTAGATTTGCCTCTGAATGACTGTGTGACCCTAGTGAGGGGCTGCCTCTCTCTGAGCCCCTATTCGCAACTCTGCATAACGAGGTTGACTGGTTGAAGATCAGTTATTTTGCCCATGTGTTGGAACACTGACAGCAGCACCTACATTTATTTAAAATTCTTCTTAATTGCATGAAGCATCAAGCTCCCTGTAGAAAATTCAGATCAGCAAAGAGAAAATAGAATCCACCCCCGACCCATCTCCCCACCACCAAAATACCGTCTGGAGCGCAGTGAATAGGAACTCTGAGTTTGGGGATTTGAATGGGCTCTGCTGGGAGCCCTTGGGCCGGTGACTGCATCTGAAAGCCTCAGTTTCCCCATCTGGGAAAGGGGGATGAAATTCCTGCCTCCTGGGGGCCCAGGAAATACCTCTGGAATGTCTGTTTCTTTTCATCAATTGTTTGTATTGTTGGCTTTTTGCTGGGTGACACTGGGGCTCTGACTGGCCTGAAGGAGGTCCCAGTCATGGGAGATCAAGTTAGGCAGGGATGCTCTAGTCCTGTTGGGCCACAGCAGGGCTGGAGGCATAGAGGGCACTAGGTACCATGGGGGAGTGTGAGCAGGAGAAGAACATGATCAAGCTGTGTTAGAAAGATCCCTCTGAGGCTGGTGGGGGGCAACACTGACGTCCAGAGGTTCTGATGGGAGAGACAAGTTTGAGACAGCCCCTCCTTTGACCCTCAGCTGCCAGCTCAACCTGAGGGAGGCAGAGACTGCTGGGGGCTTTGCCAGGTCTGGGAAATGGGCCAGCAGTTGGCTCTGAGTCTGCCCCAGATGTTGGCCTGGTCAGTGGTGCCTGGCGTAGCCTTCCTCGGGGATCCCCTGGCCGAGGCTGGCGGGGCTGCTGGGGCTGTTTGCAGAGCACTCACCACTATGTAGGAAGCCCTGTGTCCAACACTGTATTAGCCTCATGTCACCAAAACCCTTGGCAGGTGGGTGCTATATTGTCCCCATTTGTCAGATGAGGACACTGAGATCCAGAGAGATGCAGTCACTGGCCCAAAGTGACTCTGTGCATAAAAGGAGGATTTGATTCTTGACTCTTGAAAGTACAATTGTAGACATAGAAAGAGGAAACACATTGCTGGTAACGGAGGGATCAATAGTGAACATTCAGGGAGTGGGAGTCTGAAGAGGATCTGAGAAGGTTCTTTTTTTTTTAATCCTCACCCGAGGACACTTTTTCATTTTTTGTTCAGATAGAGTGGGAGGGAAAGAGAGGAAGAAAGAGAGAGAGAAACATCGATGTGAAAGGGACACATCAAGTGGCTGCCTCCCGCACGACCCAACCAGGGCTGGGGACAAACTGCAACCAAGGTACATGCCCTTAGCGAGAACCGAACCCGGGTCTTTCTGGACCGCAGGCCGACGCTCTAACCGCTGAGCCAAACTGTCCAGGGCTGAGAAGGTTCTTGAGCAGGTAGGTCTTGCAATGATCCCTGAGAGGTGGAAAGATTTGAATGGTGGGAAGAGATGTAGGCCGGTAAGCCGGGTGGCGGAACAGTGCAGTGGCGGGAAGGTGTAGCATGTCCTTGCTCTGTTTGCTGTTTTTAGGGCAAGGCTAAGAGGAAGCTGAGAGAGATGAAGTTGGAAAGGTAATTCCAGACTAAGGGCTTTGGGCTTCAGCAGCTGGTGGGCAGTAGGGAGCCATCGATGATTCTAGAGTGAGGAGTGACTGTTTGAAATTTGAGGTTGAGCCAGTCCTGGGTATGCTCCAGTCTTGGCTTCAGTTTCTCCATTTGTGCAGTATGAGGGATCATTTGGTAGTGATTTCTGGCTTTAGCCCTCAAGCTTCTAGATAACTGGAAAGGTGAACCTCACATATTGGAGGAGGACTGAGGAAACCATTTACGAAGGACCTGCCAAGTGCTGCCAAAGGGGTTGCTTCAGTGATTGGTGTTGACAGTGAAATAACATCAGATCCCTCCATGAGCCTCTTCTTCCAGTCTAAATCACAAGGCCCCATTTTGTGCTAAAATGTCTCCCCTTGAATCCCAGCTGACCTCCCATTTTAATGAACAGCTAGTGTTCAGACATGATGTTCTTATGTGTGACAGAGTCTGGCGACATTAAAACATAGCTGTTGCTTTATTTTTATTCCTGTTCCCTTCATTATGGCATGGGGTCCTGGTTTTCCACTTAGAATAGTGGTAAAAGTTGCCCTTTTAAATAAATGTGTTTGGAAAAGGAACAGTAGCAAACTTAAAGCAAAACATTATCTAATGCCACGGATTAACAGAAACTAGGGTTGCCTTGGGGCACTGGTGGACCCTGATCATCTTGGTGTTTATTCACTCTCATATGATGACTACCTGCCCCCCTCTTTTTTAAAAAAAAAAATCCTCACCCGAGGACATTTTCCCACTTTTTGTTCAGATAGAGTGGGAGGGAGAGAGAGACAGAAACATCAATGTGAAAGGGACACCCACACGACCCAACCAGGGCTGGGGACAAACTGCAACCGAGGTACGTGTCCTTAGCGGGAACTGAACCCAGGTCTCTAGGGACCACAGGCCGACGCTCTAACCACTCAGCCAAACCGGCCAGGGCTCCCTGCCCCTATCTTAATGCGTGTCCACTAAAGAGGGACAATGACTTGCCTGGACCACACAGTACAGCCCTGGCCTCCCCCACCATGGCGTCCCCAGAACTTAGATGAAAGAGGTTTTGTTCAATGCACCAGCAGGCACCAGGGTAGAAGCTCTGTTCCCACCAGTACTGGGGAACAGCAGAATCACTCGTTTGTTCATTTATTTAACAAATTCAAATGCTCTTTCTGTGCCCTGCCCTGAACTGGATATTGCTAGGTCCTGAGAGAGGTGTCAGATCCAGATGTTGCTCTGGGGGCTCAGACGAGGAGTTTCCACGTTAAAGAGAAAAGAAAATCAACAGTGACTTACACAACAGTGATCATGTTACTTCACAAAATTGAAATGTTATGGGGTAAAGCGGCTTTCAGGGTTGGTTTGATCCAGCAACTTGACTCAATATGCTTGTTATTCGGACTCTCTTAGGTTCAGCTTCTTTCCAAAGTTCATGGTTTCCACTTGGCTTCCAATATCTTCTGTGCCCACATAATTCTTCATTTATGGGAAAGTGCAGACAGAGAAAAACAGGGGAGAAGAGACCAATAGAGGCAGCGACTCAGAAAAAGAGAGATGGAGAAACAAAGACAGAAAGATAGAAACAGAGAGGCAACTAGTGAATGAGAATGTATCTCACGGGACAAAAATCCCAGGCTTCTCTCTGATTAGGCTAATTTAAGGCCCATGAGCCAATCCTTGGGTGGCGGTCCAGGGGTGGTGGTGAACCAATCCCTACAGCCAAGGGGCTGGACTTCTGCTGGGTGGGTCCTTTGTTTACGCCCCTGTTGCTAGATAACACTATGTCTTTATGCATCCTTTTCTCAGTCTCCACCTCCATTCTTTGCAGGGCGAGAAAAACCATGGTTTTGAGGTTCTGTACCACAATATGAAGCAGGGACCCATCTCCACCAAGGAGCTGGCGGACTTCATCCGGGAGAGGTGAGTTTCCCACACTCCACCTGCCACGTGGCCATGCCCTACTGTCCACCCAGTGCCCCATTGCCTATCTCGTGGCCTCGCCCATCTCACCTCACAGCCACACCATGCCCTGTGGGCTCCAGGAACCAAACCTGCTTGAAGACCTTCAAAACCAGTGTTCTCAGCACTCTCAGCCCCATGATGCCCTGCAAACAACATTCCCCAGGCTTCTAATGCCTCCTGAAAAGACCATAGTATGACCTACTTAAAGGGGAATTTCGAAAACTCAATCTTGTGCCCTAAGTGTGATAAAACAAAACACGTGATAAAATAATCTCCATTTCAGTATGTAAATGTTCTGATGGTAGTATCCCAGACACTAAATCATGTTTAGCAAAATCACGTTGCAAAGCAACCTTCTGCTACCCGGTCACTCAGCCTAATGCCTGCTAAATCCAGGCAGAGAGTTCAAAGGATTATAACCAGGTTTGTCTCTTCATGGCTGTCTAAGACATATAGGACAGAGGCTACTCTTTGTTTTGTGGGTCTTCCACCCCTGTGGTACTCCATGGATGCCTCTATCATATAATGCCCCCCTGGGTAATTGGTTTTAACTGGCCCCATTGCTGCCTCAAGCAAAATTAACGTTCTGTTAGTCCAGATGAAAATGTGAGTGGATATTAGGTATGCATTTAGCAGTGTCTATCCAGAGGGAAAAGGGAAATATGAGTTTATCTCCTGCAATTAAATGTGACAAACCATATAAAGCATTTATAGTATGTGCTCAAAATTTTTTTTTTACCTGCTGCTGCTACTGTTGCTGTTGTTAGTAAAATGTATTATTTAAGGATAAAAACCTCTCTCGTGAATTTCCTGATACTGTCCTCACTATATGCTACTGCTTTGATGTTACAATGGGGAAACTGAGGCCTGGGGTTGGGGGGGGGGGGGCAGCGTATCTCCCATGGGTGCCCAGAACCTTCCCTAGCTTTTCCCTGTCCTCCTACCCAGGGCCACTATTGAGGAGACCTACTCGAAAGCGATGGCAAAACTTTCCAAGCTGGCCAGCAATGGGACCCCCGTGGGGTGAGTGGGCCATGGATGGGGTAGAGGTGCCCAAGGCTGTGAGGTCCTGGGGTGATCAGGAGCCTTCCCTTGAGTGGACATCTTTTCACAGATGTGACATGTAGGATAGGGAGTCATCCTCCCACTTATGGGGCTAAATGAACAGAGGAAGGTATATCATTCATTCACTTGCTATCTCATTTACTCCCTTAACAAATATTTACTGCGTACCTACTGTGTGCAGGCATTGTTCTAGGCACTAGGGACCCAGTGGCCATCAAGAGAAATAAAATCCTCAATTACCTTCATGCTATGTTCATGCCATGTACATCTAGGATGTGTGACAAGGCAAATGTTAACTACAAACATGAACAAAGTCCTTTCCTGGGGCTAAAAGTGCAAGGAAGATAATGAAATAGGAGCGTGAGAGGTCGGGCACCTCCTCGGGGGTGGGCTCTGGTTCTATGAGCTTAGACCTGAATGATGGGAAGGAGTCAGCTCTGGGAGAGTCTGGGGGACAGAAACCCAGGCAGGCAGCTCGACCAGTATAAAGGCCCTGAAGCAGCCACACACTATGTATGTTCAAGGAAAAGCAAAGATGCTGGCGTGGCTGCAGGGCCTGGGTGAGGTGGAGATGAGATGGGGGTGGGACCCAGGGGCCTGAGGCACAAGTGACTTTGAAAGAAGGATGTGATGTGGTCCCATTGCATTTGCAAAGTTCCCTGTGGCTGCTGTGGAACAGAAGTTCTGTGGGGCAGAAATGGAGGCAGCAGGGAGGGACGGCGGGGGGAAGCCAGAGCAGGGGTTCTGTTGAGGTGGGTAGGCCCCACGAACTTGGTGCGGGCTGGTTGGATCTTAACTGCCTTTGGGTATCAGGTGGGGCCTGGAGTCTACAGCGAGGACTCAGGGGTCTCAGGACCTGAATTTAAATCCCAGCTCTGATGGTCATTTGCTGAGGGGCCTTGCATGAGTTATAGAGCTTCCTATTCCCCAGTTTCCCCATCTGTCCCAAGCCTGTCTTCTATGGTTGCAGTGGGGATTAAATGAGTTAATATGTGTTGATGCTCAGCAGGGCCTGGCACACAGTAGGTGCCTGAGTCAATCAATGCCAGTTGTGCTGTCTGAGGGGACCCAGAAGGGTTGGGCCTGCTGGGCCCTGGGTGTGACCCTGCTTATCTCCAGGACCTTTGCCCCACTCTGGGAAGTCTTCCGTGTCTCCTCGGACAAGCTGGCGCTCTGCCACCTGGAGCTAACTCGGAAGCTGCAGGACCTCATCAAGGATGTGCTCCGTTACAGCGAAGAGCAGCTCAAGATGCACAAGAAGGTGTGTGCCCGGCAGGGCAGGCGCTGCCTGGCAGGGTGGGCGGGGGACACCCGCGGCTGAAAGCAGCCCAGGCCTTCCGGGGCCTTCAAACCTCCGGCCCCTGGCTTGTGCCTCTGAGAATTCTGGTAATTCTGAAACATCAAACCCAGGACCCCACAGACCAGGGAACTGTCAGATATTTCAGACTTTCAAAATCCTGGACCAGAGGTCTGCACACTGCAGCCGGGGGACCAGGTCTAGACCACGACCTATTTCTATACAGCCCACGAGCTCAGAATGGTTATTACATTTTTAAATGGTGGGTGGTGGAGGGAATCAAAAGAAGAATATTTTGTGAAACGTGAAAATGATATGACACCCAGGTTTCCGTGCCAGTAAATAAAGTTTTATTGGCACAAAGCCGTGTCCATTTGTGTACCATAGTGTGTGTGACTTTTTTCGAGTTGAGTGTCCATGACAAGCAAACCCATTTACTGTCTGTCCTTTTACAGAAAATGCTTGCTAACCCCTGATCTAGATGGTTAGAAGCTACAGACATTATTATTTGTCATTTCTAGACTCTTTTAAACCTAGAATCTTGAAAGATTCAAGCCTTAGACTCTCAGGATATCAAAAAAGCAGCAGCTTATAATTCTAGAGTCATAAGGTGCTTGGCATTTACAGTTTTTAACCCCCATTAACAAGGGGTATTGCCCCACCGGTGTGGCTCAGTGGTTGCACCAAGAGGTCACCGTTCGATTCCTGACCAGGGCAC
Source organism: Molossus molossus (assembly GCF_014108415.1). Taxonomy (NCBI): domain Eukaryota; kingdom Metazoa; phylum Chordata; class Mammalia; order Chiroptera; family Molossidae; genus Molossus; species Molossus molossus. The sequence continues at coordinate 67,206,865 of NW_023425377.1, read as the reverse complement.
AGGCCCAGGTTGTGGGTTGATCCCCAGTGGGGGGCATGCAAGAGGCAGCTAGTCAATGTTCTTGCTCATCAATGTTTCTATCTCTCTCCCTCTCTCTCTAAAATCAATAAAAGAAAAATAAATAAATAAATAAATAAATAAATAAATAAATAAATAAATAAATGGGTGTTGAGCCCTGGCTGGTGTGGCTCAGTTGGTTGGGCATAATCCTCTGCATGGAAAGGTTGCTGGTTCAATTCCTGGTCAAGACATATTTGGGCTCAATCCCCCATAGGGGGTGTGCAGGAGGAAGCCAATCTATATTCTGCTCTCACATCGATGTTTCTCTGTCCCCCTCTCCCTTCCTCTCTCTCTCAAAATAAAATTTCTAAAAATTCTTTTTTAAAAGGGGGAGTTGGTAGTAGTACTTAATACTGAACACTTACAAATGGTTAAGATAGTAAATCATATGTTTTCTGTATTTTACTACAATTTTTTTAAAAATTGGGGACAGCTCTGGCTGGTTTAGTCCAGTGGCCCTTTGATGAAAGCGTCTTGGGTTAGATTCCCAGTCAAGGGCACGTACCTGGGTTGCAAGTTCCACCCCCGGCCCTGGTCATGGTCATGTAGGAGGCAACCAACCAATGTGTCTCTCTCACATTGATGTTTCTCTCCTCTCTCTCTTTCTCTCTCTCTTTCTCTCTCTCTCTCTCTCTCTCTCTCTCCCTCCCTCCCCCCCCTCCCTTCCACTCTCTCTAAAAATCAATGGAAGAATGTTCTCAGTGAGGATTAATAAAAAATAAAAAATACGGCCTGGCCGTTGTGGCTCAGTGGTTGAGCATCGACCCATGCACCAAGAGGTTGCTGGTTCGACTCCTAGTCAGGTTGTCAGCCAAATTCCCAGTGTGGGGCATGCAGGAGGCAGCCAATTGATGTTCTCTCTCATTGATGTTTCTTTATTAAAAAATTTTTTTTCAAATCCTCACCTGAGGATATTTTTCCATTTATTTTCAGACAGCGTGAGAAGGAGAGAGAGAGAAACATCAGTGTGAGAGAGACACATTGGTTGGTTGCCTCCAGCACGACCCCTACCAGGACCAGGGACCAAACTGCCACCAAGATACATGCCTTTGACTGGAATCTAACCCACGACTCTTTAGTCCAAGGGCCGATGCTCTAATCACTGAGCAAAACCAGCCAGGGCTCTCTCATTGATGTTTCTATTTCTCCCTCTCTCTCTAAAATCCATACAGAAAATAAATAAATAATAAAAATAAAAATTGGGGACAAGCCCTGGCTGATGTGGCTCAGAGGTGAGAGCATCAGCCTGTGCACCAAAAGGTCTCAGGTTTGATTCCCTGTCAAGGGCATGTACTTGGGTTGCAGGTTGATCCCTGGCCCCGGTCGGGGCACATTTGGGAGGCAACCAATCGATGTGTCTCTCTCACATCAATGTTTCTCTCTCCCTCTCTTTCTCCCCCTCCCTCCCTCCCTTCTGCTCTCTCTGAAGAGCAATGGAAAAAATATCCTTGGGTGAGGATTTAATTTATTTATTTATTTTTTAATTTTTTAAAAGGCAAAGACAGGGATAGAGTGAGAAACATCGATGTGAGAGAGACACATTGATTAATTGCCTCCCAAATGACCCCAACCAAGACCAGGGATAAACTGCAACCGAGGTATGTGCCCTTTACTGGAATCAAACCCAGGACTCATTGATCCATGGGCCAACGCTCTACTGCTGAGCCAAACTGTCCAGGGCTTTTTTTTTTTTTTTACCTTTATATTCAGACAGAATGGGAGGGAGGGGGAGAGAGAGAGAGAGAAACACATCAGTTGGATGCCACTTGCACAACCCCAACCAGGGCTGTGGATGAACTGCAACCTAGGTACATGCCCTTGGCAGGAATCAAACCCAGGACTCCCTGGTCTACAGGCCGATGCTCTAACTGCTGAGCCAAACCGGACAGGCTTGGGTGAGGATTTAAAAAATAATAATAATTTAAAAACTGGGAAGAAGGAAGTTTTCTATGGGCTGATGTGGAACAATCTTGGGAATGAACTATGAAATAAAATTTAAAAATCAGTGAGTTAAACAGCACAGACTACTGCAGTTTGTCATTTTTAAAAATGAGTTAAAACAAGCACATTTACTTGTCCATGTGCTGATTACTTCTGGAGACCTATCATGGTGATGATGAGGACACCCAGGCAGAGGCCTGGGAGGCTAGGGACCAGGGTGTGGGAGGTTTTGTTTTTCTGTTTTATTTATTGATTTTTCAAGGTGGAGAGAGAGAGAGGGGGGAACATTGATTTGCCGTTCCACTTATTTATGCATTCATTGGTTGATTCTTGTATGTGCCCTAATCAGGCTTTTTGAATTATGTCTAAATATTACCTATTGCTTTTTTTTTATCCTCACCCAAGGACATTTTTACATTTATCTCCAGATAGAGCTGGAGAGAAACGGGGAAGAGAGGAAAAGAAACATGAATGTGAGAGAGACACATTGAGTGGTTGCAACCCACACGACTCCAACTGGGACTGGAGACAAACTGCAACCGAGGTACATGCCCTTAGCAGGAACCGAACCCAGGACTCTCTGGTCCGCAGGCTGACACTCTAACCGCTGAGCCAAACCAGCCAAGGCACCTATTTCTTTTTTTTTTAAAAAGATTTTTTTTTATTTTGAGAGACAGCTAAAGGGAGAGGGAGAGAAACATCTATGTGAGAGCGAAACATTGATCAGCTGCTTCCTGCACGCCCCCTACTGGGGATCGAGCCTACAACCCAGGCATGTGCCCTGACCAGGAATATTACTGGCAACCTTTCCATGCAAGGGACAGTACCCAACCGACTGAGCCACACTGGCCAGGACAAATATTAACTGTTTTCAAAGTTATAATTTTTGAAATTAAAATAATATTCAGAAAACATTCTCTGTAGGACCTGGAATCCCACAGTGTTTGGGAAGCTGGGAATTTCATGATCTGCACCTGAGGTCTGCTCAGGTCCTGCACCCATGGGTTTCAGGTGGCACCCATGCTCTCCCTTTCCCTCCCTCGCAGTTGAAAGAGGAAGCAGTTGGCACCCTGGATGCCGTGCAGGTCCTCACAGGCGTCAGCCAGCTCCTGCCCAAGTCCCGAGAGAACTACCTGAACCGGTGCATGGACCAGGAGCGGCTGCGAAGGGAGAGCACAAGCCAGAAGGAGATGGACAAGGTGGGCCCATGGCTGCAGGTCCCCAGCTGACACCATCCCACGCAGGTCTGAGGAATTTGCCAAGGCACAGGGGCTGCCTGATGGGAGAGTGAAAACATATCACAGAACTATGGCTATTGATCCTGAGTGTGGTCACCACATCCTGGGTACCCCAAGAAGTCTACCTGCTGGGGGAGGTGTGGGGGAAGCTCCTTGAATGTCCCCTTCCAACCCTGTCCCCTCCCTATGCCTCCTAGGCAGAGACGAAGACCAAGAAGGCAGCAGAGAGCCTGCGGCGCTCGGTGGAGAAGTACAACTCCGCCCGTGCTGACTTCGAGCAGAAGATGCTGGACTCAGCTCGGGTAAGAACCTGAGGTTTATACCCCAGAGACCTACACATCCCTGGGCCCAGGATTCAATGGGCCTCAGAAGTCCAGAAACTCCCACACCCTCAACTCCCAGGAGCCTGAGTCACACGCATATTATTGATATTATTATTTCAAAACCCAGATCATTTTTGTGCCTTGGTTTTTCCACCTATAAAATGGGGACAGTAATAGTACTAGCTCACAGAGTTGTGAAGATGAAATGAATCACTATATGTGAAGTTTTCAGACTAGAACCAGGTACATAGAAACCACTCTGTAGGTATCATTTTGTTATTATTATTGATGAGGTTTTTGAACAAGATAGGGCAGGGTTTAGAATATAAGAGTTTCCTGACATTTTATGGTGGCTGAAAGGCCTGGGTTCTAGTCCAGCCTCCATTCCTTACCAACTATGCAACCTTTTACAAGACACTATACCTCTCTGGGTCTGTATCCTTCCAAATGTATGAAAAGCAGATTGGAATCTCGGGATTAGAAATCAGATTTTTTTTCTGATTTTGCAAGTGATAGAAAGTTAGAAACCTTTACTCAAACTGACGAGGAAGATTTATAGGCTCATGGAATTGAAATGTTTGAGGGGAGGGCTCTAGGCATGGCTGGATCCAGGTGCTCAAATGGTGTTATCAGGAAGTTGTGCCTCTCTCCTTTTCAAGTCTGTTTTTTACTCTCTGGGGCTTCACTCTCAAGCAAACATGCCCTTGGGGGTGTGTGTGAGTGTGTGTGTGTGTGTGTGTGTGTGTGTGTGATTGTGTGTGTGTGTGCGCGCGCGCGCGTGTGCACGCAGCACAGTGGCCACCAGCAGCCTCCACATGATCCCACCAATTCATTGGCTTGAGATATGAAAGTATCCTTTTTCCTATAGTTCCATCAAAAGACCTAGGGCAGACTCTCACTGGCTCTTCCCCAAACCAACGACTGAGGCTGGGGGGGGGGGGGGGGTGAAACATTCTGATTGATCAGGCTGAGTCACATGGCAACTCCTTGTGGCCTCCACCTTTCCATTTGCTCCTGCCCTCCTGCCTCAGCACTTCCAAGCCATGGAAGAGACCCACCTGCGGCACATGAAGGCACTGCTGGGCTCCTATGCCCACTCAGTAGAGGACACCCATGTGCAGATTGGGCAGGTGAGGGGGGCAAGGGGTGGGGCATGAGGGTGGGGGTGCTGAACAAGAGGTCCCTGGCCTTGCCCAGTTACACACCCCACCCATCCTGCCCAGGTTCATGAGGAGTTTAAGCAAAATATCGAGAATATCAGCGTGGAAATGCTGCTGAGAAAGTTTTCAGAAAGCAAGGGCACGGGCCAGGAGAAGCCTGGTGAGTATGGGCATCTGGGGGTCAGGCTGCATGGAAAGAACGAGGTTCAAGAGGCAGAGGACTTCCCTGGGTCTCAGTTTCCTCGACAGAAAAATGGGCTGATGACAAATCTAACTCTGCATCCCACAGAGGGAGAGGATTTGATGCCTGATCTCATGTGTAGATCTATTAAAAACCAGAAAACAGAGGGGCAATGAATGCCCAACTCAGTTGTTCATATTTTACCCCAAGGGCCCAAGGGAGCCATTGCGAGTTGTTGAGCAAAAGACCAATTTGAAACTGCCCAGATGCAGGGTTGGGATAAGACCTGGGTTCAAAACTTTTCTTCATTGCTTTCGGTGAGACCTTGGATATGGGTCTTGACTTCTCTAAGCCTGTTTCTTCATCTGTAAAGTGAGGATGATGGTGGGGTGATTGTTCAGCAGGTAATGGGTGAAGTATATACCTGGCACACGGTAAGAATTCAGTAAATGCTGCTACACAGTCTGTCCCCAAGTTTAGTAAGTACTAAGGTCTGCTCTTGCCCCTCCTCTCTACATAGCTCAGCCCTGGCCCAGGCCACCCCTCCGTGTGTAGGCCCCCACTCTAGCCCTTCACTGGTCCCAGATCACTCATGCCCTGCTTCTGCTCACATACCCTCCATGGCTCCCCATCTCTCTTAGGAGAGTCCCAGCTCCTCTACCTGGCACTTGCTGCCCAGCCCATTGCACAGACTTGTGGTCCATTCCCTGACCCACCCAAGTTCCATCCAGAGAAGCTGGAAGTAGAAATAACTCAGGCATCACCACAGAACCCTTGGCCCATCCCACTCATGACCATCTCTGGGGCTGGTTCAGCATCTTGGCTCATGTGTGGCCAAGGGTGTACTGCTACCCTTCCCAGGCCCAGGCTCCCTCTCTGCTGAGTCTCAATCTCTTTGTCTCAGGGCCTTTGGACTTTGAGGTGTACAGCGCAGCTGCCCTGCAGGAAGGCAAGTACGTCTGGACCTGGATACCCAGGCTGGACTGTGGGGAAAAGGGAGGCAGAGCTGAATGGGAAGGGGGCACCCCCAGGGCTCAGCTGCACCTATCCTTTAACCTTAGCGATGAAACGCTTGCGCGGAGCCAAGGCCTTTCGCCTCCCAGGACTGAGCCGGCGGGAGCGGGAGCCACCTACAGCTGTGTGAGGAAGCACCCCTGACCAACACTGGCCCAGGCTAGCCCAGGATCCCTTCTCCCTCAGGCTATCCCAGAAGTCCCCTGCTTAGGGTAGCCCAGGAGTATTCTTACTCCAGGCTGTACACGGAGTGCCTGTGTCCAAGGCTCTGTCCAAGGCTAGCCCTTCACTGGTATTACCTGCCCAAGGTAGTCCAGAATTCTTCCTTCTGCCAAGGCTAGACCAGGGGCTGCCTGCCCCAGGCTCACCTAGGGTAACCCCTGCCCAGGCTGGCCCAGGATTCTTCCCTTTGTCAAGGTTAGTCCTGCTATTTCCCCAATTAATCTACCCCAGAAGTTCTTACTTTGCCAAGATGAGCCTGGGAGTCTCCCTGCCCAAATTAGTACCCAATTATTCCCTAAAACCCTGGTTTCCCTGGCTACTCCAGGATTACCCTTGTCCAGGCTAGCCCAGGATTATTCTCTTTTCTAAGGCTAGTCTCTACACTCCATGTCTTCTCAGGCCAGCCCTTCAAACTAGCTCCAGGTTTCCTCCCCTCCCACGCTGTTTGAGCACACCCCATTGCTCTGCTAACTCCAGACACACTGCCCTAGGCAAGCCCCCGATCCCGCCACCTGCAGGGCCAGCCCAGGACATTGTTGACATCCAAGCCCAACCCCTCAGTTGCCATTTCCAGTGTTGGGGGCCAAGGTCAGGGCAGATGAGGTGGGGGATCTGATACCAATATTTCTTTTTTTATCTGCAGAGATACTTCGGGGCCTGATTCAGGGGTGAGTGCCATCAGGGTTATTTTTAGGTCTGAGTCCGGCCCGCGAGGGGAGGGGGGCGGATGCAGGGTGAAAGTCAAGGTTTAGTTGGGAAGAGCCTGACTCACGACTTATCCTCCCAGGCGTGTCCAGAGGTGGATGAAGAAGGTTTCACTGTCCGGCCAGATGTGACCCAGAACAATATCCTCCTGGCACCCTCTGGGGGCAATTGTTGGCATAGCAATGACAAAGCTCTGTCCACAGTGGTTTCTCTACCATTAACAACCTTCTTTGCATATACCCTGGGGGGAGCCTCTAGTGTGGACAAAGCAAATCCAAATGCAGATACTCATGCCATTCTGGGTCCTGGGGATATATAACCAAGATAGATCGCTCTTCTCAGAGCTACATTCTAGTGGCTCAGATTTTAAGAATAACAAGTAAGTGAGAGCATATTCAATACTTCAATACCCTGTGGGGTCATGGGTGGGCAAGAGGGAGAGAGGAGGAGCTGGGTTACAATAGTGGGGTATCCAAGAGGGCTTCCTGGGAGAAGAGGCACCAGTGTTGGGGCTTAATTGAATAGGAGCTCACTAGTTAGGGCAGGGCCTGCTTGTGCAAAGGCTTGGATGGGGGAGGAGTAGGGGGTAAAACATGGTGTCAAGGTCAATGGTGACAACTGGTGAGAAAGAACTCTGCAGGGCCTCAAAGGGTTTGAACAGGAAGGGATGTGGTCAGATTTGAGGGCTGACTAGATGGAAACCCTGAATTGGAATCTGTTTGGCCCCTTGACTGAGGCGCACGCACAGCTGAGCCCTCCCGCTTCTCATCCAGTGACTCCGACTTTGACGACGAGGAGCCCCGCAAGTTCTATGTGCACATCAAGCCCGCCCCAGCCCGGGCTCCAGCCTGTAGCCCTGAGGCAGCTGCTGAGCAGCTCAGGGCCACGGCTGGCAGCCTCATCCTCCCTCCAGGCCCAGGGGTGAGGCTCAGGAGAGGTGTTCCAGGTGGGGCTTGTGGGGCTGGCTAGATGCACCCAACCTGATGCTACCCACTTTGTCCACAGGGCACCATGAAACGCCAGTCTTCACGTGAGTAGACTATTCAGGGGTCTTTGGTTTGGGGAGGAGAACATGAAGCGGAGACTGGGCCTGAAGTATGGGTGTGGGTTAGAGTCCCAGCTCTGCTGTGTGACTGGGGCAGGCTGCTTACCCACTCTGACACTCAGTCTCCTCTTCTATGAAATGAGGTCATTATGAGAATTAAATGAGACCAAAAGGAGTACTTGGAAAGAAACCAAAACCTGGAGACAGCATGGCTCAGATTCAAATCCCTCTCTGCCTGATTTGGTCCCTCTGGCCAGCTGGCTAGATAGATCCAAGACTTGGTCTCTGGGCCTGTGGAGTAGGGAACACTGCGAGCAGGGCGACAAGGCTCAGGGAGGTCCATCTCTCGTAGGGGACGCTGCTGGGAAACCACAGAGGCCCCGATCGGCCCCGAGGGCCAGCAGGTGAGTTCCATAGGGTGGGACATTGGGTCAACACAAGTGAGCAGGTGGGCCATTCCCATCTTCTCTCTCCACCTCCCTGGCTCCTCCCTGTCTCTCTCTCCCCTTCTCTCATCCAGGCAGGGAGTTGAGGCTGTGCTGTTTTTTGAGAGACCACTTAGTGATTCATTTGATAAACATTTATTGAATGCCTACTGTGTACTCATGCCATTCTGGGTCCTGGGGATATATAACCAAGATAGATCGCTCTTCTCAGAGCTACATTCTAGTGGCTCAGATTTTAAGAATAACAAGTAAGTGAGAGCATATTCAATACTTCTAAGTGTTCAGAAGAAACTAAGGCAGGTGACGTGATGGAAGGTAGGGGTGGTGACTTTTGCTGGGCTAGTAGTGGAGGACCTCTGGGGTTGTGGAGGGAACGACTTTGAGCTGAGCCCTGAGGAGAAATAGGAGTGGCCACAGGGAGAACTGGAAGAATGGAGGCCAAACCAAGGGCAGCATGTGCAAAGGCCCTGAGGTGAAAGGAGGCACGGAAACAGTAGAATAGCCCCTCTTGTCCGATTGGTTCCCAGCTGTACAGAGAAGCTGCAATCAGATGAGCAAGTTTCCAAGAACCTCTTTGGGCCACCCTTAGAGTCAGCCTTTGACCACGAAGATTTTACAGGTGATGGGGGTAAGGGCTTCAGGGGGCATGGGTGTTGCCAGCAGGAGGATGGATGGAGCCATTGCAAGGGTAGATGGCTCAGGTGGGCAGGACAGTGGGCTGTGCTTGAGGGAGGATGTAGGGGTCCTTTGTGGGTCAGAGGGAAGAGGGATGGGGCCAGGTCAGTGTGGGGGTGGGCAGAGCCACAGCATGCATGGGAAAAGCCGGAGAGAAGGTGAAGCCTCTTGTTAGTGGGGGTGGCAGTGGGTGGGTAGGGCATCAGTGAAGACAGAAGTGACCAGAAGGCATGGCCTGGGGTGGGGCATGAGCACTGGCTTTGAATGGGGGTGAGCCTTTTTCAGTGTGGGTGTGGCCTGCAGGAAGATGGCAGGACCCCTGTGGGCAGGGTCTGGAGCTGGCTGTCCCCTTTCCCCCCAGGCTCCAGCAGTCTCGGCTTCACCTCTAGCCCCTCGCCTTTCTCCTCCTCATCGCCGGAGAACGTGGAGGACTCTGGCCTGGACTCACCGTCCCACACAGCACCTGGCCCCTTCCCAGATTCCTGGGTTCTCTGCCCAGGCACCCCGCAGAGCCCAACTAGCAATAGGGCGCAGCCACCTGAGTTGAGGGGAACGCGGGCCCTGCTGTCATCGGACTCGCCACAGCCCCTTGTGGCATCCTCAGGCCCCTGGGTGCTGGAGGCTGTGGCTGGAGGAGGTAAGTCCAGCAGCCAGGAACTGTTATCAGAGCCCTGGCGGAAAGATGGAGCACCTACCATGATCAGTGCCCGGGGTGCTGGGGACAGAGCTGAGACCAAAGCTGGCAGAAACCTCCACCCTTGCAAGAACAATAATGAGATGGATATTTAACAAGGCAGGAAGTGGCAGGGGCCTGATATGGGCTCCCAAGGGTAGGATCCTCCCAGAGGAGGGATAGCTGAGCTGTAATGTGATGGAGGTGAGGGTGAAGTTCTTTAGATGTGGGGAGGGGCGTTCCCAGCAGAGGGTGCAAAGGCAATGGGGTGGGAGCGGCTCGGCCCTTGATGAACAGTAGGGAGGCTGGTGTGGCTGGAACAGAGAGATGATGAAGGAGGGAGAGGAGGGGAGGAGATGTCAGCAGGGACATGGGAGCAGGCACGGGGAGGCCGCCAGGGTCAGGAGAGGACAAGAGAGAGTCCAAGGCTGAGCTGAGGCAGGGCCAGAGGTGGCGGGAAGAGAGCAAGAAGGAGTGGGTTCCTACAGGTCACATGAGGAGAGTGGAGTCCCCTTTGCATTTAGAGAAGCTGCGGGCTGGGACCACAGGAGGACTCCAGCTGTGGTAAGGGGCGCTTGGTGTCGTCCACGGTTAGAGAAAGACCCTGGTTGCAGCTGCTTCAAGGGAGGGCCTAGGAATGCGAGTGTAGATCACCAGCGCAGATGAGTTGTCAGAGCTTCACTGCAGAACAGGGATTCGAAACCAGGCCAGTTCTGCCCCCCAGGGCACACTCAACAATGTCACCACTGACATTTGATTGTCACCTCTGGGGGGATGGGTACAACTAGCATCTGGTGGATCAAGGCCAGGATGCTGCTCAACATCCTACAATACAGTACAGAGGATGAAACCACCTCCGAAAATGACCTGCAATGTCAGCAATGCTGCTGAGAAGCCCTGGAGGAGAGAGGAACTGGCCTGGAGGGCGAGAGGAAGCAGGCGGGTGGGCAAGTGTTTGTAGATGGAGCAGAGCAGGGGACAGAGGAGGCAGGAGAGTGAGGAGAACCTGGATGTGAACACCATGATTAGTTAACTTAGAAGGTGAGACTCAGAGGTGGGCCAGGTAGGAGGCCACCCTTGTACTCCCAGAAAGGATGAAGGTTGTAGAATTGCTGAAAGTTAGAGAAAAACCCTCTTTCAAATCCCTGCTGTGGCATGCCTGCCTCCTGAACATCCACGCCTTGCTAGCATCCCCCCAGTAACAGGAGCTCACCCCTCATTAGGCCCCCAGTATGGTGTCTGGGAGGCTTAGGGTTGTGGATGGCGTCTGCAGTCCTGTCTGGCATCTTCTCTGTAGCCCCAGGACTTTAGACCATCAGGAGTTCTCCCCACAATAAGTCTTACTCCCAGTTTTTGATCGAGTTCCTCCCCTGGGAAGGCCCAAGAGGCCCAGGGCAGCATCGCAGCCATATCTTTCTCACACTCACTCCCAGACCTGAGGCCCGTACCTGCCGACCTTACAGCCGTGGAGGGCCCGGCAGCTCGACCCCGGAGACCCCACTCCAGGAAGGTGTCCTGCCCCTTCAGGAACAGCAACGGGGATCTGGTAGGGTGAGGGAGCATGGCAGCAGCTGGGCTGGGGTTGCCTCCAGGATCAGCATCAGGACATTGCTCCTTGGTGTTCACAACCCAGCCTATCTCCTTCCCTTCCAGTCTCATTCTCTGAGCTCCTCCCCACTGGGCTCTTCAGTCCCCAGCACTGTCCCAGAACGTTCCAGCTTCTCATCCCAGGCAGGACACGGTACATGTGGGTTTCACCTTCTCTGGTCTGGGGTGGGGGCTAAGTGATACAATAGAGGCTCTATTGGCAGAGGGCAGGTTCTGGAGCCTGAAACCTGTGCTCACTCTCCTGACTGCCCTTTATTCCCTCCTGCCCGCCCCAGGAATCTCCCGGGGCCCGAGCCCTGTGGTCCTGGGTTCACAGGATGCCCTGCCCGTGGCCACCGTCTTCACTGAGTATGTCCATGCCTACTTCCGTGGCCACAGCCCTAGGTATGCGGTGCTGGGGGACAGTGTGGACAGTGAGAGGCAAACGGGGCTCCCTGGGGGCTGTGTCTGGGTTCCAGCAGGGACAGCCTTCAGACGTGTTTCATGACCCACTTTACCATGGAAGGGCCTTGAACACTAAGCTGGGCAACAAGGCCCCTCTCCTTAAGGGCAGTGGGAGCAACAGAGGGCATTGGACAGGGCTAGGCATTGTGTGTGGTCACCGTTTAGAGGAACTCCTGCAGCGACTGTGGGCATCAACCTGAGGGGGGAGACCGGAGACCAGTCCCATGGAGGAGGTGGGTGAAGGGTGAACTGAGGGACCAGGGACAGTCTGGGGGCAATGCCCAGAAGAAAAGAACTTCAAGTCAAACCAAAAAAAAGGAAGAGAGGCCTTGGCTGGTTTTTCTCAGTGGTTAGAGCATCAGCCCACGGACCAATGAGTCTCGGGTTCGATTCTGGTCAAGGGCACGTACCTCAGTTGTGGTTTGTCCCCGGCCCTGGTCAGGGTCATGCGGGACACAACCAATCGATGTGTTCCTCTCACATCAATGTTTCTCTCTCTCCCTCCCTCCCGCTCTATCTGAAAATAGTTGGGACAATATCTTCAAATGAGGATTTAAAAAAAAAGAGGAAGAGAGCATTAGATCTGAAACCCACCTGAGGACAGTTAAAAAACTGAATTTTCGTTGTGAACTTCCTGGTGGCCTAGGGGTAAAGAGAACGAGGGAAAGAGGTGCTCCTGCCTCCTTTGGCCCAGTGTGGATTCTTCCTGGTGCCTGGATTTTTGTTCAGGCAGGGATATAAGGGGAGGAGGCTGGGGGTAAGGATGCTAGACATAGTCAGGGCCTTGCGCTGCTGCAGACCCAGGGAGCCACAGACTACAGTGGAGCCAGGAGGGAGGGAAGGATGAGGTGCCAGGCAGAGCCCTGAGCCAAAGCCCAGTCCCCCCATCTCTCACCCAGCTGCCTGGCTCGAGTAACTGGGGAGCTGACCATGACCTTCCCAGCTGGCATTGTGCGTGTATTCAGCGGGACCCCCCCGCCACCGGTCCTCAGCTTCCGTCTTGTACACACAGCCCCCATCGAGCACTTCCAGCCCAATGCTGACCTGCTCTTCAGGTACTGTTGGGTGGAGGGAGGCCAGAACAGGGGTTCCCAGAGCCTAGTGGGGGCCAGGACCTCCCCAGCCATAAATTCCTCCCTGCCTCCCAAAATTTGCTGTGTCCTTGGCAAGTCCCCCCCCTCTCTCTGGGTCTCACTTTTCTGCCCTCGTTTGCTTCCCTCACGACCACATTTTGCTGGATGACCCAGAAAATCAGCATCTTTAGGAAGCCCTTAGGGTAGGTGGGATGCTGGGGACCCTGAGAAGACTTCTGAGGGTGGCAGTAATTATTCCGGGTCTCTGCAGTGACCCCTCCCAGAGCGACCCTGAGACCAAAGACTTCTGGCTCAACATGACAGCCCTGACCGAGGCACTGCAGCGCCAGGCAGAGCAGAATCCAGCTGCCTCCTACTATAATATAGTGCTGCTGCGGTACCAGGTGGCCTGGTGGATGGGATGGGCAGAGGCGAGGCGGCAGGGAGGGGATAGTGGATGGGGCACAGGGAGGGGATGGGCAGGGCAGAGGTGACAGGGAAGGGATGGGGCGGGGGCAGGGTAGGCAGAGAGTAAATGGTGGCCGGATAGGCTGTGTAGAGAACCAGGTCTCATCATTATGCACATTAGAAGTGCCCCTCCCAGGACCTTTCACTGGTACCTGTCTACAGACTTTATTAGAATGGGGCCCTCCCCTGCCCTCTGCTGGAAGTGTGGTGTAATGCAGAGTCCTATCTGCAGTCTCCAGGAAAGCGTCTCTTGGGGTGGTGTGTGCAATGCAGACTCAAGCTGGAGCTGGTTGGTAGTGCACAGTGTGGCAGGACTGGATGGCCCAAGTTATGTTGTCTCTCCTGTTCTCTTTCTAGTTCTCCCGCCCGGGTCCCCAATCCGTGCCTCTGCAGCTGAGCGCCCACTGGCAGTGTGAGGCAACCCTCACTCAGGTCTCGGTGGAGTACAGTTACCGGCCCGGTGCCACGGCTGTGCCCACGCCACTCACCAATGTCCAGATCCTGCTGCCTGTGGGAGAGCCTGTGACCAATGTCCGCCTGCAGCCAGCTGCCACCTGGTGAGGGCATGTGGAAGTCCTAGAGAGGCTCAGCGGTGCCCCTGAATCTCCCAACCCTCCCCTTGATTAAGCAACTAAAGGATCCGCCCTGGACTAACCCGTCACTGTGAGCATGTACTGCTTATAGCTGAGGGTGCTATTATTAAACAGTAATAATATCTGGCACAGAGAATTTCCTCTGTGTCAGGCGTGTTCCATGGGCTCTGCACATACCAATTGGCTTAAGGCTCTTAGCAATCCCTCTGGGTGTAGTCTGCCATCATCTGCATTTATGGAAGGGGAAACTGAGGCACAGGGAGGCTAACTTGCTTATCTACAATCACATCAGGATTTGAATCCAGCCCCAATGTGCCTTTGTTTTGTATAAAGGATAGAACTGCCACAAAGAAGCCAGACTTATAGGACCAAATGCATCACCTAAAATGCTGTAAGGCTGCGGGGTCCTTGGGGACCAGTGGCTCCACATCCCACCCCTGTTTCATAGATGGGGAAATTGAGGCAGGGGAGGGGACCTGGCTTGATTGGGTCATATAGCTGAGAGGCAACTGAGCTGGGACTCTGGGTTCTAAGTGTTCTTTCTGAGGTTGACCTGACCAAGCTTCTTTTGATGCCAGGAACTTGGAGGAGAAACGGCTCCTATGGAAGCTTCCAGATGTGTCTGAGGCAGGGGGTGAGTTATGGTTGTACATCAGGTCTCAAGGGTCTCAGGTAGGAGGCTTATTTAAACTGGGGAGAGTTGGGGGTATGCTGGGGATAGGGAAGTATGGACATGTAGACAGGCTTGGAAGCGCTTTGACAAAGCTGGAGGAGAGGCATACTGGGAGTGGGCACAGCAGGTGCAAAGGCCCTGAGACAGGACTCCTTTGCAAACTACACACAGACTCTTGGGGCCAAAGGAAAAGGGTGCAGGGGCACAAGCGGAGGGCAGAGGGGAAGAGAGGCCACAAGTCAAAGCAGGGCCAAGGAAGAGTCTTGGTCACAGTGGGACTGGGGCCAGGGATGGGATACAGCTGACCTCAGGCCTCCTTAGGCTCTGGCCGTCTGTCTGCCAGCTGGGAGCCGTGCTCAGGGCCCAGCATGCCCAGCCCCGTGGCTGCTCAGTTCACCAGCGAAGGGGCCACTCTGTCGGGCGTGGACCTGGAGCTGGTGGGCAGTGGCTACCGCATGTCACTGGTAAAGAGAAGGTTCGCCACAGGTATGCCCCCTCTCTACTGCCCACATCTTCCAGGGAGCCAGGCCTATACTGTGGTCAAGCTCCACCCCCTGCTTCCGCCAGGATGCAGAGGATGGGGGAGGCATTTGGGGTGTTTGGGAAGGATAGGTGGGTGTCAGGTCTCAAAACCCAGAGTGGGGTGGTCAGAGGCAGGGAGGGGTAGACAAGGTCCCATGGGAGGGGTCAGGAAGGAAGGTGAATATTTATGGGCTGTCCCCTGGAGGGTGGATGTCCTTGCAAGGATCCAAGGCCCTGAACCAGAAGCAATAATAACCTCACCCCACTCTCCTGCCCCCACAAGGGGCTGCTGGGGTCCGTGGGGCAGTGGATTAAGGAATGTTTTGAGAAAGATTGGGGGTCCCAGAGTAGGGACAAGCGACCCTCCTCCCACTCACGGCCTCACCCCCACAGGGATGTACCTGGTGAGCTGCTGAGCCTGGGAAGCTGACAAGCCCGCTGGCCCCAGCTCTGCAGAGTCCTGGTGCTTGGTGATGGCTCCCTGCCTGCCTGCCGGATCCTGGGGTCCCAACCTGGCCTCCTCCAAGGCCCTGGCTCTGTGGAGAGGAGCCCCATGCCCAGCCTGGCTGAGCGTGAGATTCACTCCTGCTCATACCAACTCCCACACAGGTCCTTGGACTTTTAATGTTCTTTGAATAAACACTTTATTTTCTAATAAAATCATTTTCCTGCTCCTGGAAGTTTCCTTACCATTGCCAGAGAGGAAAAGAAGAGAAGATGGATGTGTGGAGGAGATCTAACATCCCTGATGTTCCCCCTTCCTCCCCCCGCCCACTCCCACCTAGGCTGCGTAGAGTGACACTAGGGCAGAAAAAGCCAGATACAGACATCCCCAGACCCATGGACACCTCCTGTCCCATGGACTCAGAACTGGGCTGGTGGAAGGAACAAGGACTAGAGGAACCTGGGGGGGTTGGGGGTATCAGGAAGACTCCCTAAGGAGGGGGTATTCTAAATGGGGCTTTGAGGTAGGAATATAAGGTTGTGAGATGGGGATGGGCACCCCAGGCAGGGAGATAGTGAGTTGTGAGTTCCTTGAGAAAGCAATTAGTCAATCTATGAATATCAATTGAGTACCTACTGTATGCCAGGCAGTAAGGACCCAACTGAGCAGGAGAAAGCAGCTGTAAGCCAAAAGCCTGGGTTTAGAGCCTTCTTGGTGGCTGTGTGACTTTGAGCAAAGTAACTTGACCTCTCTGGGCCTCAGTTTCCTCAGCTGGGTGGCTGAGGGGAGATCACACGCTTCGACAGGCCCTGGTACAGAGGAAGCACCTCAACAGTGCTGGTAGCTTTTCACTGATGGGAGCTAGAGAGGGGGTGGACCTCAGTGCAGGTGGGCAAAAGTGGCCCGATTGGGGCCCAGGACATGCATGGTCACCAGCATACTGTGGTGGGGAGCAGATTTGAGCTCAGTGGAAATTCCTGGGTTCTACCCATGTCATAGGCCCCTGTATGAGGGGATACTATTCATCACCACCTCCTGGTGGCTTTAATTTGCTTTCTTTGGGTCACAAGTGAGGTTGTTCATCTTTTAAAACAAAATATTTACCAAGTGTGGTCTTTTTAACTGCCTGGCCATCCAGAACTGGTGTGACATGGCAGGGGGAAGGTTGGGATGCCTATTGAACTCGCTAACCCAGGGTGGGGAGGCTGGCATTTTATGATACCCCAGTCTCCCATGCCTGGGAAGCCCAAAACCTCGCAGAGGGACACAAAGTGATTAGGTCACTTGCCAGGAGCCACCCCAGTTGGTGAGTGGTGTAGTTGGGACTTTTTTTTAAATGAAGGTGAAATTCACATAACAAAATTAATCATTTATAGTGACCAATTGAGTAGCATTTTGCATATTCACAATGTTGTGCAACCACCGCCTTGATAAAGACTAACTGGGCCCTGGCCGGTTTGGCTCAGTGGTTTGAGCGTCGGCCTGCAGTCCAGACAGACCGGGGTTCGGTTCCCGCTAAGGGCATGTACCTCGGTTGCAGTTTGTCTCCCACCCTGGTTGGGTCATGCAGGTGGCAACCACTTGATGTGTCCCTTTCACGTTGATGTTTCTCTCTCTCTCTCTTCCTCTCTCTCCCTCCCACTCTATCTGAACAAAAAACGAAAAAATGTCTTTGGGTGAGGATTAAAAAAAAAAGACTAACTGGAACCGTAAGTAAACAATCAGTCTGAAGGTCTATGGAAGGAACTGGGGCTTATGAAAGTTCTTGTAAATCATGAGAATCTCGCATACTGGAATCCTGCAGGAAGAACTCTGTGTTTATAATAAAGCTCTATGGTTCTAAAGTCCCCTTCTCTTAACTTCCTTTTCCCTTGTATAAATATTCCGCCATCTCGGCACACGGGCCAGAGTGTGCACTAGGCTTGCCATACCTGCACGCACTGGGTTGCAACCCCTTATTTTCCCAAATAAATCCTTTGGTGATGAAACACCTAGTTGATACTATTTGTCAGTTGACAACCTCTAGTTTCAAAACATTCCGCCCTGGCCGGTTTGGTTCAGCAGTTAGAGCATCAGCCTGCGGTCTGGAGAGACCCGGGTTCGGTTCCCGCTAAGGGCACATACCTCAGTTACAGTTTGTCCCCGGCCCTGGTTGGGTCCTGTGGGTGGCAATCACTCGATGTGTCCCTTTTATGTCACTGTTTCTCTCTCTCTCTCCCTCCCACTCTATCTGAACAAAATATCAAAAAATGTCCTTGGGTGAGGATAAAAAAAAAATCAAAACATTCCATCACCCTCAAAGACGACCCCATTCCCATGAGCAGTCACTCCCTATCCTCCCACCCCTGGCAACCACTGATCTGCTTTCTATCTCAATGGATTTGCTGTTCTGGACATTTCATATAAACAGAATCACACACCACGTGGCCTTTTGCGCCTGGCTTCTTTCACTCAGCATGTTTTCAGGTCCATCCACATTGTCACTCCTCTTTGACTGAGTAATATACCACTGCGTGTTTGAGCTACATTTTGTTCATTCTTCATCAGCTGATGGACACTTGGGTTTTTTCTACCTTTTGGTGATCATGACTAGCACTGCTATGAACATATGTGTGCAGGGATTGGTGCGAACACTTGTTTTGGATTATTTTTCATGGCTACCTAGGAATGTAATTGCTGAGTAATCTGATAATAATAGTTCAGATTTGAACTGGGGCCCTTCAGTGTCAGAATCTGCCCTGGGATCTCTGGAGCCACTCTGGGGGTGGGAGGGTCTCTTTTCCTGGAACCCTAACAAGGTAAACCTGTTTCCTAAGGCCAGCAGGTCTGGGTACAGAACTCACTTCCTCCGCCCTGAATGCAGGATTAGATCCCTGGACCCAGACCTCCTGACCCCAACCTGCCAAGAATAGAAATTTCTAGAGACTCAGAGAGACATTGCACTGAGTGGGTTGGGTCGGGGGTGGAGGAGTGGAGGGGTGTTGAATCTTCAAATGGGGCTTGCAACTTCCGGAATCTTTCCAAATGCCGTGGCCTCTGTCTGGGTTCTCGGTTTTTAGGGTTTGCAAACTTCCAACCCCTTGCAGAGACCTGAAGAACCACTAGGTTCAAACTGCCTCCTGCCCCTTTCTATCCATTTTCCACGTTGGACCAGCTCTGGGTGGGGCCCTGTGCCAGGGCTGAGAAGGTGCAGCTTGCACACCACCAGCGGTGGGGAGCTCACTATCTGACTGTGGGTTGGACTCAGGTGGGATTGTGAGCCCAGAGGACAAGGGAGGCCAGAAGAGGATAGACGGCAGAGAGAACTGGGCCTGGAAGGGGAAAGGGGCGGGGCCGGGGAGGGAAGGAGGAGCCAGCTGGGGCAACCGACCAGTCAGCAGGGAAACAGCCCAGCTGGTGGCGGGGGAAGGTGGGGTGCCGGCAAGAGGCGAGGCTGGAAGTGAGGCAGGAAAGATCCAGGCCGGGGACCCTGGCTCATGCTCAGGTGAAACTTTCCCTCCTGGTCTCCAGCTAAGAGGAGCAGGTGTTGGAGACTGGGCCGTGTCTGGGGGTGAGTGTTGGGGTTTCTCGAGGACCTGGTGGATCCCCGTGGTGGGAGGGAGGAAGTGGGGGCTCCAGGGGTACCCCGGCAGGGTCTGGGTCAGGTCTCCTAGAGCTTTAACCGAGAACCTGCAAGGAGATCCTGAAGCCCACCCCCCTTACCCGTCTCAAAGTAGCCGTGGCCCTCACTCATCCCTAATATAACCCTGGCTTTTCCAAGGCTTACTCGGACCTAGCTGGGAAGGAAGTCCCCCACGCCTGGGGGAGGAGGGAAACCGAGGCCACCTGGGACTCCGGCATCCATGACCCCTGCACTGTCCGGATAGACACAGTGAGGTGACCCTGGACCCCTGCCCCCACCCTGCCCTCCTCCCAAGATGGAGCGGGATCAGAAAGAGGAGTGGAGAGCTTCCTGTATGCTCTGGCCACTGCTATTACTGTTGTCTTCTTGTTGGTTTGTAGGGACACTGATTGGGAGGTTCTGGGCAGGTGTAACACCTAGGGCCCCAGGTGGGGTTTATTACTGTTACTTGAAGAAACTGCTGCTGACCTCCAGCCTCTTCCATTGCCCCCAGCCCTGCCAGGCATTGGCCACATTTAGGCCTGAGGACCCCAGCTCACCCCTTCCGCTGGGGTTCAGATCCCTGCTCAGCCAGTACCTAACTGTGTGTCTTGAGCAGGTTGTTCCTGGTCTCTAGACATGCCTCTGTTTCCCCTCTGTGAGGTAGGACAATGGCCCAGCTCCCTTTAGGATGTACAAGGTGTTCATCAGGTAGAAACTTTCATGATTAGGGTACTTCTGGCCACTGGGGGACCTCGAGTGAGTGACTTTGGGTCTCTGAACCTCACTTTCCCTAGGATTTCAAGCAGAGCTCATGGTGTGAGTGAAAGTGGTAAAGATGAAATTAATCAGTAAGACCTATAGCTGTTCAGTGGGTGTCCCGGGAACTTCGGCCATCACCATAACTATGTGAACAATAACTATTATTAGTATTATTACAATTACATCATTAGTTAGGTACTCAATCAACTTTTCCTCTGGATCAGACTTTTTTTTTCATGGCCACTTTTCAGATGGGGAAACGGAAAATACTCCACCCGACCCAGGCCAGGGCCTCCTGTCGTCCAGATCTGCGAGTCAGGGTCTAGGGGGAGTTGACCAGATTTGGAGCCAGCCCTGGGAGCTTCCCAGGAGGCAAGGCTGCTGCCACACCTGGCAGGGTGAGGGGTCCAAAGAAACAAGTGTGCCTCCTATGTCAACCAGTTAGGCCCCAATGTGACCTAAGTGTGTGGCTGATGTTTACCCAGCCCAGCCTGACCCCTGTTTTTCCCTTCCCCTTATCCCAAGGGCATGGTGGCCCCAAAGGTGTGGGGAAACCAAGAAGGGACCTCAGAGATTCTCTGCTCTAGGCCAAAGCTCAGGGAACCCAGATAAGCCAGCTTGACCCCAGGATGTAAGATACCTCTGGGTGACTTCCTGCTGTACCCTCTAAGGTCCAGATTGGAGCAGCAACATGTCCCCACTCTCACACCCTGTGAACCAGGAAGGATGCCCATTTTTATCCCTCCTGATGGGAGTCTAGCTGGGCTTGATTGCCCACCCCTCTCCATGAGTAGCTCACCACCAACATAGCAAACTAAAGGAAGTTCCACCAGGCAGTGGTTAAAGGCAGGAATTGGGTTTCCACTTGACCTTCCTTAAATGAGTTATTTGACCTCTCTGACCTCAGTTTCCCTATCCATTAAAAAAAAAAAAAAAAGGCTGCCTTGGCCTTACCTTTCAGTGCAGGTGTGGAGTATAGATGAGCACATGGTGGAGAGGCCACACACAGGACCTGGTGAGTTAACTCTAATCCTGATCAGACTGCTCACTGTGTTCTCATTTGTGACATTGATCTCTGCGTGACAAAAAAATCATGTGAAGAGCCCTGGCCAGTTTGGCTCAGCGGTTAGAGCGACGGCCTGCGGTCCGGAGAGACCCGGGTTCGGTTCCCGCTAAGGGCACGTACTTCGGTTGTAGTTTGTCCCCGGCCCTGGTTGGTCGAGCGGGTGGCAGCCACTCGATGTGTCCCTTCCACGTCGATGTTTCTCTCTCTCTCTCTTCCTCTCTCTCCCTCCCACTCTATCTGTACAAAAAATGGAAAAATATCCTCGGGTGAGGATAAAAAAAAAATTTTTTTTAAATCATGTGAAGATTGCAGGGCTCTTTGCACAAGGCCTGGAGGAGGGTCCTGATCAGCCTGAAGGTGTGGGGGTCCTTCAGGAGGTTCCCACATGAAGGAACTATGAGACCTCAGTTTTCTCAACTAGGAAATAATCCCAGAGAAGCCCTTTGGGACACCTAGGGCAGGGAGCCTCAGTCCAGTCTCAGGTTCCTTTCTGGACTCTTCCCCAAAACAGTAACTTCTGCCATAGGGGAGGGGGGCCAACTCATCCGGTGAGTCACTTGTGTTAAGCCCTGTGACTAGAAACATAGGATATTAAGATCTAAAGGGTGCATGCCACCCTTCTTCCACACCCAAGTGTTCATTGGTGTGAATGTCACGTGTATGTTAGTATAAATCCACCTGCACATATGGTTTTACTAAAGCAGAGTCTGCATAGCACACCTTTTTAATGAATTATCTTTACTGGGTTTTTTCTTTTCTTTTTTCCTGTTTATAAAAGCCACTCATGAGCCCTGGCTGCTTTGGCTCAGCGGTTAGAGTGTCAGCCTGCAGACTGAAGGGTCATGGGTTTGATTCTGGTCAAGGGCATGTTCCTGGGTTACAGGTTTGGTCCCTGGCCCCAGTCAGGGTCATGTGTGAGGCAACCAGTCGATGTGTCTCTCTCACATCAATGTTTCTCTCTTTCCCCCTTCCACTCTCTCTCTCTCTCTCTCAAAAAAAAAAAGCCACTCATGGACTAGGAGGCCATGCCAGCAAGATCACCCTCAGCTTCAGCAGGTCAGGGTCCAAATCCCACCAACCCTCCTCGACCTTGGTTGGCATGTGACCTCTGGTAGGTGGGCACCCTCTCTGTGCCCAGCTCACCCACCTGGGAACTGGAACCTAGGGCCCCCCAGATGGCTCAGTGAGAGTCACAGGGACTCATCCACAGGCAAGGTGTTAAACACTCTCCTGCAAGTACCCAGATTCCCATTATTGAGTCTCCAGAAAATTGTCTTGTTCACTGCCTCTCTGCTCCCATTAGCATATCAACTCAATGAGCACAGGGGTTTCTCTGTCAAGTTGTCTATGTGCCCAGAACCTTGACTAGGTCATGGCACAGACCAGATGCTCAGAGCAGTCATGAGTGTACAAGTGATAATGGTGGCTGATGATGATATTAATATTGTCATTGTTGGCACTTCATAAATGAATGACTTGGAGAAAAGCCTACTGCTTGGTCATCCAGCGTTTCTCAGGACATAGGCCATTATGCCCTGTCAACGTAAGAAACATTCAAACCTTTGAAGAATTTTTGTGAGTTAATTTGAGACAAATCTGACCACAGTTGCCAGGAAGAAAACCTCAATGGATTGAGATAATGCTCTGGAGAATGGCAGTTTTGCACCTTATTTCATACATTACACTCATAAGAAAAAAGAAGATATGTAAGTGGATTACATGACATACATTGGTTATAATTTAGGGAGGTGGGAGAAAGCAAAGAGAGGAGACTTCTGAGATCAGATAGAGAGTAAAATGATAGACATGTATTTCTTTTGCATAAGTGGGTTAACAGTCAACAATTTTTTTTTATTTTTTATTCTCACCCAAGGACATTTTTCCTTTTTTTTTGTTCAGGTAGAGTGGAAAGGAGAGAGAGAGAGAGAGAGAGAGAGAGAGAGAGAGAGAGAGAGAGAGAGAGAGAAACATCGATGTGAAAGGGACACATCGGGTGGCTGCCATCTGCACAACCCAACCAGGGCCGGGGACAAACTGAAACCAAGGCACACTCCCTTAGCGGGAACCGAACCCGGGTCTCTCCAGACCGCAGGCCAACGCTCTAACTGCTGAGCCAAACCGGCCAGGGCAACAGTCAACAATTTAACAATTAACTTAATAACAATGAGGGGATTTATGGTCTCCACACAGGCACAGCAGTGCCTGTGCTTTGAGGGGTCAGGAAAAAGAAAAATTACTTTAACATTGCAAAGATATGTTATCATAGATGCAAAAAGACAATAGATAGGCTCTGTTAAGGTAAAGATTAACCTTTCTCAGGGAAGGTGTTGGCCTAAGACATGACTGTCTCCATAAACTGCGCTTTTTTTTTTTTTTTGGATCTTTATTGTTGACTGTATTACAGATGTTCCTCATTTTTCCCCCATTGACCCACCCTCCTCCCCACTCCAACCCCCCTCCTGCCTTTTCCCACACTGTTGTCTGTGTCCATTAATTACATATAAGTTTTTGGGTTTATTTCTTCCCACCTCCCAACCCCCTTCCCTTTGAGGTTTGTCAGTCTAGCAACCAATTTGTACTTCTTAATCCCTTCACCTTTTTCACCCATACCCCCAAACCCCCTGCCACCTGGCAACCAACAAAATGTTCTCTGTATCTGTGGGAATGTTTCTGTTCTGCCTGTTCATTTTGTTTGTAGATTCAATTATCGATAGATGTGTATTCATTGCCATTTTGTTTGTTCATATATTTTATCTTTTTCTTCAAAAAGACCCTTCGGCATTTCATATAATAACAGTTTGGTGGTGATGAACTCCTTTAACTTCTTCTTGTCTGGGAAACTCTTTATATGGCCATTGATTCTAAATGACAGCTTTGCAGGATAGAGTAATCTTGGTTGCAGGTTCTTGCTTTTCATCATTCTGAATATTTCTTGCCACTCCCTTCTGGCCTGCAAAGTTTCTTTTGAGAAATCAGCTGACAGTCTTATGGGAGCTCCTTTGTAAGTAACAAACTGCTTTTCTCTTGCTGCTTTGAAGATTCTTTCTTTGTCTTTAACCTTTGGCATTTTGATGATGGTGTGTCTTGGTGTGGGCCTCTTAGGGTTCATCTTGTTTGGGACTCTCTGTGCTTCCTGGACTTGTATGTCTGTTTCCTTCACCAAGTTAGGGAAGTTTTCTATCAGTATTGTTTCAAATCGGTTTTCAATTTCTTGTTCTCTCTCTTCTCCTTCTGGCACCCCTACGATGCAAATGTTGGCACACTTGAAGTTGTCCCAGCGGCTCCTTACACTGTCCTAATTTTTTTGGATTCTTTTTTCTTTTATTATTATTTTTTTCTTTATTGATTTTAGTGAGAGAGGGAAAGAGATAGAAACATATATGAGAGAGAACATCATCGATTGGCTACCTCCTGCATGCCCCCCCCCCCCAGGGGATCAGGCCCACAACCTGGGCATGTGCCTTGACCGGGAATCAAACTGGTGACCTCTTGGTGCATGGGTCGACACTCAGCCACTGAGTCACATAAGCCAGGCTGGATTTTTTTTTTTCTTTTTGCTGCTCTGATTGGGTATTTTCTGCTTCCTTATATTCCAAATCGATGGTTTGCTTCTTGGCTTTACCTACTCTACTATTGATTCCCTGCAAATTATTCTTTATTTCAATTAGTACATCTTTCATTTCCGACTGGTCTCTTTTTTGCATTTATCTTCAGATAGGGCAGGAGGGAGAGAGGGGGAAGAGAGAGAGAAACATTGATGTGAAAGAGACACGTCAAGTGGTTACCACCCACACAACCCCAACCGCCAGGGACAAACTGCAACCGAGGTATGTGCCCTTAGCGGGAACCGAACCCAGGACTCTCTGGTCCACAGGCCAATGCTCTAACCGCTGAGCCAAATTGGCCATGGCTTGACTGGTCTTTTTTATGTTGTTGATGTTCTCACCAAGTTTCTTGGAGTTCTCAAGTTCCTTGAATGTCTCACTAAGTTCCTTGAGCAACCTTATAACCAGTGTTTTGAACTCTGCATCTGATTGATTGTTTATCTCCATTTTGTTTAGTTCTTTTCCTGGAGTTTTGCTCTTTTTTTTTCATTTGGGACATGTTTCTTTGTCTCATTTTGGCAGCTCTCCATGATTGTTTCTATGTATTAGGCAGTTTCTATGTCTCCTAGGTTTTGTAGGGTGGCCTGTTGTAGTAGGTATCCTGTATGGTCCAGTGGCACAACCTCCCTGATCACCCCACCTGGGCCTCGAGGTGCACCCCTAGTGTGTGGACTGTACACACTTCTGTTGTAATTGAGTTTTGATTGCTGTTGGCACGTCAATGGAGGGATTTGATCAGCTGCAAGGACTGGCTGTGCCCACTGACCACTGGCCTCTGACTATCTTGGAGAATCAGCTGTGTAGGGGCCCACCACACAGAGCAAGACTTACTTCATCAGGGTTCTGGTACCCACTGAGTCCACTCATTGAGTGTGTCACTTGTGGAGGTTGTTAGGTGGTGGTGTTTTAATGTGATCTAAAGCTGTCCACTGGGTGTATTGGCTCTGGGGCAAGGTTAGCCACTGCCTGTGTTCTATCCGGGGCCACCCGGCATAAGCTACAAAGTGATATGCCGATGGCTGCTTCTTGTGCTGGGCTTGGAGGTGCCCAGGAAAAGCCAAGTTGTGAACCAAGGCTGGCTGCGTGTAGTGCCAGGCCTGGGGCCATGTAACGAGAGGTATGGGGCTTGCTGAGACCATATGCTGCCTGTTTGAGAGATTTCAGGAAAATCTGAAGCAGGATCCAAGACAGACCAATCCTGTGGTAAAGCTGCTGGAAACAGCTTGGGTGGGCCCGAAAGTTGGGTGGGGCAGGGTCTCAAGGAATCACCAGGGCGGGGCAAACAGTGTGAGCCAGGTTCCTGGAATTTCAGGTATGGCAGTGCCTGCAGGCCTATGGGGGAATGGCTCACCAAAAGAACAAAGGCATGTCTGTTAGGGAGAAAGCTGCCTCTCCAGCCCAAGGCCAAACAGCTCAGTTGTTCCCTGTATGTCTCTGGTGCCTTTCAAGCTGCCTCCCCTCCAAGCTTGGAGGAAGCAAGTCCGAGTAAGTCCATGCCTTGGCCCTTTAAGAGGAGCTGCCTGGGGCTCCAGAAGTCTCAGCCTCAGTTCCCACTGGTTTTTATAGCCAAAAGTTATGGGGACTTTTCTTCCTGGCACTGGGACCCTAAGCTGGGAGCCTGGTGTGAGACAGGGACCCCTCACTCCTCAGGGAGGACCTTCACAGCTGAGGTGTCCCTCCTGATTTTTATCTGCCACACATGGGTGTGGGACCAGCCCATTCATGCCTCCGCCCCTCCTACCAGTCTAGATGTGGCTGCTTCTTTAAGTTCATAGTTGTAGGACTTCCAGTCAGCTCGATGTCAGGCAATTCTGAATGATGGTTGTTGTAAGGTCAGTGGGCTCCAGGCAGTCACATAACTGGGGAGATGGACAGCCAGAGGAGAAATCAAAACTTAACTCAGGAAGCTCCACCTCACCCGAATGTGGCTGAGGTGACACTCCTGGTCACATCCCACCACCCTTCCCAGCCAATCAACATATGCCACACCTGAAATCTCCCCAGCAGCTAGCCAGTCACCTAATCACCCCACCCAGGTCCCTAACATCCCAATAAATCTTCGTCTGGCCAAAGTAGCAGCGCAACTTCCCTGGCCCCCACCACCTGGACCAGTAAACCGACCCTCGGGAATGCTTCCATAAAATTTTCTTGCCTGCTTTTGCGACTCCGTTTCTCTTTCTTCCTCAGCAAGATACCTTACAGTTATGCTGTAGTTTAGTTGTAATTTTGGTGTGGTGTGGGAGAAGGCGAATGCTGTGTTTTATGCCGCCATCCTAACCGCCCTCCCCCCATAACTTTGTTAATGAACCATTGACAATAATGCAGAATGTCTCCTTTTAGTTTTTCTTATATTTGGAAAACAAAAAGATTTAAAAGTCAGCAGTATTTAAAACAGAGTCATAAGAATAATAATTATCCTCAGTTCATTGAGTCCCATAACCATTTTTTGTTTAACCTGATTATTTGCCAGTATTTTCATGAATTCAGTTATTTCTTACAGTTCTATAAATCTTCATCCAGTTCAAAGACATGACCTGATTAGAAACCTGTAATTTAGAGTAACTCAGAGTCCTTTTTATGGATTTTTCTACAGATATAACATATCTGCAAATGCATTAGAGTAAAACAATGACTTGTTGTAGACCAATGAGACAGACCAGACTCAGACTCCGAACTGGGTTCAAATTAAGAGAGCTTTATTAGCCGCGCGGCGACTGTCCCATCCTACACAGAGGAGAGAGCAGCCCCGAGCTCAGGGGGAGGGTTGCTTATATAGTTGTCTTAGCCCCTGTTAAGGAATTTGGATTAAGGGTATGCGAGCTAGCAAGCACGTACAAAAGCAGATATTTGCAGTTAGCTGTTATGCTTAATTGCATTAAGCGATTAATCAGGATTGGGCCACAAGTTAATATATTTTCTTTTTTTTTTTTTTTTTTTTATCCTCACCCGAGGACATTTTTCCATTTTTTGTACAGATAGAGTGGGAGGCAGAGATAGGAAGAGAGAGAGAGAGAAACATCGATGTGAAAGGGACACATCGAGTGGCTGCCACCCGCACGACCAACCAGGGCCGGGGACAAACTGCAACCGAAGTACGTGCCCTTAGCGGGAACCGATTCCGGGTCTCTCCGGACCGCAGGCCGATGTTCTAACCGCTGAGCCAAACCGGCCAGGGCACAAGTTAATATTAATAGGAGGAGTAAGGGGCTTGCAAGGCCAGTGTTAAGAGTAGTGAACCATGGGGACCAATTAAAGAGGTTCTCATACCAATTCTTAGAGGTGAATAGAGCCTGTTCTCGTTCATCTAGTCACTATCTAACTAATTTTATGCTTTCTCTAATAATACCAGATAGGTTAGCATAAAAGCAGCAGGTTTCTCCTAAGGCCAAACAGAGAAGAAATAAACCTGTGGAATAATGTTAGCAAGAATACATAAGTCTTTGGTTCCAACGGGAAAGACACAGGGAGTCAGTCCTGAGGCGCAAGCAAACCAAGTCCCAGGGGGTGCAGTTGGGACCCAAGTCTCTTGTGATGAGGGGCTTAATGGGGTTAGGGTGGTAGCGTCCCCGCATGAGTCTGCATAAGGGGAACAGCTTAGGTTGTAGTTGCCGATAATGAAGCATGTCCCCTGTCCTTGTAGGTCTCCGAGGGTCAGGCGGGGGCCCGTACCTTCATAGCAGTGGCCGCCCTTGAGTGCATCTAAATTGGGTAGGTGCTTTACTGGCAATCAGAGTCAGGAAAGAGACTAGGAGGAAACCCTGGAGAGCTTTATCTTCAGGGGATCCTCGGTCCGCTGTAAGGCCCATTGTTCAGGCATTTGCTCAGGGTGTGCTTCCTTTACCTGAGTGTGGTGAATCCAAAATTTCCATCCTGCTACCTTCAGAGCGGTGGGCGTAGTCAGGATAACAGGAAAAGGGCCAGTCCAGCGACGCCTTGACCCAGACCCAGTCACCAGGGGTGAAGTCGTGCGGTGGCATCTAGGGTGTCCCCGGTTGGGGTCTGGTGTCCTCGATTAGCTGTCAGGTCTGTTCTCTCAGCCTCTGGATTGCCTGCAAAGAGCTGAGGAGGTTATGGTTACCTAGGTTGGCTAAGACCTCGTCCCCAATTTTGGGTAGAATAGGGGGAGGTCGGCCAAACATGATTTCAAATGGGGTGAAACCCTTAAGATAAGGGGTACAGCGCACACGAAGGAGGGCAAAAGGAGGGAGCCTTACCCAGTTATCGTCCGTCTCAAGGTGGAGCTTAAAGTTTCCTTTAATGTCCTATTCATTCTTTCTGCCTATCCTGAACTCTGAGGCCTGTAGGCACCATGCAATTTCCAAGTAATCCCTAAAGCTTTAGCTAACAATGTTGTGGTTTGAGCAATGAATGCCGAGCCATTGTCGGACCCCAGAGCTAGAAGGATGCCAAATTGGGGGACTGTCTCAGAGAGCAGTAACCGGGCTACCATGGTTGCAGTTTCAGTCTTGGTAGGAAAAGCCTCACTCCAGCCGGAGTAGGTATCTATGAAAAAAAGCAGATATTTATAAGTCATATTGGCCAGGAGCGACCTCAGTAAAGTCAATTTCCCAGTGGTCACCAGGAGCTGTGCCTCGTTCTCGGGTCCCAAGGTCTGTTGTTTCCTGAGGGTGAGAGTTGACTTGGGCACAGGCAGGGCATCTTCTTATTTCAGATTCTGTCCATCTGTTGAGGTTTGGGACATAAAAGTCCCGGGCTATGAGACTGGAGAGTTTAGTCTTGCCCAGGTGGGTGCCCTGATGCAGCTGAGAGATCAGCTCTCGGCCTAGAGCCGCAGGCAAGAGGATCCTCCCGTTGGGGAGAAGCCTCCAGCCTCGAGGCCCCTGGTTACAGTTGAGCCTCCATCCAAGTTCTTCCTCCTCTTGGGTATAGGAGGGCTCTTTGGGGAGGCTTTTCCCTGGAAGGACCGGAAGGATCTCCGGTGGCCCCACTGGTCTTAGGGCAGCCTCCTTGGCGGTCTGATCGGCGAAGGCGTTCCCCTTAGCTTCAGGGGTGTCGGAGTTCTGGTGGCCCCGGCAGTGATAATGGTCACTTTTGTTGGTAGCCAAATGGCCTCTAAGAGGGCAAGAATTTCTTCTTTATTTTTGATCTGTTTCCTTCCATGAAGTTAGGAGTTCCCTTTCTTGGTAGATGGCCCCATGGACATGGGCTGTGGCGAAGGCATAGCGGCTGTCAGTATAAATGTTTACTGACTTGCCTTTCACCCATCTTAAAGCCTGAGTTAGGGCAATTAGTTCAGCCCTCTGAGCTGAAGTCCCGGGCCCTAGTGCCTGGGCCCAGATGACCTTATCTTGTGTGACCACCGCCGCTCCCACATATCGGACTCCTTCCCGGATGAAGCTGCTCCCATCTGTATAGAGAGCATGCTCTGGAGTTGGGAGAGGGTTGTCAGTTAGGTCAGACCTCAGGTTAGTTAGAGTCTCAGGAATGTCTGAGCAATCATGAAGGGGAGCCTGAGGGTCATCGTCAGGCAGCAGGGTACCTGGGTTGAGGGCAGAGGTCTTCAGGAACTGGATTCAGGAGGAGTCTAAGAGGAGTACCTGGTATTGGGTGATCCGGATGTTAGACATCCACCGGTCCGGAGGGCTCCTGAGGAGAGCCTCAACAGAGTGTGCCCCAATAATCCGGAGGTCTTGCCCTAGAGTCTGCTTGGATGCTTCTTTAACTAAAATAGCAGTAGCTGCTATGGCTCGCAGGCAGCTGGGCCAGCCGGAGGCTACCGAGTCTAATCTCTTAGATAAGTAGGCAACTGGTCTCTTCCAGGGCCCTAATGATTGGGTTAGGACCCCTTTGGCAATGCCTCAAGTCTCAGAGACAAGAGCTGAAAGGGCTTAGTGATATCAGGCCGAGCTAGGGCCGGCGCAGACATTAAGGCCATTTTTAGTTTCTCAAAGGCCTGTTGTTCTATCTCAGTCCAGATTGAGGTATTGTCCTTTCCCCCTGTGCTGGTGTAGAGAGGCTTAGTGATCTCGGCAAAGCTAGGGATCCGGAGGGGGCAGTACCCTACAGCCCAAGAAATTCCTGAACCTGTCTCTTGGTCATGGGGGTAGGGATTTTCATGACCGCCTCTATCCTGCTATTGGAGAGCCACTGTTTTCTTTCTTTGAGTTCATAACCTAGGTAGGTCGCGGTGGTGGTGCATAATTGAGCTTTCTTGGCTGAGACCCCATATCCTAAGTGTTCTAGCTCTAGTAGGTGTGCCTTTGAGGCCTCCTCACATTCAGGAAGAGAAGCGGCTGCTAGAAGCAAATCATCTACATACTGTAGCAGGGTGACATGTTGGTACCTTTCCCAGAACAGTTGGAGGTCCTTGCTTAAGGCCTCATCGAAGATGGAGGAGAGTTCTTGAATCCTTGAGGCAGTCAGGTCCAGGTCAGTTGTCCTGAGAATCCCCCTTCCGGATCAACCCATTCGAAGGCGAAGATGGGTTGGCTGAGAGGCAATAAAGGAATTGAAAAGAAGGCGTCCTTGAGGTCCAAGACAGTATAGTAAACACGGTTAGGCGGGATCAGGCTGAGAAGCATGTAAGGGTTTGGAACCGTGGGGTGGATGGTTTCCATCCGAGTGTTTACTTCCCTTAAATCTTGGACCGGCCTAAAATCCTCAGTCCCAGGCTTCTTAACCGGCAAGAGGGGAGTGTTCCAGGCCGACTGGCAAGGCTTTAAAATGCCAGCTTCTCTGAGTCTATTAATGTGCATAGTTATTCCTAGTTTGGCCTTTATGGAGATCGGGTATTGGCGGATGAGGTCCTTAGGTTTCTGTTGGGCCCCCCCCTTTAGGGCAGTCCTTTTTCCAATGACCATATTCTTTGCAGTAGGCACATTGGTTAGGGTCAAGAAGCAGTCGCGATCGTTGCCTAGGTCTCCGTGGGGTTGGCCCTATGTTTTTTTTGTTTTGTTTGTTTTTTTATCCTCACCCGAGGACATTTTTCCATTTTTTGTACAGATGGAGTGGGAGGGAGAGAGAGGAACAGAGAGAGAGAGAGAAGCATCAATGTGAAAGGGACACATCGAGTGGCTGCCACCCGCACGACCGACCAGGGCCGGGGACAGACTGCAACCGAGGTACACGCCCTTAGCGGGAACCGAACCCGGGCCTCTCAGGACCGCAGGCCGAGGCTCTAACCGCTGAGCCAAACCGGCCAGGGCGGCCCTATGTTTTTAGGCCTATTTCCCCGTTGCCCTTTTTGATTCTCTTGAAGAGTGGCTATGATTACTCTTGAGACTTTTTTAGTATTGGCTGTTTCTGGGTCGTCCCGGTTGTTAAATATTCTCTGAGCTATTTCAACTAACTCACTAAGATTCTTTCCTTCAAAACCCTCTAATTTCTGGAGTTTCCTCCTAATGTCTGGGGCCGACTGGGAGATAAAAGCAATATTAATTGCCCGTCTATTCTCAGGGCCTCCGGGTCTATGGGAGTAAAGAGGCAATGAGCCTCCATGAGACGGTCAAGAAGGGCCCCTGGGGATTCCCCTGCGGTTTGAACAGTCTCGCTTACCTCAGACTAGTTGGCTTTTTGGCTGCTCCGCGGAGGCCCTGAAGTAGAGATCGGCGATACTGGGTTAAAGCCTCCTTACCTTGACTAGTGTTCGGGTCCCAATTGGGTCAGGTAGTTGGGAGGTAGGCTCCTATTTGGGCCGGATCTGTGAGGGGTTGGCCGTCTGGCCCGAGGATGAATTTTGCTGCTTCTCTGTGGATCCTGTCCCTCTCCTCGGAGGTCAACAGGACCTGCAACAATTGCTGACAGTCATCCCAAGTGGGCTGATGGGTGTGGAAGACTGTCTCTAGGAGAGAGATTAAACCTTGGGGTTTATCAGAGAAGGAAGGGTTCTGTTTCCAATTAGACAGGTCGCTAGTTGAGAAGGGGACATAAACCATGAAGGGCCGAGTCTGGTCTCCACCCGGTGGTGGAGCAACCTGACGGAGGGGCAGGACGGCAGCTGAGGAGTCTGGCGCCTGCGGAGGAGGGTTAGAAAGGTGCCGCCACGTGTATGGGAAGGACTGAGCGGCTGAAGGGCTTCAGCCTCTCTGGCCAGGGCAGCAGCAGGTGGCGGAGACCGATAAGGGGGTGGCCCCACGGGGTCAGTGAGGGGGTCTTCTGGGGACCTGAAAGAACAGGGTACAGCCTTTGGGAGGGAGCAGGAGCCGAGGGCTTCTGAGGCTTCCACAGAAGCTGGGCAATTAAAATCTTCTCCCTATTAGGACACAAACATTTCTTAATATAATTAGGCTTGTCAGTAGCTACGTCAATCCAAACATCGATGTAAGGAGTTTGGTCTGGGTGTCCGGGAGTCCCGTAGATGACACCTCGAACTGCAAACAAAGAGCTTAAGTGAAAAGTGTCCTGGGAGAGCCAATCGACCCGGAAAGTGGGCCACTCCCATTCGCACAATGTGCGCAAGAATCCAGGGTCTGCTGAGATGCTGTAACCTGAGGCGCGCTTGGAAAAGTCTGAGAAGTTATTAAGGAGACATTGAAGAGGGGTCCCAGGTCCTGAAGGTCCCTGACCCATTTTGAAGAACACAGGCCGGCACAGCACAGAAACATAAAACACAAAACACAAAAGGACAAACAAATAAGACAGACAAAAAACGAGACCAACCAAACCAGGGCCAAAAGCGATGTCTCGCTATGGCCCTGGGGCAGGATCTCTGTGCTGCGTCCAGCAGACCCACTTCCCCTCACTCTGCAGAGTTTTCAGAAACAGACTTACCGAGGGACATCCCGTCTGCCAAACCGAACCTGAGCCCAGGGTTTCCAGATGCTCTCTAGATGGAATTTTGGAGTGGAGACAATTCCAGGGCAGAATAGCGTCTGGGGCAGAGGAACGTCTTTTCCGAGGCCTTTCCCTAGACCGCCTGTCCAATCCTGGGATGGACCTGTCTCCCAGAGTCTGAGGAGGTCAACCCACCAATGTGGGGGACCTTGTTTGTCTATCTCTCTGGGGCCTCCAAATGTTGTAGACCAACGAGACAGACCAGACTCAGACTTCGAACTGGGTTCAAATTAAGAGAGCTTTATTAGCCATGCGGCGACTGTCCCATCCTACGTAGAGGAGAGAGCAGCCCCGAGCTCAGGGGGTGGGTCGCTTATACAGTTTTCTTAGCCCCTGTTAAGGAATTTGGGTTAAGGGTATGCGAGCAAGCAAGCACGTACAGAAGCAGATATTTGCAGTTAGCTGTTATGCCTGAGGGAGCAAGCAGTTTCAGTGTACACAAAGCAATGGTTATCTATACAATGCAGTGGTTATCTGTTGGCAGCTAGTTCTTGCCATTCCCTTAAAATCCAGGGGGCAAGGTCATGCGTTTGTCCTTTACAGACTGTCTATAAATGACAAAACTTAAAGTGGCATGGTGATAGATTTGATTATAATCAGTTGATTTTAAAAAAAAACAAACTTTGCGCCCTGGCCAGTTTGGCTCAGTGGTTAGAGTGTTGGCCCATAGACAGAAGAGTTACAGGTTTGATTCTGGTCAAGGGCATACACCTGGATTCAGTCCCCAGCCTCAGTTGGGGTTGTGCAGGAGGCAGCCAATCAATGTGTCTCTTGCATTGATGTTTCTCTCTCCCCCTCTCTCTCTCTCTCTCTTTCCCTGTCCCACTTTATCTGAAGATAAAACAGTTTAAAAACAAAAACAAAAACCTTTGCTTTTTCATAAGCTATAACATTCCAAGACAATTTCTTGGGAAATGATAATTATTGTAAAATGACAGAATAATATAAAGTTTATATATGCATATTTTTAAATTAATACAAAATGTTAATATATAAAGAACAAATATATGCAAGAGTTTAAAATGTTGCACAACGCTTCTTGGAAGTGTGCATCGAACACTGGAAATAATTAATAAACTTCGAATGTGTGGACCAAAAACATCTGGAGTCCCACTGCCAGACGCCCTCACAAGGAACTGTGAGAACGAGGCGGTGCTGAGTAACCAGAGGAGCGCAGGTTTACTGAGGGAAAGACCTGCTGGGCTACCTCTAAGGAGAACATAGCAACCAGCTCGTCTAGACTAAGGATTTTTAAGCTTAGGTCTGGGGTGGGTGGTCATTCAGCCAAAAAGTCAAGGTTGTCCTTGATTGGTCAGGGCTGGGGTCTCTTGAGTTCTTGATTGGGGGGGGTCTCCTGAAACTTTTTTTTTTTTTAAATCCTCACTCGAGGACATTTTTCCATTTTTTGTACATGCCCTTAGCGGGAACCGAATCCAGGACTCTCTGGTCCACAGGCCAACACTCCAACCGCTGAGCCAAACCGGCCAGGGCTTGAGGCATCAATTTTTTTTTTTTTTTATCCTCACCCGAGGATATTTTTTTTCCATTTTTTGTACAGATAGAGTGGGAGGGAGAGAGAGGAAGGGAGAGAGAGAGAAACATCGATGTGAAGGGACACATCGAGTGGCTGCCACCCGCACGACCAACCAGGGCCGGGGACAAACTGCAACCGAGGCACGTGCCCCTAGCGGGAACCGAACCCGGGTCTCTCCAGACCGCAGGCCGACGCTCTAACCGCTGAGCCAAACTGGCCAGGGCGAGGCATCAATATTAAAGTAAAAGATTTAAGAGGCTTGGGGCAGTAATATGGAAGTTAAGAGCTAACAGGAGCTATTACTTTTGGCTTGCCTGATGTCGCTGACAGGACACCTGGTTCCCCTGGGAGCTCCCTGTTTGAACTTGGCTTTCAATCTTTGCAAGTTTCTCCCTAGGGCAGACTGAAACCTTTAGAATGTCCATTTTAATAGAAGTATATGTAAAAAAATAGAAGTTATTTTATTTTATTTTTTTAGAAGTTGTTATTTTTATTTGGCAAAGCTTCCCATATAATTTCAAGAATTTTAAATAGGTTTAATTAGTTATAATTATAGGGGAGAGAATACATCATTGAGGTCTTCCAGGGCCCATAGGAATAACTAAAAGTTATCTTTCAGTTAAAAAGTCTCTTAAAATTTAAACTTTGGGAAGGATGTCAAATATATTTAACCAAAAGATTATATCATAAACTTTTTGTAAATCTAGGTAAAAATAAACACATATTTTATGGGAATGAACCTGGACAATGGGTCTGGGCTGCCTGCCACTTATTTGAGCCAATTAAGCAGAGACAAGGTTGAATCGTATGTGAGCGTTGATTCCAATACTGATGGCAGTATGGGAGAGCCGGCAGGTCATCCTGTAAAAATCTGCTCTGAACTCCCTTGATAGCTGGTCACCTATATTGGGTAGCTATGTGGAGAAGGGTAGGTAGGCAAAAAAGGAATAATAATGGGTAAAACAGTTATAGGTTACAGGTGTGGGGAAGTAATTCCGACTGGGGAATGTGGGCTGAGGGCTAAGAAGGGTTGTCCGCCTTCAGGGCTCCAAGGTTGTTAGTCTTTCCATGATGTTAGGTAGTTGACCCTTGTTCTCAAATAAGGAGAATGGACAGCATTTCTGAGGTAAACTCCCAGGGTGTACAACTCAGAATGGACTTTCTTTAATCAAAACAAAGCAATCATGATTAACGGGGCAAGCATGTTTAACATTTCTTATAACTATGTTTGGATCCCACTATGATTAGTTCTCTGTTATTCTATTATTCTACCCTGTCCCTTTCTTTTTTAAAATATGTTTTTATTGATTTTTTAGAGAGAGGAAGGGTGATGTGCTGGCATGTTTATAACCCCATAATTGAGGATTGGTAAATTATTGTGCTGCTCCATAATTGATGATTGGGAAAGTCACTGTATGCCCCCTAGCTGAACCTGTTTAGTCAAAATAACCTCAGTAAATTGGAATACTCCCTGAACCAAGAAATTGTTGGGAGCCGGCTACGTGTCTAACAGAGACCATGGAGCCTGGAGGTCTTGAGTCAGAGACTGGATCTCCCCCACAGTCTCAAGGAATTGGACTTGCATTGTGTTTGTGCAGCTCGGGGCTAAGTGTGACCCCATGTACCTTGAAATACCTGGGTGCGCCTGGGTGTTCCTGTTATCTGTAAGGCAGACTAATTCTATACAGCATTGCTGTGGCCCTGGGCATTATATCAAGAAGATCCTATTTTCCTATTTTCACCCTGGCCAGTTTGGCTCAGCGGTTGAGCGTCAACCTGCGGACCAGAGAGTCCCCAGTTCAGTTCCCACTAGGGGCACATACCACAAAAAAAAAAAAAAAAAAAAAAAGAAGATCTTATTTTCTGTAAGGTATAAAAGGCATGTAATAAAGCACATTGGGGCTGATTCCGAAGACTCTGTCACAGGGGTGTTCAGAATCAGACGCCGGCTGGTTAATAAATGGCTCTTATTCGGACTTCAATTCTCTAGTGGCCTTTCTTTGACTCTGTCGCACCACAACATTTGGAGGCCCCAGGCTGGTCTCCGAGAACTCGGGGTCAGTCAGCCCCTCAGGGCCGGCTTTGCTCTCTATTTGGCTTTAATTTGGCTCTGGTGGTCTCTCAGTTCTCTTGTGCCACAACAGTGAGAAAAATAGAAACATCGATGTGAGGGAGAAACATCAATTGCCTCCAGCATGCCCCCCAACTGGGGACGGAGTCCGCAACCTGGACATGTGCCCTGACCGGGAGTCGAACCAGGACCTCTCAGTCCATGGGATGATGCTGAATCCACTGAACCATACCAGCTGGGTTTCTCCTGCCCCTTTCATTCCCTTCTGTTGATTTTATCATTTCATATCCATGAGATTAGTCTTAAATGGAAAATGTCTTGTTGAACTATATATTCCTGGCTATTATATTTTCCCCTTATGGATTTTGGCTTTGATTTTTTTCAAGGAAAAGGGCATCGGGTCTCTTCTATAGACCACCCATGTTTCACTGACTCAATCATAAGTTCAAACCATTGAGTCTCATATTTCAGGAGATGGTGGTGTAGATGATCTCTATAATGAGGCCTATACTGTGTGAGTAAGCAATTAGATAAACAGGGACATAGTTTTACATTCTATGAAACAGAACATAAACATATAGGTTAATGTATACAGTAAATTACAAACCAATTGAGAATATTTCCAGATGTAAGGCTTCTGTTGGAATGAAATCACACAGTACAATCTGATAGATTGTCTGCAGTCAGAACACCTCTGGTGATGCCATCAGGTGCTGAGTCATGTATGACATACACAGACACAGCCTTAAAACTTTGAAGACAGTTAACTGCACTGGAGTTCAGTACCCATGATTGGGCACTGTGGTTTTCATTGAGACATAATTTTTCTCTCCTTAAGAGTAACCTCCTGTTAAAGAGATTGCATCAAGTCTAGTTTAAGTCTGGTTTAATTATTTGCATAAACCCAAGAGAATCACTGTATCAAATTATTGCACAAGCTTTCTCCAATTTACTTTGCTAGAATGTTACTCATTCATAAGGAATCTTTAGGCTGAGCTCTAGCAAGCAGTCAACAGTCAGCCCCTCACGGCAGAGAAGTCAAAGCCACAATTACCTTCAGGTGGTGCCTGGAATATCTGCAGATTTGGGCCATGTCCTCAAGTCCTTGAGGTTCCCAAAGATTCTGAGGTTCTTTTTTGTCATCTTTCAGGAGAGCAACCTTTGTTCTTTATCTGGAAAGCTTACTATGAACCACTTGACCAAGCAAGGTACCAGGCCATGTCTCCAAGGAGGTTTTTCAAAGTCAGTGTTTATTTGGATGTCCTTGAGCAGGAGCTTTAGACAGTACTTTCTTTAGAGCCTCTATAGCTTCTTTCCCTTTGGGGTTCCATTGAATTGGATCCAGTTTATCTGACTTTAATAGGGCATATAGAGGGTGGGCTATTAATGAAAAGTTTGGAACCCATATTGAAAATATCCAGTCAAACCCAGGAATCCTCTAAACTGCTTTCTTCTTCTTAGAAGAGGGAAAGATAAGATTCCCCTAAGTCGCCCTGGCAAGTTTGGCTCAGCGGTTGGAGCATCTGCCAGCAGTCTGGAGAGACCCGGGTTCGGTTCCCGCTAAGGGCATGTACCTCGGTTGCAGTTTGTCTCCGGCCCTGGTTGGGTCATGCGGTGGCAACCACTCAATGTGTCCCTTTCACGTCAATATTTCTCTCTCTCTCCCTCCCACTCTATCTGAACAAAAAATGGAAGAATGTCCTCGGGTGAGGAAAACAAAAACAAAAGAATCGACAATGAATGCATTAACAAGTGGAACAACAAACTGATCTCTCTCTTTCTCTCTCTCTCAAGTCAATAATAAAAAAAAAAAAATTAAAAAAAAAAAGATTCCCCTAAGTCTTTCAGGGTTAATCAGTAGCCCATCTTTGGATATGAGATGGCCAAGGAGTTTTACTTGAGGTAAGCGAAATTGATGCATATCCTTTTGAACCGTGTGTCCCTTTTATAGCTAGCTACTGGAACAGACAAGTTGTGTTTATTTGGGAGTCTAGTAATGTCCTACAGCTTAAAAGTAAGTCATCCACATATTGGATTAGTGTAGAGTCTATAGGAAATTTACCATCATTTATATCAGCTTTTTTTTTTTTTTTTTTATCCTCACTCGAGGACATTTTTCCATTTTTTTGTTCAGGTAGAGTGGGAGGGAGAGAGAGGGAGAGAGAGGGAGATAGAGAGAAACATCGACGTGAAAGGGACACATCGAGTGGCTGCCACCTGCACCACCAACCAGGGCCGGGGACAAACTGCAACCGAGGTACATGCCCTTAGCGGGAACCGAACCCGGGTCTCTCCGGACCGCAGGCTGATGCTCTAACCGCTGAGCCAAACCGGCCAGGGCTATATTAGCTTTTAATATCTGGGGGAAATAGGTCAAACTTTCTGTGTATCCCTGGGACATTACAGTCCAAGTAAATTTTCAGTCTTCCCAGGTGAAGGCAAAGAGATATCAACTGTCTTTTTCTACTGGAATGCCGAAAAGGCACTACATAAATCTATTACTGAAAAATATTGGCAGTCACAGGCATGGCTGATAATAAAGTATGCGGATTTGGAACCACAGAATGTCTGGGAATAAGTAGCTTATTTATAACTTTGAGATTTTGTACAAATCACCATTTTTTCCCTTTTGGTTTCTTTACTGGAAAGATAGGAGAATTACTGGGGCTCATATATAGAATTATATAAGCTCCCCCTTTTTATGATAATTTTAATTTCTCTTAAACTATTAATAAGGAGAAAGGGAAATGTCTTCTCGTAGTACTCAGAGCAGCCCTATGCTTGTATGTGTGTGTGTGTTTTAATCCAAGTTTAGTTTCCTATAATCCTTAAAGTGGACAGACTTCTCTATAGAAATTTTTTTGTGAACATTATCTAACAATTCTGTTGCTTTTGCTTCCAGAAACCAACTGGTATAGGTTAGAGTAGCCAACATTATATGTTCTAACAGTTAAATTTATTGGTGAACCCATCAGGGTCCTGGATAAAATCAGGAATAATTACTGGTTCCTCTCTGGCTGAGATGAGCTTTTCTCCAAAGGGAGCTGTTAGAATTCCTATTCTCGTTTTCCCTTAAGTCAGTGGGGAGTGGTAGTGAAGGAGATAGAAGGGGAAGAAAGAAGTGAGGGGAAGGCAAGTCCAGACAAGAAAGCTCAGAGAGTAAAGGTGCCGACTCTCTTGGCCTGCCAGGGGTCGTCACAATGCAAGGAACTACAAGCAGACACTGCTTGGAGTGAGCAAATGCTTCAGATCTCTGGGTGCCGCCCAATTTATTTGCAAAGTGGTTCCCTAGGTTACTTGGTGTTTTAGGTAATGAAGTCCTTGAGATCTGATCTCTGCTGACCTTACAGCCAAGCCCAGCATACTTCCTGTTTCAGCTGTCTCTCACTGTTTTCAGCGGAGATACAGAACAAACACACTCATGCTTGGGCACTTTCAGGGTGGCTTTCCAAACCCAGCATGCAAACCTTATCCATTCACATGCATACTATACATTCAGGGTGGTGTTCCAGCCCATCACGCATACCTTATCTATTCACATGCATACTATACATTCAGGGTGGCATTCCAGCCCATCACGCATACCTTATCTATTCACATGCATACTTTGATTCTTGGCTGGCCAGGCTGGGAGAATGCATACCTCAAGGTTACATTTTGTTCATCCACCAAACCCCCAACCCTACACGAAGAATAGAGTGGAGGAGCAATAGAGGGAGGAAAATGGGGATGTAGGCATTTATTAGCTTCAAAATAGTTCAGAGACAGTCTCTAAAATTTCTTTAAGAATGTGTCTGTGCTTCTCCTTAGAAGCTTCTAATTTTAGAGCTGGCATTTTTCTAATTTTTGCATAAAAAAAATTAATTTAGGCACCAAGACAACTGCATTTTTGACCATTTAAAGTTGATACCGTTTCTAGTTAAATCTTCACATTTCTGTAAATCACTTGCAAGTAAAGTCTTCCTATCAGGAGTATTAATGAGGGCTGGGGTCTGAGAGTTTCTAGCCTTAAAGGCACAACTTCCCATGTCAATTTTAGGAAGTTTTGTTTGTGTTTTAACCTGCAGAGTCAGAGCAAATTTTCGAGGGATGTTATGTAATGCGTTGAAGTGTGATGCTTATGGGTTAAGCTCCATGAGGTTCTCAACCCCTCGAGTCACATTCAACCCTCTTATATGTCTCAGTTTCTCTCCCAGCGTTCTAAACAACCAGAGGGGCTCAGGGCATGGGTTGAACAAACCTTATGGGTGCTTGACTGGAAGAGCCAGTCAGTTAATTACAGGTGAGTTGCAATTTTCTTGTGGAGCTCCTGCAGGTTGTGACGAATTAATTACCTCTGACACCTCCACAAAGATTCTTTTTTTAACCCTCACCCAAGCAGGAGGGAGAGAGGGAGGAAGAGAGAGAAAGGGAAACATCAATGTGAGAGAGACACATTGAGTGGCTGCCACCCACATGACCCCAACCAGGGCCAGGGACAAACTGCAACCAAGGTATGTGCCCTTCGCCGGAACCGAACCCAGGAACCTCTGTTTGCGGGACGATGCTCTAACCGCTAAGCCAAACCTGCCAGAGCTCCACAAAGATTCTTATTTGCTTAAGAACACCTGAGATTAGGGCTGGAGGGAGGGTGTGCCCCTTATCTTCAGAACTGAACAAGCTCAACTCTCATTTATACAGCGAAGGTTTTTGGTTTTTGTTCAGACTCTCAGAAAGTAATTCCAATTGAAAAGCCTAAGTTAAAAACCAGGCATGCATTTTTTCTCCTTTCGCCTTAGCCTGGGTTCTGTCAACCCTTAACCTTGAGGATTTAAAAATATAATTCAAATAAAGTCAGACCCTTTACCATAAGCAAGGGAAGGTCCTGGGTTGAAGAGACAACTCACTCAAGTTCACCTGATGGATGGGGAACCGGCAGGCTCAGTGGGCCCTTTGCTGGATTTCACCACCGGGTCCAGATCTGCAGGGTGGTCCTGGGTGAGTGTCTTTGGAATCCTGCCGACTATGCCAAGTAAATGTCAACCTAAGAAACATTCAAACCTGCGAAGAATTTTTGTGAGTTTATTTGAGCAAAACTGTCCACAATTGCCGGGAAGAAAACCTCAATAGATTGAGATAATGCTCTGGAGAATAG
Source organism: Molossus molossus (assembly GCF_014108415.1). Classification (NCBI taxonomy): domain Eukaryota; kingdom Metazoa; phylum Chordata; class Mammalia; order Chiroptera; family Molossidae; genus Molossus; species Molossus molossus. The sequence continues at coordinate 67,164,790 of NW_023425377.1, read as the reverse complement.
CAGTTTTGTACCTTATTGAATACATTACAACCGAAAGAGAAGATATAAGTGGGTTACATGAAATCCACTGGTGATAGATTAGGGAAGTGGGAGAAAGCAAAGTGGGGAAACTTCTGGGGTCAAATGAAAAATAAAATGATAGACATACACTTCTTTTACCGAGGTGGGTATAGAATAGTTACCAGTCAACACCTCAACAGTGAACGCAATAACCATGGGGGTTTGTGGTCTCCGCACAGGGAGAGCAGTGCCTGTGCTTTGAGGGGTCTGGGAAAATGTCAGTTACTTTGATGTTGCACAGATATGTTATCGTGGATGCAAAAAGACGATAGACAGTCTCAGTTAAGGTAAAGATTGACCTTTTTCAGGGAAGATGCTGACCTAGGACATGACTACCTGCCATAAACTGCTTCTAGTTATTAAACCTTTTAATTTCAGACCATCCTTTGTGGTTATTTTAGGTCTTTGAGTTTGCAAGGACGCCATGCAGGCCTTCCCTGAGTTTGTCAGGTTAGCATGTGGCCCCTTTTCATCCTCAGCACACAAATAGGGTTCTTCCAGATGCTTCTGTCACCCCCACCCTTCGTATTTCCTTTTGGCAGACCAGGAATGTTCCATGCCCCCATCCAGATCCCAGGGGACTGTTGGTGATAGCGCAGGAGTAATGATGACCACAGTGATGCTGATATTTAGCACCTTCTGGGAGCTAACCATGAGTTGGCAGCTGACACCATCCAACGTTGCAGGCAAGGATGCCAAAGTCCAGGAGTCCCAGGATGGTCAGTAGCCAGGTCAATACATCCTTCCCACAGGGCTACTTCAAGGGCATCAGCCCTCTCAGTCCTCCTAGCTGCTGGACAAGGGGGGGAACGAGCTGTTGTTTTCCTGATTTGGAAGCTGGAGGCACTCAGGCCTGTGGGTCCATGGACCCGGAGCTAGGGCGGGGAGGGCATATGTGTTATGGGCCCGGAGAGGGATTCAGGACTCATCTCCTTGAAGCCTCAGTTTCCGCATTTAAAAAGTGAGAGTGTCTTGTGCAGAATCTCTTTGAGGCCTCCAAGTCAGTGTCAGGCAGGTCCCCATGGTTCTGAAACAGCACAGGGTGAAGAGGGAGTAGGTCCAGGCCCTGAGGGTGTAAGCAGGTGGGACCTTGGCACCTGGTGTTTTTCACCCCCCCACCCACCCCCGCCCATGTATCTTAGCCTCTCTCTCTGCCTTCTTGGCCTCCCCAGTGACAATGACAAAATTTAAACCCTGGGAAGGTTGTTATACATATTTGACCAGAAAATTATATATTATTATTATGAAACAGTATTATTTATTCATTCAAAGTGACAACAAAAGATATTAAACACAAACATAGTTAGGCCCTGGCCGGTTTGGCTCAGCGGTTAGAGCGTCGGTCTGTGGTCCTGAGAGACCCGGGTTCGGTTCCCGCTAAGGGCGCGTACCTCGGTTGCAGTTTGTCCCCGGCCCTGGTAGGTTGTGCGGGTGGCAGCCACTCGGTGTGTTCCTTTCACGTTGATGTTTCTCTCTATATATCTGTTCCTCTCTCTCCCTCCCACTCTACCTGAACAAAAAATGGAAAAATGTCCTCGGGTGAGGATAAAATTAAAAAAAAACATAGTTAGTAAAACTCCATTGCTTTTTTTTTTTTTTGTAATCCTCACCCGAGGACATTTTTCCATTTTTTGTTCAGCTAGAGTGGGAGGGAGAGAGAGGAAGAGAGAGAGAGAAACATCGACCTGAAAGGGACACATCAAGTGACTGCCACCCATACGACCCAACCAGGGCCAGGGACAAACTGCAACCGAGGTACATGCCCTTAGCCGGAACTGAACCCGGGTCTCTCTAGACCACTTGCCGGCGCTCCAACTGGGGCTGGACCTGGGTTCAGTAGAAAATGGATTTTTAAGTAATCAAATATCTGATTAGCATAGCATAACATATAACTATTTCAGTAATATATAGAACCTTTGCTTCCTAGGCAAACACAGGAAAATCTTTTTCCCTTTTGATGACTAGAAAATGACAAAACAAATTCTATATTGGTTCATTTTAGATTTGTTTATGAAAGTAAATGTACTATTTAGTTTACTTATAATTTTCTTTTAAGATTTTTCTTCACAAACCTTTCTACAACTTTTACAATCCTTTTTTACCCATTCAGAAATAACCTATTGTCCAGCCGGTGTGGTTCAGTAATTGAGCATCATCCCATGCACCAAGAGGTCACAGGTTTGATTCCCAGTCAGGGCATATGCCCAGGTTGTGGGCCCAATTCCCAGTGGGGGGCATGCAGGAGGCAACCAACTGATGTTCTCTCTCATCAGTGTTTCTATCTCTCTCTCCCTCTCCCTTCTTATCTCTCTAAAATCAATAAAGAAAAATTTTTTAAAAAGAAATAACCTGTTTTAGAAGAACTTTTTTTCCAAAAAGTATTTTCATACCTTATATTTTCTATCACCAGTTATACTATTTCTTTCTAATTAATTTGAACTTTTAACTCTTAGAAACCTTGATCTGCCCTGGCCAGTTTGGCTCCACGGTTAGAGCATTGGCCTGCGGTCCGGAGAGACCCGGGTTCGGTTCCTGCTAGGGGCGCGTACCTCGGTTGCAGTTTGTTCCCGGCCCTGGTTGGGTTGTGTGGGTAGCAGCCACTCGATGTGTCCCTTTCACGTCGATGTTTCTCTCTCTCTCTCTCTCTTCCTCTCTCTCCCTCCTGCTCTATCTGAACAAAAAAATGGAAAAATGTCCTCAGGTGAGGATAAAAAAAAAGAAACCTTGATCTTCTGTTGTGTGTGACAAGTAAGTGATTAACATTCTTCAGATTGGCAAATACATTCAGTCTTTCAAGAGACGTTTTTCAAATAAAATATAAAATATTCATTAGCAGATCTAAATCCATCCTCTAGCTTCTCTGTAATAAGAAGCCAAAAGTAGGCAAACTCAGATTAATTATAATTTTAGTATCCTGTTATTTTAAAATACCTAGGTATTTGACATTTTAATCATTTAACCCAGCAAACTTTCAAAGCTTAAGTTACCAAAGACTTTGAAAAACTGTGTGTGTATATATATCTGAAAAACTTTATCAAAAACTCTTCATTTTAGCTACATTTATTTATTTATTTTTCTTTATTAATTTGAGAGAGAGAGGAAGGGAGAGGGAGAGAGAGATAGAAACATCGATGAGAGAGAACATCGACTGGCCACCTCCTGCATGCTCCCCATTGGGAATTTGGCCCACAACCTGGGCATATGCCCTGACTGGGAATCAAACCTGTGACCTCTTGGTGCATGGGATGATGCTCAACTACTGAACCACACCAGCTGGGCTATGTTAATAACTTTAAAAAGTATCAATTAAACTTGAATTACTCATATGATTCTTGGTGATTACTGTATTCCTTTAGTGTGCTCACAAGTGAGCTGTTTAATTATCTAGTGTCCTTGGCTGCTTCTAGGACCCTGGAGAAGAGGCATGGGGGAGGGGAGATAGCAGGTCCTGTGGCTTGTTCCTGGGGATGCAGCAGCTCCCAGGCCTCCAGCAGCTTGCATTTATCTTTTATTAATTTTTTTTTTATTCCTCACCTGAGGATATTTTTCTATTTATCATCAGATAGAGTGGGAGGGAGGGATAGAGAGAGACACAGAGAGAGACATCGATGTGATAGAGCCACATTGACTGGTTGCCTCCTGCATGACCGGCCAGGGCCGGGGATGAACCGCAATCGAGGTATGTGCCGTTGACCAGAATTGAACCCGAGACCCATTGGCCAGGACCAGCGGCTTGCATTTAAAAGTACCATTTATTCCCCCTTCACTCTGAAGTGGGGCACTGGCCATATAGCTTTCATTCGCCTGCTGTGCACACTTATAAATATTGAATATTATGCCCTGGCCGGTTTGGCTCAGCGGTTGGAGCATTGGCCTGCGGACCAGAGAGTCCTGGGTTCGGTTCCCACTAAGGGCACATACCAAAAAAAAAAAAAAAAAACCTGCTCTGCCCCATCCCCACTTGCCAACTGCTTTTAAAGGGTAGAGAAACAATGACTATGTGAGAAAGAGAAAAGGCAGTAGTTAGGCAAGAAAAAAATAACAACGGGTAAAATGATTACAGGCAAGAGGGGAGGAATATGGGCTGGGGGCTGCAGGGCTGGTCGCCAGTGAATCGATGGCAGGGATCTAGTGTTCCCATAATCAGGTTGTTAATCTTTCCACGATGTCAGGCAGTCCCCCTTGTCCTCAGATTAGGAGAAGGGACAGCATTCCTGAAGTAAGCTCCTGAGCCACACACCTCCCAGCCAGGTCAGAGTGGGCTTTTCTTTAATCAGAACATAGCGATCACAATTAACATTGTAAAGGATGATTAGTATTTCTTATAACTATGGCTAGTACCCCATTATGATTAGTTCTCTATTATTTTATTCTCTCCCACCCCTTTCAGTTTAGGAACTGTGAAGAGGTTAGTGTGGCTGGACCAAATGAGAGGGGCCGAAGTCCCTGGTGACGGGGAGACAGGAATAGGGAGTGCCTGAGAGAACCCACACCTGGCAGATGCACCCCAAGGGGCTCTTGGCCAATGAAAACATGGCTTTTTTTGTGCACGTTGGAGGAAGTGAGTTCTGGGTGATGGTGAAATCCTACCTGTGCATTGAGGGCAAACAGCCCAGAACAGGATGGCCTGTTCTAGCCACACACTTTGATGAACAATTGCAAGTGACTCTGATGTGGGTGGGGGTGTCTCAGCACTCCCGTGCCCTGATGAGGAATCAGGCTCTCAAAGGGAAGTCAGAGAAAAGAGAGACCACACAACAATGAATTTGATTCTGACCTCTCTGCTCCCTGTTCTCACACCTGCCAGGGCTCCCCCTTGTCCCCCAGGAGACAGTCTCACTTCTCAGCATGGCATTCAAGGTCTTTACAAGGTCTGACCACACATCCCCTAGCCTCAGAAATTACCTGCCTCTGAATTCTACTTTTCAGCAAAATAAACTGTTTATAATTCTTTAAATATGCCTTTCTTTCTTTGCTATGCTTTTGCATTTGCCTTTTCCTCCACCTGAATGCCCTTGGTGAACTCCTACTCATCTTTAAAAGCCTCAGTTTCAATAACCTGCTACTTTCTTTGGCCCAACTCTGATCCCACAGGTGTCTGGATTTGTCTCCCTCAAATTAGGAGCTTTCAAAGGGCCAGGCCTAGGGTTGAGGCTTCTTAGGTTCCTCAGAACCTATTTGTTAAATAAATGAATGAATGAACAGTTTTCATATGTATGTTTTGCGACAAGAGCTGCTGAGACCCTTCTTAGGGCTGAAGAGCCTGGAGACAAAACAAGTTGCTTCTGTGGTAATGTGAGGCATCCACTTGGGACAATTACCTGAGTTCCATTTCCCCGTTCCCCATTTATAAAGTGGGGTGGAGGTTCCCCCAGAGTTTAGACCCTATGAACTTTGGAGTAAGCAGCTGTTTGGGCTTCAACAAGTCCAGTTGTTTTGTTTTACAATGAGACCTAGAGAGGATGGACAGCAGGATCTTGTGTGGGGATCAAGTCTGAGAAGAGCTCCTTGTGGCCCTAGAGTTGCTGTCCAGTCATTTGGAGGAAGTAATACCAAGAGTCATCCCTTCCTTGGTGAAGCCAAGGCTCTATTTTTGCTGTTGTTGTTATTGAAGGTACAAAGATAAAACTTGGTTGAGACAGACGAGATTGATCAGAGACATGAAAAACTTAAACTTGACTTCCAAAAGTGCACTCAAAAAGTATGGCACACACACACCCAAAGCCTCGTGGAATGTGCTTTCTGGGGGTCCATCTGTCCTTCCATAGTCATGACTAGGTTATAGCAGGAACTCTGGCTCCTTTCGGAATAGTTTCACTTTCCTTTGTTTCTCTGGGCTCCCTCCCCACCCCAGAGAGCTGGGTCTAGGGTCCGTCCCTGTCCCGCCCCCTCCCCCACCCCCCAGCTGGATGAATGCGCTGTCACTGGGTGAGCTGCAGGGGGTGAAGCCAAGGTTCTAATCCCAAGGTCTCCCACAGCAGGTGTGGGGTCCCAGCCCCTTCAGACTGTGAGACCCATGAGGACAGGTTAGTGACTGCCTGGGGCACAGCCCACAAAGGCACCCAGCAAGGTTTACTGAGCCAGTGAATCCTCAGCACTCTCAGGCCTGCCGAAAGGGAGGCCCGGGGATTCTTTCTCATGCCAGTCCAGATGTGGGATATTGTGAGGTTGGCAACATTTCCTGACTGAGGTTTCAAAGGACCATGAGTTAGCAGAGAGCTTTGGTGGACAGAAAAGGGAAGCAGATCTTTGATGCATTAATGGAGATTTAGTGTAAGGAGGAGGGGAAGTGAGCCCCATCCCTGACTTGAGTTCTTAACTCTACCAAGAACCTCCTAAGGGCTGGGAGGGTGGAATAGCTCCAGGATCCCTCCTTTTAGGGACACCATAGACTGTGGTGAGAAAAAGTTGAGATGCAGGTAGCCAACAAAGGGTGTTTCATATACAAAGAGTTCTGACAAGTAAAAAAAAAAAAAAAAAAGAAAAATACAAGAAGAAAAACAAGCATTAATGGAATTAATTAAAACTGCCCTGGCCTGTTTGGCTCAGCAGTTAGAACATCAGCCCTGGCCAGTTTGGCTCAGCCCTGGCCAGTTTGGCTCAGCAGTTGGAGCGTCGGCCCGCGGTACAGAGAGACCCGGGTTCGGTTCCCGCTAAGGGCACGTACCTCGGTTGCAGTTTGTCCCCGGCCCTGGTTGGTCATGCGGGTGGCAGCCACTCGATGTGTCCCTTCACATCGATGTTTCTCTCTCTCTCTCTCTTCCTCTCTCTCCCTCCGGCTCTATCTGAACAAAAAATGGAAAAATGTCCTCGGGTGAGGATAAAAAAAAAAAAAAAAAAAAAAAAAGAACATCGGCCCGCGGTCCAGAGAGACCCGCGGTCCAGAGAGACCCGCGTTTGGTTCCCGCTAAGGGCACGTATCTCAGTTGCAGTTTGTCCCCTGCCCTCGTTGGGTCATGCAGGTGGCAGCCACTCGATGTGAACCTTTCACATTGATGTTTCTCTCTCCCTCTCTCCCTCCCACTCTATCTGAACAAAAAATGGAAAAATGTCCTCGGATGAGGATAAAAAAAGAAAAGTAAAGTAAAAAACTAAACTGCCACCCCAAAAGGTTCTATTTTGCCCAGACACTATGAGCTCAATAATATGAGCCATTACTTGGTTGTTTTACCTCCTCTCATGCCTTTCCCCTCTCCAGCCCCTAAATTTGGCTGAGTTGTAAATATTTGTATTTGCTGAGGTGTCTTCCTTTGTTTTGGAGTCCTTGTTTAGAACTTACAAAACATTCCCAGTGAACTGATCCTTAGCCATTTAGATTTTATTTTTTAATGTAATAAATGTATAAATAAAATATAAATAAGCAATAGTAAATCTCATAAATATTCCATATGGTGAATTTATATAAACCTATGTTAAGATTCTTTGCTCACTCCCTGATTCAACTTTTCTGACCATTCTTCATTTCAAGTTCTCTGTTCTGGTTTCTGTTAGTTTAGAGCAGGATTTCTCAATCCTAACAATGCTGACAGTTGGGGCTGTCATCCTCTGTGGTGGGGCCACATAATGTTAAGCAGCATCCCTGGCCTCCACCCACTCCATCGCATTCACTGTGCCACACCTCCGCCCCACCCAAGTCATGATAACCAAAAATGTCTCCAGACATTGCCAAGTGTTCCTGAGGGCAAAATCTCTCATTTTCATGGGTCCTTAATGGCTTGGGAGGTGGGTGGGTCTCCAGCCACCCATGTAGCCAGGAGAATGCTCTGGCATCTCTAATCTGATTTACTCTTTGGTGACTCAGTCATTTTACCATAGCTCATGAGGTCTTTCCCATCCTTCGAGGTGAGGGATCTGCCAAGTTTGACCAGAGGGCTTCTTTGTCATTGCCTCCCTGGACTTAGGCTGCTCTTCAGCTCAGAAAGATGTCCTTCTAGGGATTCAGTTCATTCTTGTGTCACATTCATCAGTTCACAATCTCATCCCAAGATAATTTGCCTTTTTGGATCTCCCAGACCTGTCTGCCAGAGTGGACTCCCCGGGGACTGGCAGCCACAGCAATAAGGGATGCCACAGCAATAAGACAGATTCTGTGCCACCTGCAGGCAGGGTCCGGCAACAGCTCAGGCTCTACCAGCTCATTCCCACCGAAGGGCGAAGGGCGTTTGCATTAGTTGTTCCCTCCCCTGGGACACCTTCCCCCAAACCTCAGTCATGCTGGCTCCTCCGCACCATCACATCCCAGCTTAAATGTCTTCCAGATCTCAAAATCCACGCCTGCCACCGGACTCCATTTGCTCCCTTGTCTTTTGTCATCTTGTATCATCTCATTGAGGTTTTTGTCCCCCTTGTGAGTATGGGTTCCATAGTGGCAGAGACATTTAGGTACTTTGTGCCTGTTCACCATTGTGTCCCCAGCTCCCAGGAGGTGGTGTACAGACACAATAAATATCGACTTCTATGAATGAATGTGTAAATTCATTCTGAGAGTCAGTATCTTTTCAGATGCTGTGGCAAGATAGCATTCATTCATCATTCACTCTACATGCCTGAGGACCCACCAAGCACCTACTATATAACGAGCACTGTCTGGGAGCTGGGGATAAAATGATGAACACAACAAGTCACATGGAGCTTATGTTCTGGTAGAGGAAATGGATAAGAAACACCACCTTTAAAAAGTTTTATTATATATTTTGGGAGGTGGAAAGTTCTGTGGAAGAAAGAACGGGTAGAATGGGTGGGGATCAATGAGATGGTGTGTCCTCAGGAGACCTCCCTGAGAAGGGGACATCTGAACAAAAACAGGAAGGAAGTGGAAGATCTGCGCGAAAATCTGGGGGAAGCATGCCGGGCAGAGGAAATGCCTGTGCGACGGTCCTGAGGCAGGACTGTGCCCATCATGTTTGGGGCTAAGATCCCCACAACACTTTTACATAAGGTTCATTCCCCTCATTTTACATGGAGGCTCTGAGAGGTGTAGCTTCTTTCCCAAGGTCACACAGTGGGACCTGTGGGATGGGAACTGAATCCCATTTCTGGAAGACATCTAGCTGGAGAGGTCTCAGTCAGACCGTGTGCAGGGACAGAGATGGGTACATTGGGGAAGCTGACACTGTCCCCAGTACAGCACCCATTTTTGGCTCTATATGGAACCAGGAAATCACTCTCTTGCTTGCCCTCTGGGCAATAGCTGCGTGGGGTCACTTGGGGGAGGAAGGTCCCACCAGAACCCCCTGACTGCCCTACACTGTTCCAGGTATCAGTGGGGAGAACGAGAAGACCCCAGACTGGCACGAACATCCTGAGGTAGGCTGAGGTAAGTGCTGAGGTTCACATAATGCTCGTTGAATGACTACTTAGGGGCCTGGTGCTGAGAGTTCCCTTCACACCTGCACAGCCCTGTGAGTAGGGGATTGTTCAGATGCCCCCTTTACAGCTGAGGAGACTGAGGTCCAGGGTATGAAAAGCACACCGCCAGGAAGTGATGGAGTCAGTATTTAAACCCAGGATTTAGGCTCCAGAGTCTGCACAGCCCTGCGATAAGCCAGTAAGTGTTGGCTGAATGGCTAAAATCTGCCTTGGGTCTAATCCAGCACTTTCATGATGCACTGGAAAAATAGATCCTCAAATTTAGGGCTGAAAATAGCACAGACACCACCTTCCTAGACGAAAGGACATTCAAGGAGTCTAGGAGAGCCTGGGAAAGGGACCTAGAAGGGAGACTGAGGGTTCTGCCTAGATATGGGGAGGAAGAACTCCCAGGAGGAGACATTAGAGCTGGGGTTTTGAAGTTTGAATAAGAGTTTGCCAGAGAGCAACTTAATGAATTTACTTTCATTCATAAATGTATTCATTCAAACACTCCTTGCTTCCCCCATGTGTCTACCTCATGCTGGCTGATACCAGGACCCCTAGTCTTAGGAAGACAGTGCCAGACACAGACACCCCCATGGGATCAGGACTGAGCCAGAGCAGAAGACAGAGCTAAAGGTACCAAATAGGGAACCAGGATTCTTCCTGAGGGGTCAAAGAGAACTTCCTAGAAAATCAATTTTTGAGATTAATTTTTTTTTAATCATCACCCGAGGACATATTTCCATTTTTTGTTCAGATAGAGTGAGAGGGAGAGAGAGGAAGAGAGAGAGAAACATCAACGTGAAAGGGACACATCTAGTGGCTGCCTCCCGCATGACCCAACCACCTCACCTGAAAATATTTTTTCCATTGACTTTTAGAGAGAGTGGAAGGAGCCTGGCTGGTGTGGCTCAGTGGATTGAATGTCATCCTGTGTACCAGGGGATTGCCAGTTCGATTACCGGTCAGAACACATGCCTGGATTTCGAGCTTGATCCCTGGTGGGGGACCCACAGGAGGCAGCCAATTTATGTTTCTCTCTCTCTTTCCCTCGTCCTTCCTCTCTCTCTAAAATCAATAAAAATGTATTTTTTTTTTTAAAGAGAGACTAGAAGGAAAGGGTGGGGGGAGAGAGAGAGAGAAACATCAATGTGAGAGAGACACACCCATTAGTTGCCTCCTGCACGTGCCCCAACCAGGGCCAGGACCAGGGAATCAAACCCTCGACCCTTCAATGCTCGGGCCAGTGCTCTAACCATTGAGCAGCACAGGCCAAGGCTCTGCAGCAGTTTTTTTTTAATCCTCACCCGAGGACATTTTCCCATTTTTTGTTCAGGTAGAATGGGAGGGAGAGAGAGGAACAGAGAGAGAGAGAGAAATATCGACGTGAAGGGACACATCGAGTGGCTGCCACCCGCACAACCGACCAGGGCCGGGGACAAACTGCAACCGAGGTACGCGCCCTTAGCGGGAACTGAACCTGGGTCTCTCAGGACTGCAGGCCGACGCTCTAACCGCTGAGCCAAACCGGCCAGGGCTTTTTTTTGGTATGTGCCCCTAGCGGGAACCGAACCTGGGACTCTCTGATCCGCAGGCCGATGCTCCAACTGCTGAGCCAAACCAGCCAGGGCTCTGCAGCAGTTTTAACACCTGCCTGCTGATGTTCCCATGTGTGCTACGCCACGCCCCAGGCCCGTGCCTTTGTTTACTCCCAGTGACTAGTGAATGCACGAATTTACTAGACCTATTCAGTATAAATTTAAAATTACTGTAATACAGCCCTGGCCAATTTGGCTCAGCGGTTAGAGTGTCGGCCTGCGGTCCAGAGAGACCCGGGTTCGGTTCCCGCTAAGGGCATGTGCCTCGGTTGCAGTTTGTCTCTGACCCTGGTTGGGTCATGCGGGTGGCAGCCACTCGATGTGTCCCTTTCACATCGATGTTCCTATCTCTCTCTTCCTCTCTCTCCCTCCTGCTCTATCTGAACAAAAAATGAAAATATATCCTTGGGTGAGGATAAATAAATAAATAAATAAATAAATAAAATAAAATTACTGTAATACATATAGAAAACTTTTCTGTGAAATTAAACTTTTCAAATATACTTAATTTTAATTGCACAAACGTACCTACATAAGTAAAAACAGGCAAACTAACTAATTTGTCAATTCTTTTACATACACATTTAGAAAAGCTACTTTATTATATAATGGACTTTCAGCTTTAATGGGACACCCCCTGGTCTGAATCAGTCCATTATATCGAGCTTTTACTGTGGTCAAGAAGAATGGGTGATGGTTTTTCAGAATCCCAGAGCTCAGAGCTTCCTAGATGGGCAGGTGAAAGGGAAGCAGGAAAGATGCCAGCAGCTCTCAGTTGGTAAAAGGGGAGTTCTCTGCCTCCCTCTGGGCAGCTCCTGGGCTATTTCTGAAGCAGGGACATAAGGAGGACCAGGCTGGACATGGAGGGAGGGGATTCTGGGCATACTGAGTCTGGGGGGCATTCCTGTGCCTTGGTTTTCTTTCTTTCTTTTTTATTTTTATTTTTTTTTCTTTATTGATTTTAGAGAGAGAGGAAGGGAGACAGAGAGAAAGATAGAAACATCGATGAGTGAGAACATCAACTGGCCGCCTCCTGCATGCCCCCCACTGCGGATCAGGCCCACAACCTGGGCATGTGCCCTGAATGGGAATTGAACTGGCGACCTCTTGGTGCCTGGGTCAATGCTCAACCACTGAGCCACGCCGGCCAGGCATGTGCCTTGGTTTTCTTTGTAAATATGGAATCTCTAGCAGGGCCTGAACAACTGTCAGAGTCAAGCTGGGTTGGGGTGCTAGAGGAGATGGGCCATAGGGGACTAGGTGGGAGTGAATTCCAATATTTTACCAACCTGAGCAACCTGTATGCTGCAACTAGGTGTTGGGGTCCACAGGTGGCTCAGGAAAAGTACTTGGACCATCCTGGATCTTCAGTGAATGTTATTCTCCAGAGGAGCCGCCCTGGGAATGCCCTTGGAAAGCCCTTGGACCAATCCCAAACCTGGAGACCATGATGAGACGTTTCCAGACCCCTCGGACAATGGTGGTCCTGGCTGTGGTCCTCTGCACCCTCACTCTCCTCTTCCTCCTCCTCAGTCTGCACATGTCACCATGCCCTAGCAGGTGTCTGAAAGAGCCGCTGGGCACCCCCAAAGCTCTGACCTGGCCCCCTCCGCTCACCTTCCCCCCATCCACCCCCTGCCGGGCCAACACTTCTATGGCCAAACTGGCCGACTTCAGCCGGCTGCCACAGCGTGTGCGTGACTTCCTGCTGCACAAACACTGCCGGGACTTCCCTCTGATGCAGGACCCCCCACTGAGCAAGTGCAGGCAGCCAGTTTTCCTGTTATTGGTCATCAAGACATCTCCCAGGAATTACGAGCGCAGGGAGCTGGTGCGGCGCACTTGGGGCCGTGAGCGGAAGGTGCGCGGCGTCCAGTTGCGCCGTCTCTTCCTGGTGGGTACAGCCCCACAACCGCAGGAGGCCCGCAAGGTCAACCAGCTGCTAGCAATGGAGGCCAGGATCCATGGCGACATCCTGCAATGGGACTTCTATGACTCCTTCTTCAACCTCACACTCAAGCAGGTAGGCTGTGGGAAGTCACCTGATCAGGGCCACCTGTCCTTCCTGCCCAGATAGCCACCATCTCTGAGGAGCCCAAGGGGACCAGCAGACCCCTCCCCCCTCCCCACCCCCTCTACTGTCCTCATGACATCTGAAGTCCTTTTTCTCTAGGGGAGGCAGGGAGAAAGCACAGGCTGACCAGAGTTTACAAGCCTGGCTATAGGGGCCTGATGACCCAGGATGAAATTCAGGTTCTGTGTTGCTCTTGCTAATGGTTCACCTCTCTGTGCCTCAGTTTCCTCATCAGGGAAATTGGGATATTAATTGGACTCATTCACCTCTGAGGGCTGCTGTAAGGATTATGAGATGATATTTAGAAGGCATCTGGACCAGTGGCAGGCTCTCAAATAACATTGGCAATGGGGTGGAGGGAGGCAGGTACTGAACAGAACACACCTTGTTTATTTGGTCTGGTTCTGTCTCCCCATGAGGCCCAGTCTGTGCAGTGGATACTCAATAAAAACTTAAAAAGAAATCCTCACCTGAGGACATGCTTAGAGAGAGGAAAAGAGAGAGAGAGAGAAGAGAGGGAGAGAGAAACATTCATCAGTTGCCTTCTGTATGCTTCTGATTGGGGATCAAACCCACAACCCAGGTACGTGCCCTGACTGGGAATCGAACTGGCAACCTTTTAGTGCACAGGATAACGCTCAACCAACTGAGCCATTTTGGCTGGGCAATAAAGATGTTTTTGATGGACAAGAACCCATGACAGGTATAAAGAATCCACATGCAGAGGAGGAACTGGAGACTCAAGGATCCATGCAGGTTGGGGCCAGCTGAGTAGAGACCCAATGCAGTTTCCTGCTCCTAGTAGGTACAGACTGGTCTAGATTCAAGACCTCAAGGTGTTGCTTCTGTGTTATGTGACCTTGCTCAAGGCACTATGTCTGGACAGCTTCTATTTCCTCATCTGTAAATGGGATTGAAGACCGCTTCCTATGTTTGCATTAGGGATTCAAAGCAGGTCAGGCCCTGAGGACAGTACCTGGCAGGCAGCAAAGGTTATTATGGAGGAATCTGAAGACAAAGCAAGCAGAGGGCCAGGAACTGTCAATATACCATGTTCTTTTTAATCCTCACCTGAGGACATTTTTTTTTGTTGTTGTTCAGTTAGAGTGGGAGGGAGAGAGAGAGAAAAACATTGACATGAAGGGACATATCGAGTGGTTGCCACCCGCACCACCCAACCAGGGCTGGGGACAAATTGCAACCGAGATACGTGCCCTTAGTGGGAACTGAACCCGGGTCTCTCTAGACCGCAGGCTGACGCTATATACCATGTTCTTAACACAAAACACCAAAGCACATGGTAAACATTAATTTAACAAATGAATCTAGCCCCTATGAGCATTGAGCCCACAATGTGTGCTGGGAACTTGGCATGGGTAGGAGACACAGACTCCACCCAGGGGGAGCTCAGAGTCTGGTGAGGGAGGGGGGTAGGTTCAGTGATAAACACACAAGTAATTATATAACAGAAGCACTTGGCCGTGCAAAGTGGGAATCACAATAAATGTAAATGCGACAATTTTGTTGGTGCTTTACAGAAAATTATCTCTATGGATTCCCAGCAATCCTACAGGCAGGTCCTTAGATGAGGCCTGAATGGAAAGTTGGAAACTGAGGCACAGAGAGGAGCAGTTGGTTGCTGAGGTCACCCCACAGCCTTGAACCCAGGCTGGGTTGACTGGGGATACATCCTCCCCTGGGCTTGATGGGCTGGGGCGGCCATCCTAGCCCTTAAGCCCACATACCTTATCCACCCACCTGCAGGTACTCTTCCTACAATGGCAGGAGACTCGGTGCACCAACGCCAGCTTCATACTTAATGGGGACGACGATGTCTTTGCACACACAGACAACATGGTCTCCTACCTGCAGGGCAACAACCCTGATCACCATCTCTTTGTGGGGCATCTGATCCAATCTGTGGGCCCCATCCGGGTCCCAGGGAGCAAGTATTACGTGCCAAAAATAGTGACACAGGAGGAGCACTACCCACCCTACTGTGGAGGTGGTGGCTTCCTGCTCTCCCGCTTCACAGCTGCTGCCCTGCGTCTGGCTGCCCGCACCCTAGACCTCTTCCCCATTGATGATGTCTTCCTGGGCATGTGCCTGAAGCAGGCGGGCCTGAAGCCCACCTCACACAGTGGTATCCGCACTGCCGGCATTTGGGCCCCCTCGGGACGTTTGTCCTCCTTTGACCCCTGCTTCTACCGGGAGCTGCTGCTGGTGCACCGCTTCTTGCCGTATGAGATGTGGCTCATGTGGGATGCACTGAGCCAGCCCAACCTCACCTGTGGCAAGCGAATGCAGATCTATTGAGGTGGTGTCAGGGCCTCTAGCCTCTAGGCTCCTTTCTCCACCCTCACAGGAAGGGGTAACATTTTCCTCCCAGGAAGATGAGACCTTTGTCCTCCTAGGGCATAGGGGAGTGCCAGGGAGGGTCTGCTGAGTGAATAGGGTTTTTTTGTTTTTGTTTTTTAATATGTTTTCATTGACTTTAGAGAGAGAAAGGAAGGGAGAGGGGGAGAGAGAGAATCATCAATGAGAGAGAAACATCAATTGGCTGCCTCTCGCACACCCCCTACTGGGGCTTGAGCCCTGCAATCCTGCATGTGCCGCAACCAGGAATCGAACCAGTGACCTCTCGGTGCATGGGAGGATGCTCAACTAAGCCACACTGGCCGGGCCTGATGAGTGAATAGTTTTGTGGCAAATACCTACACATCCTTCAAAACTCACCCAATACTGCTTAGACCATGTTCATCATCCTTCCTAGACTCTCAGCTGGAGGGACCTTCTCTTTCAATGGCAGCTACTGGCAGAAGCACTTCTGCCAGGGTTCCAGCTGCTGCTGCTGCTTCCAGCCCATTTGAGTCAAAGTCCCACATCTCAGCCCCGACCTTGACCATGGGCTGGACCCTAAATAGTGGCCAGCCTCTCCTTGGTAGTGGACCTGCAGTGGTTTAATTGTGGGTGAGTTCTGGCCATGGTTCAAGGTCACTTGGGAATTTCTGGGTTCACATGCAGCTGAAGGGAAGCATTTTTCAGCAAGGGAGAGGGGTTCAGATACTGACCTCTTCATGGGTCTTGAAACCCTCAGATGCAGGAGGGGCCAGAGAGGCCATGAATAGGACTGCCCCTCCCTGCCGGTGGTATCAAGTGCTCTAGTGGTAGAAATATTGGGTAGAGGATGGAGGCAGCTCTCTGTCTCGGGTTACGAAGACTCGGTGTCTGGAGTACCTGGTAGGACCCAGCCCCCTCACCTGGGCTCCCCAAGAACTCAGGGGACAGTATTGGGACCAGAGGGATCTTCACTGAGCCCAAAGCCAGCACAAACACACCCCAGTGCCCAGAGAAGGAGGGGGTTTAGGTCCTAGAGGGGCCCTGAGCTCTTGAAACCCAGGACTGGCCCCCAAAGCAGTGTATCTTTCTGATTAGGGAGATCTAAGTGAACCAGTGGACCCCAACCCTGTAGGCCTTGAACAGGTGTTTGGCAAGGCCCCTTCCCAATCCCACCCAACCTCCTTTCTCCTCCCTGGCTCACCTCCTCCTGCTAGGTGTGACTCTGCTGTCCTTCTCTCCCTTCTTTAAGTATTTATTGTGCACCTACTGTATGTTGCACACCTTGCCCTGTACTCTTTCTCCTAGGCCCATGGGAAGGGTCAGCACATACAGACCCACCTTATAGCCATGAGGTTCTATCATACAATCCCCATCTCAGGACGAAGAGAGGGTGCAAGTGAGAAGAATGGTTAGAGTTAGATCAATAAATATCCACTGTGACTCATTTGGATATTTGTGTGTGTATACACTATTAAGTGGGCATTAAATGACATTAAGGCCCTCCCAGGATTGGAATCCTGCACTTGACCATTCCCTCCTTGTCTGGTCTTGGCAAGCAGCCATCTCCCTGGGCCTTAGTTTTCCAATTTTGATTTGTGATGACTCTCAAATTGTCAAGCTCCTAGAAGTGATGGTGGGTCCATGGCTGCCAGGAGCCAAGCCCACATGAGGTCTGGCCCAGGCTTGTCCTATTTTTTAAGAAAATACAAAAAGCTACTTTGAATTCTGCAGGAATTTTATTTATTTACTACTGGGGAAACACAGCAAGAGGGGGTATCACAAATGCAGAGAGGGTGGTACCTGGGGCTCCTCAGAGGTGAGGACATTTGGCCCTCAGTGTCTGACATCTCTGTAAAATCAAGGATCCTCTAAGCCAGGGTATTGGGGGTGTTTTTCCCCCAAGTTGGCCCCACAGAAAACAAGTGACCTAGGGTAGGTGGTGAGTTCCCTGTCTCAGGAGGTAATCAACAATGTACCCCCAGATATGGGGCTTTATGGTGTTGTATGGCTTCAGGAGTTTCAGACCAGACCTTCTGAGTCTCTGGCTCTCCTGAGGCCATGCCCCAGGAGAGCTTAGTGGGGACAGAGGGTCAGCAGGTCTTGCCAAGTGCAGCCACTGAGGCAGCAGTGGCGGACAGGGTTGGTTGCAGCTGCCCGGCGGTGGTAGTGATGGTGAGAGGCCTGGGGCAGGGGCTGTGGGTCAAGTACCAGCATAGAGTCCTCGGCCACCAGGCCATGATGTCGTCCTTCCAGCCATTGCAGCAGCTCACCTGGAGATAGAGTTCAGCATAGATAGGGGACCTCAGAAGACCCCCACCCATTCTGTGTACACACCCCTGCATGTTCACATCCCACTGAATTGTCCACCAAACACTCATCATGCATACAAACAGTGAGCACTTATAAGTGCCTACTATATACTGGGCACAGATTTAATCACCCATCCAGGTGTGTGCACACTTGACCCACACCCACACTCAAGTCCCTTGCAGTGCACACTCACATGTGCTACCTATCACATGGACACACATACACTTCACAGAGTAGAAGACAGCAGAGGTGACGTGACACATTTACGTGCATGGGTGTGCAGACAGTGGGTACACCTGGACATGTACACTCCTGGATGAGCATACACAGGCACATACCCTCAAACCCCCTCCCAGTGCCCCCACCTGCCATGTGCACCTCTATACACCTATCTGCACCGTGTCACACAAACACGTGCACACAAACCTGTATTATGCCCTCTGCACCAGGGCTAGGACTAGGATGAGGAGAGTGAGCAATGGCCTCCTGGAGCACAATTTAAGGTAGCACCCAAACTCAACAATAAAAATCATATTTTTAAAAAATCAAAATTAATACAAAAATGCATGGAGATCAAAATACTGAAATGGTAAAGACGGATCTGACTGTGCACTTGCAAGACTCTGTCTCTTTCCGCAAGGCCCCGCACAGGTTCCCGCCAGTTGGGGAAAGCATCCTCTCCGGACTTCACACACCGCGCAGCCAGCAGGTGGACCCCGGTTCCCCCGTGCAAACCCACCCGCGGCCCTGACACCCACATGAGCCCCGTGCCTACAGAGACCCAAGAACACACTCCCCACCCGCCCCACTCACGGTCGCCGCCAGCCACTGGCCGCCCGGCCTCGGGGGACCAGCGCGGGCCACCGCACACTCGCACCAGCGCCCGAACGAAGTGGTGGCCACACAGTTTCTCTGGCGCCACCGGGGCGGGCACGCGGTCCAGCGCCAGTACCAGGGCCGGACTCAGCAGCACCAGTGCCCAGGGGAGCAGGCGGGAGTCCATAGTGGCGGGAGGCGCCCAAACCCAGCGGGCACCCCCCCTTATAGGCGCCCAGCCTGCCCCAGCTGGGGACCTTGGAGGAAGGAGGAAGCATGTGAGAGGGCCCAGGGAGAGGGTCAAGGGCAGGGGCAGGGTGAGTTCAGTGTAAGCTCTGACACTGTTTTCTCTTTTTTATAATGCTAGTGCCTGACTTAATCAAGCTTTGATTATGGAGGCAACCACCTCATTGGTGGCAATCTCCAAAAAGCACATGCCAGCAACTGGATGAAGTACCAGGCGACCTTCCTCCCTGAGACTCCTGTTTTAGAGATCTGGGTTGATTTTGATAACTGACCATTTGGGCCACTTGCTTTTTCTCTTTTGCACTTTAAATTACTACTCTCATGTTTTAAATTCACCAATAAAGGATATCTGCAAAACTCTAGCCTTCCCCAACCCCCTCGTTCCCCACCCATCCTCAGTGCCATTAAAAGCAGAACCCAGCCTGGCCAGTGTGGCTCAATAACTGAGTGTCAACCCATGCATTGAGAGGTCTCCAGTCCGAGGTCCCGGGTTCCATTCCTGGCTGGGGTACATGCCCGGTTGCAGGCTCGATCACCAGTAGGGAGAGTGCAGGAGGCAGCCAATTATTGACGTTTCTATCTCTCTCCCTCGCCCTTCCTCTCTCTCCAAAAATATCAATAAACTTTTTTTTAAAGCAGAAGCCCAGACCTGAGCAGGTTCTTTCTTTCTCTACCCACCACTTTGCTGTGTGGCCCTGAGATGTGTTGTGTCTTTTCCAGGTTCTATAAGTAGTAAACCTTGATTTTTTTTTCAAAGTTCCTTGATGGTTACTGATGGTGTCTTGTAATCATAATAAACACAGGGGCTGGTCCAGCCACAGCGTGGTTATTGATAGGCTGAGACAGGCACAAAATAGTAAAGGTCTCTTTCCCTGGGCAGGGCCTTGGGTGTACCTCTCTTGGGTGGACTGCTGGTTAAGGAGTCTTTATTATTATTTTTAACCATTTTAAAGAAGTGAAATAGATAAACTGAGAAATAATTTCATGGGTTGGGGTGATAGCACTCAGCCAACTGAGACCAGGGACATCCAGAATCTTGTTGTTATTAGGGTACACATAAGGAAACTGTGGCTCAGAGAGGGGATCCCACACTTGCCCAGGGTTGCAGGAGGCTGGGGTCCTGGCTTGCTCTGCCTCTCTCACACCAAGGTCCCCTAGGGCTGGGCAGACTGAAGGGCCCAGAACAAATGTGGTTTCATTTGCTCAGCACCTACTGGGTGCCATCCTGATGCCCAGGAGGTCTTCTGACCCTGTTTGACCAAGAACAGAAAGTAAGACAGAGAGAGCCTGAGCTGAAAAACTGGTCTTGCTCAAGCTTAGAGCAGCCTGCAACCCCGACTCACTCTGCACTTTTTACCAAAGCAGGTGGCTTTTCCTGGCCTGAGCGATCTGTCTTTGTCTCTCACTTGCTCTCTCTCTTTCTCTCTTTCCCTCCCTCCCTGTCTCTCTCTCTCTCTCTCCATATTTTTCCAGCAGTCCTGAGGAGCACACAGGGGACTAGCTTGGCCCTCCTGATGTTGAACCCCTCCCCACAGCCTAGCCTTCCCAACTGGGCCTTGCCCTCTGACCCACGCAGAACAGCCTGTTCCCTCCACCCACCAAAAGTCTGTAATCAGCTCCCCAGGACAGAACCGAGGCCAGCAGCTGGGGCTGGGGGAAGGGCTTCTGTCCTCCAGGACCCTAGCCAATGCCCTACCCTGCTGTTTCTGCTCCTGCAACCTATCCTAAGGCCCCCATTGTGCCCCTCAGGGGTCTCTATCTCCCAGCTCTAACCACATTTCTTCCCAGATGGCACCCCCTCAAGGTTCCCCATTGCCCAAGTCCAGCAACAAACCATCCCTTCCACTGAACTTTTAATTTTAAAACAATAAGTTTTTATTGACTTTTTAGAGAGGAAGGGAGAAAGAGATGGAAACATTGATGTGAGAGAGAAGTATCGATTGGCTGCCTCCTGCATGCCCCCTACTGGGGATCAAGCCCACAACCTGGGCATGTGCCCTGACTGGGAATGGAACTAGGACCTCTCAGTCCATGGGACAACACTCAGTCCACTGAGCCACACCAACCGGGCCCACTGAACTCCTTTACTCATTCAACAAACACCCCCAGAGTCCCCTCTATGTCCACCCCACCCAGCCCCCATGGAGCCTCCAGGTAGGAAGAGACAGAGCTGGACATAGTCACCACCGCAGCCCTAGGGTCAGAAGGAAGTATAGGGCTTACTGGGAATGGTGAGAGCACATCAAGGAAGGCTGCAGGGATTGATAGCTGGGGTTTTGAGAGATGAATACAAGTTTTCCAGGGAGGCTAAGTGGCAGAAAAGCCTTGTGGGCAGGTGAGAAGGGTTGATGGGCCTTAACCTGCATGAGCCTCCAGAAGTTGACTCTACCTACATAGCTGAGGGGCCAGCATACGGAACTGGGACCTGGAGAGGGGAAACAACTTGCTCACTGTCACACAGCAAATAAGTAGCAGAGCTATGGTCTCCAACAAACTCTGTACTCTGAGCCTCCTCGCTCTTGCCATGCTGCTCCTTCTGCCAAGAATGCCTTTCCCTCCCTCAACTACTGAAAAGCTCCTGTCAGGCTCCAGGGTCATCAGTGTGTAACCCTCTGGTCAAGACAGAAAGGGCCCCAGTGTACAGGCAGGGAAACAAGCCCGAGGTACAGTTAGGATGGACTGGGACCCCAGCCTCTCCTGGCTCTTCACACAGTCCCAGTCACACTTGCTCCCCTAAAAAGTGAATTTCCAACCAGAGCAGCTGCTCTTGTCCTTGGCTTCCTCCAGTGAGAGTAGGATAAGTGAACAGAAGCCTGAGATTATACATTTAAATCTACACAATGTCCTTGCTGGAAATGAGACAGGAAGACATCCTCTGAGAGGATGGGAAGATGGGAGGAGCTTAAATGCCGTCCCTTGCTTCTGGGGGCGGGGCTCAGCGGGCCCTATTGAGGCATCTGTCTTGAATCTTTACAAGCTCCAAAGGCCAGGAAGCTGCTTTGGATGCCCCCCAAATGCAATGCCATTTGACTCATGGGGGTCTTTGTGAAGCAGGTGACCCAGAGAGGAACAGCATCCTGCTCAAACTCACAAAGCCAGTCCATTGAAACAAGAACCCAGAGGTCTGTGTGCAGTAGATATAAAAATGACAGTGAGTGAGATTATCCCTCCAAACAAGCAGGGAAGGTGTGCATCTCATGCCTCTGGACACTACCCCCGACTTCCACTCCATAGAGCATCCAGTTGCGGGCCCAGGGTGCTGAAGGATGGTCGGTCTTGTGGGCTAGGAGCCCAGCACAGCTTCATGAGCTCATGAACCTGAGGGGGTGGGAGGAGACAACAGAGTTACATGGGAGTGATAAGAAGGACATGGCTCTTGTTCACAGTTTTAAAATATACTTAGACTCCATCCCTCCCCTGCTCCAAAGCCTTCCATGGCTCCCTATGGGTCTTAGAACAAAATCTCACCCCTTCCTCTGTTTCCTTCCCTTCATCACCTCCTCCCTTGTTCCATGCAGCCACATCATTATTTAAATGCACCAAGCTCATTCCCACATCAGGGCCCAAGACCCTAGTGTGGGAAACTGAGTCAGTCCTTCCAAGCACTCACCTCACCAGGGCAGGCTGGAGGTGCAGGCAGCCTCTGGCCCTCTGCCAGCAGGTCCAGAAGGCGGCAGAGAGCAGGGACATCCCGCTCACATCCCATCATCCGCAGGAACTCCTGGGGCCAAAGGGAACACCCATGGTGGGAGGGGAACATTCCCAGATGAGGTGAAGGGGCCAGCAGGTGATTAGGGGGATAAGCCATTGTGAAGGGAGGAAGGGGTTCATCAGAAGTCAGGGGAGGGGAAGGTCCTCTGTGACGGAGGGGCTGCCTGGTGGGGAGGAGATCAGCCATATCGAAGCCGAAGCCGTGGGGAGAGAAGGGTGCTAGGGGCCCAAGCTGCTAGGAACCCAGGACGCTTACAGCGGAGGGGCTGCAGCTCTTGTCGCTGTAGGTGAATAGCTCGTACAGAACGACCCCAAAGCTCCAGACATCCGACTGGCGCGAGAAGATGTTGTCCGAGAGGGATTCCGGAGCGTACCTGAAGGGGACAGGGCGGCCTTGGGGTGCAAGCGCTGGGCAGAGGACAGGAAAGGAGCAGCCTTGGGCTAGGGAAGCTGTCCAGGGCAGGTGGGGCTGTGAGGTCAGATTACAGCTCCAGGGTCTCAATTCCCTGACTTGTGATGGGGGTGATAATATGACTAGTTGGGACTGGACCTGGAGTCCGGGGTGTGGTCAACTCTGGCCGTAGCTGTGAGGAGGGGAGGGGGCCAGCACTGAAGGGTAGGGTCGCAGCCATTACACTGAGAAGAGTATGGCTGGGGAGGGGCCAGGGCTGTGGGAGGGATGGAGCTAGGGTGGGCCCAGGACAGTAAGGAGGAGGGGTCAGAGCAGAACAGTGGGGAGCAAGGGAGGGGCCAAGCTAGTGAAGAGAAGCGGGGAGAAGGGTGGGGTTCAGGTGGCACCTGCAGCTGTGGGGCGGAGCCAGGGCCGAGGGGTGGAGCCAGTATAGTGGGGGGAGGGATGTGGCCCGGGAGGAGAGAGGCCGTGGGGAAGAGGGGCGGGGCCGAGACTGGGTTCCCACCAGAAGATGGGGCTTTGGCCGGGCTCCCGGACAACGTAATAGTCTTTGTCGAGTGGCAGCAGCTTGGCGAGGCCGAAGTCAGCGATCTTGACATGCGTCTCGCTCTCCACCAGGATGTTACGCGCTGCCAGGTCACGGTGCACACAGCGGCGGGAGCCCAGGTACTCCATGCCCTGTAGGACATGAGGTACAGACCCCTGGGTGACTCAGCAGGGGCCCTGAACCTGACCTGGAATCCAACTCAGACCCCAAGCCTAACCCCACCCCTGCCCCATCCTGTACACGAGTCCTGATCTTAGCTCTAACTCAACCCCACCTCCAACCTGACCTGGACCCCAAACATCAACTTTCAGCTTTCCCCACGACTCCATATAGACTCCCACCCAAGGCTAGCCAGCTCAGGCCCGCAGGTCCAGGGGCTTATGCCTGGCACCTTGCATATCTGCGAGGCGTAGAGGAGCAGGCGGCCTGCATCGAGGCGCGCACGGTGCCGTTGCAGGAAGTCACGCAGGCAGCCGCTGGGCAGGTATTCCATGACCAGCCGCAGGCTCTGGCGGCCTAGGAGACAGGGGAAGCGGGAGGAATCACCACAGGCCCAACTCTGTCTACTTCCTTTCCCATTTTTCCTCCTATTCAGAGTGGGACCTTGGGTTCTTCCTGGACTCAGTATTATTTTCTATAAAACTGGAAGACAACAACAACACTATTGCTGTCTCTTGAGTACTTTCTATGATATACACTGATTCATTGATACTTCATAATGACCCATTTTTCAGGTGGGAAAATTGAATGTCAGAGAGAAATCACCCATCCAAGGTCAGCCTACTCCTAAGGGGTAGAGCTGGAATTCAAAGTGAGAAAGCTTCATAAATAAGAGTGTCCATATCTCCTACTGGTGTTTGCAGACCACCCCAAAGTGGTACTGTAGGAAGATGAAGATGCGAGATTTGGGAGGGTGTGCACCTGGGCCATAGCTGACACCGCGGTACTTGACAATGAAGTCGCTGTGCAGGGCTTTGAGGATCTGGATCTCCCGCTGGAAGTCCCTCTGCTGGTCTGGCCCACTGTGCTGCAGCTGCTTCACAGCCACCAGGGCTCCTGTGTTGTCTCCCAGCGGGTCATAGCGGCACAGTTCCACGCTGCCAAAGTTGCCCTGAGGGACAGCAAGGCTGGTGTCCATGTACCTGGGTGCCACCCTGCCCACCCCGCCCACCCCAGCCCAGTCCACCTCACCTTGCCCAGCTGTGAAATGTACTTGAGGTGTCTCTCTTCAAAGATGGTAGGGTCCTGGCAGGCATAAAGCTGGGCACCATTCCACAGCCCATCATGGGGCGCCTGGGCACCAGGTGTGGGGTCCGATAGGAGCTCATAATCTGGGGGCCATAGGCAGTGAGTGTGCAGCACATTGGTCTTAAGCTGACTTGCTATATGACCCCGATCTGCATGCTAACCCTCTCTAGGCATTATGGCAGAGCCACTGCAAGCCAAAAGGTACTTTGCAGGGCTGTAAACTATGCCCCTGAGGTCAAGGCGGGTCCCTTAGGCAGTTCACACTCTGCAACCACACATGGCTATGGAGACCAAAGGGCCTTCCCTTACTCCACTGCTGTGAGCTGCGGTCACATGACTGAGCTCAGGCTGATGGGGAGATGCCCTGGGTACCCCTTCAGGACTGGCCCATGGAAATCTAGCATGGGACCCTCCACACTCTTTCTCTTGACTGCAGAGGATCCAACAGAGACCTGAGGCCATGGGATGGATAGAGCCACAGAGGGAGAGGTGCCTGTTGATCTGGACACCAGCATTGAATGAGAGCTAAACACCCATCATGTTCAACCTTGAGCTCAGGTGCCTGTTACAGTTGCTGTCAACTGTTACACTGACCAACATTCCAGTCATGTCAGGCACACAGGTAGGGCTCTGCTCCCACTGGGCCCAATACCACATGCAGGTCCTGCCCACCCTGCCTGGCCCAGGGAGCACCTGACGTAATGAGGTTGTTCAGATCACGGATGACAGCGCGAAAGGAGGGCCTGTGGCCTGGCTCATAGGCCATGCACTGTTGGATCAGCAGGGCCAGCTCCATCCACTTGGGGGCAGGCAGCTGCTGCCGTTCTTCATAAAACTGGAGCTTCTAAGGGCAGGAAGAGGAGCTAGTCACTGCCGGTGCACCCTTCCGAGACCCACTCATCCTCCCCAAGCTGGACCTCAGTCCATCCCTTCTGTCAAAGGGGAACTCTGACCTTGGCAGGATCCAGAGTACTGATTGGCATTGTGACACCGCTAAACACCTCCCAGACTGTGGCACCAAAGCCCCACTTGTCAGCTTCCAAGCCAAGTGTCCGGGACTCCTGGAGACATTCGGGGGCCACCCAGGGAATCCTGTCCGTGAGCACTGGGGGGTGGGGGTGGAGATGGCATCAGGGATCACTTCCTTGCCCTACAAGGCCCCTCCTTCCTCCAGCCCTCTGCACTTACTCTCCAGGCTTAGCACAGTGGGACTGACACCAGGATCACTCAGCTTGATAAAGGGCGGGCTCCCGTCAGCCCCCTCTCGAGCCAGGAGCACCTTACGTGCTGAGACGTTGCCATGGGGGAGGCCTTTGTCCTCCTAAGTGGGCCGGACATAAGGACATGCCAGGGAGGGTTTGATGAGTAAATATGCTGGCAGGTAAACTGTTACACATCATTCAAAGCCCACTTGGCACCACCCAGACCATACTGAGGAATCTTCTCTAGATCACTAGAAGCCTGTCTGGCCACCTGTAGTCCATCCGCTGTGACCTGACTATGTCTCTCCTCTTTTCAAATACTGCTCTCCTACCCTATGGCTCCCCATTGGCTTCCGGATAAAGTCTAAAGTCCTCAGCCTGGCATTCAAGGTCTTTTGTTTGTTTTTTTTATCCTCACCTGAGGACATTTTTTTGTTTTTTATTCAGATAGAATGGGATGAAGAGAGAGGAAGAGAGAGAGAGAGAGAGAAACATCGACGTGAAAGGGGCACATTGAGTGGTTGCCACCCACACGACCCAACCAGGGCCGGGGACAAATTGCAACCGAGGTACGTGCCCTTGGCGTGAACCGAACCCAGGTCTCTCCAGACAGCAGGCCAACACTTTAACTGCTGAGCCAAACTGGCCAGGGCTCAAGGGCTCTTGAAATCCAGCCCTTGTTCATTCTTCCCATGAGTTCTCCTCCACACCCCTACCCTGGTCTCCTGCCAAGTGAACTGCCTGATGCACCCCAGACATGGAACATAGCCTCTCAGCTGTAAGGCCTTTGCCCAGACTGCTCTCTCAGCCTGACATGTCCTCCTTCCTTTCTCCTCATGATGAACTCCTACTCAACCTACAAGGCCCCAGCTTGTTGAGAAGACTTCCCCCTGTCCAGCCTCATTGCTCACTATTCCCCCAAATCCACAGGTGATCAGCTGTTCCCTTCTTCTGCTCTTACATCTCTGAGCCTGTACATATGCTATTCCCTCAGCCTAAAATGCCCTCCACTTGAACCCTTGCCAAACTGCTATCCATACTACAGAGCCCGTCCTCAATTCCCCCTCCTCTGTGTGAATGGAGGATGGAGCAAGCAGAGGAGCACTCACCAGATAGTTGAGGGCATAGGCCAGCTGTTTGATCACCTGCAGCTTCCAGCTGGCTGGCACCAGATGGCCACACTTGCGCAGATACGTGTCCAGTGCTCCCAGGTGTACAAATTCCTGCACCATGATGCCTGGTGGAAGCACAGGGAAGAGCAGGCTTGGGAGACAGGACTGCCTTGTGTGCATCAGGCTCTGCCCCCACTCCACCCTCAGGAGTCCCTTGAAGTCTCTGCTCTGACTGTTCCCTCCCCTGCTCCTCCATCATTACCCTACTCACCTCTCCACCTCCCCACCTCCCATCTCAGAACTATCTACTTGAAATGCCTGGAAGGTTCTGATCTCTCTCTGTATCTCACTTCCAGCCCATTTGCGTATTTTGTCTTCTGCCTAGAACACCCTTCTTCTTTCTCTTCCCTAATTCCTACTTATCTCACCGCCCCAGAACCATTGCCTGACCTCCAAGCTGTGTCAGTAGCCTCTGACCACCCCTGGTACCCTGCACTGTCCCCATCACACACGATCATATATCACCTTGACAGCCTGTTACATTCTCTGCTGTGTGCCCAACTCCAGGCATATATTGGGCTGAACTAAATGGATGGAATAGAGGCTTGGAGGAGCACTGTGGCCCTTACAAAGTTGCAGAGGGTGTACACAGTGAAGTGACATTGGAACCCAGTCTGGCTTGAGACAGTTCTGGGGGCTGGGTATTTGTGGGAGCCTGGAGTGACAACTGAGGGGCACATGTACAGCAATGGATCTTGTATGTGTATTTCTAATGCTGCCATGGATAGGCTCAGTGAGGCAGAGCAGGGGTGCGCATGGGGGATCTCTTACTCTCTCCGGCCATGCACACGCCATGAAGCAACACGAGATGCTGGTACGACACTTGGCTCATCAAGCTCGCCGCTTCCAGGAATGACTGGGGAGGCCAGGAAGGAGAGAAGATGCATGGGTTCCTCTCACTCCAGGGTCCTACCGGAGACCCCAAACTTGAATCTCACAAACCTGCCTCAGGAGGAGGCCTGGCCCCAACTTCCTTTGGCTCTGGATCCCACCATGAGTGCACACAGCACTTTGTATCATAATTTTTTGATGGTGGCTAGAAGTGCTTACTGTAGTCTACCTGGTCTCTCACAGATAAACGGAAGATTTGGGAGTTGAGCAAGGCCCAAACCTTCCCCTGTGTGGCCCAGCCCCTTTGATGCCTCCATCTACACTACTCCCTATTCTTTGCACACTCCTCTCTAGCCCACTGGCCTCCTCACTGTTCCTTAAATGTGTCATGCTCAGTCCTGCCTCAGGACCCTTGCACTGGCTATTCCTACAGTCTGATGTACTCTTTCCATTTGCATCTATATTTCCCAGCCCTTCTGTACTTCATCATTTGGAGATGCTGTGACTACATTTCTGTGTTTTTAAATGCCTCTGACTCCACGACCCTCTCTCTAGCCAGGCCTGACCCCAAAGGCCTGGCCCCACCTACTCACCTCCATGCAGTTCTTATGTTTAGCATCCAATACTTTGAGCAGCACCTCCGTCTCCCGAGGCTCCCCATCCACGGCCTCGTGGCGACAGCCCCGGTAAATCTTGGTGAAGGATCCATGACCCAGGTTCTCATGCTGGAGGGTGATGGACAGGAGAGGCCAGTAAGGGGACTCCTGTGGGATTCTGACCCCCGACCCTAGCCTGAGCAAGGCACTGGCACTGATCCCATTTTATTTTATTTTATCCTCACCTGAAGACATTTTTCCATTTTTGTTCAGATAGAGTGGGAGGGAGAGAGAGGAAGAGAGAGAGAGAGAAACATCAACATGAAAAGAACACACTGAGTGGCTGCTTCCTGCACGGCCCCAACCAGGGCCGAGGTACTCGCCCCTGACCAGAATCGAACCCGCGATTCATTGGTCCGCGGGCTGACGCTCTAACTACTGAGCCAAACTGGCCAGAGCACACTGGTCCCATTTTACAGATGATGCAGCAGAAGCACAAAGAGGTTACCTCACATGCCTGAGACCACACAGCAGAGGTAGATGTAGACTGGGTCTATGGATTCCGACTGAGATCCCCACCCACCCCCGTTCCCTGAGGCCCCTCACCCACTCCAGGCTATCAACGGGGATCTTGTGAAATGTCATCTGACTCAGCTGACAACCCATGTGGGGCTGAACAGGGGACGATGTGGGTGGACTGCAACCTCTCCGGACCACAATCAAGTTGGACTTTTCTACAAGGAGAGAGTGAAGAGGAAAAACCAGAGGTCAGAGGTAAAGGGCCCTCAAAATTTGCTCTCTTCCAGTCTTAGTTTGGGGTCTCACTGGAAGCCATCCCTGAGATGAGGACTCCAGGGCACATGGTTCCTTGAAAGGAGACTCCAGGTAGCCTCTGGGTTTGGGGGTGGGGTAGTGAGACAGAGAGGGAAGAGACCCTGCAGGGTTGCCAATGAGCAACTAGCACTATGGGCTACCTAGTCTCAGTATTGCTGTAAGACTCAGAACTCACACCTCAGAGTTGTCCCATCCCAGAGGTTTATCTGAGAGTGAAATTCACCCAGAGGAAAAGGCAAGAGATGAAGAGAGACTAAGTGCTAGTGGCATCCCTCAATTCAGATTCTGGATTCAGCCATGCCTGAAGGTAGTAATCTATCCCACAAGCCAATAAATTAACTTTTCTTCCCTAAGATACTTTGACCTGTTATTTTCTACCACGTGCCATACAAGAGCTGTGACAAACAGAACAGCCGGGCCCCAGATCAATTGCTCAGCTCAGGGGAGAGGGTGGGCTCACCTTTGGATCTAGGGGTGCAGCAGAAGTTCAGGTTCAGTGCAACCCCATCTACATGCAGCCCACCATCCCAGCAGGCTGCCAGGAGCTCTCGAAGACTGCTATGTGGTCGGCCAAGGCCAGCCAGGGAGAAAGTACCTGTTGGGTCGCACCGGATGAGGCAGCCCTTGTAATTGGGGCCCAGGGGCGTCTGCAAGGAGGAGCGGTCCCTGAGTGGGAGTAGGGAGCACCCTCCTCCTCACTCCCTCTTCCTTGAGCACCACAGGCTCATTTTGATCTCCAAGCCTTTCCATGTGCTGTTTCCCTCCACTGGGAATGTCTTTTCCCTTCCCTTCTTCAGGAAACAAATGTTCACACATCTTTCAGGTCTCAATTCAAATCTCACCTCCTCCAGGAAGCCCTCCTCTCTGCCCTGTTGGCTCCTAGTAGTAAACCAACCTGAACACAGACAGTGAGGAGGAAGCTGTCGAAATCCTGGGGGCTGCGGCGGAGAACATAGGAGCCGGGACGGGAGCCTCCAGTCTTGAGCTTGTTGATGGCAAAATCCAGGCTTGGGGAAAGGTGGAAGGGAAGCAAGATTCCAAGACAGAGAAATGTAGGCAGAGCAACCAATCCAGGCCTGGGTTCTAATCCTGGTCTCTCTGAAGCCCTGGGATCCTCACCAGGTAACATTCCCTCCCTTCCCCATATATAAAATGGGCCAAAAGATGGGTTTCTGCCTAGGAGATTAAACAAGAGGAAATGGCCGTGGGACCCCAGCAGTCAGAGGGAGGGACACGGTTGGCCTGGGCAGCAGATAGGAGACCCCAGCCTCTTTGAGCGCTGACTATGCTCCAGTCACTGTTCCAGCACTGGACCTTTTGTCCAGTGCTGGGAGGCAAGGACACTGAGGCACCAAGAAGGGGAGTGACCAGGATTTGGACCTGGTGGGATCTGGCTGCGGAGGGCAGGCAAGGGAGGCCAGTCCTTACGTGATGGGGCCGTGGCACTGCTGTGCCACCTCCTCCAGCAGCCGCGGCGGCGCCACCTCCTTGCAGAAGTAGTGCTGGGAGTCCGTGGTCAGCCGGAAGTAGCCGTCCACGAGCGCCACGAAGGACAACGCAGCTGGCAGCCCCGGGAATTCAGCCTCCTGTGAGGGGGTGCATTAGCGCCCGTTGTGGTCCCTGCCCTCGGCGAAGTCGGAAGAGGAGGGGCATTCAACACCCACCAGGATCTGGTTGTCGGTCCTGGTGACAGTGACCAGGCGATGCTCCCCAGCCGGGCCAACGCGTGGGGCCTGCTTGATGCTGATGTCCACAATTTCTGGAAAGTCGCAGAATGGCTGGAAGACCTGGGAGGGAGGCGGAGGTTTGAGGGTGTGAGTTTGCTTCCTCAGAGTCCCCAAACCCTCACGGAGCCTGGACCCCACCAACCCACGACGATGAGCCCCACCCCTCTCAGACTGGCCCAATCCATTCCTTTCCCACCTGGCCCTTGCTAAGCCCCACCTCTTCTATTAATCCCACCCCTCTCGACCCCTCCTCTACCCATCCCCAAATTTCTCCCACACCCCACATGACAAAACCCTCCTCCATCTCTCAGCGGGTACCCTCCCTCAGCCCCTCCCTCACTTAACTCCACTTTATATCCTCAACTCTTACCTTAGTCGAGTCGGAAACCCCGCCCCTTCTCTTAGTCCTGTCTCCTCCGGGTAGCATCAGCTCAGTACCCTGAGCTCCGCCCGCTCAGTCCCCTCCCTCTCAGTCCTGCCCATTGTCATTCCCGCCTCCTCGCTCAGCCCCACCTCTCACTCAGCCAGCCACTGCCTGAGCACTGCCTTAGGCCCCGCGCCCAAGAGCTCTGCCCACTTTCCTGCCCCTTCCTCCTATGCCCCGCCCCCACCGTTGGCCCCACCCAGCATGGGCTTGCACCTCCTGTGCTCCTGAACTCCAGGCAATGCCGCTGCCACCAGCCACATGGAGCAGGCCCGAGGCATCTTGACCACCAGCAGACCCGGGGAGGCCCACGAGGAAAGTCTCAGTTGCCCTGGCTAGGTCCAGTCGCTCCAGGTCCATGATGTACTTGGCCATGAGTGAGTGCCTGTCAGCCTGGCAGGCGTCCACACGGCGTAGGGCCTGGCGTACCCTCCTCCGGATGCGCCTCCGTGTAACGAAGCTCAGGCCCTGGATCAGGTCCCGCAAGCTTGGGGGCAGGCAGGACTTGTAGCTGCAAGTGGGGAGAGTGGACTCTCAGTGTGGGAAGGAGTCACCGCAGGGACTGACAGGGACACACAACAACCCAGGCTTTATTGAGGAGCTGTAATGCGGCCTCCCTGGGGGGAATGGGGTGCACACGGAGACACATTCAAGGGCATGCTTGGAAGCAGGACCTCAGTGTGGGGAGGGTCATTGGAGCCTACAGGACAGACAGGGACACAGGCAGGCCTTATAGGGCAGGAGGCAGGGCCCTGGAGCCTTCCTTCAGTGGGGTGTGGGACTGGGTTGAGAAGCCTGGGTCACAAGGACACACTGCAGGCTTGTAGGTGGGGAGCCTTATGGGGTTCCTGGGCTCTGGGATGTCCTGGTAGATTGCTCACTCACAGCCTGGAGTCTCTCACCTGACAGTCTTTAGCAGCTCCTCCGGCCTCTGAGCCTGCTCACAGGCCATCCGGGCCAGGTCCAGCACAGCCAGACTGAGACATTCGCCCTGCTCCTTGAGGCCAAGGCCCACGGGGAGGCGGCCACTCACCAAGTCGGTGCGGTGCTGGGGGCCGATCATAGCCCAATTGTAAGCCCTGAGGTTGCCCTGTGGACCCCCACCCCCGGGTTGACCCACCCCTGGATTGCCACAGGAGGGTCAGCCAAGGCCACCCCTGAGGTTGCTCTGCGGACCCCCAGTCCTGATCCAAGCCCCACGCAGACTACCTGGGCAAATAGGTGCTCCAGCACTGGCAGGTCAAGGATGGCACTGGCCAAGTCCTTTCGAAGCCCGAAGCGGTGACAATTCTCTAGCCCAAACCAGTTGGGGAAGTAAAATCTGTGTAAGGGAGGAGAGAACCCTGGAGTGTGGGTTATAGGGGGAAGATGACCGTGCCAAGACCTCCCAGAGCCCAGGGTGTGCCAATGAATTGCTCTATGACCTTGGGCAAGCAACCTACCCTCAGTTTCCTTATCTGTGAAATGGCAGTGATCACACCCTCCTTGGGGCACTCACTGGGAGGTACAGGGAAATGATATATTGTAGGATCACTGTTTCAAACTACCATTTCCTAGCCCTCAGCAAGAGGCATCCCCCTCTGGTATCCTCTAACCCACACCTGCAGGGGTAGGGAGGGAAGTGCTTCCTACCGGAGCCTGTAGACGAGGACCTGGGTGCCTGCATCCTCCACAGAGAAGATGTGGCTTGGGGGAAACCAGCAGGACAGGTCCTCCATGGCCAGAGCAAAGAGGGAGTGGTACACGGGCAGGATGCCTGAGAAGATGCCCCCATCAGCTCCCTCCTGGTCTTTGTCTGTCCTCTGCAGCCCCCACACAGTACACAGGGCTCTTTGTCACCTTTAGCTACAACACTGTGTCCCACCCCTGCTCACACACACTCCAGGGCTCCCCATTGCCCTCAGGAGAGAAGCTACACACTCACCATCTTCTCAGGACTCCATACCCCTCTTCCCAGAATACCTCTTCCCACTGTACACTTTACCTGAAGGGATGATTACCTGCTTTCCCTCCTGTGCTATCACAATTCTGAGTCTCTGCACATGCCATTCTCTCTGCACCCTCCTCCCTTACCAAACTCCTACTCATCCCTCAAAGCCCCAGCTCCAATGCTATTCTAGCTCCCAACCCAGGCCCCACTCCTACCCATCCCTCTGGCCCAGCATTTTTAGGACCCACTCACCACTGGCCTTTGCAGCCCGAACACACAGCTCTTCGGCCGAGTGGTCCCCAAAGGAGAAGGATAGGCGTTGAGGGGGCCCAGGGCCCCGAGAGGGCAGCAGCACATGCAAAGCACCAGCCTCTGAAGACGAGAGGCTGCAAGAGCGCTGAGGGATCAGGGGCATCTCTTCACTGGGAGGTGCCATCAGTGCAGCCTGCCTGGACAGAGAGAGGCAGCCCCTGAGTATAGGGCAGAGGGGACAAGACTACAGTAAAACCTGAATATAACTGACTAATTCAGGCAAGGGGGGTGGGGTCCATTAAAGCCAACGGTCCCTTATATAATATAGTGGGTTTTCCAAATAAGTATGTTAAAAATTTGACAAATTGTGTGGCTCAGTGGCTGAGTGTAAACCCATGCACCAACAGGTCTCATGTTTGATTCCCAGTCAGGGCACATACCCAGGATGTAGGCTCAATCCCCAGTAGGGGGTGTGCAGGAGGCAGACGATCAATGTATCTCTCTCACATTGATGTTTCTATCTCTCTCTAAAAATCATTTTTTTTATCCTCACTGGAGAACATTTTTCCATTTTTTGTTCAGGTAGAGTGGGAGGGAGATAGAGGAAGAGAGAGAGGGAGAGAGAAACATCGATGTGAAAGGGACACATCGAGTGGCTGCCACCCGCACGACCAACAAGGGCCGGGGACAAACTGCAACCAAGGTACACGCCCTTAGCGGGAACCAAACCTGGGTCTCTCGGGGCTGCAGGCCAATGCTCTAACCACTGGGCAAAACTGGCCAGAGCTCTAAAAATCAATTAAAAAAACAAAAACAAAACAAGATATTAAGCCCTGACCAGTGTGGCTCAGTAATTAGCGCATCAGCCCATAGACCAAAGGGTCTCAGGTTCAATTCTTGGTCAAGGGCACATACCTAGGTTGCAGGTTCAATCCCCAACCCCAGTCAGGGCACGTGCAGGAGGCAACCAATTGTGTGTCTCTCTCACATCGATGTTTCTCTTTCTCTCTCTCTCTCTCTCTCGCTCCCTCCCTTTCACTCTCTAAAAATCAGTGGAAAAATATCCTCTGATGAGGATTAGCAACAACAAAACATTAAAATCGACCTTTGTTCCTTTTTTTTTTCTTTACTGATTTTAGAGAGAGAGGAAGGGAAAGGGAGAAAGAGATGGAAACATCAACGAGAGAGAATATCAATTGGCTGCCCCCTACCTGTCTCCCACTAGGGATTTGGCCCACAACCTGGGCATGTGCCCTGACCGGGAATCGAACTGGTGACCTCCTGGTGCATGGGTCGATGCTCAACCACTGAGCCACACTGACTGGACGAACTTTGCTTCTTTAAAAAAATTGACAAATTAGTTAGTTTACCTGTTTTTACTTTTGTAGACACGTTTGTGTCATTAAAATTAAGTATGTATGAAAAGTTTAATTTCACAGAAAAGTTTTATATGTATTACTGTAATTATATTTTTTTATTTTATTTATTTTTTATCCTCACCCGAGGACATTTTTTTTTTTTTTTGCATTTATCTTTAGATAGAGTGGGAAGGAAAGGAGAGAGAGAGAGAGAGAAACATTGATGTGAAAGAGACATATTAACTGGCTGCCACCCATACAACCCCAACCGGAGCCTGGGACAAATTGCAACCGAGTTACGCACCCTTAGAGGGTCTCTCTGGACCACTGGCCGACACTCTAACCACTGAGCAAAACGGTCAGGGCTGTATTACTGTAATTTTAAATTTATACTGAATAGGTCTACTGAATGTGTGCAATCACCAATCACCATGAGTAAACAAAGGCACACGGCTGGGGCGTGGCATGGCACACATCAGAACATCGGCAGGCACCTGTTAAAACTGCTGCAGAAAGTCAACCATGTGACAATGGAATCAATTCCTGTGGCAGCAATATGGTGTGATCATGTGCTAATCATTCCCAAACACTGTTTGTGAGCAGTGACTCTTGGATTTAAATATGTAGACTATAGGCCTGGCCAGTTTGGCTCAGCGGTTAGAACGTCAACCTGCAGTCCAGAGAGACCTGGGTTCGGTTCCCGCTAGGGGCATATACCTCAGTTGCAGTTTGTCCCTGGCCCTGGTTGGTCATGCGTGTGGCATGCGTGTGTCCCTTTCACATCAATGTTTCTCTCTCTTCTTCTCTCTCACTCCCACTATATCTGAACAAAAAATAGCAAAA
Source organism: Molossus molossus (assembly GCF_014108415.1). NCBI lineage: Eukaryota > Metazoa > Chordata > Mammalia > Chiroptera > Molossidae > Molossus > Molossus molossus. The sequence continues at coordinate 67,128,905 of NW_023425377.1, read as the reverse complement.
TGTCCTCCGGCGAGGTTAAAAAAAATAGTAGTAAATAAATAAATATGTAGACTATAGTTGTAGATATGTAATATTTATTTATGTCGGCGAAATTATTACAGTGTTTTTTCCAACATAAGGCCTATTCGCTAAAATTTGCTAAAAATAACAGGGAATTAATAACAAAAAAAATAACCTGCTAATTTAATTATAAGCAAATCTTGGTTAAAAGCATTTTAAAATTAACAGGGTGTTAATTTTCACATACGACTTGAAATTTTGTTCATTAAATTTGAAGTCCATTAAATCGAGGTCCAAAAAATGAAGCATTTACTGTACAAAGCTCCTGGATTGGGAAGGTGTGGGGAGGAACAGGGACACTGTTGGGTGAGGTAAGGATTCAGCTGAAGAAAGAGAGAGAAGAGAGGGACAGAGATACACAGAGAGAAAGAGAAAGAGATGAGAAGAGACAAAGAGAGGAAGAAAGAGAAGGTTCTGAGTGTGCAAGGTGGGTGAGGAGCCATAAGTCCCCAGTTGAGGGCTGTGCCAGCGGCTGGAAGATGCACTACACCCAGATTTGTGTGAACTCACACCAAACACTCTTGTTAGTGCCCAAGGTAGACATCTCCAGTCAATCTGCAACTTCTTCACTTACCCCTCCAGCCCAGCCCCTGCCCCTGGAAGGCAGGAGCAATTAATAACAGATGTATAGACTTGCCAGCCAGGAAGCAGATTGGTCCTGGCTTTTGCACAGGGTTTGCAGGAGTAAGCGTGTCCGTCACTCAAGCACTTCCGCTGGAAGCTTCTGCATCTGATGTGATTCATGCTCCGGAGGTGGACCCAGTCTGATGACTCTGCCCACAGGGAGCTCTGTGTCTGTCTCCCCCACTCCCGCCCACCACCACCATCTCTGTCTCTACCACTCCCATCATGGAGCCCCTCAGACCATCTCAGGCTCCAGAACAGGAAGCCCAGGAGGAAAATACCCACTTTATTCACAGTGTTTGATACATGCCAACCTCCAGTTCTCTCTCTCAGAGTCACCCCCTGGGAAACCCCAGGGCTCAGGGCCACTGGCTGGGTTGGCCTTTGAACCCAAAAAGGAAAAGCCGGGGAATTGGACAAGATTCACTTAAACTGACTTAAATTAAGAAGATACAAAGAGAATGTTGGGTAAAAAACTGCGTTACAAAGTAATAGTAGATGGGAGTGGAAGATGACAACATTAATGCATTTTTAACGCACCCAGAATATAAGCCTGGGGCTGGGCTAGGTGAAGACCCCAGGCTTTGGGTTCAAATCCCAGCCCCATCATGTCCTCGCTCTGTCAGTTGTAAAATGGGCTAGCTCCCCACCACCTCAGTGAGGTGGTCTCCTGAGACCAGCCAGAGCTGTCAACGCATTTAATCTGCAGTAACTGACCCAGTCCTTAGCGAGTGAGCACTCAACAGATGCCAGCTAAACCAGACAGGAAGGTCCCCTGACAAGGTGGTTTAGTGGTTACTGTCAGGGAGGAAGGGTGTGGTAGAGAGAGAACATTTCCCTAGGGCCACCTCTGTCACTAGCTCCCAGACCAATAATGGGAACATTCACAGCCTCAAGAGTCCTGGGACCCCTGTTACTCCCCACAGAGGGGACCACTGTCCTATTTCTAACAGCCAACCTGGCCTTGTCCATCTTTGCACTTTTATAAAAATAGAATCACACAGCATGTCTTCTCTTTAAAATAAATCGTTCAGAAAAACATTATTGTCCCATCAACAAATCATCAAACAAGTGCTGGCAAGGGTGCAGAAAAAAGGGGACTCTACTACACTGCTGGTGGGAATGCAGACTGGTGCAGCCACAGTGGAAAACAATATAGTGTTTCCTCAAAAAATTAAAAATTGAACTGCCATTTGACCCAGTGATCCCACTTCTAGGAATATATCCTAAGAAGCCTGAAACACCAATCAGAAAGAATATATGTACCCCCATGTTCATAGCAGCACTATTTACATTAGCTAAGATCTGGAAACAGCCTGAGTTTCCATCAATAGATGAATGGATAAAAAAGCTGTGGTATATATACATAATAGAATAATACTATGCAGCTGTAAGAAAGAAAAGATCTTATCCTTTGAGATGACATGGAGGGACCTGGAGAGTATTATGCTAAGCAAAATAAGCCAGTCAGAGAGAGACAAAAACCACATGCTCTCACTTATTTGTGGAATATAATGAACAAAAAGAGCTGAACAAAACAGACCCAGAGACACAGAAAGAAGTATGGTTCAGACAGACAAACCTCAGAGGAAGAGGGTGGGGGTAGGGATGAGATAAACTGAAGAACTTATATGCATGTATGGGTAACCCATGAACATAGACAACAATGCTGGGGCGGGGAGGGGGGAGGCAGGATAAGGAGGAGGGTGTCTGTTGGGGAAACGGAAAAACATCTGTAACAAAAATAAATTAATAAAAAAAGAGAAAACACGATTGTTTAAATATCGAAAGTAAAAAAAGGAAAAATCAGAGGTGAAAACCCAGTTTGGGGCCTGGAAAATGCCTCTGTTTTAACACCAAAATTCCCACATCCTGGAATGGTTGGTCACCCTAGGATGGGGGGGGCGAGGGGCGCTGGGAAGGTGGAAACTGTTTCCCCAGGGGTGCTGAACTCCCCGCAGGCAAATGCACAGTGATTCATTCAGGTCCCCAGAGCTGAGAATGTGAAGGCCTCACTTTATGCCGGACCGAAGCTGAGGCCCAGAGACCACACAGCCAGCACTCCAAGCTCCCATCAGCCTAGCAGCTTTCCTTGGAGGTCTGAAAGGCAAACTTGCCTTTGCTGTCACCCTACCCTTTACCTGCCCTGACATTCCCAGACACCTTGGTCCACCCTCCCTGTGCCTGGCCAGAGTCGTGTGGCACCACCAGATCTTACCTGACAGGTGGGGATCCTGGGCCAATGATAGGAGGGCAGAGCCTAGTGGCAGTGGAAGGAAAGTCCCACTGGGCTCTTTCCTGTGTGGGCCCCTCTGCTTCCTGAGTGGCTGTCACTTACCGAAAGTCATGGCCTTGTGGGGGATGGGGCGGGGAGGTGAGAGAGCCCAGTAGGGGAGGGCCAGAACGTTCCTCCGGAAGCCTGCACAGAGCAGGGCTGCTGGAGGCTCCAGACCTAAGGGCTGAGAGCAGAGGGGAGGGCTCAGGTCACACAGGGCTCTTAGCAGGCCCCAGACCCACTCTCTGTTTCCTCATCAGTGGCATGTGTGGGTTGAGCACCCAGAGGAACTAATTTTACATCCAGGGAAGGGAACTGGGCTGGATCTTCCCAGGAAGTTTAACTTCCCGACAAAGGTTAAGTTCTCCTTCCAGGTCTTTCTCCCAGGAGACCCTGCCTCTGCCCCACTCAGTGCATGGTGCCTGTGCCCTGTCTTAGCAACGTGTAAACCAGGCAACTGGCCCTGCCGGAGGGCACACCTCACCATCTGTCTGGCAGGGAGGTAATTAATCAGTATGGAGAGCAAAGAAAACTAGCTGACAGGACTGGGCCAGGCCAGGGCTCAGTGGGACTCGGTGCAAAGGCCAGGATCCACCCAGCTGAGGCAGGACAAAATAGCTCTCTGCAGAGGGCACCTCAAGGTCAAAGCCCTGAGATGGGAATGAGCTGAGCAGTTTAAGGAGCAGAGGAGGCCCATAAGGCAGGAGGAGATGAGGAGGGAGGGGGACAGAGGGTGGGCAGCAGGGGCAGTTCTGATCATTTGGTTTTGTTTTTTTATCCTCACCCGAGGACATTTTTTTTTTTTTTGCATTTATCTTCAGATAAAGCGGGAGGGAGAGAGGGGGGAAGAGAGAGAAACATCAACGTGAGAGAGACTGGTTGCCACCCACATGACCCCAACCAGGACCAGGGACAAACTGCAACCGAGGTACATGCCCTTAACGGGAACCGAACCCGGGTCTCTCTGGTCCACGGGACGATGCTCTAACAGCTGAGCCAAACCGGCCAGGGTGTTTGTTTGTTTGTTTAACACCCCTGATATTGTCTTGAGTGAAGAAAGCCGGAGACCAGGGCAGCATCCAGGTGAGACCTGGGCCATTGTCCTTAATAGGATATGAACCCCAGAAAGAAATTTGGGGAGATATTTTAGAGGATTCTTTTATCTCTCTAATTCCATCACAAGTCCTGGCCCAAAAATGGCTTGGTTATGTATTTTGTTGACTTGAATTCAACCATCCACAGACACTTATTGGGCACCTCCTGTGTGCAAGGTACCTGTGTGCTGTGAGGACATAGCAGGGAGCATAGCAGACACACCCTCTGACTGGTGAGCTGACAGTCCATTACCCCTGGATTGTTGCAGTGGCAGGCTGCTGGGAGAGACCCCTGAGTCTGGGAGGGCTTTCTGGAGGAAGCGACTTTGATACTAAAATCCAAGGACAGGTAAGACTATCCAGAGAGTGATGTGGAGAAGTGGGGATGTGCTGGCATGTTTATAACCCCATAATTGATGATAGGTAAATTATTGTGCTGCTCCATAATTGATGATTGGGAAAGTCATTGTATGCCCTCTAGCTTAACCTGTTTTGTAAAGACCCCCTGAACCAAGAAATTGTTGGGAGCTGGCTAGGTGTCTGACAGAGTCCACGGAGCCTGGAGGTCTTGAGTCAGAGACTCGACCTCCTCCCAAATCTCAAGGAATTAGGCTTGCATTGTGTTTGTGCAGCTTGGGGCTAAGTGTGACCCAGTGGACCTTGAAATGCCTGGGTGTTCCTGTTATCCGTAAGGCAAACTAATTCTATACAGCATTGCTGTGGCCCTGGGCATTATATCAAGAAGATCCTATTTTCTGTAAGGTATAAACGGCATGTAATAAAGCACATTGGGGCTGATTCCGAAGACTCTGTCACAGGGGTGCTCAGAATCAGACGCCAGCCGGCTAATAAATGGCTCTTATTTGGACTTCAATTCTCTAGTGGCCTTTCTTTGACTCTGTCGCACCACAACATTTGGAGTCCCCAGGCTGGTCTCCAAGAACTCGGGATCAGTCACCGGCCGGCTTTGCTCTCTATTTGGCTTTAATTTGGCTCTGGTGGTCTCTTGGTTCTCTTGTGCGCAACAGGGAGTCAGGGAGGCTGGGTAAGGTCACAGTGCTTCTGAGGAGGGCAGGGTGGCAGAGACACAATGTGTTAAGACGTGTTTAGTGGCATCAGTGGGGCTCGTGGTGAAGAAAGTGGTTTGGATTTTGTCCTTAGCACAATGGGAGCCACAGCAGATTTGTGGCAGGAAGTGCTATGTGGGGGCTTAGTATTTTGCTTTCACTTCCTGAGTGGCTTCAGCAGAGAGGCATGCAAATATATACATATTCCCATCCCATGCCCTGAGAGGGAGTCTTTAGGCCCCTGACAACTCTGATGTGATGGTCACTGCGATATTTTTATTTATTATTATTATTTTTTGTTATTTTAATATACTTTTATTGACTTTTTTTTAGAGAGGAAGGGCGAGAGAAACATCAATGGGCTGCCTCCTCTGCGGCCCCTACTGGAGATTAAGCCCACAACCTGGGCATGTGCCCTGAAGGGGAATCCAACCAGGACCTCTGAGTCCATGGGACCACGCTCAATCCCCTGAGCCACACTGGAAGGGCAACTGCAATTTTTTAAATGATCAGGAAGGGAACAGGGTCAAGACAAAGGTGGCACCCTCAGTTCCAGAGACGGGCACATGAAGGCTCCATGAGGACTTTCTGAGGAGGCAAAGCCCAGGACTCGTCCAAGAACAACTTGAAAACCAGTGATACAAACATCCCAGTTTTTTTTGCCCTGGCCGGTTTGGCTCAGCAGTTGAATCGTAGGCCCATGGACCAGAGAGACCCGGGTTTGGTTCCCGCTAAGGGCATGTACCTCGGTTGCAGTTTGTCCCTGGCCCTGGTTGGGGTTGTGTGGGTGTCAACCACTTGATGTGCATTGTCTCTCACATGTCGATGTTTCTCTCTCTCTCTCCCTCCTCTCTCTCTCAAGATAAATGCAAAAAATGTCCTCAGGTAAGGATAAAAATAAAATAAAATAAAACATCCCAATTCTCCTAGCAAAAAAGCCTATAAAGCCCTTGCTGGTTTGGCTCAGTGGTTAGAGCGTCGGCCTGCGGTCCAAAGAGACATGGTTCCTATTAAGGGCACATACTGCCCTGGCCGGTTTGGCTCAGTGGTTGTAGCGTCGGCCTGCGGTACAGAGAGACCCGGGTTCGGTTCCCGCTAAGGGCACGTACCTCCGTTGCAGTTTGTCCCTGGCCCTGGTTGGTCGTGAGGGTGGCAACCACTCGATGTGTCCCTTTCACATCGATGTTTCTCTCTCTCTCTCTCTTCCTCTCTCTCCCTCCCGCTCTATCGGAACAAAAAATGGAAAAAAAAAAAAAAAAAGGGCACATACCTAGGTTGTGGTTTGTCCCCAGCCCTGGTTGGTAATGCGGGTGGCAGCCACTTTATGTGTCCCTTTCACATCAATGTTTCTCTCTCTCTCTCTCTCTCTCTCTCTCTCTCTCTTTCTCCCTCCCACTCTGTCTGAACCAAAAATGGAAAACTGTCCTTGGGTTAGGATAAAAATAAATAAAAAAAACTACAGGGAGGAGGGGGTGGAAGAAGAGTACAGCCTTAAGTGTTTTCTTATGTGGTCCCACTGTTCTCTTTGAACAGAGGAGCTATTTGAATAAGAGGAGCCAACAGTCTCAGTGGTTAATTACCAGGTGCTTCTCATAAATTGTGGAAAGGCTACAGCAAAGAAAAGGAGAGGCCTGTTTTCTGTCCTTACAAAAAGTATCAGGAAACCATATGATAATTTCAATGGATGCAGGAAAGATCTGACAAAATTCAATTTATGAAAAAAAAATTCTTAGCAAACTAGATATAAATGGGAACTTTATCAAACTGATAAGGAACATCTACCAAAAAAATATACAGGTAATATTACACTTAATGTGGAATGCTAAATTGTGTCCTGAGACTAATAATAAGACAAAGATATTCATTCTCACCTCCTGTATTCAACATTGTTTTGGAGGTCATTGCCATTGTCATAAGGCAAGAAAAATAAATAAAAGACATAAAGGTTGACAAAGAGGAAGGAAAACTGTGACTATTTGCAGATCTAAAAAACCCAGGAAATCTTTGACAAGTACTAGAACTAATAAATGAATTTAGCAAGTTCACAGGTTAAAAAGTTAATATACAAAATTCTAGTGCATTCTATTTGTTTCCAATTTTTATTAATTTATTTTTGTTACAGATGTTTCTTCCCCCCACCCCCCCAGCATTGTTGTCTGTGTCCATTGGTTATGCATATCTAGTGCATTCTTATACACTCTATATTCTTTATATTTTTTTCAAGAATAGTTTATTGATTTTTAGAGAAAGAGGAAGGAAGAAGGGAGAAACATCAATATGAGACCACCAGCGATCAAGCCTGCAACCTGGGCACATGCCCTGACCAGGAATCAAACCAGCAATCTTTCAGTGCATGGAACGACGCCCAACCAAATGAGCCACACTGGCCAGGGTTACACTTTAAATTCTTATACAGGGTAAAAGTAGGTTTAAGTTGTTTATATGGAAAATAATACAATAATCAATAATAATACAGGAATAAACTCTGTTTCACTGTAAACCTACTTTTGCATTCCCCCCCCCCCTCCCCGTGTACTAACAGTGAATGACTGAAAAAATATTTTTTAAATTTCATTTTCATGCTTGGCCAATATGGCTCAGTGGATTGAGCGTCGTCCCATGCACCAAGAGGTCACTGGTTAATTCCTGGTCAGGACACATGCCCAAATTGCAAGCTCAACCCTCAGTAGGGGTCATGCAGGAGGCAGCCTATCGATGTTTCTCTCTCATCGATGTTTCTATCTTTTATTCTCCCTAAAAATCAATAAAAACATATTTTAAAAATTAAAAAATAAATAAATAAAATAAAAGCTCATTTTCAGCAGCAGCAAAAAAGATAAAATACCTAGGGATAAATCTAACAAAATAAGTCTAATGCCCTGGCCGGTTTGGCTCAGCGGTTGGAGCGTCGGCCTGCGGTCCGGAGAGACCCGGGTTCGGTTCCCACTAGGGGCGCGTACCTCGGTTGCAGTTTGTCCCCGGCCCTGGTCGGTCGTGCGGGTGGCGGCCACTCGATGTGTTCCTTTCACATCGATGTTTCTCTCTCTCTCTTCCTCTCTCTCCCTCCTGTCCCATGGCCTGGGGACTGGCACCAGGCAAAGTGCTCGACCATTGTCTCCTTGGTCAGCCTTGTCTCCCACCCTGAACGGCCTGCCTCTAGGCTATAGATTAACTTCCATCTTATCTATTCACATTCCAGAGGCTCCATGCATAGCCCCCGCAGGGCCAAACCCTAAGGGACAAATTCCAGCTGCAACAGGCAGATATAAAAGACACAAGCCCCTACATTGAGCGCGGTTTCTAGGACTCGACCCCCGGAGTCTGTGAACCCGACCCCCGGAGTCTGTGAACCCGCCCGGAGTGCACCCAATAAAGCCTGATCCCTCTTTATTCGGCTGATTGGCTCTCCAGTCTCTTCTCTGTTTTATTCGGCGGCGCCCCCGATTCCTTACATCTGGTGCCGAAACCCGGGAGGAGGGTTTTGTGACCGCGCCCGGCCTTTCTGGTCGGGACGAGAGTCCCCCTCCTCTCCCTGCGCTGCCACCCGTCTTCTGGATTCAGAATCTCCCTCGACCCAGCACCGACTTCGGAGCCAGGCTCCCAAACCGTAAGTCGTTTCTCTAAAACCGTTTTGCTTTTTTCTGGGGTTTTGATCTGTCGTCCGTCCGGGGCTCGGGTCTCCCGTCCAAACCTTGGCCAAGTCGGGACGCCCCCGCCTCTCCGCCGGAGTTCCAGGAACTCCCGGTCTGAAGCTGCTTCAAGGGACGCCTGAGGCTCCTTCACGACCACCCTGTCCATCCAGGACAGACATCCGTCCGGGGACGGGCATTCAAAAGGGACGCCTTTCGGATGTCCGCTCTCCCGACACTCAAAGCCCCTCTAATCTGTCACCATGGGCAATTCCGAATCCAGACTCGACCGTAAGACCCCCCTCGGGTGTCTCCTCGAAAATTTTTCCAAATTGGGATATTCTCAGAGTCTACACAAGGCACCAGAAAAGATTCTGAAGTCCCTTATATTCAGGCTTTGTTGGATACACTCTGCCCGCCCCCCCCCCCAGATAATCCCCTCAATTCCCCTGTCGCTGCCCACACCCAGTCCCACACACCCACGGGGCCACTGTCCTTGCCTCCCACTTCATTTCCCAGTCCGCCCCTGATATCAGAAAGAAGCTCCAGAAGGTTGAGGAGAGCCCTGAAACTCCCATCCAAGACCTGGTAAAAATGGCCTTTAAAGTTTTTAATGCCCGGGAGGAGACGGCTGAAGCAGCCCGCCAGGCGAGGCTCCAGCAGAAGGTAAGCCTCCAAACCCAGGCTCTGGTAGCTGTCCTAAGGCGGGCAGGGGACCCGAAAAGACACCAGGCCCCAAAAGGGGGACCTCGCTTGCCTCCAGGCGCCTGTTTCAAATGCGGCAAGGAAGGCCACTGGGCCAGAGCCTGCCCACAGCCCAGGCCACCTACCAAGCCCTGCCCCCAATGCAAACAAATGGGACACTGGAAGTCAGACTACCCGACCCTGCCTCAATCCTCAGCACCTCGATGCTGGGGAAATGAGACCCAGGATTTCCCAGCATTGGAGCTACTAGGGCTCATGGACGACTGAGGCGGCCCTGGTTCTGCGACTCCAGTCACCCTCGCCGAGCCCAGGGTCACGCTCCAGGTAGCGGGTAAGTCTATTTCCTTCTTAATAGACACGGGGGCTACCTACTCTGTCCTCCCCTCCCATTTGGGCCTCACTTTTCCTTCCCAGGTCTCGGTTATGGGAATTGATGGGCTCCCTACAACCCCCAATCGAACGGCCCTACTTAACTGCATCTTCAAAGGCCACCCATTCTCCCATTCCTTTTTAGTAATGCCTGCCTGCCCAGTTCCACTCTTGGGGAGAGATATCTTATCTAAACTCCATACTACCATCTCTTTCCTCCCCCAGCAGCCGCATCTAATAGCTTTACTCTCTGGCCCTACCCAGGCTACTGTCTCAGCTTCCGCGGTCCAGCTCTTACCGGCAGTCCACCCTGGGTTCTGGGACACAAACACCCCCTCGGTTGCCTCACATCACGCCCCCATCCTCATCAAATTAAAAAACCCATCATCTTACCCCAATCGCCCCCAATTTCCCATCTCTCAGGCTCACCGACTAGGACTCCACCCCATTGTATCTAAACTCAGAAGCCAGGGCCTCCTCATTCCTACCAACTCCCCCTGTAACTCCCCCATTCTGCCTGTTAAGAAACCCCCGGGGCAGTACCGCCTTGTCCAAGACCTTCGCATAATTAATTCAGTGGTCATACCCATCTCCCCTGTAGTCCCAAACCCCTACACCCTTCTCTCTCATATTCCCCCCCATACTACTCATTTCTCGGTTCTTGACCTAAAGGATGCTTTCTTTACCATCCCGCTACATCCTGATTCCTATTTTCTCTTTGCTTTCACCTGGGAAGATCCGGTCTCCAATATTTCCCAACAGTTAACATGGACTGTCCTCCCTCAAGGATTCCGAGACAGTCCGCACCTCTTTGGTCAGGCTCTTGCTCAGGACTTAAGGGAATGTGATCTGTCCCCATCCACTCTTCTCCAATATGTAGACGATCTTCTCATCTGCTCCCCCTCTGAAGGAGATAATATCTCAGCCACCACCGCTCTCCTCAATTTTCTTTACACCAAGGGTTACCGGGTTTCTGCACAGAAAGCCCAGATCGCGACTCCCTTGGTGACCTATCTAGGGCTCCTTGTCACTCCGACACACCGGGCAATCACCTCTGACAGGTTGCAGGCACTTAGGGACTTACAACCCCCGACCTCAGCAATAGAAATTCAGTCCTTTCTTGGGCTTATGGGGTTCTTCAGGCACTGGATCCCCAATTTTGCCCTCCTAGCCAGACCACTCTACCAGGCAGCCAGAGACACCCCCGAGGGACCCCTGACCTCCCCTAAGGAGGTCTGCCGGGTTTTCCAGACCCTCCTTGAGGTTTGTGCTCTGCCTCAGCTCTTGCTCTCCCCAATCCCCAACGACCTTTTCTCCTCTATACAGACGAAAAACATCACTTAGCCATAGGGGTCCTGGTTCAGCCACTTGGCCCCACCCTGGTCCCTGTTGCTTACCTCTCAAAGCAGCTGGACCCCACTGTTCGTGGATGGCAGCCTTGCCTCCGGGCCCTCGCAGCAGCGGCAGAACTCACCACGGAGGCTCTGAAGATCAACCTGCAACAGCCTCTCCAGGTTTTCTCCCCCCACCGCCTTACCGACCTCCTCTCGCATCAGGCCTTGGCCCACCTTGGGCCCTCTAGACTTCAATTATACCATCTCCTCTTTATAGAAAACCCTTCAATCTCTCTTTCAAGCTGTGGCTCCCTCAACCCAGCAACCCTTCTGCCTGCCTCAGACCAGCAAGTCCCCACACACTCCTGCTTAGAAATCCTGGAACATCATCAGTCTCCCCGGCCTGACCTGGCTGACCATCCCTTACCTAACGCCCACCACATTCTCTATATTGATGGCAGCTCCATCCTGGACCCCTCCGGGACCAGACAGGCGGCCTATGCTGTAGTTACTGACTCTAACATCATTGAAGCCCGACAGCTCCCCACGGGGACCACCTCACAGCAGGCTGAACTGATTGCTTTAACCCGTGCTCTCATATGGGCTAAAGATAAAATAGTCAACATCTACACTGACTCCAAATTTTCCTTTCTGATCACACATTCCCACTGTATGATCTGGAAGGAACGAGGCTTCCTCACCACCAAAGGCACCCCGGTCCTAAATGGAAAACTCATCGAAAAACTCATCCGAGCCATCCAGCTCCCCCTGCAGGTAGCTGTTATTCACTGCCAGGGCCACCAGACTTCGAACTCTCCTGTAGCTAAGGGAAATGCTTTCGCTGATAAAACGGCCCGATCCACCGCTCGCCTGGGGCGGGCTCCTGCTATCTGTTTTCTTTCAGGCTCCTATACTCCCCAATACTCAGCCACAGAATTAAAGTCTCTCCAGTCTTCTCCCAGGGTCCACTTCAAGGATGGATGGGCCTTTCAAGACGACCTCCTAATTCTTCCAGACGCCCTAATTGGATCATCCACGATAAGTCATGATTCTGCTATACATCTTTCTGACTCTGGGCCTTGCCCCTGGTTGCCCACTCATTCTTGCCGCCTTCTCTCCTTCGCTTCTGGAATCCTCCCATCTGTTCCGTACCCTGAATTTGACCCAATGCCTCCTCTATAAGACCAACTCCACATTTGCGCCTGACTGTTGGGTCTGCCTATCCCTGTCCTCCTCAGCCTACTCTGCCATACGTGTGGGTCCACCACCTATATGTGTCTCCCCACTAACTGGACCGGCACCTGCACCTTGGTATATCACCCCCAACATCAATATAGTCCCCCAGGACGCCTCCCTGCCTGTTCCCGACATCACCCTGATTAATAGCACAACGCATTCGGGAAAGGCGAGATCAATCTTGGAGCACCTGGCTCAATTCCAACTGGGCACACTGGGTTTTGCCGCTTATGGGTCCCCTAACTCTCCTTTTTCTAGCCCTAGCCTTCGGACCCTGTCTCCTGCGACTACTCTCCTCCCTACTACAAAACCGACTGAAGGCCTTCACCAGCCAGACGGTGCACGAGATCATGATGCTAAGCCATTATCAACCTCTCACCAGATCCCCAGGCCCGGATCATGCCGACATGGGCCCCCTCCCCTTACGCCGCCCCTGTCCAGCTCGAAGTAGCCAGAAAGATACCTGCGCCCCTTTGTCATTATCACAGAGTCGGGAATGTCCCATGGCCTGGGGACTGGCACCAGGCAAAGTGCTCGACCATTGTCTCCTTGGTCAGCCTTGTCTCCCACCCTGAACGGCCTGCCTCTAGGCTATAGATTAACTCCCATCTTATCTATTCACATTCCAGAGGCTCCATGCATAGCCCCCGCAGGGCCAAACCCTAAGGGACAAATTCCAGCTGCAACAGGCAGATATAAAAGACACAAGCCCCTACATTGAGCGCGGCTTCTAGGACTCGACCCCCGGAGTCTGTGAACCCGCCCGGAGTGCACCCAATAAAGCCTGATCCCTGTTTATTCGGCTGATGGGCTCTCCAGTCTTTCTCTGTTTTATTCTGCGGCGCCTCCGATTCCTTACACCTCCCACTCTACCTGAACAAAAAATGGAAAAATGTCCTCTGGTGAGGATAAAAAAAAAAAAAATAAGTCTAGGACTCCTACATTAAGAACTACAGATACTGCTGAGATAAATTCATGAAGACCTAAATAAATTAAAAGATATATCACATTCATGGATTGGAAAATTCACTGTTAAGATGTCAGTTCTCCCCAAACTGATCTACAGTCAATGAAATTCACATCTAAATTCAGCAGGACTTTTTTTAAAAGAAACTGGCACTGACTTTAAAATTTATATTTATATAGCTCTGGTTGGTTTGGCTCAACGGTTAGAGCATCGGCCTTCGGTCCAGAGAGACCCGAATTCCTGCTAAGGGCACGAACCTCGGTTGCGGTTTGTCCCCGGCTCTGGTTGGAGTCGTGTGGGTAGCGACCAGTCGATGTGTCTCTTTCACGTCGATGTTTTTCTCTCTCTCCCTTTCGTCCTGCTCTATCTGAAGATGAATGCAAAAAAAAAAATGTCTTCGGGTGAGGATTAAAAAAAAAATTATATTTATACTCCATGTGTCTTTGGGACCTGCCAACTGTGGCAGTCTCCCTTCCTAGCCATGGAAGAGCATTTTCTTGTTTATTGGCAAAGCGGTCACCATTTAATTGGTATCAGATTCTGACTTGCACAAATAACATTCTTCACTCTTAAAACCCTGGAGGGTGCTGGGTTGTTGGACAAAGGTTGATTTTTCAAATGTTTGTCTGCGAAGTTGGACTCACTGTCCCGATGGGTGATGATGGAAAACAGGGATCAAGAAATGCAGTGACGTGGGTGTGTTACAATGTGTCAGCGAGATAACCAGAGACGCACAGCCAAATTGTAAAGGAGCGCTTTATTCTCGCCGGCGGACTGCAGAGGGCATAGTCTCCCCTCAGATGAGCAGCCAGGATTCTTCTTGCTTGTCGGATTTTAAAGACAGAAGCCCCATCCTCCTCACCCACCCCAGGACTGGTACAATAGTGGGCGTGACAGCGATTACAGAAGTCAAAATTAGCAATAATCACCAGGCTCACCAATACCTGCAAACGCCTGCAATTACCAATACTGGAAACTGCAAATGCCTCCCAACACATAGGGCAACTATAATCTTAGGCAAAATTCCTTTACTTCTGGGGGTAATTAACCTATTGATGGAAAAATATTGAAGGTCCATTGATGATAAAAATGGAGTTATTTAGTCGCTGTAGCCAAGAGGCCTACATGACAATGGAATCTAGTCGCCTTAGCCTCGGGGCCCAGGTCAGGTGGAGTCTCCTTTAGCTTCCTGCAGTGAGGGGACAGCCGTGATTTCAGAGCTCGGCAGCTCCAGGATTGGGTGCAAATGATCCGGAAACCATCGAGGCAGTGTTTTCAGTATAGGCCTGAATGTTGTTTTAAGTAGAGAATAGGTGAGCGCTTCCTTGTTGTAATTAAATAAAATGCTTGGCTCATCCAAGGAAAGAAAATTTTATATTCATATATATATGCACATATATACATATATTCATATATAATATATATACACATGTGTATATATATTATATGTGTGTGTATATTATATATATATATACATATATATATACATATATATATGTATATATATATATATATATATATCTCCAGGCAGAGTGGCTCAGTTGGTTGAGCATCATCCCATACACCAAAAGGTTGCCAGTTCAATTCCCAGTCAGAGCATATGCCCTGGTTGTGAGACTGATTCCCAGTAGGGGGTGTGCAGGTGGTGGCCAATCGATGTTCTCTTTCATCAATGTTTCTATCTCTCTCTCCCTCACCCTTTTCTTGCTCTCAAATCAATAAAGAAAAAAAAGGCCACAGGAAGTTGTTGGATTCATATTTTTGTGTGTGTGTGTGGTACATGCCCCTAGCAGGAACTGAACCCGGGGCTCTCTGGTCCGCAGGCTAACACTCAACCGCTGAGCCAAATTGGCCAGGGCAATTAATTAATTTATTTTTATCCTCACCCCAGGACATTTTTTTTTGTTTTTTGTTCAGATAGAGTGGGAGGGAGAGAGAGGAAGAGAGAGAGAGAGAAACATCGACATGAAGGGGACACATGGAATGGCTGCCACCTACACGACCCATCCAGAGCCGGGGACAAACTGCAACCGTGGTACATGCCCTTAGTGGGAACCGAACCTGGGTCTCTCTGGACCACAGGCCAACGCTCTAACCACTGAGAAAAACCGGCCAGGGTTCTTTTATTGATTTTAGAGAGACAGAAAGTGAGAAGGAGAGAGAGACAGAAACATCGATGAGAGAGAACATAGACTGGCCACCTCCTGCATGCCCCACACTGGGGATTAGGCCCACAACCTGGGCATGTGACCCGACCAGGAATCGAACTGGCAACCTCTTGGTGCATGGGTCAACACTCAACTACTGAGCCATACTGACCGGACAGTTGTTGGATTCTTTAATTAATTAATAAATAATAATAATAATATTGTCATAACTATGTATGGTGTCTGGGGGATCACTTCATAAGTTATATAAATGTCTAATCACTGTGCTGAACTGATGAAACTAATATAATATTGTATGTCAACTGAAATTGAAAAATAAATTTAAAACTCTAATGTGCAATTTAGTGTACTCCAATTATACTTCAGTAAAGTTGAAAAGATGGGTAGGAGGGAGAGGAAATAACAAGGGACTATTTTCTACCTGTCACATTGACACAGATAAAAAGTGTGAGAACTCAATGTATTCTCAAGGGCGTGTAGAAACAAATTCTCATTTGCTGTTGTCAGGAGTGGAAATGGCTCAGCTCTACAGAGTGGATCAGTCAGTTGGGAGCTGAAGAAATTGCCTTAGGACCCAGCAAGTCCTAGGAATGTCACCTATACTGGGTTGTTTATTCACCTTGGCACTCTGTAACAGCAACCAGCTGGAAATGACCTAAATGCCTAGCTGGGGATTTGCTGGATAAACTATGGCCATTCTCAGCATGAAATAGTAGGTAGCTGTGCAAAAGAATAAGGCAGCACCATGCTGACAAAGTGGGAAGACTTTGTGAAGGAAAAAGCAAGGTGCAAATCCAACCTGGGCAGGAAGGTTTAGTTTGTATTGAAGAAGAGTTGATTACAATTTCCTGTGTACTCTCATTGCATCAAAACACGAATAACTTGTTCTTCTCGTGGCCACTGGGAAGAGGTACTGGGGAGCCATGATCAGCAAAAAAAAGGAAGCTTAGTTTATATCTTTTACCTTTTGTGCCTGTTGAATTCTTTATTTATTAATAGTGTTTAAAGGTAAGTGTTTCATCAAAAAAGAAAATATATGTAACCACATCAGATGGGAGAGAAAATAGGAACTATTGGAGCTGTTGTTTGGAGGCTGACCATGAACCAAAACAATTGTATTGTTGTTAATGACAACAGCAAACATGTATCAAGTGCTCAGCAGAGCACCAGGCAGCCCCTACAAGTTCTTACTGAACGGGCTAGTAACATTTTAAAGGGTAAAAGTAAAAGCTTGCAAAAAGCAGAAACTGTGAAAAATGTGTTGCTTGCATGACCTTTGCTCAGCCTTCTTTTGAGTCCGGATAAGGATTATCTGGATTGTTCAAAAGACAATGAATCACCCAACAAATGCAGGATGAGATACCAGACCAGTCCAACTGCAAAGTGGACAATGGGCCAGGCAGCGTACATTGCAGGAACTGCCGGAAGCTAAAAGTGGAGTATATAACCTACACCCCAACAGTTATTTGATGCTGAACCCTTTTCAGCTCAGCCTGCCTGCACCCGGGTGCATGTAATAAAGCCGTTTTGCTCTACATTGGCCTTATGTTGTGGACATGATCTCCCGCCTGCTCAGACCTTTTACTTACATGTAGCAATTCATATAATTCTGAAACGATCTCAGAGGAGTGTGCTGTGATCCCCATTTACAGAGGGGGAAATTGAGGCTGGAAGATAAAGTGACAGGAAAGAAGAGGTTCCAGCATGCTTTGCTCTCCCTTCTGACAATGGCCTGGGACACCTCTGATTAGACTGAGCAAAGGGGAAAGAGGTCTGGCCCCTGGCTGGGGTGGGGAGAAACACTGTTTGGAGCTCTCATGAACCCTTTCTTTACTTTATTTTTCTCCCTGACACATATCACTCTGCCCTGATATATATTTTTCTTATTTATCTTGTTTCTGTTCATCTACCCCATTCATTTGTCAGTTCCCCTGAAGCTGGAGTTTTTGGTTGTCCTGATCAGGGCTGTGTTTTCAGTGCATGGCACAAGGTAGCTATTGAATAAATGAATAAAGTAATGAATGACTTGAATGAATTTGGGAGGGTTGGGAGCAAAGACAATTGAGAACAAGAGACCAGAGTCTAGGTGGGTTGGAATCTAGGGCACAGGGGAGTGGGTGGCTTGGGGGCATTTTGAGGACAAATGGACTGGCGCACAACTCCAGCCAGGTGAGCCCTGGGAGGATGGAGGTGCCACAATGGAAAAGGGGGGTGAGCAGAATAGGAGGGCTTGGCCTGTGGTCTAAGGCCCAGGATCAGCTTCCTGAGCTTGGATTCCTATGGGGCTGGAGGCTGGGTGGAGCAGAAAGGAGCAACACAGTGGGTCAGAAGTACAGCAGGAAGATAAATATTTTTTTAAAAAGCTTGTAAACCCTGGCTGGTTTGGCTCAGCAGTTAGAGCATTGGCCTGTGGATCAATGAGTCTTGGGTTCGATTCTGGTCAAGGGTACATACCTCGGTTGCGATTTGTCCCCAGCCCTGGTTGGGCCCTGTAGGAGGCAACCAGCAGAGTGGCTCTATCACAGAGAGACCATGTTTCTCTCTGTCTTTCTCTCTCCCTCCCTCCCACTCTATCTGATAATAAGTAGAGAAATATCCTCAGGTGAGGAATTTTTAAAAAGCTTTTAATTCTTCTTTTCCTTATTGATTTTTAGAGAGAGAGGGAGAGAGAGACAGAAATATCAATGAGAGAGGACATTGATTGGCCGCCTCCTGCATGCCCCCACTGGGGATCAGGCCCACAACCTGGGCATGTGCTCTGACCGGGAATCGAACTGGTGACCTCCTGGTACACGGGTCAATGCTCAACCACTGAGCCACACCAGCTGGGCTAGAAAAACAAAGCTTTTAAAACAAACATTAGGCAAAACACAAACACGTCCAGTGACTTGGCAAGTCAAGTCACCTTAAGCGAGACCTTGGAGATAAAAGCACGAGGCCCCTAGGCTGCTTCCCTCCCTTCCCACTTCCTCCTCCTCCTCCCCTCTCCTTTCTACTTTCCTGTCCTCACTACTTACCCTCCTTTGGCCCCTCTCCTGCCCTCTCTAGGGCACTTAATTTGTGCCCCAGGCCCAGACCTGAGTTTTTCAGGACCTCCTTAGACCTGCCCTTTACTCCAAATACTCTGAGGAAACTGAGGCCCAGAGCCCTGACTTCACACACAAAGGGAGGGGCACAACCAGCAAGAGCAGTACTCCGGCCCCCCCAAGTCCTAACAGTTATACCCCATTTAAATCTCACCACAACCCTACCAGCTGGGAACTATTATTAGCCTCATCTTACAGGCGAGGAGACTGAGGCCTAGAGCGTCGATGTACCACAAAACTATTAGTAGGATTCACATTAGTCAGTGTCCAGGCTACCTGCCTGGGCTGGGCAGAGACAGGAAAGGGATCCTCTGCCACCTAGTGGATCCTCACAATAGTCTCTCGCCTGGCATTGGGTGCAGGGAGGGGACCAGAGCAAGACCACAAATAACGGTAATTCTGTAATTATAAAAAAGAGCATAAATGCATTGCTTCTCCTTTTGTCTCTTAACTTATTCAAAAAGCAGTTGTATAAACATATATAAGTATTATTAATTGTATTATTGGGCTTATACTGTGTATATTTGACAATAACAGCACAAAGGAAGTGGGGGGAGCAAAGCTATATTGGATAAGGAAATGACACCAGGTAGTAACTAATCCACAAAAACGAATGAAGGAAACCAGAAATTCAAAAGGAGAAAATTAATATAACAAACTCTATAAATACATACTTGCCCTCTTATATTGTCTGCTTCTTCACCAGACATATAATTGTATGGAGTAATAATTATAGCAATGTATTGTGGGTATTATAACATATGAAGAATATATAACAATAATAGGACAACAATAACAATAATTGCACAAAAGAGGAAGAGGAAATGAGCTATATAGGAGTCACATTTCTATATGTCATTAAAATTAAGGCTGCCTAAATCCCAAGTAGATTCTAAGTTAATATATCTATGTTTAGTCCTAGAGGAACCACTAAGGAAATAACAAAAAAAATGTACTGAAAAATCATTAAAGGAATTAAAATGTTACACTAGAAAACAGTCACTTCATGCAATACAAGCAGCAAAGAAAGAATAGAGAAACAACAAAAAGACATGAGATGTAGAAAAACAAAAGTAAAATGGCAGATATCATGTTGTTAAAATGACAGCCTTCCCCAAATTGACCTAAAGATTTAATGCAGTCCTTATCAGAATCCCAGCTGGCTTCTTTGTAAAAACTGACAAGCTGATCCTAAAATTCATACGAAAATTCAAGGGACACAGACGAGCCTCTTTGATCTTAAAAAAGAAGATCAAAATTGGAGAATTCACACTTTTCAATTTAAACCTGACTACAAAGCCGCAGTAATCAAAACAGAGTGGTATTGGCATAAATCGATACATACAGATCAATATAATAGAATTAAATATTCAGAAATAGCCCTGGCCAGTGTGGCTCAGTGATTGAATGTTGGCCCATGCACCAAGAGGTCACTGGTTTGATTCCCGGTCAGGACACATGCCCAGATTGTGGGCCAGATCCCCAGTGGAGACAGCCAGTTGATGTTCTCTCTCATTGATGTTTCTATCTCCCTCTCCCTCTCCCTTCCTCTCTCTCTAAAATCAATAAAGGAAGGGGGGGGAGATAAACCACAGAACTTATATGCTTGTATGCATGAACAATGGACATGGACAACAAAGCTGCAGACAGGGCGGGGAGGGGGATGGAGGAGGATATCAGTGGGGGGAAAAGGAGAAACATTTGTAAAAAAATTAATGAATTAATTAAATAAAAAATAATAATAAAATAAAATCAATAAAGGAAAATAAATTAGTTAATTAATTTTTTAAAAAGAAAGTAAAAAGGTTATCACAGAATGAAAATAGTTTGCAAATCATTTCTCTGATAAGGAACTATGTACCTATGTAAAATAAAGAACTCACAAGTCAATAATTTTTTTTTTTCCTCACCTGAGGACATTTTTTTTTTTTTTGTACATGCGCCTAGTGGGAGCCGAACCCAGAACTCTCTGGTCCCCGACGCTCCAACGGCTGAGCCAAACAAGCCACGGTTCAAGGACATTTTTGCATTTATCTTCATATAGAGCGGGAGGGAGAGGGGGGGAAGAGAGAGAGAGAGAAACATCGATGCGAAAGAGACACATCGAGTGGCTGCCACCCACACAACATCAACTGGGGCAGGGACAAACTGTAACTGAGGTACATGCCCTTAGCGAGAACCAAACCCGGGACTCTCTCGTCTGCGGGCCAGCGCTCTAACCGCTGAGCCACACTGGCCAGGCCAAGTCAATAATTTTTAAAAACTTTATTTAGCTTGGTCAGTGTGGCTCAGGGGATTGAGCCTCGTCCCATGGACTGAGAGGTCCCAGTTCAATTCCGTGTCGGGGTACACGTCCAGGTTGTGGGCTCAATCCCCAATGGGGGGCATGCAGGAGGCAGCCCTTCAGTGTATCACTCTCTCAAAAAAAACAAAACAATAAAAGCACATATTTAAAAAAAGCAAAACTGAATTTATTTATTTTTCCTTTTTTTTCTTAATTTCACCTGAGGACACATTTCCATTTTTTTGTTCAGATAGAGTGGGAAGGAGAGAGAGAAAGAGAGAGAGAGAAAAAAACTCACTGTGAAAGGAACACATTGAGTGGCTGCTTCCTGCAGGGCCAGGGACAAACTGCAGCCGAGGTATGTGCCCTTGGCGGGAACTGAACCCGGCACTCTCCGGACCGCAGGTTGACGCTCGACGCTCTAACCACTGAGCCAAACGGGTCAGGGCAAAACTGAATTTATTTTTAAAAAAGGGGATGGGCCCTGGCCGGTTTGGCTCAGCGGTTGTAGTGTTGGCCTGCGGACCAGAGAGTCCCGGGTTTAGTTCCCGCTAGGGGCACGTACCAAAAAAAAGAAAAGGGAATGGGCCCCTGCCCGTGTGGCTCAGTGGCTGAGTGGCAACCCATACACCAGGAGGTCGCCGCCAGTTCAATTCCCTGTCAGGGCACATGCCCAGGTTGTGGGCCAAATCCCCAGTGAGGGACATGCAGGAGGCGGCCAATCGGTGTTCTCTCTCAATGATGTTTCCATCTCTCTCTCCCTCTCCTTCCTCTCTCTCTAAAATCAATAAAGAAAAAAAATTTTTTGGACTTCTGGTCAAGATGGCGGGTAGGTAAACACGGTATCGCGTCCTCCCACAACCACGTCAAAGTTACAACTAAACTACAGAACAACCATCATTCAAAACTGCCTGACATCAAGCTGAATGGAAGTCCTACAACTACGGAATTAAAGAAGCAGCTGCATGAAGACTGGTAGGAGGGGCGGACCCACGTGTGGCAGATAAAAATCAGGAGGACACCTCGGCTGGGAAGGTCCTCCCTGAGGACTGGGGGGTCCCTGTCCCACACCAGGCACTCCACTCAGGGTTCCAGTGCCAGGAAGAGAAGTCCCATAATTTCTGGCTAAAAAAAACAGCGGGAACTGAGGCTCAGGGAGGGAGGCTGAGGCGGCTGGAGCCCCAGGCAGCTCCTCTTAAAAGGCCTGTGCATGGGCTTACTTGGACTTGCTCCCTCTAAGCTCAGAGGGGAGGCAGCTTGAGAGGCGCCAGAGACATACAGGGAAGAACTGAGCTGTTTGGCATTGGAGCGAGGGCTGGAGAGGGGGCTTTCTCCGGAACACACGTGTTGTCAGAGGCCTTTGTTCCTTTGGTGAGCCCTTCCCTGGGGCAGCAGACAGCCGCCTTATCTGGGACTCCAGCAACCTGGCTCACACTGTTTGCCCCGCTCTAGTGATTCCCTGAGGCCCCGCCCCACCCAACTTTCAGGTCCACCCAAGCTGTTGCCAGTTGCTTTACCATAGAATTGGCCTGTCTTGGATCCTGCTTCAGGTTTTCCTAAATTCTTTCAAACAAGCAGCATCTGGTCTCAGCTAGCCCCATATCTCTCGTTAAGTAATACATAGAAACAAACACAGGGAGGCAGCCAAAATGAGGAGACAAAGAAACAGGTCCCAAATGAAAGAACAGAACAAAACCCCAAGAAAAGAACTAAGCGAAATGGAGATAAGCAACCTAACAGATGCTGAGTTCAAAATACTGCTTATGAGGATGCTCAATGAACTTAGTGAGAACCTCAGTGAACTTAGTGAGGGCCTCAAGAACATAAAAAAGGACCAGTCAGAAAGGATGGATGCACAGTCAGAAATGAAGGAGGCACTAACTGAAATAAAGAATAATTTACACAGATTCAATAGTAGAGTAGGTAAAGCCAAGAAGCAAACCATCAATTTGGAATATAAGGAAGCAAAAAACGCCCAATCATAACAGCAAAAAGAAAAAAAAATTTTCAAAAAAATGAGGATAGTGTAAGGAGCCTCTGGGACAACTTCAAGCGTGCCAAAATTCGCATCTTCGGGGTGCCAGAAGGAGAAGAGAGAGAACAAGAAATGGAAAACCTATTTGAAACAATAATGGCAGAAAACTTCCCTAACTTGGTGAAGGAAACAGACATACAAGTCCAGGAAGCACAGAGAGTCCCAAACAAGATGAACCCCAAGAGGCCCACACCAAGACACATCATCATCAAAATGCAAAAGGTTCAAGACAAAGAGAGAATCTTAAAGCAGCAAGAGAAAAGCAGTTGGTTACCTACAAGGGAGTTCCCATAAGACTGTCAGCTGATTTCTCAAAAGAAACTTTGCAGGCCAGAAGGGAGTGGCAAGAAATATTCAGAATGATGAAAAGCAAGAACCTGCAACCAAGATTACTCTACCCTGCAAAGCTGTCATTTAGAATCGATGGCCATATAAAGAGTTTCCCAGACAAGAAGAAATTAAAGGAGTTCATCACCACCAAACCATTATTATATGAAATGTTGAAGGGTCTTTTTGAAGAAAAAGATAAAATATATGAACAAACAAAATGTCAATGAATACATATCTATTAACAAGGGAATCTATAAACAAAATGAACAGTCAGAACAGAAACATTCTCATAGATACAGAGAACATTTTGTTGGTTGCCAGATGGGAGGGGAGTTGGGGGAATGGGTGAAAAAGGTGAAGGGATTAAGAAGTACAAATTGGTTGCTAAACTGACAAACCTCAAAAGGAAGGGGGTTGGCGGGAGGGAAGAAATAAACCAAAGAACTTATATGTATATATGTATAACCAATGGACACAGACAACAGTGTGGGAAAAGGCAGGAGAGGGGCAGGAGTGGGGAGGAGGGGGTCAATGGGGGGAAAATGAGGAACATCTGTAATACATTCAACAATACAGATAAAAAATTTTAAAATTTTTTAAAGAAAAGGGGATGGGGAATGGGGATATGCAAGAAAAAAGTGCTACACAGCACAGAGCCATGGGGTACTAGGTCAATGATGGCAGCACCTAGGACCTAGAGTTTTGTCCTTAAATTTTTTTTTCTTTTTGATATGTGCCCCTAGCAGGAACCAAACCCGGGACTCTCTGGTCCGCAGGCCGACGTTCCAACCGCTGAGCCAAACTGGCCAGGGTAAATTTTTTTTTCTTTATTGATTTTAGAGAGTGAGGAAGGGAGAGGGAGAGAGAGAAACATCGAGGAAAGAGAACATCTACTGGTCACCTCCTGCATGCCCCACACTGGGAATTTGGCCCACAACCTGGGCATGTGCCCTGACCTGGAATCAAACTGGCAACCTCTTGGTGCATGGGTTGATGTTCAACCACTGAGCCACACTGGCTGGGCTGGAGTTTTGTCCTTATATGCATCCACTGGCAGGAAGCCTTTGTAATCAGTGGGTTGTGGGATCTTGGTAGATGGGTTTGGCACGGGGTTGGGTCTATAGTAATTTGGATGTGCAACTGGGTGTTTCTTTGACAGTTTTAGTTCTTTATATGGTTCGATTCCTGGTGTCCAGCATTTCTTGTCTGGCCAGTCCACTGAGCCACACCAGCCAGGCAATACAGTCATTTTTTTTTTTTTTTTTAATCCTCATCCAAGGACATTTTTCCATTTTTTGTACAGACAGTGTGGGAGGGAGAGAGAGGAAGAGAGAGAGAGGGAAACATCGATGTGAAAGGGACACATCGAGTGGCTGCCACCCGCACGACCAACCAGGGCCGGGGACAAACTGCAACCGAGGTACATGCCCTTAGCAGGAACCGAACCTGGGTCTCTCCGGACCGCAGGCGGACGCTCTAACCGCTGAGCCAAACTGGCCAGGGCAATAGTCATTTCTTAAAGTTTTATAAATATTTATTTATTTCAAAGAGATGACCTGCTTAGAACTTGTAATTTAGAGTAAGTCAAAGTCCTTTTCACGAACCTTTTAAAAGATGTAACATATTTGTCAATGCATCACAGTAAAACAATGACTGCCTATAAATGACAAAACTTAAAATGACATGGTTAATACAATTGGTAAAGAACTTTGCTTTTGTATGAGATATAACATTCCAAGATAACAATTTTTTGGTAAATAATAATTATGAAATGATATAAAAAGAACAATATAAAGCTTACATTTTCAGATTCAATACACAATTTCAATATATAAAGAACAAATAATGAACAAAATAAGCTGATGAACAAAATAGACCCAGAGACATAAAAGTAGGGATTAGATTGGCAAAGCTTCCATTGTAATTTCAGTGTATTAGTTTGAAAAACCTATAATGACAGAGAATAGCCCTGGCCAGTTTGGCTCAGCAGTTAGTGCATCGGCCTGCGGACCGGAGTGTCTCGGGTTCCCGCTAAGGGCACGTACTTCGGTTGCAGTTTGTCCCCGGCCCTGGCTGGGGTCATGTGGGTGGCAACCACTCGATGTGTCTCTCTCACATCAATGTTTCTCTCTCTCTCTTTCCCTCCTGCTCTGAAGATGAATGCAAAAATGTCCTCGGGTGAGGATAAAAAAAGAGAGAGAATAAATCCTTGAGGTATTCCAGGGCCCACGACTCTTTGGTTGATGGCTGTCGCTCTAACCACTGAGCAAACCAGGCAGGCAAAGACAGTCATTTTCTTTTCTTTTCTTTCTTTCTTTTTTTTTTTTTTTTTTGGTGGTATGTGCCCCTAGCGGGAACCGAACCCGGGACTCTCTGGTCTACAGGTCGACGCTCAACCACTGAGCCAAACTGGCCAGGGCCAGGACAGTCATTTCCAATACCTCAGGGACTAGGTTGCTACCCAAGTGTTGGTAACGAACTGACAAGTCTATCCATTTTTCAAATGTTTCTTCACATTTAGGTACATTTTTCTAGTTTTTCTAGGCAGCATACGGCTTAGGGTTACCTGAGAGTCATAAAGGTGTGGATATATGGAACCTCTGCCCATTCCCCTTGGGAATGGCAAAACAGGTCCTAGCTGCAAGATAGTATTAAAATGAATGGTATTGCCCTGGCCAGTGTTGCTCAGTGGTTAGAGCGTCAGCCCGAGGACCAGAAAGTCCTGGGTTTGGTTCCCACTAAGGGCATGTACCTTGGTTGCAGTTTGTCCCTGACCTCTGATGAGGTTGTGTGGGTGGCAGCCAGTCGATGTTTCCCTCTCACATCGATATTTCTCTATTCCTCCCTGTCTCCCTCCGGCTTTATTTGAAGATAAATGCAAAAAAAAAAATGTCCTTGGGTGAGGATAAGAAAATAAATAAAATAAAATCAATGGTATTACAAAAGATTAGCCTTTTTCTTGAGGGACTCAGGTTCAAATTTCTCCCAGAAGGTGAGCATGTATCCCAAAGAGGTATTCTCAAAGCACTGTGGACTGGTTCGGCATCTATGGAGAAACAGATATGTAGCAAGCAGAGAGTTAGAGGCATCTCTGCAAGTCTCTGAGCTGTTTTGGGTCATTCTGAGCAGGCCCTGTTAAGCCGTCCCTGAAGCTCTCATGGAAGTAATTAATGAAGAAAAGATGGTTAGCAAACATTCAGTCAGTCTCAAGATTAGTTTCCTCTTTGGGAGATTTTTAAATTAAATTAAATTAATTTATTAAAAAAAATTTTTTTTTTCTTTATTGATTTTTAGAGAGAGAAGAAGGGAGAGGGAGAGAGAAATAGAAACATCAATGAGAGAGAACATCAACCAGTCGCCTCCTGCATGCCCTCCACTGGGGATCAGGTCCACAACCTGTGCATATACCCTGACCAGGAATTGAACTGGTGACCTCTTGGTTCATAGGTCAACTCTCAACCACTGAGCCACACCAGCTGGGCTGGGAGGTTTCTTTAAATCATCATTTTCCCCTTTGGTTCAATCTGATTCATTTAGCTCTAAATTCATATTATTCTTCTGGAAAAACCATATGTGGGCATCACTGATTTAAAACAAACAAACAAGCTCTGGCTGGTTTGGCTCAGCGGTTGGAGCGAAGGCCTGCGGACCATAGAGTCTCGAGTTTGGTTCCCACTAAGGGCTTGTACCAAAAAAATAAATAAAATGAAATGAAATGAAAATAAAACAAACAAAACCTCACCCTATCAGGTGAACTGGGGCAGATTTGATTATCAAAGATATATATTGTCCTATAACATTCCCTAGTTGGAAGGGGACAGGTTCTGATTTTAAGACAATGATTAGCGCCCTTTCTGGTTTGGCTCAGCGGTTGGAGTATTGGCATGTGGATCAGAGAGTCCTGGGTTCAGTTCCCGCTAGGGGCACATACCAAAAAAAAAAAAAAAAAAAAAGGACATTGATTAGCAATTCTTTTTATTTTATTTTATTTTTGTTACAGATGTTTCTCCTTTTTTACCCCATTGGCACTCTCCTCCCCATTTCCCCCGCCCCTCCCTGGCTTTGTTGTCCATGTCCATTGGTTATGCGTACATGCATATAAGTTCTGTGGTTTATCTCTTCCTACTCCCACCACCCTCTCTTCTGAAGGTTGTCAGTCTGTACCCTACTTCCATGTCTCTGGGTCTACCGAATTCCTCAGACTGTAATGTTCATTATATTTCGTATATAAGTGAGATCATGTGGTATTTGTCTTTTTCTGCTTGGCTTGTTTCGCTTAGGATAATACTTTCTAGGTCCCTCCATGTCACCTCAAAGGATAAGAGATCTTTCTTTCTTACAGCTGCATAGTACTCCATTGTGTATATGTACCACAGTGATTAGCAATTCTTGACATTTTTTCAGAAGCTTTACTCCCAGGGAAGAGACAACTTAGTTGAGTGTGGTTAAGAACAAATCAAGTAGCCCCAGGTACTCATAGGGGCATTCGTGGTTTCCCTTTTTATGATAATTTCAATTCCTCCCAATCAGTGAGAAGGAGGCAAAACACCCTTGGAACAACCCTATGCTTACTTTTGGTTTCTTCTCTAAGTCCAATTTTGGTTTTCTACAATCCTTTTTTATTTTTTATCCTCACCCGAGGATATTTTTCCATTTTTTGTACAGATAGAGTGGGAGGGAGAGAGAGGAAGGGAGAGAGAGAGAGAAACATCGATGTGAAGGGACACATCCAGTGGCTGCCACCTGCACGACCAACCAGGGCCGGGGACAAACTGCAACCGAAGTACATGCCCCTAGTGGGAACCGAACCCGGGTCTCTCCGGACCGCAGGCCGACGCTCTAACTGCTGAGCCAAACTGGCCAGGGCCCTTTTTTTTTTTTTTAAATCCTCACCCGAGGATATTTTTCCTTTTATCCTCAGATAGAGTGGGAAGGAGGGGGAGAGGAGAGAGAAAAAAAAAAAACACATTGATGTGAGAGACACATTGACTGGGTGCCTCCTGCACAACCTCGACCAGGGCCAGGGACCAAACCGCAACTGAGGTACGTGCCCTTGACTGGAATCAAACCCGTGACTCTTTGGTCCACGGGCCAACGCTCTAACTGCTGAGCCAAACTGGCCAGGGCTCTACAATCCTTTTTAATGTCACCTGGCTTTCTGCAATAGAAACAGACTATAGTTTTTCAGCAGACTTCATTTAGCAATCCTGTTGCCTTGCTCCCAGAAACCAGTAGATATATCAATTGGAATAGGTCAGAATAACCAGCACTGTATTGTTTAACAGAAAAGAAAATTCATTTGCAAACCCATCAGGGTCCTGGAGAAAGAAATGGATACAATCATTGTTCCTCTCTTGCCTGAAACCAGCCCTTCTTTCTTTTTTTTAAATCTAATTGACCAGTGTTCCACCCAGGAGCTTCTAATTTGCAATCAAGATAAGTTTCCTATGCATTAAGTTTTCATTCGAAAGCCACTTTTTCTAATTTGCATGCAAAAAAAAAAATTGATTTAGGCATCAAAAGTTACATTTTAGCCATCTTAAGTTGATATCACTTCAAGTTAAATCATCCCATCTTTGTAAGTCTGGAATGTTAATGAGGCTAGGGCCTGGGAGTTTCTGGACTTGGAGGCACAATTTCCCATGTTGATTTTAGTTTTATTTTGAGATCTGCAGAGTTTGAAAAACCTCCAGATATACTGTGTACCAAGGTAAAGCGCACAGCCTGTGTGCTGAGCTCCAAATCATTTCAAAACTTCCCTCATGTCTTGGTCTTCCCTCCCCGACTCCACAAAGATTCAGCAGTTACCTAAGAATGCCTGAGATTTAAGCTGGAGATGAAAGGGTGGGATATGGAGGTAAAGGGGCCAAGAGTGGTGAGGGGTTAGAGGTGAGTTTCTCTTGGTTTTGGAGGCCAAGGGGTGGAGGCATAGAGGATGTGACAGGAGGAACAAAGTTCAGGGTGATGGCAGACTTCAGAGAAGGCCTGAACACAGGGAATCTTGGTCCATTTGGCTAGGTGGTGGCAGTATAAATCCAAATGGAGAATGGTGTTATATTTGAGAGTACCATTTTGGGGCCAGATCTCCTGATTGTCTAAATTACATTGTGGCCATGCTGTATTGTTTTATTAATTTATTTTTGTTACAGATGTTTCTCCTTTTTCCACCATTGACACCCTCCTCCCCATCCCCCCCACCCCATCCCCAGCTTTGTTGTCTATGTCCATTGGTTATGCATATATGCATATAAGTTCTGTGGTTTATCTCCCCATCCCCCTTCTGAGGTTTGTCAGTCTGTACCCTAGTTCTGTGTCTCTGGGTCTGTTTTGTTCGTCAGTTTATTTCACAAATAAGTGAGATCATGTGATATTTGTCTTTCTCTGCTTGGCTTGTTTCACTTAGCCTAATACTCTCCAGTTCCCTCCATGTCATCTCAAAGAATAAGAGATCTTTCTTACAGCTGCGTAGTATTCCATTATGTATATGTACCACAGCTTTTTTATCCACTCATCTACTGGTGGACACTTGGGCTGTTTCCAGATCTTAACTATTGTAAATAGTGCTGCTATGAAACATAGAAGTACATACATTCTTTCTGATTGGTGCTTCAGGCTTCTTAGGGTATATTCCTAGAAGTGGGATCACTGGGTCAAATGGCAGTTCAATTTTTAATTTTTTGAGGTACATAACACCATAGTGTTTTCCATAGTGACTGCACCAGTCTGCATTCCCACCAGCAGTGTACTGGAGTCCTCTTTTCTCCACACCCTCGCCAGCGCTTGTTGTTTGATGATTTGTTGATGGCGACCATTCTGACAGGTGTGAGGTGATACCTCATTGTTATTTTAATTTGCATCTCTCTGATGATTAGTAATATTGAGCATTTTTTCATATGTCTCTTGGCCATTTGTATGTCCTGTTTGGAGAGGTGTTTCTTTAGATCCTCTGCCCATTTTTTAATTGGGTTCTTTGTCTTCTTTTTATTGAGTTGTATGAGTGCTGTATATATTTTGGAATAATTAACCCCTTATTTGATGTATCATTGACAATTATGATCTCCCATATAGTGGATTCCCTTTCCATTTTGCTGGTTGTTTCTTTTGCTGTGCAGAAGCTTTTTAGTTTGATGTAGTCCCATGTGTTCATTTTTTCCTTTGTTTCTCTTGCCTTAGGTGTTGTATCAGTGAAAATTCTGCTGTGTATGATGTCTGAAATTTTGTTGCCTACATTTTCTTTAGGATTTTTATGGATTCACGAGTCACATTTAAGTCTTTTATCCATTTTGAGTTTATTCTTGTGTATGGTGTAAGTTGGTGGTCTAACTTGATTTTTTTTTTGGCATGTAGCTGTCCAGTTTTCCCAACACCATTTATTGAAGAGGCTGTCTTAACTCCACTGTATGCTCTTGCCACCTTTGTCAAATATTAATTGAGCATATTGTCTTGGGTCAATTTTTGGGTTCTCTGTTCTGTTCCATTGATCTATCTGCCTGTTCTTATACCAGTACCAGGCTGTTTTGATTACAGTGGCTTTGCAGTATAACCTGATATCTGGTATTGTGAACCCTCCTATTTTGTTCTTCTTTTTCAACATTGCTGTGGCTATTTGGGGTGTTTTTTGGTTCCATGTGAACTTTTGGAGTGTTTGTTCTAGTTCTGTGAAATATGTCGCTGGTATTTTGATGGGGATTGCATTGAATCTATAGATTGCTTTGGGTAGTATGGACATTTTAATGATGTTAATTCTTCCAATCCATGAACATGGTGTGTGCTTCCACTTTTTTATATCTTCCTCTATTTCTTTTTTCAATTACCTGTAGTTTTCTGGGAAGAGGTCCTTTACTTCTTTGGTTAAGTTTATTCCTACGTATCTTAATTTTTTTTTTGCTGTGATAGTAAATGGGATTGTTTTTTCAGTTTCTCTTTCTGTGAGTTCATCATCATTGTTGTATAAGAATGCCATTGAGCACTGGCATTTAGCTCAGTGGTTGGAACATTGGCCTGTGGACCAGAGAGTCCCGGGTTTGGTTCCTGCTAGGGGCATGTACCAAAAAACAAAAACAAACAAAAAAGGAATGCTGTTGATTTTTTTATGTTAATTGTGTATCCTGCTACTTTGCTAAATTCACTTATTAAGTCTAGTAGATTTTTGATGGAGTCTTTAGGGTTTTCTATGTACAATATCATGTCATCTGCAAATAATGACAGTTTCACCCTGGCTGGTTTGGCTCAGCGGCTAGAGCGTTGGCCCACGGACCTAAGAGTCCCAGGTTCAGTTCCCGCTAAGGGCATGTACCTCAGTTGCAGTTTGTCCCTGGCCCTGGTTGGGGTCGTGTGGATGGCAACCACTCGATGTGTCTCTCTCACATCGATGTTTCTCTCTCTCTCTCCCTCCTGATCTATCTGAAGATAAATGTAAAAATGTCCTCCGGTGAGGATTAAAAAATAATGACAGTTTCACTTCCTCTTTTCCAAATTGGATCCCTTTTATTTTCTCTTCATGTCTAATTGCTGTAGCTAAGACTTCTAGTACTATGTTAAATAAGAGTGGCGAAAGTGGGCATGTCTTGTTCCCGTTCTTAAGAGAAATGCTTTTAGTTTTTGCCCATTGAGTATGATGTTGGCTGTAGGTTTTTCATGCTGTATTGTTTTAAAAGGCAGGCCAGAGGTGAGTTCTTGGGAGGGGTAGACATTGAGTTGCCCATGGTGGTATTATGAAAAAGGCGATTACAGAGGGGAGAGTAGCAAATACCTTGTGAGAGGGAGAAACCAAGACCTGGCATCCCAACCTTGTTACTGCCTCTTTCTTTGTGCCGAAACTGATTCTAGGAGGCGTCCCATTACTAGAAAAGGTTCAGGTTGGACTGAATCAGTTCCCAGTAGCTAGGGAAAAATAGGAGCATCCTCCATATTTAATCCCTGTACAAGTGAGACTGGTCAGATCCAACACTGGCATTTGCCAGTGAAACCCTAATGTGTCACAACCAGTTAACCAGTGAGCTGTCTCCCCCTGAAACACTGGAATTGGCAATGCCAAGGCTCACAGTTCCCAAAATAAAACCCTGGCCCAAAACACCTGGTAGGGTTTCATTTTTTGTTCAGATAGAGTGGGAGGGAGAGAGAGAAAGAGAAACATCGATGTGAAAGATAAACATCCATGTGAAAGGGACATATCGAGTGGCTGCCACCTGCTTGACTGAACCAGGGCCCACAGGACCCAACCAGGGCCAGGGGCAAACTGCCCTTAGAGGGAACCGAACCTGTGTCTCTCTGGACCGCAGCCACGCTCTAACCGCTGAGCCAAACTGGCCAGGGCGACCTGTACAATTTAAATGAGTGAATTATAAGGGGTGTGAATGAAGGTATTAATTATTTAATTTAAAAGAAAAATGCTAACTGGGGTTAAGTGCCCCCCCCCCCCACTCTCCCCCACACCAAATAAACCCTCCAATTTATCCTCTTTGTTTTTCTTCACAGACTGAAATCGTGAACTGTTTGTGGTTCTTTCTTTTTTCATCTTCGGTCCCTCCTCCAGAGGAGCATCTTGCCTGAGCCCCACAAAGATGGGGGCTGCATCTAAATTAGTTCTAGCGTGCCCTCCCACACCCCGTACGCTAAGCCCCAAGAGCTATACTGTAGGCAAGTGGATGGGGTTTGACTCTCTGCTACTACAAAATACAAACCTTATCTCTATAATAATAACTAGCATTCTAGCGCTTAACGAATGTTATCACCTGTTAATTGCGCTGTGTCTGGCGTTTTACATGGGTTTTGACATCTAATAATTGTCACATTTCTAGGAGAAAAACAGTAGTATTACTCCCATTTTACAGATAAGACCTTTCAGGTCCGTGGCTCGAGACCCCCGAAACACCTCAAAGCACCCCGATCGCATTTTAAAAACCGCGCCCACTGGAGATCTGGTTCTATTTATATATAGGCTTGAGGCAAAGCGAGAACGCTCGAACCAGCCATTGAGGTCTCTCCGGGTGCCTACTACTCCCGACGTGCCGCGCGCGCCGACGCACCTCTACGGCCGTGGCGGAACAGGAGGGACTATCCGCGTTGCCTGTTGGGGGTTGTAGTCTAGCCTCGAAGGAAGGTGAGGCTGTAAAGAGGTTGGGTGTATCTAGAACCAATAAAGAAACAGATCTGGTTGAGCGCAGGGCCAAGGAGCCAATGGACGCGCGGCTTAGAGAGGGCGGGACTTCCGGCATCGAAGTCGTGGTGAGCGGCTGCGCAAGGGCAGACACTTCCTTTTGTGGGTAGTGGCGAACGCGGAGAGAACGCTATGAAGGCTTCGGGCACGGTAAGGTGCCCGCGACAGGAAAGGGGACCGGAGAATGCGGCGCGGGTCAAGTGGGAGACTCAGGAGGGTTTGTGGGCCGAGTCGGTGGTGCGCACTGCTGGATGGGACCCGTGCTGTCGTGTGCGGCTGCTTCGAAGTGCAGCCAACATGGCGGCCACTGTGGGAGCCTCGTGGGGAGGCCGGTTCTTGATCCGGGACCACTCGGGGATCGCGGGATCGGGGAAGCCGGGTCTCCTTTTCAGGGGAAGGGACACGTTGCACGATGTGTAAGCTCGTGCTATCAGACTTTGTTGAGTCTCCGAATTTCAATTGCCCAATGAACTTGGTGAGGGGAGGCAATGGTATTCCCATTTTCCCCAGTATGGCTGTGAGAAGTAGAAGAAAGTTATAAATGTGAGTTGACGAAGAGATTGCGAGCCTTATCGCTGAGACAAGTGCTGGGCATCACAGCACACTGATGCATAGATGGAAGAGTGAGCCCTGGGGGAATACAGGGCGGGAAGTGTCAGGTACAGCTCTCCCGCCTCAGTTTCCACGCTGGGAAAGGGACCCCATTGGTTCCTTTCAGAACGGGTGATTCGCGAGGTCAATGATTTCGACTCAGATGTGGAAATAGGAGCCGAGTTTGCGTTATCTGAGGCTGTCTCTTACTGGTTTTGATAAAATGATTGCGAATCATTTAGGTAGGTGGCTCTTTCCCACTATATCGCAGGGCTTAGATTTGGCAGACATCCTCACTTTCACATCCGTGTGAACAGGGAGCATCTATCTGCTCGGTAACCCAAATTTCTTTGGGCACCTGGGAAAATTCAGGCAGGAAAATTCAGGCAGCGGCAAGTTGCCTGGCAGCAGTACAGGGAGCCCAGGGCTAGAGTGGGAACTGGATTCTTGCCCTAGTGCTGCCTGGAGTGGGATGTGAGATCCCAGGCTGGTCACTGTTTCTGAACTCCAGAGTAAAAGGACTTGAGAAGGTTGCCTGACTGGAGCTTGAGGCTGCAAATCTAGGCCTCCACTTATCCCACAAGCATAAAGGGAGGGGGAGGAACAGTGTGGGGTGATAGCCCTGCCCAGCTTTCCAGAGTCAGGGCAAAGGGGACACTGCCCTTACATTTACAGGGAAGGCTGGACAGTTGTGTGACCCATGATCAACTGGATTTCACATGGAAGCCCAGGGGTGGGACTTTTTCCTCTATCCCTTAATCGTCCTCACCAGGCTTGGGAAAGAGAGCGGGGAATCTCCACAGTTGCCTGGGTGCCAGTCCCTCCTCACCCTTGATTCTGTTTCAGCTTCGAGAGTACAAGGTGGTGGGGCGCTGCCTACCCACCCCCAAGTGTCGCACACCACCCCTCTATCGCATGCGCATCTTTGCACCTAACCATGTTGTTGCCAAGTCCCGCTTCTGGTACTTTGTGTCTCAACTGAAGAAGATGAAGAAATCTTCAGGGGAAATCGTCTACTGTGGGCAGG
This sequence comes from Molossus molossus, assembly GCF_014108415.1. Lineage (NCBI taxonomy): Eukaryota > Metazoa > Chordata > Mammalia > Chiroptera > Molossidae > Molossus > Molossus molossus. Next base: position 67,093,865 of record NW_023425377.1, on the reverse strand, counting down.
TATGGAGTGTCCAAGACAGGGTGGGGTCTGGAGTAGGTTTACATCTTCCAAGGGGCAGGCCTGGCCGCACAGGGTTACCATTCTTCAGAGCCCCTGGTTCTGTTCACAGGTGTAGTTCAGGCCCTAGATCAGGATGAATGGGTGTCTCAGTGCTCTTTTCTCTCTCTTTTTTTTAATCCTCACCAAAGGATATTTTTTCCATTGATTTTTTTTTTTTTTTTTTTTGTAGGGAGAGTGGAAGGAAGGAAGGGAGCAGGACACACACACACACACACACACACACACCCCACACACACACACCACTCTAACCACGGTACTACACTGGCCAGGGCTCAGTGCTCTTCTCTTAAAGGTCTGGGGATGGTGTGTCTGGTGCACTGGGACACCTTGGCTGAGGCCATCACCTTAACCTGGGACTCATCTGTGAAAGGGGAAGAGGTGCTGTCATCTGGGTACATTGCCATGATGGGTACTAGACTGCACCATGAGGCTCCACTGGGCAGCAGCTAGTTTTCAGCCCAGCTATTGGAGTCAGGGCCTAGGCTGGTCTCCATAAGGGAAGTTGCCTGGGCTATTGCACTCCCACTTTTGCCATGGAAATTTCTGTGGGTGGCAGATTGCCCTCAGGTGCCTGATGGTTCAGGGACTGTCCATGGAGCAGCAAGGGTAGAAGAGGGTAGGGGCCTGGTGGGGGCCCACTTTCTGTTCTCCCCTCAGCCATTCTCTTTTTTTGGCAGGTGTTCGAAAAATCCCCACTTCGGGTAAAGAACTTCGGCATCTGGCTGCGCTATGATTCCCGCAGTGGCACCCACAACATGTACCGGGAGTATCGGGACCTGACCACCGCGGGCGCCGTCACCCAATGTTGTAAGCTACAGTGTCCCACAGCCAGATCCTTCCTCTTATAGTTGACATTGACATCTGCAGCTCAGTTTGTCACCCCCCTTCCCAATCTGCCAACAACGAAGGACAAGTGCAAGAGGCTTATGGGGGTGTTTGGTGCAAGGGAGGTGTTTGCTTAGGGGGCAGAATTGGAGAGGATATTCTGGGAACACCTTTTTTCCGAGACCTGGCAGCAAGTGGACCTTTGGGGTCAACCTCTAGTGTAGAAGTAGCTTCCCACCCAAAGCCAAGTCTAGCCCCAGCCCAATGTTGGGACCTGTAGGGGCCCAAAGTGCTCCCAGGATGGGCCACCTACCAGGGCCAAAACCTAAGCACCTAAACCCAAAACTGCTGTTTCTCATAGCAGTAGTTTAAACAGGTGCTGACAACAAGTGAACCTTGTCGCCTTTGGGGGCTGTGGCTGTGCCCCTCAAAGTGAATTAGGAGGTTCTACATTCCTGGTGGCCAGAGACTGAGATTCCTAGGCAGGCACCTAATGGGGGTTTGGGTGAACACCCAGAAACCCTAGTGCATGTTCACCCTGCTCCCTCCTGCAGACCGAGACATGGGGGCCCGGCACCGTGCCCGCGCCCACTCAATCCAGATCATGAAGGTGGAAGAGATTGCAGCCAGCAAGTGCCGCCGACCAGCAGTCAAGCAGTTCCATGTGAGTGCGCTGGGGCCCCTGCTGGGCAGGCTGGTCTGGGGGGGGGCTCCCTCCAGCCTTGGGTCTGACGCAGGAGCCCAGTGGGGCGAGTCCACACCTGTGTAGACCTTTTGAATGATAAGGTTAAGAGGCTTCCACCCCCCTCACCTGCCTCTCTTTGTCATAGGACTCCAAGATCAAGTTTCCGTTGCCCCACCGGGTTCTTCGTCGCCAGCACAAACCACGCTTCACCACCAAGAGGCCCAACACCTTCTTTTAGACACAGGGTGCCCCCATCCCCTGGTCTGTCCAAATAAACTCCTTGGGAAAACTTGGGTACTCACTTATTTTGTTTGCACACCCTGCAGAACTCAAAAGGGTGCAGCCAAGTTATGAGTTCTCTGCTCTGAGAGGAGTCTTATTCCTCAAGTAGGGCTCAGACAGTGAGATCTGTAGAGGTGGGGTGGGGTGAGGGGCAGGAATGTTGAGGGTCTCACCCCCAATCTCTCCTGCCCACTCAGTTCTCTGAGGCTTTGTTTAGTGAGACACTGTCATGGGTGGGGTCCTGGGAGAGCTGCATTTGCAGCCCTATCAGGCAGCCCTCTGCTGTGAGCTTGGAGGTGCATTGTAGGCCACAGGTCTGGCCCCCAAATCTGTGCCTTCTGCCTCATTAAACACAGGCCTCCATCCCCCCCCCCCCCCCATTCTTCTGGTGGTGAGATGTGGCAGCTGGACACTCAGGGAATCAGGATACTGGGACTGATTCATTCTGCCTGGGGCCTCTCCTGGCCTAAAACTTGGTTTCTGGTTCCAAGGTCCTCAGAGTAGACAGGAGGTGGTGCTCAAGAGGGACATGAGCCTGCTGTGCTAAGGTTCTGCTGCTTCCCCACTTAGGGCACCTTGAATGAAGCTGCTCTGATTCTGTCCAAGGTGTTTGAGGTCATCTGTTTCCAGAAAACCACTTCAAGAAGTTAATCCTACCTTGGCTGAGCCTTCAACAAGGAGATTGAGGCACAGGCCTTGGGAGTACCTGCTCCTCTGAGCATTGGTGTCCAGGCTACCTACCACATTTACTCAGTCAACAGTGCTTGGGGTGCATGCACTGGGGGGCACAGGCTGTGCAGGACCCACCATGGATCAGGAAGACCAGTCACAAAAAGCATACAGCCAGGCCTGGGGTGTCCTGAGTAGGGAAAACAGCTACCCCACAGGGAGGGATATAGTATGACATCCCTGGTTTACCAAAAAAAAACAACTTCAAACCCACCTGTGTTTGGAGAGGCCAGTGGCCCAGAGCACAACTTGTGCACAGCCAGCCATTCTCACAGGAAAGATGCTCGAGTGGGTCCCCAGGTTTCCAGGGCTCTCGTAGCTGCTTTGGCTGCTGTTCCAGCACAGTTGACTCCTAGCCTCTGGGCTTGTGCACTAGCTGAGCCTACTACCTGGGCTGCTCTCCTCAGGTCACCACTAGTTTTGCCTCTAATGTTTCTGAACCATACATCTATTCATATCACTAGGTTTTCTGTCCCTCACCAGACTGAGGGCTGGGACTACATATGTCACTGTCCCCAGCAGAACTTTGGTAAGTTTGTGGGACCCAGAAAAGGGCAGTGATGGCCAGTGGATATCCCGCCATCTGTGTCTTAATGGGCAACTATGCTAAAGTCCGTGTTACAGTGTCAGGTAATTGATTTTTGGCACTGAAAAAAAACATTTTGGATTTGCTTTTATGAAGCTGGTGCTTTTTCTCCCCCAGCCCAAATTAAGATTATTTGTATGACTTTGGTTGATTGCCTAGCTGCTGGTTGTCTCTATTGATTTGTAAAAACTTGGGAGAAAATTTCCCCCATGTTGCAAATAAGTGCTTGTGGATTTTGTTAATCTATTGTGGTTTCTGGCAGAAACTAGTTCCCCCAAATAATGTTTTTCCTCAGTAATAGGATCTACATGTCTAAATACCACCCAGAAAGTTTCCCAGCCTACCTTGCAATTAGGGGTGGCCATGTGATCACAGTAGTGATGTGTTTCATTTCCAGGGAATATCCGTTATTTGGAATATAGCCATAATGGCCAGTGCTCCAGCGACCATCCTAGGCCATGAAAAGCCACACACCAGCAAAGAGGTGGAAAGAGTTTGGGTTCTTAACCCTGTGTGGCTGCAAAGTCATGATGTGGCCTGGAGGTGGGCCCTGATGGCTGTCTCTGGGGCAAGTCACCGCTCTAGTTTCTTTTATGTAAAGTGGGAGTAGTGATTGCTTAGTTCTGGGGGTGGGGAAGCTTCAGATAGGCTAGAGACAGGGAGTCCAGGATGTACTACCAGGAATGTGCAAGTCCAAGACCCCACAAAGGCCCAGGCACCTCATCCCTTTAGGGCTCCATTGAGGCGTCATCCATATTCCAGCCTGGAAGCCAGTTGGGAGAACTCTGGCCCTGCCAGGCAAGGCGTGGGGTCATTCCCATTATTGAGGGTCCTTAAACTGAGAATAGTAAGCTCAGCTCTAATTTCACCCTCTTCAGCCACCCACCCTGCCATCTGCTCATCCTCATTACCACTTTGCCCAGACTCCTCTACCATGTAACCACCCACCTGGCAATTCCCTACAAACCCTGCAGAGAGCAGCTGGTGGGACACTGGCTGGGGCTGGAGGCCACTGAACTGAGCCCAGTCTCCACTGTGTGTGCTGGGACCGCCCAGAGTGAAGGCCAGAATTAGGAGGTGGGGCATGTGAGACAGAGTGGCACTTAGATTGCTGATGCCACTCTGGTCCGCCCAGAAATGATAGGGCAGGAACCCAGGGCACCTTTCCCACTGCCTCAGGTGCTGAGGCATCCCAGGACCCATTGCTGGGCATGTCTAGGTGACACACCTGGGCAAGACAGGGATCCCTGGAGGAGAGACACACACCTCTCCTCCTTGACCCACCCTGCACCCAGCTTCTTAGAACCTTCAGAGCAGGTACCAAAGCAAGAAGAGTGGGGGCCCCAGTAGACCCAACACATCCTGAAACCCAGAGAGACTTAAGATTCAGGATCATAGAGTCCTCAAGACTAGACTCCTGGGTCCTGGCCAGGTAGCTTAGATGGTTAGAGCATTCCCAGTATATAAGGTTGCAGGTTCAATTCTCTGCTGGCACGAAAGGATCAACTAGTGAATGCATAAATAAGTGGAACAAATTGATGTTTCTCTCCCCTTCTCTGTATCTAAAACGAATACATTTAAAAAGAAAAAGACTAGACTCCTGGAATCTCACAGTGATGGCACCAGGGGTAATAAAGTTTTGCTTTTACTGAGTGCAGGATACAAGTTTAGGGACCCAGTAGACCATGCTGGAGCCAGAGTAGCTCACAACCTCTCATCCCTGACCCTTGCCATGTCTCCAGGGAGCCATGGGAGCACTGGGGATGCCCAAGCACTGGGCAGCGATGAGGGTGGCAGATACACAAGTGTCACCCCAACATTCCTGCCCCTTCTCAGACTGCAGCAGCTGGGTCTTCAGGATTGTCTTGCCCCCTTTTCCCTTCCCATTAAGGTGCTACTTCATCCCACCCTACTTCCTGGCCCCCACTCCCCAGCAGGCACAGGAGATGGTCTTGCCTATCCCTCAGGGCTCCCAACTCGCCTCCTCTCACATCCCAGAATTCTGGAATGTGAATCCACGCATTTCTCCCCATCTCATTAGGCCTATTATTAGGTCCACTTCATTAGGCCTCACTAATTAGATCCCTCCTTCCTTCCAGACTCTCCAGTGGCTCCCCAGTGCCCTTGGAATAAAATCCACATCCATCACCAAGGCTCAAGTTCCCCTGGCGGCCCTCCCTGCCCAGCTCCTTTCCACCTCAGGGCCCTTCCCATGTAGCTCATCCTCTGCTCATTCTCTTGTAAATCTCCACCCCAGGGGAGTACCCTAATCAGAAGCCCTACATATGGTTGTCCCCAGATCATCACTCCTGTCATCTATCAGCTTCTGAGGTAGGTATTCATCTGCTGGCTGGGTCAGTATCATGATTCTGTGTGCCCAAGGGGCCCACTTTTGTCCCCAGCACTTGGTGCAGGGCATCTCCCACAGTAGGTGTTCAATGAACGGACCTCAACCCAGGTGTCAGTCTGTGACCTGGACCCCCACTCCAGGGTAGAGTAGAGGAAGACCGGTGCTGGCACTAAACAGTACTCCCTCCAAGAACCTCCCTGGGGAGACAGAGCAGGTTTGCTGATAGCAATTTGCATGTGTTTTCATGGCTTTGCAGGAAGAGATCCCCCGCCGGGATTTCCCCTGCCCCAGTAGGTTTTACAGGAGGGTGCGGCGCCCGAACCCGAACCCGGAAAAATAATAGAGGTGGAAGAAAGAGGAAGTTGGTGTCTTCTACACCCTCCTGGTGTGGGTGGAGGGTGCAAGCCAGCGGGCAACAGATAGGGCTCTGTGACAGTAGTGGTGTCGGAGCCCTAGGAGGACGGCCTACACATTGCATATATAAAGAAGAGAGTCTCGGGGACACTCGTGAAGGCCCGGGGTACACGGGACTCAGCTGGGGCAGCGCGTGTATGCTAGAGGGGACCACCAGGGGGCGACAGAGGCTGGAGAGGACGAGACAGTGCTCTAGCGGATGCTCAGATCCCGCCCGCTTACAGAGGAGGGTACCCAGCTTTTGGAGGGCGCACCAGAGGTTAGAGCCTCCAGAGGCCAAAATCCCTCCGGGTCCCCCATCAAAGGGCCTCAAGATGACAGTGTCTGGGTCCTTTGATCGCATGATCCCAGACAAGCGACTTCCCCTCTCAGTCTCCTCATTTGTGTGATAGTCATGTGCTAGATGCTACCTCCCCAGGTACTCATGGGTCCACCATTTATTCGGGTTCATTGCCACTGACAGCCCCTCCCCATGACCTTCATTGTACAGTATGCCCAGCACAGGGCAGATGCTCTGTGCATGTTTGACAAGGAGCCAACGAATAAATGAAGAAAAGAATGAAAGTTACTTTGTCTGTGCCAGGTTTGTGTTAGGAGTGTTCAATTTATTCCTCTGAGACCAGAGCTCTTTTTTCCCTATTTACAGATGGGGAAACTGAGGCCCAGAAAGCACACCTTCTCTAGTACATATGCACTAAGGACTTGAACCCCAATGTCTTCCATCCGGTTTAGCCAGAGTGAGGGGTTTGGTGATGCACTCCCACTAGGGTCTAGAGAAAGGAGGGTCCAGTTTTCCTTAGAGGACCCCGCACACTTGAAAGTGAACTTCAGCCCTGTGGGAGAGTGAACTCCTGGTGGCTCCAAGGTACTATAGCACAGCCGGAGTTCAATGCTGGAGCCACAGCTGCCAGCTTGTGTGGCCTGGGTGAGTGACATGCCCTCTCTGAGCCTCAGTTTCCCCACCAGCTAAAGGGAGACATTAACAGCCCGTGGTCAGGGGAAAGTGCCACACGAAGCCTCCTCGACACAACCTCCAGCAGCCATTCACGTGACCAATCCAGTCCAGGGAGGAAAAGAGTGCGGGCAAGTCTGGGGGAGGAGTTTCGCTGACCCCGCGGAAGCCCAATAAAGCCGCAGCCCGCCGCCTTGGGCCACCTCTTTAAGCCCCACCGAGACCTTCTGAGTCAGCGCGGAACGCGGTTCCCAGGGAGAGGGACAGAGCCCGGGTGGCAGACACACGACTTCAAGGGGCAGCCGACGGAGAGGGAAGCGACGTGGACAGACTGACAGCGGAGGCAACCGTGTAGACAGAGAGGAGAGACAGGGAAGCAGGCAGCCTCAGCTAGGGCCGCCGGGAACCAAAGGGAACAGGCGTGCGCCTCGTGCGGAGGCTGAGCATCCTCCTACCTCTCTCGGTCCTTGCCTTCTCCTCCACCACCAACCTCCCCAGGCCGGGCGCACGGGGTGGGCGGGGTCGCACCTGGCCCCTGCACCTGCGCTTCATGGCTTCCGCTGGGGCAGGGGCACCCGCCACGTTTGGAGCCTGGGATTATGGGGTCTTTGCGCTCATGCTCCTCGTGTCCACGGGCATCGGGCTGTGGGTGGGGCTGGCGCGGGGCGGGCAGCGCAGCGCTGAGGACTTCTTTACAGGGGGCCGGCGCCTGACGGCCCTGCCAGTTGGCCTCTCACTGTCCGCCAGCTTCATGTCAGCCGTGCAAGTGCTGGGCGTACCCTCTGAGGCCTACCGCTATGGCCTCAAGTTCCTCTGGATGTGCCTGGGCCAGCTGCTCAACTCCCTACTGACCGCCGCCTTCTACCTGCCAGTTTTCTACCGCCTGGGCCTCACCAGCACCTACCAGGTAACGGGAAGGGGCCGGGAGTGGGACCAGCCTGGCTGGGAACGTAGGGACGCGATGGGGGGAGCCTGGGGCTTTGGACTGCTGTGCAGGGGTACACAAACGGGCTTCTTCGTGCTGCCCGCCCCCACCCCCCCGCCGCCCCAGGGCATACAAGTGGGCAGAGTTCTGGGAAGAAGACCCAGGCATTGAGGCGAGGGACAGGAAGGAGGAAGAGGAGCAGGTGTCTTGGTTCTCTTGGTGGAAGCCCGCAGGGTGTGGGGCCACCAGGTTTGCACTCATGTGTGGACAGGCTCACACCTGTCCTCCTCCCTCATATGCCTCAGCGTAGGGACACCTGAGTGCTTGAGGGGCTGTAGGCTTGTGATTCCAAACCCGACTTCCCCTCTTCTACTTTTGGCAAGGGGCAGGCCTCTGCTCAGATGTCCCAAATGTCCATCACTGCTAATCACAGGACCATCCTTCAGTCCGTGGGTGAAGTGACTAAAACTGTGGCTACAGGGCTCCTCGGCTCCTTCCTGTCCCTCGCCTCAATGCCTGGGGCTTCTTCCCAGAACTCTGCCCACTTGTATGCCCTGGGGCGGCGGCGGGGGGGGGGCACGAAAGCACGAAGAAGCCCGTTTGTGTACCCCTGCACAGCAGTCCAAAGCCCCAGCAATCAGACATGAGTGAGGGGAGACATGTACACATTTATTGACAGTCCTCCTGGGCACACGCTGTGAGGACAGGCATGGGGATAGTGTGTGTACACAGGTGTGTGAAGACTGGTCAGAGTGTGTGTGCTTGGCAGATGCTTCCACAGGCAAGAGTACAGAGAGCAAAGTTGGCCTCCCGAGGGAGGGCAGAAACTAAGAGAGCAGGTAAAGGAACCCAGAGATCTCCAGCCCCTGGGTAGGATCTGTCTAGGTAACTACAAGCCCTCGGCTCCTCTTTGCAGTACTTGGAGCTGCGTTTCAGCCGCACTGTGCAGCTCTGTGGAACCTTGCAGTACCTGGTGGCCACAGTAAGTGGCCTGGGCCCTACCCTCTCCTGCAGGGTCCTGCTTTCATCTGCCCCACCCACAACCCTACCCCATCCTTCATGACCCCGCTTTTACCCTGCAAGGCCCTCCCATTGCAGTCAGGTCTACAGGTTTGGCCAACTAGCCTCCCTCTTATGCCCAACCTTACCCAGCACCCACATGCATGGCCCCACGCACCTGCCTCCTCCCTACCGCAAACACCCTTCTCCCATCTCTGGATTTATTCCTCACCCAGTCACCGATACCACTACCCTACCTCCCCTTCCCACCTGCAGGTGCTATACACTGGCATCGTGATCTACGCCCCTGCGCTCATCCTGAACCAAGGTTTGACTCTGGGAGATCAGGGGAGGGTGTCTGTGAGGGAGCAAAGGCTTACAGGCTATACCAGAGAAGGGGGCAGGGGCTGTCCCAAGAGACACATGGGAGGGAAGGCTCCTCCTGGAGAGAGGAGAGCCCAAGACACTGAAGGCCAAGTTTGCATCCCACTCGGTGGCCTAATGCGGGGTGGGGGGGTCTCCTTGGACAGTGACCGGGCTGGATATCTGGGCATCACTCCTGTCCACTGGAGCCATCTGCACCTTCTACACCACTGTGGTGAGTGACCCTCCTCACCCCACTTGGGGCTCCATGCCCGCTGGGTAGGGAAGACCCTGGTCTGGCTGTCCACACTCTCTACATTTCCTTCCTCCTGAGGAAGCCCCGTCCCAGCTGGGCCTGTTTCCTCATCTTCATAATGAAAGAATATTTAAAGACTTATTGGTTAGAGTCCAGGGATAAGGTAGCTTCAGGCCTGGCTGGATCCAGAGTGTCCTCTGTGTACTTCTCCCATCTCTAGGGGTTCCATCTGCTTCATGCATCCACCCCTTTGGGCAGAAAGTGAGTTCCTATCTCAGGATGGGCTGGCTAAAGTCCAGGAGGGCTCTGTTTGGCTGGCTCTGGTCTTGTGTGCAGAATGAGCAGAAGTATGGGGGACTGGGATTTTGGGGGGGTTGGAATTTTTTAAATTGAATTTATTGGGGTGATATTGGTTAATAGAATAATATAGGTTTCAAGTGTACAGTTCTATAATAAATCATCTATATGTTGTATTGTGTGTTCACCACCCCAAGTTGTCTCCTTCCATCACCATTTATCTTCCCTATACCCTCTTCTACCACTTCAATCCCCCATCCTCTCTGGTAATTACCATGCTGTTTTCTGTGTCTGAGTTTGTTTGTTTGTTTGTATTTTGTTTCTTGCTTAATCCCTTCACCTTTTTGGGTTGGGATATTCTAATTGACTATTCCTGGAGTTGGGAGCTTATTGGTTTCACCTGAACAGCCTGTGAGCGGAGAAGGGGCTTCTCCAAAAGAAAATCCAGGGGCTGCCATGCAAATGTAAAGGCATGGAGGCTGGAAGGGTAAAAACAGCAGCTGATAATAATGGTAGTAATAATAATAGTAGCATTTATCACTCATTGAACACTTATATGTGCTATGTGCCATTCCAAATATTTTCTCATATTAACTCTTTGAATTCTTACATCATAATAAGGGGAGTACTGTTATTTTTTTAATTGATTCTAGAGAGGGAAAGAGAGAGAGAGAGAGAGAGAGAGAGAGAGAGAAAGAGAAAGAAAGGGGGAGAAACACTGATGTGAGAGAGAAACATCATTCAGTTGCCTCCTACACTTGCCCTGACAGGGACTCAAACCCTTAACCTGGGTATGTGACCCGACTTGGAATTAAACCTGCCACCTTTCCGTGTACAGGGCAAGGCTCCAACCAAATGAGCCACACCGGTGAGGGCAGGAAAATACTGTTATTTTATTTTTTTGAGAATACTGTTATTAACCCTACTTTACAGATAAGGAAACTGAGGCAGAGAGGGGCATTGGTCCTAGCTACTGCTGGAGGCCAGGCCAGATTGGCCCCAGCCAGGTCTCCCGTCTGACCCCTTTTTGCCTCATTCTGTCCTGTTCTGCCGGCCCCAGACAGGTCCCTGTCTGACTCCATCCCCTTCCTCTCTGTTACATCCTGCAGGGTGGCATGAAGGCTGTGATCTGGACTGATGTGTTCCAGGTTGTGGTGATGCTGGCTGGTTTTTGTGTTGTCCTGGTTCGTGGAACCATGCTTGTGGGTGGGCCTAGGCAGGTATTCAAGCTTGCCCAGAACCACTCAAGGATCAACCTGATGGAGTGAGTAAAAATGTAGAGGGGCATACTGTAAAATGATGGAGCTGGCATCCCTCTGCCCTAGGACAAGCCAGCCAATGCCTCTGGCTCCAGGAAACCCTCCCTGATTTCTTCCACAGACTCCCCACAGATAGTACCCTGGCTCTTCTCTCTGTACTCCCCTACTCCCTACCCCTTCACCTGGCCCAGACCTCTGCCCTATCCTACCCTCCAGGCCAGACTGGGAACTGAAGTCTCTCTGAGGTTCCAGCTGGGCACAGAAAGAATGGTTTTAAAATGCATACAGAGATGACTCAGTGAACAAACAAATGAATTTTCAATCTGTCAAACTCCTAATCACACTTCTAAACCCACCCCAAATGTCCCCTAAGGCCCTTAAGGAAAATGACCATCTTGGGCCCTTGGGAGAAAGAATTCAGTGTGGCATCCCCACATGGATGACTTGCCCTGTCTTCATTCAGCTTTGACCCAGACCCACGGAGTCGCTACACATTCTGGACTTTCGTGGTGGGCGGCACATTGGTGTGGCTCTCAATGTATGGCGTGAACCAAGCACAGGTTCAGCGCTACGTGGCCTGCCACACAGAGAAGCAAGCCAAGCTGTGAGTGTTTGAGGAGGCAGGGTGGGGGCCTCTAGCATGAGCTGTCCTCCACCCCTAGCCTGAGGCACACCTCCCCACAGGGCCCTGCTCATCAACCAGGTGGGCCTGTTCCTGATTGTATCCACTGCTGCTGGCTGTGGCATTGTCATGTTCACATTCTATATGGACTGCGACCCAATCCTCACAGGGCGTATTTCAGCCCCCGACCAGGTGAGTTTGGTCCAGCCTTCTAGGCCACTCCTGACCCATCCACACTCTGAACCTCAATATGGATGAGGTTGAAAAGCCTTCCTAGCAGCCTATGCAAAGGTCCAGAGGCAGGAGAGAACTAGGCTCAGAGGAGAATCTAGGAGGAATGGGGAAGATGAAGTTGAGAGTCAATGAGGAGCCATGGTGGATGTGAGCAGGAGAGGAGCACACTCAGATGTAGAGTCAGACTCTCTGAGGGGTATCATGGAGAAGATGAAACCATGGTCCAGCACACAGTGATGGTGTTAAAATTAATAATAATGACCAGCTCCCATGTCCCAAACCCGACTCTATGCCTCATGCTGTTCCCTTCGCAAACAGTTTCCCATCAAAGCCTTCAGCATACAATGAGGCCAAGGATGTCATGGTGCCTTCTTTACAGATAAGCAAACTGAGACTGAGGTGGGGGGTAGAAGGCACTGCCTAAGGTCTACAGGCAAGTCAAGGGCAGTGCCAGGGCCAGGACCCCTGCCTGGGTCACACCCCAGCTGGAGCTCTCTAGCCATGGGGTTCGGAGTGGGCAGAGGCTGCAAGGCTATTACATCTACTGTCCTCTGGGATCAGAATCCCAACCACCTGATGCAACCTCAGGCAGGGTTGCACCTCTCAGCCTCACTGTCCTTGTCAATAAATGGAGGTGACACAGGACCCTGCCTCAGGTGGATCCCAGGGCTTTATGCATGGTGGGGCTCAGCGACAATCACAGGTGCATGCAGCTCATCAACAAACACACAAAATGCCCACTGTGAGCCCAGTCTGGGCGCTGGGTACAGGCAGGGTGAGGACAGACAGAAGCCCCAGCCTCCAGCTCTTGTCCTGATGTCTGATCCCCACCTCCCCTCAGTACATGCCCCTGCTCGTGCTGGACATCTTCAGGAACCTGCCTGGGGTCCCTGGGCTCTTTCTGGCCTGTGCCTACAGTGGCACCCTTAGGTGAGTGGCCCTGATTGTTCACTCAGTCATGTCCCAGCCCCTCAGGGTCTTGTCCCTACCAGCCTCCTCACCCCTACCCCTTAAGGATACAATGCTCTGGACGTGTCTACCATTTGCAGTTCCTGCTTGGTTCCTAGCAGGCAGCTCAGGTGGTTCTGTCAAAGGGCACACTCTGGGCACAAAGACCTCAACTGTGGGGTCTTCAGCTTCTTAGCACCTGGCAGCCACTCCAGGCCCCTCTTTCTTTCTTCCTTCTCTCTGTCCTTCTTCCCCAAACAAATGTTTATTGAGCACTTACTATGTTCTAAACCTGCTGTTTTAAATCCTGAAGCACAGCTGTGACCAAGTGATCCCCTACTCCTGCCCTCATGGGCCGCACATTCTGGTGGTTTCAAATCTCCCATGACTTCTGGCCATAGGGTGACCAGGGTCCCATGTGGCAGTTCTCTGCACCCCATTATTGCTCTGTAGCAAGACTTTTGTCATTCGTGTCCCTGGTTGTGGGTATCCCTACTCCTGTGTGTGTGTGTGTGTGTGTGTGAGGGGGGGGGGTCTCGAGTCTGATGTAGGGATGGGGGTGTGGTCATTTCCTCCACTCTTGAGGGAGTTTGACACCCATGCCTCTGCCCTTGGACTAGGTGAGTCTTGGCAGGTCAGATGGTGTGGGCAGCTGGGGGCCTCCCCAGCAGGTGGGCCCCAGAGATGTTGTGGCCAATCTCTGGATGTGGCCTGACCACACCCCTCTCCCACCCCCTCGTGCCCCCCAGCACCGCCTCCACCAGCATCAATGCCATGGCTGCGGTCACTGTGGAGGACCTCATCAAACCATGGCTGCCCAGCCTGGCGCCCCGGAGACTCATAATCATCTCCAAGGGCCTCTGTGAGTTTGGGGGACCTGGGTGGAGGGCCAGAGCAGCCTCTCCTCACTGACAGTGCCGTCCCCATCACTACAGCGCTCATATATGGCTTGGCCTGTATCACCGTGGCAGCTCTGTCCTCACTGTTGGGGGGCGGTGTTCTCCAGGTGAGCCCTCTCCCCAACCCTGCTCCATCTCCCCAAGAGGTGGGGCATCTTCTACCTTGCACTGAGGTTAGAGAGGTTCATATACTCTCTGGGTTCCGTCTGCCACCAGCGAATGGATACTTCCTGCAGCCATCTAGGTAAAGGTGAGGGGAGGTGGGGGAGGGTGGCCTGAGAGCAGGAAGAGAATCATGGATGTGGGATATGGAATCGCATCAGTTAGGAGAGAGAATGGACATCTTTGCCTCCAACCCAGGGGAGAGAGACAGAAACAGGGCATCCTATCTGCTTTAGGGAAGCTGAGGCATGGAGGAGTCTCAGGTCCACAGTAGGATTCCTCAGGTCTTGCTTTCCCAGTGGATAAACTGAGGCCTAGAGAGGTGGGGTGGCTCTGCCTTCAGTCACAGCCCCACCCCCTCCCTCAGGGCTCCTTCACTGTCATGGGTGTCCTCAGTGGCCCCCTCCTTGGAGCCTTCACTCTGGGAATATTCCTCCCGGCCTGCAACACACCGGTGAGTGGGGGCAGGCTGCCGAGGGGCTGGGGGCGTGGCCAGACTCTCCAGTGGGCTGACTCTGGCTCCTCTCCCAGGGCGTCCTCTCTGGGCTGTTAGCAGGCTTGTTGTTCTCACTGTGGGTGGCCGTGGGCGCCACTCTGTACCCGCCCAAAGCAAAGTCCATGGGGGTCCTGCCATCCTCAGCTGCCGGCTGTGCAGGGCCCTCAGCCAATGCCTCTGGCTTCCTGGGCCCGCTCCTCATTGCCAACGACTCCAGTGGGCCCACCAGGTGAGCGTGAGAGTCTTGGCATGAGGGAATGTGATCAGGACAGGACTCTTAAACTGAGTCCCAGATGAGGAGGAGGAGCAGGGTTTGGGAAGAGGTGAGGGAAGGGCATTTCTAGCTGAGGGATGGAGGGATAGGAAAATGCGAAGGCCAGGTTCAAATTAGTGCGCTGGCTATGATGAGGTTGGGGTGGATTTAAAGGAAGAAGAAAAGATGGGAGATGAGGTCCAACCAGAGGAATTTGGTCTGTTTTTGTTTTGTTTTTAATTGTGATATAATTTTCAGACCATAAATTAGTCTTTTAAAAGTAGATTTTAGTATATTCACATGGTTATACAACCATCATCACTATCTAACTTTAGAAAATTTTCATCACTTCAAAAGGAAACCCTGTATTAATTGGCAGTCACTCCCCATTGCACATCCCCCAGCTCCTAACAAACACTAATCTTTCTGTCACTATGTGTTTGCCTGTTCTAGACACTTTATATAAATGGAATCATACAGTGTGTGGCCTTCTGTTTGACTTCTCACTCAGCTTGGTGTTTTCCAGGTTCATCCATATTGTAGTGCTGTCAGTGCTGCATTTCTCTTTATGGCTGAGTAACATTTTCTTGTGTGGACTGACCACGTTCTGTTTGTCCATTTAACAGTAGATGGATATTTTCGTTGTTTCTACTTATTTGGTGATTGTGACTAGTGCTGCTATGAACATTTATGTACAAGTTTTGGTGTGGACATATGTTTCATTTCTCTCTGTCTATACCTAGGAGTGGAATTTTTAATTTTGATGACGTCCAATTTATCTGTTTTCTTTGGTTGCTTGTGCTTTTGGTGTTATATTTAAGTAACGATTGCCAAGCCCAAAGTCATAAAGATTCACACCTATGTTTTCTTCTACGAGTTCAGTTTGGTTTTATTCTGAGAACAGTAGTGAGCCATGAAGGATAATAAGCAGAGGCAGGAGGTTATCTGAGTTACATTTTAGTAAAACCCCCTCTGGTTGTATGGAGAAAACCTGGGGGTGAGGGAAGGATAGCAAGAGAGGAGTATTGGTTACTGCACACATCTGGGTGACCATTAATGGAGGACCAGGCTAGGCCATGGCAGTGAAATTGAAAGGAAGGGAATGGATTGAGAGTGACTCCTAGATTCATATTCACCTCTCCCACCCCCAGAATGGACCCTGATCGACCCACCTTGGCTGATAGCTTCTATGCCATTTCTTATCTTTATTATGGTGCCCTGGGCACACTGAGCACTGTGCTGTGTGGAGCTCTTATCAGCTACCTGACAGGTAAGCAGGGCTTGTGTCTTCCTCAGAGGTTACCCTGTGCCTCCCTCTGCCTCCAAGACCCACTGGGCAGGAAGAAGAGAAAGGATGCTCCCATTGGTCAAGCAGCCACTGTACAGTGGACACATCTTTCTCCCTTTATGCTGTATCACCTTCAGGAGAATCCTGCACCTTGCAGGGCTTGTTCTATTTCACAAAGACAGAAACTGAAACATCCCCAAAGATTAAGTCCTTGCTAGAGAATGTAAGGGGGGAGTGTGTCACGGGTGCTGTCCACGGTGCTGAAATAGCTTCTCATCAGGGCCTTGACCACTCCACATCCCTCAGGGAATTGTGAACCCCACAAAGAAGCAGAAAGAGATCAAGAGAAATCAATAGAATAACAGCACCTGTCCTCGCTTTCTGAGTGTAGACTTTACATTTAACAGGCCTTTATTGAATCTGTCTCTGTGTTTTGAACAAAATCACATACTGAAACCTCCCAGAGTGGGGCAGAGGCTTGCCAGCATTCCCCCAGTGGGTCACTATCAGATCTGGGATTGAAACCTATTTGAGCTCTCCCTTGCCTTCCCAATCTCCAGTTTCCACCATCCCTCACTAAATTACTTCCATTCTCTCTGACCCCCAGGGCCGACCAAGCGCAGTGCCCTGGGTCCTGGTCTGCTGTGGTGGGACCTCACATGGCAGACAGCATCAGTGGTGCCCAAGGAAGAAATGTCCTCCCAGGATGACAGCTTGGTGAAGGTCAGTCTCAGGGCTGGGCTCCCAGAGTGGGAGAAGGGACAGTAAAGTAGCTATAAAGTAGTTTGGGATGCTCTGGGCATGGCCACAACTTAAGAAATGACATGATGAGTCACTGTCTTTCTCAGCTTCTTGTTACGTCCAGTGGAAAGACTCAGTTGGGAGCTGATGTGTCTTCAACACTTTTTATTATCCCCTTTAACAAAGATTAAGCAGAAGTTGATATTTTCATTTTCATTGTATCTGTTTTTACACTTACTTCCAATCTATGGTAGGTGAAACTGGTTTGCCTTTAGGGTGTTGATTTAAAGTCTCTCCTGAGCCCTAGCTGGTTTGGCTCAGTGGTAAGAGTGTCGGCCTGCGGTCCAGAGAGACCCAGGTTCGGTTCCCGCTAAGGGCATATACCTCCGTTGCAGTTTGTCCCCGGCCCTGGTTGGGTCATGTGTGTGGCCCGCTCGATGTGTCCCTTTCACGTCGATGTTTCTCTCTCTCTCCCCCTCCCACTCTATCTGAACAAATAATAATAATAATTATTATTATTATAATAAAAAGTTTCTCCTGAAAATAGAATTACTTAATTCAAAAGTGAGTCATTGCACCAGCTCAGTGGTTAGAGCATTGGCCTGCACACTAAAGCGTCATGGGTTAGATTCCCTGTCAGCGCATACCTGGGTTGCAGGTTTCATCCCCAGCCCTGGTTAGGGTGCTTGTGGGAGGCAACCAATCAGTGTGTCTCTCTCACATCGATGTTTCTCTCTCTCACTCTCTCCCCTTCCTCCCTCCCTTCCACTCTTTCTAAAAAAAAAATCAATGGAAAAAGTATCTACTAGTGAGGATTAACAAACAAAAAAAGTGAATCAACATAGAGATAATCTTATGTAAGAAATGTGACAGGCTAGACAGGTTTTGTTCAAAGCCTTGTGGTTGCTATGTGAATGCCTTGAGTTTGGGGAATGCTGTCCCTGAGGGGTCTAATTCAGGCCTGCCCCTGCTTTGGACTCCTTCTTTTGTTTCCTCATTTATTTATTTATTTTTCTTCTTTATTGATTTAAGAGAGAGAGGAGGGAGAGGGAAAGAGAGATAGAAACATTGATGAGAGAGAACATTGACTGGCCGCCTCCTGCATGCCCCCCACTGGGGATTTGGCCCACAACCTGGGCATGTGCCCTGACCAGGAATTGAACCAGTGACCTCTTGGTGCATGGGTAGAAACTCAACCACTGAGCCACACCGGACTGGCTGTTTTCTCATTTATTAAGCACTTACTGTATACCTAGCACTGCTCTGGGCTGGGGTCCAAGCCCACAGTCTAGTACGAGCAGATAAAAACTAAACTGAGAAATGAGTAGGATCTTGGCAGGGGGTGAGTGTTAGGAAGACAGTAAAACAGGATACTATGATGGGGGTGTCCCCCTGGAAGAAGGGACATTGATAGAGTCCCAGAATTCCCAGAAGAAGAAGGGCAGTCTCGGTGGAGGGGACAGCAGGTGTAAAGGCCCTGAGGCTGGAACAGGTTTGACTGGGGTTGGGGGTGCCTGGGGGTGGAAATTGATTTGGCTGAAATGTTTTAAAGCTCCCTCCAGAAGCTGTGGGGAAATACTTATTTTCTTGAAGGGGAACAGGCAGAGAGTCAGAGAGAGAATGGAGGCAGGCATACCTTCAAGCTCTGATGGCCTGGACTGTAGGTGACATGGGCATGGGGAAGAGAAGTGAATGGAGATTTTTGGAAACAGAAGGGACTGGCTGATGCACTGGACAAGAGGATATTGTGCAACCCTGCCCAGGGTTCTGTCCTCCCAGGCCCTCAGTGTCGCCATCTGGGAGATGAGCTAACACAGAAAAAGTGGTCTCTGAAGAGTCTTTCTTCTCTCCTCCCCCCAGGGGGCTGAGGAACTGCCCCCCAGAGCCAAGAGGCCTTCTAATATCCTGCCCACCAACGAGGACCAGCTGCTCTTCCTGAGGCAGAAGGAGGTGAATGGAACAGGCTCTGGGTCCTGGAACCCCAGCAGTGGACATGAGGGTGGTCTTGACCTGCGAGAGACAGACCTCTGAGCCAGCCTGGGACTGACCACCTGGAATGGAACTTCAGGGTGTGGCAATCCTAGGCTACGAGCCAATCCCAGGCAAGGGGAAGACGGCCTCGGCTCTGATCGGCTGGATGATGTCATATGCAAATGAGCTCAGACTGCATGTCCCCGCTCTATGGGAAGAGGTGAAGCCCCGCCTCCGGGAGGTTTTTTTTCCAGATTCCTGCTTCCAACCAGCCAGCTGCTACTCTTAGCTGCTGCACCCCCGTCAGCATCCCCAAAATGAGGCCGGATTTTTCCATACCTACAATAAAAAGATGTTGGAGTCCTCTTTGCACAACATGGGAAACCTCCAGGTTCAATGTTAGGGTCTGAGAAAGACCCCAGCTCTTTCTGAGAGGCGTCTGAATCTTAGCAAGGATTTTGGAGGTTCTCAGGCCCAGTCCCCTGTACCTCACTTCACACGCGGGAAAACTGAGAACTAGAGAGGGGCAGGGATTTTGCCGAGGTCACAGAACAAACCAGAGGTGCATTGAGAGTTGGACACCAGCTTTTCCTCCTTCACCCCTTCCTTGTTTTCATCTCTTTGAAGAGTCAGACAGTACATGGCCTCTGACATTGGAAGCAGGTTGGGAGGAGGAAGGAGAAATAACGTTTCAGCTTTCCTCCTGTGTCTGGACACTTTCCCCATCTCATTCATTAAGGACTGTGAGCCCATTTTGCAGAGGAAGAAACTGAAGCTCAATGAGGTTGCCTGAGGTCATTCAGCAAGTCTGGTCGATCAGGGATGGGCCTGGGTGCTACATGATGCTGGGGCTCTATTGAGGACACATCAGTGGTGTACAGGGTCCAATCAACCAGGTGCACATTCCTGACTCTTGGCTAGAGAATTCATCCACACACATCAAATAAATGGACTCTGAAGCTTGATATCCTTGGCTCTCTGAAAAATTATTCTGGCCTCAGTGAGATCTGAGTACAAATTTCTGTGTCTCTTGTCCAAGCCTACAAGTGAATAAACCTGAGTATTTAAATAATCAGAGAGAGGTGACCACTCCCACATCAAGGTGATTGTAATGCCCTCCCAGACACGCAACTTGTTGCCCCTCCTAAACTTTCTCCTGAAGCACTCCCTCCTTGCTGCCCTTTGCACCTGGATAGCTTCCACAATGTTCCTGCACCAGCCCCTGGGTTCTCTGTGACCATGAAAGCTGGCTGCACTTGCCTCTGCCCACACACCTTCCATGGCTCCCATGGCCCCCTGCTCACTTCACAGGGCTG
This sequence comes from Molossus molossus, assembly GCF_014108415.1. Lineage (NCBI taxonomy): Eukaryota > Metazoa > Chordata > Mammalia > Chiroptera > Molossidae > Molossus > Molossus molossus. The sequence goes on along the minus strand of NW_023425377.1, from coordinate 67,073,953 downwards.
CCAGGTTCAGTAGAGCCCCCCCGCCCCCACCCCATGCCAATTCATGTCCACCTGGAATCTCAGAATGTGAGTTTATTTTTTTAAATTATGTTTTTATTGAATTTTTAGGGAGAGAGAGATAGAAACATCCATGTAAGAAACATTGATTGGCTGCCTCCTGCACACCCCCTACTGGGGATTAAGCCTAAAACCCAGGCATATGCCCTGACCAGGAATTGAACTGAGACCTCTCAGTCCCTGGGACAACGCTCAATCCACTGAGCCACACTGGCTGTACTATTTTTTAAATTTTTTGTTAATCCTCACCCAAGGATATTTTTCCATTCATTTTTTAGATAGAGTGGAAGGGAGGGAGGTGGGGGGTAGTGGGTGAGAGAGAGAAACATCAATTGGTTGCCTCCCATATGACCCCAACCTGGGCCTGGGATTGAACCTGCAACCCAGTTACCTATCCTTGACTGGGAATAAAATCCATGGATCTGTGGGCTGATGCTCCAACAGCTGAGCCAAACTGGACAAGGCAGAATGTATGTTTATTTAGAAATAATGTCTTCCCTGGCCTGTTTGGCTCAGCAGTTAAAGCATCAGCCTGAGGACTAAAGATTTGCAGGTTCAATTCTGGTCAAGGGCACCTACCTTGGTTGCAGTTGGATTCCCTGCCCTGGTCAGGGTCATGAGGGAGGCAACCAATTGATGTGTCTCTCTCACATCAATGTTTCTCTCTCTCTCTCTCTCTCTCAAAATCAATGGAAAAATGTTATTGGGTGAGGATTAAATAAATAAATAAAGTCTTGGCAGGTGTACTTAGTTAAATTAAGATAAGGTCATACTGAATTAGGATGGGCCCTGAATGCAATGACTGTGTCTTTTTTTTTTTTTTTTTACTTATTTATTTTTCCTTCTTTATTGCTTTTAGAGAGAGAGATAGAAACTTCAATGAGAGAGAACATCAATTGGGTGCCTCCTGCATGCCCCCTACTGGGGATTGGGCCCATAACCTGGGCATGTGCCCTGACCAGGAATCAAACTGATGACCTCCTGGTGCATGGGTCAACACTCAACCACTGAGACACACCGGCCAGGCCAATGACTGTGTCCTTATAAGAAGAGGAAAAGAGGCTCAGGGACATAGATAGATAAGGAGAAAGTTGTGTGGATATGGACGCAGAGATTGAAGTGATGCTACCACAAGCCTCAGAACACCTGGGGCACCAGAAAGGAAAGAGGCAAGAAAGAATCCTCCTCTAGAGCCTTCAGAGGGAACATGGCATGCCGACCCCTTGATTTTGAATTTCTGACCTCCAGGACTGTGAGAGAATACATTTTTATTGATTTTAAGCTATGGCAGCAACAGCAAACTAATACAATGGTCCCCCCTTATCCACAGTTTTACTTCCAAGGTTTCAGTTACCCATGGTCAACTGAGGTCTGAAAATGTTACATGGAAAATTTCAGAAATAAACAATTTATAAGTTTTAAATTACACACAGTTTTGAGTAGCATTATGAGATATCTGCTGTCCTGCTTGGTCTGAACTTGGCCATCCAATTTAGATATCTTTTAAAAAATTAATATATATATTTTTTTATTGTTGACACTGTTACAGATGTCCTCCATTTTCCCCCTTTTGCCCCTGCATTTGCCCCTGCCCACCCCCACCTTTGCCACATTATTGTCTGTGTTCATTGGCTATGCATATATATCTAATTTGAATATCTGTTAAGTTCTTTTTCATGCCTAATTGCTTTGGCTGGAACTTCCAATGCTATGTTGATTGAAAATTTTAAAAAGCAGCCATTCTTTGCCCAGCCGGTGTGGCTCAGGTGTTGAGTACTGACCCACAAGAGGTCACTGGTTTGATTCCCCTGTCAGAACACATGCCCAGGAGGTGGGCCCGATCCCCATGGGGGGTATGCAGGAGGTGGCCAATCGATGTTCTCTCTCGTCGATGTTTCTATCTCTCTCTCCCTCTTCCTTCCTCTCTCTAAAATCAATAAAGAAAAAAAAAAGCAGACATTCTTTTTCTTGTAATCCTTACCTCAGGATATTTTTTCCATTGAGTTTTAGAAAGAGTGGAAGAAGGGACAGAGAGGGGAGGAGGAGAGAGAGAGAAAGAAACATCAATGTGAGAGAGACACATCTCCCACTTGACCCCAACCAGGGCTAGGGATCAAACCTGCAAACCAGGTATGTGCCATTGACTGGGAATCAAACCCAAGACCCTTCAGTTTATGGGCCAATGCTCTAACCACTGAGAAAACTGGCCAGGGCTGAACATTCTTGATTTTAGACCTCAACTCACTAGATGCCAGTAGCACCCTGCCTGTGTGACGACCAAAAATGTCTCCAGCCCTGGCCGGTTTGGCTCAGCGGTTAGAGCGTCGGCCTGCGGTCCAGAGAGACTCGGATTCGGTTCCCGCTAAGGGCATGTACCTTGGTTGCAGTTTGTCCCCGGGCCTGGTTGGGTCATGCGGGAGGCAGCCACTCGATGTGTCCCTTTCACATCGATGTTTCTCTCTCTCTCTCTTCCTCCCGCTCTATCTGAATAAAAAATAGAAAAATGTCCTCGGATGAGGATAAAAAAAAAAAAAAATGTCTCCAGATTTTGTCCAATGTCCTCTGGGGGCAAAACTGCCCCTGGGCAAGAACCACTAGACTATGCCTATACAAGTACCAACCTGTCTCGACTCCCATATGTTTATACTAAGACTTCTCAGCATTACCAAAGACCAGGAATTCTGAGCCTTTGAATGATGCTGCCTGACCCTGGTCCAAGGAAATGGGCTGATGTATACATGGAACACACTGGAGTTCAGAGAAGCAAAGGACTGGAGGGGGGAAAAATCCTTAGGTCCATCTTGAGAGCCTGGGATATAGGACAGCAAACCAGGATGGTGATTAAAAAAAAAATTCTGTGGGGGGGGGGGCTTCAGAAGACTCTAAGGGACAAGGTGTAAAAGCAAGTTGCTCAGTAATACCTATAGTCACGTTCATGCCAGAATTTCTCAGCCTTGGTTTGACATTTTGGGCTGAATACTCCTCTTTTGTGAGGGCTAGTCTGTGGATTGTAGAGTGTTGAGCAGCATCCCTGGCCTCCACGCACCAGTACTCACTCAATACTGAGCACTCTCCCCTTCCCCAGTTATGACCATCAGAAATGTCTCCAGCATTAATGACCAGTGTGGGGACTGGGGGTAAGGGGGGCAGGGCAGAGTCATCCCCAGTTGAGCACCACTCTTCTATGTGCAAAAAGAGTACGGTTCCCTTTTCCATAGTGTTATTTCATTTTTTAAGTGATTTTTATAATCAGGAAAATATTATGAAATGTTTGACATTTATTGATCATATACTATGGGTCAAGTGGCTGACTCATATAGAAGTATTGATGTTTATTAAGATATGACTCAGTAGCAAGCACTTTTGGTAATTATTTTGGTTAATTTGTAATTAATATACATTTTAGAGCAGTTTTGGGGTTACAGAAGAATTGAGCAGAAAGTTCAGAGAGCTCCCATAGGCACCGTTCTTCCCTCAACCCACTTTCCCACTTTTTTGAAAAAATTTTTTAATCCTTACCCGAAAATATTTTGCTATTAATCCTCAGGTAGGGAGAGAGGGAGAGGAAGGGAGAGAGAGAGAAGCATCGATGTGAGAGGGACACAACGACTGGTTGCCTCCTGCACGACCCCAACCAGAGTGGGAGACAAACTGCAACTGAGGTATGTGCCCTTGGCTGGAATCAAACCGAGTACTCACTGGTCGGCGGGCCGACGCTCTACTGCTGAGCCAAAACAGCCAGGGCACCAGTTTCCCTCTCATTAACATCTCCATTAGAGTGATACATTTGTTATAATTGATGAGTTAATATTGATACATTATTTTAAAGATGTTTTTATTGACTTTTTAGAGAGAGCTAGAAACATCCATGAGATTGGCTGCCTCCTGCACTCACCCTACTGGGGATCAAGCCTGAACCTGGGCCTGTGCTCTGACCAGGAATCAAACCGAGACCTCTCAGGCCATGGGACAACACTCAATTCACTGACCCACACCAGCCGGGAGATACATTAGTATTAACCGAAGTCCACAGTTTATATTAGAAATCACTCTGTGTTGTACATTCTGTGCATTTTGACAAATGCATACTCTCCACCCATTACACTCTCATACGGAATAGTTTTACTGCCTTAAAAATCCCATGTTACACCTATATTGGTCTTGCCTTCAACCCCTAAATCACTTCAATCCATTTTGTTAGTTTTGTCCTTTCTTTTTTTTCCCTCACCCAAAGAAAATTTTGCATTTATCTTCAGATAGGGCAGGAAGGAGAGAGAGAGAGAGAGAGAGAGAGAGAGAGAGAGAGAGAGAGAGAGAGATCTACTTGTTGCCACCCACGGGACCCCAACCAGGGCCAGGGATGAACTGCAACCGAGGTACATGCCCTTAGTGGGAACCGAACCTAGGACTCTCTGGTCTGCGGCCAATGCTCTAACCACTGAGCCAGACTGGCCAGGGCTCTTTTTGATTTTCTATTGATGATAGTATCTGGTGTCAATTCTTTACATTTTATTTTATTTTCTTAAATTTTATTTTATATATTGATTTGAGAGAGAGTTGTGTCCTGAATTTGTCGTTCCACCTATCCATGTACCCATTGGTTGCTTCTTGTATGTGCCCTGACCAGGATCGAACCTGAAACCTTGAGGTATTCGGCTGATACTCTAATCAAGTGAGCTACCAAGCCAGGGCAGGTAATAATTCTTTTTCTTATCTTATTTCATTGGGCAGCACTTAAATATTAAGCATTGAGTATGAGCTATGATTGTTGGCATTCCTGCCCCATCCTGGAATATGTTCTCTCTTGTTTTAACATCCAATGCAATGCAGATGTTTCCTTTATTGTTGTTGTTGTTAATCCTCACCCGAATATATTTTTTCCCATTTATTTATTTTAGAGAGAGTGAAAGGGAGAGAGTGGGACAGAGAGAGAGAGAGAGAGAGAGAGGAGAAAAGTTAATGTGAGAGACACATTGATTGGTTGCCTCCTGCAAGCCCAACCAGGCAGAGGATCAAACCTGCAACCCAGGTACATGCCCTTAACCAGGAATTGAACCTGAGACCCTTCAATCTGAGGGCTGGTGCTCTAACCATTGAGTCAAACCCACCAGGGTCAGATAGTTCCTTTAAAAAAAAATTTTTGTACAAAAAAAATTGAAAAATATCCTCGGGTGAGGATAAAAAAAAAAAAATCATAATAAATAAAATAAATAATAATAAAAAAAATTTTTGTTCTTCTTTATTGTTTTTGAGAGAGAGAGAAAGGGAGAGGGAGAGAGAGATAGAAACATTGATGAGAGAAAACATCAACTGGCCACCTCCTGCATGCACCCCACTGGGGATTTGGCCCACAACCTGGGCATGTGGCCTCACCGGGAATCGAACTGGTGACCTCTTGGTGCATGGGTTGATGCTCAACCACTGAGCCACACCGACGGGGCCAGATGGTTCCTTATTCAGCACAGTCTTTTTTTTTAATTTTTATTTTTTATCCTCACCCGAGGATATTTTTCCATTTTTTGTACAGATAGAGAGGGAGGGAGAGAGAGGAAGGGAGAGAGAGAAACATCGACGTGAAGGGACACATCGAGCGGCTGCCACCCGCACGACCAACCAGGGCCGGGGACAAACTGCAACCGAGGTACGTGCCCTTAGCGGGAACCGAACCCGGGTCTCTCCGAACCGCAGGCCGACGCTCTAACCGCTGAGCCAAACCGGCCAGGGCTCAGCACAGTCTTTGACCAGACTAATTTCTTCCTATTCCCCTTTTACTAAGAACTTAGAAATCAGGAGTGGTTGCTGAATGTTATTTGATGTTTTCTAGCACAGTGAGATAATCAAATGGTATTTTTCTTCTTTTATCTCTTCATTGGGTACAGGAGGCTTTCTGATGCTGAACTTTTCCTGCTTCCTTGGAATAAAACACTGCATGACCCTTCCCAGAACTGCTTCTCCTCCAGGAGACTCTGCTGGCTCACCCCGCACCCTGGGCTGCCTCCTCGCCTTCTTATTTCACTGGTCCTCTACACCACATCCCCAGTCCTATTGGCTCATTCTCCTAGATGGGGGAAGGAGTCAGCCACATAGCTGCCCTCACACACACACACACCCTGGGGCAGTGACTTGTCCAGTCTCCCCTGCTGATCTTGGTATCCTTAGCTGAAGCCAAGACAAAGTCCACAAATTCTTTTCTCTTAATTTTATTTATTTATTGATTGATTGATTTAGATACAGGGAGGGGGGAGGAGGAGGAGGAGGAAGAGGAGGAGGAGAGAGAGAGAGAGAGAGAGAGAGAGAGAGAGAGAAAAGAGAAGAGAAGAGAAGAGAAGAGAAGAGAAGAGGAGAGGAGAGGAGAGGAGAGGAGGAGGAGAGGAGAGGAGAGGAGAGGAGGAGAGGAGAGGAGAGGAGAGGAGAGGAGAGGAGAGGAGAGAAGAGAAGAGAAGAGAAGAGAAGAGAAGAGAAGAGAAGAGAAGAGAAGAGAAGAGAAGAGAAGAGAAGAGAAGAGAAGAGGAGAACATGCATTCATTGGTTGATTCTTGTATATGCCCTGACTGGGGATCAAACCCACAATCTTGGAGTATTGGGATGATGCTCTAGCCTCCTGAGCTACCCAGCCACGGCCCACAAATTCCTGTTCCTTTTGATTCTGTGGGACAGTTGTCAAGGAGCCAGACTGAGCAGAGCATAGAACTTGGCAGGAAGCAGGACACTTTGCACTGGTACCCCCCAACTGCCTCTCCCCAGGTTCACAGCTTGTGTCAGCTTCAGGCTCCACTGGCTCCAGGGGCACTGAGGTGCAAGAAGGAAGGATCTAGCCTACATCCTGTCCTCATTGCAGCCTGGTCTCAGACTGGGGCTGGGATCTGGGGTTCCCTCAGGAGGCACCTCCCCTACCACCACCCTATCAGGCAGTACAGACTCCCGATGGAAAACTGTGTCCTGCCGCCAGTCACTGCCCCTCTCTGCATCATCCACATCTCTTTCTCCAATCCTGGCAATGGGTCATGCAAAGAGTAGGTCAAACCCATGGTTGGCCCAGTGATGCAGCGTCCCCACATCATGAAAATAGAAAAAGGATCTAGAGAGGGAAAGGTTTTCTTTTTCAAAAAATTACTATTCACATTGCTCTGAAATTTAATTTTTTCATTAAGAGTAAATCATAGAAATGTTTCCTGGGTAGTAATTATAAATCTTATTTATCTCTTGATTGTTTAAAATGTGGCTTTTGTCGTTGCTTTCTATCACACAATATTAAGTTTAAAGAGCCAGATTGTTCTGGAAGGCTTGTTATAACAATCTGCAGCCCCCTACAGTTCCCTACATGTATTATGAAATCAATAAAAACATCAACACAGCCCTGGCTGGTGCAGCTCAGTTGGTTGAAGCACCACCCAACTGAGGTCACAAAGGGTCACAGGTTCCAATCCTGGTCAGGACACATACCCAGGTTTTGGGTTTGATCCCCTCTTGTGGTACATGGGGTGGGGGCTGTTAGGGTTTTATTTAATCCAGTGATGTGGACTTATGAAAGATTTCACAACTGAAAGAGAAAAATGGAGGCAATTGTATTTGTCTTTCCCCATAGACAGGGGAAGGGCCGAGTACCAGGGCACTGGGCAACAAAAGATAGGTGCGTCGCCCTTTTATTGGAAGGGCCATATTTTAAGTCACACAGATGCCAAGGGTTGGTGGCCTTGAGGAGTTTCGGTTTGTGGACTCTTCCAGAGTCAGTCTGGCCCACACATCTGGGGATTTCTTATCATATCTTCTTCAGCCTGCAAAGTATGCTTGGGAAGAAAGACTTTCACCTGAAAGGGTTGCAAAGAATTCAAAAGAGGCTAAAAACAGTGGGGAAAGGGCCCAGCCTTATCTATTTCACTGGTTGTGAAACTGGACAGCGAATGAATGGCCTGGACTGCCTGTCACTACTTGAGTCAATTAAGCAGAAACCAGATTGAATCTTAGAGCGTTTATTCCAGTCTTGCCAGCAGTATGGGACAGCAGTGGGTCATCCCGATACATCTGCTCTGCTCCCCTCACTTGCCAGCTGCTTTTCTTTATTTATTTTTCTATATTGGTTTGAGAGAGAGAGATAGAAACATCAATGAGAGAGAACATGGACTGGCCCCCTCCTGCGTGCACCCCACTGGGGATTTGGCGCACAAACTGGGCATGTGCTCCGACTGGGAATCAACCTGTGACCTCTTGATGCCTGGGTCGACGCTCAACCACTGAGCCACACCTGCCGAGCTTGCCAGCTGCTTTCAAAGGGTGAAGAGACAGTGACTACATGAGGAAGGGCAGTTAGGCAAAAAGGAAGAGAAAGAAATGGATAAAATGGTTACAGGCAAGGGGGGAGCTGGGGGCTGCAGGGCTGGTCACCAGTGAGTCGCAGTCATGGGTCCAGTGTTCCAATAATCAGGTTGTTACTCTTTCCATGATGTCAGGTGGCCCCCTTGTTCTCAGATTAGGAGAATGGACAGCATTCCCGGGGTAACCGGCCGAGGCGCCCACGTCCCAGCCAGGTCAGAACGGGCTTTACCTCAATCAGAACAAAGCAATCACAACCAACACTGGAAAGGATGACTAACAGTTTTCTAACTGTGGCTAGTGCCCCACTATGATTAGTTTTCTTAGTCTTCAAATATTTTCTATTAATTCTAATATTCTTTCCTGCCCCTTTCAGTTGGTTAGAAAGGTAGTTTGAAGTTGCAGACACCAGCAGTCTCCACATATTTAATTACCTGGTGCTTTGCCCAGCCTGTGTGGTTCAGGAGTTGAGTGTCGACCCATGCACCAAGAGGTCGCTGGTGCAATTCCCAATCAGGGCACATGCCCAGGTTGTGGGTCAGATCCCCGGTGGGGGCCATGCAGGAGGTGGCCAATCGATGTTCTCTCTCGTTGATGTTTCTCTCTCTCCCTCTCCCTTCCTCTCTCTCTAAAATCAAGAAAGGAAAAAAAAAAAAGAAGCAGACATTCTTTTTTATGTAATCCTCACCTCAGGATATTTTTTCCATTGAGTTTTAGAAAGAGTGGAAGGAGGGACAGAGAGGGTAGGGGGGGAGAGAGAGAGAGAGAAACATCAATGTGAGAGAGACACATCTCCCACTTGACCCCAACCAGGCTAGGGATCAAACCTGCAAACCAGGTATGTGCCATTGACTGGGAATCAAACCCAAGACCCTTCAGTTTATGGGCCAATGTTCTACCCACTGAGAAAATTGGCCAGGGCTGAACATTCTTGATTTTAGACCTCAACTCACTAGAAGACAGTAGTACCCTGCCTGTGTGACGACCAAAAATGTCTCCAGATTTTGTCCAATGTCCTCTGGGGGCAAAACTGCCCCTGGGCAAGGACCACTGGACTATGCCTATACAAGTACCAACCTGTCTCGACTCCCATATGTTTATAGTAAACTTCTCAGCATTACCAAAGACCAGGAATTCTGAGCCATTTTTTTTTTTTTTTTATCCTCACCCGAGGACTTTTTTCCATTTTTTGTTCAGGTAGAGTGGGAGGGAGAGAGAGGAAGAGAGAGAGAGAAAAAAAAACATCGATGTGAAAGGGACACAATGAGTGGCTGCCACCCACAGGACTAACTAGGGCTGGGGACAAACTGCAACCGAGGTACGTGCCCTTAGCGGGAACCGAATCTGGGTCTCTCTGGACAGCAGGCCGACGCTCTAACTGCTGAGCCAAAGAGGCCAGGGTTTTTTTATTTTTTTATTTTTTTTTATCCTCACCCACGGACACTTATCTATATTTTGTTCAGATAGAGTGGGAGGGAGAGAGAGAGAGAGAAACATCGATGTGAAAGGGACACATTGAGTGGCTGCCACCCGCACAACCCAACCAGCGCCAGGGACAGACTTTAACGAAGGTACGTGGCCTTAGCGGGAACTGAACACAGTTCTCTCTCGACCACACATGCTAGGGCTTTTTTTAAAAGCTTTTAATCCTCACAGGAAAATATTTTTCTATTTATCTTCAGGTAGAGAGAGAGGGAGAGGAAGGGAGAGAGAGAGAAGCATTGATGTGAGAGGGACACAACGACTGGTTGCCTCCTGCACGACCCCAACCAGAGCGGGAGACAAACTGCAACTGAGGTTCCTGCCCTTGGCTGGAATCGAACCGACGACTCATTGGTCGGCGGGCCGACGCTCTACTGCTGAGCCAAAACAGCCAGGGCACCAGTTTCCCTCTCATTAACATGTCCATTAGAGTGATACATTTGTTATAATTGATGAGTTAATATTGATACATTATTTTAAAGATGTTTTTATTGACTTTTTAGAGAGAGCTAGAAACATCCATGAGATTGGCTGCCTCCTGCACTCACCCTACTGGGGATCAAGCCTGAACCTGGGCCTGTGCTCTGACCAGGAATCAAACCGAGACCTCTCAGGCCATGGGACAGCACTCAATTCACTGACCCACACCAGCCGGGAGATACATTAGTATTAACTGAAGTCCACAGTTTATATTAGAAATCACTGTGTGTTGTACATTCTGTGGATTTTGACAAATGCATACTGTCCACCGATTATACTCTCATACGGAATAGTTTTACTGCCTTAAAAATCCCGTGTTACACCTATATTGGTCTTGCCTTCAACCCCTAAATTACTTCAATCCATTTTGTTAGTTTTGTCTTTTCTTTTTTTACCCTCACCCAAGGACAGTTTTGCATTTATCTTCAGATAGGGCAGGAAGGAGAGAAATAGAGAGAGAGCGAGAGCGAGAGAGAGAGAGAGAGAGAGAGAGAAGAGAGAACATGCATTCATTGGTTGATTCTTGTATATGCCCTGACTGGGGATCAGACCCACAATCTTGGAGTATTGGGATGATGCTCTAGCCTCCTGAGCTACCCAGCCACGGCCCACAAATTCTTGTTCCTTTTGATTCTGTGGGACAGTTGTCAAGGAGCCAGACTGAGCAGAGCACAGGACTTGGCAGGAAGCAGGACACTTTGCACTGGTACCCCCCAACTGCCTCTCCCCAGGTTCACAGCTTGTGTCAGCTTCAGGCTCCAGTGGCTCCAGGGGCACTGAGGTGCAAGAAGGAAGGATCTAGCCTACATCCTGTCCTCATTGCAGCCTGGTCTCAGACTGGGGCTGGGATCTGGGGTTCCCTCAGGAGGCACCTCCCCTACAACCACCCTCTCAGGCAGTACAGACTCCCGATGGAAAACTGTGTCCTGCCGCCAGTCACTGCCCCTCTCTGCATCATCCACATCTCTTTCTCCAATCCTGGCAATGGGTCATGCAAAGAGTAGGTCAAACCCATGGTTGGCCCAGTAATGCAGCGTCCCCACATCATGAAATAAGAAAAAGGATCTAGAGAGGGAAAGATTTTCTTTTTTAAAAAATTACTATTCACATTGCTCTGAAATTTAATTTTTTCATTAAGAGTAAATCATAGAAATGTTTCCTGGGTAGTAATTATAAATCTTATTTATCTCGATTGTTTAAAATGTGGCTTTTGTCGTTGCTTTCTATCACACAATATTAAGTTTAAAGAGCCAGATTGTTCTGGAAGGCTTGTTATAACAATCTGCAGCCCCCTACAGTTCCCTACATGTATTATGAAATCAATAAAAACATCAACACAGCCCTGGCTGGTGCAGCTCAGTTGGTTGAAGCACCACCCAACTGAGGTCACAAAGGGTCACAGGTTCCAATCCTGGTCAGGACACATACCCAGGTTTTGGGTTTGATCCCCTCTTGTGGTACATGGGGTGGGGGCTGTTAGGGTTTTGTTTAATCCAGTGATGTAGACTTATGAACGATTTCACAACTGAAAGAGAAAAATGGAGGCAATTGTATTTGTCTTTCCCCATAGACAGGGGAAGGGCCGAGTACCAGGGCACTGGGCAACAAAAGATAGGTGCGTCGCCCTTTTATTGGAAGGGCCATATTTTAAGTCACACAGATGCCAAGGGTTGGTGGCCTTGAGGAGTTTCGGTTTGTGGACTCTTCCAGAGTCAGCCTGGCCCACGCATCTGGGGATTTCTTATCATATCTTCTTCGGCCTGCAAAGTATGCTCGGGAAGAAAGACTTTCACCTGAAAGGGTTGCAAAGAATTCAAAAGAGGCTAAAAACAGTGGGGAAAGGGCCCAGCCTTATCTATTTCACTGGTTGTGAAACTGGACAGCGAATGAATGGCCTGGACTGCCTGTCACTACTTGAGTCAATTAAGCAGAAACCAGATTGAATCTTAGAGCGTTTATTCCAGTCTTGCCAGCAGTATGGGACAGCAGTGGGTCATCCCGATACATCTGCTCTGCTCCCCTCACTTGCCAGCTGCTTTTCTTTATTTATTTTTCTATATTGGTTTTAGAGAGAGAGATAGAAACATCAATGAGAGAGAACATGGACTGGCCCCCTCCTGCGTGCACCCCACTGGGAATTTGGCCCACAAACTGGGCATGTGCTCTGACTGGGAATCAACCTGTGACCTCTTGATGCCTGGGTCGACGCTCAACCACTGAGCCACACCTGCCGAGCTTGCCAGCTGCTTTCAAAGGGTGAAGAGACAGTGACTACATGAGGAAGGGCAGTTAGGCAAAAAGGAAGAGAAAGAAATGGATAAAATGGTTACAGGCAAGGGGGGAGCTGGGGGCTGCAGGGCTGGTCACCAGTGAGTCGCAGTCATGGGTCCAGTGTTCCAATAATCAGGTTGTTACTCTTTCCATGATGTCAGGTGGCCCCCTTGTTCTCAGATTAGGAGAATGGACAGCATTCCCGAGGTAACCGGCCGAGGCGCCCACGTCCCAGCCAGGTCAGAACGGGCTTTTCCTCAGTCAGAACAAAGCAATCACAACCAACACTGGAAAGGATGACTAACAGTTTTCTGACTATGGCTAGTGCCCCACTCTGATTAGCTTTCTTAGTCTTCTAATATTTTCTATTAATTCTAATATTCTTTCCTGCCCCTTTCAGTTGGTTAGAAAGGTAGTTTGAAGTTGCAGACACCAGCAGTCTCCACATATTTAATTACCAGGTGCTTTGCCCAGCCTGTGTGGTTCAGGGGTTGAGTGTCGACCCATGCACCAAGAGGTCGCTGGTGCAATTCCCAATCAGGGCACATGCGCAGGTTGTGGGCCAGATCCCCGGTGGGGGCCATGCAGGAGGTGGCCAATCGATGTTCTCTCTCATCGATGTTTCTATCTCTTTCTCCTTCTCCCTTTCTTTCTGTCTACAATCAGTAAAAAATGAATAATTACCTGGTGCTTCTTGTAAATTGTGGAAAAAATTATAAGGAAAAAAAGAGAGAGAAGTTCTATCTTTTGTCCTTATAATTCCCCCTCTAAGTATTAGAATTGTTTTTCTTAACAATGGACTTGAAATTAGGGAGCATGGGCAAGGGTCATTCTTTTGTAGCTTCTTGAAGCTTAGTTAGCACACAAAGCGGTCCCTGCCTGTGAGTCCTGATAATAGTCACCTAGAGGGAGGGATTTGTAAAGAACAGTTATTTATTTATTTATATTTTAAATATTTTTTCTTTATTGATTTTGGAGAAGAAGGGAAGGGGAGAGAGAGATAGAAGCATCCATGAGAGAGAACACTGATGGGTCGCCTTCTGCATGTCCCCCACTGGGAATCGGGCCCAAAACCTGGGCATGTGTCCTGACCAGGAATCGAACTGTCCACCTCTTGGTGCATGGGTCGATGCTCAACCACTGAGCCACACCAGCCAGGCTTAATGGACAGTTTTAAAAGCTAGGGCAGGCTGGGCAGGAGGGTGGCTACGCTATAAGGAGTGGAGGACAATTGTATTGCTTATCTATAACAGGTTTTTTGTTTGTTTTTTGAAGAGGCATTTGTGGTCCTCGATGAGTTTACAAGCATAGGCCTCAAGTTGCGGTTCCTGTGGGGACTTATAAGAAATAGATTTAATTATATATGTGTGGGTTTTTTTTATTTTTTTATTTATTTTTATTTTTTATCCTCACCCGAGGACATTTTTCCAGTTTTTGTACAGATAGAGTGGGAGGGAGAGAGGGGAAGAGAAAGAGAGAGAGAAACATCGACGTGAAAGGGACACATCGAGTAGCTGCCACCCGCACGACGAACCAGGGCCGGGGACAAACTGCAACCGAGGTACGCGCCCTTAGCGGGAACCGAACCCGGGTCTCTCTGGACCGCAGGCCGATCCTCTAACCGCTGAGCCAAACCGGCCAGGGATATATGTGGTTTTTTTTAAAGGAAAGACTTTTCTTTTTTTTTTTAATCTTCACCCAAGGATATTTTTCTATTGATTTCTAGATAGAGTGGAAGGGAGGGAAGGAGGGAGAAAGGGAGAGAGAAACATCGATGTGAGAGAGACACATGGATTGGTTGCCTCCATTGGGAGCCAAGGATCAAACTTGCCACCCAGGTATGTGCCTTTGACCAGGAATCAAAACTTTGACCCTGCAGCCCTGGCCAATTTGGCTCAGCGGTTGAGTGTTGGCCTGGGGACCAGAGAGTCCTGGGTTCAGTTCCTGCTAGGGGCACATACCAAAAAAAAAAAAAAAAACTTTGACCCTGCAGTCTGCAGGCCAACGCTCTGACTGCTGAGCCAAACTGGCTAGGGCTAGTGACCTATATTGTGCAAATAAGTAATTCTGTATTTAATAAGGTTATGGGCATATGTCCTATGAAAACAGCAAAAAGATCAAGGTTAATTAACAGCAACTTATAAACCAGTTTCTGAGTCTGCAAGACTGTAGGTCAATGAGGCTTGGAGTTTCTTTTGCTGGAATAAAAGCAAGCAGTGACAATTTGACAGACTTTTTGTTGTCTGCAGTTTAAATATCTTTGGTGATGTTATTAGATGTTCAGGTAAATCCTGTATGATTGACATTGCATTAGAAGTTGTTTAAAAATATGTTTGTATTGATATTTTAGAGAAAGAGGAAGGGAGCAATAGAAACATCGATGTGGTAGAAACATCAATTATCTGCCTCCTGCACGCCCCCTACTGGGGATCAAGCTGGAACCGGGACCTCTCCGTCCATGGGAGGATGCTCAGTCCACTGAGCCACATCAGCCAGGCCACCCTCATTTTATTAAAGAGACTGTATTAGGTCCAGTTCTCATTTGGCTCGATTATTTGTATAAATACCATAAGAATAGCAATTGATTATATAGGCTTTTTCAAATCTGCCTTGCTGGAATGTCAGTTGTTCATAAGGAATCTTAAGATGGAGCTCTACCGAGCAGTGTGCAGTCAGACGTTCAGGGCCCAGAAGCCAAGCCACACAGTTGTCATCTGGCTTGGCTTGCAAGTGTTTGGGCACACTCCTCAAGCTCTTGAGGTCCCCAAAGTGTCTTGAGGTTTTCTTCTTGCCATCTTTCAGGAGAGCAATCTTGGTTCCTTACCTGGAAAGGCTGCAGTGAACACTGACCAGGTAAGATATAGGCCATGTTTAAGGCATTCTTACTGGCTTCAAAGTCAATCTCAATTCCTTAAAGCTTTCGGGTGACATCCAGAGTTCTGGCATGTCTTTTCAGACAGGACATTCCAGGCAAAGACTTGGTTAACAAAACCATAATGGGAATCTGGTTTTTCGTGTTCTATTATAAGGAGAACTGATTCTTAGTGGATTTATGCAAATAAATATACTGGAATGAAAATAATACTTACCCATTGAAAGTTGCCAAATTCTGGAGGGATTAGGCAGAGAGAAAAATATAAATGTTTCAATATTGCTTCTGATGGCTTTTACAAAGGCTAAAAAAGGGAAACTCCTAAATACCAAGGAGGAAGACCTGTCAAACTTCTAATGAAGGCAGTAAGGGCTGTGAACTGTCAGTGAAAACAAAAAAAGTCTAGGCTTCAACTTAAGGGATTAAGTAACAGGAGAGAGCCTGAGAGGGCTGCTTTGTGTTGCTTGGGGACGGTCAGTCTGTGTGGCGAGTGATCTGTGTCTAGAGGGCAGGCTTACCTCCCACTCAGCGTGGACAAGTCTTGAGGAAGGACTCAGTCCGCAGCTGGCGGGCAGACCTCCCCCACACTGGGAGGGCAAGAGAAAGTGTAATAAAAGAAATTCTAGGTCCGTCAGAGAGAAATTAGGTGGAAGAGAAAGAGATCAGGCCCCGCAGCTTAGTCCCAGGATGGCAGCTGTTTGGTATTAAGACTGCCGCATGTTTCCTTTTCAAAGGGCGGGGGAGTGGTTCACCTGCTGCTTTTGCAGCCTGCAGCCAGCGTGGGCTGCAGCTCTGGCCTACTTGGAGTAGGATTTGGACCATTTAAAAGATTACTTTTAGCCCTGGCTGGCTTGGCTCAGTGGTTGGAGCATTAGCCTGTGGACCAGAGAGTCCTGAGCTTGGTTCCTTCTAGGGGCACGTACAAAAAAAAAAAAGTTTCACTTTTATATACTTTTCTTTCTTCTTAAAGTCTGAAGGTCACATTTTTCCTAATTATCCCAGAGGCAAATTTTGTGATTTTTCCATTTGAAAGAGAATAGAGGAAATTTCAGGAGAGAGAATAAAGTATGGTTAAGAGCCATCCTCAGGCCAAAGCTCCTGGTCATTTGATTTATTTTTTTATTTTTTTATCCTCACCCAAGGACATTTTTATTTTTTGTTCAGATAGATTGGGAGAGAGAGAGAAACATAGATGTGAAAGGGACACACCAAGTGGCTGCCACCCGCACGACCCAACCAGGGCCGGGGACAAACTGCAACCAAGTTACATGCCCTTAGTGGGAACTGAACCCGGGTCTCTCTGGACCGCAGACCAATGCTCTAACCGCTGAGCCAAACTGGCCAGGGCTGGTCATTTGATTTATATTGTGGCCAAGCTGTATTGTAATAGAAAGAGGGGGGGAGGAAGGGTTTCTTAGGGGCATTAGCAGTCGAGGGAAAGTGGTGGGAGTCCAGAGGGAAGCGTCCTTGCCCTTCTAGATGACCTTGGACCAGGATCTGGTATGGTCCGCCTGAGACCAGACTGAGGAACAGAGAATCTGGCTCAGGGCCTGCCTAAGACCAGACCGAGGATCTGGCTTGGAACTGCCTGAGACCAGACTGAGGAACAGAGAATCTGGCTTGGGCCTGCCTAAGACCAGATTCAACCTTGAGGGAAAAGGCTGGTAGTTTCCTATGCAGCCGAAACCGGAGTGCGAGGACCTGGCGCCAGGGTTTCTATCCGAGGACCCTCGTAGGGGAGATGTCTGTCACTTTACTGGAGACTGGTAACTTCCCCAAGATCTATTAGACTTACTGACTGCTGACCAATTACTGTCTGACTGCTGATGGCCCAGTGCTGACCAAGGAGAAGGGGCACCGAGGAGAAGGAGGGTGTTCAGGAAATCAGAGGAGAGGAAGAGGAAACGAACTTCGGGGGACAGGATTATGTGGTTAGCCCGGGAGAGCTGCTGCTTCCCACTGCTCCCGCAGCTACGAGTCCCAGAAGCTGGCCGAGAGGAGAGGTCTATCATCCCGTACCGGCCACCAAAATGTTAGGGTTTTGTTTAGGGCAGTGATGCGGGCTTATGAAAGAATTCACAACTGAGAGAAGAGAGAAAAGGGAGGCAATTTTATTTGTTTTTCCCCATAGACAGGGGAAGGGCCGAGTACCAGGGACACTGGGCAACAAAAGATAGGCGAATTGCCCTTTTATTGGAAGGGGCCATATTTTAAGTCACACAGATGCCAGGGGTTGGTGGCCTTGAGGAGTTTCGGTTTGTTGGCTCTTCAGGAGACAGTCTGGCCGATGCACCACGGGGTTTCTTATATCTTTCTTAGCCTATAAAATATGCTTGGGAAGAAGGACTTTCACCTGAAAGGGTTGCAAAGAATTCAAAAGAGGCTAAAAACAGTGGGGAAAGGGCCCAGCCTTGTCTATTTTACTGGCTGTGAAACTAGGCAATGAATGGGTCCAGGTTGCCTGTCACTACTTGAGCCAATTAAGCAGAAACAAGGTTGAATTGTTTATTCTGATGTTGCCGTCAGTATGAGAGAGCAGTGGGTCATCCCTTAAAATCTGCTCTGCCCCACCCCCACTTGCCAGCTGCTTAAAAATTTTTTTCTTTATTGATTTTAGAGAGAGAGGAAGAAAGAGGGAGAGAGAGAAACATCGGTGAAAGAACATCAATTGGCCGCCTCCTGCATGCCCCCCTATAGGGATTTGGCCCACAACCTGGGCATGTACCTTGACCAGGAATTGAACCGGTGACCTCTTGGTGAGAAAAGGCAGTTAGGCAAAAAGGAAGGGAAAAAATGGATAAAATGGTTACAGGCAAGAGGGGACAAATGTGAGCTGGGGGCTGCAGGGCTGGTCATCAGTGAGTCACAGTCATGGGTCCAGTGTTCCAATAATCAGGTTGTTAATCTTTTCATGATGTCAGGTGGCCCCCTTGTCCTCAAATTAGGAGAATGGACAGCATTCCCGAGGTAACCTCGCGAGGCGCACACGTCCCAGCCAGGTCAGAACGGGCTTTTCCTCAGTCAGAACAAAGCGATTACAACCAACACAGTTTTCTAACTATGGCTAGTGCCCCACTATGATCAGTTTTCTTTTTTTTTTTCTGGTGGTATGTGCCCCTAGTGGGAACTGAACCCGGGACTCTCTGGTCCGCAGGCTGACGCTCAACCACTGAGCCAAACTGGTCAGGGCTGATTAGTTTTCTTACTCTTCTAATATTTTCTATTAATTCTGATATTCTTTTCTGCCCCATTCAGTTGGGTAGAAAGGTAGTTTGAAGTTGCAGACACTGAACTAGGCTACTTAAGTAGACTCCATTCTGACCAGCTGTTGCTGCACATACTCACCCTGGCGGTTTCTAAAAAAACCTGAGACTAAAATTCAGAGGAACCATAAAGATAGGGGGATTAATGATGGCCTTGGGAAATTCAGAGGAACCATAAAGAGAAAGAGATTAATGATTGTCCTAACCCTGACCTCTGTAACAGCTCCTCTCACCCCCTGTCCTCTCAGTTTCTCTCTTAATGGCACCAAAAGTGGCACCAGGAGAATGTAGGTTTAGTCTTTATAAGCAGCCTGCAAGAATGTTCGAGGCTGCTAATTTGGGACGCCCCATGCCCCTGAAGCCCGCTGGTGAATAAAGCACTCCTCTCTTCTTCAACTGGGTTGTGCATCTCTGATTGTCTCGCTGGCTCGTCATGACAACACTAGCCATCTCCGTGTTTAATTACCAGGTGCTCTCATTAATTGTGGAAAAATAATAAAGAAAACAAACAAAAGTTCTGTTTTTGTCCTTACAATGATTCTCTTACTCTTTCTCCCTCTCTCTAAGTCATATCCTTCAGTGAAGATTTAAAAAAAAAATCAACACCATCATGGGAGAGATATGAATGCTGTGGCGGGGGTGTGGACTCAAAGGTGTTAGGGACTGAGGAGATATAAATGAAGCCGAACACCTGGACAAGTCTCCCTCTTGTCCACTCCCAGCACCCATTGGTCCCCAGGTCCTGTTCATTCACACTGAGAAACCAGCCTCTCTGTCTCCCCTTTCAGTGCTCTGGCCTCTCCCTTTCCCCTCCACTCCGTAGCTCCCTATTGCCCTCAGAACAAAATCAATCTGGTAACATGAAGCCAGCTCAGATACCCTGCTTCTTCTCCCCGCACCCCTCCTCATCCCCATACTCAGTGTGATGACAAAGACTCTGGACTTAGACGTGCTGGAGCAGTTTGAATTCTGACCTTGCTGTTGACCTGCTAAGTCTGGGCATCTCTATCACTTTAACTTCAGTTCCCTATTAATGCAAATGGGTGTGTGTTTGAGGAAGTGGATGGTTCTGGGTGTGTAAAAGCACTGCCCTTGATGGGAGGCATTATCTGGGTGACTGCCAGCTCTGAGGGACCCCAGCCTGGGGTTGCTGGTGGAGGCCATGTTTGATGTAGGGAAAGAGGCACCCAGATTGGCCGTTAATGGGCAAAGTGAAAACACACTTGAAGTGTGCAAGGACTACAAGGAGCCCACAGATTTCATCTATTGGGGAGAAGGGTCAACCCCAGAAAGCAAATAGCAGCTTTGTGTCCTCAAGGGGCCTGGTCACACATTAACATCTGGTCCCCACCCCAGCCCACCCAGCCACTGCCATCTGCACGAAGGTGCGGGGTGTTTGCTGACTTCACTCCTTGCTTAAACATTTATTTTAAAGACAAGACAAAGCCAGAGTTCCCTTGTCCTTTTGTCGGGGTCAGAGCCTGAAGCTGGGGCAGAGGAGGAAAGGCGCATGTACAGGGCTGCATGCAGCTGGACTTGAGGGTTTCTCTCCAAGCCTGAGGCCTGGGGCCAGGAGTCCTGCAGCGGGAGGGCACGCACTGCTCAGAGCATGGGCCCTTGACTCAGATTCTCCAGCCTTCACCACAGAAAGAAATGGAGCACTGATACATACTAGAACGTGGATGAACCTTGAAAACATCCTGCTCAGTGAAAGAAGCCAGACATGGAAGGTTACATAGTACGTGATTCCATTTATATGAAAAGCCCAGAATAGGCAAATCCACAAAGACAAAAAGTGGGTTAGTGATTGCCAGGTGTTGCGGAAGGGAATGGGGAGTGACTGCTAATGTAGGTGGGGTGAAAATATTTTGGAACTAGATAGATGTGATGGTTTACAACATTGTGAATGTATTAATACTGAATTGTATAGTTTATTTTTTTCTGAATTGTACACTTTAATTGGTTTATTTATTATTTTATTTTATTTTTATTTTTTTATCCTCACCCGAGGATATTTTTCCATTTTTTGTACAGATAGAGTGGGAGGGAGAGAGAGGAAGGGAGAGAGAGAGAGAAACATCAACGTGAAGGGACACATCGAGTGGCTGCCACCCACACGACCAACCAGGGCCGGGGACAAACTGCAACCGAGGTACGTGCCCTTAGCGGGAACCGAACCCGGGTCTCTCCAGACCGCAGGCTGACGCTCTTACCGCTGAGCCAAACTGGCCAGGGCTAATTGGTTTATTTAATGTTGTGTCAATTTCACCTCAATAAACTAATAAATAAATTAATAAATAATCTTAAAAAAAAAAAAAAAAAAGAATCCCAGCCCTGGCCAGTTTGGCTCAGCAGTTAGAGCGTTGGCCCATGGACCAATAGGTCTCCGGTTCAGTTCTGGTCAAGGGCACGTACCTTGGTTGTGATTCGTCCCCAGCCCTGGTCAGGTCATGCGGGAGGCAACCAGTTGATGTGGCTCTATCACGTCGATGTTTTCTCTCTCTCTCCCTTCCTCCCACTCTATCTGACGATAAATGGAAAAATATCCTCGGGTGAGGATTAAATAAATAAAATAAAATAAAATTAGCAAAACTAAATGGGACACCATCCTGCTGGTTTGGCTCAGTGATTAGATTGTCGGCCTGCAGACCAGAGAGTCCTAGGTTTGGTTCTCCCTAAGGGCATGTACCTCGGTTGCAGTTCGTCCCCAGCCTCGGTTGGGGTTGTGCTGGTGGCAGCCACTCGATGTGTCTCTCTCACATCTATGTTTCTCTCTCTCTCTTTCTCCCTACCACTTTATCTGAAGATAAATGCAAAAATGTCCTCTGGTGAGGATAACAAAACAAAACAAAACTAAACTAAATGGGACACCTATATTGATTGAGATCCTGAGGCTTCCAAATGTTTTCAATACTGCTGGTCAGGTGGCTGTCCAGAAAGCACTGTCAGATAAGCTAGTTCCTCCTGCTCTTTTGGTTAGTGTTGTTGGGTACTGGCTCTGCAGAAGAGTTTCAGACTTTGAACAGGCAACGTTGGCCAACTGCACCATAGCAACTCGCAGAAATGCCCTGTTTGTTAGTCCTTATAGTAGGCCCTATATTAGCTATATACTGTTGCATAAGAAATGACCCCCAAACAACAGCTAAAAACATAATGTGTCAGTGAGATAATCAGAGATGCACAGCTATTGTAAATGAGAGGAGCACTTAATTCAGCTGCTGGGGCATAGTTTCCCAAACCACAGCAGCGAGTATTCTTGCAGCCCACTTTTAAAGGCAAAGACTACATTCTCTTGGTGCCACTTTTGGCACCATTTTTTTTTTTTTTTTTTTTTATCCTCACCCGAGGACATTTTCCCATTTTTTTGTTCAGGTAGAGTGGGAGGGAGAGAGAGGAACAGAGAAAGAGAGAAACATCGATGTGAAAGGGACACATCGAGTGGCTGCCACCCGCATGACCGACCAGGGCCGGGGACAAACTGCAACTGAGGTACGTGCCCTTAGCGGGAACCGAACCAGGGTCTCTCAGGACCGCAGGTCGACGCTGTAACCGCTGAGCCAAACCGGCCAGGGCCACTTTTGGTACCATTAAGAGGGGGGAACTGATACAAAAGGAGGCGAGAGGAGCTGTTACAGAGGTCAGGGCAATTATTAAGCACAGTATCTTTATGGTTTTGCTGGGTTTCCTGAGGCTATTACTAATTCCTTTATCTGTATGGTTCCAGTTCCCTAAGGCTGTGCTGTTTAGATGAATCAGGGTATGTACGTGCAGTAACTGCTGGTCAGAATGGAGTTACTTAAATTAAGTAGTCTAGTTCACAACAAACATTTATTTCATGGTTTCTGTGTGTCAAGAATCTGGGAGTGGCTTAGCTGGGTACATATGGTGTAATGTGTCTTTTGAGATCACCATTGAGGTTTTGGCTGAGGCTATGGTCAGCTCAAGGCTCAACTGGGGCTGAAGTATCCAATTCCACATTCACTCGCTTCACAGGGCTGCATACCAGCTGGCTTCCACCAGCATGAGTGATCCGAGAGAGAGGAATACCTAAGACAGTAGCCACAGTCTGGTTTTTTTTTTTTTTTTTTTTTTTTAAGCTTAAATACATTTTTTAATGTAACAAGAAATCTAGAACTAGGCAGCTACAGGTTTCCTTTCACCTGCTCCATGATGCCTCAGATCTTTTTTCTTTTTGATTCCACCATTTCCATGTTCTCTTTATCCCCAGGCTTGTTGCCTTCTGATTGCAAATTGACTGCCACACCTCCACGTGTCACATCCACATTCACAGCAGAAAGAATGGGAAGCCAGCTGCATCTCCCTTTTATCAAGATGGGAAAAGCTTTCCTAGAAATCCCACAGCTACTGCAAACATAGACACCCCTCCTTGCAAAGGAAGCTGGGAAGTTTGAAGGTAGGAAACCACAGTCTTTCAAACCTAATCTTGGAATTGCAGTCTCATCACTTCTGCTGTGTGATATTCATTAAAAGCAAGTTGGGCCCTGGCCGGTTTGGTTCAGCAGTTAGAGCCTCAGCCCTGGCCGGTTTGGCTCAGCGGTTAGAGCGTCGGCCTGCGGTCCCGAGAGACCCAGGTTCGGTTCCCCCTAAGGGCATGTACCTCGGTTGCAGTTTGTCCCCGGCCCTGGTTGGTCGTGCGGGTGGCAGCCACTCGATGTGTCCCTTTCACATCGATGTTTCTCTCTCTCTCCCTCCCACTCTATCTGAACAAAAAATGGAAAAATGTCCGCTGGTGATGATAAATGAATAAATAAATAAATAAATAAATAAAATAAAAGCAAGTTGGTAAATCCAGCCCAGGTTAAAGGGGAGGGGATTAACACAAGAGGTGAATAGTGAGAGGTAGAGGTAGGGTATCACCGGAGACCATTTTGAAGGCTACCCCTCACAGGTCCCAAAGCCAGGAGCCTAGATAACTAAATCCAGGCAAGGAAAACATGCCCCAAATCCAGCTGGGGGTTTGTACTAGAGATCCAGGTGGCTTCCCCCCCCCTTTTTTTTTCTGATCATAGACTCGTCTACTTGACCTATAGCAGTATATTGTGTAGCAGAAGGTATTTGCCATAGCACAGACTCCCCCATGTCTGGCTAGGAGGAAATCAATACTGACCAATGAATCTATTTATTTATTTATTTACTATTTAATTTTTTCGACAAAATAAATTAGAGCCCTGGCCGGTTTGGCTCAGCGGTTAGAGCGTCGGCCTGCGGTCCTGAGAGACCCGGGTTCGGTTCCCGCTAAGGGCGCGTACCTCGGTTGCAGTTTGTCCCCGGCCCTGGTTGGTTGTGCGGGTGGCAGCCACTCGATGTGTCCCTTTCACATCGGTGTTTCTCTCTCTCTCTCTCTGTGCCTCTCTCTCTCTCCCACTCTACCTGAACAAAAAAATGGAAAAATGTCCTCGGGTGAGGATAAAAAAACAAAAAAAAAAAAAAAACAAAATAAATTAGAGGTTTATAAAAGGTGGGTGGCTGGGGGGTCAGAGGCCATTGGCACTGCTGCACTGGACCAGTGGCACCTTGCTCAGCTCCACCTTGGGTGAGCGGGCCCTGTTCTTCATCTTGGGCACCTGCTGTGCCAGCTGCTGGGCCTCACAGTAGGCATCGTGCAGCTCCTTCTTCCACTGCACCAGCTCTGGGTCACCGTCGCACTGCAGAACAAACTGTTTACCACCACGGACCTTGAGAAGGAGGCACTTTTGCTCCTTGATCTGCATCTCCTCCACCGACTGGATTTCCTCCATGGTCAGCAGGCTCTGCGGGGCCTCGCCCTCACCCCGCCACTCCAGCCGGTTGGGGAACAGGTAGAAGTACCGCCACTGCCACTGGGTCAGGAAGGGGTTGCCCATCTTGGACATGTAGCCGTGCATGATGCAGTCCTTGCCCAGAACATAGTCTGACCAATGAATTTAAATGGGTCTGTGGGACTTCCAGAGCAGAACCTGTGTCCTCATAGGAAACAGTAACATAGAAAGGCACAGACTCAAATGGAAACACAACATTGTTTACTGCAGTGGGAGTGAGCCAAACACTGGTCCCTTAAGGGGAGAGATTTTCTGAATGGAGTTAAGCAGTTCCTGCAAAGCAGGCAGGGGTGTCTCTAAGGGGAACATATTGGTTATTATGGCAAGGAGAACCTAAATATTTGTTTCCACTCTTGATGGGCTGGGCTTGCTGATAGGGTTGTAATGATCTCAGCAGAAAGTCATTTTGTTGACCTGAGATCAAGATCCAGTTGTTACAAGATAAAGTTTGGGATTAAGTGAGAGAAATGTACCTAGTGAGAGGGTCTATAGAAGGAAATCTACTGCAGACCTTAGTTTCTACTACATTCTGTGGTAACATAGTTCCTGTTGGCTTAAAACAACAGAGACTTATTTTGATTTCCCTGTGTATGAGATCAAGTTGTCAGCAGGTTGGTTCATTCTGATTGCTGGAAGAATCCAGCTGTAGGGTGGGAGGAGGTCTGTGCCCCCCCTGTACCCCCAGCATCACAGCCAGCAAAGGAGGATTCTCATTTTTCTCATCTCTTCTGCCTGAAGCTAGAGAAAGTTCTCTGCTTTAGACTGGGCACTTCAGAAAAATCCAAGATAATTTTTTTTTTTTTTTTTTGCATTTATCTTCAGATAGAGCAGGAGGGACAGAGGGAGGAAGAGAGCGAGAGAAACATCTATGTGAGAGAGACACATTGAGTGGTTGCCACCCACACGACCCCTGGGGCTGGGGACAAGTTGCAACCGAGGTACGTGCCCTTAGCGGGAACCGAACCTGGGACTCTCTGATCTGCAGACCAACGCCCTAACAGCTGAACCAAACTGGCCAGGGCGGTAATCTCTATTTTTTTAAAGTGCAAAAGGTTGAAGGGATTGAAAAGTACAGATCAGTAGTTACAAAATAGTTATGAGATGTAAAGTACAGCATAGAAAATATAGTCAATAATGTTGTTAATAACTATGTATGGTACCAGGTGGGTACTGGAAATATTGGGGGGGAACTTTGTAAAGTATGATCTAACCATTATGCTGTACACTGAAATGAATACAAAATAATATTGAATGTAAACTTTAATTAAAAAAATTTTTTTTCTTTATTGATTTTGATAGAGAGAGGAAGGGAGAGATAGAGACAGAAACATCAGTGAGAGAGAACATTGATTGGCCGCCTCCTGCATGCCCCCCACTGGAGATCAGGCCCACAACCTAGGCATGTGTCCTGACTGGAAATCGAAATGGCAACCTCTTGGTGCATTGGTCGACACTTAACCATGGAGCCACATCGGCTGGGCTAAAATGTAATTTTAAAAATTATTTAAAAATTAAAAAAATAAAAGTCCATAACCTTAATTATATCTGCACAATCTCTTTTGCCATATAAAGTAAGCTGTTAGGATCCAGAGTTCAGAGTGTGGACATCTTTGGGGGCTTAGACAATACTCTTGTTTTTTGTTTTTGTTTTGTGGTATGTGCCCCTAGCGGGAACCAAACCCGGGACTCTCTGGTCCACAGGCCAACACTCCAACCGCTGAGCCAAACTGGCCAGGGCAATACTCTTGTTTTTGTCTGTGGTTAGACATGGTTATGGAGGGGTCTTGTTTTTGTCTTGCTCCATCCTGGCCGGAGTGGCCTTGTCTGATGTTAATGTTCTATGAAAGTATGTTCAACAAGAGGAAACTGAAAGAGTTAGTAATGTTTTAAAGGGTAAAGGTAAAAGTTTGCAAAAGGCGGAAACTGGAAATTGTGTTGCTCGCATGACCTTGGCTCAGCCTTTTTTTGGGGGGATACATGCCCCTGGCGGGAACCGAACCCGGGACTCCTGCTCCACAGGCTGATGCTCCAACCACTCCAACCGCTCCAACTGCTGAGCCAAAATGACCAGGGAAACTCAGCCTTTTGTTGAGTACAGGTAAGGTTTATCTGGATTGTCCACAAGGCAATGGATAACCCAGCAGATGTCTGACGAGGTACCAGACCAGCCCTACTTTAAGGTGGACAATGGGCCAGATAAAGTACATCAGCAGGAACTGTCAGAAGCTAAAAGTAGGATATATAACTGACACCCAACCCTAATTTGAGGCTGAATCCTTCTCGGCTCAGCCCGCCTGCACCCAGGCGTATGCAATAAAGCCATTTTGCTCTACATTGGCCTTGCGTTGTGGATGCGATCTCCCACCAGCTCAGACCTTCTTTTTGGTGTCAAAACCTGGGAGGTCTGTGAGGATCCTGCATAGGGAGCAACTGTAGGCCCTCGGAGTCCTGTGGGCCTCCTGTCAGAGTGGGATGGATCACATCCTCAGCCGGATACCGGACTGTAAGAACAAGGTGGAACGAGGCAGTCAGAGTCTCCAGAAGTGCAGGTTTATTGGGAATCAGCCTGCCGGACTACCTCTAAGGAGAGAGTAGCAACCGGCTTGTACATACTAGGGATTTTTTAACTCAAAAATCTGGGGGGTGGTCGTTCAGCCGAGGAGACGTGGTCGTCTTTGATTGGTCGGGGCTGGGTCTCCCAAGTTCTTGATTGGTCGGGGGCTGGGGTCTCCTGAAACTTGTTTTTCTTGTCGAGCGACAGTTTGCAGTTTTGGGTGGGTTTGGGTGGTTCCATCATTGCTTCTGCCTGACTGGAGAGATGGGTTTTGGTTTTCTGGAATGAGAGGCTTAGGGAAAGGTTAAAGGATAAGAGTGATGGGTTTTGGTTTCTTGGAATGAGAGGCTTAGGGCAGTAATATGGAAGTTAAGAGCTAACACGGACCTCCAACCTCTCCTGCCGATCCAGCATCAATACTGGACACTGATTCACTGGTGAGTCTTATTTTTTGCCTACCGGTCTGATTCTCTGGGCTGTCTCATTATTCCCTGTCCGGGACATGAGAGCCAGGTCTCTCGGTCACGTCTGTGTGATCGTCCCTCTGAGATCCAGCGTGGTCGGGACACGTTCCTTGGGAACCAGGTTCCCTCAGCTCACCATATGTCTAGGGACGCCTGATATACGGAGTTGCACATCTCTCTACTCTAGAGGAGAAGGGGGGACGCCTTCTTCTTCCTCTAGTGTATCCGTCAGCATATCCTAGTGAGGCCACGACATCTCACACTGCAACATGGGACAACACGCCTAGGATGTCTCCGAAAAAATCTACAGACCCTAGGGCTCGCTCAGGACTTATGTCCCGAGCGACTCATTTTTTACTGCAACACTGCGTGGCCTCAGTACAATGGGTCACAGTAGCCTGAGAACTGCACTTTCGACATTCTACCAACCGAGACAATTTCTGTCAAAGTCAAGGAAAATGGTCTGAGGTTCCTTACATCCAGGACCCTTTGCACTCACATCACACCCCTCTTTATGCGACTCTTGCTCTCCCTGCCAAGCCTTCCTGCTGCACCCTAACCCTCCCAAACCTCCCTCTGAAGACAGAGCGCTCACTTCTCCTGTTTCCTCCTTTGACCCAGCTGGTCCCGCTCCACCGCCACCTCCTCCTCCAGCCCCTTCTGTGGGCCTCCCACCCTACCTGGAACTTCCTACTCTGGCTCCCACTCTTCTACCCCCACAAAGGACTCCCTCACACAAGATCGATCAGGAACCATCTCTGGTCCCTATCCGTCCCCTACCTTGGCCCCCATTTTAGAATGCCCCCTGAGAGAGGCAGCAGGACTTGAGGGATTGTCAGAGTTCATGTCCCCTTCTCTCTCTCTCTCTCAGATTTGTCCTAAATAAAAGACTAGGATCCTTTACTTTGAAATAATCCAGGAAAGGAATGAAAACCCTGCAACTTTTCTATCCTGCCTTACACAGTCTATGAGAAGATACACTAATTTTGATTCCACTAGTCCAGAAGAAACTGTCATTTTAAGCCTGAGATTTATCTCTCAGTCAGCTCCAGACATTAGGGGAAAGTTATAAAAACTGGAAGATGGCTCTCAAGCCCGTCAATGGGAACTTCTAAATCTTTAAGCCTTTAAGGTGTTTAATAATTGAGATGAAGAGGCTAAACAGAAAAGAATAGCAGAATTCCAAATGCTTGCCTCTGCCATCAGAGCCCCCGCTAATCTAAGGGGTCAGCAAACCCCCTTCAGGGGACAGAAGAAGGGTACCCACCAGGATCAGCAGAGCAGACCCCCAGGTCCCTGCTTTAAATGTAATCAGACTGGCCATTGGGTGAGACAATGCCCCAACCCCCAACCAATGCCTAAGCCATGTCCCCAATGTGGAGGACCCCACTGGAAGTCAGACAGGGGGCAGACTTTGCAGAGCCGGTCCTCATCCCTTCCTTGGGCTGGTGGATCAGGCAATCCAGGCCTTGATCTGATTGGCTTGGCAGCTGAAGACTGAAGGTGCCCAGGAATGAATGCCCTGACCATCATCTCGAACTCCAAACCCCGGGTAACTCTGATGGCAGTAGGTAGACCAATTTCATTTTTAATTGATACCAGGGCAACCTACTCTGCCCTCCCCAAGTTCAGAGGACCTCTTCGACACTTTGGGGTTTCAATTGTGGAAATGGATGGCCAAATATTGCAACCCAGGGCAACCAGACACTCACTTGTTCTTTTTTAGGTCCTTATATCTTTCTCCAGTCTTTTCTTGCATTACCAGCCTACCCTACTCCCTTGTTAGGGTGGGACGCTCTATCTAAACTCCATGCTACTTTAACCTTTACTCCTCTCCCCACCAACCACTCTCATTCTTTACTTTGTCTCCTCCAAGAATCTGCTTCCTCTCCTAACATAAACCCCAGTGCCCCTCTGTCTCCTCGAGGGGGCAGGGCAGGGTCGCTGGCCTTGCTGGCCTCTGTTGAAATACCACTACTCTTATCATGTTTTCACTGACGCAGTGAGGCGGAGGAGGGGGAGAAAGCCTCAAGGGGCTCTCACTTCTGGAGCCTGCCAGGCGTGACCCGCTCTGGGGACAGTGCCACGTGGGGACTTTGACTGGGGCGGTACACCTGTCAATCAATAATACAGGTGTCCTAAGGAAGCTCAGGGAGGACCTCCCCTGGAGCAGCAGGGCAAAAGCTCGCTTGATCTTGACTCTCAGTACGAATACAGACCGTGAAAGCGGGCACCATGTAGGATATCTCTCACTATAACCTTACGAGGGGTACCTGTAATCTAACTATTCATGATGTGTCTAACCCCTGCAGGGGGAGTTTGTATGTGCAAGCTCAGAGGGACTTGATGCAATAGCAAGAAAAATCATCCTAGGGACATTAGTCACTATCCAGGGTGTAGTGGCACTAGCCCTCAACTCCCTCTATCATGGTTTAATCATTCGAGCTTTACTATGAGTCTATCAAACACCTCCCTAGGCCCAAATATGACTGGGCTGCTTTGCCTACCAGCGAAAATGATGTTTTTATATGCACTAGACATTTCAGCCCCCAGGAGAGGAATTGCTATTCAGTGCCTAAACCCAAAAAAACAGGGTGGCTTATGGGCAGTAGGATATGTCACCCCAGCCAATACCGTAATCCATTCCTTTACCCCTAATTCAACCTCATCAAGCCCTGAACCCTAAAGCCATCATAGGGCAAAAAAGGGAATCAGACTCCTCATAGGAGGAGTCATAGCTGCAATTACCACTGCGGGCCTCGTGGGAGGAATTACTTATAATGCCATATCAACAAAAAACATAACCGCCAAAAAACATGGCAAATATAGGTATAGATACAGGTGAAAATTTCAAGTTTCTTTCAAAATCCCTAGATTCTCTTGCCTGCATGGTAATAGATAACCACATTGCATTAGATTATTTACTAGCTAAAGAAGGGGGCATATGCATGACAGCAAATACATCTTGTTGCTTCTATGTTAACTCAACTGGACAGGTCAAGGAGAGGACACAATGAATTCTGGATAATGCCCAGTGGCTAAAAGAATTCAGTCAGGATAACCTAGCCCAATCTATCTGGACAAGTATAGAAGCAGCCTTGCCTAAACTAACTTGGCTACTCCCTTTCATAGGGCCCCTAGTATTAGCCTTCTTATTATTGCTTTTCGGACCCTGCCTCTTGCACCCAATTACTAGGTTTGTACAAAATTGACTACAAATTTTAGTCAACCAGACAGTTGGACAATTTGTTCTAGCACAGGTAAAACAACCTTATCACCCCATTCCCCAAGAAGTTATCTAACAAAATATTCTTAGGAGCCCATGATGATTCCACACCTGCAGAAAGTAGACAAAGAGAAACTTATCCCCTTTTTCCCTTTTTTATCATCATTATAAGGTGGGAATAGAAGGGTTAGTAATGTTTTAAAGGGTAAAGGTAAAAGTTTGCAAAAGGTGGAAAGTGGAAATTGTGTTGCTTGTATGACCTTGGCTCAGCCTCTTGTTGAGTATGAATAAGGTTTATTTGGATTGTCCGAATAAGGTTTATTTGGATTGTCCACAAGGCAATGGATAACCCAGCAGATGCCTGACAAGATACCAGACCAGCCCTACTTTAAGGTGAAAAATGGGCCAGATAAAGTACATCAGCAGGAACTGTCAGAAGCTAAAAGTAGGATATATAACCAACACCCCAACCCTAATTCGAGGCTGAACCCTTCTTGGCTCAGCCCACCTGCACCCAGGCGTATGCAATAAAGCCATTTTGCTCTACATTGGCCTTGCGTTGTGGATGTGATCTCCCGTCTGCTCAGACCTTTTAGACACCACAGCTCAACTGTGGACAGCAGACCAATTCTCAACAGACTGAAGTCAGGGCCTGCTTTTTTTCTTTTTCATCGTACACTTTTTTTTTCTTTTTCACCCTACACCATCTAGCTTTTGCACATGCTATTCCCTCTTTTTTTCTTCACCCAACTTGTCCCCTCTGAGAAGACTTCTTTGATTATCCAAACTGTTGGTTTCCTTAACCCATTCTCAACATGGGGCTCATCTTCTGGCTGTGGTTAGTATCATAATTTTTTTACTCAACTTCCTGTGAACCTAGGAGCATGGACCCTGTCTCATTTGCCACTGCGTTTCCAACACAGGTGTGCAGCAGACCCTCGATACATACTTGTGAGCAACTAAGAGCTGTAGATTGTCCAACCAATAGAAATCAAGAGTCCTCAGAACTGGGTGCTGTGCCCATAGTGGGGGTGCCTAGGAGGAAGCAGAAGTCACCTTGCAGGAGACTTAGTTTGTCCCAGGATAAATCACTTGACTTGCAGCCTTCAGTTATGTCAATATGAAGTAACAGGCTCCCTGACCCCAGAAAGGTGTGACAAGTCTCTTTTTAATTTTTTTTAAACCTGGCTCTTGGCCAGTGCAAGATTAACTCGGTATTGCCTTTGGCACCACCACAACTCCCCACCCTGATAGTGAACAACAATAAATGTTCATGTTAAGCCCCTTCTCCTTGGTGACAAACACCATTCCAGACATTCTCCAGATATCACAACCATGGGAAAGACAGAAAACAAACATGTCAACAAATGGATAAAGCAAGTTGATATTATGATGGAAATAAAAGGGAGGGCGGGGGATGGAGCACCAACTACTCAGGAGGTCAGGGAGGTCTTTACTCAGGATGAGATATTTGGGCCAAGGCCTGAAGGAAGTGAAGGAGCTGGCCAAGGGAAAGGCTGGGTGAGGGCAGAAGGAACAGCACAGGTGAATTCCCTGAGGCAGGACAGTGGTTGGCAATTTGAAGGAAGAAGGTTGGGTGGCTGGAGCTGAGAGAATGAATGGTCAGAGGAGAGAGAAGAGGTGGGGAGGTGAGAGGTGGGGACCCTTGCTGGGCTCTAGAGCTGGAGAAGTTCACCGTCTGACCTAGATCCCAGCAGTGTCCCTGGGGGGGGGGGGGGGGGGACTCTGAGGTCAGGTCAGACTCTTGTGAACTGCCTCCCAAGTTCACACCCTGCTTCTCTGCACAGCCAGGCCAGGCCCAGTGTAACCATCCTCAGATTCCTAGGACAAATGATCCCCAAACCTGTTTAATGTAATAAAGTAATTAACATTGTAAGGGATTAGGGGAGGACAGCAATCCAGGAAGGGGCAGCAAGAAATCTGAGCTGCTCGCGGTTACATTTTGGACAAATTCAATTCCTGGTCTTTGTTGTTGTTTTTTTTATCCTCACCCAGGACACTTTTCGATATTTTGTTCAGATAGAGTGGGAGGGAGAAAGAGAGACACAACGTGAAAGGAACACATCGAGTGGCTGCCACCCACACGACCCAACCAGGGCCAGGGACAAACTGCATCTGAGGTACATGCCCTTAGCTGGAAGGGAACCCGGGTCTTTCCAGACCACAGGCCAACACTCTAACCGCTGAGCCAAACCGGCCAGGGCTAATTCCTGGTCTTTATGAGCCTGTTTCCCCACCTGGCCGGTGCAGTGTTAAGTTTTCTGTCCCTTTCTTCTGCCCCCTCCCTCCCCAGTTTCGCAAACGGGAGGCAGAGAATGTGGGCAAGGAGAGAGCTGAAAAAACGCAAAGAGACAGCGAAAGGCTCAAAACTATTCCTCCCCCGCGTACTCGGTCTACTGCCAGCGAGTGGACCATGGACTCTGGCGCACCCTGGCGGCTGGGCAACTCCCGGCTGAGGCCGACGGACCACCTGTGAAGTACAGGCTGCCATCTTTCTTCTGGGAAGCGGCCATCTTAGTAAAGGCAAGGTTCTAGATCGAATCTACCCGCTCCTCCTGGATCGCAAATATCTAATGTGAACACCAGGTGTGAGTTTCTATAAAATATGCTTCTCGAAGCAAAAAATAAGTGGATGATGACCTTGGCTTGGGCCAGAGACCTGGCCACTATTTCCTTTACTAAGATGGCGGCAACGTGTGCACGTATTCAGCGCGCGCCGTGGGGAGCTCAGCACGCAAGCTCCTCGGTGACGTCATGGAAGCGCGACCTGGCCGGCGCTGGGGGAAGGAGGTAGGAGCGGTCGCAGTGCGGGCGAAGCCGGGTTGCGGGATGCGGGGGCGGGGGGCCTGGGGGCCGGCGGGCGTCTGCGCCTGGGATGTTCCCCGGGGAGGGCTGGAGATGGGGTGCTCGGAGACCGGAGTACTTCCGGCGCCCAGTCTCGACGGCTTCCGCGGCGGTCTATGCCCATTTCCTACATCGCGCGACTGAGACCTAGAGGTGTGTTTCTAGGCCACCCAGTTCTGGTCCTGCTCTTGAGCAAATTCCAGACTTGGGGAAGACAGAGTTTCCACGGGCGCTCCCGGCTTCTTGCAGTGGGATCAGGGCTGGGGAGGGACGATGGGTTGGGGGAGCCGAGAAGGGAGAGCAGGAGGGCTTCTTGGAGGAGGAGGCGTTGAGCTTCATCTGTTCTCTCTTTCTTTCACATCCAAGCAACTGTGTGGGTCTTGACTCCCACCTAGGTGCACCCCCTTGCCCAGCCAGACCACTCCCCAGATCCCTGCTTGAGCTCCCTGCTTGTGTCTACTCCCCCTCAACACCCCCATGCCAGTTTACTTCCTCACCAACCCCAGAGATTTCAGACCCATAGATTTGTGTCTCCAGACTCTAACACCCTTTGCACCCTCCCCATCACCCTAGAGTACAAATCCCTCTTCCTAGCCTGCCTACCCACATTCCAGGAAGTCCTTTGAAACACATATCACCAGGCTCGGTGGAAGCCCCCTCCAGGCTTCCCCAGCACCCTGCAGGTCCCTATCACAGCTTTGATATGGAGTTGTCACTCTTATTGTTTATCTCCCAGTCAGCCTAGGAGTCCCATGTGGGCAGGAAGCACATGGCTCCACTTCTTTCTCCAGCGTCCTACACGTATTAGGTGCTTAGTGCATGTTTACTCGATGATGAAGTGAGTGACTGTTTACCAGAGAAGAAAAGCTGTTTTCTCAGGCTGCCATAACAAAATACCACAGACTGGGCAGCTTAAACAACAGACATTTATTTGCTCACGGTTCTGGAGGTGGGAAGTGCAAGATCAAGGTGCCAGTCAGTTCAGTTCCTGGTGCAGGCTCTTCCTGACCTGCAGACAGCCACCTTCTCATTGTGTACTCACATGATGGAGAGAGCAAGCTCTGGTGCCTTGCTCTTACAGGGTCACCAGTCCTATTAGATT
This sequence comes from Molossus molossus, assembly GCF_014108415.1. NCBI lineage: Eukaryota > Metazoa > Chordata > Mammalia > Chiroptera > Molossidae > Molossus > Molossus molossus. The sequence continues at coordinate 67,039,188 of NW_023425377.1, read as the reverse complement.
AGGGCCCTACCCTGTGACCTCATTTAATCTTTATCACCTCTACATTGGTCCTGTCTCCAACACTGAGTGTTAGGGCTTCATATAGTAATTTTGGAGGAACATAAATATTTAGTTCTAGGTTCTCAGCCTGAAGAGCGGGTCAAAAAAGCCCTGTCAGGCCTTGGATTGAAGATTGAGGATGATGAAGCAGGGAGTGGGAGGAGGAGATGCTGGGGCAGAGTCCCTGTGAGTGGGCAGGGCTTTCACAGGAGGAGGAGATAGAGTAGGGTGTATCAAATGAGGGCATAGCAACAACAGAGGCTCAGAGGCTGAAGGGGGAGGTGAGTGGGAAGAACAGTGAGAAGCTGAGTTTGGACACAACACTGCATGAAGTAAATACTGGCGGAACCCTGGAAATCAACACTAGTTCATTGATTTGCTCAAAATGTGTATTGAGCCCTGGCTGGGTAGTTCATTCAGTTGATTAGAGCATCATCCCAATACCCTGAGGTGGGGTTGATCCACTAAGGGCACATACAAGAAGCAACCAATGAATGCATAGATAAGTGGAGCAACAACACTGTCTCTCTCAAATCAAGAAATAAAAATTAAAAATTAAATATATTGCCCTGGCTGGTTTTGCTTAGTGGTTAGAGCATTGGTCCATGGACCGAAGGGTTGCAAGTTTGATCCCTAGCCCTGGTCGGGGTCCTGCAGGAGGAAGCCAATCGATGTGTCTCTCTCATATCAATATTTCTCTCTCTCCCTCTCCTTCCCTTCTACTCAACCAAAAAAAAGGAAAAATATCGTCGGGTGAGGATTACTGCCCCCCAAAAGAAAATATTTATTGAGAGAAAAAAAATTATTGAGCAAATGAATGAGGGCACTGGGGACACAGCAGTGACCAAGGCAGTCCCAGCCCTACCCTTATGGAGCTTCCAGCCTGGTGAGGAAGATGGACATTTGTCAATCATATCCAGCCTGGTGAGGAAGATGGACATTTGTCAATCATATAAATGAACATGAAGCAATCCAGACAAGGAGCTCAAAGAGAAGTTTGAGGTCTGAGAGTTAAGAGTACCTCAGGGAAGGCTTCTTGGAGGTGGCAACACCTGAGTTGGGTCCTGAAGTTTAAATAGGAGTTAACTGGCTAAAAAGAGGAGCAAAGAACAGCCACATGGTGAGCATAGCAAGTGCAAAGGTCCTGAGGTAGGAACCTGCTTGATATGTTTGAAAAATAGCAAGGCCCTGGCCGGTTTGGCTCAGCGATTAGAGCGTTGGCCTGCGGTTCGGAGAGACCCAGGTTCGGTTCCCGCTAAGGGCACGTACTTCGGTTGCAGTTTGTCCCTGGCCCTGGTTGGTCCTGCGGGTGGCAGCCACTCGATGTGTCCCTTTCATGTCGATGTTTCTCTCTCTCTCTCTCTCTCTCTCTCTCTCTCTCTCTCCCCCTCTCCCTCTCTCTCCCTCCCACTCTATCTGTACAAAAATTGGAAAAATGTCCTCGGGTGAGGATAGATAAAAAAAAAAAAAAAAGAAAGAAAAATAGCAAGGAGGTTGGTATGGCAGCTGCTGAATGAGTGAGGGAGAAATGGAGGGAGTAGGGGGTAAGGAATTTACTCATCTGTAATTTGGACAGTAACCCCCACTTCTTTGTACTTTCCTGGGGAATCCAGGATGGGATTTCTGTTGTAGATGCTCTGTAATGAATGCTGGATTTAGTGTGGGGAGGGACTAGAATCACCCCCACATCTCAGATAAGGAAACTGAGGCTTGGAGGAAGCACATCAGTTACAATTGCAGAGCCCAGGACTCAACCCCGAGTCTTCTGGGTCCACTGATCCCCAGTCTGTCCTGTTCTTCCTTGGGGTTTGCCCCAGTGGCCTCAGAGTACTGATCTATGTTGATGTTCCCTAAGGGACCTGCTGGGACCCTAGGGTAGGGCAGTGGTTAACAGCATGGAGTTGGGACTGAGGGGCTGGGCCTGGGTTGGAATCTAGGCCCCTGCTCTAACCCCCTGTGTGGCCCTGAGCTTGTCACTTCTCAAAACCTCAGATTTCTCAAATGTAAATGGGGACCTGGCCAGGTACTTCAGCTTCCCTACTTTCGGATGGGAATAAGGACAGTACCCACATTTAAGGCTTTGGGGCATTTGTTCGACTTGGTCCATATAAAGTGCTTAGTGGAGGATGCCTTTGCCGATGCTGAGGATGAAATGGTTTAGAACACGCCTGCACCCAGCATTAGCTTCATCTGATTAAACCTTCAGCTCTGCCCTTTGCACCTTCATAATTCCCTCTGTGTTTGCTGCCATTCACATGATAGCCAGAGAGGGCTTTGGAACAACCTAATCAGAAGGTGTTTCTGCCCTGCTCAAAGTTGCCTTATAATTCCCTGGTGCCTGAACAGAGCCTCATTCTTGCCTCAAGACCTTTGTATGTGTCGTGCCCTTAACCCAGAATTCTTATCCCTTCATCCTCACAGGGCTGCCTTCAACCCATCCTTCAGGTCTCAGTTCAGCTGTCACCCACCAGGGTTATAAGAATTCACTAAGACGCTGCCTGTAAAGCACTTAGCCCAGTGCATACAACAGCTGCTAAAAGGATCTGATATTAGAATTTCTGAGGAGGGCTCAGAGATAGGAGCTCCCTCCCCCCACCAGTCACACAGTTGAGAGGTTGGAGTCAGGGGTTGCCTGGTGGTCCTGAGTCAGGATGGTCCTACATTCCCTCCCCTTTATTCTTGGATGCTGGACCCATTCCTCCAAGGTTCGGTGAGGGGTGAGAATGACTCAGGAGGGAGGTGAATCAGCCCATTTCCCAAATGAGGAAAACAGGCCCAGAAGGCACGTATGGAACAGCACTTGGTCTTCAGTCAGCACTTGGAGGTGGTGCTATTAATTTCTCAGCTGCATAGCCTTCCCTTCCTCACCTGAAAGGCAGACTTTGGAGGTGAAACTCCAGACTCAGCCCCATATGACTTGGCCAGGTACCTCAACTTTCTGCCTTAGAATGAGAATAAGAACAGTCCCCACATTTATGGCTTTGGGGCATTTGTTGAATTGGTCCATATAAAGTGTTTAGCGGAGTGTTGGGCACAGGGAAGTAGCTCCTGCCATTGGTATGTGTTGTCACTTCCCTAGTGCCCAGCATAGGACTCGAACAGACCAGGAACCCACTGGACAGCACCATCATGATTGTTACAACTCCTAGCTGTGTGAGCCTGGGCTAGGTTGTTGGTTGCAGTTCATGGCAGCTGCATACCCAGGGTGAGGAGATTGAGCCTTAGGCTATGGGACCCAGGAACTGAGGCCTTAAAGGTGTCAGAGTGGGAGGAGCCACACACAGACTGGCCTGCAGGGGTCCACAACAGGATGACTTATAAGAGCTAAGAAGTGGAGACAGCCCAGATGTTCATCAGTGGATAGATGGATAAACAAAATATCCATTTGGGGATATTGCTCAGCCATAAAAAGGAATGAAGCACTAACATATGATACAATGTGGATGACCTTGAAAACATCATGCGGAACGAAAGAAGCCAGATGCAAAAGGCCACATGTATGATCCCATCTATGTGAAATGTCCAGAGCAGGCAAATCCATAGAAATGGAAAACAGATTATTGGTTGCCAGGGGCTGGGGGTGGGGATTTGGGGTGATAGAAATGTTCTGGAACTAGGTAGAAGTGATGGTTGTACAACATTGTGAATGTATGAAATGCTACCGAATTGTACATTTTAAATGGTTCATTTTGTGTTATGTGCATTTCACCTCAATATATTTTTAAAAAGAAACCACTAAGTCTGAGCCCTTGTTTTATAGAAGAGGCCATTGAGACCCAAGGGGGTCCTGGTTGCCCAGAGTGACTCTAGGGGTGGCAGAGATGGATGCCCCCCTACTCATTGGTCCCCAACTTCCTCCCACAGCCTGCTGAGGGATGCCCAAGAAGTTCCAGGGCGAGAACACCAAGTCGGCAGCAGCCCGGGCACGAAAGGCCGAGGCCAAGGCGGCAGCTGATGCCCGGAAGCACAAGGAGCTGGAAGATGCCTACTGGAAGGATGAGGACAAACACGTCATGAGGAAGGAGCAGCGAAAGGTGGGAGGGCCGAAAGGGGGAAGGGCCCTGGGTTGCTACTCCCGTGACTGAGGCATGGTAGAAGGTGAAGGGAGGACTCTGGGGCTTTGGCCTGAAGGACAAGGAGGCCTAGCCCTGGAGCAAGGGCAGAGAGGGAGGCAGAAGCAACAGCTCATACAGAGGCCCTGGGGTGGCCCGGACGTGGTACGTTTGGGGAATAGCAAAGCAGCCACAGCCCTCCGTGGGCTTGTTTCTCTCCTTCATGTAATGCCAGGGTCAGGTTAAACTGGCAGTTCTCACTTGGAGGTGTGATTCTGCACCCAGGGAACACTTGGCAACATCTGGAAATATTTTTGGTTATCACAACTGGTTGGTGGAGGGTACTCCTGGCATCTGGTGGGTCAAGGCCAGTCATGCTGCTCATTACTCCGCAGTGCTCAGGACAGGCCCCTAGCAAAGAAGGAGCCAGCCCAGATATCAGCATGCCAATGCTGGGATACACTCCCACTTCTGACCTGCTGACCTGGGGCCTGCAAGATCTCCCAGGAGTTTATAAAAACACAGAAGAGGGCAGGAATGGCTGGCTGTCCCTGATGGGCCCCAGTGCCAAGCACACAAGGGGTGCTTAATTATTGTCTTGGAATGTTTGAGGGCTGTTACTGACCTGTTTGGCCCAATAGGTGGCACCAGAGACCTGAATAACAGACATCCTGGTTCCTGTGCTGATCAGACCTGCCCAGAGCCTTGGGGGCAGAGAACTGGGGTTTTCTGCATTGAAAAACTGATAAAGGTTGTGGAAAATAGCAGTGGTGATGCGCAGCCCCTGCACACACAGATCATGGCGTGCCTGGGCGCTTCTGAGAATTTTCCCATTGTCTTCTGTGCAGGACTGGATCCTGCCTTGTTGTTAGTGGACACTGAATGTCACTGGTTTCTTCCCCGTTGCCCTTGCCATGCTGAACTGGGTTTGTGGAGGTCTATAAACTTCCTTTTTGATTGTCAACATTTTGATAATAGGAAAATTGAAAACCCAAAAGGAAAATCAGTGCCCGCCAAAGATCCGTTATCCAGACAGAAAAGCCTTTTGACAGTCTGGGCTGTGAGAGCCCTCCCCAGGCCTTTGTTTTGGGCCTTGGGGTCATGTCTATCCTCCAGATGAGAAAACTGAGAGGACACAGAACACAGTGGTCCTGCCTGAGGTGCCTAAGCACAGAAATGAGAGCCCCCAGAAGCTATGCTCAAACACCCTTGACCTTTAAACATGCCCACACACACACTTGTGCCATGCAGGCAGGATGGAGGCTCAGTGGGTGTCCTCAGGCACATCGAACCCTCTCCTGGATCACAGTCTAGCCACAGGAGTGTCAAGGGGCATTGCACGCAGGGACCATCCCAGAAGCATGGGAGGCAGATGGGCAGAGTTGCAGGCAGTGGGTAGGCAGGGGTGCCCGCAGTGCAGAGCCCAGCCAGAGGCCATACTACACAAGTGAATGAGAGCCTCACTCTGTTCCCTGGAGCAGTGGAGGGAGGGGCAGTGGCCAAGGATAAGTTCTATAGGCCGGATATCTCCTCGTCCCACTGGCATCTGGGTCTACCTGGGGAGCCAAGGTGGGATCAGTCCCAGCCCCTGTGATGCTAGGCTGGGGACAGTGCCTCCTGCAAGGTCTCCTGACCCAAAAGGACAGAGCTCCTGCTCCAGCTGGCAAATGGATCCAGACCCTCTTTGGCTCCTGTCACTTTTGGAATCTAACACAAACTGCTCTCTATGCCCTTGAGGCTAAACTGTCTCTGCCCCCATTTCTTCTCTCTCCACACTTCCCATCTTCAACCACACCAGTCTCTATGCTTCTGTCATGCTAAGTGGTTCTTGCCTCAGAGCCTTTGTACCTGCCATTCCCACCACTCTCCTTTCCCTAGCTCTCCTCCTGGCAGACTCCTCTTCTGGCCCAGGGGTCACTTTTTCCTTCCAGATCCACCAACCCCCCTGTTTTGGCCAAGTGTCCTCATTGTTCCAGTCATATATGTTGGACCATCGTGCTCCCAGCCATGTCCCCTGCACACAGCACAGGGTCTAGCACACTGCAGGGCCTCAATCCATGTTGGTTGAAATGAAAACCTGGACCCTGTGGTGGTAGGGTGAGGTCTACTCCTGACTGCTCCATCACCCCAGGAGGAGAAGGAGAAGCGGCGCCTGGAGCAGCTGGAGCGCAAAAAGGAGACCCAGCGCTTGCTGGAGGAGGAGGACTCGAAGCTCAAGGGTGGCAAGGCCCCACGGGTGGCTGTTCCCAGCAAAGTCACCCGCGCCCAGATTGAGGAGACACTCCGCAGAGACCATCAGCACAAGGAAACACCAGAACCAGGTGGGGCAGGGGCCCCTCTGGAGCTGCCCTCTTACCCACTAAAGAACAAGCAGCAGACCTCCCATGGTCTAAACCCAGACCCCCCCTTCACTCTGGAGATGGTGCCTGGGCTCTGCATGGTGAAGGGTGGGTGAATGGTGGCCTGGTAGGCCTGCTCTGAGCACAGTCAGCACAGGGACACACTTGTGTTCTTGCTCTGCACGGACCGCAGCTTGTGCCTGCCCCGCCCCTGGTGTGTGGTGGTGGTGATGGGGTATTGCCTGAGGCTGAGGAGGCAGCAGTCACGTGTGAGTCTTCGTATGCCCAGCTCCAAGGAAGTTAAGAGGGCAGAGGTCTGGGCGCTGGGATGGTAGGATCACCCCATATATGGGTCCTGGGGGGGCTTCCCAGTTCAAGTAGTGTTTCTGCCATCATCCTCCTCTCACTTCTTCCCCCCACTGTGTCTCTCTCTGTCACCTGGCTGGCTGCCCATCCCCAGTAGAGAAAGCCAAGAGCCACCTGGAGGTGCCACTGGAGGAAAACGTGAACCGGCGCATGCTGGAAGAGGGCAGCGTGGAGGCGCGCACTATCGAGGACGCCATTGCGGTGCTCAGGTACTGGGACGACCTGAGCCTTTGGGGAGGGGCTTGAGCCTCTGGGGCGGGGCCTGGGCCTTGGCTGGCTTGAGGATTGAGCCAGGGCGGGGCTTGAGCTCCTCAGGTAGGGGTCACTCCCAGACCCCATTGAAGTCCAGTGTTGTCCTGCAGTGTGATGGAGGAGGCCGGAGACAGGCACCCGGAGCGCCGCATGCGGGCTGCTTTCACTGCCTTTGAGGAAGAGCAGCTGCCTCGGCTCAAGCAAGAGAACCCCAATATGCGGCTGTCGCAGCTGAAGCAGCTGCTCAAGAAGGAGTGGCAGCGCTCACCTGACAACCCCATGAACCAGCGGGCCGTGCCCTTCAACACCCCCAAGTGAACCCCGAACTGGGGGAGAAGCCCCACAAACTGGGGGAGTCGCCCCATGGGCGGTCAGGGTCGTGACCCTGCATGCCAGCTCATTCAGTCAATCAGCTCCCAGGGTTACAGAGGTCCGGGCCAGCGCATTTTCTGGGGGCTGATTGGCATCATCTGCCAGGCCTTCCACCAAGGGTACCTGCTCTGAGTGACACCCAACTTCCTCCTGTTGCAGTCCTGGGCTGAATGCCCAATAAAGGTGGTTGGTGAGGCAGAGTGTAAATTTGAAGTCTGGGTAGGGTGGGTGGTGGGGAGATGAAGACTGGAATGAGGAGGGATATGCTGTTCACAGCCAGAGACGATAAAGGCTCCCAGCAGCACTTCGGTTGCAGCAAGCTACCTGAGAGCTGTGTCCTGGTTCTTAGGGCTCTCTCCTGGCTGGGTCACTTGTCCAGTGAGAAACCTGTATCACCATTCTGGAGTCTTGATGAGGTCCTGCAAGGGCGCGCCTCAGAGAGCTTCAGGAGGCACTGGCTCCAGGTCACTTCAGGGGATGAGTGGAGAGAGGAGGCGAGTTGTTTGTGTCTTTAGAGTCTGGTTCAGTCATCGGCCAGGTCACATGCTATGCCTGGGGTCAGGAAATGCTGACTGCTCTGTTCCAACACAGGAGGAGGCATCCGGATTGAGTCCTGGGCAGGCTTCCCAGTGGAGGAGGGTTTCTTCAGATCTGGCCTTAGTGGGAGATCAGTCAGATTCCATCACAGAGGCAGGGCATGGGCAGGCAAAGCCCTGGAGGCTCCAGCAGATAGGTGGATCTAGACTGGGAAGGGCTTGCTGAGATCTGAACCTGGTTCCTGCTTCCAAGTGCTTAGTCACCCTTAGGGAGTCAGCAGAGAGGGAGGGCAGCTGGGAGATGGGCCCACATGTGTGGAGTGTAGTCTAAGCATTTATCATTGCTATGGCTCCCACTAAAGTGACACCCTCCCTGCACCTACAGGCTGCCCCTGAGTCTTCTTTTCCCCACTCTTAACCCCCATCTTAGTTCCAGCCCCTCCAACCTCCTTACTCTGAGCTCCAACACAGCAGGCTTGTTTCCCCTCTGGACCTATGCCTTGGTTCTTCCTGCCAAGAAGGCTGTTCTCTCAAATAGCAAGTCTCAGGTGCAGATCCTAACATATCCCCTATTGTGTGGAGTCAGGGCTGAGCCAAAGGGGGCCAAACTCTGCCCAGAGGTAGGGTGATAGAAGGCTTCATGGAGGGAGGGCTTTGAAGGATGCATGGGAGTTCACACACACAAGGGACAGAGAAGGCCAAAAGAGCTATTTGTGTAAAGTCCTGGAGATCACAACTCTTCTGTTCAAAGAAGGGGTGCCATTAATAATTGGGTAGAGCTGAAGTGCAGTGTGTAGGGTGCCTAAAACAATGGCAGCTGGCATAAAAACTAACCAACATAGCCCTGGCTTAGCGGTCAGAGCGTCAGCCTGCAGACCAGAGTCCAGGGTTTCGTTCCCACTAAGGGCACGTGCCTTGGTTGCAATTTGTCCCTAGCCTGGTTGGGGTTGTGTGGGTGGCAACCACTCGATGTGTCTCTCTCGCATCGATGTTTCTCTCCCTTCCTCTCTCCCTCCTGCTCTATCTGAAGATAAATGCAAAGAAAAGTGTCCTCGGGTGAGGATTAAAAAAAACAACCAACCAACATATAGTGAGCACTGGCTTAGTTGACCCCAGGAGTCAACCCTGAGACAAAGACTAGATGGAATGAAGGATTCAGGAAGGACCCTGTGGGGGTTAGGGAAGTAAGATTGAAGGAAGGAGCTCTGCAGGGGGTGCCTATTAAGAGTCCCCGCCAGTCCCTGCAGGTTTGGCTCAGGGGTTAGAGTGTTGGCCATGGACCAGAGAGGCCAGGGTTCAGTACCCGCTAAGGGCACTTACCTCGGTTGCAGTTTGTCCCCGGACCAGGTTGGGGTTATGTGGGTGGCAGCCACCCGATGTGTCTCTCTCACATCGATGTTTCTCTCTCTCTCTCTTTCCTCCTCCCACTCTATCTTAAGATAAATGCAAAAAAAAAAAAAAGCCCCACCAGGAAGTGAGGGGACTGGACCAGCTGTAAGAAGCATCCCCTGATGCTGGGCCCTGGTAATATCTCACTGAGCTCTGAGGACAGCCCAGTGAGATATTGGTCCCCTTTACATATGGGAAAACTAAGTCACCTGCCTGTGTCACATAGCAAGGCAGCACCCAGAGCTGTGAAGGAGCCAGCAAGGGTAGTGGTGGGGCCATTAGTCAGGGGTGAAGGTGTCTGCCAATAACCAGTTCAGGAGCCCAGATGGCTCCCCACAAATAGAGGCCTCTGCCTCTTACCTCTGGAGCCTTAGGCTAAAACCAGTATCTACCCCTGAGCTATCTCAAGAATCAACAAGATGGTCCCTGGGAAGGGTATATCTTTGTTTTTTTGGTTTTTTTTGTATGTGCTCCTAGCGGGAACCAAACCCTGAACTCTCTGGTCTGCCGGCGGAAGTTCCAACCGCTGAGCCATACCGGCCAGGGCTGCAGGGCCCATCATAAAGAAGGGCTTGGCAAGGGAGCCTCCTGCATGGCTAGGTTGGGGTCTCTGGGGCCTAGGGTGAGGGAAGTTAAGGGACTAATGGTGATTAACCGGAAGAAGGAAGCACGCCAGGCGGAGGAATGGAGCTTCACCCCAGGGTGATAGGGAACCCTGGCAATTGTGTGACTAGGGGAGGAAGACTATCAGAGTTCCGCGTGGCAAGCTCTGCTAGGGACCTGTAAGGGGACGGCCAGTGAAATGGAGAGTAATGATAAAATTCAGGACAGACATTTTACATCCAACAATAAAGATTTGAAAAAAAAAGAAAAAGTGAAAATAAAACATTCTCATCAAGAAAAAAAAAAAATTCAGGACAGGAGTTTGGAGGCCCGCCATCAGTCCTCCAACGAAAAGATGTTGGTAATAACATCTGTTCCCTTTCACAGAAGAGCCCCTTCTCTCTCCGACCCTGCCCCCACGAAATCCCCGGCTCGCACGTGCGCGCAGGCAAGAGGGAATCCCCGGCTTCGCCGCAGTGCGCGGGAGGGGCTGTGAGTCGGAAGTTCCGTGCGCATCCGTACCTCCCAGTGCGCGTATCCAAAACGACCGGGCGGGGCTGCGGGGCCGCGGAGTGCGCACTGCGCCCGCGCAGGTGGCTCTTTTCACGCATCAGGGCTTTCCCGTCGCGCGCGAGTGGCGGGAGGGAACGCCGCTTCCAACGCGCATGCGTCGATCCCCGCCCGTGGGCCAGGGAATCCTCGCCCGCCGCAGTGCGCACGGGGGCGGGGCGGGGAAACCAGCTTAAACCGGAGCGGGGTTCACCTAGGAGGTGGCGAGGAAAGGGAGCGAGAGAGGGGTCTTCCCTAGGTTCCCGCTCCGGCTCGCAGTCGCCTTGGTAACTTGGCGCGCACTGTGGAGGCGGTGGCGGCCTCGGGGAAGCCGGATGGCTCTGCGCCTGCGTGGAGTTCCGCGCCTGTGGCCGGGGTTTCCCTTCGTGCTCCCTGGGGATCCGCGGGGGAGGGTGTGGGGAGGAGTGGAGGGGTGGGCTCCGGAGAAGGTGGGGGTAAACGCGCAGGGTGGGGATGGTAGGGAGAGGGGTGTAGGAGGAGGAGGGGCTGGGGAGAGCGTAGGGGGAGGCGGACAACAAAGGAAGAGAGAGGGGAGGGGGACCTTGGGGAGCAGTTAAGGAAGAGGGAAATGTGAGGACAAAGAGAAGCCTATGAAGGTGGCATGGGGGGAGCGGTGTTGTGGGGATGACGAGAGGAGAGACTGGGACAAGCACCTTCTGGAGCCCTAGCCCTACCCCAGCAAACCCCAGAGATTCCGGCATAGGCTTTCCAGAAAAAATATATATAAGTATACAGGACGCCCAGTTAAGGAATATCATTTTGTTATTATAAGTAAGCCCTATTCCTTGCCCAATATTTTATCTGGCATCCCTAATCTTGGTCGGGCATACCCCCTTTCCTCTCCTTTCCCCACACTCCTGTCCCTTGAGCCTTTGTGAAAGCCATGGGGACTTCACAGATGATGTCTTTGTCTCACCTCCCTGGTTCCCTACAGCTCTACATGCCGGGTCCCACCCCCACCCCCACCCCAGTCCGTATGCTGTCTCCCATCCTCCTGGCCTGAGGTCGAGTCCTGACCAGGGAGCAAAGGCCTGTTACTAACAGACACCTTCAGGGGCTTTCTCTCTCCCCCAACCCAAACCTTCTGCTTTGGTCCTGGCTTTGCTGAGGTGGCCAGGTCCCAGCTCATCCTAACTGCTATCACCTCCTGGAACCTCCAGGTCTTCCTACTCTCTGTGACCCCCCACCTGCCAGCTTCACCTTCAGTCTCTGGTCACATAGCATATAGCAGTGCTTGAAAAACACTTGAGGGTAATTTTATGCATGCAATTAAGGGGAGAGTGTTTGACTTCTCAACAGGAACAGGTGTGTTTTCTGTCCCACAGGGGCAATACCCTCTCTGAGCTTTTGTACCTTCCAACAAAGTAAGTTTTCTTTTATCTTTCCCTTTGGTTTCAAAAGTGTAAGATAAGAAAACTTTATGGAAAAAATAATAATAATGGAAAAAGTCAGCCCCTAAGGACCCTGGACCCTGGGCTATCCCCAGTGCCTCCTCCCCATCCCCCATTCTCATCTTCAGTCATCATACTTATTTGCCACGGGAACACTTCAACAGTTGTTCCTCGGGCCTGGCTTTTGCTTAACAGTCTAAGAACTTGGTTCCTGTGGATCATTTTTTCCCATCAGCATGTTATTCTGGAAACAGGCTAAGTGGTTCCTAGGTTGAGAATGTGTGACTATTTTCAGTTTACTGTCCTAGGCAATGCCCCTGCAGAAGGACCTGGATCTCTTGCATGTCCTGGGGAAGCTTTCCAGGGTGGCTAGCTGGGTAGTACTGTCCCTTTATTTGGTGCTGTCCCTTCCTCATTAGCCAGGCCCAAGTTGCACTGGGCCCCACATTCCCCTTGGGGGGTGATGAATAAGTGAATAGACCACATCAGGGATTGAGGACAATAAACTAGGGAGATATGCCCAGAAAAGGGTCTACTCTAGACAGGAGGTGACATTGGACCAGGCTCTGAAAGACAAGAGGGGGTGAGGAGAACCAGGGAAGAGCAATTCTAGCAGAAGGAACAGATTCAAAGGTCCTGAGGCTGGGCTGGTTAGGATAGATGCTAGGCATGGCCAGAGCATGATGGATGGATGGTCCAGGGAGACAGCTGGAAGATTAGGACAAAGAGGAGGGAGAGCCAGACAATGTGGGACTTTGAGGCAGAGGCAATTCAGGGTCCCTTTTTTGGTTCAAGGAGGGGAGTGTCGGTTATTTGGGGTAGGGATCTGACGATCACATGGGTGAGAATAGAATTCTGTGGCTGTGTCATGGAGAAGGAACTGTGAGGAGACAGTGGGGACAAGACAAGCTGCAGGACTGGGAGGGGTCTTCTGGGGCTCCAGAGGACAATTGCAAAGGTTTAAAGGTGGGGGACCTTCCCCAATGATGTGTGCTCTTTGACTGCTGACTCCCAACTGTCCATCATGGTGTGGGACCAAGGTATGGGCTGCTCAGCCTATCCCAACAAGTGGTGAGTCACCCCCACGGAGATGCAGCCCTCTCCCTGTGTCCATAGTGTAGAGCCCAAGCCTCCCCCCCCCCTTTTGTTCTCTTTCTCTGTACACATGGTCACAGTCATGCAGGCATTACCTTCTGAGCTATCTCACGTACACTGGGAGGGAATGTGCTACCCCCCCTCCCCCTGCCTTAAGTCCTGGTCCTTCAGCCCCACCTTCACCAAGGAATCCTGGCTGTGGAATCCTAGCCTCAGGACACCGCCCAGGGAGCGCATTACTTTTCACGAGATGCTCCAGACCTGTTGGGGGGGGGGTGATTTGGAGGGGGAGGGCTATTTTTAGAATGAATGGAAAAGAAGGGAAACAACAACAAAAGGATGGAGGCTTGTAGAAGAAGCCTTCTGGCTCCCAGGAGGAAATACCCTCCCTCTCCAAGTCAAGGCAGAAGGTGGGTGAGATTAGAGACAAATTGGGGTGGTGGTGCAGGGGGCGGAGTAGAGAGAACTGTGTGTTCTGGAGGGCGCCATGTTTCTTGGGGGTGGAGAGCTGGAGGGAAACAGCAAAATGTAGCAGACAGCCCCACAGACTCCCCAGAGCAGAAAGGACCCCCACAGAGGTGGGCGCTGTCCAGTTGCTGAAGTGAAACAGGCTCAGAGAGCCTCCTGGGCAGGACCCAGGTCACCTCAGGGGCTGAGCCCTGGGCTCTCCCTGCCCCATCCTCCAGTGACCCAAAACATGGGAGCTGCATTGTTCTAACTTGGCAGAGTGACCTTCACAGTTTGCTGCCCAGTCCTCTGTCACTCATGCTCAGCAGGGTACCCTAATAGTGAGGGGAGAGGGCAGACTTCATGGCCCAAAAACGACATAGAGAAATTTTCTGTGGTTTGCTTTCTGGCCACCCAGGGTGCCCCCATCTTCACTGGGACCTTCCAGCCTGGGCAACATCACCAGCTGTCCAAGACCACTGGGTTCCCCCTGGACCCCCCAGGTCCCAGAGCCCGCTCAGGATGTGGGGGTGCCTAATTGCCTTCCGCTAGCTTTCTGGCTCCAGTTCTTTCCCGACACTGGAAAGCAACCCCCAGAGTGAGGCGGACAGCAGCAATCTGTGCTGCTGGGGTGCTGGGCCCTGGCCAGGGGCAGCCCCTCTCAGGATCTCAGTTCCCCATCTGTGAACTGAGCGCTTTGAGGCGGCAAGAGGGTCCTTCAGCTCTTGGAGCATTCTCTGAGGTTTGCAGGCACGCTCCTGCGGGGAGGGGCTTGCTGGAGACCCAGAGGGGGATCCCCATAGCAGCGTGGCAGGGAAGGGAGTAAAGCTTCAAGCTTCGGCCTCTCCCTGTGTAGGGGGGCGGGGCGGGGCCCAGGACCACGGGGAGGGGGCGCTCTGCGGCGGCGCATACACCCTCTGGCTCTCACGCCCTTGCCCTGCCTTGCACTTGCCTTCAAGCTCCGGCCAGGCGTGGGGCTCCAGCTGCAGCGGCCGGCCGGCCGTCTCCAGACAGTGAGTCGGCAGTGTGGGGGTTGTTCCGGGGGTCCTGGGTGGAGGTTCCCACAGAGCTCCCTTTCCTGTGGGGGGCATATTTGTGGGAGGGGCATGCCCAACTGGGGGAATTCAAAGGGGGAGCTGCGGGAGGGAGAGAAACCCCTTCCATATGTTTCAATACCAAGCCCTGAGTAAGCTTCAGACCCTCCATATCCCTATGAGAAGGGGCTCCTGCTACTGCAATTTGGGGCACAGAGATATCCCCCCACTTGGTTGAAGGAGAAGACTTGAGGACCTCCCAGGCAGCCCTCAGTGGGGATAGGGAGAAAGAGAAGGACTGGCTTTATTGCTCCCTTCCAGCTCCCCGCCCCCCCCCCCCCCCAGTCATTTCTGTCTCTCCCAGTGTGGTGGGATTCCCTGCCTCAGACAGAGTAGATGGGAACCCTCCACCTTCCAGCCTTTTGTGCTTCGGAGCTGATGCTCAGCTCTCTTCCCTAAGCTTCTTCCTTTCCCCTTCCTAATACTCCCGTTGACAGAGAGGGTTAGCACTTACCCAAGGTCACCCAGCTGGGCAGGGGCTGAACTGGGTTTGTGGCCAATTCACTAACCCCAGAACCCAGCTTGGTATGAGTATTAGGGTTTTCTGCTCCCTGCATTTAACTGTAGGAGTGAGGATCCTGTCTGGGGCCCCCAGAACTTGGGGGGGGTTCATATCTTCCCAAGTCTCTCTGCCCTGCTGGAGCTTTAGACGGGGCTACCCTGCTTGGCTCCCTTCTCCAAGCTCTCAGGTTTCTGTCTCCCCTAATACCTCCAACCCCATCCTTAGGCTACCCAGCCACAAAGGAAATCCCTGGGGAGCAGGGAGCCTTCCAGATGGGCAAGCCAGAGCATCATGAGCTGGTCGAATAATCTTTACTCTGATGCACCAGCCTGATGGATGACCTTGGCCCCCTGACCTCCCACATCAGAGTCAACTCTAAGATCCCCCTGGCTGGAACAGGCAGCAGACTCTGAGCCATGCAGGTGACCATCCGCCCCACTCCAGACCCCTAACTAGAGAGAGGGCAGCTGGAACATTCATAGCCAACTGTGTTTCCCCTTCAACTCATTCTGAGGTCTGGCTGTGCACCCCCACTCCTCCCCACCATGAGGCTGTTCTGTGTCCCTTTCTGCCCCCTCCTCTAGGATGGGAACTGTATTCTCATATGGGAACTCTGAAGACCATCCTGTATTGACGGGGGGATTCCATGAGGGAGCTACAGGCCCCAGGACAGCAGTGGACGGGGCAGCATTTGGGGGTGGATAAGAATAGAGCTGGTTGATCCAGTGATCCCTGGTGCTTTCATCCTTACACCACCCTGTTCCAGCCTTATCTGTTCAGTTGTCCCCATGTAAAAGGAATTTGGGGGAGGATAGGGAACAGTATGGGGAAAGGCAGATAGAGCCTTAAGAGTACAGTGTCCAGTGGAAGAAGGTGGGACCTCCAAGGAGGGGGCCTGGCATTAGGGAAGGTATGTGCAGGGACTCACTGAGGGGCCTGGGCAGGAAACAGGACTCCACTGGACGGACTATACCATAAGTCTTATTTCCTTAAAACTTACAAGGTGATCCAGTTTTTCAGAGCACGTATCTGCTATAAAGGCCATTGCAGCCTGGGAACTGTTTGCACCCCATCCTCCTGGGGCTCTGCCTCTACCCTACCTCCATGTCTGGTCCTTACAGCTCAAGAGGAAAAGAAAGGCAGCCACAGCCCCCCACCAGCCAAGTGGTAACCCAGCAGGACTGAAGGAGACAGTCCTTTTGGTGGTGGCTCATCAGGGAGAGACCCCTGCAACCCAGGGTGAGTGGATCCCTTTGGGGGTGGGATTGGGGGTGGCCCAGGGACTGGATAGAAAAACTGATGACTTAAGAAATAATGCCAACCTTTGAAATAATGTTAACAATATAATGATGATGATGATGATGACTATGCTCTCTAGAGTCCCCAGATAATCACTGTCCACTTTCTCTGATCACTGGTGGTGGTGGTGGGGAACCTGCTCAGAGAGGCTAAGTGATCTGCTGCTGTCACACAGCCAGAGAGGGAGTTGAACCAGGTTGGAAAGGCCTAACACCCTCCTCCCCTTCCCCCTGCAGTCTTCAGCACCTGGCTTCTGTGGCCTTCACTCCCTGGAGACAGCCCTTAGGAGCAGCGCCTTTGCTCCTTCTTTTCCTGAATGGACAAGACAGCTCAGGGCAGGACCCCATGGGTATGGCAGGGGCTCCTGGACCTAGGCAGCTTTGAGGGGACTCTGTGCTTATGACAGAGCTGATTTCCTGCCTGCCTGTCATCCCCAGGCTCCCACCTCCTCTTTTAGAGCAGGGACTGAGGGCCCAGTGGACTGCCAGTAGGGAGAACCAGGGGGTGCCAGATGCAGCCCTTCCCCACTTCTCCCTTGCCACATTTCTTCTGTAGGTTGTCTGCAAGGATCAGTTGTATTTATTGATCAAGATCTTATCTTGCCCACTGGCCTGAAACTGTGAGTTTGGTTTTTTTGGCTTTTTGTTTGTGCCTTTGTCACCACAGTATCCCTACCTCAGGGTGTAAGCCTTGCATACAGAAGGTGCTCAATATATGCTGATAGAACAAAGGAAGCTTCTCCAAGTCCCTGAATCTGGAGAGCCCAGGAACAAGCCCTCTGGGGTTCTTGCCCCTGTTCCTCATCCTGTGCCAACAATTTCCAGGACCCTAGGTGGCTTAACCCTCCATGACTTCTGCTCTGCTCAAAGTCCTCCCACGTACAGACTTCCCCACTTCCACTTGCCCCACCCTGTTTGCCCCTTCTCTTTTGCCCTATGGTTGTCAGCTCTTCCTCCCAAATGTCCTCCTTGGTCCCACCTCAGGGCCTATGTTCTCAAAGTGCCCTCTGCCAGGTGCACCCTTCTCCCAGATCTTCTAGTGCAGCTCCTGCCCCCCCCCCCTTTCTTTTGGTTAACCCTTACCTGAGGATATTTTTTCCATTGAATTTTTAGGGAGAGTAGAAGGGAGGGAGGGAGGAAGTGGGAGAAAGAGAAACATTGATGTGAGAGAGACACATCGATTGGTTGCCTCCTGCACGTGCCTTGAGTGTGTTGGGGATCTAACCTGCAACCCAGGTATGTGCCTTTGCCCAGAAATCGAACCCATGACCCTTTGGTGTGCAGACTGACACTCTAATTACTGAGCAACACTGGCCAGAGCTTGGGCCTCTTTTTTTTTTTTTTTTTTTTGGTATGCTCCCTTAGCGGGAATCAAACAGGGGACTCTCTGGTCCGCAGGCCAACGTGCCAACCGCTGAGCCAAACTGGCCAGGGCATTGGGCCCCTTTCAAATGCTCCCTCTTCCAAGAGGCCTCCCTTGACCACCCTAGTTAAAGTCTCCCAATCCCTGTTCCTGGTTTTCTCAACTTCATCGGATCTTTTCCCAATACTTTTGTTTATCTAGAATTCTCATTGGTCCTTAATTTGGAGAGGGTTGTTTCCCTCTTCTAGAAGTTCAGCTCCAATATGGGCAGGTTTATATCTGTCTTAGACTAGGCATCCCCAGCACCAGACTCAGGAAGGGACTCAGTGGATATATGAGTGAATACCTTCCCCACTCTGCCATCCCACATTCACAGGGGACTCAGCGCCTGGCTTCACCTCTGTCCAGGTAGCATCAGTTAGATCCAAGATGGGTCTGAGATTTCTATGGATGCATAATTGGGGGTGTTGGGGTGGCCAAGCCATCCTTTCTGAGGCAGCTACCTCTGGGTCCCTCAGCTCCTGTGAGATTCTTCCAGCTCTCCTGCACATATTTCCTGGAGGAGAGGCTCTTTATTCAGCCTCTGCCCTGCCCGGTTTGTAGGCCATTTCCTGGGGGCATGAGTCCTGGGGCACCCAGCCATACCCTAATCCCCCCTGACCAACCATGAGCTGAGGGGCTCTGTCTGGAAGGAATGGAGACCCAGGTGGTTCCCACCCTCGGCCCTACCTCCATCCATCCTCTGCCAGCCTCATCTTTGAGAGGTGAGGTCCAACCAAGCAGTAGGCAGTAGGCAGACTTGGGCAGAAGGTGATTGGTTACCAGATTGACTATCCTAAGTTCAGCCCCTTGAAGAGGGTCCTTGATCCCTCAGTGTAGGTGACAGAGTAGAAAAAGGGTCTTTCCAGGTGGGGGGCTGGAGAGTTCTCTGGGGGTGATGGCTGGTTCTTTTGTGAATTTCTGAATGTTGACATACTTGAATTAAGAAAGTATCAGATACTGCAGGGCCCTTACAGCAGCCTGTACAGTCTGGGGTCAGCCCGTGGGCATGGTGTGAATGCTTGTCATGGGGCAGGGAACCATATGTGGGCTGGGGCATTGAATGTGGTGCAGGGATGTGTGCCAGACCCCGAGGGAGATGTGGGTGGCTTCATCAGTGTTTTAGAAAGAGCCCCCAGCAGCCCAGGCCGGGGAACAGCCAGTGCACAGGCCTGGATGTGGGTACAGCTGAGGGGAAATGGGAGGCCTGGGTGGGAGTGGTGAGTGAATAGAGGGATGCAGAAGGGATGTTGCAGGCAGGGAATGACCCCTTTAGAGTCACCACAACTTCATTCTTGGTGACCTTGTGGACATGACAGGGGATGGGTGGTTCCCAGGCCTCCACTTCTCAACCATCGCAGCACTGGGCACTGTCACCATAGCCAGGTCTTCCTTGGGGTGTCCCCAGCAGGCTGGGATGAAGAACAGGCTCTGGAGAGAAGGGGACAGGAGACATCAACCCAAGGCTGTCACTTGCCCCTGCTCAGCCTCACCACCATTACCACCCATGGGACCACCCTCTGCCCAAGCTGTTGGGTCCACTCATTCTGTCCAGCTATTTTCTGGGCTGCAGAGGAAACAAAACATTCTGACCTGGTACAAAGCTGAGGCCAAGAAGAAAACAGATGTGGGGCTGGGAAAAAGATGGAGGAGTTGCTGCCTTCAGGGGCCCCCAGGCTAGGAGGACAGAGCTGGACTCAGTCATCTCCCAGATGGGTAGGGACAGGGTGAGGCTGAGGTAGTGAGACCACCTGGCAAGGGGAGGAAAGGGATCTCTACCTCCTGATCCCCAAGTTTCTCCCCAGCTGCTATTAATGTTGAATAAATGAATTGTCCAAGGACAGCCTTGGTGCCAGGGGAAGGGGCACAGTTTTGAGGATTCTCAAATAGTCTCCTGCTGTCCTGCCATCCTGGCATTGGTTTTGAGGGTTAGGACTGGAGCAGAGGCACAGTCCCGAAGACCAGGGCCTTGAACTGATAAGCCCCAGCAGACCCTGGAAACCCTCTCGCCCAATTCCTAGGCCACCACCACTTGCTAACATCCTGCTTCCCCACTTCAAGGCTCCTCTACACCGAGCAGAGGTGTGAAAAGGTCGTTGGGGGGAGTGTCTAGTCGCTTTGCAAAGTTGTCCCAGAGCACAAAGATTGAGGGGTAGCTGGAGTTAGATGGACCTGATTTTGGGAAGAGGTGGCTAGGAGTTACTGAGAACTGTCAGGGGCGGGTGTTGTGGCTTGGCTAACGTCGTCTCAGTCGTGCGGGGCAAGGGGGCGAGTTTGAGGACTCGCCAAAAACGGGGGGTGGGGAGGTGGACCCAGGCACCCGGAATAAGGGATCTTTAAGTGCAGGCGGGGCTTGCGGGGTCGCCCGGGGCGGGGCCAACCGGAATTAGCCAATCCGCAGCACCGCCCGCGTCGCACCGCCCCCTCCTCCTGGCCCTGGCGGGCGCTCGCCGCCCCCCGGCCCGGCCGGTGCACAGGGCGGCGGGGGATGCTACCGCCGCCTCCGTCGCCTCCGCCTCCTCCCCCCCGCGCGCCGCCGCTGTCTGGCCCAGCGTCCCGCCGCCGCTGTCCGCCGCGACCCTGGTCCCGGCCACGTCCTGTGGGTCCTTGGCCGCAGGGGACCCTGTCCCCTCCAGCCTCGTCCGCCAGCCGGAGCCGAGCCCCGCAGGTACAGGGTAGGATGGGCAGGGATGCCGCGGGAGGGCGGCACGTCCGGGAGGGGGAGGTGGTTTGGGGTAGAGGACACAGGGAAGGGGATGTGTGTCTGCCCTGCCATGGTGAGTGACGAGTCTCGGACCCCCATCCCGGAGGGGGAGGGTGCTGGGTTCTCTTTGGAGGGTGAGTCTCCAAACTCCATAGATACGGTTGAGGGAAGCTCTCAGGGTAGAGGCAGTGACCCGGGACCGACTTGGGAATGGGAGGAAGGAGACCCTCACTACTGGATCCAGCGGTCAGGGGCACTCTGGTAGGGGTCAGGAAGCCCAGCTCTCCTTGGACAGAGATCGGGGTACCACGCACAGGGCATTGCCGCCTATCCTGAAGGGCGGCCCATAGATGTGAGTGCTGGAAGCTGGGGCCGAGTTGGAGAAGCTGATGGAGATGGAGCAATGTGGAGGGTACTGGTGGAGGCAGCCTGGGGAGGGCAGAGCAGGCTAATTGCACCCTGTTGGCTGCTGGCAGGTTCCTGATTGTGGTGATGGGGGGAACACCTGGGGGATCAGGCAGTCAGCCAGCGCCTCACTGCACCTGTGCTGGGCAGCCCATGGGGCAGGAGGGTGAGTAAATCCTGTCCACCCTGCCGAGTTAGGGCCCCAAGGGTGCTGGAATGGGTCCTTCCACACCCTCCACAGGGACACATAACCCATGACTTGCCCACACATACTGGAAGGTTCCACCATGTGCTACTCTGGCTGTGGTTTCTGGGAGCAGTGTGGTGGGCATTTTGCCTCACAGGGGGTTCTGCCTTGGGGACTGAGGGGGCAGGGTGCACTGTTGCCTTCTTCTGATCCATCTGTAAAGGACAGAGGTTGGTGTTGGGCAGGTGTGTCCATGTCTGCATGAGATCTGGCCACTCACCCTGCTAGGTGGGCACTAAGATGCCACTTTACTGAAGAGACTTTGCCTGGGCTGGGATGCTGGAGAGTCCTTCTGGGCAGCCACTACAACCAGCCTGTCATTTGTAAAAGGGCTCATTTGAGTGCCTTTGGGGTCTGGTTGGGTTTCTTTGTCTTCCTTTTGGGTGGGAGAGTACCCTGCTTCCTGCTGCCTGCCCACCTTCCTCAGCTCCTCAAGAGCCCTCCTGGATACTTCTTGGCCCACTTGGCCCACAAGGTTCCCACAGTGTCTCTGGGATGGCGTGGAAGGGGAGCTCTACTCATCCTCCTACCCTGGCCTTCAGAAAATGGAGATCTCATGCTCCAGACACATTTGACAATTTTGGCCATTCCAGGGTCCTTCAAAACCAAATGCAGCCCGTAGGTGTTCCTCACCATTTAAGGGAGCTTCTTGGAGAACTTGAGAGTTTTCACCCAAAAAAACACATCCAAACCTTGTCCAGGGTTTTAGAGGTGCTCTTGATTCTTTGGAAACCCTAGAAGGTCCTAGGGACCCCAGCTATATGTCCAGGTTGCAGTGGGGGAGGGGGTTTCTTGTCCTCAGGTCCCTGTGACCCCACTTAGCCTTTAGAAAAGGACCGCTCCTCCTCCTATGGGATCTCAGGCAGGCCACTCTGTCATTCTGTCTCCTCTGAGGTCATGGTAGGGGTTTGGACTCCCATCATGCCTGTGCCCTGAACTCTGGGGCCCCTCAAGGGTAGGGCCAGGCTGACTCCCTCTCCAGATGGTGGCTCATCAAGAGGGAACCAAGCAGATCCTGCCCCCTACCCCAGTTGCCACTGACTTAGTCCCTGCCTTTCCTGGTTGTGTGACCTTGGGCAAGGTATTGAACCCTCTGAGCCTTGTTTCCTGTCTATAAAATGGGGTCAGGGATACCACCTGCCATACCAAGTGTCAATGAGGATTAAATGGGATAATTCTGACAAAGGGCTTGGCCCATAATAAGCACCTAGGTGCATGTTAACGTGACAGGCACCAGGAATGCATTCCACCCCTCTGATCTCATGGAAGCCACCTGCCGCCTGTCCCTACTCCCCCACCCTCACTCTGCCCAGGGCACCTTAGTACTCGGCTGCCAGGCGAGGAGGAGCATGGCCGACCAATGGCTGAATTTGGCCTGTGCGTCCGTCCGATGGGTGAGTCACATCGCCAAATTGCATCTTCATTGGTGCATTTCCGAAGGTCATCTGCTGGGCCCCCACCCCCTCCTGCTCCTGTCTGCCAGGCCACCCACCTTTCCTGCCTGTGCCCCCAGAGCCTCAGCAAGGATTTGCACTTTCAGGAGGGATGATGAGAGGGGTGCCTGGGGTTTCGTAGTCTTCTAGGCAAGGGCAGGGTCTGGGTCTGGGGCTGCTGTGCGACAAACTCCCAGACCCACCTAGCAGCCAGTAGCCTTTGGGGTGGTGGGCAGGGGCTCCAGCCCAGGAGGGCAGTGGCACCCCAGTGTCTGTGAGGACACAGAGAGAGAGATCAGGGCCAAGGTCAGCCTTATAATCTGTGAAGTGCCCAGCCCACAGGAGACTAGGCCTTATAAACTGTGAAGTGCTGGGCCTGCAGGAGACCAGCCCATGTAAACTGTAGTGCAAAGCTAGCAGAAGACCAGGCCTTATAAACTATGAAATACTAGACCAGCCCATATAAACTGTGAAGTACAAAGCTCACAGGAAGCTAGGCCCTATAACCTGTGATGTACTGGGCCTACATGAGGCCAGGCTTTATATAATATGAAGTGCCAAGCCTGTAGGAGTCCAGGCCTTATAAACTATGAAGTACTAGACCTGCAGGAGACCAACACATATTAACTGTGAAGTGCTGAGCCTACAGGAGGCCTGGTCTTATACATTGTGAAGTGTCAGGTCACAGGTGGCCAGAGCCAGGTTGATGTGATGGTGGGAGTGGTGGGGGAGGAACATGTTCTAAGACTCATGAGGTCACTCACCATGAAAGGAATGTTTCTTGCACTTCTGTGTGCTGGCACCAGCATCTGGAGACATGCAGTGAGCAAGACAAACCAGTCTGGGGGATGCCACACAAGGACACAGGTGGTCCTGTGATGCATGGGGCTCTCGCAAAGGTCGCCCATGTCCTGCCCAGCAGCATGGCTCGTCTTGGCATGTTCTGATGTGACAGTTTCTGCACCTGTCACCCCCAGAGCATGGTTTTAGGGCCAGGGAAATGTTCTGTCTGTGCACACAGCTCCCGCTCCCCGTCCCGCAGTGCATAGCTTGGCCTTTTCAAAGGGGCAACACTTGGCACACTGCCCACTGCTGTTAGGCTTGTTGAGAGAATTCCAACCAGGTAGCCTTGTTCAGAATCTTCCCTGTAAGGAGATAGTCCCTTCACAGCATCATGCCTCAGTTTCCCCACCTGTAAAACTGGCAAAATCTTAGGACCTCCTTCTTTGGGGTATTGCAAGGATTTAGGAGAAAATTTGTGTGAAGGATGGAGCCTTATATGTAATAGATGATTAATAAACATTGGCAGGGTGATAGCAGGTGAAATGCAAGGTTGACAGAGTCGGCTGGGGTGGGTCTGGCAAGTTGGAACCCAGCAGACCAGACTCCAGACAGGATCGTTGAGGTCCCTGCTCTTGCACATGACCCACAATATAGCCCTATGCTGGAGCAGAGTCTGAGGATGTTGGGAGATCAGTCTGCTCTTAGGTCTGGCTGGGAAACTGAGGCTGGCCCGATGTCACAGGACAGGCTGGGCTGGTCACGTCTCACAGGCCCTATAGATTAAATTCTGGGATCTTAGAGTTAAGTCCTAGATTGCCACATTAGTCCTGGAATATGTTTGGAGACCATTGACCTCCCTTTACCTAGGCAGGAGGGACCTGAGGGTCTCTGTAGCCCCAGCCTTAATCTCCAATGTCTCCCCAGCCATATCCTGCACATGCATAAATGTGTTAAGGCCTTGAAACCACTTGAGGGGAGAAATTGGAGGCTCAGTAGAGTGAGGTTAAATTGTCCAAGAGTCTGAAGGTCAGCGGGAGACTAGCTCGGGTTGGAATCACCTTCGACTGCACACCTACATGACCTCTGGTCCTCCCAGGCAACCAGCCAGTAGATTTTATATCAAGGCATTCGGAAGTGTTTACTGAGTATTGGCTGTGTGCTAAGCATTGTCTAGGTACTTGGGGTCCCAGAAAGTCAATGTGTAAAGGTCGGGTAGAAGGGTGTTCCAGGTAGAGGGCACAGCATGTCCAATGGCCCTGAGGCAGGACCAAGCTGGTCGGGATCTGTGAAAGGGAGGCCAATCTGGCTGGAAGAGAGTGACTCTGGGGAGACTGAGGAGGATGAATGGTGTGGGACCTGGACCACAGAGGCCTCCTGGCCATAGTGAGGAATTTGATTTTTATGCAATGACATTGGGGAGCCGAGAGAGGGTTTTAGCAGGAGAGGGACATAGGTTGACTTGGATGTTTCTGGGAAGGCAAACTCATGTGTCAGCTGCTCTTGAGTTCATAGCCTCCCAAGCCTCAGAATGTTCTGGAGTGAGAGCAATGGTCCCTGGCCTTCTGGTCAGTTAGCATGACCATGTTCCCCATGCCTCTGCAGGTCAGCGTGGGAGCCCAGCTGCTGAGCCATGCCGGGCCCCAGGTGGCCTGCAGTGAGTCCAACCCCGGCACCCACATAGTCATGAACAACCACAGCCACAGTGGCTATGGGGGGCGGCCGCTAGGAGGCGGACCAGGGGCCCTGACCCGAGACCCTCCGGACCCTGAGGCCAGCTGCCCCCTGCAGCCCCCACATAGCCCAGGCCTCCAGGTGGTGGTGGCCAAGAACGAGCTGGGCCAGCTCTCACCCGGCAGCCCCCGAGGGCAGCCCCAGGACCAGGAGGAGGAAGAAGATGATGATGAAGATGACGTGGGAGGGCAGAGGGGCTCCGGGAAGCCCCCCAATGTGGGCCACCGCCTGGGCCACCGGCGAGTGCTCTTCGAGAAGCGGAAACGCCTCAGCGACTACGCCCTCATCTTTGGCATGTTTGGCATCGTTGTCATGGTGACAGAGACAGAGCTGTCCTGGGGGGTCTATACCAAGGTAGGCATGGCCCTTTCCCCTGGCACCTTTGGGAAGCCCCACCCTGCACCCCACAGAGGCCCTACCCAGCATACGTGGCTCCCTGCCGTCTGTCAGGCATGGGGTCAGGGCACATAGGCCCTAGGAGAGGAGGATGGAGGATACAGGGGACCCTGGAGATGGGAGATGGGTGGCCCCTGGGGCTCCTGCTGTGCCCACCTCTTAGGGGTGGCAAGTAGACTGCAGATGGGGGCAGAGACTTCAACCCATTCCCTTGCCTATACCAAGGAGCTGCACCCTGGCTAAAGGTGAGGTGGGACTACCTCCTAGGACAGCCTGGGGGGGAGCAGGGAAAGAGCTTCACTACCACTATCCCACCACCCCGCCAGCTATTGGGGCCAGGTTATGAACCTGGCTGTGGGTTCCCTAGTGTTCCCCAAGGGTATGTGAAGACAGAGAAGGATCAGGGCTGTGTCTGCCTGTAAATTGTAAAGTGCGGTGCCTGTGTGAGAACAGGCCTTATAAACTCTGAAGTGCTATGTCCGCATGAGACCAGGCCTTATAAACTATAAAGTGATATGTCTGTGTGAGGCTAGGACTTTTAAACTGTGACATACTGGGCCTGCAGCAGGCCAAGCCTTGTAAACTGGGAAGTACTGTATCCATGTGAAGCCAAGCCTTACAAATTGTGACATGCTGGGCCTTTAGGAGGCCAGGCCTTATAAACTGGAAAGTTTTTGCCCACATGAGACCAGGCCTTACAAACTGTAAAGTACTAGATCCATCTTACTATCAGCCCAGGTTAAGGAGTAAGGACAGGAGCATCACTTTCTGAGCAAAGTGCCCAGGTGTGAGGGTCAGAGGGCTGCCCACCCACCCCAGCATCTTCGTGCTGTCTGCTCTCTCTCTGCCCAGGAGTCCCTGTACTCATTTGCACTCAAATGCCTCATCAGCCTCTCCACAGTCATCCTGCTGGGTCTGGTTGTCCTCTACCATGCCCGGGAGATCCAGGTCAGTGCCCATCTTGGCTGGGGTGTCCCCCTCTCCCTCCACACCAGCTGCCTGGAACCCCAGGCTCCTAAACATAAAAGGGCCAATAACCTCCTTATAGAAAAGGATCTCTGTAAAGACACCATTTAGACCACTCTAAATTGTCCTAGAACGTGTGTCTAGGTTTTAATTTTTATTGATTATTTGAGAAAGAAAGAGTCAGTAAGAGCATGGGGTGTTGTGGGGGGGGGGGAGCTAGGGTCTGGCGCACATGAAGCCCTGGAGTCTTCTGAGGTTTTTACAGTGGTAGAAACTAGTGTTTTTAGCACCAGGTTCCTTTCATATTTGATAGGACCCTACATTGAAAAGATTTATCACATGCCAGAGAGTTGTTTGTTCTTTTGGGGGATTAATCAAAACCAGGTTTGAGTCCAGCTCAGGGCATGTCAGGCAAGTGTGCCTACAGAGGGCAGACAACTCCTGTGTCTGGTGCCAGGTCCTGGGGACACCAAAGGTGGTCAGATCTGGCTCCTCACCTCTAGCCTCTGACCTCTGACAGTCTGGTAGGAGATAGGTATAGGAAAATCCTGCCTGGGTTGTACCATGTGTAGATGTCTATGGAGATACCCGAGCCCTGGATGTGGCTGGGAACAGCAGAGAGAGGGAGAGTAACAGATGAGCTGAAAGGAAGCAGTTCTGAGGGTACAGTCACTGGGGACAACAGTCTGGCAGTTTCTTAAACAGTTAAACACAGAGTTAGTTACCTGTGACCCAGCAATTCTCCTCCTAGGTATAGATCCAAGAGAAACAAAAACATCCATGCAAAAACTTGTACACAGATGTTCATAACAGCCCTATTCACAACAACCAAAGAGTGGAAAGAACTCAGATGTCTGTTAACTGGTATATGGATAAACCAAATGTGGTCCATTCACACAGTGGAATTGCTATTCATTGTATTATTAATATATTACTATATTTATATATTATTCATTTACTATTCAGCCATAAAAAAATAAATGAATGAAGCACTTACTGTATGAGTTTGCACAGCTGAGTGGCTTAAACAACAGAAAGTTGGTCTCTCACAGTTCTGGAGTCTGTAAATCCAATATCAGGTGCCGGCAGGATTGGATCCTGGTAAGGCTTCTCTCCTCAACTTGCAGGCAGCCACTTTCTCACTGTGTTCTCATGTCCTTTTCTGTGTGCGTATATTCCTGGTGTCTCTCCCTCTTCTTTTAAAAAACATTTAAAAAAAAAATCCTCACCCGAGGCTATGTTTCTTAATTGATTTTTAGAGAGAGAGGAAGGGAGAGAAAGATTGATATGAAAGAGAAACGTCAATTGGTTGCCTCCCTCACACACCCTGCCTGGGGATCAAACCTGTAACCTAGGTATATGTTCTGATCGGGAATCGAACTTGCAACCTTCTGGTATGCAGGACGACACTCCAACCAACTGAACAATGCAGCGAAGGCTCTTCCTCTTCTTATTTATTTTTTTTTTTTTCATCCTCACCCGAGGACATTTTTCCATTTTTTGTTCAGATAGAGCGGGAGGGAGAGAGAGGAAGAGAGAGAGAGAGAGAAACATCGATGTGAAGGGACACATCGAGTGGCTGCCACCCGCACGACCAACCAGGGCCGGGGACAAACTGCAACCTAGGTACGTGCCCTTAGCGGGAACCGAACCCGGGTCTCTCTGTACCGCAGGCTGACGCTCCAACCGCTGAGCCAAACCGGCCAGGGCTTCCTCTTCTTATAAGGACACCAGTCCTATAGAATTAAGACACCACACTTATTACCTCATTTAATCTTTTGTTGTTGTTATAATCCTCACCTGAGGACATTTCCATTGATTCTTTAGAGGGGAAGGAAAGGAGGGAGAGAGAGAGAAACATCGATGTGAGAGAGACACATCGATTGGCTGCCTCCCACATGACCCTGACCAGGCCAGGGATCGAACCTGCAACCCAGGTATGTGCCCTTGACCAGAATTGTACCCAAGACCCTTCGGACCACGGGCTGATGCTCTAACTGCTGAGCCAAACTGGCCAGAGCACCTCATTTAACCTTAACCTCTTTAAAGGCCCTGTCTCCAAATACAGTCACATTGAGAGTTAGGGCTTCAATGTGTGAATTTTGAGGGGACACGATTCAGTCCGTATCAATCCACCCTCTAGTCCATCCCCCAAATTCCTCCCATGCAAAATGCATTCACTCCATCCCGATAGCCCCCAAAGTCTTAACCCCTTTCTGCATCAACTTTAAGTCCAAAGTCTCATTTAAATATTTAAGTGAGATCTGGGTGAGATTGAGGTAAGATTCTTTAGCTGTGAACCAGACAAATCACTTTCTTTCGAAATACAGTGCTGGGACAGGCATAGGGAAAATTCTCCAAAGGAAGAAAAGGGTGATGGGTTCTAAGCACGTCTAAGAGCTAGCAAGGTAGATTCCACGAGATCTGAAGGCTCAAGAATAATCCTTTAGGCTCCAACCTCCACCTTCCAGGCCCACTGTAGTGGCCTTTGTGTCCGGCTTCTTTCACTGAGCATGCTGTTTTCAAGGTTCATCCACTTTGTAGTGTGTGTCAGAGCTTTATTCTTCTTTATGGCTGAGTAATATTCCATTGTGTGAATGGACACATTTTGTTCATCCACCCACCCTATTTTAAAAAATAAATTTTCCACTTTATTGATTTTAGAGAGAGAAGAAGTGAGAGGGAGAGAAAGATAGAAACATTGATGAGAGAGAACATCAATTGGCCACCTCCTGCATGCTCCCCACTGGGGATCGGGCACACAACCTGGACATGTGCCTGACCGGGAATCAAACCAGCCATCTCTTGGAGCATAGGTTGACGTTCAACCACTGAGCCACACCAGTCGGACATCCACCCATCCTTTGATGGACACAGGTTGTCTCCACTTTTGGCAGTTGTGAACAGTGCTGCTGTGGCTGTGCATGTACAAGAACTTGTTCAAACGTCTGTTTTCATTTCTCTTGCATATCCTGCCTAGGGTTGGGATTGCTGGGTCATTGGTCATTCTGTGTTTAACATTTTAGGAACTGGTCCCGTGTTTAGTTTGAAGTGTGGCCAACCCTGGGATCGAAGGAGTTTTGCTTATGAGGCTGTGTTTCTCATAAAAGTCAAGTGGGAGGGATTTTAGCTCGGGTCTTGCTGGGGGGCCTGGATGCTTGTCCGAGACCCACTGCCGCCCGCCTGCCCTCCACAGCTGTTCATGGTGGACAATGGGGCGGACGACTGGCGCATCGCCATGACGTGCGAGCGCGTCCTCCTCATCTCCCTGGAGCTGGCTGTGTGTGCCATCCACCCAGTGCCCGGCCACTACCGCTTCACGTGGACGGCACGCCTGGCCTTCACGTACGCACCCGCGGCGGCTGAGGCGGACGTGGACGTGCTGCTGTCTGTCCCCATGTTCCTGCGCCTCTATTTGCTGGGCCGTGTCATGCTGCTGCACAGCAAGATCTTCACGGATGCCTCGTCCCGCAGCATTGGGGCGCTCAACAAGATAACCTTCAACACACGCTTCGTCATGAAGACACTCATGACCATCTGCCCAGGCACTGTGCTGCTTGTCTTCAGCATCTCCTCCTGGATCATCGCTGCCTGGACCGTGCGTGTCTGTGAGAGGTGTGCCTTGACACCCCAACCCACCTGGTGACCCCCATGCACACCCATGACGTTAGTGACTCAGGGCTCCCTCAGCCATCGCTTCTGTTCCCCTGACCCTGATGACTCCCAGGCCCATCCATGACTTCAGTGACCCAGGGCTCCACAGCCATCTCTGTCATCCCCTTGATCTACCCCACCCCCACCCCCACCCCATCCAGTTCCTGGCCTCAGTGACTGTACCACAACCCTGGGACTCCAGCTTTGCATCCCCAACTACCCCTGGCCCCTACCCTGACCCACACTCCTCTGGGACCCCAACCCCCTCTCTCCCACTTCCCCAGGCGGACTCATGCTCCTCTTTCTCCCAGCCCCTCTACTCTGTGGGAAGCTGTGACTTCGGGCCCAGGTGGTGGAGGCAGCAGGAACAGGGATGCCCTCCCCATCTGCCTGTCTGTACCCTAATGTAACTCGTTCTCCTTCTCCCCTCTGCCTACCCCGCTGGACTGTAGGGAAAACATGTGAGTCCCACCCTCGACCAAGCTGTGTGTGCAGAGCTACTGCCACCATGCTGCCCACCTGGAATTTAAGATTAGCTGCTGAGAGGGGAGGGAATGGGGAGGCGAGGCAGATTGCCGGACCCACAGGGGCCCACAGCAGGTGGGGAGAGCCCATCTCTGCATGCCAGGGCCAGGTAGGATTGAGTCAGACCCAGGACAGTGGAGGCAGGCCATTTTCATGTTCTGTCCACTTGGTGTCCTTGGGAGCTTGTCTCCAAGGTGGGGGGAGGAAAGGGCTTAGTTCTAGCATGCCTGTTTGGACTGCTGACCCACGGGTATGGAGTCTGTGGTAAAGGAAAGCTAGCCCAGCCTTTAGGACTCCTACCTGGGGTTTGTTCTTAGCAGCCCTGGAAGGTGGCAGGCCATCAACCCAACTTACAGATGAGGAAACTGAGGCTCTCAGGGTCAAAGGGACATTCCCAAGGGCCTGTCCCTGGTTGTCTCCCAACTCTCATGGGGATCCAGGAGAGGGAGGGCCTCTGCTGGACCTCTCAGAGCTAGGAGGGGTCTCTCCTTTCTTGTGTCTAGTTGGGGAAGGCCCTTACGGGGTCTGTGCTGGGTGGTGGCATGATGGGGCTTTCTGGTGGGGGGTGGCCCTGGGCTGGACTTGCCCCCTGGGACCTTAGTCGTCCTCACCCCTTCAAGTCCCCCTCTACAGTCTCTACCTCAGGCTGACATGGGCCCACAGGGGTGAGGACCCAGCTCTTCTAGTCATCAAAGTTTATCATCT
Source organism: Molossus molossus (assembly GCF_014108415.1). Lineage (NCBI taxonomy): Eukaryota > Metazoa > Chordata > Mammalia > Chiroptera > Molossidae > Molossus > Molossus molossus. Next base: position 67,007,892 of record NW_023425377.1, on the reverse strand, counting down.
GAGGGCCACACAGGGTCTCCTTGGACCCCTGATATGCCCCAATGTCAGTTCCCACAGCCCATCCCCCACCTTCAGGGTGGACTCAGGAACAAGGTCTGGGAGTAGGAGAGGGGCATTCCTCTGGCATCTCTGAGGTCCAGGCTGGGTCATTTCAGGGGTCCACAGGTGGGGTTGGAGAATGGGGCAGGGTGGGGGGGCAGCCAATCCTAAATTCTGAGCCCATATTGCTGCTTGAAACCCTCTCGCCTGCCTAGCTCTGCCCCTGAAGCTGTGTCCCTCCCTCACCCCACCTCCCGCATGGCCCCACTCCCTGGTCCTGGGTGGTTCTGCAGCACCCATCCATGGCTGGAGGGCCCCTCCCCTCCTGCCTCCTGAGTGAGGGGGGCACTGGTCTCCCTAGAGCTGGAGGCTGAGGCGGCTTGGGGCTCAGGTACCACAGTGACAGTAGGGTCAGCTTCTGGTACCCTGCATCCAGCCAGCAGCCTGGAAGCCCCTCAGTGTAGCAGAGACTCCCAAACACCAGACCTGCTGAAAAGGCCTCCATTCCTCCCGCTCCCACTGGGCTTCCCTTCCACCTCCTCCCCATTGGCCTGAAACAGCCTTCCCAGCCCCTACCCCGCCCCATCCAGGGGCCCCCTCCTTTGTGCTTCCTCAGCTGACCTCTTACCTTGAACCCCTTCAGTGGAAGTCTTCACCCATTGGCATGGATTTCAGATGGCCTGAGGCCTGTTAAGGAGACAGTCAGTTGGAAAAGGCTCCTCCGAGCTGGAGGGGCTTTGCAAGCTGGGGGCTGGGCTAGAGCAGAACCTTGAGCTGACCCCAGACCCAGAGATCCAGCCTCATGACCCCCTCAGTCTGGGCTGACCGTAGGTAGAACCTGTTCATAGTCTGTGTCCAGGGTTCCAGGCCAGGCTGAGGGGACAAAACAGTATCCTTTGTAAGGCCTTGGGGCCTGTAGCCCCCCCCCCCACACACACACACCAAAAGTTTAGCCCCAAGTCTCTCCCCAGTGCTAAGTATGTTGCCCTCTCTTTACCCCCAGATCAACCCCAGGCCTGGGATTTGGTGACTGGTGCTGCCCTCCACATATTGATATCCCTTTTTCTCCCAAGTCCTGGAGCATGATTCTTCAATCTCGCGTCTCCCCCAATAGCCCGCCTCCCTCCTCAGGGCCTTGTTGGCTAGGGAAGTTCTTCCTAATGTCTGACATGAATCCTCACCTCCACTCCCTGCTGCTTCTGGTGCTCATGGCCACCCACGTCCTCATCTGTCTGTATGTCTGTCTTTGGGAAGGGTATCGTGTGGACATGTGTAGACATGTGGATATACCCTCACCTGGACCCCTCTCTGCCCCATGACCAGGGCTAGGAGGACAGGTGTCCTAAGCAGCAGTTTGGGGTTGGGCGAAGGAAGGAGGGTGAAAGGGAGGCTGGGGAGGAGGATTTGGCTGCCCTCTGCCCCAGAAGTTAACCACCCCCCTTTTATCACTCTGAGCCCCTAGAGTGACTGGCTCCCTGATGTCAAGGCACTGCCCCAGGGGTTGTGATGAAGGATGTGAGACCAGTGTAGGCTGACCAGCCCTCCCTACTCTCCCTAGGTACCACGATAAACAGGAAGTGACCAGCAATTTCCTGGGGGCCATGTGGCTTATCTCCATCACCTTCCTCTCCATTGGCTACGGAGACATGGTGCCACACACCTACTGTGGGAAGGGTGTGTGCCTGCTCACCGGCATCATGGTAAGGGCCAGGGCCCTTGCGCATCCCCACTGACGGAGTTCACCCCATCTCAAGCCGTACCAGAGAGAAAAGCTTTTGTTTTTGTAAAAACATGATGCCATCCCAGCATTTCCTTTCCTCTTGCAGAGAAAGGGCCATCTTGCAGGGCTCAGCCCAGCTCCCTTCACCAGATGTAGACTGTCCCCAACTGTCACCTTCTCTTGAAACCTGAAGCCCAGTTACTCTGTTCCTCTTCACTTCTCATTTGCTCCTGTTTGGATACAACTGGAATTCCACTTACCCCCCACCGCCCCGCAACAGGGCCACCCTGCTGCTGGCTGAGCTGACAGGGTCCCTCTCTTGTGAAATAGCTGCATGTTCATTTGCTTATGTTATTTTGTGACGGTGGAAGGGGAAAAAATAAATATCAGCCACAATCCTTCACCACCTATAAATGAACTTTCTAAACAAACAAACAAAAACACTCAGATAAGCTGAAGGGTTTAATCCTGGCCAGTGCTTCCTAGTGGTTAGAGCATCAGGTTCAGTCCCCGGCCCCAGTCAGGGTGCATGTGGGAAGCAACCAATTGATGTGTTTCTCTCTCATTGATGTTTCTTTCTCTCCTCCTCCCTCCTTCCCTTCCACTGTCTCTAAAAATTAATGAAAAAAATATCCTCAGGTGAAGTTTAAAAAAAAAAAAAAGTTTAAATGGCGAAAACCCTCAGTAAAATGGAAAAGCTGTGTTCCCTTCTCTGGGATGCGACTCCTTCCAGAAAATCAGTTTCCTGTCCAGCCTACAGCTCACTCCCAGCCCTCGCGCATGACATGCGGTCATGCTTGGGTTCCTCTTAGCTGCTCTTTTAGCTCTCTCCTCTTCCATCTTGCCCAAGTGTGTCCCTTCCGGGTCACGGCCCCACAGACTCATCCCCTTCCACTGTCTCACTAATCACGTGTTCCCTATTCTTGGACTTCAGGGCATCCCAGTGGGCTTCCTCTGAGCCTGGCATCTTTTGCTAACATGGTGTTGGTGCTGTGGTGCAGAGCTGTCATCTGTTCTCTTTCCTTGCTGTGCAGTGTTCCACACACAGGTTTCCAGCATGTTACTCTGCCCCCAGTCAACAGGGCTTTTCCTAAGAGCAGGCTCATGGGTCCTTCCAAGATCCTTGTCCTGATCAGGAACCTCAACAGGGTTTCCCTGGAGGGTAACTCTGTGCCCACCCACCAGGCTGGGCATGTTGCCTTCCAGACCCAACCAGGACAGTTTGACAGTGTCCCTGGCCCTTGTCCACTCCTCTGCATACATGTTTTCTTCCACCCCTAAGAAAAACCGAACCCTGCGCAGCCACACCCCCAACCCCAGCCTTCAGGGCCCACGCCTGCTTTTCTCCCCCCTCAGTCCTGTACTCAGCAGCTGACCAGGAGGCGGCTGGCAGGTGAAGTGCTAGGGACAGCCTCCAGCGGAGGCAGGAGTTCACTTCTGGCCCCATCACCAGCCCCTGCCACCTACTTCCTGGCCACTTCTGAGGGTGATGATACCTCCTGAGTGTCCTAGGTTCCCTGGAACCCTCATCTCAGTGACAGAACCTCCCCACTCCCTCCCTTTCTCCCTCCTATGTCGCTTTTTGCTGCCCTTCCCCCCTCCTGTCTGCCCTTCCATCCTCCTTGGTGCCTCACTCCTGCCCTCTGTCCTTCCCAGCAGCCCCCAGTGAACAAGCAAGTCCTCTCTGACCTCTTTTTCTAGCCAGAGTTGGGCTGCTATTAAGGGCATTCTGGGGATGGTGGTTGTTCCCACCAGGGAACCCACAGGAGGAGGCATCCTTCCCCCCACTTCTCTACCTCCTGGGACCTGTGTTTGCCTCTTTCCTGCTGCAGGTGCCCTACTGTGGGCAGCTGGCTGGCCCTTCCCTCACGCTTCTCTTCTCGCCTGTCAGCTGACCCTCATTCAGTAACCTGTCAGCTCAGTCTCTGTCCCCAACACCCAGACCTGAAGCCCTGACAGATTCTAAATCCTCCCACCTCCATGGCCATTGGCTTTGAACATGCCTGCAGATCCTGCTGTTTCTTTTCCCTTTCTTATCTCCAAGCCTCAATTTCCCCCTCTACCCAATGGAGATAAGAATAGTCCTACCTCCCGGGGTTGTTGGGATAAAATGAGCTAATCTGTGGGACTTACTCCCAAAACATTTGATGGATGAAGCAAAGGGGTTGGAAGTCAGTGAACTCTGTGCCAACACTGCAGTCTTGAAGGGTGAAGTCAAAGGTGGGACCAGGACAGGCTTCCTGGAGTAGGGAGAGTGTCTTGCTTGTGGCCTGGGATCCACATAAAGCAGGATGTTGATGTGCCTCCCACCCTTCTCATGCAGGGGGCTGGCTGTACGGCGCTTGTGGTGGCTGTGGTGGCCCGGAAACTGGAGCTCACCAAGGCAGAGAAACACGTGCACAACTTCATGATGGACACACAGCTCACCAAGCGGGTAAGGATGCCAGCCCCCATCATGGCCACCTCCCCTGATCATCAAGGGCAGACCCTCCCCACCTTACTTCTGCACATTATAGGCACACCCATGTGCCCACAAGTTACCACACTGTCCTGTGCATGCCAAGACTGTACTAGGCTCTGCCCTTTATGAGAACATCCACGAGTTATGCACAGAGACATGGTGATGGCCACAGGTGTCACAGCCTAACCGTGGGCCATGCAGTGACAGGCAGGAATTATGGGACCAGGCAGCCAAGTGTAACTTATAAGCTGACCTTGGCAGGTTGACCTCTCTGTGCCTCAGTTTCCCCATGTATAAAATTGGGAACTGTTTTTTTCTCTGGCTCCAGGTAAAAAATGCTGCTGCTAACGTTCTCAGGGAGACGTGGCTCATCTATAAACACACCAGGCTGGTGAAGAAGCCAGACCACGCCCGGGTTCGGAAACACCAGCGTAAGTTCCTCCAAGCCATCCATCAGTAAGTCCAGCACCTTTCCCACTCACGTTTCTGTATCCGCCTGGGGCGGAGGCAGCGTGACACCCCCACCATGGGAGGAGGCCAAGGGCCAGGCAAGACAGCTTAGAATGGCCTCGTTATGGCCCCTCCCATGCTAGGTGGTCAGTTGATTGGGTCCTGCAGCTTCTGTTGGATGGGAGAGTTGGGACAGTCAGAGGGAGACACATGATGGGCCCATTTGTACAGATAAGTCATATACCCCACCCAACATAAATAGCAGGAAGCATATTTTAGTCTCTGGAATAGCCAAAATGATTTTACCCTTTAGACATTGAAGCAGTGTCTCCTTTTTGCTTTGGCTGCCAGGAAGCTCAGAATCTGTGGCCTGATCTAGAAGCTCATGTGGGATAATTAGAAATTACTTAATTTCCTCTTTTGTCCCTTTGTCCTGAGAATTACTTAATCAAGTGGTTTTCATCCTTGGCTGCTCATTGGAGTCACCCAAGGGGCTTTTAAAATTCCTATAGGCTGCACCCAACACCAGTTACAGTACAGTCTGGAATGCAGTCTAGGCCTAAGCTTAAGTTCCTTGGGTGAGTCCAATGTACAGCCAGAGTTGGCAAATTTTTCTGTAAAGTGCCAGATAGTAAATATTTCAGGCATTGTGGAGCAGATGGTCTCTGTCACTAGTCTGCTGTTGTAACAGGAAAGCAGTGGAGGTGAATGGGTGTGTGTGTGCTCTAATAAAAAGTTTATATTCCAAAACAGGCATCTGGCCAGATTTGGCTCACAGGCTAGGATATGCCAATTACTGTCCACTAGAAATATCATATAAGCTACGTATATAATTTCAAATTTCCTAGGAGCCACATTGTTTTGTTTTGTTTTTGTTTTTTCAATCCTCATTCGAGGATATTTCTCCATTGCTCTTTAGATAGAGTGGAAGGGAGAGAGGGAGAGAGAGAGAAACATCGATGTGAGAGACACATCAATTGGTTGCTTCCCGCATGACCCCCACCAGGGATGGGGATCAAACCTGCAACCGTTCAGTCTGTGAGCCAGTGTTCCAACTGTTGAGCCAAACTGGTCAGGGCAGAGCCACATTTTTTTTAAAAAGCAAAAGGAAGCAAGTAAAATAAATATAATATACTTGTTTAGAATATCCAATTATCATCATTTTAATGTGATTAAGATTAAAAAATCATTAACGAGATATTTTATTTGTTGTACTAAATCTTCAAAGTCCATTATGTATTTTACATGTTATATATGTTACACTGATTGTTTTTATTTGGATCAGCCACATTTCAAATGCTCAGAAGCCATATAGAGGACATATGGGACAGCACCCTGTCTAGAATTTAAATAGCACCAGATCCTATGGGGTTGAGTCATATGGTATCTGATTTAAAATAGTAAAGACATGTTTTTAGGCACTTTTCAGAATGGGCCTCTCTGAAGAGAGTTCCCATCTTTCATATCATGGGAAATCCCATTCACAATTGGGCTTTCCTAGGTGAATGAGACTGCTGCCCAAGAGCTCCCAGGCCAGACTCAGGAACTGAGTCAGAGTGAGATGAACAGTGTTAGGGTCTGAACTAGTACGGCAGGAGGGCAACTGAGTCAACCTGGGGAACAGAACCAAGGGGCAGCACAGAGAACACCAGTGTGAGCAGTGGGGTGGGGAGGTTGGATAGAGGAGGGAGCCTAGGGTGTGGTTGGACCAGCCCAGATTCTGGGGTGCCAGAGGTAAAGGAGAATGACAATTTACCAGGGAGAGACCAAGCCATAGGAGAAGCTCAGCCAACTAGACTTGAATTTTTAAATTCTGTTTAATCATATTTGCTTCTTTTTAAAAAGCAGCTTTATTGAGGTATAATTGACATACAGTCAACTGCGCCTATGTAAAGTGTACCGTTTAATCAATATTAACATATGTACACACCCATGGAACTATTATCACAATGAAGATAATGAACAGATCCATCACCCTAAAAGCTTTTTATGCTACTTACTATCCTCGTCTTTTAGCTAGAGAGTTTAGTTCATTTACATTTATTGTGTTTGCTATTATAATTGAGTTGATTTCTAATTATAACAGTTTCTACTCCCCAGGACTTTGGGGGTCTGAATGAGATGATGTGCAGAAATGTCTGGCATAGTCCCTAGCACAGAACAATCCCTTGTAACACATGGTGTCCACCACTCCCCTCCAGCCCCTGCTCTCTGCCTCTGCTTCCACCATCACTTAAAAACCACGGAGAGGAGCTGGTATCCTATTTACTTGACTGCACTGTGTCCAGGTGTTAGTCCTGCCTCCTCCCAAGACTTTGAGGTCCTTGAGGATAGGGAATGCTCCTTGATCATTGACTCTCCCATAGTTGTTAACTGACCACTGGTTCCAAATCTGGCCTCTTTCACCTAACTGTGGGGCCTGGGCAAGTGACTACACTACTTCAAGTATCTTATCTGTAAAGTGGAGATGATGGCCACGCCTTCTACAGGAATGTCGTATGAATCGAACATAGTTGGGGTGACCAAATGACTCGCCTGTGCCTGACTGCCACACGGTGTTTTCTAAATATAGGAACTGGCATTGTTCCACTCTCAGTATGGTCATTTTGTCATTTCACAAGTGTTTCCTGCACCAGCTAGTGTTTGAGACATGGGGGATACAGACTTGGTCTTTCCCTGGACCTTGCCCCATGGGATGTTCCAGAAAGTTTTAGGGGGAAAGTAGGAGTATAAGAATTGAGAAGGGCCCAGCTGGTGTGGCTCAGTGGTTGAGCATCGACCTGTGCACCAAGAGGTCGCCAGTTTGATTCCTGGTCAGGGCACATGCCAGGTTGTGGGCCCAATCCCCAGTTGGGGCATGCAGGAGGCGGCCAATCCATGTTCTCTCTCATTGATGTTTCTATCTCTCTCTCCCTTCCCCTCTCTCTCAAATCAATAAAGAAAAAAAAATTGAGGAGGGCCAGGTCTGAGGACAAGGCACCTGCTCTGTGAGTTATCTTTGTCCATTTGTTCTGGGGCAGGACTGTTTCACTCACCTGTAGATCCTCATAAACTCCCCACCGAAAACAGTGGCTCTGTAAGAACAGATGATGAAATCAAACAAGTTTGAACTAGCGCCTGAAGGGTGGATGGGATTTGAGTAGGAAGCTGAGAGGCAGGCTGGCATACCAAGAAGTGCCCACAGGCTAAAGAAAGGTAGGGAGGTGGGAATGAGCACAATACCAGGGAGACTGGAGGTCTGCTCTGCAAACATGAGGCAGCCGTGGCGTGTCCTGGAGTTGGAGAGGCCCCATAGTGGGAGTGCTGTATGCAAAGCCCGTGAAAAGGAAGAAATGGTCTCAGAGAAGATGGATTGGGGAGCACAGTCTGAGTTTGGAGAGTGTATGTGTTTCCTAGGCCTGCTATAACAAAGCACCACAAAGTGGGTGGTTTGAAACAACAGAATTTATGATCACTGTCCTGGAGACCAGAAGACCAAAATCAAGGTATCAGCAGGGCCATACTCCCTCTGAAGGGGAGGATTTGTTCCAGGCCTCTCTCCTAGCTTCTGGCAGCCTCGGGTGTTTCTTGGCTTACAAATGCATCACTCCAATTCTCCATTTTCATGTGGCATTCTTCCTGTGTCTTCATATTGTCCTCCATCTGTGCATGTTTGTGTCCAAATTTCACCCTTTATAAAGCATTAGTCATATTGGGTTAGGGTTCATCCCAATGACTTTTTTTTTTTTAATCCTCACCTGAGGATATTTTTCCATTGATTTTCAGATAGGGAGGGAGGGAGGGAGGGAGGAAGAGAGAGAGAGAGAGAGAGAGAGAGAGAGAGAGAGAGAGAGAGAGAGAGAGAAGAAGGGAGAGAAAAATCAATGTGAGAGAGACACATTTATTGGTTGCCTCCTGCACCACCCTAACCAGGGCCAGCGATCTAATCGCAACAGAGGTACGTGCCCTTGATCAGAATCAAACCCGTAACTCTTTGGTCTGAGGGCCAATGCTCTAACTGCTGAGCCAGACCTGCCAGGGCCCAATGACTTATCTTAATGTGGTTAAATAAGGACACACTCTGAGGTCCTGGAGGTTAGGACTTCAGTATATCTTTTGTAGGGACACCATTCAACCCATATAACAGAAAGACTATAGAGAAGCCAACAATGACTTCCCCATGGAAGGCATGTCAGGGCTCCTTAGCAGGCTTCTGGGGCTGGGGGTGTCTGTATTTACCTCCATTTCTCCAGACCAAGGGCTGGGTCTCCGGGGCCCTGGCAGTATTCAGCACGGTGGGCCCCGAGGGACTTTCCCGAGCATCCATCACATGTGGACACACATGGGTTGAGTTTGAAGCAGCGAGGGAGAGAATCGTACCTGGAACCCTCTCCTGGGCCAGTGTAACTACAGAAGGCATGGAGAGGAAGGGCGAGGACACACATAAACCAAGTCCCCACCACCTTGGGCAGCTGTTGGAGGCCAAGAGCATGGAGGTTGAGTTGTAGACACAAGTTCAAATCCTGCAGGGGTGCTATCAGGCAGTGGCTTTGCCACTATGAGCCTCAGTTTCCCCTCAGGAAACATCATGGGTATAGTTTCCTAGACTAAATGTCTCCTCTGGGGCCGGGTGCCTGGCACAGGTTGGTGGACAGCAAGGTTGCAGAGCAAGGGCAGCTGCATTTGTCCTGGCCAGGGCTGGGTGGACACTGCTCGAGGGATGGGGCAGAGGATAGATGCATCTCTGAGGGGCTGGCACTGCCCTCTCAGAGGCTGAGCTCCTCTGCAGAGCAAAGGTGACAGCCCCTCGGGTCCAGGGCTCTAAGCCTGGCCCTGGGGGCAGCATATGGGAGGATGGCAGCATTGGGCATGAGCTGCCCAGCAGTGCTGAGATTAAAATTGCCCTGTGATTTCTCTCTGCTCCACCGGGTCCTGCCAGAGCTCAGAAGTAAGTCTCTTCCGGAGGGTCAGGGGTGAATGGTGGTCATGGGACAGGGTGCAGCTCCTGGAGGTGGCCAGGGCTTGTGTCTACCCTGAAGATCAGTGCAGGCTTTACCTGGGCCTGGCGGTCCAAGTTACTGGGACATCCTGAGTCGGGCTGTGTGGACATAGCCAGATGGTGGGCACTGTGGGTAGTGGCTGAGCTGCATCCCAAGCCCTGCTGCCCCCTGCATGTGGGGAGGGAGGGACTATAGGGGGCCTGACCCCAACTCCCACCTCACCTTCCCCCTGCATGTCCCACATGGCAACCCTGGGTGGGGCAGATGCATGAAGGACACGCCCCCATCCTCCTACCAATGTAGCCTCCACCCAACCCCACCCACCCACCTGTCCCCAGGCTCCGGAGTGTGAAGATTGAACAGGGAAAGCTGAATGACCAGGCCAATACACTCGCAGACCTGGCCAAGGTGAGCAAGGCGGGGCCGGGTGGGATGGCTCCCTGGGCCAGTCTGGGCTGGCTGGGTCTCCAGGGAGAAAGGGGGACATTCAGTAAAGGACAGGGGCAGCTCCCGCTGAGACAGGGACAGCAGTGGCATTCTTGGGACAGGTGGGTGACACAGACAGGGGTGCAGGGCAGGCAGGACAAGCCACCAGGGGATACCAGCTCTGTTCGCAAGCGTCCATCGTGACCAGAGGCTCTGATTGTGACAGGGACTCTGGGAATCTACTTCAGTGTGTAAATGCTACTTTTAACATTGGTAGTAGTTTTGTTTTTAAAAAATTAGTATCTAAGAAAATAATTTAAAAAAGAATATATAATTAGTGGGCAAAATTGATGTAGTACTTTTGCTATGGATATAAATTCAAATAACAGCATCAGCAGAAAGCTAATTTGTATAGTAATTAAACACCTTTTAGGAAATTAAAGTTGATTGCACGAGCTCAATAAAATTGGTTTGTGTTATAAATGGATCTATTTGTTGGTTCAAATATCAAGTCTTACCCTCTTTCCCACTCTTTATTTATTCATCCATTAGAAGATGTGTCAACTAACCCAACTTTAGTTAGGTGAGCTCTTAGAATATTTTCACACTATTCTGAACTTGCTCCTCACCAATGATGTGTATTTCATAAATAATTCATGTGTGAACTTTGTTTATTGGTCCCACCCCCTAATCAATTATCAGTCTGAGGCGAATTTAATATTATCTTTAGAAGATGTTAAGTCCTATTTCACTTCTTAAACCCAACTCATTTTGGACTCACTTCTTCATATCAAGAGACTGCAAAATAATTTAATATTAACCTACATAAATTTAATTTAGAAAGGAACGTTATAGAGGAAAAAATATCCTAGAACCCTGAAGAAATAATTCAATTGGTAGTAGAAACTAGAACATAACCCTAAGAGCATATAAAAATAATTGGCCAACTAATTTGATGTCATATGAGATTATAGCTATAAATATAAAATACCTTGGAAAAACTCAGATACTAGAAATTGTAATTTGAATTATCCATATTATACTTCTTTAGCATAAATGATTGAAATTTGAAATTTGAAGTTATTTAAACCTTGTAATCACAGTGGTATATTCCTCCCAAAATACATTTCACAAAAGCTTTTTTGAATTCAGTCTTTAATTAGATTGAATTATATGGGTTTATAATTTTTCAAGTTAAAGAAGGTTAAAATGTTTTCCAATCATAATTTTTTCTGCTTTCCTTTCCAAGGTTGCTGGTTTAATTTGTATCTCTCTGACAAAAATAAAATATATATCCTACGTTTAAAAGAATTTTTTTTAAACCTCAGAGAGGGACAAAATGAACCATCCCAGGGCTGGATGCCTCCAGGTAGCACCCTCTGGCCCTGGGGACTGTGGTTCCCGTGAGGCAGGCTGGGGTATCAGTATCCGTCAGTGGCCCTATGAGAGGCCCCGAGGTATTTGTCCATCGCCCTCCCCCCCCCCCTCAGTGGGGTCAGTTTACCTATAACAGAAGAAAGGGTGGAGGGCCCGGAGGAGGCGAAGGCGTGGGGAGACCGGGAGAGTCTGCAGGTACTGTAACAGGCGCCTCATCCTCTCTCTCTCTCTCCCGTGGAGTGAGGGGTTGGTGGGTAAGCTTCAGTGCGCCTGGGGGTCTGGTCACCGCTGAGCTGGGATTAGAGACATGGAGCAATGTTCGAGTGCCACCTGGTGGTGAGAGTTGTCTGCACCGAGGGTTGTCTGTGTGGCCGGCCTCCGTTTCCAGCTCCAGCCAGGGTGCATCTGGACAGTGGTTGAACTGGCCCTGCTGGCTGCGTTGTGGGGAGCAGTAGAGATGGTGGGGACAGCCTATTGCCTGACATAACAGTAAATGTGGCTGCTGTCGTGTTCCCGGGTCTGAGACTGGGTCAGGTCCTCCGGTACTCACCTCCTTCCAGACCCCTGTCCAGTCCCTAGTCTAATGTGTCCCATGGCCAGTTCAATCCCTCAGGACAGCTCTGGTCGCATCCACCCCTCCCCAGTACATTCCTTGGCTTTTCCCAGGCCTGCTGGCTCCAGTTTGGCATTTAAGACCTGTCTGTCCCCTCACCTATTCTCCCACCATTCCCTGAGGTCCAGCAGGATACCTGCAGGGCTGGGGGTGTCTTCACAGTCTCAATTGTCTCTGTGTGTGTCTGTCACTCCCCCTCTCACTCAGCCTCTTCTCTCTCCCACCTCTCTGTCTCCGGCAGACCCAGAATGCCATGTACGACCTCATGTCCGAGCTGCACGCCCAGCATGAGGACCTTGAGGTCCGCCTGGCTGCCCTCGAAAGCCGCCTGGATGCGCTGGGCACCTCCCTGCAGGCCCTGCCTATCCTCATCACCCAAGCCATACACCCACCCCACCCACCCCTGCCTCCCCAGCCTGGCCCTCCAGACCAGGCAGCCCGGAGCTCCCCATGCCGGTGGCCACCCGTGGCCCCTTCGGACTGTGGATGACAGCCCTGCCCACCACCGGATCCCACAATCTTGGCCATTGTGTGGCCACCACCTCCACACCATCCAGGACAGCCTTCCAGTTGCGCCTCTTGGAGTACAAGGAGCCAGAGCTGAATTGGGCTGAGTGGCCAGGGGCCCATTCCACCCAGACAATCTGGACAGGGGTGGCTGCTGCCTGCTTTCTCCCTGGTTGGAGCTTGGGAAACCCAGGGCTTCCTCTGTTCCCTGGCCCCCTAATTCTCCCCAGGCCCCTGGTGGGCTCAGAACAGCAGGGAGAGGGGTCCTTGCCAGTTCTTAATAAAACAGGACCCATCCAGTCCCTGCCTGTCGTGTATAGCTGGGGGATACTGGTAATCACTATATGGGAGGTGGACACCTGGCCTAGGCGCCCCGGAATGGATATGGGGATCAAGGTGAACCCATCTCCATGATCTTCCTAGTCTGATAGTCTCCTGAGCCCAAGTTTAGTCAGGACACCTCCCTGAGGACATCACCAATCCCACCTGTCACTGATAGAAGGACCTGAATCAGACTTGGCCCAGCCCCCATAGGAGGCATTGGATAATCAGACATCCTTCCCTGTGACCAGCTGGCTTTGCTGAGCACCCACTGGGGGCCAGGCACCAGGGAAGCACGGTCCAGTGGGGGAGTTGACACGGGTGAGGAGGGCTATTCAATCTTATTTGGACATGTATCGAGCACTTGCTGTATGTAAGGACTGTGATGTAAATTATTACAGTGACTTCACCAGAACCTGACAAGGGTAGCATGGGGAAACAGGCTCCGAGAAGTGAAGCCACCTGCCTGGGGCTTCAGAGTGAGGAGGGGTGAGCCAGGACTCAGACCTGGGGACCCACAGGCCTCCATGAAGAACCCACACTTGGTAGAGGACACTTCATGGGGAGCTGGTATGAGTTATGGGAGGTGTGGTGCAATCCTGGGCTTAAAGTGGCCCATTTGGGGTGGGCTAGAAGGGAAGGTTCTGTACACAAGTAGAATCTGAAAGGTCCCTCCAGACCTTGGGCTTAGGGTGCTGAGGTCAGGCAGGGGCCAGGGGCACTTGACAGATGCTGGGTCCTGATGTGGGGGGGGGGAACCCTGGCCCCTAGGGAGGCTAATCTGGGCCCAGCAGAGAGCCCAGGCCCTGGCTGCCTCTGATAAGGCCATGGGCCACCTGGATTACAGAGATAGGTTGGGTGCAAGAGAGAGGGTATGGAGAGGTTCCAGTAGGCGGGGATCAGACCTGGGTTTCAGTTGTGACTCTGCCATCCCTGGGTGCCTCTGGCAGTGGCTGCCCCTCTGGGGGCCTCTGTTTTCCTAATTTGTAAGATACAGTAATGAGGATAGGGCACAGTGGCCGCCCTTGGGTGCACCCAGTCTGATGAAGGAGCCACAGTAAATACATAGCCATCACAAACAGAGATCAGAGCCACAAAGAAATAAGGCCAGAGCATGACCAGGGGACTCTGAGGAGGCGACTTTTGGGCATGGTGGGCTGGTGGGAAAGTGGATCTGGAGAAGGGTGTTCCTAGCAGCAGAACAGCCGGTGCAAAGGCCAGAGGCAAGACCTGAGCTTCAGTAGTTTGGGGAACAACCGGTAGGTCACAGGGGTGGGAGGAGGAGGCGGCTGGGGCAGCACCCAGGGCCAAGGTGCCAGGTAGGAGACGCATGAGACCACAAGGCACAGCCCCAGGATTGCCTCTACTCAGAGCCAGCCACATCCGCCTGTGACTCATCAGAGCCGACCCTACAAATACAGGGCCCGCCCCACGCTGGGGGAGGAGGGTGGCAAAGTCAACAGCGTGGCTGGCGGCACTTCCCCAGGGGCCCGGCACGTCACGGGGGTGGATGCAGAGGACCAGAAAGTCAGCCCCGCGTCCGCATCACATGCACAAGTTCGCAGAGGTGAGAGAGAGAGCAGGGGCACAGGACCACGAGGACGAGCGCCTAGGGGCCGTGGACCCGTGCGGTGTCCCCAGCCAGGTGCGCCGTCCTCGGCCACCCAGGCCCGCACCATGCGCCCCCGCAGGGCGGCGCATACCGCGGTGGGGAGCGGCTGTGTGGCCGGGTGCTGTTGGAGGCGGTGGCACCAATGCGGGTGCGAGCGCTTCTAGTGGCCACCCACCGCCAGGCGGCAACACACTGGCTCGAGGGCCATCAACGCGGTTTCCAGAGACTTCACTGCCACCGAGACATACCTACAGCTGCGGCAGCTGCTGTTCTGAGGTGAGCCGCTCACCCTCCCATCCCATAGCCGGAATCCCCTCGGCACCTTCTCTCCAGGTCTGCGAGTCCCTCTCCTTAAGTCTGAGCACCTCTGTCCAGAGCCAGGAGCCTTTTGACTTAGAGGCCTTGTGTTTGGGTGACCATTCTCAAGAAGTGGGGACCTCCTCCACAGGGTCTGGACATTCACCCACCTACCCCTCCCACTGGGACATTCACCCACCTACCCCCTCCAAAACCCTTTTCCCCCCGGGAACCTCTCCCAGCATCTGGGCACCCCGCTTCCAGAGCCCAGATGCTGTCCATTTAGAGGCTGTGTGGTGGTGGGGTGGAGACCCTCTGTCTGGGGTAATCCCTGGATGGAGCAGGGAGACCCTCCTCTCTGGACCTTAGGATCCTTGTTATCCCCAAGCCTGGGGTCCCTGATTCCCAAAGAAGGCATGTCTGGCTCAGCCAGTGCACCTTCCCACAATTTAGCCTGCAGTGTTTACTGGGCTGAATTGTTCCCTGGGTTGGGGGTTCTGGTGGCATTTACAGGTGAGAGGAAGGAGATTTGGGGAGAGGTCAAATTAGGCTGGGTTTCTTCCCTTGGTGACCCCTGGTGAACCTCAGTTCCCCACTCTCAGGCCACATGGCCAGTCAGGAGCAGAATAGAGGCCACAGAAAGAACTACGGAAGATGTGGGCGACCTTTCCATCTCCTTTCTTAAGCCCATCTGCAAAATATGCATAACAGGAGGCAGCTCAGACCTGGCCTTGCAGCCTGTCCCAACAGCCCCCAGATCAGGGGACTATCCCCTGACCAGGTGTGGAAACCCAGGCGCAGTAGGCATGGGGTGTGGCAGGAAGGCGCCCCAGATGAGCTTCCTTTCTCCTGAAGCTCAAGCGAAATAGGGGCTGGTCTCACCCTACAGTCCTCCTGGTCCCACTCACTGGTGGCTTCCTCAAGGCACTGGAGGGGTGAAGGCTTTCCAGTCTGCTGTGTGACCCTGCCCATCTCTGGGCCTCTGGGGACCCATCTGTAAAAACAGACTGAGGGAAATACTCGCTCATTATGAGTTCTTGTTCCTCCAGAGTCACCTCATCCCCCACCTCTTCCTGTCTTATAGCCTCCTGTCCTCTCTCTCTCTTGGCTCCACTTGGCCCTGACAGAAGGTCCCAACCCCTTATTTCAGCCCCAGAGTCCCCTCCTTTAAGTAAACTCCATGCTGATCACTGAATTAATAGCCTCTGCCCCTCCCTTTGCCTACTCTGACCCCTATCAGGGACTCACCGTGTCTGGTTATGGCCATCTCCCACTGGGGGTGCGGAGGCCTTCAGGGGCATCCCTGAGGGGCCTGAGCCAGATTCAAAGGGATTGCCAAAGTAGGCATGGGTTTGAGCAGCAGTGCACTTTGCTGCCACCAGAGGGCACAAGTGCCCTGCAGATCTAGAGGAGGCAACTCCCGGGTTAGAAACACAATGTACGGTTCTGCTCTGGGGAAACTGAGGTCCAGAGAGGGGTCATCCCCACCCCAAGGTCATACCTCAGCCCTGAACCCAGAGGTGCCTCGAGCTTCCCCTGCAATCGGCTCTGTCTGTGAGGGGACCAGGGCTGGAGGTGCCAGAGTGGGCACTAGGGCTAGGCTGGAAGCTGGGAAAGAAATGTCAGTTGGTAGGAACACTTTGGGCTAAAGTGCTTTAGGCGCAACCGAGTGGCAGTGCGTTGGTGACCCCAGAACAAGGCTCTGGAAGGGGTCCAGTAGGGGCAACACTGTGATTCATGCACAACCCTCTGCTTTGGGGACTGATTTTCTTCCAGCACTGTGTACGTGGGAACCCAGGCTTCAAGAGGTTGTCACTAGTTCAGGGTCACCCAGCTAAGTGGGATTCGAAAGAGGAGAGGAGCAGCAGGTGCCAGGGGGATAGGGAGGCTCTGCTGACTTCCTCCTCTCCCCCCATTGTATAAAGGGGGCAACTGAGGCCCTGGTGACCTAGGCTCTCAGCGCCCAGATTGGGGCCAGATCATTCCACATCTCTCCGGCTCCGGCTGGACATGCCCAGAGTCACGTCTACAAGTAGTGGCAGGTTGATAATTAAGCCAAAGGACTGAATGATCTTTCTGAGTGACCTAAGGTCCAGACCCCGCTTCCTGGCCTCAGTTTCCGCTTTTAATCCCCCCACCCCCCTCCCCCCGGGATCCACGAGAGACCGGGTCTGATCCCCAGTGCTTCAGTTTCACCCCAGGGTCCACGAGGGTGGGGGGCAAGCCAGCTGGGAGTCTGGGAGTTTGTTATTTTGCTCCACGCTTGGGCGGAGCCATGCCTCTCGCGCACCATTGGCGTATTCCCTTCCGGGGCGGGGCGTGTGTCTCGCTCAACCCGCCCTGCGTATATAAGTGGCGGAGGCTGGAAAGAATCTCCGGTCGTCTCTGTGAGCGTTCCTGAGAGCGCCGGTGGGTTCGTGTCCCTGAGGCTGTGGCATTGGCACCTCGCTCCGCCGTGTCAGGGATTCAGGCCGGGGTCTGCGTGCCTAGGGTTTGCATCCCCGGCGCGATGCTGTTCGACAGAGTGAAGGTATTCACGGTGCGGCTGGACAACGCGAGGGCGGGCGCCGATCCCGTGTTCAGCGGCGGCCAGGCCGTAGCCGGCCGGGTCCTGCTGGAACTGGCGGGCCCAGTGCGCGTGGGCTCCCTGAGGCTGCGCGCACGGGGCCGCGCCCACGTGCACTGGAGCGAGTCACGCAGCTCGGGCTCTAGCACCGCGTATACGCAGAGTTACAGCGAGCGTGTGGAGGTCCTGAGCCACCGTACCACACTTATCGGGCCAGGTACGACCCAGGACCCCTGCGTGGGGCATGTGCTGCTCACCCTGGGAACCCCTCAGCCACTGAGCCACCCCCTCTTGCTCCTACCTGCAGACACTGGAGAGATCACCGCACTGCCTGCTGGGTGCCACGAATTCCCATTCAGCTTCCAGCTGCCTCCGTAAGTCATCTGGGGTGCTGGATTGTGGGGGAGTACCCCTAGGTTTGGGACTCCACTGCTCGGTATCTGGGGACCTCTGAGCCCAAAGACTTTCCACTGAGAGGTCCTCAGGAGTGTCTCTGTTCTCTCAAGCCCCCTAAGTCTTTGGGGATCCCCAAACTGCTAGTCTTTGTATCATACTCCCTGAAGCCCCTTCCTTCCACCCCAGGACACTGGTGACGTCATTCGAGGGCAAACACGGCAGTGTCCGATACTGCATCAAGGCCACCCTGCACCGGCCCTGGGTTCCTGCCCGCCGGGCAAGGAAGGTGTTTACTGTTATCGAGCCTGTGGACATCAACACGCCTGCCCTGCTGGTGTGTGGCTGGCTGCCCCTAGGGAGGTGGGATGATAGCACAGGGGCCTCGCTGCTGGGTGACTCCACCTGACTCCTCACCCCTTTACAAAGTTTCATAAAGTGCAGGTCACAGTTGGGCCCTGGCAGGGAGGGAGGCAGGCAAGGGAATGTCTGTTGAGTCAGTGTAGCCTGGTGCAAATCCAGCTGCACCAATTTGCTCTACGGCTCAGGGGAATTATCTCACCCTCCCTGAGCCTCATATACCCTGTCTGTGACATAGGCACAGCCAGGTGCAAAATAACGGCTTGCTGACTGACCAGTGTTCTTAGTGGTTAGAGCATCCACCCAAGGACCGAAGGGTTGAGGATTCGATTCCCAGTCAAGGGCACCTACCTGGGTTGCAGGTTTGATCCTGGCCTGGTCAGGGTGTGTGTGAGAGGCAACCAATTGATTTGTCTTTCTTACATTGGTGTTTCTCTCTCTCTCTCTCTCTCTCTCTCTCTCTCATTCCCTCCCTCCCTTCCACTCTCTAAAAAACAAAAATCAGTAGAACTCAGCTGGTGTGGCTCAGTTGGTTGAGCATCATTCTATGCACTAAGCAGTCCCTGGTTCGATATCCAGTCAGGGCACATGCCCAGGTTTTGGACTCAGTCCCCAGTAGGGGGTGTGTAGGAGGCATCCAGTCCAATGTTCTCTCTTAGCGATGTTTCTGTCTCTGTCTCCTTCTCCCTTCCTCTCTCTAAAAATCAATAAAAGCATATTTTTAGCCTGGCCGGTGTGGCTCAGTGGTTGAGCATTGACCCATGCACCAAGAGGTCACCAGTTTGATTTCTGGTCAGGTCACATGCCCAGGTTGTGGGCCCGATCCCCAGTGGGGGGCATTCAGGGGGTGGCCAATCGATGTTCTCTCTCAGTGATGTTTCTGTCTCTCCCTCTCCCTTCCTCTCTCTAAAAACCAATAAAGAAAAAAATTAAGAATCTTAAAAAAAAAAAAAAAAAGCAAATGTATTTTTAAAATCAGTGGAAAAAATATCCTTGGGTGAGGATTAACCAAAAAAATAAAAATAAATAATGGCTTGTTGAGCACTAATTTCACACTAAGAACTGGCTTGCTCATTTCATTTTCCCCTTAATGGGATGGGTCATATTCCTAGATCCACTTTACAGGTATTTCCTAGATTGTTAAAAAGAAACTAGGAAACTGGGTCCTGCCCCAAGTCTTCCCTCAGCTGGGGATAGTTTGGAAGTTCCACAAAGTGACCCATTTATGTCCTTTTCCTCCACCCTGTCAGGCCCCTCAAGCAGGAGCTCGGGAGAAGGTTGCCCGATCCTGGTACAGTTACCATGGCCTCGTCTCCCTTTCGGCCAAGATCGATCGCAAGGGCTACACACCAGGTAGCAGGCAGGAGCAGACGGATTGGGAGGAGGGCCAGTGCGAGGTCTGCAGGTGGGGAAACTGAGGCCCTACCACTTCCTGTTTCAGGTGAGGTAATCCCTGTGTTCGCTGAGATTGACAACAGCTCCACACGGCCAGTGCTGCCTCGGGCAGTTGTGGTCCAGACGCAGACGTTCATGGCACGAGGTGCCCGCAAGCAGAAGCGCACAGTGGTGGCCAGTCTCTCGGGCGAACCTGTGGGCCCGGGGCGGCGGGTGCTGTGGCAGGGCCGGGCACTTCGGATCCCCCCTGTGGGCCCTTCCATCCTGCACTGCCGAGTGCTGCACGTGGACTACACCCTCAAGGTAGAGTATCATAGGAAGCAAGGGGCTTGCATCTGCTCTGTCCCTAGATAGGGTCCAGCCAAAGCTGGAGCTGGGACTTCTTGGTACAGAAAGGTGTGACAAGGCTGCCTGAGCACCCTCCATTGTGGCTTCTTCCTCCAGGTCTGTGTGGACATTCCGGGCACATCCAAGTTGCTCCTGGAGCTGCCGCTGGTCATTGGCACTGTCCCCCTGCACCCTTTTGGCAGCCGCTCATCCAGCGTGGGCAGCCATACCAGCTTCCTGCTAGACTGGGGTCTGGGGACCCTGCCAGAGCGAGCTGAGGGTGAGTGCCCCATTTTGGTGTCCCCAGGGGTGGATAGTAGAGAGGCAGTGCCAGGCCAACATGCCCTCCCAAACCTAATGTCCCCATCTGTAATAGTGCACAGTAATGATCACATTGACAACCATGGGTCCCCCAAGAATCTCAGCCTGAGGACACATAGCCTCACAGCCCAGAACAGGCACAAGTAGGCTCCTAGTCATTGTCCCCAATTCCAGGGCTCCCTTCCCACTCACCACCGTCACCCCCTCGGCTCTCACTTCCAGCCCCTCCAGAGTATTCAGAGGTGGTGGCAGATGACGTGGCAGCCGTGGAGCAGAGCCCCTTCCCACTACCGCAGGAGGACTCCAGCGTGAGCCTTGGAGGCCCCTTCTTCGCCTATATCCAAGAGTTCCGCTACCGCCCTCCACCCCTGTACTCTGAGGTGAGCTTGGGGATCCCAGAAGCTCCTATGCCTTTCCAGGCCTTGGGAGCTGAGATGGGGGCGGGGGGGACACAGGAGTTTTAAATGTTGATGAAACAGGGTGGGGGGTTGGATAGGAGGGATAGGGAGGAGGCTGTCTGCGGGGAAAAGGAGAAACATCTGTAACAAAAATAAATTAATTAATTTAAAAAGAATGTCAGAAGCAGTGGGGGAAAATATGTTGATGACACTCCTATATACTCAGGGCCTGAACCAGCATGGAGCCCCAGTCTGCTCTAGGGGTTGGAGACTATCAGGACCAAAAGAGGTGTTTCTGAGTCTCCAGTGCCCCCGAGCCCTGATGGGTTTGTTTTCCTCAGGAGGATCCAAACCCACCCTCCGAAGCCATGAGGCCACGCTGCATGACCTGCTGAGCGGAAGTGGAAACCTCCAGGGATGAGGTTGCACACGTGCTTCCAGCCACCATGGCCAGGGGGAGTGGCTGGATCAAGGGCAGACCAGCCTGACCGCATTGAATTGGAGAAATCAAATCTTGGAATGGGGCAGGGCAGTTCACACAGGACAGCGGAAGAGCCAGTCTGGCACCTGACTTATCTGGTCCTTGTAAGGCATCAAATGCCTGGTGCAGGATCTGAGCGGCTGTTGAAGCTGCCTGTGCTGGCCAGCGGCAGGGCTGGGGTTCCCCCAGGAGCTTCCGAGCTGGGAGAGACACAGCCAGACATAAATACTTCCTGTTTTGTGGGACCAGAGGAAGGCCTGGAAGAGTCCAGGGAGAAAGCAGAGAAAACTTCCTGGAGGAAAGGGCACTTTACCCGAAGCTTTGGCATATGAATAAGAGCTCAGAAGACAGGCAAACAAGAAGGAGAAGTGGGACAAGGTCAGAGCTGAGTGATGTTTGGAGACTGTCCCCTTCATCTTGGAACTGGGGTTCAGAGGGCAAGAGCCTCAGTTTAGGTCACACTGCAGGACCCAGCAGGCGAGAGGGCCCAGGGACCGACCAGGCATTCAGGGAGGCAGGTTATGGGAGCTCTGTGGGACCTGCGGGTGGCAGGGGCAGCAGCTCCAGCATCCGAAACCTCTGAAAGCTGGAGATTTCTACCCCAGGCAGGACTGTCTTTGGCTTTTCCAGGCAGTATAGACACAGTATGGCCCAGAAATCCTGGTTCAGAGCGGGACAGACAAGACCTGCAACACAACTTGCAAGTGAAAATGTGGGGTGCTGGTTCAAGGAGTATTAAGAATTTCAAGGTAATGACAGTAGAACATTCAACCAGACCTTGGGACAGAGGTCAGCCTCGGGTGACACAGCAGGGCCAGTGAGCTTCTGGAGACCCTTGTGTCCCAGAGTGACAAATCAGAAGGCTAGACAAGCCCCCAACTGCAGAGTCCTGGCCCTGGCTGGGGCAGATTCCCAGCCTGGGTCTCAGCATTTCTAAGCCTTAAATCTTTCTCTTTTGTACAATTATTTTTAAAAAAATAAAAGTGTGGAGGAAGAGACTAGGCTTATTGGTTTATCTTCCTCCAGCTGCCGAGGAAGCCACAGTGGCCTTGACCACCATCCTGGGTCAGGATCTTGGATTGAATTCCAGGCGAAAGAGGGTTGATGGGCCCATTGTCCAGAAGGGAAAATGAGGCACAGGGACACATAGGGAGGCTGATCTCAGGTTGGAACGAGACCCCCACGCCCCATACTACTCCCCTAGAGCAATCAGGTCTGGGAACGTGAATGGTGAAGGAGGGGCAGAGGTCTCCTCGGTCCTCAGCAACTGGAGAGGGAGAGGCTGGGCTGGACAGGGTTCTGGGTTGCAGGAGGATTCTGACGATCTGAGTCTGGGCTCTTTTTGTTTTTATTGAGGTACAATTCATATACCATAAAGTGAACCATTTTAAAGTAAACAATTCTGTAGTGTTCAGCACATTCACACTATTGTGCAACCATCACCTCTGTCTAGTTTCAGAATATTATCTGGTTTCAGAACATCTCATCAACCCCAAAGGAGACCCCATCCCCATTAGCAGTCACTCCCCAGCTCCTGGCAACCGCGAATCTGCTTCCTGTCTCAATGGATTTGCCTGTTCTGAATATTTCATATAGATGGGATCACACACTATGTGACCTTTTGTGTCTGACTTCTCAGCATGTTTTCAAGGTTCATCCACATTATAACATGTGTCAACACTTCACTCCTTTTTTTTTGTTAACCCTCACCCGAGGATATTTATCCATTGATTTTTAGAGTAGGGAGAGGGGGAGAGAGAGAGAGAGAAACATTGATGTGAGAGAGACTCATCAATTGATTGCTTCCTGCACGACCCTGGGGCCGGGGATTGAGCCTACAACCCCAGTTCATGCTCTTGACCAGAATCAAACCCGAGACCCTTCGGGCCACAGGATGACTCTCTAACCATTGAGCAAAACTATTTGAGTGGTTGGACATTTGAGTAGTTTCCACATTTTGGCACTTATGACTGACTAGAGCTTGTGTGGACCAATGTGTATAGGATTTGGTGTTAAGGCAGCTGGAGTGGTGGGAGGTTGTCACTTTCCTGGTGTTGCAGGTATGGAAAATGAGTCCAATAGAGTGAGGGGACTCACCCAGGATCCCACAGTAGGGACTGATGGAGCTACCATTCAAAATGGCCCCTGGACTTAGGAGGCCACGCCCCATAGGCCATGTGACATCCCACTTGGGGCTCTAGAGAGACTGCGCTCAGGCTCTGCCTCAGACTCCGAGGCCCTGCCCCTCCGGGCAAGGCCCATTGAAAACCCTGGTCTGACTCCTAGGCTGTAACCACCAGCAGGCAGAAGGCGGTGAAAACTAACTGGCAGCTCAGGGTGGTCATTGATGGTGCTGAGGGGCAGGGATGAGGACATGGAGGGGTGGGGGGGTTAAAATCTAGGGACTTGACATTGGAAGACCTGGGTTGAACTTATGTTCTCTGTGTGACCATGGGCAGGGCACTTGCTTCTGAGCCTTAGTTTCTCCATCTGAGCCTCTGGGACACCTCCCTTCCACAGCCTCCAACACCCCTTTTCCTGATCTGAGTTTGGGCCTGGTTTCCAGCTGCTCCTGCTCCTGGGGTCCACCCAGCACTCCCTGTCCATCAGCATCTGCTCTGGGCAGCTGACCTGGCACCCAGCTCTGAGCATACCAGACTTGACGGTCCCTGAGACTAGGACCAGGGGAGAGCTTTCCACAGCATAGTCACTCAGACTCCAAATTGGCAGCCTCGAGGGGATGAGTTCCCCATTGCCCAGGGTGTGCAAGACCCAAGATCCCAGTTTCCCAAACTGAGACGAGTCCAAGGTGTTTATTGCAACAGCAAATGTGGGTACAGTTCTATAAAAGGTTGTCCCAGCAAGCTTGGGAAGACAAGCCACCTCCTGTCCCCAGGACTCCTGAGTCTGCAACTGTGGGGAACCTGATCTCTAAAGGGGATGGATTTTCTGGTTAAGATAAATGACAACCAGAATGCAGCTGACTCAGGCAGTCCAGAATCCAGGGAACTCCCTGACCACAGGGAGGGGCCCATAGGACATAGAGGAGAGTGGCCAAATACTCTCCTAAAATAAAATCCCACCCCTCCCCAGGCTCCTAAGACCTCCCACCTATCTCTCCTTCCAGCTCCTTTTCCATCCCTGGCACCCATTCAGAGTCTGTCTTTGTCTCTCACTGTTGTCTCAGTCTTTCTCACTCACTATCTCTGTCTCTGTCTCTTGCTCACTGCCTCTCTTGGTTATCATCTCTCTCAGTCTTGGACTTTTTTTTTTTTTTTTTGCGTTTATCTTCAGATAGAGCGGGAGGGAGAGAGGGAGGAAGAGAGAGAGAGAAACATTGATGTGAGAGAGACACATCGAGTGGCTGCCACCCACACAACCCTAACCTGGTTGACTGCAACCAAGGTACATGCCCTTAGCGGGAACCGAACCTAGGTCTCTCTGGTCCATGAACCTATGCTCTAACCACTGAGCAAAACCGGCCAGGGCCAGTCTCTAACTCTTTAACTATCTTCCTGTCTCTTATTGTCTTTGTGCCCCTGTCTCTATCTTTCACCATGTCTGCATCTCTGTCTCTCTCACTCACTACCTCTCTGTCTGTCTCTGACTCACCATCTCTCTCTAGGTCGCCATCTTTCTGTCTCTGTCTGTCTCTGACCCTTTCACCATCTCTGTCACTGCTGTGGCTGGGCCAGGCCCAGGACACGGGTGACAGGCAGGCAGAGCTTCCACTGCTTGTTTTCCTGCCCTTGCTGGCAGGGAGCCCAGCGGGGCTGCTGTTCAGGAATCTTTCTGCCACCCTGCTCCAGCCACCAGGCACAAGCCACCACTGGCCTCTCCTCCCGGCACATTCTGTCCTGAGCAGGCTGTGCTGAGGGTGGACAGGATGGGGCACAAGTTCCTGCTGGGCTCCAGTTACAGAACAACTAGTCCTAGCGGCCCTGCTCCCCACCAAGGCTGCCTCCTGATGCCTCCCCTTCCTGCTTGGGGCTTAGATCTTCCTGAATGGGGCCCCTCTGCCAGCTCATCCCCACCTAGAGCTTTGCACCTGCTGTGCCTTTCGCCCAGAGCTCCCTCTCCCCATATCTCCTCGTGGCCTTCTCTCCTGCAGGCCTCAGATCACACATCGCCTCCTAAGGACATTCTTCTGTTCTCTAGGCCAGAGCACCTCTGTGGTCCCCCACCCTTGCCTGATACATTTGCTTCCTGATCTTTCCCCACACCCAGAGTTATATATTACTTGTTTGTTGTTGTGGTTTCTGTTACTCCAGAGCCCTGTTGCATCCCCAACTCCGGGCCCAGAGTAGTTGCTCGGTGAATAGTTCAGAATTGATGTCATTTCCTCCAAAAGTTTAGCTCTGCCAAAGCTGCCCAGGCTCATTCACTCAGCTCCCCATCCTCCTCAGCCTGCCTGACCTTGCTGCTGCTGCTGCTCCCTGCCGCCCCCTGCTGTTCCCTTTACCCCTGTACTGTTCCCTGAACCCACAATCTCCCAGCCCTCCAGCCTTTGCCCAAGGAGTCCTCAACCAGATGCACCTTTCCCAGCACGGGGCTGGGTCTCTCTGTCTCGTAGGCCCATAGGGCTGTAAACACAGGACAGCCCTAAAGCGCGCGCGCGCACACACACACACACACAAACACACACATGCGTATACAAATGTAGAGACACAGAATTGGGCCAGTTAACTCAGGCACGTGTGCATCAAGAATGCTAACAGCTGTCCAAACAGGTACAATAGCGATGACCATGCTCACCTCAGTGCTGGGCACCCACAGCCCTGGTTGAGGGTTTGAGGGGTGTTCATGTGCAGAGTCCACCCACTCCAGTAGAAGTGGTTGAGGCCTTCATGTTACAGGTGGATCCAGGACATGGGATTGAACCTATGCCAGGGTGTACACAGACTTGTCCACATGGCCTCGGCCCTCACTTTTCCTGCCCTGGAGTCTTCCCCACCTTACTATTATTATTATTTTTAATCCTCACCTGAGGATATTTTTCCATTTATCTTCAGATAGAGTGGGAGGGGCAGAGGGAGAGAGAGAAACATCAACATGAGAGAGACACATTGACTGGTTGCCTCCCACATGATCCCAATCTGGGCTGGGGACCTAACTACAACTGAGGTACATGCCCTTGACTGGAATGGAACCCGTGACTCCTTGGTCCATGGGCTGCTCTAACTGCTGAACCAAACTGGCCAGGGCTCCCCACCTTACTTTTGATGTTCAAGTAAGGCCAGGAAAGTCCCCGGGAAGCATCGGGCTGGGCAAGTGGCCCAGGACTAATGGGTGACTCAGCAGGTGGCCATCGGTGCCTGCCACACTGGGCAGCTGTCTGGGGGATTCACAGTGAACAACAATGAAGGAGGGGGGCCACAGGATAAACAGGGCCTTCCCCCCATAGCAGGGGGGAGGGGAGGACACCTTTGTGTCTCAGCACCTCAACCCAGCTGAGCCTGACTCACAGGTGAGAAAATGGAGGCGCAGAGCACAGGTGACTTGTCCAAAGCCATCCCAGCTGGGATGGGGCAGGTAGGAACCTCCAGGTGTGGGGGCAGCTACTCTCCCTGCCTGCCTTCAGTGAGCAAAAGGAGCCACGTGCACTTCCGAGCTTCAGGTGTGGACATGTGACCAAATCTGATCAATTAGAGCCTTTGTCACCACAGACACAGGAATTGGTTCAGGGATGGGCACGTGACTTTGGCTGAGCCAATCATTCTGGGATTTGGGGAACTCCCTGCAGGCAGTGATAGGCCTGGACGTGATGATGGGCCATCTTGCCACCATGACAAGGACAGGAGAACAGAGTCCCAAGAAATTGTGGTGGAATCCACAGACACCTCCAGCCCCATGGAGTCAGGGTGGAGTCAGAGGGAAGGATGGGGACTGGTGGGTCCTGGGACAGCTTCCAAGAGGGGAGGACATTGGAGTTGGGGCTTTGATGGATGAAGAGGGGTTCTCCAGGGAGCTAGGCATTCCAGGTGGAGAGAATAACCTGTGCAGCCACATCAGGCAAGACAGAGCTATCTGGGCTGGAATACAGAGGGGGCAGCCGCAGTCATGTTTGTTTATTTGCTCCTAGGCTGCGTGCCCCCCCACCAGCCCCTGAGGGTGGGACCAGGTCTATTTTGTTTGCTACTGATGCTCCATTAATGTTTGTGACGTAGGTGGTCCCTCTTTTGGGAACATAGATGGGGGAGATGATGAATAAGAGGTTGCATCCACCAGGCAGGAAAGCCTGCGGCTGTGTGGAGGTGACCCCCCGAGCCTAGGAGCCACAGTACAGGCAGAGGGGTGATTCCCTATCTGGAAACCGCTGACCCCAGGCACAGTGCTCCAGAGGAAGGCAGCTTAGAGCTCAAGGTGTAGATTCCGGTCACCACTTCTTTCTTCCTGCGTGACCCTGGGCTAGTGGCAGCACCTCTCTGAGCCCCAGTTTACTTATCTGGAACCTGATCTCACTGTAGGACAGGGTCGTAGTGGACACAGAAACGGTGCAAGGTCTGTCGGGCTGGATGGGGGCGGGCCCTGAGGCAGTGCAGGGAGAGTCAGGCTTCCAGAACACTGGTCAGCAGCTCTCAGCCTCTGCAAACAGGAGCAGCGCTTCCGGAGCTTCCTCGCGATGCAGCGATGGGAAGGGGCTGGTTTTCAGGTGGCCCGGAAAGAGGCGGTGCTGACAGTGTGCACCTGAGGGCTGTGTGTCGGCTTTGCTGGTGAAGCTGCCCAGAGGTGTGTGTGTACACATGTGTTATAAGTACCTCACATGTGGGTTTACACATCGCAGCCACTGTGGGAAGCAGATGTGCATTGCTCTGTGCCCGGCAAGTCTGGGTTTGGTGTCTGCGTGGGTGTCGGTCAGCAGTGGATGGCAGAGTGTGCTGCCCACTGCAGGCCTGTGCTGACATGGGCTGGTTTGTGCTCCCAGGTGCTAGCAGATAGGAGCCTGTGTGGCCACCCTCAGGTCTCTGTCAGCTGCCAATGGTCACTCTAAACTCCATCTCTTCCCTGTTCCAAACCCACCATGACTCCTCTTGGTCCCCAAGGCCCTGCATGGTCCCTGTGATCCTCCCATCCTCCTTGCCTTCCATCTGCCCATCTACTCATCACTCAGCCTCCAGCCCACTTGCCTTCTTGCTGTCCCTTGAGGCTGCCAAATAGATTCCTACCTCAGGGCATTTGCACCTGCTGTGCCCACTGGCCAGGCTACTCTTCCCTCTCTTCCTGTCCATCTATCTCTCAGGCCTCAGAATAATGGCCTTGCATGAGTCATCCCCCTCATGATTCTCAGCTGCCCCTGCCCTGCCCCAAGTCTGAACCACAGGCCCCCGCTTTGACTTCATCTGCATCCTAACATGGGTGGCCTCCCTCTGTAAGCCTCCGTTTATTCTTCTGCAAACTGGGACCAATTTTGGTTTGGCCTCACTTGCCCAGTCATTCAGAGAGTGGAAAAGCCTGGATTCAAACCTAGGTTGGTCTAATCTCAGAGTCTTTGTCCTTATCCCATCAAGTGGGAGAAATACTTGAGGGCCAGGGAGGTCTGGGGTCACTCAGCCATGGAGGCCAGATGAGGCCAAACTAGAGCCTCCTGCGTGTTCCTGGATGCCTTTCTCTTATTGACAAACTTCTACTCATCCTTCAAAACCTTACCTCTAATACCCCCCTTTCACTGACCCCATCTTGCCCCATTGGCTGAAGGCATTTGTATCTGCCTGTCAGGTCTGAGGCCTCTCAGGAGCCCAGCAGCGCCCAGCCAGAGACACGAGCCCATGTTTCCCACATGCTGACTTTCCGGAGCTGGCCCAGGGGCCGCTGCCAGGCCTAATCCCCAGGAAGTGCCTCCTGCTAGCGCATTACCCTCAGGACCTGCCAAGCTCTGTGGTTTGAAAGGGCAGGCAATGTGGTCCAGAGAGACCCGGGTTCGGTTCCTGCTAAGGGCACGTACCTCGGTTGCAGTTTGTCCCCGGCCCTGGTTGGGTCGTGCGGGTGGCAACCACTCGACGTGTCCCTTTCATGTCGATGTTTCTCTCTCTTTCTCTCTCTCTCCCTCCCCTCTATCTGAACAAATAAATGTAAAAATGTCCTCTGGTGAGGATTAAATAAATAAATAATAAATAAATAAATAAATAAATAAATAAATAAATAAATAAATAAATAAAAGGGTAGGCAAGACATTTCACTTGACCCAGAGGCCCATGTGTTTTGGGAACTTTCCTGCCCAGGCCAGTGATCCTACTGGCCTCAGCTCACGTCAGCTCCATGCCAGGCTGCTTCACCTGTGGAACAGACCAGAGATATTCCAAGGCGCAGGCAGTGCTGTGGACGTTTTTGCTGATGTCTCAGTGCTCCAATCCAGGGCTGCCATGGGGACTGAAACAAAGCTCAGCTCCCTTGCACACCCTCCTCAAAGGCCATGAGGTCCCATGGGCCCAGCCCCCACAGCCTACGTCACAACACCTCATGGCCTTTGCTCACGCTGTTCCTTCTGCCCAGATAGCCCTTCCCTCACTCCCCACAAGACCCCCCCTTCTCCTCTTTCGGGTCTCAGTCCAAACATCCCCTCCTCAGAGGCTCATCGGCCTCCCTGACCAAAGCTGCCCCATTTTCTCTCTCAGCTCTTCCCCTGTGCTTCCCGATTTCATAATTAGAGCATGTGGATGGTTCACTGCCGTCCTCGGCCTCCCTCTGTAATGGGAGCTCTGAGAGAGCAGAGTGCAGGCTGCAGGGACCCAGAGCACGTCTCCCCAAGGGAGATGGTCCCTGCCTCACCTCTGGACCCTAATCTTTGCAATCTCCCTCCCCCAGAGCCTGCTTGGGGTTTGGGTGGTGGGGGGAGAACGGCAGACCCTGCTCAGCTATCCGTGCACTGGCCTCGCCCATGAACCTCTCAGAGCACCTTTCCTTCCAGACTCCAGGTCCATATTCTAGCCACCTGAACCCACAGCATGGATGGAAGTCCAAGGTCACAGAGATTCTGTCCCTGTATCCATGCTTCGCTCCCTCTTCAGACATAGCTCCCCATCTCCCTCCGGAGAAAGTCCAGTTCTGCAGCTCAGAGTTTCTGGTCCTGCCCAGAGGTGTGGGATCCTTCCTTTCTCCTTTGCCTAATTCTCAGTTACCCTTTGTATCTTGTCTTGGTTGGTTTCCCAGTATTGACTGTTCACACAATCTCAAGACATATGAACTGCTGTCAGAGACCAAACCTTCACTGCACTGAGCATGTCAGCATTTGGGGTTAAGTGTGACTCTTACAGAGTGAAGGGACTCTGCACATTATGCAAACACCACGCACCCCTGAGCCCATTGTTTGCAAAGTGTATGAACACCATGGACAACTGACCACTAACAGGATACTGAATACAGTACAGGGGACAGGGACTGCACAAGAGCTTAGAAGAGGAATCAGCAAACTTTTTCTATAAATAGCCAGATAATTAATATTTGAGGTTTTGGAAGCCATGTTGTCTCTGATTATAACTATTCAGCTCTGGTCATTTGAAAGTAGCCCCAAATAATACATGAGTGGGCATGGCTGGATCTCAATAAAACTTTATTTGTGGATGCTGAACTGTGATTTTCATACAGTTTTGATATGTCACAATATATTGTCTTTTGGTCTGTTTTCGCTCATTTAAAAGTGTGAAAGCCATTTCTAGGTCATGAGCCGAGCTGTAGTTGGCTAGCCCCTGGATGAAGTAACAAAGTATCAGGGTTCATTGTTACAAGGTATCGGAAGGCTGTTTAAAGAGTTCCGTTAACCAGCAGAGAAATATTAGGGCAAGTTGATGACTAAGAGGAACCATTGACAAGCAAGAGGTATCTGGACTGTTGTTTATTTTTAACA
Source organism: Molossus molossus (assembly GCF_014108415.1). Taxonomy (NCBI): domain Eukaryota; kingdom Metazoa; phylum Chordata; class Mammalia; order Chiroptera; family Molossidae; genus Molossus; species Molossus molossus. The sequence goes on along the minus strand of NW_023425377.1, from coordinate 66,977,008 downwards.
TCAGAACAAAGCAAGCATTGACTGCTGGGGGTGTCAGGACCTGGACTGAAGTCTGACTGGCCCCTGGCCGTGCACCTCACCAACCAGACGGCACTGCTGCCCATTCTCCGAACACTGTTTACCAAGTGTCCAGTGACAGGATATCAAGTCACAGGGCAGTCACACCTAGACTTGGGCACTGTGACAACAACTCTAGACACCAGCTGTTTATGGTGACATGAGACCAGCTGTTTTATAGGGGACTTGTGTCAGGTGCCAGAGTCCAGATGGCCCATGGGATGAGCTCCCCTGCAGGTTTCCCAGAGGCCCTGGTCCTGGAACCCCTCTCCTGCAGCTGCGTCCAGCACCTGGAGTGAGAATTAGGAAGAGGCTCCTGACCCAGGCGAGGTGGAGCTTTTCCTCACTTGGGAAACTCATACTCAGTCTTGGGTATTTGAAGGTAGAAATTGATTGCTAAAGACGCTGGGTCCCATGGTCTGGCTTCTACCCTCCCTCTCTTCATCCCTGTCTGTGCCATGTGGGGCACATCACTTAACCTCTTGGGGCCTCCACTTCTTTATCTGTAAAATGGGCATGACGACAGATCAGGGTTGCCTGACAAAATACAGGATACTCAGTTAACTTTGGATTTCAGGTAAAAAATTTTAAAAATTGTTTTAGTGTATCTCATGCAATATTTGGGATATACTTATACTTTAAAAATATATTGGTTGTTTATGTGAAATTCAAAGTTAACCGAGGGCCTACATGTTTACTTGCTAGTTCTGAGCGCCCCCTAGGCTGAAGCACCCCCATGGGAGATTATGAAGATCCTGAGGAGACCCAGGCCAGGCTCAGAGAAAGTACCTGATGTCTTGTGGCCCTGAGGTTCACCATCCTTATCTTTCCCACGACGGGAAAACTTGGCCCAAGTAAAGTCTGACGATTGGCTCGTCTCTCTCTGGTGAACAGGAACATGGCTGGTATGACAAGAATGACACCCTTGTTCAAGAATTTCACTAGAACATCAACAAGAGCCTCTGGACCACAGGGGTCCCACAGGCGGGCAGGGGGCCTGGTTTCTTCATTCACAGCATATCCCCAGCATCCAGAGCCCAGCCTGGTGCCCTGCACCGCTCAGTAAAGAGTTGTTGAATGAATGAAAGATGGGATTCAATAAATAGTTATTGTATTCAATGATTGATTCTAACACTCTTTATTCAATACTTAACTGTATGCTAGATGCCTCTACCTTGCCTGCCCACAGCTCCCCATCAATAAGGGATATGTATATTAATCCAGTCATCACCATAAATGCAAAATTATAACTTGGACGAGACCTATCAAAGGCAGGTCTTGGGTCCTTGCATTGGGATCCAGGAGGGCTTTCTGGAGGAGGTGACATCTGTCATAGACCTGAAAAAGGAGATTTGTAGGTACAAACAGGGATAGCAAGTACCAGACAGAGGGCACAGCATGCACAAAGGTCCTGGGGTAGGAGGAAACGTGATGATTTCAGGGACTATCTTCGTGCCACCCCCAGCTCCCTTTGACAATTTGCAGGCTCCAGCAGATAGTCGACAAGGCTAAAGTTTGCATAGCCAGGGTTGCCCGGCAAGTCAGACAGGATGAGGTGTCCTTAATCGCCCACGGGGGAAAGGACAAAAACTCCAGCACATCCTCGGCCTAGGTGGGGACGAGACAAACAATGCCTGGCACCACCTCTACCCTGGAATTTCCCAAGTCGCCTGCCTGCCCACTGCACCCTCCAGCCCATGTTGCCATGACCACCTTGGAGGACACAGAGCAGAAGGCATGGGATGTGGCCATAGGCTACTGGGCAGGGTCAGGAGGCAAAGAGAAGAGCTTTGGGATGCCCAGCTGGAAACTGTCAGGACTAAGAACCAGGGCTCTGGCCACAAGAGCAATTGCATAATAATAGCCACTGATATCTCTGAATGCCCAGCTGAGACTTGCTGAAAGAGATCTCATGTACTAGCCACAAGAGCCCCACCAGGCTGGTCCCATAGTATCTCAGGGAAACTGAGGCTTAGAGGGATGAAGATGCTGGCTGAGGACTTGTGGTGACCCCAGGATATGGCAGGTTTTAGGCCACTATGACAAAAATACCAAAGGCCAAGTGGTTTAAACAACAGACATTTATTTATTTTATTTAGTTCTGGAGTCTGGAAGTCAAAGATCATGGCTCTGATAGTCAGCTGGCTATCCTCTTGCTGTGACTTGTTTTTTATTTTTTATTCTCACCTGAGGACACTTTTGCATTCATCTTCAGAAGATGAAGATGTGAGAGGGAGAGAGGGAGGAGTAGAGAGAGACAAACATCGATGTGAGAGAGACACATCAACTGGCTGCCAGCCCACTTGGCCCAGGTTCAACTGAGGCGGGGGACAAACTGCAACTGAAATACATGCCCTTAGCGGGAGCTGAACCCGGGTCTCTCTGGACCGCGGGCCGACGCTCTAACCGCTGAGCTAATCTGGCCAGGGCATTTCTTGCTGTGTCTTCACATAGCAAAAGGGGCAAGAGCACTATCTGGGGTCTCTCTCTCTCTCTCTCTTTTTTTATCCTCATCTGAGGAAATTTTAAAAAATATTTTGTTCAGATAGAGTGGGAGGGAGAGAGAGAGAAACATTGGCGTGAAAGGGACACATCGAGTGGTTGCCACCCACATGACCCAACCAAGACCGGGGACAAACTGCAACAGAGGTACGTGCCCTTAGCGGGAACCGAACCCCTGTCTCTCCAGACCGCAGGTCAACGCTTTAACCGCTGAACCAAACCAGCCAGGGCTGGGGTCTCTTTTATTAAGACACTAATTTCATCATGAGGTTCCACCCTCATGACCTCATCACCTCCCAGAGGCCCCACCTTCAAACACTATCATGTTGGCATCAGAGTTTCAGGTTGTGAAATTTCCAGGAACACAAACATTTAGTCTATAGCAACACCAACCTTTCTTTCACTTTTTAGGTGAGAAGATGAGGCCCAGCGTCCAAGGACAGAACGGGGTCCACTGAGCCTGCTGGTCCATCTCTAACCTCAGTAGCACTGGCTGCAAAATGGTACTTTGGCCAGTGCAGAGGAACACGGGCAGACCCTCCCCCGGGCTCTTGGGGGATTGTAGCAGGAGGAGTCCCCAGCTCCCTGCCCGAGGATCTGTAACTCACTGTGTCCCATTGACAAAGGCAAACATGCTCACCCAGTGTTCATCCCTGTATACTTGCAGTAGGGGAGGGGATTGGTTACACAGGGGCCACAGTGGAACTTTCTGGACAATGGGAACATCATATCTGGGTTGACAGTTCCAGGACCAGGTGCATTTGTCCAAACACATCCAAATGTACATTATTGCATGTGAGTTATACCCTGACCGACCGGACCTTACAAAGAGTTCTAGAACTGGGGTTTTCAACCTTTTTTCATCTCATAACACATATAAACTAATTCCTAAAATTCTGCGGCACATCATAAAATATATTTTTTGCCGACCTGACAAACAATAGGTATAATTTTGATTCATTCACACTGGAAGACTTGTGTCGGCTGTTGCAATTTTTTTAATTGACAATCTAAGGGAAAAGAGATCAGTTCTCCTGACTAAATTGTCAGGCATTGCATTTTTTTAAATTAATTAATTTTTTGTATCCTCACCGGAGGACATTTTTCCATTTTTTGTTCAGATAGAGTGGGAGGAAGAGAGAGAAACATCGATGTGAAAGGGACACATCCAGTGGCTGCCACCCACACAACCAACCAGGGCCGGGGACAAACTGCAACCGAGGTACATGCCCTTAGTGGGAACTGAACCCGGGTCTCTCTGGACCGCAGGCGGATGCTCTAACCACTGAGCCAAACCTCCCAGGGCAGGCATTGCATGTTTTAAATTCTTGCAGCACACTGTTTGAAAATCGCTGTTCTAGGATATTTTATTTTTGAAACTGTGGGGGAAAAGGCAACATAAGAGCAAAATCTACGTGCTTTAGCCCAGCCTGTGTGGCTCAGTGGATTGAGCGTCGTCCCATGGACTGAGAGGTCCCCGTTTGATTCTGAGTCAGGGGATTCCTGGTCAGGGCACCTGCCCAGGTCGTGGGCTGGATCTCCAGTAGGGGGCGTTCAGGAGGCAGCTGATCAATGTTTCTCACATCAATGTCTCTATCTTTTCCTTCCCCTTTCTAAAAAAATCAATAAAAACATTTTAAAAATCTAAGTGCTTTACAAATACTCTTGTTTTGGAAACTCCTGCTTTTTTTTTTTTTTTTTTTAATCCTCATCCAAGAACATTTTTTGTTCAGATAGAGTGGGAGGAAGAGAGAGGAAGAGAGAGAGAGAAACATTGACATGAAAGGGACACATCGAGTGGCTGCCACCCGCATGACCAACCAGGGCTGGGGACAAACTGCAATCGAGGTACGTGCCCTTAGCAGGAACCAAACCCGGGTCTCTCTGTACCGCAGGCCGAAGCTCCAACCACTGAGCCAAACCGGCCAGGGCAGGAAACTCCTGCTTTTGATGGTAGCTCTGGAAGGACAAAAAGAGATATCACATGCTATACTCTAATGTCCAGACTGCCTGTAAATGTTCTTTTTCTCACTTCAAAAGAAAACACATCTAGCCCTGGCCAGGTGGCTAAGTTAATTGGAGCATTATCCAGTACACCAAAACGTTGTGGGTTCAATTCCCAGTCAGGTCACATACCTGGGTTGCAGGTTTAACCTCGAGTTGGGCACATACGAGAGGCAACCAATCGATGTGTCTCTCTCACATCGATGTTTCTCTCTCTCTCTCTCTAAAATAAAAATCAATAAAAACATATCCTCTGGTGAGGATTCAAAAGGGAAAAGAAAGAGAAAAACAGAAAACACATCTGTATTTCAAATTGTATAAATAATTACTGTGCTATTAATTAGCACTGCCTCAGTTTTCCTATCTGCACATGGGGGTGATAACCCCCTGCTGTGGCCTGAGGGGGACCTGGTGGTGCAGTAGGTGCTATCAGGCTGGGATAAGTAGGTCCTGAGGTTGGTTTGGTGTCTTTGACTGGCAGGTGTCTTTATTTGTTTTATGTTAAGGTAAGTCGTTGTACAAATGTTTAAGCTGTTGCTCTCCAGGGCAGGAGAGGCTGCTGGCGGGCCCCCCGCTGTGAGGCAGCAGCACCGTCAGGGCCCTGCTCCAGTGTATGGCCGCCTCTTGATAAAGCCAATCCCGGGGCTACTATTATAAAACAATCTTGGGGGTGGTGAGGAACCCAGACCAGTGTCTTGACACCTTGAAGTCCCTGGTCACCAATGTTGGACTCAGGGTGACCAATGGGGGAGCTTATGGCTCAGCAAGGAGCCCTGGGAATACCACTGTGGGGACTCAGAAATATGGCCTTTGGGGTAGGGGATTAACAGAGTCAGACAAGGTGGCCAGGCTTCATCTGAAAGTCCAGTCCTTCAACCATTCACTGGAGGCTCAACAGTGGCTTGTCCCACTCGGACTGGAGGCCTGGGGGTAGGTGCAGAGGTCGAGGGTAAATCAGACAGGGGGCCCAATCTACCCACGAGGAAGATAGACAGTGGGAGACAGAGGTAGACACAGAAACATGGAGAGACCGAGAGAAAGACAGAAACAAACAGACAGTAGAAAGACAGAGGGAGACACAGAGAGACAGGGAGAGAAATAGGAGAAAGACAGAGACAGAGAGGAAGAAAGACAGAGAAACAGAGAGACAGTGAAGGGAACAGACATAGAGGGAGACAGACAGAGAAAGAGAGACAGGGAGACAGTGGGATAGACAAAGAGACAGGGGGAGGCAGAGAAAAATTTGTGAGCTATTAATCCCAACCCCCAAATCTGGCCCATGGACTTTTCCCTGGCTCCCGTTCAGATGGGGGACCCTCTTGCATACAGGTGGGGAAACTGAGGTCCAGAACAACGAACCTGCTACTCCCAAGGCTATGACACTGGTGGGACCCTGAGGACGGGGAGAAAGAGGCAGGACTCTGAAGGCTAGGGTGTGGGTGCTGAGAAGTCAAAGGGACCCGTTTCCTGTGGGCTTCAGGGGTGACTCGGGCTTTGGAGCTGGATTGTCTTGTGAGAAGCACCTGGGGCCTCAGTTGACCCTGGGATTAGCAGGAACCTCATAAGATCGAGGGGAGAGGGTGCTGTGGAAACGAGGTCAGTGCCACTCGTGAATTGGCCACAGTCCATGAGTCACTGTGTGTTCTCAACTGCAGTGCACATTTGAAATTTTCCATGACTCCCACTGTTTTAAAATGACCTCCGGGCACCTGGGGCTGATCCCAGCCCGGATGTCCAGGGTGGAGGAAAATCAGCTCCTCCTGGAGGCCAGCCTAGAGTGGGGCACTCGGAGAAACCCCGAGAATATCCGTGACCTGGGAAGAAGATGCCAGGCGGTCTCGAGGGGACAGCTGGGAATTCGGCTCCTGGCACCTCCATACCATTGTGGGAACACGCTGTGCACACCCCCACACCTGCTGGCACTTGGGTTGGAATGACCAGAGCAGGGACTTCCCCTCCTCGCCCTGGGAGGGCATTTACAGCACAGAGTGACCGCCCTCCAGGGGCTGCCTCACCCAGAGAAGCTGGGGGAAGCCAGGAAGTGAGACGTGGTGGCCTAAGATTTTAGGGCAACTGGAGTTTCACTCCACTCTCTGAGACTGGGGGACTGGCACTGGCCTTATCATGATGTCCCTGTGGAAATGGGTTGAAATCCAAATGATCAGATCTGGAGAAACCCCCCTTTTCACCAGGAAAAATCACTGAACCATGGCTTCCATCAGAAGCAGGAACAGGAGGATAGATAAACCAGGAGTTTAAAGTGAACTTGGCACACATCCCAAAACAGGCAGGAAGATGCCAGCTGCATGAAAGTGGGTCCATCCAAGACCTCAGAAAAGGCTCATGGTGGACTAAGGAACGCAATGGGCAAGGAATGACCTAGCAAAACAGATCAGAGGGGGGCTCCCCTGCTTCGGGAAAGAGGAGGAGACAGATGGTTCTCTCAGCCCTGCAGGGAAACAGACACAGCTGAATGCAGAGATACGCAGGAAACAACAGAGATGGTGGATTTACCATATTCATGGACAGGGAGCTAGAGGGTCAAAGACATTGATTCTTCCCATCTAACGTTTTAAAACAATTTCAGTCAAAGTCACAACAAGGTTGTTTTATCCCTGGAACTTGATTAGATGACATGAAAGAGCAGAGGGTTGTACACAGTCAGGACACTTCTGCAGAATAGGGTGGTACCTGTCCTACCAGATGCTGGGACCAATTACAAAACTTGTGATTGAGTCAGAGGGACATTGGCACCAAACCAGTGGATTGGAATAAAATGTCTACAGACATTAGATGCAGGTAAGAAATTGTGCTCCAAGATGGAGAGGGTCTGATCCAGTAGTGGGGATGGGAGATAATCCCAAAAAGGATCTGGGAAGTGAGAGTCCATGTTGAAAACAATTAAATTGGACCCTATGTCACATCAAACACAAAACTTGGTTTCAAGTGGGTGAAGGGGTTTTGTGTAAAAATATAATATAAAGCTTGAATGACTTGGTAGAAAATGTAGGCAATCTAAGGTCAGAAAGCAAGATCCCAGCAGACATCATCTATATAAGAAACGATTGCCTGTGACTGGTTTGCTTAGTGGATAGAGTGTTGGCCCACGGACCAAAGGGTCTTGGGTTTGATTCCAGGTCAAGGGCAAGTACCTGGGTTGCAGTTTCAACCTCCAGCCTGGTTGGGGCACCTGCGAGAGGCAACCAATTGGTGTGTCTCTCTCACATCGATGTTTATCTCTCCCCCTCTCTCCTTCCCTCCCTCCCTTCTACTCTCTCTAAAAATCAATGGAAAAAATATCCTCAGGTGAGGATAAACAAAGCAAAAAAAAAACAAAAAGTTACCTTGAAGAAAGTTAAAAGGCAAGTTACAAACTAGGGGAAGATACAAAAACAAACAAACAAAAAGAACTAGGGTAAGATATTTGCAATACACTGGACTGACAGAGCAATAGTATCAAACATATATAAAGAGTCCCTCCAACTCATCATGAAGAACCCAGAGAAGGAAACGCGTGCATCAAGATGTTTAGCATCATTTGGAAATAAGGAAGACACAAACTGAAACACCAGTTAGGCGGCCAGTGTGGCTCAGTGGATGCACCGAGAGGTAGCTGGTTCGGTTCCTGGTCAGGGCTCAATCCCCAGTAGGGAGCATGTAGGAGGCTGCTGATGGGCGTTTCTCTCTCTCTCCCTCTCCCTTTCTCTCTCTGTCTAAAAAAAATTGACACAGACATATTTTTAAAAAATAAACACAAATTAGATGTGTTTGGTTAGCAAAGGCTACAAAATCCAACAATACCGGTGTTTTCCAAGTTGCAGATTCACAAGAAACTCACACACGACTGGGGAAGCTGGGGAAGGGTGGATGGTTCCTACACTTTAGAAAAGCATCTGGAGTTTCTGAGCACATGAGATGTTTAAAAGGGAAATGCATGCCTCCCTTCTCCTGGCCAGGGCGTCTGGGTGTAGTCACTGCGTCCCTGAGCTGGGGCACCTGTGGGAGGGCAGGGGGACCATTATCTGGGATGGGAAGAAGTGTGGGGGTGTCCTGGGGGCTGCCAAAACAATGTACCACAAACTGGGTGGCTCAAAACAACAAAATTTCATTCTCTTACAGCTCTGGAGGTCGGAAGTCCAAGATCAAGGCATGAACAGGGCTGGCTCCTTCTGGAGGCTCTGAGGGGGAGTCTGTCCCAGGCCTCTCTTCTGGCTTCTGGGGAATTCTTCGCTTTTCTTGGCTTATAGCAGCACATTCCATTCCTGGCTCTGCCTTTACCTGGCCTCTCCTTGATCTCAAATCTCCCTTTCCTTTTCTCTTAATGTCATTTGTCATTGAATTTAGGGCTCTAAATCCAGGATGATCTTACCTCAAGATCTTTACCTTAATTACATCTGCAAAGACCCTATTTCCAAATAAGGTCACAGTCACAGGTTCCAGGTGGACATGTTTTTGGAGGACACCACACAGCCCACTGTAGGAGGACCTTTGATCCTAAGATCATACTCTAATTCATGAAGCATCCAGCAGCCTGAGGTTCAAAGGCCACATTCCTGATGCTGCGTCCCCTCTGTGTCCCAAGGACCTAGCACACAGGTGGAGCAGCGACATGAGTAAATCCAGGCAGCTGGGATTTAAGCCATAGTCCTTCAAATCAGTGACTTGACCTCCTGTGCCCCTGTTTCCTGGCCTTCAAAGTAGAGCTGATAACACCTGCCAGGGGAGGGTTGAACTGTGGCCCCCTCAAAGATATGTCTACCCAGAATCTTAGAACATGAACTTAAAGGGTCACAGTAAATGTAATTAGTTACAGATCTTAAGAAAAGATTATCCTGAATTATAGTGATCCTAAATCCAGTGACAGGTATTCTTATGAGAGAGAGAAAAGGAGACAAAAAGAGACAGAAAGGAGGCCATCTGAAGACAAAGGCAGAGACTGGAGTGATGCAGCCACAAGCCAACAGTTGCTGACAGCACCCCCAAAACTGGAAGACAGGCCAGGGATAGACTTTCCCTCAGAGCTTCCAGAAGGAGCCAGCTCTACCCACACCTCGATCCCAGACTTCTGGTCCCCTGAACTGGGAGAGAAAAATTGTTTTAAGCACTAGGTTACAGTCATTTGTTACAGCGGCCCCAGAAAAACTCACTCATTGACTTATAGGACTGTTGGGATGATTAAATGAGGGAATACCTGGTACACAGTAGGCACTTAATTAATGCTCACTGGGAGAATAAAATGTGCTAATTCAGCAAAGCGGGAAGTAAGCATCAGTAGTGGATTGAAGTGATCCAGGTTGAGTGGCGATAAAGGCTTAGTGCATCTCTTGCCCCAGATCCTGACCACCCCTGGGCCTGGGTGCCCTCCTTGTCTGGACAGCAGACTCTTGGCCAGTTCCTCACACAACACCAACCAGCCCCAGGTCATGGCCCAGCAAACCTCTCAGGGCTGCAGCCGGCAGTTGGAGCCGGATGCTATTTGCAAACCGAAACTAGGGTCTGTGGCTTTGGCACCCACTTGTGAAACTGGCTGAGCTATTTCCTCCCAGTAAGAAAGTCCCCCAGTAAGGCTGCTTGGGGGCGGGACCTGATGCACAGTATGAATAACATGGGACACATGGCCAGATGTGGCAGAGCGGGGTGGAGGAGGGCTGATTCCATCCACAGGGGACTTGAGGAAGGTACCACCTGGTCTATAAAGTAGAGCTGATAATACCTGATAAAAACTGTATCTGTTTTCCCACCTGCAACTGGGCCACATAGGAGTGGGGCAAGAAAGTCACAGGCTCCTGCTTGTGTAAATTACTTTACCTCTCTGAGCCTCAGTTTCCCCATCTGTGAACTAGTGGGAAACACACAGCCATCAGATTGGCCTCATGGGGTCATGCCTTTCCTTTGAGAAATGCGTAGCAAACCCTATCGCCCACCTCAAGACTTCCCAGGGTACCCTAATGCCCCCAGTACCCCACGAGGTCCAGCCCTGCTGCTCTTGCACATCGTCTCCCTCTACTGCTTCCTCAGGGCCTCAGCCACAATGCCACCTCTTCCAGGAGGCCCTCATTGGCTGCCCAATCTGGAAAAACTCTCCTTCTGCCACATCTGGCCATGTGTTACTCATACTATCCAACTCCCTCCCTGCCCCCAACCATGACTCCCACAGCAGCAGGGATATATCTCAATTATCCCCAGTTGTGTCTCCAGCCCTTAGCCCAGGGCCTGGTGCACAGGAGGCACCTGGTAAATGACTCTTACTGTCAGTGTGATTATTTTTAGTACATTAATTTGACACTGTTTAGAACAAAATATAGACTCCTAATGGCAGGAGAGGAAGAAAGGGCATGTGGGCAGGTATGACATTTGAGCTGAGACCCGAAGGAGTTAGGAGAGGTATTTGGGTGTTTCGGTGAAAATGGTCCTAGGCAGCCCTGGCCGGTTTGGCTCAGCGGTTAGAGCGTCGGCCTGCGGTCCGGAAAATGGTCCTAGGCAGAGTCATAACCTGTGCAAAGGCCCTGAGGCAGGAGAGTACCTGACTTGTTAGAGGAGCTTCAAGGAGGTCTGGATGGAGCAAGGGACGGGGAGGGGGGAGAAAGCAAAGGCAGCAAGACCAGCAGGTCCTTGTGGCCAAGAGGAGGACTTTGGCTTTTCCCTAATAGAGTGGGAAGGATGAGTCTGACTCCAGCCACCATGGAGAGATGAGTCTGGGGGGTGAGAATAGAATCAAGGAGACCAGGGAGGAAGTTGCTGCACTGGTCCCAGAAATTATGATGGGGCTGGACCAGGTGATGAGAAGGGTCAGATTTGGGAACAATTTCACTGGTGGATGGGGTGGAGATGGAGAAGAGAGCCAAGGATGCCTGTTTGGTCACATTTCATGGGAGGAAAACTGAGGCTCTGGGAGAAGGGGTATCTGATTAAAGTAGAGGCTAAAATGAACAGGTGGCCGCCCTGGCTGGTTTGGCTTAGTAGTTAGAGCGTTGGCCCACAGACCAAAGAGTCGCAGGTTCGATTCTGGTCAAGGGCATGTACCTCGGTTGTGGTTCAGTCCCTGGCCCTGGTCAGGGTTGTGTGGGAGGCAACCAGTCAATGTATCTCTATCACATTAATGTTTCTCTCTCTCTCTCCCTCCCTCCCATTCTATCTGAAGATAAATGAAAAAAAATGTCCTTGGGTGAAGATTATAATTAATTAATTAATTAATAGGACAGGTGGCCAAGATAAGGACAAGAGTCTTGGGGGTCCCCCTTGAGTCATCAGGGTGGTCAGCTTTCTCCTGATGCCACCACCATCCTTCTTTTTCTCTTTGATTTTCTCTCTATAATTTCTTCTTTTTAAATATATTTTTTATTAATTTTTTTTTAGAGAGAGAAGAAGGGAGAAATAGAAACATTGATGTGAGAGAGAAACATCGATCGGCTGCCTCCTGCACCCGCACTGGAGATCGAGCCCGAAACCCAGGCATGTGCCCTGACCAGGAGTCAAACCGGGACCTCTCAGTTCATGGGATAAGGTTCAGTCCATTGAGCACACCGGCCGGGCATATCTCTATAATTTCAATCCTGTCAGAGAGAGGAGGCTTACCACTCACAGTGACGACGGGCCTGACCCTGCTTCACACAGATTCATTTACTTCCCCAGCAATCCAGAGACACGAACAAGCACTACATCTGTTTTACAGATGGGGAAACTGAGGCTCAGGAAGGTGAAGCAGTCATCCAGGTTGATGGATGGCAGAGGGATTAAAACCCCAGATGGCAGACTCCTGACCAGGTTCCTGACCACACTGTGCCAGGGGGGACTCAAGTCATCAAATGTCCCACCCTGGACTGTATTACTCAGTTCCCAGCTTCCGGTGAGGGCTGGGGTGGGAGACCCCAAGGTGTGCTAAGAATTAAGGTTTTGGATTTTACGACCTTACCTTTTTGCATGTCACACGTTTATTCACTCATTCATTCCCCGTCATTTTCAGGGCCTGCCTTGTGTGGGTTGGTGTTCTAGCTTGGGAGGATCTGGACCTGACATAGTTTTGTAGCCAGGCTAGAGGGAGGTATCCAAAGCTGGGGGTCCCCAGAAGATCATCAAGAAGGGGTCATCTCAAGAAGGGATCATCAACCCGAGAAGACCCGCGTTTCCCTCCCTGCCCACCCCACACACACCACGTGAAAGCCCGGGAGGTGGGGACATTCTGGGGCTTCCAGACCCAGTCTCCTTGGCCCTGCCTCAAACCCCACCCTCTGGTCCCCACTCCGTGCTGGTATCAGACAGCCACCAATGCCACTGGAACATGGCCTAGGCCACCTGCCAGACTGGCCACTAGGAAACCAGCTCCAGGAGTAGGGCTGTCACTGCCCAGCCTCTCCCGGTGGCACCGTCTGTGCTGTTCATGGAGCGGCCCAGAGGACAGCAGGCTGGAAGGCAGCCGGGGACCTCAGAGCCCGAAAGCTGGACCAGGTTGACCAATGACGGGTCTTCATGACACAGGCCTCAGTTTCCACATCTAAAAACTGCAGGGTGTGGGGAACCCTGTGTCTCAAGACTAGGTGTTGAGCTGCTGGGCTTCCAGGGTTAGAAAGGAATTCTTATGGTCGGAGTGCCCCAGGCTGCATGGAGTTTGCTCTGCTGGGAGACGTTGTGGGAGATTAGAATCTGGGTTTGCTGCAGGAGGCCTGGGCCAACAACACTGGCCAGTCCTGGCTGACTCGGCTGGTGGAGGGCTAGTCTGGGAGCAGGGTTGACGGAGAGACAGAAGCAGTAAGAAACAGCAAGAGCCCTGGTTGGTTTGGTGTTGGTTTGGCTCAGCGGTTGGAGCGTTGGCCTGCGGACCAGAGAGTCCCGGGTTCGGTTCCCGGTTAGGGGCACATTCCAACAAAAAACAAACAAACAGAGAGAGGTAGATAGAAACAGAGACAAAGAGAGATGGGGGAGAGATGAGACAGAGACACACAGAGAGACACTGAGAGAGACAGAGAACAGAGACAAAAAGAGAGAGAGACAGGAAAAGAGGGAAAGAGGGAGTGGGTCAGTCAAAGGAGACACAGGCGCCCCACCTAGCAAGTCTGGGGGTGCAGGACCAGGGTGGAATGAAGCTCTGTGCTCCTGAACACATCATGGCTGGAATGTTACGGAGGATAATATTAGCACAGCTCCCTGTGATGGGCTCTCCGGGGTCCTGGCTCCCTCTCACCTCTCACAACCCTCAAAGAGGTTTAAACACCCCCATTTCTCCCAAGCAGCTAGCTGAAGGCAGAGCCAGGACCTGCCCCAAAGCTGCCAGACATTTATCAACTGACTGTGACCCCAACCCCCCAACCCTAAGAATAGGGAGACTTGCAGAGGAGAAACCTGCCCCTTCTCCCCACTGCCTCTCCCGCCCTACCCCTGGCTGCCTGGGAGAGTGTTTCCCTTCCCGCCTCCTGGGTGTTTTGCTCTCAGCAGGAACCACGTGGGGGAACAGGAGTTGGCCCAGGACTGGACAGGAACCAGGAGCGGTTCCAGGCCAGGGTGGGGAGAATTACCTCTGTCCAACACCTGGGACAGGGGGAGGTCTCATCCTCCCTTCTCCTTGCCCCCACAGCCACCCCATGCTCGGTTTCCCCACCTGAAAAGTGGGGCCCTGCTTGGATGCGTCCCCCATGCGTGGCAGCCACCGGAGACCTGTCACTGGCTACTACCAAGGGGCAGATGGCTCCGGGCACGGTTTCCCATGTCCCTGCCAAGGTTCCGTGTGCTCCATTATTAAACATTGATGGAGGCTGCTTGGTGCTGCCCTAGAGCCTCCTGGCGGCAGGACAGAGTTAGAGGCAGATGCCCCAACCCCTGTGGGGACAGTTCAGGGCCGGCAAGGGGGAGGGGCAGGGGCGCCTGGACGGCAGGGACAGGTGCCTGCAGAGACCAGGAGAATTCTTAGCCATGACAAAGAACAAGCGACCAGAGGAAAATACATCAGTTGGACTCTATCAAATTTACAACTTTTCTTCTACAAAAGACACTCTTAAGAGAATGAGAAGACAACCCTCAGAATGAGAGAAAGTATTTGCAAATCATATATCTGACAAGGCATTGATATCCAGAATAAAGAACACTTATAACTTAATAATAAAAAGATAAATAACCAGATGAAAAGTGAGCAAAGGATTCGCATGGACATTTACCCAGAGGATATGCAAGCGGTAGGGATGCCCGCGAAAAGGCGCTCAGTGTCATTAGTCACCAGGGAAATGCAAATCAAACTGCACAAAGACATCACCTCACACCCACTAGGATGGCTAGACTCAAAAACATGGGGCATACCAGTGCTGGTGAGGAGCGGAGCACCGGGATTCTCCTGTGCCCTGTCGATGGAACGTGAAAACCACCTGGTGGTTGCCCGGTGAGTTACACAGAGTCACCACAGGGCCCAGCAGTCTCACTCCCAGGTACTGACCGAGAGAAACGAAAACTCATTCACCCCAAAACTTGGACGAAATGTTCACGGCAACACTGGTCACAATTGCCAAGAGGTGGAAATAACCCAAGTATCTATCGACAAATGAATGGATAAATAAATAGTAACACATCCGCACAGCAAAATATTACTCGGCATCTAGGGACTGAAGCACTGACGCCAACATGAGTGAACCTCGAAAACTCCATGCTGAGTTTCCTTCACAAAAGAACAGACACAAAAAAACCGCACCGTGTATAATCCCACTTATACAAAATGGCCAGAAGAGGCAAATCCATAGAGACAGGAAACAGACCGGTGGCTGTCGGCGGCCGAGGGAGAGAGATGGAAAGTGACTGCTCATGATGACAGGGTCTCCTTTGGGGTGACAGAATGTTCTGGAACTAGATAGAGGAGATGGTTGCACAACATTGTGAATGTACTAAATGCCACTGAACTGTTCACTTTAAAAGGATGACTTGTATGGTATGTGAATATATATATACTCTTAAAAACATTAAAAAAGGAAGGGGAGGGGACTGGGGAAAGGCCTTCAGTTGGGGGGAGGGCCTTCCTGGCATCTGGGCGGTGCAGGCTGGACGCGTGCGAGGCCAGGCAAGGGCTGTCTGTCATCTCCTATGGCCCATAGTCTTCAAGGCCCCTGACATCCCAGCCTCATCCTGGCTCGAGGGTAGAGGCAAAGACAACCTTTCTTTCTGACCAAACCCAGAAGCCACCAGAGAGACAGGAGGGAGGTATCTGGGAGGTAAACTGAGGCAGCCTGTCTCCCTGGTGGAGACAAGCTTCCTGACTTACAGTGGGGACCATGGTGAAAGGGAGCATCAGCCCAAGACAGACAGAATTGAGGAGGTGAGAAGTGGGCAAGGGCTCTGGAGTGGTCACCTTACCCATTTTACAGCCAGAACACCAAGGCCAGCAAAGCTGAGTCACCTGCTCTGGACTGAACACAGCAGGAAGAATCTAGACAAGTCACAAATCCAGTTTCGACTGCCCTGCTCCAGGACACTGCCGCCCCTAGCTGAAGAATAAACCCATAGCCTCCCACCCCCAGCCCATGAGCTGTGACCTCTATCTCCCCCTCACCCATTTTTACCAAACACACCTGCCTCAGAGCTTTTATCTTGCTGTTCTGGCCTCTTCTTCTTCTTGTTTTTTTTTTATTTTTTTTTATCCTCACCAGAGGACATTTTGCATACATCTTCAGATAGAGCGGGAGCGAGACAGGGAGGAGGAGAGAGAGAGCAAGAAACATCCATGTGAGAGAGACACATCGACTGGTTGCCACCCACACAACTCCAACCCCACCCCCAACCAGGGCCAGGGACAAACTGCAACCCAGGTATGTGCCCTTAGTTGGAACTGAGCCTGGGTCTCTCTAGTTTATGGGCCGATGCTCTAACCACTGAGCAAAACCGGCCAGGGCTGTTCAGGCCTCTCTTCTTCTTGGCCCTATCACCATCTCTTCCAGGAATCCCTTCCTTACACCCGTTCTTCATGCTTTAATTTCTCACTCTTCTGAGGTTTATTATAACTCTGTATGATGATTAGATTAGTAGCCGCCTTCCCCACCCAACCAGGAGCCCCTCAAGATGGGAACTGTGCAGGACAGGATTTGATATACAGTAGGTGCTCAACAATGACTCCTTGAATCAATGCTGTTGAAATGAGGTCTACCACAGTCTTGACTCTGGATCTACTGGGAGGAGCTGAAGGATTAACACTCAGAAGAGCCCAGGTTAATGAGTACACAGCAGGTGCTCAATAAACACTGGATCAGGGCTCTGCTAAGCACAATCAGTGCTCTGAACTCCTTCCTATTATACAGATGGGCAAGCAGAGGCCCAGAGAGGGACCTCCTGTGAGTCAGTTCTTCACAGCAGAAACAGAACTCAAAGCGGCTTCAACAAAAAGGGAAACTGACCTGGCCAGTTTTTCAGTGGTTAGAGCATCGGTCCACGGATCAGAGAGTCCCGGGTTCAGTTCCCGCTAAGGGCATGTACCTTGGCTGCAGTTTGTCTTCGGCCCCATTTGGGGTCGTGTGGGTGGCAGTCACTCAATGTGTTTCTCTCACATCGATGTTTCTCTCTCTCTCTCTCTCCTTCCCTTTCTCCCTCCTGCTCTATCTGAAGATAAATGCAAAAATGTCCTTGGGTGAGGATAAAAAATAAAAACAAAAAGGGAACCTGATGAAAAACATCCTAAGGTGGTGGACTTCAGGCATGGCTAGATCCAGGGACTAGGGATCCATCTTTCTGTACTGCTGTCCTCCTCCCTGCAGTTTTCTCTCCAAGACAGGCTCTGCCTTCCCCCATGGAAGTAGGGTATTCCTTTTTCCATTCACTTCAGCAAGAGTTCTAGGTAGTACTCTATAAATATCTAACTCCTGCTCCTTGAATCCAAAGGGCTGTGCCTAGGGGTAAGTTTGTGGTCAAACTGGGTCCTGTGTTACTGGGTGGGCCCAAGACTGAGACTGCCGGCACAGGGGGCATTTCGCTCCCTGGAGGCTCCACTGTGAGGAGTGGGGATGGAGGGTTCTAGATTTGAGGGGAATCAGGCCACTCTGGTCTTTCCCATGGGGCTACTGGCCCAGTATCCTCTCCTGTCTATCTATTTGGCCCTACCACTGTCTGGACCACCTTCTCAGGTTGGAGCTCAGCCCTAAGGAATGAGGAGGTGGTCCCTTCAGTGAGTGCATGCCTGGTGGAGGGCAGGCATGTGCAAAAGCTGGGAGGTGGCAAATCCAAGGACAGAGCAGTGAACGGCCATGGGTAACTGGAGCACAGGGACTAAGGCCTCTGTGTCCCCCATCTAGAGGCATAAATGGGAAAGTGAGGCCCCCCCAAATAGGCAGGACCTGAACCTCTTGCCTAGCAACCTTACTGGCTCCCTGACATCCTTCACCTATTGTCCTCATCTCCTTTTGCCATAAAATTCAGTGGTTCTGAGTTTCCATCTCTGCCCCTCCTATCAATTCATTTTTTAATTTTATTTTTTTTAATCATCACCCATGGATACTTTTTCCATCATCAGATAGAGTGGGAGGGAGAAAGAGAGAGTGAAACTGTTATGTGCCAGAGACACATCTACTGGTTGTCTCCCGCACAACCCAACCAGGGCCCCAGACGAACCGCAACCAACGTAGTGCCCTTGACCAGAATCGAACCTTTGACTCTTTGGACCTCGGCCCCACGCTCCAACCTCTGAATCAAAATGGTCAGAGCCCCCGCCTCATTCTTTTAAACTAGAAAAGTCTATTTTGCAAACTCCATGGGAGGTCGGTGGGAGGAGGAGATGTGGGCGGGGCCTGAGAGACAACGACAAGCGCCGCTGCTGCCTCCTGGTGGCCATGGTGTGAATGCGCGACGACTCAAAGATAAGGAGGGGCCGGGCCAGGAGGGGTCAAGAAGCGGGTTCAGGATGTGTACAAGGATGGGTGGCATGGGTCCTGCTGCAGGGCTTAGGGTGTGAGGAAGAGAGAGGAACCCCAGATCCTGTCCTGACCTGGGGGTGGAGGGTGGACCGACTCCGGAGAGGGGACAGTGGTGCTGTGGGGTGAACCAAGGCTCCTGTTAGGGGAGAAACAGAGCCTCACTCCCCCTGGGGCCATCCCTCCCCTTGTCCAGTCCTGACTTTACAGAGTGATCATCCAGCTGTGTCTCCCCAAGAGGAGGTACTCATGGGGGAACCCCGAAAAGAAGATTAATAAGTGCATGTGGAATGAATGAATAAATAAATGAATTCTGGGGTTCCTATTGGGATTTTGAGGGGAAATTCAGGCTTCGGGGCAGGATCCCAAGAGAAGGTTCATTTATTAAGGCTTAGACTCCCCCAACAGCTCTGTGAGGTCTATATTATCACTACTCCCATCTTACAGGGGAGGAGACTGAGGCTAGAAAGGGGCCATCATCTCCCCCAGATGTTGGAGGCCCCCTCCTTTTCCTCTCACCTAGGTCCTCTGAGCCTGGAGACCCTGCAGTGCAGCGGGGAGCTCAGTGACTCCCCACCCAGCGCTCCTGAGACAGCACACCTATCCCAGGACCCTGGGATCAGCTTAGACTCCTTTGGGCCACCCTCCTGTCTATTCCACCCTGACAGGCCAATGACAGTGCCTGTCCCTGTCCCATTAATATCAGGCCCAGGCTGGTGTAGCAACTTCTGTTTCATGGAGGTTTTTAGGGTTCCCCTCACAGGATGTCAGGCAACAGGTGTTGGATAGAGTGGGGAGAGGGGCAATGGTGCCAGAACCTGGGAGGTGGAAAGGGGGTATGGGTCACTTGGCCACAGTTTGACTCTCGCCCATGTTGTGTGGCTTCGGAATAGCCACTTGCCCTCTCTGTGCCTCAGTTGTCACGTCTGTAAAGTAGTAAAATAGGACAATGATGTACCTCAGGCATCATGCAAGTGTCTGAACAGAACAGGCTGGGTAGACAATAAGCATTTAATAACCAGCTGCTGTGATTTCAGTATCAGTCTTTCAGTCCATAAGATGAGGTGGACATTCTCTTTTTTCCTTCAGGCCTCCAGGCCCATATGTGAAGGACCATCGGACCTGGGACTCTGCATTTAATTTCCCAGGTGCAGAGACAGTCCAGCCACCTGGGTAGGGCTGCCCTCCAGACTGTCCTGCCCACTGGGCCCCAGAACCCTGGCCTGAGAGTGTCTGTGCACCTGTCTCCTGTCCTCCAACGGCCGCTCTGTGTCTAGGGCTGGCTCAGGGGTGCCCTGAAGCAGCTCTGTCTTGTCTTTGAGAGGGCTGACTGTGTCCAGATCAGCCACCTTGATTTTTTCACAGGGCATCATCATCACCAGGCCCTCTTTCAGGGACTCTTCCTCCTCTTCCAGGAAGTCTGCTGGGCTGGCCCACTGCCAAGCCTGGAGAGGGAGGACAGAGTGAGGCTGTGGGCAGGGCCCTATTTCCCATCCACATAAGGATAGTGTGGACCAGGTCCCTACTGGCTTAATTCTCTAAAACTTGAGGCCAATTTGAAGAGCCATTGGAATGACCCCCACTTCTGTTTGGGAAATTGCCCCTGCTTTCCTCATAGTTGATGAAATTGGGCATGTGACCCTGGCCCAGCCAATCAGAGCACTCCATCCTCCTGGATTCTGCCACAGGCTCAGGGATGGGCATGTGACCCATGTTGGGCCAATCAGTGATGGCCCTGAGAGTTTTGCTCCAGTTAATGGGGAAAATGGACATTCTGTTCCATGGGGAAAGGTTGAGCATGCCTGGGAGAGAAACCTGTAGGGAGGACAGCAGCACAGAAACATAAATCCATAGTTCCTGGATCCAGCATACCAGAAGCCCACCACACGGGGGTTATTTTTCCCCCATCAGGTTCCCTTTAGGTTAAAGTCACTCTGAGTTGTTTCTGCTGCTAGGAAATGTCCCACAGGAGGTTTCTCTTTGGACCTCTGCTTGCCTATCTGTAAAATAGGACAGGTTTTGTATTCCCTGCCTTAGTGAGTTGGGGGAGAATAAAATGAGCTAATACATGGCCATTACTCAGCAGAGCTGTTGCCCAGAGTATAGACCCAATAAATAGGACCTAGAATTAGAAAAGAAGCCCTTACCTGCTTCCCCTGGCTTCCAGGAAACTCCACAGCAGTGCTGGCATAAGGTGTGGGCAGGGGCGGGCACAGGTGCGGCAAGGCTCTGGAAAGAGGGGAGCCAGTCAGAGGATCAGTGCTTCTATCTATTCCTCCTGTCTCATCGTTCTGACTTATTTCTTCACCTTCATTAGGTTACAAAGGTAGTGAGGATGTGGATTGGGGAGGGTAGTGCAGGAGTCTGACAGACCTAGGGTCACATCCTAGCTCTGCCCCCACTGCTGGAAGGCCTGACCATCTGGGCCTCAGCTTCCTCATCTGTAAAGTGAGCACAAATCCCTACTTGGTGTGAGTGTTATTACTATCCCTATCACTATTACTATAGCTATTACTATAGCTATTACTATAGCTATTGTCAGGGGATCATGTCAGGGAGAGGTTGTGAGTTACCTGTTCAGGCTGAAGTACCCAAGGATGCCCAGGAGGAGAATGCTCAGGAAGCTCCCCAGAGATGCGAGGATGATGGACAAATGAGACGATTCTGAAAACTGGATTTCTTGGGAGTGGGAGAGCTTGGGTTGGGGGAGGGATACCTCTGCCTCTCGTCAGAGAGGGAGCTGGGTGGGCCAGGCCCTCCATCAACTCCCTGTTGACTCTGGCACACCATGGGCTCCCACCATCCCTCAGCTTCCTCATCTGTGAAGTGGGAGTCCGGGAACCCACCTGACTCGTGACTGTGGGGTAAAGGCCTGGCACACAGGAAGCGCTCAGGACTCTGTAGCTCCCCTGGACCCACAGATGCCCACACCACACCTGGCCTGACTATTGGTTCTCTCCAAGTTTCAGTGCAAAGGCAACAGGCAGGGACCATGGCAGGAACAGGGATCATTTAGTCTCCAAATCTCATAGCCACACACCCCAAGACAATGGAGCCCACCTCCTTATATTTGTAATGAGAGAGACACTCATTCATTTATATGAATTCCTTCATTTACTCAATAAATAGTCCCCCTGCTCCCTCCTCCTCTCCAGGAGCCCCCAGCTGGAGGAGGCAGAGCCAGACACAGATACCCCCACCCCCTCCTCAGGTGTCGGGTAGGGAAGAGGGAGAGTCACAGCTGCAGGGTGTCCAAAGGGAAGCACAGAAGGCTTTCTGGAGGAGGAAGCTTTTGCACTGAGTTCTCAAGGATGAATAGGAGTTTGACAACAGGGAGAACAAACATTCTAGGCAGAGGGGTCCTCACGGGCAAGGACACAGGAGTGTGACAGAGAGAAGGTTCAAAAGGGAAGCTGTAGGAAATGAGGTTGGTGGAGGTGGTGGGAGCAGATCAGTCTGGGACTTTCTCCTGAAGGTGATACATGGAGGGTAGGGCTGCTTGCAGATTCAGGTGGGATGGAGTAGTGCATGCTGGGTAAATACCTGGGCTCTGCCCCTGGACCCCAACTCACCCTTGGGGAAGCGGAAGCGCTGAGGCTGGCTCCAGGCACCCCTCAGTGTCGCAGTGTCTGCTCGCACCTGCACGCTGTAGGCTGTGCCAGCATGCAGGCCACCAAGGGTGACCTGGGTCTCTGTGGAGTTCACAGGCAGCTCTGCAGAGGGAGGCGACCATGCTCTATGGATCTCCTTTAGTCCCAGGAGGCTGGGCTCTAGCAGCAGGATGTCCCTGGTCCCACCCAGCTGGGCTCTCACACCATGGGAGTGGAGTTGCTGATATGAGTAAAGGGTTGCCATCCACGCACCTGGCACATTGTGAGCACTTGGCCCTCCCCGGCGGTTCAGAAGGGATAGCCAGGACCCTTGAGTCCAACTATCTTGTGTTATAGGCAAATCAAGGCCCAGAGAGGGGCAATGAGGTATCCAGGGTCACACTGCAAGGCAGGACTCAAGCCCAGGACTCCCCCAGCTAGGCCTGTGCTACCCCACATACCAGTCACCTGGTTGTTGTCCTCATCCCAGTAGCGTACGACGTACTTCTTTAGGACGCCGGGGCAGGTGCTCAGCAGAGATGGCACCCAGTCCACAGACACCAAGTCCGGGCTGAGCATCTTGACTGACACGTGCTGTGGGCTCCCAGCCTCTGAGGCTGCAACCAGCACCATTGCTGTGGTCAACTCCGAGAGCTCTAGCCAAGCACTTCCATCCCAGCCCTGTCCAGGTCACCCTGGCCACAGAATCCCAGCTCCACCACTCAGACGCTGCCACTGCCCCTCTCTGATCCTCAGTTTCCTTATCTATAGAATGGAGCGATGCCTCTGAGGGTGTCTTAGGAGTTGACTGAACTCACGCTACATGTCTGGCTTCTGGCTAGGGCCCAGCATCAGTAAATACCTCTACATGCTTATTCCCTCCTCCTGACTCCTAAGGCCACTGCTGAGTCCTCCCGGGAGACCACCCTGCAAGTTTGGGCCACTCACCATTACCCCCAAAGTGGTAGGTGGACAGGACTGTGGACCATGAGGTGGGCTTCTCTGGTCGCGCAGAGGAAAAGATGGTGATGTGGTAACATGCCTGCTGCCTCATTGCCCCAGAAGCTCGACTCCAGTGGTGAGTTGCTGGAAGGATTAGCAAGGGCCAGGCCAGTAAATAGTTTGTGTTCCCACCTCTGCACCTTCCGCATGGGTGAGTTGGGGTCCAGGGGCAGAGCCCAGTGGCTGTGCCATCTGCAAGGAACTCCTAGAGCACTCCTACTTATACTTCCGAGCCTTTGCACCAATGTCCTCTACTCCAGGATCCCTTCCCTGTGCCCCCATCCCACCCCTAATTCCTCCAGCCCAGCCATTACTCCATGGGCAGGGTATCTGTACCCACCTCTCTCTCCCCAGGCTGGGAGTTCTTTGAGGAACAGATTGAGGCTAAAGCTTCCTGTGGCCCTGACCAGACCCAGGGTAAGAAGTGGGAGCATGAAAGGCTGCCTGGGCCATATGGCACCCTCTCTTCTCCTCCAGAGGCCTCATCACTTTGCCACCAGCATCTTGCCAGCTGCCACCTTCTTTAATGAGGGTGAATGTTAAAGAAACACCCTGGAATGTTAGACTCATTACCTGCCTGGGTGCCATCTGCCCAGGGCTAAGCCCTGTCACCCCAGGTTCCCAGCAGGAGGCTCTAGCCTGTATGGGGTGGGGGACAATTCTCAGCCTGTCCCCACTTCTGTGTGATTCAAGTGGCAAGACCTCTCTAGACCTCAGGCACCCTACATGTATAGTCCTTGTAGGCCTGAGCCCACCAGGAGCTCTGATGGAGGGTGCAGGGGCAGACAGAGTGCAACCACCATCACAGTACCAGTTCCAGCAGAAGCCTGGTCTTTGGGCGCAGTCAGGATGCAGTTGGCAGGGCTCTTATCCTGGCCCTGGGGCTGCCACTCAATACAGTATGTCAGGCCCGGGGCCCGGGCCGCCCAACTCATAGTGGTCCCGTTGGCTCCAACACTGATATTCAGAGCTCCTGGTTCTGGAAGAAGACAGGGAGGCACATCAGGACAGCTGCTTCATTCTGCCCCCACGCCCACCCCCACCATGGCTCCTGAAGGCCCTTCCCACCCAGCTCTACTCTACGGGGCCCAGAGTGTCTGTGTCTCTGTCTCCCCAAACTAGGAGCTGCAGGGTGGGAGGCTGGGCACAGAGGAGACAAAGGGGCTGTTTGAATGAGTTGAGCCCTCCCACAGCCTGGCCAAGGGTCCCGTGCCAGGACATCCCCATCGGAGCCACCTGGACTGACATACTCCCTGCACCAGCCTGGTGGGTGTCCCCTGCTCCAGCAGGCAGGTGCCCAGCCAGCCCCCACCCACCTCACCCAGCAGTGGGTGGGGCATGACCAGGGCACAGAGGCTGAGAACACACTCACTTAGTCCCCTGGGCGCACCTTCCCCTTCCCTCTGAGAGGTGCGTGCTGCTTCCAAGCACCGACTATACACTCCAGGCCAGTGCCCAGTGCTTTACACGCACCACTGTGCTACGCAGTGAAACCATGATCTCCCCAATGATACAGAAACTGAGGTTCAGAGAGGGAGTCACCAGCCCAAGGTCACAGTGAGGCCATGGCTCAAACCAGGCCAGCGGTTGGCAGACACACTGCTCTGCCACCGGGCTAGTGACTTCACCTGTCTGAGCCTCGGTTGTCTCAGCTCTGAAATGGGCATCATTGCAGCAGCTCTGCCCTCCCAGGGTTTTTTAGTGCCCTACACGGCCAGGGCCAGGCTGAGACGAGCGAGGTACCCATCTCAGGCATGGAATTTAAGGAGGAAAGGGGGAGAACTCAGTCATCAAGATAAACACTGTCTGGATGCAATCTTTAAAAAAAAATCAAAATGAATGCAAAAATATTTGATGAGCACTATGCTTTACCACTAAAAGGTGGAAACAGCCCAACAATTGATCAGTGAATAAAAAGATAAACAAAATGTGGTCCATCCATATAGTGGACTATTCCTCAGCCATAAAAAGGAGTGAAGCACAGGCCCACACTGCAACGTGGATGAACCTGAAAACATCATGCGGAGTGAGAGAAGCCAGATACAAAAGGTCATGTAGTATGCGATTCCATTTATATGAAATGCCCCAAACAGGCAAATCCACAGCGACAGAAAGTAGATTAGTGGTTGCCAGGGGCTGGGGGATGGGGAATGGAGAATGACTACCAATGAGGATGTGGTTTCTTTTTGGGGTGATGGACATGTTCTGGGATTAGAGGTAGTGGTTGTACAACTAAATACCACTGGATTGCACATGTTAAAATGGTTAATTGTGTTATGTCAATTTCACCTCAATAAAACACACAGACACACAAACACACACACACATAAATCTTAATTTTTTAAAATCCTCACCTAAGGATATATTTTCAGTTATTTTTTTTTTTTTATCCTCACCCGAGGACATTTTTCCATTTTTTACTCAGATAGAGCGGGAAGGAGAGAGAGGAAGCGAGAGAAACATCGATGTGAAAGGGACACATCGAGTGGCCGCCACCCACACGACCCAACCAGGGCCGGGGACAAACTGCAGCCAAGGTACATGCCCTTAGCGGGAACCGAACCCGGGTCTCTGTGGACCGCAGGCTGATGCTCTAACCGCTGAGCCAAACCGGCCAGGGCTCAGTTATTTTTTTTTAAGAGAGAAACATTGGTGTGAGAGAGAAGCCTCAATCAATGGAGCCCCATATGTGCCCTGACCAGGGATCTAACCTCAAACCTAGGTGTGTGCCATGACTGGGAATCAAACCTGAAACCTTTTGGTGTATGGGATGACACTCAAACCAACTGAGCCACTTGGCCAGGGCAATTTAAATCTTGATTTTTAAATTTTATATATAAATACATGTATATACTTAATATTTATATAGTATGTTATATAAAACAAAATATCAATATTTTAAATTAAGATAGAATCAACCCTATACTTGCATAAACCTGACTCATTCACCACACCTGATCCTAGTCCTTGTCCCAATAAAATTTCATTTACAAAACAGATAGCCTGGTCTGTAGTTTGTTGGCGAGAACTTAAAAGAATATTGCATTACAACATGATGTATCTTAATTACTGACTTTTGACACAGCTCTAAATTAGACACCCCCTTGAAATGTTGTGCCTCACCCAACTCACCCCCGTCTAGCTGAATCTCAGAATAGGTGCCCAGCTCCAGGGGCCCTCCCTCGACCCTCCGCAGCTGGAGCAGTCACCTGTGTGTGTGTGGGCAGGAATGTGCCACGACTGGTTGGGGCCATGGCCAAAGCGATTTTGGGAGATAACAGCCAGGTCGTAGGCAGCACCAGAGAGGTTGAGTGTTTTGTTCAGACGCAGGGTCCTCCTTGCCTGGGCCTTACAGGTACAGGACAGCATGTGCAGATGGAGATGGTAGGTCACCTCTGCGCCAGACTTGGACTCACGGCAGCCTTCTGGGAGTTGGAGCTGGGGTAGCTGTCATGAGTGGGAGAGACGGCTTGTGGGGACCTTAACATGTTCATTGTCCTCGTGGGAAGATATCAGGGCACAGCCCATGAACATAGACTCATCCATGGACCACAGCCTATAACATATGCCAAAAAATTTTTAAATAATAAACCTTGCCCTGACCAGTTTGGCTCAGCGGTTAGAGCATCAGCCTGCGGACCAAAGAGTCGTGGGTTCGATTCGGTCAAGGGCACATGACTCGGTTGCAGTTTGTCCCTGGTTGGGGTCCTGCAGGAGGCAACCAGTCCATGTGTTCCTCTCACATCGATGTTTCTGTCTCTCTCTCTCCCTCTCTCTCTCTTTTCCACTCTATCTGAAGATAAATAGAAAAATATCCTTGGGTGAAGATTAAAAAATTAAATAAAATAAAAATAAACCTCAATGCTAACAAGGCTGCTGGGAAACTGTCATTCATGTCCAATTCACAGTTTTGTTTGTTTGTTGTTGTTATTGTTTTGTTTTGTTTTTATGTGTGTGTGTGTGTGTGGGGGTAATTTGACAAAATCCACTGAGAGCCAGGAGAAAAAAGTTTCCATTTTTGGACCCAGTGACCTCAACCCTGAAATTTTTTTTTTTTATCCTCACCCGAGGACATTTTTTTGCATTTATTTTAAGATAGAGCAGGAGGGAGAGAGGGGGGAAGAGAGAGAGAGAAAGATTGATGTGAGAGAGACACATCAACTAGTTGCCACCCACATGACTCCAACCAGGGTCTGGGACAAACTGCAACCAAGTGCGTGCCTTTAGCGGGAACCGAACCCGGGCCTCTCTGGTCTGCGGACCAAGGCTCTAATCGCTGAGCCAAATGGGCCAGGGCAACCCTGGAAAGTTTTTTTAAGGAAAAAAATTAAAATGAGAGAAGAGCTTGGAAGCAAAGGAACTTCCATGTAGACATTGTAATGGCCCCCTGGGGACCTGGCTGAGTCAGGTATGGTGAAATTTGTTGTGCTTTTGGCTCTGACTCAGGTAAGAATTTTTTTTTTTAATCCTCAACCTAGGATATGTTTATTGATTTTAGAGACAGGGGAAGGGAGACAAAGAGAGAAACATCCATGTGAGAGAGAAACACTGATCAGTTGCCTTCCATATGTGCCCCAACCGAGGATCGAACCTGTAACCTTTTGGTGTATGGGACAACGCTCCAACCAACTGAGCCACACCAGCCAAGGCAAATAAGAAATTGTCCCTCTGTGCCTCAGTTTCCTTCTCTGTAAAATGGGGTTAATTAGACTGTACTAAATGGGCTGTTTGGAGGACTTAAATCATCTCCTGCCCAGACCAACACAATTGACCCCTTCCTGGCTTTCCAGTGTCCACCACAACCCCCTACAATCTGTTCCCCTGATGGAAGCCAGTGGGAGCCAATGAACTCCTGAAAGCAGCCATATCCCTCCTCTGCGCACATACTTTCCATGGTTCCCCAGTACGCTCAGAGTTAAACCCACAGTCCTCCCAGGCCCTGCCACCTCCATCTCCCACTTGTGCAGAACCCCGCCCCCTTCCCCTGCCAGTCTCTCGTCTCCTTCTCCGCAGGGCATGCACCACACAGCCCTGCACGACCATTACCTGCCTCTGCAGGGTCACTTGCCTCCTCCCATCCGGGCCAAGCGGCTTCACCAAGAATGACACGTTGGGCTGTGGGGGGGGCTCTGTCATGAGACAGTAAGACAGTGATGCTGAGGTGGGAGTTGCCCTGTCTCACAACCTTCCGCAAACCTTGGATGGGGACCTGGGACATTTTCCTTCCCTCCCACGAAACACAGGATTACATGGGTTCTTAAATACTTTTCCAAATCTGAAAACACAGACATATGTTCCACAATATAAATATACTTAATATGATAGAATTCGACACTTAAAAATGTATAAAATGGTACATTTTATGTTGTGTTCTTTACCACAACTTAAAGAAAAATCCGAAAACAACTCTTAAGAGTTCTTCCCCAGCAGATATGCCATTGGGAAGGAGGAGGCCCCAGATGGCAGGGCTGGCGACAGATGTTGACAATCACCCCATCCCACACTCCCTGCCCCCGGCCCCGCTCCACCCCCGGGGCCACATCTGTCCTGAGCTGCCCAGGCTCCAGCTTAATATGTTATTTGGGAAAATATCTTCCTGACACAGCCAATTTCACCTGTCAGCTCTTTGTGTGACTTTAAAAAACAAAACCAACCAAACAAATTGGAAGGAGAGGAAAACTGACAAATGTTTCTTTTTAGATTATGGATTCATCAGAATTTACACAATGAAACTTGTTCATTGCCACCTGTTAATAATATTCACTAATTTCTCCTACTGCCTCATTTCAAAACCTGTCATCTTGCTTCTAACACTTGCCACCTTAGTTCTAATACCCGCTGCCATATTTCTTCTTCTTCTTGTTTTTAATCCTCTCCTGAGGATATTTTTCTATTTATCTTCAGATAGAGTGGGAGGGAGAGAGAGAGAAACATCGATGTGAGAGCGACACATCAACTGGCTGCCTCCCGCATGACCCTGACCAGGGCCGGTGACAAACTGTAACCCAGGTACGTGCCCTTGACTGGAATCAAACCCGCGACTCTTTGGTCCATAGGCCGATGCTCTACCACTGAGCCAAACCATCTAGGGCCCACTGCCATATTTCTAATGCCTGCTCCTATTCCTGTGGCTCTGGGCACTCTTACCAGGGGGGACACACACGGGGCTGCTCCAGCTGCTCCAGGGACCATTCTGGGCCCCTGGCCCAAGCTGCCGCCGCCTTAGCTGGAATTCCTGGGCTTCGTTTATCTCCAGCGGGCAGAGGCATGACTCTAGGGAAAACAGATCAAACATCAGGCCAAGGGAATGTCCAACATCTTGGGGTGCAAGGGGCATATGCACACTTAGCCATTGTGCACTTATTGAGTGCCAAGTGTGTGCATGCATTTATTGGGTGCCAATTGTATACAGGTACTTTCTAAGAGCCAACTATGTGCCTGGCCTTGAGGACATGGCAGGAACGGGCCAGGGCCTGTCCTCTTGGTGCCTCAAGGATCATCTACTTCTTCCCCTGTCCCTGGTTCAAGTCCCAGCAAGACCATTCCTTGAAATGTGACTTTGGCCTATGGCTTCTTACTCCACCTCCCTGGTCTTTGTTTCCTCACCTGTAAAGTGGAAATAATCCAATATAGAACCACAGGGCAGGCCAACAGGTATACAAAGAATTTGGCCTGGCACACAGTAGGTGCTTGATTAATGATACTTTGCTGCAGCTGTTGCTTTTACTATTCTTATTCTCACCAAAGCCAGCATCATCCTGATGTCCACAGTCACCCTAGGATGAGATCATATTTATATATTGTTTTACATTTTGGTGTTGAAAAATATTAGCTTTAATATTATTAGTAAAATATTATTCTTTTATTATTAATATTTTATTTAAAAATATTATTTTACTAAGTGCAATATGAAACCCTGGAACGAATCCAAGAGCAAAAAGAAGACATTCTTGGAAAAATGAGTGACATCCAATAAGCTCTGGAGTTTAGTTCATAGTAATGTACCCTGTGCATCTCAGTCAGGGATGGAAGTCTTGAACAGGAAGGAAGCTGGGGAAGGTTCTATGGGAGCTCTTGGTATTTCTTTGTAACTTCTTTGAAAATCTAAGATTACTCCAAAATTAAACGTTTATATAAAAGAATTACTTTAGGAGACAAAATTTATTTTATAATTTCCTAAAAAATTATTTTAGGCCCAATTGGTGTGGCTCAATGGTTGAGCATTGACCCATGCACCAAGAGGTTGCCGGTTCGATTCCCGGTCAGGGTCCATGCCCAGGTTGTGGGCCTGATCCCCAGTGGGGGGCATGCAGGAGGCAGCCGGCCAATCAGTGTTCTCTCTCATCAATGTTTCTATGTCTCTCTCTCTCTCTCTTTTCCTCTCTCTCTAAAATCAATAAATAAAAAAAATATTTTTAAAAAGGTTCTCATCACAAGTTAAAGAAAATCTGTAACTATGTGTGGTGTCAGAAGTTAATTAGATTTATTGTGGTGATCATTTTGCAATATGTACCAATAATTAATTATTATGTTATACACCTAAAACTAGTATAATGTTATATGTCAATTATATCTTAATTTTTGTAATCGTCACTTGAGGATATTTTTTCATTGATTCTAGAGAGGAAGAGGGAGAGAGAGAGAAACATTGATTGGTTGCCTCACACACGTGTCCCGAATGGGGATCAAATCGGCAATCTGGGTATGTGCCCTGACTGGGTATGTGACCCTTCAGTGTGCGGGAGGACACTCTCACCACTGAGCCACACCAGCCATGGCATATCTCAATTTTTGAAAAAGAAGGAAGGGAGGCAGGGAAAGGAGAAGGAATGAGTGGAAGGGCAGCTTCCCGGAAGAGGTGGCCCTTGAGCTGGATTCACAGGAGCTCATATGGAGAGACGGGTCAAGCAAGTGGAGGAAGCTTCATGTGCAAAGGCAAGAAGGTTGGAAATCCAGGGCATGGGTAGGAAATGATGGCCATTCGGGAGGGTGCCAGAGGAAGCATGAGGCAAGTGAGGGCACCTAGGGCTGGCTAAGCACAGGGGTGCCCTCCTGGGGATATTAGGGAGCCATGGAGGGTGTGTGAATAATTAGAGCTGCATGTCAGAGAAAGCTCAGAGGCTAGACGTGGGGCAAGAGTGGAGGCCAGGTAGGAGGGGTAACAGATGCAGAGATAGTAACTCTGATTTAGGGGAGGAAGTGCCCTGGAAGAGCCCTGTGCCTACCACCCCTGACCTGGGAAACAAACTAACCAACTTCCACGAACTGCCAGGTGTCCGGTGCCGGAACTGCACCTCAGCTCCATCCTTGCGGACTGGGGTCTCCCACTCCAGGCACAACTGCCCTGCTAACCGTGACACTTTGATGTCTTCTGGCTGAGGAGGGTCGTATTTAACTGGAAGCAGAGGTGGAGGTTGAGGAGGGGAAGCTGACATTTGTGTGAGTTGTCGGTCCCCAAAATTCTAGAAACTCTGCCCATACCTCACCCAGCCCAGATAGCCAACCAAGTCCCCCAAACATGAATCAGGGGCACTCGTGAAGTTCCTACCTATGCCTGGAATTCTAGGGGTCAAAATTTATACACAGGATCCTGTTAGTGAAGAGATCTTTAAAATATAACACCCATTGCTGACAAGGTTGTGGTGGGGTAGGCACTTTTGCCCATTGCTGACAAGAGAGTAATTAACTGATTCTATTTTCTGGATGATTTTTAGGGAAATCTTACTAATTTTTTAGACCCACTTCAAGGAGCCTGACCAAAGAAGACATATCAATCATGGTGTCATACCTGATTCTACCTCAGGGCCTTTGCACTTGCTGTGGCACACATTTCTCTATCTGGAACACACTTCCCCACCTTTCTTCCTGCTGGATTCATTTATCCTTCAGGACTCAGTTTGAGCTGGAGGCATCACCTTGACCTCCAAGCAGTATCTCATCATGTGTATTGATCATGTCTCATCCATCACCCTCACTTGAATCTGGGCTCCATGAAGGCAGAGGCAGGGCCAGGATTAGGGTGAGGCAAGTGAGGCAAGGTCATACAAATACAGAGTTGGATCCTGACTTTATTTCAAATTTTGCTATTTTGTTCATCATGGATTTTACATTAATTTTGATTTTTAAAAATATTGAGTTACAATGTTGTTTTTATTAACCACTGAGAGGTTTTTCAGCACCCCCTTAAAATTGTACACACAAGGTGATGCCTCACTGGCATCATTCTAGTCCCAGCCCCAGTCTGCGACTATTTCATTGGCTTTGCCTATGGCCCCTACACAGTAGCAGCTCAATGACTATATGTTAAATGCATGTTGTTGACTCATGAAAACAGTTAAAAAAACCAACAGGATTCTCACACCATTACAGTGTCAGGGAGAAACCAAAAGCAACTTAAATGTCCATCAGTAGGGGACAGGTAAGGGAACCATGAAAGACTCTGCCAATCACACAACAGTGTTTGATGTATAAATGACTAGAATTTTCAAGCCCCTTGGTAGGGGCCCAGAATCCCCCCAAGTCTGGGGACCAGATGCATCTCTGGGTGAGAAAAGGGCAGCCAGGAGGAGGAGGTAGGGGAAGAGGATACTGACCGGAGCTGTATAGCTTCAGGGTAACCTTGGGCGACTTCTCTGTCCGGTTGGCGGCCCAGGATTCCACCCAGAGAGTGACATCGTGGAGCACAGGTACACGGTCCTGTTCAGAGAACTGCAGCTTGGTGGCTGAGCCCACAGAGAAGTAGCAGCAGTTCCTGGGACTGAGGCTGTAGGAAGGAGGGTGTTGATACTTAATCTGGGGTCCTAGTGGGTCCCAGAAATGTCTCAGCCACAGCAGACAGTATGCATCACATCCCTGCATCTTTCTCTGCTTTTTTGGCTCCCCCTCCCTAAACTAAGGGTTCCTTGGAGAACAGCCTGGGATTGAGGGGCTTGTGAGACCCCAAATCTCCCAACATGAGCTTTCACAAGGAGAAGGAAGAAATGAATTGATGGATGAATGGATGAATGAACAAACAGATCATGGGAGGGTGAAGGAAGGACTAGATTGCTGCCCAATCTGACTGCCTACCTAAGCTGACCCCTCACCACACGGAGCTCCCCATCGCCCCTGCTCACATGAGAAACTGAGTTCCAGGAAGAGGCAAGAACCAGCCCTGGGCTTCAATCACACATCTAAGGGTACAGAACTGGGTCAGGAGCAAGGGCAGGATGTGGGTTAGGGTTTGGGGAGGGTTCCTCACCAGCACCTCAGGAAGTGGCTGACCCCAGCTGCAGGACCCTCATACTCCCAGGAGCATTCATAATTGGCACCAAATATCCGGTAGCAGTTCAGGTCTCTGGGACCCGAGGCTGAGCTTGGAGGAAATCCTGGAGGTTTGAGAACAGACCAGAGTTGGGAGGGGTCTCTGGGCTGACACATCCTCAAGATGAATCTTTGTGACATTTATGTATTCCGGCGTCTCCACAGTCTGAACAGCTCCCATCACCCTCCTGTGCCTTTCATTCCTCTCCTGCCATCTCCCATGCTCACCCTGCTCCAGCCACACCAGCCTCCTCATGGGCCCTCACACACACCAGGCTCACTCCCACCAAAGGGCCTTTGCATGTGCTGTGCCTACCCCCAGATCTTGACATTCCAGTTTTTCCTTCAGTTTCACACAACCAGCCAACCAGAAGCCAACAAGAAGCAGCCCCCTCCCTCTCCATCCCTCATCCTGCTCTGTGCATGTCACTGTAGGCAGTATATGCATGTATTAATCTGTGGTCTACCTCCCGCACGAGGCTGCAACCCCAGGAGGACAGTTGGGTTTGCAGCTGATTCCTTCATGTCTAGGACTGTGTGTGCACATATTAAGTGCTCAGCAAATATTTCTTGAACAAAAGAACAGATGACGCACCTGCTCAGGGGCAGAACCTTAGTGGGTGCATTGCAAGCCTAAATATTCCAGCAATGCCTGCCCAGGTGGGGATTAAAAATTCAAAATATTGCCCTGGCCGGTTTTGCTCAGTGGTTAGAGCGTCGACCTGCAGTCCTGAGAAACCTGGGTTTGGTTCCCACTAAGGGCACGTACCCCAGTTGCAGTTTGTCCCCAGCCCTGGTTGGGTCGTGCATGCAGGAGGCAGCCACTCGATGTGTCCCTTTCACATTGATGCTTCTCTCTCTCTCTCTCTCTCTCTCTCTCTCTCTCTCTCTCTCTCTCTCTCTTCTCTTTCTCTCTCTCCCTCCCACTCTATCTGAACAAAAAATGGAAAAAAGTCCTCAGGTGAGGATAAAAAAAAATCAAAATATTTAACAGATACCCTGCCCCACATGCGGATCGATCTGAACAGAGGCAGACACCAGCCCTGTGGCCCTGCTAGGGAGAAGATGAGGCTCAGAGAGGGTCACTGCTCCAGGACCCCGGAGCTTGGTGAGGCCAAGCTGGTGGGCTGTGAAGTAGGGGCTCCCAAGACACCAAGTGAGCCCAAGTCTTTGACTGGGCAGGGGGTAGCTAAGGGAGGGGCTTCTAAGGATTTGTCAGTCAGAGCTGGGAAGGACCCCAATGGGAAATTGTCCCAACCTGAGTCTGCATTCTGATATGGCGGGTCCTGAAAACAGCACCCGCTGGTACCACAGGCTTCAGCTGTAAAGACAACGAAGAGATAATGACAGTCCCAGTCTTTCACTGCATGGGGAGAGGGGCTCAGCTTGGGGGCTACCCAAGTGACCGTCTACCCCCTCGCCCACTTTTCCATCTATACACCCACTCACCCAACCCACCCACTCATCCACCCATCCTTCTATCCATTTTTCCATCCATCCATCTCCCTATTGACTCATTTCATCCATCCATCAATCTCTTGGGCTGCTCCTCCAAAGCAATCCAGGTTCCCCTGGTCTCCTGCCTGACACCCAGAGGCCCTGAAACCTTGATAATACCCAGTTTACAGAGAGGAAAACTGAGGCACAAAGAGGCAAAAAGTTGACCAAGGTCACACAGCAGCAACAGCAGAGCTGGAATAAGAGTCCAAACCCAGTCATCCACAGGAAGTTGAACCCCTTCCCACCCAATTCCACAAGATGGAAAGAGAGTATATATAATATACAATACTATGCTAGGTATATCTATCGTGTATATACTGGCTCGTTATCTCTTCCTTAGTTATTTCGCATTGAACTATGGGAGGTGGGAAAGATTCAAATATCCAGCCCATTCTACATGAGACAAAATCAAGACTGGAAGAGAGATGCCCAAGTCTGATCTCAAGCCATGATCACTGATCATTCATATAACAGAGAAAGAAAGGCACAGAGACACAAAACCAACCCTGGAACTCAGGTCCTTGGCCCTCCGCACCCATGTTCCCCAGCAAGAAAAGTAGTGGCACCAGAGTGGAAAACTCACCCCACTGCCCAGGGAGCAGGAAGAGGAGGAGGGGGACCAGCCTGGCCACTCGCTGTTCCATCCGGTCCACTCAGGGGCCTGTAGCCTCAGAAGAGCTTTTGTGCCGCTAGTGAGACCCAACTGTCCTGTTCTCACCCAGAACACTTTGAAGCTGAGTACGAAAGAAGACAAAACTTTTTTTTTTTTAAGTTAAGTATCATGGCCCCTCCCGGGCAAGTCAAAGTGAAAGAGAAACCCAGGAAGTCAGCTCGGTGGTAGTGGTGGCCTCATGCCAGCCACAGCTCACTTGCCGGGCAAGTCAGACCCAGGGTTTCTGGTCTGGAACTCTGTTCTGCTGGCCCCAGACCCAAGCTGGACACCAAGTGCTAGTCCCCTGGGTGGCCTGAGCTCTGAGTCCTTGGCCAGGTCTCTAGACCTCTCTGGACAACCTCTGGGACTCAGAAGTTGAATGGGAGCCCAGTGTCTGTGGATGACTGAGGCTACCCTCCCAACAAATTGTTATGAGGTGCTTGCTGTACACTGAGCCCCCCAAAATGCCCACCTCCTCATTTCCCAAACTCTAGCCTCGGGGCACGCTAGGTCTCAGCTCCTGAGGAGTCTCCTTGCTTCCTCTGGGCTCGAATTAGTCTTTCCTCTGTGTCTGTTTCCTGGCCCCTGGGGCCTCAGCGTTTCACCCTCTCTCCCCACTGTCAACAAAGGCCCAAAATGTCCATGAAGAAGATTCATGCCACAACATGGATGTGCCTCAAAAACATGACATTTAGTGACAGAAGCCAGACACAAAAGCCCACATATTGATATGAAATGACCAGAACAGACGAAAACATAGAGACAGAAAGTAGATTAGTGGTTGTCATGGACTGGGGGAGGAGGGGGAGGGACTGAGTGCTCAGGGGGACAGGGTATTCTTTTGTGGCAATGCAATGTTCTGGAATAGATAGAGGTGCTTGTTGTACAACATAGTGAATGGGCTAAATGCCACTGAATTATACATTTTCAAATGGTTTGTTTTATGTTATGTGATTTTCAGTTTTAAAAAAATGTTCATGAAGCCCATGAGACTGAGGAACAGAGGAAGGGTCTTTGCAGGGAAAACTGAGGCCCAGGTGGGCAGAAAGGAGGCCTCTCTTTTGAACATCCCAGTCCCGAGGGGCAGCTGGGCTAGCCAGGGTCAGGCATCCAGCAGGCCATGAGGTCAGAGCCATGGGAACAATGAGGCAGTGTTCCAGGCCTGGCACAGTGGGGACGGGGACCCAGTGACCCCACACAGTGTCACCAGCAGTGCAGCGGGGCCCAGGCCAGGCCTAGGCGGGTGAAGTGGATTTCAGGACTGATGTGTGAGGCCTGGGGGGAAGGGCAGAGACAGAGACAGAGATTGAGAGAAACATAAAGATGGAAGAGATCGTTGGAGACCTGGGCAAACCCATGGACCCCTCTTGATGATCCTGAGACCCCCCCCCCCAGGAGACACCACCACATGCCTCATTTCACAGATGGGGCAACTGAGCCCAGAGGCGTCCCAACCACTCGAGTCCTGGGCCGGAAGTGAAGAAATGAAGAGACAGAGTCCAACAGTGGGGCTGAGCTTTGCCCCTTCAAGAGTAAGGCCCATGCCTCAGGCTACCCCTCACCTCCCACCCCACCAAGGTGGACCCTGCCAGGATTCAGCTTTCCCATCTGTACAATGGGTTGCAAGAAGTATAAAGAGGATGCTGTCCACTAGAGAACCAGTATAATTAGTCGTTGTTTTGGGACCCTTCCTCCCCACTGGCCTTTGCTCTTGTCGTACCTCTTTCTCATCCCCACAACATCCGAGCAGCTGCTGAAAAATCACTGAGGGAGAAAGAGAGGTGAATTGGAGAGATGGTTAGACATAGGTGCCCCCAGCTCCTTGGGATTAGGGATGGGCAATCTGAGAGTGACCCAAAGGACAGCAGGAAGGAGCTCTTGGTTTATATACTACAGGGCATTCCCAGCAGAGGCAAAGTTCAGGGGACATGCTTTGGGGAACATGATGGGTCTAGGGCTCTGTGGGAAAGATGATGGTGGTGAGACGAGCCAGGGCCTGGAGTAACAGACTAAAAAGCTGGGCATTTTTTCAGGGGCACTGAGGAGCCATGATGGGTTTGTGGGCAGGACCCCAGCCATACGTGAGGGAATCTTTCTACCCTTATCGGGACACACACCAAGGTTTACCCAGAGGTTCACTATAGCCCACCTTCCAAGTCTTTGCACGCACCCCTTCCCCCTCCCTTGACCTACCTGCTGCCTATGCCAGGAAGCCCTGTGGAACCCTTATTGGTTCCTACCAGGTGACCCAGAAGCACAGCTGTGATATGGCCCCAGGGCTGCCCCACTTTCTGATGCCCCACAAACTAGGGGGAGGGGAAGTCAGGAAGGATCCGGTTGCGTGTTTTAGATTTCCCCCGGAAATCAGAAATCTTGTCAGGAGGAACCACAAAATTTCCCCACCCCTTTGGCTTCTGTTTTCTTCCCCTAGAGCAGTGATTCCCAACCTTCCTAGTGCCGTGACCCTTTAATACAGCTCCTCATGTTGTGGTGACTCCCAACCATAACATTATTTTCCTTGCTACTTCATAACTGTAATTTTGCTACTGTTATGAATTGCCATCGGAAATATGTGTTTTCCAATGGCCTTAGGCGATCCCTGTGAAAGGGTCGTTCAACCCCCAAAGGGGTCGCAACCCACAGGTTGAGAGTAACCTTCAGTCTGAGGAGGGCTGAGCTTACTTACCTCCATGTGGTCAAGAGACCCTCATTTCCCTGAGGGGTATCTAAGGAGGATGTTGATGGATGAGTAGGAATTTGCAAGGAGAAAATCTATCAGTTTATTTAACAAACACATTAATAGGTATCATTTACCAGTAAGAACATTTTTCATTCACTCAACTAGGACTTTCTGATGCCTACAGAGGATCATTTGAGGATGTTTTATTTAAATTTTTTTATCTTCACCCGAGGACATTTTTTTTGCATTTATCTTCAGATAGAGAGGGAGGGTGAAAGGGAGGAAAACAGAGAGAGAAACACCAATGTGAGAGAGGCACATCAACTGGTTGCCACCCGCACAACCCCAACCAAGGCCAGGGATGAACTGCAACCAAAGTATGTGCCCTTAGCGGGAACCAAATCCGGGACTCTCTGGTCCGCGGGCCGACGCTCTAACTGCTGAGCCAAACTGGCCAGGGCAGAGGATGTTTTAAAGAATACAAAGGTTACCAAGAAAAAAAAATTCATTCATTCAACAATCACATTTCCTGATTCCCCTATGGAGACATCTGAGGAGGATTTTGATGGATGTGTAGAAGTTCACGAAAAAATCTGTTCCCTCAAAAAATGTCCTCTGATGCTTCTCAAAGAGAATTTGAAGTGGATTTTGAAGGATGTATAAGTGTTCACCATGGAAAAATTGCATTCATTCAATCAGTCAATAAGTGCTTTCTGTTGGACATTGAAGGGATCATTTTGGAAGTTCTATGTAGGAGTTCTCCAGATAAAGCAGGGGCATTTGAGACCTTTCTAGTGGCTTCTCATCCAGCAGCTCACCATTTGCCCAGCCCAACCACCTTCCAGTACCAGGAACCTCTCTTTTCCCCCAGGATTCCAGCCTAAGTCCCAGGGAAGACTCTGATTGGCTGAGCTTAAGTCACATGACCACCTTAAACTAATCACAGTGGCTGAAGTGAATAAAGAATCTAGGTCACTTCCTGGACGGTTTTGCTCAGCGGTTAGCACGTCAGCCTGTGGGGAGAGGGTTGGACATAGGTGCCCCCAGCTCCTTGGTTGCAGTTCGATCCAGGGGCCCTGGTTGGGGTCCTGTGGGAAACAACCAATTGATGTGTCTTTCTCACATCGATGTTTCTCAATCTCTCTCTCTCTCTCTCTCTCTCTCTCTCTCTCCCCCCCCCTCCCTCCCTCCCTTCCACTCTATCTGAAAATCAATGGAAAAATATCCTCTGGTGAGGATTTAAAAAAAAGACTCTAGGTCACTCTAGGTCACATGTCCACCCCAGCCTGGACTACAGGAGAGAACTTTTTTATAATCCTCACCCGAGGATATTTTTCCACTGATTTTCAGATAAAGTGGAAAGGAGGGAGGGAGGGGGAGAGAGAGAGAAACATCAATATGAGAGAGACACACTGACTGGTAGCCTCCTGCACATGCTTGACCAGGGCCAGGAACTGAACTGCAACC
The DNA here is from genome assembly GCF_014108415.1 of Molossus molossus. Lineage (NCBI taxonomy): Eukaryota > Metazoa > Chordata > Mammalia > Chiroptera > Molossidae > Molossus > Molossus molossus. Next base: position 66,937,387 of record NW_023425377.1, on the reverse strand, counting down.
AAGGTATGTGCCCTTGACCAGAATCAAACCTAAGACTCTTTGGTCTGCAGGCTGGCGCTCTAACCACTGAGCAAACCAGCCAGGGCTACAGGAGAACTTTTGTGCAAAACTAGCCAGAAACAGAACAACTGGTCATTATAGGGCATGAGCTTCCCATCACCTGGGATAAGCAAGCCACAACCTGAAGTCCAGTTAGTGTAAGATTTCCAGACAAAACACAAGACACCCACTTAAGTTAGAATTTCAGATAAACAACACATAACTCTTCAGCGTAACTGTGTCCCACATATTGCATGGGACACATACTGAAAAACTATTCATTGTTTATTTACATTTAATTGCTGGACTGCATTAATTTGCTAGGGCTGACATAACAAAGTTTTACAGATTGAGTGGCTTCAACAACAGAAATTTATTTTTTACAGTTCTGAAAGCTAGAAGTTCAAGATCAAGGTGTCAGGAGGTTTGGTTTCTTCTGGAGTCTCTCTCCTGAGCTTGTAGATGGCCGTCTTCTCTATGTTCACATGGTCATCCTTCTGTGCATGTCTGTATCCTAATCTCCTCTTCTTATAAAGACACCAGTCAGTTGGATTAGAATACACCACATGACCTCGTTTTTACTTTAATTAACTCTTTAAAGGTTCTAGCTCCTATTATAGTCATATTCTAAGGTCTGGAAGTGAGGATTTCAACATATGAATTTTGAGAAAACACAATTCAGCCCATAAGAGTGGCTGCTTTGGAAAACAGTGGGGTAGTTTTTGAAAAAGCTAAAACATAGAGTTACCATATGGCCCAGGAATGCACACTTACGTATATAACTAGAAGAATCGAAAGCAATGTCACCCACAATTATTTGTACATGAATGTTCATAGCAGCACTAGTCACAATAGCCAAAAAGTGGAAACAACTCAAATGCCCATTAATGGATGAATGGATAAACAAGAAGTGGTACATCTATAAAAAAATATTACTTGGTCTTAAAAAGGAATGCAGTACTGGCATTTGCTACAACACAGATGAATTTTGAAAACATTATGCTTAGTAAAAGAAGCCAGACACAAAGACCACATGTTGTATGATCCCATTCATATGAAATGTCCAGAACAGGCAAGTCCATAGAAACAGAAAGTAGATTGGTAGTTGCCAGGAGCTGAGGGAGGAGGAATGGGGAGTGACTGCTCATGGGTACAGGGTTTCTTTTGGGGGAGATGAAAATGTTCGGGAATTAAATAGTGGTGATAGTTGCACAACCCTGTGAATATGCTAAAAATCACAAAAATGTGCACCTTAAAAGGAGAATTATATGGTACATAAGTTATATGTCAATTTTAAAATTTGTATGAACAAGTTTTGCCTGGGAGTCCTGTATTTTTATTTGCTTAATCTGGCCACCATAACTTGATGAATTCTACAGAACCTCACAGGCAATTGGGTGGATGACCCTCCCGAGGGTCCCCTTCAGCCTGACATACTCTAATGTCCAGGTCCAACAGTGGGGCATCAAAGGGAACCTGCAGCTGCAGAGACAGTGGAAGTTTCAGCAAAAATAAAGAATGTGGATGCTATCTTGATTCTTTGGGCTTTTCCCAGCCTTAGTTGTCCTTCTGCAAAGTGGGGCTGAACAGTTTTCATCACATACTTGTAGAAGGTGGTCCTCATGAGGCACTTAGCCAGATACCCAGTTTGGCACTCTTCAAAGGCAACCATCCTCAAAAAAGAAACCATCAAGGGGGAAGGAAGAAATAAACCACAGAACTTATATGCATGTATGCGTAACCATGGACATAGACAACAATGCTGGGGACAGGGCAGTGGGAGGGGGATCGGGAGGAGGGTGTTAATTAGGGGGGAAAGGAGAAACATCTGTAACAAAAATAAATTAATAAAAAAAATTTTTTTAATAATAAAAAAAGAAACTGACAGCCCTGGCCAGTGTGGCTCAGTTGAATAGAGTGTTGTCCCGTGCACCGAAATGTCACAGGTTCGATTCCCAGTCAGGGCACATACGCTGGTTGAGGGTTCAATCTCCAGTAGGGGTGCATGCCAGAGGCAACCCATAGATGTTTCTCTCTCACATCTATGTTTATCTCTCTGTCTCTCTTCCTCTCCCTTCCTCTCTCTAAAATCAATAAAAATAAAGAAAGGAAAACAAAAAAAAAAAAATGTCTTGAAGTGAGGATAAAAAAAACACCCCCTCCACCCCCACTGCCCTGGCCGGTTTGGCTCAGCCGTTAGAGCCTCCGCTGGTGGACCAATGAGTTCCGGGTTTGATTCCGGTCAAGGGCACATACCTCCGTTGCAGTTCATCCCGGGCCCTGGGAGGCAGCCAGTCAATGTGTCTCTCTCACATCGGTGTTTCTCTCTCCCTCTCTCCCTCCCTCTCACTCTATCTGAAGAAAAATGGGAAAATATCCTCAGGTGAGAATTAAAAAATATAAGACTGGCAACTACAGTGGCTGTCTCTTCTAAATAAAATTTTATTGGAACTAGGATCAGGATTAGGGTGAGGCAAGTGAGGCAGGGTAGTGTAAGGGCAGAATTTGATCCTGTCTTTATTTAAAATGTTGATGTGACCACAGAGTCCAGGGTTCGGTTCCCGCTAAGGGCACATACCTTCGTTGCAGTTTGTCCCAAGCCAGCTTGGGGTGGTGTGGGTGGCAGTCAGTCCATGTGTCTCTTTCATGTTGATGTTTCCCCCCCCCCCTTCTCCCTCCCACTCTATCCGAAGATGAATGCAAAAATGTCCTTGAGTGAGGATAAAAAAATATAAATAAATAAATAAATAAATAAATAAATAAATAAAATGTTGATGTTAGGTAGATCATACATTCTTGTATTACCTCCCCCCCCCCCCTTTGGTGTGGTGGTGGTGATTAGATCATCTATCTTAATTACTGAGTTTGAGAGGGGCCTTAAATTTTGCACGAAGGTGAGTGCTTCACTCACCTCACCCTACCAGTCTTGTTCTGTACCCCGGGGCACATAGATTAATCTCTCCTAGCCTCAATTCCCTCATCTGCAAAATGGGGATGATAATGCTCCCTTCCTTCTAGAAGGAGTCATTGAAATATGTTTACTTCTAGGCTCAGGATGGGGCAGTGCCTTCCCGGAGGGCTCCCCAGGAGGGGCGGGGTCAGGCTGCGTCAGCTGACAGGCTTGGCCAGTGGCGGGGCCTCACAGGCTTGGGCGGAGCCGGGGGCGTGCCCCCGACACAGACTAGCGGGCCATGGACGAGCCGAACCTCCTGCGGCGCCGCGGGCTCCAGGTGAGGCCCCTGCGCGGGCGGGCATCCGGCCCTGATACCTGGCTTGGGGACGAGGGGCGGGGCTTCGGTGGGCCAGGGGAAATTGAAGCAGATGGAGGGGAGTGCTCTGATCTCTCCCTCTTCCCCAACTGCTTCTCAAAGTGCTGGACTGGTGGGAAGGGGGTATGTCTCCTTTGACATATGGGGAAACTGAGGCTGCAAGCGCTAGATTGAGAGAAAGGGGTTGAGAGATTCTCTTACCCCCACCAGCTGCTCTAATAATATGAACAACAGCAGCTCTTGAGCACTCACCATATGCTCACCGCTGTATTAATCCCATTAGAGTGATACACTAATATTAATTAATGGGTATTAAAACTTACCACCGCGTCCCTGCCTCAGTTCACCCCTAAGGCAAGTCAGGGAGGTTGGGGCTGTCCAGGCGCCCATTTGTCAGATGAGGAAATTGAGTCTGGTAAAGTCACTAAGCCCAACAGGGATTTAGGTCTCCCAACAGGGATTTAATTCGGAGCCTTTAACAAGCTCTTTCAAACACAAGCCGCTGCTCATTGGCTATGTGGGAGGTGGGCAGCAGCAGGCACCCTTGCTTCTTCAGGCCTCAGTTTCCCCATGCACCATAACCCTCCCCCCCTCCCCCTTTTGACCCGGGCTGGTGTTCACAGGTTGCGCAGTAGCCTATGTTCGAACTTTTGCAGGGGCCCTGTGATCCCGGGGCAACTTCCTTGAGCTCTCTGGGAATTAAGAGATCTATCCCTTTCCCTATAGGGTTTAGACCACACCTTTTTGAAGCCATCAGATTGCAGGTGGGGAACCGGGAATTCGTCATTGACCCAACAAACATTGAGTGCCTTCTGTATGCCCGGCTCTGCAGAGGCAGCGGGATGTTTCCCACCCTCTGGTACCCTCCTCCTGGACTTCCCATCCTGGTGGGAAAGATGAAGGCCAGAGCAGCAGTGACCCTGCCGAGTGGTCAGCTGCGATGGGGAACTCTCAGGCACACCAGGAAATGGCGACTGACCAAGCGTTGCTGGTGGCCTTCGGGCAGAGGAGGCAGCAGCGAGTGGCAGGCAGGGTATTTGGGAAAATGAAAGGCTGAGGGCAGCTAGAACTAGAAAGGACGGAGGGTGGGAGACACTGAGGCTGCGAAGAAGGGAGAAGGCGGGTCTTGAACCCAGACTGCTGAGACTGCTGCAAACTAGCCGAAGGTGATGAGGTGCCGCGTACGTCGAGACGGTGGCGTTAGGGAGGGCGCGGGCACAGCTGCAGGGCAGAGACCCCCGAGAGTGTGTTGGGTGGGAGGAGAGGCCAGGCCAGAGACAGCAGTGGGCGGGGGTGGGAGGTTGGAGGGGGATGCTGGGAGTAGAGAAGGGGGTGGAGCAGGACTGGTGAGCAGTGGGGTGTTGTGAAGGGACAGGCCCCGCCCAAGCCCCAGTTAGACTCGAGCCCCGCCTGCGGCCTCTTAAAATAGAGAAACAGCCTTTGGGTAGGCGAGTGGGGGCGCTGCTAACGTCAGGAAGTGGGTGCCTGTTCCGTTGTGAGGAAGCACCTATTCCCTGTTGAGTCCCATGTTACAAAATGGGAAACCGAGGCTCAGAGAAATGTTAGCCACTGCCCAGGTGTCACAGAGAGTAGGTGATAGAATTGGGATTTAAATCCAGGCATGTCCTGCTTCCCCTCCAAACCAACCCCACACTGGCCCATGGGCCACCAGTTTACAGGTCACCAGTTCCTTTTGGCTGAGGGTAAGGGGAAGAGTGGAGACTGGTCTTTCCTGGTTTGGGTTAAGCTCAGACTTCTGTGTAGCATTTATAGGAGCCAGTTACCATGCGCTCCTATGGTAGTTATTACTACCATAACTACTTTTTTTTTTTCTTTCATCATCTCCCACTTGGCAAACAACAGAACACCAGATCCCTGCCCTGGTCAGTTTGCCTCAGCGATTAGAGCATCAGCCTGACGACCAAAGAGTCTTGGGTTCGATTCCGGTCAAGGGCACATACCTCGGTTGTAGTTCATCCCTGCTTTGGTCAGGGTCACCAAAGCCTTTCGAGAGACAAGCAATCGATGTGTCTCTCTCATGGTGATGTTTCTCTCTCTTTCTCTCTTTCCCCCTCTCTCCCTCCCTCTCCATCCGAAGATAAATGGAAAAATATCCTTGGGTGAGGATTTTTTAAAAAACACCAGACTCCCAAATAGAGCATCCAGGGGCAGAGAAAATGGCTAGAGCCTGTGTCTGGATTTTGTCTCTGTTGCTGCTGGAAGGTCCATTCTGCTTCCTTATAGCCCAGTTCCATGTATTCTCCTTCTCTAGGAAGCCCTTTGCTTGTGGGATGTGGTCCCTACTGATACCTCTCCCACTTGGCACCAGCTGAGAACTTCCCATGGGGCTTGGTGCCCACACTGCTGTCAAACCTTCACCCTACTGTTTCCCATTGGCCTGCTGGCCCAGCCTGACACCCTCTCCAGCCCCTGCTCTTCCTCTGGGTCTCCTCTAATGCCTCCAGTATGGGTATCTATGCCCTGCTCTGTCTCCGCCAGACTAGGGTTCCTCAGGGTTGAGCTGAGGCTTCTGGAGGGGAGGCAGCATGGCCAAGCCCAGCCAAGCACAGAAGATGTTGTAAATATTATTTTTAAAGGGCAATTCCAGGGGATCATGGTCCCTTCCTACTATCTTCTAGGCAGGAACCACTCCGTTCTGTGTGTAACAGCTGGCCAAGAGGGTCCCTTGGCCTGAGTGCAGGAGCAGATGATGCAGAGAGCTAAGGTTTGGAGGCGGTGTCCCCAGAGTTCTGAGAGTTCTGTGTAGGCCCAACCTTTCAGCCTTTGGAGGAGGGCGGAGGGAGAAAGAGGTACTGCCCATCTTCCCTCACCTCTTTCTGCCACTTCACATCTTTTTGTATTTTGGAATCAAATTAATATTTATGGTTAAATTGGGGGTTATTATTAACTTCACAAAATTATTGTCTTGGCTCTGATTTATAGAAGCCACCCCTGACCTTGCTCCTTGATTCCTCTCAGAACCCTGTATAACTGAGCCGTTTTCCAAATGAGGAAACTAAGGCACAAAGGGATGAAATGCTTGGCGGGGGTCACATAACCCAGATTGGGGGTAGCGAGACTGGGAATCCAGGGTTGTTGGGGGCTTTGGAAGGAAATGGCTGCATGGGGAAGGGTGTAGCTGGTACCTGTAGTTCAGATCCCAGCTTCTCCCTGTTTCTCCAATTAGTAAGAGTTGGAAGGCAGGGGGAGCTGGCATAAGATCCCATTACAATTAGAGGGGCAGAAGGAAACCCTAGTAGTGGTGGTGGTGATTCCTAAGTCTATGACCTCTTGCCCTGAATGGTAGTGAGTTCTCTGTCCCCAGAGGTATTTAAGCAGGGGGAGACCTCAAGGTGGCAAATCAGCCTCCTCTCACCTTGAACTGCTAGGTTTTCTGAGCTCTAGGTAGTGGGCAACGCAACACCCCTGGGGACCCTCCTCTTCCCCTGCCCAGAGACCCTGCCAACTTCTCCAGAGCAGTTGCCCTGTGCCAGCCTCTGGCCCCCTCCAATTGGCTGCGGGGGTGATGACGTGACTGGTTGCCACAGCGAACGCTCTGCTCTGGATGTAGGCAGCCCTCAGCCCACCCTTGGTAAAAATAGTAGTGTGTCCTGGACGCAACAGCCCAGAGCGTGTGTGCGTGTGCATGTGTGTGCGTGTGTGTTGTGGTGTCCAGAAACCAAGATTCTCCACCTTCTCTCCAACAAGAGGTGCAGGTGGGCTGCTGGCTTCCCTCCGCGCCTCAGTTTCCCGGCCTATATAAAACGGACCCTGCTCCTGAGTCGCAGTAGGCAGCTTGGGAAATGTAAAATTCATGGGGGCTCTTGCTGAGCAAAACACACAAAAACAACAATAATAAAAATAATAATGGCTGATTTACCCCGAACCCTCCTGATGTAATCTCCAAATTGCAGATGAAAGAACTTAAGCACGGGAGTACAAATCACTTGTTCAAGGTCCCTCAGCGAAGAGAGAACAGATAATAGATCTGGACCCAAGTCTGAGTGTCCCCAGATTCTAAACTGTGCTACACCACCTTTTGAGAATTTAAAAATCCTCTTGGGTGAGCCACATTTGAGGTGAACTCTGGGGTCACAATAGACCCCAAGCACAGGACTTTTTTGCCCTGCATGTGGTGTTGGGCAGGTCAGCTTGCTGAACTCTAAAAGGGTCTTAGAAATTGGGAGTCATTGCCCAGCCAGCATGGCTCAGTGGATTGAGCATTGTCCCATGCACTGAGAGGTCCTGGTTCGATTCCCAGTCAGGGCACATGCCTGGGTTTCAGGCTTCATCCCCAGTGAGGGGCATGCAAAAGGCAGCTGATCCATGTTTCTCTCTCTCATATTGGTGTTTCTACCTCACTCTCTTACTCTCTCTCTCTAAAAAAAAAAAAAAAAAATCAATAAAAACATATTTTAGAAAAAAAAGAAATAGGGAGTCATTGGTCAGTGCCCTACTCGCCATCAGTGCCCAAACCTGAATAGGTTCTGCAGAGAGTGAAGGAGTAATGGCTGTCAGATCTGAGAGGGAAAGGGTGAAGCTGACTCAGGAACCTCTCTTTCCTCAACAGATTATTTATTAATATTTAGCCACTACTAACATCTTTATACATATAACTAATTTGTTATTTTAAATAATAGAGTTATTTTTAATGCAAGTAGAGTATGAGCTGGGCAAGGAGGTAGATTTGGGAGTCTGGAAGGGATTCCAGGAGGAAGGGATGCTCGAGCTGAGACCTGAGGGATACACTGCATTTAACTAGCACCAGAGGGGAGGGAGAGTGGTCCTGGCAGAGGACACAGCTGGTGCAAAGATTCTGAGGCAGACGCAGTGTGAGGGAAAAGCAGAAAGAAGGCATAGGCTGGAGCAGGGTAAGCATGGGGCCAACTGGGGGGGGGGGGGTTGAGATGGGTGGAGGGCCAGGGATGAGAAGGGCTTGTCTCTGGAAATGACTCATTTTCATTTTCTTTCAGAAAGAGCTGAGTCTGCCTCGCCGTGGACAAGGGTGAGTTCACCTGGGGCTGGTGGGCTGGGTAGGGGCCCTGTGGTCCTGGGCACAGATATTTCAGCAGCAGTCTCCAAACTGTGAATTCATTCAATGATTACAACAAAGTTTCTCACCTTGATCCTATTGCTGGTGTTTGCCAAGTACTTCACAAGTGCCTCACTTAGCCTCACCACAGACTGGGAGGCCCAGGCTACTCTGCAAATGAGGAAACAGAGTGCAGATGGAGTTGCATCACTGGCTCAAGGGTACCCAGCTCAGAAGGGGGCAAAGTTCTCTGACATCCAGAATCCAGACTCAAGAATTACAACCTAATACCCTAAAAGCAGCTTACATGATGGGGAGCTCACTTTCTTTCAGGGATCATGGGTAGAAAATTGTATCCTTCAGGGTCACATAAGCATTCCTGTAGGTTGGCATCTTGGGATCCCCAAAGGTTCAAAGACCATGTTATTCAGTGCCTGCACTGGTTAATAGATGGGGAAACAAAAGCCCTGGAGTGGGGGATGGTTTTCCTTGTGCTGATGGTCTGGAGTTGCATGAGTACAGACACCCCCTCTTTGGGGGCTGTGTTCAACCAAGTTGGGGGTATGAATTTCTTGCCCATCAATCACTCACTCAACATACTTTTTTGAGCACCTGTGTGCCAGGCCCTGTTCCAGGAGCAAGGGACACAGGGACTAGTCATTGCTGGACCCTGCCCATGCGGCTCACATTCTCTTGGGGAGAGTGATGGTGAAGTGATGTTATGAAGGGGAGAAATGAAACAGAGACAGGGCTGAAGATATGGCGCCTCTTGGAGGAACTGACAGTTGAGCCTAAATCTGGAACTAGAAGAAGAGGCCAGTGGGGAAGTCTAAGGAAAATAGCATTTCAAGCAGAGGGAACATCATGGGCAAAGGTCCTGAGGTGTGAACCAGCTTGGCATTGGAAGAACAACCTGGAGAGGAGAGTAGCTGGGGTGAATGAGCACAGGAGAGATGGGGGAAGAAAAGAAAAAAGAGGTCCTGAGGGTTGGATGAGAGTTTGAAATCTGATGGTGGGCATGGGAACAGAGTCGCCCTCAAGCCCTGACCATCTGCTCTTTTTGGACTGAGGATAGTGCAGCATGTGGGGAGGAGCCCGAAGGCCTCAGTCTGGGTCTTGGACGTTGCCCGAATAGCAGCCTTTACCCAGGCTGGGGGTGGGGTGATGGACAGTGAATCAGTTCGAACCACGGAGGGCAAAGTCCTGCACCACGGAGCACGACCGGAACAAAGACTCTAAGGGATGTCTAGTCTGCCACCTGCGGTGTGCCGGATTGGGTCCACCCAGGGATTCAAGGGGGCCAGAGCCAGACACAGATGACCCCCCTCCTTCGGGATCTTGGCTGGGCATGAGGGAGGGTGGCATTCGGGGCGCCCTGGGTGGTCGCGTAGGGACAGCTTCGCGGAGGAAGGGCGGGTGGGGCCAAAGTCGGATCTGAGTGAGGGGCTGGACGTTCATGGCTGAGGGATCCGTGGAGCTCAGGCCAGGAGGCGTGGCCGGGGCTGAGAATGCGCGCACAGAGGCTGAGACCCGCCGCCAGGGGTCGCCAAAGCCTGGGTTGGAGGATAGGGGCGGGGCCTGCTTCGGATCCTGGGTCCCAAAGACCCCAGGCAGCTGGGAAAGCTCCGAGGCCGGGAGGGGGCGGGGCCAGGCGACGGAGCTATGATCGGGCGGGGGATGCATTGACAGCCCTTCCTTTCCTTCGGTGTAATCCGCGGGCCTGGGACAGGACAACTCCGGCGTCCCTCCCCACGAGGGGATGACACCCGCGACTCCAGCCCGCACCCCAAACGCTACTGCCGCTGGGCTGGGCCTGCGCGCAGGTGCGGGGCTCCGAGCCCCGCCCCGAGGCGGAGAGAGCCCGCCCCCCGCACCCCCTGCGGCCCAGCCCTCACGCCGCGTCTGCCTGCTGTGCTGTCCCCATATCAGCGTCTGTCGGTCCCAGTCGGATCACGCCAAGAGCAGGGTTTGGGGGCCATAGAGGGGGTGTCGGTACCCGGCCGTGTAGACGCGGCCCGGCCTCGCCATGAAGTCCCGCAGGGACAAGCTGCACATCCCGGCGCTGACCCTCGAGTGAGTGGCTGGGGAAGGGAGAAGTGGGCGGGGGGCGGGGGCAGCTGACCACCACCCTTCCCCTGCGTCTCTGTTCAAGTCGTCCATAGTCGCACTGCTGTCTCCAGGAAACTTTCCTGGGTAACCGATCTGGCCCCGCCCTCGAGGCCTGCAGAAGACCCAGAATCTCGGGCCTTGGGCCCCTTCTTCCTTCTCCTGGAGAACCGCAGCCCTGGTCAGGCGTATGGATTCCGCCACACACAGGGGCTGCTGCCAAGTTCACCGTCCCCGGCCTCTTTCTTTGCAGTCTATCTCCGAGTAGCCAGAGCCCATCCTTGCTGAGCCCCAGCAGCCCCTGCAGCCCTTGCAGCCCCTCCCTGGGACTGCACCCATGGAGGTAAGTGACAGCAAGCAGGGCAGGGCTCAGACATACCCTGGTACCCCAAAGCCTTGGAAACTTCCCAGACCCAGCTCCCTCCCCAAGGTACTGTGGGCTGCTGACCTCACCTCTCTGGACCTCAATATACCTCTACTTAAAATGGCACTGTGGCCCTGGCCGGTTTAGCTCAGCGGTTAGAGTGTGGGCCTGCGGACCAAAGAATCATGGGTTCGATTCCCATCAAGGGCACATACCTGGGTTGCGGTTCATTCCAGCCCTGGTCGAGCCCTGTGGGAGGCAACCAGTCGATGTGTATGTGTGTGTGTCTCTCTCCCCACATACACACACCTTCCACTCTATCTGAAGATAAATGGAAAAATATCCTCAGGTGAGGATTTAAAAAAAAAAAAAAAAAGAGGCACTGTGAACACACTAGGGTCCTGATGGGGAAATTCCATTTTCAGCCACAATCAGCAGGTCCCCTGTCCAACAGGTGGCCAAGGTGAGGCCAGAACTGAAGCTGTTGCCCAAGGTCCTGAGACAGGTGCTGGGTTCCCAGCCTTCAGGACCTCCCTGCTGAATCATCCTGGCTACCAGGCTGTGACCTCAAGGATCCTCCCCACACCCAGTTAAGCTGGCCAGAAAGCTCCTCCCTCTGAATGTACACACACACACACACACACACACACACACACACGGCTGAGAGTTCACCATTAGAGCCCCAATGCACTGTACTTAACTAGATAATGAGGTGTAGGCAGAAAAGAACCAGCTTGACTGAATATCAACCTTAAGTTCCCTCGACAACCCTGGAAGGGAGACACCCTTCCTGTCCCCATTTCCCAACTGAGGAAACTGAGGCTCAGAGAGGAGACACCAGTCCTCCTGGTTCAGTATGTCTGGGGGCCAAGTGGCAGGGCAGCTTGGCTGCCAGAGTCTGTCAGGGTTTGAGCCACCCTCTGTGACTGATGGGGCTCAGGGTCTTGCCCCTGTACAGGATGGAATACCAGGGTTATCATGGGCTCCTAGCACAGCTCAGGCACAAGTTCAAGGAAGAGACAGAGTGAGGGTCAGTGGTGTCTAGAATTTGATGGCCCATCAGTCCTTTGCACCTTAGTGTGAGTGAGCTACTCAGGCTCTTCCCACAGGCCTTTAATAGGGAGAAGGTAGAACAATTTGGAAAATATACTGGGTACTGAGCAATAGGCAGATACCTTCATTCAGTCAACAAGCATTTATTAGGCACCAACTGTGTGCCAGGTGCTAAGGTTATAGTTGTGAACAAAATGAACATAATACCCCACTCACAGGGCTCTTAGGAGTGGGCAATGAACAAATGAATGGACAAACGTTCAGACAGGGACCTCTTGGGGGAGGTTATGTTTGAGCTGAGTTGTGGGCAGAACTAGGGGAAGATGTACCAGGCAGAGGGAATTGCATGTGCAAAGGTCCTGGGGCAGAACTGAGATTTTTAAAGCCTCTGTGGCTGCCTTTAAGGGGAAGAAAGGTCTTCTGGGACAGAGAACAGGAATGGAGGTGGCAGAGGCAGGGAGGTGGCTAGGTCAACACCTGGGTAGGTGATGGTGGGTCTGCACCAGTCCGGGTGTCCAGTGGGAGGCAGGGACCTCTGTAGCCCTCATTTAACAAAAGAGGAAACTCAGGACCTCAGATTATGTTGTCCAGGAGCACCTAGGAGACGGTGTCAGGTCAGCACTGACTCTGAGACCTGTTGAGAGCAGCTGAGCCAATTTTGCCAGAAGGAAATGGAGGCAGAGTTTGGGGCTTTAGCTGAGATCACTGGGCTGCCTCACTCGCCACCAGGGGGCAGCAGAGTCCCATCGCCTTGGACCAGGCAAGGAAATGGGTCCTTGCCTACCCAACTCCCAGTACCCTAGAAATTAAGTCCACATTTGTCCCCTCGGTTTCCAAGGCCCCATGGGTCTGGTCCCTTCTACCCCCTTGCCTCCTCCCCATTTATTTCCTCATCACTCACGCTGCTTTAGTCAAGCAGCTTCCTGGACTGTCAGAATGTGAGCTAGTACAGTCTCAGGGCCTTTGTACTTGCTGTCCTTTCTGCCCAGAGCTTTCTTTTCTCCACTTCCTCCTTTCTTCCTTTTTCAAGACTCCATCAAGCCCACAGAAAAGGGAGCATTCCTTGAACACCCCTACTTAAGGGTGCCCAAGCCCTGGTTACATCCATTACACCCATCTATTTCTCTTTCAGACCCCATCATGGTGTGATTTCTATGTTTTCCTGTGTGACTATGGGGTTGTTTTTCCTCACCCAGAGGTCTGAGAGCAACCTTGAGGGCCAGACCTGGATCTCTCCTGGTCATCCTATACCTTCAGGGCAAGCCAGATATACACCAGGTGCTCAGTTAATGCTTGTGGCATGGACAAAAGGGAAGCAGATAGGAGGGTGTTGGTGGTGGTGGTGGTAATGGGAAGAGGAGTTAAAGAAGGTCCTGAATTGGGCCCTCATAGATAAGGGGGTGACAGAGGCTGTTCCAGGCAGGAACAGCATTGTCAGAGGAGTGTTCCCTCTGGGGTCCTGAATGCCAAAGATGAAAAGAATTTGGATTTTCTATCCAGGATGCTGGAAGCCACACAGAGTATGGAGCTGGAGGGGTGTGGACAGCTCATGGGCAGGTGGGAAGGGCTGGGGTGGTCAGACCAATGAGAGCTTAGGGTGGGTATCTATACACTCACCAGGGGCTTATCCATTTACACAATATCTAGTATAAGCAGAGAGTCAAAGCCCAGGCCACAGACAAGGTTAGGATCTGAGCCCTGGGAGAGGGATTTACCCAGAAATGTAGTTTTGCTGTAACAGCAGTGAGAAACCATGGAGGGGGTGTGAGCAGGGTAGGGACATGACTTGGTAGGCACTGGGCTGATGCCAAAGGTCAGTGGTTCAGCCAGTCTTCCACGGGAGGCCTTTGCCATGGTCACAGGCCCTCTGGATTGTCAACTGTAGCCCCCCATTCTGCAGAGGAAGAAACTGAGGCCAGATGGACATGGGAGAAAAAACTACTGGGGATGTCAGTACAGTGGGTGTTATGTGGGTCCGTAGGTGGTGCAGGGTGTGGCCACAACCTGGGATGAGGGGCAGATGCTTTCCTAACTGTGTGCAGAAGTGTGCCCAGCACACATTGGGGGAGTTTGTGGGCACAGCATGTCAACATATGGTGATATGAGACCAGGGCTTCATCCCTACTTGCATCCCCAGACCTGGGGGAACTTGAGTTCCCCCTATACCTGGAGTTTCCCAGGTGTCTGGACACATGAAGGCCATAGGTGACCTTTCCCATCTTCATTTCTACAACTGGCCCCTCAGCAAGTCCTGTCCTTTGGCCTCAAAAGAAGTCCAGAATCCATCCCCTTGTCTCCATATCCCTACCCTGATCCAGGCCTGAGTGTCCCCCTCCCAGACCCTGTCACAGTCCCTCACTAGCTTCCTGCCACCTCTATTCTTGCCCCCGACAGCTCCTGATTCCAATGGCTGGGTCTGGTGGACCTGGAGAGCATTCCTGGGGAAGCACCCAATAGGTGTCTGAACTACAAAGCAGGCCACCTGAGGGTGACACTGGACATGAAGGGACAGGATAGGGAGGCTGAGAGAGACTTGAGAAGCAACATTGGTGGCAAGAGGGATGAGCAGGTTAGGGCTACACACTAGGCAGCAGTACTCCCTTTATACCTCAGTCTCCCCTTCTCAGATATGTGGTCTGGGTTCCAGCATCAGTCCTGGGCCAGTTACCAAAGTGTCGTGTGGCCTGTGAAGGGGTTGCCCTCAGAGTGATGCTGTCGCTGACTTATTGTGGCTGTCATGAGAGGAGGAAGAATTAATTTATTACCTACTGTATTAGACATTTCTCCTTCCATAGTGAACATGATGTACTGTAGTCCAGCCCAATAACAGTCATTTTCTGTGCCTCTGATTCTTTCCATTTTCACGAGGGATTTGTGTAGATGGGGAAACAGAGGTCTGGAAGTGAGCCTGATGCTGCATTTACATATAGTTTGTGTAATCATCTTCTTAGTCCCGTTTTCCTCCCAGTCTTTACAGTTGAAAAGACTTAGGCTTGCAAAGTTAAATCAGACATCTGATTCCTGACTAGCTAGGCTGATGGTCTTTTCTGTCATACAGACAGGCAGAGCATGTCAGATGCCCTGACTCAATTTGCTAAACACTCCCTCTGTGCCAGTCCAGTATTGGGAGATGCTGGAACCCCAAGGAGCCTAAGCCTGGGGAAGACCAAGGCCAACAGACACCAGAGAAGTCTTCCTGGAGGAGGGGACGCTGGATTTGGCCAGGCAGGAAGGAGTGGAGCCAGAGTGGGCGTGGTAGCATGAGCCCGGCCAGGCCTCTGGATGGTCCTTGAGTGTCGCACTGAGCAGAAGGAGTTAGCGCCGCTGGAGAGAGGGAAAGGGCGGCCGAGATCAGATTTACATTTTAAGGGAAAGGACCCATGTTCCAAGGCCCAACCTCCAAGTACCGCCAGCGCTCGCCCCCGCCGCTCTCATCCTGGCAACGGCCGGACCTTCCTTGCGCGGCCAGGCAACGCCCCGCCCCTCTACCCGCGGCCCTCGCAACACCCCACCCACTCGGCAACACGCGGGGCTGCCGGCTTAGCTTCCGCCTCGCTCACCCCGCCCCTGACAGGCCCCGCTGGGCGGGGTTCCCGGGCGCGCTCTTCCTCCTCGCCACCCCACCCCACCCCAGCCCCGCGGCGTCCCCCCCCCCCCACCTCCGCCCAGCGCTACCGGGCTCCTGGAGCCGATCCCATCGCGGAGGTTCGCCCCCGGCCGCCGCCGGCTGCGACCACGCGCCTCTGCGGCCTCGGGCACAAAGAGAAAAAGCAGCATGTCCGACCCCAGCTACTGGACCGCGGTGGCGGCTCCTGGCCACCGGAGCCGCCTGGCCAAGGGCGCATTGCTGCAGCGCTCCAAGAGGTAGGGAGCAAGCGCGGGTAAAGGCGCGGCAGCCGGCGGAATAGACACGAGTTCCCAGGAGTGTGTCTTCGCAGCGTGGCGAGGGCCACTGTGCGCGAGGGTAGGGGGACGGAGGAGGACGCTGTAGGATCGAGGCATCCGCTGGCGTCCCAGACACCCTCCTTCCGTCCCTCCTTACCCTCACTGGGCTGTCTGTACATCGGGTGTGCAACTGGGGTAGTCTTGAGACATCAGTGAGTTGAGACAGAGGTGGGATTCGAACCCAGGGCTCTAGGCCTGGACCGACCTGGGGATGTGCTTCTTGGCAAAACTGACGCAGATCTATCCCTGGGGCCCCAGCTGGAAATGCTGATTCACAAACAAATGTTTACTGAGTGAGTCTAGCATGCATGTGGAGTATCAGGAGCGCTGGTTGCTGGGTTTAACTCGAAGCAAAGCCAGGCATCGCTTGGAGCCTCAGTTTCCCTTTCTGAAAAGTAGACTTACGCGAAGGCTGTGGGCTCTACTGGACCTGGATTCAAATGCCAGCTCAGCCAGTGCCAGGCTGTGTGACCTCAGGCAGTTCCTGTATCTCCCTCTGCTTGAGTGTCTCATCCATGCTGGGATGGGGCATTCCCAAAGGGGAGCACAGACAGAGGCTGGGTGATGGAACCTAGAATGCCAAGTCCAGGAGCTCTTCACCCAGACGCTGGGGAGCCATAGAGGGCTTATGGGCACCTCAGGGACTAGGTACAGGAAACTGGCTTCAGGCCCCTGTTTTCTGCCATATTCTCATTTTCTGTTGAATCACATGGGTGGTGATTGACCACTAGGCTGCTTCTCAGGGTCCTGGGCCTCCTCCAGGGAAGGCTGAGCAAATAGCACTCAGTAGATTCTCAGAAAGTGAACAGATGGTGCCTACTTCCCCTTTGACACCTCCAACTAGGCTGTTTTCAAGAAGGCCCCACCTGAGAGTAAGAGGTAGGCCTCCAAGTGTTTTTCCCAAATGCTGTTGGAAGTGACAAATGACGGGAGTGGAGGTAGGGGTAAGGAACCAGTTGAGGGGCAGGGAGAGGATGTGGGACTGGTGCACGTGGTGGGGGGGGGGGGAGCAGGAAGTTTTGCAGGAACCTGTGGGTTTCACTATTGCTTCTGTACCTCAGACTAGAGGACAATCCTTGTTGCTGTTGACATCTGTGGCTTCAGTTTCCCTGGCTGGGGAATGGGTGCATCTGATCTCTCACCTCCTGGTTTGTTGGGATTGATAAATGATGACTTAATTCCCTGGGTAGGCATGGCCTGCACTCTGACAACACACCAGGCCCCGAAAGTCTTGTCAGGAGAAAGACGACAGTACTACATGTACCCACCACCATTTACCCAGCATTGGCCCAAAGCTGAGCTCTGTGTATTGGTTTTATCAAATCTTCACAGCACCTTGCAAGATATACAGATGGGGAAACTAAGGTTCAGAGGAACAGCTGTGGTCAGGCTGGATCCAAACACCACCCACACCTGTCTTGTTGCCTGGATTGGTGACTGATCATGCTTTCCCACACCTTGGCCTGTACTGTGCCTTCTGCCTGGGACACTATTCCTGGCCCTGTGAAGCTGGAGGTTTAATCTCCCTCCCTGTGCAATGCTGTGGCTGAGTTGCGTTGGCAGCTGGGGTGTGTGGGCTGATGCATTTGCCGAGCAAGTAGCGCTGTTGCTGGGCAACTGCTCTGGGGGAGTGTGGGGGGGGGCACAGGCGACAGTGTTGTACCCAACTTTCCTCTGTCAGGGTGGGCACTGGGGCCAGGGCATAGGTGGGCTCCGCCTGAGCAGGGGGCTGGTGACCTGAAGAAGCTGGAACAGAGGGAAGAAAGGAAATATGTGGGCAATAGTTTGGTAGAACAGGAGACAGGGCCCAACTGAGCAAGATCCTGGCTTTAGGGTTTTTAAGGGTTAGACTGGCATTTGGGGGGCAACTTGGGGAGGAGTATTGCCAAGAGATTGGGGCAGTGGCCCTGGGAAAGGGTGCATGGAATGGGGTGGGGGCCTAACTTAACCTACCTGTGGGCTCCAGGGTCCCCTCCATCCTCTGCCTTATTTCCCGAGCTCCCGGCAGTGGCCATGGCAGGGGAAAGGTGTGGGGGTGGGAGTATGAACCACAAAGCCTGAGAAAGCAGGCCAGGTACTCCAGGCTGTGCGCAATGACCACCAGGAGGCCAGAAGTGCTCCATGTCATCACTGATAATAACAGTGATAGCAGTTAATAATAGTAATATTTGTCAAATATGATTCCCACTGGGCCTCCAAGTCTGGACTAAGTAAGGGCCATGGGGGAGTCCACCTAGGGGCATAGTGGAAGTGGGCATGCCCAGTTTCCTATCCTGCTCCAAGCCAGCTGCATGTGTGCTCCGGCCAGGGCAGGTGGTCCTGTGATCCCAGAGGCCTGGGCCAACACCTAACCCTGTCTCCACCTACCTCTACAGCTGCCGAAGTGGGAACCGTAAGAGCCTCGTGGTAGGAACACCCTCACCAACCCTTTCCCGGCCCCTGTCACCACTGTCAGTCCCAACCGGTGAGCATGGGAGCAAGTGGGTGGTTGCTGTGTCCTCTCTCTGCCCCTGATGACTCAGTTTCCCTGGCCTCCTGCTCAGCAGGCAACAGCCCCTTGGATAGTCCCCGGAACTTTTCAGCCGCGTCAGCTGTCAGCTTCCCCTTTGCCCGGAGGTGAGTGATCCCTGGCTTTGGGGGATGGTGACTTCATGACTGGTGAGGGGACAGGCAGGGTGTGTATGCTTAATGGACCTGCCTCCTCACTGGCCTTTTCCCCTCCCCTGGCCCCTGCCCTGCGTTGGTCCTTTCCTCTGGTTTCTGTCACTGCCTCGGTCTTCTACAGCCACATCTCTCGAACAGACAGGTAATTTCAGCAAGCCCTGAGGAGGGAAGAGGGGGTACCACCAGGTCTAAGAATCATTAATTCACTGAAAGTAATTCATTCACTTAACAGGAGTTTAACAAGAGTTGATATAGGACCTGTTGTGTGCCAGGCATTTATTTTATTTTAATTTTTTATTTATTGATTGATTTTAGGGGGAGAGAGAAAAACATCGATTTGTTGTCCCACTTATTTATGCATTCATTGGTTGCTTCTTGTATGTGCCCCCTGACTGGGGATCAAACCTACAACCTTGGCATATCGAGACGACACTCTAACAAACTGAGCTACCCAGCCAGAGCATGTTTGTCAGGCATCTAAATGTCACTTACTCATTCAACATTTATTTATTTATTTTTTTGCTATGTCCCCCTAGTGGGAACTGAACCCAGGACTCTCTGGTCCACAGGCTGACCCTCCAACCACTGAGCCAAACTGGCCAGGGCTCATTCAACATTTATTGAGTGCCTACAGGGAGGCTGGACTCTGGTGCTTGGGGAGTACCTAGTCTGGTGGAAGCAGCCAGTATGTACCCCAGCAGGTGCAACTAAGAGAGGTGGCAGCTTTGATGGGGGTGGGGCACACTGGCGGCTGGATTCAGGGAGGACTTCCAGAGGAGGTGTCTGAAGGACTAGGAAGAAACACATAGTGGACTTGCCCATCCTAAATCGCTGTCCTCGGCCTCCAACAAGGCCAGAATCTGGCAGCCACAGTGTTCACCCTTGGTCCCCACAAACCACAGGGGCCCTGCCTTTATTCTGATTCTTCTGGTTCTCCTCTCCAGGGCTGATGGCAGAAGATGGTCCCTCGCATCCCTCCCGTCTTCTGGCTATGGAACCAACACACCCAGTTCCACTGTCTCGGTACCTGCAGTCCCACTTTAGCGGGCAGACTGGCGGGTGCAAGGTTGGAGGGGGATATCTCTTTGGTTTTTTCAAGGGGTCAGATAGTTGTACAGCCAGAAAACTCCTGGCTGCTGCCTCTGTGCTGCATTCTGGGCAATGTGGAGGTCTCTGAGAGGATCAAGCCTTAGTCCCAGAAGCTCCCAGTCTAGAGTACACAGATATCCCTAGCCTGTGGGGTCAGGGCCTGGCCAGAGGGGATTTTAGTCTGCCAAAGGAATAGGCAGAGAGGGCTTCCTGGAGAAGGGGGCATCAGGGCTTGGATACTGAGGGATGCATAGGAGCCAGGCAGGCAAGTATTACCATCTGAAGACCAGCTGGCAGCCTGGGCCTTGAGGGTGGTGCTGGGGTCTTGACTGTAGTGCTGACCATCAACCTGTGGCTCTGATACACCTTCCTGCCAGTCGAGCTCATCCTCTCGGGAGCGTCTCCACCAGCTTCCTTTCCAACCGACGCCAGACGAACTGTGTTTCCTGTCCAAGCATTTCCGCAGCTCAGAGAGTGTGGCTGACGAGGAGGGTGGCTACCGCTCACCCCGCCTTCGACCCCGCTCCCGCAGCCTCAGGTGGGCCTTGACCTCTGGTCCCTGCTCTGGCAACTCCTGGGGCTGGCTTTTGGACCTCATCATGGCTCCTCCTCCCCTTTTGGCCCTGACCCCTCCCAAGCCTGGCTCAGCCCCCTTCCACTGGGCTGGGTCTCAGGTCCTCTGTGACAAGCTGATCATCACCCCCACCCCCACCTTCAGCCCTGGACGCACAACAGGAACCTTTGACAATGAGATCGTCATGATGAATCACGTGTACCGGGAGAGGTTTCCGAAGGTAGGCAGCGCCATATGGCTTGACCAGCCCCAATACCCCTCCACATTGTTGTGCCTCTGTGACAAACAGGCACTATCTGTTGTCCTGGCTGTGTCCCCTCATCTGTCCATTTCTATTTTTCCCTCTCAGTCTCAAATGTTCCCCCAGTCCTTCGACCTCATTGGTTTCATTGTCACCTCTCTCTCTGCCTGCTGTCTCTCCTGCCCCCGTTTGCATGTGTTGCTCCCCAGTTCCATCCAATGACCAGGTCACCCATCTCCCCCACCCAGGCCACAGCCCAGATGGAGGGCCGTCTGCGGGAGTTCCTCACTGCCTTCACTCCTGGTGCCCGGCTGGCTCTGGCTGATGGCGTCCTGGGCTTCATCCACCACCAGATTGTTGAACTGGCCCGCGATTGCCTGGCCAAGTCTGGAGAGGCACTTGTCACCTCCCGCTACTTCCTGGAGATGCAAGAGAAGCTTGAGAGGCTGCTACAGGATGTGTGTAGGGTGGTTGGGACTGGGGGTCCCTGGGTGGGGCAGAACAGAGACAAGTGCCTCTGAGTGATATCCTGCCCACCTGCCTCCAGGCCCACGAGCGCTCGGACAGTGAGGAGGTCGGCTTCGTTGTCCAGCTGGTCCGGAAACTGCTGATCATCATCTCACGGCCAGCAAGGCTCCTTGAGTGCCTCGTGAGTCTCCTCACACAGCCAGAGGCAGAGACCTAACAGAGCGGAGACCAGGTCCCCAAGATACAAGACACAGTTCCCATTGTGTAGGGCTTGGAGAGGCTACCGGGCTGAGGTGGGCTTCCTGTAGGATGGGACAGGAGCTAAGACCCCAGGGACAAATTGGAACCACTGGTCAATGCTCCAAGCAGAGGGCACAGTATTTGCAAAGGCCTAGAGATGAGACCAAGCCTTGGCTGACCAGTCCTCTGCATCCCCAGGAGTTTGACCCTGAAGAATTCTACCACCTGCTGGAGGCTGCTGAGGGCCAGGCTCGAGAGGGCCAGGGCATCAAGACAGACCTGCCGCAGTACATCATTGGGCAGCTGGGCCTGGCTAAGGACCCCCTTGAGGGTGAGCTGGAGTGGGGCAGGGTGGGAAAAGACTGAGAAGAGGCTGGAGTATAGTCATATTATCCTGTCTCTCTGTTTCCTGCCTTTGGTCACCTGTGGGACCCACTATGGGGAAAGTGCTGAGATTCCAGGGACAGGCGGCTGCATGTTTGATCCCAGGACCTGCCCGGGCATTGGGGCCTCAGTGTCCTCAAATGCCAAATTGAAATGGGCCAAGGCACCAGGGGACCACCACTACTGGCAATGACATTCACATCGTCCTGCAAATTCACAAAGCCTTTTCGCAGTTTCATCGGACTGTGACCCTAGAGATGAACTCAGAGTCAGATGAGTCCTCCTGCAGGCAGGAACCCCCCAAACAGCCAGGATAAGGAGCCACAATATGGCACAAGGGGTGCATGGAGCTTGGACCAGCCCGATCCAGGGGGCTCAGGGAAGGCTCTGGGAAGAGGTGGTGTTCAAGTTGAGGATAGAGAGGTGACCAGATTCAGATCTGGGGGAGAAAAAGGGGGAGCCAGGTGGGGGAACTACAAAAGTCCTGAATTGGGACTATGCCTGGCAGAAGAGCAGCAAAGAGTGGATACAGCTGAGGAAACGAAAGCTGGCGGGGGGGGGGGGGGGGGGGGCAGGGCCTGGCTACAATGGCCAGTGTCCACCTAGAGTCATTGCTGTGTTAGCCCTGGGACCAGTCTGTCATTGTCCCCATTTAAAGATGGAAAGACTAAGGCTCCAGGCAAATGAGGTTGAGCAGGGGATCAAATGCAGGTGTGCCCAAGGCTAGACCACTGGTGGACCGGCCTTGTGGCCAAAGCTGTCCTGTCTGTCCAGTAAAAATAATGCAGGTAGCACTAGGGATGGGCCTGCTGTCAGAGGGTGCAGGAAGTGGTGAGGCAGGTGGCAGCTGAGGCTTTGGGGTCAGATCACCTACCCAGTGCCCTGGGGTCCCACTGAGAGTGGAAGGGGCTGCATTTGAACCCGGGCCTCCACCACCCCTTCCTAGCCTAACTCTGGGACTGTGAGACATTCTTCATTGCCACTGTCACAGCACACAGCTCATGGACCACTTCTGCGAAGCCTTGGGGCTTGCTATAAGGGGGGTCCCCCTGGGCCATGCCCTGAGCTAGGAGGTTGTTAGGAACCAGTGTCACAACTTGTGTTCACTGGCCCAAGGCTTGGAGCCAGGGTTTGATAAAAACTGAGCAGTCAGAGCCTGGGCTGCCTGCTAGTCCTAGATGGTTTCTCAGTTGTTTAGTCCAGACTCCTGGTTTTGGCTAAGACTTGGACACAGTAGGGGCTCATCGGCTGTATCATGGGAACTGTTCAGCCCCAGATGAGCCCTGGAGGCCTCAGGAAATCTGGGTGAAAGGCAAGATTTGGAGGCCCCATTGAAGGCTCCTTTTTTGTCTTGCAGAGATGGTGCCTCTGAGTCACCTCAATGACAGAGGACAGCCCCCAGCACCTGAATCCCTGGAGGTGAGGCACAGAGCTTTGGGGCCCCACACTTGTCTTGTTCTTTTTAGGGCAGACAGGTAGCCATGGGAGGGGCTGGGTTTGCAGAAGTTTTACATGACTTGTACTTAATAAAAGGCTGTGGCTATCGGGGAAGGGTGGGGAAAACTTAGATTCCTGTGCTGTGTAGGTTGGGCAGGGCTGGAGGGGGCACTGGAAAGGTTTTGAAGGATGTATCGGAGTTTTCTGAGTGGGGGGCTCCACTTGAGCAAAAGCTCAGAAACTTGTACACTGAATTGGAGAAGTTTAGATGGAAGAGAAAGTAGCATCAGGCACCAGGACTTGGGGACTGGAGGAGCCAAACCCACTCCTCAGGGGGTCAGGACCCTGAGCCTTTCTTGGCCCCCAGAGCCGTGTCCTGGTTGGCCCATCACGGAGGAAGCCATGTGAAAGCGACTTCGAGACGATCAAGCTCATTAGCAATGGAGCCTATGGGTGAGTCCTCAAGTCCCCCATAGACTTATTTCTCAGATGCCTATGGGAATGGCTGAGGCCCAGCGGCCCCTGAGCATACAGACAGGGAAACTGAAGCCTGCAGAGGGATGTGCAAATGCAACACAGCCAGGCACAGCCTTGGACAGATTCATCCATGATCCAGGTATAGGGTGTTCTGGTCAGGAAAAAAGATGACCACATGGTGGCAGTAGCATGCAGTGAGCATTATTTGACAGATTTGCAGAGGACTGGGAGTGGGGAGTCCCTGACAGCATGAGACCATCGGAGCAAGATGGGAGATGGGGCCAGTGGCATGACAGGGAGTCTTTGGGCCAGAGAGCCCCAAAGGGCAATAACAGCATGTGTGGGTTTCTTATAGCCCCAGGGTTTGTCTGGTGGGGAGCTGTGGGGTACAGTTTCGTTAGGTATATAAAGCCAGCAGGTGCTAAACGGCTGAAAGTCTGCTTATTTGGACTCTATTTAAATCAGTTTGAGTTTGGTGCAGCATTTGAGTTAGTGGTTCTAAGCCTGCTGTGAATAAATAAATACTCTAAGGGCCAGTACACCAGGGCCATGTCTGGTTCATTTATAGGACATCAAGGAGGGCAGCTTAAAGCCATGGTGGCTACTTTGGGAGAGGGGCCAGGTATGGAGAACGGTGTCCCAGATGGAGAACAACACAGGCCAAGGCCCTGCAGATTGGGTACGGGGCCCAGTTGGTTTCCTGTGCCTGCCAGGGCCTTGAGCTCAGGCCTCAGCGAGCCCGGCCCTTTTCCCAGGGCCGTCTACCTGGTGCGGCACCGGGACACTCGCCAGCGCTTCGCCATCAAGAAGATCAACAAGCAGAACCTGATCCTCCGTAACCAGATCCAGCAGGTCTTCGTGGAGCGTGACATCCTCACCTTTGCCGAGAACCCCTTTGTGGTCAGCATGTTCTGCTCCTTTGAGACCCGGCGCCACCTCTGCATGGTCATGGAGTATGTGGAAGGTGCGGTCCCTGGGTCTGCGTGCCTCCGGCGACAGAGGGCTTACCCTCTACCGAGAGAAAGCCCCTTCTTGGGCCAGATTAGGATCTGCTCTGTCCTCTGTGGGGTCCCAGCCTGCCTTGGAAGTCCTCAGTCTAGGATGGTGGGTCGGGGCTTGGGGGCCCCAAAGAAGAGTGTGAGGGCTGAACTAGAGGTGAGGGGAAAGATGTACATCCTTAATAGGGGAGACTGGTGAACAGAGGCCTGGAGGCTGGAAGAACAGGGGAGAGGTCAGGGTGAGAAGATGCAGCTTCAAGTTTGCAGTTTGAGATAGAGCAGGGCCTTCTGGTAAGTGCATGAGCGGGCATTTACCAAGGTGCTACCAGGCAAGGAGAGAGAGGATGCACTTTGGAGGCACTAGCTGTGTACAGGGAAGGAACTGTACACTTAACAGAGCTGCTCCCCTATTGGGGAAGAGTCAGGAGGCAGGGTCTGTCATCCCCAAACCCCTGCCCGGTTCCCCGCCCCAAATGAGGACCCATTGGGGACCTTTTGCACCAGGTGGGTAGGGTACTGAGTCATTGGGCAGGGCCTACACCTCTGAGCTCATCTGCCCTTTGCAGGCGGGGACTGTGCCACTCTCCTGAAGAACATGGGTCCACTGCCTGTGGACATGGCCCGAATGTACTTCGCAGAGACAGTGCTGGCGCTTGAATACCTGCACAACTACGGCATTGTGCACAGGGACCTCAAGCCTGACAAGTGAGCAGCAGGGGCCTCGGGGAAGTCCGGGAGGGTTGGGGCAGGGTTTGGAGGCATGCAGTGGGTGGGACCCAGAGAGGCACAGAGATGGGCATCAGTGGCAACTGGGGCTGCTCAGGAGCCCCACCTATCTGGATTCTGTTGGCATCATGGGTCCCCTACTGGCAGGAAGGCAGGGAATTTGCCCATGTTGAGTACCTGGTGTGTACAGAGAACAGTTACTTAATAGGCACTTGCTGTATTCAGGGAAAGGACTGTGCAGTCAGGAGGTGGTGCCAGGCAAGGCGAGGGAATGTGCACTAGGGATGGATAAACTGTACATGGGAAGGGATCATGCACTCAGAGCTATTGCCGCATAAAGTGAGAGAACATGCACTTATGAGGCACCAGCTATATATGGGGAAAAGGAACATGCACGTTGCAAGACCTTATATGTGAAGAGGGACTGTGCATGTCTTGAGCACCTGTTATGTTTTAGTGCAGAAAAGAAAGGAAGAGACCATGTTTATTGAGTCTTGGTATGTTTATTTTATTCTAGATCTAGTAAGCACCTACTGTGTGCCAGGTTCTCTATGGGTAATTAGGAGACATGAGCATGAATAATCCTTCATGCTTTGTAACCCCTATATAATTGTCAAAGCACTCTCCCCTGCATTAATTGAGCACCCGCTGTGGACAAAGGAAAGGGCCACCCATATGTTGAGTGCCCTCTGGAACCATGTTTCTTTTCTTTTTTTTTTTTTAATCCTTACCCAAGGATATATTTTCATTTCTCTTCAGATAGAGTTGGAGTGGGAGGAGCGGGGGAGAGAAACATCAATTGGTTGCCTCCCTCAGGGCTGGGAACTGAACCACAACTGAGGTACGTGCCCTTGACCAGAATCAAACCCGTGACTCTTTGGTCCGTGGGCTGTCGCTCTAACTACTGAGCCAAACTGGCCAGGGCAAGAACCATGTTTCTTAGGTACTTGCTATGTGGAGGTGTGAAGATAAGTGGTAAGAGCCTTGCATGTTTTCAGGGCATCTTGTAGTTTTCAAGAGGATTAGAAAACAAAGCAAATGTGTATTTGGCACCTGCTGTATACCTGGGCCTATTCTCAATGCCCTAAGGAAGCTCTGTGCCCAATAGGCCTCTTTAGAATCATCCTGGGCTGAGGTGGGGTCTTCCGAGTGTCTCAGGTCAGACCCCAACGAAGGGCCTGCTCCTCTCAGGACCCTCATCTGCAAGATGGCATTAGAAGGTACCCAACCTTGAAGGGAGGGATAAGTGTACACAGTAGGTACTTGAGATAAATATTATTTTGTTTTCACTTTGGAAAATTTCAAAAACACCTCAAAATCAAGAGGAGGTGTATTAGTTCCTTAGGGATACCATAACAAAATACCACAGACTGGTCAGCTTAAACAACAGAAATTTATTCTCACAGTCTGGAGGCCGGAAATCCAAGATTAAGTTGTCAGCAGGGCCAAACCCTCTCTGAAGGCACCAGGGAGGGATCTGTTCCAGGGCTTTTTCTCAGCTTCTGGTAGTTCCTTGGTTTGTGGCAGCATCACTTCAGTGTTCACATGGCATCCTCTCTCTCTGCATGCCTGTGTCCAAATTGTCCAAGGACACCACTGTGTCCAAGGACACCACCTATATTGAATTACAGGCCACCCTGCTCCAATTTGACCTTTTCTTGAGTAATCACATGTCCAATGACTCTATGTTCAAGTAAGGTCACATTTGTAGTTACTGGAGGTTAGGATTTCAATACGTGCATTTTGGAGGGACACAGTTCAGCTCATAACAGAAGGGTATAGTGCCCCACTCCCATACACAGACTCCATAGCTACCAACACTTGGCCAATCCTTTCCTTTCTCTCCGCTGGATGATTTGAAGGAAATCCCAGGCATTGTATCATTTCATTTATAAGAAGGGAAAAATTTTAAAATAGCAGATATAGTCTGTGTTCAAGAAATGAACGTTTTTTTTAGAATCTGTGCCTGTAGGAACTCAGGAAACATTAGTAGTCTTAGCATAGCCTTGATGTTGGACAGATGGCTGCACCTGATGACTACACCAAAGTGTTTTTCCTACAGCTGCTGCACACAGTGGTTGTTTTTTATTTTTAAAAAACAGTGAATGCACACAATAGGTACACAGAATTATTTCTTTACAGAGTTGAGGTATACAATAGGTGCCAAATAGATGGCTCATCCAACAACTTGGATATATACAGTGAGTTCTCCAGAAATTTGTTTTTAAGCAGCAGAGGTATTTAGGAGTTGTGTGAAAATGTAACTTCATAAAGATGGAGCATGTGATTCCATCACTTAGCAAATAAGTTATATATTTAAGCAAGAAAACAAACAGCAGGATACATGGTAGATGTGAAGGTTTTTTGTTTTGTTTTTTAATCCTCACCCAAGGATATGTTTTATTGGCTTTTTGTTTTTAGAGAGAAACATCGATTGGTTGCCTCCCATATGCGCCCTGACTGGGGATCAAACCCACAACCTAGGTATGTGCCCTGACTGGAAATCAAACCTGAAACCTTTTGGTGTACAGGACGATGCTCCAACCAACTGAGCCACCCGGCCAGGGCTAGATGTGCAAGTTTTAAAAAATGGTTCCACTCATGAGGTGCACAGACATATTTCTGTGTATACCAGGTGCTCAAGATATGTTCATTTTCAACATGACATGTAAACAATAGGTGCTTGCAGAGTTTTTAATTTGTTACAATAATGGATATGTGTACAAAAATACACTGTAGATTCTCCCAGCAGGTGTTTAGGAGATGGTTTACACAACTGGGACATGCTGTGATTCTCAGGAAATTTAGTTTTGCGCAGTGAAGTATATAGTAGGTGCTCAATAGCAACACCAAATGTACCTAGTAGATGCACAGAGATGTTTGCCAAATTTATAATTTTGCCCGAGACCTGTTGGTTCTCGTGATAACGTGGCTGTGCACCAGCAGGATTTTTCAGTCCCCTGGGGGGCTCTGGCTTACCCTGGGTGGAGCCAAGTTCAAGGGCAGCAGGAGCTGCCAGGTGCCTGGGCCCCCAGCCCTGAGCATGCCACCTGCCCACCCGCAGCCTGCTTATCACCTCGCTCGGCCACATCAAGCTGACTGACTTTGGCCTGTCCAAGATCGGGCTCATGAGCATGGCCACCAACCTCTACGAGGGCCACATTGAGAAGGACACCAGGGAGTTCATGGACAAGCAGGTGGGCGGGAAGGCACCCCTGAGTGTTGGGCCCCCTCCATCTGGAGCCAGACCCTGGGACATGGTGACACTTGGCAGCAAAAAAGAAAATAAACTGCCCCCTGTAATTCTACCCACCCCTTATTCCCAGCCTGACCCCATCCTCCCGGTGTCCTCTGGAGTTTCTCCTGGGCTGGAGACCATCCTCAGTTTCCCCATTCTGCCTGTCCCAGGTGTGTGGGACACCCGAGTACATCGCACCGGAAGTGATCTTCCGCCAGGGCTACGGCAAGCCGGTGGACTGGTGGGCCATGGGTGTCGTCCTCTACGAATTCCTGGTGGGCTGTGTGCCTTTCTTTGGAGATACCCCTGAGGAACTCTTTGGCCAGGTGGTCAGTGGTGCGTTCCCCACTCCCTGGGGCCACAGGTTTGAGTCTCTGCTGCACTGGGGCTTGGGGCAGTAGTTTCCCCATCTGTGCAAGAGAGGGGAGCAGCCCCATGTGTGGACCATGCACCTGTGGTATGCCTGGCCCCAGCTGGGCGCTGGGGACACAACTGAGGACAATATGGACAGCCCCTCTGGTGTTCACTGTCTGGTAGGCAAGACGGACAGTAAGTGAGATAAATAAGCAAATTATGGAGCCCAAGCAAATTATTAGATGCCCAAAATGCCAAGAAGGAACAGCAGAAAGGAGAGTAGGCAGAGTACTGGGGATGCTGCATTATAGAGAGCTGTGGAGGCCTCAGAGAAAACCTGTGAACAAAGACCTGAAGGTGTGAGAGGGAGCTGTGGACGTAGAAGAGGGCAAGGTGCTGTGGGCAGAGGGCACAGCCAGAGAAAAGCTATGTTGTGGGACTGAGCCTGGTGTGTTGAAGGAGCAGAGATAACTAATGGCTTGGAGTGCAGTGAGTGAGGGGAGATGCTAGGCAGGACTATCCCAACCCCTCACTCCCTTCCCTCATTTTAGATGAGATCATGTGGCCAGAAGGGGAGGAGGCTCTTCCGGCTGACGCCCAGGACCTTATTACCAGGCTTCTTCGGCAGAGCCCACTGGACCGTCTTGGTACTGGTATGTATGGGGGCTGGGGTAAATAAGAACTCTACTTGAGCCCTGGCCAGTTTGGCTCAGAGGTTGGAGTGTTGGCCTGCACACCAAAGGGTTGTGGGTTCAATTCCCAGTCAAGGACACGTATCTAGGTTGCAGGTTCAATCCCTGGCCCCAGTTGGGGTCATGTAAGAGGCATCCAATCAATGAGTCTCTCTCACATCAGTGCTTCTCTCTCTCTCTCTCTCTCTCTCTCTCTCTCTCTCTCTCTCTCTCTCTCTCTTCCTCCCTTCCATTCTATCTAAAAATCAGTGGAAAAATATCCTCAGGTGTGAATTACCAAAAATAAAAATAAAATGAGTCCATTGCACTATATGACAATGTATTTTTTTAATGTTTTCATTGATTTTTTATAGAGAGAGGAAGGGAGAGATAGAAATACCAATGTGAGAGAGAAACATCGATCAGTTGCCTCCTGCACGGCCCCTGCTGGGGATCGAACCCGCAACCCAGGCATGTGCCCTGACCAGGAATGGAACTGGGACATCTCAGTCCATGGGACGATGCTCAGTCCACTGAGCCACACTGACCAGGCATGCTATATGGCAATTTTTTTTAAAAAGAACTCTACTTGAAAGGCTGTGTGGAGGAGAGTGACTTGGAGCTGGGGTTTTGAATGATGCATAGGAGTTTGCCAGGAATTAACACAAGACCTTGAAGGAATAGCAAGTAGCCAGGTCCAGTACAGATGGGACACTGAGGCTGAGTGAGTATGTGAGCCTGCAAGATCACCAGGGCCTGTGTCCTAAGGTCTATGGCCTAGGCCAGTGGATTCCACTGTCCAGTTTACCAGTCATTTAGTGGATAGTTAAGGAACTGAAACTTGTGCAACCACCCATTAATATGGCCACTGTGGGTGATGTTCATGATGAAGCTTGGCCACAGAAGAGAACAGTGAGGCCGAGGCTGGGAACGGGATGCCTTCACACAGTCAGCTCTGTTCCATGGAGAAGAAACATGTGGGAAAGGCCCAGGAAGGAAGCCCTTCTAAGGCTCTGGGGTTTCTATGGGTGGTGGGATCTCAGAATACACCAGAGGTAAGAACAGGGCTTGGGTTCAAGCCCCAGCTCTATTCCTCTCCGGGCTCTTAAATGGTGGCTGGCTCTCCCCTCCCATCTTTCTGGTTCTGTGTTGGCCAAGTTTTGGTCCCCACTAGCCCAGAGGGCTGTGGTGGTAGGGCCCACAGGGCTCAGCTGGGTATGTCTGCAGGTGGCACCCACGAGGTGAAGCAGCACCCCTTCTTCTGGACACTGGACTGGACAGGGCTTCTGCGACACAAGGCTGAGTTCGTGCCACAGCTAGAAGCTGAGGATGACACCAGCTACTTTGACAGTGAGTAGGAGTCCCAGGGGCAGAAACAGGTGTCTGCTTGTCACTTCGCCCTGGGCCTAGAGCTTCCAACTTCCTGAGCTTTCCGAGAAGCTGAAGCAGGTCTGCCAGCTGCCCCCTGGCAGGGATTTCCTGTTCTTCTGGGTTCAGGAGGTGCAGCACCCCCTCAAATTGTGGCTGGGGAAACCAAGGCACTGAGTGTGGTAGACCGTTGCCTGGAGTCTGCCAGCAGGTTCAGCCTTCCGGCATGGGACCCAACCTGTCACACAGGAAGGAAGGGCACTTGCTAAGTTTTGGTGGAGGGTCCCCTCAGGTACTTCAGCGGGCTCTCCCCACTCAGGGCTCTGGCCAAACACAGCAAATGCCCTTGGTTTCCAGCGCCTCTTCCAGAACTTGCTGTGTGATCTTAGACATGTCAGAAGTCCTGTCTGAGTGTCTGTTTTTTCTATAAAACAAGGAACATACTTTACATTTGAGGTGTACAATTTTCCTAATTCTGGGTGACCTATCTCAAGGGTGAAGACACAACAGTTCCCACCAATGGTCCCACAGCTTTTAGAGAAACATCTAGGATGGACTCCCAGATATTCACTTTGCTACGCAAGCCACTTGTAGTCCCTAAACACACAGGGCCTGGCTCCACCTTGAGGCCTTTGCCATGGTGGTGCCCTCTGCCCCACCCTCCCTACATCCCCCACGACCCTCCCAGCCACTTCACGTGGGCCTCATGTGCCTCTCCCTCCTGCAGCGCGCTCAGAACGGTACCGGCACCTGGGCTCTGAGGACGACGAGACCAACGATGAGGAGTCGTCCACGGAGATCCCCCAGTTCTCGTCCTGTTCCCACCGGTTCAGCAAGGTGGGGCCTGGGCCCTGAATGTAGCTAGCGCTCAGGAAACATTGCAAGATGTTTGGTTTTCTTGTATTTTTTATTGTGGTAAAATACAGTGTAAAATATACTGTTTTAGCTTTTTTAGAGTGTACAATTCACTGACATTAAGCACATTTACAATATTGTGCAATCATCACCTCTCTCTAGTTCCAGAACATTTCTGTTACCCCCAAAGAAACCCCATCTCCATTAGCAGTCACTCCCTACACCCCCTCCTTCATCCCCTGACAGTTACCAGTCTGCTTTCTGTCTCTGTGGATTTGCCTCTTGTAGATGGTTCATATAGATGAAATCACATACTATGTGGGCTTTTGTGTCTGGCTTCTCTCACACTCAGCATGATGTTTCCAAGGTTCATCTGCGTTGTAGCGTGTGTCAGTGCTTCATTCTTTTTCACGGCTGAATGACATTTCATCGTGTAAATGGACCACATTGTATTTATACTTTATCAGCTGGTGGACATTTGGGTTGTTTCCACTTTTTGGATATTGTGACTAGAGCTCCTATGCTGGGTGTCATTTTATAGTCTCACAAGCTTAACTTAAATTCCTTCCTTTGTTTATAATTTGATCAAAACCCCTCTGCACTACTTGTGGGCCTGGGCCCCAGGCAGGTTGTCCTGATCATTAACAGAAACTCCGCTGTGGTCCCCGTGGTGTCTGGGCCCCTCTGAGCCTCCGTTTCACACATGTACAGTGGGCTAAAGACTCTGCTGTCTATAGGGACATGCTGAGTAAGGATTTAATGAAGTGAATCACAGGGAAGTATCAGGCATGTAGAAAGCGGTGTGGCTCCTGCCTCCATTTTTCTCACTGTTATTTATTACTTCCCAGGTCTACAGCAGCTCTGAATTCCTGGCTGTGCAGCCCACCCTCCCCTTCACTGAACGAAGTTTCAGTGAGGACCGGGAGGAAGGATGGGAACGTGGCGAAGGGGAGGATGGCCGCCAGCTGAGCACTGAGGTCCGGTAGGTGGACTGGGCATTATAAGCATATCTAGCCTCTAAGCCTTATGGGAGGTAGAACCACAAAATCTAACACTGAAAAGAGCTTCCTAGTGGCCTAGTTGAAAAGTGTCAAACATATTGGCCAACCTGTCAGACCTCTGCCAGTGTAGCCCCTACCCTTTCTCCCTTTGGCTTTGCACTCCTAACCACACTAAACTTTAAGCCGCCATCACACTGGCGGTACCATCACACTGCTGTGCTAGGCTGTTGTTTGCACTGTTCCCTCTGCTCAGATACCCTTTCATCCTTCAAAGTCCAGATGCAACAGAAATAATCAGTGTCTTCTAGAGGATGGACATTGGAAACTAGGTTTTAAAAGATGAATAGGCCCTGGCCGGTTTGGCTCAGCGGTTGGAGCGTCCGCCTGCGGTCTGGAGAGACCCGGGTTCGGTTCCTGCTAAGGGCATGAACCTCGGTTGCAGTTTGTCCCCGGCCCTGGTTGGTTGTGCGGGTGGCAGCCACTCGATGTGTCCCTTTCACATCGATGTTTCCCTCTCTCTCTCTTCCTCTCTCTCCCTCCCACTCTATCTGTACAAAAAATGGAAAAATGTCCTCGGGTGAAGATAAAAAAAAATAAAATAAAAAATAAAAGATGAATAGGAGTTCTCTAGGTAGCCACAGAGGATGGAACAGGCAAAGGGAACTCATCCTGTATTTACAAATTGCCTCTTACTCTCAGCTAAGAGTTAAGATGTGGCTGCTGAGGGTGACGGGGTGTCCTGGGGAGAGGGCAGCTGGCAAGTGTGGCTTAGATTCTCTCTTCCTTGCTCAGGCTGAGGTCCTGGACATCCTCCGTTTCTTCCTGCTATTCATCCTCTTCCCAGCCTGAGCGGGGACCCAGTCCATCTCTGATGAGCACCATCAGCCTGGACACGATGCCCAAGTTTGCCTTCTCATCAGAGGACGAGGGAGCCTACCCAGCCCCTGTAGGCCCCAAGAGACCCATCTTCATTCTAGGGGAGTCTGATCTGCCCCCAACAGCCACCCCAGTGATGCCCAAGCCTTCGAGCCTCTCTGGTAGGTGGACCCAAGGTGGGAGGAGTGGTGTCATAGAACATTTCCCAGAGGAAGGGCTATTTGAGATGGGTTTTGAAGGATGAGCAGTTCTGCAGAGAACATTTAGATAGGAGAGGCCAGGGCTCTGGGGAAGTCTTGGGCCTCAGCTTAGCCCCTAAGGGGGCTCCAGCTTCATTGGGTCAGTACAAGACTGGAGAGAGGGATGGGGCTAGGGAGCTCCAAGAGGGGGAGCAAGGGGGTCAGATGAGTAGGGGAAAGGTTTCCTGGAAGAGGGAACTTGAAGAGTGGAGTTTTCTAAGGAGAGTAGTGTAGGAAGGGTGCACGGGAAGAGGGCACTATCTGAGCAAAGGCCAGGAGGCTGCACTGTGTCCGCATCGGCAGACCTTGACCCCTCACCCTGCTAACCCCCAGCCGACCCCAGTGCTCTCAGTCAGACACGCCTACGGAGTAACAGCACTGGTGCCCGACACTCCACGCCACGGGCTCTGGATGCCAGCCAGGGCCACCGCCTCAGGGGCCCTAAAGACTCGGCCCCTGAGAAGTCCAGGGCCTCCAGTGGGGGCTGCATGCCCAAGTCAGCCTCCGTGTCTGCCTTGTCACTTATCATCACGGCCGGTAACGCCCATGGCCCTGCCTTGTCTTTGCTTGTCTGTCCATATCCACTGTAACTATGGGGTGGGTCTGCTTTGGCTGAGGTGTTGGGAGCTGGAGGGTCCCTCAGGGTGATGTTTGGCCTGACCCCCAGGAGAAGGGAAGGGTTATATACAGGGAGACCCGGGGGTTGGGCACTCCTGGCAGAAGGTACTGCATGTGCAAAGCCTGGCATTGGAACATTGGAGCAGCAGTGAAGCAGCTGGCATGGTCAGCATGGTGGGAGGGGAAGGCACTCAGTGGGAAGGGGGGCCCACGAGGGAGTGACCCACTCCCTAACCCTCGTTCCTACAGATGATGGCAGCGGCGGCCCCCTCATGAGCCCTCTGTCCCCACGCTCTCTGTCCTCGAACCCATCATCTCGTGACTCCTCTCCCAGCCGAGACCCATCCCCTGTGTGTGGCAGCCTGCGGCCCCCCATTGTCATCCACTGTTCTGGCAAGAAGTACGGCTTCAGCCTGCGGGCCATCCGTGTCTACATGGGCGACAGTGATGTCTACACTGTGCACCATGTCGTCTGGGTGAGCTGGCCTGGGGGTGGATAGGAACAGCCTGACCTGGTTTGTGACTGGCCGTGCCCTGGCAAGGTGTATTCTCTAGTCTGAGGTTTAGGGGCCCAGGACAGGGAGCTGATGTCCCCTAGGTCTTTGCCATTCCTGTCAGTTATAGGAAGAGGGACAGGGCTGGACAGGGGGCAGAGACCTGAGTGGGCATGAAGCTTATGCCTTGTTCCGGCAAGCACACAGTGGGTGGGTTGTCCTCCCTTCCCCCAGTCCAAGACTCGGCGCGTCCCCTCTCCACTGGTCATTCTCTGAACAGCCCCCAAGGTCAGGGAAACTAAGGCAGCGTGAGAGGCAGCAGCTTGTTGGTGTCTCTGGCTGTTGGACTGCTGACTGTGCCATCTCCCCCAGAGCGTGGAGGAGGGGAGCCCTGCCCATGAGGCGGGCCTGCGAGCTGGAGACCTCATCACCCACGTCAATGGGGAGTCGGTCCTGGGGCTGGTACACATGGACGTCGTTGAGCTGCTGTTGAAGGTGCCACCCCCACTGCCCGCCCGCAGGCTCCCAAGACCCCCACCTGCTGTGCTCCCTCAGGGCTCCCAGTATCCCACCACCCCTTGGCCTCCACTACTGATTCTCCCTGGGTCTCCCCTCCACCCACGCTGTTCTTCCCAAGTCCAGGCCTTGCGATCTCCCTCCCCTCGGACTAGAATGTGCTCCCTTCTTTGGCCTCTAACATCACCCCCAGAGGCCAGAGGCCCTCCTCCAGGAAACCCTTCCTGATCCTCTGAGGTCTGTGCCATCTCTGCCTCAGTCAGGCCAGATGTCCTCAGGGGCTCAGGCCTGGGTGTGGGGACACAGGAGGAGGTAGGCCCCAGGTCGAGTAGCTCCTGGAACCAGCATATAGGTGGACAGCTCCTGGATGGGCATACGGATGGTGGGCATGCATCTTTGGCCCAGTGAGTGGTAGATCATCCCAGTGAGGTGTGGCTGGATAGGATCTGGGACTTTGAAGGATAAGTAGGAGATGGGTAGGTGAGGGTGCTCATGGGATGGAGACACAAAGGAGACTCCTCACCATCACTCCTACAGAGCAGCAACAAGATCGCCCTTCGGACTACAGCCCTGGAAAACACGTCCATCAAGGTGGGCCCTGCACGGAGGAACATGCCCAAGGGCCGCATGGCACGCAGGAGCAAATGGAGCCGCCGGCGTGAGACCCAGGACCGGTGAGCAGCCAGGGAGTGTGGATGGCGGAACCTGTATCAGCTTGGGGGTGGGGCACTGGGGTAGCAGTCTGGAAGCTCCCCGCTGAGGGCAGAGATACCGGAGCACCTGAGGTTCTTACCCACAGGCGGAAGTCACTCTTCAAGAAGATCTCGAAACAATCATCGGTATTGCACACCAGCCGCAGCTTCTCCTCCGGCCTCCACCACTCCTTGTCATCCAGCGAGAGCCTCCCGGGCTCACCCACCCACAGTCTCTCCCCCAGCCCCACCATGCCCTGCCATAGTCCCGCTTCTGATGCCCTGGCAGGTAGGTGCACCCAGGACCCCTTGGGGAGGAGGGAGCAGGCAGATGGGAGGATAGAATGACATGATACAGGAATCAGATAACCAGAGGTCCTTTCCAGTTGCCTAGAGTCTAAGAGGCAGCCTGGGGGTGGGCAGAGACGGGTACAGGGACAGGGAAGTGTGTGCCCAGCAGAGAGAACACCGTGAGTAAAGTGGTCTAGACTGGAGGGACGTGAAATCTCAGGAAGGCTGGAGAGGAGGTATTGGGGGATGGATCAGGCCTAAGAGCTAGGCTGAAATTGGTGGGCAGTAGGGAACCACTGAGGGTATATGAACCAGAAAGGGCATGGAAAGATCATTTTGGTGCAGGAAAGGATGGTGAGGGCCCCTCGTCTATGAGAGATAGGCAGGGGCAACCCAGAGGACAGGCAGGGAAAGCCTCTTGGGGGACCACAGATCTACTCCTCCAAGAAGCTCTCCCTGCCCCCTGGGCACCCCAACTACTTCTCTCACTTTGGAACCCCTGGCCTTGTGGGCCAAGGATTATCTGTGCCATCTCTGCCTTCGTCAGACCAGATGTCCTCTGGGGCTGAGGCCTGGGAGTGGGGAAGTGAGCACAGGCGAGGAAGCAGGGCCCTTGTTGGATAACTCTAGGGAGTGGTTCTCAACCTTCCTAATGCTGCGACCCTTTAATACAGTTCCTCATGTTGTGGTGACCCCCAACCATAAAATTATTTTTGTTGCTACTTCATAACTGTAATTTTGCTACTGTTATGTCTTAGGTGACCCCTTTGAAAGGGTCGTTCGACCCCCAAAAGGGTCGTGACCCACAGGTTGAGAACCGCTGCTTTAGGGACTAGTGTACAGTTGGACTTTGAATGGGTATCTCTGGCCCATCGAGTGATGAGTCATTAGGTGAGAAGTAGGTGAATTAGAGCTAGGACTTTGGCCCTGGCTGGTGGGGCTTAGTTGGTTGAGCATTGTCCAGTGCACTGAAAGGTTGCTGGTTCGATTCCTGGTCAGGGCACATGTCTAGGTTGCAGGCTCGATTCCTGGTCAGGGCACATGTCTAGGTTGCAGGCTCAATTCCTGGTAGAGGGCGTGCAGGAGGCAGCCAATTGGTGTTTTGCTCTCACATCAATGTTTTTCTTTCTCTCTCTCTGTCTCTCTAAAAAGAAAAAGAGCCCTGGCCAGTTTGGCTCAGCAGTTAAAGCATCGCCACAGGCAAAGAGTCACGGGTTCAATTTCCGGTCAAGGGCATGTACCTGGGTTGCAGGTTCAATCCCTGACCTTGGTTGGGACACATGCGGGAGGCAGTCAATCGATGTGTCTGTCACATCAGTGTTTCTCTCTCTCTCTCTCTCCCGATCCCTCCCTCCTTTCCATTCTATCTAAAAATCAGTGGGGAAATATCCTTGGGTTAGGATTAACCCCCCCCCCCCCAAAAGGAGCTAGTTCTTTGCTGGATGAGTAGGAGTTCACAGATCTAAGCCTAGGGAACAGCTTGTGCAAACGAGGCAGGAAAAGCAGGCATGATAGGTGGCCACATGGAACAATGTGGACTTCAGCAGATATAGTCCGAGGGCCCCACCTCAAAGTTAGAGACTTGAGGCCTGTTGCCATAACCTTCACCTGTCATCCACAGACTCCGTGTCTCCACCCACTGCATCTCCAAGCTCCAGCAGCCCTGCCTCTCCAGCCACTGCTGGCCACACCCGCCCCAGCTCCCTGCATGGCCTGGCCTCCAAGCTTGGGCCACCCCGCCCCAAGGCTGGCCGCCGCAAGTCTACCAGCAGCATCCCACCCTCCCCCCTGGCTTGCCCACCTATGCCTGCACCCCCACCCCGCTCGCCCTCACCCTTGCCAGCGCCCAACCGGTCTCCAAGGTTGCGCCGGGGCCAGTCAGCAGACAAGCTGGGTGCAAGTGAGCGGCCAGATGGGGAGTTGGGGCGCCGCAGCCGTGGGCCAGACTCCGAGCTGGTGGTCATGCGAAGGCTGCACCTGTCTGAGCGCCGAGACTCTTTCAAGAAGCAGGAGGCTGTGCAGGAGGTGAGCTTTGATGAGCCACTGGAGGAGGCCACCAGGCCACCTGCTGTGATGCTGCAGATTGCAGTGGAGGGTGCTGAGGCTGTGCCCGGAGCCCTGGGACCCATTGGGAAGGACTGATCCCTCCCCACTTGGCCTCCCCCTGGCCTGGAAGTTGTGCATTTTTTGTGCAAGATTTTTCCAGTCAAGCGACACCTGGATGGATGGAGACTAAGCCACCGGCCTGTGACACACAGAAGGAAGGAAGCCATCATGCTCCTTGCTGGAAGGTGGAGTCAAGCACCTGCATGTTTTGGTGCCCATTAGTCAGGGACTAAAGAACAGGAATGGGAGATGAGGGTGGCACTGTAAATAGCAGCAAATCCCAGTGACTAATTTATTACTTTTTTTCAAAGTATAAGAGAAAGTTTATTTAGAAAGTTACAGAATCAAAAGAAGGGCCCTTGGAAGAAATGGGCTCAGGGAACAAGTTACAGAGGCAAAAGAAGGGTCCTTGGAGAGAGAAGGTAAAGGTAACTCATCTGGGGGAAAGGCACAGGCATGCTCCCTGGAGGGAGAGCGTACCTAATGCATTATTTTTTATAAATGGTAGCCAGATGGAGCAGATGGAGCTGCCAGGGTCCAGCCCCTTGCATCTGGAACTCTATTTGCAGACCCTGCTCCTGGGGCTCTGAAGGAAGCACTTTGGACAAGTCACATGTGTTTGTGTTTTCTTGTTTTTCTGTACTTTTAATAGTTTTTTTTGTTTTTTGTTTTACTTGATCCCATCCCTGACCCAAGACCCAGTGAGGATGCTTGTCTGAGCCCATCTCACTTGTTGGGGGCCCAATCTGGATGTGACTTGGAGAGGTTAATTGAATCCCCTTCACCACAAAACAAGAGTCATCCCCATGATGGTCTGGATGCTGAAGGCTGCTTCCCACCATTATAGCCTCCATCTGTCTCCAGTCCTTTGGGCTTAGGGGATGTAGGAACTGGGTCTTTAATTGATGAGTAGGAGTTCGCCAGATCTAGGCAGAGGGGTCATCCACTCCATTGGGGGACACTAATGCCCCAGGAGGAAGAGGCCTCAAAGGGCACTGCCAGCAGAAGAATGTCCATCCTGGACAAGATTTCATATGTTTGATGCTCATCAGGGTGAGCACTAGGATATGATGTGTCTGAAACACCCACTGACAGTTCCCTCAATGTGTCACAGCCTCCCTGGGATGAAATCCAAGCTGAAAATCCAAATGGGGGGTAGTGAAATCCGAATTTGAATCTTACCTTCACTGTTTGGCTCTAGGAAAATGGCTGCTCCACTCTGTGCCTGAGTTTCCTCGTGTTTACAAAACTAATCCCAATGACTTTATTAAGCACCTACTATGTGCCAAGCTCTTTTACTCGTGGCTTGTCCCACAGCCAGCCTTGAGAAGGTTGGAACTGGTGTCATCACCCCCATTTACAGACAGATAGCTGAGGCCTAATGAGGGGCAGAAGCTTGTCCCACAATTGCCTGGTGAGAGTCATGCAGCCAGGCCCTGCTGTGGGCCTTGTCAGCAAGGGAGCTTAATGCAGAGTCTGATGTCAGATATGGCTGATTCCATCCAGCCCATGATGCTGTGCGACCCATGGGGCATCTCAGCACCTCCATTTCCCATTTGGAGGTGGCTGGCAAGATTGCTGTGCAGCCACATGATTTTTGGCACTTTCCAAGTATTGCAGCCTACTCTGTGTCCTCTTGCCCTTCCCCCAGCATTGCCTAGTGTTGGAGCTAGACCGAGGCTATGCTTGACTTGCTTCTTTCTTCCATCACAGAGCTGACAGTGAATAAAACCCGCATTGACAAAGAGGAGGTCTAGTGTCTGGATTTGTGACCAAGGGCCCAAAAAGAGTAAGGGAAGAGTGGGGTGGGGACGGGGTGAAAACAGACCCTTGGCTCAGAGTCATCTGAAGTGGGTTTTGAATGCTGCATAGGAGTTCACTCAGATTCTCCCTGAAGGCTTCTCTGATCCTGGCCTGCTGCCCTCTCCCTGTGAGTACCCAACTTGGGCTCTGCCCTTAAAATTTTCATTCAGCCCAGCTTGTGCGGGCCGATCCCCAGTGGAGGACTTGTAGAAGGTGGCCAGTGATGTTCTCTCTCATCCATGCCTCTCTCTCTCCCCCCTTCCTCTCTCTAAAATCAATAAAGAAAAAAAAGTTTAATTTAATTCAGACACCTGCCTGGGGCACTGAGCTCTGTTAAATAAACAAACCACTGTTGTGTCCTTTTTATACTTGCTTGGGCTGTGCCCTAAAATTATCCCGGTCTCACCCTGGTCAGTTTGGCTCGGCGGTTAGTGTGGGCCTGCGGTCCACGCTTCCCGCTAAGGGCACGTACCCGTTCCTCGGTTGCAGTTTGTCCCCAGCCCTGGTTGGGTCTTGCGGGAGGCAACCACTCCATGTGTCCCTTTCACATCGATGTTTCTCTCTCTCTCTTCCTCTCCCTCCCTCCTACTCTACCTGAACAAAAAGGTGGAAAAATGTCCTCGGATGAGGATAAAAAACGAACAAAAACAAAACTAAAAAAAAATTACCCGGGTCTCCACCAGAACCCAGCTCAGCCCAGAGCGTCGGGTTACTTTTGCAGCTCTCAATGTCAGAAACGTTTAGACACGCCCCGTTCCTAAGTGTCTTCGGCTATTTCCCTCCACAGTCTTTCGGTCCCGAGTCGGGCGCGGTCTCGCGCAGGCTGGGCGGGAGTTCGTTCAGCGGCGTCCCAGCGCGGCGCTCTGGGCTGCCACGGAGCTACCTTCAGCCCCCGGCTCCTCCTGGTTCCACTGTGGTTCTCTGTGGAGCCTCTTCCCCCATGCTGCCGGCTCCTGTTTCCTGAACTCGGGGCCCCATCACCCGCCCTCTGGAGCCGTCCATTCTTCGGCAATTTCTGGAAGCTGGTGGGCCCTCTCTGGTTCTGAACTCCTAGGGCCTCGTTTGGGACCCAGCGCGCTCAGTTCTTTACAGAAACTCTGCAGTCTCGGGGCTCAGCCTCTTCGCCAGTCCAACTGGGGGCTTACTCGGCCAATTCCGGAATTGCTCGGGCGTCTGTAAAACGAGCCCAGTTGATCCCCTCCGAACCCAGCCTCGGAATCATTCATCCGGTCCGATTATGCTCGGCCATTTCCGGGATCAC
Organism: Molossus molossus; assembly: GCF_014108415.1. NCBI lineage: Eukaryota > Metazoa > Chordata > Mammalia > Chiroptera > Molossidae > Molossus > Molossus molossus. The sequence continues at coordinate 66,895,898 of NW_023425377.1, read as the reverse complement.
TCGGGTGTTTCTCAGCTCAGGCGAACCCAGCTGAGCCCAGTCTCGGAATCACTCGTCTGACCTATTTGCGCTCGACTATTTCCAGAATCGCTCGGGCGTCTCTAAACCCAGCCGAGTCCAGCCGAAGCTAACCTCGGGAGCATTTATATGACCCGATTGCGTTCGGCTGTCTCCGGAAACGATTGACTATCTCAGGGGCACCCGCCACTCCCCAGTCCCGCGGGAGTATGTTCGGCTCTTTCCGGAAGCACTAGGACGCCTCCAGGCTCTTCCTTGGCCTCCCTTCTCCCGCCGGCCCGAATATGCTCGGCCATTTCCGCCAGGGGTGGGCCCGGCTGTTCGGAACCTCGACGGCGGAGGCGGGGATCCCGCGGTGGCGCTGACGGCGACGGTGGTGGAGCCACGGGTCAGGCTCCGCTCTGCGTTACGGCCTCCACGGCGTCGGCGTTAGCAACCACGACCAGTAAGTCCGGGCCAGCCGGCGTGGCAGGCGGGGCTGGGGGTGCGTGCAAATGCGGGATGCCTAGGCAGAGCGTCGGCCCGTGGGACCCCGGGGGCCACAGTAAGCAGAAGGCCTTGAGCTCGACCTGGCAGCGGTGCAGCCAACCCACACGGTGGGGGCGGAACGGGGGGCCTCCAGGCAAAGATAAAAGAGCTGGAGCCTTGGCTGGGAATGGAAGGAGGCCTTGCTGGGAGTGGGGCGTCAAAGAGAAATGAGGGGCTCCAGGCATTGTGTGAGCGTAGTTAGGTACGAGGGTCGGGGTTCGGCTCCACTTCCGGGGGTCAACGCGGGCCTGGGTGCGCGTCTGAACACGCGTGAGCGCGCAGGCCCTGCGGCTAGCCGCGGAGCCCCGGCCAAGTCTGGCTCCGCTACCCCGCCTCTTGGATTCGGGGAGCTCTGGATCCCCCGTGCACTCACCAGGCGTGTGCAAAGGAGTGCAGGCAAGCGAATCCAGGCGGTTTTCTAGACGTCCCCTTACTGAATCTCAGCTTCCCCACCTGTGGAATGGGGATACAAGGGCCAGGGAGCGGGTAAGTTGGGGCACCCTGGAATGTGGAGCCTCTGCTCCCAGCTCGGACACCTCCTAGGGCTCTCCTAAAGCCCTCCGTGGTGGTGGTGACGGGGACTTGGGGGTGGGAGGTGTGACCGGTGGTGTGTTGTTCCAGTCCTCTGTCTGCCCGGCAGAAGCCCTGCGTGGTTGGTGCCTTTCTTAAGAGTCACCCTGAACTCTTTCCAAGCAGTTTCCCACTTTCAAGCCTTTGCATGTGGCCAGTGCCCCTATCTGTCTTTAGTGAGGACCTGCCCTCTAGAAAAGCACCCGAACCCCAAGCTCTCAGGAGGACTGAACCTGCAGAGCTGAGACTGGGAATATGTGTTTCCTGAGCTCTGTCTCCCTGAGATTGGAGGCTCCTGGTGGGTGATCATCACCCTGCAAACAGCAGCCTCCCCATTGGCAGTTGCAATGCCCTCCTGCCATCCACCCATCACCCTGGGGCTAAGGTCCTCTCAGCCTCCCACTGACCCACTTGTGTTCTGAGCATCTACTATGGGCCCTGTGCTGAGTCAGCCAGGACTCCTGTTCACCCCTCCCTCACAGAGATCAGAGATCCTTTGGCCTCTGTGTGGGGCAGCAGGGGTACTCTGCTGGGACTTCCTTTCCTACTGCTTTGTGCCCCTGCTGCCTCCTTCTGTGCCTGACCCCTCCTCAGGACCCCCACAGCACCCTTAGCGGTCCCTGTTGCCCTTCCCACTCTGAGTCTAACTCTCTGGCCATGTGGCTGCTACCTCCTCTCATCCATCCTTGGGCCTTGAAGTGAGGCAGATCTGGGGTTTTGAATGGTGGCTTCCTGGTGGGACAAAGACCTCCCTGCCCTGAGCCTCAGTTTTCCCATCTCTAACAGAGCTTGTTTACCCAGCATACAACATGTCTGGGGCAATTACCCCAAGGAAGGGCTATTATTGCACGCACTTTACAGCTGAGTAAACTGAGACCCAGAGAAGGACAGGAAATAGCCCAAGATTACCAAGTGAGTCAGGGGGTTCCAACCCGGGATTTGGGCCTGTCTCTGAGTTGGGGGTGGGAGGAGTCCAAGCTGGCCTATACTGCCTTGCCCCTGCCTTGTCTGTCTCCCCCTAGGTAAGCGTCCCCTGCCAAGCATGGTGACAGCCTGTGCCCTCAGCCTCCTCGTCTGGCGCAGCCAAAAGAGCCACCAGTCGCTGGCGCCCATGGCCTGCCACATGAGTGAGTGAGTGAATGGCCTGGCCCAGCCTGACCCTTCAGATTGAGGGGTTCGAAGCAACTGAGTGACCAGAGAACACACTGCCGATCCCCTCCCACCAGCTGACGAATGATGGACCAAACAACAAGTAACCCTTGTAAGGGTTGTAGAATAATGACAGGAAGCAAGGCATGAGCATCCCCTGTAGTCACCTGTAACTTTTTGCTGGAAATAGAGGTCTGAGCACCTCAAACTGACCCAGTGGACCTACCTGGCCCCCACCCCAGCTGATGGGGCCACTGGGGCCCCAAGCAGCCACCTGACCATACAGAAGCCCCCTGCTCACCATGGCTGGCGCTGAGGGCTTCCAATACCGTGCACTGTACCCATTCCGCCGGGAGCGGCCAGAGGACCTGGAGCTGTTGCCTGGGGACGTGCTGGTGGTGAGCCGGGCAGCACTACAGGTGCTGGGTGTGGCTGAGGGCAGCGAGCGATGCCCGCAGAACGTGGGCTGGATGCCTGGCCTCAATGAGCGAACTCGGCAACGTGGTGACTTCCCTGGTACCTACGTCGAGTTCCTGGGTCCTGTGGCCCTGTCCAGGCCTGGCCCTCGCCCCCGAGGCCCCCGCCCATTGCCTGCCAGGCCCCAAGAGGGGGCCCCTGAGCCAGGTGAGCTGCAGCAGGGGCTCTGTCTGGTGGAGTTTCCCTTAAACCCTCAGTTTCCTCTTCTTTTCAGTGAGGCAATGGTGCCTCTTCTAAGGAAGGAGGAATAAGGGCGTTTAGTCAGTTGGCAAGTGTTGACTGCGCTGCTATCAAGGGCTGGATGCAGTTTACAATATTGGGAACACAGGAGTAGACACAGGCCCGGCCCTGCCCTCGTGGGCCTGGTTCATGAAGTGACAAGAATGTGATTAGCTGATGACAGAGGCTGTAAGGAAGGAGCTGGGAGTGAAGGGCTCTAGGCAGTGGGTCTAACAGGGCAGAGTCCATGAGGTAGGAAGGTGATGGGTTCCAGGAACAGCCAGCAGGGCAGGATAGAATGAGGAAGGGGAGCCAACAGGGGCTGTGCTTTGGGGATATCATGGGATTCATTTTGAAGACAGTGGGGAGTTTTTAGTAGAATTCAGAGGCTCAATTTATTTTCATTCTATGGTTTGCAACCAGGGTCCCTTGAGGCACCCCCTTTGTTACCCTGATTTTACCTGGTTTCCAAAGTGAAGGGAGCCATGAAACCCAGAAAGGGTGAGATGCTCAGTCAAGGCCACAAGCATGGTGCAGTATGAGAACCCCACACCCTTCTCAAAGACCCTCAGCCATCCCCCTTCCAGAGGGTGTGCTGGGAGTAGGGGTTCAAGGACACTGGGTATACATTGAAATTTCTGTATGCTGGGCAGAGGGTTGGGTTCTACTAGGGAAATCAAGGTTGTGGGGAAGAGATTGATGAGTGCTGAGTGCCTGGCATGGTCTGCTCTGACCTCACAGCAGCCCAGTGAGGTCCATGTACAGATAGGGAGACTGAGGTGCAAGGTGTCAGACCATTCTTTCAGGACCACCCAGTTAAAGCTAAGGTCCTGGGACACACCATGGCCCTGACCAATGAACTGTCTGGTTTGTGCCAGATGGACACTGATGCCTACAGAGTCCCATGCCACGGGGTGGAATGGGGACACCAGGGCAGTGTGGCGCTAGCTTGGGACTCGCAGCATCTGGTGTCTCCGGGGCCTGGGCCTGCGTCCTGTGTTGGCCTGGAAGAGCAGGAGGCGGCCCCATCCGGGCCCTCAGCCAGAATCTGCTTCTCTCCCTGGTAACAGCCACCTCCCTCCTCTGCCTGGCTCAGGTCCAGCCTCCACACACATCCCCACTCAGGGCGGCAGCCCCGCCCTCCAAATCTTCCAGGGATGGATGACATGGTGGGGAGAGGCCTCTCTAGACCTCAGTTTCCTCATTTGGAAACGGGGAGGACTGGTCTCCTACAGGGTTCCTGAGACCACTGGGGAGCATACTACGGCTGCCTGTGTTTCCTCTGTCCACCGCATGCAGGGTGCTGAGTGCAGCACCCCAGTATCACTTGGGTTGTGTACCTCACCACAGTGAAGTTGCTCCCTCTCTGAACCTCAGGTCCTGATCCATAAAATGGGGTGACAGCTTTTCTGATGGAACCTCCTTCCCATTTCACAAACTGGTCACAGACAAGTTTCAGGGTAAAGTTTTAGAACTGAGCTTCACCCACCTTCTGTCCCCTTGTTCTTTTACTTTTTTATATTTTTGGCGTTTTCACTGTAGCTGGGCCTTTCTCCAGCTTGTGGCGCCACCTGGCCCATCACTCAGGGAGGCCCTGCAGGCCCCAGCTTGCTCCTGTTGTGTGCCAGGGCATCCAGCCAAGGGCCAGAACCCCATCAAATGGTGACTGTGCAGGAAGAGCTGCTGAGCACAAAGGGCCCCCTGGGAAGCTCAGAGCCTGAAGGGGCTGAGCCTCAGAGGCCCCTGGCACCCTCTGGCAGTGCTTTCAGCTTTTTAAAAAATGGGGAGATGCCCTGGCCGGTTTTCTCAGTGGTTAGAGCGTCGGCCTGCGGTCCAGAGAGACCCGGGTTCGGTTCCCACTAAGGGCACGTATCTCGGTTGCAGTTTGTCCCCAGCCCTGGTTGGGTCGTGTGGGTGGCAGCCACTCGATGTGTACCTTTCATGTCGATCTTTCTCTCTTTCTCTCTTCCTCTCTCTTTCTCCCACACTATGTGAACAAAAAAATGAAAAAATGTCCTCGGGTGAGGATAAAAAAAAAAAGTGGGGAGATAACTTTTTCAAGGCAAAATGACTTTGAAAGTAGAGGAACGTCTTTGGAGGGTAATGTTCTGACCTAAGTGGGGATGTTTTCTTTTTATTCTTTCTCATCCACTTTGTTGTTCCCACTAAGAAGGAAGAGATAGTTTCTCAGTTGAGGAAACTAAGGCTCAGACAATGCTGTTCCTGTACCCAAGGCTGCGAAGTGGCAAGGGCAGAAACCTGCTATAGAGTTTCCTGGGGCCACTGTAAGTTCCACAAACCAGGTGGCTTCAAACCACAGAAGTGTATTTTCTAATGGTTCTGGAGGCCAGAAGTCCAAGATCAAGTATCAGCAGGGCCATGCTCTCTCCAGAGTGTCTAGGGGAGGATCCTTTCTGCCTCTTACAGCTTGTGATGGCTCCAAGCATCCTTAGTTTATGGCCATATCACCCCCATCTCTGCCTGCCTCTGTTATAACATGATTTCTCTCTTTTTTCTTTTTCCAATGGATTTTAGAGAGGGAGGAAAGGAGAGAGACACATCGATTGGTTGCCTCCCATACACACCCTGACTGGGGATCGAACCCACAACCTTCTGGTCTACACTCCAACCAACTGAGCCACACTGGCCAGGGCATATGGCTTCTCTTACAGATACCAGTCATTGCATTTAGGGCTCTAAACCCAAGATGATCTCATCTCAAAATCCTTCCCTTAATTATATCTGCAAAGACCCTATTTCCAAATAAGGTTATAGCCACAGGTACCAGGGATTAGGATGTGGACATCATTTTGAGGGGACACTAATCAACCTACTACACCTGATCTCTGAAGTTGTATGATTGATCTCTTGACCCAGAAAATTGTTTCCCACCAACTTGGCCCTCCCACCCCCAGCCATAGGGCCCAGGGTGGTGGTCCAGATGCCAGGTCTTTGCCTGAGCTAGGCCCTGCCTGGAGCTGCGCCAGCTGAGATTCAGCAGGCCAAAAGGAGGGTGAGGGTTCTTCCAGGGACTCTGTCAACTTGCTGTCCCCTCCTGCCAGGTTTCACACTTCCTGACCTGCCTGAGCAGTTCTCCCCCCCTGATGTGGCTCCCCCACTGCTGGTGAAGCTTGTAGAGGCCATTGAGCGGACAGGTGAGCCTTGGCCTGGCTGCAACCCCTGGATTCTGCTTGCTTACCTCTGGTGATGGGCATCTCATCCCTTAACAGAGCTGCTGGGTTCACTGCATGGGAGAAGGCTGAGCCTAGATGCTCTGGGTCTCCATGTTTAGGGAAGGAAAGACTCCCAGGGGAGATGGGACCCAGACACCAGACCCACCATTGCATGTGCTGAGTCCCCTGCTGCCATCTCCTTCCCTTCCCCCCTGCTTTTATCTCCGGGAGGTGAATAGCCACCCCTGCCCCCATATGGGGTCAGGGCAGCAACTGACAGCTGTCTTGCTCCTCCCATTCCAGGACTAGACAGTGAATCCCTTTACAGGCCTGAGCTGCCACCCCCGTGCACAGGTGAGGGGGGCATTCAACCGGTGGGGGAGGCGGGGAGTCGACCCTAACAGCCCCACCCACACTGCCACCCCTACACCCACAGATTGGTCCCTGAGCGACCTAGAGCAGTGGGATGCGGCAGCCCTGGCGGATGGCATCAAGTGCTTCCTTCTGGCACTGCCTGCGCCTCTCGTGCCGCTGGAGGCCGCTGCCGAGGCCTGCCGTGCCCTGCGAGGTGCGCCTGGTGGGGACTACTGGGCATGGCGGCGGGGGGGGGGGGGGGGGGGGTAGCCTGGCTCACCCTGCCTGGCTGTCTGTCCGCAGAGGCCGTGGGGCCCGTGGGGCCAGCTCTGGAGCCCCCAACGCTGTCACTGCACCAAGCGCTCACGCTGCGCTTCCTGCTCCAGCACCTGGGCCGGGTGGCCCAGCGCGCCCCTGCCCTGGGTCCCGCTTTGCGAGCCCTGGGCGTTGCCTTTGGGCCGCTGCTGCTGCGTGCGCAGCCTCCCTCGCCGCCACCAGGGGTCCCACCTGTCGGGTGAGCAGCCGGTGCCTATGGGAGTGGGACCTGGGAAGGGACTGGATTTTAGATAAAGGGAAGGCACAGAGGCTTGTGTGTGTGTGTTGCGGGGGGGGGGTGGGGGGGGGGTCGTGTAGCAGGCCACAACTGCTGTCATGTGGGTGGTAGGAAGGATAATAACAGGGGTGTACCTGGGCTTTGGGGAGAGCCCCCGCCCCAGAGGGCTTGAGGCCTAGACCAGAGGAGAAGCATCTGTGTGGTGCCTGTACCTTCGCTTCTGCACCCCCATCCTAGGTGCTGGACTCTTGTTCAGGTCTTGTATGAGCATTTATTGAGCGCTTACTGAACATATATAAGCAGCAGTTGGCTTCCCACACCTGCCTGTGTCATCTGTCCTGCTTCCCAGCTTTTATGTGTACCCTCCCACCCAGGTGTGCAAGCAATTCAGGGCCTTGTGCACACCCGTGTGGAGATACCCCTACCCAGTACTCACTGCACTCCCCTCCCCTAGGACTGAGCCTAACCCTGACTTCCCAACTCTGCTGGTGGAAAAGTTGCTTCAGGAGCACCTGGAGGAGCAGGAGGTCACACCCCCAGGTGACACCCTCCCCTTGTATCCTTATCCTTTCTTACTGTTGGAGGGCCGTGAGTGTTGACTCTAAGCCCCGCAAGCATCAACAGGTTTGGTTGCAGTGGGAGCTGACCCTAGTATAGAGTTGGTGCTCACTGTGTTTGTTTTCCTGTCCTCCAGCTCTGCCACCTAAACCACCCAAGGCAAAGCCGGCCCCTGCGGGGTTGGCTAATGGGGGGAATCTGCCCTCCCTTCAGGATGCTGAGTGGTATTGGGGTGACATCTCCAGGTAGGGTTGTGGGGTAGGGCCATGTGGTAGGCAGGGCCTGAAGGACAAGGGTCTCCAATGAGAGGCCCCAATCCTGGGTGTCCCCACAGGGAGGAGGTGAATGACAAACTCCGGGACACACCTGATGGCACCTTCCTGGTCCGAGATGCCTCCAGCAAGATTCAGGGAGAGTATACCCTGACCCTTAGGTGGGGGCCTGCCCCTTTTGGGATGACTGGGGTGAGAGGTGGGAGGAGGATGTGTGTGGTGTCGGGGCCAGGAAGCCTGGAAGTCAGGCTGGGGGTCCCACTGGTCGCTGACACCTCCTCTTATCCACTCCTAGGAAAGGTGGGAACAACAAGCTAATTAAGGTCTTCCACCGTGATGGGCACTATGGCTTCTCAGAGCCACTCACCTTCTGCTCTGTCGTGGACCTCATCACCCACTACCGCCACGAGTCGCTGGCCCAGTACAATGCCAAACTAGACACGCGGCTCCTGTACCCTGTGTCCAAGTACCAACAGGTCTGAAGCCTGGGCAGGAGCCAGAGAGGGTGGCCCCAGGCCTCAATTTCCCAGGTGGTTTCACTGATCACGCCGGGTGTCCTCAGGACCAGATTGTCAAGGAAGATAGCGTGGAGGCCGTGGGTGCCCAGCTCAAAGTCTACCACCAGCAGTACCAGGAGAAGAGCCGCGAGTACGACCAGCTCTACGAGGAGTACACACGCACCTCCCAGGTACCTCAGACCTGCACACATGGGAAGACACGGTGGCCATGGGGACAGACGACTGCTTCCAGATCACAAAACAGTCACTTAGCACCAGGGACTACCCTAAAAACATAGAAGTAAATGTATGTGGTTAAAAAAAAGAACAAATGAGATGACACCAACCAACCTCTCAGGAGTAGTTGAGCTAGGACCTCTAGTAGTTGGCCTGCGTGTCTCTTAGGACCTCAGTTTCCCCATTTGTAAACTGGAACTGTGGGTCTTAATTTCTTCTCCATCCCCTTCAACCTAGAGGTTATTCGTAGTGGTGACAATAATCTCATGTGAGGTGAGGCAGTCAGTCAGGAGGTCACATTAAAGAACAGCATCTTCACCCATCTGGTGTGGCTCAGTGATTGAGCATTGACCCATGCACCAAGAGGTCACCAGTTCAATTACCAGTCAGGGGACTTGCCCAGGTTGTGAGCCAAATTCCCAAGTGTGGGACATGCAGGAGGTGGCCAATCGATGTTCTCTCTCGTCAATGTTTCTGTCTCTCTTCCTCTCCCTTCCTCTCTCTGTAAAATCAATAAAAAGAAAGAAAGAAAGAAAAAAAAAACAGCATCTTTAAAAAAATAAATAATAAAGGACAGCATCTTCTAAAACAGGGAAGGGGAAGTTTTCTCACTCTGGCACTGTATTGATGAACTCCTTTGGCAAGTTGAAATGTAATTTACTCAGATCAAATGCCCCTCTCAGGCTGGGAATGGCTTAGTTTACCCTGTGATCCCTGAAGGATTTCTTTCCTGTCCTCTTTTTACTAATGGGTCAGTTCAGTCTCTGAGTGGACAAGACACTGGTCTGGGATGTGTTAGGAACATCGTGACCTTAGACATGATGTGGGCCCCCCTGAGGCTTAGTTTCCCCATTAATAGTTCTAACTTTATAGGAGGCTGTTGGCAGGTTCTGTCAACACTTGGTGCACCGGAAGTGCTTGGTACAGCATCTACTCTGAGAAGGAGCTCCATGAACTGTAGCAACTAGATTTATCATTAATTATCAGCAGTGCTAACAAATCCAGGTGTTTATAAGGCGCTCAAAGGAAGTTATAAAGGAGGAGTGTGTTTGGGGAATGAGGTATTGAAGGTTGAATAGGAGTTCGTTTGGTACAGTAAGAGCTAGAGGAATGACATGTCCAGTGGATGGAACAGCTTGAGCAAAGAGTTAGGATCTGCCATCACCCTCATGAGGCACTTGCGGGGAGTCCCAGAAGATGCTAAGAGTCACCCCCACCTCCAGGAACTGCAGATGAAGCGCACAGCAATCGAGGCCTTCAATGAAACCATCAAGATCTTCGAAGAACAGGGCCAGACTCAAGAGAAGTGCAGCAAGGAATATCTGGAGCGCTTCCGGCGTGAGGGCAATGAGAAAGAGATGCAGAGGTAAGTCCAGCTCCTCTGTCCTACCCTAACTCACCCTATGCTGTAGTGCAAGTGGGGAGAGAAAGGAAACAGAGGGTCAGTTGAAATGAGCTTTTAAGGCTGAATAGGAGTTCACCAGAGTAGAAATCAGGGAACAGCATGTGCCAAGGCTTAGAGGCTGGGAGCCATTCCTTGCCTCTGAGCCACTCCTTCCCCAGGATTCTGCTGAATTCAGAGCGGCTCAAGTCTCGCATTGCGGAGATCCACGAGAGCCGCACGAAGCTGGAACAGGAACTGCGAACACAGGCCTTGGACAACCGGGAGATCGATAAGCGCATGAACAGCCTGAAACCAGACCTCATGCAGCTGCGCAAGATCCGAGACCAGTACCTGGTGTGAGTGCCCTGCACATGCCTACGGTCCCAACGTGAGGACCTTGGCAAGGGCTCTTCCCACCTGGGCCTTATATGCTTATGTGCACCTGCTGCATGCAGGGCCCTATGCTGAGCAACCATGCACATATTTTGTTCTCTCCGAGTCTTTTGTAACTTCCCCCTTTCCATCTAGGGAAACTGCAGCTCAGAACAGATAACTGCGCTGTGTGAAGGCCAACAGTGTTGCGTGCAGTCCCTAAGACTGAGCCTCTGGTGGTGATAAGACCCTGCAGGGTGGCGCATTCTGAAGGCTCCATAAGTGTTAGCAGAAGCAGAATAAATGGGGGGTTTCCTGGCAGAGCCAGCCAGGCTCTCCCACCTTCAAACTGGCCCCTGTGGCAACTGGAGGCATTATACCCAAACCCCACCCTCCTTGGTCAGCACTCGCCTCCAGCTAGACTGGAACCCTATGGGCTGGCCCTGCCTCTGCTGCATGACCCACCTTTCCTCTTCCTCCTAGATGGCTCACCCAGAAAGGTGCCCGGCAGAAGAAAATCAACGAGTGGTTGGGGATCAAAAATGAGACAGAAGAGTGAGTGACCACATGAAGGGGGACTGGGAGGGCTTTGCAGAAGAAGGGCCAGTTTGGATGAGTTTTTCAGAATGAGTAGGAGTTCAACAGGAAGGGAGTATTGTCCGGGTGGTAAGAAAACCTCAGAAGCTAGCAGGTAAGTGACCAAGGCCTCTCCCTGCCTACCCCACAGCCAGTATGCACTGATGGAGGATGAAGATGACCTCCCCCACCATGAGGAACGCACCTGGTACGTGGGCAAGATCAACCGCACGCAGGCTGAGGAAATGCTGAACGGCAAGCGGGATGGCACCTTCCTCATCCGTGAAAGCAGCCAGCGGGGCTGCTATGCCTGCTCTGTGGTGTGAGTGCCTATAGGGGTGGAGGAGCTACATGTTCCTTTCAAGAGCTCTTATTGAGCACCTACTGTGTGCTAAGCCTTGGGAAGAAAATCCTCAAGGCTGCCTCAGGAAGAAGGGATTATTGGGCATAGGGGAGGAAGCTAAGAGTGTCCAGAGATGGAGGGGTCTGGACCAGGTCAGGTCTGAATTGAGGGAGTGACTGGGCAAGCCTGTGAAGTGCCCACCTGACCACCCATTTGCCCACACCACAGGGTGGACGGCGATACGAAGCACTGCGTCATCTACCGCACGGCCACTGGCTTGGGTTTTGCAGAGCCCTACAACCTGTATGGGTCCCTGAAGGAACTGGTGCTGCATTACCAGCACACCTCCCTAGTGCAGCACAACGACGCCCTCACCGTCACCCTGGCACACCCAGTGCGAGCCCCGGGCCCTGGGCCCCCACCCGCAACCCGCTGACCCATACAGAGCAGGACTCCATTTTTTTTTATCTCTCTTCTTTGTGACTCCTTCTCTATCTCAATCTCTCTTTTGCTTTCTCTGAGTATATCTCTCTCTGTGATTGTTTCTATCCCCATCTCTCTGTCCTCTCTTTCTTCCTCTTTGTACCTCTAAGACTCTGTTAGAGGAGCACACCTCCTCTATCTTATGCCCCCTTTCCCCATGGGCACTGCCCTCCCCAGACTCTGGCAGCCCCCCCCAAGTTCCCTACGGTCCCCCAATCCCCAACTGCCTGTACCTGCCATGTTTACAAAGGCCCCTGGGGTGCTCAGCTCCAGCGTGGGTGCCCTGGTTTTTAAGCCATAGACCTGGGGTCAGAGCAGAAAGGAACTTCACTGGGCCTCTTCCAAGAACCTCAGCTGTGACATTTGGGGCTGGGCGGGTCCCGCCCCACAGACCCAACTTCCCCTCCAAACCCTGAAGTGAAACCTGCCACTGGTTATCCCCACAATGGAGCTACTGCCAAGAACCCCTTGCTCCCCCCCCCACACACACACACACACGAAAAAATTAAAAATAACCTCGTGAACTGACCCTATCTGGCCCCAGGCCTCCCGGGAATTAAGGCTGCTACTGGTACTGCTGGGCCAGCGAGATGCACCACTGCCCACAGCACCTCCACTCGATGCAGTTTCAAGGCTTCTCCTTGATCATGTTGGGTTCTGATTTTATGTTTCCTTGACTATAAGCCAATTTTCTCTCCTCTTTTGGGACGAGAGCCCGTTTCCTCTGCTGCCGTGGACCCCCTCATGCCTACCCAGCAAGGTTGGCAGATGGGTTTTGTATGGTACGTTGATACTAATGTGGATATAAAACATTGAACTCAGTGGATGCTTCTTGTCAGCAGGGCTTCTCCGTGGCCACTGTGTGCTAGGGGCCCTGACATTCACCTGGTCACTCAGAAATGGACTTGAATTTAACTCAAGCTACCAGTGAGGGCTAACAACCCCTGCCCCCAGTTTAGCTCTTTATATCCAGAGAAGTTGAGAGACCTGACCAAGGTCACACAGCAGAAAGGTTCAAACCCTGAGCTCTGGCCTTATCAGGGGACCCCAGCCCAGCTCCTTGCTGGTCCCCAGGCTGGCCCCCCTGGGTTTGAGTCCCAGCATTCAGCCACCAGCCATGCCTTCTGATATGCAACTTCCTCATTGCTAAGTGGGGTCAATAATCTTAACCCCTACCATGCCACCCAAAGGGTTCTTCCATGTGAGCCTCAGTATCTTTGACCTAGACTCCTGTTCACCATCTCTAAGGTCCCTGTCCCCTGGTCCTCCCCACCCCCAGGGCTGGGAGCCTTCTGCCCTTCCCTCCCCTTCCCATAGAGTACCTTTTGGGGCTCAACACCCTAGGGCAGCCCAGGGCACCGACCTGGTCCTGGTTCTCCCACTGCGTTCAAAGGACAGGAATTGCCTGACCACTGAACCCCCAAGCCTTCCCAGGCACTGTCCCTACTGTGTCCAGTAAGGAAACACCCCCTAACTGCAGCCCACTTTCCCATGTGGTCCTCACCCACTGCATGGGCACTCGGGATAAAGGTCATCTTAGTCCCCTGACCCCAACCAGTTGAGTGAGCCTGGAATGGGGGATGGAGGAAGATAAAACCCAGGAGTCCTCTAGCCAGTTCCTGTATTCCACCACCTGCAGGGTTTCTTTGGGAACATCTTCCCTCTGATCCTTAGTTTCCTCCTACCAAGTGAGGTTAGTAGTTGCTACCTGGGCCCCCAACAGGATATCTCTGAGAGTCCTGTGATCAAATGGGTGGGGTTATGTGTATGAGTCCATCCAGAATTGTAGCAATTATATTTATCATTATTTCTCCCATCCTGCCTAGCACAGGGAGAGCACCCAACTAGCTCCCAAAGCTGTGTTGCTTTGACTTGCAGAGGCTTTAAGAAGGAAATGAGTTTTGCTAAGATTCCAAAGGGATGGTATGGGGGGATCATCCAGCCATGGAGACTTCAGACACATCCTGGCTCCCAACCTGATGTTATGAGTGTATATGTGCAGGCTGGTGCTTCCCCAGACTGGTGGGGGACACACAGGCTGTGGGGACTTGGCAGGCCCGGTGTGGGCATTTGCTCCTGTGGGGTCTGGTTCTGTGTCTCCACTGGAATTTGAGGCCCTGCAAAATGACTATCTCAGTCATTGTCCCAATACCCCCCCCCCCCAATCCTTCATCTGGGCTATTCTGTCTGCAGGCACTGCTGTCCTGTGTCAACCCCTCCCACAGTCACAGCCCAGCTGCCCAACCCCCACCTGCAGGCTGGAGTAACTGCCTCCGAGCCCTCCATGGTGACTTTATGCCCCGAGCCTCCCTCTTCTCCCATTTTAGAGACCAGGAAACAGGCCCCATCACTTGAGGTGCCCAGCACAGTCCTGGGGCTAACTGGATCTGGCTGCCTGCTGGCTTAGATCCTACAGGACCACCCTCAACCCTCACCCCATGGACATAGTACAGGCTTCCGGAAATTACTGCTCCAACCCCCGTTTCTCTCTCCCCACTGGGAGCTTGCTGAGGGCCAGGATGCACCACTACCACCCAGCCCCTGACTTTGGGAAGAAGGAATGCCAGCTTCCCCTCCACCCCATCCCACCCCCAGTCAAGGGTGGGGGCAAGAGAAGTGAGTGCCCCTGCTGCTCTGGCTTCTGCTTTCTGGTCCGGCTGCGGACAAGTCTGAGTCAACCCTGCGGGACCAGCATCCACCGCTTAGCCGGACAGGGGGGCAGGGGTGAGGGGTGGAGCTAGAAGAGACCAGAGCCTTGGGCCAGGCTAGGGAAAGGGGCCCGGGCTGCGAAGCCAGTGCCCACTCCCAGGCAGGGGGCCGCGCCCACCCTCTCCCCGACCCCTACCCCAACCCCTGTTAGTGCACAGGGGTCCCCCGGCTAGGGGCAGGGTGCTGACCACTCTGGTTGACCCAGAGGGATCTGCGGCGCGAGAAGACCCTTCGGTCTCCCTTGGTCTCTCTGTGTCTCTGTCTCTGAAGCCCCCACCCCACATCCGCTCCAGGAGCTTTGGCCCCGGCTTCACTTGGCTGGGGTAGGCTGATTGCCGGGACTGGGTGGGGGTGAGGTGAGCCGCTGAGCAGCGGATGGCCACGTGACTGCTGTCCTAACACCTGGCAGGGGTGGGGGCAGGGGCGGGTTGGAAAGGGAGACTCTTGAGAGAGAAATGCAGACACCCAGAGACGACACCCCGCCCCACAAGGCGTGGGTCCTGGGAGGCGGGTCCGGTCTAGGGGCAGGGCAACCGCCGGGTTAAAGGCTGCTCCTTCCCCTGGGCGCTGCTCCCGCCACAGCGCCTGTGCCCGCGTTGTGATGGCCTGGTCGCCACTCCTGCCGTTCCTGCCGGTGCTGCTGCTCCAGGTCCCCGCGGCGGCGCGCGCGTCTCCACTGGACACACTCCCGGAGCGGGCAGCCCCCTGCGAGGTAAGGACGGCGACACGGCAGGAGGGCTGGAGGGGACCAGCGCCCAGGCCGGGCAGGCGGTTCGTTCCCTCCCGTTGACCTGACCGAGTAGCCCAGGGTCTGGAAGGGACACACCCCATCAGTGCCGGAAATCCCATTTAATCCCAGGCTCCGTGTCCCCGCCAGAGGGTGCATCGAGCACCTACTGTGTCCGTCTAAGGTGGAATCCGGAGCTCCTCTGGGAGGCCAGGGGAAGCCCAGAGAAGTCTGCCTTCGGCACCCGTAGGGATGCCCTTCTGCCAGAGAAGAGCTCCGCTTATTTCTGGTGCTGAGCAAACACATGCCCGGGAGGCTGAGTAAATTGCTCACAAACCTGGGTGCCTGATACCCCTCAGCTGAAGCCGGAAGTCAGCACTTATTAGGTGCCACCTCCGCAGTGGACTTGGGAGGGGTTCAGTAGGCCCCTCCAGAGGAAGAAGAGTCAGAGCAGGTGTAGGGCCAAGGCTCTGGGCATTAAGTGGCAACAAATGAGCATCCATTAGTCTCCTGTGGTATGCATGTCCAGGAAGGCAGGATTGAGGTCAGGGACCAGAAATGTGCTTGCCTTGAGTTCTTACTGCCTAAGTTCCCCTGGGCCAGAAGTTTCACCTCACTCAGAAGAAAGCAAGAGCTGTGCATGAATTAAGTGACTACTGTATACAAGTCTGTCCCATCCGTTTTGCAGTCAAACAGATTTAGGGATGTATTCCAGAGTCAGGAGTGCATTCCAGATGGAACATTTACTATTTACATTTACCTTTCTGCAAGAGAACCAAGCAGGGCTACACTTGCTTCACACCCCTTTCTCCCACACAGGCTGGTAACCTGTGCCCACAAGTGCCCCTTGGAAAGTCCCATGCACCACCTGTCAACGTGAGCTTATACTATGAGTCTCTGTGCCCTGGCTGCCGAGGGTTCCTGGTTCGAGAGCTGTTCCCAACGTGGCTGATGGTCCTGGAGATCCTCAATGTCACGCTGGTGCCCTATGGAAACGCCAAGGTACATGGTTGCTGGGGAAACTGTGGTCAGGGTTGGAGGGCACCTGACGGGCCAGCCACTATTAACCCCACTGCCTTGCAGGAGCAGAATGTCAGTGGCAAGTGGGAGTTTGAATGCCAGCACGGGGAGGAGGAGTGCAAGTTTAACAAGGTGGAGGTGAGCAGCCCCCAGAGTCCCATGTGGGTGGGCACAGAGGCCCAGGAGTCTGCGAGTGGTAATGAAAGTGAAATCCAGGCTCAGAGGGGATTGGAACCAGCTCTCTCGCATGCTGATGTGCCTCCATTTGATCACAACTTTATTCATTACTTCATTAGTAGACTTTTATGATTATTACCGAAGTGGTCTTGGCATGCTCTGGGCCCCCCTCATGCCTCTGCCTGCCCATCCCCCACCCTAACCCCTAGGCCTGCCTGTTGGACCAGCTAGAGTGGAATTTAGCCTTCCTAACCATTGTCTGCTTAGAGGAAATGGATGACATGGAGAACAATCTGAAGCCAGTGAGTAACACCCTTTACTTGGTCCCGGGTTGGGGGACCCTGGCCTTCCCTTCACTCAGACTCGGGTTCAAATCCTGACCCTGACTACTACTCTCTGTGTAGGCCCAGGAAAGAACACTTACCTTTCTAAACCTCAATCTCTGAATCAAGGGAAGGAAGATCTAGGGGCATGGGTAGATCAGGAAGTGCTTTCTCTAGGAGGAGTCTGAGCTGGGCTTCCATGAACAGGAATGTACGGGGACACAGATGATGATCCTCCTATGGGGTATGGGGATGACAAGACAGGTTCACCCACCTCCCTGGAGGATTATGAAAAAGAACTCCCAAAGGAATGACTCATCTGCCCTGATCATTTATTCATTAATCAAACATTCAGGCCACCCAGGAGGCCTCACCCTGAGACACCCCAGCCCTGCAGAACCATGGTGGGGCTAGCAGAGTACAGAGAAGGAGGAAGTCCTGAGGAGATGCTGAGGAAGCTGGAGGATGGGTGTTCCTGTTAGAGGAAACAGCACAGATGAAAGCTTTAAGGAAAATGTAGGGGTCAGGGACTATAGGCCTGGTCATAAAGGACTCAGGAGCAGCCTGAGTACCTACCTTAGGTGCTTCCAATCAGGCATGTATGAAGCACCTGCTGTTTACACACATTGTTACATTGCTGTGGACCCAACTGTCCCCTGTTGCTAGTGAGGCAACAGAAACTTGGCTTGGAGTGCCAATGGACAGACTGTTGGGGAGATAACAAGGAGAAAACTGAGGCTCACTGGCCCTCCTCTGCCCTCAGTGCCTGCAGATCTATGCACCAAAGGTGTCCCCAGACGCCATCATGGAGTGTGCAATGGGGGACCGTGGCACACAGCTCTTGCACATGAACGCCCAACTTACAGATGCTCTGGAGCCACCCCACCAGTATGTGCCTTGGGTCGTCGTCAATGGGGTAAGAACACTTGTAGCTCTCATGTTGGCCCCCAGGCAGGGACCAGGGTGATGGATGTACCCACCGATCTGCAAGGCAAGAGACAGGGACCAGATTTAGGGCCATTTGCAGCCCCTTCTGGGCCTGGCATGAGTTGGTCAGGGCAGGTGGCACTTGTGACCTCCTGTCTTTCTTTGTGCAGAAACCCTTGGAAGACATGAGCCAGCTTCTATCCGTCGTGTGCCAGTTGTACCAGGTAAGCCAGAGAGGCAACAGAGGGATTTAGTGGGTGGGGTTAGGGTCTCTTTCAGGCTCCCAAATCATGACCGTCTCCTCCAGGGTAAGAAACCAGATGTCTGCCCATTCATGGCCAGCTCCTACAGGGATGTCTGCCTCAAGTGATAGCCACTGCCCTTGGAGGGAGCTGATGGAGGAGGAATGAGCTCCAACCTGCCTTCATTTTCCTGATCCTTGACTCAGCAGCTATGGCTCTCATCATCCAGATAACTTACACATTCCATGAAGTTCAGACTCAATATTTTGTCCCAAGATCAAGAAGTTTACCCCACTGAGAATGGTGCTGCGTTGAAAGTAGTTTAATAAACGCTTCTACATGTTATGACACCATCCCTCCATTTCCCCCATCCACCCACCCCAGCCCGTGCCAACTGCTGTTCTTTTGTTTCTATGAGTTGTACTTTTTTAGATTCCACATATAAGTAAGATCATACAATATTTGTTCTTCTCTATCTGACTTATTTCACTCAGCATAGTGTCCTCCAGGTTCCTCCATATTGTCACAAATAGCAGGATTTCCTTTTCTTTTTTTAATAGTCAACTAATATTTGTGTTGTACCCTTTTTAAAAAAAGAATCTCAAAGAAAGAACTTCCTTGGAAAGTCTAATTATATTTACCCTGATAACTTACACGGGTGCAGCAGACATTTAGTTTGCTTTGCTGGAAGTTTCCATAAGGAATCTCAGGTTGGACTTTGAAAAGCCTCTATTGCCCTGGTTGGCTTGGCTAAATGGTTAGAGCATTGGGCCACAGACCAGAGTCTCAGATTTGATTCCTGGTCAAGGGCACATATCTCAATTGTGGGTTTGATCCCCGGGCCCAGTCAGGGTTGAGTGGGAGGCAAATAGTCGATGTGTCTCCCTCTCATCGATGTCTCTTTACTTCTCTCCCTCCCTCCCACTCTAAAAAAAAAAAATCAATGGGAAAAATATCCTCAGGTGAGGATTAAAAAAATAAAGAAGCCGGCCGGTATGGTTCAGTGGATTGAGCTTTGTTCCATGGACTAAGAGGTCCAGGTTGGATTCCCAGTCAGGACACGTGTCCAGGTTGCAGGCTTGATCCCCAGTAGGGGGCGTGCAGGAGGCAGCCGATCAATGTTTCTCTTTCTTTCCCTCTCTCTCTAAAAAAATCAATAAAAACATATAAAAAAGAAAAGAAAAGCTTCTGTTATTGGCTAACTAAAGGTGAGAAATTCTACCTGGTTTCACCTGCAGTATCTCTGTCTCCTGGCAAATTAATTCTTCTTTTTTAAAAAGAATTATCTTATGCCTTGGTCAGTTTGGTTCAGTGGTTAGAGCATCAGCCCATAGACCAGAGTCACGGGTTCGATTCCGGCCAAGAGCATGTACCTCAGTTGCAGTTCGTTCGTGGCCCTGGTCAGGGTCTTGCAGGAGGCAACCATCCGATGTGTCTCTTTCACATCAATATTTTTCTCTCTCTCTTCCTCACACTCTATCTGAAGATAAATGGAAAAATATCCTCAGGTGAGGATTGAAAAAAAAAAGAATTATTTTATTTCATTGTTTAGAGAGAGAGAGACATCTATTTGTTGTTCCATTTATTTATGCATTCATTGGTTGATTCTTACATGTGCCCTGACTGAGGATTGAACCCGCAACCTTGGCATATCGGGATGATGCTCTAACCTTGACGTCCCCAAATGTTACAAGGATCTTGGTGGGCCAGGATCCACCTGTAAGGCAGATAAAAACCAGCTTTCCTGTGAAGATTTTGTCAACATCATTTCCCAAAAGAGAAACTTGGTTTCTTGAATGTGATTGTTAAAGTTTAGCTGACTCTGTTAGTGAAGCATAATTTGACCTTTTCGATCATGTTGGAAGATGGTCACCAAGATGCAGTAAAATCTAATGTCTGGAATACCTGTCCTGACCAGTTTGGCTCAGCGGTTAGAGCGTCAGCCCACAGACCAATGAGTCTTCGGGTTCAATTCTCATCAAGGGCAGATACCTTGGTTGCAGTTCGTCCCTGGCCCTGGTCTGGGTTGTGTGGGAGGCAACCAATCAGTATGTCTGTCTCACATAGGTGTTTTTCTCTCTCTCTCTCTCTACCCCTCTCTCCCACTCTATCTGAAAATAAATGGAAAAATATCCTCGAGTGAGGATTAAAATAAATAAATAAATGAAATCTGGAATACCAGGCTGAGGTACTTGACAGCAATAGGAAGGGCTGAAGGCTAATTTTCCGAAAAAAGATAAAATCACGACATCTCACACAGATGTTAAAATGAGCACAGATTGCCCTAGCTGGTTTGGCTCAGCGATTAGAGCATCACCCCACAAACTGAATAGTGGAGGATTTAATTCTGGTCAAGGCCATGTGAGCTGGAGGCAACAAATCTCTCACCTCTCTCCCTCCCTTCCACCCTCTCTAAAAATAATTAAAAAAAAAAAAAAAAAGCCCTGGCCGGTTTGGCTCAGCAGTGAGAGCTTCAGCCTGCGATGCAGAGACCCAGGTTCAGTTCCCGCTAAGGGCATGTACCTCGGTTGCAGTTTGTTCCCTGCCCTGGTTGGGTCGTGCGGGTGGCAACCACTCAATGTGGCCCTTTCATGTCAATGTTTCTCTCTCTCTCTCTCCCTCCCACTCTATCTGAACAAAAAATGGAAAAATGTCCTTGGGTGAGGATTAAAAAAACAAAACGTTAAATAAATAAATATATATTTTTTAAAAATGAGCAAATGTTAAAAATTATTGTTCTCCTTGCCAGTTTGGCTCAGCGGTTAGAGCGTCGGCTTGCGGACCGAAGAGTCCTGGGTTCGGTTGCTGCTAAGGGTGCGTACCTCGGTTGCAGTTTGTCCCCAGCCCCGGTTGGGGTCATGTGGGTGGCAACCAGTCGATGTGTCTCTCTCACGTCGCTGCTTCTCTCTCTTCCTCCCTCTCTTCCTCCTGCTCTATCTGAAGATAAATGTAAAAATGTCCTCGAGTGAGGATAAAAAAAATTATTGTTAACTTGTTATTAATGAGAAGAACTGGTCAGCTGTTAACACCATGTTAAAGGAGATCCAAAGAACAGACAAATGGCCCTGGCCGGTTTGGCTCAGCGGTTAGAGCGTCGTCTGCAGTCCAAAGAACAGACAAATGAGGAATATTAAAATGAATATGCAAAGCAAGGCAAAAATAATTGGGGGAGAATGTCTTTCCACCTAGCTGAATTCATTTGCATATCCATAGGTAAAAATTATTTTTTGCTGGTATCAGTTATAACTACAAAGTTTATAAAAAGTTTCCACAGAATCAGAATACCCGGAAGGGTGTCCTGTAATACAGGGCCATTTTTTTTTTTTAAGTTTTTTTTTTTTTTTTTTAATCCTCACCCAAGGATATTTTTACATTTATCTTCAGACAGAGTGGGAGGGGGGCAGAGAAAGAGAAAGAGAAACATCCACGTGAGAGGGACACATAGATTGGTTGCCTCCCCCACGACCTCAACCAGGGCCAGGACAACTGCAACCAAGATACATGCCCTTGGCTGGAATCCAACCCGGGACTCTTCCGTCTGCAAGCCGATGCTTCACCCACTAAGCCAAAACAGCCAGGGCACAATTTTTTTTTTTTAATGCCATATAATAAATAGTTTCGTTTTTGCAGGCCATAGTCTGTTGCAGCTCCTCATTGTAGTGAGAGTAAACAACACAGAAACATGGGCATGTCTGTGTTCCAAAAAAGATTTAAGGACACAAATTTGAATATAATATAATTTTCACATGCCCCAGAATATTATTTTGATTTTTCTGACCATTGTAAAAATGCAAGAAACATTCGTGAGTCTCGTGGACCTCACAAAAAAGACAGTAACAGGATTTGGCCCACGGGCTGTAGTTTGCAACACCCTATTCCTGTAGGTAACACATAGGTTTCCATTGAAACTCACATTTTCCCTTCTAGTAACATGGGGATATAATTATTTGTGCAGCAACAGAGTTGCTGCGAAATTAGTTAATGCACGTAATGTGCACCAAAAAGTGCCTAACACTTTTATTACTCTGTAACTAAGGTCAGATGCCCAGCGAAAGTCAAGACCAAGGTCAATTTCTGGACCTGGCTCCCATTGGGCTGCGGCGGAACTGTATCCCCGCCCCCAATACCGTGAGTCTCTGTCGGGTTAGACTTCAGCCCAAGTAGCTGACACGGCCAAAGGTCTGAATTTTCTCTAAGGAATTTCACATGAATCTGGAAATCTGCAAGGTTATTAGATCATAGAGCGTGATAACTGTCAGATTGGCCATCTCAACGCAGGAGGTGGGACAACAGACGTAACAGTGGTCTGAAATTGGTCAGTGCAGTACTGAGCTGTAAGTAAAAGTCTGACAACGGTTACCCATAGGCCAGTGCAGAAAGGGGCGAGGAAACGCGAGTGAGACGTCCGCAATTGACATGCGTGTTGTGGTGCGACGCTTACTTGTAATTGGTCCAAAAGGCTATGCGTGATTTTGTTCAGCGATTGGCCAAGGGATGGGATGCTGGTCTTTTATTGGATAAGATCTCTCGGGGCGGGCAAAGTGGAGTGCCAAGCGGTCATCGCCTGGCCCACTGTTGGGCATCCTGGGCGCAGCCGGGACGCACGGTTGGTCTGCACTGGCAGAGTGGCCCGGTTCCTGGATACCCGCACGCGATGGCGTCGGGTGGTTGGCGCTGGCTGCGCGGTCTGTGGGCAGCCGGGCAGCCCATGTTCCAAGGCCGTGCGCTGCTCGTTACCAACACGCTGGGTTGTGGCGTTCTCATGGCGGCTGGGGACGGCGCGCGCCAGTCCTGGGAGATCCGCTCCCGGCCCAGCCAGAAGTTCGACCCACGGCGCTCAGGTGAGGAGGCCGGGCTGGCCCTTGATTCCGGGGAACCTTTGACTCCGACCTCAGATTTGAAAACTCCTGTACCCCCAATCCGTGGTCCAAGCCCCCGACAGAACCCTTGTTCTCCTAGAACCTGACAGGCCCTACCCGGGTCTCCCCCCCCCCCCACTCGGGGTTCTCGGTTTCCTCCCACCCAGGTCTCTGCCCCACCCCTTCCCCAGTCTCAGTTTCCTCCCATTTGCGGGGTCTCCGCCCCCTCCTAACCTGGGTTTCCGTCCTCTCTCACACCTGGGATTTCTGTGCCTTCCCACCCCCTCGTCCGCTTTTCTCCCTCTTACATTGAGGGATTGAGCACTCAGCCTGGGAAGCTGCACCCAGGGTAGTCAAGGGCACATGGTGTCTGGACCCCGTCAGCCTGGGATTGCACCCTGGCCCCAGAGTTCCCTACCTGCTGTGCTTCGGTTGTCTTCTCTGGAAATAGGGGCGATGGTAGAATCCCCTCGCAGGGTGCTGAATGGATGAGTTGAGATGTAAAAGCAGCCCCTGGAATGGTGTATGGCAGTGGGGCTGATAATGGAAGAATACCTGGGTGGGCTCTGAGAGGGCATTCGGTTTACCCTGGGAGAGAGTGGATTGGGGGGTTTAAGGGATTGATATGGCCCCCCTGACTGTTGGTCTGCCCACAGTGAGCATGTTTGCTGTGGGCTGCAGCATGGGCCCCTTCCTACACTACTGGTACCTCTGGCTAGACCGCCTGCTCCCTGCGTCCGGCCTCCGTGGGCTTCCAAACATCCTCAGGAAGGTTCTCGTCGACCAGTTGGTGGCCTCTCCCATGCTGGGTGTCTGGTACTTCTTGGGTAAGGAGCCCCATGAGCTTGAACTTTGAAAACCCTCATAGGTCAAGAGGGGCAGAGTCAGCCTTGTGTTAAGAAGGATGCCGAGGTACATTTCTGACACACCTCCTGTGTGGGTGGTCCTGGACTGGAAGCTGGGTCACAGTGGGGATAGAACAGATCTAGTAGGGGCAGGTGTGAATGGTAGAATCACAGACAATGGTACTAAATGTAGGAGAGATGAGGACAGTGTCTGATGGGGCTGCCCCTTGAGGTGTAGGGGTGTGGAAGGAGTTCCCCAAGGGGAGGAACTCAGCTGAGACTTGAAGGATCAGCAGGCAGAGGAACAGCCCAGAGGAAGAGGTGCTGAGACTGCAGTTTGATGGGGTGCAGTCACCCCAGCCCTTGCCTCTTGGAGGAAAGTCCTCACCTATTCCCTCCCTCCCAGGCTTAGTTTCCTTATTTGTGAAGGACAGGTAATAAAACAGCCTCAGCAACAGAAAGGGTGTGTCTCCATCCTTCAGATGGACCTGGCTCCCTCACTGTGACCTAGTTGATCTGTGTTGTTTCCCCACACCTACCATCCTACTGCACAACCTTTAAATATCAGGTCCCTCTGCCTGGGATACTCTGTCCCCCGGGGAATCCTGCCCCGCTGGCTCCATCTTTGGGACTCTCCAGCCTCTGACACTCCCATCTCCTCCCCAGGTCTTGGCAGCCTAGAGGGCCAGTCCCTGGAAGAGAGCTGCCAGGAGCTTCGGGACAAGTTCTGGGAATTTTACAAGGTAAGCATGTCATCCCAGGCCCACCCACCCCATTCATCCTCCTTCTTCTCACAGATTCCTGGCCCCAACCCTTTACCACACTGTCCCTCCCAACAGGCTGATTGGTGTGTGTGGCCTGCTGCGCAGCTGGTGAACTTCCTCTTTGTGCCCCCCCAGTTCCGAGTCACTTACATCAATGGCCTGACACTGGGCTGGGACACATACCTCTCCTACCTGAAGTACCGGGTGAGCACAGTGGACAGACCAGGCACCCAGGAAACTCCTCAGGGGCCACACATGTGAGACGCAAAAGGCAGTACAGCTCCTCTCCAGGGTGAGGGCCTCCTGTGCCTTTGACAGTCTGCACCCCAAGGTCGGTGGGTAGGGAGCTGATCAACAGCAGGGTGAAGACGGAGCCCCTCTCAGCTGTCTAACAGGACCTTGGCCAGGTCCCTGCCACATCTTTTCAGCGAGGCTGACCCCAGCCCCCAGACAAGTGGAGGGCTTAGTGAGGAGCCTGAAGGAAGGGATGAATATAGTATATGACTAGACCATCTTGTGTGGACAAATCCCAGGCCCCCTGACACACTCTGTGTAGAATGAGTTGCCCCACCCCCTCAACTGGATGCCAGAGAAGGCAAAACTGACTTCCAGCTGACCATCCACCTGGGTGGGAAGGGAAATGGGCCCAAAACAGGGTAGGGTCCTGTTCCAGTCCCATCCCCATTCCTGGGCATCTGGCTGGGCTGCCCCTTCCAAACCTACTACCAGGCCTTAGCTTCCCCATCTGGAATACAACCATGAAGATGGACAGTCACTCCCCAGGTCTTCTCACTGGGAGCCTCTGACTAGGATGTCCCATCCCCAGCACTGGGCCCCAGCTACCTAGTCAGTACCAAGCCCCAAACCCTCAACACTACTGTGGGCTGGCTCTGAGCCCTGGAACAAAGGTGGGGACATTGCCTGTCCACTCTGAGCAGGACCTAGCCTGGAGCTGGCCCCCATGATCTGGAGCCTTAGACAGAGCCAGGCAGTACCAGTGTCATATTCTGGTCGTGGGCTGTGGAAACTTCATTAAATTCTGTTATTGAAAAATGTTATTGATGACCATAGCCAACACTAGCAGGCAGCACTCATAGACACAGCATCGTCCATTCATTTTATTAGGTGTGTGTAGTGTTGTTATGACATCTCCTGGGGGACAGGGGGCACATTTGACACTCATGACATCATATAGGTCTATGGGAGGTATTCCCAGGGTGGTGAGTAACCACAGCAGCCCCATTTTAAAAAAAGGTAAAACTTGGGGGCCAGGAGCCTGGTGGGCCATTGATGGGCTCTGACCCACCAATGGTCCATGCTGAGATTCCATTGTGGCCTCGGCCCACTGTGTCACAGCCAAGAGACTGGCAGGCCTAGCTACCTTCCATCACCTGGTCACCCTGCCCTCAGGTATCATCTGGCCCCCTCTTCAAAACCAAGAACTATTTGATGGATGAAGTTTTAAAAAGGTGGGGTCTGGAGAAGAGGGTGAGTGGTGAGTTCGCGGGGCAACAACACGCCACGGCAGAGCAGAGACAGGCCTGTATGTACAGGGCGGGGTGAAGAGGGGGTGGCGCCAAGTCCCCAGGGGATATCTCCAATAAATAAATAAATAAATAGCTACAATAATAAATAAGGGTGACAGGCTAGGGCTAGGTCGGGGCAGGGGTCTTATGCCCATGGCCAGGAGGGGCCTGGTGGTGGGGTGGAAGGGCAGGGAAGGGATGGGTGGGCCAGCTCTCAGCAAGCGCAATCCTGGTGCGGGGGCGCCTGCTGGTCCGTGAGCTGTGGGCCCTGCTTGGCACCTGTGACAGCAGGGTCAGCTGTGTCCAGTGACTCGGACATCTTCTCACAGATGACATCTACCAGGCGCTCAAAGGTTTGCTTGACATTAATGTTGTCCTTGGCACTTGCCTCAAAGAACTCAAACCCTGTGGTCAGGGAAGGAAGGGGTAAACCCTGGGCCCTCCACCCCCAAAGACATTTCTCTGAGGTCAGAAATAGGTGGAGGTTTCTAGTGCCAACCGCACCATAATGGCATTGGCAAGTCCCATGGGACAGTAACACTGAACTGGGTCAGCCCTGTATTTCCTGCACTCCTTTCTTCACCCTAAAATAGTCCCCTTCTTAGCCTTGGCCTGTTAGCTCAGTTGGTTAGAGTGTTGTCCCGGTATGCCAAGATTGTGGGTTTGATCCCCAGTCAGCGCACATACCAGAAACAACCAATGAATGCATAAATCAATGGAACAATAGAGCAGCGTTTCTCTATCCCCAAAACCAATCATTTTTTAAAAATCACAAAATACTGTCCCCTTCTCATTGTCCCCAAGGCCCTGGTAAGACCCACTCCCCTGCTCCTGCCACCCAACCTAGTCCCATACACTGTTCCTGGTAGCATCTGACATTCAAATCCAGCCATGCTGGCTCCTGCTCACACTCTCGTTCCCTATTGCCCTTGGAAGAGTCCCAGCTCTTCAGCATGTAGTCAGGTCCTGTGCGACTGGCCACATTTCATCCCAATTACCCCTATGTTGCTGCTGTGTAAAGGATTTGCCAAAATGCACGGATCTTTCCGACCTCTGGCCTTAGCCTGAGTTGCATGCCTGAAGGACCACCCTTTCTTCAAGTACCAAGTACAATGTTCCCACTCCACAAAGTCTTCTTGGAGACAGTCCCCACTGGACTTCACCAGCCTTCTATCCCACAAAGCTGGAGGCCTCTTGGGGGCCCGGCAACACCCAGCATGAGGCTGGGCAGTGAGAGTGGCAGAAGGAATCAGTAACTGCCTGCATAGTGAACTATAGATTGGGATCAACATCACACCCAGCCGGTTTGGTTGAGTGTCGACCCATGCACCAAGAGGTAGCCGGTTAGATTCCCAGTCAGGACACATGCCCAGGTTGTGGGCCAAATCCCCAGTCAGGGGGCATGTAGGAGGTGGCCAATCGATGTTCTCTCTCATCGATGTTTCTCTCTCTCCCTCTCGTTCCCCTCTCTCTCTAAAAATAAATAAAGAAAAATTTTTTTTAAAAAGATCAACCTCACATGGCTCCTGGGTCAAAGCCAGTTTGCAGAAAGCATTGTCTGGACTTGAATCCAGACCTCATTCTGGCTTTGATGTGAGACTTTGGGTGTGTCCCCTCCCCTCTCAGGGCCTCTATGTCCCTCTTTTAGCCTGTAGGTGTCCAGCTCCTTTGGGCACTCACCAAGGTGGTCCGCCAGCTGACGACCACGCTCTGAGGACACCACCCGCTCATCCTCCATGTCACACTTGTTCCCCACCAGCAGCACCTGGGCGTTATCCCATGAGTAGGTCTTGATCTGGGTTGACCTGGAGGAGAGGGTAATAGGCAGGTGAGGGCTTGGAGGATCTGAACTTTACTGCTCACCCACCTCCAGCCCCCAGCTTCCCATTATTCCTTGAACCTGGCAGGTTCAGTTTCTCCTCCAGCCTTTGTCCTGCCAGAAACACTCTGCTGTGTCTGGGTGTCTGCTTCAGCAGTTCCCTGATCTTCAAAATCTCTTTTTCAAGCAGCCTCTTCCACCCTTCCCAGATCCCTGCCTCCAGAGAGATTTCTCCCTCAACAAAAGTAGAAATTTTCTTAAAATTTATCATTACTTCTGGGCAGAAATGTAAATATTTATGTCTTTTAACCTGTGTAAACTGTCCTTATATTTTCTGTTCCCCCACCTCAGATTTTTCTTCTGTATGTTCAGTTTCATTTTTCTCCCTGAAATCTCTTTTTTCCCATTATTTTGAGCCAGTGATGCTATGTTTTAATGATTATAGATTGACAGCAGGTCTGGGACTCCAATATTGTTATTTATATATCTGCCAGGGGGCTGGGGCTCCCTCATCAGCCTACACCCCTGGCTTTGCACCGAACCCATCTCAGAAGACAGTCTGAGAGGGGGTGAGGGGGTGCTTACCAATCCTGCACAGCATTGAAGGACTCCTCATTGGTGATGTCATACATGAGGATGAAGCCCATGGCACCCCTATAATAGGCTGTGGTAATGGTTCGGTACCGCTCTTGCCCTGCTGTGTCCTGGGGAAGAAGAGACGGGATCAGAGACTACCCACATGTAAGTTCTTCAGTGGAAATGAGCTCTGAGACAGTCCAGTCCAACTCCCTCAAGACCCAGAGAGGATTAGGAGCTTGCCCAGAGGCACAGGGGGGCCAGGGAGAGCCAGCTGGCCACCTACACCAAAAATGTGGTGCTCAATCATCTTACAGAGTCCAGTACGTGCAGAATTGCTCCCTCATTCATCAGTACACGTGTACAGGGCACTGCCCTGTGCCATACACCACAATGGGCACTGGGGACACAGCTGTAAACAAAGTAAACAAAAGTCACTGCCCTTGTGGAAATGCCAACTCAATGTAGGAAAAAGACAATAAACACATGAAAAGGAAGAAAACGTATCCTATGTCAGAGTGCTATAAGGATGGAGGAAAATAAAGCCTGATGGATGGGCAGTGTGGGCTGAGGCAGGGTTCAGAAACCTGAAGGAAGTGAGAGGGCACAGCCAGGCCAAAGATGCTGACATGGAACTGTGGGTATGTTTGAGGGACAATGAGGAGGCAGAGGCAGCGATGGAGAGACAGAATAGGGTGGAGGTATCATAGGGAAAGACCAGACAGGGTCTCCTAGGCCAGGGCAGGGGTTTGGTGTTTACCCTGTGTGAGGTGAGAGTCCACAGAGGCTCCTCCTGGCCTCCATGGAGTCGTGGGAGGCAGCCAAGTGACCCTGGGGAGGTGTCTTTCCCAGGCAATGAGGTTGGAGGCCAACATCTGGTGAAACCTCAGACTTACTTGGAAGAATTTGCAGATGGGAAACTGAGGCACTAAGCCCACTGATGTTCTTACAGATATTAAGTGTAGGGAAGAACCCAGCACTGGCTCATCCCCCAGCCCTGGAGAGCACCAATTAAGCTCCAATAGAGGAGGAGGGGCTCTCTCTTCTGTGCCTTTAGTACACAGTAGGCATATGATAAATGCCCAGTTGTGTGAATGAATGAAAGAGATAGGCAAGGCTGGGGCTGCTTTTTGGGAAGGGGGAGTGATGGAGCCAGGAGCCCCCCAGCTGGACCCACCCAGATCTGCAGCTTGATCCTCTTGTCATTGCGGTAGATAGTCTTGACCTTGAAGTCTATGCCCACAGTGCTGACAAAGGCTGGTGTGAAGGAGTCGTCTGCATAGCGGAAGAGGAAGGATGTCTTGCCCACACTGCTGTTACCAATGATGAGGATCTTGAACATGTAGTCGAAATTCTGGTCCGAGGACTCCTTTTGTCCATATCGCGAGTCTGTGGCCGACGCCATCTGGGAATGTGGGGTGCGGGCTAGTATGGGGGGTCCCCTGCCACCCCCAGGCACAGGCACAGGATAGAGAAAACTACAGAGCCACAGAGAGGAACTAAAGTGCCACCAGAAGCCCCAGTACAAACTGTGGAGCCCAGGGCAGAGGGCACACTGTGACCTTGAAAGGCAGGGAAGGGGGATTATTTCAAGCAGAAGCTAAGAGAAACCGGGATGGAGACACACCTGCAGCCCCTTCCAGCAGGCCTGTGCCCCAGGTCAGGCTGTAACCCTAAACCCTATGGCTGCGCAGGTTGGGGGGTAACTGCGGTCAGCCCCGCCTCCCATCAAACATTTATGTTCCTCAGAACCCAGCTCGGGCACGCGGGCACATGTGGACAGTCCGCCTGGACCCTTGTCTGCAAGGGGTCGTGCTCCCCACGACTCCTAGGCTGGGGGAGCTCAAGCTGAGGCAGCTGCATCACGTGATTGGGTGGAGCGTGCACACGCTCACGTGCACACAGAAGGGCACACACCGGTGAACGCGCGTGCACATGAGGGTCGAGCACACTCGGTACACAGAACAGAGATGCAGACACCTGCCTGCACACTGACATACATATACAAAGGTGCAAACCCACACGTGCACATGGTGCCCTCCATCCATGCAAGGGTGTGTACATAACCCACACGGACACTCATTCCCGTGTACTTATGCACAGAGCCGTGGACGCGCACACACAATCCATGCGTTTCTCTTCACAAGCATGCAGCAAGCACACACTTGGGTCAGGACCCACACAGGGTCACAAGAACCTATCCAAATACACTCGTAAGGGTACACACAGACCCGCCGACACGAGCGGGCGCGCACACGCGTGTGCACACTACGCGCACGCGCACGCACAGCTTCCCGCAAAACATTCGCCTCCCTTCCCCCTCCGCCGCAGAGGCAGGGATGAGGGAGATGAGAGTCTGGCAGGTGAGGGGAGTCAGGGCTCTACGGGCCCGCGAGAATCCTCTCATTTAACCCTCGCCAACCTCGTCCCCATCCCCGCCAGCCCATCAGCCAAATGAAGGTTATTTAGGTGCTTTGAGCAGGAGCTCACCGGGCCGCCCATGAGCTCACCTTGCCCTGCACCGATGCGGTGGCGACCTTAGCGACGGCAAATTTTTTGGCAGCGGCGGTGACGAGCCCTCTGTGTGCTGATGTAGGGCTGCGCGGCAGCGGCTGGAGCCCCTGCAGTCTGCGGTGACGTCCTGCAAGGAGCGGGGCGGGGCCTCACATGCAGATACGGCCGTGACGCCATCCTGAGGCGGAGCCGCGCGAGAAGATGTGGCCCACTGAAGCCCGCAGAGCTAGGAGGGGCGGGGCTCTCGTGCCGATTGACGCACAAATGGGGCGGGGCAAATCCAGTAGCCGGCGAGATGGTGACAGAAGAGAAATTGCCTTCCGGCTCCGCCTCTCATAAGTGTCGTGGAGGCGGGGCTGCGCAGCAACCTCTGACTGGCTTAAGCACTCGAGCGACGAGCCGAGTAGCCAATAAGTGATTATCATCTTCCTGTTTCTGCCCAGTGGTGGCTCCCGAGTCGTTGGGCAAGAGAGGCCGAGGCCTTGGCTGAGCCCGGGTCTCCAGGGGGCGTTCCCCTTCCCCGCCACCGCTCACCTCAGGTGGGACACATTGTGGCCCCCACTCAGGCCAGGATACTGTGACCCCTCGTCAGACGCTCCCTATTCCCAATTTCAGAAAATAGGAACAGAGGTCGAGAGCTGCCCCATACTTCCTATTTATGGGGTTCGAAATAAATAAGTACAAGAGAAAAAGCGGAGATAGAAGTCGAGAGAGACCCCATCCATTTTCTGAGATGTAAGGCCCCCAACGTGGGCTGGGCTGATAGATGCACCACCCTATTTCTGAGGTGAAATAAGAAATAGGGACCAAGAGAGTCACCTCTCCCCACCAATTCCCAGAAATAAAGGAAAGGGGCTGATGGACGCTCCAACAACCCCTCCCCTGCCTGAGCCCCATTTTCCAGAGAAAAATTTTAAGGCGGAAGTAGGGCAGAGAAACTGCCTGCCCCCTAAATCTGCAAAGCCTACTATACAAGACCGGGGAACAAGGAGGGTACGAGCGAGGCTTAGAGACCCAACAATAAAGACGCGGGGCTGGAAGAGGATTCACTTCTCCCTTGGTTCCTGAGTTAGAGACAAGGCCGGAAAGACCCCACCCTCTATCCTGGGGAAACAAGACTCAAAGTGGAGATTCTGGGGGCTGAATCATCGTCCCCCCCCCCCCCCCATCTTGAGGCGGGGAAAGTCAGAAATGCTGGCGGGCGGGAGAACAAGACACGTGCCCTCCATTCTAGGTCCCTGCCCCCAACTGCCCCTGGTCCTCAGACCCAGAAGTGGGCTTGTGGCCCCAGGAAAATCCTGATCCCCCCGATTGCTCCCCAGGAGGCGGGCATGGGTGGGGCCGGGAGGAGTCTTGTCCTGTTTATAAAAAGCTCTCCGGCGGCAGAGGAGAGGAGAGACCGGAATAACTTTGCGCCTGGAGGCCGCCCCCTCAATCCACTCATGCCCCCAGAGCCCTGGAAACGCAGAATGTCCCTCCCGCTCCGCTTGCATTTGAGAAATCTGTTCTACCTAAGGGTGACATTTTTGTCCATTTCCCCCATTTTGGCTATCACAAACCCACTGCGGAGAATTGGGGAAATTCAAAAAACCCTAAATAAATAAATAAATAAATAAATATCCACCCCAGTTTCCCCCCACGCAGAGATGGCAATTGAGTCCCAGCTCTAGGTACATCTGGTCCAGGTACATGGTGGAAGTGAGGAGGTGTGAGGCCGCTGGGCTCCCTGACCTTCCTGCTTGGGGCTTCATATGTGGGTGGCACTTGGAAATACCTGGTTTTTTCTCAGGGAAAAAACCCACAACAATGTGCACCAGCTTCCACCCAAATTTATATTTTAACATGAAAATAGCGCAAGGCCTTTATTGCTAAGAATCAGCATTTGGCTTTGGAATTAGGAATAGTTAAATGGCAGGGTTGGGGAGTGGGTGGCTGTGTGTTTTGGAGGGTCTCCTGCCTGGCAGGAGAGACAGAGCCAGGTGGGAGAAGCACCCCAAGCCTTCCCAGGTCTCACTCCACTGAGTAAAGTCCAAACTCCTCCCAGAAGTCCTGGTCTCCCAGGATCCTCATCAGTTATCCCCATCTCATCTTTCTCCTCTAGCCAGATACTCCTTCACTGGTCCCAGGTGTGATCCTGTCTCAGGGCCTTTGCATTTGCTGTTCCCTTTACCTGGAGCACCTTTTCCCCAGCTCTCTCTCATCCTCTTCAGCTTTCTTTTTCTTACTTTCTGTCTTCCTTTCTTTCTTTGGTTAATTCTCACCTGAAGATATTGGGGCTGGGGATCGAACCTGCAACCCAGGTATGTGCCCTTGACCAAAATCAAACTTGAGGCCCTTTGGTCCACGGGCCAACACTCTAACCACTGAGCCAAACTGGCCAGGGCTCATCCTCTTCAGGTTTCTGATCAACACCACCTCCTCTTTCCAGAGGTTCCAATTTCACTCTGTCATCTCCTATCATGTCATTATATTTTTCCTTCCTGATACATCAAAAATGATTATGTTGATGTGTTTATTCATTAGCCATCTTTGAGTTCTGAAAACACCTAGACCTGTGACGCAGTAAGTGTCCTGTGATGGTATGACGTGAATGAATGAATGATGGGTGACTTTGACCAGGAAGGTTAGGAAAGACCTCTCTAAAAAGTGACATTTGAGCAGGAACCTGAAGGAGTTGGCCACAGGGAGAGTGGGGGAACAGCAAGTGAGTGCAAAGGCCCTGAGGCTGGAACTTACTAAACAAGCTTAAGTGACAACCCCTCTCCAGTTCTGTGAGAGAGATGGAGTAAACAAGGTTTTATCCCTTAACAGAGGGCAAACTGAGGGCCTGAGAGTCACAAGGGCTGAAAGTTTCAAGGGGGGCCCTAAAGACCTCCCACACTCCTCTTTAGGTTTAGGGTGGGTCACAAAGGCACGGACCCCAAACAGCATAAAATGGGGAGGGGGGATTGGAACATGTGAGTGACATCAGTCATCCCCTCTGTGGACCTCAGTTTCTACATCTGTGAAATGGAAGAAGAAAGAGGCAAAGTTGATTTGCACTTTCAGCATGTATCTCAGTGCCTAGCTCAGGACACACTTTCCTTAAATATTACCTGTTGTTGCAATGTTTTTTCTTTATTGATTTCAGAGAGAGAGGAAGGGAGAAGGAGAGAGAGGTAGAAATATCACTGAGAGAGAACATCGATTGGTCGCCTCCTGCATGTCCCCCCCTGGGGATTTGGCCCACAATCTGGGCATGTGCCCTGACCGGGAATTGAATTGGTGACCTCTTGGTGCATGGGTTGATGCTCAACCACTGAGCCACACCGGTCGGGCTGTTGTTGCAATTATGTGACCCTCACAAAGAGCCCACTTTATCCATGAAATTACAAAGACTTCAGGAGGTTAAGGGACTTGTTGAAGTTGTCAGAAGTCCATTTTGGGGGAACACTGAGGATGGTGCTGTGGTGTATCTGGCCCAGGCATCCCAGGATCATGCTCTGGAGAGCATGTCAGACATGAAGTGAAGAATTGCCAGAGCTTCCACTAGTGCCAGCCTGGAATGAGTATCAGGGAGGACCTTCCAGCGGAGGGGCTGCTAAGCTGAGACCCAGAGTCTGAAAATGAAGGGTAAAAGAAGCATTCCAGGTGGTGGGCAGAACATGTGTAAAGGCCCTGGGTTGGGGGCCTGTGCTTGGGGTGTGGAAAGCCAGTGTAGGTAGAGTGCAATAGTAAGGGGAGTAGGAGGGATTCCTGTAGCCTAAATTAAAGGGGAACGTATGAATGTTCGTATGAATGGGTGGAGAAAAATCCAAAGGGAAATAAGGTGAAATGCCGAAGGCAGATAGTTTATAGGTGAGATTATAACTTAATTTTATTTTCTTCTTTATGTTTCCATTATTTCCATATTATCTAAGGTGAACACATATTACTTACAAGTTAAAGGGGAGGGAGAAAAAAGTGTAAATAATCATCCCCTAAATTTCTGCCTTTTAAAGATCTGGAAGGAAATACACCAAGTTCATGACCTAGATGACGTTTAATTTTCCCTCTGTGGAATTTGATCATTAATTGTGATGTTGATGAATTATCAATGGAATCATCTAGTAATGAAGGGAGTTTTCTGGAAGCCAGAGGCTACTGCAAGGACTTGTGTCATGCATAAATTTTCAGGCACGCTGGAAGGGAGGCAAGTTTTGGGGTGGAATACTGAGCCTTCTGGAGAGGGGAATTGAATCTGAGACTTGAACACAGAGCCACTTTGTCTTCTCCCAAAGAGGCTGCACCTGCACAGGCTGAGCTTCAACAAGGGAGACGCAGGAGGGGCGGCAAGCCAGGCGAGCAGGACCCCCAAATTTGCTGTGCCTCCCGCCGCCAGGGGGCGCTGCTGGCTAATGTCCAGAGCCCAGTTGCGTGGCCTTGAGCAGGCAACAGGACAGCTCTGTGCCTCAGTTTCCTCATTCATGAAATGGACATAATACTAATTTGGGGTAATAAGGTTTATTTAACCCCAGAGAAACGTTCCATCCCCAAATTTCTAAGATATTTCAGGGTGGTCACAGACACTGCCCCTCAACCAAAATTTACCCAAATACTAGGATCTGGTCATTGAGGGGAAACTGAAGTCCAGGAGGCCTTCCTAGGAGGAGTCTGGAGCACCCTCACAATCAGGAGATACAGAGACCCACCTTGTGTGCTTTTGTTGCTGTTATATAAGGGGGTGACCAGCCAGGGGGTCCTGGGATCAGAGAATAGGTGCACCCAGAGACAGAAATTATAGCTACTTAAAGCAATAACATGCACAAGCAGCAACAGGCCACATCAGTCTTCAGAGATGTCCCCTCTTTTTGCTGCCTCCTTACCACCCCTCTCCAGAGCTCCAGAACCAGAGCTGGGACTGGACAAAGCTTTGGTACCACACAGTCCCCCATTCAAGGTCCTGTTCTCCTGCAGGGAGCTGCCCAGCAGATGAAAGGGAGGTGCCTGCAGGGGGCATCTCCTTGAGGCTGACACCTCACCCCCTGGCACAAGGCTATTCCAGAGGCACATAGCAGGCACAGGCCTGGCATATAGTAGGTGCCCAATACATATCTGATAAAGAATGAAAGAATAGCCCTGGCTGGTTTGGCTCAGCAGTTAGAGCATCAGCCGGCGATCCAGAGAGGCTGGGGTTCTGTTCCTGCTAAGGACATGTACCTCGATTGCAGTTTGTCCCCGGCCCCAGTTGGGGTCATGTGGGTGGCGACCACTCGATGTGTCTCTCTTGCATCAATATTCCTCTCTCTCTCTTCCTCCCTCTCTCCCTCCTGCTCTATCTCAAGATAAATGCAAAAATGTCCTCAGATGAGGATTAAAAAAAAAAAAAGAATAAAAGAATAGCCCAGCTGGTGTGGCTCAGTTGTTGAGTGTTGACCCATGCACCAAGAACTTGTGGGTTTGATTCCCAGTCAGGGCTCATGCCCAGGTTATGGGCCTGATCCCCAGTGGGGGGGGGGTGTGTAGCAGGTGGCCAATCAATGTTCTCTCTCATCGACGTTTCTGTCTCTCTCTCCCTCTCTCTCTAAAAATCAATAAAGAAAAACATATTTTAAAAAAATAATGAAAGAATAAGTGATGGCTGTGGCTCAAGAGTGATCACTGCAGAAATTGGGCCTGACCCAGCCCCAGCTTCAGAGGTGAGTCTGGAGGACAGCTCTCTCAGCAGAGCCAAAGGTCAGAGTGGACCCCAGCCAGGTGCCTCCAATGTGACCCTGAAACTTGCCTATAACTAAAAGCTTGGTTGTCTTCCTCAATGTGTGAAGAAGACAAGGCACGAGTCACCTAGGACCTCTTCCTGGAAAGTCCATTCATAAGGGGCCAAATGGCTCAGCCGTCACATTGCCCTCATGGTCCATTCAGAGCTTGTCCATAGTCCTCTGGTTGTCTAAGTATAAGGCCCCAGGGTCTGAGCTGGCCTCAGGGGACAGGAGATCATTGTCAGGTGACTCCGAGGCCTCCAGGGCCAACATTCTCTCCTCCTCCTTCCCCACTTTTTATTCTGCCTCCTCCAGAGTCAGCTCAAACTGGAATCTGTCAAGGTCCCCCAAGGCTGGTGGGATTCATAGGGCTGTAGGGAATCTTGCTCAGGTACCACTTGAGGTTGTCCTCTAGTGTGTCCAGCAGGTCCTGTGCATCTGGGTGCACCAGGTCAACCCAAGTCTCCCACAGTGGGTGGGCGATGTAGTCAATGAAACCCACCTGTGGAGTGATACAGGGTTGGGTGGGGGAGGTAGCTGTGCTATAAGGCATCATGGGATGTAGACCCAGTCAAGTCTCCAGGCCCTTGCCTGGGTTGTTCTCTCCCTGGAATGCCATTGTCCAACTCCTACTCATCCTTCAAAACCCTCTTCAAACAGCCCCTCTTTAGAAAGCCTCCTCTGCCCCTTCTGGGCTTCCCAAACTTCTGAGTCTTTCCTTCTACCCCAGCCCTGACCCCTCAAAGCTAAGTGTAAGTGTCTCCAGACTAAGAGCCCCTCCAGGTTCCCCTACACCACTCAGAACAGACAGTTTCAAACCCCATGAGTACAGATCCCTCTCCCTGCAGCCCAGAGAGAGTGCATCTCTGCCTACTCCACACAGCCCAGGACAGACCATGCCATTAGGCCACATTCCCTCTGACCAGCCAGGGGTCAAGCCAGAACTCATGGGGTAGGCTCACCTTCTCCTTTCTCTCCCCCATGCCCAGTGCCCATCAGCTTGACCCAGTCACCCTCTGACCTGGGACTTCTCCACTGAGGCCATGTGCATGTCACACATGGGGCTGATGTCCAGGTCTGACTCTCGCTCACGGTCTCCCTGTTGGAAGAACTCAGCCATGATGTGGTCTGTCCACAGGTGGTACAGGGGCAGCAGCTTAGTGGGGTTGCTGAGGTCAGCACAGTGCACCAGGTATTGCAAGACCTAAGGAGACCAAGGCTCAGGAGGACTCAGGCCAGGCCACCTCGGGCTCAGTTAACTCCCATTGCCAGCCTGGCACCATGGATACAACCCTTTTACAGATGGAGAAACCAAGGCCTGGGAGCAGGAGTGGCTAAGGCACAGTCACGTGAATCTTGGTGCCTCCATTTCTTCAAGTCTGTCACACAGTCAGCACTTCATAAATGAGAAGCATGGAAACTGAGGCCCCAGGGTCTGCCCAGCCACACGCCTGGATGCAGTCTAGCAGCAGGACTCCCAGGCTCGTCACTTTCTTGGTCTCCACCATGGACTTGAGGTCATCCAGGAGGTGCATGTGTTTGGACATGTCAGTGGCCAGCACCTGGGAACAGGTGAGGGGGGAATAACAGGTATGAGCATTGCTCCCACCCCACTCTTTACTCCTAGACACCCATTCAGCCCCTCAGCCCTCTGAGCTTCAGTGTCCTCAACTATGAAATGGGGAGATGTAATGAGATTGGCTGCAAACCCAGCTCACAAGAGAAGCTGAGTTAACAGTCCTATCTCCAAGGTTGTTAGGCTCATGGGGTATATTCCACATGTTAAAGATTAAATACGGGAGCTGAGGTGAGATGTACCTGAGGGCAGCTGTGATGCTCAGCCCAGGACATGGCTTGTTCAAAGGCCCTGGGCTGGATGAGCTGAGGAACATAGAGGAAACAGTTACGGCTGGAGCAAGTGAGGTTGACAGGAGCAGAGAGCTCCTCAGGGAGGAGTGGGGGACTTACCTAGAGGGCCATGGGAGCCATAGGTGGTCTTGAAGCTGGGAGGAACATAACTTAGTGTTCCCCAAATTTCCCCATGGCCACTGTGTGCCTGAGAGGGCTTTTTTCAGCAATTCAGCCCCAAACACAGCTGTTTAGAAAGCAACTTCAGCCCAGTGGTTGGGCATCAACCCATGCACCAAGAGGTCGCCGGTTCAATTCCCAGTCAGGGCACATGCCCAGGTTGTGAACCAAATCCCCAGTGGGGGGCGTGGAGCAGGCGGCCAATCGATGTTCTCTCTCATTGATATTTCTAGCTTTCTCTCCCTCTTCCTTCCTCTCTTTCTAAAATCAATAAAGAAAACATATTTTTAAAAAAATTTTTTATCCTCATCTGAGGACATTTTCTTTTTCCCATTTTTTGTTCAGATAGAGTGGGAGGGAGGGAGAGAGAGAGAAACATCAATGTGAGAGAGACACATCGAGTGGTTGCCACCCACCCAACCCAACCAGGGCTGGGGACAAACTGCAACCGAGGTACGTGCCCTTAGCTGGAACCGAACCTGGGTCTCTCTGGACCGCAGGCCAACGCTCTAATAGCTGAGCCAAACTGGCCAGGGCTAAAATATTTTTTTAATTAAAAAAGAAAAATCAACTTTGGCCCTGGCCAGTGTTGCTTAGTGGTTAGAGCATCAGCCTGTACACCAAAGGATCATGGGTTCGATTCCAATCAAGGGCATGTACCTGCCTTGCAGGTTTGATCCCGTCTTGGTCAGTGCATGTGCAGGAGGCAATCAATTAATGTGTCTCTCTCACATCGGTTTTTCTCTCTGTCTTTCTCTGTCTCTCTCTGTCTCTGTCTTCTCTCTCTTTTTCTCTCCCTCCTGAGCTTCTGGGGTTTCAGGTGCAAATTTTTTAATTCTCAAGTGAGGATTAACAATAAATAAATAAATAAATAAATAAATAAATAAATAAATAAATAAATAAAATAAAAATCAACTTCGCTGGACCTATGTGGACCCAGGAGTAACTGACACCCAGCTCATGGGCTTCTCTGAGAATCAGACAAAAGTCTCAAAACTTCTTCTCAAACCTCCAGTTTGCTCCAAATGATGCCCACCACCCAAGGCCCCAACTCTGTCTCACCAAATTTTTAGTTTCTCTTCACTGGGAGCCTTAGTTTCCTCTGAGTCCTTCCTACATGCTGTTCCCTTTTCTGGGCTTTAGTGTTTCTCCTCTTGGGGAAGCCCTACCTGACCTTGAGCATTCCCCCGTCACAGCTCTGTCTACAAGTCATCCATCACAACTCTGCTTAAGGGTCCCCATTATAGCTCCCATCCACGTGTCCATCTCCTCCACAAACCGGAATCTCAGAAAGACCGTAACTGTTTTGGTCATTATAAAGGGCAAACACACAATAGGTTCAATGAATGAATGAGGCACCAAGACCCTAGAACTTACTGGTGTCACCCAACCTGGAAAACATAAAATAGACAGACTAAAGGCTCAGAAAAAGTTGCACCTGAAACCTCAGAAACTCAGTTTTCACATCACTGTGTGTGAATTGCAGGTGGGTGGGGAATGGCCAAGGACCTGGTCACCCCACCCAGGGCTTAGAGGGTCATTGCCTCATTTTATAGACCAGGAAGCTCAGGCTCAAAGTGGAGACATACCCAGGTCTGACTGGAGAAGATTATCCCACCCCATCCATCATTGTGGCCTCACTATGTCAATGACCATCCTGTGCAGACTCAGCTACTGCTTGGTGCTGAGGTTCTGGAAGACATCGCAGTTTTCTGCCTGAAGCAGCTTGAAGCCCACAGCCAGGTGGTGGTTCTCCAGGCAGAGGTCTCACTGTATATAAGTGCAAGCTCCAAGTCTGTGGAGAAGGTGGAGAGACTAAAGATCTGCCCGACCAACCCACTTCACTGAAAAGCAGGTTTAGTGAACTCTTGGCCAACTCCTACTCATGCATTGAAGCCCCAACTCTAATGCTTTCTCCTTCAGGAAGTCTTCGATGACCCTGTCTCTCTCTCCTCTGTCCATGCCCTGACTCCATGGGGCTGGGGACATTTGTGTTTTGCCCTGCCTTCTCAAGACTGGAGGCTCCTTGGGGACTTGGCATAGCAGGAAAGAGTATGTACTAAGAGCTGGTTGAATGAACAACTGAATCATTGTCTAACTAGACTCTGGGATCCTTGAGTGAGAGGGCTTTACTCTCATCCCCAGTTCTCCTAGAATATACACAAGAAGTGCCCAATAATTGCTTATTGAGTTAAGTTTTTCTGATAACTCAAAGGACCCTAAATTTTAAAATCTCAGTGGGCTCAGATCAGCTCTACCATATTTGTTATTCTCTCATTTATTGAGTGTCTACTGTGTACCTGGACCTCTCTGAGTACCTAAGAGAGAGAAGATTGTCACATTCATTTTACGAACAGGGAGACTAGGCTCAAAGCAGGGATGGGATCACTGGAGATCATATGATTGACAGGTGGTAATCACTGGTGTTAATGGGAAACTGGTTGAAAACCCCAGGGTGGTCCACATCATGGATGGCACTTGCAAAGATGACAGCATGGACCTTCAAGTCTGTGAGAAGACATGCGCATAAGAGGTGAGGGGTGGGCTCTCTGCTCTGCACCCTGCACTGCCTGGCCTGCTTGTAGGGCTATACCTCAAGTGCAGGCATGGCTAGTAGCACACGCGTGGACTGGGCCACATCAGCGGCATGCAGGATGTTGTGGTAGGCCACATCGACATGGTAATGACCCTCCAGTGTCCCAGGTGACAAGTTTGCCCACTGGGATCTGAAATGTCTTGAGCAGGTCCCATTTCTGGTTCACCCCAGGCGCCCAGTTAGGACCTCGTCTCCAGGCAGAAGCACACACTATTCTTATACCTCCTCTCTTTCTGAACTTCAATCCATCTTTCAAATGCCTCATCTTCCAGGATGCCCTCAATTCTGAATTCACTTGGTCTCTGTCCTTCCCCTCTGGCCTATCCCTGACCCCCACAGTTGTTCCCTCCAGGCTAGGTCTCTTCGGGCCTGGGTCCAGAGCTGAGGCTTGTTGACAGTCAGCAATGAACTGTTCAGCCTGTGAACTTCTATTCATCCTTCAATGCCCTGCTCAAATGATCCCATTCAGG
Organism: Molossus molossus; assembly: GCF_014108415.1. Classification (NCBI taxonomy): domain Eukaryota; kingdom Metazoa; phylum Chordata; class Mammalia; order Chiroptera; family Molossidae; genus Molossus; species Molossus molossus. The sequence continues at coordinate 66,854,296 of NW_023425377.1, read as the reverse complement.
GATGTTAGGGGGCAGTTAAAGTATATGTGTCCCCTAAGGTCTTGAGGTAGAAAGGAGTAAAAGAAACTCAGTGGTATTGGAAGCCAAGGTATGGGAGGTACCTGAAAGATGCTGAATATGATGGCTGTGAGGGGCTGGTCCCCACTTAGCTCCACCACCTTGAACAGGTCAAGTCCCCACTCATTGGTGTCTTCCAGTTCCTAAAACGTGAAGAACTGGAGCTTGACCCCAGCTCAACTTCCCCAGACTCTGGACCTGTGAGTCCCACCTCCCCAAGGCCCCAGATCGTATATTTAGCCCCACTTGCCCAGTATACAAGTGGGCAAACTGAATTTCAAAATAGGGCATCCAAACAGCCAGAACTCTAACCAGGGTCTCAGCATTCTAGTTGGGAACCCACCTTGGCCAGTCCTAGTCAGTCTGGACCCCAAAGCGTGGAATCATGGCTGTGGAAAAACTGGCACTGTGGGGGAGCCCGTGCAGGCCACTGATCTGGGACATGGGCCTCGAGGGCTCCATGGAGGTTGCCCTGGGAACTCCACATCAGCCTGCTGGTCTGGAGGGATGGCAGGGTGGGACTCACAGAAGCCAGTTCACCTGCGAGGGTTGTCCTGTCTAGCCTCAGGTCCTGGACTTTGCTAAGCCTCAGGATTAACCTATTTTCTTTTTATCTGGATCAAAGTAAGCTCAAAGCAAAGTCCCCCCCTGGTCTGTAGCTACCTCTTTTTTCATGGCTGATCTCAATAACCCCTTTTGATGGACATGACCCCTGAGAGCCTGTAGCTCAGTGTTTTCCCCTCAAATAGCTCAATATCCTTTCTATCTCCCAAGCTGGAGACCCAGCTGTCTGGTTTCCTCCATCTCCTTCTTGGAAAATTTCTACTCATGTTTTGCCCTGACTGGTTTGGCTCAGCGGTTAGAACATTGGCCTGCGGTCCAGAGAGACCCAGGTTTGGTTCCCGCTAAGGGCACGTACCTCGGTTGCAGTTTGTCCCCAGCCCTGGTTGGGGTTGTGCAGGTGGCAGCCACTTGATGTGTCCTTTTCACGTCGATGTTTCTCTCTCTTTTTTGCTTTCTCCCTCATTCTCCCTCATTCTCCCTCCCACTCTATCTGAACAAAAAATGGGAAAATGTCCTCAGGTGAGAATAAAAAATACATAAATAAAATAAGAAAACTTCTACTCATGTTTCAAAACCCTAGCTTTAATGCTCCCTCCTGGAAGTTCCTCCTGTTCCTCCCTCTGGTCTAGCCTTCACCCATGCCACTGGGAGTGTCCATGTCCGGCTCTGTCTTCCCTAGATTGAGATCTGTAGTAGAAGTCTTTCTTTTTTTTTTTACTTTTATTAGTCTTTATTTTATGCTGAATTTATTCCCGGGCCATAAGTTTTTGTTTCTTCAGTTTCTTCTGGGATATCTTTTTCTTTTGTGCAACCTCCTTTTTTGGTTTAGGAACAATCTGCTCTTTCTCAGTGAGGATCACCTCAATGTGGCAGGGAGAGCTCATGTGTGGGTTAATCCGCCCATGAGCTCTGTAAGTTCTACGACGCATCTTGGGAGCTTTGTTTACCTGGATGTGCTCAATGAACAGAGCATCTACATCTAAACCCTTAAGTTCAGCATTGCTCTCTGCATTTTTAAGCATGTGCAGCAAAAACTCAGCACTCTTTTTGGGTCACCGACCCTGTGTCCAGCCCCACTGTTTCGCCTGGGCACACCTACCAACTCCACCATTGTAACAACGGAAAGGCACACACTGCTTCTGTAATCAGATACTTGGTGGCTTTTCGAATATGAATACCTTTGATGGCCTGGGCAATTTCCTCAGTGTTCTTAAAGTGAACACGAAGACTTGAACCTCTTGACTTGCATGATTTTGTGGGGTTTTCTGGGTCAAGTGAATAGTGAGCCATTTTCAGAGGTCACCTCTGGCTGCTTTCGGGAAAAGGCTAGAAGTCTTTCTTCTTACCTCTGTATGTTGCCCAGACAGTGACCCACCACAGCTGACCCAGGAATATTTGGGAGATGTACTCTCACACCTGGTTCCCAGAGTGGCTGGTTTTGGACAAGTGAGTCAACTCCCAGTTCAGCATCCACTTGAACTGCCGGGGAAGGTGAGGACAGTGATGAGGGCACTGTGGGCGGAACCTCCTCACCATTTGAAAGCCATCTCACTCACTGAGTGCCGGGTCTGCAGTGTCTCTAGCTGATCCAGACACTAGTCCAACTCATCCAGTGTCTCCAAAGCCAGCTTCTGCCAGTGTCCTCTGGGAGCTGAGTCGTCAGGGGTCTTCCCACCCCCACTTGAGTACTCCAAACCCTTCTTGCCTCCAGTCTACATCTGGATGCTCCAGCCCTTCCCAATGAGGCCACTCAGACTCCAGGATTTGAGTTGCAGATCTGTCCCCAAGTGGCTGTAAGACCATTGGCAGGTTTCTGCCCCTTTCTGGACCTCAGCCTCCCCATCTGTAATATGGGCATGGCAAACTCTATCCCTGAGGGTGTTTTTAGGGGGGTTACAATGAGCACAGCCTAAGGATTTATAGGCTGGGGAGGTCACCATGAAGAGCTTGAGAGTGGTCCCATAGTGTGAGGGAGGGGTAGGAGCAGGAGCATTACCTGTAGGTGGAGGGGACTGACTGCCAGATAGGGGGTTCCGCAGATGCCTATCTGCAGAACAGTCCACTCTGGGGTGGCCTGCCTCATCCATATGACCCCCGTCCCCACCCAGCCCACCTGGTCAGTTGGGCCCTGCTATCACCCCCTCCTCCCAGCCCTGCCCTTCTCTCTGCCAGGCCCCGCCCCTGCCCCCTTTGTACTTGGCTGTCCTTCAGCCTTGCAGGTGGGCTAGTGCCCAAACATGCTCCGAATGGTGGGTAGACTGGTCAAGACCTGTCGGGAGAGGTATGATCAGCATTGGAAAGTGGGGGTGGGGGGTTGTCGTCAGCTGTTTGGCTCACACAGGGAGCGGGGAGGAGTGGGCACCCACTAGGTGTTCCCATGTTCCAGCTTTTGCACACACTGCACTCAGCTGAACATGTCCTTCCTTCGACTCCTCCTTCCGGTGCCCTACTGGTCCCTGGGCTCCCCTTACCCAACTCTTCCCTGAAAGCCACCACAGCCCCTCTGACCTCACATATGAAAAAATTGAGTCCCGAGGGCAGCAGGCATATTATTATATTTCCCTTTTTATTATGGCTACCAGGAAGTTCTAATTAAGGTGTTCAGTTACTACTAATTGTCCTTAATGTTTCTACTCAACCCCAGCCTAAAGTCAAGCACAGATTACCAGATATCATTCTAGGCATGCTCAACTGAATAAGTGGCTGCTTGACAAACTCCTACTTAAACTACAAAACCCAGATCAAATGGCCACTTAAAGGAGGTGTGTTGAATGAAAAAATAAAAGAAGGAGGAAGAGACGAGGTGTCACCCCACCAGCTTCATATTCACAGGTCGCTGGCCACAGAGGAGTTCTGGGACATAGTCTTAGATGAGAGTTTGTATTCACTGTCCCAGCAGTACAGGAAGGACTGGCACTGCTGGCTGTGTTGGGCAGGGGCCTGGATGAACTGGCCAAGGCCAGGCCCAACCTGAGGGTCAAGGGGGCTTCTCCCATACGACAGTGCATATTCTAGGTCAAAGCTGGAAGAGGAGGCAGGGTCAGAGGTGAGGGATCTGGCAGGCAGATGGCCTGTGGTGGCTCAAACCTGTTCTTTCACATCCTTCTGAAGCCAGATGGTGGGCCACAAAGGAGTAGTTTATAATTTGCCTACCTGCCTCAGTAACACTCCTACTCAAGGACCCAGCACCCCTCATGCTTTGGTTTCCATCTCTGTACCAGAGTCTCCCTACTGGGACAAGGATGTGAGTTTCAGTTCTGTCCCCAAATGTCCGTGTGACCATAGGTAGGTCTCGGTCTTTCTCTGGATATCAACCACCCTGTCTCTATACAGGCATGGTAGAGTCTTCTCCGAGGACGTTTTTAGGGAGTTACAAATGAGCACCGGAAAACAACTGGGCTTCCATATCACTAAGAAGGAAACTGAGGTCCAGATCGCATCGTAAGTTCACGGACACTGGAAACGACTTTCTGAGCTCTTCTCTCTGGAGGGGCCTGGGTCCTGCCTAGAGCTGCCCAGTTCCAAAGTTCCCCGCAGCAGGGAGAGGCCCAGCCCCTAGCCAGCTTTGGTCACTCCCAGGATGGCCTGTTCCCTCCCCCAGCCCCCAGGCTCCACCCTCAGCCCACTTGGCCCCGCCACAATCTCGTCGACCACGCCCCGAGATCCTTGACTGGCAAGCTTCATTTTCGCCGGAACGTTCTGCCTGTTCTCTTCCACCTCCGGGTTTCTCTACGGGCTGTACTCCCTATCCAGAGCACCATCCTCCCACAGCACCCCCCGCTCCGAGCAATTTCCAGTTCCTCCCTTCCAACTCTCTCAGCCCTGTCCCTCCCTCCCGCCACACCTTGCCTGGGTAATGGGGAATCTGTGCCCATCCTCCTCGGGGTCAGAGGTCAAAGGTTCTGGATGGGTAGTTAGCAAGCGGGAGGGAGGCTACCTGTGGGTCTCGGGCTTTGAAAGGGAGCAGGCAGGAGACAGGCACACACCAGGGACTGCCCACAACTTGGTGCTTCTGGCCAAGGACCAGTGTCCACCTGGTCCCACGCCAGGTCACCCATCTGGGATTCTGCAGGATTTTGTCTGGGTCGGTTGGATTCGGGCCAACTGGGTCATGCAGGGTTGGGTTTAAGTTCTACTGGGCCTGGTCCAATTGAGTTGGGTCGGATGAGTTCATTCTGACTTGGCTACGTCCGACCGCGCTCGGGCAGGTTCGGATGCGTTCGGGAACATTCGCGTATGTTCGGCCTCACTCAAGTGAATTCGGGCGCGCTTGGCTTTGTCCTGCGGCTCTCCGCCAGGTGGTTTCAGCAGCCGGAGGAGAAGCCACTACCGCGCGTCGGAGCTCCAGCTTCGCGACGTCACGAAGAGAGCGGGGCTCTTAACCCTCTCCCGCCTGGCAAGGGGAGCGCAGCAGACGAGGGGCGCTCTTCAGGGATGGGCTAGCCGCTGATACACTGACCCGCCCTCCTGGGGGAGACCTAGGGGTGGGACCCCTCTCCCTTCTGCCTCTCTCCAGTGGTCTGGGGAAGCACACCCACGGATAACTAGCAAAACAAGCCGAGAGAGGCCAACAGGGTGCTGGATTCGAATCCAATGTGCCGGCGGGCTGGGGAAGTTGTTTTTCTTTCTGTTCTAAATCTACCTGGGAGTAGCGGGGTCAGGCTGTGGTTCCATGAGGCGGGCGGCACCGGGCGAGGTCGCCCCGACTGTAGAAGCTGTGCCTCTGTCCAGCCTCACCTTCTGGAACCCGAGGGCGCTCCTCGACGCCCCTGTGCTCTCTCTGGAGCCCTGGGCACAGACTACCCTTAGCAGGCATCTGTGGGTGGCCTGGGGACACTCTCCCGGACCTGGGAACCCCTCCCGGGCTACCATGGCGCTATCAGAGACCAAGGCCAAGACTGCCCCATCCCTGCTAGCGGTCACTGGCTGTTTGAAGAGACCTAGTATCTGAGCCGCCAGGTGCCAATCAAGGGGGTGTTAATGCAGCACGAACCAAACAGGGTGCAGGGTGCCAGACACAGTCGGTGCCCACAAACCCCACCTCCGACCCTAGCCTCACCCCCACACCTCGAGAACTCACAGTCGCTTCTTGAAGGGCGGGGATTCGAACCCAGAGAGGTGACAAGTGCTTGGAGGATGCCACCGAGTTGTGCTGCGTGGATCCGCTCTTGGTCTGGGATACACAACTCTTCTCTTACGCTAGGAATACCATGCCTCGAAGGCCACCATAAAATTGAGTCTTCCTCGGGGGACACTGAAGGTTTTTTTTTTAATCCTCGCCCCCGAGGACATTTTTTCATTTTTTGTTCAGATAGAGTGGGAGGGAGAGAGAGGAAGAGAGAGAGAAACATGGACGTGAAAGGGACACATCGAGTGGCCACCACCCGCACCATCCAACCAGGGCCGGGGACAAACTGCAACCGAGGTACATGCCCTTAGCGGGAACCGAACCCGGGTCTCTCTGGACCGCAGGCCGGTGCTGAGCCAAACCGGCCAGGGTGACACCGAAGGTTTTATGTGAAGCCCCCGGACAAATGGAAGGAAGCAAACCAAGGGGAGGAGTGACCTTTGTCCCTCCCCTCACTCCTGGACGCTCAGGCCACCTGCCCAAGCGGGAGGATCAGGAGACCAACCTCAGCTCATCCTGCTCTGGGCACCACAGCTGGAAAGGGACAGCCGGTTGGTACCCCCTGCTTGTGTCCAGGCAGCAGGGGGAGAGAGACAGAGATAGGACCGGGGAAGACAGACACCAAGAAAAGGCAGGAGGGGCAGAGCGTACATGCCCTGACCTCCCATTCGGCCCCAGCTGTCCCTGACCGCCTCCAGCCTGGCGGTTCCAGTGACTCCTCCAGCTCTCCGCTCGCCTCACCACAGCAGACGGGCCATGGGGAAGCGCTGCTTCAGGCAGATGCTCTGGTTCACCAGGAGCTTCCCAAGAGCCCTGGGGAGCCTCGCGGGGAGTCCTGGGGCGAGCCAACCCCAGGTGCGGGGGCAGATGAGGGGGTACCCTGCATCTCCGCGGCGGCGTGGAGGCAGGACCGAGCTCGGCCGCAGAACCTTTTCTGGACAGCCGCGGGGGCGGGGCCGGCGGGGAGCGGTGGAAGGCGCGCCCGCCCTGCCTCACCGCTGGACTGCTCGGTTCTGAGAAGACCCCACCGGGACAAATGAAACTGAGGCATGGGGTTGGGTGCCACTCTCTGCTTCCCCTCTTGGGGGCGACCCCGTGAAGCCCAGAACCCAGATCTTAGGCCACTTTCCTCTGCCAAATGCTTCACAATAGTGCAACTGTCTGGGTTAACTTGGCTGAAAAGAGTGAGATGCAGCCTGGCCCCATGTGGCTCAGTGGATGAGCGCGTCCCATGGACTGACAGGTTCCTGTTGGATTCCTGGTCAGGGCAAATGCCTGGGTTTTGGCCCAGTCTCCAGCAGGAGCCATGCAGGAGGCAGATGATTGATGTATCTCTCTGTCTCTCTCACATCAATGTTTCTATCTCTCACTACAGAAAAAAGAAAACAATAAAAACATTAAAAGAAAAAATAAAGAGTGAGATGCAGAAGCCGGAAAGGGAAGCACCCTCCACTAGGAGCAGAGCACCCAAGGCACAGAGTTTGCTGAGAGGCTGCCCAGGTCCCACACAGTGCTTCCAGTCCCACTCTACCCATTTTCCAGAGGGAGGAACTGTGGCCTGGAGCCACAAAGGGGCTTTCCAGAAGCAACAAACCCTTACTCCTTTGCCAGGTGAGGATAACTGAGCCATAGAATGAGGTGGTAACAGACACAAAACTTCGTGGCAGGGCAGAGATACCAGCTCCTCCTCTCCCAGCCTCCCTCCACGAGTCCCCAAATGACCCCCACCTGCTCTGACATACCCCAGGTCCTGTCTCCAGATCCATTCCCTTTTCTTGCTGTCTCCACTGGACAAATATCTGCACTTCATTCCAGCCAGATCTTCTGTTCTGTGAAGCATCGGCCCCCACCCCCAACCTCCCACTCTAGGAAGGACCTAGAGTCCTGGAAAGGGAGCCCTCACCTGTGGCGTCTGGGGAATTCAGAGGCCTATACCAGGTATTCTACCCTCAGAATGCTGGGGCAGGTAGCTCAGCCTGTACTGGAAGAAAGGAAACCAAATTTCGAAGGATGTCACACTTGGAGGCAGGATCCCAAATGCCACATCATAGGTAGTCTGGGCCTCTCATCTGAGGCCACGACGAAACTCTGAGTTTAACTGTGCCCCTACTGTGGGTTAACACCTCCTACCTCCTGAGCTGTGCCCCTGGGAGGACTATACCAGTTATGGGGCACCCACATTTCTGGCACACCTAGGAAAATATGAGATACAGCTGAGGGCAATCAGGACTTCAGTGGAGGAAGCCTGAGGCACCACAGAGAGAAGAGCCTGACTCTCTCCTGACCTGCTAATCACACTATTGTCCTCATTGTACAGATGAGAAAAATAGAGGTTCAAAGAGGGGTCACGCTGGGGCCTAGAAAAACAAGGAGTCTCAAGGGTCTGGCCAGGAACCCCTCCCGCCATCTGCGGCCTTACAACCAAACACCTGGTGGGAACCAGACTTGCTGCCCCAAGACAAAAATACGATCCGTAGCTGCAGTGGCTGCACCTAATTATAGGAGATCCCCAGGGGATGGAGGCTGCCAGGATCGGCCTGGTGGAGACACTGGCACCAGGATCCCTCCCAGAAGCCTCGACACCACCCCAGCTCCAATAGTCTTATGTCCCCAAGGAGAAACTGAGGCATTGAGGGATTCAGTCCCTCCCCTAAAGTCACAGACATGAAATGGAAGCATAAGACTAAACACATCAGCCCTGGCCGGTTTGGCTCAACGGTTGGGGTGTCGGCCCGCGGACCAAAGAGACCCGGGTTTTATTCCAGCCAAGGGCACGTACCTTGGTTGCGGTTCGTCGCCGGCCCTGGTTGGGGTTGTATGGTTGGCAACCAGACAATGTATCTCTCTCACGTAGATGTTTTTTTTTTCTCTCTTTCTCCTTCCCACTCTGTCTCAAAATAAATGTAAAAAAAATAGCCCTGGCCAGTTTGGCTCAGCGGTTAGAGCGTTGGCCTGCGGTCTAGAGAGGCCTGGGTTCGGTTCCCGCTAAGGGCATGTACCTCGGTTGCAGTTTGTCCCCGGCCCTGGTTGGGTCGTGTGGGTGGCGACCACTCGGTGTGTCCCTTTCACATCAATGTTTCTCTCTCTCTCTCTCTCTCTCTCTCACTTTCCCACTCTATCTGAATAAAATATATATATAAAAAAAATGTCCTCGGGTGAGGATAAAAAATATAAATATATATATATATATATATATATATATATATATATATATATATATCTCCTCTGGTGAGGATTTAAAAAAAAGGAAAGACTAAGCACATCTGCCCTGGGTGGTCCATGTGGCTCAGTTGGTTGAGCATCACCCTATGCACCAAAAAGTTGCTGGTTCGATTTCCGGTAGGGCATGGGCCTGGGTTTCGGGCTAAATCCCCCAGTAAGGGGTGTGCAGGAGGCAGCCAATTCTTGTATTGTTGTTTCTCTCTCTCTCTCTTCCTCTCCCTCTAAAATCAATAAAAAACATATTTTTTTTAAAAAAGACCAAGCACATCAATACAGAAAGCACTTCCTACTTGCCTGACTCTGAGCCAAGGGCTGTGCACGTAAAAGTCACTTGATTTTTGGAGCAACTTTTTTTTTTTAATCCTCACCAGAGGACATTTTTCCATTTTTTGTTCAAATAGAGTGGGAGGGAGAGAGAGGAAGAGAGAGAGAGAGAGAGAAACATCGACGTGAAAGGGACACATCGAGTGGCCGCCACCCGCTCAACCAACCAGGGCCGGGGACAAACTACAACCGAGGCACACATCCTTAGCGGGAACCTAACCCGGGTCTCTGGACCGCAGGCCGACACTCTAACCGCTGAGCCAAACCAGCCAGGGCTGGAGCAACTCTTGAAAGTGAGAACTATTATGCTCATTTTGGGGATGGGGAAACTGATGTAAAGAGAGGTGTGTTCAGTTGCTTGAGGTCATACAGCCACAACAGACTACCCAGCCTGTGCCCCTTCCCACTTCATGCTTAACTGGCTCCATCCCACCTGAAGTCCCAGACTTCATTAATGTTTCATCAATAGTTTAATATCAATGTTTCATTAGTAGGTTCAATCTTAAATATTTTATTAACAGTTATAACGGTAATGTATTAGCAATAGCTTTTTTGGTGGGGAAATTGAGACAGAGCTGAGACTCAGTATTGAAATCTGACCTGCCTGACCCTGGATGGCCTCAAACCCCCCCAGGTAAGGGGCAGAGGCTGGAGGATGGGTGGACCTGAGGAATGCATCCTGACTTTGTCCCTGTGTGCTGCATGACCTGAGGAGATGCCCAGCAGTCTCTGGTGCCCTTAGCACATCACTGTCTCTATTCCCCCCATTTGAGCATTCCTGCCCTGGGCAGGCACTTTTCTCTTCCACCACCAGGTGGCCCCAGGGAGACAGTATGTGGGGGCTGTTGTATCCATTTTACAAACTGGAGAGGGGAAATGACTTCCCAAGTCTCCAGGGAGAGGAGAGTGGGCGCTTGTGTAGATGCTTACATAGGTGTGAGCTCACCTTCCTTTGCTCCAGATCCTCCTGTGGCTCCTCACTGCCCTCTCATCTGAATCCACACCTGTCTGGAGGCTGTGTGATGCCTGACCCCTGCTGGCTTCCCACCCTCTTCCTCTTGGCTCACTCTGCTCCAGCTTCATCCCACTGCTTACTGTTCTTTGAATCAGCCGAGCTCATTCTCACCCCATGCCCTTGCAGGAACACTTTCCCTGCTGACTCTTCTCATTCAGGTCACCTCCCTGACCAGCTGGGTAAACATTCTCAGATGACTCTTCTCTCAAAAGTAAAATTTCACATTTACTGTTGTGATTATTTGATTTGTTTCTCCTTTGCCCACCAGCCCCTCGAGGGTGGGACCAGGTCTGCCTTGCTACCAGCTGTGCCCTCAGGGCCCAGCATGCTGTAGGTTCTCAATAAATGCCTGGGAAATGAATAGGGAGTCTCCCTTCCCACTGTCCAGCTACATATTCTGTATTTAGCTCCTCATACACTTGATTCTCTTGAGTCTGAGGCTTTGCACAATCTCTTCCATCTAATTGGTATACACTCCCTGCACTCTCTCTGGCTGATTTATCTTCATCCTTCAGATTAAGCTTAGATGCCACCTCTTTCAAGGAGTCCTTCTTCACATCATACCCCTCAAAGCTGGGTCAGAAGCCTTCTCTCTCCAGCTGGTATGAGTCTGTCTCCACCATCATCCTGTGAGCACCTGCTTGCTCATGGCTGTGTCCCCAGGAGGGGATTTGACACAGAGTAGGTAACTAGTAAATGTTTGCTGAACAAGATGCTAGGACTCTCCTGGGACAGTGGGGTGGAGAGCCACAGTGGGGGACCAGGCTCCCATACAGAAAGTTCTCAACAAACTACAGGAAGTACAGATGTGTGTTTGCATTTCACTGATACTCTTTGCTTGCTGGGGAGCACCCAGCAGATTGGCCTTTGAACTCGTTGGCCTTGAACCTAAGGGCTGAGTTCCTTCCCCCACATCAGCACATATTCATGGACAGGATGAGAAAGTACATGCTCACAAGGACAGACCCCTTCCAGAACCTTCCAGAGCCATGTGGGCTCTCCCAGTCTCTGTTTTTCTTTCTTGAAATAATGAGCCACAGGGAGGGGGTGGCTGGAGAAACTGAGAACTGAGGGGAAATGGGGGCAGGGGGCCCACTAAGTCATCTGGGAAGAACTTCAACTCCTCTGGACCACGGAGCCCAGCTGTCCCAGATGCTTCTCAGGGCTGCTGGAGGGCCAGACTGGAGGGTTAGGCCAGACTTGTAGATCAAGAAGCCAGTAGCCGCCCTGGCCGGTTTGGCTCAGCGGTTGGAGCTTTGGCCTGCGATCCAGAGAGACCTGGGTTCGGTTTCCACTAGGGGTGCATACCTCGGTTGCAGTTTGTCCCCGGCCCTGGTTGGTCATGTGGGTGCCAGCCACTCGATGTGTCCCTTTCACATTGATGTTTCTTTCTCTCTCTTCCTCTCTCTCTCTCCCCCACTCTACCTGAACAAAAAATGGAAAAATGTCCTTGGGTGAGGATAAAAAAAAAAAAGAAGAAGAAGCCAGTAGCCCCAAAAGGTCCATGGACCAAGGTGGGAGAAAATGAAGATCTAGAGAGGCAAATGACTCCCCCAAGGTCACCAGCCTGACATCAAGCCCAGGTCTCTAGATCTGGCCTGCTTTGGCTTTCTCTCTGATCTAAGGAGGGCTTGGGGCTCCTGGACCTTGCTCCTGGTCCTGGAGCCCTGGCCCAGCATCTGGCCCCCTCAAGGTCCCTGTTTCACCTGCTGTTTCTCTCCATCTTTCTTTTATCATCCCACTCATGTTTGTTTTGTTAATTCTCACCTAAGGATATTTTCCATTGATTAAAAATGTTTCTCTTTATTGATTTTAGAGAGAGAGGAAGGGATAGGGAGAGAAAGATAGAAACATCGATGAGAGAGAGCATAGACTGGCTGCCTCCCATATGCCCCACACTGGGGATTTGGCCCACAACCTGGGCATGTGCCCTGACCGGGAATTGAACCAGCAAACTCTTGGTGCATGGGTCGATGCTCAAATGCTGAGCCACACTGGCTGGGCCCATTGATTTTGTTAGATAGAGTGGAAGGGGGGAGGAGAGAGAAACATCAATGTGAGAGAAACACATCGATTGGTTGCCTCCCATGCAACCCTGACTGGGGCCTGGGATTGAACCTGCAACTCGGGTACATGCTCTTGACCAGGAATTGACCCTGAGACCCTGACACTCTAACTGCTGAGCCAAACTGGCCAGAACCCCCCACTTACCTTTTATATAAAACAGGAGGAGCAGCCTTTTCCTACTTCAACACTTCCCTTCTCCACCCCATCCATATATATAATTGATTTTTAGAGAGAGAGGAGGGAGGAGAAAGAGAAACATCAACGTGAGAGAGAAATATCAATCATTTGCCTCCTGTACGCCCCCTACTGGGGATTAAGCTGGCAATCGGGGCATGTGCCCTGACCAGGAATCCAACTGGGACCTCTTGGTTCATGGGAGTGATGCTCAACCACTGAGCCACATCGGCTGGGCCACCCCATCCTTTCTTAAGGGAAGAAACATCCAGGGCTCAGGCTTTCCAAGAGGCTTCCCCGACAGGGGAAGTGACAGGGACGGCCATAGGGGAGAGGGTTGGTGGCAGAGGATGCTCCTACCCCCAGGGCTGGGGACAGCCCAACCTGGCCCTCTCAGATGCTCATGGTGGCCACAACCCCACAAATACCAGAGGACACTCCAGGGTCTGAAGGACCTCAACTGGGTTAGAGCAAGGACTGTCACACCAGTCCACATACCCACAAGGACCGCAAGGGGAAACACACACAGGCAGATACACAATTAGTGTACACAACCAAACATGTCTGGTCACACACAGAAACGCAGCTGGCTATGAACACTCACGCAGCAGGTCGGAGCACACACAGGGTAACAACTGCTCAGATTCACACACACACTTACACTGCACCTGGCACACCTGGGCACCCACATCCATAAATAATCGTGACATCACCACCCCCAGCTTCACCCATGTAAAAATAGCTTTGTCCTCTAAAGTTCCGCCTCAGCCAAACAACAGAAACCCCCACCCCCTGTTTACGTTTGGATAGTAGTTGTGATGATTTCTGGTTAGATATACTATACCTATAAAAGAATATGGTATTTTACATATCATTAAACTATTATAAAAAAAAGAAAGAAAGAAACCCCCGCCCCCTGGAGAAGCAAGGACACTCCTCCACTTCCACCAGGCCCTGTGCTCCCCCCGCCCCATGCCTTGGGAGGGCCCTGCCTCCTCCCATCTACCACCTGTGGAAGGAGGTAGGCCAGGAGAGCCGTGATTTCTTGAACCCTGGCCACAGGCTCCGGTCCAGCTCGCTGAGGCTCACGAACTTGTTCTGGTCCGAGCGGAATCGCTGCTGGATACGGATGGGGTGCTTCGAGGGGCTGGCAAAGCCGTGGCAGCTGAGAGCGCGGGTCAGCTCGCTGGATCGCTCCATCCCTTCCTGTACTCTCAGCGTCTCCATGCGCCAGAGGAGGGGAGCAGGGAGCGGAGGGTGCGGAAGCCACCCCGGAGCGAGGAATGTCAGTGTCTGCGCCCCGGTCTCGCCAGGGCCGCGGGTGGAGGCGACAGCGAGGAGCTGTCCGCGCCAGCGGTGGTGAACCGGAGAGGGTACAAAAACAGGGGCTCAAGGTGACGCGGACATCGAGAAGCTGTCTGTGTCCAGTAGTGCTGAAGGATAGCGGGTGGGTCGTGGAGGGTGGAGAATGGTCTGTCGTTTTCTCTAGTGCTAAACGGAAAAAGTTAAGACATGGACGGACTTGGAGTGGAGAAGGCAAAAAAGTTGTCCTCCCGGTTGCTGAATGGAGAGCAGGGACACAGGGCTTGGGAGACCCCCAGCGCAAAGGCACTGTCTCTTTTGGTGTTGAAAGGAAAGAAGGTAGTAGATTGAGGGTGGATGAGACAGCGAGTTGCTGTCCTCGACCTGCCGGTGCTGAAGCCAGGGCAGGGAGACGGGTTCCTGACTTCCTCCAGACTAGGGCGCCATCCTCCCAGGAGGTGCTGAAAGCTGAACAACGGCGGGTCCTCAGCCCTCGCCAGTGATGGTAGCAAAGAAGGAGTCTGGAAGCAGAGTCAGGGCTCTGGTCTTCAGAGGTAGACACAAATGACCATCTCTCCACCAAGCTCAGGAAGGTAGGCTTAGTCATTCAGACCCATAAGGGGCCTCTTTGGAGTTCTAAACCCCCCCACCCACACAGGGTAGGGATTCAGAAAGAACAGAACTTGCGTGCCTGGTGGCGCACAAAGAAGCTGCCTCTGGTCAGGGCTGCCAGCAGTGGGAATGGGTAGAGAAGGGCTCTCTTTTATGGCCACATCAATATCCAGACCCTCAGTGCAAATGGCAGGATCTCGTTTGTCCTGTGACACACCACGGGCCCCCTCTCACAGGCTGCCCTTCCCTTCCCCAGGTCTAGAATCTCAAAGCCCTACCACCAGGCATTCTAATCTTGGGAAATTTCCTGGGAAGTGGCAAAGGGAAGATGAGAACATTTTCTTTTGTAAAAAAAAATGTTTTTATTTACTTGTTAGAGAGAGAGGAGGGGAGAGAAAGATAAAAACATTGATGTGAGAGAGAAATATCAAATGGCTGCCTCCTGCACTCCTCCTACTGGGAATCAAACCTGAAACCTGTGCCTGTGCCTGACCGGGAATTGAACCAGGACCTCTCAGTCCACTGAGCCACACTGTCTGGGCTGAGGATGAGAACATTTTCTATCACGGTTAACAGAAGTAGATGTGGACACCCTGGCAGAGTAGCTCAGTTGGTTAGAGCATTGTCCCGATATGCCAAGCAAGGTTGGGGGTTTCTGGTCAGGGCACATACAAAAATCAACCAATAAATGCATAAATAAGTGGAACAACAAATCTCTCTCTCTCTCTCTCTCTCTCTCTCTCTCTCTCAAATCAGTCAATAACATTGTTTAAGTACATGTGGACAGGAGCAGGGCTGGGCAGTGTAGGTGGTAGGGAGGCTTTTGAGGCCACTTGGTGCAGAAGACTTGTGAACAGGAAGAGCCCTGACTTTTTCAGAGGGCTCAGAGAATATTTCATGGATATTTCCCATGGATACTCTACCCTTTACCCTAGTTGTATCCCCAGGTTGGAGAAATGGACAATGTTTGGACCACGGAACCAAGTAGACCGAGCTCAAGACTCAGTTTGCCATGTGTTGCTGTGTGCTGAAAAACAAATGACTCCTCTCTTTTCTTTACTTTTATGGCTCAGTTCCTGGCCTCCCTCTCAGTTCCTGGCCTCCCTCTCAGTTCCCTGGCCTCCCTCTCAGCTCCCTGGCCTCCCTCTCAGTTCCCTGGCCTCCCTCTCAGTTCCTGGCCTCCCTCTCAGTTCCTGGCCTCCCTCTCAGTTCCCTGGCCTCCCTCTCAGTTCCCTGGCCTCCCTCTCAGTTCCCTGGCCTCCCTCTCAGTTCCCTGGCCTCCCTCTCAGTTCCCTGGCCTCCCTCTCAGTTCCTGGCCTCCCTCTCAGTTCCCTGGCCTCCCTCTCAGCTCCCTGGCCTCCCTCTCAGTTCCCTGGCCTCCCTCTCAGTTCCCTGGCCTCCCTCTCAGTTCCTGGCCTCCCTCTCAGTTCCTGGCCTCCCTCTCAGTTCCCTGGCCTCCCTCTCAGTTCCCTGGCCTCCCTCTCAGTTCCTGGCCTCCCTCTCAGTTCCCTGGCCTCCCTCTCAGCTCCCTGGCCTCCCTCTCAGTTCCCTGGCCTCCCTCTCAGTTCCTGGCCTCCCTCTCAGTTCCTGGCCTCCCTCTCAGTTCCCTGGCCTCCCTCTCAGTTCCCTGGCCTCCCTCTCAGTTCCCTGGCCTCCCTCTCAGTTCCCTGGCCTCCCTCTCAGTTCCCTGGCCTCCCTCTCAGTTCCCTGGCCTCCCTCTCAGTTCCTGGCCTCCCTCTCAGTTCCCTGGCCTCCCTCTCAGTTCCCTGGCCTCCCTCTCAGTTCCCTGGCCTCCAACACTGACAGTGAAGGACAACTTGGCCCACTGGTGGGGGAGATGTGTTCTCCTGCTGGACAGTTACCCTTCCCTTTCCCAAGCCTGTTTTCTGTTCTGAAAAGTGGGGATAATGATGGTGTCCCCACCTCTTGGCATCATTGCAAAGATAAAAACGGATGTCATATGTGAAGGGTCAAAGACCAAGAGCTGTCCACACCAGTCCTCCCTCTCTCTTACCCTCTGCTGGTGTTCACCAATGCCTGGTGTGTCTGCTACATAAATAACTTCTAATCTGCCTACTTCTCTCCAGCCCATGGCTCCCACCCTGGTTCAGGCACTAGCATCTCTAACCCTAATCCTAACCCTAACCCTAACCCTAACCCTAACCCTAACCCTAACCCTAACCCTGATCTTAACCCAAAACTGCTTCCTTGCTAGGCTCCTGCTGCTTCTACCCCTATCCCTGACTATTCTCCCTACAGCAGCCAGAGGGAATTTTTTTATTTTATTTTTATTTTTTTATTAATTAATTTTTGTTACAGATGTTTCTCCTTTTCCCCCCCACTGATTCCCCCCTCCCCCTCCCTCCCTGCCCTTTCCCCAGTTTGTTGTCCATGTCCACTGTTCATGCATACATGCATATAAGTTCTGTGGTTTATCTCTTCCCCACCACCCCCCAGAGGGAATTTTTAAAAATGCCAATCATATCAATTCACTCTCTTGAAAGCAGACCATGGCTCCTCATTACACACCATGAGGTCTGGTTTGCTCCAGCCCCTGCCCCCCTCCCCAGGCTCTCTTCACACCCACCAGCCATGCTGGTCTGTATTCAGCTTCTCATATACCTGATCCTCTTGAGTCTGAGGTTTGGCAGTCTGTTCCATCTAATTGACATACCTTTCCTTATGCTCCTCCTCACTGACTTCTGTTCATCCTTAAATACCACTTCTTCCAAGAAGTCCTTTCTCACCCTCTACTCCCCAGTGTTGGGTCAGAAGCCCTTCTGGGCTCCAGGGCACCTTCATCTCCCCAGTTACTATGAGTCTGTCTCTACCATCAGCCTGCAAGCACCTGCTTGCCCATGGCTGTGTCCCCAGTGCAGGACCTGGCACACAGTAGGTGCTTAATAAACTCTTTATGAACAGGTTAAAGAAAGGTCCGGCTAGATGAGGCATTTTTCTCTCCTTGGATTGGCCCCCTCGATCCCCATCTACCTGAATCTTGGCCATGGCTTTGCTCCTTCCCTCAAGCCCCGATGGTGAACACCACACAGACACTGGGCTCAGTTTCTCCAGGGACCTGAGGCAGCTCAACAGCAGTGGCAGTAGTGGGACCCCTGAGAAGCATCTCGATGATACCACTGCCAAGGAGACTAATGAAAACTGAACTAGAATCCACAGACTCTCGGACAGGCTAGGGAGACAGTAACAAGACATGGGTTCCCAGGCATGGGACCTCCCTGGGACCCTGGGGACCACAAGGCCCTGAGATTCCTTCACCCAGATACCTGGAATAGCCCGGAGAGCTGTATCTCAGTCTTACTTCCACCCCTGAATTTACTTCTCTGAGCCTCAGTTTCCTCATCTATAAAATGGGGAGATGGCGCCCAACCTTGTAGGATGTGAATAGCACCTGGCCCACAGTAGGCATTATAGCAATACTTATTTAGTAATCAATTAATACACAGTATATTAATTATGTATAACATTATGTAATATATACTGCTATTTATTAGAATAATAGGTACTTTAATGATACATCATCAATCATATTATTTATCGAAATATAACAACAAAACACACAGTAAGTAAACAAGTAAATAATAATGACAGTACCAATAGTTAATCTTTTCTGCACACTCATTCTACATAGGTGCTATTCTAAGAATCCCTTGTGGCTCAGCTAATGAGAGCACAAGGAGGCCATTTTATAGCATTATCTTCATGCTACAAATAAGGAAACTGAATCTCAGAGCTTTAGTAACTTGCCCAAGGTTGAAGATGGTATATAAATGGTGGAGATGGGATTCTGGATTCTGAGCCTCGGTTAATTTCTTTATTTTATTTTGTTAATCCTCACCTGAGGATATTTTTCCATTGGTTTTTAGATAGAGTGGAAGGGAGGGAGGGAGAGTGAGAGAGAAAAACATCAATGTAAGAGAGACACATCCATTGGTTGCCTCCAACACGACCCCAACCGGGGCCTGGGGTAGAACCTGCAACCCAGCTATGTGCCCTTGACTGGGAATCAAACCCATGACGCTTCAGTCCACAGGCCGACGCTCTAATCGCTGAACCAAACTGACCAGGGCCTCAGTTAATTTCTTGAAGGAAATACTGAATAGGAGAAATTAAATAAAATGTTGTTTGCAAGCATGCTCTGAGTAAACACTTGAGACATTTAAAAACCAAACGGAGTGAGGTTGAATCAATGAGTTGGGGGTGTAAGTTCTCCAGACCAACAGATCTGGAGTGGGTTCAATTCGTGCTGCGTGGTCTAGGGTAAGCTTGCCTCAGTTCCTCTTCTGTGAATGGGGTGGGGTGGGGATGGGAGTATGAAACCAGTACCAATTCCTCTGGGTCTTAATGATAAAAGAACCGGACCCCCTCCCCGCGCGCGCGCGCCAGCTACAGACTGGGAGCTGTCCGCGGTGCTGACCACAGGGAGTGGCACCAAAACTGGAATCCACAGCTGAGGGCGTGTCCTGGGGGGTCAAAGAAGTAAATGAGGACAAGGGAAAAGTGGAGTTCAAAGGGATGGCCCAGCCTTTTTCT
Organism: Molossus molossus; assembly: GCF_014108415.1. Taxonomy (NCBI): domain Eukaryota; kingdom Metazoa; phylum Chordata; class Mammalia; order Chiroptera; family Molossidae; genus Molossus; species Molossus molossus. The sequence continues at coordinate 66,835,280 of NW_023425377.1, read as the reverse complement.
GCTCTGCCCCTGAGCCTCACCAATGAGTCTGTGACCACCATTAGACTAAACATTCAGATTTGGAAACTGCAGTCCAAGACCACAAGGCTGATCAAGGCCAGAGTCAGGGCAAGGGGAGCAGGAAAGCAGCTGAGAGGAGTGCATATCAGTTCACACCTCAGAGCCTCTACTAGGTGCAGGCAAATTGCATAGATCGTTTTCTTCTCTTATTTCCATGCATAGAGGAGGACGTTAATGTTCAGAGAGAAATGACTTGCTGAGGGTTACACAGCTGTGTGCTGCTAACTCCACCCCCCCCCCCTCATCTCTTTGCACAAATTTGATCCTTCTAGGACCCAGGATTCCTGCCCCCCCCCCATTTGAGCACGTCTGAACATCCCTATCCTCTCCCACGGGCACCTGAATTCTGATGCAGAAATCTAAGTAATCAACACTTGGTCTCCCCCAGGAGGGAGGGTTTCCAGCAGCTGGGATGGTGTTCGGAGAAAGCAGAGGGTGGGGTGTGTGTGGAAAGTGGGCCTCTCCCAGGACAGGAAGCCCACTTATGTCAGCTGTCCATTTTCTGCTTGGGAAAACGGAACTCCAGATGGTAAAATGAGTTGCCCAGATTTATATTAATTTATTTATTCAACAGATATGCAAAGGTAATTCCCATAGTGCTAGGGAAAAAATTAAACTATGTAAGAGCCCGGAGAGTGATGGGGGATAATGTCACTCAGGCAAAGTTAGGAGTCTTTCTGAGGAGGTAACTTTGAGCTGAGACGTGAGAAAGGGAAACGAACTGACCAGGCGAGAGCTTGGGAGACAGCACACCAGGCAGAAGGCCCTGAGCAGGGAATAAGCTGGCAAGTTTGAGGAACAGTGGAAGGGGGAAGTGGAGTGAGGAGTCGATGCAGGGCCTGGAGTGAGGAATTGGGAATTCATTCTGAGATTGGATTGAGAGCTTTTGAGGGATGTGATTTACTTTATAATTTTAAGAAGCCTCTGTGCCTACCTCAGGGAGTAGGAACCGTGGGGGGCAGGGCAGATGCTCGGCAGCCAATAGTGGGGCCTGTGAGTGAATTTGGCATGTGTTTTGGAGGCTGAGAGATGGACCATGCTCGTAGGGTGTTCAAGGCTATTCAAGGGTAACTAGTGTTTATGATGGGTTACTAGTCATTTTCCAATTAACTAGTAGTCACAGTTACCTGGGTGGGTGGGACTACTATTACCTGGATGGGGACTTTTTAGAGGGAAGCACCAAGATCTGGACCATTCAGTTTTGGTGTGAGTGTCATGTGATCCCCAGGAGAACCAGTGGAGGCAGCCAGATGTTTGTGGAAGGCTCAGTTGGTTTTGGGGTAAAACAGACAAGATAGACCCTGTGGGCAGGAGTTGACAGAACCTGCAATGGGTTCAATGAGGGGATGCTTCAGCAACTCCCAGGATCTAACTTGTTGCCCCTCCCTCATCTGAAGCAGGGTGGGTGAAGATGAGGTCTCTCATCTGCAGCATTAATCACCCTGCCACTCCAGACTAATTGCTTTCCTGGTGGAGAGGCTGAAGTGGAGACCAAAGGCCTGGGTGAGGGGGTGCTGGCACAGCAGGAGAAGGGCTTGGAAGGAGGCTGAGAAGCTGTCTTTTGATTTATCCATCTCTTCCATCTCTGAGATCCTAATATGTGCTGGCCCTGACTGTGACCCCAAGTTCTATTTCGAAGACAAACCCTGAATCTGTCCCTTGCCAGCTCCAGTGGCTCCCACACCCCTAGAATAAAATCCACACCCCTCACCGCAGTCCCTGAGGCCCCTCATGCCCTGGTCCCTGCCTACCCCACTGCTGCCTCTCGCTTTCCTCCATCTCCCCTCACTCAATGTGCCCCAGACTCATCCACTTCCTTGTTGTGCCTGCTTCTTACTCCTGCCTCAGGGCCTTTGCAAGAGCTGTACCCTCTGCATAGAATATCCTTCCCCCAGCTCTCCCCATGGCTGGCTACTTATTTTTATCCTTTTCTTTTTTTAAGATAGAAAGAGAAACATTGATCGGCTGCCTCCTGCACATCCCTCACTGGGGATTGAGCCTGCAACCTGGGCATGTGCCCTGACCGGAAATCGAACTGGGACCTCTCAGTCCATGGGACAACGCTCAGTCCACTGAGTCACACCGGCCAGGCAGATCTTTTTATTTATTTATTTATCCTCACCTGAGGACATTCTTTGCATTTATCTGCAGATAGAGCAGGAGGGAGAAAGGGGGAAAGAGAGAGAGAGAAACATCGACATGAGAGAGACATATCGACTGGTTGCCACCCACATGACCCCAACCACGGCTGGGGGCAAACTGCAACCTAGGCACGTGCTCTTAGCGGGAACCGAACCCAGGACTCTCTGGTCTGTGGGCTCACACTCTAATTGCTGAGCCAAATAGGCCAGGGATAAAGTGTATTTTTATCCTTTTGCTTTTTATTTTTTTAATCCTCACCTGAGGATATTTTTCTATTTATCTTCAGATAGAGTGGGAGGGAAGGATGGAGGGAGGGTGGGAGAGAGAGAGATAGAGAGAGAGAGAAACATCAATGTGAGAGGGACACATCGGCTGGTTGCCTCCCACAGGACCCCAACCAGGGCAGAGGACAAACTGCAACTGAGGTACGTGCCCTTGACTGGAATCAAACCCACGACTCTTTGGTTCGTGGGCCGATGCTCTAACTGCTGAGCCAAACTGACCAGGGTTCCTTTTGCTTTTGAATATATTTGTCTACAAGGAATTCATTCAGTTTGCTGTGTTTTCACTGCTCTCATTGGCCACTCTTGGGAGTTCTTGCAAAGTGAGAAAAATCTAGAACTCTGTTTACAAATGCTGCAGCCTTTGGGAGATGTATATGAAACGGGACACTTTGTGAAGATGGTTTATATCCTGTGACTTTAAGCAAAAGATCATCATGCTTTGAGTTTGCACTCTTCTTTGAATATTTTGGAGACAAACAACATGGTAGTTTGAGTAACAGGTTTTTCTAGACACCCCTAAAAATTCTTGGCCTCTATTAAAGCCCTGGGGCCCTGGTTGGTCACACTCTACAATCTTCCCACCTCATCTCTTCCCCACAAGTACCCTACTCAGTTCCAGCCACCTCACTCTTTCTCAAATGCACCAGGCACAGTCCTACCTCAGGACCTTCGCACTGGTTGTGCCTTCTACTTGGGCTGCTCTCCCACGAAATAACTTTGTGGTTTCTCCCTCACCTCCTTTAAATTGAGACCTTTGCTGACCACTTGTTTACAATTTCAAACCATTTGCACTCACATTCCAACTTCTTATTCTGTTCTATTTTGTTCTTTTATAAACAAATATGAAATTTACTTATAACCTGTCTTCCAACATAGCTGTGTCCCACAGGAAGTGACACACACTAGACACTTAATAAATGTGCATGAAATACAGAAGGTCTGAAGAGCTTTAGGTGATACTGGAGGTGGAGGGAAGGGGTGCTGCCCTTCTGGGCACATTCTCAGGTCTGTGTCTCTCCCTGGAGGCTGATCCCATAACTGCAACCTGATAACCCCAGCTAGAGCACCCGTTCTGGGGCTGGGGGAAGTGGGGCTCCAATGCAGGGTCAAGGAGGTGGAACTCAGGCCGCTGGAGTGGGAGATGTGGGTGAGCTCTGAACTGGAGAGCCCCAATTGGGGTGGGGATTGTCTCTGGTTGTGGGGAGGTAGGTGCTAACCTTAAATTTGTGGAGCTGGAGCTGGGCTGGATGGTGGGGGTTGATCTGAATTTAAGGGGCTATGAGGGGATTGTGGGGTCTGCCCTCAAACTAGGGGTACTGGGGTGGATGGTGCAGACTGAGCTGGGGGGGTGGTACTGAAGTGGTTGGTGGAGGTTTCCACTGAACTAGGAGAGCTGTGGCTGGAGGGAAAAAAGTCCAAAGTTTGGAAGTTGAAGTCTTAGTCTCCCTCTTAACATCTGGAAAGAAAACACCAGAGGATACAGGGAGAGGATGATTAGGAACAAGGGTGGGATCCAACCTTCAACCCAGGTACCTGCCCTTGACCAGGACTCAAACCCTGACCCGTTTCTGGATACCTTCTTTCCCCATTACCTCAGATAGTAAACCTGCTTCCTAGGGTTTACTGGAGATTTAGTACACCGTGCGAGTGCTCAGTGGGAGAATGAGGTGGTCGTGTTTGAAGCTCTTTGTCTGAAGCCCCACAGACCGCATTCTAGTCCAGGTCATATTCTCCCAGCCCCCTCTTGTTTTGGGGCTCCAGAAGCTGTCTGGATACAAGGAATGGCTGCAACCCAGGCAGCACTTGGTGACTCTTTTACACCTTCTGGGACTCACAGGTTTCTTTGTCTGTAAAATGGGCATCACTGACAGTCAGCCCCTCTGAGAGTTCACACAGGTCTGCACATGTGGGTGCACAGACTCACTGCAGAGCTCCCCAGGGAGGATCAGCCCTAATCTTCCACAGGTGCCTGAAAGGTCCCCATGGCCACACTCAGAGTTGTAATAGGGGGCACAGAGTCCTGGGCTCTGGGAACAGTCAGCAGATCAAAGCTCTGGAAAATCCTACCACCAATCTTGTTCCAGCTGCTCCCTGACTCCTGATCCTCCCAGGCACCATGCCCAGGGGCCTGACTGAGGGTGGGTAAATATTTCATGGGCCACCTCCTACAATTACTTCCTTCCCAGTTCCAGGCTGCTGGGCACTTTAGCTACTTGCACGTTCATTCATTGACCCTGTCCGCTCCACCCTGGATGGATCTTTGTGCTTCCTCTCTTGCCTCCCAGATGGCAGAAATATGGAAATAACATCCAGGACTAGGCTCAAGAGGGGTCTGGGTCCACATGCAGACTCACATTTCTCTGTCCAGTCTCCTGGGCCTTGTGGAGATGACAGCTGAGCCTAGAAGAGGCCTAGTGCCCTGGCCTGACTTTATCTCCATTTTACAGATGGGAAACTGAGGCTCAGAATAGTAGAGTCAGGCCTGAAGTAACTGAGAAGGTGGGAAGAGAGTCCCTCAAGAACCTCCAAGGAATTAAGGACTAAGAGACCATCCTTTCCAAACTGCCTCTCACCAACATTTGAGGAAGAATCCAGATGATGATAAGTTTTTGCTGAAATGAGGATGACTCAGGGGCCACAGTGGACCCTAAGCCAAGGCAGAACTCTGGGGAGCTGAACTTTTTTGTTTTGTTTTGTTAGTTTTCACCTGAGGATATTTTTCCATTAATTTTTTTAGATAGAGTGGAAGAGAGAGAGAGAGAGAGAGAGAGAAACATCAGAGAGAGAAACATGTGGTGTCCCACATGACTCTGATTGGGGCTGGGGATCAAACCTGTAACCCAGGTACCTGCCCTTGACCAGGAATCAAACCCATGACCCTTTGGCCCATAGGTCTATGCTCTAACCACTGAACTAAATTGGCCAGGGTGAGAGCTGAACATTTTTTTTGAGAGAGAGAGGAAGAAACAGAGAGAGAGAAACATCAATCCGCTGCCTTCTGCACGCCCCCTACTGGGGGATCAAGGCATGTACCCTGGGGAACCAGGGCATGTACCCTGACTGGGAATCAAACTGGGACCTCTCGGTCCATGGGACGATACTCAATCCACTGAGCCACACCGTCCGGGCAAGGAGCTGAACTTTTAAAGTGAACTGAGGAAAACTAGTGGGACTTAAAAGAGGAGGTAGTGGAGGACACAAGCTCTGCTGAGTGCCTGGCACAGAGTAGGAAGGAGCTCATGAACTGCTGGAGACTTGACCAAAGGTAAAGTGGAGTTGAGCTTTTTTTTCTTTTTCTTTTTTTTCTTTATGAAGTATTTTTTTGTTTGATTTTTGTTTTTATTGATTTGAGAAAGAAATGTTGATTTGTTGTTCCACTCATTTATGCATTAATCGGTTGATTATTGTATGTGTCCTGACAGGGATCAAACCCGCAACCTTGGCCTTTTGGGACTACACTCTAACCAACTGAGCTACCCAGCCAGGGCTTGGAGCTATTTCTATGTACTTTGCTTTGCCCAGAGACTCCTAGACCAGGAGGCTGGCATGGCCAAGTCAACTGGTTCTAACCCAGCTCTAGAACAGGCTGGGAGACTGTGGTAAGCCTCAGTTTCCTGAGCTATAAAATGAGGGTACATGTGGTGCTTTCTGAGTGGAGCCCTTGCCTGCAAAAAGTGTCATAGGTGTGGTGGCCTCCACTCCAATAGAACAGGCTTGGGGCTGGTACACAGGTCAGAGAGGGGGATGATTTTGTGGGAGGGGAGATAATTCAAGAGTTCAACTCTTGCCTGGCTGGTGTGGCTCAGTGATTGAGCGTTGACCCATGCACCAAGAGGTCACCAGTTGGATTCCCAGTCAGGGCACATGCCCAGGTTGTGGGCCCAATCCCCACTGGGGGGCATGCAGGAGGCGGCCAATCGATGTTCTTTCTCATCGATGTTTCTCTCTCTCTCTCTCTAAAAATCAATAAAGAAAACAATTTTTATTTATTTATTTATTTTTATCCTCACCCGAGGTCATTTTTCCATCTTTTGCACAGACAGAGTAGGAGGGAGAGAGAGGAAGAGAGAGAAACATCGACGTGAAAGGGACACATCGAGTGGCCGCCACCCGCACGACCAACCAGGGCCGGGGACAAACTGCAACCGAGGTACATGCCCTTAGCGGGAATTGAACCCGGGTCTCTCCGGACCGCAGGCCAATGCTCTAACCGCTGAGCCAAACCGGCCAGGGCAAGAAAACAATTTTTAAAAAAAGAGTTCATCCCTGGCCAGTTTGGCTCAGCGGTTGGATTGTCATCCCGCGAACCGAAGAGGCCCAGGTTCCGTTCCTGCTAAGGGCACGTGCCTCGGTTGTGGTTTGTCCCCGGCCCTGGTTGGGGTTGTGTGGTTGGCAGCCACTCAATGTCTCTCTCTCATGTCTATGTTTCTCTCTCTCTTCCTCTCTCCCTCCCACTCTATCTGAAAATAAATGCAAAAACAAAAAATTAAAATTTCAGTAAAAAGAAATTCAATTCTTTACCCTGGGAACAGTCTTACAGGGCAGCAGAAGACAATTAGGTGTCAAGAACTTCTGGGAGCCATAGATGCTTAGTGACCAGGAAATGAGCCCTTGTCCCCCTTCCCATGGTTTCGGGCTCCTCCTTCTCTTGGGGGCTGGCTAACAGGAACAGGTTTAAAATGGAACCTCAAACTGGATATGAGGTGGTCACAGCTTCTCACTGGCTCAGGTCAAGCTGGAGTTGCAGAATCGTTAGCCTCAGGGCTAGAGTGGGGTCGTGGAGGGGGATGCTCTAGCTGTTCTCATAACCCATCTCTCACCTTGCTTCTGGGAGGAGCAGCCCTTCCCAGCCTGGCCTGGGGTAGGGGCCCAAACACTAGGTGTGTGGCTGGGCAGCATGGCCCCCTCCAGCTTTCTAGAAGCTCATCTTCCTCACCTGTAGGAGTGTCAACAGAGGCAGAGATTTTCACGTCAGTTTGCAGCAGCAGCACCAGAACCAGCAGCAGAAGTGGTGGTAGCAGTTGGGAGCCTGCCATTCCTGCCTAGGGAGGGTGAAAGCTGGGCTCTACACAGGTGCGATGTGTGGCCAGGTGAATGGCCAGGTGGCTGCTTTTTACACCAGTCCAGAGGAGAGGCGGAGGTGGGGCCTCAGGACATGGGTCTATGGGGGGGGGGGGGTGCTACCGTTTCCCAGCGGTGCCATACGCTCTCCACCTGGATGCCTGCCTTGCCTAAAAATCCCACCTGAACCATGACCTGAAGCCCTCAAATTCTTCTCATTCCTTCAGGACACCCCTGCTTCTTTCAGTTCCCCTCCCCCCGTAGCCCCCATTCACTCAGTGGCCCCCTCCATAGCTGCCCCAAACCCATGCAATCACCCCTTTGCTCCTCCTTCAATCAGGCTGCCTCTTCTGGGTGCTTGCAGCCCCTCTCCCCCTCCCTGCCCTGTCCTTAACCCCACTGGCTGGGAACATCTGTGTCTAGCTCTCTCTCCTAGACTGGGGCCCCTTGGGGGTGAGCCCAGCATTCCACCAAATAGTACCTGGCTGGAAACCCCTAGCGTTTCCTGAAGGAGGCACCATGCATTCACCCATAGGGTTTTCTAGGGCCAAGGGACTTGTGGTGACCATCTGGGCCAGGTCCCCAGACATTAACTTTTGGAGTGTGTTAGGGACACCTTCCATCTGGAACCGACTGGACACCACTCCACTACTCATGGACAGATTCAGTGGCCATACTGGAGGCTCCTGACCTCCAGGAAGGGCTTGGGTCCTCATCCTAGACACAGACACTGGGTGGCAACTATGTGGTTGAAAGCTTTAGGCTTTCCCCCAGTCCAGAGTGTTCCAGACACCCCCATTCTCCCCACACCCATGCCCAAGATAACCCTATAAGCACAGGTAGACCAAGACCCAGGCTGTGGAGGGCTTTATTTATTAGACCAAGAGCCACATGGCACTTCACCTGGTGTCCCCCCACTGGGAAGCCAAGGTCCTACACTCCTGGCCACTGCATGTTCTGTGGGTTGTCCCATGCCGCTGTCCCCAAAAGGGCATCTGTGGTTAGGGAGGCCCGGGTGTAGTGGCCACGCCAGGTGGCTTGAAGCATTTTGGCTGCTACCTGCTGCTGCCTCAGCTGGCGACGTGCAACGAAGCCCCTCCAGGTGGACTGGATGATGGTGGCTGCCTTACTCTGGCTATGGGGTTGCTGGGGTCCCTGGGGGGTTGGCTGGGTGTCATTGTCCCACAGCATGCCCCTCTGGCCTGTGGTGCCTTGGCCCATGCCCTGCACCACCCGCGTGGGTAGGGTCTGGCCACACATGTGGCACGTGCGGGGGCTGGAACCCACGAGCATCACCGCACTGGGTGGGCTCCCCAGCTGGGGACTCAGTGACTGGCAGAGGGTACAAACGTGTGGCTGGCAGGACTGAAAGCAGCGATGGTCGGAGGTGCACCTGGCCCTGCCACCCACCTCAATCCATGTGCCAGGGAGCAGCATTTGCTGAGTTTGGCTCCTTCGAATGAAGTAGCCTCGCCACGTGGCCTGGATGATCGTGGCGGCTCTGCAGAGCTGGGCCAGGTTCCGCCGCACACAGTAGCCACGCCAGGCAGCCTGGATGATGATAGCCCACTGATGCCACACCTTGATGGTACGGCGCACCAAGTAGCCACGTGCACACGCCTGTATAGTGACTGCAGCTTGCACTATTATCTTCTCCACAGTCTGCACTGACGCCACCAGCTCCCCAAATCGTCTGGAATCCAGCGCTGCCTCGCTGCCCTCGGCATCCCACTGCATAGGGCACCTGGCTGGTTCCCATGAACCACAGGGGGCCTTGGTGCTGTTCATGAGTCCGATGGCAACACTGGGGATGGCAGTGTTCCAAGCCTGCCCACCAGCCACGCCGGCGTCCACGGGGCCCTGGAGTACAGCAGAAGTCAGAGGTGCCCTGTGACTGTCCACAAGAGCAACGGTACTATGCAAATTCTGAGGTCCCTATAATGACTCCCAGTTAAAAAGGGGCTGCCAGGAAATGCTTGGTGAAGATTTATAACCTAGCCCTGGCCGGTTTGGCTCAGCGGTTATAGCGTCAGCCTGCGGTCCAGAGAGACCCGGGTTCGGTTCCCACTAAGGGCATGTACCTCGGTTGCAGTTTGTCCCGGCCCTGGTAGGTCATGCGGGTGGCAGCCACTCGGTGTGTTCCTTTCACATCGATGTTTCTCTCTCTCTCTTTGTTCCCCTTTCTCCCTCCCACTCTACCTTAACAAAAAATGGAAAAATGTCCTTGGGTGAGGATAAAAAATAAATAAATAAATAAATAAATAAATAAATAAATAAATAAATGATTTATAACCTAGAGACACCCTCCAAACCCCAGATTGCCGGTACCGATAATCGGTGTCATGGCCAGCAGTGCACCCACAGAACCTTTGGGACCTTCCTGTGTGGACCTGGAGGCAGCTCCCCCAACTGCTGGGAGGGCTCAGTCTTGGCCACAGAACCATCTGCATTCCAGAGACAAAGCTACCATGCATGGGCCTGGAGGACTTCCTAGGGCCAAGGAGGTGGTGGCTGCTCTGAGCCAGGCTCCTAGACACAGGTTTCTGAAATGCACTTGGGACAGCTTCTACCTGGAGCCCACCAAATGCTACTCCACTAGCCTTAGACTGATATGGCAGCAATGTGAGGCCACACTGGTGGCCCCTGACCTCTGGGTAGTGGTCCCAGACACAGACCCCAGGTGCAAACTAGATGCCATAGAACTGCTACAAGCTAGCTTGAGCAACCTTGATATTACTGTAGAAGTCACCATCCCATGGGAATGGCTGGCTCCAGGGCACATGAGCAGCCAATAGGCTCTGGAGAATGTGAGTAGCGAAGGGGCTCCAGGGGACTATGTTAGCAGCCAAGGGACTCTGGGGCACAATGTGAGCCACTGGCACCTGATGAGCTAAGGGGGCCCATATTCATTTGTACACTGGGCACCCCATGAGAAGTTGCAAAGTGGGAACTAGGGGCTCTCCAACTAGTTGCTGACCTCTGCTACAGAGTTGGGGTAACACTGCTGGCTTTGGTGTGCTTGAAAAACATGGAGGCTGGGGAGGGGACAGGGGCCATGCCACTCATCATAGATTTGGCTTGGCTGGGAACCACCTCCTCCAACAACAGTCTTTGGTTTTTGGGAACAGTGTTGTCTTTTGCCAGGAATTAATGGCCATAGTTGACATCAGGTGCCAGGGGACTCTCAGAGACCCATGGGGTTGAATCAAGGACCACGGACACCTGGCTGGAGTAGACCTTGTCCAGGTCCTCTGGTTTCATCATGGCCTGGCCAACTCTGGTCTCAAAGGCCATTGTCCCAACAGCATAGCTCAACTGTGAGGCTCTTTGCAGAACCATGGGCACTTGATACACTCTTCTGGCTCTGCCACTAGCTTCTAACTAAGGCCTGAGGATGAGCTTGAGCCAGGCCAGTGGCATGGGATGCCTGGAAGGGGGCTGCAGACCCCTCCTCAGCCAGGGCTCCATGGCAAGGATGAGGGGTGAGTCCAGTGAGCATGGACCCCTGAGGAAGACTGTGGGCCACACTTCCAACTGTGGAGCATGGACTAGCTACACTAGCATGGACTCCAGAACAGACCCTGACTCATCCCGTCATAAATGCTGGGACCACACTAGAGGCCACAGAACCAGAGAGATACTTAGGCATACCCCACTCACCACTGAACCTAGGAACAATCTTGGAGAGGTTAGATTAGTAGAGGATCTTACAAAGAGTCTTAGCCTTTTTCCACCTGTACCAGGTGCTGTAATTAGTATGGGGAGCACCCCATTCACCACAGAATCTGGAGGTAGAGTCCTGGCCATGCTGCAGCCACAAGACCTCGGGAAAGCTCTGAGCCACATCACTGATCACAGAACCTGGAGAAAGGCTGGAGGCCCCAGCACTAGCCATGGAATTGGAAAGATCTGGCCCATGCCACTGATCACAGATTCTGGGAGAAGGGTCTGAGCCACACAATTGGCCATATAACCTAGAAGAAGGCTGGGGACCACATAACTGATCACAGACCCTGTGGGAAAGCTGGAGGCCATGCCACTGACCAAAGTACCTGGGGCCACGGCTGTGGTCATCCTATTGGCTATAGAACCCGGCACCAGAAGACTGGCTATGCCCACCAAGGCTCCTGGCTGAAAGCATTCAGTTGTTGGAAACTGAATGTGGTGACTATGAACATAGGACACTGGTGGGGTCCATAGATATTGGCAGATCAATATTGAGATATGCTGGGGCTTACATTGGCCAGGGAAAATTTGGATGGACTCATAGACCCAGTCCATTGAACACTAAAGTCTAAGAGAAGCCAGGACCCACCTCTGGCTTGTTCATAAGCCAAAGGTGTACCTGCTACAGAGGCCCAGGATGATATGGGAACCATGCCACTGCCCGCCTAAGATTGCCTTGGGCCCATAGCAGTTGCCACACTTCTCCAGCACATACTCCTTGTCACACTGGGAGACACAGGTCCTTGAGACATATTTAGGAACTTGTCATCAGCTAGGGTCTCCCAAGACACATTTGGGAGCATGCCAGCAACTATGGTGCCCTGAGACATGCTTGTAGCCATGCCTCTGAATATAATTCCCTGAGATAGCCTGATTCTTTGGCCTAGACAAGAGTCCTCTCCACTGGTCACAGATGCCTGGCAGAGGTTTGGGGCTGAAACAATGACAGCAGAATATTCTCTTGTGTATGGGCACCTCCCACCGACACTGAGTGGTTGATGAAACCCAGGGGACACCACTGAGTTTAGGGACCTGGAAGTTTAAGGTCACCCAGTGACCCATCAGATAATCCTGATATGGATCCACCCCAGTGGCCAGAGACAGCTGACAGCCCCTGGCCCATGCCACTGGCCCCAGATAGATGTATATTTTAGGTGACTTCAGTTAGAAAGGATGGATGACACAGACAAGGGGCCACTGCATTCACCCTAGATCACAGTAGATCTGAACTCACCCCTGGGGCCCAAATTGACTGAGTAAGTGTGTGACCCATACCACTCATCACAAATGGCTGACCTAGGCTGGGGGACAGACTATTACCCATATTTGCATTGGTTAGGCTGGGACCTACCCCACATGCCTTAGATGACTAGCTTATGCTGAGGGTCACCTTATTGGCCACAGAGAGCTGGCCTGGGTTTGGAGCCACCTTACTGGCTACTGATGGCTAGGATGGGCTTGGGATCAACTTACTGGTCAAAGATGGCTGCTGATATGAGGGACCACATTACCTAAAGACAGACTTCTCTTCAGTGCTGTCCTGCAGGGTTCTTGTACAAGCTATCTTTTGGACCCATAGAGTTTGGTTTGAGAACATATCCCTCTCATCCTGATCACCTGAGCCCCAGTGGACACTCAAGATCACCTGACTGGACACTGATCTGTGGTGCAGAATGAGAATAAGCTCTGAGGCTGGGGAGGGCAGGGGGTGGGAGTTTGGGGTCATGTGCCCATGGCCTACTCTCTCCATCTCTTCCAGGTCCCCAGAACTCTGGGACCTCCCCATGGCCTCCCCAGAGAGTAAGTCCCCATATGAGCTGGCCTCCCAGGACTCCCCCTCCATCAAGGTGACAACAGTCAGGCTGGCCACAGACAGGGTATAAAGGCTAAGTGAGCTATTGCAGCACAGCAAGCTCTGGGAATTGCTCACATTTGGGTCATAGTCTGTGCAGCCCTTGAAGAAGCTTCTTGCCAGGTCACTGAACTCTGTGGCAAACTGTCCACCAGTTCACTGAGTACATGGTCAGTCACCAGCTCCTGTGAGCAACATGTGCCAGAAATGATACCCCGTTTTTGATTTTTCTCCTGCCCAGAGATGGCCGCATGGGGAAAGGTGAGCATTAACCAACTTCCTGGGGAAGCTTCCAACAGACTGGGGTCTCCCTGACTCTTGAATGCCCAGTGATGACCAGGAGACATGGAGCAAGGTCCTGGGGTTCTGTTACAGGCATTGGGGGTCTGTGGTTGGGTTGGGGGCACTTTGCTCACCATGGTGGCCCTCGGTAGACCTGAGGTCACCTTTTTGGTCATCTCACTAGTGCCCACAGAAACCTATGTATAATTTGGGGACTGAGTCCTCTGCATGGTCTCCTCAGGGACCATGAATGGCTGTTGCAGACTTTTGGCCGCTGATGGCTGATACACCCCAGGGATCCCCCAGGTGACCCTAGAGGGCTGACACCAACAAGCAGACCCCCATAGGTGGTGGCACACTGGTGGGAGTGGATGACATTCCTACCACCCACAGTGCTGACAAGCTTACCTGAGGCCACCCTGCCCTCCCCCCAATTATGCCAACAGATGTGGGGCCACCCTGCTGGCCACATGTGGCTTGTGGGAGCTTGGGGCCATGCCACCAGCCACTAATGACTGGCTAGTGCTTGGGGCCACGCCATTGGTAATGAGCAGCTGCCACAGATGGTGGGGTGGCTGCAGGGGAAGTGGCTCAGGCAAATTGGGGCCTGCATCACTGAACCCAGAGTTGAGATCTGATGCCAATTCGCCCACCCCAGGGTGCAAGGAGTCCCTGGGGGGCCCCATCTCCCATTGCAGAATGGGGTCCAAAACAGCAATCAGGGGGAAACTGAAGAATAGTAGTGATCACCCTACCTTGGAGGCGCCCACTGAGACCACAGACAAACAGGGTGACCTCCCAACCATGGTTCCATCCCCTATCTCCTCCAACAAAGCCCTCCCAGGCCCTGCCCTGAGGAACCCTGACCTTGACAGGCTGTGGTCTCACATGGCCCAGGATGGGCCCCCACGCAGCTGACGGGCTCTCCCTATAGTCCATCTCCACTGGGGCTGGCGTCACCATCATCCCACTTCCCAGTGTTTTCGAGGCAGCCTTAGGGAGGATGAGTCCAGTCCGGAGGGCTGCCTGAGATAAGGACTGGCTCAAGATGGCACCCAGCTCACCCTGGCACAGGGCCTGGCTCAGGGTGGCCCACTCTTCCTCTGTCAGGGCCTTGCTGAGCATATCCACCAGTTTGCCCTGCATGACCTTAGTGAGTTCTGCCCGCAGCTCACCCCGGGAAAGGGCGCGGGACAGTGCAGTGCCCAGGTCACCCCAGGACAGCGCCTTCACCAGTGCTGTGCCTAGCATGCCCTGGGGCAGGGTTTTGGCTATCGTGGTACCCAGGACCTCCTTGGACAGGGCCTGGTTCAGTGCTGCCCTCAGTTCCCCCTGGGAGAGAGTTTTTGCCAGCAGAGCGCGGAGGTCCTCCTGGGAGCCCAGCACGGCAGCCAGCTCAGCACACAGTGAGGCAAGCTGGGAGGCCCCCAGCTCCTCCTCACAAGGCACAGCTGGGCTGGCAGTTGATGGTTGGGCCCGGGTGGCCCCGCTGTCACCCCAGGATTCAATGTTGCATGTGGGGTGTCCAGCAGATGCCAGCAGAGGCACCAGTTTGCTCGGGGTCTCGGGGGCCCCCTGGCATGGGCCCTGTGTGGCTTTGCCCTGGGCATAGCTGTGGGCCGGGAGCTGGGTCAGTCTGTCCTCTGGTTTGGCTCGGGACAAAGTGCCAAGAGAGCCAACATGTTGGCAGGGCTGGGTGGAGGCCTTGAACCCAGCCAGGAGCGGTTGGGACTGAGTCTTGCCATTGAGCTCAGCAGCCTGGTGGGCAGCATAGAGGCACTTGGCTGTTTCTGTGACCAGTTGGGCTTGAGACTGTGCCTTGGTCAGCCCAGTAGGCAGATGTGCTTGAGACTTGACCTTTATCACTCCTGTGGTCAGATGTGCCTGGGACTGCGTCTTGGTCAGACACGTGCCCAGATGGGCCAGGGATGGGGCCTTGGTTAGCTTGGCTGGTGGGTGTGCCTGGGGTGGGGGCTTGGACAGACACGTGCCCAGATTTGCCTGGGGCAGGGCTGTAGTCTGCAACCTGAGCAGATGTCCCTGGGGTGAGGCTGTGGTTGAAAAGGTGGCCATCTGTGCCTGGGGCAGGGTCTTGGTTGGATATGTGCCCTGCTGTGCCTGGGACTGCACCCCAGACATTTCTACAGGAACATACACCTGGGACTGAACCTTCATGACATCTGTCTTCAGGTGAGCCTGTGATAAGACCTTGGTCCTGTCCTTGGCCACACTGGTGTTAGACATGGTTGCTGTTTTTATCTGTTTCTGGGAGAAGGTCTTGATTTTCTCGGCTTCCAAGAAAGGCCTAGCTGGAGCCTTGGGAGCCCCAGCTCCCAGATGTGGTGGGCAGTATTTCATCTTTCCCTCAGTCAAGTGTGAATGAGATGAGACTTTGGCCGTGCCTGCCATCTGCCTCGTGGTCACCACAGCCTTAGCCTTTGGTCTATTTAGATATGTATGCGATGAGGTATTGGGAGTCCCAGCTGCCAAGACTGTTGGAGGTGAAGCCTTCAGATTTCCAGCTGCAGTAGGAGGCAGGCAGAGGGTCCTGATGGTGGCAGCCATCGAACGTAACTGGGCTGGGGTCTTGGTGATCATGGCCACCAGACGTGTCTGGGGAGGGGTCTTGGTCACTGAGGCCCCTGGGATCATCTGAGATGGGGTCTTGGCCATTGTAGCCACTGGGCATGTCTGTAGTGGGGTCTTAGCCATCGTGGCCACTGGGTGCATCTGCAGCGGGGTCTTGGCCATCGCAGGCACTGGGCAGGTCTGCGGCGGGGTCTTGGCCATCGCAGGCACTGGGCAGGTCTGCGGCGGGGTCTTGGCCATCGCAGGCACTGGGCAGGTCTGCGGCGGGGTCTTGGCCATCGCAGGCACTGGGCAGGTCTGCGGTGGGGTCTTGGCCATTGCAGGCACTGGGCAGGTTTGTGTAGGGGGCTTGATCATTGAGGTCATGGCAGCTGGTTGTGTATGGGGTGCAGTGTTGGTCATCGAGGCTGTTGGTTGCATCTGAGCTGGGGTCTTGGTCATTGGGGCAGTCAGGCACGACTGTGGTGGGGTCTTCATTAGCATTATTGTGGGTACCGGGCATGGCTGGGTTGGGATCTTGTTCAAGATTGCTGCCAGGCATGACTGGAATGGGGTCTTGGCCACTGGGGCTGCCTGGTCCATCTGGGGTGGGGTCTTGGCCATTATTACTGTGGGAGGTGGGCATGGTTGGGGTTGGGTTTTGTTCATCATGGATGCCAAGCACGACTGGAGTGGGGTCTTGGTCACTACAGCTGCCGGGTACCTCTGAGGTGGGGTCTTAGTCATTGTTATGGTGGGCACCAGGCAAGGTTGGAGTAGGGTCTTGGTTATCACAGATGCTTGGCCTGTCTGGGGTGGGGCTTTGCGGCCCTCTGCTTCCACATGGGCCTGGGTCTGGGTCTTGAGGGATCCATAAAGTGCCTGGGCATACTTTCCACTTGGTGGTGGCCCTGAGGCTCCTGCCTTGTTGGCTCTGACAGTCACTTGCGTGGTCTTTATCATGTTCCCTTCTAAGTGGACACAGCTGTTACTTCTGATGGTTCTCGTTAGCAGGCATGGGTGGTACTTTGCATCTAGACTCACTGGACACGGAAGTCTGATGGGAACAGTCTGGTGTGGCAAGAAAGTGACGCTGGAGCCTCCAGTGGCACAAGGAGCCTGCATGCTGGGCTGTGGAATGCCCAGGGGCCGCAGCAGGGCCAGCTGGTGGGCACAGGAAGCCAAGCTGTCAGCAGAAGGGAACTGGGTCTCCTTACTCACCATTACAGGGGAGGCTGGAAGACTCTTGCCCTCTTCTGAATACTGGAACCGCACTTGTTGAGGGGGGTGGTAAGGGATGTCCCTCTCATCCACATTCAGTTTTTTCTCTACTGCCTTGCCAGACCGGAGGAGGCGCTTGTTGTTGAAGCGTCGCCAGGCCTCCTGGATGGCTTTAGCTGCCGACATCTGGGAGATCAGCTTTTGCCGGAGCCGGTAGCCCCTCCAGTTGGCTTGGATGAGGGTGGCTGCACGAGACAGCATCATGTCCATCTCATCCACCAGGACATTTTTGAAAGCCTGGCTCTCGACCACAGCCCGGAGGCGTGGAATACGCTTGAGCACCTTCTTGTCCTTGTCCAGCTGTTGTGGGAGGGTCTCCCTGGACGCAGGTGGCTCACATGGAGGCTGTGAACACAGTGTCCCCACTTTGTCTTGGAGATTGGGGCTGGGCTGGGACTGGTAGGAGCTCTGCCCATTAGGTGACAACTGTAACTGTGTTGCTTGCTGCATTGTCTTGGTTCCTAGGCGGATCAACTCTGCCTGTGGGACAGGGGTGGTAGGGAGGTGGTCAGAGAGTGGAGTCGTGCACACAAGAGGGGTCACGGCTGTAGTGAGCACTTGCCCTGGGACCTAGATCTTGTTCCTGGCACCTTGCAATCTTTCTCCTATCCATTGCAGGCCCTCTCTAGCCTTGCCTCATGGCCACCTGTATCTGGAACATACTGTGAGTACAGCACTGATCACACTGTTTGGGGAATTTCCTGTTTGTGTGTGTGTGTTATTGTTATTTGTCTCACCCAACTGACTATCAATTACTAGAGAACAAGAAACAAGTCCAAGTCACATCTGTGTCCCCATCTTAGTCATAGGGTCTGGTTTCAGGATGTGAATGAGTGTGTGTTGGGTGAGTGACTAACTTGACTACTAAATGAGTGGGTGAGTGGATTGAAAGTCAAATGGATAGATGAATGCATGACTTGATACTGAATAGATATATCTGTGTGAATGGATGGTAGATTAGTTGAAGGGATGGATGAAGGGTTGGGTGAAAGAATGGATGAATAAATGAAGCTTATGAATTTATGAACGGATCAATAAAGAAATGGACACATGGATGGATAGATGGGTAGGTGGGTGGGTGGGTGGGTGAGTGGATGGATAGGTGAGTGGGTAAATGGATGGATGAGTGCATGGATGGATAAATAGATGAGTGCATGGATGGATAGATGGGTGTGTAGAGAGAGCGAGGAATGAATGGAAAGATAAATGCACGGATGGATGGATGGATGGATGGGTGGATAAAATCTGAGTAGATAAATGAGTATGTGAATGGAAAGAGGAATTGAAGGAATTGAAGAAGAGACCACTGGTGGATTGAGAATGAATCAGTGAATGGATGGTAGATGACTGACAGATAATGGATAGATCAAAGGCAGATGAAAGGTAGAAAGAAGAGTGACAAAATGACTGTGGTTTTCAGAAGTATCTTGGTGCAGAGAGTTGGGATGCTGTCAAGCAACCCTGATGCATAACTGGAGCCTATTTTGACCGAAGTCCCCCCCCCCCAACTTCTGACTGTATCAGTCAGACCCTTGTCCACCCATCTTCATACCTTGGAGGGTCATAGAGTTGGAGGAGGAGCATGAAGAAAAGGTGCAATCTCAGAAGCCAGCTTGCAAGAGTAAGCAGCCTTCATCCCTTCATCCCATGCAACGTGCAACAACACTGCCCTGGGTTGACTCTGTGTTCAAGTCCATGAGAAGAGATGTTAAAAGCAAAAAAAAAAAAAACAAAAAACAAGCCTCAAATCTCAAGAAAACAAAAAGCTTTTAAGTCCACAAAGATGAATGTACAAGAAAGCTTATTCTAGGGTTATTTTGTATGTAAAAACAAAACAACTGGAAATAACCAAAAAGGTGATAGCTAGGGGGTCAGTTACAAGTGTATGAGAAGGTGTTCCAGAGCCCTGGCTGGTTTGGCTCTGTGGTTATAGCGTCGACCTGTGGACCAAAGAGTTGCAGGTTCAATTCCAGCCAAAGGCACATAACTGTTTTGGTTTGTTCTTGGCCCTGGTTGGGTTGTGCAGGTGGCAACCAATTGATGTGTCACTCTCATGTCGATGTTTCTCTCTCTCCCCCTCCCACTCTGACTGAAGATAAATGTAAAAATGTCTTCAGGTAAGGATTACTAAAAAAGCAAAAATAAAAAGAAGGGTGTTCCAGAATGTTCATCACTGTATTGTTTAGAAGAGTAAGAATTGAAAACAGCCCAAATGCTTATCAACAAGAGGTTGCTTAAATTCATCAATAGAACATTATGCTATCTAGCCATAAGAAATAGTGTCCAGATCCACAAGAATGGCTAAAATTAAAAATACAGACCACTTGGAGAAACTGTCAGTATCTTGAAAGCAAGTCAATCCACACTGATGAATATACTCAAGAGGTCTAACTATTTATACTCACCCTAATCCAGAAACCATCCAATCAATGTGTCTCTCTCACATTGCTGTTTCTCCCTCTCCCTCTCCCTCTCACCCTGTCTCTCCCTCTCCCTCTCCCTCTCTCCGTCTCTCCCTCTCCCCATCTCTCCCTCTCCCCCTGTCTCTCCCCGTCTATCCCTCTCCCCCTGTCTCTCCCTCTCCCCCTATCTCTCCCTCTCCCCCTGTCTCTCCCTCTCCCCCTGTCTCTCCCCCTGTCTCTCCCTCTCCCCCTATCTCTCCCTCTCCCCGTCTCTCCCTCTCCCCCTGTCTCTCCCCGTCTCTCCCTCTCCCCCTGTCTCTCACCCTGTCTCTCCCTCTCACCCTGTCTCTCCCTCTCCCCCTGTCTCTCCCCTTGTCTCTCCCTCTCCCCCTGTCTCTCCCCCTGTCTCTCCCTCTCCCCCTGTCTCTCACCCCATCTCTCCCTCTCCCCCTGTCTCTCACCCCGTCTCTCCCTCTCCCCCTGTCTCTCACCCTGTCTCTCCCTCTCCCCCGTCTCTCCCCCTGTCTCTCCCTCTCCCCCTGTCTCTCCCCCTGTCTCTCCCTCTCCCCGTCTCTCCTCCTTTCTACTCTCTCTAAATATCAATGGAAAAGTATCTGTGAGTGAGGATTAACAACAACAAAAATGTCCAAGAGTCCAGCCAGTGGGGCTCAGTAGTTGAGCATCAACCCTTGCACCAAGAGGTTGCTGGTTCCATTCCGAGTCAGGGCACAGACATGGGTTGCAGGCTCAATTCCCAGTAAGGGACATGCAGGAGGCAGCTCAATGATATTTCTATCTCTTTTTTTCCCTCTCCCTTCTTCTCTAAAATCAATAAAAACTTTTTTTTTAATGTCCAAGAGGTGTTCTGTGAAATACAATAGCTATTTCTAATAAAAATGGAATAGTATAACCCTGGCTGGTTTGGCTCAGCAGTAGAGCATCGGCCTGTGGACTAATGAGTCCCAGGTTCGATTTTGACCAAGGGCACATACCTCAGTTGCAGTTCAGTCCCTGGCCCTGGTCTGGGTTGTGCGGCAGGCAACCAGCTGATGTGTCCCTCTCATGCTAATGTTTCTTTCTTTCTCCCTTTCTCTCTCTCTCTGCCTCCCACTCTATCTGATGATAAATTGAAAAAAAAGGAAAAGTATATAAAGATTGTAAGGCTAGTCCAGATGGTGTGGCTCAGTGGCTGAGTGTCGACCCATGCACCAAGAGGTCACTGGTTTGATTCCCAGTCAGGGCACATGCCCAGGTTGTGGGTCCACTCCCCAGTGGGGGGCATGCAGGAGGCGGCCGATCGATGTTCTTTCTCATCAATGTTTCTCTCTCTCTCCCTTCCTCTCTCTGTAAAAATCAATAAAGAACAATTTTTTTAAAAAATAAATAAAGACTGTAAGGCTAACCACAAAACTGTTGCCACTTTAGATAATGAAATCCTAGCCCTGGCCAGTTTGGCTCAGTGGTAGACCGTTGGCCCGTGGACAAATGAATCTATGGTTCAACTCCGGTCAAGGGCACGTGCCCCGGTTGCAGCTCGTCCCAGGCCCTGGACGGGTCATGCGGAAGGCAATCAGTCAATGTTTCTCTCTCCCTTTCTCTCCCTCCCACTCTATCTGAACATGGGTAGAAAAAAAAAATTAAATGATGAACCCTAGTCATTTCTATTAAAGGAAGAAATAAGATGCACAGTTAGCCACCCCCACTGCAGATAACATTTTTGGTGGTTATAGCAAAGTGAGATGACAAGGACCTGAATAATCAGCATAAATATATTTATTTATTTTATTTATTTATTGTTCACAGTATTACAGATGGCCCCCATTTTCTCCCTATTTGTCTTCCTCCATCCAGCCCCTGCCCCACCCCAGGTCTTCACTGTTTTTTACAATACCTAAGATATGGAAACAGCCCAAATGCCATCAGTAGATGAGTGAATAAAAAAAAGCTGTGGTGACTTTATACAGGGTAAATATTTTAAAAGGAGAGCTAGCAGGTGCAGGGATTGTCTACCTAGAAGACCTAAGATATTCTAATTTTTATATATATATATATATATATATATATATATATATATATATATTTATAAAATATATTTCAGGCCTTGGCCGATTTGGCTCAGCGGTTAGAGCATCGGCCTGCGGTCCGGAGAGACCCGGGTCCGGTTCCCGCTAAGGGCATGTACCTCGGTTGCAGTTTGTCCCCGGCCCTGATTGGTTGTGCGGGTGGCGACCACTCGATGTGTCCCTTTCACATCGATGTTTCTCTCTCTCTCTCTGTTCCTCTCTCTCCCTCCCACTCTATAAAATATATATATATATATTTCAGCCCTGGACAGTTTGGCTCAGCAGTTAGAGCATCAGCCCACTGACCGAAGGGGTCTCAGGTTCAATTTCTGGTCAAGGGCATGTACCTGGGTTGCAGGTTTCATCCTTGGCCCTGGTCAGGGTTGTGTGGGAGGCAACCAATCGATGTGTTTCTCTCACATCAATGTTTCTCTCTCTGTCTGTCTGTCTCTCTCCCTCCCTTCCACTCTATTTAAAAATCAATTCCTAGTGAGGAATAATGCACACACCATATATATATTTACATAAGCATGTATATCTGCACTGGGCAGTGTAGCTCAGTTGGTTGGAGCATCATCCTGTATACAGAAAGGTTGCAGGTTTGATTCCCGATCACGGCACATGCCTAGGTTTCAGGTTCAACCCCTGGTCCTGGTCCCTGGCTCCCGTCAGGGCATGTGCAGGAGGCAACCAATTGATGTTTCTCTCTCACATCAGTGTCTCTGTCTCTGTCTCTTTCTCCCCCTTCCTCTCCCTAAAAATCAATGAACATGTCCCGGGTGAAGATTAAAATATATACACTTAAATACATAATTATTAATGTATTATTAATATTTTAATTTTAAAATATAGTTTCTTATTTATATAAATCTGTATCTATCTATCTAGATAGATTGTTTTTTTATCCTCACCTGAGGACATTTTTGCATTTTTTGTTCAGATAGAGTGGGAGGGAGAGAGAGAGAGAAACATCGACGTGAAAGGGACACATCAAGTGGCTGCCACTGCACGACCCCAACCGGGGCCTGGGACAAACTGCAACCGAGGTACATGCCCTTAGCGGAACCGAACCCGGGTCTCTCTGGATCTCAGGCCAACATTCTAACTGCTGAGCCAAACCGGCCAGGGCAATAGATAGATTTTTTAATCCTCATCCAAGGATATGTTCATTGATTTTTAGAGAGAGAAACATTAATGTGAGGGAGAAATATTCATCTGTTGCCTCCCATATGCACCCTGATCCCTGCCTTAACCAGAAATTGAATCCACAAACTTTCGGGGCACCGGATGACGTTCCAACCAACTGAACTACACCAGCCAGGGCTATACCTATATATTTTTATCTCCCGTCTTTCCTAAGGCACATGGCTGCATACAAAAACAAACAGCTTTTCTGCATTTGATGCAAAATCAGCTATAAATGAAAATGAAGGTGGGAGATACTATTTATAGTAATGTAAAAAACCATACAACTTATAGAAACAAATTTTTCACAAAAGCAAAAAAATTATATGAAGGCCAAGAAAGGAGATAAATGCCATCTAAAAGATGTACCATGAGCCCTGGCCAGTTTGGCTCAGGTTAGAGCATCAGCCTGCGGTCCAGAGAGACCCCGGTTCAGTTCCCGCTAAGGGCATGTACTTCGGTTGCAGTTTGTCCCTGGCCCTGGCTCTGTGGGTGGCAGCCACTCGATGTGTCCCTTTCATGTCGATGTTTCTCTCTCTCTCTCTTCCTCTCTCTTCCTTCCGCTCTAAATAAAGAAATGGAAAAATGTTCTCGGGTGAGGATAAATAAATAAACGATTACTTTAAAAAAAAAATCCATGAGCCCTGGTCCGTTTTGCTCAGTGGTTAGAGCGTCAACCTGTGGTCCAGAGAGATCCAGGTTCCGTTCCCACTATGGGCATGCCACTAAGGGCATGTACCTTGGTTGCAGTTTGTCCCCAGCCCCAACAGCCCCAGTGGCAACCACTTGATGTGTCTCTCTCACATTGATGTTTCTCTCTCTCTCTTCCTCCCTCTCCCCCTCTCGCTCTATCTGAAGATGAATGCAAAAAAATGTCCTCGGATGAGAATAAAAAAATAAATAAAAGATGTACCTCAAGATTAGAAAGAAAGAATTCATATAACTTAGGACTACACAATGTCACAATTCACAGAGAACAATTCATGTCCAATTAAAATCCCAATAGGGAGTTTTTTGAAAATTGAAGGAATGATTTCAGTGTTCAAATGAAAGAATAAATGAGACTGGCCAAGATTATGAACAAGACTAGTAAAGAGGACCTTGACTTACCAAATACATAAAAATACTCAAAAGCTATCATATTCACAGTATGGTGCCCATCCAGAACTAGACAAACCATTGAGACAGAAAGGTGAAACCAAAATTGATCCCAGTGTAACAATGGTACATTGTATTTTAATTCAGGAGGTGAAAATCATGGTATAAGGTACAAAATAAAAAGTACAAGGCAATCCATCTGGGAGAACACAGCTTGGACCCCATCTTACACCATAGTCCAAAAAATTCCAGATGGATTTAAAAATTATGAGAACTTTTATTAGAATGTGTGTATAATGTGAATTAGGGAGCTCTTATAAAACTAAACAGGAAACTAAAAAAATCTGAAACAGATATATGTTTGACTTCATAAAGGTTAAAAAAAAAAAATGACCCAGCCCGTGTGGCTCAGTGGATTGAGCATTATCCCATGGACTGAGAGGTCTCAGTTCCATTCCTAGTCAGAGCACATGCCTGGGTTGCATGCTCAATCCCCAGTGGGGGTGTGCAGGAGGCAGCTAATTGATGTCTCTCTGCATCGATGTTTCTATCTCTCTCTCCCTTCCTCTCTCTAAAACATCAATAAAAACATATATTTTTAATTTAATTTAATTTTATTATTTTTTATTCTCACCGGAGGACAATTTTCCTTTTTTTTTTTATCCTCACCCGAGGACATTTTTCCATTTTTTGTTCAGATAGAGCGGGAGGGAGAGAGAGGAAGAGAGAGAGAGAGAAACATCGATGTGAAGAGACACATCGAGTGGTTGCCACCCGCACGACCAACCAGGGCCGGGGACAAACTGCAACCGAGGTATGTGCCCTTAGCAGGAATCGAACCTGGGTCTCTGTACCGCAGGTCGACACTCCAACCGCTGAGCCAAACCGGCCAGGGCTCCATTTTTTGTTCAGACAGAGCGGGAGGGAGAGAGACAGAGAGAGAGAGAGAAACATCAACATGAAAGGGACACATCGAGTGACTGCCTCCTGCACAACCCAACCAGGGCTGAGGACAAACTGCAACCGAGGTATGTGCCCTTAACGGGAACTGAACCCAGGACTCTCTGGACCGCAGGCTGACGCTCTAACCACTGAGAAAACCAGCCAGGGCTAAAAAACATATTTTTTTAAAAGATTAAAAAAATGTATGTTAAATGATGCCATAAACAAGGTCAAAGACAAAAGATAAAGGACTGAGGGAAAGTTTGCAATGCATGTCATAAAGAGTCCAAATTAATTGACTGATAACACAAAAATAACCACACTTTTTGGAAGAATATAACAGAATCCAGAGCCTCCACAACATAACATTCAGTGTACTGAATATATTTCAAAATGGCTAGACATATGAATAAACAGAGAAATGAAACTCACTCTCCTGAAAAAAAGTTATCAATGGAGTATGACCCTAACATACCCCAGATGTTGGAATTAGCAGACAAGAATTTTAGAAGAGCTATATAAATATTCTAAATAGGAAAATATGCTCATAATGACTGAAGAGATAGGGCACCTAAGCAGAGAAATAGGAAGAAGAGATATTAGAAAAAGAAAAAAAAACAGGTAAAAATTCTAAAACTAAAGATATACAATACCTTCAATTTCAAAATTCTCTGGGCTAACCAGCAGAGTGCAAATGACAGAAGAATCGGTGTGCTTGAATGTAAACAGATAGAAATAATCTAATTAAGAACACAGAGGCGAAAAATTGGCCATAAAACAAGACTTAGGGATCTGTGGGACATCACCAAAAGGTCTAACATATATGTATTTGGGATCCCAGAAAAAAGAGAAGGGCATAAAAAATATGTAAAGAAATAATGGTTAAATTTTGTTAGAAAATTTTTTATAGATTTTAAAAGCTCAGAAAATTCTAAGAAAGGTAAGTACAAAGAAATACACAACTGGACTCAACCCAGTCAATATCCTGAAAAACAAGATCAAGATTTTTTTTTTTTTTTTTAAGTTTCTGTCTTTTTTTTTTTGGTACGTGCCCCTAGAGGGAACCAAACCCAGGACTCTCTGGTCCACAGGTCAACGCTCCAAACATTGAGCCAAACCGGCCAGGGCAAGATCAAGTCTTGAAAGCAACTAGAGAAAAATAATACATAACACAAGCAACTTCATGAATCAGCCAAATTTTCATCAGAAACTATGGAAGCCAGAAGATAGTAGAACCACACTGTAGCAGTCTGGGCCCAATCAAGAGGCAGAAACTACAGAATAGTTTAAAATAGGGAAATGTAGCCCTGGCCAGTTTGGCTCAGCAGTTGAGCGTTGGCCTGCGGACCAGAGTCCCAGGTTCGGTTCCTACTAGGGGCATGTACCACAAAAAGTAAAATTAAATTAAAATAAAATAAAACAGGGAAATGTAATATAAAGAATTGTTAATGATGATAAAAGACTAACCATAAGACAAAATTAAACTCTAGGTGGTTTCCTAGGACTGAGGGAATGTTTCCAAGGAGGGGCAAATTTGGAACAGGTTCAGACCTCCTGGGAGAAGATGTGGTTTGGCCCACCAGATGGCAGAGATGTTTGCTGGTTTGGCCTTGCTGTAACTGGTCTGGAGTTGCTGGGCAAGGAAAAGGTGGAAGAGCAGGTAATCAGCAATTGGTAATGTGAGCACATACTGGGAGTCCAGGTGCTGGGGGGTGGGGAGGGGCAGGAGGCCTGCAGTGCATGGGCCACTATGAGGGCTATGGTTTGGAGATCAAGAAGGCTAGAGAAAGATTTTCACCAGATAAAGGATGCAAAGTCACAGAGGGATGATGATCTGTACCCATGACTGGGGCAAGTTCCACCTGTAGTCTCTACACCTCCACAACTGACCCTTCTTGCATGTGAGCCTCTTCTTCCTGCAATGTCTCAACAGCGTTGTCTATTGAGAAAGGGTAACATCACACTCACTTGGAAGGAGACAACGGAACTCCTTTATCACAGAGTACATATTCAGAGGTTCATTTAAAAATTCAAATAATCCAAAAGGAAGCAGAAAAGGGGGAATAAAGGATAAAAATTAGAAACAACAGAGAATGTAAACAGTAAAATGGTAGACTTAAATTCAGCCATATCATTGAGATGATAATGAACTAGACACTTCAAGATAGAGTTGACCAGAATCAATTAATTTTCAAAGGTCCATGTACCCCTTCCTTTCTTTTCTTAAGATACTTTTTTTATTACAAGTGTCTCTCCTTTTTTCCCCGTTGACACCCTCCTCCCCACTCCCCCACTTCACCATATTGTTGTCTGTGTCTAATGGTTACATATATATGCATATAAGTTCTTTGGTTTATCTGTTTCTGTCCCCCCACTCCCTCTTCCCTCTAAGGTTTGTCAGTCTGTTCCCTACTTTCATGTCTCTGGATCTATATTGTTCATTAGCTTGTTTTGTTCATTATATTCCACAAATAAGTGAAATTATGTGATATTTGTCTTTCTCTGGTTGGCTTATTTCGCTTAGCATAATACTCTCCAGGTCTCTCCATGTCATCTCAAACGGTAAGAGATCTTTCTTTCTTATGGCTACACAGTACTCCATTGTGTAAATGCACCACAGCTTTTTTTAATCCCATCTACTGATGGACACTTGGGCTGTTTCCAGATCTTAGCTAATGTAAATAGTGCTGCTATGAAATAGGGGTGCATATATTCTTTCTGATTAGTGTTTCAGGCTTCTTAGGATATATTCCTAGAAGTGGAATCACTGGGTCAAATGGCAGCTCAATTTTTAATTTTTTGAGGAAATACCACATTGTTTTCCATAGTGACTACACCAGTTTGCATTCCCACCACCAGTGTACTTGAGTCCTCTTTTCTCCACATCCCCACTAAGACTTGTGTTTGATGCTTTGTTGATGGCAACCAATGCACTCCCTCCTTTCATGTTGAACATTCTTGCTTTAAGTGTGTGATGGCCTGAATGTCCAGCCCTGTGCCCAATCTTCACTCCGGCCCCAAGATGGCCAGGCCCACTGAGAACAAGGGGCAATGTGAACTGAGTCATAAAAACAAATGGACCTGAGGCCAACTTCCCTGGAGGTGAACCCAGTCATTGTCCCCATTTCATAAAGGAGGAACCTGAGGTCTGGAGAAGCCAACATACTATGTGTCTTACTTCTTGATGTTGTTTCAGATTTGCATCCCCCATTAGATGAGCAACCCAAAGGTAGGGATATCTTTTTTGTTTGCTTTTGGATCCCAATGGCCTAGAACAATCCACACAGTAGGTACTCAATCAACATTTATAGATGGATAAATAGATAGATGGATGCATGCATGAATGAATGGATGAATGAATAGGATGGGCAGATGAACAGATGAATGGATGGATGGATGAAATGGACAAATGGATGGATGGATGGATGGATGGATGGATGGATGGATGGATGGATGGAGCTCAATCTTCAAAATTTGGAGTTGGCAGTTTCAGGGTCTGAATTAGTCCACCCTAGACACCACCTTGGGTTTTTATCAACCACATGGTTCAGACTTTTTGATGAATTCAGCCAGAATGAGCAAACAAACAGAGTAAGAGAAATGGGATTACAGGGGATAGAAAGAAAGAAGGGGGCCCCCAAACACACAAGCTGAGAGTCTGGCTCAGCAATTTTTTTTTTTTAATCCTCACCCAAGGACATTTTTCCGTTTTTTGTTCAGATAGAGTGGGAGGGAGAGAGAGGAAGAGAGAGAGAGAGAGAGACATCAACATGAAAGGGACACATCAAGTGGCTGCCACCCGCACGAGCAACCAGGGCCGGGGACAAACTGCAACCGAGGTACATGCCCTTAGCGGGAACCAAACCCGGGTCTCTCTGGACTGCAGGCCGACACTCTAACTGCTGAGCAAAACCGGCCAGGGCTGGCTCAGCAATTTTGAGTAAACTCTTCTGAGTCTCAGTTTCCTATGTGTCACACAAACTAAGCCCACTTTCCTAGACACCCAAGATGTGATAGACTCTCCAGGCTGGGTCCCCAGGCAGACAAGCCCACCATCAGGCCTTTGGGGGACTTTAGTGCCCCTGCTCTGAGGGGTTGGGGAGCTGACCCCCACTCAGAGAGGCCTGGAAGGCCCAAGGGGACTGTGAGGACACTGGGAGCCAGGGAAGAATGATCAGGTACCCATGTACCTCCCCCTCAAAGTTCTCCAAAAGCCTCACTCACCTGCCCCTGAAGCTGAACACACCAGCCAAAATGGCCAACCTTGGGGCCCTGGTGCCACGGTGGCTTTATGACTCAGCCAAGTTCTGGCCAATCAATTCCAGCTTCTGGGAGGAAGGGGTTCTAGAAGGCTGACTCAGGGGTAGGGGGGGCAGTACCTGGGTCAGAGTTGAGAATCATGGTGGTTGCTATGTATTACCTGCCCATCCTGAGCAGAAAGTTAGGGCTCTGAACGCAGAAGTGACTCACCTCCACCTCCATGTGTCTGGAAGCAGCCTGTCTCTCATCCCTTGGGCATTTTCTGAGAACCTACTTTGGGCTGGGATCTGATCTGTGTCAGGGGACACAATCCAAATAATTTGAGGCTTTGAAACTCAGGGAGAGACCAAAGAGGGGATGGGATGGGCTGACCCACAGGGGAGGAGCTGGCAGTGGGCGAGCTGGGGGAAGAACTTCTCAGGTGGAGGAGGGCACAGTTATAGGCAAAGGCCCTGAAGTGGGAACAAGTTGGGCATAATGAAGAAAAGAAGCTAATATGGATATAAGGGAAAGAGAAGAGGGCGGGAAGGGGTCACAGGTGGGCCTTGGAGAGTAGGGGAGTTAGGGTTTTATTGAGAAGATGCACAGGAGCTATGAGAGGGTTTAGATCAAAGGAAGCTATAACTTCTTAAAAGGCCAGCTGTGTCTGTGTCCTGCTCTTAGGATGAAAGCTCCATAGGGTGGGGCTGGGCCCAAAGCCCCTTGGGATCCACACAGGGTCTGGTGGAAATGGGCACTGACTCTTAGCCACAGTCCTGGCGAGAGAAGTGAGGCTGCCACCCCCAGTCACCTCCCAGGGCTAGGCCAAAGTCTGGTGTGAATCACTGCTGGCAGGTCTGGGGCTGACACACACCTTGGCCTCAGCTCAGCAGGGTCCCGCCAAAGCCACAACAGCCAGGCCCAGGGGCCTCTGCCGCACCTCCCTGGGGAGCCGCTGGGAGGCACCAGAACAAGAGGCAAGCTGCAGATTGGTATCCAGAAAGATCTAGGCTTGATTAGTGGGTTGGAACTTTCAGCCCCAACTTTCAAAGCTGGGAGGGGAAAGGGGCTGGAGATGTAATTAATCACTAAAGGCCAAAGATTAAATTAATTGTGCTTATACAATGGAACCTCTGGGGTTCAAGAGAGCTTCCTGGTTGGTGAAAACATGGAAGTGCTGGGAGGGTGGCAGCTCAGAGGGGGCATGAAAGCTTAGTGTCCTGTGTATCTCTTCCATCTGGCTGTTCCTGAGTTGTATCCTTTATAACCAGTGATCTAATAAGTAAAATGCTTTCCTGGGCTCTGTGAGCTATCCTTGCAAATTATGAACCTTGAGGAGGGGTTTGTGGAAACCCTCAATTTATAGCTGGTTGGTCAAAGTACAGGTGGCAACCTAACACTTGTGCTGGTATCTGTCGTGGGGGCAGTTATGCGCGACTTTACCTGTGGGGTAAAGTCCAGGAAAACAGCATCAGAACTAAACTATAGGAAACCCGGTTGGTGTCGAGAGAGTTGGAGAACTGATTAGTGTAGGGGAAAAAAACCCACACAATTGTCATCAAAAGTGTGAGTAAATAGTCTGGGCAGATCTCCTAACCTCCCTGGACCTCCCCTTCTCTACAGATTGGGGACTGCACAGGGTGTGCTTGATTATTAGCTATGTCATTATTGTTCATCCCCCAAATTCTTCCAACTTCTGCCCTGGGAGTTGTTACTTGGACTTGAACACACCCACATAACAGCACCTCAGGTAAAGGCCAAAGCAGGGAATTTGGCTGAGGTCACAGGGTGGCAAGTTGGAACCCAAATTAGGGCTCAAGTCTCCTGAGGAGCAAAGCTCTACCTTCACACTTTATTTATTTTTGTGGTACATGCCCCTAGCGGGAACCGAACCCAGGACTCTCTGGTCCACAAGCCTTGCTCTAACCGCTGAGCCAAACCGGCCAGAGCAAGCTCTACCTTCAAAACATGGCTCCTGGTCTCCTCTGTGTCAAGACACCATCTCAGCACCAGCCCTCTTCTCATTTCTGGTGCTCGTCCTGAAATGTCTGCTAGAAGGTGGTGCCAGATGAAGTCACATGGGTTAAAAACAAACCCCAAAGTAGCTCTTGAAGCCTCAAGAAGTGGGCAAATGGGATAACTAGGGGCTAGAGGGAATCTGTAGATGATGAAGCACCACTCTTTGATGGCTGAGGGACTGTGGGCACATGGCATTCCTTCTTTGTACCTGTTAATCAGGCATGATTCAGTCCTTTTCTGAGCAGGGTTGGGTATAGTCAGTGGTTCAACACACGCCTACCAGCCCAGCTTACCCTGTGTCCTGGGCCACCAATGCTCACATCCTCCTAGGGATCCAAGTAAGACAGAAGTCCAAGGCCCAGGGTCTTTGGCCCACACTATAGCAAAGCCTAGATGAAGCCAGGGAAGAAGGCAGCCTGGCAGTCAGGGTTCTGGAAGTGAGATACCCAGATCCAAATGTCCCTGTACAGTCTTCAAAGGCTGTGTAACCTCCTCAAGTCAGCCACTCAACCTCCCTAAACCTTAGTTTCCTCAAAATGAGGGAATGGAATATTGGGGGGAGGGTGGTTTCAGGGAATATTTGGAAAATCCTGGACTCCCAATCAGTGCTGTAAAAGGGAGGTCCCACAGAAAGTACCCAAACTTCCAGTCCTACAGTAAGGCCACCTGGGTCAGATCCCAACTGTGCCACTTTCCTTCTGGTCTGGTGACTCAGTTTCCCCATCCCCTAACCAATATTAAACACATTGAGCACTGACTGTAAAACAAGCACTGCTCTATAAACAAACCTAGTTTTCACAATTTTATGGAGCAGATTTAATATTGTTCTGCCCATTTCACAGACAGGGAAACACTGGCCCAAAGGTTCGTTTCTGCCTTTTCCTTCCTGCCTCAGGCTGGGGCTGCCCCTTTTCCATCCTGCAGTCACTCCTCCCCAAAGGGGACAATCTGCAGGCTCGTTAGTTGCAAACCTGGTTGGAGTCTACAGAGTCCCCCACCCAGTCCGGACATCAGCCGGCCCCGCGCCCAGGCGCGCCTAGATGGCGCTCAATGCGCGCCAGAGGTGCAGGCCCCTCCCGGGCGCCGGCTCCCCCTCCTCGGCTCCCCCTTCTCAGAGCAGGCGAGGAGAGAGGAGGGAAGAAGGCGTGGGGGGAGGGGAGCGGGGCAGGCCTCACCCAGCCCATCAGGCCCCGGTGGGGGAAGGAGGAGGCGGAGAGCAGAGCTGGCATAAGAAGACTTTACTGAAAACAGAAAACCGGGCGAACCAAGTATTACAAACAGGAATGTAGACTCGTAGCAAAACAAAAAAAAACAAAACAACAAAAAAATCCCAAAACAAACAAAAAAAAGAACAAAAAGGGCTGGGAAGAAGGTGGAAGGGTGTCGGAAGTACGGAGGGGGCGGGGGCAGAAAGCCAGGAAAGGGAGAGGGAGTTTTCTTCTTCCTATTTCTTAAAAAAAAACCAACACAAGAAAACACACACGCACACAACCAACGTTTGTTCCCGAGTAGAAACATAAATAGGGCAGAATCGAACACTGTTCTCTCTTCCGAATGCAAAAAAAAAGTAAAAGGAAAGGCAACGCAGGGCTTCAGGCTGCGCCCCCTCGAAACCCTCTTCGGCGGCGGTGCGTACAAAGGGGCAGCCGGGCACGCGGGTTTGTGCAACTCGGGGTGGCCGCGCGCAGAGGGTAGAGGCAGGCAGCGTGAGGGCGGGCGGGGTAGGAGTCATGCGCTTGCCCCCCGGCAGCAGGGGGTCCAGCTTGTCGAGTCTGAGGCGCCCTCTCCGAGTCCTGGCACCAGCCGGGGGCGTCCCCGGGGCCACGCCCTCTCCGAGTCCCGGGCACCCACGCCCACCCACCCACGCGAGCCCGCCTCTCGGGAAGGGGGGCCGCGCATGCGCCTCGCGCGCGGGCTCAGTACGCGGGCACCTGGTGCTGGGGCAGCAGCTGGCAGCCGCTGTTGACGTGGCTGAGGACCTTCTGCTTGAGCTGCGCCACCTGCTCACGCAGCAGGCTCGCGGTGGACGCCAGCTCCGTGTTCTGGCTCTTGAGCGTCTTCACTTTCTCCTCAAGGCGCGAGATGCGCTCCAGCTTGCGCTTGCGACACTTGGAGGCAGCGATGCGGTTGCGCAGCCGCTTGCGCTCTGCCTTGATGCGCTCTTGAGTGTCCATGTCGATGGGCGACAGCGGCGGGCTCTCGCCGAAGCTCGGCACGTCGGGCACCGTCTGCGGCTCATCCTTGAGCGCGGCGAGGCGCGGCGGCCCCAGCGCGCCTGGAGGCGGCGGCGGGAAAGGCACTGGCTCCGCGGCGAAGGCGACCGTCGCAGCGCCCCCCGCGCTCCCGGTGCTGCCCGCGTAGCTGCTCAGGTTCGCGTAGACGGGCGCCTCGGGCGTGGCCGCCGCCGTGGCCAGCTCGCCGGGAGACGCGGCGCTCGCGGCCGTGCCCGAGGGTCCCCCGGCCGCAGAGGCAGTGGAGGCCGCGCCCGCACCCAGCTGGTTCTGCTTGTGCAAGTCCTCTAGGGCCTTGACGAAGCCCTCAGCGAATTCCTGCTCCTCGCTGGCCGCCACCTTGGGGTACAGGAATTGCGTGCTCGTCGGCGTGGTAGTGACCAGCCCGTTGGACTGGATGATGAGGCGCTCGAGTTCGGGCGAGGCGAGCTTGAGCAGCCCAAGGTCCGGCGAGGCGAGCAGGCCGTCGGGGGGGGCCGCGCCAGGGGCGCCGTCGGTGCGCAGGGGGGCCGGGGGCGGCGCGGCCGCGGGCTTGAGCGCCGCTGCCACCTGCTCGCTCAGGCTCAGCGTCAGCGCATCCTTCTTCATCATGCTGCCGGCCACCGCCGTCGGGGGCACCCCGGGAAACAGGCGACCCGAGGACGCGAAACTACCGCCACCACCACTGCCACTGACGCCGCCGCCCAGGCCGCTTAGCGCCTCATCGCCGTAGAAGGGTGTTTCCATCCTCCGCCTCCCCCGCCGCGCCGGTCCGGGGGGGAGGGGAGTGGCCGCAGCCTCCCGAGGGGCCCGGGCCCCCCTCGTTCGCTTGGCCCTGAGCCCGCCCCGGCTGCGGCCGCTGCGCCCGGCCCTCCGTTGGCGGCGGCTCCTGCGCCGCGCAACTCGCGCACCCTCTTATAGCCTCGGCCTAGCGCGATGAGCTCATTGCCCCCGTTCGCCATTGGGCGCGGATGACGTCTCTCATTTACATAGTGGGGCGGAGCCAAGCTATCGATGCCCCTCCGGCTGCCGTTGCCCTGGTGACACACGGTAAACGGCACAACAACGCGGTGCCTTGTGGGTTGACATCATGGGGGTGGGCCGCGCGCCTGGGCCGGGTCACCCCGCCCCGGGATCGCTTGTACGTCCAAGGTCCCCAGCGCCGCCTCCCGCCAAGGCACGTCCGGGGTGGCGTGATAGGCCCGGCCATCAGGCGCCCGCCTGCCCCAAAGCCCCGCCCTGAGTCCGCGCATGGGGCCTGGCCGGCGGGAGCTGTACAGGTCCCCGCGTACGGGGGTAGGGAGTATTGGGTCCCAGATAAAGAACTCCCTGGCACCTCCCTTGACGCGTCTCGCCAGGCTTTGTGTGCACTAGGGGCTGAAAGCCTGGGGGAGGGGTGACCACTGTGACTCGCCGAAGATGTGGTCCAAGCCTGCCTTCACCCACCCTCGCTTACCCCAATGTCCGGTGGTGTGTTTGCCCTAGAAAGACAGGGGAGGGGAAAGGAGGCTACCAGAAGTTGTTGGAAACTCCTTAATTTCAATACCTGTCACGGGGAGCTGTCTAAAGCACGGGGTCCGGGGTCCGGGGTCCAAATTCCTGACAGACATGAATCTTGAGGTTCAGCGAGTGCCTCTGGGGTCGGGGCTGTGACCACCCAGCAGAACCCTGGCGTCCATGCCCCTGGGCAGCCCCCTACGTTTCCACTCTTTGTCTGACAATAACTGCTGTGGGTCTTCTGGTGAGGGTTCTCTACAGTTTCTCCCTTAGCCCCTGCTTGGGCTGTTAAGGCATCCCAGCTGGTAATTATTACCTGCTTATTACCATTATCATGACTGTTAGGGCTTAATGAGCCACCATAAAGGTTGAGGGGATGGGCTATGAGGGAGGAGGAAGAGGACAACCTCTCCAACACTCCCCAGGGAGAGATCCTTGGGATATCTGAGTCTGACAGACAGCCCCTGCATACAACCCCTCCATGGCTCCCACAGCACTCAGGATGAAGCCCACTCCTCAGCCAGGTGGTGGAGGCGCCACACCCTTCTTTCTCCCTCTTACCTTTCACCATTACTCTCTCTAAACCTTTGCTTCCCAGCTCCTTACTGTCCCAGGACTTTTGCATATGCTATGCCTGCTGGTGATTATTGGCCCAGTGCAAAAGTGTATCCTCAGAGAGACCCCTCCCACTCACCTTGTTCTTATTATATCCTTGGAATGATCCAGAATGATGGAGAAGATCATAAGTCATGACACGAACCTTATCTATCCTGGGCCTGGTAAGTCCTCAGCTCCCTGCACAGGGCCTACCTAGCATACAGTGGATAGAATGTTTTTGTTTTGTTTTGTTTTTTATAAATTTTGTATCCTTACCCGAGGACATTCTTCCATATTTTGTTCAGATAGAGTGGGAGGGAGAGAGAGAGAAAAACATTGACGTGAAAGAGACACATCGAGTGGTTGCCACCCGCACCACCCAACCAGGGCCGGGGACAAACTGCAACCAAGGTACGTGCCCTTAGCGGGAACTGAACCCGGGTCTCTCTGGACCGCAGGCTGATGCTCTAACCGCTGAGCCAAACTGGCCAGGGCAATGTGGATAGAATGTTAAAGGAGAACACTTCCTGGTCAGATTTGCTGTGGTGGTCTCTGCCCTTGGTTTGTGTGACTGGCCTGTGGGCAGGAGCATCACCACCCCCAGCTCCCTTCCTCACCTGGCCCTGCCCCTAATGGCTTTGGAGCAAGAAGGCCAAGAGGGAGGGCTGTGATTATGACGAACAAGAGGCTTGGCCTGGCTGGGCCTGGTCTGGTGGGCAGAGGGCCAGGCATGTGGGTGTGTGCCTGTGTACACACAGTTGTCTGCCTGTGCCTGTGTGTGTTCATGTGTGGAGCAGGGAACCACGTATATATGCATTTGTCTGTTTCCAGGTACAGGGGGCTCTGTGCCCTCCAGAACTGTCCTCTTGGTCCTAGCCTGGGTGAAGAGGGACCTCTGGCACAAGGGAGTACAGGCCCAGCCTGTGGCCAGCCCTACCCTGGGACCTCTCTTGGGCAAGATTGGAGGAGAGGTGGCCATGCTTCTCTCCAAGGCAGGAGAGTGGTTGGTTGGCCTAGGGAGGCTATACCCTGACCTTGGGCCTTGACCTTGATAGGTAGATGCTTGTCTGGTGAACTGTGGGCAAAGCCAGACTGAGCTGAAAGATTGACCAGCAAACAGGCCTTGAGAAATGGAGGCTTAGTGAGGCCAAGCCAGGTTACATCTCTGAATCTGTTTCTTCTTCATGAAAGTGGAGCAAACAATCCTGCCTACCTCTTGGAGTATTGGGATTTTTGACTGGGTTTTCAGAAATAGTATGGGCTCAATAAATGTCCTCTGTCATTGTTTTACTTTATTATTATGCAGTCAAATTTAACTGAAGTTGTTTGGTCTGGAGTTCTCTTAGCCTGGAGTACCCTTCCTTAGCCTCCAGGCAAACTCCTACTCATCCTTCAAAACCCATTTCCAATGTTCCTTCCTCCAAGAAGCCTTCCTTAACTATGCCCCTGGGGACTTCCCTAGACCCCTTCCATCTGTCTGAGCCCTGTCCACCATTTGTGTCTGACTCTATCTACCCCAGACAGGGGAGGGTCCTTAAAGCTGGGTAGGGAGGGCTTATCTTGGTTTCTAAGTGTAGGGTGCTGCCTTTGGCAGTCTCTGTCAGCTCCATTTTCTAAGGCCTGACCCCCTCAGCCTCCTCTGCTGTGCATTTACTATTCCCTCTGACCCAGTGCCTTTCCCTACCTTCTTCCTCCTAGCCAGGGAGCCCTCTGGGACACCCCAGTCCTTCCCCTCCATTTGGACCAGTCTTGACCCCACAGAGCTGGGAAGAGAGGATGTATGCAGATTTGTCCCTGAGACTGTGGGCTTCTTGGGCAGGTCAAGGAGGCCCTAAATCCATCAACCAGTCCCATGCAATGAACTAGGCATAACTCCCATTCCTTCCTTCATTCATTCCACATACACTGATTGAGCACCTACTGTGATGGGGACACACATGAATGACACAAACAGCCCTACCCACACAGCACAAGATCTGAAGGAAGGAACAAACACAGCTTCAAGGAGAATAAATGGTTCCTCTTTCATGGAGGGCAAAGGGAGATGTTTTAAAGTTGGGTAATCTGGCCTGGCAGGTGTAGCTCAGTGGTTGAGCATTGACCCATGCACCAAGAGGTCGCTGGTTCGATTCCCAGTCAGGGTATATGCCCAGGTTGTGGGCCTGATCTCCAGTGGAGGGCATGCAGGAGGCAGTCAGTCGATGTTCTTTCTCATCAATGTTTCTGTCTCTCTCTCCCTTCCTCTCTAAAATCAATAAAATAAAAATAATAAAGTTGGGTAATCTGGGGGATTGGGGGAAAAATTGATAAACTAAATTGGGTAATCTGGGAGAGGCTTCCCCAGGAGGTGATGCTGAATGAAGGAGCAAGCCAGGAGAAAATCAAGGGCAGTGTCTCAGTGGGAACAGCAAGTGCAAAGGCCCAGGGACAGAAGCCAGTTGGCCACATTGATGGAGGGCAGAGAAAGGTGGGGCTGGATTAGGGGAACCAGGGAGACAGAGGGAAAGAAGGAAAGTGAAGGTGGCAGGGTCTCCACCAAAACTGGGGTGGGTGGTATTTGTTCCAAGGCAGTGGGATTGAGAGAGGAGTTGGTGAGAGGGCTTGGTCAACTGCATTTTCACCTTTATTCTCCCAGCAGCTTCAAGAGTCTGGGAACATTAGCCCACTTCCTAGGGCAGCGTTCAGAGGGGTGCACGACCTTCCAGAGTCACACAGCCCAGACATCACCAAAACTCAGCTCCTCAGCTCCCCCTCTCCCACCTTCAGAGGTGGGACCTGAGGCCCACCCCATCGCCCCGGCTGAGGCCTCTGCCCAGTGCAAAGAGATCTGCTTTCTTGTTTAAAGCAACCTGCAACTCGGCTTAATGTTTAATCTTTGAAGACCCAGAAACCTAAAAGTACAAAACAAAAGGCCCCAAAGAGAAAAAAAATAGTTAAGCTAGAAGCTGAAAGGGGTGAGGTGGAGGGTCCTTCCGGGGGTGAGGCTTGCTGGGGATGGTCCTCGGAGCTCAGGACCCCACGAGTCTGGTTGCGGCTAGTAGAGGCAGTCTCCTAGGGTTAGACTTCACGGGCTGGAGAGGACAAGAATGACCGGGACCAGGGTGGCAGGACCCCGCCCCCCCAGGGCTGCCGGAAGTAGGGCGCGGGCCCCGCCGCATTCCTGAGGATCAGGTTACAGGTGAAGACAGCGGCCCCTCCCTCCCCTCCTGCCCCTCTTCCGCCCTCGCCTGGAGCCTGACAGGCAGCTACCTCTCCAGTCTCCTGCAGGTGTGTCTCCTGCAGGTGTTTCTCTGTCTGCAGGGAGGGGACCCAGGCCCTGCCCTCTGGGCTGGCAC
Organism: Molossus molossus; assembly: GCF_014108415.1. Taxonomy (NCBI): domain Eukaryota; kingdom Metazoa; phylum Chordata; class Mammalia; order Chiroptera; family Molossidae; genus Molossus; species Molossus molossus. The sequence continues at coordinate 66,796,437 of NW_023425377.1, read as the reverse complement.
TGGCTTTGTGTCTCACAAGACCATTTTGCAATTCACACGCCCGTCAGCCCCCTTCAGCAAGGATGGAACCAGATTGATACCTGGCAGAGCCGGCTTTCTGGCTGGTGACCCCGCCGACCCGCTCCCCCAGGCTGTAGTGTGTCCCTAGCCTCCTGCAGGCCCAGAAAAGCCGTTCAGTCCAATGTTTGTTGATTGACCAATCTACCACGTAGAGTGAGCCCAGAAGGGCTCCTGCAAGGAGAAAACACCTTTTTAGCCCCGGCCAGTTTGGCTCAACGGTTGAGCGTCAGCTTGTGGACCAGAGAGTCCCGGGTTCGGATCCTGCTAGGGGCACATACCACAAAGGAAAAAAAAAAAACCTTTTCACACCAGCCATCTTCCAGGACAGGCTCATCCAGTGTACATTTAATGTGTACTTGCTGTATACCCAGACCCAGGTGAGGCCCTTTCACACACAGGTGGATGTTGATAGAACCAGTGGGGTTTGGCGGTCAGGGTGGTGAATTCAATTTCACAAGACCAACTGCAAAAGTTGATTTGTTTTTTGCTTTCCTTTAGGCCAACCTCAAGAACCATCATTCATCCACCACTGTCTATTGAGCACCTACTGTGTGCCCGGCTCTGTGTGTTTGACAAAGGCTTTCTTCCGCCCTTATCACCTACAGAGCTGATATTCTCATGGGAGACAGGAAACAACATAAGCAGCACATAAGCAATGTCACTATTTTTCCTTTAGTTTGACTCCCCTTTAATGTTTACTTCAGTAAGTATATTTCAAAAGGGAAACTTCACTTCACTATCAAGAATGGAAAACCAGTTTCTCTTGCTATAAACAGAAGGAAACCCCAAAAAACGGTTAAATGAGAGCAAAACAAAACGAAGGCACCCTCCCTACCCCCTCAGAGACACTCTGGGCCAGGCCTGGATCAGGAATGTCCAAATGTCCAGAAAGCAGTAAAGGCAGGGAAACCCTAAGCCAGGCAAAGGAAAACTTTAGGAGGGACCACAGGGACCCACCCATTTCTGTCCCAGAGGGCCCCAGCACACAGTCTATGCTCAAGGTGCCCAGTCCCAGCTCAGCGATGAGCACCTATTTTTGAGGTTTGCCTGCATCAGTCAGCACACTCCCAACTGACCCATTTCAGGGATAGATGGAGGTGGTGGTGGCAGGCAGAGACCCTACAGGGCTGCTGAGGGGAGGTTTCAGGTTGGTTCAGTTAAGTAGAAGCTCCCACTTCCTCCTCAGAACCTTGGGACTGTCCCAATGACCGGTCCCTTGGGCCCCAGATGCCCTCCCCAGACTGCCTGGGAATTGGGGAAGGGTTGTGTGAATCAATAAATTCATAAATAATTAAATGAATGAGTGGATGGAGTTATGGATGGCTGAGGCAATTAATGAACTGCTGTATCCATGCTGCCAAAATTGCAAGCCCACGCTAGACATTTTTCCTTAAAATCCCACAGCAGCCCCTCAAGGAGGGACACCTGTCCCCATTTTTCGGATGGACACACAGAGGCTCTGAGCAAAGCTTGGCTCGAATCTTGGGAGGGCACACTGGAATCCAGGTGCATCTCTGTAGGGGGATGGGAAGCCTGGAATCGGGACTGGCCTGTACAGAGGAGAGCTGCAGCTGGACCCCCGGGGCCCCAGTGAGGGAGTAGATTGAATGGGAGCACGGCAGGCAGTGGAAGGAGTAGGGAAGAGGCAGGTTTGGGTAGGGAGCAGGCAGAGTCCAGGTCCACGAAGTGGGGGCTCCAAAGAAGGAAGTTGGCTCCGCCCCCACCCCGGCACGTGAGGCGCTTAAACCCTAGCTCTGCCACTCTAGGCGTGGGGGTGGACAGACCCTCCTCCAAATCTGAGGCCGCTCTCCTGAACTCCCTCGTGCCCCACCCCCAAGCCTATCCCACTTCCCTCCAGCCCCCCGCCGCTGCCTCTCCCGGGAGGAAGTGGTGAGGATGCGGGGGAGGGCCCCTCATTCTCACTTCCCCTGGGGCAGGGCGGTCCCCTCCCCCGCCGTGAGAATAGGGGGCCCCCCACAGGGGTGGGAATCAGGGAGCCGCAGGAGCTGGATCCAGCTTGGCCAGGGCCTCCCTAAGATCTCCGGGCTTCCCTTGTTCTCATCTGGAAAATGGGGGTAAGAAACTCGACCTTGAAACAGAATTGCACGGTAAGAGGACCCCGCCCCGGGCCCAAAGTCTCCCGCGGGGCGGGGAGACCTAGCTGGACACGGACACGCCCAGCCCTGGAGGGTTCTGGGCCCCGCCGGCCAGAGGGAGGGATGTTGCAGTAAACAGGACTCAGATGGGGCGGGAGATGCATTCCAGGCGGAAAGACAGACGCAGGCAAAGGCCGGGAGGCTGGACAGCACGTCCCTTGTGGCCAGACGTTGCCCGGACTGTCCTCCTTCGGTTCCCCCAGCCTAGCCCTCTGGCAGCGCGGTGAGGGGGGGGGGGCGGCTGGCGGCAGCAGAAGAGTTAACTCTGCCGGGCGGAGGGACATGTTGGCCAGGAGGGTGGTGTCAGTGCAGATGTCTGGACGAGGCGGGGCTGCGTAAAAGCGGACGCTCGAGCCGCAGGGGAGCCCATGACTGCTGGTGGGTAGGTCCACCCTCCAGTTTTCCGACCCCTTGCCCACAGAGGAAACTGAGGCATGAGGAGGGGTGTGGCATATCTAAGACTGAGGTTGGGCCCAAGCCCCTCCCCTAGTTCGCCCACGGTCCCCTCCGCCACCACCTGCCTGTCGCTTATACCGACACCGAGACAGCCCCCAAGGTCGGTCGTCTGGAACCAAGTGATTTTACTGTCTTGTTTTCCAGTGCGCAAACAAAACTGCCCAAATATGCGCTGAGTGGCTCCAGCTGTGTCCTAATTAATTGCCACATCTGCGTGAGCCTCAGTTTCCTCAACCGGACCAGGGGAAGAGAGCTGACATTCACTACAGGCGCAAGGCTAAGACTTTAGGAGTGCCGGATGGGGTAGGAGGGGATTCACACCCCGAGGGGCGGAGTGTGTGGGGAGAGTTCAGAACTGGGAGCCCAGACGTCTGAGTGGGGACACTGCGATTGGGGATTCGCAGCCGGCTGGCCCCGGCTCCCCTTTTCCTTTACCCCCCTCTTTTACTTCCTCCGCCACCTCTCGTCCCTCCCCTCCACTTCTCCCCCAAGCCCTCCCCCCACTCTTGCCCAGCTTGGCCTCCCTGCTGGGCCGCTAATTAAATGCAGGGCTGGGGGGAAGGGTATGGCACGCGGTTAACCCCTTCCCCACGGGTCCCTGGAAGCCTGCCCGGGTTGGGGAGGAGTGTCGGCTGCTAAACACCCCTCTGCCCAGGACTTGAGGTCTTACACCGGTTTTCAGCCTGTGGGTCGTGATTCCTTTGGGGGGAGTCCAACAATCCTTACACAGGGGTCCCTAAGACATAACAGTAGCAAAATTAGTTATGAAGTAGCAATGAAAATAATTTTATGGTTGGGGGGTCACCACAACATGAACTATATTAAAGGGTCGTGGCATTAGGAAGGTTGAGAACTGTTAGGATGAGCACATTTGATGAATGGGTAGACTGAGGCCAAGGGGTCAGTTTTAAGGTTCTGGGCTAGGCTGGATTAATGGGGGGGGGGGATAATGACTGAAATAAACAAAGACCAACAGACGGACAAATGGAGGAAGGGAGAGAGCAGGAAAGGGAGGGAAGAAAAGTTTAGTGGAACCAGAGGGAGAAGGCCAGAGACCCAGAGAGAAAGGAGGGAGGAGGCGAGACAGCTGGGAAAGGCTGGAGACACATGTTTATCAATCATGTTTTTCACTGGAATCCATCATTCTTGGCTGGGGACTGGAATGAACCAGTCTTCAGTGTTGCTGCCATAAAGAGAAGGTGACCCTGTAAATCTCTACAGTGAAGATGGAGTGACTGTCTCCCAGGGCAGCACAGTTGGGGCTGGCGGTGACATGGTGGCCCCACAGAGGATCAGTATGTGTGGTGATGGTTGGGGGGAACTCATATGCCACCCCATCCTGTCCTGGATGCCCCAGGGCAGGCACCATGACCTGGCTTGCACACTGACTTCTCTTCCCACTGTGGGCTTAAACTGAGGGCCAACATGCCCAGGAAACTGTAGGTCACTCCAAGGCCCCGCGTGGTCCCTGCAGTTCTGGGTCAGGTGGAGAGGACCCAGACACTGGCCTTTCACTGCCTGGCTCCCCCCTTTACTCTGCATTCTGGCTACTGCCATTCTTAAACTGGGTAAACAGCTGGGAAAATAGATAATATATAACATCAGGCAGTGATAAGCATTATGAAGGGGGTGCAGAGGGTCCATGACACATTCAGACAAGGGGTGTTGTGAGGGTGCCCTAAGGTAGGGTGTTCCTGAAAGCTGGAATAATACAAGCAAAGTTTCTGAGGTACAATTGCACAGTATGTTGGAGAATTCAGGAGGAGGCCTGGAGTGAGGTGAAAAGAGGAGATGGAAGGTAAGGGTGAGTGGGTCACGGGCACCCAGGTTATCAGCAGCTTCAGTGGTGGGTAGTTGGAGTCATCACCAGCCCATATGGAGCCCATGACTACCTTCCATGCCTCAGTTTCCCCACCAGTGCCCATGGTCCAGGGGCCATAGGGGCTGCCCTGGGTCATAGGAATCCATCTTCCCTCTGAGTGCTACTTTGGCCTTCCCACACTCTGGCTTACTGCTTCAGCCAGTTTTTCTGTCAGCCCTTAGCTCTGCCCACTTCTGCTGTCCATTGCCAGCTCTTGATCATAATGTTTCCTCACCTGCAGTACCCACTGCTTGAGATGGTCCCCACCCCTTCCCAGGCAGAGCCTGGAGACTATAGGCAGCTGGTGGTTCAGGAGGCAAAGGGGCTAAGAGGAATGGGGGAGTGTGGGCATCTTTGTCCTTGAGTGCTGCCAGCAGCCTGGGTAAAAATAGCTGCACCCCGAGCAATGACGTGAAGGTGGCTGCAATGATGGGTGATGTGCCTGAAGGAGCATCCGGCAGGATCCAAGTTGCCATAGCGATGCTGACTCAGGCAGAGGCAGGTAGCAGCATCTGGTACCCGCTGGCATGCCTCTGTGTTTACAGCACCCTACCATGCCCTCACTCTGCGGCCTCCACTCTGGAAGCGGCTTATGAGACTGGAGAGGGATGGCAAGACCCTGGGGTGGCTGGATCAGTTCCTGCATCAACCCATCCAGCACCTGCTGAAAGATTAGAGATCTAAGGCCCTGTCTTTTCCCTGTTCCCAGTCTCACCCTGCATCTCTTTCTGTCTCTGTCTCAGAGTAGAGCCCAGACCCTTCCCCCACACACCCCAGAACCTGTAGCTACTGTCCATCTGTCATTTGTTCTCCAGCCACACCAGCCTGTGCTTGTCCTCCAACACCAGCCCAAGGCCTTTGCTGGTCTGCCTGGAAACCCTGAGGGTCTCCACCTGGCTTTTATCTTGTTTAATTCTTGGTTTCCTTATTATCTGTTTCTACCCCCATTTCCAGAGTATAAAGACCTACAAGAGGTCTGTGGTTCCTCTGGAGGCCTGTCTGCCTATTTCTGCCTTCATTTCCCCCACTGGGAAATGGGGGAGGTGCAGATTAAATGCTTACAGTTGTGCCTAGTACAGAGTAAACATTCAATAAGCATCTAGAAACAGTCCCAGGTTCCATGAGCTGCTGAAGGATGAACACAAAGTGGTCCATTCACACAGGGGAATATTATTCAGCCACAAAAAAGAGTGACATGCTACAATGTGGATGAACCTTGAAAATGATGCTGAGAGAAGCCAGACACAGAAGGTGACATGTTACATGATTCTATTTATATGAAATGTCTAGAACCAGCAAATCCATAGAGATGGGAAGCAGATTTGTAGTTTAGGGGCTAGCATAGGTGGGAATAGGTATGGAGTTTTTTGGGGGATGATGAAAATGTTCTGGAGCTAGACAGAGGTGGCTGCACAATATTGTGAAGGACACTAAATGCCACCAAATTGTTCATTTAAAAATGGTTATTTAGCCCTGGCTGGTTTGGCTCAGCGGTTAGTGTTGGCCTGTAGACCAGAGAGTTGTGGGTTCGATTTTGGTCAAGGGCCAGTACCTTGGTTGCTGTTCATCCCTGGCCCTGGTCAGGTTGTGTGGCAGGCAACCAGTAGATGTGTCTCTCTCACATCAATGTTTCTCTCTCTCCCTCCCACTCATTCTTAAGATTAATAGAAAAATGTTCCCAGGTGAGGATTAAAAAAAACAAACATACATATACACACACATACACATACACATACACATACACATACACATACATATACATATACATATACATATACATATACATATACATATACATATACATATGTATATATGGTTAATTTTAGCCCCACTGTTATGGCTCAGTGGATTGAGTGTTGTCCCATGAACTGAGAAGTCCTGGATTGATTCCTGGTCAGGTCACATGCTGGGGTTGTGCGCTCGATCGCCAGTAGGGGGTGTGCAGGAGGCAGCCAATGGATGTTTCTCACATCAGTGTTTCTATCTCTCCCTTCTCTCTAAACAATCAAAAAAACATAATTTAAAAAATGGCTAATTTTCCTGGCCAGTGTGGCTCAGTGGTTGAGCATCAACCCATGCACCAAGAGGTCACCAGTTTGATTCCCAATCAGTGTACATGCCCAAATCCCCAGTGGGGGCCATGCAGGAGGCAGCCAATCAATGTTCTCTCTCATGGATGTTTATCTCTCTCCCTCTCCCTTCCTCTCTCTCTAAAATCAATAAAGAAAAAAAATTTTTTAATGAATATTTATTTTTTATTTTTTTTTATCCTCACCCGAGGACAGTTTTTCATTTTTTGTTCAGATAGAGTGGGAGGGAGAGAGAGGAAGGGAAGAGAGAGAAACATCGACGTGAAAGGGACACATCGAGTGGCTGCCACCCGCACGACCCAACCAGGGCCGGGGACAAACTGCAACCAAGATACGTGCCCTTAGTGGGAATCGAACCCGGGTCTCTCTGGACCACAGACCGATGTTCTAACCGCTGAGCCGAACCAGCCGGGGCTGAATATTTATTTTTAAAAATGGTTAATTTGCCCTGGCTGGTTTGGCTCAGCAGTAGAGCATCGGTCTGTGGTCCAGAGAGACCCGGGTTCGATTCCCACTAAGGGCACGTATCTTGGTTGCAGTTTGTCCCCGGCCCTGGTTGGGTCGTGCGGGTGGCAGCCACTCGATGTGTCCCTTTCATGTCGATGTTTCTCTCTCTCTCTCTCTCCCTCCCTCCCCACTCCATCTGAACAAAATATGGAAAAATGTCCTCGGGTGAGTATAAAAAAAAATACATAAAAATGGTTAATTTTATGTTAGTGAATCTTAGCCCCATAAAAATAATAAAAAGAACACTGAGTAGCCCGGGCTGGTTTGGCTCAGTGGTTAGCACATTGGCCTGCGGACCAGGGAGTTCCGGGTTCAATTCTGGCCAAGGGCACATACCTCGGTTGCAGTTTCTCCCTGGCCCCAGTTGGGGTTGTGCAGGTGGCAGCCAATCGATGTTTCTCTCTCTCTCTCTCTCCTTCCCTCCCACTCTGTCTGAATATAAATGTAAAAATATCCTCAGGTAAGGATTAAAACAACAACACTAGGTAAAAACTAAGGAAATCTGACCCTGGCCAGTTTGGCTCAGTTGGTTGGGTGTTGTGCACCAAAAGGTTGCCAGTTTGATTCTGGGTCAGAGCATGTGTCCGGGTTGTGGGGTTCAATCCCTGACAAGCAGCCAATTAATGTTTTGCTCTCTCGCATTGATGTTTCTCTCTCCCTCTCCCTCCTCTGTTAGGACAGAGTGTGACCAGGAGGCTGAGTGGCTGGGATGACATTAAAGACGTTTAGATGCCTTGGAGGGGACAGTTTGCCCCCCAGGGGAGAGAGAAGGATGTACAACCTATATGGGGTCCCACAGCAAGTAGGGGGATGTTTGGGGTTCAGTCCAGCTGGGGGCACTGTTGGGGACCCTGCTTCCTGCAGAGTCATGAACACAAACAGCAAGAGTCATTTTCTCACCTATAAGGAAAACTGAGTAAGATATCCCTAGGCAGTGTTGCTGCACACAGGACTCCCTCTCCCCTCCAGAAATAGACTCCTGGGGGTTTCAGAAAAGGCCACCCTTCTCGAATGTTCTGGGGAAATGCGTCCTCGTCTCCATGGTGACGAGGGAGGCCACTGTGCCATAGTCCACACACACTTAGGGACACTCTCCATCCTGGTCACCAGGGACATTCAACATGCTGGAGCATTACAATATGGAGGGACAGGCTCTGGGGTGCTCACGGATGGTTTTTAAAGGAACAGAAAGGAATGAAGGAGGGGGAAGACTTATGAGGACCCACAGAATATTTTTAGGCACTGAGTGTAGCCCTGAAATATTTCCACAGCCACTCCCGAGAGTGAGCTGGGTGACTATTTCAGAGCCTGATTCCAGTGGAGGCGGGGCGAGGGTGAGTCACCTCTGGGTGACTGGGCCTAGACTGGGAGGGAGCTCTCAGGGTAGAACTAGGGGCCTTCGAGGTGACTGCTCACCAGCCCAGGCATCTGGTGCCAGCCTCTGAGGCACAGAGGACATTGGCCTGGCCACGGCCTACAGTATGGTATCACTGCTTGGGGCCCCCCTGAACAATGGGCCAATCATGCTATCCAGAGACTTACAGAGATGAAGAGGGTCCTGGGTGAGACTTCAGACACTCCACACCATCTGAAGATAAATGTAAAAATATCCTCAGGTGAAGATTAAAACAACAACAACACTGCAGTGATGGGGGAATGTTCCTGAAGGAGCATCTGGCAGGATCCAAGTTGCCAGTCAGAGAAAGTAAAATATCACATGATCTCACTTATTTGTGGAATATAATGAACAAAACAAACTGATGAACAATATAGACCCAGAGACATAGAAGTAGGGCACAGACTGACAAACATCAGAGGAGGGAGGTAGGGAGGAGGGAACACTTAACTGTATACTAAGCATCCCTCCTGTAATCCTCCTAACAGCTCCTATGAGGTTGAGTCCACTCACCAGTAAGGCACTACAGGGTTGAACCCGCAGGACCCTTTATGTGCCTTGAACCCTGTCCCTCAGCTGAGGCTGTAGTAAGGGCAGTGGATTTTTGTTGTTGTTTATTGTTTAACCCTCACCTGAGGATATTTTTCCATTGATTTTTAGACAGAGTGGAAGGGAGGAAGAGGGAGAGAGAAACATCGATGTGGAATAGACACATCAACTGGCTGCCTCCAGCACAAACCTGACCAGTGCCAGGGATCAAACCTACAACTCAGGTACATGTCCTTGACTGGGAATCAAACCCACAACCCTTTGGTCTGCAGGATGACACTTTAACTGAGCCAAACTGGTCAGGGCAGGGGGAGTGAAAATTTTTAAAAAATTTTTTATTAATTTATTTTAGTTACAGATATTTCCCCCTTTCCCCCCATTGGCACCCTCCTCCCAATCCCCTCCACCCCCACCCCATCCCCAGCATCGTCGTCTATGTCCATGTTTACGCATACATGCATATAAGTTCTGTGGTTTATCTCTTCCCTTCCCCCTACCTCCCTCCTCTGATGTTTGTCAGTCTGTGCCCTACTTCTATGTCTCTGGGTCTGTTTTGTTCATCAGTTCGTTTTGTTCATTATATTCCACAAATAAGTGAGACCATGTAATATTTGACTTTCTCTGATTGGCTTGTTTTGCTTAGGATAATACTCTCCCAGTCCCTCCATGTCATCTCAAAGGATAAGAGAGCTTTCTTTTGTACAGCTGCATAGTATTCCATTGTGTAAATGTACCACAGCTTTTTTTTTTGTCGTACGTGCCCCTAGCAGGAACCGAACCCAGGACTCTCTGGTCCGCAGGCCGACGCTCAAGCACTGAGCCAAACTGACCAGGGCACCACAGCTTTTTTATCTACTCATCTATTGATGGACACTTGGGCTGTTTCCAGATCTTAGCTATTGTAGATAGTGCTGCCATGAACATAGGTGTGCATATATTCTTTCTGATTGGTGTTTCAGGCTTCTTAGGATATATTCCTGGAAGTGGGATTACTGGGTCAAATGGCAGTTCAATTTTTAACTTTTTGAGGAAACACCATATTGTTTTCCATAGTGGCTGCACCAGTCTGCATTCCCACCAGCAGTGTACTAGAGTCCCCTTTTCTCCACACCCTCGCCAGCACTTGTTTGATGTTTTGTTGATGGCGGCCATTCTGACAGGTGTGAGGTGATACCTCAAGGGGAGTGAATTTTTTTTTTTTTTTATCCTCACCTGAGGACATTTCTCCATTTTTTGTACAGACAGAATGGGAGGGAGAGAGAGAGGGAAACATCGATGTGAAAGGGACACATCGAGTGGCCGCCACCTGCACGACCAACCAGGGCCGGGGACAAACTGCAACCGAGGCACACGCCCCCAGCGGGAACCAAACCCGGGCCTCTCCGGACCGCAGGCAGACGCTCCAACCGCTGAGCCAAACCGGCCAGGGCAAGGGGAGTGAATTTTTAAGCAGGAGCTGACCTTGCCTGCTCCCTGCACCAAATGACTCGACTCCTGACTCTGCTTAACACAACAGAACTGAGAGAAGGTAAATGGATCCTCCAAGTTCAAGGAGGCAACAGAGGGAGGAGCTGTGACCTAGGGTCAGTTGCTTACCCTCTCTGTGCCTATCTGTAGGAGCAGGCCATAGAATCTCAGGAGCTTTCCACTTGCTGTATCCATCACCTGTTCTCTGCTGTTTTCCCATGGCCAGTGCCTTATTGTTCTTTGGAGATGGTTTGACTGTGTCCGCTCCTTGAGGCATCCCACTTTACTCTGTGGAAAAGTCCTACCTTAGTGTCCTGAGCTTCCTGTGGAATGAGGAGCTCGTCTGCCTGGGTCCTCACAGCACCCTTGCCTTGTTCCACCTCATAGCCTCCACCCTGAGCTGAGTCCCCAGAAGTACCTCTTCCTGGTCTCCTGGCTTCTACCCTTGCCTCATTGTGTTCCAGAACCCTCTGTGATTTTTCATCTCGCTCAGGGCATGCATCCACCCCATTTCCTGCCTCCCTCTCTTTGCTCATTACCAATCTGCACAGGGCCTTTGCACAGGCTGTTTCTCTATCTGAACATTCTTCCCCCATATGGCTGGCTCTCTTGCCTCCCTCAAGCCCTTTTCACATATCACCCTCTTGCCTTCTGGCCACCTCTACTCCCTACTTTTGCTTTCGTCTCCAAAAGCACCTGGGTTGTAGCCCCTGTTCTTCTGTCCTAAGTCAGCCCTCTGCTCTCATGTCAGGTAGCTTCTCCCAGTGGCGTTGAGTGGACATCAGGCCTTCACCCATTAGCTAAGCAGCCCTTTGTCCACAGGGGGATGGCAGAGGACACTGGGGCACATGCTAAGCCACTGGAGACACATCCTGCCAATGCCAGGATGTGCCTGGCACCAAGGTCCAACTGGAAGGTGCAAAGGACAGCTGTCATCGCACCACCTGGAGGAGTTGGGGGTGGTGGGCTCAGGGCAGTACTCTAAGGAGGAATGATTCAGCGTGTGCTGGCAGGGGTGTCACAGAAAAGCAACAGAGTCCCCTCCCAGATGGCTGTAAGTCCCAGAAACAGGCTCTTAACCCCAGGCTGTCACACCTGGGCACATGAGGTTCCCTGATGACAACCAGGAGCAAACTCCAGGGGGAGGAGGTCACTGCCACACTCAAGGATCCTGCACTGTCCGCCGAGAGGGTGCAGACCCTGCTGAGACCATCAGAACAGAAAGAAAGATTGAGGCCCCTGCTTTTGGTTTCTCTTCTTGGTGAGAGGCTGAGGCTGATTTCTTGAAACCAACCAGGAAGAAGACTGAAACAGGGCTGTCCCAACAGCCAGCTCAAGACAGCATTCAGGAAGCCAAGTCACCTACGCACCGGACTAGGGCAGTGGCTCAGGTCTGGGGTGAGAAGACAGGACAGCTGGCCAGGTGAGCACAAGATTACATAGGCTTGCCCTGGAGGGTATGCCTCAGAAGATTGTCATCCCATGCACCAAAAAGGTCCCATGGACCAAAAAGGTCAGAGATTTGATTCCCAGCCAGGGCACATGCCTTGGTTGCAGGCTTGATCCCTAGTAGCGGGTATGCAGGAGGCAGCCAATCAATGTTGGCCTCTCCCCATCTCCCTTCCTCTCTCTAAAAACATTTAAAAAATAAAAATAAAATAAAGATTACACAGGCTTGGGGTGGGCTGGGGCTGAGGGCAGTGTGGAGACCAGAGACAGATTTAGGGCCCTGAACTTCAGAAGGGTGCTAGGAGCCTCTGGACACTCTTGGTCCAGTCAAACTGCCAGGAGCAGGACGGTGCAGGCCTCTAAAAACTTCCCATCACAGCCCTTGGGACATCTGATCTCAGAGACCCCATTTCATCACAGCTCCACCTGATATAACTGCAGCAGGAGCCCTGTTGCCAGTCCCCAGAGGCCTGTATGGGGACCCGTGTGCAATGTGATGGGGGGGCGGGGTGCTGGGAAGAGGGCTCCTCCTTACCCACCAGTCCTTTACTTCTTGCCTCTTCAGCCCTGTCAGCAGCCTTGAACCACAGACCACCCACCCCATCTCCAGCCAGGCCAAAGTGTTGCTTTATTAGACAAAGATTCAGACAGCAGTAGGTTCCAAAAGGGGTGCAACCAGGAAGAAACAATGATGGAGGTATAGAGGTTGGGGTGGGGGCAGACCACATTCTTTTTTTTTTTTTTTTTTTTATCCTCACCTGAGGATATTTTTCCATTTTTTGTACAGATAGAGTGGGAGGGAAAGAGAGGAAGGGGGAGAGAGTGAGAAACATCGACGTGAAGGGACACATCGAGTGGCTGCCACCCGCACGACCAACCAGGGCCAGGGACAAACTGCAACCGAAGTACGTGCCCTTAGCGGGAACCGAACCTGGGTCTCTCCGGACCGCAGGCCGACGCTCTAACTGCTGAGCCAAACTGGCCAGGGCCAGACCACATTCTTGAGATAGGGTGGAGAAATCTACAGTTTAGAGATCTTTCAGACTTGGAGACTCCTCTAACACTTTGTAGATCCCAAAAGTGGAGTTTCCAGGGCAACATCTTCTATTATACTCCCTACCCCCTCAAAACAGGTCTCAAGCCTGGTCGGTGTGGCTCAGTGGTTGAGCGTTGACCCATGCACCAAGAGGTCATCGGTTCGATTCCTGGTCAGGGCACATGCCCAGGTTGTGGGCCCAATACCCAGTTGGGGGCATCCAGGAGGTGACCAATCGATATTCTCTTTCATTGATGTTTCTCTCTCTCTCTAAAAATAAATAAAGAAAAAAAAATTTTAAAAACAGGTCTCAACATGGTGACAAGTGGTCAGTATTCATCTCCTGGCACATGCCTATACTTAGAAAATCAGTCCACAGACAATGACACTGGAAGCTTTGCAAAAGTGGTGCTTCAGCCTAGCTGGTGTGGCTCAGTGGTTGAGTGTCAACTCATGCACCAAGAGGTCACTGGTTCAATTCCCAGTCAGGGCACATGCGCAGGTTGTGGGGCCCGATCCCCAGTGTGGGGCATGCAGAAGGCAGCTGGTCAATGTTCTTTCTCATCGATGTTTCTCTCTCACTCTCCCTCCCTTCCTCTCTCTCTAAGAAATCATTAAAAGAAAAAAATATTAAAAAAATAAATTAAAAAGTGGGGCTTCAATGTTTCAGGCAATGTGGATGGTGGTGCCTTGGAGAGGAGGGAAAAAGCTCAAGAAAATCCATATATTCCTGGAAGCAGTCTGTCTGGTTAAACTCTGGTGTGAATGGTGCTTGTAAAACAGAGCAGAATATTGGTGGCAAGCCTGGGCCTTATGGGTGCCTGCTGGCTCCCATCCCCACCTCTCACATCTCTACAAAAAGGGAAGGGGTTTCCTGCAAACCTGGGGCAGCCGGTGCTCCCACACCAGTCTCAGACCTTGCCTTTCATAAGAAAACATCCCAGGGACATGGGATAAGTATCTTGTTGAAATGTTTACCCTCGGTGAGATGGGCCACAGCTCTAGAAATAAAACTTCTTGCGGGTCTGTACCTTTTGAGGACACCACATACTACGTTATATGTGCTGGGTGGCTCAAAAGAAATTTTGGATCTGTGGTTTGTAGTTGTGTTTTGTTTTTATTTTTGTAACACAAAGAGGGAGACAGGAGGCAAAGGAACAGGGCCCAATAACTTCCCCACAACAGCTTCTGAGACGTGTCAGAGATTTGTTTTAAAAAGACTATTTCTTTTTTTTTATTGTTGAAAGTATTACAGATGTCCCCCACTGACCCCCTCCTTCTCACTCCCACCCCCCTCCTGCTTTGCCCAACCGAATGTCTATGTCCATTGGTTGTGCACATGAAAAATAAAATGAAATAAAAAATAAAAAGACAATTTCAGGTCTGTTTCGGGAAAACTCCCTGGACTATCAATCTCAGGGCAAAAAGCTTAAAATGAAAATCTCCTCCGCTGTTCACCATACAGAGATCCAGCATGAGCTACAAAACAAACCATTTTGGACAATGCCCCAGTTAACACAAGGGTAAGGCTCTAAAGATGCATTAACACAGAGCCTTCCAGGAATCAAGTTGGCTGCAACTTCACAAAGTCAAAAAACACCAAATAACATTTCCAACTGTAAACATGCTAGCTTAAGAAAAAGACTTAATGCCCTGGCTGGGTGGCTCAGTTGGTTGGAGCACCATCCCATACACCAAAAGGTCACAGCACATACCCAGGTTGTGGGTTCCATCCCCAGTTGGGGAGCATGTAGGAGCCAGGCGATCAATATCGATGTTTCTTTCACATCAATGTTTCTCTCAAAAATCAATTTAAAAATAAAAAGGGATTTAACATAAAGAGAATCACAAAATGCACAGGTAGGGATCCCCCCTAACACCAGCCTCCTCTGTTGTTTTGAACAGACTCGTAGACTAGAGCAGATGCGAAGCCTGGTGGGGAGGGCTCAAATCTCTGGGGGACGCAGGACCAGCTCACTGTTTGCCCGCTTGCCTGCCCGGCTTCTTTTCTGGTTGACCTCTGCCAGTGCCTGAGATCCCACCTCGGCCACGGCCGCCAAACACACCTGCAGGACAGAAGTGGAGGCCGCATGGGAGCCAGGCTCCAGGTATTCTAACCCCTCTGAGCCGCAGTGACCCCTTCTGTAAAGTGGGGAAAGCAGGCTGAAAACCTGGGGTGGGGTGTCTGACCAGAGCTGGGCATGCAGAGACCACCAGATCCTCCAGAGTGCAAGGGAGGACAGAGGTGAGCAACAAGTCACATTGGGGCTTGGATCAGACTTCCTGGGAGAGAGGGTCCAGGGCGAGGCTGGGGGCTTAGGCTGGGGAGGGGGAAGCAGGAACCAAGACGGGTGGGACTCTGGCCAGGGGTGGAGCAGAGACCCCCCAACTCTGAGGCTAAGGTCTACACTGGGGACCCAGGACCTCCCTTATGCTAACACCACCCTGTGGGTAGAGAAACCAATGCTGGCAGGGTTTGCACCACCTCACCTTTCATGGGTCAAGACCAGCTTTGCCAAGGAGGCTTCTGTGAGATTTCCACCTGGAGTTCCTGGGGCTTCTCTCAGGAGTGGTCTGAGCAGGCCACACCCCCAACTCTCCCTGCAGCTCAGTCATCAGTGGTAACCCCCTCCCCATGCGAAGAGCCTGGCCTCAGGTATGAGAGAGGCCCCGAAAACCTGGGGCCCCACTAACCCCTTGCTCTTTTTTTTTTTGGTACGTGCCCCTAGCAGAAACCAAACCCAGGACTCTCTAGTCCGCAGGTCGCAGGTCGATGCTCCAACCGCTGAGCCAAACTGGCCAGGGCTAACCCCCAGTTCTTGTTCACCCTCTGCCTGGAGGGCCCTCCCGCCTTCTGCCCTGTGGTTCACTCCTGTCACCTGAGCCTGAATGAGGGCTGGCTCCAGGCCTGGCAGGCAGAAGGCCCCCACAGACAAGGGAGAAAAAGCCAGGCCACTCCAAGAGCAGGAGCCCAACCAGGAAGGTGGGGTTTACAGACAGCATCTGGGCTAGGGCCCCAACTGACTGCACAACAAATTTAATTTTACACCAGAGTCGTCATGTTGGGGCAGTGAGGAGGAGTCAATCAAAAAGGTGTCACCTTGGCTTTGTATCAAGGAGTCAGGGAAGGGTCCTGTGCCAGGCCCTGAGGTGGGGTCCTAGCCCACAGCCTGATGAAGGCACTGCCAGACCCTGTCTACAGAGGGGAAACTGAGGCTTAGGGAGGTGCCATGCTATGTCCAGATACAGACAGGTATAAAGAGGAGGGCTTAAGACCCAGGTCTGTGTGGGCACCAGATCAATCTGCTGGGCTGGACCTGAAGCTAAGAGCACCAAGGACTCAGCTGGGACACCAGGTTGGGGTCTGGGTAGGGGTAAGTAGCAGTCAGCAGCAGGAGCCACTCCACAAGAGCCCTGAGTCACCGCTCTGCTAGCTCTGTTGAGGGGAGGGCCCAGAGCCAGCCCCACTGCACTGTGAGAGCACCAGTCAAGAATGTCAACATTGAGCCTAAATGGATGCCACGTGCTGCGGCCACTAGTGTGCGTGCATGTGTGTAAGGCCTACCTCGCCCGGCACCCCCCATGCCACGGCCTTTCTGCTGCTTCTGCTGCTGCAGGCCACCACGGCCACGACCTTTGGCCACCACCTCTTCCTTGACCATGTCAATAATCTCGTCAGGAATGCGCAGGTACTTGATGGTACTGCCTCGGATGTAGCACTCGGGCATCCGCCAGAACTTGTCCCCATCCTGCATGAGAGGGGGTGGGGATCTCAGATCCATGGGGGTCCCTGCAGAGTGAGTACAGACAGCTGGGTGGTCCCAGGTCACTTCTACCTGACATCACCCCAGTAGGCTGCCAAGTTCACAGTCCCAGACACAACATGAGACCCCTCCAGTGAGGTCTCAACAGATCCTCAGCACCCTTGGTACATGAGGAAGGGCAGCAGGGTTACATGGGAGACAGTCTCCAGGGCCTCAACCTGTCCTCCAGTGTGGGATGGGGTTTGTTACCTGCAGCCCAAAGTCCAGGGTGGTGAGCTGCCCCATGCACCAGGTACTTCCACAGCCCAGTTCCTGTTTGCTCCTTCCCCCAGCTTTCTAGAACCCACCTTCTGAAACCTCTTCTAGGGAGGTGCCATGCCATGCCCAGACACAGTCAGGTATGGACACGAGAACTTAAGGCCCAGATCTGTGTGGGCATCAGATCGATCCACTGAGCTGGACCTGGAGCTGACTCATTCATTCATCCAACTATCTCCTGCCAGGGTCTGAGCTTGGTGTGGGACACAGGGAAGCAGGATAAAGACCCTACGTGACAGGTGAAGAGGGCTGCGAGGAGGGTGAGGAGGCAGGTCTGGCACTCACCAGGGGCAGCTCCCCAAGATGCGAGTTTTCAGGGGAGCTAATTGAGGCTGGAGACATAAGGGGGCTCTCAAAGTCAAAACCTGTGGTTCCTAGGACATGGACTGCCCTCCACCCCCAATACCCTGGAACCACCACAAGGCCTTCCCTTGAAGTTCCATCCTGCTGCCCTTGGGCAGGAGCCTGGGGCCTCTTCCATCAGATTAGTTTTCTAGCCCCACCCTACTACCTAAAGCCAGAAGCCTCCCCCCCCCCCCCCCCCCCGCCCACACCCTTAGAAATCAGACCAAGACCTCTCCCCATTAGAATCCAATTAAGGCCCCCTTGGTCCAAACACAGCATGGCTCCTGAGGGCCCAATATCCAGCCCCACTCTGGCAGCCCTCTGTGGGCACTAAACACATCTTCCAGATGAAACTTTCTTAAACACAGGAGGGTTTCCAGCCCCTAGTACTTTGCACACACTGTTCCTACCTTTTCTTGTCCAGCTAACTCTGGTCCTTGACAAGACTTGCCTCCCCTGAAATCCCATCCTCTCATCTGACACTTGCCAGCAGTCTGGTCTGGCCCAGCAGAGGCATTCAGAAGGTCAGACGGAACATTCGAGGGCTGACTCTTCCCAGGAACGTATATGAGCTCCCATCCCACACAGGAACCCCACGAGGCCCTGCACATTCCTTTCTCAGAAAGAGTGGGCGAGGGGCCAAGTCTGTGGGGATGCAAAGTACAGCCAGATAGAAACAGGATTATATGGAAGCCCGAGGCCAGGGCTGGGGCTGGCTTCTTGCTCAGCTCTCCCTCAGCCAACGACAGCCTGGGCCCAGTGCGCTCCCTGCGGAAACCAGGGCTCACTCTGCTTTCTATGGCAGTAGTTTAGCATCTCCCAACCCAGGCTTCCCTGTGACAGGGTCTCTGGACTCTGCCACCCACTGCCCAAGGGATTTCAAACCACATCCCAGCCTTTCCTCCTAACCACCTGGTTACAGAGGAAACTGCCCAGAGGAGCCATGTTTCTAGGCTTAGTTGACTCTGGAGGCTAGACCAACCTCATCTCAAACCCAGTGGTTGGTTCTAGGTCCCACAAGTGACACAGACCCACTGGCCATGTGCAGGACATGCATGCAAGGTTATGTACTACAGCACTGTCTGCTAAAGCCACAAGGAGCTGCTCACACACCTGCTGCCTGACATGTAGCAAAAAAACCAAGAGAGAGCTTCTAGCTGATGTGGAAGCTCCACAATGTACCATTACAAGAAGCAGGTCACGTAGCTGTGTAGGTGAGGGAAGGGGTCATGCCCACCAATCTGCCTGTTCGAGTGTGAACCATCCAGAAGGATGGGCCAGGGGTAGGGTAGCTGCCTTACACTGTGCTTTACTCTGGCATGGCAAACCCTAGGGACACACTGCCCACAGGCTCAAGACAACCCCACCCTGGCTGGGGCCCCTACCAGCTTTTCCTCTGTAACTTGGGGTGCTGTCACCAGCATAGGGACCAACAATGGAGTCCAGGCATAAGGACAGAGCCCATGCAAGCTAGTGGGAGGGGGCCTGCCTCCACCACTGTGCTTGTCCTCACAGCTGTGGGGTCATGCCAACCTGTGACCCCAGGGACCCTCCCCCAGCCCTGGTGGCTCAGGTTCTGGCCCTTCACTTCCTGGCTTCAGGCCTGGGGAGGTAAACAAGCCTCTGGGGCCACAGGGCCATCCTCGCCCCCTGGTGGCCTGGATAAGCCATGGCCTCAATCTGGAACGGCAGCAGCCAAGGCTGACAGGAAGGCCAACCTGGAGGCCAACCCCCGCCAGTAAAGCAGGGACTTGTAGCCAGAAATGCCCTTTCAGGCCTGAGTCCTTCTTGGTCAGGGGTGGAAGCAATGGTGGGAGGACAGAAATGGCAACTCAGTACCTGTTAGAGAAGAATCCCCACAGGTACATAGTCCTCACAGGTTCAAAGTCCAGGGCACTGGGGCACTTGGAGCCCTATCCCTCAGGCCCTGCCCCCGGTAGGGTGACTTGTAGGCTGAGTAAGCACTCCTACTCCTCCCAAAAGGTGCAGGGAAGCGCCTTCACTCCATTTGGAAGCCAGAATGCTGAGGCTCTGTAAGACTCCAGCCCAAGTGTGCGCTCCTGGTCACGTCACTCCTACTCCCCATGCCTGCCTGCCCCACCCAATGCCTCCAGGTGCTGGGCACAGACTCCAGCTCAGGATACTCACCCTGGATGTGCAGATCACCTCGCGCAGGTTGATGTTCATCCAGTTGTCGCAGCTTACCAGGTGCCCATTGTACGTCTCCCCGTTTTTAAGCTCCACTAACTACAGAGAAACAGGACCCAAGTCAGCCACAGGACCCAAGGGAAGTGCACCCCTGCTAGTCAGAGCAGCCCTAATCTCATTCAGACATGTCCTCCACTCCTTTCAGGACCCAGGGGCCACTGCACACAGTGTCCGGGCCCCAGGAGAGGTCCATCTTACAGAACATGTTCTGCTTTCTCTGCATACTTTCCTGGGCATTGTAGATTTTCTCTGAGAGAACCTTTGTGTGTGTGTGTGGGGGGGGGAACACACCAAAACAACAAAGGTTGTGATTTAACAAAGAACCAACTCAGGTAGCTGCCCAAGAGAAACAAAGGCATATATCCAAAAAAAAATATGTACACAAAACATTGACAGAAGCCAAATATTCACAAATAGCCAATAGAAACAACCCAAATGTACATCAACTGGTGAATGGATAAACACATCATCCACACAATGGAATATTATTCAGCACAAAAAGGAGTAAAGCACTGACACACAATACAATGTGGATGAACCCTAAAAACATCACGCTAAATGCAAGAAGCCAAACACACAGGACACGTGTTATATAAAGTGTCCAGAAGAGGCAAATCCATAGACAGGAATTAGATTGGTGGTTCTCAGGGACTGGGTGAGAAGGATGCGGAGTAATTGCTAATGAGGATGAGGTCTCATTTGGGTGATGGAAATGTTCTGGGTCCAGAGATAGGTGATGGTTGTACAAATCGTGAATGTACTAAAGGCCATTTCATTGTTCACTTTATTTATTTATTTATTTTTATCCTCACCCGAGGTCATTTTTCCATTTTTTTGTACAGACAGAGTGGGAGGGAGAGAGAGGAAGGGAGAGAGAGAAAGAGAGAAACATCGACGTGAAGGGACACATTGAGTGGCTGCCACACGCACGACCAACCAGGGCCGGGGACAAACTGCAACCGAAGTACGTGCCCTTAGCGGAAACCGAACCCGGGTCTCTCCAGACCGCAGGCCGACGCTCTAACCGCTGAGCCAAACTGGCCAGGGCTCATTGTTCACCTTAAAAGGTTGAGTTTTATGGTATTTAAATTATACTGAATAAAAAGAAAACAAATCAGCCCAGCCAGTGTGGCTCAGTGGTTGAGCGGCGACCCATGCACCCAGAGGTTGCCAGTTCGATTTCTGGTCAGGGCACATGCCCAGGTTGTGGGCCCAATCCCCAGTGGGGGTGCATGCAGGAGGTGGCCAATTGATGTTCTCTTGCATCGATGTTTCTCTCTCTCCCCCTCTCCCTTCTTCTCTGTAAAATCAATAAAAATAACCTTAAAAAAAAAAAAAGGACTCTCCTAAAGTAGCTCTCTCACTGGAATACCTAGGTAACATAGAAAAAAGAAAGAAAACAAAACAAAACAAAACAAAACAGCCCTGGCTGGTTTGGCTCAGTGGTTAGAGTGTCAGCCCATGGACCAGAGTCCCGGGTTTGGTTCCCGCTAACAGCATGCACTTCGGTTGTGGTTCATCCCTGGCCCTGGTTGAAACATCTCACATCGATGTTTCTCTCTCTCTTCCTCCCTCGCTTCCTCCTGCCCTATCTGAAAGGTAAATGCAAAAATGTTCTTGGGTGAAGATTAAAAAAAAAAAAAAAAAAGATTAAAAAGAGAAAAACAAAAAACAAAGAAAATAAATATATGCAGAGGCCCTTCCACTGTAAGTCTAACTCACATTTGACTTTTTATCCGTTTGACTTTTTTTTTTCATCCTCACTCGAGGACATTTTTCAATATTTTGTTCTGATAGTGTGGGAGGGAGAGAGAGAGAAACATTGATGTGAAAGGGACACATCAAGTGGCTGCCTCCCACACGACCCAACCAGGGCTGAAGACAAACTGCAACCAAGGTATGTGCCCTTAGCGGAAACCGAACCTGGGTCTCTCTGGACCGCAGGCCAATGCTGGAACTGCTGAGCCAAACCAGCCAGGGCCCGTTTGACATTTTTAATAAGGACACATTACTTTTATAAGCAGCAAAAATGACAGCAGTACTGACCCATGTGGGAAGGAAGAGAACAAACTGCTGTTTTGTGGATAGGCAGGAAAGCAGGTTTGGCTGGAGGCACCTCACCCTTCACCTAGTGTCCCTGTCCCTGTGCTGAGGCTGGTCCCCACTGAAACTCACCGTCCCAGATGGCACATACCATGGGATGATTCTGAGCCGTCTTCAGCAGTGACAACGGGAGCTGAAAGGCAATCAAGGGCACACGATATGTCTATTTAATCAGCTCCTGGGAGCCCCAGGCCTCTGGGCAGGATCTCACGATAGCACCAGGGATACAGGAGCACACATGCCTAAACCCCATAAAGGAAGAGGCATTCTCCTCCTCTTCCAAACAGCTGCCTCCCAGTTTAGCAAAGAATGTCTGTCTCAAGTCCCATCTCCCCTCCGAGAGGCAGCAGCTGACACCTAGGCCTAGTGGTGACCGTTTAGTTATTTGTTTGTTTTTATAACTTACACTGTACATTTTCCTCACACCTGCCATGCTTATCAATAGCATCACAGAGTACAGGTCCCTCTGCTGCTGTTTTGCTCAACTGATGTCTGAGACGCATCCACAGAAATACATGCAGCTTCAGGTCTTTCATTTCCAGCACTGTGTATGGTTATCTTCACCCTCTCTTTATGAATGAGGATACTAAGGCTTAGAGGCTGAGAATGTTACCCAGCACTAGAGCTAGTGAGAGAGAGAGCTTGGCTTGACCCCGTGTGTCCGTAGCAGAGGGCAGCCCCAACTGGACCAAGAGTAACCAGGCAAGGCACAATGGGGACTCTATCTTGATCTGAGGAAGCCACATCTGAACTGGGTTTTCAAAGACAGGAATTCACCAGGTAAGAGGAATAAACATTCTAGAAAAAGTTTATGGTTAATGCAACAGATGACAGATAAAGGATGGAGTCTTTTAAAGCTCATCCAGATAAGGTAGGCTTTAAAGATATTTCTTTTTCCATCATTACAGAATTTCTTTTTTATAACAAACATGGTGTAACAGGGTGGGGGGTGGGAATCAGCTCTTCTCATTTTGGGAATACAAATCAGGACCCGTACACTGGAGCCACTTCTGGCTCTCCAGAAGGTAACTCAGGTGGCAGTGCTTGGGTCTAGGGTACAATGGCAGCCCATTCAGTATGGCTAGATGAAGGTTCTGGACTGAGGGCCCTGCAGACAGGAAACTGCCTCAAGGAGAAATGAGGTTTTGCTTCATCCTGCCCTAGTCTCACACTCCCCATTCAATTTGGGGCAGCTGTTTCTCCAGGTGGTAGAACTGGAAGGTGTCTCCTATGGAGACATAAGTGGCTCTCAACCCCCATAGCATGGCTCACCATGAAAGGTTTTGGGTTGGGGGCAAATCCAGTATCTCACAGGCCTTCCCTAAGAGTCACCAGGGGACGTCCAGCGACAACAGGAAGCCAGGCCCAAGCCCATTTCCTGTACTGGCTTCCTGGACTGGCAAGATAAGAACGGGCCACATGGAGGAGGCAGTTGCTCCAAGGAGGATGGGCAGGTTGGCGACCAACATGGCCAACCCACAGCTCCTGCCCTCTCCTTTGGGTGCCATCTGTGTGACACTGTACCCAGGTCGTGAAGGAGAAACAGGATGCTCATATCCGAACTTGGGGCCACATGCCCGGATTGCCTTTTACTATGGAGAAGCTACAGGGTAGTGGGAATCTGAACCAAGGTGATGAGACACCTGGGTCCTCCTCCCAGATCCCTGCAGAGGGGACAGGGTCAGGCTAGCCCTGGAATGTGAGAAGGAAAATGGACTCAGTTGCCAAGAGGTGGAGGGAGGGTCATAGGAGGGAACTGCCCAGGGACACAGAGCAAGGTCCTGGTAAAGCCAGTGAAAAGTAGACTGATGCCTGTCAGCAGGGGACCCACAGATGTCCTTTTGACATACACAACCCCTATGCTGATGATGGCTTCTCTCAGGTCATTACCACCTCGTCCCAGCTACTGGCAGCACAGTTCTGGAGGACCCACAGCATCCACAGTTGTCACTGGCAGTGCCCTATCCACAAAGTAGCTGAGAGGACGTCTGGAACACAGAAGGGACCAGCACTTGCTCCCAGCCCTCCCCTGGCTTCCCTCTATTACCCACTCCCCAGGTGGGCCACAAGGCCAGCCCTGGCAAGTCTCCAGCAAACTGGCCCACTCTGTTCTTCACACACCAAGCAGGTTCCTACTGCTCAACCTTTGCTCCTGCGGTTCCCTCTGCCTGGGGTGCTGCTCAAACATCACCTCCCTCTGCCAGGCCCTCATAATAACCCCATTTAGGAAATGAGGTTTCCACCTGGGCCACCTTCTGCTGTTTCCATTATAGGATGTAGCCAGTCTCTAATTATCTTGTTTACTTGTCTCCCTGGCTAGACTTGAAACACCACACCTCCTGCTAGACTGGAAAACTCAGGTGTGGACTTTGTCCAGCGCCAAGCACAGGGCCAGGCACACACCAGACAGACAAAGTAAATATTTGCTAAACAAATAACAAGGGAAATACACATACTGCCCATGGGGGCACATGGGGTGGGTGAGATGCTTGCCCCACTCCACAAATAAGAGGCTCAAGGGAGAGGTGGCATCCAGACAGCCCACCACTGCTGCAATGGCCAGAAGCAGTGGCCATATTTTAACATCTGTATCCTCATCCCCAAACTGTGCTGGAGATGAAGGAAAGAGGGGGAAGATCCTGGAGAACTTAAAACTCCATGGGTAAGAGGAATATGCATGAAGGGGTCAAGGGAAACGAGAGAGAGCTGGACACCCAGTTCTGGGGGAGACTGAGCCATCTGGAATTGGGCAAGTCAGAAAAGCTAAAGGAAACAGGATTCCTTTCTCTGGGCTTTCTCACATTTGGTATCTGGTTCTCAGGTTTGGACCAATCCTGGCCTAGACCCTATGGGCTCCTAAGGTTCGCAATTCAAGAAGCTGCCATGGACCATGCCCACGTACATACCTAGCCCTCTGCTTTGGGCTGCCATGACCACAGGGAACTGGAGGTATGTCATGCCTTAACTCCTGGACACTCTTCCAGTTGAAAAATGAGTCTGCACTTTGCACTGTTCTAGACTCCGAGAATATATCAAGGATAAACACAAAGATCCTGCCTCCATGGAGCTTACGTTAACCAAGAGAAATCATTGTCATCCCCTCGGACCAACTCTGTCTTCCAGCAGAGAGGAACCCGGTCACCTCTCTCAATTCTTGTACTAGTCAGCAATATTTGTGGGAACCTTCACCCACCCTGAGAAACATGCAGCAACAGTCTCAGAGTGACTCAGGTGCTGATGGGCCAAGCACTCTCCCAGGAGGCCCAATTCTGAATTCCTCTGTGGGGTCCTGTTTCCCTGTCAGACTCTCAATTTTTCCTTGTTACAGAGAGAGCCCAGTTAGTCTACTCGTGGCTCAAAATGTCCTCTCCCCTGCTTTGTGATCCAGGGAGAAGCAAACCCCTTTCCTGGGTCTGTTTTTCAGCCTGAAAACGAGAGGCACAGGAAGTTGTTCTACTAACATTTTAAGGGCCTTACAAGCCCTGAAATCTCCACAACTAGTTCAACTTGAGAACTCAGACGAGCTCCTTACTTCCTGGCATTCCAGCTCCCCAATATGAGGTTACACTGGGTCGGATGCACTCCGGGACACAACCCTGCCAAACTCACTCTTCTGTATTCACTGGGCCCTTCCTCTTCGGCCTGCTTCCCCATCTGCAAAATGGGAAAACTGCGGCTGGGCCGCCATACTATGGTTTACACGTTCGTTCAACCCTGTTCCCAGAGACCGATGCGCTGGAGACCCGAGGAGACCCCGCTGCCCTCTCCGGTCTCAGTTTCTCTGCCTGGGGCTGAAAGGCAGGCCTCGAGGCTGGGATTACACACTCACTCCGCGTCGCCCTGCCCCAGCGCCAGCCCCGAGAGGCCTTGGAGGCCGCAGCCTCGGCTTCCTGGCGAAAACTCGCCGTCACCTTGCCCTCACCATGGTGTCGGCAGGGACTTAGCCCACCAGCGACTTCCGACGCCAACGCTGCCGTTCACGCGCCCGCCGGTAGCTTCCCCGCCGCGCGCTATTAAGCTGAATGGAATGGCAGCGACGGGAGCCAGTTAGCACGGGGCTCAGGGAAAAGCACCCAATCCACGTGGAGTAGAGCGGGGCCTGCTAGGCACAAGGGGCGGGGCGAGCCGTGTTCCCGCCAGAGGAATGAGAGATGAGAGCCGTAAAGTGCAGCGGTAAGTGTTGCAAAAGGGAGCAGAGCAACGCGCGCCGGCGCCGGCGCCGGCGCCGGAGGCCTTGAGGATGAGAGCGCATGCTCACATGAAACACAAGCTGATCTGGGCTATAGGCTGTGGTTTCGGAAAGCTGGTTACTCATTCCATCTTGCAGTTGGAGAAACCAAGGCTCCACGGTTATTAGGAAATGCGTTCGGGCTCCTACTCTTGTGTTTTCACAGTTGTAGTTGGTCGTTATCCAAGGCACATCTTTTGGTAAGTTGGAATCCTGACTGTACCTCTCTGACTCTTAGTTATCCCCCCTATAAAATGGGTATAATGATAGTGTCTGCTGTGGAAGGTTGCAGTGAGGATGAGCCGAGTTAAGCCATATGTAAGCACTTTGGACAACACCAAACACATACTAAGCACAATGCATGGGCGTGCAATAAATATTTATAGAGCACCTACTTCTTGCCTGCTCTTGGAAACACAAGTGAACAAACCTGAGAAAACTGGCACTCTTCTGGCTTAGAACCAGTTGCGGAGACAATAAACAAAGTAAGTAGGTAAATGTATTCTTTCCTTGGGCTGCTGTAACAGATTACCACAATAGAAGTCCGAAATCAAGGTGTCACTAGGGTTGCTTCCTACAAAAGGCCCTGAGGGACCATTCACCCTGAGACTGGCCAGTAAACCTGAGAAATTGAGACAGATAGCTGGACAAACTGACAGCAATTTACAGAAGATACAGAAGGTCACCTCCCTCGAAATAACATCTAGGTCTCTGTTGTATTTCAGCTCTAGACCCAGAAAAGCCACAAAACGAGGTGGACAACACCAGGACCAGCTGCAAGGACTAAACATCCTGCCCTGACACTGACCAATCATCGAGGACCATGATCCTGAAGAAACACACCTAGAAAACTGATGAATATTCTGTTGAAATTTTCCCCTGAGATCTCCCCTAAGATTCCTGCCTGAAAGAGAGAAATAAAAGCCCCAAAACAAAGGAGGTAGCGAGTGATCTGCTTCCCAGGAGCAAACCCACGCCTCACCTTCCCCCACAGGCATGCATCTCCTAGACTCTAAGGGTCCCACAAGGCTTGCAACCAGGGAAGCAATAGGTAGTGGCAGTTCCTCCCAGACAAAGCCCCTGAACCTATCCCCAAGGCTCCCTTTTCTCTGACTTAGTGAGCCAAAGCAGACCAGCCTAGGCTACTTTCCTCAGCCCTTTTTTTTTTTTTTTTTTTAATCCTCACCCGAGGATATTTTTCCATTTTTTATACAGATAGAGTGGGAGGGAGAGAGAGGAAGGAGAGAGAGAGAAACATCGACGCGAAGGGATACATCGAGTGGCTGCCACCTGCACGACCAACCAGGGCTGGGGACAAACTGCAACCAAAGTATGTGCCCTTAGCGGGAACCGAACCCGGGTCTCTCCGGACCGCAGGCCGACGCTCTAACCGCTG
Organism: Molossus molossus; assembly: GCF_014108415.1. NCBI lineage: Eukaryota > Metazoa > Chordata > Mammalia > Chiroptera > Molossidae > Molossus > Molossus molossus. The sequence continues at coordinate 66,769,048 of NW_023425377.1, read as the reverse complement.
AGCCAAACTGGCCAGGGCAGCCCTTTCTTGTTTTACAATCCCCAGCTTGTGTGGCTCAGTGTTTGAGCGTTGACCCATGCAACAAGAGGTTGCCAGGTTGATTCAAGGTCAGAGCACATGCCCAGGTTGTGGGCCAAATCCCCAGAAGGGGGCATGCAGGAGGCAGCCAATTGATGTTCTCTCATTGATATTTCTACCTCTCTCTCCTTCTCCCTTCCTCTCTTTCTAAAATCAATAAAGGAAAACAAAACAAAAACCCAGTTACCTAAAATAAATAAATGTCCTCTAAAACTCACCTGGACTCATGTACTATTTTTCCTACACAAAGTCCAGAACCCACACATTATTGGCCCAGCTCTAGGCAGACCCACTCAGGGCCAGGTCTCCTTTCCAGTAACGGTCCCATGCTGCTCTCCCAGTTTCTGCTAATTGTTGGCAATCTTTGTAGTTCTTCGGCTTGTGGACACATCACTCCAATATCTTTTTCTTCACATGGTTTTCTTCTCTCTGTCTAAATCTGCAGGGGGCACCAGTGAGTAGATGACACAGAAAGCAACAGGGGTCAATCCAGCTGGGGACCTCTGGGAAACAGCATTACAGCTCATGTCTCATTGTGGTCCTGTTAAGGGTCAGGACAGCTAGAGTGTTTGTTCTTCAAGTCCCATCTATCATCAGCTCAGGGCTTCTCCCATGGGAGCTGGTGAGGTCTGGAATGTGTGCAGGATACTGGTAGGTGGCCAACAGTGATGTGCTAACTGTGTTAGAGGGATTAGGGTGAACTCCCAAGCTTTGTTTGTTTTGTTTTTTGGTTAATCCTCACCCAAGGATATTTTCACATTGATTTTTAGATAGAGTGGATGGGAGGGAGGGAAAGAGAAACATCAATGTGAGAGAGACAAATCCATTGGTTGCCTCCCACAAGACCCTCACCAGGGCCAGGGATCAAACCTGAAACTCAGGTACGTGCCCTTGACTGGAATCCGACTTGAGACCCTTCAGTCTGTGGGCCAACACTCTACCTGCTTAGCCAAACTGGCCAGGGCCCAAGTTTTGTTTCTTAAGGGTAAAGGCCACTTGATGTAAACAACAGAAACAGGTACAGGTATGTGCAATGTCTCAGCATTAATATGGTGGTGGAAGGAGGAACAAAATCTTGTGCTGGATTACTCCTTTCTGACTTTTTTTTTTTTTTAAATAGTGATGTTGTGGGTGGTGGGATGGCACCAGGTGCTAGACCTGTGGTGTCAGAATGGACCTGGGTTCAGCAACCTCAGTACTTGAGCCCTGACTGGGAAAGAATTCAGAGCCAAGACTCAAACTGTAGAGAACACTTACTTGAAAAAAATCAGAGGTAGAAGAAGTCAATTGTTAAAGAAATAGGCTTAGGAAACAAGTTATAGAGGTAAAGGAAGGGCCCTTGGAGTTTGGGAATGAGGAAGATAATGGTAAGGCACCGGGGAGAGGGGGAGGGAGAAGAGAAGGGTGTGGGCAAATTCAAGGGAGGGAGAAAATGGGAGGGAGAGTCTTTTCTAGACTTTTCTATGCAGAGGCTTTCTTTTGCCCAATTGGCAAACTCCTACTCACCCTTGAAAAAACGCTACTTGGGTGTCCCCATGTGGTAGACTGAGGTCACTGCGGTTTTTATCAGTCCTTTCAACATAGGGGTGGCCAATCAGAGTTCTCCATTCCCATGACCACAGTGATATATTAAAAGAGGAGCACATGACCTACCAAGGCCAATTAGAATTTCCCTTGAGAGGGCTTCTGAGGGCTAGAAGGGAGAAGAGTGTTTTCATGGAGGTTGTTAAAAGTGAAATAGTGAGATATTTCTGTTTAGTGAAATAGTAATATTTGCAAGTTAGTGAAAACTTAATGTCATCAGGTTCCAACATACACAAGAATCCAATATACATAAGAGCTACTTGGTGGACAGGGAGGCCTAGTTTGAGCCCCTGTATCCAGCTATGCCTGAAGCCATTAGGTCTGACTTTTCACTTATATGAGCCCAAGAAGTTGTTCTTTATTGCTTAATTCACTTGGGGTGTGGTTTCTGTCCCTGGCAATTGTCAGAACCTGCACTAATGCATAGCTGTTTCATAAACTCTTCAATGACTGACCCCAAAATCTAATCACTCCCTCTCTTATACTTTGAACTTTAGTGTCTTGCAAAGATTTTCTTCATGGTTTGCGACACATTTAATTGCTCTTTTGCACACTTAGGCCTTCTGGACTCTGACTTGTAGGAGCAAAAACATGAGAGGTTGTATGGGCCACTATTTGAGGCAGTCAGCATAGTTCCTCCTCCCTCCTCATCATGGACACATGTCCCAAGCTCAACCAATTAGAGGGCTTCTCTAGGATGGTGCTGGAATTACAGAGCTAGAGTAATATGAGTCAGATACAGACATGGCTATTTCTCCACTTGAGAGTTTTGGTCCTGTTTCATTCTGGCTCTAGCCCTGGCCAGTTTGGCTCAGTGGTAGAATGTTGGCCCGAAGACCCAAGGGTCTCAGGTTCGATTCCATTCAGGGCACATGCCCAGGTTGTGGGCCAAATCCCCAGTGGGGGGCATGCAGGAGGCAGCCAATCGATATTCTCTCTCATCGATGTTTCTATCTCTCTCTCCCTCTCCCTTCCTCTCTCTCTAAAAAATCAATAAAGAAATGAAATTTTTAAAAAAAGGGCATGTACCTGTGTTGCAGGTTCAATCCCCATGTGGGAGACAACCAACATCTCTCTCTCTCTCTCTCTCTCTCTCTCTCTCTCTCTCTCTCTCCCTCCCTCTCCCTCTCCCTCTCCCTCTCCCTCTCCCTCTCCCTCTCTCTTCCTGTCTCCCTCCCTCCCTTCCACTCTATCTGAAAATCAGTGGGAAAGTAGCCTCAGGTGAGGATTAACAATAACAACAACAAAATCATAATTCTGGATCCAGCTGTACTGATGCTTCATAAATGCTTATTCCTTGAACTAATACCTGTTTTTGGTTTTTTTTTCATTCCAGTTGAAATGGTACTTCTGACATCAATAACTTAAAGAGTGTGGACCAATGTACCTATCAAATTAACAAAAATACCCTACCCTCAACTAAAAAGGGGGGGGCATTGTAAAACCCAATAATGGTCAAACCAGTGGACATATATTTTCTTTTAAATGGGGGGGGAATGGCATTATGTCTCAAAATCCATAAAAATGTCACATCCTTCAACTCAGTAATCCATTTCTGACAACTTATACTAAGGAAGTCTTGAAAATGAAGTGAACCACTCTGCTAGGTCTTGCAGCAATATTGCCAATTCTGAAACAGCAGAAAGAACATAAAGGTCTGATAACAATGGAGTCACTGGTTGAGCAAGCTATGGTTCATCCACTAGACAGAATAATTTCCATTCTGGACTTAGTGTCTCACTTCTGAAAAATAGAGTAAAGAAAAGGGAACATAGGAATTGATTGAGACTTGAATAGTAGAGACACCTGGCAGATACCATATGTAGGGAGTTAAATGGTGATTCCTTAGAGACATGTCCAAGTCCTAACTCCCCAAACCTGTGAATGTGACCTTATTTGGAAAATGAGTCTTTTAGATATAGTTAAGGGTCCTGAGATGAAATCATTTGGGATTTAAAATGGAGCCAAAACCCAGTGACTAGTGTCCTTCTAAGAGAAAGACAGAGGGAGATTTGAGACACAGAGAAGACAGAAGCAGAGTTTGGGGTGATGCAGCCACAAGCCAAGGAATGATAGAAACCCCCAGAAGCTGGAAGAGACTAAAAAAGACCCCTCCCTTAGAGCCTCCGAAGGCAATGTGGTCCTGCTGACATCGATTTTGGACTTCTGGCCTCCCAAACTTGGAGAGGATAAATTTGTTCTTTCACGCCACCAACTTTGTGTTCATTTGTTGTGGCACTCCAGGACACTCATCACCTGAATCACATGATCCAAATTACATTTCTGTGATAACTTGTGTTGATATTAGGGATCCCTGACATAATGAGACAAGAAGGGCATCTCACCTCTGTGGTCTTCCTCGAGCACTCATAACCTCACTCTAATCATGACAGGAACATTAACAGACATGGATCGAGGTCATCGTACAGGACAGTTCTCCCCAAGACTGCCAAGATCATGAACAACAAGGAAAGACCCAAGAGCCATCCCAGACCAGAGGGGACTGGGGAGACATGACTACAAAATGCAATGGCGTTCCTTCTATAGGGTCATAGCACAGAGAGAGGACATGAAGAACTGGTGACATCTAGATAATGTCAAGAGTTTGGTTAATAACAGTTTACCAGTTTCGATTTCTCAGTTGTACAAATGCAATTGATAATGTCAGGTGTTCACATTCTGGGAAGTTGGGTGAGTAGTAAAGGGAAGTCTCTGTACTGTCTTTGCAAGTTGTCTGTAGATCTGAACTTATTCCAATATAAAAAGCCTGCAGCACTTTTAAATCCCCATTTTACAGTTGAGGAAATTGAGGCTTGAAATGGGCAAATAATTCATCTGGACACACACCACATGAGGGGTCATGCAGAATTTGAACCCAGGCCAGCTCTAACCACATACTTGCTGCCCTCCATTCTCTCCCTTCTTAAACATTTAAAAGGAAAAGTTCTTTACAAATGAAATGGTTTTTTTTACAACTCTGGGGAATAAGTGTGGTACCCGAGTTCATTACATTGTATTAATTTCCTGGTTTTGACAATGGTTTAATAAGATAAACCATTTCACTGGGGGAAGCTGAGTTGAGGGTTCATGGAAACTGTACTACTTTTTTTTGCATCTTTGTGTCAGTCTTTAATTGTTTTGACTGACTGGTGTGTCTCAGTGGTTGAGCGTCAACCTATGCAACCAAGAGGTTGCTGGTTCGATTCCCGTTCAGGGCACATGCCCAGGTTGTGGGCCAAATCCCCAGTGTGGGGCATGCAGGAGGTGACCAATTGATGTTCTCTCTCATCGATGTTTCTATCTCTCCCTCTCCCTTCCCCTCTCTCTAAAATCAATAAAGAAAAATTATTAAAAAAAAAAAGAGGAAGAAGTCATATAAGTTGAGTGAGCAAAAGAATTGAAAACAGGGTCTCTAAGTCCTGGCTGGTTTGGCTCAGTGGTTAGCATCGGTCTGTGGACCAGAGTGACTCAGGTTCGATTCCTGATCAAGGGGACATACCTGGGTTGCAGGTTCAATTCTCAGTCTTGGTCTGGGGACGTTCAGGAGGCAACCAATCGATATGTCTCTCACATTGATGTTTCTCTGTCTGTCTGTTTGTCTCTCTCCTTCCCTCCCTCCCTTCCACTCTCTCTAAAAAAAAAAAATCAGGGGAAAAAATATCCTCAGGTGAGGATTAACAAAAAAGAAAACGGAGTCTATAAGATACTTGCACATACATGTTCATAGCATAGCAGAATTATTCACAATAGCCAAAACATGGGGGCTCCCTAAGTATCCATCAATGGATAGATAGAGAAGCAAAAGTAGTCCATCCATACGATGGAATATTATGTGGCCTTAAAAAGGAAGGAAATTCTGACACCTGATAGAACATGGATGGACCTTGAGGACATTATGTTAAGTGAAATAAGTCACAAAAGGACAAATTCTATTTAATACTTATATGAGATACTTACAATAGTCAGATTCATAGACATAGAATGTAGAAGGTGCCAGGGGTGAAGGAGAGGACTAGGGAGTTGCTGTTTAATGGGGACAGAGTTTTTACCTTTACAAGAGAAGAGTTCTGAAGATTGATTGCACAACAATATGAATGTATTTAATACCACCGAACTGTACACTTAAAAGAAGTGAATTTTGTTATGTGTATTTTGCCACCATTTTATTTTATTTTATTTTATTTTAATCCTCATCGGATTAAAATTTTTTCATTTTTTGTTCAGATAGAGTGGGGGAGAGAGAGAGAGAAACATCAATGTGAAAGGGACACATCGACTGGCTGCCACCCGCACAACCAACCAGGGCCGGGGACAAACTGCAACCGAGGTACGTGCCCTTAGCGGGAACCGAACCCAGACCTCTTTGGACCGCAGGCCGACGCTCTAACCGCTGAGCCAAACTGGCCAGGGCTTGCCACCATTTTAAAAGTTCTAGTGCTGTGTTGTTGTTGTTTTTAAGAAAGTGTATGGCCCAGCTGGTGTGGCTCAGTGGACTGAGCATCGTCCCATGGACTGACAGGTCCCAGTTTGATTCCCAGTCAGGGCACATGCCTGGGTTGCAGGCTCAATCCCCAGTTGGGGGCGTGCAGGAGACAGCAGATCAATGTTTCTCTCTCACATTGGTTTCCATCTCTCTCTCCCTTCCTCTTTCTCTAAAAAAAATCAGTTAAGAAATAACACAAAGAAAGTGTGTATTGCCCTGGCCAGTTTGGCTCAGCAGTTAGAGCGTAGGCCTGCGGTCCAGAGAGACCGGGTTCAGTTCCCGCTAAGGGCACGTACCTCGGTTGCAGTTTGTCTCCGGCCCTGGTTGGGTTGTGTGGGTGGCGACCACTCGATGTGGCCCTTTCACATCGATGTTTCTTTCTCTCTCTCTCTCTCTCTCTTCCTCTCTCTCCCTCTCACTCTATCTAAACAAAAAATGGAAAAGTGTCCTCAGGTGAGGATAAAAAAAAAAAGTGTGTATTATATTTATTTCTGAGTAATTGATGTGTGTACACGGTGCAAAAAATGTTAGAGGTATCTCCCCTCCACCCCCACTTTCACCCCCCTTCCCATATCTGGTTCCCTCCCCAAAAGGGCCCAGTGTTGTCAATTTCTCACTCTTCCTTTCTGAGACTTTTGCTGCCTTTGCAAATACATTTGTGTGCATCTGTCTTTCTCTTGCATTTGTTTTTCATTCCATAAATGCTTCCACATTGGCTTTTAAATATTGTAATATTGCCTGGCTGATGTGGCTCGGTGATTGAGTGTCAACCCATGCACCTAGAGGTCGCTGGTTCAACTCCCGGTCAGGGTGAATGCCTGGGTTTTGAACTTGATCCCCAGTGGAGGGCATGCAGGAGGCAGCTGATTGATGTTTCTCTCTTGCCTGGTTGGTTTGCTCAGTGGTTAGAGCGTTGGCCCGCGGACCAAAGAGTCCCAGTCAAGGGCATGTACCTTGGTTGCAGTTCGATTCCTGGCCTGATCCGGGTTGGGCAGGAGGCAGCCAATCTGTGTGTCTCTCTCACATCGTCTCTCTCTCTTTCTCTGTCCCTCCCACTCTACCTGAAGATAAATGGAAAAATGTTTCTGGGTAAGGATAGAAAAAAAATGTTTCTCTCTCATCAGTGTTTCTATCTATCTCTCCCTCTCCCTTCCTCTCTCTCTAAAATTGATTTAAAAACATATTTTTAAAAATTTTAAATAAGAATTGTAATAAAATATACATAACACAAAACACCATTTAAACTGTTTTAAAGTGTACAGTTCAGTAGCATTAAGTATAATCACCATGTCGCACAACCATTACCTCTATCTAGTTCCAGAACACTTCATCAACTCAAAAGGAAACCCTGTCCTCATTTGTAGTCACTCCCCTTTCCCCCTCCCCTATCCCTGGCATCCACTAATCTACTTTCTGTCTGTATGGGTTGGCTGTTGAGGACATTTCTTTTTTTAGTTAATCATCACCTGAGGATATTTTTCCATTGATTTTTTAGATAGAGTGGAAGGGAGGGAGAGAGAGAAACATGATGTGAGGGAGACACGTGGATTTGTTGCCTCCCACCCCTGATTGAACCTGCAACCCAGGTACATGCCCTTGATGGGGAATTGATCCTATGACCCTTCAGTCTGCAGGCTGATGCTCTAACTCAGTGATTCTCAACCTTCCTAATGCCGTGACTGTTTAATACAGTGCCTCATGTTGTGGTGACCCCCAACTATATAATTTTTTTGTTGCTACTTCATAACTGTAATTTTCCTGCTGTTATGTCTTAAGTGACCCCTGTAAAAGGGTCGTTCAACCCTCAAAGGGGTTGAGACCCACAGGTTGAGAACTGCTGCCTAACTGTTGAACCAAACTGGCCAGGGCAAGTTGAGGACATTTCGTATACATGGAATCATGCAATATGTGGCCTTTTGTGACTGGCTTCCTTCACTTTGCACGGTATTTTCAAGGTTCATCCATGCATGTATCAGAACTTTGTACCTTTTTATGGCTGAGTAATATTCCATACTGTGGGTAAACCACACTTTGTTTATCCATTCATCCCTTGATGGACATTTTATTTTGACTGTTTGGCTATTGTGAATAGTGTTGTCATTAACACTCATCAGAAGTATTTGAGCCCTGGCCAGTTTGGCTCAGCGGTTAGAGCGTCGACCTGCGGTCCCAAGAGGCCCGGGTTCGGTTCCCGCTGAGGGCGCGTACCTCGGTTGCAGTTTGTCCCCGGCCCTGGTTGGTCGTGAGGGTGGCAGCCTCTCGATGTGTCCCTTTCACATCGATGTTTCTCTCTCTCTCTCTCTGTTCCTGTCTGTCCCTCCCACTCTACCTGAACAAAAAAGGAAAAATGTCCTCAGGTGAGGATTAAAAAAAAAAAGAAGAAGTATTTGAACACCTAATACTTTAAATCGTTTTGGGTTTACAGCTAGGCATTGAACTGCTGGGTCCTATGGTACACATGTTTAAGTTCTTGATGAAGTGCCAAACTTTTTTTTTCTTAAATTGATTTCAAAGAGAAGGGGGTGGGGAGAAAGGGGGAGAGAGAGAGAGAGAGAGAGAGAGAGAGAGAGAGAGAGAGAGAAACATTGATGTGAGAGATAACATGGATTGGTTGCTTCCGGCACACCCCCTGAAAGGAGATTGAACCCAAAACCTGGGCGTGTGCCCTGACCTGGAATGGATCCAGGGACCCTTTGTTGCACGGGACAAGGCTCAACCGACTGAGCCACACCAGCCGGGCTGCCACACTTATTTCACTGCGGCTGCACCATTTTATTGCACCTGGCTTTCCAATGTAACGGTCTTTCTTTTTTTTAGCGTTCTCCATCCTCCTCTCTGTGCCTTCATATAGCCTACCATGGGCATTGCATTAGTGATTACACTGTTGCAAACCTGATCCTTGAGCACACATCTTGGTAGCTCCAGCCAGGATATTTTAGGGTTCTGTTTGCCTCCCCTAAGGACGTGTCCATGTGTTCTTGATCCAAATCCCAACCCCTCCCATGTGTGACCTGGGAAAAGTGGTTTAGCTGCTCTGGGCCTCAGTTTTCTTACTTGCAAAATGATGTAAGAATAGTCCCTTCCTCCAAGGGTTTTGGGAGATTTAAAAAGAGAACCCCAGCCCTGGCCAGTTTGGCTCAGCGGTTGGAGCATTGGCCTGTGGTCCAGAAAGACCCGGGTTTGGTTCCCGCTAAGGGCACATGACTCCGTTGCAGTTTGTCCCCGGCCCTGGTTGGGTCGTGCAGGTGGCAGCCGCTCGATGTGTCCTTTTCACGTCGATGTTTCTCTCTCTTCCTCTCTCTCCCTCCCACTCTATCTGAACATAAAAAGTGAAAAAAATGTCCTCGGGTGAGGATAAAAAAAATAATAAAATAAAAAGAGAACCCCAGCCCTGGCCAGTTTGGCTCAGTGGTTAGAGCGTTGGCCTGTGGACCAGAGAGTCCTGGGTTCGGTTCCCGCTAAGGGCACGTACCTCTGTTGCAGTTTGTCCCCAGCCCCGGTTGGGGTCTTGTGGGTGGCAACTAGTCAATGTGTCTCTCTCACATCGATGTTTCTCACCCCCTTCCCGCTCTATCTGAAGATAAATGCAAAAATGTCCTTGGGTGAGGATAAAAAAAAGAGAATCCCAGTTATACACTTGAAGAGGATTGGTGGATGTCTCAGGTACCAGTGAACATGAGCCTTTACCCCCACTCATTCTTGGCAACAGCATGGGATTCAGTTCCTTCCCTCTGGGCTGACTCTGGGTGTTATCAGTTTCCTCCCTTTTTTTCTGGTGCGATGGGGGAAAATGAAGCCCATTGTGAATTCCCTCTCTTCACATCCCAGGATTTTAGCAACATCTGCACTTTGCATGAGACACTTACTACACGTTTGAGCTATAAAACCTGATTCTGGGTGAGATTTTCATTGTTTTCATATCCCACTTGTTTGGATCTTGCTCCAGAGGCTAGACCAGGCCTGCTCTGAATTTTCTGAATTCTACCTGAAGCTTCCAGAGACCCAAATAGTCACTAAGTATGTGACCTCCAGTTTGAGCTTGTAAACAAAGACCTCTGCCCTGGGTATTCTGAGGCCTGGGCGAGAGGCAACTAGTACTTCAGCAGCACCCTAGCTAATTGGGGCCAAGGCTACTTGGAATGCAACATCAGTGACCCAAGTCTAAGGTCCAGCCCAGTTTCTGAGAATGTGGCCAGAAATGCAGCTTTATATTTCAGGCTGTTTTTGGAGGAATTCTGGCCAGGCTCCTACTGCGTGCAGGAACACGGATGTAATAGAGACACACCCTTGGTATGGAAGTCCTAACCCTTATTGTCAGAAGTTATGGGAAATAAACCAGAAAAAGCAGTGCCTATTAAAGAATGATTTCTGAATGTGAAGAGAATGAAATAAGAAAATGAGATGGGCCTCCTGGGATTGTGGTGATTTCAGCCAGAGAAGGTAAGGACCCCTAGAGGAGGTAACAGCCAGGAGGGCTCCTAGGTATATGTGATGTTCCACCTGAGACCTGAAGGGGAGAAAGTATCTAGGTTTCCAGTAACTGCAGGGCATGTTCCAGACAGAGGGAACGGCAAGTGCAAAGGCCCTGGTGTGGAACTGTGTTAGACCCTTGGAGGACTGCTGGGGCTAGACTGAGATGAGTGGGGGAAGACAGAGGGAGGGGAGCCTGAGGTCTCTGAGCTTCATCAGCCTTCTTAGTAACATAGAAGCCTGCAGAGAACCTTCCGGCACCACCTAACTGTTCCCTAGCTCAACCTCCTGGCCTGCATGTCACTTCTGTGATTCCAGGAGGCTCTAGCCCAGTGGCCTTCCGAACTGTGCCTCAGGTTCCTCATCTATAAAACGGAACGAACAACGGAGTCTTGCTTATAGAGAAGTAGGGGGAGAAGAGAGGGTCTCCCAGATAACTCACTGCAGACACTCAGTGAACAGTTGCGGCATAAGTGACCAGCCTGTCCCTAGCGCCTGATTCAGTGAGTTCAAGCGGCCACATCCTACGGGACAAACTGTTCCCGTTACCAGTGGGAAAACTGAGGCTGGGGAGGGCGCGGAGCTGGGCGCTCCTGGGTAGATCGCCCATCGCAGGCTGTGCGTGCAGCGTCTCGGACCTCGGGGGCGCGCACGCCGGTCGGCCCGGGGCGTGGCGGGACCAGGGGCGTGGTGAGGCCTGGGCGGGGCCGGGGGCTGGGCTTCGGCGGCGTAGGGCGCGCCAGTCCGGACTCCAGCCGGTCGGAGGCGCAGCCCGAACGAAATGGAGCAGCCCCGGAAGGCGGTGGTGGTGACGGGTACGCGCAGATGGCGGCGGCCGGGGCCAGGGGCGGCCGGGGTCGGGGATGGGGTGTGGTTGGTGCCGGAAGTCATGCCAGGTTTAGAAGATGTCATCGCCCACGGGAGCTCAGCTCGGGCTGTGCAACATAGAAAGTGGAGAAGGGGCGCCCCTATGGTCCCACTGTCGGGGCAGGCAAGAGCGAGGGGGTCCAGTCGAGTGCCTCGCGCTGAGCAGTCTCCTCTGGCGTCCTTCCTTCTCCAGGTGGACACAGTGACCCTCCGGGCACCTGCCTGGACTGGACTCTCCCTTCCTGCCCCCCCCCGAGGTCGGGCCTGTTCCCACCCCCGGCCCCAGGGGACAAAGGCCAATTTGTGGGCAGGAAGTGCCCCAGTGACAGATGAACCTTCTGACAGCCACTGCTCCCCGAGTCCTGCGCTAACGGGGCTACTCCTCGCCCCCCGCCCCCCACCCGCCCCAGCCAGGCCAGGTGGAGCTCAGGAGACTTCGGGTGCCCGGCCACTCTCCCAGTTGTCCCAGGGACCGTCTTGGTCAAACTCTTTTCTGCCTAGGCTGTTTGTGGGTAAGCCTGGGCTCCGCTGTCACCAACACCCCGAAAATAACTGTTCTTCCTCGAGGACGCTTTCCTCAGGACCACGTGGACATCAACTTCCGCTAAGCGGGTGGCTGGGGGATCATTTTGACTCGCCTCTGGAGGGGTCCCAGTAGGAAATCCAACTAAGATTCACACTGGTGTTCTGTGGCCTGGGAGGGTGGAACTGGTCTTGGAATTCCCAGGAAGACGGAAGAAGCCACTCACCTGACTAGCAGGTGTGTGTAATTGGAGGGAGGGTTACCACCCCCTGCAGCCCTTCTGGATCTGCTTATTGTAGCTCTATTGCTGACTATGCAGGCAGCCATCCGACAGGGCATTTCCCTTGCATGAACTCATGACATCTTAACTGTCTCTGTTTAGCAGAGGGGGAAACTGAGGCTCACAGAGGTCACCCTATTTGTAAGTGGCTGAGCTAGGACTTTGCAGTTTGTGCTGGAGAAGGGAGAGAGTGGAGAAGTCCTGACTTAGCTTGGGGGAAGAGGTCCAGCTGTTCTTTTTTTTTTTTTCTTTTTTCCTTTTTTTTTTTGTTGTTGTTCAGGTAGAGTGGGAGGGAGAGAGAGGAACAGAGAGAGAGAGAGAGAGAGAAACATCGATGTGAAAGGAACACATCGAATGGCTGCCACCCGCACAACCAACCAGGGTTGGGGACAAACTGCAACCGAGGTACGTGCCCTTAGCAGGAACCGAACCCGGGTCTCTCAGGACCGCAGGCTGACGCTCTAACCGCTGAGCCAAACCGGCCAGGGCAGGTCCAGCTGTTCTAAGGCAAGCATCCTTCCCAGGGCCTTGACACTACTTGGGACCCTCAGTCCAACTGGAGTGACCCGCACTTCCAGAGCAGCCTCTCTTGGAGATGTTTATTAGGCAGAGTGACATGGTAATGAGAAGAGGGAAGCCATAGATTCATGGGTCTGGGTTTGAATCCCAGCTCTTCCACCCTTCCATCTTCTTGCTGTATTACCTTGGGCAGCTGGCTTTACCTCTCTGGGCCTCAGTCCAGCTCCTGTAAAATGGGCCCAGGAAACACCCTTTCTTTTAATTTATCCTCATCTGAGAATATTTTTTTTCCATTGATTTTTTTTTTTTTTTTTTTAAGAAAGAGTGGAAGGGAGGAAGGGGGAGAGAAAGAGAGAGAAACATCTATTGGTTGCCTCCCAACAGACTGGGGATCAAACCTGCAACCCAGGTATGTGCCCTTGACCGGAAATCAAACCCGAGATCCTTTGGTTGGTGGGCTGAAGCTCTAACCTCTGAGCAACACTGGCCAGGGTGGAAGCATCCTTTCTTGAAAGGGGATGCAGTGAAATTGAATGCCACAGTGCACACAGAGCACTTAGCATATTTCTGGATGAACTGTCTTGGTTTGTAAATGGGGCTGGAGTATGAGCAAGTGGGGAGGAGGGTGGTGGGATGGTATCTGGACAGCCTAGCCTGGGAGACACCTACATGCATCCCCCCCCCTTTTTTTTAATCCTCACCTGAGGATATTTTTCTATTTATCTTCAGATAGAGTGGGAAGGAGAGAGAGGGAGTGAAAAGAAGAGAGAGAGAGAAACATCGATGTGAGAGGGACACATCAACTGGTTGTCTCCCACACCACCCCGACCAGGGCCGGGGACGAACACAGCCAAGGTATGTGCCCTTGGCCGGAATCAAACCTGCAACTCATTGGTCTGCAGGCCAATGCTCTACTGCTGAGCCAGACCGGTTAGGGCCATCCTTTTTTTTTTATTTAAGATTTTTAAAATTGAGTTTAATTAATGTATTTATTTTAGTCCTTACCAAGGATATTTTTCCATTTCTCTTCAGATACGGGGGGGGGGGGGGCAATCAATGTGAGAGAGACACATTGACTGGTTGCCTCCCACACTACACCAAGCCAGAATGGGAACGGAACCACAACTGAGATATGTACTCTTGACCAGAATCAAACCTGAGACTCTGGTCTGTGGGCTGATGCTCTAACCACTGAACAAAACTGGCCAGGGCTTTTATTGAGTTTTAGAGAGAGAGGAAGGGAGAAGGAGAGAGAGAAGCAAAACATCAATCGAAACCCAGGCATGTTTCCTGACAGGGAATTGAAACAACTACCTTTCTGTGCATGCAGTGACGCCCAACCAACCGAGCCACACTGGCCAGGGCAAGGGCCATTCTTCATTTGGTGATAACTCATAGAGTGTCTATAGTCCCCTGCATTTCCAGAATGGGGAGAGGCCTCACAGAAAGACAGTGATAAAATAATTATACACTGGGTCAAGGACAGGGGAGGAAGTTGAGAAGGGAGCAAGACTAGCCTTTTCTGGAGCAAAAGGAGGTCACTGGCCTTTTGCTGGGCATGAGAGTCATGTGAAAGTAAGGACAGAAAAGGACATACAGCTTCAATTAAGATCAGATAATTTTGGGGAGGGGCGGCTCTGAAATACAACTGGGTATGCCCCAGAACTCAGGCCTCTGACATTATCTCAGGTGGCAGCTGCAGGAGCAGCTCCCTGCTCTGTTCTCTCCAGTGGAGGCAACAGCCTGACGCCGGGTAGACTAAGAAGGGCCACTCTGTGGTGACATGCTGCTTTTACTGGTTTTTTGTTTGTTTGTTTGTTTGTTTTAGGGTTTGGTCCTTTTGGGGAGCACACCGTGAACGCCAGCTGGATTGCAGTCCAGGTAACTCAGATATGAAGGGAGGAATCTTGGGGCTGGGCTCCTGCTGGCAATATTTGGAACCAAAGAAAGGAAGGAATCTACAACGAGAACATCACCTGTGAAGCTTCCTGTGAAATATTTCAGTTTGATGTACACATCTTGTCAGATAGCAACTGCTATAGCTTACATGTGTTGAGCACCACTCTGTGCCAAGTGTTTTCTGCAGCCCAGCACTCTGAATTTTCCGAACAACTCCTGCATGGTTAGGAGCAGTTATTCCTGCACTCACTTTACAGATGAGGAAACTGAGGCCCAGAGAGAATGATCTGAAGTCATACAGCCACAAAAACAGAATGGCATTGCCTCAGAAATGCCCCATGCCCCAGCCATGTTTTGGGGGGGACCAAGCAGGGATATTGGGGAATGTGTTAACCTTGAGGTGGTGCAGTGACCCTCACTGGTACCTCCTCGCAGCTGAGGGAAGAGAAGGCTACATATTGGTGGTGGTGGGGGGGGGTTCTTTCCTGCTTTCCTGAGCAGGGTGACAGCCAGTGAGCTTTCCAGTTTCTTTGTCAGATGGGGCATTTGGAGGGACAGACTAGGGAACAATGGGCAGAGAGAAAAAAACGTTTTCTTATATAAATCAGATCTGCAGAGGCCAGAGTCAAACTCCTATTAATCCTAGCCCATTAGCTGCTTGATTTAAAGCATTGCATGCTTTCCACTCCAGAGCCCTGAATTTGAAGAAAATTCCAAGTTGAAACTTTGATGGTTCAACCTCTAGTTGGAGTCCCCCGCCTTTTTTATCACCCCTAATCCAGACCTCTAAAATCTTGGTGACTTGCCTTTTTAAAAAATTTTCACCCCATTATGTGAGCGGGACAGAGGGATAAGGTCCCCAGGACCCTGCAGATGGGAGCATGTTCGAGGCCTTGCTCATAGCACCCGCTCCCTGGAGCCCCAGACAAAAAGGAAACAGCGTGTTTCTGAAGACTTGTGTGTCTGGCTTTGTGCGGGTTTCAGACTGGAGCCTTCACGGGGCTGAGTGGACACAAAGCCATGTGTCTGAATTCCTGGGCCCCAGACACGATGATCTGCATCTAAATAGGAGAAAAATCAATTAAACAATCTTTGGAAGCCCCCCCCCCCCCCCCGCCCAGCTTTGGGACTTGGATGGAGGGGATGGCTGCTTTTCATGCTGCTGCCCAAGGGGAAATGCCCCTTCTGTTCAGTCGCTTATCTCTCCAGACCTGTCCTCTGGAAGACTTTCAGTTTTCTTCCTCAAGTTTATGAAACAAGAAAAGATTTTCCACCAACCCCAGCTAAAAAGACACCAACCTATCCAGATCTGATTGTTTCTCTGTCCTAAAAAAACCCGGAGTGGTACAGATACCCTCTGAACGCCTGCATAACTCCGTGGAAAATTACACACACGCACTTGCATGTCGCCTGTGCTTGGATCAAGGTTGAGAACATTCCAACCCCTTGTGCCCCTCCAGCTACCTCCCTCCTCAAAGTGTAAACTTCTCTGCTGACGCTATTGCCACCTTGAGTGAGTCTTGCCTGTACTAGAACGCCACGTCAGTGGAGTTGTGCTGGTCCCGAGTTGTCTGCGTGACCCACCCAGGGGTTGCTCAGAACTGCTGTGGGTGCTTTGTCATTGCCCTGGATAAAACAGATTTGCCTATGAAAAGAGTGCAGCTGTTGCATAGGTCAAATCGATATCTCAAGAAAATAGACCTTGGGTGTGCTTGGTGTGGTCCAAATTCGAGTCGCAGGAACAGTTGATGTCTGTCACCTGAGAATGAAGATGGGGATTTAGTTACACAGAGTAAGCAGCGTTACTTTCTGTCCCAACTGATTTTTCAGAAACCCAAGTACTATCTGTAGAAGGAACACCTCCTTCTCTCTCAGGGACCAGCTTGACTTCTTTCCTTGTCGGTCTCTCCTCCTCTCTTCAGCTCTCTTTATATCTCTGTCTCTCCCCTTCTGTCTCTTTCAGTTTCTCTTGGCCTCTCTGTGGGTCTCTGTCTTTCTCTGTCTCAATCTGCCCTTCTTTTTATATCTCTCTCCATCTCTGTTTCTCTGTCTTTCTTTCTCTTGGCCTCTCTAGGAGTCTCTCTTCCTTTCCTACTCCATCTCTCTGTCCGTCTTTTGCTCCCCTTCCTTCCTGTGAACTTCCTTCTTCAGCCTTGAGTGAACTTCTGCCAGCCATATCAGAAGGTGGGAGTTGTGGGGACTGAGGGTGACCCCCCACTTTGGTCTTCCCCCAGGATGGTGCTCCTCAGCACCTCTTGCAGAAGAGATTATGTTTTTCATGTGTCTTGTCTCCCCCAGGTGGCATGGGACACCAGCTGCGTGTCTCTCTTCCTAGGAGGCCCAGGTAGGTGTAGGTGTCAAGGACCAGGACCCCTTGACTTGGGGCCATCTGGAGCATTCCCTGCCTGAGCAGGGGAGGGGGAGATGGGTAACTAGTCCTGGTGACATCATAGGACCATTACTGCCACAGTGAGTCTAGACAGACCTGCTAAGGATATTAACCAGGGAACAAAGGGGGTCTTTGTTATAGGGGCAAGGGAATCAGTCAGACGAGTCCGAGTGGCGGAGTCTTGTCAGGTAGACAGGGTGTAGACAATGCACCGTCTGGGACACCCGAGCCTGTTCCCTTCCTTTCACGGAGTATACTCGGCACTCGCTGCAAATTGCTGTGGGACTTGGGATGTGCTGCCAGCCCCCCAGGGGAACCATTTGGCCCTGTTGGAACAGAAAGTGTTCAGAAGCAAAAAACTGAGCGAGGTTATGGATCACCCACTTGTAGTAACTTAACATGAACTTAATAGCTAGCTGTTCTTTGACCTCCATTGTTCTTTTTAAAATTGGAAAATAGCCCTGACTGGTTTTGCTCAGCGGTTAGAGCATTGGCCCTCAGACCAATGAATCACAGGTTTGATTCCTGGTCAAGGAATCATGCCTTGGTTGCAGTTTGTTCCCGGCCCTGGTCAGGTCATGCGGGAGGCAGGCAGTCAATGTGTCTCTCTCATGTCGATGTTTCTCTCTCTCTCCCCCTACCCCTCCTACTCTATTTGATGATAAATGGAAAAACTATCCTTAGGTAAGGATTAAAATAATAAATAAATAAAATAGAATAATTTGCATAAAGTGACATGTAATGATGTTCAGTATTCCCATCACTTCGGCAAAAAGTATTTATGCCCATATCTCCAATACCTCGATCAAGATAGAGAACATTGCCATCCACCCAGAATGTTCCCTCCAGCCTCCCCATTCTGCTCCAGGGACAGCTGCCATCCTGAGTCCAGTCACTACAGGAGTTTTGCTTGATCTTGAACATATGGCACAGCCTCTGTACGCAAGTGTGCCAGTTGCTTTTTGCTCAGCCTGCTTTGGTGCAGGGGGGCAACTGGCTCTTCTGACTCCCCCCTCCTCCTACTGACAGTGGCATTGGGGGACTTCAGGGTTTGCTCCCTAAGAATAAGGCAGTAATGACACTCCCATCATTTGCCAATAGGTGGATGACTTGCTGTGGGGCTGATGGCCACAAGGTGTGTGCATATTCTTTGATGGTGGTTTATATAGTTTAGATTTTTCCCCCCAGTTGGGAAGGGGCTAGGCAGGTACCCAGAGAACATGAGGAATAAAGGTTAGGTCAAGATGGTGACTCATTCTGTGGCTCCCAGCTCATTTTTTACCACTAAGAAGATGTGGGCAAGTGGCTATTGAACTAGTACTGGAGCAGAGGGCACAGAGGTGTGTGGGGAGGATTGGCATGTCACATGTCATGGTGGTCACTGGAAGGGTTTCTGTTCCCCAGAGAGGATTCCTTGGATTGGTCAGTAATCAAATTAGCAGCATCCTTGATCTGTCTGCCCTCAGAGGTGATGCCACCAAATTGATGTGCTTAGGTTTGTGAGGGGCTCAGTTTGGGACAACTTCCTGACTAAAACTGAACAAATAAAGATGATCCCTTTATCTCCTCACTCAGCCTGAGAGATGGATTCTTTTAATTTCTGTACTTTTTTTTTTTTTTTTAATTTTAGGGAGAGAAAGAGAAACATTGATGTTTGAGAGAGAAACAAATTGGCTGCATCCTGCATGCCCTCTAGTTGGGATCAAGCCTGAAACCCAGGCATGTGTCCTGACCAGGAATTGAACTGGTAACCTTTTGTTGCATGGGACAACTCTCAACCAACTGAGCCACATCAGCCACGGCAATTTCTGGACTTTAAATCTATTTTCTGTTGTCAGAAAAGGCTGCTAGCATCACAGGAAGAAGACACAGGGTGGGTCAGGAAAATTTCAAGCAGTGGAGGATGGGAGGGTTAAGAACGAGTAAGGTCATAGTTGATGGGGTGTAAGGATAGATTAAATGAATTGCCCTATGCTAAGATAAAGCCTGTGCTGGAGGTTTCTCCACCCAACCCTGTGGAGAGAGGAAGCAACCATCTTTATCCCCATTCAACTAAAAAAATTTGACAAGTTGTAAGAATAATGCAAAGAGCCCTGACCTGTTTGGCACAGTAGTTAGAATGTCACCCCGTGGACCAGAGAGTCCTGGGTTCAGTTCCTGCTAAGGGCACATACCTTGGTTGCAATTTGTCCCTGGCCCTGGTTGGGGTCATGTGGGTGGCAACCAGTCGATGTTTCTTACTCTCTCTTCCCCCTCTCTCCCTCCCGCTCTATCTAAATGCAAAAGTGTCCTCGGGTGAGGATGAAAAAAAAAAAAGAATAATGCAAAGAAATCTTTTTCACACCCAGATTCCCCAAATGTTAATATTCTATTACATTTGCTTTTTCTCTATAGAGAAGTAGATAACAAGATAAATATAATTAAACAAAATTTTTTCTTGACTTCTAAGTCATTTTTTACTGTGGTAAAATACATATACAATAAAATTCACCACTAGAACCATTTCTAAGTGTCCAGCGCGGTGGCATTAAGCACATTCACGCTGTTGTGCAGCCATCACACCATGCAGCTCCTGAACTTGTTCATCTTCCCAAATGAAACTCTCCCCGTTAACACTAACTCCCCATTCCCCGTCTCCCCTGGCACCCACCATTCTACTTCCTGTCTATGAATCTGACTACTGTAGGGACCTCATATAAGTGGAATCATACAGTATTTGTCCTTTGTGACTGGCTCATTTCACTCAGCATAATGTTTTTGAGGTTCATCCATGTTGTAGTAGGTGTCAGAATTTATTTCCTTTTTTTTTTTTTTTAAAGAGAATTTTTATAAGAGTTTATTTGAGCCAAACTGACAACATATGCCAGGAAGCAAGATCTCAAATGCTCCCCAGAATTTCCTTCCTTTTTAAGGCTGAATAATATTCTATTGCATGTATATACCACACTTTGTGTATCCATTCATTAGTTGATGGGTATATGTGTTGTTTTCACCTTTTGGCTATTGTGAATGTTGCTGCTGTGAACCTGGGTGTGCAAATATCTATCTGTTCAGCCCTGGCCTGTTTAGCTCAGAGGTTAGCATTGGCCCTCGGACTGAGGGGTTGCGAGTTTGATTCCCTGTCAAGGCAAGTGCCTGGGTTTTGGATTTGATCCCCAGCCCCGGGTTGAGGTCATGCGGGAGGCAATCAATCAATGTGTCTTTCTCATCTCTCTCTCTCTCTCTCTCTCTCTCTCTCTCTCTCTCTCTTTCTCTCCCTCCCTCCCTCCCTCCCTCCCTCCCTCCCTCCCTCCCTTCCACTCTATCTAAAAATTAGTGGAGGAATGTCCTTGGGTGAGGATTAATCTAAATAAGTAAATAAAAAGAAACAAATATCTATTTGTTCAAGTCTTTTTCTTTTTAGTTCTCACCTGAGGATATGTTTTGTTGTTGTTTCATTTTTTTACTGATTTTAGAGAGAGAGGAAGGGTTTCCTCCTGTATGTGGCCCCACCAGTGATCAGGTATGTGCCTGACAAGGAATGGAACCAGCAACCTTCTGGTGCACGGGATGACGCCCAACCAACTGAGCCACACCAGCCAGGACTGTTCAAATCTTTTTCAGTTCTTTTGAGAATGTAACTAGGTGTCAGATTGCTGGATCATATGGTAATTATATGTTTTATATTTTTGAGGAGCGGCCATACTGTTTTCCACAGCAGCTGTACCATTTCATATTCCCACCACATACCGCAGTGAGCAAGGGTGGGTTCCAATTCCTCCACATCCTCACCCACACTTGTTATTTTCCTTTAAAAAAGTTTTTTTTTATCTTCACCCGAGGACATTTTTCCTTTTTTTTTTTTTTTGTTCAGATAGAGTGGGAGGGAGGGAGAGGAACAGAGAGAGAGAGAGAAACATCGATGTGAAAGGAACACATCGAGTGGCTGCCACCCGCACGACCGACCAGGGCCGGGGACAAACTGCAACCGAGGTACATGCCCTTAGCGGAACCGAACCCGGGTCTCTCCGGACCGCAGGCTGATGCTCTAACCGCTGAGCCAAACCAGCCAGGGCTAAAAAAGTTTTTTTTTAAAGAAAAGCTATCCTAATGGGTGTGAAGTGGTATCTCATTGTGCTTTTGACTTTCATTTCCCTAATGACTAATCATGTTGAGCATCTTTTCATGTGTATATTATTGGTCATTGATATATCTTCTTTGGGGAAATGTCTACTCATGTCCTTTGCCCATTTTAAAAGTCAGTTAGGTTTTTGTGGTTATTGAGTTGTAGGCATTCTTTTTTTTTTTTTTTATCCTCACCTGAGGACATTTTTCTATTTTTTGTACAGATAGAGTGGGAGGGAGAGAGAGGAAGAGAGAGAGAGGGAAACATCGATGTGAAAGGGACACATCGAGTGGCTGCCACCCGCACAACCAACCAGGGCCGGGGACAAACTGCAACCGAGGTACATGCCCTTAGCGGGAACCGAACCCAGGTCTCTCCGGACCGCAGGCGGACGCTCTAACCGCTGAGTCAAACAGGCCAGGGCTGTAGGCATTCTTTATCTAATCTAGATATGGATCCCTTATCTGATATGTGATTTGAAAATATTTTTATCTCATTCCATGGTCTATTTTTTGTTTGTTTTATTTTCACTCTATTAATTGTGTCCTTTGCACAAAAGTCTTTTATTTTTATGAAGTATAATTCCTCTTTTTTATTTTATTATCTGTGCTTTTGGTGTCATTGAATTTGTTTTTAGGACAGAGAAGAACTCAGTGGGTCTCCTCTTGTGGATTATGGGAAGATTCATCGATAAACCTTGAAGTTTTCCCTGTCTCTAGGATATAATGAGTCTGAGGTCAGAAAGCAGCTTTTATTTGACAGTATCACTTGCTGGTAAATAGACACTGATCATGCACTGCAGCAAGGCCACTTCTTTTATGTCTCACACCTTGTGTGACAAATATGCACAAGAATGTTTGCTGCAGCATAGGTTATACCTGAGGAAAATTGGAATCCACTTAAATATTCCTGTGTAGAGTAATGTTTAAATCCATGGCTGCTAGTATCCAGGGTGGAATATTTTACAGCAGGGAAAAGGGAAGGAACAAGATCTACATGTAACAATGTAGCTAGATCTCCAAAACCACTTGCTTAGTGGAGAAAACACAGTTGCCACAGGATACAATTGACGTACAAATAAATACTATGTGTTTTCTCAGATAGGTGTATATAGCTCTGCATGGAAGTGTGTGCTGTTAAAGAGTACTTGCCTCTGAGATAGGGGGATGAGATCTGGACTTGGAGTGAGGTGGCTTCAAACTTGATTTTTCTGGCTTTTAAAAAAAATACTGTCCTTTTCTTAAATTTTGGTAGGCAGGACCAGAGCAGCCTTTATTCCCAGGGCTAATTTTCCCCCATTTTCTTATGAAGATTTTCCACTCTAGCTGGTGAGAACACCAAGTATTTTTGGCCCTGTGTGAACTCTGAGGGTTGGTCGCTCTGATCCTTTCAAATAGCTCTATCTCTGGCTTCAGTACATGTATATGTCCATCAGTCTTCAGACCCTCAAAAAATCTCCGTATCTCCCTTCCTTCCCCTTTCCTCCCTCCCTCCCTTCCTTTCTTTCTTCCTTCTTTCCTTCCTTCCATCCCCCTCCCTCCCTCTTCCTCAGCCCTATACTCCTGCCTCTCCCCTCCTTCTTGCTTCCTCTCCCCCCAACTATCTGGGACTCTACCCTCCAAACTGCAGCCTTCTTACCTTTTCTAGAACCTCAGTTTTAACTCAACTAAGTGTCTGAAAACTATTATTTTACATATTTTGTCTATTTTTTCAGTAGTTCCAGACCAGAGGATAAATCTGATTCCCACAGTTTAATTTCAGCCAGAAGTTGCTTTGCTTTTTTTGTTTGTTTATTAATCCTCACCTGAGAAGATTTTTTCCATTGGTTTTCATTTTAGAGAGAGTGGAAGGGGGGGTGGGGAGAGAGAGACATCAGTGTGAGAGAGACATATTGATTGGTTGCCTCCCGCCTTGACCAGGGCCAGGGGAATTGAACTGGCAACCCTTTGGTGTGAGGGCCACAGCTCTAACCATTGAACCACACCACCCAGGGCTGATTTTTAATTTTTTTCTTTACTTTTAACTTTTTGTTCTCCCTTGACTCCTACCCTCCACCATCCATGCAATTAAGAGCTACATTTTTCTTCTTTTAAAATTGAGATGAAGTTTATATAACATAAAATTGACCATTTTTAAGTATACAATTTAGTGGCATTTAGCACATTTACAATGTTGTATAACTACTACCTCTGTCCAGTTCTGTAACATTTCTATCACCCCAAAAGAAAACTCATCCCCATGAGCAGTCACCCCCTTCCCACAGCCCCTGACAACCACTAATCTTTATTCCATGGATTTGCCTATTCTAGAAATTTCATATTAATGGAATCATATACTACGTGGCTTCTTTCACTCAGCATCATGTTTTTAGTTTTCATTAATTTTATAGCATGTCAGTGCTTCATCCCTTTTTATGGCTGAATATTATTTCGCTATGTGGATAGGCATGTTTTTTATTTACCCTTTCTTCCATTGATGGGCAACTGGACTGTCTCTATTTTTTGGAGATTGTGAATAGTGAAGAGCTACTTTTATTTATTTTAAATGTTTTTATTGATTTTTTAGAGAGAGGAAGGTAGAGGAAGAAAGAGATAGAAACATCCATGAGAGAAGCATCAACACTGATGGGCTGCCTCCTGCCCGCCCCCTACTGAGGTTCAAGCCTGCAACTCAGGCATGCGCCCCGGCCAGGAATCAAACCAGTGACCTCTTGGTGCATAGATTGATGCTCAACCACTGAGCCACACCAGCCAGGCAGTGAGGAGCTACTTTTACTTTTATTTTTTAATTCTTATTGATTGATTTGAAAGAGAGAAGCATCAATTTGCTGTCCCTACCCATTGATGCATTCATGGGTTCTTCTTGTATGTGCCCTGTCTAGAGATTGAACCTGCAACCTTGGCATATCAGGATGATTCTCTAACCAACTGAGCTACCTGGCTAGGACGGTAAGGAAAGGATGAAAAAGAAAGAGGGGTCCCAGCCAGCAGCTAGTTCAAACCCCCATTTACAGATGAAGAAGGAAAGGAGAATACTATACATTTGCAGGGTCACCTAGGTCTAGGTTTGTTCTTAGTCCAAGCTTGCTGCTCAGCTGTTCAGCCAACATTCGGAAGCATCTGTTATGTGCATGTCCTATGCAGTGGTAAGGGCACTAGCCTATGGGGCTGAGAGCATGTAAAGGGGGCTGGGCGTCCAGAGGTCTTCCCAGGAGGGGATGCTGAAATGTGAAGGATAATGAGGAGTCAACTGACCGGAAAGGGAGGAAAAAGTGTTCCATGCAGAGGATTGAGCCTGGTATGTGGGAGACCTCATGCTCGAGGGGACGGAGCAATAAGGGGATAAAAGGAGAGGAGGGCAAGGAGGTTAGTGGTGTCCAGACTCTGCAGGGCCTCATGGGCATGGTGAAAGTTGAAATTTTATTCTGAGCATGGAGAGAGCTATAGCAGGGTGGGAACAGGGAAAGGGTGTGATATGATCTGATTTTATTTTTAAAAAGATTTTTAACATTGATTTTCAGAGAGAGAGGAAAAGAGGGGGAGAAAGAGAGAGAAACATCAATGTGAGAGCAAAACATTGATCAGCCGCCTCCCACAGCTTGATCTATTGGGATCAAGCCCATAACCTGAGCAAGTGCTCTGATCAGGAATTGAACTGGTAACCTTTTGGTGCCTGGGATCATGCCCAACCAACTGAGCCATACTGGTCAGGGTGGTGTGATATGATTTTAGATTTTGCCTTGGAGGCCAGGAGGCTGGGAGAGCGTGGGGCAGAAGAAAGTGGGAGTTGGTCTCCAAATCGATTTGCCAAAGAAAACTCAGGTGTATCCAGCAAACCTCAAGCAAATGGTGGTTTGTCCATGTTTGTGTGGCCATAGTAATCATTGCAGTGTCTAGAAACTGGGTAAATGTTTATGAAATTGGGGAGCTGAAATGGTGATCACATATCTAAAACCTCCAATGTTTATCAGGGGTTTGATGGGGTGCCTGCTTTGTCTCTGAATCCTCAAATCCTTTAAAGACTGTCTTTGATCCTACTGCACAGTCCAGGGAGTTGGGGCTTAGATGGAAGGGGAGAATGAAGAATAAAAATACCAATGGCTGAGAAAAATGATTGTAGGAGAAATGAAGTTTCTCTTTTATATATTTTAATGTTTAAAAAATGTATTTTCTTTATTGATATTAAAGAGAGAGAGATAGAAATATCGATGAGAGAGAATATCAATTGGGCTGCCTCCTGCACGCCCCCCACTGGGGATCAGGCCCACAACCTGGACATGTGCCCTGACTGGGAATTTAACCGATGGCTTCTTGGTGCATGGGTCAACGCTCAACCACTGAGCCGCACCGGCTGGCCAAATGTTTTAAAATCAATTTCACACAAAATATAACCTCCTCACTCCCCTAATCATCTGTCCTAGCAGAAGTCTGCAGATCACCAGTGTGCCATTGTTTGGGGTGCAGGTTTGTACTCTGCCCTCATCTGTCCGGCTGTGGGATTTCACTGGGGATACTTCCTGGTCCCTCATGTCACTGGACTTAGCAAGAGGAACAGGGTTCCAGTCCCTGGTATTGGCATTTGAGACCCCCTTATACACACACACACCCATCATGCCCCACCCATGCTCCAAGTGTCCTTGTTTCCAGGTGACCTGATGCACCCTCTTTGGGGAATAGTTTGGAATTATCTATCAGCGAGGAGGGACCTGCTTTTCCAGGCATCAGATACCCTCCAGAGTAAACCGTAGTTATTGGGTGCAGAGTTGGGCAGCATGGATAGCAAGGTCAAGGTGACCAGATAAGGAAATACTGAAGCTGCCGGAGGAGATGCAAGAACTCACCTACGGCATATTCAGCGAGGCCAGCCACACAAATGCTTCACCTGGGACCCACCCACAGACCTGGATAGCATCTGCCCATGGTAGCATTTTCAAACCACTGCATGAGATCTGAGAATAATGTGAAACAGCCCTACTGATAATCATTATTTGGAGTACTAATTTTACTATGATGAATGCCCAGATTTTCATAATGAGCTGAAGTCTTCATCCCCAAATATCTCTGTCCTCTAGAGGCTGGGCTTGCAGGATCACTGTTCTTCCAGCAAATCTGGTTCTGGGCCTCCTGTACCCTGTGCCTTGGGCCGGCCAGATGGTAGGCTTTGCCCACAAGGCAAACCATTGGTGGAAAGCACTGGTGTTTCCCCAGAAAAGTATATGCAGTGATCCATAGCCCATTTTTGTATATAATTTATGATATTCTTTAAAAATATATGTTTTTATTGATTTTTTTAGAGAGAGAGGAAGGGAGAGAGAGAGAAAAAAACATCCATGTGAGAAACATCAATCAGCTGCCTCCTCCACGCCCCTATTGGGGACCGAGCCCGCAACCCAGGCATGTGCCCTGACTGGGAATTGAACTGGGACCTCTCAGTCCATGGGATGATGCTCAATCCACTGACCCACACTGGCTGGGCATAATTCATGATGTTCTTAAATCACCTCATGCCCAAGATGGTTAGCTCCCTAAGGAGTTGGGGAGCCTCTGTAAATGTGTACGGAGATCCTGCTATATACTATACACCAAGTCTATAAATAATTCTTATCAGGTGTAACAGGGGAAAATGTAATAACAAAAACAGTAGTAACAGTGGGTAACATTATTTCAGCATTGCTTGGAACTCTTAGTGCGAATTTGTTCATTTAATTCTTATAACCACCTTGTGAGATAAGTACTTTTCTTATCCTCATTTAAAGATGAGAAAACCGAGGCTCAGAGAGGTTAAGTAACATGCCCAAGGTGACACAGGCAGGGTTCAAACCCAAGAGCCTAGCTCCAGAGGCTGCAGCATCACACCCCTGCGGCTCATGGATGTGCAGATAGAGTCCCAGGAGAGTGGGCGGGGAAGTGAATGAGTGAAAAGCTTTGGGGTGGACCAGAACACTTGCCTACCCACTCTGCCCAGAGTCAGGAGACCCACCTGTTTCCTTTTTCTTTTTTTCTTTTTTTTATTCCTCACCTGAGAATATTTTTCTATTTCATCAGATAGAGTGAGTGGGAGGGAGGGAGAGAGAGAGAGAGACAGAGAGAAACATTGATGTGATAGAGCCACATTGACTGGTTGCCTCCATGTCACATGACACAACCAGGGCTGGGGACAAACCACAATCGAGGTACGAACCCTTGATCAGAATCGAACCCGTGACTCATTGGTCCGCAGGCCGACGCTCTAACCGCTGAGCAAAACCAGCCAGGACCCACCTGTTTTCTGAGGATCAGTTTATCCCCAGGGAACACATTGTCACTGCAGCCCTCACCTAATGCCGTGTCCATCCCTTTCAGGAGCTGGAGAAGCTGGGCCTTGGTGACAGTGTGGACCTGCACGTGTATGAGATTCCAGTTGAGTACCAGACAGTTCAGAGGCTCATCCCTGCCCTGTGGGAAAAGCATAGCCCACAGGTGAGTGGGGAAAAGGCAGGTGTTTCCTCATCAGGACCTACAGATGGGCACCCCACACCGGGATGATTTGTGGAGTTTTGTTCCTGCTTCCATCACATGCAACCAACATTTTATTTCATTTAATTAATTAATTTTTAAAAAAATTTTTTTTTTTATCCTCAACCGAGGACATTTTTCCATTTTTTGTACAGATAGAGTGGGAGGGAGAGAGAGGAAGAGATAGAGAGAGAGAAACATTGATGTGAAAGGGACACATCGAGTGGCTGCCACTGCACTACCAACCAGGCCGGGGACAAACTGCAACCGAGGTACGTGCCCTTAGCGGGAACCGAACCCGGGTATCTCCGGACCGCAGGCCGACGCTCCAACCGCTGAACCAAACCGGCCAGGGCTAATTTATTTATTTTTAATTCTCACCCAAGGATATTTCTCTATTTATTTTCAGATAGAGTAGGAGGGAGGAAGAGAGAGAGGAGAAACATCGACGTGAGAGGGACACATTGACTGGCTGCCTCCCGCACGACCTTGACCAGGGCCCAGACGAACCGCAGACTGAAACCAATGTACATGCCCTTGATCAGAATTGAACTCGGGACTCTTTGGTCCTGAGGCGGACTCTCTAACTACTGAGCCAAACTGGCCAGGGCACTATCAACATTTAAAAAAATTACTAATGAGCCCTGGCCGGTTCGGTTCAGCAGTTAGAGCATTGGCTCTCAGACCAAAGAATCATGGTTTCGATTCTGATCAAGGGCACGTACCTCAATTGAGGTTTGGTACCCGGCCCTTGTCAGGGTCATGCATGTGGGAGGCAGCCAGTCTGTCTCTCTCTCTCTCTCTCTCTCTTTCTCTCTCTCTCTCTCTCTCTCTCCTTCCCCTCTGTCTGAAGATAGATGGAAAAATATCCTCGGGTGAGGATTGAAAAAAATCACTAATGAAACATTTTACATTTTTTTGTACCCAGCATTGAAAATCTGGTGTTTTTTACCCCAAAACAAATTTCATTAATTTATTTTTGTTACAGATGTTTCTCTTTTTTTCCCCCATTGACACCCTCCTCCCCGCTCCCTCACCCGCTTCATAGTATTGTTGTCTATGTCCATTGGTTATGCATATATGCATATAAGTTCTTTGATTTATCTCTCCCCCCCCCCTTCTCTGAGGTTTGTCAGTCTGAACCCTACTTCTATGTCTCTGGGTCTATTCTGTTCATCAGCTTATTTTGTTCATCCCACAAATAAGTGAGATCATGTGGTATTTGTCTTTCTCTGATTGGCTTATTTCACTTAGCTTAATACTTACCAGGTCCCTCCATGTTGTCTCAAAGGATAAAAGATCTCTCTTTCTTACAACTGCATAGTACTCCATTGTGTATACGTACCACAGCTTTTTTATCCATTCGTCTACTGATGGACACTTGGGCTGTTTCCAGATCTTAGCTATTGTAAATAGCACTTCTAGGGGTACATATATTCTTTCTGATTGGTGTTTCAGGATTCTTAGGATATATTCCTAGAAGTGGGATCACTGGGTCAAATGGCAGTTCCATTTTTAAGTTTTTGAGGAAACACCATATTTTTGTCTATAGTGGCTGCACCATTCTGCATCCCTGGTATGTTTTACATTTGACTGTACATCTCGATTTATACCAGCCATATGTCACATGCTCAACAGCCATGTGTGGCCTCTGTCTGCCTATATTTTTTTATTTAATTAAATTAATTTATTTTCTTTGAATAATTTTGGAGAGGAAGGGAGAGGGAACGAGAGATAGAAACACCAATGAGAGAGAACACCGAATGGCTGCCTCCTGAACACCCCCCCTCTGGGACTGGGCCCACAACCTGGGCATGTGCCCTGACTGGGAATCGAACCAGTGACCTCTTGGTGCATGAGTCGATGCTCAACCACTGAGCGACACTGCCCGGGCCGTCTGCCTATATTTTAAATGTTCACATATTTTCTTACAATGCCCCTTCTGTGTATAAGCATACACATCAATAATTGATAGATGAAGTTAAACTGTATTCAATTTGATATCCAGCTTTTTAAAAAATATGTTTTTATTGATTTTTTAGAGAGAGAGGAAAGGGGAGAAAGTTAGAAACATAGATGTGAGAGAGAAACATTGATTGGCTGCCTCCTGCACGCCCCCCACTGGGAATTGAGCCCCAAACCCGAGCATGTGCCCTGACTGGGAATAAAATAGGGATCTCTCAGTCCATGGGACAACACTCAATCCACTGAGCCACACTGGCCGGGTGATATCCTGCTTGTTATAAATATTTTGTTATGAACATTTAATCACCCAGGTGATAAAAAATTCTCCCTCAGCATTATATTAATCACTGGGCAATTTTTAGTAATTGATATAACCATTCTCTTATTATTGAGTATGTCACTTGTTTCCATGGTTTTTCTCATTTTTATAAATAACACAGAAGTGAGCATTGAAAGATTATTACATCTTTGATTATTTTTAGGCTAGATTCCTACAAGTTATACCTAATCTTCTGCATTTGGCAATATGTTTTAAAGATCATTCCTTATAGAACTGCTTTGGACATTTTAACAGCTACATAGTAATTCATAATTTATTTAACCAGCCCCCACAAATAATTAATTATGTGTTTTCCAGTATTTGATTGTATTAAAAAGCTGCAGTGAACATCCTTGCATGTTTTACATCCTTGTGTTTCACTTGGCATACCTTTCTGCAATAGTGACTGTAGGGTCTATTCCAGCAGCAAGAGGTCAGAAACAGTGTAATCCTGGGCAGACCTTGACTTTAGGGGTCCTCTAGTCCCATGGACAGACCCTGTTAAGCACTGCCTGTCTGTCTGCAGCTAGTGGTGCATGTGGGTGTGTCAGGCATGGCAACCACAGTCACACTCGAAAAGTGCGGCCACAACAAGGGCTACAAAGGGCTGGACAACTGTCGCTTTTGCCCTGGCTCCCAGTGCTGCGTGGAGGATGGGCCTGAAAGCATTGACTCCATCATCGACATGGACGCTGTATGTAAGAGGGTTACGACGCTGGGCCTGGATGTGTCAGTGACCATCTCGCAAGATGCCGGCAGGTAGGGCACCATGGAGAGGGTGTGAGCAGGGGTTTCCCCCCTCCACCAGGCTGGTGTTGAGCAAGCCAACTGTGTTGACTTTGACCTTTGTGGGCTGAGCACTCACCATGTATAAGTCACAGAGCAAAATATATACACTTAACAGGTCCCACTAATTCTGCTTCTAGAATTCATCTCATACGGATCTGCCCACTTCTCCCCACCCAGGCCCCTGCTATCTATCATCCGGACACTGCTCCAGCCAACTCCCTGGTGTTCCTCCAACCATTCTACCCCAACCCTGATGATCCTCCTCCAAGCAGTCTATTTCTTTCTTTCTCTCTTTCTTCCTTCCTTCTCTCTCTCTCTCTCTTTTTTTCTGTTTATGTTTTTGTTGATTTTTTAGAGAGAAATAGAAACATTGATGTGAGAGAGAAACATTGATGGGCTGCCTTCTGCACATCCCCTACTGGGGATCAAACCCGCAACCCAGGCACATGCCCTGGGTTTTGAACCAGGACCTCTCAGTCTCTGAGACAACAC
The DNA here is from genome assembly GCF_014108415.1 of Molossus molossus. Classification (NCBI taxonomy): domain Eukaryota; kingdom Metazoa; phylum Chordata; class Mammalia; order Chiroptera; family Molossidae; genus Molossus; species Molossus molossus. The sequence continues at coordinate 66,737,792 of NW_023425377.1, read as the reverse complement.
TCAATCCATGGAGCCACACCAGCTACGCCAAGCAGTCTATTTATTTATTGTTTTTCTTTATTGATTTTAGAGAGAGAAAGAGAGGAAGGGAGAGGGGGAGAGAGACACATCGATGAGAGACAACATTTATTGGCTGCCTCCTGCATGCCCTCCACTGGGGGTCGGGCCGACAACATGAGCATGAGCCCTGACTGGGAACTGAACCAGCGACCTCTTGGTGCATGGGTCGATGCTCAACCACTGAGCCACACTAGTGGGGCCAAGCAGTCTATTTCTGTATTAGTTTTCCTGTGGCTTCTATAACAAATCTATAATTAGAAATTTATTCTCTCCCAGTTCTGGAGGCTAAGTCCAAAATCAAAATGTCGGCAAGACCCTGGCCAGTCTGGTTCAGTAGTTAGAGCGTTGGTCCACGGACTGAAGGTTCACAGGTGCGATTCCTGGTCAAGGGCACATACTGGGGTTGCAGGTTCAATCCCTGGCCCCTGTCTGGGTCACGTGGGGGGCAACCAATTGATGTGTCTGTCTCACATCGATCTTTCTCTCTTTCTTTCTTCCTCCCTTCCACTCTAAAAAAAAAATCAATGGTTTGGCTCAGAGATTAGAGCATCGGCCCACTGAGGAGGGAGTCCCAGGTACGGTTCCCACTAAGGGCATGTACCTCAGTAGCAGTTTGTCCCCGGCCCCAGTTGGGGTTGTACGGGTGGCAACCAATTGATATGTCTCTCTCACGTCGATGTTTCTCTCTCTCTCTCTCTCTCTCTCTCTCTCTCTCTCTCTCTCTCTCTCCTGCTCTATCTGAAGATAAATGCAAAAATAGCCTTGGGTGAGGATTAACAACAACAACAACAACAGCCCTGGCTGGTTTGGCTCAGCGGTTAGAGCGTTGACCTGCGGTCTTGAGAGACCCGGGTTTGATTCCCACTAAGGGCGCGTACCTCAGTTGCAGTTTGTCCCCGGCCCTGGTCTGGTCGGTTGTGTGGGTGGCAGCCACTCGATGTGTTCCTTTCACATCGATGTTTCTCTCTCTCTCTCTGTTCCTCTCTCTCCCTCCCACTCTACCTGAACAAAAAATGGGAAAGTGTCCTCAGGCGAGGATAAAACAACAACAACAACAACAACAACAAATCCTGGGGTGAGGATTAACATAGTGTCAGCAAGGTTTGTTCTTTCTTTCTTTTTTGTTAATCCTCACCTGAGGATACTTTTTCTATTAATTTTTTAGAGAGAGTGGAAGGAGGGAAAGAGAGAGAAAGAAAAACATCAATGTGAGAGACACATCAATTGTTTGCCTCCTATATACACCCAACTGGGGCCAGGGATTGAACCTGCAACCCAGGTACGTGCCCTTGACTGGGAATTGAACCTGCTACCCTTCTGTGCACAGGTCAACGCTCTAACCACTGAGCACCAACGGCCAGTGCAAAGTTTGTTCCATCTTGAATTTCTGAGGGAGAATCTGTTCCCTGCTTCTCTCCTGACCTGTGGTGGCCTCCAGCGACGCTTTACATTCCTTAGTTTATCGATGCATCATCCCAATCTCTGCCTCTGTCTTCAAATGGCCTTCTTAAAAGGACACCAGTCATTGTATTTAGGACCCACCTTAGTCCAGTATGACCTCATCTTTCCTAATTACATCTGCAAAACCCCCATATCCAAATTTGGAAGGGAAACTATTACAAGGTCTTTTATAAATTTAAGTCAGATGATGTCTCTTCCTTGTTTAATCCCTCCTAGAATAAAATCCCAATCTCCCCACCATCCCCAGGTGCTATGGGGTCTGGCCCCTACCCTCTCCTCCACCCTCATCTGCCTCCCCTCTTGCCTTACCCACTACATTCCAGTCCCACAAACCAGCCTCCTCCGTTCCCTCACACACCAAGCTCACTTTAGCCTCAGGGCCTTTGCACTTGCAGTGACCTCTGCCCAAACTTGCCTCCCTTCGATAAGGTCTCAGCTCCAACATGTTGCCTCCTTAGGGAGGCCTACTCAACCTCCCAGACCAAGTTGTATCCTCTGTTTGATTCCCTCTCTGCACTGGGTTCCTTGATTTCCAACACTTCTTACACTTCTCCAGCCCAAAGGCAGCCAGTGACTGATTTATTGACTGACTGAATATAGGAGTGACTGAATTTATTATCAGTCTCTTTTTAAAACTAGTTTTATTTATTTATAATAATTTTTCTTTATTGATTTGAGAGAGAGAGAAAGGGAGAGGGAGAGAAAAATAGAAACATTGATGAGAAAGAACATCTTGTTGCCTCCTACATGGCCCCCACGGGGATCGGGCCCACAACCTGGGCATGTGCCCTGACCAGGAATCGAACCAGTGACCTCTTGGTGCATGGGTTGACCCTCAACCACTGAGCCACAATGGCTGGGCTAAAATTAGTTTTATTTATTTTTTATTCCTCACCTGAGAATATTTTTCTATTTATCATCAGAGTGGGAGAGAGAGAGAGAGGGAGGGAGAGAGAGAAACATTGATTTGATAGAGCCACATCGACAGGCTGCCTCACGAACCACTGGACCAGGGCCAGGGATGAACTGCAGCCGAGGTACGTGCCCTTGACCAGAATTGAACCCGCAACTCATTGGTTCATGGGCCAACGCTCTAACCGCTGAGCCAAACCGGTCAGGGCTCTAAAACTAATTTTAAATTGCACAGATAGCCCTGGCTGGTGTTGCTCAGTGGTTAGAGCATCGGCCTGCGGTGCAGAGAGACCTGGGTTCGGTTCCCGCTAAGGGCATGTGCCTCGGTTGCAGTTTGTCCCCAGCCCTGGTTGGGTTGTGCGGGTGGCAACCACTCAATGTGTCCCTTTCACATTGATGTTTCTCTCTCTCTCTCCCTCCCACTCTATCAGAACAAAAAATGGAAAAATGTCCTCAGGTGAAGATAATAAAAATAAGTAAATAAAAAATAAATAAATTGCACAGATAATTCTAGAATATGTTCATATGTTCCCATTGTGAAAAATTCTCTTGCCCTCTCTCATTCCCCTTAGTGATTCCTCTGTTAAATCAGAGACTTAAATTATAAAACCTCCTATCACCTCCATGTTTCCATACATGTATAGAACAATTGGCATGCTGCTTTAGGATTTTGTCCTGTTTTGCTTTGCTTTTATGTGGATGGGGTTATGTGGTATGGCTTTTCCTGAGCATTACCTTCCTCAGTTTCACTTATGGACACATGACTGGTGTTAGTGAGTTCTCTGTCTTCTTCTGGATCTACCGCATGCCTTGTAACTGGTTGCATAGTATTCCACTGTATGGCTAGACCAGAGTTTATTCAGCCACTCTTCTGTCAGTGGACCTTTAGGTTGTGTCTTAATCTGTTTGAGCTTCAATAACAAAATACCACAGACTGGGGAGCTAATAAACAAGAGAAATGTATTGCTCAGAGTGCTGGGAAGTTCAAGATCAAGGTGCTGGCGTGGCTGTGTTCTGATGAAGGCCCTCCTCCAAATGGCTGGCTTCTTGCTATATTCTCACATGGTGAGAGAATTTTCTGGGGTCTCTTTTATTTTTTATTTGTTTTTATCCTCACCCAAGGACATTTCTCCATTTTTTTTGTTCAGATAGAGTGGGAGGGAGGGAGGGAGAGAGGGAGGGAGAGAGAGAGAGAGAGAGAGACAGAGAGAGAGAGAGAGAGATAGAGAGAGAGAGAGAGAGAGAGAGAGAGAGAGAGAGAGAAACATTGACGTGAAAGGGACACATCGAGTGGCTGCCACCCGCACAACCAGGGCTGGGGACAAACTGCAACTGAGGCATGTGCCCTTAGCGGGAACCGAACCCGGGTCTCTCTAGACCACAGGTCGACGCTCTAACCGCTGAGCCAAACCGGCCAGGGCTCTGGGGTCTCTTTTATAAGGGCACTAACCCCATTGATGAGGGTTCTCACTTCTCAAAGACCCCACCTGTTAATACCATCACATTGGGAGTTAGGACTTCAACATAAGAATTATATAGGGGGGAGGGAGGTTGGGGGGACACAAATGTTCAGATCCTAGCAGGTTGCTTCCTGTTCTGTTGTTTTATATAACACTACAGCAGACACCTTGTTTATCTTTCTTGTGCATTTGTGGAGATAGCACCTGAATGTAGATTCTAAAACCTGGAACTGTCAGTTTGTAAAGACTGTGCCTTTGTTATTTTGCTAGCCTGCCGAATTGCCTTCCCCTGGGGCAGCTTGCATCCCCACTAGTAGCATGTCACACTGCCTGCTTCCCCACATACACACCAGCACTGGGAGTCAACAGGTTTTTTAATTTTTGCCAAACTGGGAAGGGAGAAGCAATATTCCTTCCCTCTTCTAAAATTCTAGTGAGGTTGGGTGTCTTACAGGGGGCTGGGGTGGAGGTTGTCCTATTAGTCTGACTGTGTTTTGATTTCCCTCCTGCCCCCTATGCCCTGTGGCTTAGGTACCTCTGCGACTTCACCTACTACACCTCTCTGTACCAGAGTCATGGCCGCTCAGCCTTTGTCCATGTGCCTCCACTGGGCAAGCCATACAACGCAGACCAGCTGGGCAGGGCTCTGCGGGCCATCATCGAGGAGATGCTGGGTGTCCTGGAGCAGTCAGAAGGCAAAATCCACTGTCGCCACAAACACTGAGAGCCATGCAGGCCTCCCAAGACCTCATCCCACCAGGGACCCCGGGAGGGGACAAACCTTTCAGCTGGGGATCTGATTTGGATCAAATATTTCTATTTACATACCCCCCTCCCTTTTTCTCCACAAATGCGCTGATTGATTTGAAGGAGGCTGCTGAAGAATTTTTCTCTGTTTCCCTTTGCATCTGGGGAGGTGGCCATGATGTCTGAGAGATGCTTGGGTGTGGATTTCTGAAGAGAATCCTGATCGGGTGGATCTCTGAACTGCGATCCCATGACTGGGGACACCTGTACACTTGCTTCTCTAGGTCTCTGGTAAAGGGATTTCAGAGTTCCTTCCATCCTGTGACTGTTTTTTTCCAAACTTAAAAGCCTCTCAAAGAGTCTTTGCCCTGATCCATGCCCCAGCAGCTTGGACAGCCTTGGGATAGGGTATGGCTTTCTTTTTTTAAATTCTTATTCTCTCTTTTTTTTTAAAAATTGATTTGAGAGAGAGAGGAAGTGGGGAGGGAGAGAGAAACATTGATTTGTTGTTCCACATATTTATGTGTTCTTTGGTTGCTTCTTGTATGTGTCCTGATGAGGGATTGAACCTACAATCTTGACATATTGGGACAACGCTCTAACCAACTGAGCTACCCAGCCATGGCCTTATTCTCTTTTTTAAAACAATAGTGCTAGTTGGGGCACAGAGTAATTTATATTCCCTTTGGTTAAAACACAGGCTTTAACCAACAACAAAAGTGTCTTTTCTTTTTCCTGGGGTACGGTCCCTTCTCCCTCCTATCCTGAAATCTGGAGTTACATCTTTGTTTGCGAACTAACATTGAGGTCTCCTTGCCTGGATTTGGAGGGCAGGGCCCTTGCCAGACCATGGGGGAGAGGAGTCTGCTGCCCCAGGAGATAGAAAGGTTTGCTGACCCTTTCAACATCAGGCCATGAGCTCTGGAGCGGGGGCCGTCAGTGGAAAAGCAGACTTTGCCATTTTGACATGTATATGACTTTTTTTTTTTTACTATGTAAAGATTTGTAGCAGCTGCAAACTTACCCCATATTTGGCCTGGATTTTTGCAGCTTTGGTGCTAGGGACCAGCTTCTTGTTTTCCTGGGGGGGTGGGGAGCACAGGGCCTGGGGGTTAGAGTTGCTGAGCTCCAGGTGTGCTGGCGCATTTGAGCAGGAGGGCAGCAGGGTGGCTGGAGGCCTTTGTAGGTGGTTGTGGCGATGCATCCAGATTCAGGAGTGAATTTTTCTTTCTCCCTGGCGACTTTGGACTTACCAGCCAGGGACCAGAGTGTCATTTCCTAGGAGGCAACTACATTCAGCTGTACCTTGACACGATCAGAGGGACAGGGTGGCAGCAGCAACCATGAAGCCAACTGAGAAAAATACACGTTTTGGAAGTATTTTATTTTATTTTTGGATCATGCAGTTTTATCATTTCCCTAAGTATGAAGCATACTGGAATCTGATTCTGTATTGGATCACATCGATTGCCTGACATGAAGTTTTTTTGTTTGTTTTTAATTTTTTATTTATTGATTTTTAGAGGAAGAGAGAGGGAAATATCAATTTGTTGTTCCAATTATTTATGCACTCATTGGTTGATTCTTGTGTGTGCCCTGACAGGGGACTGAACCCACAGCCTGGTGTTTGTTCCAACCAACCAAGCTACCAGGCCAGGGCTATTTTTTAATATATATTTTTAATTGATTTGAGAGAAACATCAATTTGTTCTTTGATTTATTTTTGCATTTATTGGTTGATTCTGGTATGTGCCCTGACCGGCGATCAAACCCACAACCTTGGCATATTGGGACAGTGCTCTAACCAGTTGAGCTATCCAGCCAGGGCCAGTTGTTTTTTTAAAAACAGTTGAGATTTTTATTCTGTTTTCTTTTTTTTTTTTTTTTATCCTCCCTGAGGACATTTTTTCCATTTTTTTGTTCAGGTAGAGTGGGAGGGAGAGAGAGAGAGAGAGAGAGAGAAACGTCGATGTAAAAGGGACACATCGAGTGTCTGCCACCCGCACGACCAACCAGGGCCGGGGACAAACTGCAGTCGAGGTACGTGCCCTTAGTGGGAACTGAACCCGGGTCTCTCGGGACCGCAGGCCGATGCTCTAACCACTGAGCCAAACCGGCCAGGGCTATTCTGTTTTCTTTTTTCTTATTATTATTTTTTATTATTTTTTTATTTTTATCCTCATCCGAGGACATTTTTCCATTTTTTGTACAGAGTGGGAGGGAGAGAGAGGAAGAGAGAGAGAGGGAAACATCGATGTGAAAGGGACACATCGAGTGGCTGCCACCCGCACAACCAACCAGGGCCGGGGACAAACTGCAACCGAGGTACATGCCCTTAGCGAGAACCGAACCCGGGTCTCTCCGGACCGCAGGCGGACGCTCTAACCACTGAGCCAAACCGGCCAGGGCCTATTCTGTTTTCTTAAACATTCAACTTCTTTCCCTCCTGTTCCGATGCCCGGGATGGTTCCTGCCTCTGCTCAACTGCTATGTCAGTTGGGAACCAGGTTGATTGGTTTCTGAGTTAAAGGCATTTTCTGAGCCCTGTGCTTTCTCTGGAGGAGGAAAGTGGGCACAGGTGGAAGGCTCGGAGTGGGTGCTTGGTATTGGATGTGGACTGTGGTCAGCAGGTTGAAATGATGATCCATGCCAGCCCTACCTCTGCTAGAAACACCCCTTCAGGTCCCCAGGCTGAGTGTGTGGTCTCCTGAGGAGTCTGGGTGTAGAGGGTGTCATTGCAACCGCTCCCTCAGCCGGCTTCTGTGAGCAGAAGTTGTGGCTCTTATGCATGTGGGGGGCTCAAGGCCAGGGAGGCCCCCAGAGGTCCTATTCATAACATCAAGCTCCGTCTAGTTCTGTTCCCCAAAAGTCTGATCTTTGGGGCTCTGAGGAAAAAATAAACCTAGACAAGATGGGGAGGGGGTGAGGACTGGAGGTGAGTCAGGTCCCAGCTTAGCTGGATACCCACTGTAACACAGACACACTCCCCAAACTCCCCATTTTCATATTTCTTTTGTCCTCATTTTGCCTATCTGTGATTTAGCAACTTGAGACCTAACTTACTGTCTGATCATTGTCAAGTGTGTGTGTGTCATTTGGAGCTCCTGCATTTGTTTTAGATTTCCTCGAGTCGGGCTGGAATACTGTTCTTGTCCATGATGCAGAGCATTTAGCTAATTTTTATTTAATCAGAAAGCTATTAAATATTTCACTCCCTGCCAGCTTTTTTTTCCCCGTTTTAATTTTTTAATCTTTTTCTTTTGAATCAATGCAGCCATTCACTTCATGATATGTCTGTCTGCATTTGTTGGGTTTCAGACTCAAATATCTGTGTGTGAGAAGGGGGGACCAGGTTCCATTCCTCCCCCTTGTCATTTTCAGAGTCTCAGATTGGGGGTGCAGAATGGGACAAAAGGATGGATCTGTGAAATGGGTGTAGCTTGTCAGGTGTGGAGGAGAGATGCCAGGAGAGGTGGGTGTGGCATTATTAATGGTGGACAGATGGGCTGAGGGGTGTGATGTGAAGGCTAGTGGGGGGCAGGTGAGAACTGATGCTGGGTGGGGGTCTTATACAAAAGCTGAAGGGGGCCTCTCTCCCTGGTGAGCCCCTGTGGGGGGTACTGAGGTAGGGAATAGGGACAGGGACAGTGATTTTGGCATCTGGTTTAAAGTGCCAGAATCTCTACACCTTCCACCTTTCTTCTTAGCCCCTGTGACTCCCCCTCCGCCGCCAAAAAGAAGGTCAGTGGTGTGTGTGTGAGTATGTAGCTTGAAGAAGAAATAAGATGGTAGATGAAAGAAAGAGAGAGAGAGAGAAAGAGAGAGAAAGAAAGAAAGCTGGAAAGGAGGAGGAATTCGAGATTTGAGTTGGTTCTGGGCTAGGTGCCACTTGGCCCACTGGTCCAGTCAAGAAACAGCCATAGTCCCCTGGCCACTAGGAGAGAGAGGGCCAGATGGGGGACAAAATCGTGGCTTCCTAATCAGTGCCCAGTCTTTAGGGGAAGTATTAGATTGCAATAGTTTCAGCAAGGAAAATAATTTTCGGCTATCCTGCTTGTTGCTGGCATGGAAACTTCTAGAGCAGAAAGGGCCTGCTCAGGGGACAGCTGGAAAAGTAGTTTTGCAATGCCTTATTGTTATCTTAGAAGTTTCTGCTCTGGGAAGCTAGGCCAGCTTGGGTGTATGTACACCAGCATTCCTATGCCCCTTGGGAGGACCCAGTTGGGGAGGAAAACCTGCCCCCCACACCAGCCTCTTTTGCTGCCACTGTCTAGACTGTTGACCTTTGACCACTCCACTCCTTGCAGTGTCTGTTCTCCTTCAAGGATGGTGGGACAAAGCCCCATTCTTCAATGTGTCCCCAGTCTCCATCTGAAGACTAAGCCTGCAGCCAGCGTGGGGCACTGCTGGTGGCCGTAGGGGAAGAAGCAGGGCAACTAAGTGCCAAGTTTTCCCCCAGTCCTCATGGCCATGAATCCCACGGCATTCATGGACTTGGAGGAGCCAAAAAGGGCTGTTTTTCATATTCCAAATGAAATTTCCCTTCTCCAGGTGCAAGTGCCTTGTAAGGGCCTGGGGCTGCTGCTGGGGGAGAAGCACATTCAGGCCAGGGTCCCTCAGGCCCGGCAGAACTGCTGTTTGGGGAGAAGAGCATGTGCTAATGTTACATCCTGAAAGCCAATGCCTAGATAGGTGGTGAGCATGCCTGCCAAGAGGCCTTGTCTTCTGGTTCAGTCGTCATGAGCTGAGTTTCTGGGGCTCTCCAAGCTTGAGGGTCTTCAATCCAGTCCTGAGCTGCACCCTCCATCCCCCGTGCCTAATATCCACTTCTCCTCCCTCTTCTCACAAAGCCTTTCCTCAGCTGCCCACTGACCCACAGATGCACCTGCCTCTCCCGTAGGAATGGGGCACAGAGAAGGGGACAGGATTTTATTCGCTGGGAGGTGGCCCTGGTTCGCAGGGGTGGAGCCTGGGGTGAGCGGCTTCCCTGTCCTATACACTGTCTTTAGGAGATCCCACAGAAAGCTGGTTTGGAACAGACTCTCAGCTCCCAAGGCTGTAGAATCTCCAGAACGATGGGAGGCGTCACCTGGGTCATGGGAAGCAGAGCCAGCTTTCCATCTGCCCAGGGGGTACCTGGCATGTTTCTGGGGTTCCCCCAATATCTCAGGTTTCTATCTTGTCCTAAATCTCTGGGAAAAAAACCTTTCCTGCCTAAGGTGACTGTGTCTTCTGTCCCCAACAGGGGGCCCCTGCACCCTCAGGGTGGCTTCTCCCTGACCCCCAGAGTTCCTGTCAGTGCCTTGTCTGAAACCTCCATGCCGGAGAAGTGTCTACTGGACTTTGCTGGGGGCTGGGCCCTGGGAGACCCCAAACTTGACACCCCAAATGCAAATAAACCAGTTGAGATATGTGATTTCTTGCCTATCTTTGCGAGTTGGCAGCCACTGGGGTTACCTTCAGCCTGGGGACATCAATGGGCAGAGGGGGCCTGAATCACCAGAATTTCTATCCTTAGTGTGTGACCTGCACTCGATTTGTGGCAGTTGCTACAAGTGTGCTGAATGAATAACGAGAGGATTTCTGTGCTGAGTTCTGCCTCCTTGTAACCCACTGCCTTTGTTCTGATGCACAGAGAGGGTGAGGAGCTCGCTCGTGGTTGCACTGCAAGGGGGGTCCCTGGGATTTGAATCACGGTTGTGTCAACTCCTGGCACATGCAGAATTTCCACTCACACAACCCTGGGAGGGGGCGCCATTACCACCTTTTACAGATGGGGAAACTGAAGCTCTGCTATTTGAAGCCCTTTGTCCCATGTGTCATTGCCAGGGAGAAAAGGGACTAGAATGTGGACTCAGGCTAGCTTCTCTGAAACTGAGCAGCTTGAAGATTAGAAAGAGCACTGTCATTTCCCAGTGTCTGTCCTCAGCAGAAATGAGTATACTACAGAGTCAGCAGCTTTCAAAGAGTAAATCTTTGAAACCAAAGAGGCTTCAGCAATAAGGACAATGTCTTGTCTCAGGGAATGTGGGTCCCAGGGGAGGAGGCACCTCCTCAAAGTTCTGGGGACCCACAGCTTTTGCACTCCAAGATGGAATGTTCATGGCCAGTGATTTAGTCCCTAAGGCCACTCTCCTTGGCCCTGCGGTGTGGGCTGCAGTCCCAGAACTGCAATCTAGTTGCTCCTGTGGCTGTTGGGAGGGGCTGTAATATTCTGTATGTCTTTTTTTCCAGAGAGAGAGAGAGAAAAAAAATCAATATAAGGAAGAACATCCACTGGTTGCTTCCCATATGCGCCCTGACCGGAGTTCGAGCTCGAAACTTAGGTATGTGCCCTGACCAGGGATCCACATGTGACTGGGGTTCCAGGCTGAGAGTGCAGTGCAGAGATCCCAGCTGTCATGGGGGATGTAGACAGAGTTCATTTTAGGGTAAGGCTTGGAGAAGCCGTGCTTGGCCACATTCAACAGTTTCCCTCAGCTCTAGCCTGGGCATTCTCAGTCTTACTCCAAGGTGAAGGTCTGGGACACCAGTCTCACCCTTCCAGTCCACCCCATTTTGGGAACCTGCCTGAGCCCCACCCCTTCTCACAGCCCCTGTGGCCCACAGGAGAAAGCCATATGCTTCTGCTGGGTATGGGTATTTGTTTTTTGTTTTTAGTATGTTTTATTGATTTTTAGGGAGGAAGGGAGATGGAAAGAGAGAGATAGAAGTATTGATGAGAGAAACATCATTTGGCTGCCTCCTGCACGCCCCCTCCTGGGGATCAAGCCCACAACCTGGGCATGTGCCTTGACTGGGAATCAAACCAGTGACCTCTTGGTGCATGGGTCAATGCTCAACCACTGAGTCACACTGGCTGGGCTCTTCTGGGTAGTTGAACTCCTGTTTCTATGTCTCTGCTAACCCCAGGCTGTCTCCTCTGCCTGGAAGCCCCCTCCCCCATTTATACCTGGAGAACTCCTATGCAACCCTTGAAACACAGAATTTGGGGGAAGATGCTGTGGTCATCTTGGAAAGCCTTGAGTGTGACAGACCTACAAAGGAGTAAGGGAGAGGGCAAAATACTGCACCAGAAATCCCAAAGGAGTATTTCCCCCACTCCTTCTTCAACTTGCCTACTGGCCTCTTTCAGCACTGCCAGTTGTGGGGAGTTGGCACCATGCATTCAGCAGTTTCTACACGAGTGCCTCAGACCTGCCCGGACAGATCCCTGGAAGGGTGGAATGGACTCAGGCTGCCTTCCTTCCTGGTGTGGTGCTGATGGGGGGTGGGGGTGGGGGCTGGGAAAACAGACAGAGACATGAGAGGCTGAAAAGCAAAAATGTAGAGAGAGTAAGGGAGAGAGACAGAGATGACACCAAGGGGCAGAGAGGACTCCAGCTGAACAAGGAGGACTGGATTTGGGACTTTGGGTGACTCAGATTCCATGATGTGACTCAGCTGCCCCAATCTCGGCCTTAGTTTTCCTCTATGACATGAAGCTGACCACTGCACCCAGCTGGCAGGCCTGTGTATAAATAGTCAGCAAGGGCCTGGCACACTGCACGCACTTCATAAGTGGTCAGCAGAACCATTATGGGAGCACACTTGCAAAACAGGTGCTGGTGCTTTGGCCAGGAAGCTTGGTTGGAGCGTAGTCCAGATGTACCCAAGTTGCAGGTTAGATCCAGGTCAGAGCACATACAAGAATAAACCAGTGAATGCATAAATAAGTGGAACAACAAATCAATGGTTTCTCTCTCTCTTCCTCTTTTTTTTTTTTCTTTATTGATTTTTAGAAAGAGAGGGAGAGGGAGAGAGAGATAGAAACATCAATGAGAGAGAACATCGATTGGCCGCCTCTGCATGCCCCCCACTGAGGATCGGGCCCACAACCTGGGCATGTGCCCTGACTGGGAATCAAACTGGAAACCTCTTGGTGCATGGGTCAGTGCTCAACCACTGAGCCACACCGGCCAGGCTTTCTCTTTCTCAAAACATCAGTAAATAAATATATTTTTTAAAAATCTAGGTGCTGGAACAGGGTGTGAAGCTGGGAGGGTGGGGGCTGGGGATACCCCAGCAGATACATTCCAAGCAGCAAGCATGTGGGGTCCCAAAGCCTGCTTCCTCAACTGACTTACTTCCTGCCAGGGCCCAAACTATGTGGTGCCCCAGCCCCACCCCCACCCCCACCCCAGGAACCCACACAGATGGCCCAGGGGCTGAGCTGACCACTTCCACCCCCAGCAGTCCAGGCCTTGCTGACTCACACTCAGCTGTCCCCACTCCTCCCCCAAAGAGTTATGATGGCGGGAAGGGGTGAGGTGCTGGCAGAGTCCCAAATCCAGAACATGGGGAGGTCATGGCTGGTCAAGAGCATCAAGGAAGAGAGCCATATGCCAGTTTTAACTTCCAGGCAAATAAAAACACACCCTTGACAAGAAAAAAATGAATAATTGTGCTACCGGAGAGACAACAAGACCTTGGTTCTTGTCTTCCTGAAGGAAATATTTCAGTCAAGAGACAAAGTACAGCAAAGAGAGCAAGAATTTACTGGCAGCAGCAAACGCACACTCAGGGCAATGAAACAAGGAAGGGCTTAGCATAGAAGCAACAGGAGAACCTGGGCTGGGCTGCTTTGGTTCACTGAGAAGTCATAGAAAAGGGGCCTTAGAGACAGGTTCAGGGGGTTGGTGCAGGAGGAGCTGCTGCAGCCCATTGCTCCCCTGGTTGCAAGTCTTGTGGGGTCCCTTAGAGGGAAGAAGGGGGGAAGGGAATGTTCCCCTGGAGATCTCGTGATGGGTCCATTGTGTTGAGGGTATCTCTCTCTTGCAGGCAAGAATCTTAGGGGAGGTCTCAGGAGAGGGTCTCAATACTCATCAGCTTTGCAGGTGTGTTCTTTCAGGGTCATGGTCTCCACTGATTGGTGGTCACCAGGGAAGGGGGTCATTAGTAAAGGCAGCTGCTCCTGAGGCAACCTCGGTGTCACTTGTCTGGTTTTGGTGCTTTTCTAGGCCTGGAGCAGAAATACAACTGAGGGCTAGATGTTATTTTCAGGGAGGAAAAGTCAGGGGGTCTAAACCGCATGACCAACTATATGAAAGGTCGGGGGGGCCAAACCGAATGACTAGCTATATGCTAGGGGAGGAAAGGTTCCCCTGAGGTCGGGGTCTTTGATTTCCTGGCTTTGCCCCTTGCTAGGTGCCTAGGTCTTTCCACCCTGGTGACCTTCTTTACCTGGTCCATCGTCCTTGCTCTGCTTTTGCCTGTCTGCCTACAACAATTGGACTTTTTTTTTTTTGGTACAATTAACCTCAGTCACAATTTTGATATCTATGATGCATTTAACTGACCAAGGAATAGCTTCCAGAACACATGAAGGCTTTCAGACACACTAGAAGGAAGGAAAAAGAACCAATTAAAAAACAAACAAAAAACCAGTCCCTCCAGGCCAGAAGTCCCAAATCAAAGTATCAGCAGGGCTGGAGACTGTGAGGGAGAATCAGTTCCAGGCCTCTCTCCTGGCTTCTGGTGGCTTTCAGCAATCCTTGGTTTATGGCTGCATCACTCCAATCACTGCCTCTGTCTTTACATGGCCCACCCTGCTCCAATAAAGAATTATATCTACAAAGACCCTAAAGGTCATAACATTAATGTAAGAGAAACATCAATCAATTGCCTTAAATCACGAAACCTGGGTATGTGCCCTGACCGGGAATTGAATCTGTGACCTTTTGATACATAGGACAATGCTCCAACCAACTGAGGCACACTGGCTAGAGTCCTTTAGAATTTCTTGCAGGGCAGATATAATGGTAACAAACTCTCTCAGCTTTATTTATTTGAGGATGTCTTCATTTCTTTCTCATTTAAAAAAAGTATTACCAGATATAGAATTCTTAGTCAACAGTTTTTTCTTTCAGTGCTTTAAATATGTCATCCCTCTGCCTTCTGGCTTCTAGGGTTTCTGGTGAGAAATTGACTGTTAATTTATTTGAGGATCCCTTGTACATGATGAATAGTTTCGCTTTTTCTCTTTGGTTTTCAACAGTTTTATTACAATGTGTCTCATTATTGGGTCTCTGAGTATATTGTATATGGAGTTCACTGAGCTTCTTAGATGTGTAGATTTATACCTTTCATCAAATTTGGAAAGTTTTTGGTCATTATTTTTCAAATATTCTTTCGACCCCCCCCCCTTCCTCCTCCTCCTCCTTCTCCTCCTCTGGGACTCCCATAATATGTATGTTGGTCCTCTGGATGTGCCCCATAGGGCCTTTGAACTCAGTTAACTTTTATTCATTTGTTTTTCTTTCTGGTCTTCAGACTTGATCATTTCAGTTATCCTATCTTCAGGTTTGCTGATGTTTTCTTCTGCCTGATCAAATCTGTTGAACCCCTCTAGTGAATTTTTTTTATTTCAATTATTGTACTTTTCAAATCCAGAATTTCTGTTTGGTTTCTTTCTTTCTTTTCTTTTCTTTTTTTAATGGTAAAGGAGCACTTTATTATACCGTCAAGCTGGGGGGGGGGGTGTACAGCTTCCCAAGATCCTGAGCTGTTTGGTTTCTTTTATTTTTTATTATTATTTTTTCCAGACACCAAATATTTATTTGATGAACAAAATCAAAATCAAATCCAAAATTACACCAGGGGCAGAGACGAGATACTGAGATAAGTAACAGAGGGTCAATACTCACATCCGAACAAAGAGTGACTCTCTGGATGTCAAACCAGGAGATGAATACTTTTCAACCAGGGCCAAAGTACTGAAGCCAAACTTATGAATGGGCTCGCTGGAATCCAGTGGAGGGAAATCTGTGTCAACCTCCCCGTCATCCTCAGCACTATGAAGGCAGTAGGCACTGACATTGTCTTTGAGCTTCGGCTCCCGTCCTTCACTTGTGTACTGCCAACAGATGAGCCCGATCAGATCCTGCACCCTGGCGCTGGCCATTGTCACCACAGTCATTGGCAGCAGTCTGTCCTGGCTCGAGTGTAGGGGGAGGTAGACATTGATCTTCTTGTGGCTGTTGTGCCTACATGACCCTTGCCATCAAATTTGGAATATTCATTAAAGGAGTTATTCAACTGCAAAGGGCACTTCTCCAGGCGTACAGATAATAGTGACTGCTTTTCAGAACTTGGAGGTTTTTCTTTGAGGGACTCTTTTTCAAACAGTGACTTTAACTCCTGGGCTGATTGCTTATAATTTCTTTCTTTCCACTGAATATTTTTGCATTTGATCTGGTTTTGTCTCTCTTTTCGAAGTCGTTCTAATCTCTGAGCTGTATTTGAGCGTCTTCCAATTCCAAAGTCCCAACTTGAGGTAATATCGACTGACTGGGCATATACATAGCCCTGAGTCTCACCATTGCTTCCCTGAATTTCTGACCCACTGTCTCCAGGCATTGAAGGAGGATGAATCTTCTCTAGGTCAACATCATGATCAGTAAGAACCATCTCACAGCCCTGGCCGGTTTGGCTCAGCGGTTAGAGCATTGACCTGCGGTCCTGAGAGACCCGGGTTTGGTTCCCGCTAAGGGCATGTACCTCGGTTGCAGTTTGTCCCCGGCCCTGGTTGGTCGTGCGGGTGGCAGCCACTCGATGTGTCCCTTCACATCAATGTTTCTCTCTCTCTCTCTTCCTCTCTCTCCCTCCTACTCTACCTGAACAAAAAATGGAAAAATGTCCTCGGGTGAGGATAAAAAAATAAAAAAAAAGAAAAAAGAACCATCTCACACATTCCTGTGTCATCACTGGTCACATGTGACTGTCGAATATGAGCTAGAATGATAGTTGGATTGTCCAAGAAGGCCATCCTTTCTGTGGGCCAATTTCCTTAAAAGGCTATTTTCTCCTCTTCATATTGTTTCACGGGCTCACCTACCTGAAGGTGCTGCTACACTACGAGCCGGGTGGGCCCCGGGACACGTTCCTTGGGGGAGGGCCCGTCTCGCCTGCGCCTCCCGGACCCAGCCCCGAACTCTCGGAGTCCTCAGGGACTGCCGCTCCTTCTGGCCTGCTCAGCTGCCGCTTTCTGGGCTCGCCCTCATGCCCCGCTGCTCGCCGCCGCCCGCCGGCCGAGCAGCAGTTCTGTTGCTTGGAGTCGCGCCGACCCGGAACCGGAACCGCACTTCGCGCACCGGATGTCTCCGGCCGGGAAGGAGCTGCGCGCTGGGGACGTAGTGCTGGTTTCTTTTAAAATTATCTTGGGAATGTTTCTTTCAGGGGTGTTGGGTAGGTAGGTATTTGTTATTTTATTATTGATACCTTTTTGGTATGCCTGAAATGTTTCATAATGAAAAATAAAACTGACAGGAGAAGGTTTGGTGGTTTCTCAACATGTTAAACATAAAATTACTACATGACCCAGAAATTCCACTCCTTGGAATATATACACCCAAGAGAGCTGGAACAGATGTTCAAACAAAAATCTGTATACACGTGTTTATAGCAGCACTGTTCACAATAGTCAAACTAAAATACAAATATTGTATGATTTTATTTACATGATGAAATGTCCAGAATGGGTAAATTCATAAAAACAGAAAGTAGATTAATGATTTCCAGGGGCTGGGGTAGGTGGAATGGGGAGTGACTGCTAATGGCAACAGAATCTGTAAAATGGAGATAAATGTGTTCATCTCATTGGGTTTTATAAGTCTTGCGTCTTAAGAACTTGACACATAGTAGGAGCTTAAAAATTCCCCCCTAGTATGTATTTTTTCTCCACACTCGGCTGCAAGAGTAGGTATGCCCCAACACCACCGCCAGTATACATTGCTAATGATGTCTCTGTGAGTTTCATGTCCTTTGTCTGGACTGCACCTTCCTGTAAGGATCTAATGTCCTAATCCCTCAGTCCATGTGAATGTAACATTATTTTGGAAAAGAGTCTTTGCAGATAGAATTAAGTTAAAGATCTTGAATGAGATCATTCTGGATTTACAGTGGGCCCTAAATCTAATGACAGGTGTCCTTAGAGAGAGAAGAGGAGAGAGAAACAGAGAATAGGAAAAGCCATGTGAAGACAAAGGTAGAGATTGGCACGATGCAGCCACAAGCCAAGAATGCCTGGAGCCACCAGAGCTGGTAAAGGCAGGAAAGATCCTCCTCTGGAGTCTTCAGAGGGAGCATGGCTCTGCAGACCCTTGATTTCAAACTTCTGGCCTCCAGAACTATGAGAGAATATATTTCTGTTCTTTTTATTTGTTTGTTTTTGTTGTTAATCCTCACCCGAAGATATTTTTCCATTGATTTTTAGATAGAGTGGAAGGGAGGAAGGGAGAGAAAGAGAGAGAGAAACAGCGATGTGATGAGAGACACATCGATTAGTTGCCTTCCACACAACCCCATCCAGGGCTAGGGATCAAACCTGCAACCCAGATACATGCCCTTGATTGGGAATTGAACCCTTGACCCTCCAGTCCACAGGCCGATGCTCTGACTACTGAGCCAAACAAGCCAGGGGAAGTTTCTGTAATTTTTTTTTCCTTTATTGATTTTAGAGAGAGAAGAAAAGAGAGGGAGAGAGAGAGAGAGAGAAACATTGATGAGAGAGAACATCAATTTGCCACCTCCTGCATGCCCCCCATGGGGATCTGGCCCACAACCTGGATATGTGTCCTGACCGGGAATCGAACCAATGATCTCTTGGTGCATGGGTCATGCTCAACCACTGAGCCACACTGGCCAGACAAATTTCTGTTATTTTTTAAAGCCATTCAATTTTTGGAAATTTGTTACAGCAGCCAAATGAAACTAAAATACAGGTATACCTCATTTTATTGCATTTCACAGATACTGCATTTTTTACAGAATGAAGGTAAGACCCTCCTCCAGCAAAAAGCAAACAAACAAAAAACAGTACAATGATAGTACTTTTTAGCAATAAAGTATTTTAAATTAATATATGTACACTTTTTAGACATAATGCTATTACACTCTTAATAGACTACAATATAGTAGAAACATAAATGTTATAAGCACTGAGAAATGAAAAGATTTATGTGACTTGCTTTATTGCAGTGGTCTGGAACTGAACTTGCAATATCTTCGAGGTATGTCTGTAGTGACACTAGGGCTTGGTCCTTGAGAAGGCGTTGTCTGAAAGAGCACAGAGCCAGACACAGACACTCCAGCCCTGTGTGGTTAGGATGGGACCACAGGGAGGCCCCTCAGGCTGAGGGTACTTAGGGAGAGAGCAGAGTAGGCTTATTGGAACATGGGATATCAAAGCCGGGGTTGAAGAGATAAATAACAGTTTGCCAGACTTGCCCAAGCATATCTGAACCCAACTCTGGCTGAAGCTGAGACATCATTGCCCAACCACCTATAATAATAATAATGATTATTCTCAAATATTGAGATTGCCCGGCCAGTGTGGCTGAGTGCAACGACCCATGCACCAAAAGGTCACCTGTTCGATTCCTGGTCAGGGCACATGCCCAGGTTGTGGGCCAAATCCCTGGTGGGGGGCATGCAGGAGGCAGCCAACTGATGTTCTCTCTCACTGATGTTTCTATCTCTCTCTCCCTCTCTCTTCCTCTCTTTCTAAAATCAATAAAGAAGAAAAAGAATTAAAAAAAATATTGAGATTGTATTTCTAATCAAGCCTCACCTATTCAGTGCTGCTCTACAAGAGGTAATACTGAGAAACTGAGGTTTGGAAATGTTAGAAAAAAACAATAGTCTCAAAATGGAGTCATTGGTTTTAAGTCCCACCAAGATTTATTTTTATTTTTTCACCAAGATTTAATACCTAACCTAATTATAGTTTCGGGCTTTCACAGAAGTGGATTTTTTTTTTTTTTAATCCTCACCTGAGGATATTCCCCCATTGACTGTCAGACAGAGTGGGAGGGAGGGAGAGAAAGAGAGAAACATCCATGTGAGAGGGACATACTGATTGGTTGCCTCCTGCACGACTCCAACCTGGGCTGTAGATCAAACCGAAACTGATGTGCCCTTGACTGGAATCGAACCCGAGACTCTTTGGTCCATGGGCTGTTGATCTAACTGCTGAGCCAAACCAGCCAGAGGAGGAGTGGAATTTTAAATCAATCAGTCTGGAATTTATTGGTCAGTGCTGGGGAGGTCATCTGCCTGATAAGACTTCCTGCCTGCCTCTAGGGGAAGGTGACCTTGCTTGAAAATCCTCCACTCTTTTAACTTTCTTGTCCTTCTCTACTTCTGCCTATAAAAGCTTTCTATTTTGTACAGCTCCTCAGAGCACTTTTCTGTTCACTAGATGGGATGCTGCCTAATTCATGACTCGTTCAATAAAGCCAGTTAGATAATTAGGTTACTTGGTTAAATTTAAAAAATGTTTTAAATTGGCCCTGGCTGGTTTGGTTCAGTGGTAGAGCGTCAGCTGGTGGACTGATGAATCATGGGTTCGATTCCGGTCAAGGGCATGTATCTTTTTTGCAGTTTGTCCCCAGCCCTAGGCAGGGTCGTGCGGGAGGCAGCCAGTGGATGTGTCCCTCTCACCTCGATGTTTCTCTCTCCCTCTCTCCCACTCTATCTGAAGATAAATAGAAAAATACATATATATCCTCGGGTAAGGATTAAAATAATTTTTTAAAATTGATTTTTAGAGAGAGAGGGGAAAGGACGGGGTGGGGCATAGACTTATTGTTTCACTTATTTATGCATTCATTGGTTGTTTCTTGTATGAGCCCTGACTGGGGATCAACCCACAACCTTGGTGTATCCAGGACAAGGCTTGAACCAACTCAGTTACCTGGTAAGGGCTAAATTTTTGTTTTTAATGACGATAGGACAGCTGTTCTCCTTGTCCCTCAAATTTGTAGATTTTATTTAGTTATTTACTTATTTTTATCCTCACCCAAGGACATTTTTCCATTTTTTGTATTGATAGAGTGGGAGGGAGAGAGAGAGAGAGAAACATCGACATGAAATGAACACATCGAGTGGCTGCTACCCACATGACCAACCAGGGCCGGGGACAAACTGCAGCCGAAGTACGCGCCCTTAGCGGGAACCGAACCAGGGTCTCTCTGGACCGCAGGCCGACACTCCAACCGCTAAGCCAAACCGGCCAGGGCTTGTAGATTTTATTTTATTTATTTATTTATTTATTTATTTATTTATTTATTTATAATCCTCACCTGAAGATATTTTTTTGTTGTTTGTTTTTTCTTTTTGTTTTTTATCCTTACCCGATGACATTTTTCCATTTTTTTGTTCAGATAGAGTGGGAGGGAGCGAGAGGAAGCAAGAGAGAGAGAAACATCAAGGTGAAAGGGACACATCGAGTGGCTGCCACCTGCACGACCAACCAGGGCCAGGGACAAACTGCAACCGAGGTACGTGCCCTTAGTGGGAACCGAACCCGGGTATCTCTGGACTGCAGACCGACGCTCTAACCACTGAGCAAAAACGGCCAGGGCTGAAGATATTTTTCCATTGATCTTCTAGATAGAGTGGAAGGGAAGGAAGGAGAGAGAGCAAAACATCAATGTGAGAGAGACACATTGACCGGCTGGCTCCCACACCACTCCAACCAGGGCTTGGGATCAAACCTGGAACCCAGGTATGCACCCCTGTCCAGAAATCGAACCTGAGACCCTTCGGTTTATAGGCTGACGCTCTAACCATTGAGTAAAACCAGCCAGGGTTTTAATTTGTAGACTTTTAAATAATTTGCTTTTTGGACTCTTCCAGATCTCCTGCCATGAATGTCTTTGTCTCAAGTCACGAGAAACAAACATTAAAAGTGGGTTTGGCCCTGGCCAGTTTGGCTCAGCGGTTAGAGCGTCTGCCTGTGGTCCAGAGAGACCTGGGTTCAGTTCCTGCTAAGGGCACGTACCTCGGTTGCAGTTTGTCCCCCGGGCCTGGTTGGGTTGTGCAGGTGGTGGCCAATCAATGTGTCCCTTTCACGTCAATGTTTCTCTCTCTCTCTCTTTCTCTCTCTCCCTCCCACTCTATCTGAACAAAAATGGAAAAAATGTCCTCAGGTGAGGATAAAAAAAAGTGGGTTTGTGTGTTATTTGCATTTGATGAGGGTGACTATGGCCAAGTGGTGAGGGAAAATTCTGGGAGGTCTGGGGCTGAGCCAGGTGGAGGGAACGGCCTGACCTCTGGCCTCTGTGCTCTGTTTACCTCCACCCCAGGTTGGCCTCCAGTAACAGTGCAGGTTCCTGGCCTGCTGAGCTCATTGGCTGCAGCCTGTCCCACCTCCTCCCAGTTTAGCCACAGGACTGGCAATGAAGTCACCAGCTAAAGATGTTTCAAAGGGGAGCCAGATGGGCCTGGCTGACAGCAGTCCAGTATTCGGTGAAGTGGAGCTAACATCCCCTTTTCCTGTTCCCAGGGATCTCCCAGGCCCTCACTGGTGCTCTGTATGCTTGAGAAGTTCCAGGAATAAAATGAACTAATGTGGATGAAAAAGGGACCACGTGCTAAACCTGACAAACTCAGGGGAGGCCTTATAAACCCAGAAACCAAAAATAACCACATAGAATAGTCTGAAATAAAAACTTCTTAACCAAAAGTGAGTCATGGCAGGAAGTTATGTCCTAAGCCAGTATCTTCCTTGAACAAAGGTCAATCTTTACCAAACCTGTGTATTATCTTTTGGCATCTATGATAACATACCTTTGGCATGTCAGAGAAATCCTCTGAAGGCACAATCTCTCACTAGAGCAGTAGATAACAGAACCCCTCACTGTTCCCCGAATATCATCTCTATGTGCTGTAAATGTTAATTAACTATCCTGTACCCATCAATGTAAAAGAAGTATTTGTTTCTCCATTTTACTCTTTATCCAATCTCAAAGATTTCCCTGCTTTGCTTTCTCCCACCTCCCTAATCTATCACCAGTGGATTTTATGTAACGCCCCCTTACATCTCCTTCTTTACTTGTAATGTATAAAATAAACTGCAAAAGTACCATTCTCCTGAGCATTTTCTCAGTCATTTCAGATTTTATTTTCTGGCAGTTGTTGTCAGTTTGGCTCAAATAAATTCATAAAATTTTCTACAGGTTTGGACATTTTTTATGTCAACACTAATTACTGGTCCTGATTGTAAGGTGATAGATGCTCACTCATGGGTCAGCAGTTTCACTCCTGAATATACACAGTGGAATATTATGCAGCATGGAAAAGGACAAACCACCCAGCAAATAACAAAGAAAGCTTATAGAGGTGATGTTGAGTGAAAGATGCCAGATAGAAAAGAATGCACCCCTAGTTTCATTACATCATCTTGGGAAATAGGCAAACTCATCCATGATAACAGAGGTGGGCATGGCTGGTATACAAGGGCAGGGAAAGTGATAGCAGAGAGCCCCGTGTGCTCCTGGGCTGGGAATGTTCTGAAACCTCATCCAGGAAGCAGTCCTACGGGCATACCATTGTAACACATCATTGAGCTGAACATTAAGATTAGCCCTTTTCACCTGGCTGGTGTGGCTCAGTGGTTGAGTGTCATCCTATGCACCAAGAGGTCGCTGGTTCAATTCCCAGTCAGGGCACGTGACTGGGTCGTAGGCTTGATCCCCAGTAGGGGGCATGCAGGAGGCAGCCGATAGATGTTTCTCTCTCACATGGATGTTTCTATCTCTCCTTTCCTCTCTAAGTATATATATATATATGTGTGTGTGTGTGTGTATATATATATGTGTGTGTGTGTGTGTGTGTGTGTGTGTATATATATATATTAAATAAATAAAGGAAGGGAGCAAATGCAATGAGACATTAAGCCTAATCTACTAGGGAGCTAACTTGAACATTAAATCTCATCCACTAGGAAGCCACAGTATTCACAGGCTCCCCAGGGAACCACCATATCCTCCCCTGAGGGGACCTAATCTCCCTATCTAACAGAAAGAATCTGCTACAGTTTATTAGTTGGGATTACCTGGGGGGAGGGGTAAAACAGCAGGGGAAATTCTTTTGCTAGATGCATGCACTGTAGAAGCCTAGGGGAGCACAGGTGCAGTAGAAACCAGATGAATTTGGGGGCAAGTACAGTGGGAGTCAAAGTAGGGACATAAAGGGGCAGAGTATCGCCTGGGAAAAGGATAAGATTAGACGAGGGCGCAGAACTCTGGAATGTCCAGAAAAGGGATTGGTTAGGGGGAGGGCCCAGCACAAACCCACAAGAATTAGGAGAAGGTTGGACAGTTTGAAAGAACCTGCTCATTCCCAAAAACCAAGAAAATATATGGAGGCCCTGGCTGGTGTGACTCAGTTGGTAGGAGCATCGTCCCAGTCAGAGCACATACCTAGGTTGTGGGTCCGATCCCCAGCTTCAGTTGGGGCCCCTGCAGGAGGCAATCGATGGATTTTTCTCTCATATATCAATGTTTCTCTCTCTCTCTCTCTCGCTCTCGCTCTCTCTGATGAAAAAGGGCCACATGCTAACCTGACAAGGTCAGGAAGGCCCGCATGGTGGCCTTGCAAACTCAAAGACCTAAAGTAACTACAAGGGATGGTTTGAAATGAAAAAATGTTTAACTAAAAGCAGTTTATGGCAGGTAGTCATGTCCTAGGCCAGCATCTTCCCTGACAAAGGTCAACCTAATGTCAAAGTAATTTTCCTTGTTCCAGACCCCTCAAAGCACAGGCACCACTCTGAGGAGACCACAAATCCCCTCATTGTTATTGAGTTAATTGTTGACTATTAACTATCCTGTACCCACCTATGGAAAAGATGTATATGTCTATCATTTTACTTTTTATCCAATCCCAGAAGTTTCCCCTCTTTGCTTTCTCCCGCCTCCCTAATCTATCACCAATAAATTTCATGTAACCCACTTATATCTTCGTTTTTTTATTAATTTTTATTTATTGGTTGATTTTAGAGAGAGAGGAAGGGAGAGGGAGAGAGAGATAGAAACATCGATGAGAGAGAACATTGACTGGCCGCCTCCTGCATTCCCCACACTGGGGATTTGGCCCATAACCTGGGCATGTACTCTGACCAGGAATCAAATCGGCGACTTCCTGGTGCTTGGGTCGACGCTCAACCACTGAGCCACACCGGCTGGGCTTGATTGTAATGTATAAAATAAGGTGCAAAACTGCCCTTCTCCAGAGCATTATCTCATCAGTTGAGATTTTGCTTCCCGGCAAATTAATCTAAGAAGGGGGTCATGGTAACCTCCCATTTATAGCCAGTAGATCAGAAGAGCAGGTGACAACCTGGTTTTGCAACAGGCATCTGAAGAGGAGGCTGGAGTGGGGACAGCCTTGTGATGAGACAGGCCAGTAAGCCAGGACAAGTAGAATAGGGAAACTGAGAAAGCTGAACAAACTGACAGAGCAGTTTACATCAGATACAGAAGGTCATCTCCCTAGAAATAATATCTAGGCCTCAGTTGTATTTCAGCTCCAGACCCAAAAAAGCAGCTAAACCAGGTGGACAACACCAGGACCAGTTGCAGTGACTAATGAGCCCCTGCCCTGACACTGACCGATCAGTAAGGACCACGACCCTGGAGAAGCACACCTAGAAAACTGATGAATATTCTGTTGAAACCCTCCCCTGAGACCTTCCCTAAGATTCTTGCCTGGAAAAGAGGAATAAAAGCTTCAAGACAAAAAAAACCCAGCTCTCCTTCCCAACACACACCCACACCCCCCTTCTTCCCCCTCAGGCATGCATCTCCCAGACTCTAAGGGACCCCCCACTCCTGCCAGGCTTGCAACCAGGGCAGCAATGAACAATGGCAGTTCATCTCAGGCAAGCCCCCTGTACCTGTCCCCGAGGCCCCCTTTTCTCTGACTTCTTAGTGAGCCAAAGCAGACCAGCCTAGGCTCATTTCCTCAGCCCCTTCTTGTTTCACTGTCCCCAGCTTTAATAAATGCCCTCTAAAATTCTCCTGGACTCGTGTTGTGAAACTTTTCCTGCACGAAGACAACAACCCACACATTACTGGCCTGGTCCTATTAGACCCACTCAGGGCCAGGTATCCTTTCTGGTAAGAGTGGGACCAAAAGCCCTGAACCTATGGGATCCAACGCTGTCTCCAGGTAGATAGTGTCAGAATTGGGTTAAATAATCGGACACCCAGCTGGTGTGGGAGAATTGGTGTGGGGAACCTTCCCTCCCAACATTGGAAATTGGATGCAGAATATTTTAATGTAAAATATCCAGAATAGACAAATCTATAGACAAAAAGCAAATTCGTGGTTGCCAGGGCCTGGGTGGGTGGGAATAAGGAGTGACTGCTAATGGGGATGGGGTCTTCTTTTTGGGGTGATGGAAATGTTCTGGAAAAAATGGTTGTATAATATTATGAATGTGCTAAATGTCACTGAATTGTTCAATTTCCAATGTTGACTCTCCTGTTAATTTTCTGTGGAGCCTCCTACTTGGACATTCTCTGGGAGACCCAGGGAGGTGAATGGAGGTGGCCATCTCTGTATTCACAGGAACTCAGGCATTCTGACAGAGCTCAAACATGCCCTCTGCATGACCCGAGTGAACATGTACCTCATCTCGTGGACGGATTGGATCGTCCCTACAACCCTACCTACTTTATCTGCCCTTCTAATTCCTTCTCACTGAGAGGGAACGGATCTGAGTAGAAAGAAGAGGCTGGGTTGAACCTCCTGACCAGATGGTAGGGTGAGCACATGCTGAGAACCCAGGGCTTAATGGGTGTGGGAGGTTGGAGTTGCCCCAGGACCCTCCCATTACCTAGCAATAATCTCACTGCACAGAGCTGAGGCTGAGATTCAGGGGACTGAAGTCTTGGCTGGCCTCACACAGCCAGTGGTTTTGTGCTGGGGTAGGGGGCTGGGCCCTGTTCTTCCTTGTTCTGTGGCCCCCATTAATCCTTGTACATCTTGCCTGTCACACTTTACACATCCCTACCATCTGCACATCTTCTCCATGGCACAGGGGCCAGGAGTCCTGAGCAGTGGAGGAAGATCTGGGTGAGCCAGGGGGAAGGGTTCCTGGAGCATCCCATGCTCCTTCACCATCTGGTGGCTAGTCCTGTAACCAGCACTTTCTGCCCTAAACCTCAGTGCCCCAATTCCTCGTCACCTTCTCTCTGGGCCCAGCTAAGGGATTGGGGCCCAGAGTGGCTTCATCTTTGCCCCAGCCTTCCAGGAACCCCCATTCTGGGGCAGACAGAGCCAAGCACAGACCCTCTCAGTGACATAGAAAGGGGGTGGTGCTGGAAGTTGAATCAGGTTTATGCCCATCCCCAGCATGTGCAGAATCCCCACTGCCCATGTGTCCTCCCCACAGCCCTGACATGAGTTTTATTACCACCTTTTACAGATGGGGAAACTGAGGCTCTGCCAGTTGAAGCACCTTGTGCCACATGTCGCAGCCAGGGAGAGGAGGAGTGGGAATGTGAATCCAGGCTGGCTTCTCTAGAGCTGACAGCTGTCTAGGCTGTTGGGACAGGATCAGGGCAAGAAGCTTTTACATTTGGGAAAAACCATAGACGTGCAGAAGGAACTTCAGAGTCCTAACCTAGGCCTAGAAATGCCAGGGAAACAGATGACCCAGTGGAAGGCTGGACGTGTGCAAGGCCCCCACTATAGAGTCACCCCCTATAACCTATATACCTACTTGTGTTTCTGGGGTTTGGTTCCCTTATCCATTCATGGAAATGTGTGTGAATGGTGCCTGCACCTTGGAGTCCAGTGAATGCTGCAGTCTCACCATTATTGATCTGCATAGGCTGCCACCTCAGACAGCACCCACTTTGCCCAGCCCACCCCCAGGTCAGTCCTGGCCTCATGGCCCTTGCTGACCTTTCCCTGCCATGTGAGGATGACTCAGCACTCTGGGGCCTGGCCTCTGCTTGATGGTTGCAAAGGGGGCTCTAGATCCTTGCCTAGTCATCCCGGCATCCTTTATTGGGCAGTTACTTTGTGCCAAGCTAGTAAGGAAAGAGGCCCAGCCTTCCCATCAGCTGCAATCACCACGAGGATGAGCATATGTGTTTACTGAGCACCTGTGGATTACCTGGGAGGTCACGAGGACCTCAGGACATTCCCATCTCCTGGTGTAATCCCACTGCACAGAGCTGAGGCTGACTGGGGTGGGGTGGGGGACCCTAGGTTTGGTTGGCCTAGCACAGCCAGTGGGTATGTGCTCGGAGAGAGGGCTGAACTCTGTCCTTCCACTGGGAGCCTTGCTGTGTGGCCTCATTGATTCTTATACTTCTTGCCTGCACACTCCTGTCACATTTTACACACTCCCACCATCTGACTCACAGAGCTGACCATCCTCTCTATGGCACAGGGGTGAGTGCCTGGGTCCAGGAGTCCTGAGCAGTGGATAAAGGTGAGTGACGCAGGAGGAAGAGTGTTCCCAGGGCACCTTCTGTTCCTTCACCATCTGGTAGCTGGACCTAACACCAGCCCTCCCTGCCCTAAACTGCAGCACTCCAACTGGTGCCCAGAGTGGCTCCATCACTGACCCAACCTTCCAGGAACCCCCAAGTCGGGGCAGACAGAGTCAACATAGACGCTGCCAGTGCTGGGAGTCAGGCCTGGGCTGGAAGAAGGAATAGAGGAGGGGCTTTTTGAGTAGGGTTTTGAAGAATGAGTAGGGGTTTTCTAGATGAGGACGACTAACTATAAAAAACACCCAATATAGCCCTGGCCGGTTTGGCTCAGCGGTTAGAACGTCCGCCTGCGGTCCGGAGAGGCCCGGGTTCAGTTCAAGCTAAGGGCATGTACCTCGGTTGCAGTTTGTCCCCGGCCCTGGTTGGTCGTGCGGGTGGCAGCCACTCGATGTGTCCCTTTCACATCGATTTCTTCCTCTCTCTCCCTCCCACTCTGTCTGTACAAAAAATGGAAAAATGTCCTCGGATGAGGATTTAAAAAAAACAAACAAAAAAACACCCAATATATGAAGCACTTACTATATGCCTGGCCATGTTCCTTATACATCATGTAACCTCTCCAGTGAAAGTCTCAGTCCTTAGTTTCCAGATGAAGAAATAGAGGTGTGATGGAAAGGAATAACTTGACCCAGGTAACACTTTTTGGCTCTTTCTGGCCCTTTCTCCTCTGCTTTCTTTTTCATCATCTTCAGTATTTGGCTCTAACCAGAGAGGGGAGAGAGAAAACACCATCTGGGAAGAAGGCCACTTCTTAAGCTCTTGCGAAGGTTTTTTTTGTTTTGTTTTGTTATAGATGTTTCTCCTTTTTACCCCATTGCCACCCTCCTCCCCATCTCCCCCGCCTTGTCCCCGGCTTTGTTGTCTATGTCCATTGGTTATACATACATGCATATAAGTTCTGTGGTGTATCTCTTTCCTCCCCCCACCATCCCCTCTTCTGAGGGTTGTCAGTCTGTACCCTATTTCCATGTTTCTGGGTCTACCCTATTCCTCAGACTGTTATGTTCATTATATTCCATAAATAAGTGAGATCATGTGGTATTTGTCTTTTTCTACTTGGCTTGTTTCACTTAGGATAATACTTTCCAGGTCCCTCCATGTCGTCTCAAAGAATAAGAGATCTTTTTTTTCTTACGCTGCGTAGTACTCCATTGTGTATATGTACCACAGTTTTTTTATCCATTCATTTACTGATGGACACTTAAGCTGTTTCCAGATCTTAGCTATTGCAAATAGTGCTGCTATAAACATAGGGGTACATATATTCTTCCTGATTGGTGTTTCAGGCTTCTTAGGGTATATTCCTAGAAGTGGGATCACTGGGTCAAATGGAAGATCAATTTTTAATTTTTTTGAGGTAACACCATATTGTTTTCCATAGTGGCTGCACCAGTCTGCATTCCCACCAGCAGAGTACTAGAGTCCCCTTTTCTCCACACCCTCGCCAACACTTGTTGTTTGATGATTTGTTGATGGTGGCCATTCTGACAGGTGTGAGGTGATACCTCATTGTTGTTTCAATTTGCATCTCTCTGATGATTAGTGATGTTGAGCATTTCTTCATAAGTCTTTTGGCCATTTGTATGTCCTGTTTGGAGAGGTGTCTATTCAGCTCCTCTGCCCACTTTTTAATTGGGTTCTTTGTCTTCCTTTTGTATGAGTACTCTATATATTTTGGAAATTAACCCCTTATCTGATGTATCATTGGCAATGATGTTCTCCCATACAGTGGGTTGCCTTTCCATTTTGATGGTTGTTTGTTTTGCTGTGCAGAAGCTTTTCAGTTTGATGTAGTCCCATGTATTCATTTTTTCCTTTGTTTCTGTTGCTTTAGGTAATATATCTGCTGCGTAAGATGTCCGAAATTTTGTTGCCTACATTTTCTTCTAGAATTTTTATGGATTCACGAGTCACATTTAAGTCTTTTATCCATTTTGAGTTTATTTTTTGTGTATGGTGTAAGTTGATGGTCTAGTTTCATTTTTTTTTTTTTTTGCATGTAACTGTCCAATTTTCCCAACACCATTTATTAAAGAGGCTGTCTTTACTCCACTGTATGCTCTTGCTACCTTTGTCAAATATTAATTGAGCATATTGCCTTGGGTCCATTTCTGGGTTCTCTATTCTGTTCCACTGGTCTATATGCCTGTTCTTGTGCCAGTACCAGGCTGTTTTGATTACAGTCGCTTTGTAGTATAACCTCTTATCTGGTATTGTGATCCCACCTGCTTTGTCCTTCTTTTTCAAGATTGCTGTGGCTATTCAGGGTCTTTTTTGGTTCCATATGAACTTTTGAAGTATTTGTTCTAGTTCTGTGAAATATGTCATTGGTATTTTGATGGGGATTGCATTGAATCTATAGATTGCTTTGGATAATATGGACATTTTAATGATGTTAATTCTTCCAATCCATGAAGAAGGTATGTGCTTCCACATTTTTATATCTTCCTCTATTTCTTTTTTCAATGTCCTGTAGTTTTCTGCAAATAGGTCCTTTACTTCTTTGCTTAAGTTTATTCCTAGGTATCTTCATTTTTCTGCCGCGATGATAAATGGGATTGTTTTTTTAGTTTCTCTTTCTGTGAGTTCATCAATGGTGTATGAGAATGCCGTCAATTTCTTGACGTTAATTTTGTATCCTGCTACTTTTCCAAATTCATTTATTAAGTCTAGTAGATTTTTGATGGAGTCTTTAGGGTTTTCTATGCATAATATCATGTCATCTGCAAATAATGACAGTTTCACTTTCTCTTTTCCAATTTGGATCCCTTTTATTTTTTCTTCATGTCTGATTGCTGTGGCTAAGACTTCCAGTACTATGTTAAATAAGAGTGGCGAAAGTGGGCATCCCTGTCTTGTTCCTGTTCTTAAGGGAAATGCTTTTAATTTCTGCTCATTGAGTATGATGTTGGCTGTAGGCCTTTCATATATGGCCTTTATTATATTGAGATATGATCCCTCTATTCCCACATTGCTGAGAGTTTATCAGAAATGGGTGCTGGATTTTGTCGAATGCTTTTTCAGCTTCTATTGATATGATCATGTGGTTTTTATTCTTCATTTTATTGATTTGAAAATATTGTACCACCCTTGCATCCCTGGGATGAATCCCACTTGGTCATGGTGAATAACTTTTTTAATGTATTGCTGGATCCGATTTGCTAGTATTTTGTTCAGGATTTTAGCATCTATGTTCATCAGGGATATTGGCCTGTAGTTTTCTTTCTTTGTAGTGTCTTATTCTGGTTTTGGAATTAGAATTATGCTGGCCTCATAAAACAAGTTTGGAAGACTTCCTTCTTCTTGAATTTTTTGAAATAGTTTGAGGGGAATGGGTGTTAGTTCTTTTTTGAATGTTCGGTAAAACTCCCCCATGAAGCCATCCGGGCCTGGGCTTTTGTTTACTGGGAGAGTCTTGATTACCTCTTCAATTGTTATTGGTCTGTTCAAGTTTTCCATCCCTTCCTGGTCCAGTTTTGGGAGATTATGTGTTTCTAGAAATTTGTCTATTTCGCTTTGATTGTTGAATTTGTTGCCATATAATTGTTCATAGTAGCTGTTAACAATCTTTTGTATTTCTGTGGTGTCAGTTGTTACTTCTCCTCTTTCATTTCTGATTTTGTGTATTTGGGTTCTCTCTCTTTGTTTCTTGGTGAGTCTAGCTAAGGGTCCATCAATCTTGTTTATCTTTTTGAAAAACCAGTTCTTGTTTCATTGATCCTTTGAATTTTTTTTTTTTTTTTTGGTCTCTATGTCATTTATTTCCGCTCTGCTCTTTACTATTTCCTTCCTTCTACTTGGTCTGGAGTTTTCTTTCTTTTTTTTTTTTAATCCTCACCCGAGGACATTTTTTCCATTTTTTGCACAGATAGAGTGGGAGGGAGAGAGAGGAAGAGAGAGAGAGAGAGAAACATCGACGTGAAAGGGACACATCGAGTGGCTGCCACCCACACGACCAACCAGGGCCGGAGACAAACTGCAACCGAGGTACATGCCCCTAGCGGGAACCGAACCCGGGTCTCTCTGGACCGCAGTCGGATGCTCTAACCGCTGAGCCAAACCGGCCAGGGCTGGAGTTTTCTTTTTGTTTGCTTTCTAATTCTTTAAGTCGTGAGGTTAGATAGTCATTTAGAATTTTTTCTTGTTTCTTGAGGTAGGCCTGTAGTGCTATGAACTTACCTCTCAGAACTGCTTTTGCTGCATCCCATAGATTTTGTGTTGTTGTGTGTTTGTTTTCATTGGTTTCCAGGAAGTTTTTAATTTCTTCCTTGATCTCCATGGTAACCCATTCATTGTTTAATAATGTGCTATTTAGCCTCCATGTGTTCAAATGTCTTTGCATGCTTTTGTTGCAATTGATTTCTAGTTTCATGCCATCGTGATCTGAGATGATGCTTGATATGATTTCAATCTTCTTGAACTTGTAGAGATTTAATTTGTGTCCTATTATGTGGTCTATCTTTGAGAATGTCCCATGTACACTTGAGAAGAATGTGAATTCTGTAGTTTTGGGGTATAATCTCTGTAGATATCTATTAATCCATGTAGTCTAGTGCTTCATTTAGAGTCTCTGTTTCCTTGCTAAATTTTTGTCTAGAGAATCTATCCAGTGGTGTCAATGGGGTGTTGAAGTCCCCTGCTATGATTGTATTGCTGTTGATTTCTCCTTTGAAGCCCTCCAGAAGATTTTTAATATATTTTGGTACTCCTATATTGGGTGCATATATGTTCATCAAGGTTATATCTTCCTGTTGGATAGATCCTTTCAATATTATGTAGTGGCCTTCTTTGTCTCTAGTTATGGTCTTCATTTTGAAATCTATTTTATCAGATATGAGTATTGCTACCCCAGGTTTTTTTTTTGCTTTCTGTTTGCTTGGAAGATTTTTTTCTTTCTTTCTTTCTTTTTTATCCTCACCCAAGGACACTTTTCGATATTTTGTTCAGATAGAGTGGGAGGGGGAGAGAGAGAGAAACATCGATGTGAAAGGGACACATCGAGTGGTTGCCACCCACACGACCCCAAACTGCAGCCAAGGAACATGCCCCTAGTGGGAACCAAGCCCAGGTCTCTCCAGACCACAGGCTGATGCTCTAACAGCTGAGCCAAACCACCAGGGCTGGAAGATTTTTTTCCATCCCTTCACTTTCAACCTATATGAGTCTTTTGTTGTGAGGTGAGTCTCTTGTAAACAACATATAGATGAGTCATGTTTTCTTATCCAATCAGCTACTCTGTGTCTTTTTATCGGAGCATTCAGTACATTTACATTTAAGGTGATTATTGATATGTACTTATTTATTGCTATTTTTGTTTAGTTTGGTTATATTTTTCTTCCTATTTTTTCTACTAATTACAGCAGTTCTTTTAACATTTCTTGCAGTGCTGGTTTGGTGCTAATGTATTCCCTTAGCCTTTTTATTTGTCTGGGAAGCTCTTTATTTGACCTTCTATTTTGAATGACAGCCTTGCTGGGTAGAGTAGTCTTGGATTCAGATCCTTGTTTTACATGACCTTGATTACTTCATGCCATTCCCTTCTGGCCTGTAGTGTTTCTTGTGAGAAGTCAGCTGATAGCCTTATGGGGGTTCCTTTGTAGGTAACCTATTGCTTATTTCTTGCTGCTTTTAGGATTCTCTGTTTGTCTTTAATTTTTGGCATTTTAATTACTATGTGTCTTGGTGTGGGCCTGTTTGGGTTCTTCTTCTTACTTGGGGCTCTCTGTGCTTCTTGAACTTAAATGCCTTCTTCCTTCACCAAATTAGGGAAGTTTTCTGTCACTATTTCTTCAAATATATTCTCTAACCCTTGCTCATTTTCTTCCTCTTCAGGGACTCCTATGATGCGAATATTATTATGTTTCCAGTTATCCCACAGTTCTCTTAAGCTGTCTTCCTGTTTTTTAATCGTTTTTTCCTTTTGGTTTTCTGACTGGTTGATTTTTTTCTACCCTGTCTTCTAATTCACTGATCTGGTCCTCAGCTTCCTCTACTCTGCTGTTTAGACCTTCCAATGTGTTCTTTATTTCTGATATGTCATTCTTTATTTCTTCTTGGTGGTTTTTAATTTCCAATTAGTTGATTTTCAACATCTCTATGTCCTTACTCATGCTTTTTAGCTTCCTCAAGATCATGGCTCTGAATTCTAGCTCTGTTAACTTGCTTAACTGCTCCACATATATC
Organism: Molossus molossus; assembly: GCF_014108415.1. Lineage (NCBI taxonomy): Eukaryota > Metazoa > Chordata > Mammalia > Chiroptera > Molossidae > Molossus > Molossus molossus. The sequence goes on along the minus strand of NW_023425377.1, from coordinate 66,703,633 downwards.
TCATCTTCGGTAGAGGTCACTTGTTCTTTCATTTGGCTTTTGTTTCTGTGTTTCACCATTTTGGCTATCACAGTGGGCTTTGGAGCCTGCCGAGTTTTCCCTGTGGGTGTTGGTGTTCTGCTGTTTGTGGCTCCCTCTCCTTGGTTTGGTTGAGCAAGGGAGGACCCACGTGAAACACCACTGTCAAGTCATACTTTCCTGGTTAGAGTTGCTAGCCCAGGAATGGTACAGTTATCCTCTAGCTTTTTGCCTGGAGGCTATCAGTAGCAGTTACTTGAAGAGTTTTGGGTTGTCAGTTGAATGAAAAACTCCCTCAGGTGCTCAGTATAAGGGGATTTCCCGAGGGTGGGGAAGATGCTGGTTGTTAGTGAGCCTCAATTTGCAATTCAATGGCCCACAGGGTGGGGTTGAATCTCTGAGGGAGGGGCCGCTGCCTCTCCCCAGAGCCCTGGGAAGGAGCAAGATGGCTACCGTCCTGTGTGGCTGCAACTCAGCAAAAACTCTGAGCCCCCTCCAAATCCCGAGTGTCCCCACACAGTTCCAGTCCAGTCCGCCCTCCCTCTGCTGGAGCCCAAGGTGCGTGGCTGTGGCAATTTTAGCCTCTGTCCCGGCTCTGCTCTGTGGAGCCAATTGGGAGTTCAACCCGAGGGCACTGCTCACAGCTAAGACCGCTCCTGTCTGTGGGCTCCCAGCCCCCCTCTCGCGCCTCTGCAATCCTACCAGGATCGAGTCAGTGTCCCTGGTTATATGATCCTCACAAGCTGCTTTTCTGTTGCTTTTTCCCGTCAATTCGTCTGTGTTTTAGTTGTAATTCCAGTTTGGTCCTGGGAGGTGGTCTGTGTAGCTTCCATTCACTCTACCGCCATTTTGGAATTCTCTAAGTTTTTTGTTTGTTTGTTTGTTTTTTAACAAAATCATTCTTCCCATAAGCCCACCAAGCTGGGATGATGTCCCCATTTCACAGAAAAAGATATTACAGAGGCTTGGCCCGTGTGGCTCAGTGCTGGAGCATCGACTCAAGAGGTCGCTGGTTCAATTCCTGGTCAGGGCACATGCCCAGGTTGTGAGCCAGATCCCCAGTGGGGGACATGCAGGAGGTGGCCAATCAATGTTCTCTCTCACCAATGTTTCCATCTCTCTCTCCCTCTCCCTTCCTCTCTTTTTAAAATCAATAAAGAAAAAAATTTTTCTGAAAAAAAGATACTACTGAGGCTAAGAGGCACTCCTGGATAGGGGTGGGGGCAGTCCCCAGCTTTCCCAGGAGCACTCCCCACCAAGCATCTCCCTGAAAAGCAGCCACAGACCCTGCCCAGCTGTGGTCCCTGGAGTGTTTACTGTGCACCCCTGGTGGGTGGGCTGGACCAGGCAGGCGGGGTGGACAAAGTCCAGAGAATATAAAGGCCTGGCCAGCAGCATCCTGTCAGTCCTAGCTCAGAGCACAAGGAGTATAGCTATACACAGGCTGGGACCTACAACACTGTGCTGCCCTGAGATGCTGCTGGTGCTTCTGATGCTCTTGTGGCTGCCATAGGGGGGGCATCCTATCATTGGCCCAGGAGTACCTCCCGAACATCCTAGGACCCTGAGATGTGCACTCCAGTCAGAGTGTCTCCAGATTCCTATGAAGACTTGCTGACCAGGCTTCAAGCAAACCAGACCTGGGAAGACTGGAACCCCGACTTCATCCCTGCTGCTCAAGTCCAGATACCCCAAAGCATGAGTTAAATCTCTGATACACACCCCCACCCCCAACCAAACAGCTTCTATCATCTAATCAGTGGTCTGAGTCATAGAGCATGACACTGAGCCTCCGTTTCCCCATCTGTGAGCCGACAAGAACGTCCCTCCTTGAGGTTGATGGGGAAGCTTGTCCCTGTTTGGGTTGGGACGAGCAATGCTTAGCCAACGTGAAAGAGGAGAGTTACACCTCCTTGGGTAGCAGATGGGGAAACTGAGGCCAAGAGAAGCCAGCGACTTTCTTGAAGTCTCAGAGTCTGCAGAGCCCTGAGACGAGGTTGGCAGAGGGCGCAATCCCAGTCCTTGGAAGTGGGGATTGAGAGTGGGTGGGATCCAAGAGGATGGAGGCAGTGGTGGGGCAGAAGATGAGAGGGGGGAGTAGGTGGGACTTGGCATGCACAATGATGGGCAGAACTGACCCGGACCTATTCCAAATCTGATGCAATCGCACTACAAGGCATGGCACAAGTCGCACGTGATAGGTGCTTTGAAAGAAGGAGGGGAGTATTTTCGCGCCCTCCATGGGGGCTCCAGGAGGCAGAGTGGAAGAAAGAAGATCTGGGCTGCGCTGGGAATTGAGAGGGGTTGGGGAGAGGGTGTCAAACCAGAGGGAGCGATTTTAACCCATCCTAATCCCACTGGTGCTGTGAGACTCCATGTAAACCTCTGGCCCTCTCTGAGCCCAGCGAACCCGTGGTGCTTATGCAACAACTCAAACACCAGCTCCCCATAGTATCCCCAATACCTGTAACAGACTTGGGGTCTGCAAAACCCAGGGAGCCTGCTCCTCTTCATTTCTCAGATAGGAAACAGAAACCCAAGGAATTGAAAACACAGTTCTGGTTGCTGAAACCCCAGCCCCAGGCACTTAATAGGAGCTTCAATGAAAATGTTTTTGACTGCCAGGAGGAGGCAGAATCAGCCTTTGAATATCGGGCAAGTATATACTAAGCACTTACTGTGTGCCAAGCATCGGTAGTGACCAAGCAGACAGATATCCCTGCTAAGATTCTAGTACGGGACGATGAAATGATATACAACTACCTAAATCAAATAGGGTGATGCCTATTTTAGCAGGCTGGAGAGATTCAGGGAAATAATGTGGCGGTGGAGGAAGTGGTTTATGCAATGAATCTGAGGTGGGACCAACCTGTGGGAGGAAATGGGCACCCTCACGCCTGGCACACAGTAGGACCGTGGGTAACTGGCCTTCCCCTCTCTCTCCCACAGTGAGAGTTGGACCAAGCGGTCACCTGCACCTGGGCATCCCCCGGGCCAACCTAAGGGCTTCCACGCAGCCTCCCGCCTGCATCGGGCCCTGCTCAGGCTGTCCCCAACGGAGTTGGGCTCGTGAAATATGACGGGGCCGCTGCAGCGTCTGATCGGCTTCGGTGTCTCCCGGGAGCCCGCACTGAGCCTGCACCTGCAGCTGCCACCTGATCGGTTACTGGCAGCATCGACTTCTACACAGATCCAGCTGGAGCTGCACTGGCGGCCGCGCGGGCGGGCAACGCCGCAGCACGCATGCGTGCGCTCAGAACAGCTGCCGGCTCGGGGAGGGGCGCTGCTACCGCCTGCACAGACTGCGCGCACCGCTGGATGACTTGGGCTGGAGCTACTGGGTAATGGCACCGCGTGAGCGGGATGTGCGCATGTGCACTGGCGAGTGCTCGAGCCAGTTCCGGTTGGCTAACAGGCATGCACACATTGCTGACGCATCTGCACCGCCGGAAGCGTGAGGGTGCTCCCGTGCCTTGCTGCGTGCCCGCTAGCAGTGAGCCGGTGGTACTCTTTCACCGCGACAGCGAGGGCTGCATGTCCCTCACGCCCTTCGACGACCTTGTGGCCAACGACTGCCACTGCTTATGAGTGGACCTAGGCCTTCACTGAAGGCACGTGCGCACTGGAGGTGACCTCAGTCCTTGCCTGTCGAATGGAATGGGCAAGTGGGACCAGAAATATCCTGTTATAACCACTGCTGTGTGCGACCTTCCGCCCAAACCGCTGTATTTATAAGGTGGTATTTATTATTAACTTATTGGGGTTACCAGCTAGAGGACCAGAGGGATGGGGAGGGATGGTCCAGCAGGCTGTACATTTATTTAAACTCTGTTAATAAAAATGAATCTGTCTGACCTGACTCCTGTGATGCCCAAATGGAGCTGGGGACCTTGGGAAGAGCCCGCTCCTCCCTGGCCTCAGTTCCCACAAGGGGCCTAATATAAGGATGAGTGGAAGGGTTCAGTGAATGGGCAGCAGGGCTTGGAGCTGACAGGCAACTGGATGGTGTTTATAAAGGACTCAAGTGCAGCCTGGGACACCCCTCTCTGTCTCCATGCTTGTATATCTCCGTTTCTCTGGGGTTCAGTCTCCCTATAGCTCTCCTCATCTCTCAGTACTCCTGTTTCTGGATGAGTTAAAATAGCGGGTATATGAGAACTAAAACAGACTTAGAGATCATTTCTAACACCACATTTTATAGATGGGGGAACTGAGACCCACGGAGTTATTGGCAGAATTAGGACTTGGACTCGTGCCTCCTAATGCCCCAGCCATAGCCCTGCATCTGTATTAAGATGTTTATGAGTAAGAAGAGGAAAGGGGTGGCATTCTGAGCAAAAGGAATGGCATGGGCCCTGGACGGTTTGGCTCAGCGATTAGAGCGTCAGCCTGCGGTCCAGAGAGACCCGGGTTCAGTTCCCGCTAAGGGCGCGTACCTCGGTTGCAGTTCTTCCCTGGCCCTGGTTGGTCGTGCGGGTGGCAGCCGCTCGATGTGTCCCTTTCATGTCGATGTTTCTCTCTCTGTCTTCCTCTCTCTCCCTCCCACTCTGTCTGAACAAAAAATGGAAAAATGTCCTCAGGTGAGGATAAAAAAAAAAAAAAAAGGAATGGCATGGGTAAATAGCTTAGGAAAATGAAAGCTTCCAGAGGGAGGTGTGCTACGTGGGGATGAGGCCCAGACCAGAAGGGCAGAGGGATGGGAGAGGGCATTGAGGTATACAAGGCTGGATCATGCAGTCTTCAAGTACCAGGCTGAGGATCCTGGGACAATGGGGAGCCATGGAGAGTGTGTGAGCAGGGGATGGACACAGTTCTGATTCATGAGTTACAAAAATCCCTCTGGAGTTGATGTGGGTTGCCATGGGGGCTAAGTCTGGATGCCAGGTGCTTGGGGAAGGGGCCCGAGAGGGACAAAGGAGAGGGACTAGGGAGAAATTTAGGAGTCTCAGAGATCTAGTCTTGAGAGCTCAGGAAGTCTCCACTGAAAGGAACACTCTTCCCCTGAGCCAGCAGCCTCATCAGTCCCACAGTGTTTATTGAGTACTATCTGCACACTGAGAGGAAGGTGACAATGGAGTTTATACCTTGAACCTCCTGTGTCTGTGTTGGGGTCTCTCTTCCCTTTCTAGCAGCTGAGGGGGCTGAAGAGCAGAGCAGGGGCTGGGGAGGGGGCTGCAAGGACAGTTCTTCTCTGGCCCCATTCCTGACCTGGGAGACTGATGCCAGAGGAGATCCGGAATGGCCCGAATCACCGGGAAGGGGGCAGGCTGGAGTTCCAGCTCAGTGTCCTGGGATCACATACTCCTCTTCGACTGCTGGGGCCTGGCCCGGGAACTCCAAGTTGCCATAGATGGGCTGGGAGGCCTTGTGGAGGCCCTCGTAGTTCATGTAGAAGTCGCTGTCCTCTGAAGAGTTATCCCTGTGGGGACAGACAGATGGGTGGGAAGAAGGACTCAGTGTAGGCACATCAGCTTTGAGGGGCAAAGAAAGTTCAGGGTGACTAAGTCCACTCCTAATATTTACATATCAAGAAACTGAAGCAAGGGGCACTCTTCTCCAGCCTGCAAGTTTCTCTGAGGAAAGGAAGTCAGGGTCTGTGAGTCTGGGAAGATTTTATCGATTCAGCATTGTAATGCTTTGGTTTGAGGACCTAGAGCCATTGTAGCATGTTTTTTTCCTTCCTTAAAGTTGAGGTGGTTGCCCGTTTTCTACATTAAAATCAAGACATAAGTTTCTTCTCAAAAAATCGGAAGCTCTGGTCACACCAGCCCCATGAACACAAGTGGCTGAAGCCAGTGTCTGTCCTATAAAAGGGAAATGTTTCCATGAAGCAGCAGACTCTGTGGCTGCATTATAAAGTCTCTGAGGCTCAGTTTCTTAATCCATAAAATTAGTTGGGGAGGAGGTTGTTTCTTATGAATGTTTAGCTATGGTAGTCAAGACCCCCAGAGAAGAACTTTCCTGCCTCCAGAACATCCTAATTCCACCCTGGGTCCTCTTGTGTAAGTGGTGTCTATCAGTCATTCACGCTTTAGTATTAGTTACTCCAAACATATATATGGTTGTTTGGAAATGGACAGGACTGGGAGTCAGGGTTTGTTTCCTATCTCTGCTTCTGATTCACTGTGTGACCTTGGGCAAATCATTCTCCTTCCTCCCAGAGCCTACCTCTCTGCAGTTCTAAAATGTAGAATGGAGACTTCCGGTCAAGATGGCGGCGTAGGTAAATGCAGTATCACATCCTCCCACAACCACATCAAAGTTACAACTAAACTACAGAACAACCATCATTCAAAACCGCCTGAATTCAAGCTGAATGGAAGTCCTTCAACTACGGAATTAAAGCAGCAGCCACATCAAAACTGGTGCCCTGCTCAGGGATGCAGTGCCAGGAAGAGAATCCCCATAACGTCTGGCTGGAAAAAGCAGCGGGAACTGAGGCTCAGGGAAACTGACACGGCTGGAGCCCCAGGCAGCTCCTCTTAAAGGGCCCGAGCACAGATTTATCGAACTCACTTTCTCTAAGCTTGGAGGGGAGGCAGCTCGAGGGGCACCAGAGACATACAGGGAAGAACTAAGCTGTTTGGCACTGGAGCAAGGGCTGGAGAGGGGGTTTTCTCGGGGACAAACGTGCTGTAAGAGGCCTTTGTTCCTTTGGTGAGCCCTTCCCTGGGGCGGCAGACAGCTGCTATATCTGGGACTCCAGCAACCTGGTCCACACTGGTTGCCCCGCCCTGGTGATTCCTTGAGGCCCCGCCCCATCCAACTTTCAGGCCCACCCAAGCTGTTGCCATTTGCTTAACCATAGGATTGGTCTGTCTTGGATCCTGCTTCAGGTGTTCCTAAATTCTTTCAAACAAGCAGCATCTGGTCTCAGATAGCCCCATACCTCTCATTAAGTAATGCACAGAAACAAACACAGGGAGGCAGCCAAAGTGAGGAGACAAAGAAACAGGTCTCAAAAGAAAGAACAGAACAAAACCCCAAGAAAAGAACTAAGCGAAATGGAGATAAGCAACCTAACAGATGCTGAGTTCAAAATACTGCTTATAAGTATGCTCAATGAACTTAGTGAGAACCTCAGCGAAGTGAGGGCCTTAAGAGCATAAAAAAGGACCAGTCAGAAATGATGGATGCACAGTCAGAAATGAAGGAGGCATTAACTGAAATAAAGAATAATTTACACAGATTCAATAATAGAGTACGTAAATCCAAGAAGCAAACCATTGATTTGGAATATAAGGAAGCAAAAAACACCCAATCAGAACAGCAAAAAGAAAAAAGAATCCAAAAAAAAATGAGGCTAGTGTAAGGAGCCTCTGGGACAACTTCAAGCATGCCAACATTCGCATCTTGGGGGTGCCAGAAGGAGAAGAGAGAGAACAAGAAATTGAAAACCTGTTTGAAACAATAATGGCAGAAAACTTTCCTAACTTGGTGAAGGAAACAGACATACAAGTCCAGGAAGCACAGAGAGTCCCAAACGAGATGAACCCCAAGAGGCCCACACCAAGACATATCATCATCAAAATGCAAAAGGTTCAAGACAAAGAGAGAATCTTAAAAGCAGCAAGAGAAAAGCAGTTAGTTAACTACAAGGAAGTTCCCATAAGGCTGTCAGCTGATTTCTCAAAAGAAACTTTGCAGGCCAGAAGGGAGTGGCAAGAAATATTCAGAGTGATGAAAAGCAAGAACCTACAGCCAAGATTACTCTATCCTGCAAAGCTATCATTTAGAATCAATGGCTATATAAAGAGTTTCCCAGACAAGAAAAAGTTAAAGGAGTTCATCACCACCAAATCATTATTATATGAAATGTTGAAGGGTCTTTTTGAAGAAAAAGATAAAATATATGAACAAACAAAATGGCAATGAATACATATCTATTGACAATGGAATCTACAAACAAAATGAACAGGCAGAATAGAAACATTCTCATAGATACAGAGAACATTTTGTTGGTTGCCAGATGGGAGGGGGGTTGGGGGAATGGGTGAAAAAGGTGAAGGGATTAAGAAGTACAAATTCATTGCTAGACTGACAAACCCCAAAAGGAAAGGGGTTGGGGGGTGGGAAGAAATAAACCAAAGAACTTATATGCATAACCAGTAAACACAGACAATAGTGTAGGAAAAGGCAGGAGGAAGGCAGGAGGGAGGAGGAGGCGGTCAATGGGGGAAAAATTAGGAACATCTGTAATACATTCAACAATAAAGATTTAAAAAATAAATAAATAAAATGTAGAGTGGAGCCCTGGCCAGTTTGACTCAGCAGTTAAAGCATCGACCTGCGGACCAAGGAGTCAAGGGTTTGCTTCCGGTCAGGGGCAGGTACCTCGGTTTCAGTTCGTCCCTGTCCCTAGTCGGGGTTGTGTGGGAGGCAACCAGTCAATGTGTGTCTCTCACATTGGTGTTTCTCTCTCTCTCTTTCTCTCTCTCTCCCCCACCCTCCCACTCCATCTGAAAATAAATGGAAAAATGTCCTTGGGTAAGGATTTAAATAAATAAATAAAATGTAGAATGGGAGTGACACATCCAATCCTAAATGTTTTTCAAAGAGACTGGCCCTGAGCCCTTAGTGACTGTGCAGATGCAAAGCATATGCGAGCATCAGAGAACAAGCTGCCTTAGCAAGTCTAGTTCCTTCAAATCCCGACCGCAGACCACTTCTGCTTTTAAGCCATATTTTCATCTGCTTTGCATATTCTCTCATTTCTCATCAGTAGGCTTCCACAGCCTTCCCACATTTGAATCTCATCACCCAAACCTAGCCAGGACCCATTCCCTTCTTGCTTGGATCCTCTCTGCCCCTTCAGCCTCAGCTCTAATGTCTTGCTGTCTCCAAACCCATTGACAGCAGATTCTCTGTTCTCTCCCACCTGCTGACATTTGTTTCTGCTGGTGCCTCCCCTTGAAATTCCCTCCACTTCTTATCCAACCTGGAAAAGTTGAACCTACTAACCCCATCCAGATCTAGAGGTATTGGGGCTTTGTAGGGGGAGATGGACACAGATGGCTTTTTTAGCATTTCTCATGTGTAAACAGGAGATGGGGTGAGGTCTGTCCCCATTACACAGAGACGGAAACAGTGGTTCAAAGACGACAGCTCTGGGTCACACGAGATCTACACCCAGGCTGCTGACAATACCACAGAGCCCCCACTCTGCCTAGAGCACTTGCCTTTTCTCTCCCTGTCCTTGGTGGCCAGAAACTGGGTTTGTAGGTCATGAAGTAGGAACCTGTCCCATTTACAGGAATTCATTCTTACCCCAACTTCATGAGGCGGAGGCTGCTATTACCCCCATTTTACTGATGAGGAAACTGAGGCCTAGAGAGGGAAAAACTAATTGCTCGAGATCACACAGCCTATAAGAAGCAGAGCTGGGATTTGAACCCTGGTCATGTGGCTCCAGAGTTTTTGTTTGTTTGTTTGTTTGTTTTTGACAGAGTGGAAGGAGGGAGGGGCAGGGAAAGAGAGATCAGCGCAAGAGAGATACATCGATCAGTTGCCTTCTGCACAACCCCAACTGGGGCTGGGAATCAAACCTGCGACCCAGGTACATGCCCTTCACTGGGAATCCAACAAATGACCCTTCAGTCCAAGGGCTGATGCTCTAACTGCCAAGCCAAACCTGCCAGGGCTGGCTCCAGGGTCTTGTAGGCAAATGTGTATGGGTCACTCACCTGTGTTTGGCCAACTGGTGCCTGTCGGGTGGCTGGCCCATGAACACATTCTCATAGTCAGGCGTAGGAGGTCTGGGTAGGCTGTCCTCTGGTTGCTTAGGGCTGAGGCTCCGGCTACTGTACTTCAGCTGCTGAACTGAGCCAGGCCTGGGACCATTTGGAGCAGCCCATGTTTTATTCTGGCTACTGGGTGCCCAGCGTGCCCGGAGTCTCCACACCAGCAATGGGACAGCTATGGAGAGCCCAAGGAGCAGGCTTCCACTAGCTGCCAGTGCCCCAATGGTGTTTGAGGCAAGGCCAGGGGAGCAGCCGACCTCCAGGAAGGTGGAGAGGTTGTGCCAGGTGCTGGTGCCTGCATCCAGGCACTGCAGAGGCAGCTGGCCAGAGCAGTTGTCCTTTCGAACCTTGTGCCAGGAGGCTAGGATGCAGAGGCAGTCAGCCTTCAAGTCAAGGTCACAGCGTTCTGCCAGCATGGCATCCACGTTGTCTAGGGGGTTGTTAGTCACATCCAGGATCTGCAGTTTCCCCAGGCGGGCAAAGAAGGACCATGGGAGCTCTCGAAGGCTGTTCCCAGACAGGTCGAGGAGGAGCACGCTGCTGGCCTGCAGAGACCTGTTCCAGGGCAGGTTCAGGCTTTGACCGCTGAAGTTCAGGCATGTGGCTGTGAACTCCATATTCCAGTCCACATCCTCCGAGGATACGTTGCAGGACAATCCCAGGCTGCATGGATCCTGCAGTAGCAGCAGCAACCACAGCGCCCACGCCAGGGCGCCTCCCATTCAAGCAACCTAGGCAGAGACACTGGAATCCAAGCCCCAACCTCTGCCTGTGGTCGCCCTTACCCTCGACACCTGGGTTTATTATTAGTGTTTTGTTTTTGTTCTTTTCTTGGTAGCTCAGAACAGCTCAGGACGCTTCTGGTAATAAGCAGCCCTCACTTGTCTCCCCTCGCTGTTTGGTTCTGGCCTCCAGCCTTAGTTCATTCCCTTCGAGAAACGGGTACATAACTTTAGTGCCCTGGGGCTTGGAGGGCAAGAAGACCCAGTCCCATCCCCTTGCCCTTCTCCCAGATGAGTTCCTTGGGCTTGGCCCAATCACCCAACATTTCAGGCAGCCTCATTGGCCAAGACTGTACCATATGCAAATGAACGGTTGCCCCGCAACGGGCGCGACCCTGAACTACAGTGGTTGGGAGTCCTGGGCTGGGTTGGATGGGGTGAGGGCTGCAGAGCTCTGATTTGCAGCCCCTGCACAGACCCCAGTTCTAGCCACTGTCCTACCTTTGCGGTCCCATTACCATGCCTTTACCTGGGCAGTGCTGGGGAGCTCCCGTGCGGAGGAACTTCGTGGTGGCTCAACTGGACCCGGGGCTACAGAGGCCGGCACCCTCTTAGATCCCCTGTGTCCCTGGCGCTCCTCAGACTCTGCACCCAGAGAAGCAGGGGAAGAGGAACTGGTGTCGGTTGGAGTGCAGAGGGCAAGAATGAAGAAGACACAGAGAAGACCCGCCCCTCTGCAAGGCCTCCATGCCCAGGAGTCTCACGGGAGGGGGAGGGGTGGCCCGCTTCCCCCTTGTTGGAACCCAGTCAACCCCCGTTGACATCCCAGTTGATATTACCTCATCAAGTCACTTCCTGGTCTCAGCTCAGTTGCCTCTCAACCCTTGCATTCGTTTGTTCATTCAATCAACATCATCCATGGGCCCCCAAGATCTCAGCCCTGTCTAGTTTCTCAAAGGAACACTAGTCTTAGGAGAGGACAGAGCTGGACACAGACACCTCTATTCTCATGAAGTCAGGGCAGTGCTAGAGGGAGGAACTAGGTTCTGGAAGGCTTCTTGGAGGAGGAGACATTAAAATTAGGGATTCAACACAGTTTGCTGAGGATTCCTAAAACCTGCCTTTCACTTTCCAAATACCTAGCCTTCCCAACAGACTCAGAGCTCTTGCTCGTGTACAAAGATGCCCCCATGTTGAGGGGGCTGTAAGGGGGTTCCCTGGGTTAGGGGACATTGAATCTGGGACTTGGAGGATAAGTGGCAGGGCAGGTAGTGGCAAGCAGAAACAAATACACTTGCAGATTCTAGGAAGAAGGCATAGCAGAAGCAAAGGCCCTCAGCCCTGGGCTCAAAGAATGGGCCCTGGGACTGGTGGTCAGGAGTGGAGTGGCTGGAATGGACATGCTAAGAGGAGGAACTGGTACTGTGTGTGTGTGTGTGTGTGTGTGTGTGTGTGTGTGTGGTGGGGGTGGAGGTGGGGGTGACAGCACAGGCCTCCAAGCAGGCTGAGGAGTGGAGCTTTATTCCCAGGGCCATGGGAAGCCAAAGTAGATGTGTGAGGTAGGGAGGGGCACTGTGTCAAGACATACATCTAGAATGAGCCTGGGGTCTGATAGTAGAACCTAGGGAAGAGGCCGGTGTCCCAGACCTGAGGGATAGTGACAAAAGTGGGATTGAGCATCACCCTATGGACTGAGAGGTCCCATTTCAATTCTCAGTCAGGGCACATGACCAGGTTGTGGGCTCGATCCCTAGTAGGAGGAGTGCAGGAGGCAGCCAATCGATGTTTCTCTTTCACATTGATGTCTCTATCTCTCTCTCCCTTCCTCTCTCTCTAAAAAATTAATTAAAAAAATGTTTTGTGTTTTTTTAAAAGGTGAGATTGAGGAGAGAGTGGACAAGAGTGAGCTGGGAGAAGGTCTAGTTTCACTGGAGTTCTGGAACCAGGCAGAACAGGTTCATTTCCGTTCTAACCCCTGACTCACTGTGCAACCTTAACTGCTCTGTGCCTCAGTTTCCACATCTGTAAAATGGGATAAGTGCTAAGAGCCTTCTAGATTCTGGGAGGCTGCAGTCCACTCCCTCCATTTTCCCCTTTCCTCAGACTCTGCTCCTTTTCATTTCCAAACTCAGAGGAAGTCAAAGGTTCTGAACTGAGACTTTTCAGAAAGGGTTGCACATTTTTCTTCAACACACCCAAAGATACTCCTAATAAGAATATGTAAATCACAATAACTCTGAGATACCCTTTGTTTTCACCTATCAGATTGGCAAGAATTCAAAAGTGTGATACACCTGTGCTGGCTGGGCTGTGAGGAAACAGGCAATCCCACACATTGCTGGGAGAACATTCATAGTGCCACCCCCATGGAAGACAACCTGGCACAGGCCACCAGAATCACAAACACAAATGCTCACTCACCCAGCAATCCCACCCTAGGATTTCCACAAATATCAACATGTTTGCAAAATGACAGTGGCATGAACTGATGAAGGATGAACACAACATGGTCCAGCCACACAGTGGAATATTACTCAGCCATAAAAAGGAGTGAAGCACTGACACAAGCTACAATGTGGATGGACCTGAAAAACATGCCAAGTAGTATCCTGGCTGGTTTGGCTCAGTGGTTAGAATGCTAGCCCGAGGACTGAAGGGTCTTGGGTTTGATTCCCAGTCAAGGGCACATACCTGGGTTGCAGATTGGATCCCTGACCTGGTGCAGGAGGCAGCCAATCAATGTGTCTCTCTCATACCAGTGTTTTTCTCTCTCTCCCCCTCTCACTCTTCCACTCTATCTAAAAATTAATGGACCCCTGGCCGCTTTGGGTCAGCGGTTAGAGCGTTGGCCTGTGGCCTGGAGAGTCCCAGGTTCGGTTCCCACTAAGGGCACATACCTCAGTTGCAGTTTGTCCCTGGCCTCAGTTGGGGTCATGTGAGTGGCAACCATTGATGTGTCTCTCTCACGTCGATGTTTCTCTCTCTCTTCCCCCCTCTGTCCCTCTTGCTCTATCTGAAGGTAAATGCAAAAATGTCCTTTGGTGAGGATAAAAAATAATAATAATAATGATGATGGAAAAATATTCTCGGGTGAGGATTTACAACAACAACAACAAAAATGCCAAGCAAAAGAAACCAGGCACAAAAGGCCACATGTTGTATGATCCCATTTATGCGAAATGTCCAGAACAGGCAAATCCATAGAGACAGAAAGCAAATTAGTAGTTGCCAAGGGCCAGGGGAGGGGTAATGGGAAGTGACTACTAATGGAGATAAGGTCTACTTTTGGGGTGATGGCAATGTTCTAGAACTAGTTAGAGGTGATGGTTGTACAACATCGTGAATGAACTAAAATGCCACTAAATTGTTCACTTTATTTTATTTTATTTTATCCTCACCCAAGGACACTTTCCCATTTTTTGTTCAGATAGAGTAGGAGGGAGAGAGAGGGAGAGAGAGAGAGAGAGAAACATCGACATGAAAGGGACACATCGAGTGGCTGCCACCCTCACGACCCATCCAGGGCTAGGAACAAACTGCAACCGAGGTACGTGCCCTTAGCAGGAACTGAACCCAGTCTCTCTGGCTCGCAGGCCAATGCTCTAACGGCTGAGCCAAACCAGCCAGGGCCATTTTAACCATTTTAAAGTGAACAATTTAGCCCCGGCTGGTGGGCCAGAGAGACCAGGGTTCGGTTCCCGCTAAGGGCACGTACCTCGGTTGCAGTTTGTCTCTGGCCCTGGTTGGTTGAGCAGATGGCAGCCACTCGATGTGTCCCTTTCACATCGATGTTTCTCTCTCTCTCTCTCTCCCTCCCACTCTATCTGAACAAAAAATGGGAAAGTGTCCTCGGGTGAGGATAAAAAAATAAAAAATAAAATAAAATGGGCCCTAGCCAGTGTGGTTTAATGGAAAGAGTCAGCCCAAGCACCGAAGGGTCTTGAGTTTGATTCCCAGTCAAGGGTAAGCACATGGGTTGCCGGTTTGATCCCCAGCCCTGGTCAGGGTGTGTATGGGAGGCAATCAATCAATGAGTCTCTCTCACATTGATGTTTCTGTCAGTCTCTGTCCCTCCCACCCCACTTCCACTTTCTCTAAAATTCAATGAGAAAATATATATTCAGATGAGGATTAATAACAACAACAAAAAGGTTAAAATGGTACATTTTATGTTAAGTGCATTTTGCATGATAAAAAAAAGAGAAGACAAACAGATGACTTGACAATGAGAAGATTCATTGCAGCACTGTCTGTTATATTTAAAAAATTGTGCCCTGGCCGGTTTGGCTCAGCGGTTGGAGCGTCGGCCTGCGGTCCTGAGAGACCCGGGTTCGGTTCCCGCTAAGGGCGCGTACCTCGGTTGCAGTTTGTCCCCGCTAAGGGCGCGTACCTCGGTTGCAGTTTGTCCCCGGCCCTGGTCGGTTGTGTGGGTGGCAGCCACTCGATGTGTTCCTTTCACATCGATGTTTCTCTTTCTCTCTCTGTTCCTCTCTCTCCCTCCCACTCTCCCTGAACAAAAAATGGGAAAATGTCCTCGGGTGAGGATAAAAAAATAAAAAAATAAAAAATAAAAATAAAAAATTGTAAACAACCTAAGAGATTGGTTAGATCAAAAACACTTTATCCTGGTTGGGGGTGCACAGAGTCATGAAAATAAAATTATAGATCTTTATAAATCATTAAATACTTATTTTCTCTACAAAACTGTATTAAGCTCCTACTGTTTGGCAGGCACTGGTCTAGGAGCTGTGGATATAGCCATGAACAAAACAGGTAAACTGCCTGTCCCCATGGGGTTTATGTAGCAGTCAGAGACAGGCAGAATTCATCAGGAAAATATGTAGTGTGTGGTGGGGATTAGTGCAGAGAAAAATAAGGGTGAGAATCAATCAGGGAGGGTGGCAACATTTAAAAAATATTTTTAATTGATTGATTGATTTTAGAGAGAGAGAGAAACATTGATTTGTTATTCCACTTATTTATGTATTCATTGGTTGATTCTTGTATGTGCCCTGACTGGGGATCAAACCCACAACCTTGGCATATGGGGAAGATGCTCTAATTAATTGAGCTACCCAGCCAGGGCTAGGGCAGCACCTTTTTTATTTTTTAATGTTTTTTTTTATTGATATTTTTAGAGAGAAAGGAAGGGCAAGAAGGAAGGGCAAGGGAGCAAGAGAAACATCAATATGAGAAGGAAACATTGATCAACTGTCTCCTGCATGTTCCCTACTGGGGACTGAGCCTGCAACCGCAGCATGTGCCCTGACCAGGAATTGAACCTGCGACCTTTTGGTGCATGGGACCACATTCACCAACTGACTACACCTTTTTAATGGAATGATCAAGGGAGACTTTATTGAAAAAGATAAAGCAGCTCATTGAGTAAGGATATGGGGGAAGGAAACCCAATGTATGGAAAAGCCTGTGCAAAAGCCCTGGAGTGGAAGCTGGCCTGGGTGAAAGCAGATGTCTCCAAGGAAAAATATTAACTGAGTAAAGCAAATAATAATAATAATAACAACAGTATTCTAGATTTCTTTTTTTTAAAATATGTTTTTATTGATTTTGGGGAGAGAGAGATAGAAACATCAATGTGAGAGAGAAACATTGATCAGCTGCCTCCTGCATGCCCCCTACTGGGGACCGAGCCAACAACCCAGGCAAGTGCCCTGACTGGAAATCAAACCAGGACCTATCAGTCCATGGGGTGACACTCAATCCACTGAACCACAGTAGCCGGGCTAATTTTCTAGATTTCATTTGCCTAAAGAAACTGGATGAAACACGAATAACAAATACCTGTTGTCATCTCTTAGTAGCAGGTGGATGGAAGGGAGAACCTCACATGTATTTTTTTTTTTTTTATCCTCACCCGAGGACATTTTTCCATTTATCTTCAGATAGATTGGGGGGGGGGGGCGGGACACATCGACTGGTTGCCACCCACACGACCCCAACTGGGGCCCAGGACAAACTGCAACCGAGGTACATGCCCTTAGTGGGAACCAAACCTGGGACTCTCTGGTCCACAGGCTGACGTTCTAACCTCTGAGCCAAACTGGCCAGGGCTCACCATGTACATTTTAATATTTTTTACTTTAGGATTCTATCACTTCATATGAATGTAAATCATAGTTAACACATTTAATTAAAATATTAAAATTAGCCAGCAAACACACAAAAGACACTTGGGCTTTCAGGAGGAGAGGGGCAGAGGGGTGCCAGCTGTCCCGGGTGCAGATGGGCCTTCTCCCACACCCCACATCTTGGAAGGAGTTGGCAGTGTCCAGCACTGAGGCCTCTTAGAATAAGAGGAAATGAGCAAATGAGGAAGCACCAGGCACTCAGGCTGTGGAGGAGGGGGAGAAGAATAGGCAGGCCTGCGGCTGGGGTAGTGGACCTGGGGAAACTGGGGGCTTGGGGTCTGGTTTATCAAAGAGATATGTCCTGGAGATCAGGAGGCTTAGGTCCTGGGGCTTGAGATCTCAAAATTCCTGGTATTTTGGGGGAGGGGGACAGCTCCTGGGATCTGGAGCATGTCAGGGGTTTGATAGGCCTGGGGTCTGGGTCTGCTACTGCAGTCCCAGCAGACCATGTCCAGGCCTATGGAAGGGAGGGAAGCTCTGGACTCCACTGGTCTCTACCCTGGCTGAAGGAAGCTGGAAGTTTCTGGAAGGCACATCTTCATACTCCCTTTCCTGCCCACCTGACACACACTGAGCAAGTCCTGGACCTGAGTTCTGGGCAGGGCCAGCCCATCAGCATAAAGAGCTCCAGAGACTCATAGAGAACTTCAGAGACACTCAAAACCAGGTACACAAGGAGTACCCTCAATTCAGCTGCCTTAGCACAACACCCTCTGATGCCCTGTATCCACCCCGAACTGCGTTAGGCCTCAGCCTGGGCCCTGTCCCCAGGAACCCCTAGACTTTCTGGCCCAGTCTCCTTCCTGGCTTCCTGCCATCTCATTCTCTCTTGAGGGTATTTGAAGCCCCACCCTTCCTTTGGAGTCTAGTCTCTCCTAAGGAAGGGGAGGGGGCAGCCTGACACAACAGTAGCAGAGGCCATTTAGGGGGCCTGGGGATCTTCAGGATCTTCAGGCATCTTCGGGGCTCTGGAGCCAGCAAGCTGGACAGAAGACAGGTGTGAAGACCAAGGGCTGGACTGGAACCGTGAAGCTGACTAGGGGTAAAGCTGAAACATGGGTGACCACAGACCTCTATGCATTCATTCAGCAAATATGGCTGAGGTCCGCTTGGCCACTTGACTGCTGTGTGACCTTTGGCCAGTACCTTAATATCCCTGTGTCTCAGCTGGCTTTCTCTTCTTAAAATGAAGATAGTAACAACCCCCATGTAGGGTGGCTGTGAAAGGTTGGGAGGCAGACATGAATGTGAGCATGAGCCTGGCGCTGGGAACACGAGTGACTAATAATACATCAGCTGAGTGTCCCATGGAGTAAATGATGGTCCACAAAAGCACAGAAAATCGAATTCAGAAGGTAAACCTTGATTTTGTTGTTGTTGTTATTAATCCTCACCCAAGGATATTTTTTTCCATTGATTTTTAGAGAGAGTGGAAGGGGGAGGGGAGAGAGAAAGAGATACATTGATATGAGACACATCGAAGGGTTTCCTCCTGAACATGCCCTGAGCAGGGCTGAGGATTAAACCTGCAGATTGAACCTGCAACCCTTCTGTGCTTGGGGTTACTCTCTAACCACCTGCAGATTTTAATCCTCACCCGAGGATATTTTTACATTTATCTTCAGACACAGTGGGAGGAAGAGAGAGAGAGAGAGAGAAACATCCATGTGAGACACATCATTGGTCGCCACCCTCATGGCCCCAGAGGGGTCTAGCACAAACCACAACCGAGGTATGTGCCCTTGGCTGGAATTGAACCTGTGACTCTTTGGTATGCAGGCCGACATTCCAACCACTGAGCCAAACCAGCCAGGGCTAAATCTTGATTTTTTTTTCTTTATTGATTTTAGGGAGAAAGAAAGAGGGAGAGAGAGGGAGAAACATTGATGAGAGAGAACATCGATTGGCCACCTCCTGCATGCCCCCCACTGGGGATTGGGCCCACAACCTGTGTATGTGCCCTGACCAGGAATCAAACCGGCGACCTCCTGGTGCATGGGTTGACACTCAACCACTGAGCCATACCAGCCGGGCTAAACATTGATATTTTTTTTCCCATAAAATAGTGTATTTTATTGCAATTTCCTGTTGAAGGAAGATCCCTTCCTGACCTTTCTCCACAAACTCTCAGCACCCATAATGAGCTTCCAGCCCAGTGCAGCGGGGTTGCCCTCGGCCCGCAGGCTGGGGGAAACTGATCAGGAAGATGTTTTAATCACCTCATTGGGGCTGTCTCCAATTTCCATTCTTCTACAGCCGGTAATCTTCAGGTGGAGACCACACTCTGGGGAAAGCCTCTGTTTCTTCTTGTGTGTATTCATCTAGACGTTTGGGTACTTTTCGTGGTTGGGGAAGCTCTTCCACTAAATTCTTAAGAATATCTTCTGGTATATCCTCATCTGGGAAAAGATGTAACCGCTGCATCATAGTCCTCCTGTGAAGGTTTTTTGGTAGCATGCCATAAATAGCTAGTTTCACAATTGCCACTGGATCCTTCCGGTGAAGCTGAGCAGCTGTTACTTGTCTGAATCCACCCGGGTAACCAGTATGTGAAGAGTACACTTTTTGTTCCCATTTATTTCCAGAAAATTCAATGTGCCTTGTGTTCATGATGACAACATGATCACCACAGTCACTCAGCTCATGCTACACAAGTTTATGCAATCCTTGAAGTTTAATCGATGCCATAGCAGCAATTTTGCCAGGGGGCTGCATTTTCCCATCTAAGAGATACCAAACTCGAGCAAAAGTGGCCCATTGCTCCTTCTGCCAGTCTAATGGAATCCCATCAGGCAACAGAGTCCGAGCTCACCTGGGGTGCCCTGGAGAAATTCGACATGTTTCCCTACTGGCAGGGCTGTCCTCTAAACCTTGATTTTTAATGATGCAGAAAAACCTTATTTGAGGTCACGTGGTTTTGTTGGTTATAGTAAAATCTGAGAAGCCACTGAATACCTTTGGGAGTAGGGTGGGCAAACAAAATGTGGCATTGAGGTGACTGTGGTTAGCAAGCACGTTCCACCTGCCAGATGGCATTTCGTTGCACTGGGCATGAGAGGCCATGCTGCTGGCCCACGGGGCTCTCCTAGGAGTAGCCCTGAAACACAGATGGAAGAAAAGTTTATTATAAACACCCCAGCTCTTTGTCCTTTTGGTAGAGCATCTCTGAGGCACATGCGCTACACTGTCTTTCTGGGGGGCTCCCCAGTCTCCGGGGAGCCCAGTCACCGAAATCCTCTGTTGGGTGCCTTTTCTCCTCACTGAGACCAGGGCTTCTTGGAGAGACCTCTCAAATAATTTTGCTCTTGAATTCCAGTCATAGGGGCTGCTTCTTGGGGACCCCAAGTTAAGATAGGTGAAGTGCTATAGAGGAATACCATCTGGTCCCACTTATATGTGGAATCTAAGCAATGAATATGTACATTAACTTGAATGTAATTATTATCTCACAGTGTATATCAAACATCAAGTTGGACACCTTAATATGTTAATTCTCACCCTAGGATATTTTTCCATTGAATTTTAGAGAGAGTGGGAGGGAGGGAGAGGTAGGGGGAGAGAGAGAGACATCTATTGGTTGTCTCCCACTCATGCCCCAAGTGGGGCTGGGGATTGAACCTGCAACTCAGGTACAGTGCCCTTGAACGGAAAGCGAATCCAAGACCTTTGGTGCTCAGGCTGGTGCTCTAACTACTGAGCCACACTGGCCAGGGCCATTTTTTTTTTTTTTTTTTTGGTGCCCTGACCTGGGATTGAACCTGCACTCTTGGTGTGTCAGGATGATGTTCTAACTGAGTTACCTGGCCAGGGCTTATATGTAGAATCTATAAAAACATAATAAATGAATAAACAAAACAGAAACAGAACTATAGCTATAGAGAACAAGTTGATGGTTGTCAAAAGGGAGGGAGTGGAGCAGGAAACAAATGAACAATCATTTATCTTGTGATTTAAAATAAGGAATGCTATACAGAAGTTAGATTTTTAAAACACTTTGTTTATTATATATAAATATATAACTATTAACATAAGTATATAATCAAATATTTATAGATAAATGTTTATTATAATATATAATTATTATATTTAGTTATAAATAGCAGCATCCAAGCACTGGCTACTTAATTAGTATTAAGTGGTGTAATCTTCACAACAGCCCCTTGAAATTGGAACTGTCACTGCCCTCCATTTTACAGCGGGGAAATGGAGGCTTTACGATTGCTGAGGGGCAGCCCTGAATCCGTGTGTTGACCCTTAGGCTATACACTGCTCATTAATAAGCCACATTTGTCTGCGTCAACCTCGAAGGGTGCACTTGATGACTCTCTGGGGTGCTGTTGATGCCTCTGCCTGGGGATGGGGGCTAATAAGGGTATTTAGCTTTGTTTTCTAGGTTTTATTCATTTTATTTTTGGTAAGACTTTTTTTCGTTCCACAAATATATACTGAGCACCTCCTGGATGCATGCGGCAAAATTCCTGCCCTTGAGGAGCTGACATTCCAGTGAGGGAGATGTTGTACTGTAAACTAGCAAATTCAAAGGTTAGAAAAATAACGCTATTTAGAAAAAACAAACAAACAAAAAACACTGAGTGATGCATTCTGACAACTAGATGGGGCAGTTGAAAGTTTTGAGGGTTATTCAAGGAAGGCTTCTTTGGGGGGGGGGAAGGACAAAAAAGGAAAAACAAAACAAAAAGATTTGCAGGTGTAAGAAAAAATAGATTTTTTTTCTACCAAGAAATTAGGTGTGAGTGAAGCCACTCCAGTTCAAAGTAAGTCACCATTTTGTGAGATTTATGGTCCCACTACCCCGAAATGCTTCAATACCACCAACCAGGCTCCATTTGAATTAGCCAATCCGGCGGATTGTGAAACCACCGTCAGCCAATCCGAATAAGGCACAGCAAGCGTCTGGGTTTCTGTTTCGTTCTCGCGACACCACCGGAGAGTATTTGCAACAATTTAGGGCTCATTCAGGGTCTTACGGTCTTACGGTCACACGGTCACACGGTCACCTGGAGGGACCGTGGGACCGTAAGAACCCGGCTCGGAAGAAAAGCGCCCCGCTGCCGCCTTACGGTGGCCTCGGAGAGGGGCTTCTGAGACCCCTAGGCTGACTGTGGACTCAGAACCGGAAGTTGATCAGCAACGCAGGGGAAGGGCTCAGGCAAGCACGGCGGCGAACAGGTAACTGGCGCACCCACCAAAGTTAAAAACGCCACAAAAAGTGACACAGTATTTCCTTGGTGGTCGGGTTATCCCGGAGGTTGTGTGTATGTGGATGAGGGTGTCCTGGACAGAAGTGAGTGTGGAGTCCTGATCCGCGGCTCCGTTAGTATCCCCTGGTGACTTCATATGGCATAAGGCAGTCCTTTCGGACCTAGTCGGGGGTTTATACCCGCAGTAGCTAAGAAGCACCTCTTACTGGTTACTTCTCCCCCGAGGGAAATCGTCGGAGACGGATGAAGCGACCTGGGAGAGTTCAAGAAACCTCCAAGAAAAGAGGGGGGTTGAGTCTCTAGTCAAGAACACAACCGGACAATAGGGATGGGTAGTAAGAATTATTCCTTAGACAAGAGTGTTCTAAGGGAGAACAGACCAGTAAGAAGATTTCCTCAGACAGTCCTCTAGGGTGCATGGGGAGATAATCCTAGGACAAAATGAAAAAAGAAACAGATTATAAAATATTGTTTCCTCTGGACATGAGAACCTGTACTAAAACATCAGTATTTTGGTCTAAGTTTGGGTCCAATGAAGAATGGATTTGTCAGTTACTAATAGCATATGTTAATGACAACAGTCCAGCCCTGGCCGATTTGGCTCAGCAGTTACAGAGCCTTGGCCCCCTGGACCAATGAGTCTCAGGTTTGATTCTGGCCAAGGGCAGGTACCTCAGTTGCTTCATCCCCTGCCCTGGTCAGGTGGTGCAGGAGGCAACCAGTCCATGGGTCACATCGATGTTTCTCTCTCTGTCTCTCCCTCCCTCCCTCCCACTCTATCTGATAATAAACAGAAAAATATCCTCTGGTGAGGATTAAAAAAAAAAAAAAAATCACACGAGTCCAGCTGCCCTAGAAGAAATAGATTATATGTTCTTTGTTGGAGAAAGGGACCAGTACTCTTGTTCCCTTTAAAGGTGGAAATGGGCAAAAATAAGGAAAAAGAAAATAATAAGTGGGATCTTCTCAACTGTTCACCTCCTCCTTATAACACAGGGAATCCACAACCTGGTCCACCTCAGGAAGTTGGGGAAGGGGAAGGGGAAGGGGAAGTAAGAATAGAAGAGAGGGAGTCCCAAATTGGCTGCAGTGGCCTCAGCAACCCCCCCCCCATCACTATATCCCTCCCTTCCCCCACTGAAGAAAAATATAGAACAATGCAAAAAGGACGTTCAGAATTTACCCTTCCCCTCAGAAAGAGAGAGACCTCAGGCCCTCTACCCCCTCAGGAACTTCCCCTGTGAGGGGGAGGAATTGGATTTGTGAATGCCCCACCTTACTAGTTCTGAGTTTCGAAATTTGAAGAAGGAACTGAAACCCCTATTAGAAGATTCCCCATGGAGTTGCAGACCAACTAGATCAATTTTTAGGCCCAATTAAATCAATTTTCACATGGGTCAAACTTATATCTATTTTGGGCATCCTGTTTTCTGGGGAGGAAAGAGCAATGATCGGGAGTGAGAACACTGGGCGGGCCCTATTGTCCAGTCTGCAGATGTGGAATTCCCTAATCAAGAACCCTAGTGGGGCCCTGGCCGGTTTGGCTCAGCGGTTAGAGCGTTGGCCGGCGGTCCAGAGAGACCCGGGTTTGGTTCCCGCTAAGGGCACGTACCTTGGTTGTAGTTTGTCCCCGGCCCTGGTTAGTCATGCGGGTGGCAGCCACTCGATGTGTCCCTTTCACACAGATGTTTCTCTCTCTCTCTCTCTCTCTCCCCACCTCCCTCTCTCCCTCTCCCTCTCCCTCTCCCTCCCTCTCTCTCTCCCTCCCTCCCACTGTATCTGAACAAGAAATGGTAAAATGTCCTCAGGTGAGGACAAAAAAAGAACCCTAGTGGGATAATAACAACGAAGCCCATGGGGGCCATATGAGAGATTTCAGGGACCTGATTATAAACGGGATAAGAGAGTCAGTTCCCCAATCTCAAAATATTGCTGAGGCCTTCGACATACAACGGGAAAGATGAAGGGCCAGCTGAATTTCTGAATAGGCTAAAAGAGGAAGTACTCTGAACTGAATTTAGATGACCCTCTCAGCCAGAGTATGCTAAAACTGCATTTTGTCACTAATAGTTGGCTGGATATTTCTAAGAAATTACAGAAATTAGATAATTGGAAAGATAGAAATTTAGAAGAGTTATTGGGAGAAGCCCAGAATGTGTATGTACAGAGGGATGAAGAAAAACAGAAACAGAAGGCTGGGATCATGTTTATCACTATAGAACAGGTGAACCAAGGAAGGGCCGGCTCGAAGAACCAAAAACAAAGGCCACCTTAATGGGGGTACCCTAAAGAATGGGGGATCCAAGGGCCACCAAAGGTAAAAATAAGTGCTACAGAAGTAGAAAGGAAGGGCATTTTAAGAGGGAATGTTCTGAGCTGAAAAGAGAGGGGAAAGTAATACCTCTCATGACCTTCGATGAGGAATAGGGGGGTTAGGAGCTCTTTTATATTGAGGGAGCCCTACCAAGAGCCCTTGATAAATTTAGAGGTAAGATCCAAAAGGGAGGACATTACATTCCTGATCCATTCCTGTGTGGCCTGTTCCTCTCTAACATATCACCCTACTCATTTACATCTGTCCAATGAGCACTTGTTAGTTTCAGGGGTCAAGGGGAAGGTTTCCATGTTCCCACCTTTAAAGGAACTCAGGAAGTTTTTAGGATTAATTGGATAATGTAGGTTGTGGATAGACTCCTGTGCACTCAAAACTAAGGATCTATATCTCAAACTGTTAGATGGAAGCCCGAGGAGATACAGTCAGTAGATACCCTCAAACAAGCCCTTATCACTGCCCCAGTGCTGGCACTACCCTCATTAGAAAAGCCATTCTACTTGTATGTTAATGTGAATAAGGGAACTTCAGTAGGAGTTTTGACCTAGGAACATGGAGGTGAAAGACAGCCAGTTGCTTACTTACCTAAGCTACTAGACCTAGTCACTAGTGGTTGGCCTGAATGTATTCAATCAGTAGCAGCAACAGCCATATTAACTGAAGAGAGTAGACAGCTGACATTCGGAGGGGCATTGATTGTCAGCATTCAGCATCAAGTCAGGGCAGTCCTTCATCAGAAAGTAGGGAGGTGGCTGACTGATTCCAGGATCCTGAAGTATGAAGCCATCCTATTAGAAAGAGATGATCTAGTCCTCACTACTGACAACTATTTAAACCAGCTGAATTTTTAACATGGTGTGAGACACAGGGTCCTATAGAACACCACTGTATGGGTCTCATAGATTACCAGACTGAAGTTAGACCTGATCTCAAGGAGACCCCTTTATTTATTTATTATTTTTTTTATCCTCACCTGAGGACACTTTTTGCATTTATCTTCAGATAGAGTAGGAGGGAGAGAAGGGGGAAGAGAGAGAGAGAAACATTGGTGTGAGAGAGACACATGGACTGGTTGCCACCCACACAATCCCAGCTGGGGCAGGGGGACAAACTGCAACCAAGGTACATGCCCTTAGTGGGAACCCAACCCCGGACTCTCTGGTCCGCGGCCCGACGCTCCAACTGCTGAGCCAAACCGGCCAGGGCAAGGAGAACTCTCTCTTTCTCTCTCTCTCTCTTTCTTTAAATTTTTTCCTTTATTGATTTTAGAGAGAGAGAGGAAGTGAGAGGGAGAGAGAGAGAGAAACATCGATAAGAGAGAATATCAATTGGCCGTCTGCATGCCCCCCACTGGGGATCAGGCCCACAACCTGGGCATGTGTCCTGACCGGGGATCGAACTGGCGACCTCTTGGTGCATGGGTCGATGCTCAACCACTGAGCCACACCAGCCAGACGGAGACCCCTTTCTTTCTTTTTTTTTTTTTATCCTCACCCGAGGGCATTTTTCCATTTTTTGTTCAGGTAGAGTGGGAGGGAGAGAGAGGAAGAGAGAGAGAGAAACATTGACGTGAAAGGAACACATTGAGTGGCTGCCACCCGCACAACTGACCAGGGCCGGGGACAAACTGCAACCGAGGTACGTGCCCTTAGCAGAACCGAACCCGGGTCTCTCTGACCACAGGCCCGACGCTCTAACCGCTGAGCACAACCGGCCAGGGTGAGACCCCTTTCTTAACAGGGTTTAGACTCTTTATGCTCCTCCCGAGTAGTTGAAGGAAAAAGACACAATGGGTACTCTACTGTAGATGGGGAACGATCCACAGTTACTGAATCAGGGAGATTACCCAATAGTTGGTCTGCCCAGACATGTGAATTATTTGCCCTCAACCAAGCCTTAAAATTCTTGAAGGGGAAAGAAGGGACCATCTATACAGACTCTAAATATGCCTTTGGGGTAGTACATACTTTTGGGAAAATCTGGACTGAACGTGGTCTTGTTAATAGCAAGGGACAGAATCTAGTACATAAAGAATTAATCACCCAGGTGCTAGAGAGCTTAATGTCACCAGAAAAAATAGCTGTAGTACATGTACCTGGACACCAAAAGTGTTACTCTATGGAAGCCCAGGGAAACAGACTGGCAGATGAGGCTGCTAAGGATGCAGCCCTCAAGTCAGAGGCCCTGAATGATTTTTCATCTCACCCCCATCCTTCCTCCTCCTCCTGTCACCCCAGTTTTTAACCCCCAGGAGGTGGAACAATCAGCCAAGATAGGAGCCTCCAAAATTTCTGAAGGAAAGTGGCTCTAACCTGACGGAAGAGAGATGCTCTCAAGACTTATTATGAGGGAACTGTTAACTTAGTTGCCCAGAGGAAGCTGTTGGGGCCCAAAAGCCATGTGTGATGCTATAACTAAGCAAGTGAATGAAAGTTGTATTACCTGTAAAAGAGTGAATAAGCAAGAATTGAGAAAGCAGCCTTCAGGGGGAAGGAACCCAGGTCTGAGACTGTTCCAGAGTATCCAGGTTGACTATACTGAAATGCCTAAAATTGGTTGCCTCAAATACCTCTTAGTAATAGTGGATCATGTAACTAATTGGGTTGAAGCTATTCTGTCGCCAAGTGCTACAGCCAGTAACGTAACCAAGCTGCTGTTAGAGGCCATAATTCCCCAGTTTGGATTAGTTGAAAACGTAAATTCAGACAACAGGAGTCATTTTACTGCTACTGTTGTTGGAGAACTTATGAAAAGCTTGGGAATATCACACAACTTGGCACCCTCCTTCCTTGGGTAAGGTAGAAAGGATGAACCAAACACTGAAGAGACATATAATTAAGTTGATATTAGAAACCAAGATTCCCTGGACAAGTGCCTCCTGATCACTCTTCTCAGAATTAGGACTGCCCCCGCCCCCTTCAAGGATATGGGGTTATCCCCATATGAGATGCTTTATGGGTTACCATATTTAGGTCAAACTGCTGACTGACCAACCATGGAAACTAAGGACCAATTTCTTTTCTTTTTTTTTTCCTTCACCCGAGGACATTTTTCCAATTTTTTTTGTTCAGATAGAGCAAGAGGGAGAGAGAGGAAGAGAGAAACATTGACATGAAAGGGACACATCAAGTGGCTGCCTCCCGCACAACCCAACCAGGGCCGGGGACAAACTGCAACCAAGGTACATGCCTTTAGTGGGAACCATACCCGGGTCTCGGGACCGCAGGCCAATGCTCTAACTGCTGAGCAAAACTGCCCAGGGCAGGAACAATTTCTCAGAAACCATATAGTTGGCCTCTCCTCTACTCTGCTTTCTCTCAGTTTCAGGGACTATTGGCTCAGACCCCACCTCTTGAATTTCTGGTACACCCTCATCAACCTGGTGTCCACGTCCTGGTAAAGACATGGAAGGAAGACAAAGTTGAGCCAGCTTGGGAAGGACCTTATCAGGTGCTGCTTGCGACTGAAACAGCTGTTCACACCACAGAGAAAGGTTGGACTTATTACACTCGAGTTAAGGGAGCTCCATCTCCTGACCAAGAGGAACAATGGGCTGTGATCCCAGACCCCGACACCACAAAATGAACCCTGAAAAGACTCTGATCATACTTACAGCCCTGTTAGGGGGAGTAAATTGTATTTTTACCATCAATGTAACTCAGAGTACCTCTCCTGTAACCATTAAGTTTGATGCATGTGTAGTTTTACCGTGTGGAAATTTGAACTCCCAGAGGCAATTA
Organism: Molossus molossus; assembly: GCF_014108415.1. Lineage (NCBI taxonomy): Eukaryota > Metazoa > Chordata > Mammalia > Chiroptera > Molossidae > Molossus > Molossus molossus. The sequence goes on along the minus strand of NW_023425377.1, from coordinate 66,675,710 downwards.
CAAGGTGAGGGAATCTATATGTGCCCACACCCCAGTCTCACTGACCCTGTTTTCTCTGGCCCCTGTCAGCATTGGATAGACGTCTGGTGGACAACTCAATACAATGGTTGGACTGCACCTGCCGCTAAGGGGTCGGCACTACCCAACAAAATCCACATAATAAGAGGAACTCCTCCTCCAAATTGCAAGAACCTTCAATGCAACCCCCTACTTTTAGTTATAGATAACCCCCAGACCATGAGTCAGGAGCCCTCAATATTAAGAGGATATGCACTAGGTGCAGATGTGACTGGCAGGGACCCCATAGGTACATTTAGATTGAACTTAACTGCTAGCCAAACTCCTACTAACATTCCCACCCCTACACCCTCTCCGAGTGCAGGAGTTCCAACTCAAGACCCTGACCAGACTAGAGGTAAAGGATTTACACCAAACCTTAGAAATTGAGACTGGATATGGGGATACAAGTGCCTGGATGGATGGATTCAAGAGTTTTTTTTTTCCTCATCTGAGGACATTTTTCCATTTTTTGTTCAGATAGAGTGGGAAGGGGGGAGGGAGAGAGAGAGAGAGAGAAACATGAACGTGAAAGTGACACATTGAGTAGCTGCCACCCGCACAACCAACCAGGGCCAGGGACAAACTGCAACCGAGGTACATGCCCTTAGTGGGAACCGAACCCGGGTCTCTCTGGACCTCAGGCCGACGCTCTAACCTCTGAGCCAAACCAGCCAGGGCATAAGTTTGAACATTCTTTTTTTTTGTACATACCCCTAGTGGGAACCGAACCCGGGACTCTCTGGTCCACAGGCCGATGCTCCAACCACTGAGCTAAACCAGTCAGTGGCTGGAATGGATTCAGTCAGTGGTTCTCAACCTTCCTAATGTCTCAACACTTTAATACAGTTCCTCATGTTGTATGTGGCCATATCTGCATCTGGGCAGACCCGCCTGGAAGTGGATAGAGGAGCAGTGTCTAGGTTCCTAAGACCATTGGAAATACGTGTTTTCCGATGGTCTTAGGTGACCCCTGTGAAAGGGTCGTTCGACCCCCAAAGGGGTCACGATTCACAGGTTGAGAACTGCTGGATTAAGTATTCTGTCCATGCTTTGAATCAGAGTGACTGTTATGCCCGGCCGGTGTTGCTGAGTGGTTGGCGTCAACCCATGCACCAAGAGGTTGCTGGTTCAATTCCCGGTCAGGGTACATGCCCAGGTTGTGGGCCCAATACCCAGTGGGGACATGCAGAAGGCGGCCAATCAATGTTCTCTCTCTTCGATGTTTCTATCTCTCTCTCCCTCTCCCTTCCTCTCTAAAAATCAATAGAGAAAATTGCCCTGGCCGGTTTGGCTCAGCAGTTAGAGCGTCGGCCTGCGGTCCAGAGAGACCCGGGTTCGGTCCCCGCTAAGAGCACGTACCTTGGTTGCAGTTTGTCCCCGGCCCTGGTTGGGGTTATGTGGGTGGCAAGCAGTCGATGTTTCTCTCTCACATCGATGTTTCTCTCTCTCTTTCTCTCTCTCCCTCCCGCTCTATCTGAAATGCAAAAATGTCCTCAGGTGAGGATAAAAAATAATAAAAAACATAAAAATCAATGAAAAAAAAGTGACTGTTATGCTTGTGCAGCAGGTAGGCCAAAGGTTCAAGTGGTACCATTTCCACTCGGGTGGACCGCAGACTCTGAAGGCATGGAATGCATGATAGTCCTCTTTTAGGACAGTATGGCCTGAAGCAATGAATCTTGCAGGACCTTGTTGCAGTTATTCCTGGCTATAAAGGGTCATAGACATAAGGCTCCGAAGACTGTCAGACACCTGTCCCATGATGTTAATTATACCTTGTACCTCTCCAGATGGGGGGAACAGTTAGCATTCTTGGGCAATGTATTCTGGTGCAGTGAAAGCCGGTCCTATGAGGAAATAAGCAATCAGTCCGAACTGACTGTAGCCTGAGCAGATGTCTGGTGGTACTGTGGAGGGCTGCTGCTTGAGACTACTGGACAATTGGAGTGGAATTTGCACTTTGGTTCAATTGGCTATCCCCTTCACTCTGGCATTTCGGAACCCTGACCCATCTCTGACACCAACTCAACACAAAGCCAGGAGGGATGTCCGTGCCCAAAGTGGGTCATTTGTTCCCTATATATACATTGAATCCGTTGGAGTTCCCAGAGGCATTCCTAATGAGTTCAAGGCTAGAAACCAAATAGCAGCAGGGTTTGAGTTAGTGCTGTTCTGGTGGTCCACCATCAATAAAAATGTAGATTGGATAAACTACATTTACTACAATCAGCAGAGATTTGTTAACTACACCAGGGATGCTATCAAGGGAATGGCAGTACAGTTAGATGCCACCAGCCAGATGGCCTGGGAGAACCGACTAACGTTAGATATGATTCTAGCAGAGAAAGGAGGAGTGTGTATCATGATAGAAGGCCAGTGCTGTACTGTGTGCCTGATGGCACTATAACTAGAGCCTTACAGGGTCTAACCACTTTAGCTAATGAGTTAGCAGACAACTCAGGGATCCCTTGTCTAATCTAATGGAACAATAGTTTGGAAAATGTAAAGGAATAATGATCTCAGTCCTAACCTCTTTTATTGTATTTGGAGTAACGACCCTAGTAAAGTGTTGCAAAATTCCTTGCGTTAGGGGTCTCCTACAGAGACTAATAGAGACAGCCCTTACTAAACAGTCTCCAGTAACCTATCAGAGCAACCTCCTACTATTAGAAACATCAGAACACCTTATGTTTGCTGAGTCTGAAGAAAAGAACAAGAGTGTGTCAAAAGGGGGAAATTGTGAGACAAATAAAATATTTTCTACCAGATAGGTGTGGCTGAAGCCACTCCATTTCCAAGTAGGTTACCATTTTTTCGAGATTTCTGGTCCCACTATCCCAAAATAACCTCAAATACAACCTCTCCCCAACGGTGCCGCTCCACTTGAATTAGCCAATGGCACCAGACTGAAACCACACTCCATCCAATCAGTGTAAGGTGCAGCAAGTGTCAGGGATAAAAACGGAGCAGACTTACCAGATTCTTTTTTTCAGTCAGGCGCCCTTCTGCAGAAGTAGTTAGCCTTACCAAGCCATTTTTGAGTTTCTGTTTCCTTCTCACGACACCACCAGAGAGTATTCCCAACACAGGTAAGAAGGTAAGAGTTCAAAATGGGAACAAGGATTTTTGGGGTGGTGGTGGGAGAACTGGGTGATTTGTTTGTTTTTTGTTGTTGTTGTTTTTTGTTGCTATGCATTTACTCAATTCCTAAGTACTTAAACATATTTGGAAGCCCACTCGGAGGAATAGGCAAAGTCAAAGAAGCCTACTGGATTCCAAGCCTGAAACTCTATCTCAAGAGCTGTTCCAAAGGTGCCCCAGGGTGGGGCCGCCTGAGACCCTCAGGAGTTGGATCTGTGAGTCTCTGCTTTCCTCGTGTGGTCATACTCAGGATTGCAGGTGTAGGTGGCTTTGGCAGAGGTAAATTGGTTCCTCCTGACCCCCACACCCCACCTTGGCCACAAGAGAGAGGTGACAGTCTGTGTGGCCCTTAGACTGAGCTCTCTGAGCTGGAGGTCTCAGACCTCAGCACAGAGGGGACATTTGTAATTTTTAGTTCAGCAACAGGTATTTATTGAGTGGCCTACTGTGCCAAGCCTTGCTCTCAGGGCTAGGAACACAACGTTGAACAAAACATTAGAATTCTCTGCTCATGAAACTCATGGATTACTGGGAACATGAACAATCAACATGCAAAAACAAGATTTTCAGGAAAATCTCAACAGGGCACATGTGACCCAGGACATTGGAGGGCCTCTGAGGAGACATCGCTGGAGCTGAGGCCTGAAGGAGGAGGAGAAGCATGACATGGGAAAGGGCTGGGGAAGGATGTCCTGAGCAGCCTGTGCAAAGGCCCTGGTGTGGGAATGAGCTGGGTGCACGCAACAAGATCATGGACAAAAAATGCCTAGTTTCTGATGCTTAGCAAGCATCTACTCCCCATTGTTGTTAAACGGAGGGAACTTAAAAGGGGCAGAAGCCCTGGCTGGTTTTGTTCAGTGGTTAGAGCTTGGCCTGCAGACCAAAGGGTCGAAGGTTCAATTCCTGGTCAAGGGCACGTACCTGGGTTGCAGGTTTTGTTTTGTTTGTTTGTTTTCTAATAAATTTTTTTTCTTTATTGATTTGAGAGAGAGAGGAAGGGAGAGGGAGAGAGACATAGAAATTTTGGTGAGAGAGAACATCAACTGGCCGCCTCCTGCATGCTCCCTCCTGGGGATTTGGCCCACAACCTGGGCATGTGCCCTGACTGGGAATCAAACTTGTGAACTCCTGGTGCATAGGCCATCGCTCAACCACCGAGTCACACCACACTGGCAGGGCAAGGGTTGCAGGTTTGATCCCCAGGTGGCAAGCATGCAGGAGGCAAACGATAGATGTGTCTCTCTCACATTGATGTTTCTCTCTCTCTCTCTTTCCCTCCCTCCCTCCTACTCTCTCTAAAAATCATTGGAAAAAAATATTCTCTGGTGAGGATTAACAACAACAGAAAAGGGAGTAGAAAAGATTTCTCCTCCTGTACCACACAGGGAGAATGCGACCTTAGTGTGCCATGGAAACGCGTTCCTCCACCACAAGAGAGGCCATGGCTCTGGAGAGAGAAGGTGAGGGAGGAGCACTGCCAGTGCACTGGGAAGTGGGACCTGGTACCTCCACTCTGCTGTGCATCCTGGGGCAAGTTGCTTCCCTGTTCAGAGCCTGTTTTACCTGTAGAACTTTGTAGGCAGTTGCTATAGACTCCCTCACCTCCGTATCTCCCTTCAGTTCAGGCTTGAGGTTCCCACAAAAATGCCTCCAATTTCCCAGAGTGAGTGTCCCAGGCAGGGAGCTGGGGACACTTCAGTGGGTGGAGTGCTGCTTCTGGGTTGCCCACGTGACTTCCTTGGTGCCTCTCTGAACCTCAGTTTCTTTATCTGTAACCCAGGGAAGAGAAATGCTACCTCTTTCATGAGATGCTGGGTGCACAGGTTCCTAATGGTTGGTTTGACTCTAAAGTTCAAGTGCAGGGCAGAGGGGCAGGGACTTAATTTGTGGGCAGTGGGAACCACAAAAGGTGCTGGAAGCAGGACAATGTATTGGCTTGGGTTGAGCTTTGTGAAGGACTGACAGGGCTGGGCTGAGGTTAAGCAGCTCCAGCTCAAGGCCACACAGCAGGACAGGACACAGCCAGGGTTCAAACCCAGACCCAGATCATCCATTGGGGATTTCTGCCTCCAGGTGACCAGTTCTTGGGGTATAATCCTAACCTCAGAAATCTGAGACTCCAAGTGGTTGTTGGCTTTCCAAGGAGTCTACCTGAACAATCCTCTGCCTGTCCCCACCAGCCCCAGCACCCCTGGGCTGGGAGCCCCGCCCCCACTCTGTCCAGGCTGGAATCCCTACCCAGTGCCCAAGCACCTCCATCCCCCACCCGTGCTCACCAGCTGCTTCTCCCTTCCCGGTGTTGTTTGGGTTTTAATTTTTATGTTGCAGTTAGAGAATTACCCATAATTACAGCTCTGAGAGGAAACATCTCCTTGTGCAGACTCTGCTCCCAGCTGTGGCCCCCTCCAATGCATGGCTGGGGAGGGCTGCAGGGGCCACCAGCCCAGATCCTGGCCCCTTCCACTTTAATGAGAAGGGGGCTGCTTCCATCTCCTGTGGAGAGGAAAAAACGTTACCAGCAAAACCAGAACCAGCCTTCCCAACGATTCTTGCAACATATTTACGCTCCGACATCTGGGTACTCAGGGAGGGCGGATCCATAGAGAGAGGCAGAGCTGCCAACAGACTATTTGAGGCATTATTTTAACAGTGACAAGTCCGATCCAGGCTAGTGTAGAACCGGTAATATAGGGAATGTGGCCAGGGAAGTCGAGGAGGAGGGGGAAGGGGGCGAAGAAAAGGGAACTGCTGGGCCAAAGACCAGATGAGGAGCCAGAACTGGCCAAGTTGGAGCCAGAGAAAGAGCGCTCCAGGCGGCTGGAGCAGCCAGTGCAAAGACCAGGAGGTGGACCCTTGAGAATGGAAGGGCTGGAAGGGAGTGAATGAGAGGAGGGGCGGCCCCTCCTCCAGGCAGCCCCCATACCCCACAAGCAGAACCTTCTTCGTCCCCCAAAGCACTGGCCCGAACCCCGCGCAGTGGGGTTTGGGGGTCGTCGACAGTCCCTAGAGACGGAAACCCAGCTCAGGGCTGCAGTCCCCTCGCGCTGCCACAAGGGGGTAGCCCGGAGCCGGCGAAGGAGTCGCAGGTCTGGGATCCACCCTTGACCCTTCACCTCGGTTATGACCTCCCTCCTAGGCCCCTGACCTGGTCCATGGCCCCTAGTCTACCCGGGCCTCTTCCCGGGGCAACCTCCTGCATTCCTCCAAATCTTCCCAATCTAGCCCGCTGCCCCATGGAGCTTCTTAAAACTCGGACACTGGTCCTGCCCCTAGGGGCTCCACAGCTTCCCGTGGCTCCCTGTTATTTTAGAACAAATTCCAACCCGTCTCCGCCGTGTGGTCCGGCACCTCTGCACTCCCAGACATCACTTGCCTTCTCTTTCCCCGGCTCCAGCGAAGCTACATTGCCCTCCTTGTCTGCCTGCAACACCTGAACCCCAAAACCACCTCAGCCTTTGCACTAGCTGTGATTGCAGTCTGAACATTCTGCTTCCAGATCTTTCAAATCCACCCCTCATCCCCTTATTAAATGTTTCCTCCCATGCCCACCCTCGCCGGGCGGGGCTCTTTCTGTAAGTAGTGCTCTTGCAATGTGTGCACCAAGGTTGAATGTGCACGCGGCTCAGCTTCCCAGACGCTGCGTGGGCCCTACGCCGGCTGTTCCAGGACTTTTCTGCGAGCACGGAGGCTCTGTTGGGAGATCCGTCCCCGTTGCCATGAGAACACAGCACTTCACTCCCGCCCGCCTCCAGGAGCAGGGCTGACCCAGCCGTCGTCCTGTTCCCTTCACTGGAGATCCCCTCCCTCTGCCCAGCACGTGCCACTCCGTGAAATTATCCCACCAACTAGCCAGATTTTGACCATCCTCCTTTCCCATCATACCTTCTGCTCCCCGAGCAGTAACAACGTGTCCCAACTGAGTCCCCAGAGCCCGGTACACAGCAGGCTCTCAATAAACGTTTGGGGAGGAAGATACATCGAGTCAAGGACCCAGGGCACAGAAAAGACGAGGAACCTGCCCGGGGAACACAGAATCCTGGGGAGCCACAAGCATTGGGAGATAAACGAGGGGAGAGAACGCCTGAGGGTGGCACGGGAGCGTCTGCGGGCCCGTGAGTCCCGGCTGCCAAAATAGCTGTGTGACTCGGGTGAACGACACCCTCTCTATGCGTCTTGTTGGGAGCAGACGCTGGAGATTGGTGGTAGGAGTGGACATTAGGATGAGGGTGTCCTTGATGCCTACGATCTCCGGTGGCCCTCCGGGCGTTGGAGAGTCCCCATCTCCAGGCAAGACGGAAGAATGTTGGCCACCCCCCATTAACCCGTAGCCCGGGCCCCTCCTCCGCGCCGGCAGGGCCTGGGAGGCCCGCGGGAGAGGAAGCTGGGGGAGGGGATGGCCAGTTGGACAGGAAGTGGGTAGAGCTGGCGTACCCCCCTTCCCCTGACCGGGGCCCCTGGGGATGGAGGCGGGGCTGAAGCCGGCCTGGCCCTTCCCTTCCTCTTCGCCAGTCTGGAACCCTAGTGGCTCCAAACTTCCTGCAGGCCTGAGTGGTGGTGGTGTGAATCCCATACTGGAGGGCAGCCTCAAAGAAAAAGGCATAATGGAGGTTCCGCAGGCAGCGGGAGGGGGTGTCCTCATCAAGACAAATACATGGCCCTGGCCGGTTTGGCTCAGCGGTTAGAGCATCGGCCTGCGGTCCAGAGAGACCCGGGTATGGTTCCCGCTAGGGGCACATACCTCGGTTGCAGTTTGTCCCCGCCCCTGGATGAGTCCTGCAGGTGGCAGCCACTCGATGTGTCCCTTTCACCTCGATGTTTCTCTCTCTCTCCCTCCCACTTCTATCTGAACAAAATATCAAAAAGTGCCCTTGGGTGAGGATTAAAAAAAGACAAACAGATGACACAGGAAACCTGAGTGCACAACCACACAACACAGGTCCCAATCTACCCACGCGCGGAGGCATATGCACGCGTGTGTGCGCACACACACACACCCACACACGAGTGCACGTAATCTGACGCTGCGTCACTGGGCCCCGCACAACCACCGCCACGGACACACAACACTGCCTCAGGACCACGGACTGCTCACTGGGGGCCAGTCAACCTCCCAGGCGCAGTGGTGGACAGGTGCACTCACACAGGAACAGGAACACACACACTCGCGGTTGTTGCATAGAAAAAAAATACCCATGGCAAACAGTCATAGAAATATCCAGATCTGGAGTCACAACTGGACCATCTCCCCCACCCCCAGCCCACATGCGTCTGCTAACACAGCCCACAGGTACCATGGCACCCACACCTCCACCAGGCTCAGGCACTCTGGCCCTGTGGTGTCCTTGTTTCAGTGTCCACCCCCATCTCCTCTGCATGCCCCTGGGGGCAGAAGGGCCCCAGGAGGGGGAATGGGGCACCCACTGTCTGCACCCTTGATTCCTGCAGAGGGACAATTAAAGGTGGTTCGAATCCCATTTACAGTTGGCAACATTGAGGCTGAGGCCTAGCCAGCTGGGGTGACCCAGTCAGTCAACAGTCACTCAGAACCTACTGTTGACAGACTAGGACTTTTATTTTAAGGGCTGGAGAACACCCACGGGGCTCGAACCACCCGCACAAGCAAGGGTGGTTGGCATGCGGAAAGCTCAACTCGACATCCTGTGACTTAAGCAGTACACGGTGGCTCCCAGGGTTTGGCCAGGGTACCGCAGGAGCTCTTGTCTATGTGGTGTGTCTTTGTGTTGTGTGTGGCAGTGGGTGTCCACAGGCTTTGTGAGACCCCAGGTCCACATACAGAGCTCTCAGAAAGCTGTGAGTGCCCCAGGGTGATCACGAGTAGCTGCCATGGGTTCTTTCCCCAGCTGTTGGAAGCTGTGGCGTGGCTGTGCCTATGCGAGTGTCTGTGCAGCTGTGTGCCTATGTGAGCAGTGGGCTGTGTCTGGCTGTTCTATGAGAGCCACTATTGGGGCTGTGTATACCTCTGTGTAACAGCTTGTTCTGGGTGAGCTGGGTGTGGGGAACCCTGAGAGATACACCCACTGTGACTGCCCATAGCAGTTGTTCCAGGGTCTGTTCAGACTTGCATGTGTGCTGGGTTTGACACAGTATCTGCAACTGAGTGTGTGGCTGTGCTCCCGGTGTGCAATTTGGGTGCCTGGTCCTATCTGAGGCGCGTCTGTTTGTGAATAGCCTTGATCAGCCGTGGCCCGATGTGCATCCCGAGGTGGCCATCTCCACTCGTGCCCTGCGTGTATATGGCCGCCACCACACAGAAACACACACGCGCGCGGGGGGGAGGGGGGGAGGCCTGCGCGTGCGCGCCCAGCCCAAGGTTTCAGCGGCGGGACCCACCCGCGCGCGCGCCATCGCCCCTTTAAGAGCGGCGCCCGAGGGCGGCGGGCGGGGGCGCTCGCGCGGCAGGAGGAGGGGGCGCGCGCTTCCCGGAACAGCCCGCACAGTGGGAAGAGACGAAGAAAATAAACCCGCGGCTGAAGCTGGAGCTGCCACCGTCGCCGTGTGGAGCTCCCCCGCGCGGATGATGCCCGCGGTGCCCGCGCAGGGCTCGGGGCGGTGAGGCCCGGGACGCGGGGTAGCTATGGCGACGACGAGCGCGGCCAGCCGCGCCGCCTGACAGGTGTGGGCCCCGGCGGCAGCCGGCTCGGAGCATTATGTACGCCAAAGGGGGTAAGGGCTCTGCCGTGCCCTCCGACAGCCAGGCCCGAGAGAAGTGAGTCGGGGACCGGGGGCGCAGCTCGGCGGCCGCTCGGCTTCCGTGGGCCCAAACGCTGGCACGCACTGCTAGGGGCACGTGGGCGCGGGGTGCCGGGCGTGCGGGGCCCGAGTGAGCTCCAGGGACCGCGAGACTTGCGGGGTAGCGCGAGACCCGAGGGGCGCGAGATTTGAGGGGGCGGGCGAGACTCGGAGTATGAGTCGCAAGAAGTCGTGAGGTTTGATGGGGCGCGCGAAACACGAGAGGTCCGGAGAACTGAAGGGGCGTGGGATTACAGGGGGCGCGCGACACTCGAGAGGCGAGAGGCGTGAGACAGCCTTAGGGGCTTGAGGGGTTGGGAGATTTGCGGGGACGCGTGAGACTCGAGGATGCGAGATTTGAGGGGGCGTGCGAGATTCGAGCGGGACTTGAGGGGTCGAACCTTGGTGAGTGAGGTTGCGGGCGCGCGTGCGCGCAGGATCGCGATCCCCGCTGCTTCCCACATTTTCCAGGGGAGTTTCCAGGGCGGGTGAGACTGGCCTTTCTGGACCCTCGTGCCTCATGAAGAGCTTGAGAGAGGCAACATGTCCTTTGGGCAGCTGCGTGGGACTCCTGGGCTGGCCACCAGTCTCAGTTCTTCCGCGGGCCCCTGGGTATTGGAGCCTAGAAGCCCCTCCTCTTATTTGGGGCGTGGCGCTGTGCCGTGTGCTAACTATAGGTGTTCTTGGGCTGGTTAGAGGACAGTACCTAACTCCCAGACCCTGCGGGTTGGGGCTGGGAGCCCTCAGAAATGGGAGCTCTGTCTGGGGCAGGGTGGCAGCCTGAAGCTGGCGCTGCCATTTACCTTCTCTGTGGCTGTGGGCAAGGGGCGACCCTCTCCTAGGCTCATTTTCTTTTCCGGAAGAATGCGAATATAGTATCAGTGCCATCTCTTAGGACTGGGGAGAACTTGAAAGGTGCTGGGAATTGCGACCTTCCCATAGCCAAGACACCCAGTGGCTTGCAGTTTTGTTCAATTGCCAGGGAAAGGTGCCTGCAAGAGGGAAGGCTTTCCATGGCTGATAGCCAATGGCCTAGTCGCAGGATCCTAAGAAGTCCAGCCTCCTAGAGTGGCCTTGGTGGGAAACAGGCTAGCAGGCTGCCAGAATAAAGATGAGGCTGGGTCATTCTGGAGAGGTCTCATGATGACACTCCTTGCGGGCCAGGCCAGGAATAAGGACTTGTATGTATGGGCACTAAAGAGGTGCCCTGGATGTGGGTTTGCTGCCCCCCTCTCTTGTTCTGCCTCTTCTGCCTGTGCTAACAATGGGACCCCCCCCCCCCCCCAAGGACAAGTGTCCATTCTCTATGTATCTTCGGGGTCATTTTGAAGAAGAGAATCTTCTGGCCAGAAGATGCTAGGCAGGTAGCTGCCCTTTCAGGCCTCCCTTGCCCATCTGCCCAGTTTTAAAGTTGGGTTCCATTTTCAAGCACCCTTAAGCACAAAGACTTTTTGAAACTGGCATCTGGCTCCTGCCGAGTTTGGAAGCAGGGCATGTCTGGCTTTGCCGCCCCATCCCTGGGGGTCCTGTGTTCCCTGGGCCATCCTCTTACACTAGTTTCTGGGTATGGGTGGAGTGTGGTGGTTGGGAAGGCAGGTCCCAGTCCTGAAAAATCCCACATCCTAGCAGGGAGGCAGGTGTCAAGTTACTTGGGCAAGCCCTGGCTGGTTTGGCTCAGCATTTAGAGCGTCAGCCCACAGACCAAAATGTCTCTGGTTCGTTTTCCGGCCAAGTGGGTGTACCTGGGTTGCAGGTCTGATCCCTGGCCTGGTTGGGGTCCTGCCAGAGGCAGCTTGCATCAATGTTTCTCTCTCTCCCCTTCCCTCCCTTCCAGTTTATCTAAAAATTAATGGAAAAATATTCTCAGGAGAGGATTAATAACAACAACAAAAGTTACCTGGGCATGCCCAGCCAGTGTGTTTTAATGGTTTGAGCACCGTCCCATGGACTGAGAGATCCCGGTCAGTGCACATGCCCAGGTTGTGGGCCTGATCCCCAGTAGGGGCAGCTGATCAATGTTTCTCTTTCACATTGATGTTTCTATCTCTCCCTTCTTGTCTTTCTTTTTTTTAAATCCTCACCCAAGGATATTTTTCCATTTATCTTCAGATAGAATGGGAGTGAGAGAGAGAGAAACATCAGTGTGAGAAAGAGAGACATCGATTGGTTGCCTCCCACACAACCAAGACCAGGGCCAGGGACGAACTGCAACTGAGGTACATGCCCTGGACCAGAATTGAACCCGCGACTCTTTGGTCCATGGGCTGACACTCTAACCGCTGAGCAAAACCAGCCAAGTCTCCTCCTCTCTCTTAAAAAAAAAAAAAAAAGTTGCCTGGGCAAATAAATGGGAGGCCAAGTGGAGGGATGATCTCAAGGTATTCCATGAAGAAAGCAAAGTGGAAAAGTGGGTGATAGTGAGTTATGAGGGGGCTGTCATGTGTGCAGAGAACTGGAGGAAGACTAGGCAGCTGAGTAGGCAGTGAGGTGAGTGGGGTGAGGCCTAGTAAAGGAGCTGGGTCTGGTGCCCTGGGTGGGTGAAGGGCAGCCCATGAGGGCTCTGTGGGCCAGAGAGGCTTGTGTGTGTGAAAGTGCACTCCAGCTCCCATGTGGAGTGGGGCTTATAGGGGGTTAGGAGTAGGGGCCAGGGAATCTGGGGGAGGTGGGCACAATGATGTGGAAAAAACTGATAAAGACAGCTTAGGTGTAGCCATGGAGAGCAAAGAAGGGAGAGAATCAGAGATTTGAGCTGAGGGTACTGGGGTTGGGAGTTGGGTTTCAACCCCATCAGACATCCCAGGAGAGATTTGATTATTTGAACCTGGCCTTGGCTCTTGGCCAGGGCTGGCGAGGGGGGGTTATCTGAATCCTGGTCCCTTCCCCTATCATTTCCTCACTCCCTAGCCTGCCCAGCAGAGGGTCTCAGAGGATGAGGGAATCTGCAGAAACATCTCCTGTGGAGGCTAGAGATGCCATGTCATTTGTTCTCCAGTCCCCTTTTTGGCCAGAACCATCCTGTGCTCATCCATTTCTTGTAGAGGTGCTGGATGAATGTTGGTTTGGAGGTGGGGTTCTTCTGCTGAAGAAAGTTTGTAAAACACCAGATCATTGCATCCCCTTTTTTACCAAAGGGAATGCCAGGGCCTGGTGAGGAAGTGACCTTTGAAGCTCACACAGAGCACTAGAGAGGTAGGCTACTGCTATTTCCCCATCTGAAATGTAGCCTGCCAGCCTTGCAGGATTCTCACAAGGACTGGGTGAGAAGGTGCAGGTAGAGCACCCCTTGCAGGCAGCCACCAACTGAGCCACTTCCTGTCTCTGAACTTCAGTTTCTTCCTCTGTGAAATGGGGTGAAGGACTTGGCTGCTCAGGTCCTTGGCTCTCCTTTTCCTCTCCTTCCTTCTCCTGAGCACCTCTGTCTCCCCATCTCAATGTGGGGTCTTAGCCAGACTGCCTCACATATAGAGCACCTGCTGGGTATGCTGACTGCCAGTGCCTGCCCTCGGGTGCACAGCAAAGTCTAAGGAGTTTAGTGATGGGGTGGCCCAGAGTGTGAGAGGAGGCTGGGGTCCTAATGGGCTGCCTGCATCAATGCACAGCCTCTCCTGTAAATACAGTGATACCTCGGTTCTCGAACATAATTCGTTCCAGGAGGACGGTCGAGAACCAAATTGTTCGAGAACCGAAGCAATGAAACCCAATAGGAAGTAATGGAAACTGGATTAATTCGTTCCAAGCCCCAGAAAATGCCTATTTACTGGCCTAATTTGTATATAATATGTAGAAAAACTAAGTCTCAACAAGAAATAAAAGTGTACAGTATGTCTAAGGGTTAAATTCAGTGTAAAGCGTGACTCTCTCCACAAAGCGTGACTCTCTCTCTGCACTCACACTGATGACGCAAGCAAGGCGCGCTGGGCCGAATGAACGCCATTCGGCTCAACTCGGCTCATCTCGGAAGTTCGAGTTCCAAATATTTGTTCGGATTCCAAGACAAAAGTTTCTCGAATCTCCTGGTCGAATACCGATTTGGTCGAGAACCGAGGCGTTCACTGTAGTAAATACTCCAAGCTTATGGGGAAGCCCATGAGTGACTGCCACCCAGAACCAGTTAGCATTTGCATTTGTAGTTGGTTTTGGGTCTTTTTTTAAATTTTTTAAATTTTTTATTCCTCACCTGAGGACACTTGTTCCATTTATCTTGAGACAGAGTGGGAAGGAGAGAGAGAAACATCGATGGACTGCTTTTCACAGGACCCTGAGCTAGTCTGGGGTCCAACTGCATCTGAGGTACATGCCTTTGATCAGAATTGAACCTGTGACTCTTTGGTCTGTGGGCCAACGCTCTAACCACTGAGCAAAACTGGCCAGGGCAAGGTTTTGGGTCTTTTTATTTATTTGTTTGTTTGTTTGCTTATTCATAGCCCAGCAGTGTGGTTCAGTGGTTGAGCATTGACTCATGCATCAAGAGGTTGCCAGGTCAATTCCCAGTCAGGGCACATGCCCAGGTTGTGGGCCCGATCCCCAGTAGGGGCATGCAGGACGCGGCCAATCGATGTTCTCACTCATCAATATTTCTATCTCTCTCTCCTTCTCCCTTCCTCTTTCTCTCTGAAAGCAGTAAAGAAAAAAAATTTGTTTTTTATTATTACTATTTAAATTTTATCTTCACCCGAGGACACTTTTTTTTTTTGCATTTATCTTCAGATAGAACAGGAGGGAGAGAGGGGGGAAGAGAGAGAGAGAAACATCGATGTGAGAGAGACATATCGACTGGTTGCCACCCACATAACCCCAACCGGGGCCAGGGACAAACTGCAACCAAGGTACATGTCCTTAGCGGGAACCGAACCCAGGACTCTCTGGTCCTCAAGCCAATGCTGTAACCGCTGAGCCAAACCGGCCAGGGCTATCATTACTATTTTAGAGAAAGAGGAAGTAGGGGGGAGAGAGAGAGAAACATCGATTGGCTGCTTCCTGCACATCCCCACTGCGGATTGAGCCTGAAACCTGCGTGTGTGCCCTGACTGGGAATCGAACCAGTGACCTTTTGGTGCATGGGACAACCCTCAACTAACTCAACCACATAGGCCAGGACTTGGGTCTCTGTGACTTAGGGATGGAAGCAGCTTTGTCCCCTTTGCATTACTGCTTCTGCCTCAGAAGCTCTGCCTTTGTGAATTGGGAGAGAGGTCTAAACATCTGCTGTGTGTATGTATATCCTCAAGCACTTTATGTGCTGCCAAGTGGGTTTCTAATAGGTCCATAAATGACAACCATAGTTGGTGTTACTGAGCATCTCGTGTTTTTCTCCTAGGATTGGTTTTGAGATGGCACATAGCCACAGAATTTTTTTATAGCCCATCAAGTGAGAGAGTCACCTGTATGTCTGTCCCTGCTTCCAGATATGGCTGTGAGATCCTTGTTAGTGAGGGATCGGGTAAGAGATTCTTGAGGAAGGAACCCCTGAGCTGAGTCCTTGAGGCTGAGCAGAGCCAGTGGACACAGGGAAACCTAAGGGGAAGGGCTTGAGAAGAGGAGGCATTTGGGGAGAGAATGGGAGGAGGGGACAGGGATGGAATTTGGGGGGGAGGGGTTGTCACTGGCTGCTGGGTGGAAGAAAAGCTGTAAGCAGCAGAGGCCGCCAGGAGGCTGGTGAGGAGGGTGGCCGCCACCTTGGCAAGAAAGAGCTGAAGGCCTGACCTTGAGGGTGACAGAGTGGGAAGAAATGTGTGGGCTGGAGAGTCTCTTTAGGGGACATCAGTGGGAACTGGCTGGTGGATTAGATGGAGTGGGGGAGTGACACAAGGCTGTGAGTATATGGCCTCTCCCTGCCCCCAGCATGTGTATCCATAGGCTTCAAGGGGATAGGGGCACTGGGCAGGGAGCACTCATTATTATAATTCCTGATAATTATGATAATTCTTGATGATTATGGTGATAGTGTTGCATTTTAGTTCACAAGGCTTTAACAAACTATTATGTGACCGCTTCCCTGCACAGCCCATGTGCGCTTCTCCCTGGGAGCACCCGAGGGCTGGCCACCCCTTATCTTCTGTGTCACTGTTCCTTCTCAAGGGAGGGCCTCTCTGGAGACACCCCATGCTCCCTGCCAGCCAGCTGCCTTTTTGCAGCAGGAGCCCCTCCATTGGGTGGCTCTTTGTTCTGCAAGTTATTTGTTTCTCTGGCATTTGGCTCCAGAGCCCTGCCCTTCCTTGTAACCAAGCTCAGAGGGTGGATGGTCAGAGGTGGGATGTCCTCCCTGGAGGTCACGAAACAACCTGGCCAAATATCCCAGCTTCAAAACTTTTCACCCAAAACAAGAAAAATCCAGAATTCCTCCCTGAGACTCAATCCTGGTTAAAAAAAATCTACCAACACATAAGAGAAGTCAGCAAAACTGAGAACTTTCTCTGGCTTTTCTTTGCTCTTGGGATAAAATCCCAAATCTTTAACGTTGAAACAGTGCTCACCAACCACCTTAGCTAGTTCTCCTGACATTTCAGGAGGGTGTCCAGGTGACTGGGGTTCCAGGATGCTCTTGTGAGCTCAGCAGGGAGGGAAAGAAACCAAGTCCCTGCCCTCCCAGCTACATTTCAGTGGAGGTTATAGGCAGTGAGCAGAGACATGTGTCAAGCAGGGTAAATAAGATGATAGGGAGAAATCGGGCAGGGTGGGGGTAAGGTGTAATAGGGAAGCCTCTAACAGGTGACATTGGAGCCATGTAGGTCTCTAGATGGAAGTGCTCCAGGTGGGGGAACAGCCTGTGCAAAGGCCCTGGAATGGAGGGTGGCCAGTGTGTGTGTTGAGGGCACTGGAGAGTCTAGTGAGGAATGCTGTTGGGCATGTATGTGTGTGTGTAGACTCTAGGGGCTGGGAGGAGTCCCATCCAAATTCAAAATTCAGGTAAGAGATGGTGGCCTGGACCAGGTGTGTGATAGAGATGTTAGGAGAACGTTTTCTCCTTAATATTTTACCCTAAATTTAATAAGTGCAACGATCTTGATCATGGGGGACAGTTTGTACCACACCTCTATGAGTCAAGGCTGGACCAACCAGGTTGGACCACCAGGTGGGGTGGAAGGCAAGGGGTGGTGGTGAGGGGAAGCTGTAGTGGGGGCAAGTTGAGGTTGGGCTTTTTTTAATCCTCACCCGAGGACAGTTTTGCATTTATCTTCAGACAGAGCAGGAGGGAGAGAGCGAGACATTGACTGGTCGCCATCCACACAACCCCAACCGGGGCCAGGGACAAACTGTAACTGAGGTACGTGCCCTTAGCAGGAACTGAACCTGGGTCTTTCTGGTCCGCGGGCTGACGCTCTAACCACTGAGCCAAACCGGCCAGGGCTGAGATTGGGCCTTTAGATGCCAGGTGGACAATGGACCCCAAGTTTGCAAAGGCCAGGCTGGAGCACCCTCTGTGTAGTTGTGTGAAGATGTCATTAGAGCAGGAGGGAGGTCACCTAGAGAGAGGAAAGGAGAGGTCTAGGCTGATGGGGAAGAGAGCAGACAGGAGTGGGTTCCTAGACTTGTATCTTGGGTTAGATGCTGCCACTGGACAGTCCAGGGCCAGGGGAGATGGAGAAGGACCTGGTGGGCTGGCAGCGTAGAGCCCTTGATGGAAGTTGTGGGACCAAGGACCACTTCTTCAGGAGGTTTAGGGAGCCCTGAGAAGAGCCTCTGCCCCTGGGATTGTGTGGCCAGAGTGTAACCCATGCTCTCCCCCCACCCTGAACCCCCAACTCCATCTTGCTACCTGTCTCTGTTGTCTCATTCCCCCAGTCTTTCCTGTTGTCTGCACTGACCTCCAGAGTGGGCAGGGGGCGGCTGGAACCCTCAGCTTCTCTCTTTGCCTGGAGAGTGGGGCGGTGAGCAGGTCTGGGCTTTTCATGTCTATTCTTTCACCAGTGGACATGGGTCTGGGGATGCAGGCTACTGGAGAAGGCTCAGGAAGCCTCTAGAAGGGGAAGTAGCATAGGAGGGAGTTGGACAGGTGAGCCTTGAGTCCAGGGGGCCAGGAAGGCGACTGGGCTAGAGAGGAGCAGATGTTGGAAACTGTTGGGGGCTCCTGGGCTGGAGGCACTGCCAAGAGGGGTGTGATGATGTGGTGTGGACTGTGGCTAGTCTAGGGGGACACAACATGCTCGGAGTTGTGTGGCCACCATGAGTCCTATTCCTCTGTGCCCCATCCCTGTCCCATAGGTGGCCACCACAGGTTACATGGTGCAGTGTGAGCTGTGGACACACCTCACCCTGGGCCACCCAGAATTCTCAACGTTCCACTCTTGTTCTTGTGTAGTACACACTGCCTTCCTACTCACCATATAACTTGTCTTCTTGTACTGTTGCTCCACTGTTCCTTCTCACAAGCAAGCAGGTAGCCTCCAACGGGATGGGGGTCTGTCATATTCACTACACAAGGAGGCGCTGGGTGAATGCTTGTTGAAGGGAGGGAGTGAGGGAGGGGATCCAAGGTTAAGGGCAGACCTGTGGGGCTGGGAGTGGGGGCAGGACAGAAGGCTGGAGCTGGCAGGGGTGTCTGATGGGTGTGGGGGGCAGGGGCTGGGATGTAAGGATTGAGGACCCTGGCTGGAAAAGGCAGGAGAGGATAATGAGTCAAAGCAAGTTTATTTTCAGATGGGGTTGTCAGCTAGGGGAGAGTCTAGCTAAGCCAGAGGCATAGCTTCAGGCCTGCCCTTGAGGAGCCTCCAGTCTTGGATCCAGACTGTCTCCTGTCTCCATCCCCCAGCCAACTTGAGTCTACACTGGGCAGTAGGAGGATCTTGGGGCATCCATAGGGGCCCGTGTCAGTGGAACAATGGCTTCAGAGTGGCCAGGGGTGTGGATCTTGTCACTTTGTTGGCTTGTGTGGAAGATAGATTGTGTGGGGGGGGAGCAGAGGCGGAAGCAGAGGATGGAGAGGTCTGGGAGGCTCAATGGATGGGCAGGCCTTCCTGTGTGGCCTGCAGAGGGGGCTGCTGGTTGGCAAGTGGCCCATGCTCTTGGGATGGGCAGCTGCTGAGTTTGTATGGGGGGCATATCAAGCACTGTGGGTGTTTGGCAGCCAAGTGGAAATGCTGGCCCTATCTCCCCTCAGCCACCCACACTGCCCTAGACTCCCTGGGGGCTGGTTGGCAGTCATGATCTCCAGGAAGAGGATGGGGCCCGGGGACACTTGTAGGAGGATGGCCTCAGGCAAGGCTGGGAGTAAGATGCTGGTGCTAGGTGCATGGCCTAGGGTGCCTGCTGAGAGACCCCATGTAGTTCTTTTTTTTTTTTAATCCTCACCAGCGGACATTTTTGTGTTTATCTTGAGATAGAGCGGGAGGGAGAGAGGGAGGAAGGGAGAGAGAGAAGCATCGAGAGGGAGGAAGGGAGAGAGAAGCATCGACGTGAGAGAGAGACACGTGGAGTGGCTGCCACCCACATGACCCCAAACTGCAACCGAGGTATGTGTCCTTAGCAGGAACCGAACCCAGGCCTCTCTGGTTTGTGGGCCAACGCTCTAACCACTGAGCAAAACCGGCCAGGGCCTCATGTAGGTCTTAGTCAGGAGTGACACCTAGGAGCCCTTTCTCCAGGCAGATGACCTCCCTGGGGCCAAGGCTGCTCTAGAGTCTTGGCATCAGCAGAATGGTGCTAGGACTTGGTCCACAAGGGGGTGTTGAACTGACCAGAATTTGACCTGGAAATGTGGGGTTGGGGACTGTAGCAGTATTGCCTAGAGGAGGGTCCTGCAGGCTGGGTGTTGATAGATGTGTAGGAGTTGTCTAGGCTGAGCAGCTAGGGAGGAGGCCATCTCTTGTGAGGGGTGGTGGAGATGAGGGGTTTGGGAACCAGCGAGGTGGCAGTGTGTGAGGCTGGGGGTATATGTGATGAGGGCTCATTGTGCACCCCCTGCCCCTCTTCTCTACCTGCCCAACTGAAGGCAGGTGCCTGGCCTTAGAGCCCCTCCCAGAGATCTTTGGGGGGTTGAGGCTGACCCGACCACAGGTCTCCTGGGAACCTGAGCCACTTCCACCCCACCTGCAGGTTGGCGCTGTATGTGTACGAGTACCTGCTGCACATCGGTGCCCAGAAGTCAGCCCAGACCTTTCTGTCTGAGGTAAGCTGGCCTGGCCTCTCTACCCATACCCCAGGGTCCTCTCCTCCCAGTTTCTGTCTCCCAGGATCCAGTGGTGGTACCAGATGGCCCCTCTGAAGGCCCTAGGAACTGAAGGCTGGGGTGGGTCAGGACCCATGGCTGGCATAGAGGTGTCTGTCTGTTCCTCTGAGGATCTGCTGTTCATCCTCTGCCCTTGTCTTACCCAGTTGTCCCCTCCCGGCTACCTTGCTCTGGTCTGCTGGTTCCTGCCCCATGTTCCCTGCCTGGGTTAGGGCATCCAGCAGACTGGGCAGCGGCTCCTCACCTGCCTTCCTTCTCCTGTGCAGATCCGATGGGAGAAGAACATCACGCTGGGGGAGCCCCCGGGCTTCCTGCACTCCTGGTGGTGGTGCGTGTGGGGCTGGCGTGGGCAGGCTGTGGAGGGTGCTGGGTGGGTGGGGGCACGTGGGGAAACCATCATCACCCCCTGCTGCCCACAGTGTGTTCTGGGACTTGTACTGTGCAGCGCCTGACCGCAGAGAGGCATGCGAGCACTCAAGTGAGGCCAAGGCCTTCCAGGACTATGTGAGTCCTGCCCCAGGGACCTGGCATGGGCAAGGTGGCGGGCCTGGGGCCTGGGGCGGGATGGGAGATTGCATGGCTTATGCTTGGCTTAGGAGGGCTGGGTGCCTGGGTCCCTGTGCCTTCCACTGGGCCCCAGGTCACTCAGAGGGAGGCTCATTCCCCACGCCTCTTCCCCTTCACTTGAGCCCCTGGTCTAAGCTAGACAGACTGTAGTTCCTGCCTCCACCACCACCTGTCCCCTGCCACCCTAGCCCTTCTGAGCCTCCTGAGATAGGAGTCCAGCCAGGGTTTTGGGGGTTTAGCTGACAGCACCTAGGATACTTCCTGACCTTGTTCTATGACTGGGGCTGCTGACTCACTGCTTTGGCCTCAGTTTCCCTCTTGGTTGATGTGGGAAGGGGTAGCACCAGAGGCCTGTTTGGAGAGGAGCCTCAGGGTGGTGACATGAGGAGATGGGTAGCATCCTGTCATGAGATGCGGGTGGCAGCCCCCCACCTTTATCCTCTTCACCCTGGCCCCTCTGAGAGGTCGAGGGCAGACAAAAGAGGGCTTGGGACCTAGGCTGTGGGCTTAAGGGCTGGGCAGCGACTCAGCCAGCTTCTGGGGGAGGTATAGCTCTAGGTGATTTCCTCCTTTCCACCCCCTTCTCCCTGTGTACCTATTCTCCTCCAGCTGGTGCCCTTACCTCCTCCCCTCAGGCCTCCCAAGGTGCAGCTCTCACTTTGCAATGGCACCTGAACTCAGGCTTCTGCAGGGCCAGGGTGCAGCAGGGGCAGGGGTTCACCCTTGTGCCTCTCTGGTGTCCCTGGGGCCATTCCCCTAGAGGCCCTGCAGTGCCCAGGCCCCCACCTGGATCTGACAGCTTCTGGTGCTTCCTGGAAGGGAGGGTGAGGCACTAGGGCTCCATGTTGGCGTGGTGTGAGTGTGGTTCCTTGTGCAAACCAGTTACCACGGCAGCAGAGTGCCTGGGGGAGCTGGTGCAGGCACAGTGTTCATGGCACATGGAGTGACAGGTCCCTGCAGCCTCCCCTGATTCTAGTTGGGGTCACCTTGCTGGCCCTCCCAGGGCTCCAGCCCTCCTCCAGTCCTCCCCTCTGGACCACTTGGGCATCCCCAAGAAATGTCAGCATGCCTAGCATGTTATCATGGCAACACTGGCGGGGTGCCTTTGGGTGGATGATTGACGTGGGGGTCCAGGGCCTAGATTTGGGGAGCCACAGGGGTGAGAGGTAACCCATCCTCCTCCATCTTGTGGTCCTGAGCTTTCCTTGCAGCCTTCACCACCACTGCCATCCCCTCCCTAAGCAGGAAGTGCTGTGGTACCTGCTGTGGCTATGAAGGGGGGCTGCTTCCCTTCCTGTGGGGTAGGCAGTGTGAGGTGGACAGACCCAGGGCTTGGAATGTGCCCCCCACACACACTGAAGCAGGCACCTACCAGAGTAGCCACTATAGGCCATTGGGCTGTTTGTGTGGGAGTGAGGTTTGCGGGGGCTGAGAGCTTTGTCCCCCTGACTCTAGGGTCGCTTGGGCTTTCAGATGAATTGTGCTGGGCCCTGTGAATGCTCTAAGCCATTGTAGGCCTGGGGAGGCTCCCACCAGTATGCCTAGTTGGGGTCCGGGCATGAGTCCTTTGAAGGCAGACCTTTGAGAAGGAGCAGGAAGGGTGCCAGGCTGCAGTTGCACTTAGGGAGGAGCATGTCTTCAGGAGCCTCTTGCCCCACTCCTGTAGGGCAGGAAGTGTGTGACAGCTAGTGCTTAATTCCTTTGAGCCCAAGTGGCTGCAGTTCCACAAATTCCTGAGCACCCCAGGGGCTGACTTGCACCAACCTCAGGAATAGCAGTGATGAAGACAGACTATCCCCTTCCTCCTGGGACCTGATAGGGGAGGGTGGAGGGTGGAGGGTGGGTGATGCAGACAGACAGGAGTGGAGGGGTACTCAGAAAAGTACTCTCTACTCAGTGCCCTTCCCTATCCTTTGATGTATCCCCTCCTCCCTGTAGATAAACCCTCCATCCCTTCTCCCTGCCCCTGCTCTGTGGGCCCCAAAAGCTGACAAGCCTGGGGACTTGGAACTGACCAAAGGAAGTGACTTGTCAGCCTGCTCCTTGCATCTCTGCCCTTGGCCCACAAGATAATGCCCTTCTAACACCTGGTCTCTCTTCCTACACCTGAAGAGAGGTTGGGGGCCTGGAGAGGGCATCCAGGGCGTCCAGCTCTTCCTCCCTTCCTTCCTGTAGGGGCAGGGGGAGTGGTCTGCACAGCAGCTTAGAAGGAGCCCTGGGGAGGGACGATCATCTTGAATGTTGTTTGATCTTTTGTCTGTTTATTTTGGGTGTAATGGATAGAGCTAGGTGTCCAGCTAAGCTGCCTCACCAGCCAGGAGAACACTGGGTGTGTTGGGAAGGGCCTGGGGTAGGGGATGGTGCTCCTACTGGATGGAGGTTGGTTTCAGATAGAAAGAATCAGCCATGCCAGTACTGGGTGGTTGACATTTTCAGACCTCCACAATCCTCAGGTTCAGGACTTGGGATTGGGAATCTCTGGATCCCTGTCCTTCATGGGCTATGGACTCAGCCAGGCTAGACCCTGACCACCTCCAGGTTCTCAGGTGCAGCAAGGAGGCAGAGCCCCTTCGAGGCCACCCAGCAAATCCGAATCTGTGGACTTGTCAAGGTTGTTAAACAAGTGGGAACAGGGACAGCTGCTCTGTCACCTAGAGGACCCTCCAGGCATCCTCCCATGCGTGGACAGAGGGTCAGATGGCTTGGGTTCCCTGTTCTGTGGGACTGGCTGCTTGCCGAGGAAACACTGGGGCAGAACTGGCCTGACTGGACCCTTGTGTCTCCCCTACCCTGCAGAGTGCTGCAGCTGCCCCCAGCCCTGTGATGGGGAGCATAGCCCCCACCGATGCAATGGCAGCAGGCCCCATGGCACCTGGCTTCTTCCAGGTATAGCCAGGGCTGAGACCCTTGTCCCCTAGACCCTGGGTACACATGTCAGAGAATGACAGGCACAGGTGCTAATGGGTGGGGGTCCCACGTCGGGAGAAGCCCTGAAGGGGTCAGGCTGGAGTTGGGTGGGAGGATTGTTGATGTGGTGGGGATAGTAAAGTGGGGGTTGTAGGGTCTGGGCCCCAGTGTAGGAGAGGGTGGGATCTCTGCACACTAGACCTGTGTGTGTACATACCAGGGTGCCTGGGCTGCAGAGCATGGCTCTCTAAGCCACAGATCCTGCTCATGACCCCTCCTGTAGGGGGCACCCCCAGTCCTGCAGATGGGTGAGTGGCCCGCCCTCCTGCCTTTATGGCATCCCTTCCACTTCCCTTCCCCTAGCCAGACTTTGCAGGGCCTCAGGAAACGAGCTTCTGGTGACCTAGCTCTTCCCAATCCACTTGGTTCTGTCCTTCTAGGGCCCTCTCGGCTCCCAGCCGCCCTCACACAACCCCAACACTCCCATGATGGGGCCGCACATTCAGGTAAGGACCTGTGACACCCCTGCCTCTTTGTTTTTTTTTATTTATTTATTTATTTATTTATTTATTTATTTATTTATTTCCTCACCCGAGGACACTTTTCCATTTTTTTTTGTTCAGACAGAGCGGGAGGGAGAGAGGAAGAGAGAGAGAGAGAGAGAGAAACATCGACGTGAAAGGGACACATCGAGTGGTTGCCACCCACACGACCCAACCAGGGCCAGGGACAAACTGCAACCGAGGTACATGCCCTTAGCGGGAACTGCACCCGGGTCTCTCTGGACCGCAGGCCGACGCTCTAACCGCTGAGCCAAACCGGCCAGGGCACCCCTGTCTCTTTGCCTATGCACAACCTGCTTCTCTGCTCTCACACACACTGAGAGCTGGCCACTGATGTTTGCTGGCTAGGCCTGGAGGAGGGGGCAAGCCAGGCTCTGGGCCTGGGTGCTGTAGGAACCAGATAACTTTGGGGGACTGAGTGGGTAGGGGGATATGCTGAAACCTGGTTCACCTCTTCCAGCCCTTCATGTCACCAAGGTTCCCAGGGGGCCCCCGGCCCACCCTGCGAATGCCAAGTCAGGTGAGAGAGGTAAGACCGACTGGAGGTGGGGCAGGAGCCCGGGCTGGGGTCGGGGCATCCACACTCATTGCTGCCATGCCCCCTCTGCAGCCTCCTGTGGGCCTCCCTGGCTCTCAGCCCCTCCTCCCTGGTGCCATGGATCCCTCCCCTCGTGCTCAGGGTGAGTAGAGAAGCTCCAGCTGGTGTTCTCCACCACCCATCAGGACCCCAGCTTTAAGTGCCCCATCCCTGCTGCCTCACTGTACAACCTCTCCCCCTCCCCCAGGATCTTGTCCACATTGGGGAGTGGTCCCAACCTGAGCCACCTCCCTTTGCTTCCACACCAGGCCATTTGAGTATGGGCTCGATGCAGAGGGTGACTCCTCCACGGGGCATGGCCAGTGTTGGGCCCCAGGTAAGGGGTGGACCCAGGGGGCTTTAGGAACTCTTCCCTTTTGGCCTGCACTCAGGGCTCTTTCCCCCTCACAGACCTACGGAGGTGGCATGCGGCCCCCACCCAACTCCCTCGCTGGCCCAGGCCTACCCACAATGAACATGTAAGGCCCTAAGGGACCCTTGGAGTATGCCCATGGGGACTACACCCAGCCTCTTGGGCTGGATTAGCACAAGAGCCGGGATATTTATACTACTGTTGGGTGGGGAAACGAAGGCCCAAAGGCCAGTGAGTGATGGGTTGGGATTTTCAAGTGGTTATCACTTAGCCAACATCTGCCGTTCAGGGGACCCATGGGGCAGGGTAAGAGGGCATGCTGCCTGGCCCAGCCCCAGGTTCCACCTACTATCTCTTAAAAGGGGCCCCGGAGTGCGTGGCCCATGGGCCAGCCCCAGTGGCAATTTGGTGAGTCAGGGAGTGGGGGCGAGGTTGGGTTAGGGGTGAGGGGGGTACAGTTGGCTGACTGCTCACAGCTGCCCCTCTCCCTAGATCCCCTATTCTGCCTCCTCCCCTGGCAGCTACACGGTGAGTGGGGTTGTGGGGCCAATACTGGGTGACCTGATGCGGATGGGGGAGCAGTGTGGCAGGTGGGGGCTTTTCTCATGTTTTGTTTATCTCCATGTGCAGGGACCCCCAGGAGGTGGTGGGCCCCCTGGAACACCCATCATGCCCAGCCCTGGAGGTACTAGGGCCTGGGTGGTGAGGGGAGGGGTATGTTTGGGGGAGGCCCCCCACATCCAGGCCTTCATGCATGTCTTCCCCAGACTCCACCAACTCCAGCGAGAACATGTACACCATCATGAACCCCATTGGGCCGGGCACTGGCAGGGCTAATGTAAGTGGGGAGCTGTGGGGTAGAGGCTGCTCCGGTGGGACAGTGGCCAGAGTTCCACACTGCTCCTCTGCCCACAGTTCTCTTTGGGCCCGGGCCCAGGCCCAGAGGGCCCTATGCCAGCCATGAGCACGCTGGAACCTCACCACATGAATGGATCTCTGGGTGAGTGGGCGATGGGGGATCCAACTCCCACAGGCTGCTTGCTAGCCTCATGCTCCTGCTGACAGCCTCCCCCCCAGCTGCCCCAACATCTGTGTTCCCTGTAGGGGTGTGGAGGTCATGCCCTGAGCCTTCGGGTGACTCAGTGACTTGGGCTGCACTGGGTGAAGGTCCAGTAACTAAACTGGGGATGCCTGGCTACCTCTTCAGGCCCTCCTTTGGGACCCCCAGTGGGCTGGGCTGAGGGATTGGGTAAGGCCGCAGGGGGAGTTCAGGGAGGGGTCACTGGACCCTGGCACAGGTGAGTCTAAGCCGTGTGTCCCCATGTCTGTCCTCCACAGGCTCGGGCGACATGGACGGGTTGCCGAAGGTGAGGGGCCGCGTTCAGGCGTGGGCGCGGTATGGGGTGGGCCGTGCAGGGGGTCTGGTGGTGGGGGTCCAGGAGTCTCGCTCTGACTGCGGATGCCCCCAGAGCTCCCCCGGCGCAGTGGCCGGCCTGAGCACCGCCCCGGGCACCCCGCGGGATGATGGCGAGATGGCGGCCACCGGGACTTTCCTGCACCCCTTCCCGAGCGAAAGCGTAAGCGACTGCGTCGACTCCCCCCCTGCAGCGGCGTCGGGCCGGAGGGGCCTGGCGGGCAGGCCCCGGCGGGGCGGCCGGGGGTCCAGAGCAAGACCGTGACCGCGGCGGGCCAGGTTGGGGGGCAGCTGTGGCATCCTTCCCCTTCCAGCCCCTGCCCTGGTCTCACACTCGTATCCTGCCCCCACCCTGTGACCCACACCCAGGCTGGCCTCACCTCCCTGACTTGGACATCTGCCTCTTCCCCTTTTCCACATACGCCCCACCCAGTCCATTCGTCCTTTCTCCCTGGGGGGCGGGTCCCAGCCTAGGCCGGAGCTGAGCCCACCCCCGCGCGCCACCCCCTCATCTCTCCGCAGTACTCGCCTGGGATGACCATGAGCGTGTGATGGGGCAACAGCCCCTCGCCACTGCAGGCTGCCTCCTCTGCCCAGAGCCCCTGCCCAGGGCCAAGGGCCAGGGTCTCGGGTGGTCTTCAGGGGGAGGGTCTGAGGTCACACCTGGGGCAACTGGACTCCTGGAGGTCAAGGCTTGGAGGCTGGGAGGCCCCCCGCTCGAAGGACTCTCATTTTATTAAAAACAAAAAAACGCGAGGACCTCAGATATGCTCCTTTCTGTATGGGCTTGGCCCCCCACCCTCATCCCAATTTGTTTTGTCCTGGGGGACTCCTTGGGGACCTCCTTTCCCCTGGACAGTAAGGGATGGGTTCCCATCAATAAATGTAATTTGTTTTGGTTTTTGGTTTCAAGATTATTTCACTTTGCCCTGGCCATTTTTGCTCAGTGGTTAGAGCGTCAGCCCTTGGACAGAAGGGTCTCGGGTTCAATTCCTAGTCAAAGGAATGTGCCTGGGTTGCAGGTTTGATCCTGGCCCCAGGAGGGGCCATGCAGGAGGCAATTAACCCATGTGCTTCACCCACATTGTTTTTCTCCCCCTCTCTCTGTCTTAAAAATCAAAACTATCCTCGGGTAAGGATTAAAAAAAAAAAGTATAGCCCTGGCCGGTTTGGCTCAGCGGTTAGAGCATCGACCTGCGGTCCTGAGAGACCCGGGTTCGGTTCCTGCTGGAGGTACGTGCCTCGGTTGCAGTTTGTCCCCGGCCCTGGTCAGTCGTGCGGGTGGCAGCCACTCAATGTGTTCCTTTCGCATCGATGTTTCTCTCTCTCTCTCTGTTCCTCTCTCCCTCCCACTCTAACTGAACAAAAAAATGAGAAAATGTCCTCGAGTGAGGATAAAAATAAAATAAAAATTTTAAAAAAGTGTATATATATGTATTCACTTTGGCTTGCAGCCACATCCTCCACCCTGGGGTCTTAGTGCCCACCTTTAGGGCTGGGATTAGGCAGAGGTCCTGGGGGTTCTAGAAGGTCCTTGAGGGTTAGGACAACTTTTTTTTATCCTCACCTGAGGACATTTTTCCATTTTTTGTTCAGATAGAGTGGGAGGGAAAGAGAGAGAGAAACATCTATGTGAAGGACACATCAAGTGGCTGCCACCCACACAACCAACGAGGGCCGAAGACAAACTGCAACCAAGGTACGCGCCCTTAGCGGGAACCGAACCTGGGTCTCTGGACCGCAGGCCGACGCTCTAACCGCTGAGCCAAACCGGCCAGGGCGGGACAACAGTTTTAAAGGGTAGGTAGGAGTCTTTACCAGGTGAAAAATTGAGGGGTGGTTAGGGTCAGATCAAAAGTTCCCAAAACCCACAAGTATGGCTGATAGTGGCAATGCCTTTATTGTCTTTTGGGGGATGGGGGTGTGCTAGAAGGATGGGTCCAGAGGGGCAAAGGGGGTAGGAGTTGCTGGGAGCTGTATGGCCACTGCCTCAGGTGGTGGGCATCAGGGATGCCACAGCCTGCGAGTGCCCATTGGTATCACCAATACAGCTGTTGGGGGGCTGCTGGCGCCAATTCTTTCTTACAAGACACATGGCAGGAGGCGGCCACATGCCCAATTTGCTTGAGGCTGGGGCGTTCCATCTTGTGCTCCAGAAGCATGTGGTTCTGTGGTGGAAGCCCCACGCAGGCCCTGGAGGATGATGGGGATTCAGCAGGGCCTCCAATCCCTAGGGCCCTGTGTGCAGCCCTGCCTGGAACTCGCATAGGACCAAGAGTGGGACCCCCCCACCCCCGCGATGGGGCACACCTGAAGATGTTCTCGATGCAGCTGCGCTGTCGGAAGAGCGAGTTGACCACAGGGCTGCCCGGTGGAGCCAGCGGTGCCTTGAAGAGGAAACTGAGCAATGACAGCACAGGGTGGAAGCCCTGGGGTTCTGGGTCTGAGTCAGTGCGGAAGCTCACACGCTGGCACAGCTCTGTCAGCAGCACCAGGTCCAGCATGATAGGTGCAGCAAGGAGCGAGTCCTGCGGGGCCAGTGGGTCAGGTGGTAGGTGGGACAAGCATGGGGGGGGGGGGGGTTCCACTCCTGCCCCCACATGCTCCGCACCTCGCAGGTGTTGTGCAGCACTAGTGTGTTGGTGCCGCCCAGCATCAGCTCTGATGTGTACTCATCCATTGCGCGTTTGCTGTCACCCACATATGGCACATACTTGATAACCACCTGGGGGGCAGCATGTGGTCACACAGGTTGCCCTCTGCTGGGTGACCCCTTCCCCCACCTGTGCCCCACGCACGCAGTGATCGGGCTTCTCTCCAGGTGCATAGAGCACTGGGTTGCTCTGCACCATGTCGTCTACCACGCTGCTCTTGGACACCTCCTTGGAGCGGAACTGCGGTGGTGCTGACAGGTTCTGCCCGTCATTGTTGCCCAGGTGGTTATAGCTCACGATGGACATGGTCTGCAGGAACAAGGGGCCCCACAAACATGCTGTAGACCCCACTGTGCAAGAGCCCATAGCTTGGGATCAAGACGCCACCAACCCCCCCAGGGCCCACGCACCTTCAGTCCGGAGCTGATAAGGAAGTCAACGAGCACAGACTTAACCTTGGTCTGGCCTGATTTGAAGTCATCTCCACCGACAAAGACGCGGTGTTGCCTCGCGAGTTCGACTGCACCAGGTACCAGAGTGTTCTGCGGGGACCCATTGAGGAAGGCGCAGCCCTCCAAGATGCTGGCCACTGCGAAGAGTGTGGAGGGTGACACCTCCAGACCTAACTGCAGGCGCAAGCGGACAGTCAGTGGAGAGGTCCTAGGGGCTAGCCCTGACCATGCTCCACTCTGGAGTGCACCCACCTCGATGGTACGCAGCAGGTTTTCAGCGGTGTCATTGAGGCCTGGGACCAGTTCACAGAAGCGCTCTGTATTTGCCGTCCAGAGCACAATGACTTTGTCCAGCCCCGCGCAGGACCGGAAGTCGCGAATGTCCCTGCGGATCTGCTCTAGCTGGTGGGGGTAGAGGGGTAGGGTGTAGGTAATACAGTCCCCTGACCTGTGGAGGCCTGGGCCACTCAGCTCCCCAATTGCAGAGGAGCCAGAACCCTCGGGATAGGGGCAAGGGGACAGCGCAGGGGAAATGGGGAACAAGTGCTGCACCTGCTGCGCGCGCGTGCCAGGGATAAGGTTGTCTGCGCGGGCGCTTTGGTTAGTTGCGATGAACTCTGGGATGTAGACCGAGGGCCTTGGATGCAAGGCCTCCATGTGTGGCCACAGCTGTTCCTGCAGGCCCCAATCCAGCACCTGTGCACGCCGCATCGCCTCAGCCAGGTTCAACGAAGATATGTCCCAGCCTGGGAGCAATCCTCAGGCTCAGCCAGGTCCGACAGCTGGGCCCCTCCAGGCCCCGCCTCCCACTCCACCCCCGGCCCAGGGCCCCGCCCACCGTCGAACACAAGGTCGTCTGGCGACACCATAGGTAGCAGAGTACGAAAGGGCACAAACACCTCCTGGCCCTCAGCATCCAGGCCCAGGCTGACGGTCCCCGCCTGCATTAGCGAGCCATAGTAGTTGGCCTCCTGGGGGCAGAGGGTGGGGGTGGGGGTAAGGGACGAAAGGGGAAAAGTGGGTGTGGTGTGGGAGGGCCCGCGGGCCCTGCCCAATTTGCCCCAAGCTTGGGTGGAAGCAAAAACCCCTCCCGAGGTCCCTCTCCCATGCCTGCCAGCACCTTAGGGTAGGCTCTGTAGATCCTTGGAGTCCCCGCCCCAGTGGAAACCCCTCCCCATCGACTCATCCTCTCAGAACCCTAGCTCCCCGCAGCATCCCATTCGACCCCCCACCTTGCGACCCCTGCGCGTGGGCCAGGACAGGTGCAGCCGATTGGCCAGCACAGCAGCGGTGAGCGTGGAGCCGTTGTTGCCGCCCCAGCCGACAAGCATGACCCCAAGCCGGGGCACCCGCCGGGCGGTCCGGAAGGTGAAGCTCGTGGACGAGGGGTACACCTGAGGGCGGGCAGTGCAGTGAGCCCGGGACCACAGACGTTGGGCAATCCCACCCCTTGCCGGCTCTCTGGATCTCCCAGCCTCAGGCCGGCCTCCTGGCCCCCAGCCCACCTTGAGGACGCTTTCCCCGCGGCTGACGCTTGTCGTCCGATACTCGTACTGCGCCTCGATGGCCTCAGGGCTGTAGACCACATTGGGACTCTCCACCACAAACTGGACTGTGGCCTCCATCGCAGCGAGTTGGGGCACAGGGTTGGCAGGAAGTCAGCAGGATCAGAACAAGCCAAGCCGAGTGGACTATTTTTTTTAAAGTTATTGAGAGATTAAGGTAGAGAGAGAGAAACATTGATTTGTTGTTCCACTTATTTATGCATTGTTTGACTCTTGTATATGCCCTGAGACAGAGCCACAATCTTGGCGTGTGGGTACCGCTCTAACCTAATAGCACCTGCCCGACCCCACTAACCAGCGCAAGTCCGGTGATTACCCGGACCCGCACCCCTCTCGGGGGCCCCACTCACCAGTGTGGAGTCAGTTCAGACAGCACAGCAGACAGATCAGCACACCGTTGGGAACTCTTTAGAAAAGAGCCGTGGCCCCGCCCTCGCCCCGCCTGCGCTGGGGGTGGAGGGTAGGGGGTGGGGGAGGGGCATGCTGGCCTTGGAGTCGGGTTCTAGGCCCTGTAGCGCAGAGCTCAAGAAGCTATCACTCGTCCACCCCACTGGGCGCTACCAGGCATCCACGTGGACCACAGACCCCTGCCCAAGCACGCAGTGCGTGGCTTCACTTCGCACCAGTCTGTTTGGGCGCACAGCCTCTTAGCTCCATTTCACAAAAGAGGGCATTAGGCTGCTAGTGAGCACTAGGCCCCAGTCACAAGGCAGGGTGGCTGAGCCTACGAGGGTGGGTGTCCCTGGGTCCGAGATACTGAAGGGGAAATTGAGGCAGAGGACTGAGCTAGGACTTGTACCTCAAAACCAGACTCTTCCAACCCAGGCTACCTCCCCTTACTTTCTCAGTAGTAGCCACTCTGACCTCTGACAGGGCTCACATCCGGGGTCGTGATTACCAAAACTGTAAGGTCACAGTTTCCCCAGCTGTAGCAGGAGGACCTGGCAGAGCACAGTTGGTGGAGGGTGCTGTTAGGTGGGCAAGAGAGAAAAGGAAATGGGAAGGACCCAGTCAGTCGGCTGGGGAGGCGGTAGGCTTGCACAGCACTGCATCCCACTAGCACCCCGTGATAAGGGAGCGTGGGAACCTGGCGGGCAGGCGGGGGTGGCTCCCCCAGGAACTTTCCAAAACAAGCAGCCTCCTCTGGCTGAAAAGTTTCCACCACTGGAGTTGACCCAAAAGGTGAATAGCTGGGAACATTCACAGGAAACATGGTCAGGGACTGGCCTTCAGGGGGTGGGGGGGTGGGGCTCTAAGACTGGCCCCAGGCTTTGCTCTCAAGGGTCCACCAGTGTGGGTACGTTGGTAGTGGACTGGAGCACCCCCACCTGGAGGGAACTCAGGAGGGCTGGTCAGAGCAGGCTGCCTGCAGGAGGTGGCTGCTGGAAGGGGCCTTGAGATCTGAAGACATCTCTTATTAAGAGATATGAAAAGTTGCCCAGACAAAAACCTGGGGGAGTGGGTTCAGGGGTAGGTGAAAAGGTAGCTGGGGAGGGGAGGTGGGGAACCGAGGCAGACCCTCAGGGCTGGGGACAGAGAATATGGTATAAGTATTTGGGTTTTGTCCTGGTTCCTGGGTAGAGATAGAGTTTGATCATCAGTGGCCAATGATTTACTCAGTCATACCTATGTAGTGTAACCTCCTTAAGACGCCCTAAACAACAGGGTATGGGTGAAAACATGAGGTGCTGGGAAGGTGGCACACCAAGTGGACATGAAAGCCCTGTGCCAGTTTCCACACCCTGCCCCCTTTGCATCTCCTCCCTTTGGCTGTTGATGTATTTTCCTGAACACTGTAAGCTATTCTAGCAAATTACCAAAACTACAGAGGTCATCTGAAACCCTGATTTACAGCCAGGTGTTCAGAAGCATGGGTGGCAGGGGGCTTGTGGCTGGTGTCTGAAGTGGGGGCAGGGGCAGTTTTATGGGACTAAGCAGCTTAACCTGTGGGGTGTGATGCCAGCACCAGAAACTGAACTGTTGGACATCCAGTTGGAGTCAGATTGGGAGGGTCATAGAGGGAGCTTGTACCTCAAAGCCAGAAGTGATGTCAGGGGAATGTGTGCAGAGAGGAGAAAGGCCCCAAGATGCAGCCCTGGGGAAGCCCAGACTCCACTGTCTCCACCAGACCACAGGCAAGGGCAGAGCTTTTTGTTGTTGTTAATCCTCAATGGAGGATATTTTTCCATTGGTGTTTTAGAGAGAATGGAAGAGATGAAGGGAAGGGAGGGGGAGAGAGGGGGAGAGAGGGTGAGAGAGACACATGGATTGGTTGCCTCTTGCATGACCCTGACTGGGACCAGGATCCAACCTGCAACCCAGGTATGTACCCTTGACCGGAATTGAAGACCCTTTGGTCCGCAGGCCAATGCTCTAACTGCTGAGCCAAACCAGCCAGGGCCAAAGCTGTCTTCATTACTGCTGAATGCCAGGGCACAGGGAGAGCCCGGTGCACAGGAGGGGCTGTGGAATCCAGGTGCTGGTGGGAAAACAATCAGAGATGTTATCCATAAGTGGCAGGAGAGTATGGGGAACATCAATCAAGCCTCTGGGGCCTCATGATGTTGGTCTTAAGTAGTGGAGGAAGACCTTTTAGGCCCCTGGGGGCACTGTACTCATGGCGTCCTTAACTTAGGAAGGATGGCCAGGGAATCAACTGCCTGCGGCTGCAGCGCACTAAAGAAGTGTTGGCTAGGGTGGCACTAGGCCGTGTGGGGGGCTGTGGGCAAGGATGGCAGAGTAGGGAGGTGAGTGGGTAGACAGGACAGGAGGCAGGTGTCAGCCTGAGCCTTGAAGTGTAGGGACAGGGATGTTATCCCCTGGAAGAATGTGGCAGCCAAGCCAGTAGAGAGCAGGGTACATTCTGCCCTGCCAGGCCCACCTGACCTCAACCTCCCACGCCTCTTGGATTCCTAAGCCTCTTCAGAACTCAGGCCAAGGTTGCTGGCCAGGGGGCCACCAAGGAGGCTGAGGCCCACATCCCTGACCCCTGGACATTAATCCTGGCCTTACTCTTTATCTGTTTTTCCCTCCCAAAACAAACGCCATCCCCCACTATGTCCTTGGAGGGAAGGACTTCTGCCTTTGGCTCACCTGGAACATGGAACAAGGACGGCCATCCCTGCTGTTGTCCAGGGCCTGTGGGGCTCCAATGGGCCTCAGCATCCCCCTCCTCACTAGAGAAACGGGACGCCCCAGAGTGCCAGTCTAGGAGGAACAACAATAAAATTATTCACCACTGTTTTCATCAGTCACAATTTGCTTCCCCAAATAAGGGCGCTCCCTTCATCCCACATGGTGCTGCTGGAGGCCACGAAACCCCTGCTTGACTTAGCCCATCCCATCCATACCGCAGTTGGGGGGGGGGGTTGCAATGCCCTGCTCATACACCCGCTGTGGCTCCCCATGGCCCCTGCCTCCCCAGTTTCTCACCTGTAACCAGGCGGTCTTGGCCTCCTGCCCTGGTACCTGCAGCGCACACTGCCTCAGTCAGGTCAGGCTCCACCTGCTGGCCTCATTCCTGGGCAGCGGCTCAGGCAGGCTGTCTAGATTGCCTTCTCTGCCCTGTCACCATGGCCTGATCCCAGCCCAGCCCCACATAGGACCAGGGCCACCTGGCTGTGACACACACAAACACACCCACGAAGTCTGGGCTGCTAGATTCAGTTCAGTGAAATTTATTGTAGGTTGAAAAAATCAGCATTCACCTGTTTAGTGTACAAAAGGATACTATATATTTTTAAGAAAATATTAGGAAACTGAAGACGTGGATGCTTTTCAATTGTAACATTTTGGCAAAAGTGAAAAGTTCTTGTAAACACCAACTCCATGGCTCAAAATAGTTTTCCTCCACAGTACAATATTAAAAGGAAAAAAAACAGTATCAATAAGTTAAGACCATATTTAATCAGCTAGAACTTTCGTCCATCAACTCCCACAGCACAAAACTTTTCTTAGCTTCATAATTCCTTAAAAGGAAGGAAAAAAAAAACAAAAAAGAAATTCAAGTGAAAGTCCCTTGACCAGGTTCCCAGGGCAGAGGGCTGGGTCTACTTAAATGATCCCTTGTCACCAGTCTGCCTGTCCACGAACACAGCTGTCTGCACAACTTGGGGTCCAGGGTCTGCTCAGACCTTTGTTCGCTATGTCCCAAATGAAAAACAACAATAGCTAGTGAAACATGAAGGATGAGTGTCCTTGGTGCTCTGACACCCAGGGGCCTATGGAAGACACTGCTGGGTGGGCACAGTGCAGGTGTTCACAAGGGGCCTGCTCTTTGGGAAACCATCAAGAGACACCCCACAGCTTACACATAGCTGTGTCTGTGAGCACTGCTGCTCTCCCTGTGGGGTTGTGGGTCACAGCTACCTGCACCCCACTGAAGGTGGCCCTGAATCGGAGTACAAACCTCAGACCCCATCATGCCCTGGCGCCACGCACACACACATGTATACATGGCTCCCCAATGCTCTGAAGGACACTGTACTAGGCACAATGACTAAGCAGCAGTTGGGATGTCCATACAGCCTGTGCCTCCAGAGTGGGTGGACCAGGAGCCTTTTCTGAGCTCACTCTCGGGGGCCCCCAGACCCTCCCTGAGTGCCTACCCTGTGGTGGCTCTAAGACAACCCCCAGGACCCACAAGAGAACTGAGGAAATGGAGTGAAATCTCAACAGTCCAACATAAAAAGCAGCAGCAAAGGGGAAATTGAGAACATGAAATAAAAGTCCAGCACTGTTGCTGCATAATGAGCTTGTAGCACAGAGAACCCTAATGCCCCCAACAGCTGAGGGCCTGAAATAGTGGACAGGACAGTGGCTCCAGCAGCTGCTCTGGGGGCCAGCTGGAGTTCTCAAAATAGACTTGGGGGGCGTTAATCTGCCCTGCACACCCCCTAAGAGAGAGTCCACCCTTGCTTGGGCCTGGAGGGCCTGGTCGAGCAGTCAGCCAGAGCCCAGCATGAGAGAGGTGACCAAGGCTGGCCCCTTGCCCAAACTTTCCAATGGCATCTGTAATACTGCAGAAAGGACACAGGGCAGTGTCTAGACCCTGGGCATCCAAGGAGGGGAGGCACACGTTTAGAAAAAAGATGCTTTTTCTTTCATACAAAAATAGACTTAAGTCTCATGAGCAGTAGCTAAAAGTAGCTGTCTTTGTATAAAACTAGAAAAGGCAGGCAGACCAGCCAAGTCTTCTGGTGAGAGGAAGCTGAAGCCCCTTGGGCTATAGTCAGCGAAGAGGTGGGCTTCCTGGGGAGCTTGTCCTGGGCGGGGGTTGCTCTGGAGGTATGGGGCTCAGGGATCGGGACATCCCGCCTGGACCTGTGACCTGTGGGTGCCAGGTCTGCATGGGCTCCCCTGAAAGCCGCCGTTGCTGGCTCAGATGAACATGTCTTCCTCGTGTTTATTTTGTTAAATAAAAATTTTCCCATTTTTAGTTCTCCCCACCCCCAAGCCCCCAGCTCCCCTGCCATCCAGAAGTGCCAATCCAGGGAGGGTGAGCTCATGCCCTGTGGCCTGGGGCTAGGGCCAAGCCTGCAGCTGCCGCTGGTCATATTCAGCAATGAGCCTCTTGATGTGGGCCAGCTTGCTGTGCAGGTACTCACAACGGTGCTTCTCCTGGCTGTAGTTGGTATTGGTCTGCAAAAGAGCAGCAGGGTAAGCTATGTCCTGCAGCCACTGGCATCCTGAAGCATGGCTGTAATGGGCAATGCTCTGTGTGGAGATACTAGCCTACTGGCCACCTCAGGCTTCCACTGCTCCTGCTTGCAAGCCAGTGCCAACTCAGCAATGACAGGGACCCCCACTCCAACTTGAGCCAGAGCCCTGGGATGGTGTCTCTCCCAAGCTCCAGGCCCTACCCTGAGAAATGGGATCACAGCCAGGGTGAGGGTCAGAGGCAAGATCGGCATGAAGCCTCCAAGGAGAGAGCGCCGAGTCCATGAGGCTGGGCATCCCTGCCAGACTAACAGCTGAAGCTGGGAACATTGTCTCCTCCTTGACTTTAGGGGTTGCACCACCAAGCAGTGGGAGAGCTTGAGGGCACTGGGGTACATGGAGAGGCTGCTCCCCACCACCCCTAACAGTTGGGTGGAGACTCACCTTTTTGATTTTGCGATATTCCTGCAAAATCTGCCCACGAGTAGTCTAGAGGAAAACAAAAAAAGGAAAACAATGACCTCACCTGCAGGAAGCTCCAAGTGAGTGGTGGGTGGGGGCTCCCTGATAACCTATGACCTGCATGTCACTACTAGCCTGGAGACAATAGCCTGCAGGTGGCCCTGAAGGGAGCTGACCTAAGTACAGAGGAAGGAAGCTGGACCAGGGGGCAAGGTGCAGGGGCACAAACTGAGGGACAAGCCAGCACAGTGGGAGAGGGCAAAGAGCAGGCAGATGGCCTCCTTCCCTTGCACCCCAGCTGGCTTTTCCACTGTTCAAGGCTAAGAGGCCCCTGAAAACCCACGGATACAGAGAGATGCTGGGCCATGTCCATATGGGGGCAAGGAGGAGAGAGGATGGGATACCCTGGGGGCCCATCTGTCCTAGACCCTCAGAAATCCCCACTGTTCTTCCAATCAAGAGCTGTCTCCTCTGGAAACCATAGTGGCCTCGCCAGTGGAAACAGACCCTGACCCTCCCCCTCAAATTAATTAGGGCTCGCCCTGCAGCCAGGTGACCAGCTCTAAAAGGTGGCTCAAGAGGGAGGCTGGTGTCCCAGGGCTGGTGACCAAGACCCTCCCACTGCAGGGGGCTCCCACATGGGGGATTAGGGAGCCCGTGTGCCCTAAGCCAGAGAACGAGGGACTCCTGGTACAGGTGGAAGGATCACAGAGATGCTCCATTCCCTCCCACCTCCCACTGTGGCTGGGATGGTGCACAGATGGGCCATGGGGCTTTGGCCCTTCCCCTCCTGGCTCAGTACCCATGATGTGGGTAGCCGGCTGTAGAGAGGACCCCAGGCACTCTCACAGGTGCCCCAACCCAATGCTCCCTGGCCCAGCCTTCCTGGCTGCTCTAAGTACATGCCCGCCCCCGAGGCTCATGTTACACCTACAGAGGTGGCTCCACTGTCCCCAATGCAGAGGAAGCCAAGCAGCAGAGAGCCTTTGGGATCCTGTGGCAGAGCCCAGACCCAGGCCTGAACCAAGTGACCAGCAAGGAGTAGCCACTTGACAGTCCATGAGGGGTCAAAATGCTGGCTGAGCCCCTCCTCAGCTAGGTTTGGAAGCCTTGGGCTTAGCTGGACTGTTAGAAACAGGCCCATCTCCCCCAGGGTGGGGTGCAGGTAAGGACCCCTACCTCGTACTCCTCGGAGCCCTGGGAGAGCTGCCGGAGCTGGGCATCCAGCTGCGTGAAGCGCCGCGTGATCTGCTCAATGCGGGCGTGCAGGTCTCGGTACTCACTGTACTCAGCGTTGAAGTCATTCTTGTAGCTCTGGCGCTGCTCTGAGGAGGAGATGGTGGCGTATCTTCTGGAAAAGGGAGACAATACAGCGGTGTTCAGGGGCTGCTGCAAAGAGGCTGCAGTACACATGGTCAAGCAACCAGCCCCACCCAGAAGGGCTCAATCCAAGCAGGAGTCTGGCCTAGAATAGGCTGAATGGCTGGAACTGGCACACAGGGACTCGGACTCAGTCCTGCCGCTGCTGAGCTGCAGTGCAGGGTAAGGAGGGGAAGGCAGGGGTGAAGCCCCTAGGAGAAGAGTGGCCAGCCGGAAGAAAGTACTCACAGTAAGTAGTCTGGTGTCTCCGAGGTTGAGATGGGGACACTTGAGCTGTTGCATGTCCCATTTAAACCTACAAAGAGCAAACAAGATCTGCAAAAGGTTCAGGCTTTGTTGTCTGAAGGACATGGAAAGGACAGCAAATGGGCAGTAAGAGACTGTGAGACCCTGCTGGACCCAGGGGAACCTCAGCCTTTTCATTATGCGTGCATCTATGTCCCCAAACCACAGCTGTGTAAGTGCAGAGCAACCAAGTCCTGGGGGTGTTTGGTCTCCAGCAAGGAAGGAGAAAGACAGATGACCCCAGGGGAAACCTCAAATCTGCCTATATCTCTCTGCCGACAGAGTCAGTGGTCTGAACTCCACCTGATACTCCCATTCTTCCCACCAGACAAGGGACTTCAGGACCCAAAGGGCAGCTCCAGAACAGGGCTGGGTGGGAGTTGTGAAGGGGCATACCCTAGGTTGTCCTTGTGGTGGGGCTTGAGGATAAGGGACCAAGGCCTGCCTGTATATCATAGTCAACTGAAACTACAATCTATACCCCCAGCTTCTTGGAGATGGCAACATAGAAGAGATTTTATTACTTTGTGAGAGGAGAACAGCTGGTCAAGCCCTGTCTTGGTTTCACACTTACATGGTAGCCATCTGGGCATGAGGCCACCCTGTAGCACACCCCGACCTACACCTGAGTGTGTTGTCTGTTTGTTAATCCTCACCCGAGGATATTTTTTCCATTGATTTTTAGAGAAAAGTGGAAGAAAAGGAGGAAAGAGAAAGAGAGACAGATAGAAACATCGATGAGAGAGAGAGACATCGATTAGTTGCCTCCTGTACATGCCTTGACTGAGGCCAGGGATCAAACCTGCAACCCAAGTACATGCCCTTGACCGGGAATCGAACCCACAACTCTACTTTGTGGGCCAATGCTCTAACCACTGAGACACACTAGCCAGGTCTGAGTATGTTGTCTTTAATGAGGCTGTGCTCTCCCTGGGCCAAAGCCTGATGAACATGTATGTGAGGGTTTAGTCCACATTCCCATAACCCATGCCCAGCACAAGGCAGGCCTCTGGGGATGTTCTGCCTTGAGACTCAAAACACCTTTGGGATCCTGCCTGTGGCAAACCTCTGAGGCCACCACTCCTGCTGGAATACTTGGCCTCCCCTGTACCAGATGAGATGGTTCCTGCCATGGGGACTCAGTCTCACGGGTATCACCACCACAGCTGTCCCTTTCTCCCCATCTGTCCCCTTTCTTGACCCCATCACTCCACTAGCTTTTCCTGTGCTTCCCAGGGATGGGGACAAGGGATATGTCTGTGAGTTCACACTGAAGGCCCTGGAGAAAGGGCTTCCGACCCCATCCACAGCGGTCAATGGGCCTGAGCTGAGCCCAAGCCACCCACCCAACACACCAGCCTGTCCAGAAAGGCACCCTGAAGCCACAGGAGTGTTCCATGGCCTGAGTAAAAGTTTGGTGATGGGCAAAGGTCCAAGGAGTGGTCTTAACACACGGGGATGACGAGGTTGGCCAGACAGTAGTCTGGAGAGGCATGAGTGGGGGCTATGGGCCTAGAGCTAGCTGAACAGAGTCACCTGCCCAATAGGTGGAGATAGATGCACCATTCAGGGTCAAATGTGATCATTAGACAGGGCTGGGACAA
Organism: Molossus molossus; assembly: GCF_014108415.1. Classification (NCBI taxonomy): domain Eukaryota; kingdom Metazoa; phylum Chordata; class Mammalia; order Chiroptera; family Molossidae; genus Molossus; species Molossus molossus. The sequence continues at coordinate 66,635,133 of NW_023425377.1, read as the reverse complement.
CAGGGCCAGACTAGGGGACAGTGCCATGCATAAGAGTGGGTTAAATCAATGTAGGAAGCTTCCTCAGGTGTTGACCTGGAATCTTCTCCTGAGTTTGGGGAGGGCCTGGTGCCAGAGAACAATGCCACTGTTAAGGAAAGTGTGCCTGCCTGCAAATGCAGAGCACAGACCATATCCTAGAAAGAGCCACAGAGTGGCACCTGGTGAAGAGGGCTCTGGGTGGGTATTGGAGGGGGGCTCTACATCCACCCATTATTGTTACCATTTGAGCCGCCTCCAAGATGTAGGTTAAGATGATCATTAATGCCAAGCACATCTTCTGGTGCTCAGCCATCTCTTTCCTCTTTTTTTTTTTTTTTAAATCCTCACTCGAGTATATTCTTCCATTATCTTCAGATGGAGTGGGAGAGGGAAGAGAGAGGGAGAGAAAGAGTGGGAGAGAGTGAGAGAGAGAGAAAGGGAAACATCGATGTGAGAGAGACACATCGATTGGTTGCCTCCCGCATGACCCCAACCAGGGCCAGGGACTGAGCCACAATTGAGGTATGCGCCCTTGACTAGAATGGAACCCACAACTCTTTGGTCTGTGGGCCAATCCTCCAACCGCTGAGCCAAACCAGCTAGGACTCTTTTCTTGGGGATGTCTAGTCCCTGGTTTGCCTGATTATAAACCTTACTTTTTTACCTTGGCCTGGGAACTGGGGTCGAGCTGCCTGACCAACAAACAACAGGCAGAATGAATCCCATATGTGCATGGGGCCAGCCTGGGCTGCATCTTTCCGGCCCCCATCTTCCTCCTTCCCAGGGCCCTGCTGGAGGCACAAGGGTCTTACTTCCATCTGGGAGAGAATGTACTATTGGGCCAGGCTGCTGAGAACCTGTTTTCCTGGCTAAGCCAGGATCAGAGGGACATTCAGAGAACCAGGCCACCTTCTACCAGTCTGCCTACCCAGGCGCTGGGAAGCCTAGTGGTGCAGCAGGGTCAAGAGGAACCCAGAGGACTGACCCTGTGTCTGCCAGGACTTGCCCTCTAGCCAGACAAAGGGGCTGTAGCAGCTTTTCCAGAGGGCAGTTGAACAACTCCTTAAAAAGCCTACAGGAAAAACCATTTCCCATCCCAGTAATGCCCCCTGTTTGAACCCTGACCGAGGAAATGATCCCAGAGCTGCAGTAGGCGACAAGCCTGGGACTGTCTATATGGCGCAGGGATGGGGTCTGTGATTATGCTGCTACATACTGATCAAGTTCACAGCCACACAGGGCACTAAGCCCAGGTGCCTGGGGCTATGAACTCAGTCAGGGTGGCTCAGGCTCTGCCACCAGCCTGGCTAATCCACATGCCTCCCCAGGGTTTCTGGGCCCCACACAGGTTTTCCTACTCAGTACATGGCCCAGGCGGGCCTTGTACCCCTCATCCTGCTGCTTAGTCCATACATCTCTCAACATCCAGCTTCCCCAGTGACTGTGTGACCTTGATCTTTGACCTTGTTCCACTGTTCTATAAACCTCTCAAACCCTTTTCTCCACAGGCTGCACAAGGCCCATGATAGTCCAGGTGCTGCCCTTCTCCCACCAGGCCATTCCCATGGCTTTCCCTGAACCCAGTAGGCCCCTGAACCCCCTGTGTCTGTACCTGGAACTTGTTCCTATCCCCGTGCACTGCCCCTCCTGTGAGCCTCAGCTTGGTCGGACCTGTCATGGCCCCCTTGGCACTATGTGGAGCTGGTGCTCTGGCTCCTGGCCGTACCCTCCTGCAGAGTCCCTGCCCAAGGCCTGCCTCTCAGCACCTACCCGGGGTGACTGGTGGGGCTCCAAGGGAGCCAGGCACTAGGTCTGGTGGCATGGCCCGGTGCCTGTCCCCAGCTGCCCTCTCCTTGTCCTTGTGCTTCTTAGACTTCTTCTTGGACTTGCCACGAGATGAGCTGCCATGGGGCCTGCTGGGCTGGGCATAGTCCTTCAGCAGGGGCAGGCTGATGCAGGCAGCAGGGGCTGGGGTAGCCACTTCCCCATGATCACAGTCCCGGCCACTGTGGCCCAGGTCATTGCTGACATCAGCCAGAGGGTCGTGTGCCCTCGGAGGATCCAGCCGTGGGGGTAGGTGGACATCTGTGCCAGCCAGCGGGCCCAGGGTGGGCAGCAGGGCCTCCCGGCCATGCGGCACATTTAGCTTCCCATTGGCAGCAGGCTGAGCTCTCTGGGTGAAATGTGATATCCGTGGTTTCTTGTTGGCCAGGGGATCAATGAAATCAGGAGGCTGAGGCCGTTTCTGGGAGGGTAGAGAGACCATTTTAGAAAGGAGTCTGTGTCTGGAGTGGCTGGCATTCCCTGGGGAGTGGCTTGGTAGCAACGGGAGAGACTTGGCAGCAACAGGCCAACCTAGGCTAAGCGTGCACCAGTGCCCACTTGGCAAGGCCTACTCTGGCCACACAGGGACACCCAGACACCAACCAAGCCCTTGGTGCCCACCCCAAGGACTTTTTGCAGAGGAAGGAAGGGCAGCTAAGTCATCGGCGGACTGGCCCAACAATTATAAGGAATGGTCTAAAATGTCGCTGCACTCAGCCTCTAACCTCAGATGACAGGAAAGGTGATAAGCCAAGTCTGAGGGACACAGGGCAGCCCCACTGGCCGAGACCCATCACCCCAAACCCCTGACTACTTCAAGCTTACAGCAGCCCAGTGACATGGTCCAGGTCTCATCTCCATTTCACAGATGATTAGACTGAGGCATGGAGGCAAGGCCAGACCATAGGAGGGGAGTCAGCACTGGACCTGGTGGCCCTGACCTAGGGAAACGGCTAAAGAGAGAAAGACTGCAGATAGCAGGTCTAAGACGAGGGGATAGTAGTGGGGTGTGGGTGAAATGAGGCCCCACAGCTATGGTGTGCATGGACCTGGCCTTTCCATGTGGGTTGGGTGCTCCAGGCTAGAGGAAGAGGGTGAGATGAGGGGAAGAGGGAAGAGGAGATAGGTGAGGAGGAGGGAAGGAGAGAGGAGAGGGACCTGGATGTGGGACTCACAAGTTAGAGCACAAAGGTGGGTGGGGATAGTTTTTACCAAAAAGCTCAAGCAATGATGAGGGGGTTAGGCCAAAGAACCCCAGCCAGAGCCCGATGAGCCCACCCCCTGCCCCACTGCCCTTCCTGACTACTAAAATGTCAGTAGCCACTGCTCACAGGGACCCACTAGGTGCCATTCTGTCCTGCAGCCAGCACACTAGATTTTATGGAATCCCTATGACAGCCCTGAGAGGCAACAGAACACGAGGTTCAGGGCAGTCCAGTGCTTGTCCTCCCTTGGCCACACTACTGGAAGATGTCCAAAAGCACACCCAGGTCCTGGGCCCAGGCCTCCAGCCTGAGGAAGCCAGACAGCTGCTCATTCATTGAAGAAAATATCCCAGCCCTGAGCCAAGGGCCCCACAGGCTCCCCAAACACCAAGGTTGAGTCAAGCCCACTGGCTCTGGGTGAAACCCACTCTCCTCTTCCACAAGCATCAGCACCTCTACGCTGTCATACCCATACCCACTGCTCCTACCTGTGGGGGTGAGACTGAGCTCCCATGCTCTCTTGGAGGGCTGGTGGCAGCAGGGTCTCCAGAGAGGCCACCTGCAGTCTGCGGCTGGCACAGCTTTCTGCAAAGGAGAAGTAGGGTGGGTGGGGGCTTGTAGCAGTACCCTACCGGGCATATCTAGACCCACCTGTCTCTGCACTGACACCACACTTTGTGGAGTGATATGAGGAAGGGCTGCTGTCCTGAACCAGAGGAGGCTGAGCATGGTAGGTACATCAGGGCCTGATGAAATACACCCTGTCCTAGTTTTTTATCCACAGCTGCCCAGTGACTGCCCCACTAGGTGTCCTGTGCCTAAAGAAGCAGTAGCTGATCACCCACTCATCTAAACTCATTACCATGGAGACCAGGGAACCATGTAAAATTGACCAAACACTGAAGGTTTGTACTGTTTACCCATAGGCCTGGGACACTGGGGTGCTGGCCCCTCAGCTGTTAATCCTAATAATGACATTCATTGCAGAAACTTTAGATAATGCAGAAGAGAACTGAGATGCCCTGTCTGTGATAGGAAAACCTCTGGATTCAGGCCACAGCACCTCCTCACAGATGATAGGGGTGGCCACTGGCCACCTGGACCTGAGAAAAACAATGAAGCCAGAGATAAAAGAAAAGACAGCGAACCCAACCGGTGTGGCTCAGTGGTTAAGCGTTGACCCATGCACCAAGAGGTAGCCAGTTTGATTCCCAGTCAGGGCACATGCCCAGGTTGTGGGCCAAATGCCCAGTGGGACACATGCAGGAGGCAGCCAACTGATGTTCTCTCCCATCAATGTTTCTCTCTTTCTCTCTCTCTCTCTCTTCCTTCCTCTCTCTCTAAAATCAACAAAGAAAAAAAAAGGAAGAGTCAGACACCCTAATGCTTGTGTGTGGTGCTGAGGGCCCTCCTCACCCTGCAGGGAGGCTGAGAGGTCCAGGGACTCAAGAGCCACATTGGTGCTACTCCAACCAGCAACAAGCAAGTCTGACTCCCTGACCAATGGCCATCCACCAAACCACTGCTGCTGTCCCCTACATGTGACCCAAAATGCAAGGAGAGCCACAGGAAAGGTGCCCAAAACATGCAGGTGCTCACTAGGCAATACAGCCCCCATGGCTAAGGGGGCAGACTTGCTGTCCAGGCACAGGGAAGCCACCAGAGCTATGGTTAAAGACTGAAAACCAAGGACAGGCATTTCTGTTCACTCTTTCTCAAGCTCCCCACTAAAAGGCATGAAGAGGAAAGAGAACAAGAGAACAACATATAACACTAGAGTAGAAATACAAGCATTAACTGTCCTATAGGATCTAAGAAAACGGAGTCCCAGGCCACAGAATCCTGAGGCCTAGCGGTTGGAGCCTCAGGGACCTCAGAGGAGAAGCTCCTGCCAGGCTGTTCCTGAGAAGCCCTGCTCTGGAACATGGTCTGCTACAGAGCCCACAGCATGTCCAGGACAGAAGGAGCTCAGGCCTTCTCCAGGTGCTAGGAGCTCAGGCCTTCTCCAAGTGCTCGGGCCACACCTGGATGACAAGAGAAACAGACATGTGGGCAGGAAGAACAGACATGTAGACAGGAGGAGCAGACATGTGGCCTTGGGAGAAGAGGAAACAAGAGGGGCCCTCCATAGGAGTCAGAAAGGCCCAAAGGAAAATCCTGAGGAGGGTGGGGCTTCTAAGCAACAAATGTCAGGCTCTAAAATGGAGACAAAAATGCATTTGAAAAGAGAGAGAGACTGTAAGGGGATTAAAACTTTAACTCAACAACAAAAACACCAGTCTTAATATCTTCAGAAAGACAAATGACTTGGATAAACATCTCTCCAAAGAAGATACACAAATGGTCAATAAACACATGTGAAGGTACTCAACATCATTCTTCACCAGGGAAATGCAAATCAAAACCACAATGAGATACTACTTCATACCCACTAGGATAGCTAGACTAAAAAAAAGAAAGAAAGAAGAAAAAGTAAGTGTTGGTGAGGATGTAAAGAAATTAAAATTTTTGTGCACTGCTGGTGGGATGTAAAAAATGCAGTTACTGAGAAAGAGCTTAATGTTTTTCTTTTTTTTTTTTCAAATACCTTTTTATTGATTTTTTTAGAGAGAGGAGATGGGAGAGAGAGAAAGAAACATCGATGTGAGAATTACATCAACTGGCTGCCTCCTGCACACTCCCCACTTGGGATCGAGCCTGCAAACCAGGCATGTGCCCTGACCAGGAATCAAACCGGACCTCTTAGTCCATGGGATGACCCTCAATCCACTGAGCCACACCAGCCAGGTGAGTTTAGTGGTTTTTCAAAAGGTTAATCCCAGAATTATCATATGGCTCAGCAATTCCACTCCTTGGTATGTGTCTAAGAGAACTGAAAATCCACATCCACACAAATCCTTAAACACAAATGTTCATGGTAGCACAATCACACTAAGAACAATCCAGGTGCCCATCAACAGTTGAATAAATAAACAAAATGTGGTCCATCTACATAATAGAATATTATTTGGCCATAAAAAAGAATGAAGCAGCCCTGGCTGGTTTGGTTCAATGGTTAGAGTGTCAGCCTGTGGTCCAGAGAGACCCAGGTTTGGTTCTCGCTAGGGGCATGTACTTTGGTTGCAGTTTGTCCCTGGCCCTGATTGGGTCATGTGGGTGGCAGCCACTCGATGTGTCCCTTTCACGTCAATGTTTCTCTCTCTCTCTCTCTCTCTTCCTCTCTCTCCCTCCTACTCTGTCTGAACAAAAAGTGGAAAAATGTCCTCGGGTGAGGATAGAAAAAAAAAAAAAAGAATGAAGCACTTACTTACGCTACAACCTAGATGAAACTTCAAAACATTGCAATGAGTAAAAGAAGCCAGACACAAAAGGCCACACGGTGTATGATCCCATTTACATGAAATGTCTAGAACAAACAAATCCATAGAGACAGAAAAAGAACTGCCAGGGGTTGGGGGAGTGACCGCTAATGAGGAGAGTCTCCTTTGGGGTGAAAATGTTCTGGAATTAGAGGTGATGGCTGCACAACACTGTGAATGTGCTAAATATCAATAAGTTGTACACTTTAAATAAATAGGTGACTTTGTGTTAAATGAACTGTATCCCAATAAAGTTATTTATAAAAAATATTCTTAGAGTAGATGACATCACTCCCATGGATAAGAACAAGATGCTACAAAAAGACAACAGGAAGAACTCTTGGAGACTAGGAATGATGGCCAAAAAGACAGTTTGGGAGAAACAAAAAAAAAAACTCCTAAAAGAAAAAAGAGAGAGAAAAGATAACAAGGAAGACAATGGGAAGAGTCTATGAGCATAGTGCCCCAGTGGCAGAATTAGAGGAAGCAGGAGGAAGGACATTTGAAACCTTTTCATAACCACACACAAGTGGGAAAGACAGGATTTTTCAGACTACAAGGGCCATGGTGCCCCGTCCCCACCCCATATCATCTGTGAACTGTCCATGTGGATGTGCACAGGGCTGGGTAGGGAACCTCTGAGGACTACTTCAAAACACACACACACACCCCTTACACATATACTTGTATGCAAACATACACATGGGCTACTAACTCTCAGCCATACCCCTTCCTGGGAACTCAGTGAGAACAAGACCCTGGGATCTGGGAACTCAGACACCTGGTAAGAGGCTCTGAAGGAAGGACAGAGAGGAACAGCCTCACTGTGCCCCTCACTACCTCAAAGCACTTGGGTGGAGGTAATCAGCCATTTTAACACTGGACCTTTGACCAAAAATTGTGTGATGAATGAAAACACCTGCAGGAGGGGACAGGGCCAACCTGACATGTTTAGCTGGGGCAACAGAAGACCACCAGAGAGGGAATATTGGGGGATGGAAGTATCTCTTCTACAGAGACAGTCTCCTCTCAGCTTCCTAGCACCTAGAAACCTTGGACAGCCAGAACAGGGGCCTCAGCCTGGTGGCTTGGGGATGAGTGCCCTGCAGGGCTCAAGAGGAACTTGGAGTTCACCTAGAGTGGCCCCAACTCAGCTTTGCTTTCTAGATGCAATTATTGCTTTAAATAGCCAAACTTAAAAGAGGAAAAAATCCTGGCTGGTTTGGCTCAGTGGTTGGAGCATCGGCCTGCGGACCAAAGAGGTGTGGGTTCGATTTCAGGCAAGGGCAAGTCCCTGGCCCTGGTCAGGGTTGTGCGGGAGGTAACCAATCAATGTGTCTCTCACACCAATGTTTCTCTCTCCCTCTCCCAATCTATCTGAAAATCGATGGAAAAAAATCCTCAAGTGAGGATTAAAATAATAATAAAATAACATAAAAACATATTCTTGTGTGAGAATTTTAAAAAAAGGAAAAAAACCTTCATAAAGATTTCCAAGTCTCTGAGAAGTCACTTAAGGACTAACTTGTGATCAGCCAGCTCCTAGGCTAGGATCAATCGAGAAGGAATCAGTGGCTAGCTGACCAGGCCATTTACCCACTCCTTCCAGAGCCTCCTAGGCCACTTCTGACCTCTGGTCCTAATTAACCCTCAATGGGATGCATTTAACCTGCTTAGTCATGTCTATGGGGAGCTCTGTTTTACTTTGTCTGCTTCACATTCTTAAATGGTTCTAAGAAGGAAGCAGCCTCCTAAGTAATAGCCCTTGGAGACTTACAAGTTCATGGGAAGGGGTGGGCTGAGGCCACACAGCAAGAGCTTGCCTTTTCCCCAGTAGGAGGTCAAGGTGGGCTGCCTAGTCATGGGGAAGCCAGCCAGAGAATCCCCAGGGACCCTTCCACCTAGTTCTTGGCCCTGAAGCCTATGGGACTAGGCAAGACCACCCCAGCATCCTGGGGATAAGATCTGCCCTGGACCCAGAACAGGTGGCCTTACCTGACAAGCATTCGCTTTAGCAGCTGCTGGTCGCTCTCTGAGTAGCCAGGCCAGTCCTTCTGCACATCCTTGTACACACAGTCCTTCAGTGTGCACGTGCCATCCTTGGCATTCAGATTGGCCACCTGCAACACAGAGCCAGTGTAACTTTGTGGGAAGCTTGGAGGGTAGAAGGCCTGGAGGAAGACAGGCAGACCTAGAAGGGAAGAGGACAGCATCCTCGGCACCTGGTCCAGATACACACATCTTTAACAGCTGCTATGGTCCAGACTGCTCTAAAAAGGGGGTCTACCATCTATGAATCCCGTCACCAGCCTCATCCCCTGCTATGGACTGAACATGTATCCCTGCAAAATTCATGTTATGGTATGTGATAGTATTTGGAGATGAGGCCTTTAGGATGTGTTTAGATCATTAGAGTGAAGCCCTCATGATTGGGATTAGTCTCCTTATAAAAGAGGCTAGAGAGCTCCCTTGCCCCTTCTGCCATGTAAGGACACAGTGTGAAGATGTTTATGAACCAGGAAGGGGTCCTTCACCAGCCACCCAATCTGTCAGCACCTTGATCTTAAATGCCTAGTCTCCAGAGCTGTGAGAGATGTCTGTTTCTAATTTATTTTTTAAAAATTATTTTTTCTTGAGATAGAATCTGGATATTTTATTTCTGGTTTTATTATTTTTTTAAATCCTCACCTGAGGGTATTTCCCACTGATTTTCAGAGGAAGTGGGAAGGAGGGAGTAGGAGAGAGAAACATCAATGTGAGAGAGACACATTGCTTGGTTGCCTCCCACATGATCCCAACCAGGGCCGGGGATCAAATCACAACCAAGATATGTGCCCTTGCCCTGGCCAGTCTGGCTCAGCGGTTGGTGCGTGGGCCTGTGGACCAGAGAGTCCCAGGTTCGGTTCCTGCTAGGGGCACATACCAAAAGAAAAGAAAAGAAAAAAAAAAAAAGATATGTGCCCTTGACTGGAACCAAACCCACGATTCTTTGGTCCATGGGCTAACGCTCTAACCGCTGAGCCAAATCGGCCAGGGCTGGTTTTATTTTTAAACTTATCTTTATTGTTGACAGTACTATAGATGTCCCCTTTCCCCCCACCATTGATCCCCCTCCTCCCTACTCGCGCCCCACCTCCTTCCTTCCCTTTGAGGTTCCTCAACCTAACAATTAATTTGTACTTCTTAATCCCTTCATTTTTTGCCCCCCACCCCAATCTGGCAACCAATAAAAACTTGTTTCCATGAATCTGTTTCTGTTCTGCTTGTTCATTTTGTTTGTAGATTCAATTGTTGATAGGTATGTATTTATTACTATTTTATTGTTCATATTTTTGATCTTCAAGAAGACCCTTCAACATTGCATATAATACTGGTTTGGTGGTGGTGAACTCCTTTAGCTTTTTCTTGTCTGGGAAACTCTTTATATGCCTCTTGATTCTAAATGACAGATTTACAGGATATAGTAATCTTGCCTGTAGGTCCTTACTTTTCATCATTTTGAATTTTTTGTTTTGTCTTTTTGGTACATGCCCCTAGCAGGAACTGAACCCGGGACTCTCTGGTCCGCAGGCTGACACTCCAACCACTGAGCCAAACCGGCCAGGGCCATTTTGAATATTTCTTGCCACTACCTTCTGGCCTGCAGTTTCTTTCGAGAATTTGGCTGACAGTCTTATGGGAGCGCCCTTGTAGGTAACTGTTTTTCTCTTTCTGCTCTTCAGGGTCTGTCTTTAACCTTTTGCATTTTGATTATGATATGTTTTGGTGTGGACCTATTTGGGTTCATCTTGTTTGAGACTGCACTTCCTGGATTTGTATGTCTGTTTCCTTCACCAAGTTAAGGAAGTTTTCTGTCATTATTTTTTCAAATAGGGTTTCAATTTCTTGCTCTCTTCTTCTGGCACCTCTATGATGCGACTGTTGGTTTGCTTGAAGTTGTCCCAGAGGCTCCTTACACTATCCTCATTTTTTAAATTATTTTTTGCTGTTTTGATTGAGTGCTTTTTGCTTCCTTATATTCCAAACTGATGGTTTGCTTCTCAGCTTCACTTACTCTACTATTGATTCCCTGTAAATTATTTTTTGTTTAGTACACCCTTTATTTCTGACAGGTCCTTTTTTATGCTCTTGAGGTCCTCACTAAGTTCCTTGAGCATCCTTATAACCAGTATTTTGAATTCTACCTCTGTTAGAGTTCAATTCTGCTTATCTCTGTTTCATTTAGTTCTTTTCCTGGAGTTTTGTTCTGTTCTTTTATTTGGAACATGTGTCTTTGTCTTCTCATTTTGGCTGCCTCCCCGTGTTTATTTCTGTATACTAAGTAGAACTGCTGTCTGCTAGGCTTCATAGGTGTCCTGTAGGGTTCAGTGGCACAGCCTTCATGATCATCCCAGCTGGGCCCTTGAGGTGCACCCCTTGTGTGGACTGGACTGTACACTCTTCTGTTGTAATTGAGTCTGGATTGCTGTTGGCACGTCAGTGGAAGGGATTTACTCAGGTTGATCAGCTGTAAGGACTGGCTGTGCCCACTAACCACTGACCACCTCGGAGGAGCAGCTGTGCAGGGGCCCACCACATAAAGCAAGACTTACTTCAGCAGGTTCTGGTACCCACTGAGTCCATTCCTTGAATGTCTCTTGTGGAGATGGCTGAGCGGTGGTACTGACATGGTCTGAAGTCCACTGGGTGTACTGGCTCTGGGACAAGGTCAGCCACTGTCTGTGTTCTACTTGGGGCCAGCAGGCATAATGCTACAATGCGATCTACATATGGCTGCTTCTTGTGCTGTGCTTGGAGGTGCCCACACAAAGCCAAGCTGTGAACCAAGCCTCGCTGCTTCTAGTGCCAGGCAGGCCTGCGGCCATTTAACAAGAGGTGTAGGGCTCCTTGAGGCCAGATGCTGCTTGTTTGAGAGAATTTATGAGCCACCCATTCCATGAGACTGTTTCAGTAGACTAAATAGATGAAGACACCCCTCTAGGATTTACAGCTCCCAGGGCAGAGTAGCTGGAGCCTGGGTGCCGGGTGAGAGGTGCCTCTAGGGGCCAGACTGAACCCATCTTCCATTCACCAGCCATCTCTACTCCCATTGGTTAACAAAGACTGAATTGGTCTCCAAGATGGTTTTCAAAGATGGGTTTAAAGCATCTGCCTTAAGGGTGCTTGAAGTTTTGAAGGCCGCTGCCCTGAAACTACCACTTCTGTGACGGTCTCGCTGGGTGCACTGGGTGCCCTGGTCTCCTGGACATGCATGTGTAGCTGTGTGTTGCTATTTCTCCCTATTGCTAGGTTCTAAGAGGACTCCATGTCACAATGATGTCCACAAGTAGAATTTTTTTTTTTTTATCCTCACCCGAGGACATTTTTCCATTTTTTGTTCAGATAGAGCAGGAGGGAGAGAGAGGAAGAGAGAGAGAGAGAGAAACATCGATGTGAAGGGACACGTCGAGTGGCTGCCACCCGCACAACCAACCAGGGCCGGGGACAAACTGCAACCGAGGTATGTGCCCTTAGCGGGAACCGAACCCGGGTCTCTCTGTACCACAGGCCGATGCTCCAACCGCTGAGCCAAACCGGCCAGGGCAGAATTTTTTTTTTTTTTTTTTTTTTAAAAGACAATCATCAGGTGCCAACATCAAGATTACTCAGATGTTGGAATTATCTGGTAAGAATTTTTAAAAAATCCTCACCCAAGAATATGTTTTATCAATTATTTAGAGGATAAGGAAGGAAAGAGGGAGAAGGGGGGGAGGAACAGAGAACAGTAATGTGCGACAGAAACATTGATTGCCTCACAAATGCACCCCAACAGGAATCAAACCTGCAACCCAGGAATGTGCTCTGACCAGGAATTGAACCCCGTAACTTTTTGGTGTATGAAACAATGCTTCAACCAACTGAGCCACACCGACCAGGGCCACAAGGAACATTTTGAACAGTTGGGTAATATTCCACTGAATGGCTACATTGTATTTACTTAAACATTTTTCTTCTGTTGGATGCTGATGTGTTTCCAGTTTCTCTGTAGCATAAACAGACATCACCATGTGTAGGCTTTTCCATACAGGCAAGTTTTCTTTAGCTAGCTTCAGAAGTGGATAATGGGTCAAAAGCTCTTAATGTTTTCTATGGCCTTTGATATTTTACTCAAATGCTCTCCAGAAGAGCATCCCACCCGTCAACACTCCCACCACCCATGATGATGAACCTATAGATTTCTTTGAAGCCTAGTCAGCCCTGGAGGCAGATGACTTAAATATCTGCTTTAAATGTTTCCACAAAAGGAAGAGAGAAGGCTTCTTTGAGGAGCACAATTTTGTCAGTGCTGCTCATCAGATACCTGCTCATGTGGGGAGGTTGATGAGCCTAGGCGAGTTGTAGCCCACAGGGTTCCTGGAGACTTTCCCCTTCCCCAAGTTGACAGGGCCCTGCTGCCCCCCACAATCACTGGGGAGAACTATCTGGGTAGTGAACACTGAAGCACAAAACAGATGGGGCCATTCAGGAGAAATCTAAGTGAACACATGCTGCAAATGCTGGCTGGGCTGCCTCCAGGAGGTTGCCAACCCAAGCTGAGTGGAGAAGCCATAGCCCCTCACAGTGCCTAGTTCCAAAAGGACCCGGAGCAACAAGAGCATCTGGGGGTAAAAAACAGAGCAGGTGCTCCAGGCAGGTCCATCTCAACACCCCCAGACCCATCTCCAGAAAATGGAGACTGGCGTCCTGCTGCGTCTGAGGGTAAACCTCAGGTGTAACTGTGTGCTCAGTCAGCTAAGTTTCACACTTCGCGTCTGAGGGGCTCGTGTTTCTTCTTCATTCCAGGCACAAACAGGGCAAGAGGGGAGGATAGGAGCAAGGGCATTCCTAAGAACACCACACCAGAGGCTGAGGGCTCAGTCAGACAGAAGTGAGGGCTGTAGGCACATCCAGGGGCGGGTGTGCCTCCCCTCCGCCTGTGTCTTCAGTCCTAACTCACATCTGACAACTCCATCAAACTCCCCTCAGTCTTACCTTGGTCTCCCCACGCTACAGAAAAAGGTTTTGGTGGCAACCAGCCCAGGGGAAGGGCCTTACATATGTTTCCCTTAAATTTGCAAGGACAAGGCTGACTTGTTGACTTTCCAAAGAACTGAGCCCGCTGGGAAGGTTGTTCCTGGTTCTGCAGCTTTGGCAAGCCCCAGAGCCAACTCCTGAACTCTCAGGGAGAAAAATCACTGCTCGGTCCTCGCCAGCACAACCTATGAGCAGGGGATGGTGCCTCAGGGGGCCAAATCTGCACAGAGGTACCTGCCCAGTGAATGGACATGGGAGGTCCCAGCGTACTAGTGATATAAGATGTCCGCAATTACCAAGGCCCCTGGAACACAGGAGATGTCCTCCTAGGCAAAGGGTGGGGAAGCACCTGCCCATGAGCCCCCAGAGATAATGGGTGGGCCTGGGCCCCAGCCCAGAGCTACGACTATGCATAAAATGAAGCTCCATCTTTTCCATGGGAGAAGACTGTAGAGGCCTTTTTTCCCCACCCCTGCCCTTTTCCAAGAATTTGCTAGTGGGGGACTGATAAGGGTAATGAGGGACCCCAGCCAGAACATGAGTGTCAACATCCTCCTACCAAATGTGCTACGTGGTTCACAAGAGCCTTGAGTTGCACTGAGGAAGGGGAAAATGAACACCTAGAGGCCCGCTGAAGAACTTGGCAAACACAAAAATTCATCCTCAGATACAGCTACCATCTTGGCATGGGCTTTCTGCCACAGGAGGTGCTGGCCAAGTCCCCAGAGAGTTGGAGGCAGAAAGTTGGAAGGACAGAGGAGCTGGTAGAGGATAACCAGAGAGGTTTGACCACACCTCCTCCCCAGGATGCTGGCATCACTGTCCTCACAGCAACACAGTGAAACAGCATCCACATGGCCTAGCTGATGTGGTGAAGCCAGAACAAGCCACTTACTTCCTAGGGCCCCTCCAGCTATCTCCTGGAGTCCTGGGAACCAGGGCAGGACCTCGAGAAGGTGGCTGGGCTCACCTCACTTGTTCCAAAGTCCAGGCTGTTTCTTAGTATCAGGCTCCACCTGCCAGCACCTTGTTTCCACCAGGTAAGCCTTAGGTTCCACAAGAGGTGCTACAGTCATGCCCGAGCCATGGATGGAAACTAGAAGGTCCAAAAGTGAAGCCTCCTGCTGGGAGTCACAGCTGGTGAGTGGCTCTCACTAGCTAACGAATGTGCATCTCCTGGTTTCACTCAATTCTAAAAGCTTGTTTAACTGAAGTCTTAGATCTCCTGTGCAGTGCCCACTGCCTACGTGTTAGCAGATGTCAAGGAACATGGTGTTGTTGCGGCTTTAAGCTGACCCTTAAGACACAAGACAGTAAATGCCCACTCCCAGGCCACTGTATGTCCAGACCAACTGCAGAGGCTTCTCACAGGCTAGCTGGACCCCACCCGACCCGAGCCAGCCCTGGGTAAGCATGCACCTGCTGGAGGAGGCTGTCCAATGTGTCCTTGTCTGCCTGCGCCAGGCCATCCTTCTGTAGCCGCAGCAGCAGTTCAGCCTTCCGGTAGGGCCTCAGTGCCAGAAGATGCAGCACCCGGTCACGGAAAGGCCTCTGAGATATCCCACCGCCCCCGCTAACACCACTCTTCTTGATGGCACTTGCCAGGTTGATGGGGGTTGCCCGCTTCCGGGAAGGCACGGTATCCGTTGCCCCTGGGGCTGGTTTCCGAAACTGAACCTTCTTGCCTGCAATGAGAACCATGGTGATAAGTTAAGAATTAAAGGGGTTGAGAGGGTGGCCATGGTGTCGCACTGCCTGGGGCTGATGCCAAGTTCCTGAGTGTGGAAAGCAATGGCCAACAGTACCTGCCAAGCCAGCATGTCCAGCCCAGCCCACTTGCTGGGGATCCAGAGTGGCTGAGAGCGCCACCTGCTGACCACATACAGCTTACTGGACACTGGCAAGCTCAGAAACGGAATCCGCAGGAAGTACAGTCAAACCTCGATCTTGAACATCTCCTATCTCAAACAATTCCGTTCTCGACCAAGTTGTTCACAAAAAAAATGTCTTGGTTGTCAAACCAAACTTCAGTTTTTGACCTGACAACCCTTTCATGCTGATACCTCCACATCACAAAAAAGCATCTCTCAGGCAACAAAGGAAAGAATACTGTTGTTGCTGCGAAATTGAGGATTAGTACAATTTTAAAACATAAAGAGTGCTATTGTTGCTAAGGGTGAAGAAAAAATGACCACAGGCAATTGAAGAGGTACAAAAACTGTTGTTGATTTGGATAAAAGAAAAGCAGTTACCCAGTGACGGCATTTCAGAGGCAGTGACATGTGAAAAAGTAAAGATGCTGCATGCTAACCTGAAAGACAGCCCTGGAACGAGTGCTGACAGTGATTCACTTAAGACTAGTAGGGGGTGGTTTGATAAATTTAAGAAAAGAAGTTTTTATTTATAGATTAAACAGTGTATTAGACATGGACTATATATAAGAAATGTTAAAAGGGGAATCATTTGTGGGTCTGAGATTAATTCCATTTACATTATTTCTAATGGGAAAAATGATTTGGTTTTCAAACAAATCGCTTCTAAATAGCCTTTTGGATCAAATTAAGTTAGAGAACAGAGGTTCACTGTATAAGCTTGTTTAGGGCCATAACGAACTTCATCATGGGTAATCTAAATCCTGGGGACTAAAAATGCCAAACACCACAGGGAGAAGGGACTGGTCTATGAGTTCTTTTGTGTGTGTGTGTGTGTGGTGGTGGTGGTGGTGGTGGTGGGGTTCCCTGACCTGCCAAGGCAAGAGAACCTAGAGACTACACTTCATAGCCCTGTGCTGGTCCCATGGGATCTGCCAGTTTCTTTTATGGAAAAGAAGGGAATAAAGATGTCAAGGCACCCTGGGCAGTTGCTTTGTTTTGTTTTGTTTTTTATCCTCACCCGAGGACATTTTTCCAATTTTTGTACAGATAGAGTGAGAGGGAGGGAGAGAGAGAGAGAGAGAGAGAGAGAGAGAGAGAGAAACATCGACATGAAAGGGACACATCGAGTGGCTGCCACCCGCACGACCAACCAGGGCTGGGGACAAACTGCAACCGAAGTACGTGCCCTTAGCGGGAAGGAACCAAACCCGGGTCTCTCCGGACCGCAGGCCAACGCTGTAACCGCTGAGCCAAACCGGCCAGGGCTGGGCAGTTGCTTTGTGGAGAACCAAGGGTGCTAACAGCTCCCTAGCTGCAGCTCCAAGTGCTTGCTTCTCAGGCAGACAAGGCTGAGGGCAAGCAGGTCGCTCCCCACCCTCCTGGTACCGACTATGGGGTCCAGCATGGCTGCCCCTCCATTGAACCAGTGAACACCACTTTTTTTTTTTTTTTTTATCCTCACCCGAGGATATTTTTCCATTTTTTGTACAGATAGAGTGGGAGGGAGAGAGAGGAAGGGAGAGAGAGAGAGAGAGAGAAACATCGATGTGAAAGGGACACGTCGAGTGGCTGCCACCCGCACGACCAACCAGGGCCGGGGACAAACTGCAACCGAAGTACGTGCCCTTAGCGGGAACCGAACCCGGGTCTCTCCGGACCGCAGGCCGATGCTCTAACCGCTGAGCCAAACTGGCCAGGGCGTGAACACCACTCTTGAGGGAGGAATTCGTTAATTCTGTCTTGGATACTGCACCGCCCCTGACACCAAGGGAATGTGGATAGCTGAGTGAGGTCAGTTGCAGGCCTCAAATGCTTGGGCCAAAAAACTCTTCCTGGTGACTTCCTTTTGTTCTTATCCCTCAAATCTGATTTGTGAGATTAACAAAGGAACAAGTGCTTTGTGAATCCTCAGGGCCTAAATGTCCCTAGAGGATCCAGCTGACATGGGTGGGAAGAGACCAGATACAGCCAGACTGTACCCCTGTGTGTCTTAGGAGGCCAGATGAGTGTTTCCATCAGAACGTAAACTGTTGCAAAATCCCTCACTGTGTACAAAATGGTCCAATAAGACAAATCTTGACCAAGTTTTTGACCAAAGGACCCAGAAATTTACTAAGCTGTGTTTGCATTTTGAGGAGAAAGAGGGTGACTTTTTAAAATTCTGGCCCCAACATGGGGTGGCCATATCCACTGGAGCTTAGTACTGACCAGCAGGATAAACTCCTGTACCAAAGAAATACTCTGGTATTTCATTCAGAGCCAACTCCACTGCCAAGAAAAGGAAACAAGGCTTTCTTTGGGGGTATTTGAAACCTTCCTGTCATTTCTTTAAAAAATAAAAACCATGTTTATGACACAATGATTCAGTCACTCTACAGCATGTAAAAATAAAAATTAATGGTATATAAATGTAAAAAAAATAAATAAATAAATAAAAAATATAAAATAAAATAAAAAATAAAAACCATAAAGCCATCGAAGTCCTCATTTGTTGTAAGTTGGTGAATGCCTTTCCTGCCTAATGTCCCTCTTTTCCTGGCAATACATTCTGATGACTCAACTCCATCTGGGTCTAGGAGGTGAGAAGGCTGCAGCAGGATAATGTGCTTTCTGAATAAACTATACTTTTCATCCCATTTTTAATGTCATTGGTGTCTCAATTTCACCAAAATTATTTCTGAGCAGATGCTGAGCTGCTAGAGACTTTGGGGCCCTCGCCGTCCCCAACACAGTAGCAGGTCAGTGTGTGGTGCATCTGGTTGTCTGCATCATGCCAGCCATCTCAGCCTCAGTGAGGAATTAGCTGGGCAGGCGAGAACAGGGGGTGGTGGTTAGAGGAAATATGGCAACCCTGTCTTAATGGAGTGCATTTGTGTCCCTGATCAGAAAAGGTCGCTGAGGCTGTGGCCTGGGAGAGAGGCCGAAGATTCAAATTCCTCCAGTTCCTGGGCCCTGACTCCACCTGGGAGGTTGGAGGCAGCAGATGGCATAGCCTCCAGCTGACTGGGCAAGACCACCTTCCTGACCTGACATACGAACATGGTTGGTCGTGTTCAGGGGCTGGACCACAACTCTGTCACCCATCACCCCTGCTCCTGGCCTAGACAGGCCCTGAATGCCTCCTGCTCCCCCAACAGCTGCCTGGTAGGTATAATTCCCCATTAAGTGGAACCTCCACGATTGGAGCCCCAGGCCCCCATCCTCACCCAGGTAGCGGCCTCCGGGCTTGATGACGATGGCACCCCGACTCCGTGTCTCTTCCTCGGCTTGTGCCATGCTCTGCCGTGCTTTCTGGTAGGAGTCATCGGTGGCACACACTGTGATTTTGTCCTGGATGCTACCCAAGCAGTCCAGGTGTATATCCCCATGGCTGTAAGACAAGGGGCCAGGAGCCAACATAAACACCTGGGAGACAGGAAGATATGGTCTCGGGGCCCGAGCTACAGCAACCCACCCCCTCGCCCCCTGCCAGAAAACAGGGCTCAGCAATGATGGAGACATATGGTTTCCACAGGGCACACCTTCATCCAGAAGAAAGAAGGGGACCCATGCCCCTGGGCCAGAGATACAATGCAAGGACCTATACCCTGGACACACTGAAAGGAGCCAGGGGGCTCATCTGGGAGAAGGGAGTACTGGGCCGGAAACGGCCAGCAAACACCTGCACAGTGGTCTGACCTGGAGGGGAGGGGCCCAGGGTAGAGGTTGGGGAGGCAGGGCTGTCCCTCTGGGCCTCACCTGGAGACGTACTGCTGGATGCAGTCGAAGCTGCCCTGGGGGCTGTCACGGCCAATGTTGGAGAGGTAGAAGGAGAAGGTCCGAGCCTCTGAGGGGTAGTCAGGCTGAGGGATGGAGATGTGCTGCATGGAGATGGTGGGGGGTGGTCACTGAGAGTCCAAAGCATGGAGGGTATTGTGGCACAGGGCAGCTGCTGGACCCTGACTATCCACACAGCATGACCCTTATGGCAAGAAAATGCTAACATTTTCCTTCAAAACACACCCCTGCTTTCCTGGCAGTGACAGGACCCAAGGCTGGTCCCCATGCCTACCTCCAGCAATGCTTAGGGTCCTCTGTTCCCACGTAAGAGGGAAGGGTGATGGCATCACAGTTTGAGCACAGAGTGCTCAACATGTACCTGGAGGTAGGGACCCTGCCCAGATCTGGGCCATGACTCAGTTTCCTCACCCACCAATCAAGGCAGATCTGGCCCAGGACATCCTCAAAGGTGAAATGACAGAAGGTGGGTGTTAGCAGCCAGCAGGGCACAATGCGTAGCCAAGATGCTCTGACCCTTGCTGCCACTGTATTCCGCCCTGGGAATACAGACTCCACCTGAATGTCCACTGCCCTGTGGCTGGCTGTGAATAAGGCCTCTGAGGGTTACCAGGGAGATGCAACCATAGCTTAAGATGCACACCTAAGATGCAGCTTTCCAGGACATGGCAGGAAGCCTGTGCACTAGTCAGCAAAATAAAAGGGAGTTTCTGGGGAAATAGCCTGATGTTGGTGGCTCCTCCTTGCCCATCCTGATCCTCTCCCTTACCCAGTCCTTGTCTGGAGGGACCTGGCCTCCTTAAGCAGTATCTTTCAATCTCAGCTCGGTGTCAGTGGCTGCAGAGAGTACTATGCCCCATTGGGCTGTCACCCCTGAGAAGAGGGGAGGAGGACCAGCCTGAGTTCCAAGGCGCTCATGGCCCTGGGTACCTCCCACCCTACCTATACCACCCACCAGCTTGTGCAGCCCTGAGGTAGATTCAACCCTACGCAGACAGACAGGTAGGAAGGATGCAAACCACCGCCAGCTACAAAATAGAATTCCGCAATTATGCAGCCACAGCCATGACAGGCACAGCCTACACTGGATATCAAGACAAATCGGGACGCTTTCCCAAGGACATGGGTGTAGGAAGCCCACTCATAACAGCTTCAGGATGCCCCCTGCAACCCAGCTGAAAGCTGATGGTGTGACAGGCCATGTGCACAGAGGCCTACTCACTATGCTGCAGATGCCCTCCCAGAGCCTGTGCAGAAACCATGCTTCCCCCTGAGCAAGGGGTAGGGAACAAAAGTGACCTTTTCACCTTGTGTGGGCCTTTTCCATCCAGGTACATATGCCCAATTCCAAAATTCATCCTGGGGTAGGAGAGGGCCCAGCACAGAACCCAGAGACTGGTCTGTGCAGGACAGTGGGTGACACAGGGCTTGAAACCAATGCTCAGGAGATCCTGGTCCTGATAGTGACAAGGAAAGACACACAGAGAGGGTGCTTGTGGCTGGTGTCCTGAGGACAGCTTGAGGGAAGAGGGGTACTAGAAGTCCCTTCCCCAGATCTGTGGCACCACTGCTATGGCATTCTCTGGTTAATGGGCTGTTGTTGGCTAATGATGCTGGTTAATAATTACCAGTCTCTGGTAATTAGCAAGGAAACCAGCCAGCAGTGCACAGCCCAGGAATGCACAGCTGTCTCTGTGCCAGAGGAGAACTTGACGTGTTCCAGGACATGGCTTGAAATGCAGCAGCCACAAGTGTGCCCTCTGGGCAGAGTCTTGGCTGCCATCGGCCTCGGAGCTACCATGTGGCCCTCATATAACAGGTTTAGATAGGTCTGATGGCAGCACTGACACCAGGTTATAGGGGTATGGGGGCAAGTGTCTGTGTGATAAACAAACCAGAGCAATAAACATGCTCATCCCATCCCAGATGCCCTGAGTGCCTCTGAGGCCTGAGGCCTGTAGGAGGTTGGCTGCCCTGTGGCAGTCAGTGGAGTCATGGCCAGAAACCTTTCACCTCCTCCTCCCTTTGAAATCTATCCCAGGTCAGCCACTGTCCTCCCCCAGCTCATTGTGTACAGTGCAGGTGGGAGCTCTGGAGACAAATCAAGTCCCAGGTAGGGGTGGGAGCGACATGGTGAGGGACAGCACTGGATGTTCCATTTGGGCAAAAAGAGGAAACAGGTAGACACGGGAACCAAATACCACTGATCAGGTCCTCTCTTGCTAGAGGGGTTTTCTTCATCATTGTCATTCCCAGGGAACCATTCTGGGGAGAGTTACTACTTTGGCTGAACATGCCTTCCAGGAGCAAAGCAGCTTCTTTTGGTGGCCTGGCAGATACCCAGGGGCCTTTCTAAGTACCTTCTACTCTTCCTTCTCTATGGGGTTCAGAAGAACAATGCTCTATCTTCACCTCCCCCCACCACCCAGGCTCCCAGAGCCTCAGCTGCTCAACTTTGGTGCATGATATCTCCAGATTCCTAAACTACCATTCCAGAGATATTTTAAAGATATTTCCACCCTGGCTGGTTTGGCTCAGAGGTTAGAGTGTCGGCCCACAGACCAATGAGTCCTGGATTCGATTCCGGTCAAGGGCACATACCTTGGTTGCAGTTCGTTCCCAGCCCTGGTCGGGTCGTGCGGGAAACAACCAGTCAATGTGTCTCTCTCACATAGATGCCCCCCCACA
This sequence comes from Molossus molossus, assembly GCF_014108415.1. Taxonomy (NCBI): domain Eukaryota; kingdom Metazoa; phylum Chordata; class Mammalia; order Chiroptera; family Molossidae; genus Molossus; species Molossus molossus. The sequence goes on along the minus strand of NW_023425377.1, from coordinate 66,613,332 downwards.
CACACACACACACACACTCTATCTGATGATAAATGGAAAAAGTATCCTTGGGTGAGGATTAAAAAAAAATAAAAAAGATATTTCCTGCCCTGGCTGGTTTTGCTCAGCGGTTAGAGCATCAGCTCGCAGACCAATGAGCTGCAGGTTTGATTCCAGTCAAGGGCACGTACCTTGGTTGCAGTTTGTCCCCGGCCCTGGTAGGAATCATGTGGGAGGCAACCAGTCGATGTGTCCCTCTCACATCAATATTTCTCTCTCTCTCCCTCCCATTCTGAGGATAAATAGAAAAATATCCTCGAGTGAGGATTTAAAAAAAATAAAAAATAGAAGATATTCCCAAACTGTCCCTGTTACCAGTGACACAGCAACAAGCACCTTGTGACTCACTCTTGAGCACATCCTAATAGACGTGGTTTATAGACACACAGACACCAGCTAAAGACTTGTGATTAGCCCTTTCAGACCTTGTTCTAGAAACTGCAGCTCATGTTCCCACCACAAACCCAGGGTAACACCAAGGCCCTGAACAGCCCTGGATAAAACCCAACCTCTCCTTTTATGTATTTATGTATGTATGTATTTTAGCGGGGGGGAGAGAGAGAGGATGAGAGAGAGAGAAACATTGATGTGAAAGAGACATATCGAGTGGTTGCCACCCACACGACCCCAACCATGCCGGGGACAAACGGGACAAACTGCAACCAAGGTACATGCCCTTAGCGGGAACGGAACCCTGAGCCAAACCGGCCAGGGCTCTCCTTTTTTTTCCTCACCCGAGGACATTTTTGCATTCATCTTTTAGACAGAGCTAGAGGGAGGAAGAGAGAGAGAGAGAGAAACATCGATGCAAGTGACACACATTGACTGGCTGCCACCCACACGACCCCAACCGGGGCTGGGGACAAACTGCAACCAAGGTATGTGCCCTCAGTGGGAACCGGACCCACGTCTCTCTGGACTGCAGGCCGATGCTCTAACCACTGAGCAAAACCAGCCAGGGCTCTCCTTTTTTTTTTTTTTTTATCCTCACCCGAGGACATTTTTCCATTTTTTGTTCAGGTAGAGTGGGAGGGAGAGAGAGGAACAGAGAGACAGAGAGAGAAACATCGATGTGAAAGGAACACATCGAGTGGCTGCCACCCGCACAACCGACCAGGGCCGGAGACAAACTGCAGCCGAGGCACGCGCCCTTAGCGGGAACCGAACCCGGGTCTCTCAGGACCGCAGGCCGACGCTCTAACCGCTGAGCCAAACTGGCCAGGGCTCTCCTTTTTTTAATTAAAGAGTTTTGGAGTGGGGCTGGCCAGGTAGAAGTGCTTTACCAGCTGTCAGAGGTTAACAACTCAGAAGTGACTCCCTGACAGCAGAGGACCGGTCAGCTAGCTCAGTGCTCCCGAGAGCACAGAGAACACAGATATAAAAATGTACCTGGCAAAAGGACAGGTGAGTATTTTGCTCCAGCAGACACAGTCCTGGCAGCCGAACACATTCAGGTGGGACCTAGCTCCCCAGAGAAATGTGAATGCTGTAGAGTGCAAAGGATAACCATGGCCACCAGAGGGTGTCATGAGGCCAGGCCAGCCCCACCAACATCCCTGGGGAAATGTCCCAAGAACCAGCTAATATTGGGCCCAGGCATATCTCTACAACCAGGATCTAGTGGCACTCCCAGCCTAGACTGGGGGGTGGCTAGGACGGGCCCAACATCCATCCAGGTGTTATGTTGATGCCGTGTCCACTACACTACATCCATGTGTGAGAGGGAGGAGCACCAGGAACCGAATGAGCTCGTCCTGGGCTACGGGGAGTACACCGGTTCTCCTAAAGCCACTTCAATGTGCACACAACTCTCTAAACAGACAACGTCCCCATCTGGTGGTGGGTGAGGAGGCTGAAGGACAGAAGGAGAACTGGCCAAGGTCCCAGAGCTAAGGAGCCTACAGATAGGTTTCAATCTTTGGTTTGTCAGCTTCATGGGACTCTGGGGAATGGATCCCTAAACATCCAATCAGCCCACGTCCCTAATGAACTGGCCTCCTGCTCCTTCATCTTTAACCTTGCAGATGTGCACAGAGAAAAGCCCCCTACTCACTTCTCAGGAAGACGTAGGCCCAGTTGTGCACATGCAATGGAACACTCAAAAGTAGGAGAGAGCTGAGGTGCCCTGCCTCCTCCCTGCCGGTCTGAGTGACAGTGCACATGCAGACTAGCACCAGGCCAAGCCTTTCACACCCGACTGGGGGGAGGAGGACACATCCCATCAATGCCCAGGAGGAGGGCAGACCACCTGACCCTACGTAGCAAGCTGGGGAAGAACAACACACCCTTTGTCAGACAGTCCATCCAGCCCTCACATAGGCTCACACAGGGAAGAGCCCCCTGATGAAAAATCGTGGCCTGGACTGCCTGGAGCTGGAGCACAGCGCTTCCATGCTGAAATCCTCTAGAAACTCCATTAAGCAAAAGAAAGCCCAGGAGGAAGAAAAAGTGGGCAAAACATGATTCTGAAACTAAGGTGGTGGGACCCCACAACTGCAGTGAATGTGGCTCTCAGGCTTCCACATGAATTCGGGGGACATAGGACAAGATCCAGGAGAACCTAATGGAGCATCTGTGAGTGGTTATGCTGAAAAGTGAACACCAACCACAATGGCCTTTTCTGTGCACTGGCCTCATCTTCCCGTAGGGACTGAGGGCCTCGGCTAACCCCACCAACACCCCTGGAGAAATATCCCAAGGAAGATAAAGGGAGGAGGCAAAAAGTTGATCACAAGACTCCAATGGAGCCAATGGAGGCACAGGGAGGTGGGAGTTGTCTGGGCATTTTGGGGTGTGTCTTGCTAACCTTGACTGGTATCAATGTGATGGTTAGTTTGTGTGTCTCCTGGCCAGGCTGCAGCCCCAGGGATACCATAGGAGCTAATCTGGGTGTGTGTACAGAAGTGTTCTGTAGACACAGTGACATCCATGAATCCATGAACAGCTGACTTTAAGTAAAGGAGAGGACCCTCAATGGTCTGGGTGGGCTTCTCCCAATCAGCTAAAGGTCTTAAGAGGGAAACTCAGTCTCCCTGAGAAGCAGCCCTACTGTGGATCATGGCACTGGCTCCTGCCTACCCACAAGCATGTCTTGGTATCTCTGTATCTGCACACACAGACACATCCATCTCCTAGAGTCTCCCTCTGTGGAGGTACCCTGGCTGAGCAAAACACACAGGTCACTGGTTCAATTCCTGGTCAGGGCACATGCCCAGGTTTCGGGCTCAATACCCAGAGGGGGGCATGCAGGAGGGTAGCCCATCGATGTCGATGTTTCTCTCTCATCGATGTTTCTATCTCTCTCTCTCTTCCTTTCTCTCTAAAATCATTAAAAACATATTTTAAAAAAAGATTTGCAATAAAGACTAGAAGTAAAACTAGTGTTCCAAGGAGTGTTTCTTTTCTTTTCTTTTTTTTTTATCCTCACCAGAGGACATTTTTTCATTTTTTGTTCAGATAGAGTGGGAGGGGGGGAGAGAGAGAAACATCGATGTGAGAGAGACACAACGAGTGGTCGCCACCCACACGACCTAACCGGGGCCGGGGACAAACTGCAACTGAGGTATGTGCCCTTAGCAGGAACTGAACCCGGGTCTCTCTAGATCACAGGCCGACAACGCTCTAACTGCTGAGCCAAACCGGCCAGGGACCAAGGAGTGTTTGGTGGGTGGGAGGTGCTGGGGAAAGGACCTAAGACTGGAGGGTAAGGATTATGAACAACTTGTCCATTCTTTCATTCCCTGATTTTTCTGTTAACATGGTCATTTAGAATAAGGTGTATTTCAGAATAAAATGGGCATGCTGAGTTTCTATATCACCCCCAAACCAGTACCAAAATACAGACAAACATCCATGGTCCTGGGTGCTCAGAGGAAGGCAAGTGCCCCACCCATGATAGGACACTGCTCTGACTCTGGGGCCACAGCTTTGAATTAGCTCAGAGATTGAGTGAGAATGGAGAATGGGGACCTGGGAGCCAGGTATGAATCTGCTATAGAAAGGAAGGGAGGGACCCTTGGGGGCTGCTAGACAGGAGACCTTTCCTCTGCTCACGGATGGCCTTTTGTGGGCCTGAGGAGCCCCAGGATTAGCCTGGACACATCCAGAGGCAAAGCTTAGCCTGGCATGGGGACTGGAATAGAGGTGGATGGGACCAAATAATGCTGTACCCAACAAGTCATGACAGGACCCCAGACTGCACCAGTCCCACAATTCCAAATATGAGCAACACAAAAACAACTCACCCCTTGGCTTCCTTGAAATCGAATTGATGGTCGCAGTGAAACAGAATCCTGCAAAAAAAGCAAAAGATACCTGGAAATACACAGCCTCGCTTCCAGTTATCTAAGGAGCAGGGTAAAGACCATGTATGTGTTCAGGAAAGGTGAGAAAAAACACAACACGTCTGAAAACTACAGGAAAGGTCACCGAAATAGGGTTTTGAAGGATCTATAAGAGTTCCCTAAATGGCGCAGGGATGGGCTGAGGGTACATGAGTGGTAAGAGTGGAGACAAAGGCAGTGGGCAGCCCGTCACTGGTCTCCCAAAACCATGATCAGCCCAGGCCACCCTGCCTCACAGACACCACCTCCAAATGAAAATCAGGGTGAGTGAGCACCACTGGCCAGGAGGCAGGCTGATGAGAAGACTCTGTCCCCCCACATGGGCAAAATAAAGCTCAACACCTGCCCCGGTCCCATGTCACAGTTTCAGAGCAGTTTGTCACTGTGCTTGGGGTGGTAGAATTTCTAAATGTCATAAAAATATATAATATAAAACTCAAAATAAATATGTTAAGCTTCAGCTATTCAGAGATCAGCCTTCTGGTAGAATTTCAGAAAGAATGTGAATCCAGATAGAGGGCTACACCTCCTCTTCTAGCCTTGGGCCCAGAGCACCCACCTTCTGAGTAGCAGACACCACTCGACAACATGGCCCTGGCTTGTCACCATGACCCCCCACCATCCCCCAAACCCACGGGCCCAAATCCACCCCTGTGCCAACCTGTCCTCTGCCCACCCAAACTCCTCCACATAGTAGCAACGGGGGACTGGGCTCTCCCACCTCTTTCACTGAGCCCACCACTTCAGCCTCTACCCTGGTCCCACTTAAGAGTGAAGGAAACTCCCCCTGCCACCCCAGTACCTCCCAGAGTGGCTGCCTGTCAGCTCCCCGCCCAGAATATCAGGACCACGGCAGGCCCTGGGGAGGTCGAGTTACTCTGAGTGGTGGCTCCACCATCATAGGGAGAACCAACCAACAGGCAGGCCGAGACTTAATAGGTGGCTGACCTCTTAAAGCCCGTGGGTCTATCAGCCAGTAGGTTGATGGCTGTGGGCATGTGAGGGGGACAGCTCAACTAGCTTGGACACAAGGGCCACACATGCACCCCCTTTGTTTACCAAGAGCCCCCTCTTTTACCAAGAATCTCAAAGGACTCTGCAGTCTGAAGCAGACCTGAGGGGTTACTCTATGTACTAGCACTTACCTACATGGGATTTGATGCCCCAGAAAGCACCCAAAACGTCCAAACACATAGCCCCACACTGCTATGCTGGCAGAAAGGAACATCCTCCAGTCCCTTGTCCTGCTCCAGAACTGGAAACCAACCCCTGCAGGCACAGAGGCCACGATGCTGTTGAGACAGGAACCAGGCTCCTTCCAAAACAGACCCACGACCAGCTGACCTGACCCCCCTAGGCTGCCAGTCAGAGAATGAGAAGCACAGTACCTGTGGGGCATCTCACCCTGGCAGGTCCCTTGGAGATGCAACATAGCCATCGTTTGGAATTAGGTTAAAGATGATAAGAAGACATGAAAAGATGACCACTGAGCAGGTGAGAAGGTACTCAGCACCATTACCCATCAATGAAATGCAGACTGAGCACAGAACAGCTAGAACAGGAAAGACGAACAACACCCCAGAACCCTCATGCATGGCTGGTGGGAATGTACACTTTGTGCCTGCTGTGGAAAACAGTCTGGCACTTTTTTAAAATGTTAAATACAGAATTACCACATGACCCAGCAATTCCACTCCTAGGAATTAACCAAGAGAAATTAAAGATACGTCCACATGGGAACTTATACATAAATGTGCACAGCAGATACTCTTAGTATCTGAAAAGTAGCAACAACTCAAATGTCCATCAGTTGGTAGAGAAACAAGAGAATACCACCCAAAAATAAAAAGGAACAAACTCCTGATGAATACAATGAGGACAAACCTCAAAGACACTGGCTAGGTGAGAAGTGCCAACATATAACACCATGCATTGTATGAGTCTATTTATCTATGTTTCCAGAAAAAGAAAAACTAAAGAGACAAAGCAGATCAGTGTGTGCTGGCGCACATCAGCACATCAGGCCCCCAGAGGACCTTTACTGAAGATGAGGACTTTGAGCAACATCACAAGAACAGGCAAGGACAGATTCCTGTCTGCCAGCCATGTTTAACACAAGAGTGATATACATGGGTGGAAGGGAAGCAGAAGACACGAGAACACGGCAGCACAGGCAATACTGAGGCAAAGCGGCCTGCCTGTCGTTATTACAATGTCTCTGCTGACACCTGAGCATCAAAACCAGGAAGGAAGGGTGTTTCTGGCAGAGGGAACAGCAGGAGCAAAGCTGGAGCACAGATCTTGGAAATTACGGTGGTAGAGGGTACATGGGTCTTGGCTCTCTCATGCCCTCAGGTCTCTCGGCCCAGATTTCCACACAAGGGTCAGTCAGGGCTAATCTGAGCACTATGTTTGCCATCCACAAATAGCAAGGTCTTTGTGCTCCGGGGACCTGGGGAACAGGGGCCATGATTACAGTGATAATGTGAGGCCGGATTTAGGATAAGGAAGGAGAGGAACTAAGGAGGGTGTACCTCCAGGGAACGAATTCAATCAAACAGGGCAGCCATGTGGTCCACTTCTTCCAACCACACACTCCCTATGAGCTATCCAGTGAAGTTGATTGGCTTTGCAGCTGTCAAGAAAGTTATCTGGCCCTGGCCAGTTTGGCTAAGCAGTTAGGAGCGTAGGCTCATGGACCAGAGTCCCAGGTTCGGTTCCCGCTAAGGGCATGCACCTCAGTTGCAGTTTGTACCCGGCCTCGATTGGGGTCGTGTGGGTGGCAACCAGTCGATGTGTCTCTCTCATGTCAATGTTTCTCTCTCTTTCTCTTCCTCCCTCTTATAGATGGAAAAATGTCCTCAGGTAAGAAAGAAAAGAAAAGAAAAGAGAAGAGAAGAGAAGAGAAGAGAAGAGAAGAGAAGAGAAGAGAAGAGAAGAGAAGAGAAGAGAAGAGAAGAGAAGAGAAGAGAAGAGAAAAGAAAGTTATCTGGAAGACCCCTTTCTTTCAAGGTCACTCATTCCCCAAAGGCATTAATAGATGGAAAAATGTCCTCAGGTAAGAAAGAAAAGAAAAGAAAAGAGAAGAGAAGAGAAGAGAAGAGAAGAGAAGAGAAGAGAAGAGAAGAGAAGAGAAGAGAAGAGAAGAGAAGAGAAGAGAAGAGAAGAGAAGAGAAGAGAAGAGAAGAGAAAGTTATCTGGAAGACCCCTTTCTTTCAAGGTCACTCATTCCCCAAAGGCATTAAGAATGAGACATCTGCCCTGGCCAGTTTGGCTCAGAGGTTGAGCGTCAGCCTGTGGACCAGAGAGTCCCAGGTTCGGTTTCCGCTAGGGGCACATACCACAAAAAAAAAAAGAATGAGACATTTCACTGTTGGAAAGTCAGTCAAGAAGCCTAAAAGCTCTGGCTTTCTCTGTGATGCTGGAAGGGCTGGCCTCAAGTGCACATCCCCATATAGCTGGCTGTCATTGTAAAACCAGGATCCTGACCACAAGGACTTGCCTGGTATCTGCTACCTCCAGCAGGACCAAGCCCATCAACAACAGAGCACTTCACTCCATCACGTATGCATGTGGGTGACTCCCCACAGGCTTCCTGTCTATAACCATTAACAATAACAGATATATCTTTGAAGAGCTGAGGGTAGAACACCACTAATCTATAATTCTATATCCAGTGAAAAAAGAAAGTGAAATGAAGACTTGTCCAGGAAGACTAAAGCTGAGTCTGTTTACAGTAGATCTGCATTGCAAGGAAGGTTCTGGAAGTTCTTAAGGAGGAGGGAGAGTGACATCAAATGGACACTCAGGTCTCACAGACAATGAAGAATTCTGGGCATCGTGAACCTCTATGAATATGAAAGAGTAAGCTACATTTCTGTAAAAGATCACTGACAATCTGAGGCACAGACAGTAACAAAGTGCAGGACTTGGACACACAAAACTAAATGAGAGAAAACATGGTGCAAACAGAAGGCAGTTGTGGTGTCAGGGGCCAGGGGTTACCCCAAGGTGGTGGGGCTCCCAGAAGATGGGTGTGGCACCGACAGTGTCTTCTGAACAAGCAGCCAGAGTCTGAATCAGAGGTTCATTTATGGCAGAACTAGTGTCACCCCAGACCTACCGAGCCTGGCTGGGACCCCAGCAGTTGGGCCACCCCAGAGGTTCAGGGACTCCCTGCACGAGCTGATTGCTCATGAGGTTGGGGTGGGGCCTGTTGCTCTGTTACCTCATCTACACAGCAGGTAGGAAGGCAGTGTCCTAAGACCAGTAGAATCTGATGGACTGGCCTGGGTACTGTCCGTTTCTCATTTCTTTGTTGCCTTGGCAGCTTCTGGGTGGCCCTCAGACCAAAATTAGCAAGTCACCAGGTAACGTAACTTCCCTGGATACCCCTAGACATAGCACTGCTGCCTCCACGCCTGTCACACTTGGTACCTGAGTGAGCTGCACTTGAAGCAACATCATAACAATGCCCTAAGTCTCCTCAGACCCTCTGGGAGATTATGTCATTCCCACTGCAAGCTCAGAGATCACACCCCACCCCGGGTTTGAGGGATCCAGTGCAGTCTCTCCTGAGCAGCAGGTATGGAGGGGCCCTCAGGAAGCCCAGCCCCCACACTAGCCCTGTCAGGCCCCTGCAATGGCAATGTGCCATGTCCCACTAACCTCAAATGGGGATGAAACTGCAAGCTGCTCGGGACAAGCACCTTGTTGGAGATGCGCTTCAGCCAAGCCAGGGAATAGTAGGGAGGCCTGGTGGAGCAGGCAGAAAGGAGGCCTCAATGCAATGAGGCAGGGGCATTTGTGCCCTGCAATCATTTGGCCCCCTGGCAGCTCTGGGGGCATCACCTGGATGAAGAAGCTGTGTAGGAAAGATGGCGATGTGTTTGAGAGAAAATGGAGATGTGCAGGGTAGGTGACAGTCAGGGAACTGGGCAGCCCATGAGAGGAGGCACAAATGCTGACCCAAGAACCCTCTCTGGTAAGATAGGTCAAGGATAAGGAGGAACTCGAGATGGCCAAAATCCTCTTATCTCTGCCCTTGGAGAAGAGGCCTGGAGCCTGGAGGGTGAGGCAATCAGAAGTGGCTTATGAAATCCACCTCCAGGTCCACAGGAAGCCAGTGGGTAAGGCACAGCGTTACCCACAATGGTAGGTGATTTTGCCCCTAGGGACACTTTTGGTTGTCGTGACTTGACTGCGGAGAAAGGTATTTCTGGCACCTGGTAGGTGGAGACAGAAACACTGCACAATCCCACAGTACACAGGATGGCCCCCACAGTAAAGATTGAGCCCACCGCCCCAGAAGTCAGCAGGCTGAGGCTGAGACACCCTGAGCTGATTAATGCCATGAGGAAAGCAAGGGGAGAATGATCATCAGAGCAGAAAGCGGAAAATTCCACAGGACCAACCTGTTGGTTTCTTCAATAAGTGGATGGCACAAGAGGAAGAAGGATGGAGTATTACAGAGTACCTGAGAACCACATCACAAGTAGCTCTGCATGGCCTTGACTCAACCCAGCCACTGTGAAGACCCTGTGGAGACAACTGGCAGGGTGCCAGGAGCTAAGCCTCTGTGCTGTCATAGAGCTGCAGTGAGGTTGTGTCTAAAAAAAAACCAGTCCATATCTGTTGGCATTCGATGTTGTCATTCAGAAGGACATAGGTGAAATGAAAAGATATATGTGATTGTTTTTTTAAATGCTCCTCATCCACAACCAATGGACACAGATATTTGGTTGGGGAAAGCAGAAGGGGGGTAGAGGTGGGAAGGAGGGAGTTAATGGGGAAAAAAGGGGATATTTGTAATACTTTCAACAATAAAAAATAAAAATAAATAAATAAAATGCTCCTCATCCCTAGCCAGTGTGGCTCAGTCATCCTATGCACGGAAAGGTCACTGGTTCAATTCCTGGTCAGGGCGCATGCCCAGGTTGCAGACTGAATCCCTAGTTGGGGTGTACGTGGGAGGCAGCCAATTGATGTTTCTCTCTCCCCTCTCCTTTCCTCTCTCTAAAAACATCAATAAAAACATTTTAAAAATGCTCCTCAGGGAAGAATTAAGACAAGTAGACTAGATGCTCACAGAGAATGAGGCTGGGTGACAGCTCAGGGACTATCATTATTCTCTGTTCTATCTACATGTGAATATACCCATGTGAAAGGTTTAAAATAAAAAATGCACACAGAAAAGACCCTGTGGTGCACAGAACAGATCAAGCAAGGACTGGCCCAACCCTGATGCAGCCCTGGGACATCCACCACAGGCCGTGCATGGGAGGCAGCACTCAAGTCCTAAAATGCCCACTAGACAATGTCAGCACTGCCTGGGCAGTGCATTTCCTGCCATATACCTGACCTGATCTACCCCACCCCAGTAACCTAAAGGTGTCCACAGAAAGTGACAGAAGAAAAGGCATCTGTTCCTTCTTCAACAGAGTCTGTGTGGTTCTGCAGAGCTGGGACCCAACCTTCCTCAGTGGGATGTGGCCAGGAAAGGGGGGAGTGAAGTCCTGAGAAAAGGCCTGGCTTCAGACCTCCTGGCAACTGTCCTCTCCTTTCCAGTCAAGTACAGAGGATTAGGAAATGCCTTTCAGGAACCCTCCCTAACACTTCCTGGCAGGTTCTGAGCAAAACACTGAGGACATGGAGAGTTCAGACCATGTCTGCAACCATGAGGGGCTATTTCCGTGAACCACAGACACGGAGGAAGGCCTGGGACACGTACCCAGAAGGTTAGTCTACTGAATGTGGTCAGCTCAAGGCTGAGCTGAGAAACCTGGGCAGGGCCTAAACTGAGGCCCAAGGCAGCCCCTCCCCTTGGCTGGGAGGACAGTGGCACATTCATCATTTGGACAGACCCATAAAAAGCAAGAAAAGGGAGTCCAATCAGTTACAAACCAGGTGCCAATCAGGACCCACACTTGGGACTTCATCTCCCCCTTTCCTGGTCACACTGCACTCAGGAAGCTTAGGGAAAAGTTAAGAAAACTTAAGGATTAGAAAAACAGGTGCAAAACCACCTGACACTGTGGCCCTGCCACCCTTCCATACCTTTCATTTTCTTCTTGGTTTAGCAAGTAAACACAGTCAGCATGCTGTACTGGGCCATCTTGCTTTCTGCTGAATCCAGTATGCCCACCTGTACTCTAACCCCCACCTTCACTGATCTCTGTCCTTATGGCTGTACCTTCTCCAGAAGGTCATGTAAATGGAATCATACCACATGTTTCCTGGGGCTGATGTAACAAATTACTACAAACTTGGTGATTTAAAACAACAAATTTAGTCTCTTACAGTCCTGGAGGCCAGAAGTTTGAAATAAGTGTCCCTGGGCCAAAATCCTGGATGGCTACACTCCCTCTAGAGGCTTCAGGGGAGGATCCTTCCTGTCACTTCCCGCTTCTGGGACTCCAGGTGTCCTTGGCTGAGGCAGCATCTCCCCAATCTCTGCCTCTGTGGTCACATCATCTTCTCTTCTTGTCTGTGTCAACTCTCTCTCTGCCTGTTTCTTATAAGGTCACTTGTGATTACATTTAGCTCTCCCACCCCAAACCGAGGACAATCCAGAATAACCCTGCCCCAATCTCAAAATCACATCTGCAAAGTATTTTTCTCATATGAGGTCACATTCATAGGCCCCAGGGGTTAAGACCAGGACATCTACCGGAGGTCCTTATCCAACTGACTCACACACGTTTAGCATAATGCCTTTGAGATGTGTCCATGTTACTATCACTGAAGTCCATTCCTACATTACTGCTTGAGTAACATTATACCAGTTTGTTCATCCACTTGCTAACTGGGTTGTTTCTAGTTTGGGGAAAGAATGAGTATAAAGATGCCATAAATATTCACATACAGGTTTTTGTGTGGACATGAGTTTTCGTTTCACTTGGCAAGCACTCAGGAGCATGACTGCTAGGTCCTATGGTAAATGTACATGTAACTTCACGAGAAAGTTCCCAACTATTTTCCTGAATAGCTGCACAATTTGCATTCCCACCAGCAATGAAGGAGAGCTCTAGCTGCTCCCGATCCATGTCAGTATTTAGTGTCGTCAGGTTTTTTATTTTCGCCATTATGATAGAGATGAAGTAATATCTCATTGTAGCTTTAATTTGCATTTCCTTAATGACTAATGACGTGGACAATCTTTTCATGGACTAATATGCCATTCTTTTTTTTTTATCCTCACCCGAGGACATTTTTGCATTTATCTTCAGACAGAGCGGGAGGGAGAGAGGCGGGAGGGAGAGAGGCGGGAGGGAGAGAGGAGGGATGAGAGAGAGAGAAACATCTCTCTCTGTGAGAGGGACACATGGACTGGTTGCCACCCACACAGCCCCAATTGGGGCTGGGGACAAACTGCAACTGAGGTACATGCGCTTAGCGGGAACTGAACCCGGGACTCTCTGGTCCGCAGGCTGACGCTCTAACCGCTGAGCAAAACTGGCCAGGGCCTAATATGCCATTCTTATATTTTCTTTGATGAAACTACACAAATCTCTAACGCATTTTTAAAAACTGGGTTGTGCACTGGCCGGTTTGGCTCAGCGGTTAAAGCGTCAACCCTCAAACCAAAGATTCTCGAGTTTGGTTCCGGTCAAGGGCACATACCTTGATTGTGGTTATCCCCAGCCCTAGTCAGGTAGTGCGTAAGGCAACCAATCGATGTGCCTCTCTCTCTCTCTCCCCCTTTCCCACTCTATCTGAAGATAAATGGAAAAATATCCTTGGATGAGGATTGGGGGGGAGGGGGAATTTTAGCCCTGGACAGTCTTGCTCAGTGGTTAAAGCCTTGGCCCACGGACCAAAGGGTTGCAGGTTTGATCCCGGTCAAGGGCACGTACCTGGGTTGCAGGTTCAATCCCCAGCCCCAGTTGGGATCGTGCAGGAGGCAACCAATCAATGTGTGTCTCTCACATCTACATTTCTCTCTCTCTCCCTCCCTCCCACTCTTATCTAAAAATCAATGGAAAAAATGTCCTTGAGGATTTAAAAAAAAAACAACTGGGTAGCTTTCCTATCATCACGTTATGAGAGTTCTTTATATATTCTAGAGCTTTATCAGATGCGTTCTCAAAGATTTTCTCCCAGTCCACAGCTTGTCTTTTCATTCTCTTCAACAGCATTCTTTAAAAAATCAGTTCTTAATTTTGATGAAGTGGCATTAATCAATTTTCTTTTATGGGGCTTGCTCTTTGGTGTCTTAGCCTTTCTTTTTGTTTATTTTATTGTTAATCCTCACCTGAGGATATTTTTTCTACTGACTTTTAGAGAGAGTGGGAGGGAGGGAAGGTGGCGGGGGAGAGAGAAAGAGACACATCAGCTGGTTGCCTCACTCACATGCCCCAACTGGGGCTGGGGATCAAATCTGCAACCCAGGTACATGCCCTTGACCGGAAATCAAACCCACCACCCTTCGTTGTGTGGGCCCACGCTCCAACCACTGAGCAACACCCACCAGGGCGCCTTTATTTGTTTTTAAAAAATAGTTCTATTTTGACTGGCAGGTGTGGCTCAGTGGTTGAGCATTGACCCATGCACCAAGCAGCTGGCAGTTCAATTCCTAGTCAGGACACATGCCCAGGTTGTGGGCCCAATCCCCAGTGGGGGGCATGCAGAAGGCAGCCAACTGATGTTCTCTCTCATGGATGTTTCTCTCTCTCTCTCCCTTCCTCAATCTCTAAAATCAATAAAGAAATTTTTTTTTATAAAAATGGTTCTATGTTATGAAAATCTTCTAAAGTCTTACCAACTTCTCTCTCCTCTCCCAGAAAAGAAGTTCCTGAGAACTATGACCCCACCCAGTGCCTACCTCCTCCACCCCTGCCCCGCGGAAGGGTCTCTCAGATTCCCAGTTCCATGCTCTCTGGATGCCAACCACCAAGATGGTACAGGGTTTGTAGACATCATCTGGTTCCAGCACGACAATCCCTGTGAGATGGAGCAGTGGGGTCCTCAACCCCCAACACCCACCCCTCACCCTGAGTTGCAACACGTGCTGCCCTGAGGCCCACAGGGGATCAGACAACTTCCCATTGCCAGGTCCCCTGTGTCCCTCATGTCAGCCCACATGATGACCACCCCAGGGGCCAAAAGTGGTGGGTCTACAGACAGGCACTGAGCAGATCAGAGAACAAGGGATGTTGGTGTGGAGGGAGTACAAATGGACCCACATGGCAGGGTCTAACATGTGTCCCACTCCGATGCAGGTGGACAGCTTCTGAGCCCTGACGAGAGGGGGCAGTGTAGCCTTGTTGGGCAAAGGCTCTCCATGGCAATATCTGCCAAACTAAACACAATGATTTGTGGAATTGTGGAGCCAGCCTCCTTCACAAAACCCACTCCCATCTTCAACTATGCAACTATCAGCATTCCCACTATACAGAGGAAAATGAGAGGAGAAAGGGCTGCTGGAGGTCATGGGGCAGAGCTGGGGTCCTTACTCACCAGCAGAGCTGATCCCAACTTCACAGAAAGACCAGCCCTTGGGTACCCACATGGCTCACACTTGATTCCCACCCTACATAATCTTACCCCAATTTCAATGTATGCAAACTCTGTGAAATGTACGTGACCCCGTGGTAATGGACTGAGACAAACATTCACTAAACACTTCCTCACAGTAAAGTGCTCCTGTTCCACTGAGCCCTATTCTATCGACAGAGAACATCCCCATCTGTGTCACCAACCACTGCCACCTTTCTGAGCAGTGCAACCTACGCCTGGGCAGGGCCCTCCTTTCAATACCTTTGCCTCATTATTATTTCATCTTTCCCATCTGTCTTTCCTCAAATAGAAAAATTAAGAAGCTGCCCTACATGGGTACCTACTGCACAATCCCAGTGCACACAGCCTGCAGAGGGGTCAGGCCACACACTGGACTAGTACCCCTGACCCCACAGCAGTGGCCACTGAATGACCAAACCCCAGATCTGACCTTGTCCATGTTGCCCTCCCCTGTGGGACAGAGAAAGCCTGTGCCATGTCTCAGAGTCTACAATCCTGCCCCCATGTTCTGCTCCAGGACCAAAGAGCTCTCCCTCCATAAAGGAACAGACCTTGGGAGTAGAGTCCTGGCCTCTTCCCACTCTCTCTCAGGGAACCCTTGATGAGATAAATGGGAAATGCAAATAAAGAGGCAAGAAAGCACGCTGGTACTTGACCAAAGCTGGTCTGACACAGCCTTACCAGGAGCTGAATGTTGAGGGGTTTGTTTTTCTTTTTTTAAATCTTTACCCAAGGATATTTTCCCACTGATCAATGTGAGAGAGACACATCAGTTGGTTGCCTTCCACATGACCCTGACTGGGGCCGGGGATCAAACCTGCAAACAAGGTACGTGCCCTTGACCAGGAACTAAACCTGCTACTCTTCAGTCTGTAGGCCAATGCTCTAACCGCTGAGCCAAACCGGCCAGGGCTGTTTTTCTTTTTTTTTTCTTTTTTGCATTTATCATTAGATAGAGTGGGTGGGAGAAAGGAAGAGAGAGAGAAACATCGATGTGAGAGAGACACATCAAGTGGCCACCACCCACACAACCCTAACTGGGGCTGGGGACAAATTGCAACCGAGGTATATGCCCTTAGCGGAAACTGAACCCAGGACTCTCTGGTACATGGGCCGATGCTCTAACTACTGAGCAAAACCGGCCAGGGCTGTTTTTCTTTTTTAATTGTCCACTAAAACTCACCAACAACAGAAGCTGAACTCGGTGTCAAATTCACTCTGCCCAAACCTGTCATCTGCCCATGTCCTGAGGATGACATGACAACCAAGATGATACCATACAAAGAGGAAGCTGAGGGCCTAACCTAGGTTGTAGGATCCTTTAGGGCATAACAGGATGCCAGCTGCCTGAATGCTCCACATTTCAGTACCTAATTCAGCTCTAATATCCCCCATCTCAACACCTACCCCTGCAAAGCACCTCAAACTCATCCCAGGAGATGCAGGCACAAATCAGACACAAAAGCTGTGACCAAAGCCTTCTCTTCCCTTTGGGGCATGATTCCACCCCCATCCCCACTCCCTATGGCCTTCAGCCAGTGCCCACCAGCAGGTCACTCTCTTGTATCCACGACCTGCACCCGGGAGCTGCTAGGTCAGGCCAGCTGCCTTCCTCAGCCTTGAGGGATCCTGCACCAGCAGCTGAGAACCCCAGGTGCTCAGGTTTCATCACTGACAGAGCCATAAATGGATTGTTCCCTTCAGATCCTAGCTTGGCCTCTGACAGGCCCAGGTGTCAGACTTCAGGAACAAGAAGATCCTTTATCACCTGAACAAACAGAACAGAACTTCCTGGAACAACCTGGACTTTCAGACTCTGGACGTTCAGGACCTGCTGCAGCCCAGGGGGCAGGCCTGGCAGCCCATGCAGCTGTAACCCCAGCTGCAAGGAGGCTCTCTGCTCTCCCCATCATGGTGAGCACCACCCCCTCTGGGCACCAGAGAACTGACAAAAGAGCATCCTCAAGCCTAAAAACTGTGCCCGAGGCCCCAGCAGGTGAGCAGCAAGTGAGATATCCCCGACTATCTCTCCATGCTTGTCAGTTGCCACCTGGTTCCCATACCATGATAGGACTGCCCCTGCTCTTCAGTTAGGTGGTACATAAATAAGGTCCACCAAGATCCACCAGCCAACTGCTCCCCAGAAAGATGACGATCCCTCAAAGAAAAAAGCCGAAGGAGAAATGTCACCAAACTGGGCTCCCCCAGCGGGGCTGCTGGCCTCTCTCAAGGTATGTTCTGCCAGGTGCTTGGTGCCCACTGGACCTCTAGAGCCTGATTGTGGGACCTCCCGTGGACAAGGCCACATGCTTCCAGGACCAGCTCCAGGTGGATGATGAAACCAAGGCCCAGAAAACCAGGAGCTTGATTCAAGGTCACTGGCTTAGTAAGTGGTAAAGCATGCATTCGAACCCAGGACCCTCCCAGATGAGGAGGTGCAGGCCCTCTGTCACTTCGGGATTTATCTTTCCCGACTGCCTTTCCCTTCTGCATCAATGGAGTCACACTATTTCAGACACTCTTGTCACCCTGCCAACCAGTGTCCTCGGCAGCAGCTGTGCAAGGCATTCCCCTCTCTGTAGATCCTCATGCATTAACCAGCCTGTTAGAGGGAAGCCTTGCTCTGAAAGCACGCATGAGCCTGAAGTCCAAAATATCACCTTTTATAAAACATTTTGGCACGTGCCTAAAAACAAAAGTGATTGGTCTTGGCTCAAATTGACAAGATAAACTTCAGGTATTTGTCTAGAAGCTGACTCCCACTCCCCATTCCCCAATCCCCCAAGAAACCAGGAGACAGCTGGAGCTCTACTGAGCAAAGGAATGAAAGTTCATTAGTGACAAGACACTGTGCCACTGTCCACTTTTCATGTTGTCACCTGGCTCAGCAGCGTCCTTACATTGGTCTTTCTATGTGGAGAACGGAACACAGCAGAGCTGCCTCATCTTTGTCAACCACCTTTAATCTGGAGGTTTCTCAGCTATCCTTTGATATTTTAAGGCATCGACATTTTAGGATAACACAGGATCCCCCCTTTCTTCACTAGAAGGTGCTGCATTTGGGTCTGCCTAGTGCGACCCTCAGTGTGTGTTCCAGCGTATACCTTGAGGTGACTGTGGGCCCAGAAACACTCCAGGCAGAGGTAACCCAGGGTCTGCCTACCCACATAGGGCTGTTAACTCTAACCACCTGGGCAGGGCCACTCTGTTCAGTTTGCCTTCTCTTCAAGCAACTGACAGCAGATGCCTACTCCCTACCTGTAGCCCAGGTTCAGCCCTTCTGTCCACAGCTTCACAGTGGTGGCCAAAATGCAGTTCCAGTCTCTGCTGGCCTCGGCATCCCACTGTAAGCAGGAGCTCTACCATCTTCTTCGTTTATTTACATGTCTACCATCGGCAGTGTGATGGTAAATTTCAAGTGTCAACTCAGCTGGGCCATGGAACCCAGTTGTTTGGTCAAATAGCAGTCTAGATGTTGCAGTGAAGGTGGTTCTTAGATGAGATTAACATGTAAACTAGCAGACTCTGAGTAAAGCAAATTACTCTCCATAATATGGATGGGCTTCCTCCAATCAGTAAAAGGCCTTAAGAGAAAAAGATCAAGGTGCCCTAGAGGAAGAAGATACTCTGCCTCCAACCCACCTTTGCACTATAGATACACTAGCCCTTCAGCCTCTCAGTCTGCCCTACAGATTTCTGATTTCTTAACACCTATGATCACATGAGTCAATTCCTTAAAAACAGTCTCCCCTCTTCAAATTGGTTCTATTTCTCGAGAGAAGCCTAATTCAGACAAACTCAGAAACTGCCTTTTGCAATGGTCTCAAATGCATTACAGTTCTTAATTACAGAACCAGGACCCTTGGCGCTGGCTCCTAACCCATCCCTGCCCTCCTCTGAAGTCCTGGCACCACAAGAGGCTCCAGGCTCCAGGCTCCAGGCTCCACTTGGCCTGCTCCATCCACAGCTGTAGGGTTACCTGCCTCTCAGAGGAACCTTGTTCAAAGACTGAGACCCAGAAGCATCTTCGTCTGTCAATAGCTTACAGCTCCTAACAGCCCTGCATTGGAGGAAGTCTACAGGACACACCTCAACTTGGGCTGTTCTTGAATTTGGATAGGAAGACAAAACACATTTATTTCCACAAACTGAAACTTAGCATTTCCTTCATGCAGGCAACAAGCTACAGCAGTGAGAGTGGTATCAACTTTTAATATGTTTTAACACATGAAAGACTAGTTGTGCTGATGTCTTCAAAGGACATTTTTGCTCAACACTATTTCAAAGTTACAGCCATTGGATCTGCTGCTAGATCTCATCATTTAAGACATTAATATAGTACATCTGTTACAAGGTCATACATTTCTTTTTAATGCTTCACTCACTCTCTGTGTAGTGCATTTCCTTGGTAATTAGGTGTATTTTAGGCATTGAAGAGGAGAGCTGTGCCCAGAAAGAGCCATAGCCCCTGTACAGGACTTAGTGACTTACTGGATGCTACCCCAAATGGGGTTTGGTCATAGACAACCAGACTGGAAAGATGCTTATAAGTCACTAGAGTTTAAAAAATTAGCCTTTGCCCTGGTTGGTGTGGCTCAGTGGTTGGAGCACTGCCTTGCACACCGAAGGATCATGGGTTCGATTCCCGGTCAAGGGCACATACCCGGGTTGCAGGTTTGATCCCTGGCCCCAGTTGGAGTACATTCAGGAGATAACGGGTAGATGTGTCTCTTTCACATCAATGTTTCTCTCTCTCTCTCTCTCTCTCTCTCTGCTTCCCTCCCTTCCACTCTCTGTAAAAAAAATCAATGGAAAAAATATCCTCAGGTAAAAATTAACAACAAAAGAAAAAAAATTAGCCCCAACAAATCCGCTGTTTCTGAACCAATATTTACTCCTGGCCTCAGACAATGGGTGTGAGGACTCATCAGATAAGTCACATGAAATGCTTGCTCAGGTTTGGAACATCAGCACCCCAGCCCCTACACCGGTGCTGCTGGGACTAATGCCCCCAATACTTTCTAGTGTCCACAGGGGTGGGGCAGGGAGGGTCTCCATGCAGCCAAGTTTTGGAGCATTTGGTTCCAGTTTTTTAAAATGGATTACTGCCCAACCGGTATGGCTCAGTGGACTGAGTATTGTCCCATGGACTGAGAGGTCCCAGTTCGATTCCCAGTCAGAGCACATGCCCAGGTTGAGGGCACAATCCCTAGTTAGGGGTGTGCATGAGGCAGCCGATCAATGTAGCTCTCTCACATCGATGCTTCTCTCTTTCTCTCTCTCTCTCTCCCTTAAAATACCAAAAACATTTTTAAAAATTAATTACTTAATTAAAAAAATAAAATGCCATTACTATATATCATGAACACAGGTGCATGTGGACACATAAGACATCACATAACTGAGAGAACATCTGGACATGAACATCCCCTCCCCAGGCCTGTCTAGAGCCCCTGGCCTCTTGAGCCTCCCCTTCCCACTCTGGACACCCTTCCCCAGCATCCAGTGGTCTCCCCCAACCCCTGCACACTCCAGGCACATGTTGTGCTCCCTGGAATATCTATCCCTCCTACCCCATCTCCCAATACCCTGACAGGGAGCACCTCAGCAACCAGGCTGAGATGACAGCAAGAGATGCTAGGACAAGTACATGCCCCCTGCCTCTCATGATCCTCCTAAGAGCCCCTCCCACCCACAGAATGAAAAGCACAGGGCGACCACACAGTGACCTGGCCATGCTACTCCTAACCAGATGTAGTCTGTAAAGCTGGGAGGGTTGAACAGAGGCTGCCTTTGTCTTCTGCATGGAGACCAGACCTTAAGAGTAACCAAGAAGGAAGAGGATGCTTTAGCTAATTAGGACAAACCATTTCTACAAGCCCAAGGATTTATCTGAGAAATCAGAAAGGAAAGAGGCAGCTCAGAGACAAGGGTGACAAGCAGGGGCCGCTGTCACCAGAGTGGCTACCAGGCTATGATAGGAAGTTCTGCCAGGCACCTTCTGGAAAAGATCCTATTTACATGGGGGTCTGTGGAGCTCACTCTGGGCTTTGACAGCATGATGACACCTCTGGTCTCTCTGAGGCCAAGGCTGCTGGCCAGAACAGAGGGGGCCTGGCTTCCCAAATGTAGGGCATGGTACTTCAGTTTGGGCAGAAAACAAAGATCATTAAATGGGAATGCAGCGTCCCACTCAAGAAGGATGAAATGGCCAGAATATGGCATATGTTTCCATCACTAACCTACCCAGGTTGACCCAATGGGCAAAGAAAGCAGGGCGGCCAAGGCTGGATGGATCTCAGACCCCACAGACATAAGAAGAGACATACTTGGTCCCTGAGAAATGCCCCCCTCCACCCTAGAGCCTGGGAAAGGTCTGCTGGGTCACTGCCCACTCTTCACAGCTCTCTGCTCTGGTCCCAGCACACAGGTACGCTCCAGAGGGGTTGACCCAAAGACACAACACATCCTGAGGGGTGACCCAAGAAAGTGAGGCCATGCCCAAGTGACAGCCAGTCTTCCTGGGCTTGAGAATAAATAAAACCAAGTGAGATGCAAGAAACAACTTTTTAAAACATTACTCAAAAAGCACAGTCTGAATGGGGAAAAAAGAGGGACATCTGTAATACTTTAAACAATTAAAAACAATAAAGGGTACAGTCTGTGTAAGAGGGACAGGGAGGCAGCCCTAGTGACAGGAGGAGGCCCCTGCCAAGGCCTCTCACTGTAGCCTTGACACCAAGTCTTCCCAGTGAGCACACATCACTTCAGAAACACAAAACAGCCCTGGCTGGTTTGGCTCAACGGTTGAGTATCGGCCCACGGACCAGAGTCACGGGTTCAATTCCAGACAAGGGCACGTACCTAGGTTGCAGTTGGGTCCCCGGCCCTGGTCAGGGTCATGCGGGAGGCAACCAATTGATGTGTCTCTCTCACACTGATGTTTCTCCTCCCACCTCAAACTCTATCTGAAGATAAACGGGAAAATATCCTCAGGTGAGGATTAAAAAAACAACAAAAAAAACAAAAATAAAACACAAAACATCCAGGAGGCAAGATGATGTCTCCTACTCATCAATCCAGGTCATTAAACCCATTTTACATCAGGCTTGAAATTCAGTTTCAGGAGCAGCTCCTGATCTGAGCCATCACTGAAGTGGAACCTAGCTGGACTCTAAGCCAGCTGCTCAGTCAGAGGATCAGAGTTAAATTCAGAAATGAAAAACAGATTGCCTTGCGCTGGCACTGGACAGTCCCATGGATCAGCAGTGAGAATCCAAACCCTTTCTGGACTTCTGGGCCAGGAACCCCAAATCACCCAGAGTAAGAGGCTGGGTTACCTCTGGGGGTCCTGTATGGCCCTCTTCATGGCCATGGCTGCCCCACATAGGTGCTAAAATCCCCAGGTCCAGGGCTCCTTCCTCTATACCAGCCCAAGCCACTCAAACCCAACCCAGACCTGGGAAGGGCCAGACCTTGCATGAAAGCTAAGGCAGCAGCAGCTGGTGTCCCCTCCTTTCCTTACAGGAGATAGGAGCAGCACACCTGCCTGGCTTCTACATCAAACAGCTGGTCCCAGCGAGAAAGGGAATCAGGGGTTAAAGAGCAAGAATGATGCACTGGGGCCACTAGCGGCTGCTGGGAACTGAGAGCAAAACTTCTGAAGTTGAGATCACAAGATTCACTTCTGCTTCAGAATCTGCCATTTAAAAAGCTGTGTGACCTAAGTCAGGCAGTTAACCTCTCTGGTTTTGGTCACTTGGGGCTGGTGACCTAAGTCACATCTGAAACAAGGTACAAACAGCACAAACCAGCTCTGAGGCTCAGGTGGCCTCCAACACCTGCCTCTATGTTTCAGAACACTGGAAAACACAGCATTGCCACATTCTTAAAAAAAAAAAAATCCCTGACATGTGCCAGGAGGCAAGACCACCAGGGTCAGAGAGAACACCCTTAACCACCCGTGTGCTGGTCAATTTTCACATCTGTGAAATGGAAATGACTCCAACCCAGCAAAGTTACATACTCAACCCCAAGGGGTATTACTGGGGTAACCATGGTCCTGGGACCTCACTATGTCTGCTCTCCCACCAGGGTAACAAACAGACCACAGGGGACAGGGGCTGGGAAAAAGAATGCCCAAGGACTCCTGGCATACCAGGAGGCCCCATCAGGGATAGCTGATGTAACAGGCCCTAACAAAGGGAGTGTCCCCGCTCCCCAAAACAAGAAAACCATCTGAACCCTTCCCAAACCCTATCAATGACCTCAAAGAATACTCAGCAAGTTGATAGCAAGCCAATAATAATACTAATAAGTGCTCATTAAGTGAAACCTGACTATGTCTTTGTTCACGTCCCCACATCTGTCATGTGTGTGGTTGCCATTGCTGGAAGAACTGGTGTATGTTCGATGTTTGCTTGAACCCCTCAGATGACAGCGTGCTCACCATATAGATGTCTGTCGTGGCTTCCTTTTTTTTTTTCTGGCCAGGCACTTGGCACCAGAAGGGAGAGCCCCTCAGGGCTCGCCCCCGCCTCCACTGGGTCAATGAAAAAACGATAATAGTGGTATTTCACCGGTGGCCAAGTCATGGCTTCCTTTAACAGCTGCCCCATCAACACTCTGGTGGTTACATCTGAAACCCTGCACACCAAATTCTATTTCCTCCCAGTAGGACTCAGTAATCAACTCCAACAAGGGCAGAAACAGGAACTGTCCCTTTAGGACAGGGGGACATATGGGGAACCAAGGGCTTCCTTCAAGGAAGCAACTATGTTTCAGGGCCGATGGATGGCACATCCCAGCCCCTGCAGAGGTCAGGTGCCTGGACCTCTTAGCACTTCCTCATTCAGCCCCAGAGATGGGCAGAACTGCCCAGGGCCCAGAGCTGTGGCTTAACTGACTGCCCTGCTCAGAGAGTCATAGCCATGGACTTGAACACAAAATGTATGTGAACTGACTTTGGGAACTGTCAGGGACCACACAGAATTCAGTACTTTCGCCCAGGCAGTGTGGCTCCGTGGTTGAGCATTGACCCAGGCACCAAGAGGTCTCTGGTTCGATTGCCAGTGAGGGCACATGCCCAGGTTGTGGGCCAAATCTCCAGTGGGGGCATGCAGGAGGCAGTCAGTCCATGTTCTCTCTCATCAATGTTTCTATCTCTCTCTCCCTCTCCCTTCCTCTCTCTCTAAAATCAATAAAGAAAAAAAAAAAAGAATTGCCCTGGCCGGTTTGGATCAGCAGTTAGAGCGTCGGCCTGCGGTCCAGAGAGACCCAGGTTCGGTTCCCGCTAAGGGCAGGTACCACAGTTGCAGTTTGCCCCCGGCCCTGGTTGGGTCATGCGGGAGGCAGGCACTCGATGTGTCCTTTTCACGTCGATGTTTCTCTCTCCCTCTCCCTCCCACTCCATCTGAACAAAAAATGGAAAAATGTCCTTGGGTGAGGATTAAAAAAAAAAAGAATTCAGTACTTTACCCACTGCACAGTGCAGCTTATGTGTTTTCACTAATGTGTCACAAGGAAACTGAAGCAAACCCAAGACCTTGGAAACCAGCCTGACAATACAGCCCAAGAACGTCAAAGCCACTGGCCAACTGGTTCCACAGTCATGCTCAAGACAAATGGCCAACTAGGTGCCAACTCTGCATATTCAATTCCCCAGAGTACAGCCTATAAGCCTCATTCCTGGGGACATTAGGACAATTTTCACCAGCCAACTCGGGCCCAAACTTCCCAGTGGGAGAGACGATCTTGGTTGGTTAGGAGTGCAGAGGGTCAGGCCTGGGAGAAGAAACAACCTCACATGCTCGACTGGCAGACAGCACTCAGGAGGCAGTGAAAGAGCCTGAGGGTCAACCCATGCTAGAGTGAGCCCCATTAAAAGACAGACAACCCGCCCTGGCCAGTTTGGCTCAGCGGTTAGAGCGTCGGCCTGCGGTCCGGAGAGACCCGGGTTCGGTTCCCGCTAGGGGCACGTACTTCGGTTGCAGTTTGTCCCCGGCCCTGGTTGGTCGTGTGGGTGGCAGCCACTCGATGTGTCCCTTCACGTCGATGTTTCTCTCTCCTTCCTCTCTCTCCCTCCCACTCTATCTGTACAAAAAATGGAAAATATCCTCGGGTGAGGATAAAAAAGAAAAAAAAAAAAAGACAGACAACCCAACAGAGAATGTTGACAATACCACATAGATAAAAGAACAAGTGGCTAAAACAGACAAGAAGCCACCAGGAAAACAAATGAGAATGAGACATGGTTTCTGACCAATACTACCACAAATTTAGGAAGAATCAGATAATCTGGAGTGTGAGAGTAAGTGGGAAAGGTGCAGGTTATGGCAGAGGTAGTGTGAACTGTTGATCACTGTTGGGGGGCAGCAGCTCAGAGCTGGGCCCTTCCTCAGCTCTATGTGGTCGAGCTGGCAAGCATTCTGGGCCAAGGGCCAGCTGCTCAGGGGAGCTGGCAGATGGACAGGAGTCACAGGAAGGACCCATGGGCCTCGGCAGGATATGCACAGGGAGTGTGATCCCAAACACTTCCTGCTGGTCTGTCTGACACACCTGGCTGGTGCCCAAAGGCTGGCTGCACCGTGTAAAAGCAAAACAAAATCAGATAGCACTGATTCAGAAAAGGAAGGCCAGTCAAATTCACGGCTCACAGCTAACGCCTGGTAAGTTCCAGGCCCTCCTCCAAACCCTCTGTCCTTGGGGAAATATGCCCTTTGGTGAGCAGGAGGTAGGGGAGGCAGCGAGGACACTGACACTGTACAGAAGACTTCCAAGGAAAGGCCCTCGAGCCCTGGCCAGTTTGGCTCAGCGGTTAGAGCGTCGGCCTGCGGTCCGGAGAGACCCGGGTTCGGTTCCCGCTAAGGGCACGTACTTCGGTTGCAGTTTGTCCCCGGCCTTGGTTGGTCGTGCGGGTGGCAGCCACTCGATGTGTCCCTTCACGTCGATGTTTCTCTTTCTCTCTCCCTTCCTCTCTCTCCCTCCCACTCTATCTGTACAAAAAAATGGAAAAAATACCCTCGGGTGAGGATTAAAAAACAAACAAACGAAAGGCCCTTGGCACTTGAGGGGACACTGGAACCTGAGTAATGGGGTCCCTGGGCATCCCATGAAGGTGGTTTCAGCCTGGGAGATGCAAGATCAGGAATCAGGAGTCACACATCAGTCAACAAGCACGGCTCAGTGGCACTGTCATCTGGCTGGCCCAGACAAAGGGTTTATAACGGGAGGAAGAAAACCCCATGTTAGGCCACCAAATACCTCAGAGTTCTGTGGGACAGGAATGCCCTGAGAGTGGCCTGTCACTGAGGCTCAATCTCCCCCATTAAGGACTCACATGCCCAATCCACTGGCCAGAAATGAATGAGGGCTCCAGGACAGCAGGGAACACAGCAAACAGATATAGCCACACTGGGGTGAAGGCCTCAAGAACACAGGGCAGGCCCTGTGGATGTGGGTATGGAGAGGCTTCCGGGAGCTGTGACCACAAAAAGAGCTATCTATGCTGACAAAGCACTTTCTATGGGTTATGGGTGTGACAGGAATGAGTCAGGAGAGGACAGAGGGTACCCCAGGTGAGGACACAGACACCTGGGGAGGGAGAGGGACAGGCCTATGCCAACTATGACCCTCTCTCAAGTGGAGGCACCAACAAGCAGTGGGCAGAGAGTGCTGCATTTCAGTCCTTAGGTGATGGGGGCTCAGCCACTGTGCAGACAAGCTGGGCAGTGGAGGGCTGAGGAGGGTAGGAGGCTCTCTGGATGGATATGCCTGCGTGGGCTGACTAATGACACTCTGTTCTGTTTTTAAATGCAATCTTGTGACTCTCTGGATAACAAAATCTGAAGGCACGTCCTGAGTGAAAACGATGACATGAGGCTCAATCTTCTGAATTTCCCCTAAATTTT
Source organism: Molossus molossus (assembly GCF_014108415.1). Classification (NCBI taxonomy): domain Eukaryota; kingdom Metazoa; phylum Chordata; class Mammalia; order Chiroptera; family Molossidae; genus Molossus; species Molossus molossus. Next base: position 66,586,523 of record NW_023425377.1, on the reverse strand, counting down.
CTGCAGACTTCAGGATTTCTCCTGGAGTCCTGTATAAAACTGCTGTGTATGTGTGTTTTTCTGTCACGTTCATCTGGTATAGGGAGGAAGGAAAGGAAGCTACAGACTCCAGAACCCTCAGGGCTAAGAACAGGTTTTCAGAACAGCGATGCTCATCCCTCCAGAATGGGCCAGCCGGCAGAGCTCAGACTCTGGGCCTTCTGGCCCCAAATGTCAGGCCTGAGGTCAGCCCAGCATCACCCACAGGGTTAACCAATGAATAAATAAATAACAGTGAAAAACACAAGGCCCAACTTTATTTTTTCTTCTATCTTTTCCTTTTGTTGTTGTTTTTTTTTTTTTTCAAGGCCCAACTTTAAACAAATAAAGCTGTCCTGGCTGCATTGCTTCAGGCTACATCCTGGCTAAAGCCTGGTGGTATCTGTGTGAGCTGTGTTCCCACTCCCCATCTCTAGCATGCCCCATGGCTATCATGAGAAATACTACTTGTGTGGAAACCTGCCCACTCTGGGAAGCCCTCTGCACCACCACCAAGTTCCTCCACCAGTTGATAGGCCCTGAGGGCCCATAGAGACCCTATAGCCTTGAGTTCTGGAGGAACTACCTGGTCTAGGGTCTGTGATGCCTATAACCAGGAGACCCTCAGCCCAGGGTTCCAACAAGGGAGCAAACTCCTGCCTTTGAGAGTTGCCTCAGACCTCGACTATTTTCCTGAACAGCTGAGGGTACGCACAGAAGGAGGGCACAGAGCCCATAACATAATGATAAGCCCACCCCCCACCTCCTGGCAGAGGGGGAAACTAAGGCCCTGAAGGTGGTACCACTGTTCAGCCAGTCCCCTAGCCCTCACTACCCCCCATTTTGCAGCTGCTTAGCTCACGTGCAGTCAACACCAGTGAGGGTTTGGAATCAATAAGGCCTACCCCTCACCCTGGCCCTCAGCTGTCAGGGACAGCACCTGGACACCTGGAATCTCAGCATCTAGGCCCTACTGGATGCCATATAAATGCAGGACAATGGGCAGCCTTCCCAGATCTTCAGGCTAGCTCAGGACTACCCCCGGCTCAGCCAACTCAAGACCTGGACCCTGTTCCCTCTAGTGACCCACCCATAGCATTCCTAAGCTCACTAGCTCCCAGAGACGTGCAATAGCAGAGAGATGCCCAAGCCTGCAGCACGTGGTGTGCTTACTCCTAAATGCTGAGCCCCAGAAACAGCACCAGAAGCCTCGAAAAGAGCCCATGGATGTGGGTGCTACTCACCGAGGCTGAGTGTGCCCCTCACTGAGGCTGAGTGTGCCCCTCACCGAGGCTGAGTGTGCCCAGCAGATCACATACTTGGCAATTCCTGTTACCTGAAAACATCTGGGCCTCAATGAGTTCACAAGTGAGAGACCAAGACCAGGAAGAGGAGAGACGATGGGAGGAGACATGTGAAGATGCCTAAATCAAATGTATCAGACCACAGCTCTGGGGTACACTCTGTTGAGTCACCTCCCAACACAGGGAGAAAGGGATCTAAAGTCTTGTGCCTTCCCAGTACAGTACTGGCTAAACTTCTACTGCCGGCCTGTGAGCCTCACCCCTACACACCCAGGCACTGGCAGACCTGTTCACTGGCCCTATTCTCATCCAAAGGGGCCATCAACCTCGTCTGCTCAGAGACAAGGGGGAACCTTCCCCAAAGAGATGAAGCTGCTTCAAAATACTTAACATAGTTCCACTTGCTGTCACAAGGAGCTGGCACAGATCGCCAGGTCAGTGGCTCTACTCTCAAGTCCCTTGATCAATGGGACCCTGTGCACAGGTAAGGAAGCCAGCACAGCCTGGTCCCAATCCCAGAGTAGGTTGGAAACAAGCTAGACACAGGTGCCCGGTGCTGGCTGTCCTCATCCCACTTGCCAGATCCACTGTCAGCAGAGCACATTTCTCTGAAATAAGTAGACTCTACAAGTATCCAACACCAAAAATAGTGCGACCAGGGAGGAAACAATGTCAAAAGGTTAAAAAGAGCAATGACCTGGCCAGTTTAGCTCCGTGGTTAGAGCGTTGGCCTGTGGACCAAAGAGTCTCAGTTCGATTCCGGTCAAGGGCATGTACTTCATGTGCGGTTCAGTCTCCGGTCCTGGTCGGGGTCATGTGCGAGGGAACCAATCGATGTGTCTTTCTGGAATTGATGTCTCTGTCTGTCTGTCTGTCTCTCTCTCTCTGCCTCTCCTCTCTCCCTTCCTCCCAACTCTGAAAACAGATGGAAAAATATCCTTGGGTGAGGATTTAAAAAAAAAAAGATTAAAACCCTGTCCAGATTGGCTCAGCGGTTAGAGCGTCAGCTGCAGTCCAGAGAGACCCCGGTTCAGTTCCCGCTAAGGGCATGTACCTTGGTTGCAGTTTGTCCCCGGCCCTGGTTGGGTCATACGGGTGGCAGCCACTCGATGTGTACCTTTCACATGGATGTTTCTCTCTCTCTCCCCCCCTCCCTCCTACCCTCCTGCTCTATCTGAACAAAAAATAAAAATAAATAAATAAATAAAAGATTAAAAAAGCAAAATCATGCCATTTCTACAGACAGAAACCTCAAACCCTTGGCAGGGAAGCCTGCCTGAGAAGCCCTTCCCCAGGTCTTTCAGGTCACTGGTATCTAACTCAGAATCTATCTACAGATGGCACTTATCCCACACTGAGAAAGCTCTAGAAGCTTCAATGAAGCCCCCTAGTCCATGGGGGAGCACACTCTTGGGCAGCAGGAGACACCTGCTACACATTGTCGCGGTTATGAGAGACACATCTGAAGCCACTATCATCTAACTGTTCCTCATGCCACAAAGTGCATGTTCAAAGACACCGAGGATGACCAACCCCTTACTGGGCCCAATCCCCTCTGGAAAGAGGACTCTGATCCTGCTGTATGCCATGGAGCTAAGGCCAGGGGCCAGGTAACTTCAGCCACAGCTTGACTGGAATCAGAAGCAGATGCTTGCCTGCCCAGCTCCAGCAGAGACTCACACACTGGCCCTGTTTCCAGAGTTCACAAGCAGGTCACAAACAGAAAGGCAGGCCTACTGGAAGTTGTGCCAGGCTTGACTCTGTGCTGAGAAAAACTTCTGGGAAACCCAGGGGCTTAAACAGGATGGGAAGCATTCAAATATGCTTGAAATTGGGAGGGAAGCAGTCAGTCCCAGAGTGGTTGTTCCATACAGTCCACCTCCATCAGCATCCTGATCCAATTCTGTTCTCCTAACACTACAAACATGCTGGAAGCCTTGGTTTCAGTGTCCGACAGCTATGGCAGCAATACTAAGCACAACATACTCAGCTTCCTTGGGGGCAAAAAGAGGCCCGTGAGATCTACCACTAATCCCACAGGGAAAAGAGAGTGGCCAGGAGGTGGACAAGGCACGGGATCCCAGTCAGGACCTGGAGAGGAACACATCAGAGAGATCACAGGCAAGAAGACCCTCGAGAAGGAAGTCACACTGAGCTCACTTGCTCTTGGCCCCTGAAAGCCAGGCTGTCCTGACTGATACAGTGGGTGTTCTCCTTGTGTTAATGCTGCACTGAGACCCTTGTAAACCACCCCACAAGGTCCACAGCAGGAAAATGAATTTCTCCCAAAAAGTCACTGTTTTTTTTAAAAAAAGCAACCTCTCAACCCACTTACCATCCTCAAGGTCGTGGAAGAAGGTGAGGCCACCCAGAACCCTGTGGGTCACAACAGCACTACACCCACCAGAAAGGGCAGCATGAAGGGTGACCACCCTTAGATCAGCCTATCTTGGACTACAGACTGAAGGCAGGCATGAGACCTATGTGGGAGGGGGAGGGACAACAGGACAGGAACAAGGGCACACCCTCCCCTGTTGGAGGAGCCAAGTAGACTGAATCTGCCCATAGGGCTAGAGAAAACACCAGGATAATGGCACAGCCCCTGCCTACCCAGTGACCCCCAAAGGGCAGTTCTTGACTTATAGGGCCTCCAGGCCCCTTCCCACCTGAAAGAAAGCCCATTTTCCACACCAGTCGCCTTGCAATTCCTCAGAGGATACAGAAAGCTAAACCTAAAACAGAGATTTTGCCCCATCTGAGCTCTTGACCACTGAAGAGCCCATCAGCCTCAGGTTCCTGCAGGGCAGAGCCCAGCTCACTCCATCACCCTCTGGGCCTCTGTTTTTTTTATTTTATTTTTTTAGGGAAGGGGACACAGAAGTCCTGCTACTGAGAGGGTAGGGAGATGGTGGTGGCTGGGGAAAATGAGCCACCCCGGGCAGAGCCCATTATCACCCGTTTCCCCAGCTCTCAGCTCCCACTGCTTGCTCCCCCCATAAGCGATCTAGGCCACCCAGGGTACTTACTACTCCTCCTATCTTAGAGATCAGAGTCCTGGCTAGAGCTGGGCTCCTGTACTTCACTGCCATCTCCATTCATCCAGAGCAGGGCCACGCCGGCTGTCCCTGCCCTTCCTGTCATCTGCGCCCAGGTGACCTGTTCAAAATCTTCCTGCAGGCAGGACCTGAAGCCTGCCCAAGCCCAACTTAAGTGTGCCCCCATTCTGCTGGGGTCTGGTTCTGTCACCTGTAACCAGGGGAATCCTGAGCCCACCTATCATCCAGCAGGTGTTGGAGACCCTGAAGACCTTAATTCTCCTGAATAGTCACACTCACACTCAGTATATTTTACTTTAATTTTTTAAGTATTTTTCTTTTAACTTTCTTTTTTTATTTTACCCTCACCCGAGGACATTTTTTTACATTTATCTTCAGATAGAGCAGGGAGGGAGAGAAGGAAGGAGAGAGAGAGAAACATCAATGTGAGAGAGACAGCCACATCGACTGGATGCCACCCACACGACCCCAACCAGGGCCAGGGACAAGGACAAACTGCAACCGAGGTATGTGCCCTTAGCAAGAACTGAACCTGGGTCTCTCTGGTCTGAGGGCCCATGCTCTAACCACTGAACAAAACCGGCCAGGGCTTAAGTATTTTTCTTTATTGATTTTGAGAGAGAGAGGGTGAGAGAGATAGAAACATCAATGAGAGAGAACATTGATTGGCCACCTCCTACATGCTGTGACGGGGAATCGAACCAGTGACCTCTTGGTGCATAGGTTGATGCTCAACTCCTGAACCACACCGGCTAGGCATACTCAGTGTATTTTAAAGGCTCCAAGAACAACTTCACACCAATCAGGATAGCTTCGATCAAAAACACAGAAAAGCCCAGCCCATGTGACTCAGTGGCTGAGTGTCAACCCATGCACCAAGAGGTCACCAGTTCGATTCCTGGTCAGGGCACATGCCCAGGTTGTGGGCCGATCGCCAGGGGGGGCATGTAGGAAGTGGCCAATCAATGTTCTCTCTCATCAATGTTTCTATTTCTCTCTCCCTCTCCCTTCCTTTCTTAAAATCAATAAAGAAAAAAATTTTTTTAAACTACCACACAGAAAAGAACTAGTGTTGGAGAGTATGTAGAGTAGTTGGAACCCTTGTGCATTGCTGGTAGGAATGTAAAATGGTGCAGCCACCGTGGAAAACAATCAGGTGGATTCTCAAAAGGTTAAACACAGAATGATCATATGACCAGCAATCCCACTTCAGGCTATACACCCAAAATAATTTAAAGCAGGCTCAAAGAGATGTTTGTACATCTATGTTCACAGCAGGATTATTTACATCAGCCAAAAGGTGAAAGCAACCTAAGTGTCCATTGATAAAATAAATGGATAAACAAAATGTGGTCCATCCACATGATGGATTATTCAACAACAAAAAGGAAGAAAATTCTGACACCTGCTACAACATGGATAAACCGTGAAGACATTTTGTTAAGTGAAATAAGCCAGTCAAAAAAGGACAAATATTGTATGATTCTACTTATATGAAGTCCCTACAGTAGTCAGATTCATGGAGACAAGAGCAGAATGGTGAGTGCCAGGGGCTAGGGGAGGAGGATAGGAGTTAGTGTTTAATGGGGACAGAGTTTCAGTTTGGGAAAATGAACAAATTCAGAAGATGGATGATGTGATGGCTGCACAACACTGTGAATGTACTTAATGCCACTGAATATGCACTTAAAAATAGTTATGATCAATTTTTTTTTTAATATTTAAATGCTCTGAGAGATCCCTAGTAAAGATTCATGCTGACTGGTCTCAGCACTCCCAAGGCCTCCCTGATCTTTGCTAGTCATAGAATGGAGCCCCCCAGTGAAATCAGGGTGGAGTGAACCTAGGAAGAGGCTGGAGCCATCTACACTACACAGAGCAGAGCAGCCACTACCACTTTGTTGGCTTCTTTGCGTGAATTAACCTCAACTCCCTGTCCCGGCACTCCTTACCCTCATGCTCTCTGGCTGCCCCACCAATGGGTCTCTCCTTCCAGTGCCACTCTCTCAGATCTCAGGCAAACATCCCAAATCTTGGCTTCTTCCGGGTTTAGCTTGCCCCACTTCCTGAAGGCACCTCCTGTCCATTGCCCGGGGGCTAGAGAGTGAGGTCTGGCCAGCCTGCCACCAGTAAGTGCCAATGTGGTCTGATAACCAGGACGTGGGGTCCATTTGCACGTGTCCAGGTGAGGGGAGAGGTAGGCCAGGACTCCTTAGGCCTCTCATTCCTGTGTCCTGCCACTCCTTCCCAGCAGAGGGGTATGGGGGAAGGGTACAGTCAATCCCTGCTACTCAGTCCTTAAATACCTTTGCCCAGGCCCCCTGGATGATGGAGGAGACAGAATCCCCACCTCAAATCCCCGAGGAAGAGCATTCTTGAATGGAGGGGGTTTGGCACCTCCACACTGTCCTGTGGTTTCCCAATACCCACAGGCTGGAAAATAACCTGACGGCAGGAGCCACTTCATCTCAGTTCATATTCCCTCACCTGTGGCCACCAGCCCAGCAGACTTAGCACTCACTCCAGACCTGGCAGGATGTGGCTCCAGAAACTTGACCAGCATTTCCAATCCCTGTCTCTGCCCACTCCATCATCAGCCCCCAAGACTGCTGGAGGGATGGAGAAGGGGGATGCACAGGAGGGCCTAGCTCTCTCCAATATAGTGTGGTGAGCTTCCCAGCAGAAAAGCTGCTAAAAAAAAAAAAAAAAATGGGAAAGTCTACCCAGATAGTGTGGCTCGGTGGATTGAGCTTCATCCCATGGACTGAAATGTCCTGGTTCCATTCCTGGTTAGGGCACATGCCAGGGTTGAGGGCTCGATCCCCAGTAGAAGGCATGTGGGAGGCAGCTGATCAGTGTATCTTGCATCTATGTTTCTATCTCTCTCTAAAAAAATTAATAAAAAATTTTTTTAAAAAAATTAGGGAGAGAAAGAAACTAGGGAAAGCCCTGGCCAAGTAGTTCAGTTGGTTAGCGCATTGTCCCAATACGCCAAGGTTTGGGGTTTAATCCCTGGTCAGGGTACATACAAGAACCAAACAATGAATGCATGAATAAGTAGAACAACAAATCAATGTTTCTCTCTCCTTTCCTCTCTCTCTCTCTCTCTCTCTCTCAAATCAATCAATCAATAACAAATATAAATTTTTTTTAATGGGTAAAGCAATTTATTTATTTTTTAAAAAATCCTTAACAGTAGAGGTACAGGAGCAGATACTTTAAGTTCTGAAGAACTACACTTTCTCATCTCCAGGACATGGAGGCAAGAGCAGTTAGTGTCCAGACGCCTCTTTCATCTGACCTGAGAGACCACTGCAATTGCAGGCACTACTTCAACCCGTGGTAACTGAGCCTCAGAGAGAGAGCCAGTGGCCCAGTCCCCAGACTATGAGCAGAAATGGCTGCAACCAGGTCACTCAGACCCCAATGTGTGGCATCCTTCAGGGAGGCTCATTCTTGCTAAGACATCCATTCTTGAGTATCTAAGCTGGACATGGCAGCAAGGAAAAAAGTTGATACCCTCCTCCACCCCCACCACCACACACACAGGCCTGGAATAGAACAAGGGCAGTTGGGAAGGCACACCCGCAGACAAGGGACTCCTGTGCCAGTCCTCAGTCTCCCCCACCCTAAGAACCAAGGAAGCATCAATGACAGTTTGTGGAGGATTAACCTCGCCCTCCATTATCTGTTGCTCATTAATTTCTCAAAGGCAGAGCAGTCCAAGGTAGGCTAAACCTCACCAGGTAGGCTAAACCCCAATAGGTGGTTGCACCTATTGAGGTTGATTCAGGTTGCCACGGACCCCCAGGCACTGTCACAGGGTGCAACACCTCCGTCCAGGCTCGGCTTTGACTCCCCTAGTACCCACTGTCCAGAAATTGGTCAAGACTAGCCCAATAAGAAAAACCTGGTAACCAACTGCCCCAAACAATGAATACAATCTAATAACCAGAATAAAAAAGACTGCTGGTCCCACAGCCACCATATCTGTTCAAAACCACCTTCAAACTTCACTGTCAGGACACTGGCAGGAACCTGATGACATCCTTGCCCTGGGACAAGGTGACAACACATAAAGATGTGACTCCAGAGCAGTGCCATAGACCCATAGTAGCTCTCCTGGCCAAAGTCGCCCTCCAGCCAAGGGTGACTCCAGAACCCTATGTGACCTAACTCTCAAACACTCAGCTCGGCATGACCATAAAGCCCAGTGTGTGATGGCATTTGCACCACAGCCAGAATCAGCAAAGGTTAACAATGTCCCCACCCCTACCAGGAACAGGGGGTGGCCCACATCCTTCCCATATCTGACCCCTTACACAGCCTTCAATGCCACCCCACCACAGGCCTCTCTGTTTCCAGGCCTGCGCTCCCTGACAGGGCAGAACCCATCTCTCTCAGCCTCAATTGCAACACCTGCAGCATCCTATTCCACTCAGGATGTACAAGGACACAGGGGTTCCCCTCACTGCACACCAGTGTCTCTGCACAGCACTCAGAACAGTGGACACAGCTCTGCACAACCAGGAAGCCTAGGATCAGTGCAGCACTCGAGGATAACAACCTGTTAGGGTCCACACTGCAGAGACTTGCCACTAAAGAGTAAAGCTTTGCCCTGGCCGGTTTGGCTCAGCGGTTAGAGCATCGGCCTGCGATCTCAAGAGTAAAGCTTGCCTGGCCGGTGTGGCTCACTGGTTGCATCAACCCATGCACCAAGAAGTCGTCTGTTTGATTCCCAGTCAGGGAATATGCCCAGGTTGTAGGCCCAATCCCCAGTGGGTGCATGCAGGAGGCAGCCAATCGATGCTCTCTCTCATCAATGTTTCTATCTATCTCTCCCTCTCCCTTCCTCCCTCTCTAAAATCAATAAAAAAAAAAATTTTTTTTTTGTTTTTAAAGTAAAGCTTACCACTGTGATAAAAACAAAAACAGAGCTTATACAGTGTTTCAGGGAAGAAGTGACAACTAAGATTATATAAGGACACCACTGTGGTAACACAGTAGCTGGAAACAAGACAGAGCAAAGTGCTAAGGGGGCCTACTGCAGTGGTGGGAATAGGGTATTTTGCCAGTTTTCTACACTAAGCTATACTTCTTTTATATTAACAAGAAATAAAGAAAGCCCTGGCAAGGTGGCTCAGTTGGTTAGAGTATCATCCCAATACACTAAGGTTGTGGGTTCGATCCCCAGTCAGAGCACATACAAGAATCAGAAAAATGGCCCTGGCCAGTTTGGCTCAACGGTTAGAGCATCAGCCTGCAGTCCAGAGAGACCCGGGCTCGGTTCCCGCTAAGTGTATATACCTCAGGTTGCAGTTTGTCCCCAGCCCTGGCTGGGTCGTATGGGAGGCAGCCACTCAATGTGTCCCTTTCATGTCGATGCTTCTCTCTCTCTCTTCCTCTCTCTCCCTCCCACTCTATCTGAACAAAAAATGGAAAAATGTCCTCAAGTGAGGATAAAAAAAGAATCAGAAAAATGGCCCCCATCAGTTCAGCTCAAAGGTTGGAGCACCAACTCACAGACCGAAGGGTCAAGGGTTTGATTCCCGGTCAAGGGCATGTACCTGGGTCGCAGGTTCAATCCCTGGACCCAGTCGAGGTCATGCAGGAAGCAATCAGACTCCATGTAGCCACTTGGTGTGGGGACAAGAGAGATCCCCTCTGGATAGTTATGTGGACACCAGCTTTCTTACTAAAAAGTTAAGTGACAAAACAACCACAAGACATGGCTGTCTGTATCACTCACTCATTTGGAGTGACTGTTCTGACTGTGGAGCAGCCACGTATCACTGGAGATGAGATTTCAGACAATTCTGGCTGTGCAGCTCAGACCAAGCAGAAAATCATAAAGGCACAGAGCGGGGAGTGAAGCCCTAAAAACAAAGGACAGGCCCGGCTGGTGTGGCTCAGTGGCTGAGCATCGACCCATGCACCAAGAGGTCGCTGGTTCGATTCCCGGTCAGGGCACATGCCCAGGTTGTAGGCCAAATCCCCAGTGGGGGGCATGCAGGAGGCAGCCAATCGATGTTTCCATATCTCTCTCCCTCTCTCTCTAAAATCAATAAAGAAAAAAAAGTTTAAAACAAAGGACAGGGGAGGCCAAACCCTGAAGGCATAGTATGGACTGCCAGCTGGTCCTTGCCAGGCCAAGGGGAAGGGCTCCTGTCACAGATAATTGGATTCACAAAACAGTCACAATTGTGGTGTGATGTCAAAACTGTTTCCAGAGTTATGACCTCTAGCCTTGCAGATGAGTCAACAGAGGGTGGGTTTCAGAAAGCAGCCTGCTGTTTACACACAATCACCTTGGAGACTGGATGCAGCTAGAGGGCTAATCAAGAGTCATGATGGAAGGCAGGTTTGGCCCTTCACAAAGTCTTGCAGCCTCCTGCAGCACTCATCCCATGCCCGGAGTGCTCGCCCTCTCCAGCATCAATGAGAGGGGTGTTCTATATATTTTTTTAAATTCTTTTTTCTTTATTGATTTTAGAGAGAGAGAGAGAGAGAGAGAGAGAGATAAAAACATCGATGAGAGAAAATATCGACTGGCCACCTCCTACATGCCCCTCCCAGCCCACTGGGGATTTGGCCCACAACCTGGGCACGTGCCCTGACCAGAAATCGAACCAGCGACCTCTTGGTGCATGGGTCGACGTTCAACCACTGAGCCACACCGGCCAGGCAAGACGGGTATGCTGAGAGGGACTGACTCCACCCAAAACCATCAAGCGTCCACCTTGAAACACACAAACTGAACCCCAGGCCCCTAGGCAAGAGGCCAGCCTGCTCCTCCCCACCCACAGAGCCCAGCATAGCCCTTCAGAGGGAGTTTTCTAAGTCCGTCTTTGAGAGATTCCTTCTGGTGACTCGACCTCCCAGAGTCTCCACCCATTTCCTCACCCTGCCACAGGGCTGACAGAGGACCAGAGGAAGTAAAGTGTGCAGCTCAGGACAGCACTGGCATGCAGGCCTTGATCCACAGTTGGTGATTACTGTCATCTTTAGGCTTCCTTGGAGGAGAGAGATCAGCACAGACACAGACAGCAACTTCAGGCATTTGCAGGGCCACCCATGTCACCAACAGTCACAGGAGCCTGAAACACTGGCATTTTAACTAGGACTCGAAACGACCAAGTGACTCCTTTTCATAGCTATGTCCAGTGGCTCAAGCTCCTTCCCAACTTGAGAGGCAGCCTGGGCCAGTGAGGACCTCAGGCAAGCAACACTGCTGCTCAGAGCCCAACTGCCCCAAAAGCTCAGTGGGAACAATAAGCCAGCCCTCTTGCCCTGGCCAGTTTGGTTCAGTGGTTAGAGCGTCGGCCTGTGGTCCAGAGACCCGGGTTCGGTTCCCACTAAGGGCGCGCACCTCGGCTGCAGTTTGTCCCCGGCCCTGGATGGTCGTGCAAGTGGCAGCCACTCGACGTGTCCCTTTCGCATTTATGTTTCTCTCTCTCTTCCTCTCTCTCCCTCCCACTCTATCTGAACAAAAAAATGGAAAAATGTCCTCAGGTGAGGATAAAAAAATAATAATAAGCTAGCCCTCTTGCCAGTGTTGTCAAGAATGAAGGGTTTACAAGGGCCTGGCCCACAGCCTGGAGGGGCAGCGCCACCTAGTCTTAAAGGTGGGCCAGCTGTAAAGCAGACAGGCTGGCAAGAAGCTCCCCTGCTTAGGGCCAAGTGGGGCACCCTCCAGGAAGGGGAGACGAGCCTGCCTCCCAGGGCCTTACTGCCGGAGGGGAACAGAAGCTAAATTAAGGCTCCTCCTGCCCCCAGTGCCAGGGCTGACATCCACGCAGCCGCCTCTGGAGCAGCAGGCGGTGCAGCAGGCAGAGCAGCACTGCAGGGCTCCAAGACAGTGGTGGAGTATTCACAGCAGGCCTCCTGTACCTCCCCCCCATACACACCCTTCCTGAGGACATAGTCCTGCAGCCACCCTTTACAGCTTATTGGGCCACTCCCCTGCCCCAGTGGCCTCCCCAGCCCCTTATGTCTCAAGGCCTGTGCACCCAGCTTGCCTGGACCCCTCATCCCGCAGACCTCAGCTCTGGCATCTCCTAAAAGCACCTTTCTCAATCAGTACCCTTTCATATCAACCACCCCATGCCATCATGCTGCGCGATTATATTTCCTTCCTGACGCTGACCACTGACAAGTTCATGTTGATTTCTGTGCTGCCCTATTCATTATCTGTCTCTTGCCTCTATAATGTCAGGTCCTGACACTAGGGGCTTTCTTTGGTCACTTGTGAATGTCCAGCTCCTCAGCAGTGGCCCTACACAGACCAGGCGCTCAGTCAGATTCAAGCAGATACAAGAGCCCAGGCTTCATTCTAACTTGGTTTTGGGTAGAGGCTCCAAGTGTACCTGAGGAGTCAGGGCTGTGCCAAGGGGCACACATGTGCCAACGGATCCCCACAGACCCAAGAGAAGGAGGGTATGGAGCTCAGACAAGGCTAGGTGCTGGGATCCTCAGAGCTGTGAGAAGGATCTGGACTGTCAAGGGTCAGTCACTGGCCCAAGATGTAATGTAGGTAGAGGTGAGATTCAAACCTAAATAGGCCCCAATCTCCAGGCTTGTTAGGCCCCTCCCTGGGCCCTCAATTTTTTCTGATTAACAACATGCTCCTTCCTCTCAGGAAAGGAAAAGGTCACCCAGCAACAGAGCCCACCAAACCCAACGATAACAAGCCCAAGTGGTTGAGACAGGTGTCCCAGGGAGTAGTCAGGGGTCGCACATCTGAGAGGCACGTGAAGCTATCTTGGAAGAATGGGTTGTGTCCACACTTTCTCTGTCTTCTCTCCTAGAAGTAACTAACCCATAACAGCAAAAAAGGAGATCCATAGGAGTAGCTCCTTCAAGACTCACTTTAATTTTTATATTCAAGGAGAAACTGCACAAAGCCCAAATCTGGATGGCTGGCAGCTGCATGTATTACCACATCTTCACCTTCCACCAAATTCCAGGCAGGCCACTAGGTCTGCATAAAAGCAGCTCAGACTTCAGATCCCTCTGGAGAGAGAAATCTCAGGGACTTCTACTGGAGCTGATCCAACAGCTAGGATTACAGGAAGTTCTTCTCCAATCCCCTGCCACTTCTGAATTTGTACAAGCCTCTTCACAATTAAAAAGTAAAAATAAAAACCCTCTCCACAAGTTGCCATTGGCAAACCATTTAACCACAGCTTGAGAGAACAGAAAACTTTAGACACTATCGACAAAGCTGTGCATCTGAGGTTTTGTTAATAACCAATACACTGTTCTGGTCACACAACCAAGTTATTCAAGTCGCCTTCCCCATGTCCAGCATCCAAAAGCACCAAGAACACTTGAGTTGTCCTCATTTTTGGCCAGCCTATCACATTGCCCAATGGCTATGGTTCAATACAAAAATTGCCAAGTCACTTAAATACCAAACAACTTCTGAGAAAAGCACAAGTTTGGGCCCTGGCTGGTTTGGCTCAGCTGTTAAAGCATCAGCCTGCGGTCCAGAGAGACCCGGGTTCTGTTCCTGCTAAGTGCACGTACCTCGGTTGCAGTTTGTCCCCGGCCCTAGTCGTGCGGGTGGCAACCACTCGATGTGTCCCTTTCATGCAATGTTTCTCTCTCTCTCTTCCTCTCTCTCCCTCCCACTCTATCTGAACAAAAAATGGAAAAATGTCCTCGGGTGAGGATAAAAAAAATAAAAATAAAACAACACTCATTTAAAAAAAAAAAAAAACACAAGTTTGGGTCCCCAAAATTTTAGCCCAGCCAGCCAAGTTGGCCAGGATAGCTTGAAAAAGTTCTTTGAGGGAGCCCCTCCTAGTGACTGACTTTAACCTACACAGCTGGGCTCCATGTGGAACCAGCCTGAGTCTGCAGTTACCTTCAAGCTCAAATGAGGAAGACCTAGTTTAGTTAGGGGATGTAACCAACACTCTAAATTAAAAATAGCAGTGTGACAGCAGAGGTGGATGCAAAGGCAGATCTTCTGGACCAATGGATCAAGATAGGGCAGCATGGCAGGGAAGGCGGGGCTCCTAACCCAAAGTGACCAGGTACCAAGTTCACCTTATTTACATGACTCATGAGCTCTCCCACTGCTGCCTCTAGGAAAGTTTGCCTTCCTGCAGGACAAGTCATACTCAGGAATGAAATTCCGCAGGGAAGGGAGGCTCAAGCCAACCACTGTGCCCCTACCTCCTCTTCCTCTCCTACAGAAGTGCCTCAACCTTCCTTCTGACAAGATGACAACTTGCTCTTACCAAAAAAATGAGGACCTCCTTCTATTAAGGGGAAACTGACACATCAGGACAGGAAGGAAATTGCCCAAAAAGGTGGGAAGAAGCACAGGAAGGGTGGGCACCTAGGAAATGGTGGGAATGAAACAGGGGAAGAAATTCCCAGCTTAGCTAATGGTGCTGAACAAGTCCAGGGCAGGAAGAAAGCCACATTCCTTCCTAGTTAGTCTCTCTCCTCACGCACCCAAGGCTCCCTCATCCCTGGTGTGTACACAACACACACACACACGGACTGGGGCCTCCCCAGCCCCTCTGACTATGAAGCCCTCACTTTCCAGGCAAGGAGGACGGTGCTCCCAAACCACTTCTCCTCAGAACCTGATCACTAGGCACCTGCAACTTCTGTCCCAACACAGACTGAGGGCGCCATGACACAAACAGAAATGGGAAGAAGTAGGTCTGACCACAGCCCCAGATGTGCCCCCAAGTCAGGCCTGAAAGAAGATGCACAGCAGCCTCTTCCCCACCCCCTGCCCCAAGCCAGGGGGCTGAACGAAATGTCTTGAACTTCCCCAGATGGGCCCAAATGGGCCCCTGAGAAGTTGAGAGTCAGTGGCCAGGTGCCATGGCCAGAGCTCCCTCCCAGGTGCCCAACCACCATTTCCCAGCCCACACAGCTTCTTCCCCACAAAATACTTCCACTCTCTGAAGGTGTTTGGTGAAACAGGGTCACCTGGGGGGTGGCGGGGGGACAATGGGTGGAGTTGCAGACAAGCTATCAATGTTTGCCCAAACTCCCCTTCCCAAGAACGAAGAGTGAGCCCAACTCCAGGGGCCTCATTGGAAAAAGTCAAAGACGCCCACCCCACACACACACAAACGGAACTGGACCCCACAGGTACCCCGATAGGAGTGCCCCACTGACGCATCCTGCCAGAGACCCTGACGGATAAGCCTCAACCACACCCCTACACCCTTCCCCCGGCAAGGTGAACAGATCAGTTCAGGGTGGACAGGGAAAGGCCCCAGACGCCTCCAGGTGCCACAGAAACACCCCCTGGACCAGGCGCGCGAGTTTGGGCCCCTCCGCCGGCCTGGGCCGCTCGCCAGTGTCGCCTTCCGGGACCGAAAAGGAACGTGATTCTCCGCACCCTGCCGGCCAAGGTACCCACGAGCAGCACCTCGAACGCCCGACCCCGCGTCCCGAGGCCCGGACGCTGGGCGAGGGGCGCGCGAGGCGGGCCTGCGCCCCGACGTCCCCGACGGCCTCACCGAGCCCACGCCGCTCACCTGGCTGGTGCGGTAGTTCTCGAAGGCCCTCAGGGCACTGTCGGTGAGCTTCACGTGAAACACGGACACCTTGCTGCCGTCGCTCACCCGGCCGCACGACAGCCCGTAGCTCCAATCCTCCTTCAGCGCCGCCATCTTGCGACCATTGCTACCCGGCCCCCCTTCCCGGCTCCAAGGCCGGCACTTCAGCCCCGCCCGCCACCCGCTGACGTGCTGCATTATTCATGACGCACTACCCACGCCCTCTCCGGATCCTGCGAAGCCTGCCGTCGACGTCGCACGGCTAGCCGACGTACTGCATTATTCATGAGACGCAGCTGGCCACGTCCCCTGCGGGCTCAGCGAAGCCCATAGGCTCTGCCCCGACATCCTGCATATTCATGAAGCCTGAATGGTCCACCTCACGGACGCATTTCCGCTCCCAGACTCGGCCCCAACACGCGCACAACTCCAGGCCCCGCTCATACATATATATTACTCATAAGCTTGACTCAGCCAGACGCGCTGATGGCCCGCCTCACCGGCCACTGACGTGATGTATTATTTATGAGGTCTCTTCAAGCGTTGGGTCCAGAGCCGCAGAGTGGAGGGGGCGTGGCCAGTACAAAACACGTGGAGGGTGGAGCTAGTGGATGGCCGGGTGGCTGGGCGTGGCCATGCAAACCAAGCGCGCGTGGGACGCCGGGTTGGGTCCACGGGGTTTAAGGTGTTGGCGGGGGCAGGGCGGCGGTGGGGTAAAGAAATAGGATTTCACCACTCCACCGGGAGACTCTTAGGGAAGCCGGTGGATTGCTCGTGGTATGAGTAGACTTTTTTTTTTTTTATTTCTTTTTTATCCTTACCCGAGGACATTTTTCCATTTTTTGTTCAGATAGAGGGGGAGAGAGAGGGGGAGAGAGAGAGAGAGAAACATCGACGTGAAAGGTACACATCGAGTGGCTGCCACCGCACAACCCAAACAGGGCCAGGGACAAACTGCAACCAAGATATGTGCCCTTAGCGGGAACCGAACCCAGGTCTCTCTGGATGGCAGGCTGACACTCCAACCGCTCAGCCAAACCGGCCAGGGCATGAGTAGACTTTAATAAAATCCTACACCCCATGGGCCCTGACAGATGATGATTATCCAGCTTCCCCATTTTTAAAAAACGTTTTACATATTACAAAATTAATCCATTTAAAATGCAAAATTCAGTGGCATTTAGTATATCCACAATGCTGTGCAGCCACTACTATCAGTCTAGTCCCAGAACATTTTAATCACTCCAAAAGGGAATTCCATGCACACTAAGCCACTCCCCACTGCCCCCTCCACAGCCTCTAGCAATCATTAACCTCCTTTCTGTGCCTATGGATTTGCTAATTCTGGATATTTCCTACCAAAGGAATTATGCGTGTGACCTTGTGTGTCTGGCTTCTCTAACTCAGCATTGTTTTAGAGCTCCATCCATGTTGTAGCCTGTGTCAGTGCTTCATTCTCTTTTATGGCCAAGTAATATTCCATTGTGTGGATTGACGATTTTGTTTATACATCATCTGTTGATGGACATTTGGGATATTTCCACTTTTTCACTATTGTGAATAGAGCTGCTGTGAATATTCACGTAGACATTTTTGTCTCTCTCTTGGGTCAATATGTAGAAATGAAATTGCTACGTCATTTGGTAATTTTATGTTTAACTTTTCAAGGAACTGCCAGATTGAATTCCACAGAAGCTGTGCCATTTTATCAAGCTTTCATTGTACAGGTGGGGAAACGAGGTTGAAGACAAGTGTTTGCTTGCCCAGGAAAGCTCCTCCTGGGCTCCTGGGTTCCTGGGCATCCTGACCTGTGACGAGCTCTGGAAATCTAATTACAGATGGTGGTCATAGGATGAAGATTTTGAGGCAAGAGAAGAAGGTGAAGTTCAGGGACCTTCTGTATGTCCCTCTCCAAGTGATCTTGTTAGTTCTGCCCACCACTGCCAGGCCAGCACTACCATTCATTTACTTCCCTGACCATGAACTGCTGAGGCTCTGTGCTCAGTGTTTGGCACCCACGACTGCCTTTGGGGATGGATACATGGTTTGGACCCATCTGCCAGAGGAGGAAACTGAGGCTTGGAGAAGTTAAGAGAATTAGCAACACTGCAACCATGGGCTGTACTGCTTGGTAACAAGCATTTCTCCACTCTAGACTCACTACTCCAGAGCCTCCCAACAGGACCCCAAGGACAACAGAGGAATCACCAGGCATTGGTATGTTCTCTAAAAATCTCTAAGAACTAGGTCATCCAAGATATTGAAAGCTAGTTCATCATCTTGGGGTAGCCCCTCAGCACATCCTCTACCTAGCATGCTCTCTGCAGAATTTCTAGCCTTTGTATTGGCCATGCTGCTACTGCTGCCCAGACATGGGGCTGTCAGTTCACTGTGCTACAGACCTCTGTAATTGTTGGTCTCAGAGAAGTCCCCAGTTAGGTCCCATCAGGGTCCCCATTTTCAGTTAACAGAAACAAGACAGGATGGGGTAAGAGGCACAGGGGGTGTGAAAGAGTTCACTGCTGGGCCCTCTAGGCACATTACCCCAGTAACACAGGTCTGCTGTGGCCCAAGAGGAGACCATCCCCCTGCTCTGACCCAGCCCTAGGTGGCAGTGAAAGCAGGCTCAAGCCAGCAGAACGCGGGATGGGAGGCTTTATTTCACTTGGGGGTAGTGGGGAGGGAGTCTGGACAGAGGGCAGCTAGGTAGGAGGGGCTGACAATTGGACAGGGACTGGATGAGGGAAGGGCTGCCCTCAGGCCTTGGAAAGGAGAAACAGAGGCAGGCCCCAGTTGAGACCTAACCCAAGGGGAGTAGGGGGTAGGAATTGGGTCTGGAGGAATAAGGGCCCCCCCCTTCCCAGCTGGACATGGGGCCTGGGGCCTGCTTCATTTTTCTCCTATAGGGCCTCAGTCCCTCCTGCTCATTGGGCCACAGGACCCTCAAACCTCACTGTCCCTGCCCCAGAGAAGGAGACTGGGTCAGAAAGGGTAGTGGACAGGGAGGAGCTTGGGAGATTAGGGAGCTTGGGGTGGGGTCCACGGTGCTTAGAAGGGGTAGCGGCCACCTGGGCAGTCAGTTCCTGGCAGCGATGACCACAGAGAGAGCCACGCCCCCCAGGGCAACAGCAGTTGCTCCAAACAGCCACTTCCATGGGATGGACTGTAGATAAAGGGGAGGGAGGAGGCTGGAGGGCAGTCAAGACTGGTATCTTGGGCCTCAGGTACCAACACAGCCCACACGGGCCTTGTAGCAAGCCACTGGCTAAGCATGCATTTCCTGCTTCCTGACAAACTCCTACACGTGCATCAAAACTTAAGCCAAATCTCCCCTCCTCTGGGATACCTCCCCTTCCCCTCTGGAACAGCCATCACTCCCCACCCTAAACACTACAGATGATGTTCTGCCTTCTGCTTTGACCCTGGTCACACAGGGCTAGGGCCTGTGTCCCCAGCATGGTCCAGCACAGGCCAAGGGACAAGGACATCAGTGTTTACAAAATGAAGACACTGCCTTTACATAGCCTACCCTACTCCTCTGAAAAGAGCCTCCCTGCCCACTGACCCCAGCTCACCCAGGCACCCTTGCCAGGACACTTGGCAGGCAGCCGGGTAGGGTTGCCTAGCATTTTCCGGTACAGGGCAGTCTCCGTGCTCCGCTGGGCCGCGTGCTTTTTCACTAGCTTCGAGAGCTCCGCGTGGATCGTCTGGGAGAAGTGGGTGGCAGTTGGGCTAAGAACATGCTGAGGCAGCAGCCAACATGACCACCATCACTGGTGCTCTGCCTTTCTGGTGCCCTGGATCACTCTGGGACTGGGACCACTGGAACATGAGGGTTCCATCTGCCCTTCTTTGGGCATCATCAAAGTGGGGACTGTCATCTCCATGCCTCTAGGGAGCCCATGAATGGAGCAGAGCACAAGGTTCTGGAAGGAAAGCTCAGGACATTGGCACTGGCTAAGCTGGCTGGGGCCCTTCAGCCACCTACCCCTGCCCAAGTAGAAACACAACAGGGAAAGCCACAGCAAGGACAAAGGGCAGATGATAGGAGGGACTTCTCAGACAAGCCGTAGGGTAAGTCCCCAAAGCACCTCCATTCTGCTCACCTTGTTGGACGGTTCCAGCTTCAGGGCCGCCCTCAGGATAGGGATGGCCTCGCTGTACTCCCCTTGCTGGGCCAGCACCTGTGAGAGGAAGTAGGTGACATCACTCTGGACCCACACTAGGCCATGCTTTCTTTCATGAAACCCAGCCCACCAGGCACCTAGCCACTGAGACAAGTCTCAAATCTATCCTTAAGGAAACAGTCATCCCATGCTGCTCCCCTGAGCCCTCAGACTGTAAGAGTGTCCCACTGTATTCAGTGTTGTTCCCCCAACCTCTCCTTCCCTAAGTGTCTGTCTCGGTCTATATAAGAGACCTGTTCACCCTCTTCATCTACTCCTCCCTCACCACCTTAACTGGACATTTCCAAAGTGAATGATTCAGAACCAGCATGTGACTCAAGCCAGCTAATGAGATCCAGCCTAAAATATGCTGATGCCATTGGGAAGCCAGTTAACTAGCAAGGATGTAAGCCTGGAGCTTTTGGGGGGCAGGAGGGAGCATCTTGGTTACTCCCAAGAGAAGAGCCTGCCTGAGGGGAACTCACAGCAGACAGACAGCATTCCCACAACATTGCTATTGCCTAGATCCAGCCCTGCCTGAACCCAGCCACCCCAGACTTGGCAGTGTTATAAACCATCAATTCCTCCTTTTGCTCAAATCTGTTTGAGTGGGTTCCTGTCACCTCCAACCAGCAAATCCAAACGTGTGAGCTACACAAGCACAGTCCTATGCCCCACAAGAGGATTATAAACCCTTGAAAAATAGGAATAACATTGTCTTCCTCTCCACATTTCTGGGCAGAACTCTACACACAGCAAGTGCTTAAAAAATGCTACTTAGAGAGAGGACCTGCTCAGGTCTCTCACAAACACACTAGGTGACCCAGTGCTTGTTTGAACCTCAGTTTTCTCAGTTTACTGCTAAAAGGCGCTGAAAAATCTCCCTGTTATTCCCCATCCAGGGTTGCTGTCAGGATGAACAGATGGAGACAAAAACAATTAAGGTCAAGTCCACGCTGGCCAAATTCTCTCCTATATTCCACCAGCACCTACAATGTGCCCGACCCTCTTTGCACAGTTAGGGATTTGTCAGTGAGTGAGACGAAATCCCCACCTCCTAGCAGAGGATATGGACAAGAGTTCTGACACCTTCAAGTGCAACATGAGAAATATGAAGATGGGAGGGAGTTGGCGGGGGGCGGGGAAGCAGCAGGGAGGGCTGCCCAAAGAGATAACATGAGAGCAAAGATCTTAAGAAGGCAAGGAAAAGCCCAGCTGGTGCGGCTTAGTGGATTGAGCATTGTCCTATGGACTGAGAGGTCCCGGATCAATTCCCAGTCAAGGCACATGCCCCGGTTGCAGGCTTGAGTCCCAGTAGGGAACATGCAGGAGGAAGCCAATCAATGTTTCAATCTCTCTCTCTTTAAAAAATCAATAAAAAACATATTAAAAAAAAAAAAGCCCTGGCCAGTTTGGTTCAGCGGTTAGAGCGTCAGCCTGCGGTCCGAAGAGACCCGGGTTCGGTTCCCGCTAAGGGCACATACCTTGGTTGCAGTTTGTCCCCGGCCCTGGTTGGGTCGTGCAGGTGGCAACCACTCAATGTGTCCCTTTCACGTTGATGTTTCTCTCTCTCTCTCTCCCTCCCACTCTATCTGAACAAAATATCAACAACAACAACAAAAAAAAGGCAAGGAAAGAACCCATGGGGGTACCTAGGGTATGAATGTCTCAGGCAGAGGGAAATGCCTATGCAAAAGCATTGGGGGTAAGGAGGCTGAACAGGATGGAGAGAAGCAAGATGTGGGGTGTAAGGTGATGACTCAGATGGCTCAAAGTTGCAAGGACTGCAATGAAAACTTGGCTTTTATTCTGGAGATGGGAGCCATGGAGGTCTGTATATAATGGGCAGTCACCATTGGGCAACAGGGAGCCTAAGGCTTGGGTTCATGTCTGGCTTAGTCAATGAATTGCTCATTCAGTCACACCTCTGCACCTGTCTGGGCCTTAGTTTCTCTATCTGTACCCCAGAGAGCTTAGCTGAATAAGGCGTATGCTCTTTTCAAAACCTGGATTCAGGACCAGTCCCACTGCTCTGGGCTGGGAAAGCCAGCCTGCCACCTGTGCCTGTGGCCCACCCACCCATGGCCCACCTTGCCCTTGCGGAAGAGTGCCTTGATGTTGTCAGGTTGGTGCTCAAGCACGAGGCTACAGGAGCGCAGTGCAGCCCGGTAGTGGTCTAGCTTCAGCTGCGAGGCTGCCAGGTTGTTCAGACACTTCACCTTCAGCTGCAGGAGCTGCTCCTCCTCCTCAAATGTCATGTCCACTGTGGGAGGACAGTGTTCAACCATGGCAGCCGTTACCACCTACAAGCCCCACAATCACCTGCCCACCACACGACCTGGGCCAAGGCCCAGCCCTCTGCACCTGGTGGAAGAGGAGACTAGGGAAGGGTCCCAGTCATGAGAAGCTGTTCCTCAGGGGACCTGAGGCCTCCTCCCTGGCTTCAGTCTCCCCATCTCTAACACAGGCCAAGACTGCTCCGTCCTCACGGAACTGCCAAGGAGTCTACAAAACGGAGCCTAAGTGAAGCAGAGGCTTAACCACAGGCACGTGGAGTGACACCATCTGCAGTCACCCACACCCCCACATATACCTGTGTCTTGTGACATCCCACAGGGCTGGAATGGGCCCTAGCCTAAAGGTTAGGAACAGCATCTACCCATATTCTGGAATATTCTACAATACTCTGGGTCTCAGGCCCTCTGTGACTTGAGGTTTCTGGCACTAGTAGACACCTTTACAGGGAGGGTGGGGGTATTTCACCAGGTGATCACCTTTGGCGCTGGAGGTGATGGCCTTGATGGCAAGGTCATAGGAGTTGGCAGCCAACACGAAGTCAGCCCGCTGGTAGTGAGCATTGCCGCACTCCCGCTTCCGGTTGGCCAGTGCCACACGTTCCTGTCCTGTGAGCATCTCCAGGTCAGGTCCATCAACAGCTGTCTTCAGGGTTACCTCCAGGCACAGGGCTGCATGAGGGGGGATGTATGGGCTCCTGCTGGGGGGAGCGGGGGCAGTACTCAGACCTGGCAGCCACCATGATGGCATCCCAGATACATTGGGCAAGCTTAGGAGCAGGCAGGAAAGGACTCAAGTCCTGGAGCTGGCCCTACTCAGTAAAACACAAGGCAAGTTACTCTTGCCACCCTTGAGCTATGACTTGGTGAGTCCCTTACCTACTTCCTCCCTACCCAAATAGGGACTCCTGCAGTGGCAGGTTCTCACCTGCCCTGGGGGCCATAGCAGTACTTGGAATCAGCAGTGACCATGGCCGTCTCCCCCACATCCATGAGTGGGACGCTGAGATCCAGGGCCTGGGTGTGCAAAGGTTTGAGAGTCAGCTGGGTCTAGATGTAGCCTGCCCCCCACCCACCCAGCCCTCAACACCTCCACCTCTATCACTTCCTCCATTCCACCTCTGCCCCACCCCACCCTGCCCGGACCCTAACCCACTCCCACCTGGATGACATCACAGTCACCCAGGGTGAACACCAGTTCTGGTTCCTCCTGCACTCGTGTGCCATTCTCCAGTGACGTCTGCAGTTGCACTGTGACCACCTGGCCCTTGGCTGGACGGCTTGAGCCAGGTGGGCCTGGGACCAGCGTCTTCTTCCTCAACAGCCCATTCCCTGCCAGGGACCAGGGACAAGCAGCCTGTCACCAGGTGGCTCAGATGGGCACCTCTCTCCAAGCCCCTTTCCCCCCAACCCTCATCAGCTCCACCCATCCTGGGAATGGCCCAGCACAAGGCATTAGCTGAGCTTCGAGAGGCTACTCTGCCACTTATTGGGCAGGTGACCCCACACCTCTGGGCTTCAATGTCCCAGTAGTCTGTAATATATCATTAGTCTGAAATATACTATAAGTCTGAGTAGATCCTAGTCTAAAGATTAGGGACGGGGAAATATCTATTCATATTCTGGAATATTCTCTAATGTCCCAAATTTGTGTGCTGCTCCCCAACTTGCACATCTGGCCTAAGAACCACTGATCTAGTAGATCTTAGGGAAGTCGGTGTCTTTTAAGTTTTCAGAGTACTAATGGTGGATGTGCTGACAGTGTCACAATAAAGCACTGCATCTCATTGGGGGAACTTTGGGCAAATCACATCCCCTCTCAAGGCCTTAGTTTCTTTGTCTAGAAGCCTGAATTCTAACCTCAGAACGAAGCTGATTGTGAATATAAATGAACAGAGCCAGCCTCCTGCTCAGAGGAGGAGTAGTGCAGCTCCTAGTATCAGTAGAGAGAAGCTTCCCAGACGCTAATGTAGCCAAGGAGGTTGTGTAACCTTGGGAAAGTACCCTCACCTGAGCCTCGGTTTCCCCATCTGTAAAATGTGGGAATGGTAAAAATTACATCACAGAGTTGTTGTGAGGATAAAGTAAGATGTTGCACTGGCACAGAACCAGTGGGCAGTCAGTATTACCTGGTATTATTTTTAGAAGTAGTAACGTTTTTATCAGCAGTAAAAGTAACATTAATAACAAAGCTGTTCTATCAGTATTATTATTTTTTTAATCTTCAGATAGAGTGGGAGGGTGAGAGAGAGAGAGAGAAAGAGAAATATCAATGTGAGAGAGACACATCACTTGGTTGCCTCCCGCACACCCAGACCAGGGCCAGGGAACGACCTGCAACCAAGGTATGTGCCTTTGACCAGAATCAAACCTGCAACTCTTTGGTCTGCTGGCCGATGCTCTAACTGGCTGAGCCACACCGGCCAGAGCAGTATTAGTATTGTTTTACACTATTGTTTTGGTATCAATATAAATGATAGTAGTAACAATAATGTTTTACTATTATTTGTGTGGTACTGGCATTATTTAATATATCGAATAGCAATACTAGTAGCAATACATTTCTCTGGCTTCCAGAGTTGCTGTGATGGGGTCCATGGTGGGAACAGGATTCCCCAAGTCCTTTCTTGTAGGACTTCTCTAAGCAATTAGAACATTAATTAATACCATGAACCAGAAAGAGGAATAAACAACAAACTGGGATGTTCCCAAAGTCTATGTGATCTCGGGACACATGTTCCAGGGAATGGGCACTTGTCAGACAAATGCCAAGAAAAGAAGCAGTGGAGATTGGGAGCTGCTGGCGCCTGGCATGCTGGCTGTGTGGCTCCTGAACGAGTGATTCAGCCTCTCTGAACTGGGGTGTGTGTGTGTGTGTGTGTGTGTGTGTGTGAAAGAGAGAGAAAATATGAAAGAGCTTCATAGGTATGAAACATTTCAAGCAGTTGCCTGTGTCTGGCAATCACCGTGGTTACCACATGTTTTACTTCCAACCTACTTCATGGCAGAGGTGGGGAAATGAGGCTCAGGGGAGGAGAAGGCTTGGGCCAAGGTCATTCCTGAACTGTAGCTGTCTGTACCCTGTGGGTCAACCCAAGCCACCCCTGCACCTTACCCAGGATATCCAGCCACTCGTCCGGGACAGGAACAGGCTCGGGCTCAGGCTCCATGGCAGCCAGGAACTCTCGGGCCAGAGCCCCTGGCTGTTCGGTTTCCTCCAGTGGGGGTTGTCCTATGTCCTCTAGTGGTCGCACCTCGCTCAGGTTCTCCTCCTCTTCCTCCTCGCCCTCTGCATCTTCCACCCCATCCAGCACTTCGAAGTCCTCAAGCGGTGGGATCCCAGCAAGTGGTGGGGCCGCGGGCTCAGGGCCCATGGCAGAGGGCTCAGCACAGGATGCCATGCTGCTGGGGGGATGGGAACTGGCCCTGGTGGGGGGAATAAATGGGGATAAGAATCCCACCCAGCCCCTCAAATCCTCCTGTACATCCATTCTCCACACTGTGGGTCACTTGCTACGTGATTCAGGGGCTCCAGGCCAGTTTCCTCACCTGTACAGGGGGTAGAGCAACAACCCTGGCTTGTCCAGAGACTTTAAGGACCCAAGCATCAAGCCCTGAGCATCAGGTTGAAATAGTTTGCTATTATTAGAGCTAAACAATATTTAATACTTATGAACACCCCAAAAAGTACAAAACATCCCCCACATTTTGCAGAAAAGGAAATTGAAGCCCAAAGAAGCAGAGCTATTTACCCAAGGTCACAGAGCAAGCCAACTGCAGGGACAGGTTTTGAACCTGGGGCTTTATCTGATTAAATGCCCAGAGGAGATGATGGGTGGTTTTTAGGTGGACAATCCCTGAGATCTTGGGGAGACTATTTTTAAAGCCCAGGAGGAGAACTGAATCTTTACCAGGACTCCCCATCTCCAGCTGCACCTTCTCCTAAGTGGAGCCCTTGCTAAATTCCCACCACCCAGAAACCCCAAGCCTTTTTCTTCCATACACTGAACCTAAACCATACCAGAGGCCCCGGCTGAAACTCTTCCTGGGAGCTGTTTCTCCTCTCCTGAGACTTCCTGACTACCCTCCCAAAGTAGCCTTCTTCACAGGAGTGGTGCTCCCCACCGAACTCCACAACCTCTTCCTTAGGCCATCAAGGACTGCTCCCCTCCTCCAGGCCCCAAGCTTGGAGGTGGTAAGCCGTCATTCTAACCCACAGCATCCTTTATCCCTCCCCAACCCTGACCTGCCTGCTTCGTCCGTGCATGGGCCCCCCTTTTCTGAGACCCTTCCAGCCCCTACCCCCACAATCCACTATGCTCGCACAGATCTCTAACCCTACCCCAACCACCGCTTCCAGCCCGGGCCACCTGCCCCAACAGCCGTCCTATCATCCCGCAAACATCCTGATGTTCCCAGATGCATCCCCTCCTGATCCCATAACACCCTACGCCCTCCAAACGCCCCCCGCCCGGGCCTGGCCCTCCGTCAGCCCCTCACCCAGGCCCCCAACGCCCCACGCTTGTTTGACGCCACCAGGCTGAGTCCTCGACCCCCCGAACCCCTCAAGTGCTCCGGGCCCTGCATGTCTCTGCCAGCAGAGCCCCCCTCGCACTCTACGGACCTTCTGGGCCCCCACCACCGCTGCCCCCGCCTGGCCGCGCCCCCTCGGGCACTCCGACCCCCAGCACACCCCGGCTCGCCTCCCCCGCGGCCCTTCGCCCCGCCCATCGGCTGCAGCCCCCGCTGTGCCGGTCCCGACTGGCCTGGGCCCGGCCAGCGAGGCCCTGCCAGCACCCCGGGACACGTGCCTCCGGCTCCGGGACCCCCGCTTGGGGTCCTGCGCCCCCCTCCCCGCCCCCAGCCGCGGCCGCCTCGCCTCGGGAACTAGGCTCCGGCGCCCGGCCCCGCCCCTACCGCGCCTATTGGCCACCGTTGCCGAGACTACAGCGCCCATTGGCCCAAGCGCACGTCCGTCTCGCTTGCAGACACCGCCCCCTTCCTGCTTGTATCTACGAAGCGTTCTTAAAGGGGCAGAGGCCACTGCGCGACCGGGCGGGGGCGGAGGCACCTGGCTCTAAACTAGTCCATTCGCGGGTCAGCGCCGTGTGCTGCTTGCGCGATTCACTGCTCGGGTCTGAGCTTCATACCGTCCAACTGCGAAATGGGGATGAATACCCTAATCCATGTACTTTCACCTTGGGGGCTGTTGGGAGGACAACATTAAATGGCATTTCCTTAAGGAGTTCTGGAAAACACACCCTTAAGTCCTCGTTACGGATGTAGACACGAAGTCCCGACGGGGAGAGACGTGCCCAAGGGTACAGAGAACCTGCACTACCCTGCGTGATCTAATACCCGGAAGGCTGCCTGGTGCATACCCGAGTTGCTCAGAAATGTCTAGGTGAGCGACTGAGTGAACAGGACACCTAGGGGTAGTTCCTCCTCCCTGCACCCTCTGCCATTTGGTGATAAGGTGCCCACTGCCCCGGTAGAAGGTGGCTGCCTCGATTAGAAGGGTTTTTATGGATCTTGTTTTGAAAGGAGGGGCACTTACTCCTCCTTCCTCTATTTTTTTTTCCTTTCCTTACCCCCTTTCAGAATGACCTTGTTTGTTCTTTTGTTTCTGACCCCCTCACCCATATCTGCTCCTTCCTGTAAAGAATTTTGCTTATTTGGTCCCAATCTCCTTTAAAAATGACTAGCACCGTTAACGAATAATTAAATAAATGAGACACTGGCTTTGGGTGGTAATAAACTTGTTAGATCAGAGCTTGGAGGTCACCTCCTACAGGAAACCCTCCCAGACCTCCCAAAGACAAGGCCAGATGCCGCAACTGGCTGTTCTTCTAGCATGCTGAACCTCCACTTTATAACTGACTTCTGTGTGTGCCATCATTTGGCCTTAGGACCTTTGCCTCACCACTAGTTGGATGACCCCCAAAGTCTGGGAAGGGCCTGTGGTTTCTCATTTTTTTAGTCCTGAGACCTACACAGTGCCTGATACAAAAGGTTGGGGGTGAGGGGACTTAGGGAAAAATCACTGTGGAAGGAAAGAAGCAGGCTGGACAGCCAGAAGAGGTGGGAGGGCAGCAGGGATATGTGAGAAACTGCCTGGAAAGAATATAAAATAAACACTGGGCCAGTCACAGCCCTGTCCATCTCTGAACCTCAATGTTTTTATCTGTAAGGTGGAATCACCCATCCAGCCCCACCTCTGTCACAGGGACTGGAGGAACTGTAGCAAACAATACTAATACATGAACAACTAAAATAAATACAAACTAATAACACCAACTATTATAATAATGACTGACACTCAGGTATCACGGGTGTATGCAAACACTCAACATGTATTTAATCCTCATATTAGCCTTATGAAACAAATACTCTGATATTTGGAATCCACGTCATTGGCTGCACGGAGTTGCAATCTTCATATTTTTTTTCTTTATTAGTTTTTAGAGAGAGAGGAAGGGAGAGGGAGAGAGAAAAACATCAATGAGAGAGAGCATCAATTGGCCGCCTCCTGCATACCCCCCACTGGGGATTGGGCCCACAACCTGGGCATGTTCCCTGACTGGGAATCAAACCAGTGACCTCCTGGTGCATAGGTCAATGCTCAACCACACCAGCCGGGTGCAATTTCTTATTTTCCTGGTGAAAATAACTTGTGATTATTGTGATGTGTCCTTGCTAACTCCATGTTTCTTGCCTTTGAGTGGATTTTGTCTGATATTAAGATTGTACACCTGGCCCTGGCCAGTTTGGCTCAGCGGTTAGAGCATCAGCCTGTGGTCCAGAGAGACCCGGGTTCGGTTCCCGCTAAGGACACGTACCTCAGTTGCAGTTTGTCCCTGGCCCTGGTTGGGTTGTACGGGTGGCAACCATTCAACGTGTCCCTTTCACATCGATGTTTCTCTCTCTCTCTCTCTCCCCCTCCCACTCTATCTGAACAAAATAATGGAAAAATGTCTTCGGGTGAGGATAAAAAAAAAAAAGATTGCACACCTGTTCTCTTGGTTCATGTTTTAAATGCTCCATCCTTTTCTACCTCTTCCATTTTTCTGTATCCTTATGTTGTGCATGTGTATTTTGTAAGCAGTATAGCACCAGGTTTTGTTCTTTAATCCAGTCTGCCCATCTTTATCTTTCAATTGGGGTATTTGGTCTCTTTACATTTAATATAGTTACGGACGTATTTGGACTTAATCTGCCTTCTCATGTGCTTCTTCTCTGTCACACCTTTTTTTCTTTTCCTACTTTATTGATTTTAGAAAGAGAAGGGAGAAGGAGAGAGAGAAACATCTGAGAGAGAACATACATTGGCAGCCTCCTGCATACCCCCCACTGGGGATTTGGCTCACAACCTGGGTATGTGCCCTGACCAGGAATCAAACCAGCGACCTCTTGGTGCATGGGTCGACGCTCAACCACTGAGCCACACCGGCCGGGCAGTCATACTTTCTTTATGCTCCTTTTCTTTCTCTTGCCTTCTTCAGGATTGGGTACATGTATTTTGGTAAGACTCATTATTCTCATTCTACAAGTGGAGAAACTAAGGCACAGAGAACTTAATTACTTTTCAAGATAACAGTAATGAAGAGCACAATGGGCCAAGTCTCTTCCCCGACTGGCTTTCTATTCCAGCCAGAGAGCTGAATACTGCACAAGCAATAGTGTAAATAAATATCTCACTTCAGCGGTGATGAGTGCTACATAGGAAATAAAACTGAAAAAAGTGGCCAAGAAAGGCTTCTAGTACCCAGACTTAGGCCTTCCCACCACCAATGTCCCCATCACTGGGCTGTTTCATTCACTTCCCACCTTCTCCCTCAAATGCACAAAGAAGGAAAATATTTTTGTTCCCATTCCACTGTTCACAAAACATTTGGGACTGGCCAACTCCCCTTTGGCTTCAATGTACAGTCCCATCCCCTTCCAGGACCCTCATAAATGTTTCCTGGCCTCTAACAGAGACCAACAGACCCAATGAAAAGCTTGATGTATCCAGTGGGTCTCTTCTGTTATAGCCTGCTCTCACTGGCTGCTGACTGGCTCACTAAGTTCCACAAATCTTACAAAGATCAAGTCCTTTGTGCTTTCCCACCATGGTGCCCTTTGCTCCTGTGATTCCCTTGGCCCTGAATGAATGTCAGCACCTAGAAAATTCCTAATCCTATCTCAAAATCCCATCCAGATATACTTGCTTCCTTGTATCCAAAATGGACCCCACTCTTCTGATTCCTCCAACCTTGAGTCTCTCCTCCCTCTAGCCCAGAACTGTGGCATTCAGGAATGGGAGTCTGTGTCAGACTCTGTCTCCCTTTGTCCTCCAGGGCTAGGCAAGGACTGAGTGAGTACTCTGGATCTCCAGAATATGGGCCACATGGAGAGGGGGTGGCTAGCAGGTTCACTGAACAATTTTTAAAACAGTTTGTTAAACTAAATATGTAAGAGTCCTGGTCATCATTAACTTTTCAGTGAATGAAGGCAGCAGAGTGTGGGGGTAATAATATTGTTTACAGAGGGCTTACAGTGAGTGGGCCAAGCTCGTTGTAAGGAACTTATGTGCATGATTTCATAAGGTTAAGCCACCTGCCCAAGGCCATCCAACTAAGATGTGACAGAATTGGAAATCAGATCTCAGATATATCTAATTCCAGGCTCTTAAAGAGTCACCTATGTCACCTATGTGTCTATCTCCAAAGCTTTCAACAACCTTAAGAGGCAGATGCTATAATCACCCAGTTCACAGTTAACAAACTGAGAATGAGAAACATTATAACATACACACATTGTAAGTCCTCAGTTAATGATAACGAATTGGGTTTGTTGGTTTTTTTTTTGTTTTTTTTTGCAAGTTTCAGCAAATGCTTATGTAACAAGCAACTTCTTTTTTAATCCTCACCCGAGGACATTTTTCGATATTTTGTTCAGATAGAGTGGGAGGGAGAGAGAGAAAGAAAGGGCACATCAAGTGGTTGCCAGCCACACAACCCAACCAGGGCTAGGGACAAACTGCAACCGAGGTACGTGCCCTTAGCGGGAACCGAACCAGGGTCTCTGCAGACCACAGGCCAACACTCTAACCGCTGAGCCAAACCAGCCAGGGCTGATAACGAATTGTTAACATTTATTGAACAATTACTATTTGCCCCATCTTGCTCATGATTGTCAGTATATATACAAGGGAACAGATATAGTAGTAAATGCCGCAGTAGATATACAAATCTAACTGACAGCTGAGAGGGTCTCTCTAAGCAGTGAGCACACCCAGCACTCAGGGCTTGGTTTCTAAATACCAGTCTCCAAGAAAAAGAACTAGGTTGTCCTGACTGGTTTGGTTCAGCAGTTAGAGAGTCGGCCCAATAACCAGAGTCCTGGGTCATGTCAAGGACACGTACCTCAATTGCAGTTCGGTCCCCGGCCCCGATCGGGGGTCCTGTGGGAGGCAATCAATCGATATGTCTCTCTCACATCGATGTTTGTCTCTCTCCCTCCCAGTCTGTCTGAAAATAAATGGAAAAATATCCTCGGGTGAGGATTTAAAAAAAGAAAAAAGGAACCGGGGTCCTTAGAGAAATGGCTGATTCCAAGGATATTCCAAAGCAAGCAAGGAAGAAGTAAGAAAGTGCTCAGAGAAAGATGGACATATTAAAAGGACATAGGAGCTAACTTAAAGGAGCAGCAAAATAAATAATGTAGAAATTAATTATAACATGTAGAATAAAAAACATTCATTAGTTCATAGTGATATAAATATGTGACTAAATACATAACTGGGGAATGGACAGCTCTTATTTACAATAAAATTCAAATTAAAAAAAAAAAAACAGAAAAATCACCATTACACAAACATCATAGTAATAATAGTTGCCAGCAAGAGCCACGGACAGATGCTATAACTAGTAGGTGAAAAATGTCTTATAAAATGTTTTTTTAAAAAGCAATCTAGGGGCCCAGCTGATGTGGCTAGTGGGTTGAGCACCATCCGGTGGACTGAGAGGTCCCAGATGGACTGAGAGGTCCCGGTTCCATTCCCAGTCAGGGCACATGTCCAGGTTGTGGGCTCCATCTCCAGTAAGGAGCATGCAGGAGGCACCCATCTCTCTCACATTGATGTTTCTCTCTCTCTTGACTTCCACTCTCTAAAAAAATCAATAAAAATATATTAAAACTAAATAAATAAAATAAAAAAGCAACCTAGGGTATTTGCATGATCTCTTAGTATCTCTCTATAAGATACTTACTAATTGCAAAGGCTAAAACAGTAACTTGAGAGTTGAGAAACTGTCAAGGCACTGCAAGTAATCAGTCAAAATGCCGTACCTCCTGACATGATGTATCCAGGACACAACGTCACTTGTATGAGATCCTGCCCAAACTCCTTAACTTCAGTCTAATCCTGAGGAAACAATGGATAAACCTATATTGATAGGTACTCTACAAAAACCTCTTCAGAAGTATTAAGGTCATGAAAGATAAGGAAAGACTGAGGAACTGGCAGAGTGGAGGAGTATAAAAAGATGTAACTAAATGGGATCCTGGACCAGAAAAATGTCAGCAAAAGCAAAGCAGAGATTTTTGAACCCAGATGAGTCTGGTTCCCAGCCTGGAAAGCAGGATACCTAGGTCTGGGTCGACCACAAGCCACTTGAACATTGTGACCTTGAGGGATTGCCTGCCGCTCCCAGATCTGTCTTACCATCTATAAAATGCAATGTCTTCCAGGCTCCTCCACCCCCTTCCGCTCTGCCTTGGAGCTCGGGCTTGGAAGCTACTTCAGGGTGGTAAGGACTGCTTGATTGGCTATGCGTTGTGACGCACAAGCTAACAGGAGCTGCGTATAGGCCACACCCCTTCCTGCCGCGCCTCCACGTACGCAAGTCGGTCCGGGGCTTGTCACCGCCTTGCGAGCTCGTACGCATGGTGCGTGGTGACGTCACGAAGACGCGGGCGCCATCCCGGAAGCGCGAGCAAGGCCGCCAGATGTGCAGGTGCCGCTGCCACCGACGCCGGGGCCGAGTTCGGGGTGGGGCCGGGGCCGCCGGGACCGCTGGGGAGCCAGGCCAGGTTGGGCGCGGCCCCTGGGCAGTCGCGGGGTGGGGCGTGCCATTGGACACATCTAGGCACCCCTCCTGTACACAGGCCTCAGTTTCTCTGTCTGTTCAATGGTTCCGGGTCCGGGGTGCGGGAGCTGGGGCCGCCTGTGTTCAGACTGTGCAGTGTCACCCGGAATCGGGCGTTGCCCTGCCTGGGCCTCAGTTTCCCCGCTTTGCAGGGGTGGGGCGCGAGGGGATATGCGGTCCTCGCCCCCACTCCGGGGTTTTGCTAAGCATGGGCTGCCAACTTATTTTGTTAAATGGCCTGGGTGCAATTAGGGCACCTCTACTTCTGGCCTTTGACCTTGGGCGACGGAGCCCTCTCCTGTGAGCCTTAGCTGCCCTCGGGGAGGAATGATAGTGTCTGTCTTGTAGGGGTAATTGGGGTTAAGTTTACTAAAAATTTTGGAAGCACTGGGGAGGCCCTCCTCAAAATCGTAATTCCCACACCCGTCCTAGGACTTCTTTACACTCCCCTTGAAGAAACAGCCTGCTCAGAGTTCAGCTTATCAATGTTGGTTTCCGCCCCCAGAGACAGCACTGGGAGATTCTGATTCTTTGTTATTACCGTTTTCTGGATAAGAAAACTGATTCAGGGAGGTTAGTTCACACTCCCAAGATCACACAGTCTCCCTCTCTGCATGTTTTCCTCATAAATATATTTGGAGCAGGGCCCAGGGCCCTTGTTGGGTTATTTCTACCCTTATGGGGCCCAGACTAACTGTTAGTCAGGGAAGCCTTCCTGAGAGAGGCAGCTGGGAATGGAAGGGTATGCCTTGAATCCCTCACATCTGGGAGCCAGAGACAGGAAAGAACCCTACTTTGAAGCAGAACCATTTCCTGTAGGTCCAAATCCTGTGCCTGCCAGACTTTAGCTATGGACTTCCCACTACATGGCTTTGCCCTTTGAGCCCAACTATCTTCTTCATACATGATCATGTTTTTGAAATGTGGAAATTGTGGATGCCTATACCTGGCACATAGTGGGAGCTCAATAAACAATGATTATTGGCAGGGAGGCAGGATTTCACCAGGTGTGGTAGCTTATTTCCAGAGGCAGGTAAGGGCTGCAACCTGCTAGCCAGATTCAAGGCACAGATACTCTTGGCCTCCATGGAATTGGGGGGGGGGCGGGTATTATTTGATAAGATTTGTAATTCACAAGGGGGAGATCCCTATTTCCATTTTTTTTTCCTGGAAAAAATCAGAAGTCTGGCAGGAAGCAGCTGCTGTAAGAAGCCGCTATGCTGTCATGAGTAGATACTGAACACCTGCGCAGTTTTATGCCTTTGTAGATCCTTTGGACTGTGAGCATCTGAGTTGTGACTCAGGTTCACTGGCTGTGTGACAATGGCCGAGTGCCTTAATCTCTGAGCTTCAGCTTTCTCACATATAAATAAGGGTAACAGCTCCCATGTGTAAAGTTGGTACCTTGTTTTGCTTAAAGTTAGTGCTCAGTAAAGAAGAAGATGGAGTAAGTGGGATCTGAAAGCCCTCCCTGATCCTGTGTGTGAATTTTTACCAATAGCAAGTGGACCTTTCTGTTGGCCATTAAATGTGTGGGCCCCAGAACCAAGCTATTTCATGATTCTGGGTTCTTCCTGAAGCTCCCCCACCAGGAGAATCAGTGTTAAAGCTGTGGCCTTTTCTGCCCTGGCCTGATCCAGGAAGCCCCCACCCACTCATATAGTTATCTGTGTGCCAGGGAAGCTGAAAGCCACAAAGCCATCTGGGTTTCTGGGGCCCACAGCCTGGCTGCAAGTGCCGGAAATTCTTGGCTTTAATTTGCTGTTAAAATTCTAGCGTCAGAACAGTTTGAAAGGTCTCATTTGCCTCTGCTAGATGAAGTTCTGGTGATCCCTTGCTGTGAGCCAGGTTCTAGCTGCACTCTGGAGAGAGACATGCCTTGACTCTCTTGGAGCTGATATCACTGTGGGATGACAGGCAAACAGGTCAGCTAACTAAAATAATTTCAGGCAGAGATGAACCAGTGAAGCAATAGAAACAAACTGAAGTGATGAGAGTGACCAGAGTAGGGGTAGTTATAAAGGACTTCCTGGGAGAGAAGATCCTGGAGGTGTAATGATATGAGGGGGCAGCCATGCATGTTCTGCCAGTAGGGACAGCAGAAGCAAAGGCCCTGAAGTGAAAATAGGCAAAGGTGGGGAAGGGCAGCGGAATTTGGTGGTAGGAGGCGGGCAGATCTTTGCAGATGGAAGGTGCCAGTGGCCTTGGGCACATCAAGAGTGGGTTCTGGAGAGTGGAGATGGGATTCTGATGTACTTGCATGCAAGTTATAAATATGATCTCCTGGAGTTCTCAAAAACCCCAAATTCCCAGGATGACAACGCTAAGGCTCAGGTGGCATGGCCAACTCACTTTCAAGCAGCATGTGGAGTTTCCAGCCCCTTCTCACTGTCCCATCTTCCCCAGTGCCTGGTGCAGACTGAAGACTTTCTTCTGCCTGTTTTAGACAGCGGAGGAGGAGGAAGAGATGGACGCCCCGGACTCGGCCTCGAGGGTTTTCTGCAGCCGCATCCTGAGCATGGTGAACGTGGATGACGTCAATGCCATCATCCTGGCCCAGAAGAACATGTGAGTGGTGGTCAAGAGCCCTGGGTCCAGGCATGGGAAAGAATCTACTTTGCAGGCCAGCATTCTTGCCCTGCCCACCACTACCCCCACCCCCACTGGTGACAAAGTGAAGGAAATGAGCAAATCTGCTGGCTGACTCCAAAGTAAATTTTTTCATGACTTGGAGGTAAGGCCTTGGCACAGGAAACGGGTTTGGATGGTTTTGTAGCTGCTGGTGGCTTGGCAGCTCCTGTAGCAGCTCCTGTCCCAAGGCCTGGGGTGGGAAGAGTTGGGAGGATAGGAAGGGGCTGCTGGGGGATATAAGGGAGCTGGTGGGCTGACTTCCTGTTGGGAGCCTGGTGTCTCAGAGCTAAGGCTGTCTACAGAGCACCTGGGGTCCCTTGGAGGGGCATGAATGCCCTTTTGCTCTCGGGGCTTGGCACCATGGCCACTACAGCCCCATTCTAATTCTCATCTGACCTGTGAAGGGCTGACACAATCTGGGGTGAAAGCAAAGCCTCCTGGGGCTTCATTTTTGTGTTTTTAAGCCAAAGGTTTTTCCTGCCATTTATGAAACAACATGGACCTGACACCCTTATCTTCTTGCCCTGTGACAGGGTATATCTGGGTATCAGCAATACTCATCTTTCAAGTAGTTCTTTATGTCAGATTCAGACCTGGCCCTAGGGAATTCCTAGCATGAGGAGAGACAAAACCAGACACAAATCTTCCTGGCCCCGTGGTGTCAGGGCTAGGCCAGAGAAACAACCTGGGGCTAGGGAAGTCAGGGGTCTGAGAGGGAGGGTGAAGGCTACATGAGAAGGGCACACTTGAGTAGGGTTTTGAAGGTTGAAGACTAGTTTGCTAGGTGATTCAATCATGAAGTAGAGCTTTGTAGGATAAGGAAACGGCACATGCAAAGATCATGGAACAGGAAAGGGGTTAGCATGCTCAGTTGCAGAGCCCTGGAGGCTGACCAGAGGCGTTGGCACCTCTCTCTGCCACCAGGCTGGACCGCTTTGAGAAGACCAATGAGATGCTGGTGAACTTCAACAACCTATCAAGCACCCGCCTGCAGCAGATGAGCGAGCGCTTCCTGCACCACACGAGGACCCTGATGGAGATGAAGCGGGACCTGGACAGCATCTTCCGCAGGATCAGGTAGGTACTCAGGCCAACTGGCCTCTGCCTCTCTCTCCAAGCCTCAGGTCCTCCCTTCTTTACTTTTTTTTTCCTTTATTGATTTTGGGAAGAGGGAGAGAGAGAGATAGAAACATTGATGAGAGAGAACATCAATTGGCCGCCTCCTGCATGCCCCCCACTGGGGATTTGGCCCACAACCTGGGCATGTGCCCTGACCAGGCAATCTCTTGGTGCATGGGTCGACACTCAACCAGTGAGCCACACCAGCCAGGCAGGTCTTGCCCTCTTTAATAGGGCTCCCAGCTCCACATAACAGACTATCGGGGAGATCCAGCTCACTTGTTTTATAAGGCTTCATCACGCACTTAGCATCCAGGAAACTCTGGGATAAAAATCCTGAAGTTACTGTATTTAAATTTTATTTATCTTTTGAAAAATGCAACATAGCACTAGACACATAATGCAAAGAGCCAACAGTGAAATGCCAGCTTCCTGCCCACCCCTACCCTGGCCCAGGTCTTCCTTCAAGAGGCAAAACAGATTGCTGGGTTTTAGGGTGTGGGTAGCCAGTACTTTCCATCTCCCCCAACCTGCTCACTGGGCCTCATTCTGGCCCCCACACAGACTCACAGAGGGTGCCCACACCAAAGGTAGGGTTTCTATAGGGCTGAGTGCCTGGGTCTCCCTCCAGCCTGGGAACACAGTATGACAAGCAGTGAAGGGGTGGTTCCCACCACCAACTACCCAGAGCTGACAGCAAGGGTTGCTAGCCTGCATGGTGCCCAGCCTATCTATTCAAAGAGTTCAGCCTATGTGCCTTCCCTTCCCCCGCAGGACGCTGAAAGGGAAGCTGGCCAGGCAGTACCCAGAGGCCTTCAACCGTAAGTGTTACCCAGGGTTACTGTACTCCTCTGGTCTCTGCAACCCTTGGATGCCACCATCTTCAGCCCTGGGCTGGCTTTCAGAAGGTCACCTTAGGGGCTGGTGGGCAGTGGGCCCAGAGAGACCTAGGGTAGGGGTGAGGGTGCTAAACTGGCCTTCTCAGCAGCCTTTGGAGTGGTGCTGGGAGCAGGGTCCCCTCTCTTGGGGGAGGTCACAGGATGGAAAATGGACAAGAACAATATCAATCCGTGTCTCAGTGAGTGCCACATACACTTATGACCAGGCTGTTACCCATAACCACCTGTGAAGTGGGGACTGTGAGTATCCCCATTGCATACAGTGAAACTGAAGCCCCGAAGGGCACCGACTTATCCGAGGAAGCACAATGTTCCCTTACATGTTCAGTTTACCCCATGTGCTGAATGGGCCAATAGTTCCCCACCCTGTGGCTTCTGAAAAGCAGAGGTACAGGCAGTGCCACTGTCATCAGCCCCAGTTATTGAGCAAGGAGCTGAGGCAAGGGCAAGTGAAGGGCCTGGCTCAGGTGACAGTTGAGGGCAGAGCCAGGCTCAGGCTTGCCCCCAGGATCCATGTCAGCCTGACTCAGAAAAGCTGAGTGCCTACCTCACCTCATTTTGAAGGGAGGTCTCTCACCTGCCTGGGCCTCAGTTGCCTCTTCTGTAAAATGAGTGAAGTCATGCCCCATGGGGGTGTTGCTAGTAGAAGATCACAGTTAATCCCTCATCATAGTGACTAAGCCAACTCCTGGACCACCTTCCCCCAGATGTCCCAGAGGCATCCCTCCTAGAGGATGACGATGAAGACCCCATCCCACCCAGCATCACGACCACCATTGCCACCTCGGAACAGAGCACAGGCTCCTGTGACACCAGCCCAGACACCATCTCGCCCTCCCTCAGCCCTGGCTTCGAGGACCTGTCCCATGTCCGGCCCGACTCCCCTGCCATCAATGGCCACAGCCAGACAGATGAAAAGGAGATGCTGAGCCAGTAGCCCTCTTTCTGGGTCCTCTGAGGGCTCACAGGGCTCTCCAGGTGTCTGAGGTGGCAGTGGATAACCCTGCCTAGAGACATTTAGCTTTGCCAACTTATTCTGTCATCCAGGGCACCCTGGGGGACAAGGCTCCTTCCCAGGGTTGTGGAATTCGGGAAATCTATCATTCTCACTCCTTCCTCACTGAAAGTATCTCTCTCCTGAAGACCCTCTGTCAGGCCAGGAGACGAGCTGCCAGCTGGAGTTCTTGGACTGGGCACAAGGAATCTTTTCCAGAGCCAGGTCTGATGTCTACTCTGAACACTTAAAGGTTTCTAAAGACAAAAGCCAGATGTCTCCTGTCTTAGCACCCCAGTCAGGACCTCCTCAAGGTGGATAAGCATTATCATGTCTGAGTTCACCCCACCCCACCCTACTCCTGCAACTACTAATTCTGGTCTCCCTGTCCCTTTCTCCAATGAAAGTATTAAATACTTTCTCCAATCAGTATCTGAAGGAGGTTTCTGAAACAGCTGTAGAAAGCTCAAGACCATCCACTCAGCCCCAAGTGTGATGAGGCCCACATTTCTCTGACCAGAGGTGTGAACCCTGAGGGCCCTGCAGACTTCTCCTAGGGCCTCCATGAAACCGAGCCACCTTGGAAAACAGAATTTAACAGAATATTTTTGTATCCGATGTTTACAGATGCTGTTGGGAAGTTATCAATAAAAAGACTAAAAAGAAAAGGGTGTACCCGGCAGTAGCTTCTTTGCATCCTTGGGTCCATCAGCTCAGGATGGAGATAAGTTGGGATAGGATAGGATGCAGACAGCCAGGCACCACTGAGCTCAGCTGGAAGAAAGATGTGGCTGCCCTTTTTGGGAGCCT
The DNA here is from genome assembly GCF_014108415.1 of Molossus molossus. Lineage (NCBI taxonomy): Eukaryota > Metazoa > Chordata > Mammalia > Chiroptera > Molossidae > Molossus > Molossus molossus. The sequence continues at coordinate 66,546,566 of NW_023425377.1, read as the reverse complement.
CGGATGGTGGCAGCCCTAAATAACCCAAGATCCTAGAACCACTGCTCACAACACTGTTCCTTTTTTTTTTTTATCCTCACCTGAGGACATTTTTGCATTTATCTTTAGATAGAGCAGGAGGAAGAGAGAGAGAAACATCGACTGGTTGCCACCTGCACGACCCCAACAGGGGCCAGGGACCAACCACCAACTGAGGTACGTGCCCTTAGCAGGAACCAAAACTGGAACTCTCAGTCTGCGGATGGACGCGCTAACTGCTGAGCCAAACCAGTCAGGGCACAACACTGTTCCTTTACCTCAGCAATTTTTAACCTTTTTTCATCTCATGATACAAACTAATTACTAAAATTCTGTGGCACGACAAAAAATAGGTATAATTTTGACTCATTTAACGGGGTGGCTATTGTCATTTTTTAATTTGACAGTCTAAGGGAAATGAGGTCAGTGCCCCTGATTAAACAATCAGGAATTGCATGTTTTAAAAATTCTTGCAGGTTGAAAATCACTGCCTTACCTCCTTGAATAACTCCTTCTCCAGATCTCAGGCAAGGGTAGGCTCCTCAGGGAAATGGGCTGGGTCCCCTTCCCCATTAAAAACTCACAGAGTCCCTTAATCTTTGAAGCACTTACAAATTATGTTATTAAATGCATCTTCCCAGACCTTAAAAGTGTCTACTTTTGTCTGGTCCATAGGCGCACTGGAAATAGAGAGGAACACTGGCAAACCCACAAGTAACTTCTAGGTCCTCACCTTTCACGCGCCCGTCACTTTTTAGCTATCCAGGAGTCTCCTGGGTCCCACCCCACTTTCTTTCATATATATATATATGATATATATAAACATAACCTTTTAAAAATTGATTTTAGAGAGACAAGGAGAGAGGGAGAAACATCAATCGGTTGCCTCCCTACAGGCCCTTACCAGATTGAAGGGGTGACTTCCTTGCACAGCACAGTGCTCAATCAATTGAGCCACACCGGCATTTTCCTTAGTGGATGCACCAGTCCCACCTGTTCTCCCTGCTCCCCTGCACACCTTCCCGAAATCCATTAGCGCACAGGCGCCAGGAAGTTTTAGAATAACTGCCTCTGGGTGTTAGGTACCTAGGTGGCTCCCAGGGGTCCTGCTCCTCCTTTTACTTTCCCTGCCACACCCCCTCTTCCTGGACCCGCAGACTCTCTGCTTAATGCCTTTGATTTAGCACAAAGAGTACTCCATCCAATAATTATTCAAGCGCCGGCAAGATCCAGTCTTCAGCCGACCCTGAGACGGTGGGTGGAAACACCTGGTCAAGTGTGACAGTCTATTCAAGTGACCCGGGGGCGGAAGCACACTCCCGGAAGCAGGGGAGCGTCGCTTGCCCTCAGACGCCGGGGCTTCGTTCGCCAGCACGCAACATGGCGGCAGGGCGGGGCATGATGCGCTGCACGAATTGTGACGCGTGCGTGCAGCGTGCTCGGTGCGCAGGCGCTCTCGGCGGTTTCCGGTTCCGACGACCTCTTTCTTTTCAACGAGGCAGCAGAGCAGGTCGGTGGTGGCGTCTGTGTGAGTTCGTGTCGGGTGGGGGTCGAGCAGGAGGCAGCGGAGGGGGTGGCTCGAATCTGTTAGTGCAGGCCAGGCTATACGGGTCGGCGTAGCAGGGTGTATTGGGCTGAGATTCTAGACATCGACTAGGCCCTGAGAAGCGAACCGGCCTTTGGAGAATGGCTTGCCCGCGCCGCCGGCCTCAGCTATCCGACGGGGCCTCGGGGTGGGGATGGGACCTTAGGGGCAGATCCGAGTTAATGGGTGGGATATTAAGCATGTGACTTTTCTCCGTGCTAGGCACTGTGTGTACATTCAAAGTGTTAAATCTTTCCCACCCTCCCGGTCAAGGTCTTCACCTATTACTTCCGATTTCTACATGTGTAAGGAGAGGCTAGTAGTGTCTATCTTGTAGATTTTTGTTTGTTTTTGTTTGTTTTTGCTTTTAATGAAAAAGAAAAGTCTGAATAAGTTTGTGGCACGCGGTTGGCAGATATGGGTTGGAGCAGAGGCAAGAGGTGTGGTCTGAAAAATTTTGGGGTAACTGAGAAGGAAGTCACAGTCTGAGCTTGGACTTGGAGAGGAGAACTGTCTGGGGTTGGCTACTAAGATGGGATTCCCACCCAAGCGGCAGGAAGGGTACTTTGTGCAAGTGTGGCTAAGGGCTGGTGAAGGGGAGGGAGGGAGGATGTATTGATGGGACCTCCAGATCACACTTGGGGGAAATGTGTCTGGCAAGTGGTGCCCTGGTCCTGTACTTCTCATTGTATCTGCAGGCTTGGAGGGATGGAAGGAAACAGACACTGGGGTGGGCCTGCATTACTCACTACTTTGTTCCAGCCTCCCCAGCAGACGCAGAGATGCAGATCTTTGTGAAGACCCTGACTGGCAAGACCATCACCCTTGAGGTTGAGCCCAGTGACACCATTGAGAATGTCAAGGCTAAAATCCAAGACAAGGAGGGTAAGTTGGAGTAGGTTTGGGTGCTGAGGCCTTGCCAGTGTTTCCTGTGCATAATTTCAGGAAGGCATCTTATTATCTCTACCTGGGCTTCCCTTTCAACAGATTGTGGTTAATGGTGGGAAAGGCCTGTAGGGGAAGGGCTGCTTACCAGAGCCTCAATAACTGAGTTTCTCAATCCCCAGGCATCCCGCCTGACCAACAGCGTCTGATTTTTGCGGGCAAACAGCTAGAGGATGGCCGTACTCTCTCAGACTACAATATTCAGAAAGGTATTGAGTGTGTGTTGGCTGAACAGGACCCCATGGAGCCTGAGACCTTAGATGGGGCATCCATGGCCTCATTGGCACCTTGAGGGTGGGGTTTTTGTTGTTTTGTTAATCCTCACCTGAGGGTATTTTTCCCATTGATTTTTTTTTTTTTTTTTTTTTTAAGAGAGAGTGGAGGAGGGGAGGGAGGGCATCAGTGTGAGAGAAACACATTGATTGGTTGCCTGTACACACTCCCAAAGGAGGCTGGGGACCAAACCTTCAGAATGAACCTGCAACCCAGGTATCAGGAATTGAACCCGATACCCTTCGATCCAATGAGAATTTCTGCTGGCCAGGGTTTGTTTTGTTTTTCTGATCCTCACCTGATGACATGCTTATTGGTTTTATTTTTAAATATAGTCTTAAGTTGATTTGAGAGAAACAATGATTGGCCGCCTCTCGAATGCCCCCTACTGGGGATTGAGCCCACAACCCAGGCATGTGCCCTGACCTAGAAACCAACTGAGTCACACTGGCCAGGCACTTAATGATTTTAGAGAGAGGGAAAGGGGGGAGAGAGAAACATTGAATGGTTGTCTTCACATACACCCCAATTGGGAATCAAACCCATAGCCTTTTGGTGTACGGGATGGTGCTCCAACCAATTGAGCCGCACCAGTCAGGGCAGAGAAGGGTGGTTCTTAAGGTGAGGAACAGAGTAGGTGGGGGAAACTTGCTTTACAAGATACTATTTAAGACATATTTTGTGCCCCAGCCGGTTTTTCTCAGTGGTTAGAGCATCAGCCTGTGGTCCAGAGAGACCTGGGTTTGGTTCCCGTTAGGGGCACGTACCTCGGTTGCAGATTGTCCCCAGCCCTGGTTGGTCGTGCGGGTGGCGGCCACTCGATGTGTCCCTTTCGCATCGATGTTTCTCTCTCTCCCTCCCACTCAGTCTGAATAAAAAATGGAAAAGTGTCCTCAGGTGAGGATTAAAAAAAAGACACATTTTGTTTAAAAATGTAACTACTGCCCTGGCCAGTTTGGCTCAGCGGTTAGAGCGTCGGCCTGTGGTCTGGAGAGACCCGGGTTCGGTTCCCGCTAAGGGCACGTACTTCAGTTGCAGTTTGTCCCCGGCCCTGGTTGGTCGTGCGGGTGGCAGCCACTCGATGTGTCCCTTCACGTCGATGTTTCTGTCTCTCTCTCCCTTCCTCTCTCTCCCTCCTACTCTATAAAAATAAATAAATAAATAAATAAATAAATAAATAAAATAAAAAATAAAAATGTAACTACTGCCCTGGCCGGTTTGGCTCAGCGGTTGGTTGGTTGGAGCGTCGTCCTGCGGTACAGAGAGACCCGGGTTCGGTTCCCGCTAAGGGCACGTACCTCGGTTGCAGTTTGTCCCCGGCCCTGGTTGGTCATGCAGATGGCAGCCACTCGATGTGTCCCTTCACATCGATGTTTCTCTCTCTCTTCCTCTCTCTCCCTCCCAATCTATCTGAACAGAAAATGGAAAAATGTCCTCGGGTGAGGATAAAAAAATAAATAAAAATGTAACTACTGTAAGGGAAATCGGTGTCACTCTTCGCAGCAACAAGCTTTAACTGTCCTGCCAAGCAAAAATAAAAGGTCAGCTTCACACTACTTAGAAATCACCTTAACTGTTGGGAAGCCAGTTGGATACCACTGTTTGTATTTATTAGCCTTAGACTCCCCAGAGGTTGATGTGGTCATCACCCAGAGGCTTTACCTTCATCTGTGGACCAAGTGGTAGGCCCAGGATGAGTCACTGTCTCTCCCCAACCTTTATTTTTTATATATAGAGTCCACCCTGCACTTGGTGCTTCGTCTGAGGGGTGGCATCATTGAGCCCTCCCTCCGCCAGCTCGCCCAGAAGTACAACTGCGACAAGATGATCTGCCGCAAGTAAGTATGGTTGGGGGTGGGGCGGGCTGACCCTTATAGGGAAGGGTCAGGTGCCCTGACCAGTCCCTCCTGTCTATGCCCAGGTGTTATGCCCGCCTGCACCCCCGTGCTGTCAACTGCCGCAAGAAGAAGTGCGGCCACACCAACAACCTTCGCCCCAAGAAGAAGGTTAAATAAGACTCCTCCAACTCCTCAGGCCCACAGGGCAGCCTTCTGCCTGAACCCTGCGACTGGGACCTCAATAAAGTTTCTGTTTTGTTGACTGGAGCAGTAACTGGTGTCCATGTGGCTGATCTGTCCAGTGGGGAAGGTGGCCCATTACATGACTTCAGAGCCTTTGGTGGTGCTGTCCTTTTGGGTTCCTCATCTGTTAAATGGACTAATCCTGACCCTCTGCCACAGAGCCTAGGGAGCCTGCCTATCTTGGTTTTGTCATCTATAACAAGGGATTGAAGGCCCCAGGCCAGGGACTGGTGGAACTGTGGTTTGGCTGGGCCCTTGTAAAACTGTTCTCAATTTTGAATCTTAGAAACACATGGGCCCCTCCTGAGACCAGTGATTTTGAAAAGGTAGGTCTTTGTGGTTTAAGACTTTGATGCTTCTGCAAATCAGGTGAGGGTTATGCATAGGATGCCCTGCGAAGGCTATGCTTGCTTGGGACAAGTGGGGCCTGGAAAATGTCTAAGAATAGCTGACACCTGTAGTGCCAGCTAAAGGCTAGAATCTGCCGCTCCAAACCAAATCCCTGTCAAACTACACCCCCTCCTCCCTAGACCAGGCCACCACCATTTAACAATCTTCCCCATTTCCAGCTCAGGAGAAGGAAGCTGCTCAGCTCAAACTAAGTGGTGAATTTCCAGCAGAAAGCTTAGAAGCCACCTCAGGTTTATATGAGGCCCTATTTGGCCTCACCCCTGCTCCCAGGCTCCTCCCTTCAGATCATTTATGAGGTGTTGACACAGCCAGAGTCTGCTAGTCACCTGGAACAACTTGAGTCTATTGTCAAACTGCGTTAAAATCCCACTCTTGTCACAGCCTTGTGGCACTATGTGACGCATATCGGTTTCCTTGTGAGGACGTTACATGGATGGAAGAAGTCCGTGTTGACATAAGCACATAAACCTATAAACCGAGGGATAACCTTGCTATACTCGGAGATGTACACTAAAATTAAAATGAAAGAAGAAAGGTGCTGGGCGAGAGCTAGTAGAAGGGTGGGGTTGGTAGTTGTCAGGGCTGAGAAGCCCCTAGTCTCCCCTCCCTATTCTGGGTCTCCAGGTTTCCCGTTTGGCCAGTCACCAGCCGGGGCCCCGAGGCCTCCGGGCCTACAGGGGGCGCATACCGCAGCAGAGCAACCCCCCGGGTGTGGCCAGGACTGCGCAGTCATGATCACTGCTGAGACCGTGGATGAGTCTGCCGTCCCCACCGTGTCCGAAGCTGCGGCAGCCAGAGGAGACCCAGAGCTCGAGGAACCGACGTGGCCTTGGGTGAGCCCAGAACCGAGTAGGACCAGTCGCCGGGGGGGGGGGGGGGGGGGGTGATACAGAATTCATGCCCAGCCTTGTTTTCTGCTCCGTAGAAAGATGCCCCGATCCGGGCGCTGGTGCAGCGCATCCACCAGTTGCAGGCTGAACGTGCGCAGGCCTTCCGCCGCCTGGAAGAGTAAGTGCCAGCACAGAGGACCAGCAGGGGTCTCAGGTTTCAGTCCCCTGCCTGCTCCGGAGGTGGGTGTGCTGGGGGCAGAGCTGTCTTCTGGTGTAGCAGCATTGGCCGAGGCTGGGCGTTTACGAGAGGACCCAGAGTACCTTCCCACTTCCAGACGTCCCACTCTGCGGGATGTCTCTCTCTTCCCCAAGCACAGCAGAGGGGCTGTCTCTGGTTCTTCTGCAGGAATCAGCGTCCTCCACACCGGTCCAGGGACGCTTAATGGGGAGGGGCGGGGGCTTTCAGGTGGCCGATGTGGGTGCAGAGCCTGAGAGTGTAGCCTCAGGGCGCCCCCTGCCGCAGAGGCCACCGCCAGTACCTGCGCAGCGGCCCGCCATACGACTTCCCGCGCTACCAGATCACAGTGCACGAGGTGACCCAGGCCTTCGACGCCACCTCGCGGGAGGTGCTGGCGGTGGAGGCTGAGTTGGCTGGCCCCAGAGCACAACCGCTGCTCGCGAACCACGTGCGCAGCCTACAGCAGCTGGAGCAGACACGCCTGGCAACGGTGAGGCCCTGCCCCCTACTCCAAACCTAGACTCTCTTTCGGTGGCCTGCTGGGTCTACTCCGCACCACGTGGGTGAAGGGCCAGAAGATTCCAGTCCCCCAAAACCTCGCTCCCAGAACCCCAGACCCCACCACTTTCTACCCCACTTCAATCTTCCATTAAGGCTTCATTTGTGATTCTTCGGCCTCCTGGTCTCTACCTGTCCACCAGGTTTCATTCCAGGCTTTTAGTCCCCAAACTTGTCTAGTCCATCCATCCTAGTCCCTGCCCCCAGTGTATCGTGTCCTGCTCCCACCTCTGTCCCCACAACGGTGCCTCCCCTCAGGCTCTTCTTAATGCTTCAGGTCCTGTCCTCAACTCCTTGCTTCTGGAAGGGGAGGGGTTCAGTCGGGTCCCCTAGCCTCAGTTCTGGACCTATTCCTTCCCTAAAGTTACAAGACTCCACATACTCTGCCTCTACAGCCAGTCCTGGCTGAGATACACCATTCCCAGGCTTAGTCCATGCGAAGCCATACCCATATCACATTCTAGACTGGGATTTCCAAGCCACCCACACTTCCTATATCCCAATCTAGGTTTTTGGCCTACTACTACCCTAGAATTATAGCGTCCTGTCTCCCCCCCCCCCCCCCCCCGAGACTGTGAGGCCCCACCTACTGTGCCCCTGCAGCCTATACCTGGCTGCTATTCCCCCGCAAAGCAGCACCCTGCCTACTCCCCACCATGGACCCACCCCTTGGCTGCCTTTCTGGTTGTCTCTAACTGGTGTGTGTTTTGGGGTGGGGCAGAGAGTGGCCTCTGCTTGCTTTGATATCCTACCTGCTGTCCCCCATTCCCCACCCCTCTGCACTAGGTGGCCCTACTGCAACTGATGGGGGCGCCAGAGCTCACAGGGCAGGAAGACACGCTACAGTTGTCCCAGCTGAAGATGAAGTGAGTGCCTCTTCCCAGTGGGCTGGCCATGTTAGATTTGCACACGGGCCAGGCACACACTCCTAGCCAGGTATGCCTTCGGCTGGCACTGTCAGACCCTCTGGACCTGCACACAACGCTAAGGATATGCACAACAGAGTCCACACCTCATGACTCCCAGACACACAACTCAGTGCACACACCCTCCATTTATTTCCACACCAGACTTGCTACTCATTTCTGGGACAGCTGCACATCTTGGACACAGTCACCCAGGCCCCACCAAGCACCTGCACATTCCTGCCCTAACTCCCCCAAGCACACACACATGCACACCCCCTTGACATCACCACAGTCACACTGTATACCCTGCTGATGGCATACACCCACCCAAGATGGTCTTTTCTCTCTGCCCACTGTGACCTATAGGAGCTACAGGACCACCTCTGCTGCCAGGCACTCAAATGGTCCTCCTGGCCACTGATGTTGCCTGAAAGCTTGGTGGCGGGCTGGAGGGCCCAGGGCTTGCCACAGCCCTCTCAGAGCTGTGCAGTGGAGACTAATTTGCCCTATCTGGGTTTTATTTATAGTTCCCATCCGCTCCTATAGGGTAATTAAAACCATGGAAGCCATCAACGAGGTTCTCCAGGACTTCAGGTTTGATGCAGAATCTGCTGAGTGATGGAGACTTCCCAGGGACCCGCTGAGGGAGATGGGAAATAGGTTGGGTGGCACCCAGCTCTGACTGCTAGCTGGATGAGGTCAAGCCACACCTCCCACAATAAAGAACCCTTCATCTGCAGCTGTTCTACTGTCTCTGCATCCTGGGGTGTGTATACCTGTAGAGGGGTCCCACGGGGGCAGGGATGGAGGGTGAAAGACTCCCTCCCCCCATACACTGATGAAACTCTGGTGTTTTGAATCACACTCTACAAGAAGTTTAGAACCAGATAGTTCCAATTCTGGGGAGAGTCTGAAATTCTGGGAGGCAAGGATTTCAATTGCAAAGGATCATTAGAAGCCCTTATGCCCCACCCCAGGCCTCTACAGCCCCAAACTCATGTTCACAGTCAGGGAACCTAAGTAGCTCGTTTATTTAAAAAGATTCTTTGGAGGGATCCTGGGTGAGGGAAGTAATGACTCTTATTCACCCTCAGCCCTGGCAGGGGTTCTGGGCAGCTTGGCCAACCCTCACACACACCCAATGGCACCCAAGGGTTGGCCTCACATGGATGCCAGAGATGTGATCCTTGGAACTCAGAGTGCCACTCCAGCTCCTGCCAAGGGTGCTCAGGCACCATGAGGTGAGGGTACAGAGGTGGCCTCAGTCTGGTTGCAGCCCTGGGTCTTCATGAAGCAGGGATGGTGGCCCCCAGCCCCTAGAGCTTATCTGGCAGGACCTGCAGGCAGAGATGAAGCCAGGCTAAGCAGGGAGCCTACAAGAGGCCACTACAGAGCAATTAAGGAACCCCCTTATCCCCCCACCCCTCCCCTCCTGTTCAGATCCTTGCCCCACCACTTTCAGCTGGGTGACCTTGGGCAGGGTACTGCCTCTCCCTGGGCCTTGGTTCTAAGAAGTAAGTATCTATCCATCCCAGGGTGTGTTCTGCAGGTAAAGCCTTTGGCAAAGGCCCAGCATGCAGTAGGCACTCAAACATGCTAACTTGGACTAGCATGTTTATTCATTCCAAATGTTCCACTTCGGATATTTTTAAGGAGTTGGGTGCTCTTACTAGATTAAAAGTCACAGGACCAGGTGCACAATTGGTGCTAAGTAAATGCTGATAAACTGAAGGATGAGAGTGAGGGGCCAGTCCTGGCCAGTTTGGCTCAGCGGTTAGAGCATTGGCCTGTGGTCCAGAGAGTGAGGGGCCCACTGGCCTATTGGCCACCGGGAAGGCCCTTATCTCACCATTACCCACCCACCTGGGCCCCCCTTACCTCTCGACGTGCTTCGTCTGCCCGAGGGCAAGATCCCCTCGTCCTGTGCTTAGAAGGAAGGTGGTGGTGTGGGGGGGGGGCTAGGAACCCACCTCCTCGCCCCACCCCTCATCCTTCGCCCACGGGTCCCTCCTTCCTACCTGATTTCGGGTCTTGTGCGACTTCTGCATCCAAGCACGCCACTGGTCATAGAGGCGGAAACTGAGGTTCGAGCAGTATGCGTGCTTCTTGAGCCAGCCCAGGAACTGCTTGAGCTCGCGCCGCACGGGCCCCGAGCTCGGCTCTCCGCCCCTCGGCTCGCAGGCCCCGCCGCCCGGGCCCGGACGCTCTGAGGGCGAAGCGGCAGCGTTAGGGCGCGCCCGACAGAGGGCGCGCGCGGGCAGCGGAGGGAGGGTCCCGGTGCGACAGACCTCGGGCACCTCCCCCCATTTCTCCAAGACCGCGTCCTCCCCACCGCCCAGCCCAGCAGCTGAGCTGCGCCCCTGAGGAGGTGGGGAGTAGGGGAAGGAAGGGGCTCCTCCTCCACATCTCCAGGAACCCGATTCCTGTGGCCTGAGCCAGGTGTGAGTGTTAGGAGATGGGGGAGAAGGTGAGAGGCCAAGCCCGGAGGGATGAGACTCAGAGACAGAGCAGGGAGCAGAGAGGGAGAGAGATACAGAGGCAGAGACGGAGATGTAGGGGGGCCAAAGCCATGGGGGTCAGCCAAGGAGATTCAGAGGGGGGAGGAGGGGTGGAGAAAGTGGGGGAACAGAGCCTGGGCATGTAGGGACACAAACCAAGAAAGAGAGACAGAAGGAAAGAGAGTGACAGAATTGAAAGGAGGTAGCCCGTGGGAGCAGGAGTCCCTGGGACTAGAAGCGGATGGGAGATCCAGGTGGGAGGCCTGCCTTCGGGTCCAGCTGCTGGACTCAGCCAGCCCTGGACAGGCCCACGGATAAGGACATCGGCCTCACGTCATAAATAACACAGGGGACCCGCTGACAGGCCCTGGCACAGCACAGGCCCCTGCTGGCCTCCCCTAGCCTCCCCAGCCTCCTCTGCAGACACAGCCGCCTGCTGGCTCCCGTGCAAGAATCGCAGGTGCTGGGCACGAGCAGGGGCCAAGGCTCAGCCCCTCCTGGTCTCTAGCTCCCGCCCACCCCAGAACCTGGAGGGCCCCACAGTGAGAGCTGGGAAGCTAGCTGGAGCTAGGTTCTGCCCCTCCCTGGTTCTGAGACCCTCTCTGGGCCATGGTTTCCCCATTATCCCAGGAGCAAGTGTGGGCTGGACTTCCAGCAAATTGAGCTCAGATCTGTGTGTGACCTTGGGGGCTGGCTAAACCTCCGGAGGCCAAAGTGTCTTCACCTGAGAAAAGGGGGCCTACTTTGGGGTGGAACCATGGGGGGAGTAGGGGAAGGGAGCCTTATGTGATGCTCATTATGAGGGCACTTTCCATGGGTTATGGCATCTCACCTGCACAATAGCCTGAGACAGGAGTCATTATCATCCCCACTTTCCAGAAGGGTAAGCTGAAGCCAGATATTTCAAGTAACAGATTTCATATCATTTCACAAAGGAGAGAAAGGAAGTCCATGGGCTCAGAGGAACCCCAGATATCAAGGGGAGCCAGACCTAGGCCCCTGATCATCCCTAGTCCCCTACCTGGGTCAGAAAGGGAAGCTGAGGCCCATTAGAGGGAGAGTTGACAGCCCATCAGCCTAGGAAGCAAGGGTCTCAAACTCATTTGCCCTTAGGGGTTAGGGAGGGGGTAAAGGTCGGTGAAATGGGCCAGTTGGAAATGAGGCAACTGGAGAGAGAAGACCCAGCATGAAGGGGCAGCCTTTGCTGATGGAGCAATGCTGGCTGAGTCCTGTTACATTTTCTACACAATTTTTGTAGGGAATCTAGGATATTTGTGTTAAAACTTCTGTTTTTAAATGTCTGCAAGTAGATCAAATGGGGGGGGGGGATGTTTGTTTTTTCAAAGGATAGATCCAGGGACCAAATTTCACCTAGGGGCCACCAGTCTGAGACCTCTGCTGTCCTGGAAAAACAAAAACAAAACAAGAAAACAAAAGCCCAAGCCCAGGCTGGTTTAAGGCTGGTCCCATACCCACCCAGCCGTGTTGAGTGCTCACCACTACGGGGGGTGGAGGCAGCCGTGGGGTGGCTCCACTCGCTCCAGATCCCTGCCTTTTTGGAGCCATAGATGCCAAAGGGGTTGCAGCGCACTTGCACGAAGTAGACGGTGCCTGGCTTCAGGCCTGCCAGGCGGCAGGAGGTCTGGTTGCTCACGTCGTCCACCACCTGGGCGGCAAGGGCAGGGTCAGAGGCCAGGGCGTGGCCAGGGCGTGGCCAGGAGTGGGGCGGGGGCGGGGGGGGGTGGACACCTTCCAATCCACACTGTCCTCCACACGGTAGCGGATCTGGTACTTGGCTTGGAAGAGGAAGTCCTTGAGGGCGGGCGGGGAAACCCAGCGCACGCTCAGCTGGTCCTCCAGGCCCCCGACTCGGCTCACGTGAACATCGGGCGGGGGATCGGTGGTCACTGCCGGACGGAGTGGGACGGGGCTTTGCCACTGGCTCCTGGGACCTGGCTGGCCCCTGTCTGGGTTCAAATCCCGGAGCAGGTGGCTTAGGTGGCACCTGCTTCCGTTCTCCCCCACCCCCCCTACCTCGAGGATGGGTGGATAACATTAGACAATATTCAGGAAACACTCAGCGCCTAGAAGCACTCAATTAATGTTGTTGTTATCACCATTATTATCTGTGACAGGAGAAACATAATCCTATCTTCAGAGAATTCTGTAAAAGCAGACACTGTCTTGCCGATGATGATATTATTATTGTTATTATGATTACTATTCCCAGGGGGCCATCACCACCCACCTCCAACTCCTTTCCACCTTACAAAGGTCCTCAGTATGACAGCCTTGCTGGGTGCAGAGGGACAACTGAAGCTGAGAACATGCCCACCGCAGCTTCAAGACTTAAGGAAGTGAATCGTGAAGCAGGCTGGGGTGGGGGTGGCTCCAAGCCAGGATAGATCTGGGATCCTTCTGGGAGCCCTGTGGGAAGCAGGGAGAGCTGGCTCTCCCCCTGAGGCCTCGATGAGGGACCCGAATGGGTTAAGACACAGGCCTGCTCAGGGCTGAGAAACACCCTAATTAGATTAGGCCCAATTCTGCTGCAGATCATCCATTTCCTGCCTCTTGCCTGCCCCCCACCCCCCACCCCGCAGCTCCAGGCTGTGGTTTCCTGGGGTGCTTCAGACCTGGACACCTCCTCCCACCTGGGGGGGTGAGTGCCCTCCAACACACCTGGGCTTGGAGGAGGAGGGGGCCAGGCCAGGTGTTCTCTGAAGAGTGGACTGATTCTGGCTGATTCAGGGAGCTGGGGACTGATGGGTACTCCCTGCCCCAACCAGCAGGGTTGGACCAGAGATATAGCCATGACTGGGCTGAGGTGGGGATAGGATCTCCCCCTGGGGGGTGCCTCACCCACATCCAGGATGTCCAGTGTGAGCACATCTGAGCGGGCCGAGCCCAGCCTGTTGGTGGCTTCCACCCAGATCTCGTAGGGGGTAAAGAGGGCCAAGTCCTTGGGGATGTGGCAGGAGTGGGGTCCCACCGTGTGGTACTCCTCACACGTGTTGTCCTGCCCATACCACCTGCGGGGGCAGGGGGGGTGAGGACACATGAGGGTTCCTTAAGGGCCTCAAACCTCACTAGGGCAGTCCCAGAGTACAGACAGGACACTGGGCTCTGAGGGCAGGCAGGCAGGCTTGGCAAAAGCCTCACAGCCAGGCTGGGACACATGTCACCGAGGGCCATCACCAACCTCAGCTTGTACTTCAGGGAGTAGTTCGTGTGGAGGAAGGTCTCCCCATGGGCCCCCGGTGTCCAGCGGCATGTCAGGTCCTTCATGTTCTTGGACCAGCAACTGATGTTGAAGGGTTTCTCTGGGGGCACTGGGGAGGAGGTTCAGGGGCTGAGGGTCTGGACCGGCTGTGGACAGGTGGAGGAGCTGCTGGTCTCCAGCCAGCCCCACCTTGGAGTGGAAGGAGGGCGGACAGGGTGGATGTTGGCATGATCCCCTGCATGAGCTCTCTTGGGGACCATGGTGGGGGGGGGGGTCTCCAGGGTTTCATTCCCACCCAGAGGCCCATACCTCTCAATCCGTGCAAGTGTGTATGCCCACCATCCAGTCCTGGGCCAGAGGGCCCATGATTCATGCCCCTCTCCAGAGGGAGATGCTGCTCCCAAAAGCTACCCAAGCGTCCTGGAAGCCACTTACGGCCAACATAGAGGCAGGAGCCTGCTAGGATGCTGCCGTCTGGAGCATGGCACACGAGGTTGTCCCCTGACTGCTGCCTGGATCCGTTGAGGTTGGCCAGGGCGAGGGCCAGGGTGGAGGCATTGAGCATTCGGGAGAGCTCGGGGGGCAGGCGGCGCCCGTTGAGGGTCCAGTAGAGGCCCTCTGCAGTGGGGCCCTGCAGGTCCCCGTGCACTGAGCAGGTGGCCTGAAGGGAGGAGCCGATGAGGAGTGTGGGGTCCTGGGGACTGATCACAGCCGTGTCTGGGGTCAGAGAAGAGGGCCTATCAGGCCTGGGATAGAGCTGCCCTGAATCCCCACCATGCTAGGACCTCCAGGACTCATGACAGTCCTGCAAAGGCGATCTTTACTATTATCCCCATTTTATAGATAAGGAAACGGAGGTTCAGTTAGTTCATCCAAGCCACTTCATCACTGACCTACTCAAGGTTCTGAGTGGTTACAAACCTTAGGCACAAATGCCTACTCACATTCAAGTCACTCTTGCTTTGCATACCGTTCTGAAAAACCCTATACTCTACTTTTTTAAAATTTCATTTTATTTTTGGCAATTAGAAATAAATTATTGTGAGTTTTTGCTCTCATATCTCCAGGGTCTCACACACAGTAGGTGTCTCTGTGGGGAGGATTCCCTATGAAAATCTTGCTCTTTTATGGATTAAAAAAAAAACAAGGCCCTGAGAGATTAAGTCCCCTGCCTAAAATCACTGACTGAGGGAAGGGCACACTATTCAAACCCAGACTTGTCTCTAAAGTCCTGCTCTGTGCTGGAATGGAAGGTGGCTGGGGCAAGCTCTAGGCCCCCAACTACCATTCAAAAGGACTTGACTGCAAAATGGGAACAAGAAAGTTCCTGGTGCCCTGGGCCATTGTGATGATCAGATTCTGGGAAGTGGCTTCCTAAACTTGGTTCTTTAAATTAGGTGCTGAGCACTGGGCCTCAAGGACAAAGTGATTGATGCTTCTCCTCCTGCTGGCCAGTTGGGGGCAGCCCAGGGCTCCCTCTTCTGGAGATCAGAACCTAAGAGGAGATTGTTTTACCCACAGGGAAACCAAGGGCCAGAGAAAGGGGAGAGTACTTACAGTCCACGCCCCTGAGAAGTGAGCATCATGGTGTCAAACACATGCAGTTGTTTGAGAGGAGTAAAAGTATTGTCATCAGGACATCCCTATGGGACTTTAAAGCCAGGCTAACTTCTGTTCGAATGTCCCCAGCTCACTGTGGAAGTTTGGTCCAGGCCCTTTACTTCTCTGAGTCTCTGGGAAGGAGCCTCTCCCTCCACCAAGAGCAGTTGTGGGGATTCATTCACTCACTTGTTCAATCCTTCCTTCACTGATCACCTACAGTGTGCCAGGAGCTGGAGGCACTGTGGTGACCAAGATACCCAAGATTCCTGCCCTTGTGGGCCTTGAATCCAAGAGAGCAGCAGCAAAAAGAACAAAATATCTGAGAGGATAAATAGGGAGAAAGTAAAGCATGAGTCAGTAGTGCAGCTCAATGGCCCAGGAGGCCTGTCTAGGGAGGTGGCATTTGAGCTGAGATGTGAATAAAGTGAAAGAAGTAGTCATGAAAATATGTAGGAGAGAGTATCCAGGCAGCGGGAGCCACAAGTACAAAAGTTCTGGGGCAAAAATAGTAGGAAATGAGGTCTAGGAGATCAACAGGGGCCTGACTGGCAGGGAGTATTCCAGAGTTCTGAACAGGGGAGGGATTTACATTTTTAAAGGATTCCCAGGCAACATTAAGGGACTACAGAGGGGCAGAGGGGCAGAGGGGAGGGCAGCCCAGCTTCCTTGAGATGGCAGCCAAGGACAGGATCATCCTGGCCCCCTGGGATGCCCCCCCCCCCAAAGCCAGCGGCTGTCTTTCACTGCCTCAGATGGAAGAGGTCGGGTGGACACGGTTCCAGGGGCCAGCCCTGACAATTTTGGGGGGCAATTTTGAGGGCCATGTCTTGCTGGAGCCTAGGATCACAGTTGCGTTTGAGGCTTGGCCCAGGGCTCTCCGGAGGTCTCAGCGTCCGTGCGAAGGAGCCGGCTGAGCGGGCCAGAGCCTAGGAGGCGGGGGTGGGGGCGGGGCGCGGCAGGGAGAGGGGGCCGCCCCGGAGGTCCCAGGCAGCCAGCCGCTAGCTAATTCGGAATTCCTCCGGCATGAACTCGGGCGTGCCAGCATCTCTGCCCCGGCCCACCCACCACTTCCTGCCTGCCCCCACCCCCAGCAGGGACCCCAAGTCCACTCCCAGTCCTGGGGGATGGGTCACATCCCTCCTACCCCCCCATATTCATATCCTGGTCAGGAAAGGACTTTCTGGGGGGTCCTGCTGAGGGGGGGCACTGCCCCTCTGCCACACCCGCCTGGCCTGAACTAAAATTGCCCGCCTGCCAGCAGCTGCAGCTGCCCTCCAAGGATTGGGTGGGGGACTGGGCGAGAGGGCAAGGCCAGGCGGGCCTGGACAGGCCAGCCCCCCACCCCTCCAAGCTCCACAGGAAAGGTCAGAGTGAGGCCTTCTTCTCCTGGGTTGTGGGTGCCAATCCCAGCTGGAGTACCTGGGCAATTGGCTTTCCCTCTCCTGTTCTCAGTTTCCTCTTCCATAAAATGGGAGGAAAATATATTCTACCTGCTGGGGAGATTAATAACATGAGATCACAAGGTCCAGAGTGCCTAAGAACTATTAGGATTAAAGCCCTTTCCAGCTCTGGGGTCCAAGCTGGCTCTGCACTCCCCAAATAATGGGCCAAGGCACTCAGGACCAGGATGCACACATTCCACAAATAACAGCCCACTGAGGTTGGGGAGCCTTTGGCTTGATTTGGGGGTCTCCTAGAAGGCTCCCAAAAGCAGATCCCTGGGCTAGTCTTTTGGACAGCCCTCCCACCCTACATCCCTGCCTCCACACCGTTCCTGCAGAACTGAGGCCTTTAAAAGTTTTTTCCTTCCCTACTTCCCAATCTGGAGCCACTGCTGTTATTAAAAAGGAACACCATGTGTTTTAAAAGGGAAAAGTGTGAGATTCTCTGCAAGCAATACAGGAGGGTGGCCTCCATCCCTGGGTTCCTACAGGGGTCCCCATCTCTCATTCCACTGGTACCTACAGACACTTTACGACCCACCCGCTTGCTGGTCAGGTGCTAAGACACACCGTAAGTAGAAACATATTGCCGAGGTGTGAGAATCTTTTATTTAATTTCTTCCCCCTTAAAGGAAAAAACACATGCACAACAAGAACACCACCACCACCACCACCACCACCACCTTCCCTGTTGCTCTACCGGCTGGGAAACAAAGCCTGACACAAACACTGCCACTCACAGGTCGTCAGAGACCTGGGAAGGGCCTGGGGCAGCCCCCTCACCTGCCCAGGCACCCTGGGCTGCTGGGTTTTCAGCAAGTGCCCCTAGGGGGTGTCTGGAGCCTGCCCTCTCTGGAGGGGCACCGCAGTGAGCCTGCAAATAGCTCTTTGCAGTGTGGGGCAACCTGGGCAGCAGTGTGTGTCCACCCGGGGCAACCGGTGTGTCTGAATGGGTGTGGAGTGACTGTGAGTGTCCCAGGCAGCTGTGCCTCTGTGTGTGCTCCTGTGTTATATCCCCTGAGCAATGAGTGTGTGACCACGAAAGTGTGTGTGCCTGGGATGGAATGTGTGTGTGCCCTGATGGTGTGCGAATGTGCATCTGGGATGCAGTGTGTGCTTCTGAGGGCGAGAGTGATGGGCCACAAGCCAGTGTGTCTTTGTGTGTCTCTGGGTGTGTCCCAAAGCTGGTCTGGATGTAGAGACTGTGTCCTGGAGGGGGTGTGCATGGGTTGAGGGGGCAGAGAGTGCCGGGGCCAGGAGCTCCCGACGGGGCGGGGGGCCGTGGCCGGCCCGGCTGTTGGTTTCCGGGGCCCCCCTATCCAAAGCTGGGCCCACGGTGCCCTGACTCGCTGACTCCCGGTTCCTCTCCCTCTCACCCACAGGCTCACAAAGATTTCTCTCTCTGGAGGCTCCTAGCCCGGCGCAGCCCGGCCAGGAACGGTTCCGAGCGGCCCCGGTGGATGAAACTCCGCGGACCCCCGCGCACAGTGTCCCGCCGGGGGAGGGCGGCGGCGCCGGCCCGCGGAGAGGCGCGTCCCCGGGGACCCCGGGCCGCGCGCCAGGCGGCCAGAGCCGCCCCCCTCCCGCCCCGCCTTCCCCGCGGGGCTCATCCCTCCACGGGGGGGGGGGGGGCGGTGCTCGGGGCCGGCACCCAGAGCGCCTTCCGCGTGCGCCCCCGCCCAGGATCGGTGCCCAGCGGTCTCCGCGGCTCGGAATCCGCGGACGCTGTTGCGTGCGTCCGCCGAGTCCCGGCATGCAGAGGGTCCCAGCACACGGGCCCCCCAAACTCCGGGGGCGGGCCGGGCGTCCTCGGCCCCGCGGCCCAGGTAAGGCCTCGGGCGCGGAAGCCGGACCCTCGGGCCAGTCGACTGCTGCGCTGTGCGCCCCGCAGGTGAGGGCGCCCCGAGGGCCGTGCCGGGGGCGCCTTCCTTTGTTCCCGGGCCGTCCAGGTGGCGCCTGCGCTCCCTCCCCCCCCGCCCCCCCGTGGCTGCCCCCAGGGCGCAAGCTCTCCGCCCAGGCGGGAAGGGAGGAGCAGGGCTCCCGGTACTCACGGGCTCCTGATCCGTCTCGCGGCGCCCCGAGGACGCAGAGAAGCAGTAGGGGCAGCAGCGGCGGCGGCCGCCGCGCGGATTGGGCGGCGGGGCCCAGGCGGCCGGCGGGCATCGGGCTGGCGCTGCCGGGGGTGCGCGGCGGACAGCGGCAGCGGCGGCGCGGGACGGGAGTGAGTGCGGACTGGGCAGCCCGCACGTCGCTGGGCGCGGGCGCGGAGGCCGGAGCAAGTCTGAGCAGCCGAATTGACAAGGCGCTAATGCGCCGCTGGCCCCGCCCGGCCCCGCCCCCGGCCCGGGGGTGGGGGGAGCGGCGGGCCCCGCACCGGCTTCTCCGCAGCCCGCCTGCCCGCGGGCACCGCGCGCCCCACCCGTCCGGCCTCCGCCCCTCCGCACACCGCGCACTCCCTGTCCCGAGGCCCAGAAACCCCTTCCCAACCCCTACCGGCCCGAGACCTTCCATTCGAACCCAGCCAGTTCCAGGCTCCCCGCCCCCAATGAAGGACCTGGCGTCCCCAACTCCGTTTCCATATTCCCGCCCACTTCCCTGCACCCTGCTCTCGGCCGGGTGCCCCTTCAGTGTCCCCTGTGACCCTCAGTCCAGGCCCGTGTCTACCCCCGAAATCGTCTGTTTCAACCCGCACCCCAGTTGTGGTCCCGCCACCCCACTGAGTGGTCCACCTCCTTCTATCTTCAGCCTTCCTTCATTCCCAGGGGCCTGAAAGTCGCTCCCTACTCGCTCCACACCATCGGCGCTCGGGTCCCATTAGCCTCGGGCCGGAGGCCCCCCTCTCACTGCATTCCGCCTCTCTGTCCGCCGCAGGCAACCTCGGGCCCAGGCTTTGCTGGAGGGAAGACGGAGAAAAAGCTGGAAGTACGGAGTTTCTGGCACTCACTCTGGCTCAGTAGTACCACTCGCGCGGGATGAGGTTACTCTGGGCACCTTGGGGGGGGGCCTCAGGAGGGAGGTCCCGTGTGGGCGGGGGTGCCAATGGGCCCTCGTGTGAGCGGGGACGGGGCCCTGTGCGGGTCCCGCCCGCGGGCAGGAGCGATGCCCAGGAGGAGAGCAGTAAGTAGCTCCCCCCGGTCTCATTGACACCCCCCACGGAAAAATCCGCTCAGCGGCCCGCGGGTGGGGTGCGCCACGCTGTGAGTAATCGCTCCGGCGGCCACCGCCCGCCTACTCCAGGTAACGCCGGCTGCCGGGAGCGATGCTAGTTTGTCTTACTATTTTTTTGCGCAGGAATTCTTCTCCGTGTTATTATTTTTGGCCATTGCTTGGGTTTCGGGACCCCCTTCCAGCCCGGACGTCTCATCCTCCTCCTCTCCGTCCGTAGTCTATCTGTGCGCCCAGAATAAAAGGGTTCTTGAACTCCAAGGCCAAGGTGGGGGAGGTGGCGCCTGAAATGAGAGTTTAGCCCGGGCCGGGGGTTTGGATCGAAGCCCCGCCCCTAGCCGCTTGTCCTGAGTGGGGGTCTCTAACTATCTCTTCACCGGGTTCCCTTGGAGGCCTGGATGCTTCACCCATGTCCCTAACTAGCCAAGGGGGTAAAAATGTCTTGAGGGGGGTTTAGGAATCTCCATCTCGTTTGCTCAAGACTGCCCTCCACCCCTGCTAACTGGGTCTCCAACTTAGACCCCCAGATTGTTAGAAAAGAGAATTGGAGGTTGAGGTCCTTGGGGGCTCTGCGCAATCCCCCCCCCCCATCTGGACTTCGTATAAGTTTGGGTGAGACTAAAGCCTTTTCCTGGGACCAGCCAGGCCTCTGCCTCAGTTTCCCCCTCTGCACAGTGGATGACTCCTAGCCAGCCTAAGGGTTTCTGTGGGAAGATGCAGTGCAGCAGAGGGCCCCACAATCTATGTGTTTAACTTATCACTGAGCACTGGGGGACATGTGCTTTTGGAGCAGAGGTGGTCCCCAGGCCTCAGTTTGTCATCTCTGAAAAATGGGGCCATAATCTCACCTGCCAGGTAGGTGTTCCAGAGGATGAAATGGAGTTGCTAGTTCTTGGATGGAATTGTATTCAGGATATGTGCCACCCCTCCTGCCCCTTCAACATTTAACTCCCTTCTTGGAAGACTTCAGGCATATGGAGGAAAATCTTGATATTTCCCCCCAATCTCTGCTCTTCCCTAAGTCATCCCTGGGTCTTGAAAAAAGGCTCCCCATCCATCCAGGTGCTCAGGCCAGAGACCTGGAGGCGTGCGTGACAACTCTCTCCTTTGTGCATCCCCCATGTCCCATCCATCAGCAAATCCTGTTGGCTCTGATTCCAAAATACATCCCCTTCCTGAGACTCTGACCCCCGTCTCCCCACCCCATTAGGGTCCAGGCCCCACCATCTCCCTCTGGGATGTCGCCTGGCCTCCTCCTGTGTTTCCCTATAACTTTCCTGTTCCCATCTGCACAGCAGGCAGAAGGAGAGAACTTTTAAAAGAAGTGAAGCAAGTCTTCTCTTCTCTGCCACACTCCTCCCCTCCCCTCCCTTCCTCTTCTCCACCCTCCTTTTTCCCTTCCTCTCCCTCACTGTTCTCTAGCCTCTCCAGCCATTTCTCCAAATACATCAGGCAGGGCCTTTGTATGTATGTTTGCTGTTCCTTCTGCAGGGGTGCAGTTCCCCCAGATCTTCCCCCAGTTAGTGCTTTCTCTTCCATCAGATCACAGGTCAAGTGTCCCCATCTCAGAAAAACCTCTCACCGTCCCAAGCACTCTTTATCCCTTGCCCCTTTTTAAATGGTCTTTGTAACACGGCTCTTCAAACATCTCCTTTCTCTGGTGACTTATTTCCTTTAGGTTGTGAGCACCCTGAAAGCCATTAGGACCACCATCTTGGGTCCAGGATAGGAGAAGAGCTCAGTGGACATTTGCAAAATGAAAAGATAGAGAATTCTCAGTCCCTCCAAGCTACAAGAAAACTCAGTCTCAGTGAATCGTGTTGCCTGGGGTCCCAGCCAGGCCTAAGCCCCTAACTTGCTGTGTGACCCAAGCCAGTAGCCACCTTTCTCTGGTCCTTACCTATAGAAGGGTATGGATCCTTTGGATTTCCCAATCCTGCCCAGCCCTGTCCTGGAGTGTGTGCCTTCTGCCCTCTGGGTGACCTTGACCCCCTAGCTTTGACTTTAAGGAAAGATTTGACCTCTAGGTGCATCTTTGCTTACCCTTGGTGCCCCTGTGGCTTAACCCCTTCTTCCCTGTTGCACCACCTCTTTGCATAGGAAGAGGAACCAGCATTGATGGAACTTCTAGCAAATATTGACCCAAGTCCTTGAAGGTGGCTGGGAATGTAATGAGGGGGCAGATGGAGGAAGGGCCCCACATGGGCTAGGGGAGGGGCTCCTTTTTAGTCTTTCAGGCTCTGCACCTAATGATTAGGTTGGGGGAGTCCCTGTAGCCCTAGCTCCTTGAGGCACTGAGGTGCCACTGGGAGGAGGCCATGGTTACAGCACCTTTAGGGTCCCATAGGGACCCAGAGACAGTGGGAATGAGGAGGGCACAGAGCTGCCTGTCTCAGGAGACCGTCTCCACTTCCCTACACCCCTATTGAGGCTGAGCATGAGATTAGCTACTTTGTTTCAGGCCATTGTTCCCAGGAAGTGGTGATAGTGAGGTTCTGGACCTGGACAGGGGTGGGGGTGGGGGGTGTTGGGGCAGCAGACTCAGGTTCAGGACCTGTGTGCATAAGACTACAGGACTGTATAATTTCCACCTAGGAGGCTGAGCCTGGGGAGCTGGGATGCTTGGGTTACAGACATTGGAGGTGGGAGTCCCAGGGCTGCCTAGGCCCAGGTCAGGGCCAGTGCTCTGAGCCATGGAGGCCTGGGTTCCCTACCCCTCTTGCACCTTGAAGAACCTAGGATGTCTGGGGTCCAGGAGGCACTGGCAGTTGGGGGGAGACATTGTGCCCCTTTCCCTTGCCTCCCCACTGTCAGCAATTGCTGGCGCCAAGAGGCCGTGCCTTCTCCCCAGCCTGTACCCGACTTGGGGCTGGGGGTCAGCAGGGTCATGGTGAGGGCAGCAAGGGACAAAGGGTGCTTGTCCGATGCCCGCTCTGACCGTGGCCGCTGCTTCCCGAACGCCGGGCCACAGCTGATTCCCACCCAGGCTGGCGGCAGCGCCCCCCGCCTGCCGCCCCCACCGGGCCGCCCCAGGGGGTAGGAAGTGGGGGGGGAGGGGCGGCGCCGAGTCAACTTTCCCTCTTAAGCCCCGAAGGAATGTCGGCGGATTTCCTGAAATCCGACCCTGGCCGCCCGCCGGCCCTCCCGCCCCTCACCTGGACCTGCTCCCTCTGGAACAGCAGGAGGGGCGAGGGGGCTCACCTGGGGGGCCGAGGTCAAGTCCTCCTTCCGCTCCGGCCCCCAGCGGCCTAGTGGAGCAGAAAGGGGGGTGGGTGGGCGGCAATCAAACCTTTTCACTCCTCTCGGGAGACCTAGGCCATCGGTCCAACCCCTCCTGCCTCAGTTTCCCTCTCCGCAGCCTTCTGGCCCAGGGTGGTCTTACTTTCTTTTGAGCTCTAAGCAATGCCTCTTATGCCCAACGTGACCCTCCACACACACCCAGCCTTGCCCATCTTTTTGTTTCTCTTGCTTGTCACCTGGACCGATACCCTTGGCCACCCTGAGCCTCAGTTTCCTCATCTGCAAATTGGGAACTGCTATTAGTATTTTCTTATAGAGTTGTTACAAGAAAATGCATAGTAAATGTTTTGTTTGAGATAAATGCAGGACCGTAATTGTGGAAGGCTTAAGCGCGTGGGGCTCTGGAACTGACATGTGTGGGCTTGAATCCTAACTCTCTGCGGAGGGGTCCTGGGACCTAGGCTTCCCACCAGTGAAATGGGGATGTTTCCTGAGGCGCGGGACTGGCGCGCGATGGCCTAGACGCGGGGTTTCTCCACACTCGCGCAAACTGCGGCTGAAGGCCCTAGCCGCCGGGTCGCTGTGGCCTAGCCCCGGAGGGGAGGGGGAAGGGCGCGCCGGGATCCAGATGTTCGGGGTTCACCAAGCACAGCCGCGCCTGATTAAGCCACGTGGGGGCCGGTCGAGGCCGCGGACTTGAAAGCCGGGCGGCCGGCTGGGGAGAAAGCGTGCGCCATCCCACCCCCCATCTTGGTTCCTTCCTCCTGGGCCAGAACCTGCGGCGCCCTCTGACCCGTGGACCCCGCATGGCTGCTACCCCGTCTGCGGGGGCGGAGCATAGAAGAAGGGCAGGCGGCCTCTCGGTTTTGGCGGGCACCTGTGAGGGACACGCCAGCGAGAAGGGTCACCTTTACAGGGCATCCAGGTTTAGAGGGGCGCCCCCACTTCCTTGCCTGATAAAGAGGAAGCTAGGGTGACCTTCTAACGCTAGATTCACGGGGCTACAATCTGTCACCTTGGAGTGCGGCTTTTATGAAAACCAGAAGTGTCCGTTTGCCCAAGTTTTCCCAAGACAATTAGAAATTTTAGCAGCACTCCCACATCCCTATCTGCACTTCTGTACCCCATTCCACCTAGTCCGGGGCCTAGGGGCCCCCAGTCTGGGGGAGCAGGGGCCAGATCCCTCAGATCTGTGGATCAGGGCTGGTCCAGAGGAAGGCGAGGCTGGGGGAACCCTGGAGGGGCTGAGAGGGCTTCCCAAAGGAGGTAAACTGTGCACAAGTTACCATCCCCCGAATTGGGTATCAAAAGAGAAAATGTCAGGGAGCCTTCCCAAGGCCTTGGCTGACCCAGCCCTGCGACCCCCAGGATGCTCCATCTCCACTTATTGGCTGGGTTGCAGCTCCACCACCCTCCTCTCCTAACAAGCTCCTTCCTTCTTCAGGTTCCTCGCAGTTCCTTCTGCATGAATCGCCAAGTTTGGCCAGTTCAAAAGCATCCTCTTACAGGAGGCCCTCCCTGATATTCTGGCGAGTAAACGCCACTATCTCATCATCCTATTTGTTTCATTTTGATCTCTAGCTCAAGCTGAGATTCCCCTCTCCAGTGGATGCGACAGATAGACCAGATGACCGAGGCCGCGATCCACCTGCCTGCATCCCTGAGGTGCAGCAGCACTGCAGCCCCGCCCGTTCGCCGCATCCTCTGCCCCCCCCTTCCCCGGCTGCCTCGCTCGGGTGACGTCAACGACCGGGACCCCGCCGCCTCCGCATCCTCCGTGTCTGCGGGAGCCAGCGGCCCCAGCCCCTAGCGCCTGGCCTGGCCATGGCTCGGGTGGCGCAGCTGCTACTCCTGCTGCTGCTGTTGCAACCTCTGCCCGCCACGCTCGCGCCGCCCGCCCAGGACCCCTTCGCCCCGCAGCTCGGGGACACGCAGAGCTGCCAGCTGCGGTGCCGGGATCACTACCCTAGTCCGCAGCCCTCTCAGGTGACGCGCATGCGGCACCAGCTATAGGACCCGCGATTTCCCGATGTGGGGAGGGGTTGGGAATGGGGGGTCTCTCGGTTGGGAGCGCGAGACGGGTTCCTAGAAGGGTTAAAGGGTCGGAAATGGGGGTGTCTCTCCCATGGGGTTAGGTCCCTCTGGTGGGGAAAGGGCTGGGGTCCCTTGAATGGAAACAAGCCCAGGCACCCCGGTCCCCCGATGGGACGGAGGTGTTCCTGCCTTGGGAAGGTCTGAGGGGGCGTGTCCCTGCGATAGGGAAGATTTTGGGATGCGGATCCCTCCGATGAATGCGGGGTTGGGGGAGCTGTCCCTCCAAGCAGGGGTGGGGGGGGAGGACTGAGGATCCTAATGCCACCTGGAGGGCTCTGGTTACACTCTGATGGGCAAGGACCATGGGGCACCCAACCCCCACTTCCCTCAGGCCAGACAGTCCCCTCCTCCTTGCCCACACAAGCAGCTCTCATATATTCCTTCTTCCACCCACTCAGAGCTACCAGACCCCACTTGTACCATCACCACCCTGCAAAGCTGGATCCCAGTTTTCCCAGGCTTGAAAGGTGAAAAACCTCTGAGTGATCCCCCTTCTCAAAACTGAGAATCCTCTTCAATCCCACCTCCTCCCTGGAGTCTTTAGGGGGCCCATTTTCCTCCATCTTCCCAATTTTCTAACCTTTGCTGGAACCAGAGCCCTCCATTGTTCATCTTCCTGATTAGAGCCCCCACTAATATTCTTAGCCTCATCCTAATTTCCCTAGATTTGAGGAAGGGGAACCAAATCTTATACCTCCTCCTCTGAGTGCTTCCAGCGCCCATCTCCTCCTGCCTATCCCTCTGGCCTGAGCCCTGTGTTCCCCCTCTCAAAAGAAGCTGGAGCAGGAGGACCCCTCCAAGTCCTGGAATGAATATGACAGGGCCGTCTTCATCAGTGCTTGTGAGCGAGGCTGCCGCCTCTTTTCCATCTGCCAGTTCGTGGCCAGGAGCTCCAAACCCAATGCTACCCAAGCTGAGTGTGAAGCAGGTGAGGGCTGGCTGGGTGGGCCAGGGTGGGGAGAAGTGGCCTGGGAAGAGTGCCCCCAGTCACCCCTTCCTGCTCTTGCAGCCTGTGTGGAGGCCTACGTGAAGGAGATAGAGCAGCAGGCCTGCAGCAAGGGCTGCTGGAGCCAGAACCCTGAGCTGGAGCCTGAGCCAGAGTCCAAGCAGAAGGTGGGCACCCTCCCACCCATCACCCTGGACTTATACCTCCTTCTTTCTACCCCTCACCCCCTAGATCCACACTCATGCCCAGAGTTTCCCAGGCTCTCTGATCCAGTCTGGGCCTATTGGGTATCCTTAATCAAACATGTTAGGTCTCAAACCTCAGTTTTCATCTATGTGACATGGGAAGTACCCCCTTCTTCCCCTCACCCCTGCAACATTGCAGGAAGTAAATAACAGAAAATAGCCACCATTTATCAAGCATTTGTCCTGGTTCAGGCCTAACCTCCTGCTGCCCAGAGGTACCGGAGACAATGTCATGCCCAAGGTCACACAGTTAGAGCTGTGCAGAGATGACATCTACCAGTGCCACCAGGGCTTATAACCATCACTCAACTAGCTCATCTTCAGTGCCACCAGAGCTCACTTTATCGAGTACCTACTGTATGTCAGTTGCTGACCTAAGCACTTTTCTCATGGTGAACAGGTGACCACTGTCATCTAGGGGGCTCAGAAATGAGGTGCAGAGAAAAGCAATTTTCCAAGCACACACACACTGCCCTCCCCCACCACCCTGGGGAGAAATAATAACTGCTCACCTGTTAATAACTGCTTACTCATAGACATGAATGAGTCTAGGCAATGTGGCATCAGTGGAAACAGAGGCACAGGAAATTATTCATTATAGCCAGAGACCCATGGGCTGGGATTCCACAGATATTCCTTTCCCTCCTTTTTCCTCCACCCCATCCAGCCTCCACTGTTCATAAAAGCACAGGGCACTGTTATTCCTTCCTATTCTGAGTTCTCTCCTGATACCACCAAAAGAAAAATGATGATGGCAAAATTTTTACTAATAGCTATTATATATTAGGCACTTGTGCCATTGTCCAGTTAAAATCTTTTTTTTTTTTTTCTAGAAAGTTTTTTTCTTTATTTATGTTAGAGAAAGAGGAAAGGAGAGAGAGATAGAAACATCGATGAGAGAGAACATCGATTGGCTGCCTCCTACTTGCCCCCACTGGGGATCAGGCCCACAACATGGGCATATGCCCTGACTGGGAATTGAACTAGTGACCTCTTGGTGCATGAGTGGATGCTCAACCACTGAACCACACTGGCTGGACTCTAATTGAAATCTTGTAGTAACTTCATGAGGGAAGAGAATTATTCCCATTCTAGGACTCAAAGAGGGCAATCCATTTCCCAAAGGGCACCCAGCCAGCCAATGCAGCAGAGGTCTGTGTTTCTCCTATGAAGCTCTGTTGCCCCAAACCACTAAATGAATTCCATCACAGTGGACTGACACAGCTCCCTTCCTATTGGTCAATGCCCTACCTTAGTCACATTCCTTGCCTTGGGCTTCCCCTTGGCAGAGAAAGGTCCTGCAAGCTCCAAGCGGGGCTTTTTCGCTCCTGGACTTGTTTTCCACCCTCTGCAATGATCTTGTCAACTCGGCCCAGGGCTTCGTCTCCTCCACCTGGACATATTATCTACAGACTGACAATGGGAAAGTGGTGGTGTTCCAGGTGAGAGATCTGGCAGGAACCACACCAAAGTGATGGGTGGGTGCTTAGGGTAAGAAGGTGGAATACATTTGTTCTTGGCTCATGAGAGGCAAAGTCTATAGTTGATGCTTCAGGCACAGCTGGATCCAGGGGTTCAGGGTCTCACTTTACCACTTCATTCTGCTTTCCTTTATGGTGGCTTTATTCCCAGGCAAGCACTTTACTCCTGATAGCAGGATGGATACTTAAGGCTCTAAATTACAACTTCTCTGGAGTTTTAACCATGCAGGGATTTATTCTGATTATGTGACCACCTCTCAGCCAATCCCTGTGATTCTATTAGCTTGACCTGGATCATGTTCTTCAGGAGCTGAAGGCTGGATTCGAGACAAATTGGAGGCCCACAATAGCAGGGAACAACATCCCTGACATCATAGTCTCATGGAAAACTGTTGTTTCTACAACCAATGGGACTAGGTACCAGCTGGGCATGGGACAGTTAGCCCATGTGGAGCACAGGGAGGTGCTACCAAGAACGAAGGTAGTGCCTTTCTAAAGGCCTTCTCTGTGCTCTCTTGTTCTTGGTCCAGACCCAACCCATGGTAGAGAGTGTAGGGCATGAGAGGGCCCGTCTGCAGCGAGTGAAGGTGACCTGGCGAGGATCCCATCCTGAGGCCTTGGAGGTGCATGTAGGTAAGGTCTGAGGCTGGACCAGTGTTCTTTCCTTGGGTAGCTCCACTGCCATAAGGAGTCCTTCTGGCAAATGAACCCTCTAGGACTGATTTCTATCTCAACTCCTGGAGTTCCATGGTCTGTCTCCTAGGGTTCCATTGTCCATCTCCCAGGGTTTCCTGGTCTTTTTCCTAGGGTTTCATGGCCTGTCTCCCAGAGTTTTGTGGTTCATCTCCCAGGGTTCTGTTCCAGGATTCCATGACCAATTACCTCAGGTCCTGGCCTCCTTTCTCCTCTCAATGGCTGCTGTGGCCTCTAGGGGGAAGGCCTGGCAGCCACTGAAGAACAACCTGTCTCTCAAACCCTTTAGGCCCCTTGGACAAGGTGAGGAAGGCCAAGATCCGAGTCAAGACCAGCAGTAAGGCCAAGGTGGAGCCTGATGAGCTGCAGGACAATGACTTCCTCAGTTGCATGTCCCGGTGGGTGGCAGGACCCTAGGGGTGGGGCAGGAGGGGACAGTTCCCAGACCCCACTAGAGTCACTGAGTTTACCTGCCATGGTGAGCAGGCGCTCGGGGCTTCCTCGCTGGATCCTGGCCTGCTGCCTCTTCCTCTCTGTGCTGGTGATGCTGTGGCTCAGCTGCTCTACCCTGGTGACTGCTCCTGGCCAGCACCTCAAGTTCCAGGTGGGTGGGGCCAGTGGGCGGGCCTGAAGGAGGGGTGAGGGAGAGCTGCTCCCTAGTTCTGTGTGGGGCTACCTCTTCTCCATGGAGGCAGGGCCCCCTGACTTGCCCCCTGTATGATGTCAGGCAAATTTCTTCACTCACTTGTGAAATGGAGGGAAGAACACACCCCTGCCTATAGTCAAAGTGACCTGAGATCAGGGCTGGGAAGGAGCCTTGCAGGGTGAGGCTCAGTAGCATGCCCTTCTTCCTTCTTCTTTACAGCCTCTGACTTTGGAACAACACAAGGGCTTCATGGTAGAGCCAGACTGGCCTCTGTATCCTCCCCCTTCGCACGCCTTTGGGAACAGTCCCCCACCCTACAAGCTGAAGCTGGACCTGACCAAGCTGTAGGCCTCCCTTGATCCACACACTGCAAGAGGCAGGGGCTTCTCTGTCTTCATTGCCCTGTGCCTAGGGGTCCAGGCCAGGGTTGGGCTTCTGCACCCCCAAGTCCTCTCTCCCTGGTCCCATTCCTCACCCCTCTAAGTCCTGGGGTCACAATGCCACCACTTGGGGGTGGGTGGGATCTGGTCTTTGTTCCTCCTTGGGCCTCCTTTTGCTGGGGCATGCCACTTCTTGTTTTTTATTGTGTAGCTTCATGACTATTTGAACCCAAGTTCTGTGCTACCTTTCTCCTTCCTCCTTTCTCCCCAGTATGGGGTGAGATTCTGAGGCCTCGGGGGAACAAACTGTCTTGTGCTAGGGCTCCCCACCTTTTCCCCACCTCATCTCCAGAGATCCAGCCCCATGGGAGGAGGCCCTCTTGGGAGGAGGCTGTGGGCAGCTCCATGCTGGGAGAATGGGTGGCTGAGGCTGGATTTGCAGCCTCATAGGGATCAGGAGAAATAAACCATGTACATAAAAGATATCTTGGACCAAGCCTGCTTCTGTTTGTCTTGGAAGAGTGGCCTGAGCTTGGCCATGACCTCTGCCCACCAGGCTCTTTCTGAGTTGGGGGAAGCCCTGGGAACTCCCTGTGGCTTGTGTGCCCCTGGAGGTTGATCCACTTGGGCTCTCTGCCTTCCACTAGAGTCAGCCATAGTGGTGGGAAGAAATAGGAGTGAGAAGTTGGTGTTTCTTTCCGCATGTCTCTCCCTGCATCCACCAACCCAAGGCCATAACTCCACCAAGTGAGCCTTCAGTCTGGTCATGGTAACAGCTCCCCACTGCTGCTTGTCCTGCACACTGCACCACCTATGTCATTTACCCAACCTTGCCCACACTTTTGCAAAGGCTCCCTTCATTACAACACTCCTGAATCCTCCATTCTTAGTAACTACTGCTGCTGCCAGGACCTCCCTGATACCATGAGCATCAAAATTCAACATAAAGGCAATTTAGGCTCCCATGTGTCATTCTGGGCCTGGTTTGTGGTTTCAGGGTCACCCCTGGGAATGTTGCCAGGAAATGAGACCTGGACAGAGATGACAAGTGGAGGTATGCCAGCCTTGCCCAGCAGAACTTTCTGCAATGACAGAAATGTTCTGCCTGCATCACCCCCAGCCACATAGTGTTACAGAGCCCTTGCAATGTAGCTAGGTGACTGAAGAACTGTATTTTTTTTTTTTATCCTCATCCGAGGACATTTTTCCATTTTTTGTTCAGATAGAGTGGGAGGGGGGAGAGAGAGAAACATCGACATGAAAGGGACACATCGAGTGGTTGCCACCCACATGACCCAACCAGGGCCGGGGACAAACTGCAACCGAGGTACGTGCCCTTAGCGGGAACTGAACCTGGGTCTCTCTGGACCACAGGCCGACGCTCCAACCGCTAAGCCAAACCAGCCAGGGCTAGTGTATTGAAAAAAAATTTTTTTCTTTATTGATTTTTTAGAGAGAGAGGAAGGAAGAGGGAGAGCTAGAAACATCGATGAGAGAGAACATTGATTGGCCGCCTCCTGCATGCTCCCCACTGAGGATCGGGCCCACAACCTGGGCATGTGTGCCCTGACTGGGAATTGAACTGGTGACCTCTTGATGCATGGGTCGACAACCGCTGTGCCACACTGGCCAGACATTCTTCATTGCTTTGCTTTTTAAAAGAGAGAGGAGGGGACAGAGAGATAGAAACATCGATGTAAGAAACACTGATCAGCTGCCTCCTGCACGCCCGCAACTGGGGATCAAACCTGCAACCCAGGTATGTGCCCTGACTGGGAACTGAACTGGAACCTGTCAGTCCATGGGAGGACACTCAGTCGACTAAACCACATCAGCCAGGCAAATGTATTAATTCTTAAAGTCCCAATGACCAGCCCAGGGCTGCGCCAAGAGTGAATGCCTCATAGATGTGAAATGAATAATGCTAGGTGGTGAGGGTAGAAACCATGAGTTCTCTGGGTATGTGGAGAGGGGAGAGGAGTCCCTTCCAAGAAAGTAATGAGTGATGGTTGCCTAAAAGAGGTGGCAGCTAACTTGGGCTTTGAGGGGTAGATAGAATATAGAGAGGAGGGAGAGTGTCCCAAGTGCACGCGTGTGTGTTGGAAGTGTGTGTGTGTATTCTAAGAAAAGTAATCCTTGCTCACATCACCTATCCTTCTGAGGGCTTCACGGGGGAGGGGCCTGAGTGCCATGAAAAAGGCTTCTGGAGTCACAGGAGAGAGAGGGCCTTTGCTTCCATCTGGGGTTTCTTTCAGGGGTGAGGGCCAGCAGAGGTGATCTTGTTGAGGAGCCCTGACTCAACACAGCACTCTAAGCCTATGTTTTATTTTCTGTTCTCCCAGGTCTTCCAGGCATCTTAGCCCTCCTTCCACTTCCTCCTGCACCTGATGCAGACCTGGTGGATGGTAGGTTGTGGCTAGCATCATGGCAAGAAGCAGGAGTGCCCATGTGCCCTCATAGCAAAGGGTTGCCATGACAACTGGCTGTCCTATTTTCCTGGCAACAGGCCTGAGTTCTGGGCCCTGGGATTTTATCTGCTGAGGAAGGGAGGGAGGCATTGAGGTGTCCCTGTAATACTCCCTCAGTGCTTGGAGGGAAGAATGGGGACTCCTGTCTTTCCCTTCTGTGTGTGTGTTGGTGGGGAGGGGTGCAGGCTAGGCCCCTGCCTCAGTGCCAGGCATCAACCCAATGGAGAAGCTGAAGCCTCCAGGGTTTCTGTGTCATGTAACTCTGCCCACCACCCAGTTCACACCCAGTCCTGCCAGATTCTGAGAGGCTCCTGACACTCTCCCTCCTCAAGGTCCCCACACAGGCTATTCCCTCTGCCTGGAAGTCTCTGCTTTCTTCCCAGCCAGCCCTTCAGTCTGAATGTCCCTTCCTGCCCTCCTGGCTCAGCCTGGCCCACCTAAATCATTATGCCCCAACTCAAGCCTCTATCATGTTGACAATTATGTTATTGCTTCTTTGCTTGTGTGATGATTGGTTTAATAAATGTTTCCTCTGCCAGATGTGACGCGTGAGCAGTCTCAGTCACAGCTGTGCCCCACACTCCAGGAGGCTGCTCTCAATACATCTTTGTCGACACTCCCCCTCCTTGCTCCAAACCTTGCCCATGTCACCCCAGCCAATGTGGTTTCTTGTCTCTGTCTCCCAGGCTTTTTCTGGCACCAAGTTGGGGGCCTACACATTACTTCCACCTGAAATGTTCTGGAACGTTCTGGGCCCTTCCACAAAAAAATGTTCTGGAATGTCCTGGAACTTCAAAGAATATTCTGTCCCCTGCTTTTATTTTTTAATTAAAAAATTTATTATTATTATTATTACTTTTTTTCCTCACCCAAGGACATTTTTTTTTTGCATTTATCCTCAGAGTGGGAAGGAGAGAGGGAGAGAAACATCAATGTGAGAGAGACACATCGACTGGTTGCCACCCACATGACCCCAACCGGGGAAGGGGGGGACAAATTGCAACCGAGGTACATGCCCTTAGTGGGAACCAAACCCGGGACTCTCTGGTCTGTGGGCCAACACTCTAACCACTGAGCCAAACTGGCCAGGGCTATTTTATTATTGTTTGTTTGTTTGTTTGTTTTTGTTAATCCTCTCCCGAGGATATTTTTCCATTGATTTCTAGAAAGAGTGGAAGGGAGGGAAGGAGGGGTGGAGATTGATATGAAAGAGACACACCAACTGGTTGCCTCCTGCACCACCCTGACCAGGGCTGGGGATCGAACCTGCAACCCAGGTACATGCCCTTGACTAGAATCAAAGGAGGGCCAATATTCTAACCGCTGAGCCAAACCGACCAGGGTTGTCCCCTGCTTTTATTAAAGCTGGACATCACATCCTAAAAGAGGCTGTCCCTAACCTATGGCTAAAGCAGTCCTTCCCCGCTCAATCATTCTCAACCCATTGCCTTTATGGAAATTATCACCATCAGAAAAGGCCTTGGTCATTGATTGGTTTGTATGTCTCAGGTTTGTCTTTCCCATTAGAATATACATTCCAGAATATTCTGTTAATCCCCACATGAGGATATTTTTTATATTGATTTTCAATTAATTAATTAGTTTATTTATTTATTTATTTTTGGTACATGCCCCTAGCCGCTAGGGCCTAGCCGGAACTGAACCCGGGACTCTGGTCCGCAGGCTGATGCTCCAACCATTGAGCCAAACCGGCCAGGGCTTGATTTTTTTTTAGAGAGAGTTGAAGGGAGGGGTGGGGAAGAGAGAGAGAAAAACATCAATGTGAGAGGCACATCGATTGGTTGTCTCCTAAATGCATCCCAACCAGGGCAGGGGAGCAAACCCAAAACCCAAGTACATGCCCTTGACCAGGAATCAAACCCATGACTCTTTGGTCCGTGGGCTGACACTCTAACCACTGAACCAAACCAGCCAGGGCTTTCCAGAATATTCTGGAACATGAGGGCAGGGATCTTGCCTGGCATGCTTACAACCCAGCACCTGGCTTTGGAGGGAGGCAATATGAGGCCTGGAGGTGGTGGTGCACTCCAGGGTAGGACAGCTCTGATATTCTCCTGATGGAGCCTTTGGCAAATTATTTGCTTTGAGCCTCTGGATCTTTCTTTTGAATTTAAGTGTAATTTACAAACAGCAACATACACCCTTTTTTCTTTCTTTTTTATCTTGACCCGAGGAAACTTTTCCATTTTTGTTCAGATAGAGTAGGAGGGAGGGAGAGAGAGAGAGAGAGAGAGAGAGAGAGAGAGAGAGAGAGAGAGAGAGAAACATTGACGTGAAAGGGACACATCAAGCGACTGCCTCCCTCATGACACAACCAGGGCCAGGTACAAACTGCAACCGAGATACGTGCCCTTAGCAGGAACCGAACCCGGGTCTCTCTGGATCTCAGGCCAACGCTCTAACTGCTGAGCTAAACCGGCCAGGACACATACATCCATTTTTACCGTACAGAACCATGAATGTTTACACTCCTGTGACCCAAGTATAGAGCACCCTCAGCCCCTGGGGTCTCCGTCTTGCCCCTTTTCAGTTAGTTACCCACACCCCAAGGCAATCTCAGGTTTCTATCACCTTGGTTCCATCTTGTCTATTTTATTTTTGTTTTTGTAAAGAATAAATCAGCTTTAATGAGGTAAAATTCACATTCAATAATGCAACCATTTTACATGATCAATGAGTTTTGACAGAAGTAACCCCTTGCCCCTGTTGCCCCATGATAAAGAAATACAACATTTTCATCACTTCAAGTTCCCGAGCCCTTTTTGGTCAGTGTCTTCCCTCCCTGATGATCCACACCAGTTGGTCCCTGTCCCAACATGTTAACATAGATTAGAGTGGCTTGTCAGTGAACTTCACATAAATGGAATCATACAAGTATGTCCTCTTTTTTTTTTTTTTTTTTTTTTTTATCCTCACCCGAGGACATTTTTCGATATTTTGTTCAGATAGAGTGAGAGGGAGAGAGAGAGAGAGAAACATCGATGTGAAAGCGACACATCGAGTGGTTGCCACCCACACGACCCAACCAGGGCTGGGGACAAACTGCAACCAAGGTACGTGCCCTTAGCGGGAACCGAACCCGGGTCTCTCCAGACCACAGGCCGATGCTCTAACCGCTGAGCCAAACCGGCCAGGGCCAAGTATGTCCTCTTCACGCCTGCTTTCACTCAGTGTCAGTGAGATCTACCTGTGAGATGCATGTAGCACTGGTTTGTTCTTGTTCCTTGATGCGTAGTATTCCACGGTGTGAATATGTCACTGTCTGTTTATCCATCAACTTGTTGGTGGACTCTTTGGATGTTTCCAGTGTAGGGCTATTATGACCATTTGTGTTCACATCTTTGGTGAAACCATGTCTTCCTTTCTGTTGGATAAAGACCTGTAGTGGGTTGAGTGGTGTTTCTAACCTCGTTTTATGTCCACATGGAACCTCAGAATGTGACCTTATTTGGAAATAGGATCTTTGCAGTTCCTGCTTTCACTTTTCTCGGGCACATACCTCAGAGTGGAATGGCTGGGTCAAAGGGTAGCTCCATAAGCAATGTTTGGAGGAACTGTCATCCATTTCATTTTCTTGCTCACCATCTGAACTACCCCCTTGAAATTTCAACTTCCCAAGGCGCAGGAACTCTGTTTTCTTCCTGGCTCAGAGCCCTGGGCCAGCACCTGACACATTATGTAATTATATAGTGCAGGAAGGAATCATTGTGATTTTTGGCTAAGCATAACTCTTAGATTCTCTGGATCTCATTTTCCATGTCTGTGAAATGGGAATGAACTCAATCCTTCCTTTTTTTCAAAAAGACTCTGAACCAGATACTCAAATGTCCATAGAATATGCACCATTGGCCAATAATTTTCCCTGAGACAAGAATCACTAGTTCTACATTCCTTCCTGGATGGTGAGGGCTTCGGGCTCTGGGCTTTTAGGGAATGGAGTATGTGGGAGGCTGCATCAGAGGCAGCTTTTAGGGACCCCTACCTCAGTTGGGGTGCTGGGGGAAGACAAGAGTCCATAGACAGGCAGGGCCAGGATTGCTGCTTAGAGGTGAGCCAACCCTGGGAGGACCTCATGCAAGGTGTGCAAAGCAGTTCCCAGTGATTTACCAGGGAGAGTGGGCTTTGAGTGAGGGGAAGAGTCCCAGAAACCCCCACTACACTATTAATAATGCAATAGCTGCCCTGGCCGGTTTGGCTCAGTGTCGCCCCAAGGACCAAAGAGTCTCAGGCTCGATTCTGGTCAAGGGCACGGTTGCAGTTTGTTCCTGACCTTGGTCGGGATCATGCGGGAGGCAACACACCAGTTAATGTGTGTGTGTGTGTGTGTGTGTGTGTGTGTGTGTGTCTTTCTCTCCTTTTTTCTCCCTCTCTCCCTCCCACTCTATTTGAGGATAAATGAAAAAATATCCTCGGGTGAGGATTTAAAAAAAAAAAGCAATGGCTGATATGGACCAAGTACTGCAATAAGGCCTTCAGGGCCTCCAAGGTCTCTTCCTCTGAGCCAGGGGACCTGGTTGCTCCCTAGGTCCAAGGTCACACGTATTTGGAAGAGGCCAGTCTCAAACCAGATCCACAGTCTTGCATGCTGACTCTCACCCTCCCAGCCTCAGTTTTCTCATCTGTAAAATTGACATATACCCCCAGAGAATTGAAATTGGGTATTTAAACAAATACATGTAGACACATGTTCACAGCACACTATTCACAATAGCCAAAAGGAGGAAACAACCCAAGTGTCCATCAACAGGTGATGAATAAACAAAATGTGGTCCAGTCATACAATGGAATATTAGTTATAAAAAAGAGTGAAGCACTGCCCTGGCCAGTTTGGCTCAGCAGTTGGAGTGTCAGCCTGAGACCAGAGAGTCCTGGGTTCGGTTCCCGCTAAGGGCATGTACTAAAAAAAAAAAAGAGTGAAGCACTGACAAACACTATAACGTGGATTAACCTCATAAATATTATGCTGAGCAAAATAAGCCAGATCCAGAAGGACACATGTTGTGTTATTCCATTTATATGAAATGTTCAGAGTTGATAAACCCATCAGGACAGAAAACAGATTAGTGGTTGTGAGGGACTAGGAAAGCAGAAATGGAGAGTGAGTGCTAATGGGGACAGGGTCTCCTTTTGGGATGACAGAAATAGTTCTATCTATGGAACTAGATAGAGGTGATGGTTGCATGACATCACAAATGCACTAAATGTTGTTGAAACATACACTTCAAAATGGTAAATTTTATGGCATGAGAATTATATCTCAATTTAAAAAAGGAAAACTCAAATACAGAGTTTGTTAGATCGGTAGAAAAATCAAGTAGTGTTGTGGGGCGGAGAGTGGGTGTGGGAGAGGGAAAGTGCCATCAGTTGGCATGGACTTCAGTCCACTGAGTTGTCCTGAGCACAGTATATTGTTTATTTCATCCTGATCTCTGTGCTCTGTCCTTGAGGGTAATTTTAAAGATGGGAAAACTGAGGCATAAAGGGCTGAAACAACCTGTTCAAGGTCTCATGGCTGATAAGAAGTGGATGCAGAAGTCATGGTGATAATAGTGAGATTTTATCAGATGTTGACCTGTCTAGTTTATAGAGGAGCAAAAGTAGGTAGTAGGAATGTTTGCAGCTCACTCCAAGGCCACTTCAGTGTGAAAGGCAGACAGGTGGATGAGGCCCCAGCATGAGGCTGTAGAAAACAAAATATACCTTACCCCTCAAGCCTCAGTTTCCTCCTCTGTAACACTTGGAGGTTACAAAGAGGCTTCTGAGCTCTGATCTGGGGCTGTGAATCCCACAGCTGGTCCAGAGCAGGGGAGCAGATGGCAAGGTCTTGCCTCTGGGAGAGCTGTGCCAGCTGTGGGCCAGATGGTGGCTAGGCCTCAGGACGCTGCCTGCTGTGTCCCCGCTTGTGGGGTCTACCAGACCACAGGTCATCAATATTGAATGAAGCTGTGCAGTATAAACTTAGTTGGCTCTCTAGGTCCCCTACCTGCCCGTGCCGCACCTGAGGTATGGCAGGCAGTCAGGCTAGGCTAAGAACCCTGGCTTGCCTCTGCCTCACCTCACATCCCATCTGTTGCATCTTCTATTGGCACCACCTGCAAAGTATCTCCTGGCTAGAACCACCTTCCATCCCTCCCCTGCCACCACCCTGGGATGACCCCCATCATTTGTCCTAAACCACTCCTAAGTATTGTCCCTTATTTAAGATACTGACCCCTACTGTCATGTTGGTTATATACTCTCTGCTGACAAGCCTCCTCTCCTCATTTTATGTAGGGAAAATGCCTCCACAGTGATCTACAAGGCCCTCCATGACCAAAGCATCCCTCATTGATGCTCACCCCGTCTTTTCTTCCCCTCTCCCTCACTTTTCCCTGCCAGGCAATACTTCAGGTACACTCCTGCCTCAGGTCGTTTGCACTGGCTGTCCTGGGATGCATGATCTTGGAGAGTCTAGTGTATCCGCAGCACCCTGCGTCTGCAGCATGCTATGTATGTGCTCAAAGCCAGGGGCCCAGTTATCTTGGGCTGTGTGTATGTCTGACATGTGGGTTGAATCTGAGTGTTTATGAAGTGTGTGTGCATATGGATGCCATTGACTGCAGCCGTATGTTTGGCGGGTGTATGAGCTGTAGGTCTCAGCTGAGCAGAGTTTGATGCCTGCATGTGGTTCATCTGAAACAAAGGCTTGAGTGGCAGCCGATCACAGGCAGGAGAGGGTGTATGTGCAGAGCTTGCTGGGAATGCACATTGCTTACCCACGCACACATTCAACATTTATTGAGTGCTTACTGTGTGCTGGAGAGGTCAGCAGGGCCCTTCAACACCTGGTAATCTGTCAACTTGCAGTGTCAACTCCTGAGCATTTTACACAAACAATAGAGCATCTATTATATATACTTGATCCTCTGCTGGGCATGAATCAGTTGGGTCTGGTTCTACCTGCAGGAGCCCATTCAGAAGGCCCCTTGCTTCCTCCTCTGGAGTCTCCAGCCTATG
The DNA here is from genome assembly GCF_014108415.1 of Molossus molossus. NCBI lineage: Eukaryota > Metazoa > Chordata > Mammalia > Chiroptera > Molossidae > Molossus > Molossus molossus. Next base: position 66,507,582 of record NW_023425377.1, on the reverse strand, counting down.
TCCACCCCCTTCTCTGAGCACTGACTGCAGGGAGGGGTCTGAGCCCCATCTGGACCCCTGGGCCTTGCTGGAGGCAGCACAAAGGAGGGTTTTCAGACCTAGAGAGGGAAAGAATAAATGGGCTCAAGGCTGGAGGATCCTGAGAGCCTGAACTCTGCCAAGGCGGAGGTTCTAAGGTTTCTGAGATGGGGTGGAGTGCCCACGAAAGCTCTGGGAGCTTTACGGAGCTACTGTTGGCCCAAACACGGGTTGGAAGTTCGAGGCCTGGGCACAGGGTGAGAGTTCCCGCGTCTTCGGGAGGTCTTCGGGAGGGAGTAACTTTGGGAGGGCATGGGGTGGTTCTCAGAGCTCGGGGACCATTTCCCCAAACACCACCTCCAATTAGGCTCCATCCCTTCCCCTTTCTGGAGCAGACCCCACCCCATGCCTGCCGACCTCACCATCCGGACAGCCCCCACAACTAGCAACCTACTTTTCTGCCCCGCCTCATCCTAGACCAGGCCCCGCCCCTCGGTAGTCCATGCCTTGCCCCTGGTCCCAATTTCGCCAATCTCCGGCCCCTGCTCAGAGAGGGCCCGCTCCTCGACTGGACCACGCCCCTCCCCACAGGCCCCGCCTCTCCCCTACTCTGGACAGCTGGCCTCCTGCCATCGCCCGCCTCTCCCATCTCCAGACCCCGCCCCCACCCGGAGAGACCACACCCCCGGCACACCCAGCCGTCTCATCTACAGGCTCTGCCTTTGAGGAGCACGCCCGCCCCCACCCCTCTGGTCTTGGTCTCCTGGACAGGCGCGCGGCTCCCGTCACTCGAACGCGCGGCGGCCGCAGTAAGATGGCGGAGTCCGGTGGCGGCGGCGGCGGCGTTGGCTTCGGCGCAGGCCCGGGCTCGGAGCGGCCGAGCAGGTGAGACCCGGCCTGCAGTGAGCCCGCACCTGCCCCAGGACCTGGGTGATTTGTGGGCAGTCCTGGGGGTCTGAGGGGCCGGGAAGCGTACAGGGCCGGCCCCAGGGTCTTTCTTTGGGACTGCAGGCTTTAGGGGCTGCTGAGGGGGTAGGTGAAGGAGGGCTGGTGGCCCCAGGACCTCGAGGCGTTTATATGTGGCCCCAGGGGCCAGAGGGGGCGTTGGGGGTCTTGGAGGACTGAAGGGAAGTCCAGGGGCTCCTGACTGGGAACTGGGAATGCCAAGGGGTCCGGGAGGCAGAGAGTGCCTGAGCAGGGGCAGTGAGGTTTTGAGGCTGTTTTCAGGACTCTGAGGAGGGAACTGAAGGTAGGTAGCTTGCAGGGACGGAGACCCAAGGCTTCCTCGAGGGTACTAAAAGACCCTGAATGCCCTAAATGTGGCCACGAGGGCATGCTGAGGGGACATGGGATGGGTGAGGACTGTGGAAGGCTGGGGATAGGGGGCTCAAGTGAACCTGAGGACCTGAAAGAGGCCCAAGAGGCCTGATAGAACCTGACAGGGGAGGCTGTGGGGCCCTGGGGGTTCCAGTGAGTTTTGATGAGCAGGGAGGGGGCTGGGGTCTTAAGGGTCTAGAATGGGTCTTGGGGAGCCTGAGGATGGTGAGGGAGTCCTGAAGATCTATAGAAAACACAAGGAAACTCCATCCTTTCCCATCCCCATGGTTTTTTTTTCTTGTTTTTTTTTTATTTTTATTTTTTATTTTTTTTATTTTGTTCAGATAGAGTGGGGAGGGGGGAGAGAGAGAGAGAGGGAGAGGGAGAAAAACATCGACGTGAAAGGGACACATCGAGTGGTTGCCACCCTCACGACCCAACCAGGGCCGGGGACAAACTGCAACCGCGGTACCTGCCCCTAGCGGGAACCAAACCTGGGTCTCTCTGGACCGCTGAGCCAAACCGGCCAGGGCTCCCCATGGGGTTTTACTTTTCCCCTTCCCCCAGGCTAAAGGACTTGAAACCAGATCTTGCCCTCACACCAAGGGGGCAAAATTCACCCCCTTTGGTCAGCGGGAGGTCTCCTTTCCCTTTGGCCAAATCCTGAGGCTGATTGCTTAAATCCCAGAATTGGCATAAAACTTGATGTTTACGAGTGTTGTTCTGGATTCTCAGAGGGGAAGAACACTGGCCTTAGGGAGCATGACCTCCCTTCCTCTTTACATTGCACAGGGCCACCATAACTCAGATCTTCCCATCCCTGCCCCACAAGACAGCTTGCCACCCTTGGCTGACCAAGGATGATATTCGGGCTCTTTCTCACTGGTGAGCTTATAGGAGCAAATCATTTCAGTCAACGTGATGAATGATGAAGTTGGTCATTACTCTTGTGCTGTAGTGTCATTTCTCGTAGGGACCTGCAGGGTACTGCCAGTGCACAAGTTGGGCTTTGGAGGCCTCCAGTGGGGAGCAAGAGAGATTCAGAGGATTTGGAAAGACATTCAGAAGGTAGCCTGGGCAGGGTTAGTTGACCAGGCATGAGGTGACATGTAAGGAACAGACAAGAGGAGACAGTGAACCATACATAGGTCCTTGCCTTGGGCTCTGGAGTGGGATAATGTGGGGCAAGGGTGAGGTATAATTAATTACATATCATACTGTTCACTCATTTTAGCTGAGCAGTTTATTGATTTTTAATAAATTTATAAGGGGGAATAAATGGTGATGGAAGGAGACTTGACTTAGGGTGGTGAACACACAATACGATATACAAATGATATATTATGGAATTGTATACTTGAAACCTGTATAATTTTATTAACCAGTGTCATCCCAGTAAATTCAATAAAAATAAATTTCTAGATTATGAGTATACACCCATTAACACAATCCAGTTTTTCAGAATGCTTTCATCATGCCAAAGAGTTCCATCAAGCCTGTTGTAGTGAACCCTGCTCCCACCCTCAGCCCAAGGCACACCCTGATCTGCTTTTGTTCTCTGTACTTTTGCCTTTTTAGAAATTTTGTAAGAATTCGATAATATAATCTGTGGCTTCCTGTGACTGGCTTCTTTCCCTTAACAAAATGTTTTGTTGTTTTGAAGTTCACCTATGTTGTCACAAGTATCAGAAGTTTTTTTCTTTTTAACTGCTGTGTAGTGTTCCATTGTATGGATGGACACAGTTTCTTTATCCATTGACTGGTTGTTTTCATTTTGAAAACAAATAAAGTTGCTGTGAAGATTTGATTATTCATCTTTGTGAGACATATACTTCCATCTTCTTGGGTAAATACCTAGGAGTGAAATGACTGGGTCCTATATGGTAGGTGTAGCTGCACCATTGTGCATTCCTATCAGCAGTACGAGAGTTTCAGCTTCTCCCCATCCACATCAACACTTTATGTGTCCAGTCTTTAATTTTAGCAATTTTTCTTTATTTTTATAGAGTGGAAAGGAGAGAGGGGGAGAGGGGAGAGAAACATCGATGTGAGAGAGACACATTGATTAGTTGCCTCCCACATGACCCCAACAAGGGCTGGGGATCAAACCTGCAACCTAGGTACATGCCCTTGACTGGGAATCTAACCAGAGACCCTTTGGTCCACCAGCTGATGCTCTAACTGCTGAGCTAAACTAACCAGGGTTAAGTTGACCAATTCTAAGTGTATGCTGGTATCTTTTGGTTTTAATTTGCATCTCCCTAGTAACTAATGGTGTTGGACAGTTTTTCATGGTCTCATTAGCTATTCATACTTTTGGTAAAGTGTCTTTGAATTTTTTGCCCATTTTTTAAAAAAATTTTATTATTATTATTTTTAATCCTCATCCAAGGATATTTTTCTATGACTTCAGATAGAGCGGGAGGGAGGAAGGGAGGAGGAGGAGAGGGGAGAGAGAGAGAGAGAAACATCGATGTGAGAGAGATAATTGATTGGCTGCTTCCCGAATGACCCCAACTGGGGCTGGGGACGAACTACAACTGAGGTATGTGCCCTTGGCCAGAACTGAACCTGGAATTCTTTGGTTCAAGGGCCGACGCTTTAACCGCTGAGCCAAACCGGCCAGGGCTAAAGTGTTTTTTGTTTTGTTTTGTTTTTATCCTCACTTGAGGACATTTTTCTATTTTTTGTTCAGATAGAGTGGGGAGGGGGAGAGAGAGAGAGAGAAACATCGACGTGTAAGGGACACATTGAGTGGTTGCCACCTGCACAACTCAACCAGAGCCGGGGACAAACTGCAACCGAGGTACATGCCCTTAGCGGGAACCGAACCCGGGTCTCTCTGGACCGCAGGCCGACTCTCTAACCGCTGAGCCAAGCCAGTCAGGGCTACCCCCCAACTTTTAAGAGTCCTTTATCAGATAAATGGTTTGCAAATATTTTCTCCCAGTCTGCAACTTGTCTTTCATTTTCTTAATGATATCTTTCATTAGGCAAATGTTTATTATTTTGATGAAATGTAGTTTATCAATGTTCTTCTTTTATGGATCATGTTTTTAATCTCATGTCTAAGACATATTTTCTAAATGGCGGCACATTCTTAAAAGACATCTTCGTTATCTCTGAGATGCCCATCACCCCCTTCATCCATCGCAGTGAAAAAAATCACTGTTGTGTTGTTTGGAGCAACTGATGGCGTGTGTGTGTGTGTGTGTGTGTGTGTGTGTGTGTGTGTCTTATTCCTGTGGTGCTAGTGAAGGGAGGAAGGCAAGAAGCTCTAATATGGTGAGATGGAGCATACAGAAAGGGCACCAGGTTTTGAAGGAGATTGTGGTACACAGTAGTCTCCAAGGATCTTTTGACATGTAGAGGCCTTTGTAGCATTGCTCATTTATTCTTTACTTTATTTCTTCCAAGCGGGCCAGCCAGGCCTGGTGCATGACTTGCCCGTGCTTCATTCCTCTTCATCCTTCCACACTCCAAGGTCATGGCCTCTCAGAGCCACTTGCCTAATTACCTGCATTCGACTAGCCCTAGGAGCACATTTTCTGATCACCTTGTTGTGTGTTTGTGTTTTGGTTTATTTTTTATTTTTTGGTAAAATTTATAACATAAAAACTCATTTAAAGTGTACAGTTCAGCCCTGGCCTGTGTGGTTCAGTGGGAATGTTGTCCTGTATACCAAAAGGTTGCAGGTTTGATTCCTGGTCAGGGCATATACCTAGGTTGCAGGTTCAACCCTCTGTTGGGCATGTACGGGAGGCAACTGATTGATGCTTCTCTCTCACATCGATGTTTCTCTCTCTCTCTCACTCTCCCCCTCTCTAAAATCAATAAACATATACTTGGGTGAGGATTAAATAAATTAATTAACTAAAGTAAGTGTACAATTCAGTGGTATGTAGCACAATCACAATGTTATTGTGTATCCATCACCTCTATCTGGTTCCAAAACATTTTCATAACCCCAAAAGGAAATCCTGTCCCCATTAGCAGTCACTCTTCGTTCCCCTTCTATCCCAGTTCCTAAAAACTACTCTGCTTTTATATATATATATATATGCGCCCCCCCCCCCCATTGATTTTTATAGAGAGTGGAAGGGAGGAGGGAGAGAGAAAGAGAAACATCGACATGACAGAGACACATAGACACATCGATTGGTTGCCTCCTGCATGACCTGGACTGGGCTGGGGATTGAACCTGCAGTCCAGGTATGTGCCCTTAACCAGAATTGAACCCTAGGCCCTTTGGTTTGAGGGTCAATGCTCTAACCGCTGAGCCAAACTGGAGAGGGCTACTCTGCTTTCTGTCTCTATAAAGTTATCTGCTTTATAAATAGAATAATACAACACAGGATCTTTTATGACTGACTTCTTTCACTCCATGTAATATTTTTGAGGTTTATCTACATTTTAGCATATATCAGTACTTCATTTCTTTTTATGGCTGCATAATATTCCATAGAGTGGACACACCAAATTTTTTTTTTTTTTTTTTTTATCCTCACCCGAGGACATTTTTTTTTTTTTTGATGTTTTGTTCAGATAGAGTGGGAAGGAGAGAGAAAGAGAGAAACATCAATGTGAAAGGGACACATCGAGTGGTTGCCACCCACACAACCCAACCAGGGCCGTGGACAAACCACAACCGAGGTACATGCCCTTAGCGGGAACCGAACCCTGGTCTCTCGGGACCGCAGGCCGATGCTCTAACCGCTGAGCCAAACCGGCCAGGGCCACCACATTTAGTTTATTCATTCACCAGCAGATGACATTGAGGTTGGATCCATCTTTTGGCTATTTTGGATGGTGCTGTTATGAACATACATGTACAAGTTTTTGTGTGAACCCCTGTGTTCAGTTCTTTGGGGTCTATACTAGGAGCAGAATTGCTGGATCATATGGCTGTCATGTATCTTTGATCACACTATCAACCACCCAACACTACTTGGTGTATTTATTAGTGGAAATGCCTTGAGGGTGGAGAGCATGTCTTGTATGTCTAGAGCACAGCTACAGAGAGAAAGTAGGTATTCAAGAAATATGGCCAGGAGGGAGGGAGAGTGGGAGGAATAGATGGGGTGTGGAAAAGCTCTCTAGGATTTGCAGTCTGGCAGGTGGGAAGTCTCATTTGTGGACAGGTTGGTCCCTGGTCTTCTTGGGAATACTTGTGGGACTGCTGCGGACAGGGGTTGTCTGGCCTTGTCTGGGAAGCTGGTTTTTCAGCCTGCCAGGAGGTGTCTGCATCTGCCTTTTTGTCCCATGAAGGGTTTTGCTTTTTGGCCTGGGATGGGGGCAGTTCCTGTTTTCCCCTTGGCCCTTCCAGCAGTCCTACAACTTGAGAAACTGTCCTTAAGGGACTGTACTCCCCCACCCCCACCATCCCTAGTATTATATAACTTGTTTGTTCCAAATTCTCTCTTCTGCAACCAAGGAGGGAAAATGAAAGAGAAAAGCTAATTCTCTTTCCTTCCTATCTCGAGGGATCAACAAAAAACCCGTTGCCTAGTAGAGATGGTCGTTAATGACTGAGCCAAACCTCCGGGATAGATGAAGCATGGCTGCCTCGGACAGAGCTTGAGGAGGGGAGGAGGGGCCTGGTTGCAGGCTCACTCACACAAAAGACACTTGTCCTCTAGCAGGTCCCCTCCCAGCTCCACCTCCGGCCTCCATGAGGTCTAGGTTTCTGGAGAGAGAGGAGGTTTGTGACCATGCAGGGTGTTGTGAAGGGGAGGAGGTACCCTCCAGGGAGCTGAACCCCCCCCCCCCCCAGCTAAAATTCCATCTCTATGAGGTACCTAGCTGGCTGAGTTCCAGAGGAGCCTTTTCTCCACAGACGCTCTTCAGACGTTGGGCCTTTGGCATCCTCACTCCTTGGCCTATCTTCCCTAAAGGTGTCTGGATGGGGCCCAGACTTGCTGACTCACGCTGCTCCTTTTGGGTTAAGGTGGGGGATATCTGGGTGAGGGACATGTCACCCATAAGTGTTTCAATGGGAAGTTGTGCCCAGGATACACTGTGAGTGTGTTTGGCACAGTTCAACTGAAGTGTCTGCTCCTGGCTTGGTGGCCTTTGCTTATTTAAATTTTCCTAAGCTGCCTCTGACTGCACCCTAGATGTGTCCACTAAGCCTCTAGGCTCTGGAAGAGTCCGGTCCCCCAATGCCTAAGCAAAAGACTGGGTGATGACTTGCCTTTTGAGAAGGTTCTTGCTGCTTTGGCCTCATATTCTTTTCAGCCAGCCCTTCAGATGTGGGCACTCCACTACTCCTCTTGGGAATTCTCGGAGATCTGGTGGTTTCGGGGGCCTCATTACACCCATGTGTCTGTGGTACCACCTTCCATGATCAGGGCAGCCCTTCATACTCATTGTGCGCCTTGGGCACATCTGCACACCTCTGTGCGTTAGATTCTTCATCTGGAAAGTTGGACCCCAGACCCACGGAGCAGGGTAGCTTGGAAGAAATGAACTAGGATGAGGGTGTGCTCAGAGGGTGCAGCATGCATGTGTTAGTGCAGAGGTAGTGGTGTTGCCCTGCAGTCCTGATGCTGTCAATGTTCTGTCCACTGTGCCTGTGTGGGCTTCTAGGGGATCATGGGTTGTTGGCAGGTTAGTGTGGCAGGTGGGGAAAAGAGAAAGTTGGTGTCTTTGTCATTTTGGGCTCCAGAAACAATACTGTAGACTGGGTGGCTTATGACAACAGAAATTTATTTTTTGAAGTTTGGAGGCTAGAAGTTCAAGATCAAGGTGTCTAGTGAGGCCACTTCCTGGTGTATTTTCACTCTTTTCTCACATGGTGGAAGGGTCTAAGAGCTCTCTGGGGTCCCTTTAATGAGGTTACTAATCCCATTCATAAGGACTCCACTCTCATGACCTAATCACCTCCCAAAGACCAAGCCATCTAACACCATCACATTAGGGGTTAGGTTTCAACATATGAGTTTTGGGGAAAAGGGGCCTGGCTGCATTCAGTCTGTGGCAATCAGCCTGAGCAGTTGGGAGGATGATGGCATCGCTAGTTGATGGCTGTGAGCGGGACAATAGCAGGGCAGTGGGAGAGCCTGGCACTTGGGAACAGAGTGTGGGCAGGTCTAGGTGGAGTATTGGGATGGGGCAGTTGAGCCTGGGGTGAGCTAGAGGGAGTGCTGGGCTGGTGGTGCTGGGGGGCCAGGCCACACAGCTCATCCTTCATCAGGGAGTGAGGTGCCCCATTCCTCACCTCTGCCATCAGAGTCCTGGCAGTGTCCCATGAGCTCATGATATAAAATTGCTTTGAAGACTCCACAGTTTGCCCTGAATTGAGCAGTGTGATTGTCACAGCTGGACTACTTTCATCTGGTAGCTACCACCTTGGGATACCTTTTTGTTGTTGTTCATAGTAACTGGGGTAGAAAGGTTTTATTAGCTTCTGTTATCATCATGTCATCTCCAGGGAGCCCACCAGTGTATCATTCACTTTTCTTAAATAGCAGTTATTTTTGATTGTCTATCTGCAGAGGAGAGTTCAGCAAGGCCAGGGTAGAGGTTTTGTGCTTGCACACCCCCTACCCCCAGATACTTTAAGTGGGGCTTTCTCTCCCTGGCCAGTTTGGCTCAGCTGTTAGAGTGTCGGCCTGTGGACCAGGGGGTCTCAGGTTGGATCCCTTGCCCTGGTTGGAGTTGTGCGGGAGGCAACTGATCGATGTGCCTGATGTCTCTCTCACATTGATGTTTCTTTCTCTCCCTCCCTCCCTTCCACTCTACCTAAAAAAAAAAAAAAATCAGTGGTGCCCTGGCCGGTTTGGCTCAGTGGTTAGACCATTGGCCTGTGGTCCAGAGAGACCCGGGTTCGGTTCCCGCTAAGTGCGTGTACCTCAGTTGCAGTTTGTCCCTGGCCCTGGTTGGTAGTGCGGGTGGCAGTCACTCGATGTGTCCCTTTCACGTCGATATTTCTCTCTCTCTCTCTCTTTCTCTCTCTCTCTCTCTCTCTCTCTCTCTGTCTCTCTCTCTCTCTCTCCCTCTCCCTCTCTCTCTCCCTCTCTCTCCCTCCCACTCTGTCTGAACAAAAAATGGAAAAAAATGTCCTCGGGTGAGGATAAAAAAAAAAATCAGTGGAAAAATATCCTCAGGTGAGGATTAAGGGGAAAAAAAGTCAGGCTTTCTCTGTATTCCCTCCCTTTGGTCTTAGGGCATGTTTCAGACTTGGGGTTGGTGGCCCTGGAGAAGAGGATGGATGTGGGAGAAAGAGGGGGATAGGGAGATGGAAGGGCCCAGATAGAAACAATTCGTCAACATGTGGACAGAACTCATGACACTTTGCTCTTCCTTGGTGATTGTCACATGCCTCCTGTGTGCCTGACGTGTTTGGTGCTGGGCTTGCTAGGAAAGGAGGGGACAGGTGGGTCCTGCCATTGGGGTTCCTATGTGCAAGCAGGGGGTTAGTGAAAGAGGGGTGTAGTCATTGCTCCATAAATTATCCTGAGGCCGCCCTGGCCGGTTTGGCTCAGCGGTTAGAGCATCGGCCTGCGGTACAGAGAGACCCGGGTTCGGTTCCCGCTAAGGGCATGTACCTCGGTTGCAGTTTGGCCCTGGCCCTGGTTGGTCGTGCGGGTGGCAGCCACTCGATGTGTCCCTTCACATCGATGTTTCTCTCTCTCTCTCTTCCTCTCTCTCCCTCCCGCTCTATCTGAACAAAAAATGGAAAAATGTCCTCGGGTGAGGATAAAAAAAAAAAAAAAAAAAATTATCCTGAGGCCAACTTGGAGGTTCCTATCTTCTTGGAAAGGTTCTGAGAGCCTCCTCAGGAATTTGGTTGAGGTTTGTGTCATATGAAAGTTAGTGTCATCAGCCCAGGTGAAGGGGGTCAAACGAGGTGGACTGTTCTTTGGGTGTTGGTAAGTGTTGTGTACAAGTTCTGAAGGTAGAGGAGACAGGCTTTTCAGGGGTCTGGAGTTAGGAGCTGGGGTGGGTGAGTGGGAGGGATGAGGTGGGAGACTGGGGGTGCAGGATTTGGTTTAGGGGACACCTAAGTCAGATTTGTGTTTTGGAAAGATCAAGGTTGAGACCATGGATAGGGCACAAGTTTGGGGACGATTCGAGGTTGAACTTGTAAGATGTGCTGACCAATGGTGGCAGCCAGACAAGAGGTCACCTGCTCTCAGGTTTCTGCCATGGATCTAGGAGTGCATGCTGGGGGAGGATTTGTGTGTAGGTGGGTGGGAGAGGGAGGACCAACCCTCACATTACCTGAGAGGTTGTGCTGCCTACCAGCATCCCATAGGGAGCTGGGAGGAGCAGAGGTAGACATCCCACCTCCAAGTCTCACTGGCTGCCTCTATTCCAGAAAGCCCCTGTGCCTCTCTTTGCTCAAGGATCTCTGGTCTTCCAGTCAGCAGGTCCTGGTCCCAGGAATGTCCCTCCTTCAGGAAAAGGCCTTGCCATTTCAGGAGGTCTCCCTAGTTTGATTCCACCTGCTGATGGACTCTGGGCTTCTCTTTCCGAGTACCCACCACGTGCACTCTTATTTGCTCTCTCCTCTTTGTTAGCTACATTCTGGTCTGGCCCTCTTCCACCTCCTCCCCATCCAATCTCTGTGCTGCTGCCCCCCCCCCCCCATTCTTACTGGTGGGACCCTTCCAAGGCGGCATCAGTCCACATCTTTTCCCCATCTGACACCTGCCAGGGGCTTGCTCACTCTCAGAACAAACTCCACATCTCCATGTGACACCGCCCCCCCAGCCTACCCACTGGGCCCCCAGCTTCCATCACCCTGCCCTTTTGGGCCAGCACCCCTCCTCCTGGGCCTTTAACCCAGCTCCCACTAGAATGTTCTGTCTCAGCGCTTTGCACAACCCTAGTGTTGCCTCCTTGGTGCCTGGCCTATCTCTCCACGATGGCCCATTGCCCGCTCTCTGCCTTGTGTTCGTGGAACATTCTTTGTGTTTAGGACCCATGTCCCGAAGAATGTGTGCTCCCCAAAGGCAGGGCTTCACTGTGGAAGTTCTGGTTCCATTTAGCGAATACTCCACACATAATCTGTGATGGGTTTGCCAGGGCTTCTGGAATAGTCCTTCATGGCCCAGCCAGGTGAAGGTCACCCTCCTTCTCCTCCCTTTATTTCATGGCAGAAACAAATTCCCAGGCGTGTGGTCAGTGAATTGGCCCTATTTGAGAGAAGCCAGTGAACAGTACCTTTTGGCAGGTGTGCTTTGTGTAAGATCTTAATGCTGAGTGTTGAATATGGAAACAGCTGGCTGCTCTCCCTGTCCAGCTGCCTGCAGTGGGAAGTCGGGGCCATCCTCCAGGTCCCTACTAGAAGACCCCCTTCCTTTTGTGGTAGCTGCTAGCAGCTGTGCGGATGAGCATTTAACATTTGTTAACCCTGGGTCTCCAGTGCCTTCTTTCTCCCTTCCCCAACCTGTCCCTGGTCTCTGCAGAGAGGGCTGCTCAAGATAAAGAGGATGAATCCTTCCTAGAATTCCTTTTCTGCAGAACAGGTTTTGGGGTGCATCCAGGGTGATTTTAGACCCCTCGCCAAGTAGCCCAGGGCTGATTTCTTCCTATAAACCACTTTGCCACACATGAAAATATTGTGATTCCGGAGGAAGTAACCAGCACCTTTGGGGAATCTCAGAGCTTTCCTGTAAAGCAGCTTCTGGAATTGAACATGCTCAGTGTGAAGGAACTCTTGAGGGGTGGACTTTGGGGCTTTTAAAGTCCTCGAGGGCAGTTACCCAACTGAGGCCCAGGATGTTCCCTGACACCACAACTGCAAAATTCCCCAGGGGTCAAAGACTGACTGGACCGGGGAGTGGGCTGAGCTGGATATCCAGAGAGCTCTCCTCTCAATGGGGTGTTAGGAGTTGAAGCAGTCTGCCAAAGGAAGCAGGAACAGAGGCATGATTACTCAGAACTTCTGTAATGAGCTGAGAGGGGGGCATTCTCTTGAGGCAGGGTTCAGGGGGTAGCGAGGTGTCCATAAGGTGAAAGGCATGTAAGGGAGCCCCAATGAAGACCCCGAGGCAGCTGCCACATGGGAAATTTCCAGGACTAAAGTTGTAACCATGCGTTACCTTAGTGAGATCTTGGGAGTGTAGGGAGGAGTCCCAGGAGGGACTTGCTCACTTTTCTCCCTCTTCCTCCTCTCCCTGTCACAAGAGGGGATAATTGGGGCCTGCCTGCTTCTAAGGTAGGGCTGTTGGGAGTTCACAAATGTTTATGCTGCATGTGAGTCACTTGCAGAAGCAATGGGTAGTGTTTTCCTTGTTGAGGCTGATGGCATGGACTGTCTTACAGCTCCAACCTTAGGCATGCTTCCAGCATTTTAGCATTTAGAGTTGCTGAACTTTCGCAGTGGAGGGTGGGTAGCTTGCTGACATTTACTAGGGAGCCTGCTATCTCATTGCAGGCAGGCGGAGCTCAGGCCACCACCTACTCACCCAGAGATTGCCCAGTGTGGCTTCCTCGTCCCCATCCCAGTCCCAGGGTAGGAAGCCTGTGTGTAGTGCAGGGAGAGGTGGCAGCTGGAGAATTGTTAACTTCACAGTGGTTTTTCCAGAGGCTCATCTGGAATGTGGTAGTCAGAAGGCCAGGATCTGAGGCTTCTGACATTGAAGGCCCCCTTTGATTATGAGCATCAGAAACTCAACTCACTGCCTTCAGTTAAAAAATAAAAGTTCATTATTCACATTAAAAAAAAGTTTGGGGAGGATTTCGCTTTCAGTTTTAGATCCATTGAGATTCAGGGCTCAGATGGTTCTCCTGGAACCTGTGACTGCCATTTCAGCTCGGCCTTCCCTCTTTTTTTTTTTTAAATGTTTTTAATTTATTATTTTTTTAGAGAGAGAGGAAGGGGGAGTGAAATAGAAATGTCGATTGGCTGCCTCCTGCAAGCTCCCTACTGGGGATTGAGCCCGAAACCTGGGCATGTGCCCTGACCGGGAATCAAACCAGGACGTCTCAGTCCATGGGATGATGCTCAGTCCACTGAGCTACACTGGTCGGGCATCTGCCTGTCCTCTAGACTGGGTAAGGTTACCCCACCTTGCTCCCCACCATCCCAGCATCCCCAGGGGAAAGGCAAATCTTCATTCTGGTGGGTCTAGAAGAAGTCCCAGGAAAGGCTTTGATTGGATTGGATGAATCACAGCCCCATCCTGGGACCAATCAGTGTGGCTAGGAGCCTGGGAGGCTCTAGTTGGCCAGGCTGAATCATGAGTTTTCCTTTTTAGCTCAGGTATGGAATCTCCTGATTCCCACCACTGGGTCTGAGAGTAAAGAATAGGAGGTTCCCTGAGGAAAACAGAGGAAGGGAGGGATGTTGACACCCCCTATAATGAAGATGTTCATGACAGGTCTCTTTTTTGTGCTGCTGTTGGAAGGGCCTGACTGAGCCATCCCCACGGCTGTGTCTGCCTGTGTTTGGCCTGGCACCACTGGGCATGAATACATGGCATACCATTTGGCAGAACCGTTCCTTTCAGGGCCTCAATACCTGTCCTGCCAGGGGAGGCAGATGGGTTGGGCCCTGAGACACTGGAATTTGACAGTATTGGAATGTCACTGGGTTTTTGTTTTTGTTTTGTTTTTTGTTTTTTACATTTATCTTCAGATAGAGCGGGAGTGAGAAAGGGAAGAAGAGAGAGAGAGAAACATTGATGCTAGAGAGAGACATCAAGTGGTTGCTACCCTCATGACCCCAACTGGGGCGGGGACTAACTGCAACCGAGGTACTTGCCCTTAGCGGGAACCGAATCCAGGACTCTCTGGTCCACAGGCTGATGCTCTAACCGCTGAGCCAAACCGGCCAGGGCTGGGTTTTTGAGCGGTGCTCTGGGGCCGTGCAGTCATGCACATACTTGCCTGATTTGTAGAGTGAAGGGGTTTTGCTCATTCAGGTGGCTTCATTTCCAAGCCCAGTGCAGTAGGGATAATGTTGGGGATAGACTGTTACTGAGATCAGCCTTTAGTCAGTGGGTGAGCACAGAACAGGTGAAACCTCCGCCTGAGACCTGCTCATGGCGTGGGGGACCCTGCTGGGCTTTGTGGGGTAAGGGAGGCTGTGGGGAGATCAGGCTGGACTGTGAGGGCAAAGGAGATCATGAACATCCTGCTTCAAGAAGGCTTAGAGGGCCCTGGCCGGTTTGGCTCAGCGGTTAGAGCGTCGGCCTGCGGTCCGGAGAGACCCGGGTTCAGTTCCCGCTAAGGGCGTGTACCTTGGTTGCAGTTTGTCCCCGGCCCTGGTTGGGTCGTGTGGGTGGCAACCACTCGATGTGTCGCTTTCACGTCGATGTTTCTCTCTCTCTTTCTCCCTCTCCCTCTATCTGAACAAAATATCGAAAAATGTCCTCGGGTGAGGATAAAAAAAAAAAAAAAAAAAAAAAAAAAAAAAAAAAAAAAAAAAAAAAGAAGGCTTAGAGGAACATGGAAAAACTGGGAGAGCAGCATAGGGAGGAGGGTGAGAGGGCAAGAGGAGTTGGCCCTTCAACATGGGGCACAGCATGAGCAAAGTATGGAGTCAGATGTCCCAGAGAGAATCTTGCTTAGGGTTTTCTGGTTGAGCCCAGTCAAAGGATAACATACCCAGTCCCGGAACTTGAACCAGGAGGGTGCATGGAGTGGATGAACAGAGCAGGTATGTGCAGCAGAGATCTGTAACCAGCAGAGATGTGAGTCAAGCCCTGGCCAGTTTGGCTCAGCAGTTAGAGCGTCGGCCTGCGGTCCGGAGAGACCTGGGTTCGGTTCCTGCTAAGGGCATGTACCTCGGTTGCAGTTTGTCCCCGGCTCTGGTTGGGTTGTGCGGGTGGCAGCCACTTGATGTGTCCCTTTCACGTTGATATTTCTCTTTCTCTTTCTCTTCCTCTCTCTCCCTCCTACTCTATCTGAACAAAAAATGGAAAAACGTCCTCAGGTGAAGATAAAAAAAAAAAAGTGTGAGTCAAATTCTAGCCAGTGCTGCCACCTAGCAGCCATCTGTCTGTTACCTCACCCATCCATTTACCTGCCTATCTACCATCCATCCATCCATCCATCCATCCATCCATCCATCCATCCATCCCACATAGCACCCAATCGATAAGTGTGACTGAGTTCTGAGTACATTTTGGGCATGGTGCCAGGTGCAGAAACTCAGCAGGAGACAGAATCCATCCAACCCTGCCCTGGTGAGTCTCCTATTTCAGTCTTGGGGAGATAGCTGGGAACAGATAGGTGGTGTGCCAGACAGAGCGATGAGTGGGGAAAAAAATAGAGCTAGGTTGGGGTCTGAGAGGCCTGGGCAGGGTTCTCTTGGCATGACCCAGCAGAGTGGGGCAATCTCCCATACAGTGGCTGGAGGATTATTGGGTAATCCACACCCTCGCCATGGCCAGCACCAAGGAACCACATTCTGCCTTTCCTGCTGTACAGTTCCACGTCCACTTCATGGCTTGGCACACCTGGCCAGCAGTCTCAGTGATCATGGGGTCTACCCATCTGGGGCTACAGAGAGAGGCCAACACCAGCCAGGCCGCTTGTGTGCTGTGTGGCCTTGGATCTCTCTGTGCCTGAACCTCTGTGCCTCAATGCCCTGTGTGTAAGATGGTGATAATAGTGGTGTCCCCCCTTGTCAGACTGCTCACTGAGAGGTAAGCTGGGACTCAGGTCTGCACCACCCAGCCCATAGCCCTATATGGAGTGGGTTTTCACTCACCAGGATAGAGAGAGATGGGGACTGTGGAGATGGAGAGCTTGCTGCTGGCAAGGAAAGTTGGGTTTGGGTGTCCTTTTTTTTCTTCCTAGCCTTGAGAAGTGGCCAGAGTTGGGCAGGTCTGAGAATGGTGGGTGCTGCCCACATGGTCCTCCTGTCCATCAGTAGTGGCTAGATCCCTACTTGTCCTGGGCTCCTAGGGACATCAGTTAGAGGCTGGGGTGAAGCCACAGAGTCCGAACAGGAGGTCTTAATCTGGTTTGAAGGGTACCGGGCTCACAATGGTCCATGAGTTTTGAGGCTATGGAGAGCAACAGGGGGCTTTGGCAGGGAAGATGATGGGGTCTGGTGTCATGCCCTTCTGCTGGCAGGAGGGTGGGTGGTATCTGCAGAGTACTCCATTGTGACCCAGTGAGTATTGGGGGAGCACAGGGATTTGTGCTGTTGGTCCCAATCATAGTCACAGAAGGACAGGACGATTGAGCTGGCAGGGCCTGTTTCGAGTGGAGCCGGCACTGAGTGGGGCCTCCTATGCCAGGCTCTGTGCATGAGGAATCTTAGGCAGGCCTCAGGACAGGGTCTCATTGTGGGACTGGGGACACACAGGGCTTGGAAGGACAGGAGCAGCTTTTTTCAGCTATGGTGTCCTCAAAAGGATTTATGAAGGCTTTGTCAAGGTGAATGCAGGTTCTAGAACCTGCCTGCCTGCCCCACCACCCTCCCTAGCCTCAGCCTCACTGACTGCCACGTGGGGCTCTCAGGTGGTGCCAGCCCCAGGTACAGGCAGGTTGCATAATACTTCCTTCTGGGCATTCCTTGACACCCCCCCCTCTTCTGTCATTCTGTCACTGTCTGGTAGGCATAGACAGACAGAAATGAGGGTGAAGGCCCCAGATGGTGTGGCCTGGGACTATTTTCCAGGGCTCAGAGAAGGGGTTTCTGTGGGTGATGTGCTCCCAGGGTAGGCATACAGTGGGTCTGGCCATGTCCATAGCCTTCGGCTTTTGGAGGAGGCAGGGCAGGTTGTAGGGAGTGGACTCAGTTCTGCCCCCTGGCAGCCTGGCATTCCTGTCCTCCCTGGACACACACAGATCTATCCATAGGGTGCACAGATTGGCATGGTGCTTGGCAGTCTTTAAAATTATCACAGAAGCCCGGCCAGTGTGGCTCAGTGGTTGAGTGTCAACCCATGCACCAAGAGATCGCTGGTTTGATTACTGGTGAGAGCACATGCCCAGGTTGTGGTCCTGATACCCAGTGGGGGGCATGCAGGCAGGCGGTGGCCAGTTGATGTTCTCTCTCTTCGATGTTTCTATCACTCTCTCCCTCTCCCTTCCTCTCTCTCTAAAATCAATAAAGAAAACAAAATTATCACAGAAGATGTTGGAGAATAATCAGCATGTTGACCAGGAGGGAGAAATAAACAGCTTAACTGCTGAAGGTACTGTGGAGGGATTCTAGGCTTGGCGGACATGGATATGGGGCCGTGTCTGGGTTTTCTCTCTCTCTGGATTTCTGACCGTCCCCCCCCCCACTCCCCAACCCTGGTCTCTGTCCCCCTCTCTCTAGGTCTCTGTCCCTTTCTCTCTGGATTTCTGTTTTCTCCCTGGGTCTCTATTCCCTCTGAGTCTCTGTCAGTATATTGATGTCCTTACCTGCTGGGACACTGTTGTGGGAACCTTCATCTACTCCTGGCTCCATGATTGTCCACCTAGAAGCTCTGAGCTTTCCTCTGCTCCCCCCTACCCCTGCAAGCCCAAAGATCAAGCCCTGCTGGAGAACTGCAGGCATCTTTGAAGGAGCTGCCCCTTACTTGTAGGCATGGCCCCAGAATGGGCTTGCTGCCCCCTGGGGGTGAGAGGGGCAGACCAGTCCCAAGAGAGAGATGCTGATGTGAGTGGGGGCTGTGAGCCACTGCTAGGTGTCAAATCATGGAGACTCCACCCTTGGGCTGTGAGCACAGTACCCTGAGCTGTGAAATACTGTAACCATGGTAACAGTGGCTGGGCTATCTGCCTCTGTTGGACTCTGGCTTTGGTGTACCTATTACCCACGGAGCTGCGCACCCAGGAGCCAGCTGTGGCCTTGGCAGAGCCAGCAGGCTGCATTGTAGTGAGCAGGCGTGAAAGCCATGCTGGGACCTCTGTTTCCCATCTTGAAGGGGACACTTGTTGCACTGTCTTTCTGGGCTGGCAGGGTTTTGTGAGGTTGCCTATGAAGAACCACTTGCAGTAAGTGTTTAGTGGACCTGACTTGTGAAGGGTCAGAGAGGGTGGGAGGGGGAAGTCACAGAAGTTTCCAGTTTGGCTGGACAGGAGGTGGGAGAGGGAGGTATGTGAAATAGGGCAGAGAAGTGTACCAGCAGGCTGCTAGAGCTTCAACAAAGCTCTAGAGCCTGATTCCCCCTCTCTGGGCCTCTGTCCTTCTCTTTCTCTGGGTCTCTATCCCCCTTTTTCTCTAGCTCTGACCCTCTCTGATCTCTGTTCCTCTCTGTCTGGTTCTCTTTCCTATGTCTCTGGGTCTCTGTCCCCCTCTCTGGGTCTCTGCCCCCTGAAGTGCAGTTATCTTCCCCACTGATGCTCCTGGGACCTTGGGTGGAGTGGCTGAACTCCCTGGTACAGCGTCAGCCGGGGTACGAGCCAACCAGCTGTGCTGTGCTGCAGTGCTCCTTGGAGCCACATGGACAATAAAACCAAAATTGGCTTTGAAAGTGGAAGTGCTCTCAGTTTTGAGGGGAAATGAGGGAATTTGCATGTCAGAACAGTATGTTAAAGGGGCAATACCGGTAGATTCTGTTCTGGCCTGAGCTTTGGGCTCCATGTGGGGGTGGGAAAGGATTTTACAAAACCCCAAAGAAATGTTTCCATGAAATTTTTGTTGTTGCTTTTTCCTTTTTTTTTCTTTTTGACATTCCGATGAAAAGAACTGTTCCGGGGCTTTGGAGATCTCCTGTAGGGTTGGGAAACTGACCATGGAGACAGGGCCAGCAGCGGGTGAGGGCAGGAGGAGGGGAGCTGCCACCTCTATTATGGAGCTCTGTCACCCCTGTGGCTCTGTACTTCATGAGGCCTCTCCCCATTAGGCCATCATGCCTTGGGCTGGGTCTCCCCAAATCAGAATCTGAGGTAAGGCTTCTAGCCTGTAGCATATTCGGGGGGGGGGGTGACCCCATGAAGGACTGGAGAAGGAGCCCATGTAGGGGGCACCAGCAGGGAGCTGGTAACAGCAAGGGCAGTGAGCTCAGTGGCTGGGGTCCCCTGGTCCATCTGGGGGCATTTACTCTGCCCAGCCCCTTGGGCCATCAGCCCCAGTGCAGGGGAAACCCTGAGGGAGGCAAAGGCTGTGCGTGTTCCCATGTCTAACACAGGCCTGGGCCCAGCCAGAGGTTACCAATGACAGTGCTAGGGGTTGGGCGCAGTGTGGGGGTAGGGGATCAGGACAGTCCTGAGCCCAGGCCAAGTCTGTAGGGTCATGTGCAGCCCCTTGGGAGTCCAGATTCAGGCAGAGAGTCAGCTGGGACAGCAGTGAGCAGCCTCCAGAGACGCCCTGTGACCAGCTGCTGACGCACTGGCTCCGATGACTCAGTGCTGGTGACCATGCTCTGGTGACCATCTAGAGACTCCAATAGGCCCAGGGCTGTTGCCGCCTTCTTAGAGGCCTGTGGCCCTGCCACAGTGGCCACCCTGTCTGGCTGGCCTGAGTAATGAGCCCTTGGTTTAGTCATTGGTCCCAGACCCTAGCACTCACTCCTCCTGCTGCCCACCTCTACCCAACCATGCTTGCCTCTCTTTCCAGGCTGGGACTCTGGCCCCTGCCAGCTTCCTCCCTCTCTGACCTCCCCAGAGACTGTGAGGTGTATGAGGGATAGTGCAGGGGCTTCTGGGACAGTTGTCCCATCTGTGAGGCAGGAGGAAGTAAACAGCCTGTAGGGTGCTGGGAGCCTTGCCCAGCACGAGGAGTATGTGTACGTAGAAAGTGGCTCTTGCCCTGGCTGGTTTGGCTTAGCAGTTAGAGCATCGGCCGAGGACCAAAGGGTCTAAGGTTCGATTCCTGGTCAAGGGCACATACCTGGGTTGCAGGTTCCATCCCCTGAGTTGGGGTTGTGCGGGAGGCAGCCAACTGATGTGTCTTTCTCACATTGATTTCTGTCTCTCTTGCATGCTCTCTCTCTCAGTCCCCCCCCCCCCCCCCCATTCTATCTAGAAATCTATAGTTGCAGTTCTGGCCTGGGCATCTTAACTCCCACATACGAACTTTTTTTTTTTTTTTTGGCGGGCAAAAGTTTTATTGAAGTGTTCCCAAGCAAGGTTCACTGGTCCACGTGGCGGGGGCCAGGGAAGTAGCCCGAACTTTTTTATTTCAATCCTCACTCGAGGACATTTTTTTGTTTTTTTGTTCAGATAGAGTGGGAGGGAGAGAGAGGAAGAGAGAGAGAGAGAAACATTGATGTGAAAGGGACACATCGAGTGGTTGCCACCCGCAGGACCCAACCAGGGCCGGGACAAACTGCAACCGAGGTACGTGCCCTTAGTGGGAACCAAACCCGGGTCTCTCTGGACCACAGGCTGACGCTCTAACCGCTGAGCCAAACTGGCCAGGGCTTACATATGAACTTTTTAACCACGCCTGTGCTCAGCTGAAGGGCCACCCCTATAAGAAGGCACCATAGCCCTGGCCGGTTTGGTTCAGCGGTTGGAGCGTCGGCCTGCGGTACAGAGAGACCCGGGTTCGGTTCCTGCTAAGGACACGTACCTCGGTTGCAGTTTGTCCCTGGCCCTGGTTGGTCGTGCGGGTGGCAGCCATTCGATGTGCCCCTTTCACATCGATGTTTCTCTCTCTCTCTCTCTTCCTCTCTCTCCCTCCCGCTCTATCTGAACAAAAAATGGAAAAATGTCCTCGGGTGAGGATAAAAAAAAAAAAAAAGAAGGCACCATAATTCTTTGTACCTCCTTGAACGGTATTTAGCTTGTTTCTCATCTTAAGCCCCCAGAAATGATATTTGGGGAATATCCTCACTTATCTCTCTTGCACATGTGAGTACAGCTCAGATAGATCCCAGAAGTAGACTTGCTAGGTTGAGGATATGTGAGCCCTTAGAATTTCTGTTGTTGTTAATACTCACCCGAGGATATTTTTCCAATTTTTTTTTTAGAGAGAGAGAGGAAGGGAGGGAGGGGGAGAAAAAGAGAGAGAGAGAGAGAAAGAGAAACATTGATCAGTTGCCTCCCACATGACCCCATCTGGGGCCAGGACTGAACCTGCAACCCAGGTACGTGCCTGTAGCAGGAAATCAAACCCGCAACCCTTGGATCCATAGGCTGGTGCTCTAACTGCTGAGCCAAACTGGCTAAGACGAGCCCTTAGACTTTTGCTAAGTCTGCCTAACTGCCTTCTTGGAAGTTGTCCCACTTCACACTCCCACTGGGAAAAGATGAGTGTCTGTTATGAGATAACCTGATGTCTCTGCTCACCTGAGGGATAAAGCCAATTCCTTGGTGAGTACACTTTTCATATTTGGAGGCCTGCTCTCAGGTCTCTCC
Source organism: Molossus molossus (assembly GCF_014108415.1). Taxonomy (NCBI): domain Eukaryota; kingdom Metazoa; phylum Chordata; class Mammalia; order Chiroptera; family Molossidae; genus Molossus; species Molossus molossus. The sequence goes on along the minus strand of NW_023425377.1, from coordinate 66,486,042 downwards.
AGGCAGCTGTGTTTTCTTTCCTATGAGCCATCAGCCCATATGGTTTGTGCATTTTTCTGTGAGGTTGCTAGCTTTGTATTGATTTCTTGGGGCTCTTTATATAAGGAGGTCCACAGTAAATATATGTTCATGGACAGAGCAGCTGCATGATAAAGTTGCCCCTGGTGTGATATCTTCTTGTGAAAATGTCAACATGCATATCAGTTCCTGGGCTTAGAGGAAAACACAGGAAGTCCTCCTTCCCTGCCCCAAAGTCTCCAAGGAACTTGTAAGAAAAAAAATGAGACCATCCGAAAGCAAACTAGCAAAATGCACAGAATCTGTGAGGCAAGGTGTTCACAGAGAGGCCAGCCTGGCTTACTAGACACCTACCATATACCAGCACTCTGTGGGTGGTTCTAGGCTTAAGTTCCCAAGTGCCTCACCCTGTTCTGTTCAGTGGCTCACGGGTGGCTTGTATGGTTAGTGGCAGGATATAGCCTTCTACTGAGACTTGCCACCCCCCCAGCCTACAGGGAAGCTGGGGGAAGTAGGTGGTCTATAATTTATCACTTTCCAGGAGGTGATGGGTCCGAGGAGCCTCACCACAGCCCTATGACATCTGTGCTCCTGCTCCATTTGACAGCCGAGAAAATTAAGACCAGGAGACTAGGGAAGATGCCTGAGTCACACAGCTGGCTGATGGCAGGGCAGGGATCAGAATCTTCCCACTGCTTCTCACACCAGATGCCTGATTCTGTTGAGGTGAGGTCCTTGGTACAGCCTGGGCAGTTTCCTGGAGGAGTAGGTCTCACTGATCTGTATCTCCTAGCCTTTGGGTTCTGCCTGACCTCCAAACATTCTGCTCAGGGCCAGGCCCTGGGTTTGAGCTCTAGGGGATACTGGTGATGAAGGCGAAAAACTGATGCTTAGACCTGCTGAGTCCAAGTCTACTCCTGGGAGGATGGCTCCAAGGGGTCACACCAGCTGTCCTGACCCCCCAGGTCACTGTGCTGCACAGAGAAGGTGGCTCATTGGCCCAGGCTGGAGGAGCTGGAGGGACAGAGAGGCTGTGGAGGTGGGGGGAGTCAGCTTGGCATGCTTTCGCTACAGGCAGGGCCCCAGGCAAGGCTGCCAAGAAGGCCTTCTGTGGAAGCAGGGACCAAGGCCCAGCACCCAGGATGCAGCCAAGCTCTTTTTTCTCCAGGGAGAGGCCCCATGGGCATCACTGTCTAAGCATAAGGGTGGCAGGACTGGGAAAAGAAGCCAGGGCACCCCCACTTTCTGGTTCCTGTTCCCTCTCTCCCAGGGGCCTACAGCTGCAATGTGAAGCCAATTCTGGATGGTTTGACTTCTTTGGTCCCAGCTCCTAGAGCATGCGCCCAGTGAGGTCAAGGTCACTCCTTGTTCATGCTGTATCCTTCTACCCATGGGAAACGGTCTAGGGGTTGACAAAGCCAGAGGGGGGAAAGGTAGGATGGGCCTGAGTGCCTTAGGGGTCCTTGGAGGCTTGCGTGGGATATGGCCTTGGCTGAGGCTGCCCAAAGGCCCTGCAGCATTGACAGCCCAGACAACAATGGTGCTGGTCTCCAAATCACACGTGTTCCCATGGATGGGAAACCTTTCTACCAAGTGCAAACTGTGACCCTTATGTCATGTCCTGTGTCCCCCAGCCATGTCCCCACACCTTTGGGACCCTGAAGTACCTTGTGACCCTTTTGCCCCTGGTTGACCCTTCCCCTTTACCAAGATTGTCTGGAAGGTTGCTGAGGTGAGTGACATGTGTGAAGTCAGGGACCTCAAGTTGGCAGCAACTGCATGGATCCAGCACCAACTAAATATCCTGTGCCTGGCGTCAGCCTTTTTATCCCTGGAGTGCTTTGAGAGCTGGTGGGCAGTGGATCTGAGAGGCCTTCTTTCTCTTCCTGCTTTTTTGGGAAGACTGGTGCCCACATTCCTGGCCCTCACTTGTGGGCAGGTGTCAGTCCCAGGAATGAGAAAACAAGTTTCAGAGAGCCCAAGGCTGGGGAGGGATGGGTGTGGGCTGGGGAAGTCCTGGGGGAGGGGGCGGTTCTTGACCCACTGGGGTCTGACACTGGAGGCAATGGCATTGTCTGCTCCTGTTGTGCCTAGAGGATGTTCTGGGGCCTTTAAACCATTCATCACTGATGCATTCTACTAAAGAAGCAGCAAAGGGGACATGGCCCCGATGGAGGGCCTCCTCATACACTCTGAGGTGCTGGGAGTCATGCAAGGTTTTATGCAGGACTTGAGAAGGCTCAGATGTCTTTTCATTCTTTTTTTTTTTTAGGTGAAATTCACATGATATAAAAACCACCGTTTTAAAGTGGCACTTAGTGCCCTGGCTGGTTTTGCTCAGCGGTTAGAGCCTCGGCCTGCGGTCCAGAGAGACCCGGGTTCGGTTCCCACTAAGGGCACATACCTCGGTTGTAGTTTGTCCCCGGCCCTGGTTGGGTTGTGCAGGTGGCGGCCACTCGCTTTGTCCCTTTCACATCGATGTTTCTTTCTCTCTCTTCCTCTCTCTCCCTCCTGCTCTGTCTGAAGAAAAAATGGAAAAATGTCCTCGGATAAGGATGAAAAAGAAAAAAAAGGAAAATACAAAATTTTAATTAATAAAATAGAAAAAAAAAATAAAGTGGCACTTAGTATATTTTCAATGTTGCGCAACCATCACCTTCATCTAGTTCCAGAATACTTCATCACCCTGAAGGGAACCCTGTCCCCATTAGCAGTCACCTTCCCCCATTTCCCCTCCCTATCCCCTGACCCCCTGATCTGGTTTCTGTCTCTATGAATTTGCCCGTCCTAGACATTTTATATAAATGTGATCATACCACATGTGGCCTTTTGTGACTGGCTTCTTTCACTGAGCATCATGTTTTTCATGTTTGTCAATGTAGCGTGAATCAGTTTCATTCCTTCTTAAGGCTGAGTAATATTCTATTGTGTACATGTAACACATTTTATTTATCTACTCATCTGTTGATGGGCATTTGGCTTGTTTCCACCACTCTTCTTTTTAAAACTTAAAAAAATTCTAAAACAATCTTTGCCTCCTGAATCCTCGTTGGGAGGTGCAGGAATCTCTTGTCCCCATCCCCTCAGCAAGCTGCCTCCATAGATAAATCCATCTTCTTACAGCAGATATTCTTGGTTTTGTGGCTTCCCCACACTTTGCTCTATTTCTTTCACATTGGCCAGGAGGTGACAGGAAGATCCCATGCAGCTTTCTGCTTTCCTGGAGGGTTTCAGATTCTGTTGTATCCTCTTATAGCTTTGGGGACGTGGACAAGCTCCTCAGGCTGTTCCTATCCCTTGGAAGGTGGGACTGATGGACATGTCCCCTTCACTGGGCAGCCACAAAGTACAGCCCAGAGCCAAATTCATCTGAAAACAGCCAGGGTAATTTTGTAGTCATGTGGCTGCCTTTCCCCAGAGTGCTGGTCACAAGAGGCATGCTTGGCAGGTGTCAAAGTGGCTGGGCCTTGAAGGCTGGATCCTCCTAGAGGTGGCACTCTCTACCCCACAGTATGAGGCTGGCCTGAGGCACCCCTTTCTGAAGGGCCCAACACTCCTGAGAAACTGCAGGTCGAGTTCCTTCTCCATGCTCACAATGGGGCTCAGTGCCAGCACCTTAATCCTACCTACCCTCTGTAGAGGAGAGATGGGTTTATGCATGGGGGCAGCTTGCTAGGGCATAGGGGACATTGGTGACACAGAGATTGCAGCACTCAGGAAACAGAATAAAAAATAATGGAATAGACTTTTAAGTTCTTTTTGTTGTTAATCCTCACCCAAGGATATTTTTTCCATTTATTTATTTAAAAATTTTTTTTTTCTGTATTGATTTTAGAGAGAGAGGAAGGGAGAAGAGAGAGATAGAAACATTGATGAGAGAGAACATCGATTGGTCACTTCCTGCATGCCCCCCACTGGGGATTTGGCCCACAACCTGGGCATGTGCCTTAAACCGGCGACCTCTTGGTTCATGGGTGGACCCTCAGCCACTGAGCCACACCACCTGGGCCCTTGTATTCTTTTTGTGTTTTTTTTTCTTGTATCCTCACTCGAGGACACTTTTCCATTTTTTGTTCAGATAGAGTGGGAGGGAAAGAGAGGAAGAGAGAGAGAGAGAAACATCGACATGAAAGGGGACACATCGAGTGGTTGCCACCCGCATGACCCATCCAGGGCCGGGGACAAACTGCAACCAAGGTATGCGCCTGTAGCGGGAACCGAACCCGGGTCTCTCTGGATCGTAGGCTGACGCTCTAACCGCTGAGCTCAACCGGCCAGGGCCCATTTATTCTTTTTAACAAGTTTTTTTGTTTTGTTTTGTTTTATCCTCACCTGAGGACATTTTGTCATTTATCTTCAGATAGAGCAGGAGGGAGAGAGAGAAACATCGATGTGAAAGAGACACATCGACTGGTTGCCACCCACATGACCCCAACCAGGGCTGGGGACAAATGGCAACTGAAACATGTGCCCGTAGCAGGAATCGAACCCGTGCCTCTCTGGTCCGTGGGCCGATGCTCTAACCGCTGAGACAAACCGGCCAGGGTTTAACAAGTTTTTTTAAAAATTTATTTTTAAACTTATCTTCATTGTTGAATGTATTACAGATGTCCCCCCTTTTTTCCCTCATTGATCCCCTCATCCTCAATACCACCCCCCTCCTGCCTTCCCCACACTATTGTTTGTGTTCATTGGTTATGCATATATGCATAGAAGTTCTTTGGTTTATCTCTCCCCACCCTCCCTCCCCTCTTCCCTTTCAGGTTCATCAGTCTAACAACCAAATTGTACTTCTTTTTTTTTTCTTTAATTCTCACCCAAGAATGTTTTTCTATTTATCTCAGATAGAGTGGGGGAGAGAGGGAGAGAGAGAAACATCGACGTGAGTGGGACACATTGACTGGCTGCTTCCTGTACCACCCCAACCAGGGCCGGGGACAAACTGCAGCCGAGGTATGTGCCCTTGGCCAGAATCAAACCTGAGACTCATTGGTCCGCAGGCTGATGTTCTACCACTGAGCCAAACAGGCCAGGGCCAATTTGTACTTCTTAATTCCTTCATCTTTTTCACCCATTCCTGCTGCCCCCTCCCATTTGGCAAGCAACAAAAAGTTCTCTGTATCTATGAGTCTGTTTCTGTTCTGCTTGCTCATTTTGTTTGTAGATTCAGTGTTGACAGATATGTATTTATTGCCATTTTATTGTTCATATTTTTGTTCTTCTCCTTCAAGAAGACCCTTCTCCCTGGCTGGTTTGGCTCGATGGTTAGAGCATTGGCTCGTGGACAAGAGAGTCCGGGTTCGGTTCCCTATAAGGGCACATGCCTCAGTTGCGGTTTGTCCCTGGCCCTGGTTGGGGTTATGTGGGTGGCCACCACTCGATGTGTCTCTCTCACGTCGAAGTTTCTCTCTCTCTTCCTCCCTCTCTCCCTCCCGCTTTATCAGAGTGTAGATGCAAAAATGTCCTCTGGTGAGGATAAAAAAAAAAAAAAGAACACCCTTCAACATTTCATATAATACTGGTTTGGTGGTGATGAACTCCTTTAGCTTTTTCTTGTCTGGGAAACTCTTTATCTGTCCATCAATTCTAAATGATAGCTTTGCAGGATAGAGTAATCTTGGTTGTAGGTTGTTGCTTTTCATCACTTTGAATATCTCTTGCCACTCCTTTCTGGCCTGCAAAGGTTCTTTTGAGAAATCGGCTGACAGCCTTATGGGAGGGAGCTCCTTTGTAGGTAACTAACTGCTTTGCTCTTGCTGCTTTTAAGATTCTCTCTTTGGCATTCTCTTTTTAACCTTTGGCATTTTGATGATGATTTGTCTTGGTGTGGACTGCTTTGTGTTCATCTTGTTTGGGACTCTCTGTGCTTCCTGGACTTGTAAGTGTGTTTCCTTCACCAAGTTAGGGAGGTTTTCTGTCATTATTTTTTCAAATAGGTTTTCAATTTCTTGCTCTCTCTCTTCCCCTTCTGGCACCCCTATGATGCGAATGTTGGTACCCTTGAAGTTGTCCCAGAGGCTTCTTTGACTATCCTCATTTTTTTTTTATTCTTTTTTCTTTTTGCTGTTCTGATTGTGTGTTTTTTGCTTCCCTATATTCCAAATCAATGGTTTGCTTCTTGGCTTCACCTCCTGTACTATTAATTTCCTGTAAATTGTTCTTTATTTCAGTCAGTGCATTCTTCATTTCTGACTGGTCCTTTTTTTATGTTCTTGATGTTCTCACTAAGTTCCTTGGAGTTCTCCTTAAGTTCCTTGAAGTTTTCACTAAGTTCTTTGAGCATCCTTATAACCAGCATTTTGAACTCTGCATCTGATTGATTGTTTATCTCCATTTTGTTTAGTTTTTTCCCTGTAATTTTGTTCTGTTCTTTCATTTGGGACATGTTTCTTTGTCTCCTAATTTTGGCTGCTTCCCTGTTTCTACGTATTAAGTAGAGTTGCTATGTCTCCTAGGCTTTGTATGGTGGACCGTTGTTGTAGGTGTCCTGTAGGGTCCAGTGGCACAGCCTCCCTGATCACCCCAGCTGAGCCCTTAAAGTGCATCCCTTGTGTGGACTGTACACCCTTCTGTCGTAATTGTCTTGATTGCTGTTGGCATGTCAATAGGAGGGATTTACTCAGGCTGATCAGCTGCAAGGACTGGCTGTGCCCACTGACCCTTGGCCTCTGACTCGCTTGGAGGATCAGCTGTGTAGGGGCCCAACACACAGAGCAAGACTTACTTTATCAGGGCTCTGGCACCCACTGAGTCCAATTATTGAGTGTGTCACTTGTGGAGGTGGTTGGGTGGTAGTGCTTTGATATATTCTGAAGCTGTCCACTGGATGTGCTGGCTCTGGGGCAAGGTCAGCCACTGCCTGTGTTCTACCCGAGACTACCCAGCATAAGCTACAAAGTGATCTGCCAATGGCTGCTTCTTGTACTGGGCTTGGAGTTGCCCAGAAGAAGCCAAGCTGTGAACCATGACTGGCTGCCTCTAGTGCCAGGCCTGGGGCCACTTGACGAGTGGTATGAGGCTCACTGAGACCAGATACTGCTTGTTTGAAAGATTTTAGGAAAATCTGAAGCAGGATCCAAGACAGGTCAATCCTATGGTAAAGCCATTGGAAACAGCTTGGGTGGGCCCGAAAGTTGGGTGGGGCAGGGCCTCAGGGAATTACCAGGGCAGGACAAACTGTGTGAGCCCGGTTGCTGGAGTCCCAGATATGGTGGCTATCTGCTGCCCCAGGGAAGGGCTCACCAAAGGAACAATGGCTCCCCACAGGAAGTCTATCCGGGAGAAAGCTGCCCCTTCGGCTCTCGCCCCAATGCCAATCAACTCAGTTCTTCCCTGTATGTCTCTTTCAAGCTGCCTCCCCAATGCTGTATCTCAGAAGGAGGAAGTCCAAGTAAGTCCATGTGCGGGCCCTTTAAGAGGAGCTGCCTGGGGCTCCAGCAGCCTCAGCCTCCCTCAGCCTCAGTTCCTGCTGGTTTTTACAGCCAGAAGTTATAGGGACTTCTCTTCCTGGCACTGGAACCCTGAGCTGGGGGCCTGGTGTGAGACCCCTTGCTCTTCAGGGAGGACCTTCACAGCTGAGGTATCCCTCTTGATTTTTATCTGCCACACCTGGGTGTGGGACCAGCCCATCCATACCTTCGCCCCTTCTACCGGTCTCGATGCGGCTGCTTCTTTAATATCGTAGTTCTAAGACTTCCATGCAGCTCGATTTTAGGCGGTTCTGAATGATGGTTGTTCTGTAGTTTAGTTGTAATTTTGATGTGGTTCTGGGAGGAGGTGAGTACCCATTTACCTATACTGCCATCTTGACCAGAAGTCCCTAACTAGTTTTTTTGTGTGTTTATTATTTATTTATTTATTTTTTTTTTTTTTATCCTCACCCGAGGATATTTTTCCATTTTTTGTACAGATAGAGTGGGAGGGAGAGAGAGGAAGGGAGAGAGAGTGAGAAACATTGACGTGAAGGGACACATCGAGTGGCTGCCACCCGCACGACCAACCAGGGCCGGGGACTGGTTGGTACGTGCCCTTAGTGGGAACTGAACCCGGGTCTCTCTGGACCGCAGGCCGACGCTCTAACCGCTGAGCCAAACTGGCCAGGGCTGTGTGTTTATTTTTTTTTGTGGGAGGTGATAAATACCTTTATTACATGAGCTCAGACAGGAGGGAAGAGAACTTATTTGCCTTTCTGGGCCTTGATTTTTCTCAGATAGAACTCCAGCTCCTTGCCATCTAGCACATAGCCATCTGCTCGGCCACACTGGCCTGGTCTTGAGGTGATGCATGCAAGAAGCTTGCCCTGCTGGAACTGCTCCTCGAGAAGACTGCTAATTTTGGCATTCTTTTTCCTCTCATCAAATTTCTTCTGAATTTTCTTTTATCATTTTTTTGTTCCAAATCTATTCCTCCTCAGGAGTCAGCTTAGCCCCCTTCTTGCGGCCCAGTGGCAGTGCACAGTGGGACTCGTATCACTTTCGGTGTGGTGTGCTGTCAACAAACACGATGCAGTTATTTACCACGGTTTTAGTGCAGACCAGTTCATTGTTGGATGCGTTGTAGACAACATCAATAATCCTTGTTTTGCGTGTACAACACTCTGAGCCCCAGGATAAGTTGCCCACGTCCAGCCTCAAGGCTCTGTACTTCTTGTTGCCTCCCCGTACATGGATCGTGTGATGTGGTGGGGTCCAATCTTAGTGTTGGCAGCAGGGCGTCCCAGCTCATATTTTCGCTTCTTGTGGTAGGGCTTCCTATTTCCCCCAGTCTTGTGGTGCTTGTGCCAGTTGTCCCTAGAAATGCCCATGGCTTGGCGCCAGCTGGAAGGAGCCTAACAAGTTTTTTAAAAGTCTTTTTAAATTGATTTTTAGAGAGAGTGGAAGGGAGGGAGGGGGGGAGAGAGAGAGGAAACATCCATGAAAGAGACCCATTGATTGGTTGCCTCCCAAACACACCCCAACCAGGGCTGGGGATTGATCCTGCAACCCAAATACATGTCTTTGACCGGGAATCAAACCTGTGGCCCTTTGGTGTGCAGCTGATGCTCTAACCATTGACACACCAGCCAGGGATGGAATAGAGTTTTTACTTTTTCTTTATTGATTTTATTTTTTAATTTTTTAACTTTTTATCCTCACCCAAGGACATTTTTCCATTTTTTTGTTCAAATAGAGTGGGAGGGAGAGAGAGAAACATCAACATGAAAGGGACACACTGAGTGGCCACCTCACGCGGTTGGGGACAAACTGTAATCAAGGTACGTGCCCTTAGCAGGAACCAAACTCGGGTCTCTCTGGACCGTAAGCTGATGGTCTAACAGCTGAGCAAAACTAGCCAGGGCTTCTTTATTGATTTTAGAGAGAGAGAGAGGAAGGGAGAGGGAGAGAGAGATAGAAACATCGATTAGAGAGAACATCGATTGGCTGCCTCCTGCATGCCCCTCACTGGGGATTGGGCCCACAACATGGGCATGTGCCCTGACTGGTAATTGAACTGGCAACCTCTTGGTGCATGAGTCAATGTTCAACCACTGAGCCATGCCAGCTGGACTGGAATAGAGTTTTTAAAAGGAGAAGGTTGGAAGCAACCCAAATGTCCATGGATATTTGAAGGGATACAGAAATTATGCATTTATTCACACAATGGAATATTACTCAGCCGTAAAAAGGAGTGATGCGCCCTGGCCGCTTTGGCTCAGCGGTTAGAGCGTCGGCCTGCGGTCCGGAGAGACCCGGGTTCGGTTCCCGCTAAGGGCACGTACTTCGGTTGCAGTTTGTCCCCGGCCCTGGTTGGTTGTGCGGGTGGCAGCCACTCGATGTGTCCTTTCATGTCGATGTTTCTCTCTCTCTCCCTTCCTCTCTCTCCCTCCTCCCACTCTATCTGTACAAAAATGGAAAAATATCCTCGGGTGAGGATAAAAAAAAAAAAAAAAAAAAAAAAAAAAAGGAGTGATGCACTTATGTACTCTACAATGTAGATGAACCTTGAAAACATGATACTGAGTGAGTGAAGTCAGACACAAAAGACACAAAAGGTTACTTGTTCTGATTCCATTTATATGAAATGTCCAGATCAGGCAAATCCATAGAGAAAGAAAGTGGATTAGTGGTTGCCAGGGGCTGGGAGAGGGGGAAGGAAGGGGGTGGGGAGTGATTGCTAATTGGGACAAGATTTCTTTCTGGGATGATGGAAATGTTCTGAAACTAGATAGAAGTGGTGGTTGCACAATATTGTGAATGTACTAAATGTCACTGAAGTGTACACATTAAATGGTGAACTTTATGTGATGTGAATCTCACATCAATTAAAAAAAAGGGGGGGACATGTGGTCTCCTCAGGTCCTGTGTGAAACCCTGGCCATATCACAGGCAACAAATGGCATCTACTACCAAAGCTCAATGGGCAGGTGGCAGACATGATCAGGACCCAGGTCTTGTTTTCTTCTTCTGTGGGGCTGGTTCTAGTGATTTCGCCTATGCCTGGGGCAGTTTCAGAGCCTGGGCAAGCTGTCTAGGGTCCCCAGGCTGAGACCCTGAGGCCTCTGAGCCTGGCACCCCACCCTGTTCTCCCACAGTATGGCTGATAAGAACGGAGCTCTTAAGTGCACCTTCTCAGCTCCCTGCCATAGCACCAGCCTCCTGCAGGGCCTGGCTACACTTCGATCACAGGGCCAGCTCCTGGACGTTGTGCTCACAGTCAACAGAGAGACTTTTCATGCACACAAGGTGGTACTGGCTGCCTGCAGCGACTACTTCAGGTGAGCAAGGGCCTGGGGGATGGGCTGGAGAGGACAGACTCTTCTGAGAGGGGCATGTTCAGTGCTAGCCAGAGAGGGATGGCTATGAGGGAGGGTGGCTGGTGTTGGCCCAACATACAGTAAAACCTGCCCCTTTTCCCAGGTTTGCAACTTAGTCAGACTTTTTGGGTACATTACACAGGCAAGGAGAACATACCTGGAAAACAGAAGTGGCCCATGGGTACCCAATTAGCAGTTTCTGCCCTGAGGGGTGGCAGGGCTTGGCCAGGTTTCTACTCTGTCTTTATTGGACACCTGTGTGTGCTGGCACATGTCCCTGCCCTCGTGATACTTGTACTTAGGCCAAGGAACAGGAGGGACTCCCAGGCGGTGGCACCCAAGTTTTTCAGGCTCTGTTCCAGTTCCCACATGACAGGTGAGGCCTTGCTGAGTATATGGGTCAGTCTACTGTGAAGGCTCTTTCCTAAAAGTGCCATCCTGGGGTGGTTCTCTGGCCCTGCTTTGCCAATGGTGGCCGAAGCGCCCCTGCCACCATCTCACAGAGTCTGAGGCTAGGTGCCCTGCCCGGTGTGCCCCTAGCTGCCCGCCCTATGGTCTCAATGAGGCCCTTCTGGGGAACTGGAGAAACCAAACCATCTGGGGCGCTGCTTCTATTTTTATTCTGGATTTGGGGACGGGCGGGCCGCCCCAGCCAGAAATGCCCTTTAAAGGCTCCTTTGCGCTGGCACTGTAGCTGGCAAGGCCTTAAAAGGCAAAGCTCCCTCCTGTCTTGATGACTGCTTCTGCCTTCGACAGGCGGATGGGACTCGTGGGGACAAGAAGGGGTAGGGCCCTGGGGCTGGCAGAGTGCTGCTCCTGGAAGGGCTAAGGCACTGCCTTGTGGTGTGCTGGGCAGTTGTTACTTGATGGCCCCAAGGCAGCACCAAGCTCAAATGTTCCTGCTCTGGGGCCTGAGCCTGGTTCACACTAGGGGTGTGACTGGGTGACGAGCAATTGTTAGGCAAATGATCAAGGGAAATTCCCTCCCCTCGGTCATCTGTCACGATATATGGTGATGGCAGTCACAGAAAGGTCAGCTAACCCTGTGAGAGGAGCCTCCCATGCACCATCTTTTAGAACCTCCCATGAACTCTTAGCAAGCACTGGGATTCTTGCCCCTCTTCCTGGCAGGGGCCCTCCCGAAGGCTGTGGGGGACTATGACCCAGATCGTGTGTCCCAGAGCATGGCAGCACAGCCGACAGACCTGGGGTTACTCACTTTGGTCCACAGGCTGACACTCTAACCGCTGAGCCAAACCGGCCAGGACTCTTTTATTTTTTGTATGTCTTTAATGCACACCTGGCCTGCTGTCCCCTGGTGGGCTAACCCTTGCTTGCAGTGTCTCAAGGCCAGGCCATTCTAGTGGCCACAATGCCCCCCAGTACCCTGAACCCACATGCTGTGTTTTTGACCCCCAGGGCCATGTTCACAGGAGGCATGAGGGAGGCAAGCCAGGACATCATTGAGCTGAAGGGCTTGTCAGCACGTGGCCTGCAGCACATCATTGACTTTGCCTATAGTGCTGAAGTGACGCTGGACCTAGACTGTGTGCAGGATGTGCTGGGTGCGGCTGTGTTCCTGCAGATGCTACCGGTGGTGGAGCTGTGTGAGGAGTTCCTCAAGGCTGCCATGAGTGTGGAGACCTGCCTGCACATTGGCCACATGGCCACAACTTTCAGCCTGGCCTCCCTCAAAGAGTCAGTGGATGCCTTCACCTTCCGGCATTTCTTGCAGATTGCTGCAGAAGAAGACTTCCTGCAGTTGCCGCTGGAGCGCCTTGTTTTCTTCCTGCAGAGCAACCGTCTACAGAGCTGTGCTGAGATTGACCTGTTCCATGCCGCTGTCCGCTGGCTGCAGCATGACCCTGCCCGAAGGCCTCGCGCCAGCCATGTGCTCTGCCATATCCGTTTCCCACTCATGCACTCGTCTGATCTGGTGGACAGTGTGCAGACTCTGGACCTCATGGTAGAAGACGTGTTGTGCCGCCAGTACCTGCTAGAGGCCTTCAACTACCAGGTGCTGCCTTTCCGGCAGCATGAGATGCAGTCTCCGCGCACAGTTGTGCGCTCCAACGTGCCCTCGCTGGTGGCCTTTGGTGGCACACCCTATACCGACAGTGACCACGCTGTCAGTAGTAAAGTATACCAGCTGCCTGAGCCAGGAGCCTGCCACTTCCGTGAGCTCACAGAGATGGAGGTGGGCTGCAGCCACACATGTGTGGCCGTGCTGGACAACTTTGTGTATGTGGCTGGGGGCCAGCACCTGCAGTACCGCAGTGGTGAGGGTGCGGTGGATGCCTGCTACCGCTACGACCCTCACCTGAATCGATGGCTGCGCCTGCAGGCCATGCAGGAGAGCCGCATTCAGTTCCAGTTGAACGTGCTGTGTGGCATGGTCTATGCCACAGGTGGGCGAAACCGGGCCGGCAGCCTGGCCTCAGTTGAAAGATACTGCCCGCGGCGCAACGAGTGGGGCTATGCCTGCTCATTGAAGCGCCGCACCTGGGGCCACGCAGGTGCTTCAGCTGGGGGTCGCCTCTACATCTCAGGTGGCTACGGCATCTCAGTGGAGGACAAGAAGGCACTGCACTGCTATGACCCCACGGCTGACCAGTGGGAATTCAAGGCACCCATGAGTGAACCCCGTGTGTTACACGCCATGGTGGGTGCTGGCAGCCGCATCTACGCCCTGGGTGGCCGCATGGACCATATGGACCGCTGCTTTGACGTGCTGGCTGTGGAGTACTATGTGCCCGAGACGGACCAGTGGACCAGCGTGAGCCCCATGAGGGCCGGCCAGTCAGAAGCTGGCTGCTGCCTGCTGGACAGGAAGATCTATGTCGTTGGGGGCTATAACTGGCGCCTCAACAATGTGACAGGCATTGTGCAGGTATACAACACTGAGACAGATGAGTGGGAACGTGACCTGCACTTCCCTGAGTCCTTTGCAGGCATTGCTTGTGCCCCAGTCCTGCTGCCCCGGGCCAGGAGCAGGAGGTAGCTCCCAGGACACCCCCTACAAACACACCCATGACCTGGCCGCATGTTGTTCCTGCCAGGGGCTTGGTGAGCACATGTCCCATGGAGAATCTCAGGCCCCCTCTCCCTGGGCTGACTGTATAGGCCCACTGTATTGATAAGCCTCCTTCCTAGAGTCTTTCCTTCTCAAAGCAGATCTTGGCTCTGTGCCTGCCCGGGGAGCCTACCAGTGAGGAGGTCCATGTGTTGTGGCAGAAAATTGGAGCCTGGGTGGTTTTTTTTGTCTGCACAGAGTCCTCACTCATGAGCCAGAATTGGGGGTCTTTTTGGGGTGTTGTGCCCCACTTTTTCCCCATCCCTCAGCCTGGCAGTCTCAGATGTTCAGATGTGGGCTCATTAATGTCATTTCAAATTCATGGTATGTCACTCTCCCCTTCCTGAGTTTCTTGTGCATGTGTGTGTTTTTATTTTATTTTTTATTTTTAAATATGTTTTTATTGATTTTTAGAGAGAGAAGAAGAGAGGGGGAGAGAGAGAAACATCGATGAGAGAGAAACATCAATTGGCTGCCTCCTGCATGCCTCCCACTGGGGATCAGGCCCACAACCCAGGCATGTGCCCTGACTGGGAATAAAACTAGTAGCTACCTCTTGGTGCACGGATCGATGCTTAACCACGGAACCACACCAGCTGGGCTGCACGTGTATTTTTTTTTTTTTAATAGATTTTTTTTTTTATCCTCACCCAAGGACATTTTTTCCATTTTTTATTCAGATAGAGCGGGAGGGAGAGAGAGGAAGAGAGAGAGAGAAACATCAACGTGAAAGGGACACACCGAGTGGCCGCCACCCACACGACCCAACCAGGGCCAGGGACAAACTGCAGCCAAGGTACATGCCCTTAGCAGGAACTGAACCCAGGTCTCTGTGGACCGCAGGCTGACGCTCTAACCACTGAGAAAAACCGGCCAGGGCTGCATATGTATTTTTTTTTATCCTCACCTGAGGACATTTTTCCATTTTTTTGTTCAGGTAGAGTGGGAGGGAGAGAGAGGAACAGAGAGAGAGAGAGAGAGAGAAACATCAATGTGAAAGGAACACATCAAGTGGCTGCCACCCGCACAACCAACCAGGGCTGGGGACAAACTGCAACCAAGGTACATGCCCTTAGTGGGAACTGAACCCGGGTCTCTCAGGACCGCAGGCCGACGCTCTAACCGCTGAGCCAAACCGGCCAGGGCTGCATGTGTATTTTTAAGTAATTGCACCCCACATCTCTGGAGCCGGAGAGGCTCTGAAGCACCCAGCTTGGAGTGACAACCAGAGAACAGTTCTGTCTCCCCAGTAAGCCCAAACTGCTGAATGGGAAGGGGACTGCAGAGAAGGGTTCAGCATTAGTCCCTGTTCCTGTCCTTGGTTCAAGTACCTCAGGGTGTTTGCTCATCCTCTTTCCGGAGGAAAAACCACAGGCAGCTCCCAGAGACGGTCCTTATGTGTGTCTGGCCTTCTACTGGGCACTGGGCCACATGGGGGGCCCTAAGGAGAACTGGGCTGATTATGTCCCTGACCCACAGATGAAGGATGCTGCTGCTTTAGAATCCCAGTGTGTCTGTTCAAGGATTTTCTTTTTATTATTTTTAAATTCTCACTGGAGGATATTTTTCCATTTATATTCAGATAGAGTGGGGTGTGGGGAGAGGAACACTGATGTGAGAGAGAGACATCGATCAGTTGCCTCCCAAATGACCCCCGACTGGGGCCAGGGACTGAACCGCAACTGAGGTATGTGTCCTTGACGGGAATCAAACCTGAGACTGGTCCATGGGCCAACACTAACCATTGAGCAAACTGGCCAGGGCTGTTCAGGGATTTTTATTTTATCCACTCTCCAGCTCTGCATTCCCTCCTTGTCCTGTGTTCAGGTTGAAGCGCCACCTGGCCCAAGGTTACCAATTGGGAAGTCAGGCAAGCAGGATCCTCTCTCTCCAAGGGCTTCACAGCATCTCCAGCCACATTTGTTTTGGTCTCTAAATCTTTTTTGTTGTTGTTATTGTTCCATTTTGCTTTTAAAAAAGAGGCCAGCACGTCTTATAAATGGGATTTGTACCCTTGGGGCAACTTAAAGGGTCTCTTCTGTTGCTAACAGAGGATTGATGTCATGTTTCTGTGACCCACTCGCTGTGTGAAGAATTAACCTCATACCTTATCAGACGTCATCTCCTAATATTTTCCTTGTATTTAATAAAAATGTTATGGTGAAAAGATGGAGCAAGCCTAGCACCAAGCTTATGGAGCCTGATAAGTCACAGATTCGTCCTGTCCTCTGCATTTGGGGACCCCCTCCCACTTCACCCTTTCCCATCTTTGCAGAGGAGTTGGAGGTGGGGCACTCTTTAGCTTAGGGATGTGAGGGCAACAGGAGGTGGGGCCCGGACTTCCACTGGGTGCTGGGAAGACAGAGGGCAAACCTGGTGGCCTCTAACGACTCTTCAGGCTGTTCTATATGCCTGGTGGTCTGGCCCCCTGCTAAGAGCCAGCCCTCAGCGCTCACAGGTTCTGTCTCCATCTGTTCAGTCCTGGGGTGCAAGATCAGGTGACTGTGGAGCCGCCGTCCCCAGAGGCTGCAACGCAGAAGAGAGAAAGGGCAGGCCCAAAGAAAGCATGAAATCATTAAGCTTCCATAGGGCCCCAAGAGCTCCACGAGTTGTCCCCAGTCCTTGATTTTGTGGCAGCCTCACTGTGAATGGGGCTGTACTTTAGTAGAGAATGCCTGCTGTTCATGTACAGCCTTCTGAGAGGGGAAGCCTCCAGGTCATCCTCAAAACATACCCCAAGCCTGGTGCTCCAGTCCAGCAGACATGGGGCCCCCAAGGTGAGGCTGAGTGGGGAGGCAGTGCTGAAATAGCAAGTTGGTTGGGAACCAGGAAGGAGCCCACGCTTCCAGGGGCATTGAAAGGAAAGCAGTGGTCCTTGGGGACTTACCAGAACATTTCAGCCTCTTCTCACCTCCCTAACCTGAGCTCCCCCAAGAAAACCCTTTTCTGCTAGAGGCACGGCCCCTTCAGGGGGGCAGTGAGAAGCCTTTGCCAGCTGAAAGTTCCCCTAGATCAGCTCACACCTCAGAACATCTTGTCCCCAATGAGCTGGCAAGGGTGCCGGCACAGGGTGGAGGGGGCGCTGCCGTATCTAACCGGTCGATTGTGCGTAACCGTCTGGGCTGGTTCGTGGAATGTTCTCGGGGGCCCCCTACCCCTTCTCCACTAACCCCCCCGGAAGAAAGGAAAATTATTTTTTGTATTGTAAACTTTAAACACGAAAAAGCTGTTTTTAATTTAGCAGAAACTGGCTTGAAACTTTGTGAACGTTTGTGTCCTTTGGAGAAAGGCAGAACATGTGTACACATACAACAGAGGCTTGCACACACATGCTCACAGGCATACCTGTACACACATGCTTGCGCATACACAGTTGAACAAATAGTTTGTGCACATGCCCTTGGGCCATCTTGGCCCTTTCTGTCTGGCACCCTGAAAGAGTGTGCAGCCTGTCACCTTATCACTTTTCTTCACCTTTCACCCAAGGCAGCATCCACTATGCATGGGGACCGAACTTGGGGAAAGCCCATCTCCTTCCAGATGGCCTGCTTCCCCACCTCAGCCCTGGACTCGGCTCCCGGAGCCTCCCTCTGCACCTGGGCCGGGGCTGTGGGAAAACGCTGTCTCCGGGGACAGCGGGATGCAGGCCCGTGAGAGGGAGGCCAAGTGTGACTTCTGGGGCCTTTCAGCAAGCAAGGGCCAAAAGGGCCTCCGGGGAGTCGTGTGAGGTGGGAATCTGCCCCAGACCTGGCCAGTTTGGAAATCTGCCCCTGGCTTTGTGTCCTGGAATGCAGCTCCAGCTCCTCTGTTCTCACGGGCCCCGGAGATTTCACTTCTCATGGCGGAGTCTCCAAGCACAAGTTTTATTAGGGGCACCTGGCCGTGTGTCCCAGGAGGCACAGCCGGGAATGTTTGTTGCACAAATGAGAGGTTCTGGGTGGGGAAGTGGGAGCAGAGCCTCATCCACTGTAGTGTCTGTGGGCGCCATCTGCGGACCCCAAGGGCAGGTGGTCCATGAAGCTGTGCCCCCCCCTACAACAAGACTCCAGCTTAGCCCTGGCCGGTGTGGCTCAGTTGGTTGAGCATCATCCTGTGCACTGAAAGGTCGCTGGTTCAATTTCTGGTCAGAGCACATGCCCAGGTTTTGGGTTCGATCCCTGGTCGGAGGCAACTGATTGATGTTTCTCCCAACCCCCCTTTCTCTCTAAAACCAATAAAAATATATTTAAAAACAGAAAAGACCCTAACTTAATTCTTGTGGCTGACTCTGCTGTTGCCATCCCGGCAGCCATTTCTCCTTCCTCACCCACAGAGCCCTGTTTTGGCAGCAGTGTGCCCAGCCTTTGATGGGGGTTAATTTAGAATTTGGCTCAGCTTTTCTTGGTAACGCCTTTTGCAGGGGTTGTTTTCAGTCTGGGAAAATTTCCCAGGTCTGGCCAACAAGCTTTAAAGGAAGATCTGGGGTGGGGGTTTCTGATCATGGGAGAGGTCTTTTGCCCCCTTCTATCCCTCAATGCTTCCTATGAGGACACTGCCAGGAGTTTCTGTAGCCCTCTTGTGGCCATGAGGAGCTAGTTAAGAGAGGCACAGAGATGCCGCTTCCTGGAACCCTGAAATCAGGAGGCCACCAGTCCCACCCTGGAACCTTTGATCTCCAGACTCCTTTTTCTGAGAATCACAATGTCTGTACTGCTTAAGATACTTAGTGTCTTGAGATACTAGAGATCAGTTATTGTTATTTGCAACCCAAACACAAAACTATAAAGGTAACAGATGCTAGGGTTTCCCAGTCTTATGTTAAGTCAGGGGTTTTATTTGCAAATAACAGAAACTGACCTGGCTGATTTCAGTAACAAAGATGTGCTTTGGAGGGCTGTTGGGTTACTCACAGAAGTGGCAGGAAGTCTGGAAAACCAGGCTCAGAAAACAGTAAGAATCAAGGTGGCAAGGCAGCTGGGGTGATCAGCTGAAATCAGGTCAGGGGACTGACACTTGTGCCACCACTACAGAATCCAGATGTCTCACCTGTCAATGTCATCTGCCCTTGGCTCTCAGCCATAGTTGCCCCTGGAAATGATATTTCTCCCGTGATGCTGTTTTTTTTGCATCACTTGCCTCCTGAGTGGAAACATCCTATTGGCCTAGCCCATGTCCTGTGCCAACCTAGCTGCCTGGATCCCTGGGAAAGTGAGTATGTGAGTATTCTAGTCAGCTGCTGCCACCATGTAACAAACAACCCAAGTATCAATGGCATGCAAAAATAAATGGGTGGTTTTCATGTATCTGTGACTCAGCTGGGACGCCTGTTCTATACTGCCCTCAGCTGGGCAGCTCTGCTTCCTGGTACAATGCTGTGGAGTGGTGGGGTAAGGGGGTGTTTAGCCCTACCTGTTTTCATCCTCAGACCAGCAGCCAGCCAACATAAAATTATCCTCCCAAAATGGTGCCAGAGGACAAGTGGGGTCACATGAGGCCTCCTAAGATTCAGATTCAGAACTTGTATGCTGATGCATCTGCTCATATGTATTGGCCAAATCTAATGACATGGCCAAGCCCAAAATCAGGGCAGGGAAATATATTCCTTCTTACAAAGAAAGGATGTACAGTGGTGTGGCAAAGGATGGGACACAGAAACAGATGGGGAACTTAGGCTCACAGTTTGATCTATTACACTATTGGCTCTGGGGCTTCTGTTGTCAGTGGGGGGCTGACTTTCCATGGTGACGACTCCCAAGACTTGAATGGGCATTTAGATGCTGGGTCACCAGAAAGAAAAGCCCTCTGGACCACCAAAAGAAAAGCTAGTGCCCCCTGAAGGTCGGGAATTCTCTTTTGTCATAGGTTGGGACTGTTAAGTGTCCAGGGTTTTTGGACAACGGGGAGGGGTTCTGCTCGGGAGAGTTCAGCTGTAGCTCAGCCAAGTATTGGCACTGTGCTGTCACTGGATGTCCTCTCTGCATGGTGGTTTCAGGGGAGGAACTGGATTGCTTGCTCTGCCCTGGTTGTGCCATCCCCTAGAGCCATCCCCTTGGGTCCCTGCCCACCTCAACTTCAGACTCTTGCTACTCTCCTTGGCAATCCTGCCCTGTCTTACCCTCCACCCCACACTCAGCCCAGGGCCCAGGGACCTTTGTCCTCATCTAACCTCTTCCTGTTCAGTTGTAAGGAGTGAGCATGGTGTCTGGTATTTATAGCTTCTATTGCCTGGTTCTTCCTTTCACATCATAATCAAACCTGGCTCTGGCCTTGCCTTTCAAAACTGTCTGATGAGGGTCTGATTTGGAAATCAAAGACAGGCTCTGAATGGCTTTCCTCTTTGTCTCCTAACTCTGATGGCCCAAATTCACCTCCATGCAACGTGGGTACCCCAGATTGACTAAGATTCCATATAAGTCAGTGCAGAAAGGCATGAGAAATCACATCTTGAGGTAGGGTTTGCTTCCCCTAACAATTATTGAGTGATGGAAAGGAAGCAGGCACTAAGCTAAGTGCTTTAACCTCATTATCTATTTAATCTCCCAAGAACCTGCTATGAGGATCACCACTGGTCACATTTTTTTTTTAATACTCACCAGAGGACCAGAGGATATTTCTCCATTTATCTTCAGATAGAGTTGGAGGGAGGAAGAGAGAGGGAAAGAGAGAAAAAAACGTCAACGTGAGAAGGACACATCGACTGGTTGCCTCTCCCACGACCCCAACCAGGGCTGGAGACGAACCGCAACTGAGGTATATGCCCTTGACCGGAATTGAACCGGCGACCCATTGGTTCATGGGCGGACGCTCTAACCACTGAGAAAACTGGCCAAGGCTAGTTACATTTTTTAAAAATATGTTTTTATTGATTTTTTTAGAGAGAGAGGAGGATAGAGAAAGAAACATCCATCGACTGCTTCCTGCATGCCCCCTTCTGGGTATGTGCCCTGACTGGAAATCAAACCAGGATCTCTCAGGGCATGGGATGATGCTCAATCCACTGAGCCACATCAGCCAGGTGCCACTATTCACATTTAATATGGGAGGACAGCAAGGCTCTAAGAGGTGAAGTCACTTTCCCATTTTCACGCAGTGTGGATGCAGGGGAAAGGGCATTCTAGACAGGGAGGCAGCTGAGCAAAAGCCCTGAGGCAGGATGCAGCAAGGCTGGAGTGGAGGACATTAGAAAGGGAAGGGTGGGAGATGGTGCTGGGGAAACTGGCAAGGAACAAGTGGGGCCACGCATATCTGTGGAGCAGATGAGAGAAAACTAAATTCTGGAAATAGCAGGAAGTGGCTTATACTTGGATGTGCTCTGTAACTAAAGTGAAGCTATTCAATAATTGGACACTCCCAGCCCCTTCGGGGCAGGACTGGCTGGAGAAGGACCCAGGGCTGGGTGAGCTTAGAGTGAGAAACACAGCTCTCCTTAGGGGTTAGGATGGTCTTTCTCGAGGAGGGATGAATAGGAGTTTCCCAGGCAGAAATGATTCATTTAACAAACACTTCCTAATTACCCCTCTGAGCCTAGTTTTGTGTTAGCTCTGGGGACCCAGGAAAACGGAATGAACAGACAAGTATGAGGCCTAAAGTACTTAGAGCCTTCAAGGGACAGAAAACAAGCCTTCAGATTAGAGAACTGGGTGTGTCTGTGTCATTTCTGCATCACACAGAGAACTCTAGCCCTGTAGTGTTTGGGAAGGTGAATATACTTCCAGTTTTTTATCTCAGCTCAGTCTACAGGGGAGCAGACAGGACCCTGGAAAAAGCTGCCTTTAGAGAGTGGGATATTCCCTGGTCATGGGACACACAGAGGCACACTTCAGATAGGGCTCCCAGGGAAGGTCTCTCAGAGGAGAGACCTGAAAGATGAGAAGGTGCCAGCCATGAGAGAATCTGAGGATAGCAGTCCGGGAAATGGCAGCAGTATGTGCAAAGATCTGAAGGTAGAAGAGTAAGGAGGCCAAAGAAGCTGCAGTGAGGGGCCAGAGATGAGGGCAAGAACCTGGTGGGCCACTAGGAGGAGCATAGATTTTTTCCCCAAGTATGATGGGGACCATGAGATCCACCCCAGTTTACAAAGACTATGGGCTTCTCGGAAAAGCCCTACCTGGGCCACACTGGGTGGCTGCATCTTTCTTTGATGAACTAAGAAAGTGAAAACATCAGTGCTGGCTTCTTCCTGGGTCACTAGAGGCCTCGGCCTCCTCAGTACTAAGGGTCAGTGGAACCGGAGGAAGGCTTGAGTCAAGGTCCAATCATTGTGCAATGAGTAGGCTCATAGCTTCCTCTGACTCATCACCAGGGTTTAAGATGGATCTTGTTTGTTACTTCTGGAGTGAGGGGTGAATGGGAGCAAGTAGGGTGAGCACTGGTACCTTACCTCTGCCCTACAGGCATGGTTCATTTTTGTGACCCGATAACTCCTGCTCCACCCCCAAATCTTTTCTCTTTCTGTGCTCAGAAACCATCTTAGTGCAGACATGTGGAAGTGATCAGGGTAATCGGCATTTTTTTTTTTTTTTTAGCACTTATGAGCCAGGCACTTGACTCCTGTTAATCTCATTTAAACCTTACAAAGCCCAGTGCAGAGAAAGAAGCTGAACTCTGCTGTCAGACCTGAGTTCTAGTCCTGCCTCTGGCACTTAACTTGCTATGGGGCAGTTGCAATCTGTGTGCTCTGTCTCTATTTCCTCTCCAGTCTCACAAGGTGGTGGCAGGAATGAGAAGCACTTTTGTAGAATGCCCAGCCCTGCATCTGACTCCCAGAAGCTACAATCTTAGTGCCAGGGATACAAAACAAACTTCAAATCAACTTCAGCAAAAAAGAGAATAAATTATTGGCTGACATAACTGAAAAAGCAGGGCTATCTATCTTAAGACATGGCTGGGTTCAGGAGCTCAGACAGTGTTTCTCTCTACTTTTGCCTCTGTTTTCGCTGTGTGGGTTCACGCTCTTGGCTCATCTCTATTCAAGCAGTGACTATTGGTATTTGAGGCTTGTGTTATTCTTCAAATCAGCCACCCAAGCGAAGAAGGTGCTTCTCTTTCCCATGGTTCAAGCAAAAATTCCAGAATTGCCTTTTACTGGAAAAACTAGATCACATGCCTTCCCTGAACCAATCGTGATGGTCACAACAATGGGCTGGACTGATTATCCAAGCCTTCCAACTTGAGAAGAGGTATTTGTGGGGAGAGGGAGTTGGTGAGACCAGCTTCATTCACATTGCATGGACTAAAAGTTGGAATGAGTCCGGCTGGTGTGGCTCAGTGGTTGAGCGTGGACCCATGAACCAAGAGGTCACCAGTTCGATTCCCGGTCAGGACACATGCCCGGGTTGTGGGCCGATCCCCGGTGGGGGGCATGCAGGAGGCGGCCAATTGATGTTCTCTCTCATCAATGTTTCTCTCTCTCTCTCCTTCACACTTCCTCTCTCTCTAAAATCAATAAAGGAAAAAAAATTAAAAAAAAAAAGTTGGAATGAGTATAGGGCAGTTAGTTGTTGATACCCAAAAGGGGGGCAGATGCTGGTTAGGCAAAAACGCTAAAGTCCATGAAGGTTCTCAAAACCATATGAAGAAGAATAAAATTGAGCAGAGGCAGTGCCTAGGACACTCCAAATTAAAATCTATCTATCTATCTATCTATCTATCTATCTATGCATATATATATATAAATCTCTCTCTCTATATATATATTTAATATGGACATTTAATTAAACAGTTGAAAAATGGGACTAAAAGCATATTTGGAAAAAGTTGTTGTCCCTCTATGATCTCCACTGGGGTTCCCCCTCAGCCATCCCTAGCTCTAGTCCAAAAAAGGTGTATTTTGCCCTGGCCAGTTTGGCTCAGCGGTTGGAGCGTCGGCCTGCGGTACAGAGAGACCCAGGTTCGGTTCCTGCTAAGGGCACGTACCTTGGTTGCAGTTTGTCCCAGCCCTGGTTGGTCGTGCGGGTGGCAGCCACTCGATGTGTCCCTTCACATCGATGTTTCTCTCTCTCTCTCTTCCTCTCTCTCCCTCCCGTTCTATCTGAACAAAAAATGGAAAAATGTCCTCGGGTGAGGATAAAAAAAAAAAAAAAAAGGTGTATTTTTTGTGCAGTTACAGCTGCCCCACATCCCCCTGGCTGCCCCTCCTGGTTTCTCTCTGCCCATGTCCCAGAATCCCTAGGGTATCCTTAGTATAAACCTTTGATATTGGTAGTTTGGGTCCCTCTGCTTAGGCTGTCAAACCCCTCTTGCTTCCCTGGGTCATCCCTCCACCATCTGGGAGACTCTACTATCCTATTCACTGCTGAGTCTGGGTGGGATTTCTGGACCTTTCCTTTAGCACCCCATGGCAAAACCAGTATCTTTGAGCAAGACTGGACTGGGAAATTCATAGAGAGGATACTGAAGCTCTGTAGTTTTGGTTCTTTGGGCTTAAGGATCCAGATAATAGGCACTTGTACAATGTGAGGTGATAGGGAAAGAAAGGTATGAAGAAAGATGCACAGGTTTTGGGCTGGGGCTGCTCACAAGAGTCAGGCCTCAGCTCAAATGCATCCCCCCACCCTAGTCCCTGATGGTGGTGGTAGGAACCTCCCTCCCTAATGTCACTCTCCTACTAGCCCATCACTGAATTTTTTTTTTTTTATCCTTACCCGAGGACATTTTTCCATTTTTTGTTTAGATAGAGTAGGAGGGAGAGAGAGAGAAACATCAACTTGAAAGGGACACATTGAGTGGTTGCCACCCACGAGACCAACCAGGGTTGGGGACAAACTGCAACCAAGGTACCGAACCCGGGTCTCTCTGGACCGCAGGCTGATGCTCTAACTGCTGAGCCAAACCAGCCAGGGCCTATCACTGAATTCTTAAAATAAATTTTTTTAAAATTTTCCAATTACAGTTGACATATATTAATTTTAGGAGTATGGCACAGTGATTAGACATTTATATACCTTATGAAGTGTTCATCCTGATAAGTTTAGTACCCATCTAACACCACAGATATTACAATATTATTGACTATATTCCCAATGCTGTACTTTACATCCCCCTATTTTTATGAATGAAAATTTGTACTTAATTACGTTCACCTTTTTCACCCAGCCCTTTCAACCCTCCTCCCATCACTGAATTATTTACTCTGTCACATTTATCTCCATTTGAAAAGTTCTTGGGTTATCTGTTGGTGGATTACATCTGATCCCTCCCCCGCTGTGCACTTCAAGAAGGCAGGGACCATGTCTGCGTGACATATTAGCTCTCAATAAATACTGGTTGAGTGAATGAATGCAGGAATGAACAACGTCTTGGACAGGTCTCAAAGCTGAACTGGCCCGAGCCCAGGCTCAGCCTCAGGGCTCTCCCTGTCCTTGGCGGGTGCTGGTTCTATCCTCGTAAATTGAAAGGGTTTAGGTCTGGCTGTCTCCCTCTCGGAGGATCCACCGGCCGCTGTCCAGCGGGCCAGGAGGCGGCCCACTGCGCCTGCGCCGAAATTTCTGCTCGCTTCCCCCTCGGGCCGCAACGCAACAGCTCTGGCGGCGCGAACGCATGCGCCGTCACCCCCGCTCCGTGCGCCTCTCCCGTGCGCTTGCGTCGCTCTCCCGACCGCCGCCGCGTCTGCGCATTGCCCGCCGCCGGCGGGCCACGCCGGCGCCTGCGCTGTGGCACTGGCGAGTGGCGGGGGCTAAGGAGGTGGAGGAGGAGGAGGCGGAGGAGGCGGAGGAGGAGGCGGCGGCGGCGGCGGCGAGAAGATGGCGACTTCGAACAATCCGCGGAAATTCAGCGAGAAGATCGCGCTGCACAACCAGAAGCAGGCAGAGGAGACAGCTGCCTTCGAGGAGGTCATGAAGGACCTGAGCCTGACGCGGGCCGCCCGGGTGAGGGGGCTGCCGCGCCGACCCCTCAGGGCCGAGAGGGAGGAGAAGGCGCGTGTTCAGCGCGTGCACAGGGCGGGGGCGCGCGGCGGGGGCGGGGCGCGGGGCGGGGCTTGGCCTGGCCCGAGGGGACAGGTGTCCCCACTCCCTGGGCGTCGTGGGCGGGATTGGTGCCCCACATCATCGGTATCTGAGGGAGACAGGTGCCCCAACATCATTGCTACCTGAAGGTGACAGGTGCCCCCACATCATTGTTACCCGGAGGGGGAAGGACAGGTGCCCTCTCACATCATTGTTACCTGGAGGGGCAGGGACCTCTATAACTACTACCTGGAGGAAACAGGTGCCACCATATCATTGTAACCCAGTGGTTTTATTTACTTATTTTTTTAAATTCTCACCAGAGGATATTTTTTTCCATTGATTTTTAGATAGAGTGGGAGGGAGGGAGAGAGAGAGATAGAGAGAGAGAGAAACATCAATGTGAGAGACACATCAATTGGTTGCCTCCCACACGACCCTGATCTGTGCCGGGATGAACCTGCAACCCAGGTAGTGCCCTTGACAGAAAACCGAACCCATGACTCTTTGGTCTTTGGTCTGACACTCTGACTACTGAGCCAAACCAGCCAGGGTATGACAGGTTATCTGAAGGGGACACGTGCTCCCATGTTATTGTTTCCTAGAGGAGACAGGATGACACTGAGGTGTATGAACTGGGTGTTACTTGAAAGCATCACTGGTAGCTGAGGATGGGGGATAGATGGTCCCATATCAATGAGGGACAAGTGATCCCACATTGTTGCTACTTGAAGGGACAGGTGTCTCTACATCATTGGTGCCTGTGCCTCATTTCATGGGTGTCAGTGGAAGGACCTGTGCCCCCACATGCAGACCTGAGGTGGAATAGCCCTTTGGACACCAGAGGTCAAGGTCAGATGCCCTCCCCTGTGGGCACCCGAGGGGGGTCAGGAAGGCCCAGTCCTAGAGCTTGGAGTGGAGACAACTGCCCCTTCCCCGTGCAGTCTATATGTTGGGGACCAGGTGATGTTCCTCCCACTGGGACAAAAGATAGCTACCTGAAGATGGCCCCTGGCCTTTAGGAACAGGGTGGAGGGTCAGGTTTCCTCAGGTGGCTGAGTGGGTTCAGTGTGCAGAGGCAGGCCTGGTTACCTACTAACCTCACCTGGGAAGCCACTGTAGGCCCAGAACATGGGCTTGGTTGGGGCTGGGGTTGGTGGCCTGGCTTTTCTCCTGAGTTTTACTCCCTGGCCACATGATCATGGCAAAGTACAAAGCTCCTCCAGCCTTATGTTCTTTTTTTTTTTTTTTTTTTTTATCCTCACCCGAGGACACTTTTCCATTTCTTGTTCAGATAGAGCGGGAGGGAGAGAGGGGAAGAGAGAGAGAGAGAGAGAGAAACATCGATGTGAAGGGACACATCGAGTGGCTGCCACCCGCACGACCAACCAGGGCCGGGAACAAACTGCAACCGAGGTACATGCCCTTAGCGGGAACCGAACCCGGGTCTCTCTGTACCGCAGGCCGACGCTCTGTACCGCTGAGCCAAACCGGCCAGGGCAGGGTCTTATGTTCTTTATGAAGTGTGTCTAGCAAGTCATTCCTCATGGCTCAGAAGGCAAGCACACTTTGCACATGTGTTGGTAACGTTTGCTGTGTTCTTGCAGAGCAGTGTAACCCCTACCCTGTACCTTGGGGCTTCAGAGAGGGTTTGACACCCACATTGCTGGTTTCTGGATTTGGCCACTGATCTGACCATCCCAGGTAGAGTTCAGCTTCAATTTGATTCCTCAGGTGGAGTTTTCAGGTCATGTTGTTTTCAAATTAGTTGCTTGTTTCTCTGCAAGATCATGACCTTATAGACTAGAAGGTATGTCTTCATTTCCGTGCATTTGTTTGTCACATGTTGGTTGGATGCTCATTGTCAGTCCTGTGCTGCCTGTCCCTGCCCCAGCAGTTCACGTTCTCGCTTAGGACATACAGGAAGAGATGGTTGGTGAATGAATGAACAAATGAAAATGAGCAACTGGAGTGACCCCATAAGTCAGGGCTTCTGAGGTCAGGAGTGTACATATCATCTTGTCTCTAGCGTGAAGTGTGTGCTAGCACAAGTAGGTGTCAAAAGTATGTAGTATGACGAGAAAGAGTGGGTTGTATGAAGTTAATGGCTGTCTTCATGATTAGCGGTCCTGTTTCTGCCTTGGAGTTAGTTTGAAATGAATTGTTGAAAAGGTTTAACAGCTTTATTGAGATATAGTTCATGTACCATATAATTCACTTGTTTAAAGTGTACAAGTTAGTGGTTTTTAGTGTATTTACAGAGTTGTGAAACCATCACCACTGCCTAATTCTGAAACGTCTCCCTCAAAAGAAACGTGGTACTACTGAGTAGTCAGTCCCTAATCCCTCTTTCCCCAGCCCCTGGCAACCACCATTCTGCTTTCTCTCCCTGTGGATTTACCTATTCTGAACACTTTATGTAAATGGGATCATACACTATATGGCCTTTTGTGACTGCCTTCTTTTACTCAGCATGATGTTTTCAAGGTTCATCCATGTTGTAGCATGAATCAGAATGTCTGAATAACATTTACGGCTGAATAACATTTCACTGTGTGGATGGACCACATTTGTTTATCCATTCATCTGCTGATGGATTTAGAAAAGATTTTTAAGATACAGAGACAGCATTTCTCTCAGCCTGGTAACCATTTCCTATCTCCTTCCTCCCTCTCTCTGTTGCCTTCCTTCACTTCAGGATTTGGGAAATGGGGTGGGCATGGTCTCTGAGCAGAGGTGAGCTTACACTGGATTTTAGAGACAGAGGAATGTTCCCTGCTGGGGGCATTTCTGCCCTCCAAGGGGCATATGACAGTGACTGGAGACATTTTTAGTTGTCTTGATTGGGGGTGTGTGCTACTGGCATCTGGTGAGTAGAGAACAGGGATACTGCTCACCACCCCTCAATTCACAGATAGCCCTACCACAGAGAGTAAGTGGTCTGGCCCCAGATGTCAGCAGTGCTGAGGCCCAGAAACCTTCAGTTTGGAGGGAATGCTGGGTGGGCAGGGGTGCAACCTTTGCACCTGGGCAGAAAGAGTTCAGAGCTGTCCCTAGTTTTATGGCTGTGCCACCTGGGCAAGCAGATGGCTTTTCTTGCACCTGGGACCAGCCAGTTTGGCCATTGCCTGTGGCAAATGGCATGTCTGCAGTGCCTGGTGCAGGTGAGTGAACCCAGTTAATGTATACTCCTCTCTTGCCCTTGCTCTGTGGCTGCAGCCCTCCCTCACTGCCCCCCTTTGCAGTAGACACCAGGGTTTCACCTGCACATGCTAACAGATGGGCATGGCCCTGTTGGTAGCTGCTCCTCTCCTGTGACTTCTGTAAGACAGTTTGCCCACTCTTGGAGTGAGCAGGGCCACTTACGTTTCTGTGTGTCCGCTCATGATCCTTAGTGATGATGGACATGCCTGCAGTGCCTTTTCATGTGAAAGGTCAGTCAATAGGCATTCAATGTGTGATGAGCAAATCGATGCTGTCACCTTCCTGGGGAGCATGGACATGAGGGCCAGGTTGAGTAAGGGGACAGGGTGTAACGTCGGGGAGATCACTTTCATGTTGGCAGGGCAGAGGGGTGGGTGTATGAGTGTTCTTTTATCGTCCTCAGACTTGGGTAGTATGATATGCAAGGAAGGGTTGTGGTGTTCTGCTGTGTGACTTTGAGCAGGTTTTTCAACTTTTTAAATCTTGATCTATAAAGTTGGGGTAGTGTGTTCATTCCACATAATGACTTTTTTTTTTCTTTTTTTATTTATCCTCACCTGAGGACATTTTTCCATTTTTTGTTCAGGTAGAGTGGGAGGAAGAGAGAGGAACAGAGAGAGAGAGAGAAACATCGATGTGAAAGGAACACATCGAGTGGCTGCCACCCGCACAACCGACCAGGGCCGGGGACAAACTGCAACCGAGGTACATGCCCTTAGCGGGAACCGAACCCGGCTCTCTCAGGACCGTAGGCCGACGCTCTAACCGCTGAGCCAAACCGGCCAGGGCCATAATGACTTTTTTTAATTGTCCCAGGGGTCATGTTGGGTGCATAATGTAGCATGCAGAACATGCAAGGGGCGTGCTTTTAGGGAACAGCAGTGGTTTTAGGGGGAACAGGAGAGAATCGCTGCAAATGAATGAAGCACTGGTTCTCAGATAGAAGAAGCAGGGCAGTGTGGACTGACTGGCTGAGGGGGAGGCTAACACCTGGACAGTAAGACAGAGGCCCCTGTGCTGGGCAAGAGCACTCCATGTGTGGGGCAGGCAGATGCAGGATCCCAAGGTGGGAAGGGCTTGGCAAAGTTAAGGACAGATCAGAGAACAGGGAGGCTGGCTTGTGGAGAGTGAGAGAGGTGAAGCTGTAGTGACTTTGGGAACCCTGGATTCCACCTGAAGGAGGGGTAATTGTGATGGTAAGAAGTCTGAGGTGCTGTATTTTTATAATAGTGTATTGAGCTCTAATTCCTAATACATACAACCTAAACTGTACCATTCAATGGTTTTTAGCACATTTACCATGTTGTGTAACCATTACTTATGTCCAGTTCCAGAACATTTCTATTACCCCAAGAGGAAACCACATCCCCATTAACAGTCACTCCTCACTACCCTAAGCCTTTGGCAGCCATCAGTCTGTTTTCTATCTCTATGGATTTGCCTGTTCTGAACATTTCATATCAGTGGAATCATACACTACATGGGCTTTTGTGTCTGGCTTTTTTTGGTTGACATGATGTTTTTTATGTTAATCCATGTAATATGTGTCAGTACTTCAATCCTTTTTAAAAAATGTTTTTATTGTTTTTTTGTTTTTATTTATTTTTGTAGAGAGAGAGGAAGGGAGGGGGAGAGAGAGACAAACATCAATGAGAAAGAAGCATCAACATCTATCAGCTGCTCCTGCACGGCCCCAACTGGGGATTAAGCCTGCTACCTGGGCATGTGCCCCGACCGTGAATAGAACCAGTGACCTCTTGGTGTATATAGGTCGATGCTCAACCACCAAGCTACCCTGACCGGGCAGTACTTCAGTCCTTTTTATGGCTGAGTAATATTCCACTGTGTGAATGAACCACATTTTGTTTATTCTTGAAAAAAAAATTTTTTTTCTTTATTGATTTTATTTATTTATTTATTTTTCTTTTTTTTTTTTTTTTATCCTCACCCGAGGACATTTTTCCATTTTTTGTTCAGATAGAGCGGGAGGAAGAGAGAGGAAGAGAGAGAGAGAAACATCGATGTGAAGGGACACATCGAGTGGCTGCCACCCGCACGACCAACCAGGGCCGGGGACAAACTGCAACCGAGGTACGTGCCCTTAGCGGGAACCGAACCCGGGTCTCTCTGTACCGCAGGCTGACGCTCCAACCGCTGAGCCAAACCGGCCAGGGCTTCTTTATTGATTTTAGAGAGAGAGAAAGGGAGAGGGAGAGAGAGTTAGAAACATCTATGAGAGAGAACACTGATTGGCTGCCCCTGTGTGCCCACAACCTGAGCATATGCCCTGACCAGGAATCGAACTGGCTACCTTTTGGTGTATGGGTTGATGCTCAACCACTAGCCTTACTGCCTGGACTTGTTTATTCTTTGTCAGTCGATGGACATGTGTGTTATTTCCACCTTTTGGCTATGGTGAACAGTCCTGCCATGGACATTCATGTCTAAGTGCCTATGTGGATACAGGTCTTCCTTTCCCTTGGGTGTGCACCAAGGAGTGGAGTTGCTGGGTCATATGGTAACTCTGTTTAACCATTTGAGGGCACTTTCTGTTCTATAAAGATGGGTGTGAGCTGAACTGGCAGTGGGGTGAGAGGGGAGGGCAGCAGACAGTGAGAGGCCACTGCAGTGTCTAGGTTGGGGAGTAGGGGGCTAGCTTGAGCAGGGTGAGTGGATTTTGGTGATATTTTAGGCATCAGAGCCAGAATGTGTGCAGGTGGATTGCATGTGGGGCATGTTGCCCTCTTGCCAGAGGCTCAGGACACAGGAGGCTCTGAGCATCCCAGGGAGCAACCCCAGGGCCAGAAAAAGCCTATACGCAAAGCAGTCCACGTGGCTTGGCCTGGCTGCAGCTCTGGCTGTACTGAAGGTAGGGGGTTGTTCTTCTGGCCATACCCTGTGTCAGGGGTAGCTCTGCACAGGCTGGAGGAAAGCGCAGTGGTGGCTTGGGTGAGCTGATCATGGAGACCGCCCCCAGTCCTGGCCCCAATCCTGGCTTTGGCATCCTTTGCCTCTGTGCCGGCTGTTCCAAGTGTCTGGTACCATCTGTAGCCTCCACACATGCACGCATGCGGGACTGTATGAGTTGCTCTGCTGAGAGGATGGGGAGCCGTCCCCTGCCTTCAGGAAGCCCCAGCAGCCTCAGTGTTCTGGTTGTGTGCTGCACATCCTGACCCCTAATAAGATTTGCTTACGTCCTGACCCCCAGAATGTGTGACTTTGGCTCTGTTTGGAAAATAAATCTCTGCAGATATAATTTAGGGTAATGATCTCAACGTGATTATCCTAGATTTAGGGTGGTCTTAAATACAATGACTGATGATCTTATGAAAAGAGGAGAGGACACAGATACGTAGGGAAAAGGTTATATGATGACTATGGCAGAAACTGGGGTGATGCAGCCACAAACCAAGGATGCCTAGAGCCCCAGAAGCTGGAAGAGACAAGGAAATATCCTCTTCTAGAACCTCCAAAGGGAGTGTGGCCCTGCTGACACCTGTGTTTTGGACATCTGGGCTCCAGAGCTGTGAGAGAATAAATTTCTATTGTTTTACTTGGTTGGTGGTCATCTATGATGTCAAGCCTGGGATACTGCAGAGTTCAGGTACTTTGTAGAAACCATCTTTAAATATGTTGGTTTTTTTTCCTCCTGACTAGAGTGGCTCAGTTGGTTGAGCATCCTCCTGTGCACCGAAAAGTTGCTGGTTCAATTCTTGGTCAGGGCACATGACCAGGTTGTGGGTTTGATTCCCAGTTGGTGTGTGTATGGGAGACAGTGGATCCTCTCCCCCTCCCCCTACCCCTCCCCTCCCCCTCCCCCCTCCCCCCTCCCTCAGCATGTCCTCAAGTGAGGATTTAAAAAAAAAAAAATGTTTTTTTTTTTTTAAAGTTGATTTGAAAGGGAAAGGGAGAGAGAGAGAAACATTGATGTGAGAGAGAAACATCAATCCGTTGCCCCTGGTACCCACCCCAACCAGAGATTGAACTCAGAACCTGGGCATGTGTCCTGAGCAGGAATTGAGCTGGCAACCTTTTAGTGCATAGAATAGTGCTCAACCAACTCAGGCACACTGGCCAGGGCTTTTTTTTTTAATGTTGTTTTTCAGAAATCATCTTTAGATGGTGGGCCTGGGGATCATCTGCAGGTGTGCATGTTTGCCCTTCTCTGGTCAGCTCATAAGTCGTACCATGTTGCCTGTCAAGGCCTAGGTGGACCCTTCAGCTACCACCAGGAACTAGGGACCTCATTTCACAGTGGGTCCAGGAGTGATGGTGAATAAGCCAGAGGGACAACAGCAGGAGCCAAGGCTCTGGGGGCCCATCAGGAACTGACCAAGAGCATGTCAGGCTGTGGTGGGGTCATGAGGTAAGGGTTTGGGGTTGTAATCCTACGGTGAGGGTTAAAGTTTGCCCTCTATACTCTCTGTTCCTGCTCCCTGCCTGACACCATGTGGCTTTCACTCAACCTTTATTCTATTATTACTTTTTTAACATTTCATTGATTGATTTTTAGAGTGAGAAAGGGAAACATTGATTTGTTCCACTTATTTATGCATTCATTGGTTTCTTTTATGTGCCCTGACTGGGAATTGAACCCAAGACCTTGGTATCCTGGGACAATGCCCTAACCAACTGAGCTACCTGGTCAGGGCCTCAACCTCTATTCTTTTTTTTTTTTATCCTCACCCGAAGACATTCTTCCATTTTTGCTCAGATAGAGTGGGAGGGAGGGAGAGGAAGTGAGAGAAAGAGAGAAACATCGACACAAAAGGGACACATCGAGTGGCTGCCTCCTGCACAACCCCCAACAGGGCTGGGAACAAACTGCAACCGAGGTACGTGCCCTTAGTGGGAACCAAACCTGGGTCTCTGTGGACTGCTGGCTGACGCTCTAACTGCTGAGCCAAACTGGCCAGGGCTCAACCTTTGTTCTTGTTGCTCACTCGCCCATGGAGAGGAGATGTTCCCCCCACTCAGTACATATGAGGAAACTGAGGCCCCAGCTGGGAAGAGGCAAAGCTGGTGTTTAGCCCCTAGATGAGCACACATGACGTATCCAGGACAAGGAATTAAAAGCACAAACTAGAACCTTTTATTGCTCACAGAGCCCACTTCGGCTACTTGGGCCTGTTCTTGTAAATAATGTTTTTTAGAACATGGCCATGCCCATTTGCTTATGTCTGGTTGAGTCATTGTAGCAGAGACTATGTAGGCTGGAGAGGCAAAGGCAAAAATATTTATTATTTGGCCCTTTACAGAAGGAGTTTGCTGCTCCTGGCCAATGGGTCTCCCTGCGGTTTGAGACTTGCTGACCTAGAGCAACTTGGAAGATTGGGAGGATGGTGAGAGTCATTTCTCTCACTTT
This sequence comes from Molossus molossus, assembly GCF_014108415.1. Lineage (NCBI taxonomy): Eukaryota > Metazoa > Chordata > Mammalia > Chiroptera > Molossidae > Molossus > Molossus molossus. The sequence goes on along the minus strand of NW_023425377.1, from coordinate 66,451,666 downwards.
CAGGGGCCTCTGAACCATTTGGTAGCTGAAGAACATCACTCCTGGACTCCCACAAATTTCTGCTTCTGCAGGTCCGGTGTGAGGGCCTGAATTCTGGGTGGGTGTCTGAGTACCCTGCCATGTAGGCCTTGCCGGGTTGCTTGGGTGCTGTAGTCACCAGCGTTGTGCCAGGTGACTCTTGTCTGTGCAGAGTCTTCTGGTCCTGGTCGGGTTAATTAGGTTACACTGCCAGGCCATCCTGGGCATTGTTGGCCTTTCTCTGCTGCTCTTTGCGCTGGGGAGTTTTCTGGTTTCGGCTCAGGGCCTGGGGCTCCTTCCAGTGCTGCTCCAGTGAGAGGAGGTGACGGCTTCAGGACCTGGGATTTAGTCTTTGGTACTGGGGATTTCCTTTTATTTTTATTTTATTATTTTTTTATTTTTTAAATTTTCATTTCAGGATATTTTTTCATTTATCTTCAGATAAAGTGGGAGGGAGGGAGGGGGAGAGAGAAACATCGATGTGAGAAACACATGGGTTGCCTTCCACATGGGTTGGGTTGCAACTGAGGTACATGCCCTTGATGGGAATCGAACTGGCAACTCTTTGGTCCGTGGCTGATGCTCTAACCACGGAGCCAAACTGGCCAGGGCCTGGGGATTTATTTTTATTTTTATTTTATTTATTTATTTATTTATTTGGTACATGCCCCTAGAGGGAACCGAACCCGGGACTCTCTGGTCCACAGTCCGATGCTCCAACCGCTGAGCCAAACCGGCCAGGGCTGGGGATTTCTTTTTAAATAGGACCCTCTGGGGCCCTGGCCAGTTTGGCTCAGGGGTAGAGCGTTGGCCCGCGGACCAGTGAGTCGCAGGTTCAGTTCCGACCAAGGACATACCTCGGTTGTGGTTCATACCCAGCCCTGGTTAGGGTCATGCGGCGGGTTGTGGGGGGAGAGGGTCGGCCAGTTGCTGTGTCCCACTCATGTCAATGTTTCTCTCTCTCTCCCTTTCTCTCCCTCCCACTCTATCTGAAGATAAATAGAAAAATATCCTTGGGTGAGGATTGGAAAAAAAAAGTTTAAATAGGACCCTCTGGGAAATGCCATTCAGAGGTCAGGGGTGGGTTCTGGCCTGGGAGGTACTGGCCTGAGTGCAGTCCTAGGGGAGCATCACAAATGGGTGTTCCCTGATGATTCTGTTTCTGGGGCACTTGTAAACACATGGAGTAAATTTTGGTTATTATAACTTGTGTGGTGGTGGTGGTCACTAGGGATACAGCTCAACTCCTTACACTGCCCAGCACAGCCCTACCCTAGAGAACCAGCTGGCCCCAGTAGCCCTGTTGTATACCCCTCTATGTGCTGGGGTTATGCGGGCACAGAAGGGTGGGTGGAGGTCTCCAATTCCATGAGGTATCTGACAACATCCCCAGCAGCTGAGGGCATGTATCCTCTCTGGTTTACAGAGGGGGAGACCAAGGCTCGGAGAGTGTTAGAGGTGGGAGAGCTAGGGTTGGACCCAGGCCGGACTAACCTAGTGGCTGTATGTGTTCTCCCATCCACACTGCTCTGTGAGTTTGCCGGCTGGTCAGGGTGGGGCAGAGCCTTCTTTGCTGCCAGAACCCTGTGTGCTGAGGAAACGGTTCAGGGAGCACAGGCTGCATGGGTAGAGCTCTAGGTGGGAAGCAGTTGGGTGGTGCAGGGCCCTGGGCCAGGCTCTGTGTATGGGTGATGGGGAACCATGGAGAGTTCCAGCGTGATGGCAGATGAATGACCAGAAGTGCTGGAGTCCATGTGCATGTATCCTGTGGGTTGTTGCAATGACCCAGAGGAAGAGCCTGTTGCTCCCCAAATTGCCCAGATGAGAAACTGAGGTGTAAAGGGTCTCATGGTTCACTGTAAGTGGAAGTGCTGGGTTCGAACTTGTGTCTGACCCAGGGACCTGTGTATTTCTTAATGCAGCCACAGAGGACCGTGGTGTATGTTGAACTTCAGTTCATAGCCACTGGTTGAGGACCTTGGAGGTGGTCCCTGGTGTTTTACAAACCAGATATGTGTTCATTCCATGCATACAAGCAGCCAGGCACAGGGATGAGCACAGCAGCTTGCTGTGGCCCACTGTGAGAATAGAGGGAAGGCTGATTTGGGGTAGTTCGGGGATGATAATGACAGCATTTATTGGGAGATGAGAGGAAAGAAGGCACGGCAGGGGCTCCCTGGCTGTGATGGGGGACCCAGAGAGAAAGGGGCAGGGGTAGAAGAGTCCCATCTCACCTTGGAGCTTGTAGAGTGGAACAGCCCTTTGTTTCTGTCCAGGTTGTCTCTGACCCCCTCTTCTCCCATCCCTCCTGCCACCATGTCCAGCCGAGCCCCAAGGCAGGGGTGTGTACCCTGGTGGAGCAGGGCTGTGGTGCTACCGGCCAGATGGGGGTCCAGGTTCACAAACAAGGAACCCACCAAATGCTTCACAGTCCAAGGACATGGAGAGAGTCAATATTTATTATTTGCCAAACGGAAATGAAGTGCGGCCAGGGCCTCCTTTTCAGGCTGTTCAGATGGGCACAGAGGATTCTGTAGCACCTGGTGCATAGCAGGGCCCTGCAGTAGGCTTCTTGCTTCATTCTGGGTGAGTTTAGACCTAGACATCCCCTCTGGGCTTCACTCCCTCTCCATGGAGCAGGAGTCACAGTGGTTTCCACCTCATTGGACTAGGGTGACATTTAGATGGGCATATGGCAGGCGCTTGGCAGATGCTTAGCAGGTGCTTGGCAGATGCTCAGCAGGCACATGTATGCAGCAGGTACATAACAGGTACTTGGTGGACACACAGCAGGCACATGTGTAGTCAGTAAGCGTCCAGCAGGTATACAGCAGGCACACAAGATGTACTCAGCTGACACTGAGCAAGTACATAGTGGGCATCCAGCAGGCGCTAAGCAGACACTGGATGGTGACCTCCCTAAGGGCAGGCCTGTCTCCCGTTCACTCTAATCTTCTAGGTTTCCCACTATGCTGTCAGGCTCCCTCTTTAAGCAGTGGGAGTGTGGCATGTGGTCCTGTTCTCCATCTGGGAGAGTGAACCAGGCACTGAGGGGCATGGAGCCAGGTGGGTAGTATGGTGGTCTTTGTGGAGTTTAAGTTTGCAGAACAACTTCAGGGAGAAACTTTGAGTTTGTATTGACTACATGCAGTGTGTTACAGGATGGGCTGGGGCAAGCAGGGGCAGGAGGACCCTGGGGAGAATGTTACAAGTTCTTGGTCCTCCAGCGAGGTCCCCCATGAGGTGCCCTGCAGAGTCTGGGGTTTGGATGAAAAAGCCCCTCCTTCAGTTGGTGTTCATTGAGCAGCCACATTGTGCCGGGTCCTGGAGACGCCCTACAGAACAAGTCAGATGGAGCCCTTCCCTCAGAGGAAACCATGCCAGTGACTAGCTGGTCCCTGGCCGTGGCCCTGAGGTCACAGCTCTGAAAGAGTGGAATAGGGTGGGGGTCCTTTGGGGGAGGTGACATTTGGGGCTGAGCCCCTGGGGATGAGGAGAGCCATGGAGGTGGGGAGTGTGAAGCCTGTTGTGGGACCAGGGGCTGGCTGAGCTCAGTGGGTAATTCCTCATGGGCCGGGTTCTGGGATTGGGGGTGCTCCTATAAAATTAGGAGCAGGACCTGACATAAGATGCAGGTTTAGCAAAGACTTCCCCAACCACCATATAGGGACAGGCTTGGGGAGAGTGAGGAGAGGGCTTTAGGGACCTGAGAAGGTGTTGGGGCAGGTGTCTCCCAAGAGAGGGTGGCACTAGGGGAATGAACTTGGACTTGGTACAGACCAGGACTTGCTGACTTGACCATTCTTTCACCTGAAATCAGAAACCTGATTCCCAGGGGTGTGAACAGAGAGATTTATATTTAAACAGTTTTTTTCTTTATTGATTGTAGAGAGAGGAAGGGAGAGGGAGAGAGAGATAGAAATATTGATGAGAGAGAACATTGATCGGCTGCCTCCTGCATGCCCCCCACTGGGGATCGGGCTCATAACCTGGGCATGTGCCCTGATGGAATCAAGTGGGCGACCTCTTGGTGCATGGGTCAACACTCAACCACTGAGCCACACCAGCTAGGCCAGGGAGGTTTATATTAAATGGCTTCACCTTCATGTTCTGGTGGCCCCTGTACAAGGAAAGTCATTTCTGAAGCAGAGAGGAAACCTTGAGCCCTAATTCCATACATGAAATTTCTCTTTCTCTGAGGTCCATCCCAATGCCCCACTGGTCATGGGGGTTTCACCCCAAATCCAGAGCATGGTCTTCTGTCCACAGGGTGAGTCTACAGAAAAGGACAGACTTTCTTCTTCATTGGCTGTCAAGTATGTGTGCCCCATTCACCCTATTCCCAGATACAGACTTGGAGCTCGGTGGTCTTCTGAGTGTCCAGTGCCTGGGGGTCCCTGTCAAGGGAAAAAGATCCTGAAAGCTCTTGCACACTATCCTTCCCTGCCACGTGAGGTTGCAGGGAAGTGTTCTGCCATGCCTTTTTTAATAAATAAAAGAAATAATTTGTGTCTCAAAACTTTGATGAAAATTGAAAACAGAAAACTCAAAGCACTTCCCCTTTCCTCTGTGCATCTGATACAGCTCACCTGGGTGTGGAGGTAGATACGTGCATGCCAGCTGGTCACTCAAGTGGAAGTCTCTGGGAGGCAAATTGCCCAGGGCTGGCTCTGCAGGGCTGCCAGTCCTTGAGCTGGGGACACAGGGAGGTGGAGTGCACCCCACAAAGACATGAGAGCTGTTCATCCTGCCGGAGGCTCAGAGTGGCCACTGTGTCCATGCCCTTCTGGCTAAAGAGCCTCCCTCATGGTGAGGTCAATTTCACTGTTTCTCGGGTGACTGAAGAGACAGATCCCTGCTGCCCTCTTCCAGGGGTCTTTTCATACCTGTGAGCATTGTACTGTCTCTATCTCTCTGTCCTTTCAAGCAAACTGAGTTTGACAGCTATAATTAGGAGAGGAGCAGCTCATTAAATTGTCAAAGAATCAATGCACTGCCTCAAGAGTGATTTATGGGGCCAGCATCCTCCTTTATGCCTGAAGTGGCATGCAGCCACTAATTCCTGCTGCTGGCTCAGCAAATGCAGAGGGAGGAGCCCTGAGGGTCCCTAACAGGAGGCCTGCTGGGGCCACTTGTGCCCAAGAGCTCACCCTGAGGCCCCCTCAGCACCTGGCCAAGTAGATTGTCACTATAGTTTGGACTCTGCCTCTGCTAACTTTCCTCAAATGACTCCTTTCTGTGCCTCAGTTTCCCACTGTAGAGTTGTTCAGATTAGATAGTGTGCCCTCCCGAAGTGCTTTCCCTGTGCCTGGCCAGCATCAGGGGTGCCCATGGAGCAGCATAAGAGCAGAGTCTTACTGGGAACACCCATGTGCCATGACTTGACATGTGACAGATGCCATGACACTACTTATTTATTTTTTTATCCTCACCCGAGGACATTTTTCCATTTTTCTTTTTGTTCAGGTAGAGTGGGAGGGAGAGAGAGGAACAGAGAGAGAGAGAAACATCGATGTGAAGGGACACATCGAGTGGCTGCCACCCGCACGACCAACCAGGGCCGGGGACAAACTGCAACCGAGGTACGTGCCCTTAGCGGGAACCGAGCCCGGGTCTCTCCAGACCGCAGGCCTACGCTCTAACCGCTGAGCCAAACCGGCCAGGGCGACACTACTATAAATGTCTGTTCAGTGTCCTTTGTATTCATTTCTTCTCACTTTTTCTTTTGAGATAATTTTAGATTTAGTGAAAAGGTACAAAGACAGCACAGAGAGTTCCCATAGCCCCTGACTGAACATCTCACGTGACCAGGGTGGGCAGATACAACAAGGACAGCAGCATTATCACATTCTATTAACTAGATTCCAGACTGCATTTAGATTTCCCCAGAAGTCCCCTGGTGACCTGTCTCTGGCCTAGTATATATCTCCTCCAGGCTCCCACATTATGTTGTCACAGTCCCCCCAATCTGATCATTGCTCAGGTTTTCTGCATTGTCCATGACCTTCAGCCCCTGGAAGAGAACTGCCCAGTCTTTTTTTTTTAAAAGAGTCTACAGATAGTGTTGGAGGGGGGAGAGAGAGAGAGGGAGAGAAACATCGATGTGAGAGAGATACATTGACTGGTTGCCTCCCGCACAACCCCATTCAGGACCAGGGATCAAACTGCAACCAAGGTACATGCCCTTAAATGGAATAGAACCTAAGACTCTGGTCCGAGGGCTGATGTTCTAACCACTGAACAGAACTGGCCAGGGCTGCACAATCATTTTGTAGTCTATCACTCAGGGTTGGGTTTGCCTGATGTTTTCTTGTGATTGGGCTAAGGTGGTATGTTTTGGGTAGGAATCTCACACAAGTGAAGTGCTGATTTTCTTTCTTTTTTTTTTTTATCCTCACCCGAGGACATTTTTCCATTTTTTGTTCAGACAGAGTGGAAGGGAGAGAGAGGAAGAGAGAGAGAGAGAGAAACATCGACATGAAAGGGACATATCCAGTGGCTGCCACCCGCACAACCAACCAGGGCCAGGGACAGACTGCAACTGAGGTATATGCCCTTAGTGGAAGCCAAACCTGGGTCTCTCTGGACCGCAGGCCGATGCTCTAACTGCTGAGCCAAACCGGCCAGGGCTCTTTCTTTGCTTTTTGTTTTGTTAATCTTCACCCGAGGATATTTTTCCATTTATCGTCAGATAGAGTGGGAGGGAGGGAAAGAGAAAGAGAAAAAGAGAGAGAAAGAAACATCCATGTGACAGAGATACATCAATTGATTGCCTCCCACATGACCTTGATGGGGGCTGGGGATCAAACCTACAACCCTTTGGTCCACAGGCTGATGCTCCAACTGCTGAGCCAAAACAGCAAGGCTGAAGTGCTAATTTTCTTTATATTTTTCCTTTTTAAAATTGTGGTGAGCCCAGCCGGTGTGACTCAGTGATTGAGCATCGGCCAGGCACCAGGAGGTTACCCGTTCGATTCCTGGTCAGGGCACATGCCCAGGTTGAGGGCCAAATCCCCAGTGGGGGGCAAGCAGGAGGCAGCCAATCGATGTTCTGTTTTATCAATGTTTCTATCTCTCTCCCTCTCCTTTCCCCTCTCTCTAAAATCAATAAAGAAAAAAATTTTTTTTTAATAGAAAATAGCCCTGGCCGGTTTGGCTCAGCAGTTAGAGCGTCGGCCTGTGGTCCAGAGAGACCCGGGTTCAGTTCCTGCTAAGGGCATGTGCCTCAGTTGCAGTTTGTCCCTGGCCCTGGTTGGGTTGTGTGGGTGGCAGCCACTCGATGTGTACCTTTCACGTCGATGTTTCTCTCTCTCTTTCTCCCTCCCACTCCATCTGAACCAAAAACGGGAGAATGTCCTTGGGTGAGGATTAAAAAATAATAATAATAAAAATAAATAAATAAATAAATAAAAAATTGTGGTGAAATATACATAACAAAATTTACTATTGTAATCATTTTTTTTTTTTTTTTTGGTACGTGCCCCTAGCGGGAACCGAACCCGGGACTTTCAGGTCTACAGGCCAATACTCCAACCACTGAGCCAGGGCTATTGTAACCATTTTTAAGTACAGTCGTCCCTCGCCACTTTGTGCTTCGACTTTATGCTTCGACTTTCGCGGCTTCACTCTATCACAGTTTTTTGGAAGCGTGAAGTAATGAGGGACGACTATATATAAAGAATTCTACCTCGCGGAAATTCATTTATCGCGGTAGAGTCTGGAACTGATTAACTGCGATAAACGAGGGCTGACTGTATACAGTTCAGTGGCATTAAGCACATTTACATTGTTGTGCAGCCATCACCACCATCCATCTCCAGAATTTTTCATCTTGCAAAACTGAAATTCTGTCCCCATTAAACACTAACTCCCCAGTTCCCCTCCCCCATCCTGTGGGACCCACTATTCTTTTTTCTGTCTTTATGGATCTAACTCCTCTAGGGACTTCATATAAGTGGAATTACACAGTATTTGTCCTTTTGTATCTGGCTCATTTCACTGAGCATAATATCCTCAAGTTCATTCATGTTGTAGCAGGTGTCAGAATTTCCTTCCTTTTTAAGTTTGCATAGTGTTCCATTACATGTATGTATGCCGTTTTGTTTATTCATTCATCTTTCAATGGACACGAGTTGCTTCCACCTTTTGGTTATTGTGAATAATGCTGCTGTGAACATGGGTGTATAGATTGATGAAGATGCTCCTTGACTTAATGCTGGGGTTAATTTCTGATAAACCCATGGTAAATTGAAAATACCATATGTCAAAATGCATTTAATACACTTAACCTACCAAACACAGCTTAGCATAGCCTAAAATGTGCTCAGAACTCTTACATTAGCCTACAGTTGGTTAAAATTATCTAACACAAATCCTGTTTTATAATAAAGTGTTAAATATTTCATGTAATTTATTATTTGTTTTGCTTTCACACTGTTATATAAAGTTGAATATTGTAAATTGGGAACTGTCTATACAAATATTTTTTCGAATCCTTGTTTCTGTTCTTTCTTGCTATATGCCCAGGAGTGGGATTGCTGGGTCATATAATTCTATGTTTAATTTTTCAAGGAACTTCCATACTGGTTTCCATAGTAGCTACATTCTCACCAGTAGTGCACAAGGGTTCCGATTTCTGCACATCCTTGTCAGCAGTTGTTATTTTACATTCTTTTTCTTTTTTTTTATTTTAAATTATAGCCATCCTGGAGGTGGCATCTTTTGGTTTTGATTTGCATTTCCCTCGTGGTGAATGATGTTGAGCACCTTTTCATGTGCTTATTGGCTGTTTGTAAATCTTGTTTGGAGAAGTATTTATTGAAATCCTTTGCCCATTTTGTTTTTTTAATCCTCACCTGAAGATACTTTTCTCAGATATCTTCAGATAGAATGGGAGGGGGAGAAAGAGAGAGAGAGAGAGAGAGACAGAAACATCCATGTGAGAGGGACACATTGATTGGTTGCCTCCTGCATGACCCTGACCAGGGTTGGGGATGAACTGCAACTGAGGTACGTGCCCTTGGCCAGAATCGAACCCTCGACTCTTTGGCCTGTGGGCCGACACTCTAACTGCTGAGCCAAACTGGCCAGGGCTGCCCCCCTTTTTTTTAAAAATCCCCACCTGAGGACAATTTTCTTTGATTTTTTAGAGGGGAAGAGGGAGAGAGAGATGTGAGAGAGAAACATCAGTCAGTTGCCTCCTGCACACACCTCAATTGGGGCTGGGAATTGAACCCGAAACCTAGGTATGTGCCCTGACCGGGGATTGAACCTGAGACCTTTCTGTGTACAGGACAATACTCCTATCCATCGAGCTACACTGGCCAGGGATCCTTTGCCCTTTTTTGAAAATTTTTTTTCTTTATTGATTTTTTCTTTTTTTTTTAGAGAGGAACAAAGAGGGAGTGAGAGACAGAAACATTGATAAGAGAGAACATTGATTGGCTGCCTCCTGCATGCCCCCCACTGGAGACCAGGCCCCCAACCTGGGTATGTGCCCTGACCAGGAATCAAACCCTTGACCTCTTGGTGCATGGGTCAGTGCTCCACCACTGAGCCACACTGGCCTGTTGCTCATTTTTTTTTTTTTATCCTCACCCGAGGACATTTTTCCACCTTTTGCACAGATAGAGTGGAAGGGAGAGAGAGGAAGAGAGAGAGAGAGAGAAACATCGACGTGAAGGGACACATCGAGTGGCTGCCACCGGCACGACCAACCAGGGCCGGGGACAAACTGCAACTGAGGTACATGCCCCCAGCGGGAACCGAACCCGGGCCTCTCCGGACCGCAGGTGGATGCTCTAACCGCTGAGCCAAACCGGCCAGGGCCTATTGCTCATTTTTTAATCGAATTGTTTATTTTTGTTGTTGAGTTTTAGTAGTTTGTATATATTCTGGATATTAATCCCTTATCAGATATATGATTTGCAAATATTTTCTCATGTTCTTTGGGAATGGAGGCTTTTCACTGTGTTGATTGTGTTCTTTGATACACAAGTGTTTTTAGTTTTGACAAACTCCAGTTTACATATTTTTTCTTTTGTTGACTGTGCTTTTGGTGTCATAGCCAAGAAGTCATTGCCAAATCTCATGTCATAAAGATTTTCCTCTGTTCTGAATTTTATAATTTTAGCTTTTACCGTTTTAGTTTGATAGTTTTAGCTTTAGGTCTTTGATCCATGTTGAGTTAATTTTTATATATGATGTAAGGTATTGGTCCAACTTTAGTCTTTTCATGTGGATATCGTTTTCCCAGTACCATTTGTTGAAAAAACTGCCCTTTCCCTATTAAATGTCTTGGCACCCATGTCAAAAATCATTTGACCGTATACACAAGGGTTTATTTCTGGGCTTTCTATTCTATTCCATTGGTCTATATGCCTGTCTTTATGCCACAGTGTCTTAATTTTTGTAGCTTTGTAGTAAGTTTCGAAATCAGGAAGTGTGAGTCCTCCAACTTTAGTCTTTTTTTTTTAACATTGTCTTGGCTACTCTGGATCCCTTGAGATGCCGTTTACATTTTATGGTGGATCTTTCTATTTCTATAAAAAATGTTGAGATTTTGATAGGGATTGTATTGACTGTAGATAGCTTTGGGGCATCTTGCCATCTTAACAGTATGACATCCTGCTCTCCTCCTCCCAGCTGTGTGACCCTTGGCAAGCACATAACTGGGGTTAACGGTGTCAGTGCATGAGGACTGGACCTGCACATTGTTGTTGGTCTGCAGAGGGAGTAGTGTTTGCTGATTGCTCACCCTGAGGAGCTACTGACTTAGAGGAGAGAGGAGGCTACGGGAGGGTGGGGTCAAGCTCCCCCCACCCCCCCCAGGGTTGCCTGGAGGAGAGCTCTGTGGTGGGATTGGAGGGAAGTGGGGAGGAAGGGTCTTTGGGAGGAGAACAATAGGTATGAAGTTACAGAGGCCTGGAGGGGGTTGTCTGGGGCTTGAGTGTGGTGTGAGGTGAATCTGGGTGGGGGACAGGTGACCAGAGAGGAGAGAATGAGCACGGGAGCCAGATTCCCATGGCCCTGAGAGCCAAGCTGGGTTGCTTAGATGGGATCCTGAAGGTGGCTGTGGGGATAGTGAAGGGGAGATCCGGATTGGCTTTGAGTTTAGGAAGAATTTAAGAAAAGATTGGTCAGGGGAATGAGAAGACCAAGTGCGGGAGGCTTGGGACCTGGGGGGCTTAGGAGCTGTGATGGAGGGGTGACTGCCAGGCCAGCTACGATGAGGAGGCCTGAGGGAGGAATGGGACTATCCTTGAGTTTCTGGCTGTGACTTAGGAAAAACTTGGCACTGTCTGCCAGGGGCAGAGAAGCAGGGCTGTGGGGTGGAGGATTCAGGAGGTTGAGAGCCTGGTGGGGGCTGCTGAATGGAGGAGGGTCCTGTGTTTATCACAGAGGGTTCTGAAGGTAGCCAGTGGTACTTGGAAGTTGATGACTTGGCATTCAGGGCCTCCCTAGAGGAGTGGCCCTAGAAACACAGAGGACCGTGAGGACCGTGTTTGAGGAAATGCAACTCCAGGGCCAAGGCTGGAGGTACAGGAGGGTCCCTGTCAAGGGCAGCCATGGGTGCCAGGCTGGAGAGATGCCCTGGTTGACGCACATCTGACCAGTCCCTTCTCTAGCTTTCATGGCGCTCAGAAGTACAGGGGCTGCAGCTACTTTTGGAGCAGTGGGTGTTGGTGGGACATGGTGTAGGGCCACATTGAGCCCAGAGATGCCCCAAATGATATTTGCCCAGGAGGCGGGGAAAAAGTACACCTGGTGGAGAACAGAGCAGCTGCAGAGGCTTGGCCTGCGGGGCGATGCATATGAAAAGGTGATACCCTTAGGGACAGGATTCTGGAAGGCTCTGTCTGGCCTTTGGTCCCTGCAGGTACTTTAGACTTCCTGAAGGTGGTGGTGGGAAGACTGCAGGGGGTCCCAACTTCTGGTGTGGGGAACAGATAGCTGCACCTTTCCTAATCATCCAGAGAGAAACTGGATGGGAAGGAGGGAGACACTGGGAGGAAGTGCCTGCATAGGGGTGAGAGAGGGACAGACAGAATGGGTCAGAGGGCTGGCCAGGAGCTATGTCCATGTGAGGCTGTGCATGGGAATTGGGGTGAGCTGCTTGTTGATACTCTTTTGGGACCCAGTGGAAAGCTGTGAGTGCACCCATTGGTGCATGTGATCTGAGAGCACACAGTCCCTGGGACAGGAAAGTCTCCATGTCACATCTGCTGTAGATGGTCTTACTTGGGCCTGGATGGCTACTCAGCCTCCAGATGTCACATCAGGCCCCATTCTGGAATACACTGGGTTCAGGGGCCCCATGCCCACCTGTCATGGATGGGCTCTTCGTTCCCCCATTGCTTATCCCCCACTGGCGTCTCTGTCCAGCTCTTCCAACATGGGGTACCCTGCGAGGGAAGATGGCTCAGGTCACTCTGGCTTAAATTCTTCCAGTGTCTTCTCATCATACTCATAGTGAGGAGCTCTCAAGAGGCTCTGAGCCCTACTCTCTCCCCATCACTTACTGATGGGTGGCCTGGCCCCATTGTCCCCCTCCGTGCTGGTCCTCCCTCAGCATGTTCACCCTAACCCCAGGGTCTTTGCACTTGCTGGGCCTCCCACCTGGAGTACTCTTCCCTCCTTGGCTGCCTGGCCTCCCCTACCCACCATTTACTGCTTGTTTTCTGCATGACTTCTCACTCAGGAATCTTCTGCCTTTCTTCATTTGCTGCCCAACCTGGTGCCTGGAGCACCAGGACCTGTTTATGCTGTGGGTGAGCACATAAGGTGGCAGAGCTCATCACAGCCAGCATGGGCCTGCTGGCTTCCCCTGCTGCCTCCTTTCCAGCACCACTGATTAACTGGCTCCCTGTGTCTCTAGGTACCTGCCCAGGCCTCCTGTCCTGCTGACCATGGGCAGTGCCCAGTGGACCCTCCCTGGAGGTAATCAGCCAGCTGGGCCAGACACAAAGGCTTTTTTGGGACTGGTAAAGGGCAAAGACAGGATCCAGTGTGAGTGGCTCCTGGGCTGTGTTGAGTTGTTCCTTCTAGTAAGGACTGGGTGGGGATGTAGTGTAGGCTGCTTCCCAGGAATCTCCAGCTCTTGAGCAATCCTATTTCCTCTGGGCTTGGCTGCTGACCCCTCTGACTTTGCAACTGTCCCCTCCACAGGTCTTCACAGGCTTCTTGGCATTGGAGCATCTCCTGTGGCTGGGGCCTCTAATGGTTAAACACTAGACAGGCAACAGTGGATTTCTTTGGGGTTTTGGCTCAGGGTGAGACCTTCGTTCTGGGCCTTGCTTGGCCCACATGCAGTCTGCTAGCTCTGCACCTTTCTGTCCCTGTTGGTCTGTTTGGGGGGGGGGGGGGTGGCTGGGGCTTCCTCCCTCTGGGCCTTGTGTTAGGCCACACAGCTGCCGTGCTGGAGCAGGGGACATCATGGATAAGCTGGGCTTGGCGGCCCTAGGTCTTCAGCCAGTTGTATGACCTCAGGGTGTACCCACTTTCTCAGAGCCTGGGCTCAGGCTTGGGGAGTATGTGGAATCCATGCCGCCCCCATGCCTGAGGGGCAGGGGAGCCCACAGCCCTACTCTGGCTGATAAAACATCACCAGCCAGGCATCCAGGCCCCAAGTTGTTGGCATTTATCAGTGTTTCAGGAGAAGCCCCAACTGTGATGTTTAAGTTAATCTAAAATATTTTTTTAAGTTTGCTACCAGTTTGCTTTATTTATTTATGTATTTACTTGTTTGTTTTGCAAATAAATACATAAATAAATAAATATTTTTGAGTTGGCTACCAGTTTGCTTTATTTATTTATGTATTTGTTTATTTATTTTGTTGTTGTTGTTGTTTTTATACTCACCTAAGGACATTTTTGCATTTACCTTCAGATATAGCAGGAGGGAGAGAAGGAGGAAGAGAGAGAGAAACATCGATGTGAGAGAGACACTTCGATTGGTTGCCACCCACATGACCCCAACTGGATCCAGGGACAAACTGCAACCGAGGTACATGTCCTTAGCGGGAACCGAACCTGGGACTCTGTGGTCCATGGGCTGATGCTCTAACCACTAAGCCAAATAGGCAGGGCGAGTTTGCATTTTTAAAAAATACTCTAAGGCCTCAGGAAGGCCATAGCTGTGGCTGCCACATACCCACCTGCAAGGTTGCAGGCTCTGACATGGGCCCGTGACCCCAAGCCCTCTGGGTTGCGGCAGACGGATGTCCATGCCACTCCTGGGATGGGTACCAGGCAGGTCTGTCCATTGCAGGTTGCCTGTAGAGGGGATATGCGATGGCCAAGAAGCCATATGGCTGAGGGTCTCTGATCAGCAGTTCATGTTCTTGTGCGAATACCTGTGGGGCCATGGTAGCTTCTCAGTTAGAGGACACTGGTCTGAGGACAGGGACACTGTCCTTGGTGACTGTCCCTCACCCACACTGTTGTCCTACTGGTGGTGGGGACTTGGGAAAGGATGCTCTGGGCTCCAACTGCCACTCCCCTTCACACTGACATATAATTGGCCCTTGGCCAAACCTTGGGGATGCTTTTTATTTCTTCAGGGATTTTTTTTGTGTGTGTGGTAAATATCACAAAGCATAAAATTTACAATTTTAAAGTACACTTTTCAGTGGCAAATGTTGTGAACCATCACCTCTATCTAGTTCCAGAATATTCCCTTCAACCCCAAAGGAGACCTTGTCCCCATGATCAGTCACTCCCTATCTCCCCTCCCCCAACCCCTGGCAACCATTGATTTGCTTCCTGTCTCTATGGAGTTGCCTATTCTGGGCATTTCATATCAGTGGAATCATACAATATGTGGGCTTTTGTGTCTGGCATCTTTTGTGAGCATCCTGTTTTCAAGGTTCATCCATGTTGTAGTGTGTGTCAAAGCTTTATTCCTTTTTATGACTGAGTGATATTCTATTATGTGGACGGACCACATTGTTTATCCTTCATCCAGCGATGGACATTTGGGTTCTACCATTTTGGCTTCTGTGAACACATTTGCAAGTGTTGATGTGGACAGAGGTTTTTATTTCATGGGCTTTGTGCTGAGGGGTGGACTTACTGCATCCTGTGGTAACTCTGTTGAACTTGTTCAGGAACTGCAAACCTCCTGGTGTGTTTCAAATAGGAGCATGACACAAGTTGAACTTAGAAAAGAAAAGGAGAGGAAGTAGCTTTTGGTAGCGGTGTGCAGAGAGGGCTTTGGATGGGGGTTGGGGAGGAGGTCACACTGTGCCATCTCATTGTGAGATGAGGTGTGACACTTGCTCATGGAAGTGACAAGGGGTTAAAGGAAAAGGGGGGACCTGCGGAGGGTCTGTGATGCCTGCCCCTTACCTTCTCGATGCTGCCCTCAGGCCCTCCTCCAACCCATCTCGGCTAACTCTCCAACCTGATCTCCTCGTAGTCTCTCTCCCCTCAATGTCTGCGTGCCCAGATACCCATGCCACCATTGGTCTTGTCTCCACAACCTGTAGTATTTGCCTTCAGGGCCCTTGTTTTTGCTTTCTCTTCCCCAGCTGGGGGACAATTCCTTCACAGTGAGGCCCGTCCAAGGAAGTGTCCATTGGACCACACAGTTTATGTGGGGCCCATCTCACCAGGCTGAGGGTGGAGTCTGAGGACAGTGAGGCAGCCTGAGGGCCCGCCCTTCCTCATCCCCAGGCCTGTAGCAGGTGCCACACAGGCCCCAGTGGGGTCTCTGGGGACTCAGGGAAAGGCCATGAGGCACCTGAGGGCACAGGGTGGGTCAGACAGGCCCAGGGACCTGCTTCTCCAACCACGAAAGGGTTCTCGGGGTTATTATGTAACTATGTCTAAAATATGGAGTATAAAAGCTATTTTTGGCTGATGATAATGAGGGCATCTAGATTTTGTCTTATCTTCCTGGAGCCCTTGCCATTCTAGGGTGGGGACAGCATTGAGGGAGCTACTGGTGGGAAATTGTTTAAACACAGAACCTGAGCAAGGCTGGGTGTCAGCCTGTGGATGCCCTGGTCAAAAATTGTTTGTTTGGCATTGGCCTGAGGCAGCTGCTGGCAGATCACTCTGTGGTGCCTGGGATCCTGGAGACTGGTGGTGCTGACACCCTGGTGTGAGAAAGGTCAGTCTCCTTGCCACATCTGGGACCCCATGTCCCCGGGCGGGTCAGGCACCAGTCAGAAACTTGGCTTGCTGTTTTCAATGTGGCCAGGCCGAGGGAAGCTGGGACACATCACAGAGGCAATGTCTGCATATGGCTCCCTGCCTAGGCCGAGGGGCCCCTTGCTGGGAGGCAATCCACTTATTTCCCATGAATGGCATCCTAGTTGGTGGTTTCTGTATTCAATTGTGATGAGATATAAAATTAAACTGCAAAGGATCCTTTCCCTCAGACACAAGTAGAGATGTGTGCTTGCATACCCCTGAAGCTGTGTGTACACTGAAGGGTATGTTCAGTCAAGGCAAAAAAAAATGACAAGTTTAGAGTTTTCTCTCCCCGTGTGTGACACACATAGATACACTTACCCTGTCCGTCCTGCTCCCCTTCCCTGGGGGCCTACCTAGAGCTGGGGGTATCTCTCCACACCCCTGAATGTGCTGGGCAGATGTCTGTGACCCACTGTCCCTGTGTGAGATCCCATTCCCTAGCCCTTCCCCTCTGACCTCTGACCTCTGTAGGGCCTCTGCACTTCAAACCCTCCCTTTCCTTTCTCAGCTCTGTCCAGCTTGGGTTCCCTCTCTGTGGCCTCCAGGGAGCACCCCCATCCTCACAGAATCCCTTCCTGTCTGGGTCATCACACTGGTCTTTTTTCAGGTTCACATTGGGTCTCTATTCTAGAGAGGAAAAACCAGGGTGTCTGGTCTCAGCCCTGAGCTCAGGAGGCTTACTCACCCCAGTAATGTGGTTTGCTAAGGCCTTTCCTGTATTCCAAAGAATTCCTTTCTTTCTAGCCACACTGTACCCTGCACACTCCAGTGCAAACCCCCTATCGGGGGACATCTCTAGAAAGGGAGCAGGCTGGCCTTATCCTGGGTCCACCTTCTACTGCATGGACCCATCTTGGAGATGATCCAGAAATTGCAGCAGAGATGACTTCCCTTCATCTACCTCCCACTCCTCAGGCAGTGTGTCCTCAGTTTTTCTGAGCTGATCCTGCAGTGTTTCCAGCTCCTTGCTCTGCTGACCGATGATACAGGAACATCTTTTCGCATAAATCTGCGTTTGTGGTGTTTCCCTCAGGAGAGCTTCCCAGATGTGGGATTATTGGGTCAGAGGGCAGGAACACATTCATGTTCCCAGTAGACGCTGCCAAATGGCTCTGAGGACACTTTGGGCCACCTGCCTCTTAGGGTCCTGGTCATTTGTGCCAAGGCTGACATGTGCTGGGCAGGTCCATGTGCTGGTAGGGCTTCACCCCTCAGCCCCCAGTGACAGTGGAGGAAATAGGCTTGGGAGAAGAGAGCATGACCTGGATGGGGGCTCAGGGCTGCAGGAGAAGTCTGGGGTGTTGCCATCATGTGATGGTTCTTAGTATGGGACTCGAGATGACATAGGATTAGTTGATTGTGATGGGTTGAAGAGAGACCCCCTAAATTCATGTCCGAACAGGACCTTTGGAGATAGGGGTTTTGCAGGTGTCATCAAGTCAATATGAGGTCATCCTACATGAGGATGGACCCTAAATCCAGTGACTGGTATCCTCACAAGAAGACAAAACAGATACATAGGGAGAAGGCCAAATGAAGACAGGTGGAGATGGGAGTGATGTGTCTATAAGCCTAGGAATGCCATGGACTGCTGGCAGTTACCAGAAGCTGGAAGAGAGGCTTGGGAAAGACTCTTTGTCAGAGCCTACAGAAGGAGCCAGCCCTGACCATACCCTCTCTCAGACTTCTACCCTTCAGAGCTGTGACAGAATAAATTTCTGTTGTTTTAAGCCCCCCGGTTGTGGCAATTTGTTCTGGCAGTCCCAGGACACTTACACAGTGCTGAAGAGTGGCAGGTGGACAGAGGGGCTCCAGGGTCCGGGTCCCCCCCACCCCCAGCTTCTAGAGAAGTGCCTCTCCAGTGTTCTGCCACCAGAGAGGCTGCTCAGAGGTTAGGAGTGTACACTGTCCTGACCCTGTCTCTCTCTCTCTCTCTTTTTTTTTTTTTTAACTAGGCAAGAGATATTATTAACCTTGTTCCAAACTTTATTCCCAGGCTTCCTCAGCTTAATTAGCTGCACAGAATGAATTGTGAGCTGCAGTGTCCAAGGGGTTTGGTCTTAAAAATATTAGAGATCTGCCTGGCTGGTGTGGCTCAGTTGGTTGAGCGTTGTCCCATGCACCAAGGGGTCACTGATTCAATTACCAGTCAGGGCACATGGTTTCATGCTCTATCCCCTGTAGGAGGAATACAGGAGGCAGCTGATCGATGTTTCTCTCTCTCTCCTCTCCCCTGAAATAAAAACATTAAAAAATGATATCTATATCTATCATCTATCTACCTATCTATCATCTATCTATCATCTATCTATCTATCTATCTATCTATCTATCATCTATCTATCTATCTGTCTATCATGTGAGGTGATCTTATCAGCTCCAGAAACTGTGTAACATGAGAATGCAGTCATAGTATAAACGAGCAGCTCCAAGTCTTTTTTTCAAGCCTGATCATGTTCAGAAGTTAAGTTAATTCTGTTTGCCTCATTCTTGGAAGTTCCTCTAGCCAAAAGCATCCAGCATGTGGCCTCCCCAGAGCCTCTTGCTATGCCAGTGCCAGCAGCCCCTGAGGAGGCCTCGAGAGCTTCTGGAGGTTGCAAGGGAAACTGGGTGCCCTTGGCTATTTCGACAGGGTTGTGTTGTGTGCTGGGGTTAGCCATCTGCTTCAGGGGATACTGGCCAGCTGTGAACATGTTCAACCATGCTGCAGGAACCAGGCGCTCTACAAATGGGTGAGGTTAGAGCTCATGTTCTAGTCATCTTGTGCCATGCAGGGCAGCCAACCTCTTCTCCTAAGGACACAATGACATATAATCAGGGGTACCAGATAGTAAAATGTAAAAAGCTGCTTAGCAGTGTGGCTTCTATCAGATAACAGCAGAAGGTATCCTGCTCTTCCAATTAGCCCTGCTTTGTCTCTGGGCTTTGCCTTTGAGTCGCATGTGGACCCTGCAAAGCATGGCTCTCCTGCTTCCCACTCAGGGCCCCTCACGCCTCTCCCAGATCAGCCAGGGCTTGTACAGGGCAGGGATGGGAACCTCGGCTGTGTAGCCCTCTTCAGACCCAACGGTGGTTCCACAGTCAGCATTTGGATGAGGGGTTTGGGGCAAGTTTCATTGCTCCAGCCCTGTGGATATGGAGCCCAGATGCAGGCCAGAGGGAGGTGTGCAGCCAGGCTGAGCTATATACCCAGTGAGGCCCCACATCTCTGTTGCTCTACCTAGTATACTCAGGACCTTTGGGTAGGGTTGGCATGGTTTAGGGAGGTTACTCCCAGGAGCTTCCAGAGAAGCGTGTCTTAGGTACGGGCCCTAGGCAGCTCCCTGTATGCCAAGACCCCCTGCTTGGTGAGTCCACTATAGGATCACCACCCCTGGGTCTCTGGCCAGGCCCCATACTGTCCTAGTCTGAGCTTCACTGTTGTCCTCCCTGCCGCTCTGTAGTGACTGCCATCAGAGCTGGTCTGACCTCATCCTCTCCCCTGCTTCCTGAGCCTCCACTTCTGCTTGGACCCTTACTAGCTCATTCTTATTTTTATTTTATTTTGTTTTATTTTATTTTATTGATTTCAGAGAGAAGAAGGGGGAGAGAGAAACATCAATGTAAGAGAGAAACATGTGCCCCAATTGGGAATCGAACCCACAACCTGGGTATGTGCCTTGACTGAGAATCAAACCTGCCACCTTTTGGTGTACAGGATGATGCTCTAACCAACTGAGCCACAATGGCTGGGGCTTACTAGTTAATTCTTTTTAATTTTTCCATTTATTTTTATATAAGGGAAGGAGGGAGGAAGGAAGAGAAGGAAGGAAGGGAGGGAAAAGGGAGGGAGGGAGGGAGGGAGGAAGGAGAGAAAGAAGGAGAGAAGAGAGAAAGAAAATTGATGTGAGAGAGACACATCTATTGGTTGCCCTAGGCATGACCAGGGCTGGGGATCGAATCTGCAACCCAGGTATGTGCCCTTGACCGAGAATCAACCTATGACCTTTCTATCTGTGTGCCGGCACTCTAACTGCTGAGCCAAACCAGCCAGGGCCTAGCTCATTCTTTATCCTGGAGTGTTAGCTTGAGGGCCCCTGTCATCAGCTCTCCCAAGCTGTCCAATCTCAGGCTTAAAACAACATTTATTCCGTTATAGTTCTAGAGACTAGAAGTCCAAGATCAGTCTTTGGGCAGGGTTGGATCCTTTTGGGGGCCCTGAAGTAGAGTCTGTCCCAGGCCTTGCTCCTGGTTTCTAGGGCCTGCCAGCAACCCTTGGGTTTCCTTGGCTTGTGGTATCATCTCGATTTTTGTTTCCATCTCTATCTGTCTCTATTCTCTTTCTAAAAGGACACTAGTTGTTGGATTTAGGGACCTCTCTGAATACAGGAAGATCTTGTCTCAAGAGCCTTAACTAATTACATCTGCAAAAAATCTCCATTTCAAAGGTTACATTCTGATATTCTAAGTCAGCATGAATTTTGGGGGACTCTGGTCAGCCTAGTACAGGGGCTGAGCTGCTTCACCCGCTGTTCCATCTCACAGCCGTGCAACCACCTGCAATGCTCTCCAGGTACTCCCATCCATTTCCCAGCCCATGACCCCGATGAGCAGGTGTGTCACTTTACATTTGAGGAACTGATTCTGGAAATGCTTCTCATGATTTTCCTCCCCTTTCTGCTGCTCAGCAGCCCCTTAAGAGCCCCTTATGTCATTGATTCTTGGCTCTCCAGGGCTAGGCACAAGGAGGCCCCTCCCTACAGGTAACTCTGCACCCTAGGGGCTCCTGCTGGGAAAAAAGCCAGGGGTCCCTGGTCCTGGCTGGTATGGGATGACTCTGAACTTCTAAGCTGTGGATGGTCACTTCCTGGGGTGGGCATTGGTCCTAGAGGCACCCAGGGAGGCCTGGCGAGCAGGGCCCTAGCCTTTAGGGCCCACTGGGAAGACATAGGCAGGCAACATATCCCAGGTGCTGTGAACTGAATTGTGTCCCCCAAATTCACATATGGAAGCCCTAATCCCCAGTGTGACTATGTGGAGATAGGGCCTTCGAGGAGGTGATTAAGGTCATAAGGGTATGGTTCTGATCTGGTATGACTGGTGCCCTAATGAGAGAAGGAAGAGGAGAGAGTCCTTTCCACACACACCTAAGGCAGGACGATGTGAGGACATGGTGAGAAGGTGGCCATCTGCAACCCAGTAAGAAGGCCCTCACCAAAACCCCACCCTGCCGGCATATTGGTCTTGGGCTCCCAACCTCCAGAACCATGAAAAATAAGTTTCTGTTGTTTATGCTGCCCAGTTTGTGGTACTTTATTACAGCAACCTGAACTAAGATGAAGGGTTGTTTTGGAAGTAGGGGTCAGGGAGAGCTTCCCAAGGTATATGAGCTGAAACACAGGTGATGAGCTGGAGTTCATGGAAAGTTCTGGAAAAGGGTGGGGTGGGTGCAAGGACCTAGAAACAGAAGGAAGGACCTTGTGGGAACTTGGATTTGTTAGAAAAAGAGCCTGAATTTTGACTGAGTCCTCTCCTGTCACTGGGCAACTTCAGGGCCTGTTGTCCCTCAGTGTCTCAATTTCCCTGCTTATAAAATGGAGGTGAAGCCCTGTTTCCCTCATGAGGGCTGCTGCAAGGTCTCACTCAGGGTGGGCACCTAGCTGGCTGGCAGGTCTGGGGTCTCATTCTCTGGGAGAGAGGCCCATATGAGCCAGCTGTGCTGAGTTCAGACCCCAAAGGACCCTTCTTACATCCCAGCTGGAAGTTCTGTACTCAACAACCACACCAACAGGGAAACAAATGCGCTCCCAGTGGACCTTCTGATTCAGCTGGGGCCAGGAACTTGGCAGCAACCACAGAACCTGATTAAAGGCATTCCAAGATGCACTCGATGTTTGTGTATCTGGTTCTGTATTTACACTTTGGGAACGAATGAGGAGGCAGCTGGGAAGTTGGGGAGTGTCTCACTCAGCCACGTGTGTGTGTGTGTGTGTGTGTGTGTGTGTGTGTGTGAGTGTCTCACTCAGCCGTGTGTGTGTGTGTGTGTGTGTGTGTGTGTGTGTGTGTGAGAGAGAGAGAGAGAGAGAGAGAGAGACGCGGAATCCTTGCTCAGCCACAAGCCTGTGATGCTTTCATTCATTCCCTCATTCATTCATTATTCCTTCCCTCACTAAGCAGATGTGTGATGCAAAAATCCAGTGTCCCCAGCATGCTTCTGGTGGTTGGCTGGGCTCTCCTCACTGTGGAGCCCTTGCTCAGCATGGGGGCAGGCTGTGAGGTGGGACTGGGGCAGCAACAACATTAATAAGAATTAAAATGTCAAAGTGGACCAAAAACCTAAATGTAGGAGCTAAGTCGATAAAATTCCTAGAAGGAAGCATAGGTGTAACTTCCTAGTCTTGGATTTGGTAATGGATTATTAGATGTGACACCAAAAGTACAAGCAACAAAAGAAAAATAGGTTAATTAGACTCTGTCAACATTAAAACTTTTATATCAAGAGACTATCAAGAAAGTAAAAAGGCCCTGGCCGGTTTGGCTCAGCGGTTGGAGCGTCGGCCTGCGGTACAGAGAAAGAAAGTAAAAAGAACTCACAGAATGGGAGAAAATATTTGCAAACCATATAGCTGATAATAGGCTTCTAGGGCGGTTTTTCCCAGATGGATGAGTTCATGTTGTTGGAGGACTAACCAATGGGCCAATTGTTCTGGCATGTAGATTCTGTGGTCTAGGAGTATCCACCATCATTCCTTCATTATATTTCCTCCCTCCTGTTGTGCCCATTCTTCTTCCTGGGCCATGTGCAGTCCCAGGAGGAGAACCTGACACTGCCCCCACAGCTCTGAGAGCAGTCACCCCAAGATTCCCAAGGACCCCAGCCACCAGCCTGTGGGATCTTAAAGTCTTGGAGCTGGTCCACATGGAAGCAGCGGCCACCCGTGCAGGCCTGTGAGGGCCCATACGAGGTGCCGTCGGCCCACGATGAATGCCTGGTCTGGCACATGGCATGACCATTGGGATGCTCAGAGCACCAGAGGACAGCACAGGGTGGCGGCAGCTGCGGGCAGTGGTGTGAGTGGGGCCCGAAGGTCACCTGGCACTGGCAGTCTGCCTCATAGTCTTTGCCAGGGAATGTCACAGGCATGTGCAGAGAAGCCTCTGGCTTGTACCAGGGCTCCTCGGGATCCACGCGAGAGGCGCTCCCAGGCCCGTTCAGACTGACACAGGCTTTGAGTTGTCATGGAGCATGTTGAAGACGTGGCCCAGTTCATGAGCAGCTAGGTCACACACAGTGCCCACGTCAGCCACGCCCAGGGTGTCACAGGTAGAGACCCCACACAGATCCTGTAAACAGCAGTGACTTGGGTCTGAGTCCTTAGGGGTGTTCAATCCTCACTGCCAGGCACAGAAGCTATGCAGGGTCTAGGCGGCCCTGGGTCCCACCTGGGGCCCTTCCTCCTCTGGCCCTAGAACCACTAGCTGAGTCACCACCAAGCTGACAGGGTTACAGATGCTCGGATACTTAAAGTCCTTGGCTGCAGCCGCAATGACTGTGAGCAGGTAGTGCTTCAGCCCTGCGCCGTGAAATGCTGCCATCTTGTCATCTGCCACCACCAGGGTCTACTTGGAAGCAAAGCGCTTGGCTCTTGGGGGCTGGGCCTGGGGTTCCCAGAAGGAGTCTTATTGCTGCACATGGGGCTCTGGCCACTGGTGGGACTCTTCTAGCATAGGATGTGAGCCCCAGGCCCCTCTGCAGAGTTAGGGGTGCCTCCCTCCAGGGACCCGATGTGGAGTTCAGTCCCCTGATACTGCAGAACCCCTAACAGGCCTCCCTTGTCCCAGTGCAGAGATGCCACCAACTCTGGATCTCTGTCGATGGTGCCAGTGAGGTAGGTGCTCTGCTTCGCCCCACCCAGCAGCTCAGGCGCCTGGCCAAGGTACTGCACTGTCAGCCCCTCGACCCGCACACCCAGGTCTTGCTCCAGCTCTAGCAGCAGTGTCTCCCCAAAGGCGGGCAAACAGTACCACAACCTAGCAGGCATGCCCAAACCAGGTAGGAAGCTGCCGTTGAATTTCTTGGGAAACGTGATTTCCTCCTCCTGGGTAGGGGGCTGGCCATCTGGGCTGAGGGCAGGAGGGAGGCCAGCAGCAGCAGGAGCAGCTGGCTGTGGGGAGCCCAACCCCATCTGCTGCTCCCCACTGTGACCTTCCCTGGGCTCCCCATGGTCAGCTGCCTGTCCAGCTCCTCCTGGGCTGAAGCTGGGAGGGACTGAGGCCATCTAGGCACTGCGTCCTTCACACGTTGGCTTTGTGGAAAGCTCCTCCCTGCAGCCTGGGGCTTGGACTAGCACCAGGGTCAGAGGCAGAGTTTCAGAGGGGCTGGAGACCTTCAGACTAGATGGAGAAAACTTGCTCCTTAGCTTGGGAGAGGTCCCTAGTGGCCCAACTCATGCAAACCCTCCTCTTCTGTGTCTTTGTCTCTCACTGCCTCTGTCTCCCGCAGCTTCTCTGGCCTCCCTCTGTCCGCCCCAGAATCTGGCTTCGCCTCTATGCCTTTGTCTGTCTCTCTCCTGCCCTCTCCCGTGTCTCTGTGTCTGTGGGTCTCCTTGAGGGTTCCTCATCAGGTAAGGCCTCTTGTTCCCAGGCTTCTACGTCTAGATGTCCAGCTGGCGCCTGGGTCTGGAGCCACTTTCTGGCTTCTGTGACAATCCGCCAGTGTTCTTTTATGTTGAATAGGATGAGTAAGAGTTGTTTACAGTTGACCCAGGTGGGGCGATGAGTCTGGAAGACTGATCCCCCCTGACCCTTGACTCCCGAAGCAGTTGCATCGCCGCTGAGGGTTTTGGTCCCTGGGTCGCTGACCTGAGACATCTTCCCACTGGCTCTGGCAATTCTGGCTCCAACAATGCATTGGTCGGTTGTAGGGGTGAGACAGATGGAAGTCGGCTATCGGACAGATGAGGTTCCCCATCCTTAGACAGTGGGGCATATGGCGGTGGCAGTGGAGGGGCCTTACACGGTTTCTGACTAGTAACACAGAATCGGACCCAAGGAGGCCTGATTTGGGCTATTTCCAACCACCAGTCTATGTAGGGAAATTGGTCCAGATGGCCGGAATCTCCGGTGACTACCCTATACACGGCCTGGACCAAGCGTGCCTTCAATGGGCTATTCTAATTCACAGAGGGTGTGCAATTTTCCGGGGATCAATCTGAGAACCCCTTGTTAAAATTCTATATCGTACATTCCAGAACAGTGGGTTTAGAACTTCCCCCCATAATAATATCAAAGATGGTTAAGCAAGCCTCCCAGTGAACGGTATCGCGAGACAAACAGGAGGGAACTGAGTGATAGAGGGGACTTAGGCACCTCTTCGAATTGGCAGGTCAGTATAAGCCCCTGATTCGGACCGGGTTTGCTGGTGGAGACAATGTTTGCAAGAACTTGATACCACCCTTAGCACTATGAAGTAACCATGGATGCGCAGGTTGGGACTTACGCAGGTTCTGTAATAGGCTTTGTGGAGCACGGTCACTCACTCACACAGAACTTAAACTTTCCACCCAGGAATTCCCTATCCTTAGTGTGGCATCTGTGCCACCTGGGAGGTGATCAAGTTCCCCTTCCACCTTAAAGGCCGGGCTGAACTCAGTCATGGATCCCCGGAGACACTTACTGATCTGATGTCCTGGCAGGCTTTTCTATCTTCCCCAGAGTCCGTTTGAGCGCAGCGGTGGCCGACTAGTCAGGCCCGGCAAGGATCAGGGTCCAGTGAAATCATCGGTGATGCACATTCTTTTTCATTGCCCAAAATTAGTGGCTCCTTCCCGCCGGCTCCCACAATAATGGTTCAAGGGTCCAGCACAGCTGTTGGCTTCCCAGCCAATGTACCAAAATGTAGCAGAAATTTGGTCAGCGGGAAGAGACATATTGCATGCACTTGGAGGATTAGAAAATGACTGTTTGTTTATTTATTTTTTTATCCTCACCCGAGGACATTTTTCCACTTTTTGTTCAGACAGAGTGGGAGGGAGAGAGAGGGAGGGAGGGAGGGAGGGAGAGAGAGAGAGAGAGAGAGAGAGAGGGAGGGAGAGAAACATCGATGTGAAAGGGACACATTGAGTGGCTGCCACCCACATGACCCAACCAGGGCCGGGGACAACTGCAACCAAGGTACGTGCCCTTAGTGGGAACCGAACCCGGGTCTCTCTGGACCATAGGCCAACGTTCTAACCGCTGAGCCAAACCGGCCAGGGTGAAAATGACTGTTTAATGTGCACCTGTGCTGGTCAAGTGGCTCACCTCCAAAGGCTGAGTCCCGAGCCGGGTTCCAGCCACTTTTTTTTATACATGATAAGCTTTGGGGTATTTGGGGAGTTTCTAGTTCCATTGTAGTTTAGGTGAGGGGATTACAAAAGCCAGGGGTGGGGTCTCTTCACTGCCTAAGGGGGTGGTCTGCAAAAGGTTTGCCTTCACAGTTCCATCTATATGAAAGGAGCACAACAGGCAAATCCATAGAGACAGAAAGTAGTGGTTATCGGGGGAGGGGTGTTTGGAATGCCTGTTAATGGGGATGAGGTTTCCCTTTGGGTTGACATAAATGTTCTGGAACTAGAAAGAGGTGATGGTCGCACAACATTGTGACAGTACTAGATACCATTAAATTATACATGTTAAAATGGTTTGTTTTACATTATGGGAATTTTGTTTTGATGAAAAAAGTTTAAAAAGTTTAAAACTAAACTACAGAACAAACATCCTTCAGAACTGCTGAAACCCAGCTGAATGGAAGTCCTACAACTATGAAATTAAAGAAGAAGCCACATCAAGACTGGTAGGAGAGGCAAAAGCACAGTCGGATGGTCCCACACCCACGTTTGGTGGATAAAAATCAGGAGGGATACCTCAGCTGTGAAGGCTGCCAGCTCAGGATTCCAGTGCCAGGAAGAGAATCCCCCATTACTTCTGGCTGTAAAAACCAGCAGGAACTGAGGCTGAGGTAGGCTGATGCTGCTGGAGCCCCAGGCAGCCCCTCTTAAAGGGCCCACGCATGGACTTACTTGGACCCACTCCTTCTGAGTTCCAGCGAGGAGGGGAGGCAGCTTGAAGGCACCAGAAACATACTGGGAAGAACTGAGTTGTTTGGCATTGGGGCGAGGACTGTAGAGGCAGCTTTTTCTGGCACAAAGGTGCTGGCGGAGGCTGTCGTTCCTTTGATGAGCCCTTCCCCCACAGGACAGGCAAAGGCTGCCATATCTGGGACTCCAGCAATCTGGCTCATGCTCTTTGCCCCGCACTGGTGATCCCTGAGGCCCAGCCCCACCAACTTTCAGGCCCACCCAAGCTCTTTTCCAATGGCTTTACCATAGGATTGGCCTATTTTGGCTCCTGCTTCAGATTTTCCTAAATTCTCTCAGATAAGCAGCATCTGGCAGCAGCAAGCCCCATACCTCTTGCTAAGTGGCTCCAGGCCTGGCACTAGAAGCAGCCAGCCTTGGTTCACAGCGTGGCTTCGCCTGGGCACCTCAAAACCTAGTACAAGGAGCAGCCATCAGCAGATCGCTTTGTGGGTTATGCCTGGTGGCCCCGGGGTAGAACATAGGCAGGGGCTGACCTTTCCCCAGAGCCAGCACACCCAGTGGACAGCTTCAGACCATATCGAAGCACCACCACCCAACCACCTCAAGTGACACACTCAAGGAATGGACTCAGTACCAGAGCCCTGCTGAAGTAAGTCTTGCTCTTTGTGCTGAGCCCCTGCACAGCTGATCATCCAAGGTAGTCAGAGGTCGGTGATTAGTGGGCACAGCTAGTCCTTGCAGCTGATCAGCCTGAATAAAATCCTCCCATTGGCATGGCAACAGCAATCAAGACTCAATTACAACAGAAGGGTGTAAAGTCTGCACAAGGGGTGCACCTCGAGGGCTCAGGGAGGATGATCAGGGAGGCTGTTCCACTGGACTCTACAGGACACCTACTACAAGAGGCCACCTTAGGAAACCTAGGAGACATAGCAACCCTACCTAATACATAGAAACAAACACAGGGAAGCAGACAAAATGAGGAGACAAAGAAACATGTCCCAAATGAAAGAACAGAACAAAACTCTAGGAAAAAATAAAATAAAATGGAGATAAGCAATCTAACAGATGCAGACTTTAAAACACTGGTTATAAGGATGCTCAATGAACTTAGCAAAAGTTTCAAGGAACTTTGTGAGGACCTCAAGAGCATAATAAAGGACCAATCAGAAATGAAAGATGCACTAACTGAATAATTTACAGGGAGTCATTAGTAGAATAGATGAAGCCAAGAAGCAAACTATCGATTTGGAATATAAGGAAGCTAAAAACACCCAATCAGAACAGCAAAAAGAAAAACGAATCCAAAAAAGGATAGTATAAGGACCCTGTGGGACAACTTCAAGCATACCAACATTCAGATCATGGGAGTGCCAGAAGGAGAAGAGAGAGGGCAAGAAATTGAAAACCTATTTGAAAAAATAATGACAGAAAACTTTCCTAACTTGATGAGGAAACAGACATACATGTCCAGGTAGCACAGAGAGTCCCAAACAAGATGAACCCAAAGAGGTCCACATCATCAAAATGCAAAAGGTTAAAGAGAGTATGTTAAAAGCAGCAAGAGAAAAGCAGTTCGTCACCTACAATGGAGCTCACATAAGGCTGTTAACTGATTTCTCAAAAGAAACTGTAGGCCAGGAGGGAGTGGCAAGAAATATTTAAAGTGATGGAAAGCAAGAACCTACAACCAAGATTCCTCAGTCTTGCAAAGCTATCATTTAGAATCAATGGCCATATAAAGTGTTTCCCAGACAAGAAAAAGCTAAAGGAGTTTATCACCACCAAACCAGTATTGTATGAAATGTTGATGGGTCTTCTTGAAGAAGATAAAAAAAATATGAACAATAAAATGGCAATAAATACATATCTGTCAACAATGGAATTTACAAACGAAATGAGCAATCAGAACAGAAACAGACTCATAGATACAGAGATCTTTTTATTGGTTGCCAGATGGGAGGGGTTTGGGTAAAAATGGTGGGATTAGGAAGTACAAATTGGTTGTTAGACTGATGAACCTCAAAGGGAAGGGGAGAGGTGGGGCGGAAAGAGAGAAACCAAAGAATTTATATACATATATGCATAACCAATAGACACAGACAATAATGTAGGGAAAGCGAGAGGGGGGTGGAATTGGGGAGGAGGAGGTCAAGGGGGGAAAAAAGAGGGATATCTGTAATACATTCAACAATAAAGATAAATTTAAAAGAGAGAGAGAGAAAAGCACTGGCTGGGTGGGTTGGTTGGAGCATTGTCCTGTACATCAAAAGGTTGCGGGTTCAGTTCCAGGTCAGGGCACATACCTAGGTTGTGGGTTCGATCCCTAGTCAGGGCATGTATGGGAGGCAGCTGATTGATGTTTCTTTTTTACATCGATGTTTCTCTAAAATCAATAGAAATATATTCTTAGATGAGGATTAGAGAAAAAAGAAAAAGAAAAGAAAAGCTGTCTCGGGCCTTCCTTGTTGGGCACCTGTAGGTACAGCCATCTTCCCCAGAGCCCAGGTTTCCAATCCTTTCCAGAGTGGGTAAGGAGAGGCATGGGGAGAGACAGCATGACCATGGACACATGACATCAGTGGTCACTGCTGTCTCTTGCAGCCACAGGATGGAGGCTGGGGAGTCCCAAGTCAGAGCTGGTGAACCTCCGTTCTCCTCTCCCTGGAATGACTTAAGCCTCCATGGCCTCAGTGAGTTGTTCACAGCCATACACATGTAACCTCAACTGAGCAGTGTAAGGGGAGGGCCCAGTGTGAGGGATGGAGCCCAGGAGGGGCTGTCTGCCCTCCTCGAACTTACCACCTGCTGCCCAAGCTGAAACTGGGAAGGAACCTGGAGGGATGCAGCCAGTTAAACTGGATGGCCCTGGCCAGTTTGGCTCAGCAGTTAGAGCGTCGGCCTGTGGACCAGAGAAGCCCAGGTTCAGTTCCTGCTAAGGGCACGTACCTCGGTTGCAGTTTGTCCCCAGCCCCGGTTGGGGTCATGTGGGTGGCAGCCACTTGATATGTGTCTCTCACATCGATGTTTCTCTCTCTCTTTCTTCCTCCTTTGCTCCCTCCTGCTCTATCTGAAAATAAATGCAAAAATGTCCTCGGGTGAGGATAAAAAATAATAATAAACTGGATGAACATGACTGTCAGAGAATGGTGGCCCTGCAAAATGTATTAGGGGCTCCCTGCATGTGCCCTCATGGCTGCTAAAACATTTGGAGAACCTGGTGCAGCCCTGGTCTCTTCCTCTCAGGGACACCTCCAAAGGCGGCTTAGGCCAGGGTATGCAAATCTCCCTGGGTCCCAGTCAGGGCTTTTGGTCCCAGAAGCATCTTGTGCTGGAACTGGCATGGAGACAGTTTGCTCTTTGCTTCCCTCTTGTGGGTGGTTTTCAGATTGGGTTCCAGACGGGTACATGCTGCCTCTACACACGGACAGCAATCTGTTCTTTCTTGGGCCTCAGTTCTTCAAGGTTGGGTGTAAGGGTCCCATGTGGGCACAGAAGAAACAGGTCCTGCCTGGGATCCTGAGCGCGTCCAACTTTTGTTCCTGTGCTTACATGTCATTTGTTTCACTCGATTTTCATGTGTGCTGAGCTCTTCCTTTACGCCAGGGTCTTTTTTTTTTTTTTTATCATCCTCATCCGAGGACATTTTTCCATTTTTTGTTCAGGTAGAGGGGAGGGGGAGAGAGAGAGAGAGAGAAACATTGACGTGAAAGGGACACATCGAGTGGTTGCCACCCGCACGACCAACCAGGGCCGGGGACAAACTGCAACCAAGGCACGCGCCCTTAGCAGGAACCGAACCCGGGTCTATTAGGACCGCAGGCCGACGTTCTAACCGCTGAGCCAAACCAGCCAGGGCTACGCCAGGGTCTTTATAGGGCTAACAATCTGATGGGAGGAGACACACCTCTGTCAGGTAGTTTTGGACAGTGAGCTGTGGAGGAGGTGACCCTGTCGGGGTGAGGCGCTCAGTGTCGGGCTAGCCTATTGGAAAGAGCCTCCTGGAGGACACAGCACCGCAAAGGCCTCACAGCAGCAGCTATTTAGTTGGTGGAGCCTGGTGGTCTGGGAGAGCAAAGGGCCAGACCGAAACCTTTGTGGTGAGAGGAGGAAACAGTCCCGCTCAGAGCACATGACTTCTCCCTGGCCCAACCTGGCTTTGCAGGACAGAACTCAGCCTTCAGCACACTGGCTCCCCTTAATCTCATTAGAAGCCCACCACTTGCCATGGAAATTGCTGATGGGCCTGATCAAGGTTCTCTTGTCTAGAGGGTGAAGCCTGGGAGGGGCTGCCAGGTGGGGGTGTCACCGCATCCTATTGACAGTGGAGGGATCTGGGAGGGCTGAGGACTGGGGAGTGCCCTAGGAAAGTGGCTGCATCGATCACACCACATCTTCCTAGGGCCACTGGCTTCTCCCTATTCCCTGCCCTGTGGTCCCCACTTTACTCAGCCCTGTGGATGCTGCCAGAATGGGTGGGGTGTGCCCAGCAGGGACGTGGGCACTGACAGAAGCTGGGGATGTGCACTTTGCTGGGCGACACCACCCCTGTGGGGTCCTCTCAGAAGATGGGATTGAAGGAGGCTGAAGGGCTCTCTACAGGGGAATAGGTGTTGGGCGAGGGTGAGGGAGAAGGACATCATGTACATTGGGGCTAGGGCACAAGATGTGTTGTGGGGAGTAAGGGGCCCTGCTTGGTAACAAGGGGGCCCAGGGCTGAGTGAGGAAACTGGTGGGGGAAACTGAGGGCAAGAAGAGGGCTGCGGCCTTCTGGGCCACATGATTCTTGAGAGGTGAAAACAGGGAAGGCTTCTGCCACATGGCTCAAACACAAGGAGTGCATGGAGTGGGTCTTGGGTCTGAGGTTACCTGTGCCCAGGCATGGGTGGGGCCCCTGGCCTGTGTTGTTCCTCATAACTGTGGGGAGGGACACAATGGGGTGTTCATGTTGGAGATAGACCCTGGGGTGGGCTCCACAGACTTGAAAACCACCTGGGAAGGAACAGAGCAAGGTCAGCTTCTCTCCTGGCTTCACACAGCTTGCAGGAAACAGTTGTTTACCTGGGTTAAGTGCTCTACTGGGTGGGTAGGTAGCCTGTTCCGGGCTTTACTTTTCCTCCAGTATCAAAGGCCCCCCAGGAAGCTGGACTGTTGCTGGGGAGTGGGTGGTGTGGGCAGCCAGCTGGTGGAGGTTCCAGGAGCTATTTGTGCGGGACCTCAAGTGGCCTTGTGTACACAGAATCGACCCTAGTAACCACCCCAGCAGGTAAAGTGACACCACACCTTTCTGCATGCTCGGCCACTGCCCCTTGTTCATGCCTCCCACAGCAGTGTGATGGGCTATAGGTGGTGCTGCCCAGGTCAGGGCATCTGCTATTGTTTCCAGAAAGTGATTGAGAGAGAAGGGGCAGATGCCAGGTCACATTCGAGACAGCTGTTGCTTGTCAGGGAGTCTCAGGCTCCTGGTTCTGAGATGGGATGAGTCCCCAGTTGAGTGATGGACGAAGGACTGCAAAAATTCCACTAGCCCAGATAAGAGCCAGTCACCGGGCCCAGCTCTGGTGGGGCACAGGGACAGGCAGAAGGAGGTTGAGGCAGGACCTTTAAACTCAGGCAGGTTCTGGCAGACAAGCTAGTCCTGTGTGCTGCCAGAAGGATCCACATCCTGCACTTTGAAAGCCACTGCTATACTTCTGAGCTGGCCCCCCTGATTTAGACCATTGGAAAGAAGATTTCTCTTTTGTCCCTCTGGGCGTCATTTTGCAGCCTCTGGCCTGCACCCGGTAACAAAGCCTTTGGCTACAATGAAAAATGGCTCCCCCGGGTGGGTGAGGGGCCTCCTCCTCCGGCTGTAGGCTCTAGACCCACTTTATACTCTCACTCATTCACAAACCTGCCGATTCAGCCAGCAAAGAAGGCTCTCCCAAGTTCACAAAGTCCTAGGGAGCACCTCCTGGGGCACCTTGGGTTTCTGATTCTGCCATTTTGGGTGGAGAGATACCTGGCTCCTTTGAGAATTTGAGTCATGGGGTCCTATACCTTCTGTGACTGGTGCCACTGACCCCACCACTTGGATCCTTTCCAGGCCCTTGGGGGTGGTGCTCTGCAGGGTGTGCTGGGGATGGACCCCCAGCCCTCACTGCAACTGCTGGTTTCTCTCTTGCAGCTCCAGCTCCAGAAGTCCCAGTACCTGCAGCTGGGCCCAAACCGTGGTCAGTACTACGGTGGGTCCCTGCCCAATGTGAATCAGATCGGGAGCGGCACTGTGGATTTGCCCTTCCAGGTGAGCACCCCACCCCACCCCCTTCCCACACTGCCTCCCTGGGGAAGCTTGTCCTGGCCTTCCTCATGGGGCAAATCCCACTCTGGGCAAGTGTGTGTGTGTGTGTGTGATGGCTGCTTTGGACAGCCAGAGTCAGCAGACAGTTGCTGCAGCCCTCCCGCACCACACCCACCTACTCCTTTACTGTCCCTGGGATGCCTGGCCAGGCCTTGCCCAGATCCACCCCCCCTACCCCCCCCCCCCCCCCCGTCAGTCTCCTGTTAGCATCAGCAGACCCTGCAGTGAGGCCTCAGTCTGGCCTCCAGCATTTCAGCAGCCACTACACCTGTTGGCCGTCTGTGCAGCAGCGGGAACCGCTTAGGGCCTCTGGGGCTTGGCTCCATCAGCCTCACTAATCCTCAAGCCCAGCCATTCTCAGAAGGAGGCCCTGAGGCCTGACCCCACTTGTCTGCAAACGTTTCTTGGCAAAGACCCACACAGCATGGCTCCCGCAGGCCACAGGGCTACCATGCACATCCTTATCATAAATAGCAAGAGATAAGACACCACCTGGGCGCAGTGCCAGCCTCTTCCCTAGAGTCATACCTGACCCTTGTCTACAGGTGGAAGTGGAGGCAAGGGGACCAGGGAGCCAGGGCTGAGAGCTGGGCCACTCATTGCATGGTGTCTACTCTGCAGGGACAGATCCACGGACTATCACGCTTTTGTCCTGTTGATGAGACAGGGCCCCCAAAACAGCCACATCTGTCCACATGCTGATAGGCCAGGTAGAACCCAGGCTGGTCCCTCAGGGAGTTTAGCTTCCACCCTAGTAACCCCCCAGCTCCTACTCTTCCCACAATAGTACCACTGGGATGTAGCAGGCCACTAGTCAGGGTCACCCAGGCTGGCTCAGGGTCTGCCCATCTTTACTCTGGGCCTCCAGGGCATGGCCCTCCTTGGACAGCTTCCTCATTAGAACAGATAGATGCATAGGGCTGTCCGGCTGACCAAAAACTGACTTCTTTGTCAGGGCACTTCTGAGTTGGAGTTCTCCCCCTTTCCTTCCTGGCTTTCCCCTTCCTCTGTTTTCCTGTCCCTTCCTCCCAGGAGGAGAGCATCTCTCTGGGCACCCTGAGCTTGCCCTGCCTGGGTCAGTATGGCACCCCTAGGGCTGAGGGTGCAGGGACCTCTTGGGGTCCCAGGGGACCAGGTGAGGCTAGAGCATCTCAGAGTCTCGGTTCTTTGCATTTCCAGCCCAGCGGATTTCTGGGGGATACCCTGGCAGCAGCTCCTGTCTCTCTGGTAAATGAGCCCCTGGGCTGAGGCTGTTGATGTCCCCAGCGTGGCTGCCCTCCTGGCCTGGCGGGAGGTGTCCTGACAAACGGAAACTGATCTACTCTGCACTCCTGTGTCTGGGGAAGTGTGCGTGGTCACGTGGAGACCCCACCCAAGAATTTGAGCATGCGCACCAATGCTACACGGTTGTTCCCATGACACATGCACACGCGTGTGCACAGATCCTAGACTTGGCCTGGTGAGCTGGGCTGGGGCCAGGCCGAGCTTCTCTCTGCCTCTGGTTCTGCTTCAGCCACCTCAGTTTTCTCTCCTCTCCCCAAGCATCTCTGAGAGGAGATGAGCAGCCCCTGCCCTCTGGTATCCCTGCTGGGCGATGAGGTCCCCTCCCTCTCTTAGTCACAGCCATTTCCCAAGCTGGCAGGATCTGTGCTGGGTCAGAGAGGGACACAGGGGTCCTGGACACTGGGAGAGCAATCAGCCCTGAATGCTAAATGCGGTATTGGTTACATGGGCAATATAGCAGGATTCCATTCACTTTTTGCCCCACTTCCCAAAGAAGACAGGAGGGCCCGAGGACCAGATGACCAGAGAGGGGGACAGGCTGTATCCAGAGCTGGCTTAAGTTGCCAGTTTTACCACAGTTAGATGTCAAGAGCCCCACAGTGACAGGGATGGCAGAGAGCAGTCTTCTGGGGACCCCAGGGACATGGAGCTGGGAGTGTGAGCAGAGCCTGGCTGAGGACCTCATGCCAGCTCCAGGTGTTGGAAGCCCTATCCTGCCAAGCCATGGGCCAGGGCCCTAGAAAATGCCTACACTTGGTTCATGGTGTTGCTGGGATATGGTGGGAGAGGTCATTGGGGGCTGAGTATCAGTTGAGACTGACCCCAGGCTCAACAAGGAGCCTCCAGGGAGCCAGCACTTGGCCAGATGGGCCCCTTGACATCCTCGGCTAGAAGCCTTGGGCTGTCTCTTGGCAGCCCCTCCAGGGATGATGTAGGTGGGAAGAGGAGGCCAGCCAGGTCCCAGAGAGAAGGTGGAGGCCTTTCTGCACCCAGTGAGGCTGAGGGTGGGGGTAGGAGTGGGGGCAGGAGAGTGCTCAGACCTTATATATTCCTGGTACCCAGGCCAGCACTGTCCCTGAGCTTGTGCTGCTCTGCCTGGCCTGTGCATGCTGGCCACACTGCACGTCTGCTGCCGAGGCGCCCAGGGTCCCCAGCTCATTCCCAACCCCGAAGTGCTAGGAGGCTGGGAGCTTGTCAGAGGAAGAAACTGGTCTGAGTTGCCTCATGGTGGCCAAGGTTGTCTCGGGAGTGGGAGGGCCTAAGATCAGATCCTGGGGGCAGGCCACAGCTGATAACTGTTTTGGGTTTCTCTCATTTTTTTTCCCCCATCTCCTTCTCTCCCCCTCCCTCCCCCCAGACACCCTTCCAGTCCTCAGGCCTGGACACCAGCCGGACTAGCCGGCACCATGGGCTGGTGGACAGAGTGTACCGGGAGCGCGGCCGGCTTGGCTCCCCACACCGCCGGCCTCTGTCGGTGGACAAACATGGACGGCAGATATCCTTTTCCCAGAGTACTTAGGCAGGGGGGTGGGGCCCTGTTGGTGACTGCAGGACTCTGAGTTCCTCTAACTAATGGAACTACCATCTCTGGGGATGGATCAGGGCTGTCCCAGTGGACTTCCCAGAGGAGACAGTGAGGCAAACTGAAGAACCTTTGGCTAAGTGGGGACTGAGGGACACAGGGAACAGGGATACAGATGTGGCCTCTAGAGCATGCAGCCTGAGGTGAGAGTTGGGGAAGGTGATGCTGAATTACATTGCACTTGGATGCCCAGCTGGGCAGTGGGGCCCTGAAAGGCTATGACCACACATCATGGTCATGGTGAACCCCTCTCAGGGCCACATGGAAGATACACCAGCCAAGGCAGTGGGACTGAGGGGGTCCAAGCCAGACCCAGACAGATCCGAGGGAGACTTCATCTGAATACACAAAACTCCCGTCAGCACTTCAGCCAAGCAGAGAGATCGTCAGGAGTCCCCCCTAACTCGGCCACCCCTTGGTGCTCAGCCAGCCAGCCCCCTCCCCCACCCCCCGAGTGCTGCTCTGGGACCCCCTGCTTCCTAGAACAGAGAAGACTGTTCTTTCCTGGTTCTCATTTCCGTGGCTGGGGGAGCCCGACCAGCTGGGCCCCAGACGGGCCCCAGACCGAACCCTCAGGCCCCGGGATCCACCCATCAGCCCAGAATTAAGAGTCATGACCTGGGTCATCTGAACTAGACTCCCTGCCGCCCCCATAGGCCCCAGTTTTACAGCTGAGGCCTCTCTTGGAAGGGGTGCAGCCCGCACGTGTGCTTGCAGGGGGTGAGTGCTGAGTGCTAGGTGAATGGGGCCGCCCCAGGGAAACTGACAGCCAGGAAGGAAAGCCCCCTCCCTTTTCCTGCCCTGCAGTCCCAGCTGTTTGTAGGCTCCCAGTAGCCTGGCCACCAGGTTTTGGGGGCTAGGGTGGGGCCTGAGTTGACAGTGCTGTCCCCTTAACTCACACTCAAGCGGACAGCTGCCCCTATGGTACTGTTTACCTCTCGCCACCCTCGGACACCAGCTGGAGAAGGTCAGTGACCCAGAGCCAGCCCCCAGCCCTCTTGTTGAAAACAACATCAACTTTTATCCTGGTTGTGCTTGGAAAATCTATGTAGTCACTTTAAAATGACAAAACTAAGAATCATCCAGGAGTTTCTAGAAATCAGCTCTATTTTTCTTTTTTAAGCAAAGTTATGATTATATTGGATATTCAGTGTTGTAGCTTGCTTTTTTTTTTCCCATTTAATATTGTTGTTTCCCACATTGCTAAATAATCATGAAAACATGATTATAACAGTATTATACACTTATTGCTAAAAGATTAGGAAAATAGCCCTGGCCGGTTTGGCTCAGCGGTTAGAGCGTCAGCCTGCGGTCCACAGAGACCCGGGTTCGGTTCCCGCTAAAGGCATGTACCTTGGCTGCAGTTTGTCCCCGGCCCTGGTTGGTTCGTGTGGGTGGCGGCCACTCGATGTGTCCCTTTCACGTCGATGTTTCTCTCTCTTCCTCTCTCTCCTTCCCACTCTAGGTACATTTATTTTCCATTTTTTACTCAGATAGAGGAGGAAAAAACACCCATAATGCCATCATTTAGAAAAGTCTAAAATAATAATAAATACCTACAATAATGCAGGTAATGGCTGCATACCTATGTGAATACACTTAATGCCACAGAAGTATACACTTAAAAATGGTTAAGGCACTGGCCAGGTAGCTCAGTTGGTTAGAGCATCATCTCAATATGCCAAGGTTGTGGGTTTGATCCCTAGTCAGGGCACATACAAGAATCAACTAGTGAATGCATGGATGGGTAGAACAGCAAATTGATGTTTTTCTCTTCTTCTCTCCCTTCCTCTCTCTAAAAATCAATAAATTAAAAAAAGTTAAACTATGAAAAAAAAAAATGGTTAAAATGATAAGTTTATTACCCATACTTTACCACACACAGAAAATGTGTGTTGTGTGTATGCAATTTTCGTAAAAAACCAAAAGTAAGCAAACTTAAAAAAATATATGTGGCCCTGGCTGGTTTGGTTCAGCAGTTGAAGCATTGGCCCACAGTCCAAAGGTTTGTGGGTTTTATTACCTGTCAAGGGCATGTACGTATCTGGGTCACAGGTTCGATCCCTGGCCCCAGTCAGGGTCATGTGGGAGGCAACCAATTGATGTGTCTCTCTCATATCAATGTTTCTCCCACTCTCTCTCCTTTCCTTCCACTATCTAAAAATATCTTGGGTGAGGATTAATCTAAGGGGGGGGATATATATATATATATATGAAAACACAATTTGTAATATATTTAATTTAATAACAATTAAATTCCCACCAAGCACTTATATATCAGTTCCTATTCGACCACCACACATATTAACAGATATAAAACATACAGAGCATTGTGAAATAGGTGGTATTATTATCCCCACTTCAGATAAGGAGCATAGAGAGGTCAGAACACTTGCTCAAAGACACAGTTGGTGAGGGTCGGGGGGCTAGGAACCTGACTGGTTCCTCACTGCTCAGCTGGCCCTGGAGTCAGAGACTGGCCTGATCCTTTGTAACCTGCCCTTCTCCCTTAACTAAGTTTCCTCCACGTCACTCTCGGTGTCTGGGGCATCCCCATTGGGTGCATGCAGCTCTTATTCTCATCCCTGAATTGCCAGCTGTGCTGATGGGCCTGTCGTTTGCATGTCCACCCAGCTACCCATGGGTGCCTATAGTGTCCTAGTCAGCTGAGGGCTATTCTGGAATCTCTCCCTCCAGGTACCTGTAGCTGGGGACAGATTGCTCCTGGCCCTAGGGCAGAGGGTGGAGCCCCTGGCAGCATTTGGGCTAATTAGAACAAGATCCCCCCCACATACATGCCATTCCCTCATACCATGCCCCACCCCCACTTCCCACCCTGGGGCTGCATTCTTTCTGGGGCTTTCTCTGAGCCTTATGTCACTGCCTTCTCTTCCTGCTTGTCACACCTGGTTTGTGGGGTTGTCCATTGGTGTTTGTTATCAAAGGGGACCCAGTGATAGGCTAGGGGCTTCTATCCACAAGGCTTGGCCACTGTGGAACCATTGGACTCCCTCTCCAGAAAGTTTCAGCAAGAAAGCTCTGTCCTTTCCCTTAAGCTGAGAAGTGCACAGGGTTGGGGGGTGAGGGGTGAAAGGGGCAGAGACAGATGGAGCAGGTTAGGAAGAGGGATATCTCTGCTGCAAACAAGCTTTGCAGACAAAACCCATGGTCACAGTCACGCCTGTGGTTCTTTTGAGAACAACAATCAGGTGCAACAGCCCAAAAATAAGACCCAAAATTTCTGCCCTGTCCCATCAGGCGTGTCCTGGATTAAGTGGGGCCAGGACTGTCCCTTCATCACCCTTGGGGCCCACGCTCACTGTCTCTCTCCTCTCCCAGGACCAATTCTGACTCTGCCCTGCACCAGAGCACAATGACGCCCACCCAGCCAGAGCCCTTTACGGGCGGGTCCCAGGACGCACACCAGAAAAGAGGTATGGGCCAGGTGCCTGGGCATCTTTTCTCAGGCAAGTTCAGTGGTAGCCCCTTTGCTCCCAGAGGTCATAGCTCATGGGTGGACAGACCTGCAGAGGAAAATTCAATGGGTGCTGTGGGACAAGGGGAGGGGCTCAGGGAAACTTCAGCGATGGCACTATTTGAGTGGGATTTAGAAGAGTGTGTAGGAGTTTTCTAGGCAGAGGAAACAGTACCTGTAAATACCCATTGCCTTCTATTCATGGGTTCTGCATGGCCACATAGGCTGGGGGCCTTGCCGGTTCTTTCAAGTGTAGGGGGCAGCAAAAGGGGCAGTTATCAGCTCATGACTGAGCAGGCCAGAGCTAGATATTCAACTTTAGGTATAGCTTGACCCAGGGCTTTACACTGGACCATATCCTGGCTGTGCCTCTCAGAACCCTTGTGGTCCACAGCCCCTGGGTCCATCTTGGCCTTGGTGGATGGGAAAGAGGCTGGTTCTTGCCCAGAGCCTCTTCTCTCACCCTGTGATGAGGCAGATCTGTGCCCAGGTCCCCAGCCTCTCCTTGGAGCCAGGCATAGGCAGCATCACTGGGACCCTCCAGGAGGGCACATGTCATCTTAAAAATCAGTGCAGCAGCATCCAGAGAGGGGAGTATGATGCTGTGAGGCCAGCCCCGGGAAAACCCATAGGGGCCTGTCTGCCTAAGACACT
Source organism: Molossus molossus (assembly GCF_014108415.1). Classification (NCBI taxonomy): domain Eukaryota; kingdom Metazoa; phylum Chordata; class Mammalia; order Chiroptera; family Molossidae; genus Molossus; species Molossus molossus. The sequence goes on along the minus strand of NW_023425377.1, from coordinate 66,411,054 downwards.
GAAACCAGAGAATTAATTAGGTACAGTTAAAGCCCAAATGCTCATTGCTGTTTGTTAGCAGTTCACTATGCAAGTGTGTAAACATCAGGGAGATTCTATTGACAGAAGGATTGTCCACCAGAACTTTACCCCTTAGGGGGTCTCTTTGCGCTCCATCTTCCTGGGACCCTAGCCCATCAGGCAGTAAAGGTGAGATTGCAGAAGGAACTGTCTTTGTAATAAAAGCCAGGATTCTAAATGTTCAGAGGTGTTGACACAGTGCCTGGCACTTCCCTCTTGTTTCCTATGTTGGAGCACAGTTCTGAGGTGGCCATCTCCCTGGTGGGTCTCCCAAGAAATGTGGGTTTCTGGGGTAGGTGGGACCCTGTGACTGGAAGAGACTTATAAACCCCTGAAAGCTCAGAGTCCAGTTGTCCTTGGGATGGGAGGAAGGGAGACATAACACCTGTCCCCATTTCTCTAGGAGGGTCCCAGACAGTGACAGGGGTCAGGGGCTAGCCTGGCTGCCCTCCCACCCCCAGCCTGGCCCCTCCAGGTTTTAAGGAGGAGGAGTTGACCCATCTGGCTCTGTTCATTATAGTTCTTTTGCCAATGAGAAACTGAATCTCCAAAAGGCATGAAGAAATTGGGTCTCATCAAGAAGATGTTTAATCTCACTGTTACTGAAAGGTCCAAGGAAAGGGGCCTTCAGGTGCACCTGGTTTCATGGCCTCAAATGATGCCCATCTGGTTTCTCAAACCTTCCCTCTCCTCCACTCTTCCCCTCCTCCCCTCCTCTAGGGCTAGTTGGCATTGCAACTAACTCATGGGGCCACAGCTACCATGGTGGATCCACCCAGCCCAGCTGACATTGAGCAATGTGACACTGTGATGATGGCCCAAGAGGGAGAGGCAGGTGGCCACTCAGAGGAGGTGGAAAGAAGTTCTCAGCTGTTCTCTGTAGCCCGAGGCCTTCGAGGCCAGAGTCAGTCCCATTGGAAGGCTGAACTGATAAATGTCCTTAGCTCTAGAGCTTAATTAAGTTCAGGTTCTCTGCCTTATTTTATTTTTATTTTATTTTGTTTTTTTGTTTGTTTGTTTTTTAATGAAACACATTTTGTACTTTAGTACAATTTCCAGAAGTCACTGTTGGGGCAGTTACACTGCTATCATGGTTGTGACTGTATGTCAGGGAAGTGCCCTCCGGGTACTGCCAGACTCATCTTTTCTTCACACCTCATTCCAGTCTTACTACTAACAGTCCCAGGAATGGAGGAGACCACGTCGGAGACGAACAAGAACCTTTCCAAACAGGCATGGGACACCAAGAAGGTAAGAGCCTATGGACTTTCAGAAGTGGTTTCTTTCTTGATCTAATTATGTTTTTTTTGTTTGTTAATCCTCACCTGAGGATATTCTGTCCATTGATTTCTTTTTTTTTTTAGAGAGTGGAAGGGAAGGAGGGAGGGTATGAGAGAAAGAGAGAAGCATCGATGTGAAAGAGAACATTGATTTGTTATCTCCTGCACACATCTGGAGCCAGGGATCAAACCTGCAACCCATATGTGCTCTTGACCAGGAAGTGAACCTTCAACCCTTCAGTGTGCAGGCCAGTGCTCTAACCACTGGGACACCAGCCAGCTTTGATCTTTTTTTTTTTTTTTTTTTTTTATCCTCACCCGAGGACATTTTTTTTTCATTTTTTGTTCAGATAGAGTGGGAGGGAGAGAGAGAGAGAGAAACATCGATGTGAAAGGGACACATTGAGTGGCTGCCTCCCACACGACCCAACCAGGGCCAGGGACAAACTGCAACCGAGGTACGTGCCCTTAGCGGGAACCGAACCCGGGTCTCTCTGGACCACAGGCCGATGCTCTAACCGCTGAGTCAAACTGGCCAGGGCTGATCTTTTTTTTTTTTTTCTTTGTTGATTTTAGAGAGAGAGGAAGAGAGAGATGGAAACATCAATGAGTGAGAACATCAACTGGCCGCCTCCTGCATGCCCCCCACTGGGAATTTGGCCCACAACCAGGGCATGTGCCCTGACCAGGAATCGAACTGGCAACCTCCTGGTGCATGGGTCGATGCTTAGCCATTGAGCTACACCGGCCGGGCTGATCTTTTTTTTTAATGGAAGTATCTTTTTTAAAAAAATGTTTTTATTGATTTTTTTTTTTTTTTTTTAGAGAGAAGAAGGGAGTGAGAGATAGAAACATCATTGTGAGAGAGATACATCGATCAACTGCCTCCTGCATGCAGTCCCCCACTGGGGATCGAGCCCGCAACCCGGGCATGTGTGCTGACCGGGAATCAAACTGGGACCTTTTGGTCCATGGGACAACACTCAGTCCACTAGCCACACTGGCTGGGCAGTATCTTTTTTTTTTTTTTCATTTTTTGTTTCTTTATTGATTTGAGAGAGAGAGGAAGGAAGCGAGAGATAGAAACATTGATGAGAGAGAACATTGATTGGCTGCCTCCTGCATGCCCCCCACTGAAGATTTGGCCCACAACCTGGGCACGTGCCCTGATCAGGAATTGAACTGGTGACTTAGTGCTTGGGTTAATGCTCAACTACTGAGCCACACCAGCCCGGCGTTTTGATCTTTTTTTAAACACCTTTTTTTAAGCACAGCTAGGCAAAGATAATGAAACAACACATTGAGGGAGCTTTATCCTCCCTTAAGTAAAACTCTCATTCAGATTTGACCACTCATGTCAGCCAATTTAACATGAATACAGGACTGTTACACTGGTGAAAACCATGTAAAGAGTTAAAACCCATGCGTGCTTCCATAGCACACACACTAAAATTGGTCAATGAGGGATTAGTATGGCCCCTGCACAAGGATGACACAAGTATATCGGGGTCTCTACCTGCACCTGAATGTGGTGCTGCCATAAAGAAAGAAAAGATGGCTAGTGCTGGGAAAGACCTAGACATCCTGGGAGTGACAAGAGGTTGGCAGAGCCCAGCATCCTGGAGAGACTCCATTTAACTACTGTGTGAAATATTGTGTGCCTCTGTGAGGATGTCAGTATAAGGATTTTATTGGATTTGTTTGGGGCAGGTTTGGGACGATGGGTGAATTCTTAATACTGTTTATGTGGAATGCTTTTGAAAATATTCTTTAGAAAATCACTGTCAAGGTGTTTTACAAAAATTCAGTAATAAAGCAGATGTTTACTCCCAGAATTAAGGAGCCCATGGCCAAGTAGAAACCCCTTCCACCCAATACCCTATAGAGGCTCAAGGCCTACTGGTCACATGCCCCCCTGAGGCGCCCTAGTCACTACCAGTCAGGCATTCCCCCATCACTGGCCTAGCCCTCCCTAGTGGGTCCACATTCTCGTCTGATAATCCCTACAGAACCTATCAGCAGGAGTGTTTACCTGAGGGTGTCAGAGGCAGACAGGAATTAGGGAATATGACACAGCGGAGCCCCTGTCAGCACACAGGCTTTGTCCTGTCATGTCTACCTCCATAGGAAGAGAGTTCCCTGCTTTGTCCTTAAATGAGAGTGTAGGAGCCTGGTCTGAAACCTGCAGATCTCTGGTGGTGATAGCATCTATAGCTCACAGAGGAAAAACCAGGGTTTTTAGTACTGATAGACTTTCCCTGGGATCCCTTTTCCCAGGCCAGCCTGCAGTGTGGCCAGAGTCCCAGTCCTCAGAGATGGTGTGCAGGGGTCCCTAGGGGAGTCACAGCTCGGCACCACGGGAAGGCCGGTCAGCTAGGGGCAGAGTGGCAGCCTCTTTGTGTTTGGACAACCAGTCCAAGCTGTCTCAGGCTTCCCCACGTGATGTCCTTTCTGGGGGTGGGCAGACAGATGCTGAGCAGAGGCCGTCTCTGCCCTGATGACCCCCAGTCCTCTTTGTCCTGATCCAGGAATATATGTGGGGCTAGCCTCAGGCACCCAGGTTTCCAGTGGGCATGCTACAAAGCTGGTGGCTGACAGCTGTGACACAGCCGTAAGGGGTTGGGATGTAAAGAGCAGGCAACATGATCCCCCAGGATACCATCTCTAACAAGGCATCACTGTCACCCCTGGACTGTCACATAGTAAAGCTGGGAGGGGCCATAGAGAGACCCTCTCCACTTAACTTTTGGTTTTGCCCCTGGGCATGTCTGGGCAGTCCCTCCCCACCCCCACAATCCCAAGGGGACACTCTTCATCTGTGGGACTCCCTGGAATCCCATAAACTTGCTTCTCTTTGAGTGTCACTCAGCCCTCTTTGGGAGATCAGTCATGCTACAAGGAAGCATCTCAGCCTCTGCTGTCTTCTCTTTCAGACAGGGTCCAGGCCCAAGTCCTGCGAGGTCCCCGGAATCAAGTAAGTCACAGTAGGATATGCCCTGCATGCCTATGGCCACCAAGGACTCCTCGGACACCCCAACCACCCCCCATTCTCAGCTGCTCACGAGGCTACAAGTCCAGACAAGGGGGATGCCGAGCCTCTGGCAGCCACCCAGCAAGGCTTGCCCTGGGGGATGTTCTCACCCCTTAGACACACTGTCTCTAGGCAGCAGGAGGACCCTCATCCCATCCCCTGTCCCTGCAGGGGTGGGCTGCTTCCTAAGGTCCCACTGGAGGTTTGGGCTGATGGTTGTTTCTCAAGCATGACAGCATTTGATCATAAGATGTCATTTTTACGCCTGCTAGGTTTTTTTGTTTTTGTTTTGCAAGCCCCCTCCCACTGCTGCCACAACTTCTGGGGGAGAACCGGCAGCCACAATCCAAGAGATCAACCCCACCCCCCCTATGTCTGGCCTTTCCCCAGCATCTTTCCATCTGCTGACCAGGAAAACACTACAGCCCTCATCCCTGCCACCCACAACACTGGGGGTTCCCTGCCTGACCTGACCAACATCCACTTCCCCTCCCCACTCCCAACCCCACTGGACCCTGAGGAGCCCACCTTCCCGGCACTCAGCAGTTCCAGCAGCACCGGCAACCTCACTGCCAACCTGACACATCTGGGCATCGGCGGCACTGGTCAGGGTAAGGCTGGGAGAGTGAGGATACTACCTTCACCAGCAGAACTCACTGTCTAGCAAGGATGTGTGTGTGTGTGTGTGTGTGTGTGTGTGTGTGTGTGGTGTGACTCAACAGGATCACTTCCAAAATGCTGGGCATAGGGTGGGAACAGAGCCCAGCATGGGGGCTTGGTGTTGCTAGGCTACCCCAATGGGAATGGTATTCAAACAGAGGACACAGCCTGGGCAAAGGTCCTGCATTGGGAAGGCTCATGGTGCTTCCAGGGATGGGACAGTAGTTCTGAGGAGCGCTGGGGACTTCAGAGAGTGGGATGAGCCAGGCTTTCTCTTCCTTCCCACCCCACAGCTGACTGTGGATGCTTGCTTGGGACACTTCAGCCTGACCCCCTTCCCAGGCTCCACACTCATTTCTCTCTGGCCATGTCTTCAGGGATGACCCTTGGGGCCCTTGCCCATCCCAGTATTCCTGGCATCTCCCCAACCCTGTTCCTCCTAGGGGCCTGTGGCACTATCCCCCTGTGGCACAGGCCAGGAACCTGGAGCTGTCCTCAATTCTTCTGTCCTCTTACCCACCCTGACCGATTGACATGTCCTGTTAGCCCCACCATCAGGACCCAGCTCAACTCAGACTCTCCTCACCCATCACAGCCTCCATCTGCTGCCAATCCCCTTCCCAATCCCAGCCTCTTCTCCACCCAGAACAGCTGTCAGCTCATGGCCTTCCTCTGCTCGGGATCTTGCATAGCCCCTCATTTCCCACCCCCCTACACCTCTTTTCTCCAGCTGATGAGCTCACCTTGGGGCCTTTGCACATGCTGTTCCTCCCCCATGGTCTTCCTTTGTCTCTAGGTGGCAGGGGCCCCTCACCTGCCCCATCTCTGCTCATACCTCCTCCCCTCAGCGAGGCCTCATGGCCTCTGCCCACACCCTCCACCCAGCCTCTTACACAGTCTTCCTTTTCTGTACTCACCCTTACTCCTTTGTTCTTGCCTGTCCCCTTGGCTGATCCTCGCTCTGCTGCAACCCCTGCAGCAAGTTGACTGTGGGGTGTATGGATTTACATTCAGAGAGGAGACAGGGTGCCTCTAGCAGCCTCGGTGGTGGGATGGGCAGGAGGGGCCAAGGGAGCCCCTCTGTGAGTCCATAGGTATCAGGAGTTGGTGGTCAGTGAGAGCACTACATCATGTTCTCTTCATCCTGCACAGGGGCCACAGAACGGCCAGCATTCTCCTGTTCATCACCCCGAGTGTGGTGGGCAACGCCATGCAGTTTTCTGAGATAATCACACATTCAAAGTCGTGTTTGCTGCAGGGAGAACAGGCTGTCAGAGGGGAGGCAGCACCTGGACCAAGGCAGGTTCCCCATCAGATACTCTGAAGAGTAATTTCTGGGAGAAATTGGTTGGCCTGGTTGCTGGGTTGATGTGAGGAGGGAAGGAGAGTCAGTCCTGGCTCTGGTGCTCACAGGGCCTGGGAACATGAGGTATGTTGAGGACAGTGCCATGTTCCTAGGTTTTTAGATGAGGGGATGGAGAACAAACAATGAAGAGAGGAATGGGACTCTGGCCTGATGATGTTGAGGTTGTGTTCTTTTTTCCACACTCCTGGCCCTATGCCCATCCACCCCCATCCTCTGCTTTCCCCAGTTGGTGCTGACACTGCTGTTTCTTGGCCCTGTTTTTCTTCATTTCTGTCTGTGGCCTCCAGAGCATCACCCCCTCCAGAGGGCCACCCCCTCCCCCCGAGGGTCCTTGGCAGTCCCCCAGCACCCTCTGGGAATTGTGCATTTCTGACCTGAGCAGAGTCTGAACAAGTACATGTGAAAGCTGTAGACCCTGAGTCGGAGGGCTAGTGGGAGGGGACTACAGGGGCAGGGGCAGACCCCTGCCACCTGGCTCCAGTATCTGCCAGTGATGTCTGACATGTGTTGGATTGTTTTTGAACCTACCACGCTAACGGCTTGCCTGGCAGGGGCTTTTCTTTCCTGGTGCATTTTAAATCAAGCCAAGCCTTGGCCTCTGGCACACATGGAGATTGCCCCCCCACCCCCACCCAGCTCACCCGCCAGTCAGAAGGAGGAAGAGGCCTTCCCATCAGGGGGAAAACACCAGCCCCTTTCATTCCCTTCCACATTTGCTGGGACCTGAGAGGACAACAGGCCTAGTAGCTCCTCCTTCCTGGCACCACTCTGTGCCTGGCCATCCCCATACTCAGGGCTTACGTGTCTTGGGACAGGTCCCTACTACCTGGCATATCCTCCCATGGCAGCTCTCCGTGCCTGCCCAGACTTCCCTTCCAGCTGGCCCCACTCCTTTTCCCAAAGGTGATCCAGTTTGCCAAAAGGAATTCAACAGTAAGGCATTCGTCCACCCTCCTGGCCCCCATGTGAGGCCAGGAGCTCACTCTGCAGTCTAGCAGAGGATTCAAAAACGCCTTTGTATTCAGGACAGATGTTAGAGGCTGGCAGCCCAAGTGCCAAATCCAGCTCAAGTGTATTTTGTCTGGCCCAGGACTGTGTGCGTGATACTTTGAACAGACACTTAAACATCAGGAGAGTGCGTGTAAAAATCTGGATTTCTAGCTTCTCTTGAATCAGAAAGACCTAGCAGTAGTGGGTCAAGATCCTATGCTTCAAGATGGGCCAGAGAGCTTCAATTTGCCATAGGCACACAAACCTCTTCCCCCTACACCCCCCTTGCCCCACTGCTCTTCTCACTCCTGGCATTTGACTCTGCTGCTTACTGAAGGCTAACATCTGCTCTCTGGATGTCATATGTTCCTCAGCCTGCTGGACCTACGAAGTGGTGGACGCTCAGAGAAGTTGAGATAACTGCCCAGGGTACCTATTCCGAATGCATTTTGAGCAGATGTCCTCTGGACTCTTGCCCAGGCCTCTTGACCCTGCCTCCCTTGACATTGCTGTGTCCATAGCAGCCTGATTCTTGGGTTCAATGCCTGTACAGAAATGGATCCCCAGGCCCTGCCTTGGGTGCAGTCATTGGCGCCAGGTGCCCCACAGTGCTCAGCCAAGAGAAGCCACCAGGGCATCCAAGGGGAAGTGCAGGTGTGACCTGGCTCACCTCACATGGATGACACAGCAAGCAGCTGCCCTGGGCAGAGAGAATGCTGCCCGTCATCTCCCTCAGTGCGCACTGGGTACATTCCTACTGGCCCATGAACCTGTCATCTGGGCCTGGCTTCCCTGGGTGAGTTAGGCACCTTCATTGGCCTTGACTCTTCAGAGCTTGCTTACAACTCATTAGGATTTCACAGTTAACTGGCAAGGGCAGCTGGTATCATCTCCATCTTGAGGACAAGGAAACAGAGTCTGGAGGGTCAGGCCAGGCCCCCAGGGCTACCCCTGGCATTAGGGGGTCTATTGCCTGCCTAGCACAGTGCTCCAGTATTACCCAACAGGTCCCAACTGCTGCCACACTGAATTTGACCTCACTCAGTTTCTTCATAACAGTTGTATTCAGGGATCGAATTGATGGGGGAGGGGGCCAAGAGGAGGGAAGGGGCAATGTAGAGACCCTGGCGGGAGCTCCATCAGGAATGTGGGTTTTGGAAGAAGATAAGGACTAACCGAGTTTCTAGCTTAGGCATCCCAGCAGGGCTGACGCTCCAGCATAGAAAATACACAGGTAGGGAAAGAAGGGTGTGGAAGTGAGATAGGAGGACGTTACATAGGTCCCGGCCTGAGGAGATCTAGCCAAAGGAGCAGTTACGGGAAGGGACATGTGCATCAAATGAGGGTGAGGAGGGCATGAATGTCAAGAGCAAACTACAGTGTCAGGTAGAACTGACTTTCTTGAAGCTAACCAAAACCCAAGCCAGTTTAGGGAAAAAAGGGGATTGATTGTCTCCCAAAAAGAGGAAGTGCCAGTGTAACTGCATCCAGGGCTCAGGTGCTGCCTCCCCCACCTCATTTTTCAGCTGATCCTTCCCCTTTCAGCCTCAGGATGCCCCGACACACGCATCCACACACACACACACACCCCACCACCACCACCACCACCCCACCTCCAGCCTCTTTTCTTGGAGTTCCATCAAAAGTCCCTGGTAAGGCTTTTATTGGACCAGCCTGGTCCCATGTCCATCTAGCGGCCAATCATATGGCAGTCCAGAGGCAGGAAGATGCTGCCTGGCAGGGCCTGCAGGACACACCCCTCCTGGAGGGGTGGCAGAATCAGTATGGAGGGTGTTGGTCATCAAGGGATTTTGAAAGGAATATAGAGACCACACGGAGCTGGTGTCCCCAAGGTCAGGGCACCATGATGTTGGAGGGGGACCCTGGGTTTGGCCATCAGGACATGCCCATTGGCTTCTATCTGAGCAATTGAGCTGTCCCCAACAGTGACCTGGGTGTGTGAGTAGCCCTTTAGAGGCTGAAGTCATGCCCCCACCCTCCCTTCCTTTCAGGGATGAGCACTCCAGGCTCCTCACCGCAGCACCATCCGGCCGGTGTCAGCCCACTGTCCCTGAGTTCTGAGGCACGGCGGCAGCAGGCCCAGCAGGTGTCACCCACCCTTTCCCCGCTGTCACCCATCACTCAGGTGCGAGGGCGCAGTGGGGTGGGGGTGCGGCCTAGCTCTGCCTTTCTGGGAGGCCTCCTGCTCCTTCCAGGGGTGGCCATAGAAACAGCTCAGCATTTTTGGCTTTTTTGTCAGCTTTTCAGGTTCATAGGAAATGCATTAATCGGTGGCCTGGAGTCCCCTGTACCATCACAGTTAGGTCCAGTGTTAACTCTTGTCATGTGATTGGAGCATACTTCATTATGGTACTTTCTCTTCTTTAAGATCTAGTTGAAAAATTTTCCAAAATAAAATTTTAGAGTTTTTCCCCCAGTTTACTGTAATTTTGTTTCATCTGCTTTTTTGTGGTTGTATATGTCTAGGAATTGGTCCATTTCATCTAGATCACATAGCGAGCTGGTGTACAATTGTTCATGGTAATAGAACTCTCTCATAATCCTTTTATTTCTGTAAAGTTGGTAATAATGTTCCCACTTTCATTTCTGATTTCAGTAATTTGATTCTTCTCTTGTTTACTTCGTCAATCCAAGTTAGGAAGCATTCCCTCCTCTTCTGTTTTTTTGGAAGAGTTTAAGAAACATTGGTGGTAATTCTTTGAATGTTTGATAAAATTCATGAGCGAAGCCACTAAAGTCTGCGCTTTTATCTTTTTTTTTTTTTTATCCTGACCTGAGGACATTTTTCGATATTTTGTTCAGATAGAGTGGGAGGGGGAGAGAGGAAGAGGGAGAGAGAGAGAGAAACATCGACATGAAAGGGACACATCGAGTGGTTGCCACCCACATGACCCAACCAGGGCCGGGGACAAACTGCAACTGAGGTACATGCCCTTAGCAGGAACCGAACCTGGCTCTCTCCAGACTACAGACCAATTCTCTAACCGCTGAGCCAAACCGGCCAGGGCTGCGCTTTTATCTTTACTGGGAGGTTTTTTATTATTAATTCATCCTCCTTAGTTGATATAGGTCCACTAAGATTTTCTATTTCTTCTTAGGTCAGTTTTTGTGTTTGTGTGTTTCTAGGACTTTGTCCATTTTGTCTATTTTTTTAAAATATGTTTTCACTGATTTTTTAAAAAGAGAGAGGAAGGGAGAGGGAGAGAGAAAGAAACATCAATTCGAAAAAGAAACATCAATCAGGCACCCTGACAGAGGATTGAGCCTGTAACCTGGGCATGCGCCCTGACCAGGAACCAAACTGACAAACCCTCAGTGCACAGGACAATGCTCAGTCAACTGAGCCACATTAACCAGGGCTTGTCTATTTTTAAAAAAATCCCTGACAGATGACACTTTTGTTCTTTGTTTTATTAACAACCTCGATGGTATCATCCACTTATAACAAATTAAGTCTAATCTGGGCCTGGTTTCCCTCCATGTCTGCTTATACAGTGGTCTTGTTCAGATCAGGATCCAGGTAGAGCCATGGTGGTTTTTCTGGCAGCTGTGTCATCACTCTCCATCTGTGACCCCTTCCCCTTCTCCCCACCCCCAGTCTCTTAGGCTTGCTTTCCCTTTCTGGAAAGTACTTAGAGATTAGGCATCTGCCAAGCTCCCAGGCATGTATTGACTCTATCACAGGGCAGGAGTCCTGCCTATCCCAGGGATTCTGCACAGACTCATGACCATTAAAAACTTCTGCTTATTTTCCTCTTTCCAACTCTGAGAAGGCTTTAGTGGGTCATCACCAGTGACTACACCAGTGCCTTCATCACCCACACCCTCTCTAACCTCCCTAGGTGGGCCAGGCTATAGGGTGGTGTTGGGCAGTCTCTTCCCCTTCCCCAGGGGGCTAGGTGCTGGCCACCCTCTAGGCTACTGTAGTGTGATACCTGGTGCCTGCCTGTAGTGGGGAAACTTCAGCTCAGAGAAGCCCGGGTTTCCTGAGCCTGAGTCAGTACAGAAGGTTGTGCCCATCTCTTGGTGTGTGATGAGAGTGAAAGAAAGGTTGGTTGGATGTAGGGTGCAACCAGCTGGATTAGAATCCCAGGTCCTGTCCAGCTAAAGCCTGATCCTCCGTGGCCCTGGGCGATGCCCCTTCTAGGCCTGCGCTTCCTGTGTCCAGGGTGTGGATATCCCTTTGTTCATCCCTCACATCATTGCTAAGCTTGCCAGGCTATGGGAGTCCCCCAGGGACCAGGTGCTTGTGTCCTGGCCCCCACTGCTGATGCCTGATCCTGATGCCCTCCTCTTCCCACAGGCCATGGCCATGGACACCCTGTCTCTGGAGCAGCAGCTACCCTACGCCTTCTTCACCCAGGCAGGCTCCCAGCAGTCAACTCCACCACAGCCCCAGCCCCCGCCGCCCCCACCACCTGTATCCCAGCAGCAGCCACCCCCACAGCCTCCACAGGTGCCCGTTGTCAGCCTTCCCCCAAGCAGTCCCCTGATGCCGAGTGCCAGCCTGACACAGGGACCCCAGCTGCCTCCGCTTGCGGTCACGGTACCATCCTCTCTCCCCCAGTCCCCCCTAGACAACCCAGGCCAGCCACCGATGGGAATCGACGTCACTTCGGTAAGCCCAGGACTGGGTTTTTGGGGCCTGGCTGTGGGGTCGTGCAGGAGGAGCCTGGGGCTGTGGGAGACTACATTGGGTGCCTAGGGCCCAAAGATAGTTGGGCAACCAGCTGCGTTTGCAGCCACCTCAAGACTCCACTTGGAGGCCAACTTGCCAGGGTTTGGGGCTAAAGCAGATGCTGCTGGGGGCTGGGCACCCAATGGAGTTTCTGACTGGAATTCTCAAGCCAAGAATGTCACCCCATGTACACATGGGGAAACTGAGGCACAAGTAGGGGTCAATGCCCCAAACTTTACCTAAGATGGGCTACTTGGGTCTGGCTACCAAACCATCCCCCATGACCCTTGATACCCGGCCCTGCCCTTCCCATCCAGAAAGGGGCTTCCCTGGAGGCAGGGAGAGCATAGCTCTCAGGGCCTGGGTTATGGGCATCTGGTAACCAGAGGATTGGAGGTAAACTTGGAGAGGAGGAAGGTAAGCAGCACAGTGCCTAAGCCAGGGGCTTCAACTCAGACCCTGGGACCTCCCTGCCTGTGCCGGGCTGCAACTGAATTATAAGATGGGACCAGGAAGCTATAGCTCAGACCATGGGACCCGATTTCCTGGGCTGAGGTAGGGCAGCTGCTGCTTAAACCATGGTACCCCCTGCCTAGGCCAGGGGCTGCAACTCAGACTGTTGGTCACCCTACCTGGGCTGGGCTCAGGGTAACAAGTGCTAGGTTTTTATCTCTGCACTTCCAAAGCTTCCCGGTTGTTCAGACTTTGACCCTGGTGGAAAGGGGTGGCCATTGATACCTTTGGCCTCATCCAGAGGAACAGAGACCCATGTTTGGAGCCCAGTGAACCCTTCTCACTTGGCCTTCAGCTACCCACCATGGGATAAATGCTTTCAGAACATCGTGTGCTCTGCAAAAAACGGCCCCTTCTCCCCCCACTTAGCTGGTGGGCAGGCAGTGACTAACAGTAGAGACCCACATTTCCAAGCTGCTCCAACCCCTCAGTGGGCAGACACCCACTACCCCCCCTTCCCCAGGGAAGTATCCAAGCCTTTCCTTTGGCATTAACACAGCTTTGATGCTGGGGCTGGCCTGGGCACCTAGTTTCCCAACATCCTCCTGCAGTGGGTCCTGGCTTTGGAGCTGGGTGGACACTGGGGCACAGGTATTCAGGCCAGTTGCATGTATAGCTCCTCCTCAGGCTCCCAGATCAGGGAGTCTATCTCCTGGTACCTCCCAGGGATTGCTGGCTCCCTTAGGGCACAGGCAATCTCCTCTGGAGTTTCTGAAGACTTCCAGGCAAGGAGAACATCTCTCTGGACATTTTCCTGCTCTTCACCAAGTGACCACACTGGTGCCACCCTGCCCAGGCTCAACCCCCATCACAAACTGCTCAGAGCAGGCCACTGAGGAAATGGGGGAGATCGAGCACTTATGGGGCCTTGGGCCGGCTGTCCAGGCCTCAGTGAACAGGAGGCTCAGAGAGGTCAGGCAGGATCTAAATCCAGATCCTGGCCCAGCCTGTTTCATCTATGATGAGAAGGCAGGGTCCTCTACCTTTGAACAAGGAAGTGGCCACCCCTCTGAGGTCTCTGGATAGCATGACCCCATCAGGCTTGTCCTAAGCCATGACAGTGGTGGTGACTTCTCAGTGCTGGGAGCCCTGCTGTCAGTGCCACCACTTTGAGGTGGGCAGGATGCGCCAGTGCAGACTCGGGGCTAAAAGAACCGGGGATCTATCTAGAGTCAGGAGCAAAAGGCAGCACCTGTCTGCCCAGCCCTAGTCCTCTCTGCCTGTGTGTATGTGAGTGTACATGTGTGCACATGTATGTGGTGTGGGTGCTTTGAAGCCTGCTTAGTTGAGGTAGACCCCTCCCTTACTCCCCCACAGCCATTCAGGGCAATCTAATGAGTCTCGGTTCCAGGTTCTCTGACTCCAGCCCCCACACCTGGGAGCTGGGTTTGGAGGCAGGTCCCCATGAGACCCTGAGCTCTGGCCCCAGGTCCTCTGCTCACTGAGGGGTGGGGGCTTGTGGGAGGCTCAGCTGGGAGCAGGGCTGGGGCCTCCGTGTCCTGACCTGTTTGTCATCGCAGGCCCCGGCTCTGCAGCAGTACCGCACTAGTGCCGGCTCCCCAGCCAACCAGTCTCCCACCTCACCCGTCTCCAATCAAGGCTTCTCCCCTGGGAGCTCCCCACAAGTAAGGGATGCCGCCACCCCATGCCCTAACTTGACTCAACCCCCTGTACCCACCATCTCTGCCTCATGCCTCACTTCATCCCATCTCGTCCGCTGCACGGGGCTGGGAGGAGAAGGCGCTGCCCCTTGTTCCCGCTGCTCCTCTGGTCTATGTAAAGCCTCAGCTGGGAGTGGTGAGCTTTTCATCCTGTTGAAGATCTCAGGGTCATCCATATCGCAGCTCCTCGTCCAGTGGCTGAGGACAGCCCCAAGTGTGGCTCAAACATGGCATCCAACAACCTGTGCACATGTCCCCACCTGTGTCTGCCCACCCTGAGGCCTGGTGCTTTGAGGCTTTCAAAAGTGGGGGGTGTTTCCCTTGCTTTGGAACACAGCCAGCTGTAGTGGGAACACTGACTACTGAGCCTCCTCCCCTCCCCTATACTCCATAGGAAGGTGTGTCCCCTAGAAAGTTTCCCTGAACAGCACTGTAGCCTGTTGGGTCCTTGTTCCCCTTCCACAGATGAGATGGAAGCTGACCCTAGGCCCTGGGCAACAAGCAGGGCTTGACCACGCCTGTCAGATGTAGGTGTCCCTCCCACACCTGGCACAATGGGACCCTGATCTCTAACATGCACATATCATGTCCAGGTTCCTCAGGGTTCCCTTCAGCCCTGCTCGGCCATAGCCACATTCCATCCAGAATGTTCCATCAGAGGAGAAGGGGTGCCCAAAAAGCTGACATCTGGGCCTGAAAAATCTCACTTGCAGAGGAGACTGCCCCTCAGTCTCCAAAGTATCACCAAGTTGAGAAACCCCAAGGAGCCCTTGCAGTGTCCTAGGCCCTAAAGCCTTATTCTCAGCCAAGGGGAGATAGAATTCTCCTTTATGTGTAGAGCAAGGAGCAGAGCCACCCCTCCAGACAGGACCTGGCAGGAAAGACAGCAGGCTCCCTTGTCCTCATCTCTCCAGCTCTGAGATGTGTACCCCGAACCCAGTCCGGTGTGTGTTGGAATAGTGGGCATCTACTCAGGGAGGACTTGAGGCCCTGTCTGCTATAGGAGAGGCTCTCCCCAGGTGCTTCCTCTACCACCCACAGCCACTACGGATCCTGCTGGGACCATGGAGATGCAGCCTTCTGCTCTGTAGGTAGGCAGGGAGGATGGCAATAAGCTTGGAACAGGCTGGGGCTTAGCCTGATATTTGCACACCAGCCATCCATTCATGCTGGCTCTGAGCTCTCATGGCTCCCAGAAAGTGGTCTCGTCACGTGCCATGTGATACAGTGGGCTGGAGAAGCTGATCTTGTCAGGGGAGGCAGCAGGTGGGGTTTGTTCCAGATGAGCAGCCCTGCCCAGAGCTTGTCCCTGAGTATCATTCCTCTAATTTGAAGCAGGACAGGAATTTATGGGACAAGCAGATTTCTTTCAGGAGAGATTTACCTGAACCAACGTGGTCCATCCTGGGCAGAGAGCATGTTCCTGTCATGTCAAGTCCCTGTCTGTATGTCAGTCCATTTGTCGAGGTATGCAGCCTACTCACTGAGGTGTGAGGATGGGGCCATCAGGCTGTCTGACCCCAACCAGAGACACTGGCTTAGAGGGGAAAGGGGCTTGTTCAGAGGCAAAGAGTGCTGGGCAGAGGGCAGACCTGACTTCCCTCTGCCGGTTGGATACTACAGGACACAATCATCAGCCACATGGGCTCTTGCCTCCCCATGCTTCCCTGGCCAGATAGCATATCTCCCGGACACACGAGGCCGCAGGGACACCACCTGGCCTTGAACAGACATACTGGGCCTTAGACAGCTGGGATTGTGCCTCGTGTGCTGTCTCTCTCTTGAATCCTAAGCAAACCTTTCTGACAAACTCTTACGACCTCCTCACAAAAGAACCATGGCCTGGGGTCCCCTTTGTATACTGGGTCTCTCTGGGGCCAAGGCCACAGGAACAGGTGCCCCAGAACAAATTTGCCTCCTCCTTTATGGACAAACCTAACAAAAACCTTCACTCCCTCTTTTTTAAATCTGAAGCTGATGATTTTTAACTCTTCCCTAGTGTTTGAATAGAACATTTGTTCCCAGGAGCCTCCCTGCCTACCAGGGTAGCCATTTGTCCCTTTCTTTCTTTTGGTACGTGCCCCTAGCGGGAACTGAACCCAGGACTCTCTGGTCCGCAGGCCAACAGTCCAACCACTGAGCCAAACCGGCCAGGGCCCATTTGTCCCTTTCTGCTCTCAGCCCACTGACCACCCAGAGCAGCCAATGGGTTTGTGGCCAATCTCTGTCTGGGATTGAAACCTGAGACTTAAACCTTGGTTGTTGTCAGAACATGTGGGGACCTTTCTAGAACAGGGGACTCAGAGGGAGGGTTCCAGGGCCTTTGGTCTGTGAAAAAACATTTGAGAGGATGCATGCCAGACACATATCACTTGAGACACCTGGTAATGACCATGGTGCAACAGCTTCTGTGTGCCACCCTGTCCTGCAGAAGAGACACTCGATAACCAGGCTAGAGATAGGTGTCTCCAGGGCTGGTGTTTCAGATACAGCCTGACCACATGCCAACCATCCCTCTCCTCCCTGCCACATCCTGCCAAGCTCCATCCCGCCATCCCTGACAGTATCTCCATAATGGGCAGGGACTCCAAGCTCTTTCTGGTGTCTCCACCACCTCTGAGGTCCTGGCCCCCTGCTCCTCTCCCAGGATCAGCCTTGAACCTCTTCCCTGGCCAGCTTTGAACAAGCAGGAATGAGGTTGCATGCCCGCCAATGGACTCTGGGGGCTTGAGGACAGGCTGCCAGGGGCCAACAGGTGGGAAGAGGCTTTCCAAGTGCCTGTCCTATGTTTGCTCTGTCCATGTGTGTGTGGCCTGCTGAACTGTCCCATATCTCCCCAGGGATCTGACAGAGCTCACCAATATTTCCATTCTGAATAGGGAACCTTGTGCCTTGGCCTCAGTTACATGCTTTCCTCTGGGATCTGTCAGGTGGGGTTCCCGATCCCCATGTCCCCCACTCCCTTGTCTTCTGACTGACAGAAAAGAGGTCACCCACATCTGGCCTACCCCCAGAACAGGCTGTAGAAAGAAAACAGTCATTCTGAAATGGGGGGCAGCTCAGTGTGGGCGCCCTGGAATAGCTGTCATCAGCCTCTCTTGTTTTGTGCACCCTCTAGTAGGTCTCAAGGGCCTCCCTGTGGGCTCAACTGGCCCATGGGAAGTCCCCCTCAGGAGCCCTCACTTCCACTTGGTTGTAGGGATCATGACAACAGCAGGCCTCTCTTCTATCTGCAGCACTCTTCTACCCTGGGCAGCGTGTTTGGGGACTCGTACTATGAGCAGCAGATGGCGGCCAGGCAGGCCAATGCTCTGTCCCACCAGGTGAGCGGGTGCCTGGGCTGCAGCACCCCCACGCTCGCCTGGACCCTGCTCACCCTCGGGTGTGTGTGAGCTCTGTTCCTGTCTCCAGGCAGTGGAGCATGTGACTGCCCCAGCAGCAGGGTTGGAAAGTGGCTGTCAGTGGTACTCGGCGTGGGTCATGCATGTGGGTTTGTGGGAGGTCAAGTTGGCTTTGTGTGAAGGCTAGGATAAAAAGTGTGGGCACAAGAGGGGTTGGCCGCTGCCTGGGGCTGGTCACTCACCCATCCATCCATTTATCCATCCATCCTTTTATTCATCCACTCAGCAAGTCCTGAGGGTGGTGTGGGCACACTCACATGGGTTAGGAGAGGCCAATACTCCAGGTATCCTGCAGAGGAGGTGGTCCTGGAGGCCTCAGGCAGGCCATCCCACAGTAGCCGTGCTCAGCAGCCAGCCTCACACCCTGTGTCCCCTCCCAGCTTGAGCAGTTCAACATGTTGGAGACCGCCATCAGCTCCAGCAGTCTGTATAGCCCGGACTCTACACTCAACTACTCACAGGCAGCCATGATGGGCCTGACGGGCAGCCACGGGAGCCTGCCAGACACACAGCAGCTTGGCTATCCCAGCCACAGCAGTATCCCCAACATCATTCTCACAGGTGAGACCCTGTGTGTGGCATCCTGGGCAGGGGTCTCAGTCCTGGTGACTCTGCAGAGCCCGGCAGCTACAATAGGCCTCAGCCCTGGGGGAGACAGAACCCCTTGCCCTATAGGGTGAGTCGTGACATAATTAAGGTGTCCCTACCTTTGGTGTGGACCTAAGGAAGCCAGACCCCTTCCCTAACCTTGACTCACTGCTGGGCTGCAGACAGGCCAGGGGGACACACCTGGACCTTACATCAGGCATACAGCACCCTGTGCTCAGAGCAAGAACTGAACAGAGCCAGTTACTCTCTCAGCCCCGCCTGCCACCCAGGCACCTGAATCCTGTTAGCTGTGTGTTGGGAACATAGGTGACCATGGCAGGAGGTGAGCCCTGCATGGTGGGTGGGGCACTTTCTGTACAGCCAACAGATGTGTAACAGCTTGCACACACTGCAATATATGTCTCAAATGACCTGAGTACACAGTGCCCAGGCACTTGGGGACGTGTACAGCATGTGTGAAGTCCTGCTCCATATAGCACAGAGCCCAGTCTTCTCATACCCTCCCCACCCTGTCACCTCTGCTTCCCCAACCAAAGGTTCTTGGTTTTATTGAAGAAGAAAGTTCCCTTGTAGGCTAGAGCTGTTGTGGGATTGAGGTGGACACCTTCTCACCGTCCCCACCTTCAGAATGGTTGGGTCTATGCCCAGAGTCCTCCCCCAAGGCCAGGACACCAAGTGCAGACCCAGTACTTCCTCCCCACCCTGAGGGTGCCTCAGATGCCTGAGGAGGACCAAGCCCCTGTGACCAACAGTCCAGAAAGATGGAGACTTTCACACTGGTTCCCAAGTGGGGAAACAAGCTAAGGGACTCCCTCACAAGTAGAGGAGGAAGTCCAGGTTTGAACCTGGGTCTCTATATAGGAACCAGATTTCCTCCAAGCCACAGGGAGGGTCCTCAATGCACATGCCCCAGCCTGACACATGATATCAGGGGCTGGATCTTTCTCTGGGTGGGGCCATCCTGTGTATTGTGGAGTGTTGAGCAGTGTTCCTGGTCTCCACCCACATAATGTTAGTAGCACCCTCTTCCCCGGCTATGATGACCCCTGGAAGGCCAGACCCCCAGTAACCAACACTGGGATGGCCCAAGCCCTCTTCCCTGCGCATAGAGGTGGGGAACCAAGACTGAGCTGACTTTTGTGTCTCCCCACTCCAGTGACAGGAGAGTCCCCTCCCAGCCTCTCTAAAGAACTGACCAGCACGCTGGCTGGGGTTGGTGATGTCAGTTTCGACTCTGACAGCCAGTTCCCCCTGGACGAACTCAAGATCGACCCTCTAACCCTGGATGGACTGCACATGCTCAACGACCCTGACATGGTCCTGGCCGACCCGGCCACCGAAGACACCTTCCGGATGGACCGTCTGTGAGTGCACACCCAGCACTCTGCTGCCCAGCCCCGGCTCTGTCACCCCGCTGGTCAGTGGTCCCAACGGAGTCTCCCTGAGTCCAGGGACTGCATACTCTGTCCCTGCAAATGGCCGAGCTTGTGATTCTGAGCTTGCAATGCCGCCAAGCACCCCTAACCCCGTTCGGCTGTCCACCTCCATCGGGAGGCTGTGAGTTGCCCCCTTGGGCTACCCCTTTCGCGCACTCTTTCACCTCCCACCCCAGGCCATGAGCCGTCAGTCCCTGTAAGGTACAGAAAGCGTGCTGGGCAGGGCCACAGGCCTTGGGGCACTGGGGTCTGGTCCACACTGTGGTGGTGGATGTGCGTTTCTGACTGTTGTCCAGCTCTCACTGCCTTCCTTCATCCCTGGTTCCCACCCTCCACCCCCAAACCTTCCACCCCTAGGTCATGGTTAAATAGAGAGCCATCCCCACCTGCCAAAAGGGAGAGGGCGCCAGAGAGGGGCAGACCCAGCACAAAATAAACACCATTTTGATTGTTGTCGTATATTGCTGAGCGTGCAGAATGCTAGAGCCCTTCCCGTGGGGGGGATGCAAAAGTGTAAACAGAGCAGCTAGATCTTCCCACCCACCTCCCACCTCACCGACCCCCACACCAGGTCCCTCTGGGGCTGCCTCTGTCAGGAAGCTTCTGGCCAGGATGACAGGGCCTGTTAGGGAATGCATGTGGAGTCGAGTCATTTCTGGGGGTGGGGGTTTAGAACTTGTTTCATCTTTCCTTCTCTGTACAGTGGTCACTATTATTATTTACAGATTAATGGGAAGGGGATGGCCAGGGCATTTTTGTTGTATTTTGTTGTTTCTTTTGGTTTGTATTTCCATTTTGGCTATAGAATAGCCAAAGAAGGAAGTAGCTGACTCCTTCAAGCCAATACTTGCCTGAGAGTCTCTTTTTATTCCAGAAATACTGCGTTATTCATTTTTTAAACTAACTGGAAGCAGTCTGCTATCTGAGCTGTATCCCTGGCCTCCTTAATTTCACCTCAAGTTATTGTAAAACAGAAGGGTTGAGTGGCAGCCCTACCCAGTGAGGGCAGGTTGTGCCAAGCGGGGACTCTGACAGAATCTTGGGTAGCTAGAGGTGCCTTTGCTCTGGCTACATAACAGACTTCTGGGAAGGAGCCACTGCTTTTTTTAAGGGTCTTGACAACACCTGGCTCTGCCTGGCCCTTCTGAAGGTGCTGGCAGCAGCTGTGGCCCCTCTGCCCAGACACTCTAGATGAAGTTGTCTCACCCCCATCCTGAGAACCAGCTAACATTTATCCCCCTGGCCACTTCTTTTGTTGCTCCTCCTGGTAGGACTGGGTTTGGAGGCAAAGAGCAGTGTGCTTTTAGCAGTGGGTTTCTAGGTGCTTGCTTCTCAAAGTGCCTTGATAGGCAGAGGTAACCATCCCTCTGCCCCTTCAGGCCCTTCGAGGGGGCAGTGGGCTGGCTTTGTTTTCTGTTGGTTGCTTTAGTAGGAATCTCTGTTTTGGTCCCCAGGTTGCATCTCAGCTTGCTCCTCCACCTACCATTGGGCTATCGGGCTAACACTTCTGCCTGGTGTGTTTCTCTGTGGTGTGGCTGCTACCCTTCTGCCTGGGCTTTAGGAACCTGTCTCTGAGAGCTGGATTTGATCCTTCCCTTTTGCTTTTTGGCCAGGTTGTTAGCATGTATCCAAGCAGCTGGACAGCCACACTCATGAGAAGTTCATCCTCTTCAGTCACTTGGCCCTGCCACCATTATCTGGGTAGCCCAGTGTCAGTCCATCTAGGTCCAGGGCCTGTCCTTTTACCGTGGTGGGAACTGGGGACAGAGATGGGGACTTTTTTTTAAAGAACACCTACATGTACATAGAAGAGTTTGGTTACCATTAGACTTGTATGTAGAACTTTTTTAAAAAATGGCCTTAATAAAATTATAAGCAACCTTCCTGGATGCCATTATCAAACAAGGCATTGGGAATCCAGTGAGGGAGCCTTGTCAGCCCACACTTCCTGTCTGTCTAGTGCCAGTTCTGGGTGCAGACGGACAGGAGAGGCCCATGGCCTGGAGCACAGGTGACATTACATTAACACGCAACCTTTGCCTATGAGAGGCGTAGGTGCAGAGCTATCCTGAGAGGGGGCTCACTAGGAGCCAGCAGCCAGGCATCCCCATGTCTTCCTGAGCCTTGGGAGACCTCCTGGGGTCTGTAACAGGGAATTTTGCTTTTTCTTAAATATCACTTCTCTACTAAATATTCTTGAGTTGTCAAGACTTCCTGAGGCAAGACAGCCTAAGAGAATCAGTCCTTTGACTTGTGATGTGAAAATACTGTGATTTTAGGCAAGCTGCACCATGAGGGGCAGGCCTGGGCCTGTATTCTGTATGTAGCCCATGTCCTACTTACAAGCTTGGGGCAAGCCTGGATGCTGGGCCCACATGGGCTCAAAGGCTGGGCTGTCCCCCTGCTGCCCTGCTCCCCCATGCCCCCAGTGCTCCTGGCCTTAGCCGAGCTCCTTCCGCTGTACACACTCCCCCCACCCCACCAGCTTGAGCTGCCTGGCCTAACCCCATCGCCTCAGTTTACTCTCTGCCCTCCAAGTCCCCAGGGCTGTGAGTTTGTTCCCCTGTGTGGCTCATGGGCTGAGGATGTAACCAAGGGTTAGTGCTTCTCTGTGTCCTCCAGAGAAGAGGGTTGTGCCCAGAACTGACTGGAGAAGACAGGGTCTTGGGATCACATCCCCCGTCATAGGTGCCCATGCTGACCTCCCCCTCCATGCCCTTACAGGGGGAAGACAGGCAGCGCTGTTTGGAGCGTCCTGCAGTCTCCTCCCCTTGACACTTCTGGGCAGGAAGGGTGAGTGCCAGCCTCTTGGGGCAAGGGTCCCTGAGACCCTCAGTGGAAAGCTCAGGGGGCAGGTTAACACCTCAGCAAAATTTTGGGTCCCTAGCCAATGCCATCCAAAAGCTGCCCAGGCTCCCCTGTAGGGACAAGCCACAGCAGAAGGGGATCTAATTGTGGTGGGTCCAGCCCCACTACTGTGGTTCACAGAGCTCCCTAGGACCACCCATCAGGGATAGGGCTGTGTGCTTCTGGAACTTTCCCCAGTGATGACTCCCGACCTTTTGTGGGCTGGACTTTTTAGCCTCTCTGTGCTGATATCTGTTCATGGGTTTTTAGGGTAGAGGGTTCTGAGTAGTGTGTCTGACCTGATTTTCATCAGCCAAGCTCCCTGAAGGACGCCCAGTGGGGTGGTCTGCTGTGAAGCCCATGTGTCACAGTGGGGTGAGTGAGGTCAGTTCTGTCAAATGACCCTGCATGGAGGGCAAGGGGCCCCTTGTCCATTCATGCATTCTGCTGGGGCCAGATGTCCAGTATGGGCAGCTGGGTCTCTTTCTGCCCATTCTCTTTGGTCTCCCACGTCTGTCAGACTTCCTAGGCCTGATGAGTGTCCATGAGCAACTTTTACTAAGGGGCCCTGGGGACCCTCAGTTGGTTCCAGACCCCTCATCCACCAGACTCAGCCTTTTGCTTTTCCACAGGAGGCACCCCCACTCCCACATGGGTTGGGTATTGTGAGGTCTGGAGGCATTGAGAGACTGACAAAGTAGCCTCTGGGTTCTGATGAAGCTGTTGTCAAAAGGCCGTGGGGGCCCAGGGTAGGACTGGGGTACGGGGTTCTCAAGGTCAAGGGTACTGGGCACCCTGGTCCTAGCCCATCACTCCTGCAGTGGCATTCCAAGTAAGGGGTTTGTGGCCATTTGAGCCCTCCCCAGGTGGCCTGCAGAGCTGAGGGAGGACTCAGTGTCTCGCCCACCATGGGAGACTTGCCTGGAATAAGTGGGCAGCTGGTTGTTTCTGCCCCTATTCCCTTTGGTCCCTGGGCCCCTACCTCTTAGGGGTCTCAAAATATGTATGTGACTAGGGGTTCCTGTGACATTTCTTCAGGGGTGCTGGTTGAGTTGGACTCAGACCTCTCATTACCCTCTTCATGCCACAGACAACTGGCCATTCCCCAGGAGAGGGAGTTAGGGTGACCTGTACCCTCAGGACTGGGTACTAGGGTACTCCTGAGGGCATGGGGAGCAAAAACAAGACCCTTGTGACCTGGGCCTAAGTTTTCCTCCTGTCACTGGCTCAGACCCATGGGTCTCAGGGCCCCTCCCAATCAGCATGAGGGGCAGGGGTTGGACATCAGGGTGATGCTGACTGCAGATGGCTCCCTCTGCCTTCTACCCTCCTGATCAGTCCCTAATACCTTGTCCCAAGGAGCCAGGGACATGTGGCATGTGCTTGGGGGGCGGTGTTGCCCCTTTTCACAGGGTTCTAGAATTTGGGGGCAATTGATGCCCAGGCCACCCTAGCTTGTCACTTCTGACCTCTTGCCCACTGGGACAAGGGGACACTGCCATGGCCTCCTCCACCAGGTCCCAGGAGGGAGGGCTTTGGCAGCCAAGGTCCACTGCCACCCCCCACCCCAATGTGCTCCCTCCAGGAAACTGCCCTAAAGGGGCTGGGCGGCACTTCTAATATATGCAAACCCATTGGTCTGAGCCCTGCCCCACCTGTGTCCCTTTGTCCCCAGGCTGGCTCTGCGCCCCCCACCCCCAGCATGTACACTCTGCTGTGGATGTCCCATGGGCCGTGCGTGTGGGTGCCCGTGGCGGGCTGGGGCGGGCAGCTCAGGGCGCACTCGGCCGGCCCCTGCCTGTCCTCTGGCGTGGACGCTTTTGTCTTTGTACCTTTGCATCCTTTGTAATGAAACCTAATAAAAACCCAATGTTTTCGTCTCTGCCTCCTCCCCTTTTTTCTGCCTTCTTTTTCCAACCCAGAGATGAAACAGTGGGTGTCACAGGTATACCTGGTGGGAGCCACACACATGCACGCATGAATATGGACACACAGATGTGTGCCCTTCACAACCTCACCCTACTAGCCTCTACTTGGACCTATGTCCTGGAAGGGGAGCAACCCACCCCCCAGGATCCTGGAGCAGATACTCCAGGGGTGGGTGAGCTGCAGCAACTGGACACTCCTAGTCAATTTGGAGGGAGTCAGCCACAAGTCCCACTCTCCAAGGCCAGACCCCACCATCTCTCCAAAGCAGAGACCACAGCCGCCATCCTGCTGAACACTTTATTTTGTCCTCTCTGATCCCCACCCCCTCCCTGACGCTTGGGGCCCCTCAGTGCTCTAGCCCTGAGGGTGGCCATCATCTAACAGCAGGTCCTCACCAATCCCTAGGCCTGCAGCAGACCCTGGGTCTCATAGTCCTCTGGGATGGTGTCTGCAGAGGGAGAGAGGGCAGATGAATGAGCAAGGGTGAGGCCAGCAGGGCAGACCCCATACTCCCTGGCAGGCCCTCCCCTCATCCCCTCCCCTTACCCCCTCCTCTCACCATTGCAGCGGTAGCGCAGGTTGGCCCAGATGATGTTCTCCTGTGAAAAGCAGAAGACACCCAGGCGGCCTCCCCGCATAGTTGTGTCCAAGACTACATTGCTGTCAGCCACCAGCTCAGGACCCTCGTAGAACCGCACTCTACAGGGGGCAGGGGACAGTGAGGCAGGGGACAGTGAAGCACCTCAGAGCTTCCGTATCCTGCCCTGGAAGAAGCCATAGGTCCCTTCTGCCTGGCCCATACTCAGGGCAGCTGGGGCTCCTGACCTATACCTCAGTTTCCCTGTGCCAGAGAATGGATATCCAGGGTACTGTACACAGGTGCTAACTGAGCAGAGCACCTGGACTTCCTGCACAGAGTAGGGATTGAGAAATGGAGGTGGGTGAGACCCCACCTTCTGGCTGAGACCCCACTGTGTGCTGAGTCCTAGGAGGGGCATTGTGCCCTAGGGCCCGTCACAGTTCCAGCTGCCTGCATTGTTCCTGCTTTACAGACTAGGGGACCAAGAGCCCCAGAGCCTCTCTCCTTCTGGGAGCCAGGGTGGAACAGGGACTCAGTTCCTTGGCAGGGGCGGAGTCCCCACCTGATGTAGCCCACTTGGGGCCGGTGCTGCAGGAACCAGCGGTAGGATGTCTTGTCTTTCCAGCCCACATTGCGGGGGTCTTTCCATAGCAGCCGCACTTGTGATGCTGTGTCCCCTGTGTGCCACAGCGCATTCCGCAGTTGCTCCCCAGGGCCCGTGGAGGACTTCACGGCCTGAGGTACCCAAGAACAGGCACAGGGTCAGAGACCGCACAGGCCACTGGAACCCCCCAGAACCCTGCCTGGTGGTTGCTGCAGGTCATGGAGGAATGATGGAGACCCTGAAGGGTCTGGATGGGAGATTCACAAGGAAACCTTCTTGGGCACCATGTGGAGACTTGCAGGTGGGTCATGGGAGGCAGCAGTGATCTGGGGGCTCATGAGAGAATTTGGAAGTCTGTGAGTAGGTTTGGGGTCTGGGAAGATTTGGGGGTCTGCAGGAAGATTTAGTATAACCTGTAGAAAGTTTTGGCTGTAGGATAAATTGGGGTCTAGAGGATTTGGAAAATTTCTGCAACTTAGTCTAGGGGGTCTGCAGGAGGATTTGGAACCTGAGGGAAAGCTTAGGTCTCTGTGAGAGGGTTTCAAGGCCCAAAAGATGATTGGGGGTGCTGGGTGAGGGTTTGAGGGCCTGTGGGAATCCAGAAGAGAGCTGGAAGTGGGTAGGAAGACTGAAGTCCATAGAAAGATGCTGGGAGACTGTGAAAGGTTTGGGGTTCTGTGGAAGGGTTCAGGGTCCTCATAGAGGACATGGAACAAGAGGTCAGGAGCCCCCTGCCCAGCCCCGCACACCTTGAGCTGGATGCCAGGTTCAGCCACAGCACGGAAGGGGTTGGCCTGCCAGTAGGTCTGCTCCATCTGCTTCCACATGACCACATAGAAGCTGGAGCTGTCCTGGTAGCCAAAGATGAAGCCAGCGTAGTCATCGTCTGTGGCAGTGTTCACATGAAATGTGCCTTCAAAGTCCACACCGTTGAAAGCTGTGTAACCTGGGGAGGTAGGGGACCAGTGGGGTCCTGAATTCCCCAGAACTATCCCCTCCAGGTTGGAGCTTGCCCCCTGGGCCCTGATTCCCCCTTCCGTAGACCCATCCTATCCCCACCCCATCCCTACTCCATGAATCCAGACACATCCATGCCCCTGAGCCCTGACTCAGCCAGACCCAACCTGGCCTTGCCCCACCCTGACTCTGGCCCTGGCCCTGAGCAGCTCCCTAAAGAGCTGGTGTCTCACCCACAGCCAGGCCAGGATCACTGTTCATCGTCTGCACAATCTCCATCCCCTAATGGAGTCAAAGGAAGAAAGGCCTCAGGCTGGCCGTGAAGCCCTTGGCTTTCTGGCCCCTGGTTAGGACCCTAAGTGGGGGTCCTTAGCTCCTCCCACCTACCACTTGCTCCCTGCTCCCACCTGGTTGAGCACCACCCAGTTGGGGTCTATTTGGGCGTCACCCTCGGGGTCCAGCACCACCGTCTGGAAGGCTCGAAAATCAGTGAGGGTGACCTCGGCATTCTCCGGACAAACATCAATCTTGTCCACCACCTTGTCAGCGTCAAAGTCTCCCTGGCATGCGTCACCTATGCCATCCCCTGAGAAGAGGTGGGAGACCCTGGGGTGGTGAGGTCTGCTTGCACCAGGTGCCCTACTCCATGTCTAGCCCTGCCCACACCAGCTACTGGCCCTACCACGCCCACTCTAAACCCGCCCCAGTGGCTCCACATACTCTGTCCCCAACACCAACCCTGCCCCCTGCCTTACTATCTGAGTCTTCCTGGCCTGGATTGGGCACCAGGCGGCAGTTGTCTCGATTGTCAAAGACTCCATCATTGTCATCATCCTCATCACAGGCGTCACCCTGTCCATCTCGGTCTGAGTCCTGCTGGGCGCTGTTGGGTACTGTGGGGCAGTTGTCCCTCGAGTCCTGGTGCCCATCCCCATCCCTAGAATGGGTCAGTGGAGCAGAGAGACAATGAGATCCCCAGAGGGCCCAGTCAGGGGTCGCCCACTGAGTCCCCATCCCCATCCCAGAAGTCCTCCTTACTGGTCTTGGTCGCTGTCACAAGCATCTCCCACAAAGTCGTGGTCCACATCCCCCTGAGGGGGAGGTGCAGGGGTCCACAATCAGAACAGAGGAACTCAGAAACTGCCAACCCAAGCCTAGTCCACAGCAAAGATCCTCCTGACCCCAAGGAACACCCCTCAGGCTGCTTTGAATGGGCTGCAGTCTTAACACAGCCTGGAGCTCAAGCCAGGGGTCTGACCCAATTGGGGTCTGACCTGCCCTCACCTGGTCTGGATTGCTCTTCTGGGGACAGTTATCGCAGACATCCCCTACACCATCCCCATCGCTGTCCTTCTGATCTGAATTGGGCACCTTGGGACAGTTGTCCACTGAGTTCCGGATCCCTGAGAGAAGCAAGGGAACAGGACAGGACCCACAAATATCAGGTGCGGCCAGGTTGACTTCAGCAGGGCAAGTGCAAGTCTTGGGCAGAGTCCTACCCTCGCCTAGCTCCCAGTTACAAGTTAAACCAAGTACTATGCCCAGGGCCCAGCCTCATAGAGACTTCATGAATGGATGGCCAGGGAGAGGACTGGCACTCACTAAGGGGCACTTCAGCCAAGCCCTTCTTTTGTCCTGTGAATGTACCCCCATGAGCTTCTATGCTCCAAGTGTAAAAAGGGCACCTCTCCAACACTAAATCCCACGCTCTGTCCTGCTTTTCCTCCCTGCAGCATCCGACATAGCAGGAGTTTTTCTGCTCCCCTTGACCCAGCCCCAACCCTTGGTCCCCTTCCCCCACCTCGACCGACCCCCACCCCTGCTCACGGTCACCGTCGATGTCGTCATCGCAGGCATCTCCTCGGCCGTCCTGGTCTGTGTCCTTCTGATCTTCGTTCTTCTGTGTTCTGCAGTTGTCGCACGCATCGCCCCACTTGTCGTCGTCCGAATTGCGCTGGTCTGGGTTCCGTACCAGCGGGCAGTTGTCCTGGGAGACAGGAAGGGGGGGAGGAGTCAGGCCAAGTTGGGCAAAGGTCACATCCAAGACCAGCCCCTCTCTGAGGTTCCGCCTCCTCTGCAGGGAGCCCCTCATCCCTCCAGGATCCCAGTCTAGCCTCTGAGGCCACTCCCTCGTCAAAACCATGCCCCTCCCAGCTCGCATAGGCCCCACCTTAGCCTCACCTCCTCGTTGAGGACCCCGTCTCCGTCGGCATCAGGGTCGCAGGCGTCTCCGATGCCGTCGCGATCCACGTCCTCTTGCCCTGAGTTGGGTACAGTCACGCAGTTGTCCTAGGTGAGAGCAGGGCAGACATAAGGGTCACAGGCCAGGTAGCTCCACCCCCCCACCCCATGACGGACCACGCCCTCCTCTCACGCCCCCCCCCCGCACCAGACCACGCCCCTTGTCTTCGCCTACTTTACGGCAGTGGCGCTCCGAGCAGCGCAGCTTTTCATCCGGGAAGCCGTCCAGGTCCGTGTCTCGGCCGCAGAGAAGCCCGTTGCCAGCCCAGCCGATGGCACACTGCGGGCAGGGGAGTGAGTAAGTGCTCTGGCGTCACCGAACCCTAGGTCCCCATCCCACGCCCCTGCACTCACCACACACGATCGAGAGCCATCACGCTCTAGGACACAGTCGGCCTTCTCGTGGCACGTGCTGGGTGTGCCATCCGAGCAGAAGCGCTGGGCGCGCAGACGGCAGCCGGAAGCTTGGTCACCTACGAAGCCGGGCTGGCACTGACCACACTGGAAGGAGCCCTGCATGTGGCTGAGAGAGGTCAGGCCGGGAAGCTTCCACTTCGCGCTTCACCCCACCCTTTACCCCCGTTCTCCATCCTCCTCTCCTCCCGGGCCTTACCCGGGTATTGACGCACACGGAGTTAGGGACGCAGTTATGCTGCCCAGTCTCACACTCATTAATGTCCGTGCAGACCTGAGTGGGAGGGAGCGCAGAGGTCACTGACCCCACGCAGACATCTCCAGACCTGGTTCGCGGTGTCCTCTGCATACTACCTCTCCATTCCATCCCTCGCCAAACCCCAATCATCCCTGACGCGGACCCTTATCCCACCGACTCCCTCCAGCCCGTCCTCACAACCTCTCCTTGGAGCTGGAGAGAGGCAGGGAAAAGGCCATGAGGTTCCAGCACGAGTTTACTGAACAAAATGAGACCCCACCCAGGACTTCTCCTGGCGCCACTCCCGAAGACCCTCACCTGCTTGTTGGCCTTGGCGAAGGCCAGCCCCACGCCCTCGTGGGTGGGGCCGCTATACCCCGGAGGGCAGGCCTCGCAGCGGAAGCCGGGGCTGGTGTTGATGCAGCGGACCCGGGGGAAGCAGGGATGGGCGTTACACTGGAGGAAAAGGGCCACGGAGGGTCAGAGGACGTGGAGCTGTCCTCCTTAACCCGCCCCCCAGCGGCGCCTTATGGTCCCGTAGGCTTGGAGTTAGAAAGTACAAGGGCCATCAGTCAGTACTTGGAGAGGGGATGCCACGTGGGGCGGTGGCCATGGTTCCAGTAGTCAGACGCAACTTTGCCTCAATGGGGGCAGAAGAGGGACGAGGCGAGGAAAGGGGAGGGCCTGGATAGAGCTGTTCCTGGGGCCCAGTGGGCTGTGATCATGGGCCAGGGAAGGAATTGTGAGGGCACGCGTCCCCAGCGGAGGGAGAAAGTGGTCGTCATGGCGTGCGTGCCCGTCGGTGAGGAGGTGGTCGGGGCGGGCTCCCCGCGGTGGTGGAAATGCCGGTGTGGTTACTGAGCCTTGGAGGTGAGGGGCGTCGTTGGGGTGGACGACGCCCGGCAGTAGGGGAGTCGTCGGGGCGGGTGTCACTGGCAATGGAGGGGGTTGTCGGAGGGGGTGTCCCAGGTGGTGAGGGGGTAGAGGGTCGTAGTGGGTGACCCCGGCGGTGGGGAGGTCGTCTGGATGTGAGCCCTCTACGGTGAGGGGCTCCTCTGGGGGAGCACCCCCAGCTGACAAGATCGCGGGGGCACTGGGGAGTTGGGGGAATCGTTGGGGAGGTGGGGGCGGGCACACCTCGTTGATGTCGATGCAGTGCGAGCCGTTGCCTGTGAAGCCCGAAGGGCAGGGTCCGCAGCGCGCGCCGCTCGCGGTCATGGTGCAAGCCACGCCGGGGAAGCAGTAGCCGGGTACGCACTGGGGTAGGGGCCGCACGCTCAGGCCGGGTGTATGCGCCTGCTGCATCCCTGCGAGGTCAGGCCTAGGCCGTCAGGACCATGCCCAGGGGCGTAGCCTACCAGCACTCTGCCCCTTCAGGGGGCTGAACCCATTAGGACCACACTCCGGGCTGCTCTGGCTGCCCTCAAGTCTTTCCAGTGTCCTGTCTTCAGCTTTTCCCTCTGCACCTCTCCACCTCCCTGCACCTCCCGCATGGCTTCTGCCTCTTTCGGTGTGTCCTCCTCCCATCATCTCTGTCTCCGTTCCCTGTTTGTCTCTCCCCACCCCTCATCCAATTTCTCCCTGTCAGCCTTGTTCGCTTCCTCGTCTCTTTTCCTCCCCATCTTTCCTTCGCTCTGGGTTTCTGTCTTTGTCTCCCCAGCGCTTCTTGCTCTTTCGTCTCCACTCTATCTCTGCCTCTTTAGTTCCACTCACCGCACGCATCACACTCCATCACAGTGTTTTTCAGGAACGTGATCTCCTTGACCTGTAGTGCAGTGGGGACGGTGTTTGGTCAGCAGGGCTCCGTTCTTCTCCCCCTCCCCTGTGTCTCCCCTCCACCCTCCCCAACTTCCTGCCCTACTAGCATCTCTCCTTCCTTGGGACTCCCTTCCTCCGTCGCGGATCCCTACACTCTCCCGCGGAACACACCACCCCCCATCCCTGGGACTCCTTTCCCACAACCCCTTCCCCGATCCTGGTACCCAGGATCCTCTCCACCACTACCGGGACCCCCTTCTCCCGTCCCCTGCCCCCGCGCAGCCCCTGCCTCCCAGACTCCCCTCTTCCAGGCCTCTCTGCCCTCCCCCGCACTCCTGTACCCTCCACCCCCGCTCCCACCTGCTGTCGCAGCAGCTCCCGAACGTCCCTCAGTGCCGCGTTGGTCTCTTGAAGTTCGTGCAGCATCTGTGGGCCCAGGTCTGTACCTGCACCAATAGGGGGCGCTGATGGGGTGTTGGGCCCGGGGACTCCCCGACGCCACTCCTTACGCCACTCCTAATGATGCTGCCGCTGCAGGGACTCCGGACACCCACCCCACTCCTTGAGTCTCCACCCAGCTGCCTGCATTCTCCATCCCGCATGCATGCCACCCCCAACCCCCACTGTCCGGGAGTCCCAGGGAGCTACGGCTCCAGGCCTCCCGCGGGTCCTCCTGTCAATTTGGGGGTTGGGAGCATGACGTGGGGGAGGGCGCGGCTTACCCAGCGGGATCTGGCCCTGACCTGATGCACCAAGGGCGGCCAGGGAGAGCAGAACACAGACGGCTGCAAGAACCATGGCGGCGAAGGGGAACTGGACTTAAGCTTGCTTGCTCTCTGCCGCCCACGAGGCCCGCGGGGTCTATTTATCCCAACGGCGCGGCCAGCCCCAGGGACGGCCCATCACCGCCCTGCCCAGCGCCCAGCCACAAGGTAAACAGCCGGCGCTGGCCTCTGCGTTCAAGGCCCCACCCGGCATGGAGGAACCAGGACCTGTTGGGGAAACTGAGTCATAGGGGCCCAGTGCAGGAGTAGGTGGGGTGGGGAGTCAGGTGGGACCACCCTCCAGCCCTCTCATTTACTTATTTATTGAGTGCCTAATGTATGTCAAGCCTGGGGCACTGCTGGGAAGGAGGTGATACTCATGGCAGCCCCCTCAACTCACTCTTGAGGAAACAGAGTCAAGAGTGGCTAAAGGTTAAGACCCACCTCCACCTCCCTCCCTGCTTTAGGTCAGACAGACTGATCCTCCACTCCCTCCCTTCTCACTTGCTTCAAAATGGGGCAAGTGAGGTCTCTCTGTGCCTCAGTTTTCCTCTGCACAATTGTAATAAATGTCATTGTCAGTGATTATTATTACAGGAAAATGAGGGGTCAGGTGAGAGCAGGGACCCCCAGTCTCCCCCCCAGGTCCTCCCAGGGATGCTTCTGGCCCCCCACCCCAGAGAGTGGCAGGTGACTCCCCTCACCCCTGTCTGGTTTCCCCTCTCTGTGGTTCTCTGATCGGTGGGTGCTGGTTGGGGGAGCCTGACAGCCCACAAGCGGGAGCCCACTCAGTTTCCTAGTTTGTGCAATGGGCTGTTCATGTGTTCCAGACCTCCATCTGAAGGTCTGGATGTGGGGATGGACTTCTGTTTGTTGAGACTTCACCATATCTTCCAAGCTCTGCTCCAGCTGCTGTGGGAACAGCATGTAATTAAAATAAAAATTACTGCTAATCAGGAAAATCATCTCTCTCAGCCCAGCCACACTCTTGAACTACAAAACACCTCAGTCTTCTGGAGTTAACCCTCTCTACTCCTACCCTCCAGAGGCTTACAACCTCTATTCTAAAGGTGGGGAAACTACCCTGGCTGGTTGCTCAGTGGTTAGAGCGTTGGCCCAGGGACCAGAGAGTCCCGGGTTCGGTTCCCGCTAAGGGCACGTACCTCGGTTGCAGTTTGTCCCCTGCCCCCGTTGGGATCGTGTGGGTGGCAGCCACTCAATGTGTCTCTCTCACATCGATGTTTCTCTCTCTCTTCCTCCCTCTATCTGAAGATAAATGCAAAAAATGTCCTCAGGTGAGGATAAAAAAATAAATAAGTAAATAGATAAATAAAGGTGGGGGAACTGAGGCCCAAATGATGGTGGAAGTGACTAGCCTAAGGCCACTGTGAGGGGTGGGGTGAAGCCAGGTTAGGGTCATAGCCAGATCTGTTCCCCTGAGAGGCTGCAGAGAAATCAATGAGGGCTTCCTGGAGGAGGTGGCAAGGAAACCTAAAGGAAAGGGAGAACACAGATCAGCAGAGGGAAAAGGTGAAGACAATTCTGGCAGAGGGAAGCATGTGGAGCTTGCAGGTTGGAAAATTTCAGGCACATTAATTTATCCTACAAGTTGGCATTGAGCACCTACTGTGTGTGGGTCATGTCCTGTGCTAGACGCTGGTTACACAGGGTAAACAAGCCAGACCCAGCCTCTCCCTCATAGGAAGGTCAGGTTGGTAGAAGGCAGCTACACAATCATTCAAACTGGCCAGAATTGTGATGGCTTCAAAGAGGTACCTGACCCAGCCTAGGGTGGGAGGAATCTAGGCTGGCGCCCCAGAAGAGAAGGGAACACTGAACTAGGACCAGGAAGATGAGGACACAGCCAGGCAAGGACATTATAGAAAAGCATTCCAGATAGAGGATCATACACAAAGCCCCTAAGGCAGAAATGAGCCTGATGACAGACTGATCTCAGGGCAGAGAAATCTTGGGGCTCAGTGCCAATGGTGTGGGGCTTAGGCTGTCTTCTGGGGGCAATAGGGAGTCACAGAGGGTGAGTGAGGAGGGGACTGAAGGGGAGGCTGGGTGAGAACAGCTGGCCTTAGCCTGGGCATTTCCAGTGAAGTACCCGCCTTGCCTCTGCCTGCCATGAGCTCACCTCCTGTTTTTCTTGGCATCTGGCACACCTAGGGGCCGCTCCCGGCTGGTGCTGGAATTCTTGGGAAAACCACGGCTCCAGCAGGGCTGGCAGGCATGCGTGTGCCTCATGCAGCTGGGACAAGGGCACATGGAAGCCAGGCCCCTGCCACAGGCTTGGCACGAGGCTGGGGCTTGGACACACGTGTCCTTGTTCGGGCTATGGGAAGAAGTGGGGAAGGGCACTCTAGGCAGAGGGAACAACAAGGTAGAATCCCTGCCGATGTCCCTGTTTGCATATCAGACAACAGGACATTTTGATTTCACCCTCTTGCCTCCTGGATCCCACCAGCCCTGAAATACGCTTCCAGGGTAGTGTCCCCTTCTTCCTCATTTTGGGTCTTTCCTAGCCTTTGTACTTGTTGTTCCCTGCCACTCCAAATACCTTCCTCTGTCTTTCTAGTCCTGGCTCTGATACCCCCTCCTCCAGGAAGCCCTTCCTGTTCTTCTTGGGCAGGACTCAGAAGCTGGTGTTTGTATGACAGCCCTCTGGGACCTGTGACAAAATATTTCTGGCAGAGAAAGTTGAGATGGCCTGACCCTGAGGACTGTGTTTAGTTCTGTCCCTCCCAGCCTGGGACTCCTCGGGAACTTGGGGGCTGGTATAGAGAGGGAGGGCTCAAGGATTTGGTGATCTCTGAAAGCACCTCTACTATTAATGTAACATTGTTATCATTTCTTTTAATTAATATAACATCATTGCTGTTCATAATAGTAGCCCTTGCCAGTCCTGTATGTTAGGATGCCCTTGGGGGCAACGTGGCCTGGTTTGGAACTCCAGCTAGGCACAGCCTTGCTGTGTGACCTAGCCAAGTTGCTTGACCTGTCTGTGCCTCAGTTTCCTCACCTGTAAAATGAAGGTGATCCTTGTTGAGAGGACTGAACAAACAAACCTGTGTGCAGTATCTGGCTCCAGTGTCAGCCTCCTTATACAATAAGGGAATTACTCACTATGTCACTTATACCCTAGGGAGTTTTTATTCGCATTGTCCTGGAAGAGGAGATGAGACACATCAAGGCCACACAGCCAGGATTAGAACTGGGGAAGGCAGGACCCCTAAGATCTTCACACTCCTCCCTGCCCTTGGCCACAGAATCCAGATGAGAAATGCTGGCCCAGACCCCTCATTAGCTGTGAAGCTTTCACTGCCTGGGACCTCTTGGCCTGAGCATTTGGCTGTCACCCCAGCCAACTCCCTTCCCACCACGCCAGACCCAGCAATTCCGGGAGCCTGGCCAGGCTGGGGCCGAGGGGCTGGGGCCTTCGCAATGGGGCCCCTGGGGCCCCTCCTGGCAGAAGCCTGTTGGGCCAGGAGACATGTGGGCGCCCCCAGCTCACCCAGCTGCCTCCCCTGGTGAATCCAGAGGGAAAATATGTCGGGAAGGCAGCCGCCCTACCCCGGGAGTGCCAGGCCACAGGCCCAGGGTCTGGGGAATTCATCAGGGCCAAGAGGGAGGCCACAGTTTAGGAACCTGACCCAGCCTGCCTCTGATGGCCCCACTGGACGCCTCTCTCCAGAAGGACCAAGTGGAAGGGGACAGAGGGACAGGGTGCCATTTGGGCACTTTAGCCTGATAGACCCACCCTGACTTGCTCTGTGACCTTCCACAAGCCTTGCCTTCCTTTCTACCCTCCATTTGCCCTAGGTCTGTCCCCATTCATCCCAGGCTTCTGAAAGGTGATGATAAAGAAAGAAGATAACAATAAACATAGTGGCTAAGTTTTATTTAGTAATTACCAAACTCTCAAAACCTTGCCAACCACTTTTGTGAGTTTTCCCATTCTGTTCCCTGCCCCACCTCTGCAGTCCCAGGAGGTAGGAACTACTCATCATGAGAGGCAGCAGGGCACAGTGATGAAGGTCTTGGTTTCTGGCATTTGGGCCCTGAGTTTCCTTATCCCAGCTCTGCTGTGGAACCTGAGGCAAGTTGCTTAGCTTCTCTGTATCTCAGTTTCTTCTCTCTCCCTCTCTCCCACTCTCCCTCTCTCCCTCTCTTCCCCTCTCCCTCTCTCCCTCTCTCCCTCTCTCCCTCTCTCCCTTTCTCTCTGTCAGAAGGACCACCTTCAAAAGTTTATTATAATGTGAATTTTTACTCTCAAGGTTATCAAGCAAAGTTACTTCAGGAGAGAAAGAACTTCTTTAGGAATAAGAGACCCACTGGAATTTAATGATGCAGTATTCAATGGGTACTGATTTCCGAGAACAATTCTGCACAGCCATTATCTTCGTAGTTTTCCAGAGATAACTGTGGCAGGACAAAGGACCACCCTGCTCTTCCCTCCTTTCCTCTCACATTTAATGAGAGTTTTCATAAAACAACTCTGTGTCTGTGTTGTGGGGGAGAGACTGCCTGCAGGGCTAGCTGCGGAACTGTTGTTCTCCCAGTCCCTCTCTCTGTGTGATGAAGTGAAATATGGAAATGCCTAGAGATTTTCACACAGTAGTCACCAAAGCCAAGGTGAAAATGGAGACCATAAGAGTTCCTATGGTCATCATGAGAACTGAATGAATTAGTCCATCGAAAGTGATGAGCCCTCAGTTGGTAACATCCCCACTTTCCATATAGGCAAACCAAGGGTCAGGAAGGCAGGTTTGTCCCATCTCCTTAATTTGGGCACATGATGCTCAGAGAGGGAAGTCACACGCTCCCTCCCCTCCTTATGAAGGCACATAACCTGATAGCAGGAAGAGTCCCCACCCAGGTTCCTGGCGCTCTCTCTGGGGATGGTGGGCTTGTGAACACAGCCTACCTCCTCTAAGTCTCTCTCCAGCCTCCATCCCACCTCATTAACAGGAGGCCCTTGTTCAGCCCAGTGATGAATGGATGGAGGCCGAGGGTGGGGTGTGTTTACCCAGCAGGCAGAGGCCTGGCTGGGGCATGGGCCAGTGGGGGAGGGAGCTACCAGGCAGGGAGGAGCCCCAGCCCCAAAGTGAGAAGACTAGAACACGGTACGTGCCAAATAAGTTAAATAACACCATCCACTGGATAGACATTGATCACTTCCCACACAGCAAGCAAGGTGGAGGAGGTCGGCCTCTCGGCCCCGTGATAGGTAGCTTCAAAGGCTGACAAGTGCACACAAGCTGCATGGAACACTCACCACACAGAAGTAGGGCTGGCAGGGCTGGAAGAAGGAGTCCAGTGTTCAGCGAGGCCCCTCTGCAGGGGGATGTTGGTACCAGGGCCTGTACAGTTGAATGGTTCTGGCTAACTAGGAGAACCCATGTGTGGGCTCCACAGGCCTCTCCAGCCCCATCTCTTTCTGCCCTCCAGCCCCTTTACCTAGGTTGTGACTGCTCTGTGGTGCTCTATCCCCTTTAACATGGCTCATTTCTTCTCATTCGAGCACCATGCATATATGATGGAATAAATGAATGACAGATGGATGTACAGGTGGGTGAATGGATGGTTGTATGATGGATGAGTAGGATAGATGGATGGGTGGATGGATGGATCAGGGGATGAATGGATAGATGGGTGGAGTACAGGTGGGTGAAAATGGTTGGATGACAGGTGGATAGATGAGGGTGGAAGGATAAATAAGTGAGTGGATAGGTGGGTGAGCAGATGATTGGATGGGTGAGTGGATAGGTGGGTCAGTGGGTAGATTAGATGATAGATGAACTTTCCTCCGGATCCTCTCTGGCTATGTGGCAATCCCATTCAGAGGTCACTGTGGGGAGTCAATAAAAGAATAAAAGTGAAGCACATAGTAGGCACCCTCCTATTGAATCTTCCTGACTCTGTTTCCCACTGGTTTGAATAATTACTAGAGCCAAATAATTCCAAAGAATCCAAGAGCCATGAGACCACAGAACAAAGAAATGACAGAGTCATGGAACTAAGAAATGACAGTCATAACATCATGGGTTGATGGTGCCATGGGACCACAGCATGCTAAGGTGGATCCTGAGGTCACAGGACCACAGAGTGTTAAAGCCACAGAATTGTGGGATCCTAGAACCATGGGACCATGGTGTTAAGAGCACCATGGACCCAGGGTGATGTGGCCACTAGTCAGCAGAAGCACAGAACTATAGAATGGTAGCCACAGGACCCAGGAGGGCTGAGACATGGCACTGGGACCTCCCACATCTCAAGTGCCACAGGAAGGAGTCTGACCCCGGCAGAACCATTCTCTCGGCCACACCCTCACCTGTCAACTGTTCAAAGAGGCTCCCAGAGGCCACAGAAGCTATGAAGCACTTTCTCCCCCATCTCTAAGGAAGGCACAGGAGAAAAGGACCACACCGTTACCGACTCCTGCAGCCAGCCAACCACCACTCGGTGAATCCCTGTGCCAAGTGAAGCTGTCCAGGTGCCGAGAAATGGTGCCAATCTCCAGCCAGGCGTGCTGGGACAACGAGTGCTCAGCAGCAAATGGAAAATGAATCAAAAAGTTACTCCTGCATACATGTCCTTTTAAAAGCCAACAGCAACATGGCATGGAGGAGAGGCACATCCCCTCTGGGCAGTGGTAGACTGCTGAGTTCCCCCTCTTCCCCAGCTTAGCTTCCACCTCTGCTTTTGCCAGGAGTCACAGCCCAGCTCAGATTCTACCAGACACATCCATGTATTACTGAGCTCTCCTGGGACAGCAACTTCTCCCAGCAGACCCCATCCCTGATGCCCAAAACAATCAGTCTGTTTTGGAGAGGGGAAATAGGCCCAGAGAAGGAGACCACTGGCCCAGGATCATAGAGAGCCGGAGTCAGGACTCAAACCCCTGTCTTTTGGATGCTAAGCATGAGCTCATCAGAACCCAGCAAGATTGCCTGTTGGGACCTCAGCCTGCCTTCTCTTGGAGCCCTTGCCATTTGCTTCCAGATGTGGCCCAACGAGGAAGCCAGGGCATGAGACTTAGTGATGCCTTCCTTCCACTGAGCTCAGAACATCTTGCTCACAGGGCTGCTGTGGGGACAGAATGTGATCTTAGTGAGTGTACACTGGGACCTGGTATTGCTGTCATGGAAGGACCTTGCCCTTCTCCCATCTTACAAATGGGAAAGCAAAGATGCCAGGGAGTGGGGTTCTCACACTTCTGAGGCCCTGACACCTTCAGTGAGGACTGTTCTCATCTTTTGTTTTGTTTTTTATCCTCACCCGAGGACATTTTTCCATTTTTTATTCAGATAGAGCAGGAAGGAGAGAGAGGAAGAGAGAGAAACATCGATGTGAAAGGGACACATTGAGTGGCCACCACCCACACAACCCAACCAGGGCCGGGGACAAACTGCAGCCAAGGTACATGCCCTTAGTGGGAACTGAACCCGGGTCTCTCTGGACCGCAGGCTGATGCTCTAACCGCTGAGCCAAACTGGCCAGGGCCACTGTTCTCATCTTGATGGGGACATGGGAGTGAACAAATGCAGCTGATCTCTGAAACCAGATTACAGGGAGAGAAAGCCCATCTCTCATTGCCTTACCCTAGTGGCAGAGCTGCCTTTAGGTATGGCTGGATTCAGATCATGTCTTCAGGATGTCTATCAGCTGTCTTCTTCCTTTTAAAAAAGAAGTGATAGTGAAATGATAGCAATCATCTTTCGGGACTGACCTGAGAATAAAAAATAAAAGTGATAAAATACACATGACATAAAATTTATCATTTCAACAATTTTAAAGTGTATAATTCAGTGACTTTTAGTCATGCAACTATCACCTCTATTTAATTCCAGAATATTTTAATCTCCAAAAAGGAAACCCCATACCCATTAATAGTCACTCCCCATTCCTTTGCCTCCAGCCCCTGCCACTAATCTACTTTCTGTATCTATGGATTTGCCTCTTCTGGACATTTCATATAAACTGAATCGTACAACATGCATCCTTTTGTGTCTGGCTTCTCTCATTGAGTATTTCTTCAAGGTTCATCCATGTTGCAGTACTTCATTCCTATTTATGCCTGAATAGTGAGTGTTCCATTGTATGCATAGACCACACCTTGTTTATCCATTCACCAGTTGAGGATCATTTGAGTTGTTTCTACCTTTTAGCTATTATGAATAATGAATGCTATGAACGTGTGTGTGCAAGTTTTTGTTTGAGCACCTGTTTTCAGTTCTCTTGGGTATATACCTGTGAGTGACATTGCTGGATCATATGATAACTTTATGTTTAGCTTTCTGAGGAATGCCACACTTTTTTAAAAATATGTTTTTACTTATTTTTAGAGAGAGAGGAAGGGAGAGAGAGCGAGAAACATCAATGTGAGAGAGAAACATCGATTGGCTGCCTCCTGCATGCCCCCCACCAGGGATCGAGCCCACAACCTGGGCATGTGCTCTGATCAGGAATAGAACTGGACCTCTCAGTCCATGGGACAATGCTCAATCCACTGAGCCACACTGGCTGGGCAGTGCCACACTTTTCTACAGCAATTGCACCATTGGACACTCCAACTGGCAGTACACAAGGGTTCTAGTTTCTCCACATCTTTTCCAACATTAGTTTTTTGAGTTTTTTTATTATGGCCATCCTAGTGGGTGTGAAGTGGTATCTCATGGTGGTTAGGATTTGCATCTCCTGTTCAGCTCTCTTCCTGTTCCTTGGGGTGCAAAACTGGTCCAGGCTTACATTTCTTCAGCCCCATGGTCCCATGGTATCAGAGCACCTTTCCCCTGACAGGCCCAGAAGAGATCTCAGGGCTGACTCAGGGCCCAGCTCAGAGTACCATGACTCTCCCAGAACCAATCACTGTGGGGGAAGATGGAGGACTTTGATTGGTCAGGCCAGAGTCAGCTTCTCCAGATGGAGGAGGGGTCAGCCTCTTCTGAACAGCACCAGATGCTAAACATGGTGAAACTTGGATCCCCTAGCCTGGGCTTTCTAGATCACAGGCTGTTGAGTCTGACCTGCTTTAACGGAGGTGACTCTGGTAGTATGCCAAGCCTTTATCCTCTGCCTTCGTCTCCAAGCACTACAGTTGAGGCCGCTCTTGCTGTCCTCTGCCCTTGGGAAGGGTGGCAGTCCCAGCTCCAGCCCAGGCCTTCCTGGGAGACTACTGTTGAAGGCAGCTCCAGGCCAAACTGAGGCCCTTCCCTACTTTGCTGGCTTCTTTACCTCCCCTGGGTATCGGGCAACCTTGAATATCACAAGGAAACAGGTTTGGCCCAGAATGGCCAATGCTGCCAATCTGTTATTTCCAAATGTCTGGTGTGTAGCAGAGGAGGAGCCAATGGGAGGGCGCTCCTCACCCCATCACTGTCTCCAAAGCTGCTCCCAACCCTGCTTCAGGGCCCTAAGGGTTGAAATAGGGAAATGCAGAATGGCATGACTGATCAAGATCAGAGCAGTGAATGATCTTGACCCAGAGTTGGGAGGGAGGCAGGGAGCAAACAGAAGCCCAGAGAGGGCAAGACATTTGCTCAGGGCCACACAGTAAATGAGAAGCAAATCTGATTCTAATCTTCACCTTTTTCTCTTGTTTTAAAATTATGTTTTATTGTGGTAAAGACACATAACAAAATTTACCATCTTAATTTTTAAGTGTGCAGTTCATTGGCATTAAGTACATTCACATTGTGCAACCATCACCATCATTATCTCCAGAACTCTTCATCTCAAAAAATTGAAACTCTGTTCCCATTAAACAACCCCATTTCGCCTGACCCATTCTCCATCTTCTCAATCCACACTTGAACTAATTCCTCTTAGCAACTGGGATCAATAATCAGACCCAAAAGTGATTTAACCCACTTGGTTTTAAACAGCTGACTTGCCCCCCTGGCCTGGAATATTTGAGACCATCAGGGTCTTGTCCCTGGTGCTCTACTGGGGGGTGTGATTGCAGATGAATGTCACATTTTCCAGATGGGAAACTGAGTTACCCCTCATGTCCAGAGAGATGTTGAAATCCAACTTCTGACCCCTGTCCCTTTTCCTGAACAGGCCCCAGGGTGGGTCTCAGGCCTGTGGGCTGGCAGGTGACCCAGGGCCTGTTTTTCCACCCAGCGCTGGGGTTGATGCGGGGAGGGGCCATGCCTCAATGCTAGTGATTATTATTTTAACCTCTGTAGCCAGAGACTAAAGGCTGAAGCTGTCCTGCCCACCCCCCTCCCAGGTCTGGCCAGCAAGACTACCCAGAGGCCTGACCTTCTGGACACGGGGCCTCCCCAAACCACACGGTCATAGGGCTGCATCCAACTGCACATCTGGACTTTTTGACTTGGTCCTGGTTTCCAGCTAGAGCAAAAGGGCCTGGGATGGGGAAAATGTGGGCCCCACCTGCTTACACAAAGAAGGCTTGGGGTCAAGGGCTTGGCTCATGCCTCTTGCCTGCCTCTCCCAGGTGGATCCTGTCCAGCTCCAACCATCAAAGGCCACTCCTTGTCCCCAAGGCCCATGGTACCATCTGGAGCAGGGAAATTCTGACCCAGACATCTGGGTCCAACCAGACAGTGTAGCATATGGCCAAGGAAGGGCTGTTGGTCCCCGACGTCACCTCTACAAGGCTTCCTGTCTTAGGCAATCCACTCAGGGCTGGGCCTGAGACCTGGATAGCATCTGAGACTCCTACTTGCCCCCCACATCCAGTACATTAGTGGCTCTTGTCCCCACAGTCTCCAAAACATACAAGTGCAAACACCTCCTTGCCCTGATCTTAACCCTGCTAACTCCTGCCTGGAACCTGCCCCGGCCTGTTGGGATGTCTCAAAATTATAAATACAAGTATTTTACTCTCCAGCACACACACTCTCCATGGCTCCCCATTACTTTCAGAATAAAACCCATCTCCTCCCCATGACCTGTAAAGCCCCATCTGATCTCACCTTGGTCTGTTTTCCAGCCTATCTCTTCCTCCTTTGCTCACATTGCTCCAGCCACACTGGCCTCCTCGTTACTCCTCCAACAGCCAAGCCCTTTCCCTACCCCAGGGCCTTTGCATGAACCATCTCTTCTGTCTGGAATATGTATCCTTCATATTTACATATACTTTCCTGCATCTCAGCTTAAAGATCACCAACTCAGGAGGCCTCCCCCAACTCCTAAGCAAAAATATTTTCACCCAACTTTCTTCCAAACACTCTTCATGCTTTGAAATTATCTTCATTGTTTGTGTTTTCATATAAATACAAATTGTATT
This sequence comes from Molossus molossus, assembly GCF_014108415.1. Taxonomy (NCBI): domain Eukaryota; kingdom Metazoa; phylum Chordata; class Mammalia; order Chiroptera; family Molossidae; genus Molossus; species Molossus molossus. The sequence goes on along the minus strand of NW_023425377.1, from coordinate 66,367,753 downwards.
TTACCCCAGTGTGTATCACCATGCCCAGCACATACTAAGCAGGGTTGTATCTTCACGGGGACGAGAGGACATACCATCCCCAATGCCAAAGTTTGAGAAACATCTAATCCTCCAAGGTCCCCTGAGTGCTCCCAGCAACACTCTAGGATTTATAACCAAGAAATTTGCCCTTAATACATGCCAGGGTGGTTGGAGTTGTTATGCGAGCATCATAGGCAGCTATGAGGGCCAGAAGGAGGAACTTCTATGTTCCAACTGAAGAAGGGATAAGAATCAGCCAGGTCAGAAACCACAAAGGGGCCCGGCTGGTGTAGCTCAGTGACTGAGCATCGACCCATGCACCAAGAGGTTGCCAGTCCAATTCCCGGTCAGGGCACATGCCCAGGTTGTGGGCCAAATCCCCAGTGGGGGGCATGCAGGAGGCAGTCAATTGATGTTCTCTCTCATCAATGTTTCTATCTCTCTCTCCCTTTCCCTTCCTCTCTAAAATAAATAAAGAAAAATTATTAAAAAATAAATAAAAATAAACCACAAAGGGTACACAGGGTGAGGAGAGCAGCATGGGCAAAGGCCTGGCGGTAACAGAGAACAAGGCAGCATTCCTGGAAATGGGTGTGGTGGGAGACAGGGAGATGAAGTCTGGACTTCATCCCAGGGTGATGAAAAGCCGTGACAGGTGTATGAGCAGAAGGTACATCAGACCCATACCCCATCACCCTGTGCCAGGCATCAGGAAGCTCTCTCCCCAGACATCAGCAGCCTGTGAGTTCAACATGCTTATGCTGGCTGGGAACATCTCAAAACGGCTCTATACGAATTCTTGTATAGTAGATGGTGAGGCCATCCACCATTCCTGCCAACATAGGGCTCAGGGAGATCTGCCATCTGAATGAGCCTCCCAGACCCAGATAACGTGCTGATGGCCACCTAGCCCTACCAGGGCCTCTCAGGCTCCCCCAGAATGGCTGGGTACCCCCAAGACCCTAGGTCTGGCCACCCCCTGCTGGCCCTCAGTGTATGCCAAAGACCTCTTTCTTTATTCCTCTGGAATTTTCCTTACAGGCCCTGCCAATGTCTCCAGGAACATATAAAGGAAAAATGTTTCCAGTCTAAGCAGGGCTGTTTTATGGAGTTTGGGGCCAAGAGACTGACTGCAGAGTGGAAAGGCCTCGTCTCACAACTCTGTTCCTCCTGTAGAGCTGTGTGAATCCAGACTGCCCTCCTCCATGGCCTGGGTTCAGCGGGGGTTTTCTAGCTAAGCAAAGTCCTCCTCACCCCATCCCCTGACTTGGGGGGAAATTCCCTGGAAAAATATTCAGGCTAGAGCCCAGAGTTGATGCATTTTCTGTCGTTTATTCACTCAATAAACACCTGCTGCATTCTCACCATGCTCTGATTTCAGTGGGAATAAACGGGACTAGTCCTGCCCTCAGGTGGATATCAGGATTGGGTGGGTGGGGGCTCTGCATTACCCCCATGTTACAGAGTTGGAAACGCAGGCCAGGGAGGGCAGCAGCTTGCCCGAGACGTGCAGGGACCAGCAGAGCAGTTCCAAAGTGGGTGTTTTTATTTTATTTTAAATATGTTTTTATTGATTTTTTTAGAGAGAGATAGAAACATCTATGTTAGAGAGTAACATCTTTTGGCTGCCTTCTGCACGCCCCCTACTGGGGATAGAGCCAGCAACCCAGCATGTGCCCTGATTGGAACGAACTGGGACCTCTCAGTCCCTGGGCCATTGCTCAATCCATTGAGCCATACTGGCCGGCCGAAATTCACCATTTTAAAGCGAACAATTCAGTGGCATTTAGCACATTCACAATGTTGTGCAACCAGCACCTCTATCTAGTTCCAGATCATTTCCATCACCCCACAAAGAGACCCCTGTTACCCATTAGCTGTCGCTCCCTATCCTTCCTCCTTGACTGATCTGCCTTCTGTCCTGTGGATTTGCCTGTTCTGGACATTTCATATAAAAAGGATTATACGTGCCCTGGCCAGTTTGGCTCAGTGGTTTGAGCATTGGCCTGAGAACCAAAGAGTTACTGGTTTGATTCTGGTCAAGGGCATGTACCTTGGTTGTGATTTAGTCCCTGGCCCTGATTGGTGTCCTGCCGGAGGCAACCAATAGATGTGTCTCTCTCATGTCAATGTTTCTCTCTCTCTGAAGATAAATGGAAAAATATCCTCAGGTGAGGATTAAAAAAAAAAGATCATACATATGTCTTTTTGTGTATAGCTTCTTTCACTGAACATAATGTTCTCAAGGTTACTTTTTTTTTTATCCTCACCCGAGGACATTTTTCCATTTTTTGTTCAGATAGAGCAGGGGGGAGAGAGAGGAAGAGAGAGAAACATCGACGTGAAAGGTACACATCAAGTGGCTGCCACCCGCAAGACCCAACCAGGGCCGGGGACAAACTGCAACCGAGGTACATGCCCTTAGCGGGAACTGAACCCGGGTCTCTCTGGACCACAGGCCGACGCTCCAACTGCTGAGCCAAACCAGCCAGGGCTCAAGGTTACTTTCTTTACTTTTATTTTTTTTACTTTATTTGTGGAAATATTTTATAGCAATCCACGGCCTCAAGTTATTTTTCTTTGCTACTTACACAGCTCCCAAACCACGGGAGAGGAAGAGAGAGAGAGAGAAACATCGACATGAAAGGAACACATCGAGTGGCTGCCGCCCGCACGACCAACCAGGGCTGGGGACAAACTGCAACCGAGGTACGCACCCTTAGCAGGAACCGAACCCGGGTCTCTCTGGACCGCAGGCTGATGCTCTAACTGCTGAGCCAAACCGGCCAGGGCTATGGGCATTTCTTTTTTAATCCTTATCCGAGCATATTTTTCCATTTTTCTTCAGATAGAGTGGGAGGGAGACAGAGAGAGGGAGAGAGAGAGAAACACTGATGCAAGAGAGACACATTGACTGGTTGCCTCCCTCATGACCCCGACCAGTACTGGGAACAAACTGCAACTGAGGTACTTGCCCTTGACCAGAACTGAACCTGCAACTCATTGGTTCGTGGGCTGACATTCCAACCACTGAGCCCAACTGGCCAGGGTTCACGGGAAGTTTTGTATGTAACCATGATGTGTTATCCATATTCCAATTTCCTCAGCTGTCTCAAAAGTTGACTTTATATGGTCAATGTATTAGAATCAAGTTTCTAACAAAGTCCCTATTTGGTTGTCATGTCTCTTAATTTTCTCTTTATTTCCTCTCTTTTTAAAAAAACTGTGGTAAAATAACATAAAATTTACCATCTTAACCATTTCTAACTGTCCAGTTCAGTGGTATTAAGCACATCTGCCCTGTTGTGCAGCTGTCACACCATCCACCTATAGAACTCTCATTTTGCAAAACTGAAACTGTTCCCATTAGACACAAACTCCCATCTCCCTTTCCCATCTCCTGACAACCATAATCCTACTTTCTATATTTATGAATTTGATGATTCTAGGTGACATATATAAGTGGAATTATATAGTATTTGTCCTTTCATATCTGGCTCAATTCACTTAGCATAATGGTCTCAAGGTTCATCCATGCTGTAGCATGTGTCAGAATTTTCTTCCTTTTTATGGCTGAATAATATTCTATTGTATGGCCATGCTACATTTTGCTTATCCATTCATCTATCGATGGACACTTACCCCATTGCTTTCATGTTTTAGCTATTGGGGGGCACTTTCTTGGAACATGGGATTTAACATCTGGTCAAGGACCCCAGGGAATGATAGTGCAGCTGCTTAGAAGCCTGGAGAAAGCACTAGACCAGGCTGAGCAGAGCAGAAATGCCAGAGTGAGCTGTCTTGGCAGAAACAGAAGGCAGTGGACATGCTGGATGGATGTGGAAACCTTCCATAGGATAATGTCCCACAGGAAGGCCCAGGGACACCTCATTTCCCAAGGTATTCAGATAGAGGTGCCAGCACCGGAGGAAGCTTGGAGGTGGTCTCCTCTGCAGGCTGTCACAGAGCTGGGTTCATCAGTGTTCATGATTCCCTAAGTACTAGAGGCTGGGTGGGCACTTCACCACAAAGAGCCAGAGCCTTCAAATCCTAAGACAGCAAGATAGTAAGTTTTAGGTGTTGCCATGGTAACATCCACTACCAGGCAATCTTAAGTAATCATGGTGGGCCTCACTAATCAGCTGAAAGGCCTTAAGAAAAAAACGGAGGTTTCCCTGAAGAAGAAGAAACTCCACCTTCTCAAAGGTAAATTATGCTAGACACTAGTTAAAATGGTCAGGGTGGTTTTAATCAGTAACATAAGATGACAATAAGGAAAAAGCTACAGTGTGGAGTGAACTCAAACATTTTTAAGGAGAGAATGAGAGAACAGGGAGGAGTTAAGTGGGAACTCTGTAGAGTAGCAGTTCTCAACCTGTGGGTCGCAACCCCTTTGGGGGTCAAATGACCCTTTCACAGGGGTCGCCTAAGACCATCAGAAAACACATATTTCCGATGGTCTTAGGAACAGAGACACCGCTCCTCTATCCGTCTCATGCAGATACACCCACAACCACTGCACGTGATGTATTTGACACAGTTAGTTCATTTCTGAAAGAGCATAAGATCTCTTGGGAAAAGGTGTGTGGTGTTTGCGCAGATGGTGCTCCAGCTATGCTAGGATGTCTATCTGGATTTCAATGTTTGGTACTGAATGAGTCACCAAAAGTCGTCAGAACTCACTGTACGATTCATCAGCAAATATTAGCAATGAAGACCCTGCCACAAGAGTTACAAGAAGTAATGAAAAGCGTCATAAGTTCTGTCAATTTTGTAAGCTCTTTAAACAGTCGACTGTTATCACAACTGTGCAACAAGTTGGATGTGCCAAACAATGCTCTGCTATTTCACACTGACGTGAGATGGTTGTCGGCAGAAAAAGTTTCGAAATGTGTTTTTGAGCTTTGTGATGAATTCAAAACGATTTTTAATTAGAAAGCAAGACTGCAGTTCGAAGCACTTTCAGTGATAAAAGTGAACTGCAGAAAATAGCTTACTTGGTTGACATCTTTGCCATCTTGAATGAGTTAAATTAATCACTGCAAGGACCAAATGCAACATGCCTCAATTAGTCTGTAAAGATCCGATCATTCCAAATGAAACTTCAGCTTTGGCAAAAAAAAAAAAAAAAAAAAAGAGTGAATGAAAATAAACTTTACATGTTGCCTACCTTATCTACTTTCTTTGAGGAACATGACATTGAACCAGACAAAAGGAGTATAATGATAATTTCTGTGAAAGAACACTTGCACGTGCTTGCAGACGAAATTTCATCATACTTTTCAAATCTACCTGACATCCCATTTGCACTTGCCAGAAGCCCATTCACAGTCAAAGTTGAAGATGTTCCTGAGAGAGCACAAGAGGAGTTCATTGAACTTATTAACAGCAATGCAGCAAGAACTGATTTCTCTACAATGCCAGTTACAAAATTCTGGATCAAGTGTTTGCAGTCATATCCTGTCCTGTTCTGAGACTGTGTTGCACCTTCTTCTTTCATTTTCAACAACATATCTTTGTGGAACAGGGTTTTCCAGCTTGTTGGTTATCAAGTCTAAATACAGAAGTAGACTTGTTGTGGAAGATGATCTTCGTTGTGCTCTTGCAAAGACTGCCCCGAGAATTTGTGATCTGGTGAGAAAGAAGCAATCTCAACCTTCGCACTGACGTTGGCTCTTTACACATACTGTCGCAAAATGTGGCAATGTAGTTTACTGTTGTTATATTTAGACTGTTACCCATGCTACACCCTGCTTCAAAAAATTTTTTTCACTTATTTGTAATTAGAAATAAATATTTCACAATATATAATACATATTGTTTTTATGATTAATCACTATGCTTTAATTCTGTTCAGTTTGTAACAACGAAAATACATCTGCATATCAGATATTTACAGTACGATTCATAACAGTAGCAAAATTACAGTTATGAAGTAGCAACGAAAATAATTTATGGTTGGGGGTCACCACAACATGAGAAACTGTATTAAAGGGTCGCGGCATTAGGAAGGTTGAGAACCACTGCTGTAGAGTCAGGAAGAGGGGCTGGTCCACATGAAACCCATCTGGATTTGCTAACTGGCACTTGGGAAGTTTAGCTACTCCCCTCTCACAAAGGCTGGGAGATGGGACCCGACTTTAGGCATGGCTGCAATAGTCAATTCTTTTGGCAGCCCTGAGTTTTCTCAGGCGGGCCCTTTAAGAGGGGCTGGGGTCATTCCAGAGACATGGCCTGAGACTGTTAGATTCCTTATTAGTGTTTTTTTCCCCAAGTCTTTATAGGCCAAGGTGAGATGGATGGGCAGCCACTGAGGGTGCAGCTTAATTCATCCCCGATCCGAAAAAAAGCAAGAGCAGAGGAGCAGGACGCTGAACCATGATCCCTTTGCTGGTTAACAGACCTGAGCTGGACTGAAGAGCTGGTCAGGTGCCAGGAGGGAGGACTCTGTGGTGAGTTTGTACTGTGACGCCCCTCACCCAGACCCTCCCCACTGTGACCTGTGATCTTCTGCTCCAGTGACTATCCACTGCAGAAGAGGGTGCCCAGATATTTCAAGGACTAACAGACATGGGATGAGCTGACATCAATACCCTCAGACCAAGGAGTCACCATGGCTGCCTGTAGATTGAGGGTACAGGGGTGGGGAGTCAGGTAGTAAACGGAGTTCTGGAGGAAGTCCAAATCACAATGGACCAGTTCATCCATCTCCAAGTGTGTAATTACAGCTGATAAGAATGAAAATGCTGCCCTGGCCGGTTTGGCTCAGCGATTAGAGCGTTGACCTGCGGTTCAGAGAGACCCGGGTTCGGTTCCCGCTAAGGGCACGTACCTCAGTTGCAGTTTGTCCCCGGCCCTGGTTGGGTCGTGTGGGTGGCGACCACTCGATGTGTCCCTTTCACATTGATGTTTCTCTCTCTCTTTCTCTCTCTCTCTCTCTTTCTCTCTCTCTCTCTCTCTCCCCCCCCCCCTCCCTCCCTCCCTCCCACTCTATCTGAACAAAATATCAAAAAATGTCCTCGGATGAGGATAAAAAAAAAAAAGAATGAAAATGCTTATAAGTCATAGAAACTTTCTCCCACCACTGAGTCACTGGCCTGGGGAATCTAAGAATGGGAAAGACCATAGGAATCCTTTGAAGTTGTCCCCACTCCAACCCAAGGAGTAAAAAAGAAACAATATCCCATCCAGAGATTAGGCGACCATCAAAGGCCTAGAGGATGCAGGGAGGGGTTCCTGACTTCTCTGTTTAATTCTCTGGTCAAACACGCAGGCATCAGATGGGCCTGGAGAATGATCATGTACTACCACAGGCCTGACAGAGTGGACACCCCATTCAGCTACTGGGTGGAGGGGGAGGCCTGGCCAGAGTATATTACTGAGGCCTCAGGTATGTCACACATTGCCACTGGTTTGACCCCTGCATCCTTTTCTATTTTGATTAGAAAGAAGAATCAGAAACAGTTCACATTCCCACGAGATGGACAAGGAGATACATTTACTGTTCTGCCACAGGACTAGGATTGCAAGTTGAAATACAGGTAGATGCCCATTCTATTTGGGGGCCTGATGGAAAGGTTTTGAAACAAGATAATGGTGGTAGTAGGACAACTTTGTGAATATAGTAGATGCCAATGAATTTGTGCACTTAAAAATGGTTCAGCCTGCCTGGCTGGTGTGGCTCAGTGATTGAGCATCGGCCCATGCACCAAGAGGTCGCCAGTTCGATTCCCAGTCAGGACACATGCCCAGGTTGTGGGCCCAATCCCCGGTGGCGGCCAATCAATGTTCTCTCTCATTGATGTTTCTACCTCTCTCTTCCTCTCCTTCTAAAAAAAATCAATGTAAAGAAAAAAATAAAAGGTTCACCCAGCCCTGGATGCTCAGTGGTTAGAGCATCGGCCCGTGGACTGAAGGGACACAGGTTTGATTCCTGGTCAAGGGCATATACCTGGGTTACAGATTTGATCCCCAGCCTTGAGTGGGGCAGTGTGGGAGGCAACCAACTGATGTGTCTCTCTCACATCAATATTTCTCTCTTCTTCCCTCCTTTCCACTGTATCTAAAAATCAATGAAAAAATATCCTTGGGTGAGAATTAACAAAACAAAAAATGGTTCAGCCCTGGCAGGATGGCTTAGTTGGTTGGAACATCATCCTGCACATCAAAAAGGTTGTGGGTTAATTCCTAGTCAGGGCATATACCTAGGTTGTGGGTTCGATCTCCATTTGGGGTGCATAAGGGAGGCAACTGATCAATGTTTCTCTCTCACATCAATCTCTCTCTCTCTCTCTAAAAATGAATATACATATCCTCAGGTGAGGATTACAAAAAAAAAAATTCAAATAGTAAATTTTGTTATGTGTATTTTATCACAAAAAAAATCAACAAAAATACAGGATGCCCAGATGAATATGAATTCAGATAAACAACAAATAATTTTTTTTTTATTAAAAAAAATTTTTTTTCCCTTTATTGATTTTAGAGAGAGAGGAAGTGAAAAGGAGAGAGAGATAGAAACATCGATGGGAGAGAACATCAATTGGCCACCTCCTGCATGCCCCCCACTAGAAACCGGGCCCACAACCTGGGCATGTGTCCTGATTGGGAATTGAACCAGCGACCTCTCGGTGCATGGGTCTACACTCAACCACTGAGCCACACCAGCTAGACAACAAATAATGTTTAAAAAAAGATTTTGCCCTGGCCGGTTTGGCTCAGCGGTTGGAGTGTCGGCCTGCGGTACAGAGAGACCCGGGTTCGATTTCCGCTAAGGGCACGTACCTCGGTTGCAGTTTGTCCCCAGCCCTGGTTGGTCGTGCGGGTAGCAGCCACTCGATGTGTCCCTTCACGTCGATGTTTCTCTCTCTCTCTCTTCCTCTCTCTCCCTCCCGCTCTATCTGAACAAAAAATGGAAAAATGTCCTCGGGTGAGGATAAAAAAAAAAAAGAAAAAAAAAGATTTTTAGCCCTGGCCAGTTTGGCTCAGCGGTTAGAGCATCTGCCTGCGGACCAATGAGTTGTGGGTTGGATTCCGGTCAAGGGCACATACTTCAGTTGTAGTTCGTCGCTGGCCCTGGTCCGGTCATGTGATACGGAGGCAACCAGTTAATGTGGCTCTATCACATCGATGTTTCTCTCTGTCTATCTCTCTCTCCACCCCTCCCACTCTATCTGATGATAAATAGAAAAATATCCTCAGGTGAGCAATAAAAAATTTTTTTAACTTAATTAAAAAAAAAGAAAACATTGATGTGAGAGCAAAACATCGATCTGCTACCTCCTGCGCACTACGTACCAGGGCAACCCAGGCAAGTGCACAGGATAACGCCCAACCAACTGAGCCACACTAGCCATGGCAACAACAAATAATGTTTTAGGGTAAGTATATTCCAAATATTACTGGGAATATGTTTATCATAAAAATTTATTTGCTGCTTCACTTGACTAGTCATCAGGGAAATGCAAATCAAAACCACAATGAGATGTCACCTCACACCCATTAGGATGGCTACTATTAAAAAAACAAAAAAAACAAATGCTGATGTGAATGTGGAGCTTTAAGAACCGTCATGCACTTTTAAAAAAAATGTTGTACAGTATATTATTCATCAAATCTTACAGCTAGAAGAGGGGTTAGCCCAAATGTCTTTTTATTTATTTATTTATTTATTTATTTATTTATTTATTTATTTTTTAATCCTCACCCGAGGACACTTTTCCATTTTTTGTACAGATAGAGTGGGAGGGAGAGAGAGGAAGGGAGAGAGAGAGAGAAACATCGACGTGAAGGGACACATCGAGTGGCTGCCACCCGCACGACCAACCAGGGCCGGGGACAAACTGCAACCGAAGTACGTGCCCTTAGCGGGAACCGAACCCGGGTCTCTCCGGACCGCAGGCAGACGCTCTAACTGCTGAGCCAAACTGGCCAGGGCTATTCTTTTTTTTAACTCATCTTTATTGTTGAATGTATTACAGATGTCCTCCCCCTTTTTTCCTCATTGTCCCCCTCCTCCCCAATCCCACCCCGCTCCTGCCTTCCCACACTATTGTCTGTGTCCATTAGTTATGCATAAATGCATAGAAGTTCTTGGGTTTATCTCATCCCGCCCTCCCTCCCCCTTTCCCTTTGAGGTTCATCAGTTTAACAATCAATTTGTACTTCTTAATTCCTTTGTCTTTTTCACCCATCCTCCCATTCCTCACCATCTGGCGAGCAACACAAGTTCTCTGTATCTATGAGTCTGTTTCTGTTCTGCTTGCTCATTTTGTTTGTAGATTCAATTGTTGATAGATATGTATTAATTGCCATTTTTATTATTCATATGTTTGTTTTTCTCCTTCAAGAAGACCCTTCAACATTTCATATAATACTGGTTTGGTGGTGATGAACTCCTTTAGCTTTTTCTTGTCTGGAAAACTCTTGATATGTCCATTGATTCTAAATGATAGCTTGGCGGGATAGAGTAATCTTGGTTGTAGGTCGTTGCTTTTCATCACCTTGAATATCTCTTGCCACTCCTTTCTGGCCTGCAAAGTTTCTTTTAAGAAATCAGCTGACAGTCTTAAGGGAGCTCCTTTGTAGGTAACAAACTGCTTTTCTCTTGCTACTTTTAAGATTCTCTCTTTGTCTTGAACCTTTGGTATTTTGATAATGATATGTCTTGGTGTGGACCTCTTTGGGTTCATTTTGTTTGAGACTCTGTTATTCCTGGACTTGTATTATCTGTTTCCTTCGCTGAGTTAGGGAGGTTTTCTGTCATTATTTTTTCAAATAGGTTTTCAATTTCTTGCTCTCTCTCTTCCCCTTCTGGCACCCCTATGATGCGAATATTGGTACCCTTGAGGTTGTCCCAGAGGCTCCTTACACTATCCTTGTTTTTTTGAATTCTTTTTTTTTTTTTCTGTTCCGATTGTGTTTTTTTTCTTCCTTATATTCCAAATCGATGGTTTGCTTCTTGGCTTTACCTACTCTATTATTGATTCCCTGTAAATTATTATTTATTTTAGTCAGTGCATCCTTCTTTTCTGACTGGTCCTTTTTTATGTTGTTGATGTTCTCACTAAATTCCTTGGAGTTTTTCTTAAGTTCCTTGAAGTTCTCATGAAGTTCCTTAATGTCTCATTAAGTTTCTTGAGCATCCTTATAACCAGTATTTTGAACTCTGCATCTGGTTGATTGCTTATCTCCATTTTGTTTAGTTCTTTTCCTAGAGTTTTGTTCTTTTCTTTCATTTGGGACATGTTTCTTTGTCTCCTCATTTTGGCTGCTTCCCTGTGATTGTTTCTAAGTATTAGGTAGAGTTGCTATATCTCCTAAGCTTCATAGGGTGGCCTATTGTAGTAGGTGTCCTGTAGGATCCAGTGGCACAGCCTCCCTTGATCACCCCAGCTGGGCTCTCAAGGTGCACCCCCTTGTGCAGACTTTACACCTTTCTGTTGTAATTGAGTCTTGATAGCTGTAGGCACGTCAATGGGAGGGATTTACTCAGGCTGATCAGCTGCAAGGACTGGCTGTGCCCACTGACCCTTGGCCTCTGACTACGTTGGAGGATCAGCTGTGTAGGAGCCCAACACACAGAGTAAGACATACTTCATCAGAGCTCTGGCACCCACTGAGTCCACTCATTGTCAGTTGTGGAGGTGGTTAGGTAGTGGCATTTCGATGTGGTCTGAAGCTGTCCGCTGGCTCTGGGGCAAGGTCAGCCACTGCCTGTGTTCTACCAGGGCCACCTGGCATAAACTACAAACTGGTCTGCCAATGGCTGCTTCTTGTGCTGGGCTTGGAGGTGCCCAGTAAAAGTTAAGTTGTGAACCAAGGCTGGCTGCTTCTAGTGGCCAGGCCTGAGGCCACTTAACGAGAGGTATGGGGCTCACTGAGACCAGATGCTGCTTGTTTGAGAGATTTTAGGAAAATCTGAAGCAGGATCCAAGACATGCTAATCCTATGGTAAAGCTTTTGGAAACAGTTTGGATGGGCCTGAAAGATGGGTGGGGCAGGGCCTCAGGGAATCACCAGGATGGGGCAAACTGTGTGAGCCAGGTTACTGGAGTCCCAGACAAGGTGGCTGTCTTCTGCCCTTGGGAAGGGGTCACCAAAGGATCAATGGCAGCAATCTGTCTGAGAGAAAGCTGCCTCTCCAGCCCTCGTCCTGAGGCCAAACAGCTCAGTTCTTCCCTATATGTCTCTGGTGCCTTTCAAGCTGCCTCCCCTTGGAGTTTAGAGGGAGCAAGTTCTATTAAGTCCCTGCATGGGCCCTTTAAGAGGAGTTGCCTGGGGCTCAGCCTCAGTTCCTGCTGGTTTTTACAGCCAGAAGTGATAGGGACTTCTCTTCCTGGCACTAGAACCCTGAGCTGGGCGCCTGGTACGAGACGGGGACCCCTCACGCCTCAGGGAGGACCTTCACAGCTGAAGCGTCTCTCCTGATTTTCATCTGCCACACGTGAGTGTGGGACCAGCCCGTCTGCGCCTCCACCCCTCCTACCAGTCTCAATATGGCTTCTTCTTTAATGTTGTAGTTGTGGGACTTCCATTCATCTCGATGGCAGGTGGTTCTGAATGATGGTTGTGCTGAAGTTTAGTTGTAATTTTGATGTGGCTGTAAGAGGAGGCGATACCGTGTTTACCTACGCTGCCATCCTGACCAGAAGTCCCCTCGTGCACTATTGATGAGACTATAAAATGGTGCAGCCACTGTGGCAAACAGTATGGAGGTTCTTCAAAATATTGAAAATAGAACTTAACCACATCTGTTTATCTATTCATCTGTTGATGGGTATTTGGGTTGTTTCCATCTTTTGGCAATTGTGAATAATGCTGCTGTGAACCTGCGTGTACAGTATCTCTTTGAATCCTGGCTTTCAATTCTTTGGGATATATACTCAGAATTGGAATTTCTGGGTCACATGGTTACTCTATATATAAATTTTTGAGGAACAACCAGACTTTTCCCCACAGTGGCTGTACCATTTTACACTCCTATTGTCAATGCACTAGAGTTTTGATTTCTCCATATCCTTGACAACACTTGTTATTTTCCATTTTGGATTATGATCATCCTAGTGAATGTGGTGTGGTCTGTTTTCCATTCAATACTTTATCACCTTCTAACATACTACACAAGTTACTGAGTTCTGATGACTTTGTTTATTGTCCATCTTCCCGCTAGAGGAGACCACACAGCTATCTGCAAATTGGGCACAGTGACATGGGGTTGGCCCCCAAGGAGGTATTAGTTAGTTTCTCAGCCCAGCACCTTCTAAAATAGCCATAGTGAAATTCCACCTAAAATATATGCCAGCATGCAGCCTGTTGCGGAAATGAAGGGGGTCCCCAGGGGCTGTCTTCCTCCAGGAGACCCTGGATGGCCCTGCCACCCTCAATAGCAGCTTTGAGTCTCTGTGGGAGCCAGAGCTTTGAGGCCAGGCCATAACCCACCTCTCCAGACACCTCAGCACATCCTCCCAAAAAGCAACCTGTGGTTGAATTAGAATCAAGGTGGCCACCCACTGTCCCCCAACCCAAGGCCTGCTGTGAAATCATCGTCACCTTCAAAGAGACTGTTCAGAGAGCAGAGGAGGCAATAAAATATACACATATGCCTATTTTTCTTTTCCCACCAGCATCAGCAGGGCCTTGGCCACACATCCATGTCCCACAAGGGGCTCCTTTGAAGCAAGAATGGAGCTGCAGACGGTGAACTCACAGAAACCCACAAGCTCCCACTGTACTTGGGAGGGCCCCAGACAGGGTCCAGTTCACGGTCCCTCAGGGCTGGCTACCTGTCAGCAAGGGTGAGGTCTCAAGGGCCACATCTGTGGGAACTAGGAGCCTGACAGAGGGTTTCAAAGAGACTGGTGGCTGAATAGGGGGAAGCAGCTGCAGGCTCCTAAATGTCCTTTTCCTAAAGTCCTGGAATTTCCTTGTGGTAGCCACTGGCTGCTTACCTTCAAGGGATCTCTTTTACTACGAGAGAAGAATTCCATTTTCCTGGACTTGGAGGCTGGCATGGAACTTGAGGAGGGGCTGGGCCAGCCTGTGGGGCACAGTTGTGAATTCAGAACTGGTGGGTGAATTCAAGCTGGCTTAAGTCGCCAAAAGGGATGGTCAAGATCTACCTAGGCTAAGAGAAACACACATCTGAGGTGAAAGCCCAAGGGGACTTTGTGTGGTCTGAAATTTTTATTAGTTAAAATTTTTTTTAAATTTCAATGATGAATTGTTAAAATATGGACAATGCAAAGAAGACTGAGCATTCTCAAAGAGCTGGCATTTGATGGCTGGTGGCAAGGTGCTGCCCTAAAGTCTTCACATGACACACTATAAAGTGTTAGGTCCATTAGAATTCCATTTCACAGGTGAGGCACAGAGAGGCCAAGACATTTGAGAGAGGTCACCCAGTGAACTGATGGCAGGGTGAGTATGTGAATCCAGACCTGCTCTAGTTAACTCAAACTCAGCAATGGTCTATCCTACATGGTTAGAACACAGCCATGTGTTATATTTTTCTTTTTATTTGAAATTTAATTTTTAAACTTTCATTTTGGTAAAATATAACATAAAATTTGCCATTTTAACTGTAAAATTTAGTGGCATTAAGTATATTTACCAAATGTTGTGTAATCAACACCATTGCCCCAAACAGATACCCAGTATCCATTAAGCATCCCCGCCCTCCCCCAGCCCCTGGCAACCTCTGATCTGCTTTCTATTGCTATAGATTTGCCTGTTCTGGAGATATATATCACACACACATATATATATCATATATATAGATAGATATATGTATGATATATATATATGATATATATACACATATATATTTTTTTATCCTTACCCGAGGACATTTTTTGTTCAGATAGAGTGGGAGGGAGAAAGAGGAAGAGAGAGAGAGAGAAACATCGACGTGAAAGGGACACATCGAGTGGCTGCCACCCGCACGACCAACCAGGGCCGGGGACAAAGTGCAACTGAGATACGCATCTTTAGTGGGAACTGAACCCGGATCTCTCTGGACCGCAGACCAACGCTCTAACTGCTGAGCCAAACCGGCCAGGGCCACTCTGTGGTTTTTAATGTCTGCCTTCACTCAGCATGATGGTTTCCAGGCTCATCTCCATGTTGTAAGGTATGTCAGTGTTTCACTCCTTTTCATGACTGAATAATATTCCATTATATGGATGGACCATATTTTATGTATCTGTTCATCAGCTGATGGACATTTGGGTTGTTTCTGCCTTCTGGCTATTGTGACTATGCACAATAGTGTTGCTATGCACATGTGTGTACTAGAATCTGTAAGTTGCAGCTTTTAATTTCTTTGTTATACAGAGTTGGAAAAAAGTAGGTTTACAATTGTGAGTAAGCAAAACAGTTTATTCTTATATTATTATTTATTAATTATTGTATTAATTTCCATAAGAACAACTATAAAACTACTTTTGCCCCACCCTGTATTTTTCTTATACATTTTTTATATAATACTATCATGGACATTACTTTTTTTTTTAAAGAATGCTAGTCTTTTTTTTTTTTTTTTTATCCTCACCCGAGGACATTTTTCCATTTTTTGTTCAGGTAGAGTGCGGGGGGGGGGGGGGGGGGGGGGAAGAGAGGAACAGAGAGAGAGAGAGAAACATCGACATGAAAGGGACACATCGAGTGGCTGCCACCCGCACAACTGACCAGGGCCGGAGACAAACTGTAACCGAGGTACACGCCCTTAGCGGGAACCGAACCCTGGTCTCTCAGGACCGCAGGCCGACGCTCTAACCGCTGAGCCAAACTGGCCAGGGCAAGAATGCTAGTCTTTAAAAAAATTTTTTCTTCATTGATTTGAGAGAGAGAGGAAGGGAGGAGGAGAGATAGAAACATCGATGAGCCCTGGCCAGTTTGGCTCAGCGGTTAGTGTCGGCCTACGGTCCAGAGAGACCCGGGTTCGGTTCCCACTGAGGGCGCGTACCTCGGTTGCAGTTTGTCTCCGGCCCTGGTTGGGTTGTGCGGGTGGCAGCCACTCGATGTGTCCCTTTCACGTCGATGTTTCTCTCTTTCTCTCTCTGTTCTCTCTCTCCTTCCCACTCTATCTGAACAAAAAATTGAAAAATGTCCTCGGGTGAGGATTAAAAAAAAAAAAGAAAGAAAGAAACATTGATGATAGAGAAAATTGATTGGCTGCCTCCTCCAAGCCCCTCACTTGGAATTGGGCCCACAACCTAGGCATGTGCCCTTCCCAGGAATCAAAGTGGCAACCTCTTGGTGCATGGGCCGATGCTCAACCACTGAGCCACACCAGCCAGGGTGGACATTACTTTTTTTTTTAACCGTTGAGCCAAACTGGCCAGGGTGGACATTACTTTTTTAAAGTGTTATTGAGTTATGATTGACATACCAAAAACTGCACAAATTTAACATGTACAATCCAGTGTGTTTAGCACATGTCTACACCTTTGAAACAATCACCTTTATCGAGAATGTGAACAAAGCCATTACCCCAAAGTTTCCTCCTGCCTTTGTCATCCCATCTCTTCTGCCCCTTCTCAGACCAACTCTGACCTGTTTTCTGTCCATTTACATTAATTAAAAAAATTTTTTTTTCTTTGTTTTTTAGAGAGAGAGAAAAAGGGAGAGGGAGAGAGAGATAGAAACATCAATGAGAGAGAACATTGATTGGCCGCCCCCTACGTTCCCCACACTGGGGATTGGGCCCACAACCTGGGCATGTGCCCTGACTAGGAATTGAACTGGCGACCTTTTGGTGCATGGGTCAATGCTCAACCACTGAGCCACACTGGCTAGGCTACATTAATATGTTTGCACTTTCTAGAATAGCTTATAAATGGAATTTTACAGTATGTAGCCTTTTGGGTCTGTCTTCTTTCACTCAGCATGATGCATTGGAGGTTTATCTGTGTTGTTTTGAATGTTGGTAGTTCACACCTTTTCACTGATGAAAGGTATTTTGTTGCGTGTTCATTCATTTTCCTACTGATAGACATTCTAGCTGTTTCTAGTTTGGGATAATTGCAAATAAAGCTGCTGTGAGCATTTGCATACAAGGTCTGCTTTAATTTCTCTCAGGTAAATACCAAAAAGGGGAAAGGCTGTCTCCCATGGTGGGTCCACATTTAACTTTTGAAGAAACTGTCACACTTCCTTTCCAAGTGGCTGCACTGGTTTGCATATCCAGCAGCCTGGTAAAGAGTTCTGGTTCCTCCCGGTCATTGTCAGCACATAATAATGTCAGTCTTTGTCATAATAGCCATTTCTGGGAGGGGGTGTGGGAGAAATGTGCCAGAGGTGACTGGGAATGGAAGATTTTGACAAAATGAGATCCTTTTATTTTTTAAATTGATTTTTAGAGAAGGAGGGAAGGAGATAGAGAGACAGAGATTGGAGAGGGACATCAATGTGAGAGCGGAACATTGATTGGCTGCTTCCTGCCTCTGCCTATAGCCAACAACCTGGGCATGTGCTCTGACTGGCAATCAAAAGAGCAACCTTTTGGTGCACAGCTGATGCCCAACCAACTGAGCCACAGCGGCCAAGACAAAAATGTGATCTTTTTAGTCATCCCTTCAACCTATAAACATAGGTAAAAGGATCTTTCTTGTTCTCCCCAAGCAGTGACAAGGGCTCATGAGTTGTCCTGTAAAACATTTGTTGGGCACCTACTGTGTGCTCCCTATTGTGCCAGGCCTTGGTCATACAACAGCAAACAAGACTGACACAGTTCCTGCCCTCAGAGAACTGGCCTCTACCTTGGTTTGAATTGGGGTCTCTAGAAGCTGAGACTGAGATAGGATTCAGGGTCATGTGAGTCTGGGAGAAATGTGTGAGGGAGTAAGGGACACAGGACAAGTTAGGGAAGGAGCAAGCAAGGAAATGGGCTCAACTGGAGTCAAGCTTCAGTCTCATTTGGGTGAGGGGGGAGCCCTGGAGCTTGACAACCACTACAGTGGTCCCATTTTGATGCAAGGGGTCTGGCTTCTTGTGCCCTCCACCATTTAGTCTTTGGAGTGGGCTTCCCTAGAGGACTGGGGGAGGGGGACAGAACCTCCCTGCTGAGGCAGTTTGGTTGAGGGCAATTCACAAGGGGTGACTGTGACCTATTAGCAGTCAACACTTGCAGCAGCTGACATAGGGGTGCACCAGCCAATAAAAAATTTCTGGTCAAGGCACCCACAGCATGCTCTACAAAAAATGGTGTCCAGCCCTGGCCGGTTTGGCTCAGTGGTTGGAGGGTCAGCCTGCAGACTAGGGAGTCGAGGGTTCAATTCCAGCCCTGGTCAGGGTTGTGCAGGAGGCAACCAATTGATGTTTCTCTCTCTCTCTCTCTCTCTCTCTCTCTCTCTCTCTCTCTCTCTCTCCCTTTCTCCCACTCTAACTGAAGATAAATGAAAAAATATCCCTGGATGAGGATTTTTAAAAATGGTGTCCATGAGACAAATTATCACACTGACAATAATTTAATCACAGTTATGGGCAATGAAAGCTATGAAGAGGGCTCCATCAGAAGGAAGAGGAAGGTTTAGGGGTGATAGGGAAAGGAGGGCTAAGTAATGGGTCTGGAATCCTGGTTACTATGTCACTGGGGCCTGAGGGTCAGCTGGTCCAGAGCACATTCTGTGTTTGGGCTCCCTCCTGAGGCACCTGGGCTGATCAGATGAACGGGCTTTGGATTTATTGTAAACCATCTGCTGACTTGTTGGGATTCCCTCTTAAGTTGTACCTTCCTTCCTGGAGAGGGGGGATCTGATTATTCATTTCCCATATCCCCTCATTTCAATGCACAGGAGGCCAGAAAAGATGAGAAGAAAAGGGAACCTTTTATCATGTCGTGACAGGAATACTGGAAAATGAGGAACCATATAGGATCAGGAACCAGGAGTTGTGTGAGCTGACTTCAAGTATTTAGAGAACCCCAGAATCTTGGGACAGAAAGGGGAGTGGGAGGTTCTCCAAGACACTCTACAAAAAAGGAAGCTGAGCCTCGGAATTTAAGGAGATTAAGGCTCATAAACCAATGGCTGAACTGTGTGTAGTTATTACTCTCTGCATGAGGAAGACCCTGTGATGAGCAAAGCTAACCCCTTCCAGGTGGAATATTAAGGGAATGACTAGTAGCTCATTTATTCTTCATCCCATCTTAATGGTTATTATTTTCCTTTCCCAGGAAACTCTAGGCTCAGAGAGGTGAAGTCACTTGTACAAAGTCACACAGCCAATAGGTGGCCAGGTCTGGATTTCACACCAGAGCAAGCGATCCTAATCGCGTTGCTATACACTGCCTCTGAATGTTATTGACGGAAGTAGCAGACACCATTCTGTGCACCAGGTTGCGTGCTAAAGGTGGTCCCCATTCGTTTATTCACCAATGCACACTGAGCACCTATTATTGTGCAGGCACTCCCAGTTTTGTTTTGTTTTTAGTATGTTGTTTTTTTTCAGAGAGAGGGAAACAGAAACATCGATGTGAGAAAAAAAATCTATGGGCTGTCTCCTGCACGCCCCCTACTGGGGGTGGAGCCCGCAACCAGGGCATGTGCCCTGACGGAATAAACCAGAACCTCTCAGTCATGGGATAACTAACGCTCAATCCACTGAGCCACACCGCAGGCGCTGGGCAGGCATACCCAGTTTAAAGGGGGCGTTTGGAGAAATGGGGCTTCACCATCCTGCCAAGTACCCCCCAGCTGGGTGATCCACCTACATAGGGCATTCAGTTTGTGCCCAATTTACCCAAGGGACGAAGACCACCATTCCCGCAGGGGAACCGCGAAGCGGAGGTTGGGGCAGGACCACAAGTTCGGGCAGTCGACGCGAAGGCAGTTGGAAGCCCCACCCCCTGCGCGTGCGCGCTGCGCGTCCCTTCGGCTCGCTCGGCCCCGGGCGTCCGAGCACGGTTGGAGGCATCCACGATGAGCTCGCGCGCGCCTGCGCCGACGTCGGACTCGCGCACGCGCGCCTGCGCCGGCGGCGGACTCGCGCACGCGCACCGGCGCCGGCGTCGGCTCGCGCACGCGCACAGCGGCGGCGGTAGCGGCGGCGGTTCCTGGTGGGGATTGTGAGGGGCTGGCGGCTCCCAGCGGAGCGGCGACGTTGAGGGGCTCACAGGTGGCGGCGGCGACGGCTCGGCGTGCGGCTCGTAGACCGGCTCGCGCCGCGGTGGGCGTTTCGGACCGGTCCAGGGACGCGGGCGAGGCGGCGGCTGCGGCCCGAGGCCTGCGGCCTAGGCCTCAGCGCAGCGGCGGGCTCGAGTGCGGCGCAGAGCCGGTCTGAGAGCCGTGTGCAGCGGCACCATGAGCGTGGAGGCGTATGGGCCCAGCTCGCAGACACTCACTTTCCTGGACACCGAAGAGGCCGAGCTTCTCGGCGCCGACACGCAGGGCTCTGAGTTCGAGTTCACAGACTTCACCCTTCCCAGCCAGACTCAGACACCTCCCGGAGGCCCCGGAGGCCCGGGAGGTGGCGGCCCGGGAGTCCCGGTCGGCGCGGGCGCGGGTGCTGCGACCGGACAGCTTGACGCCCAGGTGAGCGGCACATGGCGGCGCCGGAAACTGGGCCGGAACTCTGCATCCTGAGACCTACTCTGGCTCCCCCACTCAGGCCGGGCCCGGATTAACCTGCCCCGGCTCTCCGACTCCCGCCCACTCCAGAGTAACCTGTTCTGGGTCCCTCACTCCGGCCGAGTCCGGAGTAATCTTTTTCAGGACCCCCCACTCTGTAGAGTTGAGAGTAACCTGTCTCGGTTGCCACAGTCCTGCTGGGCGCAGGGCAGACCTACTCCTGGTCTAACTGCGTCTGGGTGATCTGCCTTGATACCTCTAAGGCCCGGTCTGGATCCAGTTCAGGCCAGGTCTCGGTGACCTGACATAAGTCCTTTTCTGAGCATGTCGGAGTTGACCTGCTCTAGGTCCGTCTCCGGCCAGGTCGGGGTGACCTGTCCCTGAGTGTCCCTCTATCTTGGTCCGGGATCATCTGCCCAGATCTCCTCTCCAGCGGAGCCGGAGCCCTGCCTCACCCCCCACCTGTGGTCGCGGCCATCTGGGCACCCGGATTCACACACCGAGCCTCCGGATCAAATTTCCCCAGACCCAGGGACTCTGGTGAGGGAAGAGTGGAGGCTCCTGGAGCAGAAACAATTTTTGCCTCCAGTGGAGAACCCCATACTCACTGGTTATTGATACTGTTCTAGAGGCAGGTTGCATTTTGTTTTTCCTTCTTGCATTGCCTGTTGCTGAAACCTATGTGTTATGTAACTCCATAGCCTGCCTTGGAAAAGTTGGGTTTGAGTTTGTTCCTGCAGTGGGCAGTGAGAGTGGGTTTTACATAAATGGGTCTGCCATATTGGACATTTACTTTTAATGATGTGAACATTTAGCGAAAGCTACTTAGGTATTTTAAATTTCGTTTTGGTGTATGAGAAATTTCAGGCGTACACTTCCTGGACCTGGGTTCTGGCCTGGGGGTGGGAGAGTGGACTGGTTAGGGCCTTGGGCAGGGGTCCCAGGAAATGTCATCATCATTCTCTGGGTCTCAGATTCTATTCAACAGGTTTTACCATGCCTGGCACCTCCCTTGGGTTTATTTTCCTGAATTCTCAACCAGGGAGGAGCTATGAGGTTCACTTTGTCACAGGTGTCTCATGGCATGAGGACCCAGTGCCAGGGTTGGGGGAGCCACTCCATCATCAGCCAGAGTGAGCTCAAATCCTGTCCTGGGGGATGGGGGCTTGCATCCTGGTTGGTTGAGTCACTCCTGTGGGTAGCCCACCCACTTGGGCTTTCTTTTAGCCACTAATAGAAGCAGAAAACATTTGACTCATTCCAACCCCAGATTCCTTAAAAATAGAAGCCTGATGGGTGGGGCATCAGGGAGAACAGGTGTGCAAGTATGTTTGGTTTTCCAGTTTTGTTTACATGTGGAGGTAGGGAGGAGAGGGGAGAGTTTGCCGGAGAGAAGAATGAGCTGCTGTAAGTACTTGATCACACCTGTGATTTCAGACTCTATACTTCCATTTGCACAGCTGTAAAATTAGGCATAGCAGTTTTACTTTTCTTACTTTTAAATATAAATGAAATCTAGACTTGTGTATGAGTGGACCAGATAGTTCTCCCTGTAACTTTTACTCAGTTTGTCTGGAAGCCCTAGAATAAAGATCTCTTGGTTGAGCAGTGTGCCACCATCTGTGGCAGCTCAGGGTTGTGAAAGGTAATGGTTTTATTACAGATCTTTTTTAACTGTAGCCAATACAAAATAGCAAAGCTGAGGCAGCTCTGGTTCTAGTATTATTCCTTGTGTTTTCGATCGATTGAGGGCTTGTCATTCTCTTTCAGTTGAAATAATTGATTTATTTCCCTGCACCTGAACCCTGAGCTGTAAAAAATAAAAGCATTAAAACTCTTCACTGGAGGTGCACAGCCAGTGTGGCTCAGTGGTTGAGCGTTGACCCATGCGCCAAGAGGTCACCGGTTCAGTTCCTGGTCAGGGCATGTGCCCAGGTTGTGGGCCCAGTCCCCAGTGGCAGGCATGCAGGAGGGGGCCCATCAATGTTCTCTCTCATCGATGTTTCTATTTCTCTCTCCCTCTCCCTAAAAATCAGTAAAGAAAAATAAAATCATTATTTAAAAAAAAACCTCTTCATTGGAGGTAAAGTTGCAGTTGAGTTCACTTGAGTTCTGATTATATCAAAAGGGACTGTCCTTATTTTTAGTTAACCCTGATGACCCACCCACCTGTGACATAACTTTTTTTTTCTTTATTGATTTGAAAGGGAGAGGGAGAGAGAGAGATAGAAACATCGATGAGAGAGAACATCGATTGGCCAGCCCCTCCTGTGTGCCCCCCACTGGGGATTGGGCCCACAACCAGGGCATGTGCTCTGACCGGGAATTGAACTGGCGACCTCTTAGTGCGTGGGTCTATGCTCAGCCACTGAACCACGCTGG
The DNA here is from genome assembly GCF_014108415.1 of Molossus molossus. Lineage (NCBI taxonomy): Eukaryota > Metazoa > Chordata > Mammalia > Chiroptera > Molossidae > Molossus > Molossus molossus. The sequence continues at coordinate 66,344,783 of NW_023425377.1, read as the reverse complement.
CCAGGCCTAAGTTTTGATTTGTATTTTGGGTCACAAGAGAAGGCCATGAATTTGAGTGCAGGAAAGTCTGAATAGAATTGGAAAGTAGAAAAAGTTGGTTATCTTTTCTGCCATTTGATGGCATTGGCTACCTACAGCATTTGGGAAGACTTTCCTAGTTTGTCCTCAGGAGTTACCTGTGTAACCAACTGTATGATGGGGCTTCCAGAGAGAGTAAAAAAAAACTTCCATTCTGAATGTCTTTTGATTTGATTTTACTGGATAAGTGGTTGGAAAGTGTCAAGTGCTGTGCAGCCATTTTTGTTTGGACAGACCACATTTTTTTTATCCACACGTGTTGGTGGACATTTGGGTTGTTTCCGCTTTTACTTATTATGAATAGTGCTGCTGTGAATATTGGTGTACAGTTTCGTTGTGGATGTATGTCTTCAGTGAAATTGCCGGCCATGTGGTAACTGCGTAACTGTTTCAGGAGCTGCCAGACAGTTTTCCAGTGTACAGCCACTTTTGATATCAGTCCTGACTGCCAGTTTTGCACAGTTGGGTTTTCTTTTTAGTATGTTTTTATTGATTTCAGAGAGAGGAAGGAAGAGAGAGAAACATCAATCAGTTGCCTCCTGCACATCCTATCCTGGGGATTGAGCCACAAACCGGCATGTACCCCAACTGGGAATCGAACCAGTAACCTTCAGAAGCATGGGCTAATGTTCAACTGAGCAACACTGGCTCGGTTTGCAGTTGGTTTTACCTGAAAGTTTGTTTAGAGGCAGGATATCTGTCCCAGCCAGGGTGAGAGAACTGCAGGCAGGTATGACACCTGCTGAGTTCTTGAGTTGGTTCAAGTAACACTCATTTTCTTGTTTATGAAATGAAACTGATATTTATCAAATCCCTCTGGATCCTGGAATGAAAAGTGCTGACACAGCCTTGCCAAGTGCCTGTAAGACAGTTTTCTTTTGAGCAGCTGACCCTTTCCTGGGTCCTTTCCCTGCCCTTAAAGGAGTGGGAAAGGTAATTTTCAGAAGTTCTTTGTCTCATAGTTGGTGCTACAACCCTTCTGGTTTGTCTAGTTGGAATATTTCTTCCTGAGTGTTGCTACAATTGTGTTTCCTCCAAACGTTGGAATTATGATGAAAATCTAAGAGTTAGGAATACTGCCCAATCAAAAAAATAACTATCTATTGCTATATGCAACAACATGGAATCATCTCAGAATAATTACACTGAATGAAAAAAGCACTTTGACCAAAAAAAAAGATGCTCCTCAACTTAAAATGTGATTTATGTCCGGATAAACCCATTTTGTTTATTTGTTTTTTGTTAATACTCACATGAGGATATTTTTTCATTGATTAAAAAAAATTTTTTTTAATCTTCACCCAAGGATATTTTTTCATTTATTTTTAAATAGAGTGGGAAGGAGGGAGACAGAGAGAGAGAGAAACATTGACATGAGAGAGATACATCAACTGGCTGCCTCCTGTACAACCCCAAACAGGACTAGGGACCGAGTCACAACTGAGGTATGTGCCCTTGACCAGAATCGAACCCAAGACTCTTTGGTCTGCAGGCTGGCACTCTAATTGCCGAGCCAGACCAGCCAGGGCTCCATTGATTTTCCTTTTATTTTTTATTTTTTTATTATTATTTTTTTTTAATCCTCACCCGAGGACATTTTTCCATTTTTTGTTCCAATAGAGCGGGAGGGAGAGAGAGGAAGAGAGAGAGAGAAACATCGATGTGAAAGGGACACATCGAGTGGCTGCCACCCGCACGACCAACCAGGGCCGGGGACAAACTGCAACCGAGGTACATGCCCTTAGCGGGAACCGAACCTGGGTCTCTCCAGACCGCAGGCCGATGCTCTAACCGCTGAGCCAAACCGGCCAGGGCTGATTTTCCTTTTAGATAGAGTGGAAGGGAGTGAGGGAGGGAGAATGAGAAAAACATCGACATGAGAGAGGCGCATTGATTGGTTGTAGGACTGGGGGTCAAACCTGCAACCCAGGTACATGGCCTTGACTGGGAATCAAACCCATGGTTCTTTAGTTCTTGAGCCAGCGTTCTAACTGCTGAGACAAACCCATTGTAAGTTGAGAATACCAGAATTCCAAAATGCATTTAATACATCTAACCTACTAAATGTTGTAGCTTAGCCTAGCCTACCTTAAATGTGTGCAGAACACTTACATTAGCCTATAGTTGGGCAAAATTGTCTTGCTGCTGCTACCTAGCATCACAAGAGAGAATTATACCACATATCACTAGCCCAGGAAAAGATAAAAATTTAAAGGAGGGTTTGTGCTGGCCCTGGCTGGTTTGGCTCAGCTGTTGGAGCGTCAGCCCAAGGACTGAAGGGTCGCAGGTTCAATTCCAGTCAAGGATTTGTAGGTTCAATCCCTGGCCCTGGTTGGGGTCCTGCAGAAGGCAGCAAATCGATTTGTCTCTCTTACATCGATGTTTTTCTCTTTCCCTCCCTCCCTTCCACTCTATCTAAAAATAGGTTGAAAAATGTCCTTGGGTGAGGATTGAAGAAAAAACAAGGATCGTTTGTACTGAATGCACATTGATTTCTCACCATCGTAAAGTGGAAAAATCATAAATTGGGGAATCGTCTGTATCTACTCTATGATTCTGATCATATAAAGTTCTAGAAAGTGCTAACTACCTTTGAGTAGTAGAAAGCAGGTCTGTGGTTGGAGGGAGGGGAGGAAAGAAAGGAGGGAGGGATGACAAAGGTCACTAGGGGAGATTCATTGTTTGGATTGTGGGTGTTTACATATGTTGACGTGTGTCAACTTATAAAATTATACTTTAAACATGTGTCATTTATTTACTTTTTTTCTTATTCTTTTTTTTTTTTTTTTTTTTTTGGTACGTGCCCCTAGTGCGAACTGAACCCAGGACTCTCTGGTCCGCAGGACAATGCTCCAACCGCTGAGCCAAACCGGCAAGAGCTAACATGTGATTTATTGTAGGTCAGTTGTATCTCAATGTAAGGTGAAAAGTATATGGACATACCACTACCCACTTATTCAAGTGGTGCTGTTTTTTTATTTTAATTTTTAAAATATTTTTTCTTGATCGATTTTTGAGAAAGTGGAAGGGAGGGGGGGAGAGAGAGAGAAATATTGATGAGAGAGAACATTAATTGTCCATCCTTTGCATGTCCCCCACTGGGGATTGGGCCCACAACCTGGGCATGTCCCCCACTGGATATTGGGCCCTGACCTGGAATCAAACTGGTGACCTCTTGGTGCATGGGTTGACAATCAGTCACTGAGTGACACCAGCTGGGCTGGCTCTGTTTGTTTGTTTTTTTAAAGCTGGAGCCTTGGCCAGTTTGGCTCAATGGTTGGAGCATCAGCCTGTGGACCAAAGGGTCGAGAGTTCGATTCCCTGTCAGACATGTACCTGGGTTTCAGGTTTGATTCCCAGCCTGGGTCTGGGTCATGCAGGAGGCAACCAGTCATTGTGTCTCTCTCACATCAATGTTTCTCTCTTTCTCTCCTACTCCCTCTAAAAATCTATGGAAAAGGATCCTCAGGTGAGGATTAACAACAACAACAACAAAAAGCTGGAAATACCATTTGGAACTCTTATACCTTATTGGTGGATGGTTACCCACAGCTCTGTGGCTCAGCAGAGAAACAAGGCAGTTGCCCATATGTGGGGCTGCTCAGAGTGTTACAGCAGCTTCGTTCATGAGAGACCCAAACTGGAAACAATCTAGTAGCTATAAACCCGTGACTGGGTCCGGCCGGTGTGGCTCAGTGGTTGAGCATCCACCCATGCACCAAGAGGTCGCCAGTTCGATTCCTGGTCAGGACACATGCCCGAGTTGTGGGCCCAATCCCCAGTGGGGAGCATGCAGGAGGCGGCCTGTCGATGTTCTCTCTCATTGATGTTTCTATCTCTCTCTCCCTCTTACTTCCTCTCTCTCTAAAATCAATAAAGGGAAAAAAATTAAAACAAAAAACGTGACCAGATATGCAAAGGTTCTTCCTCAGTTGTAGTCCTGAGTACACAAACTTGGGCTTCTTTTTCGTTTTCAAGTGGGAAGATGCTTGGATAAAGAGTTGTTACCTAGTCTTCAAAATTATAATCCTGCTGCCTTCATAATTCATGGAAAGCTGTCCCCATATATCAAACAGATCTTCTTCTGCTTACTGGCCTGTAGCTTATGACGAGAAGGAGTGAGTTTGATACAGTCCAGGAGTTCCTAAAGTGATATGGTTAAAATTGGAGTGGGACTCTTTCCTTCTGATTTTGTGAATATGCAGTTCAATTGTTATATATGCACGCCTTGAAAAAAATCAGAGGTAAGACACTGGTAACCTTGCAGAAGCTCTGACAAGTGTTCATCCATCACTTTCTCATTGTTGGATTTTCCAGGTTTGTTTCCAAATGGTGAGGACTCAGCCAGCAATTAGAACAAAGGGAGGTTTAATGGTGAATAAATGAAATGACTTCTTACTCAATTTGCCCATTTCTTCACCCACATTCAGGAAGGTTGGGGGAAAATTAATGCCAATACAATACTAATATTAACTAATAACTAAAGTTCTCTCTCATTCCAGCTCTCACATACCAGAAAAAGACGTCTCATTTGTAAGTGTGCAAGTCAGTGTTTTTCTAGTAAATTTCCAGGGCTGTCTGGCCATCACCATAGTCATTTGCTGCCTTTGATTTCTCCTTCACAAAACCTTTTCTTCTCCATTTTTGCTCTTGCTCATCTTTTTTTTTAAATCCTCACCCGAAGACATTTTTCCATTTTTTTGTTCAGATAGAGTGGAAGGGAAAGAGAGGAAGAGAGAGAGAAACATCGATGTGAAAGGGACTCATCGAGTGGCTGCCACCCGCACCGACCCAACCAGGGCCGGGGACAAGCTACAACTGAGGTACATGCTCTTAGCTGGAACCGAACCTGGGTCTCCCGGGACCGCAAGCCGATGCTCTAACCGCTGAGCAAAACCAGCCAGGGCTGCTCTTGTTCATCTTTATAGTCTTTGGTCAATAGCTGTAACATAAGGAAATTGGGCAACCCATGCTCAGCCATTCCTGGTTGTACTTTGAGGAGATGTGCTTCGCGTGTGTTGGACCCTGCACTGGGGTTCAGAGGCAAGAGATGAGGTCTTGGAGCCCTCAATAGGTCTGTTCACATTTACTTCTCTCCCCTCTATGCAGGCCATCAGGCCAACCTCTTCAGCCTGGTCCCTGACTCCTGCCCTCTCAGCAGTTCAGTGAGTCCTTTGCCAACTGCAGCTGCTTTGTTTGAAATGATAGGTGCTGCCCAGACCATGGTTGACCTTAGGGATGGTGAGGGCCCAGAAGAGGGAGTCAGCTGCCCCTCAAATGGAAAGCCTTTGTGAGTGGTTCAACAGCCGTAACGTAGGGAAATTGGGCAACCCGTGCTCAGCCATTCATGGTCATATGTTGAGGAGAGGTGCTTTGCGTGTGTTGGACCCTTTGGGTAGATGCACCCATTGGGTAGAGGGGTGGACATGGGGCCCTGCAAGGAGCTTGATGTGGAGGGAGAGTAGGTGTGGGTGAGGGCCGATGTACTGTGCAAAGGGTTTGGGATGGATCTGGGGCCTACCGGAGCTGCTGAGGGGTGCTGTGACCTCACTTGAGAGGAAGGGCCCTTAGACAAATGGCTGGAGACCAAGGAGAGTATGGTCTAGGCCAGAGGGAGAGTTCAGACAGGGTACTGTGGTTGGATGTGTGCCTGTGTGCACTCAAGTTAATGTGTGAATTACCATAGTACCAGGCTGCTGCAGTGGTCACTCCTCCTGGGCACGTGCTTGTTCTGTACTGGATGCCCCCATAGCCCCTGAGTCTTCACAAGGAGTTATGTCTAGAGCAGACACAAGTTCCTGTCTGCTTTTCATCAGGGCCCAGGATCCTGGGGCTGAGGCAGGGCTCCCCTTGGATTGAAGGTGTGAGTGGGGGTAGTGTTAGTCAACATACCTTTTGCCCCTTTGGAGAGAGGCGAAAGGCCTTGCTAGAGGGAGTGACCCCACCATAGTGATGAGCGTGGAGGCTGGAGGGGGCAGATTCTGGGCAGTTGTGATGGTGCAGAACAGTCCAGCCCTTAGAGTAGAGCTCTGATGCCCAGCTGTGTCCAGTGGGACCCAGAGCAGAGTGTGGCCTTGGAAGGTGCAGAGAGGACAGTGAGTCTAGCTAAGTCTCCAGGTCTCAGAGTTCTTGAACTCTTACCAGAAGAGCTTTCCTTGAGGGCAGAATGCTGCTGTTTCTGATTAACATGGGAGACTGAGTGGACCTATGGCTGGCAAAGGGTCCTGTTCCTTTTTTTATATGTTGGTCCAGTAGCAGCCAGGATTCTCAGGATCCGTGTGAAATGTTTTGAGAAGGCCTCTAGACATGTAGCAGATGTAGGATGCCTGCTGAGCTCTGTGAGTCCTTTGTCACCAATGAAGAGGGCACCTGCCCGTCTACATCAACTCCGTGCAGAGCTCAGCTTCTAGGGATGACAGTGAGTCTGGAGATGTGCTCTCCTCACCTCGGGTGAGAGGCTTTTTTTTTTTCTTTTCTTTTCTTTTTATCCTCACCCGAGGACATTTTTGCATTTATCTTCAGAAAAGAAAGAGGAGGGGGGGGGAGAGAGAGAGAGAGAGAGAGAAAAAGAGAAACATCGATGTGAGAGAGACATCAACTGATTGCCATCTGCACAACCCCAACCAGTGCCGGGGATGAACTGCAACCAAGGTACGTGCACTTAGCAGTAACTGAACCCGGGACTCTCTGGTCTGTGGGTCGACGCCCTGACTGCTGAGCCAAACCTGCCAGGGCATGAGAAGCATTTGATAGAGCTTCCTTGGATTACCGGTGGCCACCTGTATTGTGTTAAAATGTTTATTATGGATTCTCTCATGTGTAAGTAGCAAAAGTAAACCCTGTCCATCCATTGCCTTGATTTGATGGTTATGAAGATTTTCCTCTCTCCCTTTTTTTGTATTCACCGAAATATGTCACTTTGAAGTTGCTCCATAAGAATTAGTGATACCCGCCCTGGCCGGTTTGGCTTATCGGTTAGAGCGTTGGCCCGCGGAAGAGTGTCCTGGGTTTGGTTCCTGCTAAGGGCATGTACCTCTGTTGCAGTTTGTCCCTGGCCCCGGTTGGGGTCGTGTGGGTGGCAATCACTCGATGTGTGTCTCTCACATTGATGTTTCTCTCTCTCTCTTTCTCCCTCTCTCCCTCCCGCTCTATCTAAAGATAAATGCCAAAAAAAAAAAAAAAAAAAAAAGAATTTGTGATACCCAACCACTGAACTACAGTATTTAGCCTGCATTTTGTAGCTGTACTGCTCTTGTTAGGTGAATAGCGTTAACAGTGTTTTGGGATCATCTAATACGTAGGGCTTCCTTTCTCTACAATCAGATTCTTTAATGTTTAGAAAGTGTCTCCTTTGCTTGGTCCGGACCCCTTCAAGGTTCAGTGTTAATGTGATGGTCATGTCTACCTGTATTGCTCTCCAGGGCAGCCCCTTCCTCTTCTTTTCATGCCACTAAGCTGGGGTCCAGTTGGGTCATTGTCCTGTGAGGTGTCCTGCCTTCTGGACACATCCATGCTTCTCCCTGCATGTGTGGGGTGGGTTCGTGCTCAGTCCTCAGACTCCTTTGAAAGTGGCAAACCTCAGAGCTGAGCAGGCAGGGGCAGCCCAAGGTGAGTAGGGACATGTTTAGGATCCTTGGAGCATGGAAATGAACTGCAGAGGTGAACTCAGCATGCTAACCAGAACAAGGGTCCCCTGTAAGGGAGAGAATGGGGTGGGTACCTTTTGTCTAGAACCCTTTACTCTGTTGGATGGGACCATACCTTCTTTTTAAATCCAAAATGGTCGCCCTGACCGGTTTGGCTCAGAGGTTGGAGCGTCTGCCTGCGGTCCGGAGAGACCCGGGTTCGGTTCCCGCTAAGGGCACGTACCTCGGTTGCAGTTTGTCCCCGGCCCTGGTTGGTCGTGCGGGTAGCAGCCACTTGATGTGTTCCTTCATGTCGATGTTTCTCTCTCTCTCCTCCTCTCTCTCCCTCCCGCTCTATCTGAACAAAAAATGGAAAAATGTCCTCGGGTGAGGATAAAAAAAAAAAAATCCAAAATGGTCAACTCTCAATTTCATGTCGTTAAAACTAATAGATTAGAGGTGGCTAAGAGACATCACTAATAATGTGTGATCATTCACTGGATCTTGAATTTAAACAACCATGAAGGACATTAGGACACTGGGGAAATGTGCCTGTGGGTATTAGATAGCAGTATTATATTAGTGTTGCTCCTGAGTGTGATGCCTGTACAGGCATGCCTTGAAGACACAGCGGGTGCAGTTCCAGACCACTGCAATGAAGTCAGTCACACCAGTGTCTTGGTTTCCCAATGTGTATAAAAGTTATGTTTACACTATACTGTAGTTTATAAAGTGTGCAATAGCATTATGTCTAAAAAACAATGCACATACCTTAATTTAAAAATACTTTATTGCTCCTGTTTGGTGTGGCTCAATGGATCGAGCATTCTTCCATGGACTGAGAGGTCCTGGTTCGATTCCTAATCAAGGCACATGCCCGAGTTGTATGCTTGATCCTCAGTTAGGGGTGTGCAGTAGGCAGCCAATTAATGTTTCTCTTTTTTAAAAAAATCAATAAAAACGTATTTAAAAAAATACTTTATTGCTATATAATGCTAGCCATCATTGGTGCCTTCTGTGAGTTATAATCTTTTTGCTGCTGGGAGATTTTGCCTTCCAATTTGTGGGAGGAAAAAAATTAAAAATGCAATATCTGCAAAGTGCAGTAAAACATGGTATGCCTCTATTGTGATTATGAGGAGAAAGCCCATGTCCTGGGGCCTACAACTCTGAAGTGGGTCAGGAAAATAAAAGTGTGTGTGCAGAGTGAGAAGAAGAGAGCAGGTGTGGTGAAATGTGAGTGGCTTATGGATCCAGATGCCAGGTCTGTGGCTATTTCATTTTGAAACTTTTTCAAAAATTGGGGGAGGCTGGACCTTCCTTTTCCTGAAGTGGGGCTCGGAGGCCTTATAGCTCCTCTCTCCCTCAGGCCACCCTGAGGGAAAGGTGATTTTCCACTTCCTCTTTTATATTTAAACCTTGAGAATAAAAGAATGAATGATGAATCACTTTATAGCCTTTGTGTTTTGGATGAGATGTATTTATTTAACTAACACTATGAGGGCTTCCTGGGATGTGGTCTTATTTCTGGGTGCGAGGGTTATAGCAGGGAGCAGGACAGGCATGGTGGCCTTGCTGGGTTCCCTCAAATGGGGTCAGGAGAGGCCTTCCTGGAAAGTGCCCTGTGGACTGAGACCTGAAGGACCAGGAGCCAGCTGTGCAGAGGCCAAGGGTTAGTGAGTGGTAAGGCCCCAGGGTACCTGCTGATTCAGAGACTGAGGAGCAGAAAGGTCTATTTCATAGTGAGTGGTAGGATGTTTATGAAGTTTGTGGTAAAAACTGGTATAAAAATTATTTTTAGCACTTTGAGGGGTAGTTTTTGAATGTACATGGTTTTCCTATGTGGGAATGACTTCTACTGCTCTGATGTTCACTGAGTTCTGTAGTGGGTTGTATGGAACTGTCTTTGGCAGAAATCCCCTGTAGGCCTTGATCAGCTCTGCAGGTCATAGATGGATTTCAGATAGTGAGTGTCCAGAACACAGGTGGAGAGGAAACTGTTTCCCCAGTGATATGGTGCCTGGAGGTAGGCTTGGGGTACCCATAGGTGCAGGGAGGCCCTGCCCCTTTTGAGCCCAGCAGGATCCATGGGTCCTGGCTGGAGGTAAGGGGTTGGTGGTGACCTTGGAGGAACTCAGTCCTATGCCAGCTGCACTCCTCCCATTGTGTCACTGGACATGGGTTGTGAGCCTTCTCTGTGCCAGGTACTTTGTAGTGCTTTAACTCATTTAATTATTGTTTCTAAGGTCAAGTGTTTGTTTGTTTTTTTTAATCCTCACCTGAGAATATTTTCCCATTGATCTTCAGATAGAATGGGAAGGGAGGAGAGAGAAACATCAATGTGAGAGAGACACCTCAATTGGTTGCCTCTCACACAACAAGGGCCATGCTGGGACTAACCGCAGCGGAGGTTATGTGCCCTTGAGGGAATCAAACCTGCTACTCTTTGATCTGCGGGTCCTCACTCTAACTGCTGAGCCAAACCAGCCAGGGCAGGTCAAATGTATTTTTGAAGTTAACGTTATCTTAAAACTTTACAGAAAGTAGAGGGAGAAACTTAACAACCTAGCTGTAGAGGTCAGTTTCTGTTGTGGCCAGATCACAGCTGGGCAAGAGTGGGAGCTAGTGGGAGGGCTTAGTGGGAGCTAGGAGTGTTTCCATGTGTATATGTACATACAGCCACATGAGTGAGGGGGCCACACCACACTCCCCAGCCAGGCAACTGCAGGGCCCCTGGGCCTTGAGGAAAATGTACTTTTCTTCCCAGCTTTAGTGGGGATAAGGAGAGTACCCCTGACTTTGGATTCGTATTCTATTGTCTTCTGGAGTTCTGAGAGTGCACTTAGATTTCCACGCCTTATTAAGTCTGAATGGGTCAGGGTGGTTTAGAGAGAGTTGCTACATGGCTGGTCAGGCTCCCTTATAAGTCATATCCTCCTGAAGTGCCTCATCCCTCCCCCTGGTGAGGGGAGGTGAAGTGTGAAGCAGGAGTAAGTAGGATGAGGGCCACTCAGGTGGTGTGTACTTTACTGTTTTGCTTCACATACTAATTTTGATGTTTCAGGAAAGACTCAGATACCACCACAAATATTTCTTTATATGTTAAAGCTTATGCAGCCTGATAAGAGATTTTAGGAGTTCTAGACTAGGAGTCAGTAAACATTTTTTCCCTCCCTTCCTTCCTTCCTTCCTTCCTTCCTTCCTTCCTTCCTTCCTTCCTTCCTTCCTTCCTTCCTTCCTTCCTTCCTTCCTTTCTTCTCTTTCTTTCTCTTTCTTTCTCTTTCTTTCTCTTCTTTCTCTTCTCTCTCCCTCTCTCTTTTCTTTCTTGCTGCCCCTCCCTCCCTCTCTCTCCCTCTCTCTTTTTCTCTCTTCTCACCCAAGGACATTTTTCCATTTTTTTTGTTCAGATAGAGTAGGAGGAAGAGAGAGAGAAACATCGACGTGAAAGGGACACATCAAGTGGCTGCCACCCGCACGACCCAACCAGGGCCGGGGATAAACCGAAACCAAGGTACATGTCCTTAGTGGACACCGAACCCGGGCCTCTCAGGACCTCAGGCCGATGCTCTAACCGCTGAGCCAAACCAGCCAGGGCAGTAAACATTTTCTTAAAAGACTAGATAATAAATACTCTAGACTTTGTGGGACAAGAAACAAAATTGAGGCTGTTATTAGGTATTTAGTCCAATCAAATATAAATACGGCCAAGGTAGAGAAACTGGATTAAATTAAATCTCTAAGCAATCAGCCCACCCCCACCCCCAAATATATAAATACCTCCCTGGCAGGTTTGGCTCAGCACTTAGAGCATCCGCCCGTGGACCCAAAGGTCTCAGGTTTGATTCCCAGTCAAGGGCACGTACCTGGGTTGCAGGTTTGATCCCCGGCCTTGGTGGGGTGCATGCAGGAGGCAACCAATCTGTGTGTGTCTTTCACATCCATGTTTCTCTCTCTCCCTCCCTACCTCCCACTCTGTCTGAAAATAAATAGGAAAATATCCTTGGGTGAGGATTTTTTTTTTAAAGGTAAAAATAAATAAGTAAATGCCATTCTGAGCCTAAGAGGGTGCCTGCAGGCTGATCCCCATCTAGACCACCTTCTCAGCCGTCTCCTGCAGCATGATATATATGCCCCCCTCACTTACATGAATTGAAATCCAGGTGCCATGAACTGGGCACACACTTTCAGAAAACCCAACATGAATGTGCGTAGGTACAATCACACCAAGAGACATTGTGAAGCCAGCAGTGCTGGTCCTGTTGGCTTCACACCAGCGCTGCCACTATATGTGTCAGGAGAAGCATTTCCAGATGGAGAGGTGACTCTTTGCAGTGATAACCAACAAAAAGCGAGGGAGGGGCAAAGAAGCCCTGGCTGGTTTGGCTCAGCTGTTAGACTGTCAACCTGCAGACCAGAATCCATGTTCGATTCTGGTCAAGGGCATGTTCGGTTCCATCCCCATCCCTGGCTGAGGTCATGCGGGAGGCAACCGATTGATATGTCTCTCTCACATTGATGTTTTTCTCTCTCCCTCCCTCCCACTCTGTCAGAAAAGTAAAAATAAAAAAATCAATGGATGAATATCCTTAGATGAGGATTTTTAAAAAATGGGCAAAGGACTTGAATAGACATGTCTCCAGAGAGGATCTACAAGTAGCCAACAAGCACATGAAAAGATGTTAAATATCAGTTGTCAACAGGGAAGTGAAAATCAAAACCACAATGAGATACCACCTCATATCCATTAGAATGTTGTTGCTTTTTTGAAACAGATATAACAAGCGTTGATGAGGATGTGGAAAAATTGGAACCCTGTGCACTGTGGTAGGAATGTAAAAATGGTGTAACCCCTAAGGAAAACAGTCTAGTGATTCCTCAGAAAGTTAAGCACAAAATAACTTTGTGACCCAGTAGTTCCACTTCTGGGTGTATAACCAAAAGAAATGAAAGCAGGGTTTCTAAGAGATATTTGTATACCTGTATTCACAGCAGTATTATGCACAGCAGCCAAAAGGCAGAAGCAACCCAAGTGCCCACTGACACATAGCTGGATAAACGAAGTGGAGTGAATCTATGCAGTGGAATATTACTCAGCCTTAAAAAGGAAGGTGATTCTGACACATGCTACATCATGGATGAACCTTGAGGACATTATACTAAGTTAAATAAGCCAGACACAAAAGGACAAATACTGTGTGATTCCCTTGATATGAGGTTCCTAGAGGAGTCAAGTTCATAGAGACAGGAAGTAGAATGGTGGGTTCCAGGAGAGACTAGTGGGGAGTTAGTGTTTGATGGGGATACAGTTTGGAAAGATGGAAAGTTCTGGAGATGGATGGTGAGAATGGTTACATACCAGTGTAAATGTACTTAAGCCCCTGAACTGTACACTTCAAAGTGACTAAGATGGTACATTTTATGTTAGGTGTATTTTACTACATCTTTTAAAAAAGAAGTTAAGGGATTTACAAAGAGGTGCTTATGATGATGTTATAGCATTGTTTTCTTTGCATTAAAATCTAAAAGTTGATTTTGATTTCTTCTCTTTGGGAAAAATGTTTTTCAAACAAAGCAAACAGTCTTTTTATAATTAACCTGGTTGCTGCCTTCCTAAATAAAAACATATTTAACATGGTGGCTGGCACTGAAATTGGGTTCCGGTCTGGGCTGAGACCATTACAGACATAGGTGTTCTCTGGCAGGATGCTCACTTCCTGATACCCCAAATGTACCTTTGGAATATCTAGAATGTCCATTTCACAAGAATACTTGTCCAGGCTCATACAGGTGATTCGGCTAGAGCAAGGATAGGGAAGGACCCCCTGAGCACTGCTGGCTGAGGCTGTGCTGGCTCTGGGTTTTGGTCCCTTGGCTCTGGGTGGCAGGGGCTGTGCAAGGGAATAGGTGTCTTCCCTGGGGCTCCTAGCACTCCTCCCCAGACTTCATCACCACACAGGTCTCCTGTTGCCTGACCCAGATTTATGTGGGCTGTGGCCCCTGGGAGGAGATGACAGGACTGTTGCTTGCCACTTGAGGTTCCTGGAGGGGGTAACATTAGGATTCCTATTCCCCTGGGGGAGCTGAGTCTGCGCACCCCTGAATGGACTTGTGAGTTCATCAGAAGTGCCTGTGAAATTCATGGCTTAGTTATGTAAAGTTGTCTCTGTGTTTTTGCTGTTTTAACATAAAAGGTAATACATTTAGTAAGATTATTGCCTGTATTTGGAAGGTTATCCTAACTTCAATTTCTAATTCATAATTAAGAAGGGCTGCCTTCCTGAGAGAGTACTGGCAGTGGCTGTTGACTGAGGAGATAACTGCTCCCCTTTGTCTCCTGGGCTCACAACCTTGACTTCCCTGGCTTATGCTTTGGGAGGACCCTTCACTGTATGAGATTCCAGGCCCTCTGGCCTGACATTGTGCAGCTGTCCCCAGAAGGGGGACCATAACTGGCTGGTAAAAAGTCATCTTGCTCCTATGGCTCTCAGTGATGGAAAGAAAGCATTTTCCTCTGCATTCTGGTTGTGACTGGCTTCATGGGGATTTGCTCTGTCTGCTCAGAATTCAGGGCAGATGACCTAGGCCACTCTGTTTTGGTCTGGGTAGGTTTGATAGGGAAGGGGAGAGCGTGAAACATCAAAGCAGAAGGCGCTGAACTGTCTCAAAGTGGAGAGCAGGCCAGTGCTTCATTGGAGTCACCCTGGATGCTCACTTGGGGAGAAACTATATGCCCAATACTTGGAGGCTGCAGACTTGCATGGTGTGACACTGCTCTTCTGTGGTAGGTTGGAGGACCTGAGGGCATCCTGCAGAATGGGGCCGTAGATGATGGCGTTGCCAAGACCAGCCAGTTGCTGGCTGAGTTGAACTTCGAAGAAGATGAAGAGGATACCTATTACACAAAGGACCTACCAGTACATGCCTGCAGGTGAGCGCCAACAGCAGGGGCATCCCAGGGCTTCACAGGGACCACTCTAAGACCAGGGACTGTGATGCTTGGTCACATGTCCTTGGGAATAAGGAGGTTGCATAGGCCTGTGTACATACGTTACCAGGCAGGTGAGTGGGCTCAGCACCGTATGTCACCCCTGTTTCTTCCAGCAGGTAGGGAAAGGTTCCCCTCTCTGCCTTCCTCAGGCCCTGGGGGTGTTCCTGGTACCTGCCCCACTCATCAGAAAGAATTTTTCTTATTGGGTGAGCATTTGTGTTTATAGGGTAAATAGAGCCACTAATATTTCTCTTATAGAGATTACTGTCAGATTCTTTAAAATATCTGCCTCCTGAAAAGTTGGAAGTGGATAGTCAGTGGGTAGACCTTCATTTGACCAATTTGGAATTCTCATCTAGAGCAGGACCCATCCCTTATGTTTGGAATTATTCTTGCTTTTTTGTTTCATGCACAAGAGGAAATTGAGACCAAAAGAGAAATGATCTTGCTTAAGGGCACTCAGCCAATCGGGGCCTGGGCCTCTACTCAGCCCTGCCTGCCCCTTGGGCATGCTGCCCCTCCAGAGTCTACTCACTGAAGGGCAGAGTGTGCCCCCCCCCAGTATACTTTATTTTGGCCCTTTGTTCACTGTCATTTACAAATGTTTTTGCATATGTATTAGTGTTCCTATCATACACACAGTTGCTAATCCTGTTGAAGCTGCAGGTGGTTAATGTCTGTACAACCCCTGGCCTTCCAGGCTGTCCCCTCGTGTAAGGGGGTTGTGGGGGAGGTTCTTGTTCGAAGCCCATTATGGTTTGAGACTTAGTCTTGACTTCATATATACACATACGGAACTCTGTAGCTATTCAGCGGTTTTGTTTTTGGTGTGTTGACTTTCAGAAAAACTATCCCGGGGTGGGGGTCGAGGGTGACGGACTCTTGCTGTGCTCCTTTTGAGCTGAGCTCTGTCCACACCAAGGATCCTCTGCTGCTGGATCCGAGTTTAGCATTCCTGGGAACGTGGCGCCCTCTGCTGGAATGTGAACGAAGCATGGTCACAGCTCACTTTTCATGTTCCCAGAGCTACACATGGACTCCGGTTTCCCTGCTTATAAGTCACGTTCCTGAAACTTACGGCCATAGAAGTGACCAGGTCACCTTGGGGGTGTTGGGCTCACTTGGCACTTCTCACAGCGCTTGTCCCCCACTTGCAAGGGGCTTTTCTGCTCTCTGGGGTATTTCTGATGGTCTCCACAACACCCCAACCCCTTCTGCACTCACAGGGCCAGAAAGCCGCAACAGTTAACTGATTGGATTTTGTTAGTAGGATTGTTGAGTTTGAGTATGTGTTTGATGAAAAACTTTAAAATGTTGTAAGAGGAAAGAATTTTACATTCTGCCAAATTAAAACCAGAAAGCAACCTTCCAGATTTAATTGTTCATTTTTTACTTTTTTAGTTACTGTGGAATACACGATCCTGCTTGCGTGGTTTACTGTAATACCAGCAAGAAGTGGTTCTGTAACGGACGTGGAAATACTTCTGGCAGGTAGGTATCAGACTGCCATGTGTCTTTAATCAGGCTGTGTGTAATCAGATTTGTGTGTAAATTATGGAAATGCTGAAGTGAAGCACAATATAAAGTCATGCTAACAAACCTGGGTTTTTTCCTCCTCTGTGACGGGTCTAACTTGAAACAGATGGTGCTGCGTGAATGCCTTAATGTAGTTACTCTTGATTTATTCTCTGGTTCTTTTTATTATGCCAGTATGGTTGGCTTAATTCTCGTTTCCAGTTTTTATTTATATTTTTCTGCAAGATGAGCTCCTGGCATGCCTGTTTATTTTCATTATGGGGTGCCCGGGGAGGATGTTCCCAAGATAGTAATGGGCATCCATAGGAGCTACTTCCTGAGAAGGCTCCCTCAGGCCTGAGCTCATCGAATAGTTCAGAGGCTAACACAGGCCAGATCCTGCATCATCAGATTAAATCAAATTCATCCGACCAGTGGTGGCTCTGGGCTCCCTCTTGATCAACAGCAGTTGTGACTGGGTCCATGTTTGTGTTTGGTGTTGGGGTGAGAGCAGCATGGTGGTGGTGCTTGGATTTTAGGGAGAGTCCGTTTCGTCTGTTTAGCTCAAGTGCTGGAACTCCTTGGTCCCCACCTCTGGTTCACTCCACTGCCACAAGAAGCAGAGCAGAGTCTGAGTGGGACACGGCTCCAAGTCTCCAGCAAGGAAGCAGCGTCTTCTGAGGTTCATGTTTTAGGGAAGTAAAGTGACAAAAGTCCACAGGCAGGTTTGTGTGCACAGAGCCACCCCCTTCCTTTGCCTTCAGCAGCCATGGCCAGGCCTTACTGCCTGGCTAAGGACTGCCTAAGGACACAAGTGATCAGATCTTGGGTCATCTCAGAGTTAGGATGTGAATTATGGGGTTCAGAACAAGGCGAGAAAGGGGGCTGATGGTTTTATTTATTTTTTAATTTTCTTTGTTAATCCTCATCCAAGGATATTTTTTCCATTGATTTTTTGTTTTGTTTTGTTTTAGAGAGAGAGTGAAAAAGAGGGAGGAGGAGAGAGAGACATTGATGTGAAAGAGACACATTGATTGGTGGCCTCCCCCACACAACTCCCACCGTGGCCGGGATTGAACCTGCAATTCTTTGGTGCTTGGGCCAACACTCTAACCACTGAGCAAAACTGGCCTGGCTGGCTGGTATTTTAAAACACTTTAAAAGAAAAGTATCTTCAAGGTGACCAAAAGAGATTCAAATCCCACTTTCAGAATGTTCTGGGCAATTTGTTTTACCATGTTCGCACTAGTTCCTCTCCTACAGGAAAAGCAATTAAGTAAAACTTGTCTTAGTTGGCAACCCCAGCTTCTGGTTAGTAGAGTCAAGATCAGAGAAGTGAGGGAAGAGCCTCTAAGAGAAAATAGGCTCAGTCAACCAGCATCACATGCTCTTTGCAAGGCTGAGTGGAAACTCACAGGCTGTCTGTTACCAGTGTGCTGGGTGAGGTGGGCACAGAAGGTGCAAGAGGAAACCACTAGTTCTGGTAACATGCCCAGTGGTGGTGGCTCCAGAGAGGAGTAAGGGATTTTGTGGGGTGCTGAGAGTGGCAATGGTTGGTTAGATGATCTAATGATGGACTTTATGGGGCCAGAGAGGGTTCTAACCTAACCTTATAACAGGAGGGGTTTACTGATGTAAGAGAGGGCTGCCACAAGGAGTGTTCCACAAACCCTAAGTCAAGCTACAGAGAGCGTGAGGCAGGACTTGTACCACCAGTGGGCCTCATTGAGGCTTGCTTGGCATAGGCCGTGATTTAGGTGAGCTATAGCCCAGAAATGAGAATGATGGCAGAGTCCTGGCCATGCCGGGTTTCAGAGGATTTCATTGCCAGCCCTTGTGCTTCCTGAGAGTAGCCCTGGACCCCCTATTTGATATTTTTTACTCTCCTCAGGTTTCTAATACTTGTGCTTATCAAGTTTCCTGGCCTGCAGCATATTAGGAGGAGCTGTTGCTCCTGGCAGCCAGCACAGGGCCACGAGAAGTGACTTTGAAAGAAGCAGCAGAGAAGCCACAAGGAAGGAGCAAGAGGAGCTGGGGCCCCAGTTGTAGATCCAGTGAGGCTCAATAGTTGGATTTAGGAAAGCAGGAACTGGAAAGGAAAAAAAAAAAACTATGTGAAATCTTGTTAGGAAAGTTTTCCTTAAAAGTGGTTCAAGGCGGGTTGATTTTTGTGCTCAGTGGGGAGCCAGTTCAGGGGCGGGCTGGTCTCCTGGGACACCAGATGGATGAGGTGTGACCACCCCTGCTAATGGACCGTGAATGGTACCGGAACTTTTAACAGGGGCTCGAGAATTGGAAGTGGTGAAAAGCCAAACTTTGAGTGTTAACTATTTATCATTTCCTGATTTAAGCCACATTGTAAATCACCTTGTGAGGGCAAAATGCAAAGAGGTGACTCTGCACAAGGATGGGCCCCTTGGAGAGACTGTCCTGGAGTGTTACAACTGTGGCTGCCGCAACGTCTTCCTCCTTGGCTTCATTCCCGCCAAGGCCGACTCGGTGGTGGTGCTGTTGTGCAGGTGAGGGCGCCCTGATTTCCCTGGGGGCCACCTCTGATTCAGTGGTACTTTAAAACGGTTTTTGTTGACTGGCTTAGGTGTGAGGATGTTTGGGGGTTGGGGCTTGGAGAGCTAGGAATGTCGAGTAACTTGGGGGTGGGTGTTCTGTTTAAATCATAAAAACAATCTTTAAAGCCAAAGTCTGTTCTGAATTTTAAGAGTTCAGAGCTCAAGTGTGTGGGGAGATGCAATTTATTACTAACAATTTAAGGGTAATATGATCACATAATAAAAGATAGGGACTGGCACCTTGGGATGAAAGGTAAGTCTTGGGGCAGAGGTCATCCTTACCTGGGCTCTCCTGTCCTCGGTGCTTCTATAGGCAGCCCTGTGCCAGTCAGAGCAGCCTCAAGGACATCAACTGGGACAGCTCACAGTGGCAGCCCCTGATCCAGGATCGCTGCTTCCTGTCCTGGCTGGTCAAGATCCCTTCAGAGCAGGAGCAGCTTCGGGCCCGGCAGATTACTGCCCAGCAGATCAACAAGCTGGAGGAGCTGTGGAAGGTGAGGCCTGCTGAGAATGCAATCTGCCTCAGCACTAGTTTCCTGTAGACTGGGGTGGGGGTAGGAGGGGTGGCGTGGGATACTGTTTTCACACAGCCAGAGGAGATTCTAGAAGGATTCTGCAGCCTCTACCAGAAGGGGTTCTGACAGGAACTGGCCCTGGACGGCTGTAGGTGGACATGTCTAGAGTAGCCTGGGCCTTAGTAGATAATACTGTGAGTGTATTTTAAAATCTTGCTGGGCCTTTGACATGTCTGAGCCAGGGCAACATCAGGCTGGGGGTGAGCAAGCAGTGAGAAAGGGGTCAGAGTCCCAGAGGGTCAGAGATGGTCAAACTGATGATTGAAGGAGAGAGGGACCTTGGGGTGTGTAGTGGGGCATCTGCCCTGCCTGCACACCCACTTCTCTGCATACCCACTTGGGTATGCAGGGCTAGAAATTTTAACTAGGTACTCATATAACCAAAAATCTTGAAATAATTTATCTTTACTTTGAGTGCAAGTTAAAATATTTTTCACGCTCTGGCCCATGTGCCTCAGTTGGTTGAGTGTCATCCCATGCACCAAAGAAGTCAATCTTTCAATTCCTGGTCAGGGCACATGCCTGCGTTGCGGGCTCAGTCCCCAGTAGGGGGCGTGCAGGAGGCAGCTGATCGATGTTTCTCTCTCACTAATGTTTCTCTCTTTCCATCTCCCTTCCTCTCTCTCTAAAATCAGAAAAAGCATTAAAAAATGTTTTTTCGCCCTGGTCAGTTTGGCTCAGCGGTTAGAGTGTCGGCCTGCGGTCCTGAGAGACCCGGGTTCGGTTCCCGCTAAGGGCACGTACTTCGGTTGCAGTTTGTCCCCAACCCTGGTTGGTTGTGCGGGTGGCAACCACTCGATGTGTCCCTTCACGGCGATGTTTCTCTCTCTCTCTCCCTTCCTCTCTCTCCCTCCCACTCTATCTGTACAAAAAATGGAAAAGTGTCCTTGGGTGAGGATAAAAAAAAAAAAAAAAAAAATGTTTTTTCAAGCATTGTCTAGCAAGGTGCCTTTCCACTTCATTTTCAGGTTGCTACAATTTTTTCACCATTCCTGTTTACATTTCAGCAGCCCAGATATTGTTCTGTCCCTGCTAGGGAAGAGTGTGTAGCCCAATTGGTGCAATGTAGGATCAGGAGGAAATGGGGAGGTGGGTCTCCCTTTCTGTTCACACAGCCAGAGGAACTAGTGGTCTTTCTGACAGCCTGAAAGAAGTACCATCCCTCCCAGTTCAGGGCCAGGTGATTGTGGAGGATGCAGCCATTTTTGGTGTGGATGTGTTAATTGTGTACTTAGAGTGTCACTGCCAAGACTTACCCTATTGGTGTAACCTTGTTAGGCAGTGTTAGGAACAGCAGCTGAGGCTGACTGTGGCCTTGGCAGATGTTCAACTCCCTGTGCCATGTGAACTTTCTGACACGAGCGCTCTTCCACAGGGTTGAAACCACTGACTGCTGCCACCCTTCTCAGCATCAGCCCAACATTGACTTGTTCTGAGAAGTGATTGGTGTGGTGACTGGTGAACTTGCATATAGTTCATCTCATACACAGGTGAAACTGGGGGTGAACTTGGTGTGATTTCTGTCTTCTAGGAGAATCCTTCTGCCACCTTGGAGGACCTGGAGAAGCCGGGGGTGGATGAGGAGCCGCAGCACGTCCTCCTGCGGTACGAGGACGCCTACCAGTACCAGAACATATTTGGGCCTCTGGTCAAGCTGGAGGCTGACTATGACAAAAAGCTGAAAGAGTCACAGGTGATGTGGTGTGTGTAGGAGGGTGTGGTTGTTTTAACACATCTCCTGAGATCTGGGGAGGATGGTTTTACCTGCAGGCGACCAACAGTATCATAGGCCTTGGCACAACGCCTAGAGAGACGGAGCTGTGGATCGAGGGCAGATGCCCTGTCACTCAGAGCTAGACACCAGCCTGAGTGTTATGAGTGTTAGCTGATTTTTTTTAATCCTCACTCGAGGATATTTTTTCATTTTTCTTCAGATAGAGTGGGGGGGGGGGGGAGACATTGATGTGAAAGAGACACATTGATTGGTTGCCTCCCACAGGAGCATGGTCACAGCTGGGGTGAACCGCAACTGAAGTCCATGCCCCTGACTGGAATTGAACCCATGACTCATTGGTCCATGGGCCAGAGCTCTAACTGCTGAGCCAAACTGGCCAGGGCCAGCTGATTTAAAATACAACAAAAGTCCCTCACAGTCAGATTCCCAGCCTTTGCCTGTAGCTATGAATATCAGATCCAAGGAGCCGCAGCATATGGAGGACACTCTTTGTGCTGGTCCCACGAAGAGCATGTCTAGGAAGCAAGAGTCCCGGGCTCCTGGGCCATGCCCTCAGCTTTCGACTTTCTTCTCTCCCTCTGAGGACCTCTGAAAGCAGACATTGTATGGGGGATCCTGACCATCTTGTGCAGGTTCTGGGGGTCCTAATGGCTTCTCTCCCAGCAGTGCCCTTTTTGGTGTTTCACATTGTCGGGTGCTGCTTGCTGCATCCAGGCATCATGACTCATGAAGTTGCCATAGGGCACACGCCTGTGGATATCCAGACACAGGAGTCCAGGCCATTTCCATGTCGCAGCCTAACAGGGCTTTTATTTTTCATGTGCTCAGACTCAAGATAACATCACAGTCAGGTGGGACCTGGGCCTTAACAAGAAGAGAATCGCCTACTTCACTTTACCCAAGACTGACTCTGGTAATGAGGATTTAGTCATAATTTGGTTAAGAGGTGATTTTAAGTTTTAAAATATTTGTGACCATAAATAGCATAAAATTCCTAGTTTTGCCCTTGTAAAGTGTCCCTTAATTTAAACTCTTCATAGTGGTAGCCTAGGTGCATGTTGAAAACCCTAACTTTCTTACTGTCTTTTTCTTGGAAGATATGCGACTCATGCAGGGAGATGAGATATGCCTGCGGTACAAAGGGGACCTGGCACCCCTGTGGAAAGGGATTGGCCATGTCATCAAGGTCCCTGATAGTATCCTTTGTGTGAAAAACAGCTGGTACAGGAGACCTATGTGTGGGTCACTGTGGAGACCAATCCTGGGGCCTCGGGTGGAGGGTATGGCCACAGCTGGAGAGGCCTCTTTGAGTCAAGTTTGTTTCAAGCTACTGAGCCCTTTATTTGGACTCTGAGAGCACACCATTTATATAAAACTAATAGAAGCACTGCTTTGTGTGGAGCCAGGATGCTTTGAAATCTGTACCTCAGGGCTCTCTGAAGCTTACATTTGAAATCTGGGTTCTGGATGTGGCTGATCCCTCCCCGCATCCTGGTGACACCCCAAGGCTCATGATGGGGGACTGGCTGCAGGGGACTGGGGGACACCGTGGACAATATGTCAGAACATGGGTCTCACTGGCTACATTGTCACCTTTTGGCCCAAAGGAAGGTATCTGTCTATTCAGTAACCAAATGAGGGCTCCTCAGAAAGGTAAACCCGGTTTATGACAACAATAAACCTTAACTCAGTGTTGCAGATTATGGTGATGAAATTGCCATTGAGCTTCGGAGCAGTGTGGGTGCACCTGTGGAGGTGACACATAACTTCCAGGTGGATTTTGTATGGAAGTCCACCTCATTTGACAGGTGCGTTCACCACCAGCTCCAGATGATTCTCCCATCTTGGGGGTGGGGCTTACCACTAGCCTATGTGAGAATGTAGCTGACTTGTTACTTTGCCGCAGGATGCAGAGTGCGCTGAAGACCTTTGCCGTGGATGAGACCTCTGTGTCAGGCTATATCTACCACAAATTGCTTGGCCATGAGGTGGAGGATGTGATCATTAAGTGCCAGCTGCCCAAGCGCTTCACTGCACAGGGGCTGCCTGACCTCAACCACTCTCAGGTTTTCATTGTCCTGGGGGTGGTCAGCCTGAAGAGCTACTGGGTGGGGGCCCCCAGGACATCGGCACCCCTAATGGCCACTTGTATCTGAAGGTTTATGCCGTGAAGACTGTGCTGCAGAGACCGCTGAGCCTGATCCAGGGACCACCAGGAACGGGGAAGACAGTAACCTCGGCCACCATTGTCTACCACCTGGCACGGCAGGGCAATGGGTAGGGGTCAGCAGGCCTGACTAGACCATCTTGGGAGGGTCAACTGCATTTTACATTGTTTGTATTAAATCAGGTCTCTGGTTGCTTTTTTTTTTTTTTTAAATCCTCGTCCGAGGACATTTTCCCATTTTTTGTTCAGATAGAGTGGGAGGAGGAGAAAGGAAGAGAGAGAGAGGGAAAAACATCAACGTGAAAGGTACACATCGAGTGGTTGCCACCCGCACGACCCAACCAGGGCCAGGGACAAACTGCAATTGAGGTATGTGCCCCTAGCGGGAACTGAACCAGGGACTCTCCAGTCTGTGGGCCAACACTAACTGCTGAGCCAAACTGGCCAGGGCTAAGATTTTTTTTTTTAGAGACAGAGGAAGGGGAGAGGAAAAGAGCAAAACATCAGTCGGCTGCCTCCTGCATATCCCCTGTTGGGGATCAAGCCAAAAACCTTGGCAGGTACCCTGACTGCGAATCAAACCAGCAGCCTTTCAGTGCACGAAACAGTGCCCAACTGAGTCACACTGGCCAGGGTGAGCCTGCTGCTCTGAAAGGCAGCACTGGTCAGTTACCCAGGTAGTGCTATGCTGTGTGTACCTCAGCTTGGAAATTCTTCACCATGAGACAGGGAGGGGTGAGGATGTAGGTCTGTTATTAGTTCTTTGCTCTAGTAGAGTGAAAACTGTTTGGGGACAGGAAGCCCTGGACTGGCTGGGTTTTAGCTCCTTCTGCATCGTGCTATCCCTAGCTTTGGTCTTAAATTTGAGCTGTCTGCACTGCCTGTAATTCAAAACAACAGTCTTGGCTACTTAGCATTTTGTGACTCTTCTCTGGGCAAGCATCAAGATAGTCATTCACCTTATGTTGAAGGCCTGTGCTCGTCTGTGCTCCAAGTAACATAGCTGTGGATCAGCTGACTGAGAAGATCCACCAGACTGGGCTGAAAGTCGTGCGGCTCTGCGCTAAGAGCCGTGAGGCCATCGACTCCCCAGTGTCATTCCTGGCCCTGCACAATCAGATCAGGAACATGGATAGGTGAGTGTCAGTTACCTGGCCGCAGGTGAGGGAGGGACTCCTCTGTGTGACCCTGTCCTCAATGCCCACTGACACGCCCCTGTGCTTCCAGCATGCCAGAGCTCCAGAAACTGCAGCAGCTGAAGGATGAGACTGGGGAGCTGTCATCTGCTGATGAGAAGCGGTACCGAGCCCTGAAGCGTACAGCTGAAAGGGAGCTGCTCATGGTGAGGGCCTGGGCCTTAGGACATATGATGGCACCTTTATTGAGGTTATTGCTTGCTTTTTGAAGAGAGCTTGGATACCCTAGTTTATTTGCCTTCTCTGAGATCACACAGATATGACTTTTGAGTAGTTGGTACTGCCTGCCAGCCTCCCTGCTGCTGGGAGCTTGGGGTTCTGATCTGCAACCCTGGGGTGGGTCTGCTATTTCATGACAAACCAAAAGTGGATCCCAGCCTTGCACCTGTTCCTTCGCTCAGCACTGCTCCTTGGAGGCCGTCTCAAGCACTGAGCCATCTGTGCTGAGAGGTCTTCTCTGGTGAGGCTTCACCACTTACAATCTCAAAAATTTGTGTTACTGAATCCTGGACAGTGAATGCTGTCAGGGAGAGACAGCTTGTTTTTGTGGTTGTCAGGAGAGCAGGGACCTGAGTGGCATCCTGTCTTATTCTGCCTGCCCTTCCGTGCCTGGTAATGTGTACTGTTTCAGATGCTCCTGATGCTCACAGTCTTTCTTCCCTAGAATGCGGATGTCATCTGCTGCACGTGTGTGGGTGCGGGGGACCCTAGGCTCGCCAAGATGCAGTTCCGCTCCATTCTTATTGATGAGAGCACCCAGGCCACTGAGCCAGAGTGCATGGTCCCTGTGGTCCTTGGAGCCAAGCAGGTGGGCCAAGACACTTCCATGGTGGTCTTGTTTGAAAACTGGTGTGCATTCTCTTTCATTCCATTTCTGTATAATTCTTAATGCTGGAGGTTTGGGTTTTTTTAATGTCCTGTTAGGCTGTGTGACACCCTGGCAGAGCTCAGGGATGCATGTCAGCACTTTGGGGGGGGGGGGGTTGAGAGTGTCTCTGTGTGAGTCCTGAATGCAAGTCTAAGTGCGTTTCATATCTGTGGTGGGCAGTTTTCCCATGCCTGAGTAGTATCTAACTGGGATTCGCTTGGCTGAGTGGATATGTGGACCCTGGGCCCCTTATTCTTCTGAGAGTGGACATCCTAGCTGCTTCGTGCTTGAGCCTCTCACCTGTGTGTGCTCTCACCACAGCTGATCCTTGTGGGTGACCATTGCCAACTGGGCCCTGTGGTGATGTGCAAGAAGGCAGCCAAGGCTGGGCTGTCTCAGTCGCTGTTCGAGCGCCTGGTGGTGCTGGGCATTCGTCCAATCCGCTTGCAAGTTCAGTATCGGATGCACCCTGCGCTCAGTGCCTTCCCATCCAACATCTTCTATGAGGGCTCTCTGCAGAACGGTGTCACTGCAGGTAATATTCAGCAATTAGTGTCGGGGGTGGGGTATATGAAACCTCTGGTCAACTCCTCCCTGAGTGGTTTTACTGGCAACCACTTGTATGTGGTGGGCGCCTCTGAGAGGTACCATGGTCAGCAGTACAGTATGTCCACTCTGGAGTGCGGATGGTTAGTTCTCAAAGCCCATGGCCTGGGGTCCATAAGACAGGGAGCCAAGACTCCTTTCAGAGTGAAGGTGGCATGTGCCCTTTGCTGTGCTGACACTTGCACTGATGATGCAAAAACAGCACTGCAGGCCAGTGGAGGCCTCAGCACAAATGTAGGTGGTGCCACCAGACTACTGTGTGTCATTACTGCCACATGCTCTTGGCAAGTAGCACCCTAAGTGCATATCCTTGTGACACTGGTGGGTATGCAAAGTGCTAAAATGAAGGGCTAACAGACACACTGGTCGCTCAGATGTGTGTGGGGGGTATTTGTTTCCCTGAAAACAAAGCAAGCTTATGGCTTTAAGGAAAAAAATTAATGGTATGTATCACCAGTGATAAAATCTCGGGATTTAACAAAAATGAGTATTTTAGAAAACTTAATGTCCTTTAGCATGAACTGATGGAGTGTTCCCAATGCTGAGTGTTTTTTCTGATGAGATCGAGGTGGTGACAGTGTCTGTGAGGGGAGTCAGTAGGTCCTTTCCATCCTGATGGCCAGCGAGGATGTTGGAAAGTCACTTGGGTCAAAAGCTGTCACGAGCACAGGGCAGAGTAGAAAGGCTTTCATCACAGACCTGCAGGGCACCTCCTGCTTTGGTGGAGAAGCAGGTGAATCCCACAATCATGGGAAAGACTGTGAATAAAACATGTCACCAGCTCATGGGAGACTGTGTGCAGGAGCAGATCTCAGTGAGCCAGGTAGTGTAGTAAGTTGTACAAATTCACTAAGTATATATTTTAGTGGAAAATACAGTATGTTTTTATAAAAGACATTCTAAAGTTAATATGTAATGGGCTTATTTTTATTTAATTTTTCTTAGTATTTTTTTCTTTTTTTATAATGTTTTTTTTATTGATTTTTAGAAAGAGAGGAAGGGAAAGATAGAAACATAGATGAGAGAGAATATTGATTGGCCACCTCCTGCATGCCCCCCACTGGGAATCAGGCCCACATCCTGTGCATGTGCACTGACCAGGAATTGAACCGGTGACCTCTGAGTACATGGGTCAATGTCAGCCACTGAGCCCCACAGGCCAAGCATGTAATGGCCTAATTTTAAATGAAGTAATAGATATCTTAAATTTTTAGGTTTTAAAAAACAGTAAATGTCAGTAGGTGTAACCCTCAGAAACAGTAGCTATTTCGACTCTTCTTCTCTGGTCAGAGTATAAAGGGGGCCCGGCCAGTGTGGCTCAGTGGTTGAGCTTTGACCCATGCACCAAGAAGTCACCAGTTCAATTCCCAGTCAAGGCACATACCCAGGTTGTGGGCTCGATCACCAGTGGGGGACATGCAAGAGGCGGCCAGTTGATGTTCTCTCATTGATATTTCTATCTCTGCCTACGTCTCCCTTCCTCTCTTTCTAAAATCAATAAAGAAAGAAAATTTTTTTTATCCTCACCCGGGGACATTTTTCCATTTTTTGTTCAGATAGAGTGGGAGGGAGGGAGAGAGAGAAACATCGACGTTAAAGGGACACATCGAGTAGCTGCCACCCACACGACCCTACCAGGGCCAGGGACAAACTGCAACCAAGGTACGTGCCTTTAGCGGGAACCGAACCTGGGTCTCTCTGGACCGCAGGCCAACGCTCTAACCGCTGAGCCAAATCGGCCAGGGCAAAAAAAAGATTTTTTTTAAGTGGAGGGGCCCTGAGACCAGCATTGTAGAACCACTGACTTAGTGTGTTGTTAATGCCACAAGTTGCAGTGTCAGCCTTGTCTAGCCTCATTGTATAGATGAGGAGGCTGACAGTATGTTCATCCAGGACCATACAGTAGCTGTGCTTGGAGGTCCTGGGAGGTGCTGCTCTAACTGCCATCACCAGGATACTTAGAATTCTACTAGTCCATCCAGTGATGGGGCCGGAAACTCCAGGCCATGGAAGAGCTTGTGATTCTCTGACTTGGTTGGCACTGATTGGAAAGCCACTCCTTAGCCCTAATTCAGGGACTGGTGGTGGTTCATTGCTGTGGCATCAGTGCACAGTATATGACAGCAGCCTATAAGTATATTTTTTAAATTCTTTGTTGAAGTGTGAAGAAGCACCCAAATCTTAAGTGTTCATGAACATACCTGTGTAACCAGCACCTGACCAGTTCCTAGGAACCCCATCAGCATTGAAGTCATCCCCTATTTAGGGCAGTGCCGGTGCCCGGACCCCCTGAAATATGGGGTATTTTGACAGCTGTGGTGGGAGAGTTTACACTACAGAAATTGGCAAGTGCTACAGACCAGTCCCAATTACAGCAGGCATTAGTTTGCCAGCAGCCCCTGAGCTAATAGGCCACCGTGCTCACCAGCTGACTTCTGTCCTCACTTGAATGATAGAGACAGACTTGACCTTATCTTCAGCTTGACATGAAAGGGCATCATACCATCATTCTTGCACATCAGCGTTAGGCTATTGTGATGCAGAAATATCAGTTTCCTCACACTGATCTGCTGGTTAGATGTAGCTCCTCCAGTCTAGTCTGTGACAAGACAGGTTGCTCAGTGGTGTCATCCATAAAAGCCAGTTGTAGAGGCTTTTGGGTCCCGAGGACAGCAGTAAAGCTACTAGAAAGAAACAGGAGAACATCTTCATGAGGATGGGCATGGGTTTCTTAAACTGGCTGTAGAAAGCACTGACTAGTGAGACCTGTTCAGGGACTGAGCAGTTCTTTGTTGAGTGTCATGTGCACAGCTTTACTCAGTCCTGGCCTCTTGGGCAAGGGGTCCATTTGGCAGGCCTCTGGCTGTGTTTATCTTCTCTGACAGGAAGTGTTACTTCTTTTCCTTCCCCAATGACAGCGGATCGAGTGAAGAAGGGGTTTGACTTCCAGTGGCCCCAACCTGATAAGCCGATGTTCTTTTATGTGACCCAGGGCCAGGAGGAGATAGCCAGCTCGGGTACCTCCTACTTGAACAGGTATGCAGAGGTTTGCCAGCCACGGCAGCTGGCTTTGATGGCAGCTTGGCCTAGCTGTTGATTAATGGATATAATACTGGTCTTAAACTGCCCTCCTCACTCTGTAATGTTCAGGTTTCTCAGCCCACAGCATGTTCTCATTTCACTTTTCAGTGTGGTTTTTATGTTGAGGAAATACTTTTTGTGCCTACATGTGGTGAGCTCTTTCTGTCCTTCATGACTCCCTCAGTCCAGGACTGGGTAGCCCCAATGTGGGCATAGCTGCCCCTGTGCCTCCCAGAGCCTCAGGTCTCAGGAGCCCACAGGTGCAGCCTGGGGAACTGAATGCTTGGTTTCCTTAGGACGGAAGCTGCAAATGTGGAAAAAATCACCACGAAGCTGCTGAAGGCAGGTGCTAAGCCCGACCAAATTGGCATCATCACGCCCTATGAGGGTCAGCGCTCCTACCTGGTGCAGTACATGCAGTTCAGCGGCTCCCTGCACACCAAGCTATACCAGGTGCAAGCTCCATCCCCCTCTGCCTTGACCACCTGGCCAAGGAGGTTTGCATTAGAATGTTACCATCCTTCCTGCCCAAGTCCTGCACGTCAAGACTGTCTTAAGAGTTAGAAATGTGGGCCAAAGTTCATGCATAAAGGTGTTTTTCTCAGGATGCTTTCCAGAGCAAAATTTGGAAAGGCTCCAAGGTTGACCGGTAGGGCTGTGGTTTGTGCTACTGTGTGGTGGCAGTTTTGTAGCCGTGATAACGCTGTCCATTCTTGGGTCGATACCTGGGTAAAATGTCCAGGTGTATCTGTCATGAGGGTGCAGGACAACATGTAGTTATTTCTCCATGTGGAAATGAATCATAATGCAGAGTATGGCTCTGACAGTGGCACATGGTCTTTGTTCTATTAACTTGGGAACATTCTTGGGTTTCTGATGATAAGTATGCTTTTTTTTTTTTTTTTTTTTATCCTCACCTGAGGACATTTTTCCATTTATCTTTAGACAGATTAGGAGAGAGAGAAGAACCTTGATGCGAGAGAGACACATCGACTGGTTGCCTCCCGCGTGACCCCGACCAGGGCTGGGGACGAACCACAACCGAGGTACATGCCCTTGGTCAGAATTGAACCCGGGTCTCATTGGTCCGCGGGCCGACACGTTAACTGCTGAGCCAAACCGGCCAGGGCACAAGTATGCTTTTATTATTGGTAAGCAAATTACCAAATTAAAAACAACCAAACCATTAGGGCCAGGAGAGCAGGGCTGGGGACCAGGGCTGCTGGGTGGGATTCAGTGGTGCATTTGGACATGCTTCATGCTGCTTACTGGTCCTTGAGGGCAGCCTTCTGGCTGACCATAACCATGTGTCCCTGCAGGAGGTAGAGATTGCCAGCGTGGATGCATTCCAGGGACGCGAGAAGGACTTTATCATCCTCTCCTGCGTGCGAGCCAACGAGCACCAAGGCATTGGGTTTTTAAATGACCCCAGGCGGCTTAATGTAGCCCTGACCCGAGCAAGGTATGAGGGCTGAATCCTCTCTGGGCTTGTAGGTGGCAGTTGCCACCATCCTGCCTCAGGGTCCTTCAGAGGGACTTTTCCTCAGGGTCTGGCTCTGAGAGGGTTCTTGCTTCCTGGTCCCCTTGTTAATAGTCCTCGCACCCCAGCCACACCTTCGGCTGGTGGTACAGGGCATGGGAAGGGTCCTTTACCAATGCCTGAGGTCCAAAGGCTACAGAAGCAATTTAGAAAGAAGGACTCACCTATAAGTTTTCTTTGTTTCTATGTCCTGATGGTTTTCTATGGCCTCAGTTTCATGGATAGTGTCAGTTTTGGCCCTTCTGACCTGAAATTCAAACCCAGTGGGGATGTGTCTCTGTAGAGTTGCTGAACCCACAAGTCTAACATTTTGGTCCTGTCTCCTTTTTGGTTATGGGATGTAACTGCTCTGAAATAGTGGTAACAGCAGAAGAGACCTGGAAAACAAGGTGGCCCCATGCTGCCCCTGTGCCAGCCGGAGGTCAGGCTCACGTTCCCACATCAGTTCTTTTTCCACCCAGGGCAGTTGGTTTTCATGGTTATCCCCTTTCTGTGGTACACTCTTGTTAGGCGGCCAGCATGAAGGGGTATCCCTAACACAGCTGGGTGAGGGTAAGTGTCCACAGAAGCTAGACCCAGGCTTGGGCATCAAGTTGTGTGCCCCACCTGTCAGGGCCCCTGAGGCAGCTCAGGAAGCCGACATGAGGCTACAACAAGGAAATTAGTCTCTGAGTTAACTTGCCCACGGGGGTGTATTATTGTCTGTGCCCCCTAGAAATCTATCAAATAAGCTGAGTGCAGTGTCAACAGTTTGCCGGGTGGGCTTCAGTGCTGATCATTATGAGCAGGCTAGGCATTTGGGCAGGGAGGCTGAGGGTGGCCTCCAGGGACTTTGGGCTCAGGTTTTGAATTTGTTTGGCCTCAGACTGTTCTGTGTGGTGTTTGCTTGCCATGCGGCTCTAAGAACCACGTTCTTTGTGCCCACACCTTCCAGATACGGTGTCATCATTGTGGGCAACCCCAAAGCCCTGTCTAAGCAGCCGCTGTGGAACCACCTGCTGAATTACTACAAGGAGCAGAAGGTGCTGGTAGAGGGGCCCTTGAATAACCTACGGGAGAGCCTCATGCAGTTCAGCAAGCCCCGGAAGCTGGTCAACACCATCAATCCTGTGAGCCCCAACCGATGGGCAGGAGGGCCAGGACCCCTTTTTCCCCAAACCCGTATTTTGGCATTTGGCAGTGAGCGATGGCTGGTGTGGCCTATGGCAAATGTGTGAAGAGGAGCAATGCATGCTGGCCCCCACACCAGTGTCTGAGGGCTGGGGATGTATGGCATGTTAAGTTCTGGGGGCATCTAGAAATAGGCATTTAGGAAACTTTGTGAACCAAGGGTGCTCTGGGGGACTGAGGGGTACAGTGCTGCTTGAACCTGAAGCCAGAGATTGAATGTTGAGCATCAAAGTCTGAATTGTTGAAAAAGGAGTGGAATTTCTCACCTACCCAAACCCTCTGCAGGGAGCCCGCTTCATGACCACAGCTATGTATGATGCCCGGGAAGCCATCATCCCAGGATCGGTCTATGATCGGAGCAGCCAGGGTAAGTCCTCTCTGTGGGTCAGGGCCAGCACTAAGGATGTTGACCCTTCCCACGCCTGCACTACGTCTGTCCACAGAAACCTGCCTGACGAATTCCTTCTCAGCTTCCCTCCTCTGAGATCAAAGAGTTGGTCTTTGACAGTTTCTAAAAATAAGTTTTTTAATGACACGGTTCTGCCTGTTTGCCCCAGTGCCCCCACTCCACTTCCCCTTTTCGTGGGAAGTCATACACACAAGTTCCTCCAAGTGGCCTGCAACCTTGTTTCAGGCTTTGCCTCCTTCCTGAACTCTTCTCTTGCTCTGTCAGAACTCAGAGTTGGGAGCATCTTCTTGTCTCCTAAGGCTGAATCTGACCCCTGCTGCCTGGAACACCTCTTCCTGCCTGAGCCAATCTTTAGATGGTTCTTTTTCATTCCCCAGGTTCCTGCCTGCTGGGACCCTTCCCCACTCCAGCCCCCACAGAGAATGACCAATGTGCCCAGGCACTCAGTTCAGCGCCACCCTGCCCACATCTTTTACTATGGGCTTTGTTCTCTTCTGGGCTTGCTTGTCTATCCTCAGGGCAGGGGTACCCTGGCTCCTCCTTCTCCTCTTCACATGTTATCTTGGCAGCCCCCTTTCTTTGACCCAGTATTCCCCTGGCCACTGGACTCAGATTAGGAATTGTGTTCTCTCTAACAACAACAAACTTCTCATCACCACATCCAGTGAGTCACTGTGTAGCTGAGGGTGTCCAAGGCCTGTACTCCTTCCCTGAGTCCCCAGAAGGCCATGCTCTCAAGTTCTGGCCCTGGGGGTCTTTGCCTTCAGTAGATCCACTGGTCTCTGGAGTTTAGGCTTTCTCTTGCTTTTTGATGTGTGTGGTATGAACATATGATTTGGCACAAAAAGGACCATTTTTATTTGAAATGCTGTGTGGTAGTTCTCAGTTTTTTAAGTCCCTGTAGTCGTGGTTCTCAGAATCTCATGGGAGAAAAGATGGTTTTGCTTAGTGGTTAGAGCATAGGCCCACAGACCGAAGGAGTCTTGAGTTCTATTCCTGGTCAAGGGCACGTATCTTTTGCAGGTTCTATCTCCAGCCCCAGTCCGGGTCATGTGGGAATTAAATAATCAATGTCTTTCTCTCTCTGTCTTCACTCCCTCTCCTTTTCCCCTCCCTCTCCCTCTCCCTTCCCCTCTCCCACTCTATCTAAAAATCAGTGGAAAAATATCCTGGAGTGAGGATTAACAAGAACAACAAAAAAGAACTACAGGCAGAGCAGTGACAGATCAGGACAGGCATTTCACTGTGCCAGAGTAGCTGACTGTGACAGGCAACAGACTCACTTGTACACAGTGGGAAACTCACCATCCACCCTGTCTTACAGGCCGGCCCTCAAACATGTACTTCCAGACCCACGACCAGCTCGGCATGATCAGTGCTGGCCCCAGCCACGTGGCCGCCATGAACATTCCCATCCCCTTTAACCTGGTTATGCCACCCATGCCGCCCCCAGGGTACTTTGGACAGGCTAATGGGCCAGCTGCAGGTGAGTGAGCACCAGGTCTCAGAGCAAATCACTTGTAAGTGAGGCTTAGATCTCCTTCACGGGACTCTGGACACTGTCTTTCAGGCCGAGGCACCCCAAAAGGCAAGACGGGTCGTGGTGGACGCCAAAAGAACCGCTTTGGCCTTCCTGGGCCCAGCCAGACAAACTTGCCCAGCAGCCAGGCCAGCCAGGATGTGGCGTCACAGCCCTTCTCTCAGGGGGCCCTAACGCAGGGCTACATCTCCATGAGCCAACCGTCCCAGATGAGCCAGCCTGGTCTCTCCCAGCCTGAGTTGTCCCAGGTGAGCTAGCTACACTGAACATGAAACATATCACACTTGCAGAGAAGTGAGGCCAGCCCAGGGTGCCCTCCACACACATACACACACACACACACACAGACACCCCTCAACACTCCCCCAAGGACTCAGGAGGATGGCGTGCATGACTGCCCTCAGCAGTGGGGCTCTGGGTTTAAAATATCCCATCCACAACACTGCCCTTTTGAACAGCCCTAGGTCACCTGTCTCAGTGGTGAGATAGTCAGTGTGGGTCTCCTGCTGCTCAGACTTGAGGACTACTTTTTCAGATTCTTTTCTGGGCTGGGGAGTGGCTGCACACACAGGAAGTTCTCAAGGCTGCAAGAACGTGAGCCAGTTCTCTGACTGGCTCATCTCCCCGACTCTATCTTTCAGGACAGTTACCTTGGTGATGAGTTTAAGTCCCAGATTGATGTGGCGCTGTCGCAAGATTCCACGTACCAAGGGGAACGGGCATACCAGCATGGTGGAGTGACGGGGCTGTCTCAGTACTAGAAGGCAAGCCAACTCCAGAGGAGGGGTTCACTGGGACCATGCACTTGTGAGAAAACTCAGGAAATCTGGGAGTCTCAAGTCCCTGAGGGGCCAGCTTATCACTGGGACCTGTCACTTCAGGTCCCTGCACCTCCCTGTGTCACATCCTCTCCTGAGATCCTAGAACTTCTGAGAAAGGCTTTCTGGGCAGGCAGGGAGGAGGATACCTTCCTTGCCCTGACTGGTAGCTCATGAGGATGACGGGTCCCAGCACTAGGTGCACAGGGAACTTCTGCAAGAGGTACCTGTGGGAATTTTGCCTTGTGGTTCCCATCTGTTTGTATGCTGAGAACAGTTGTGTTCTGGTGCTGCTGGGAGAAGGGGCACCACTGTTACAGCACAGGCTCTAGCTTTAACTCTCAGCTGCCTTCTCTCTCTGGTTGGGAAGTCAGTGGTCTGGGGGTTGTCCAGCATCTGAGGTCCCATTTTACAGGTGAGAACATAGGTGCAGGGAAGCAGGGAAAAGCCCCTTGCCTTCCAGGTTTTCACCTTCTCTGATAGCCTCATGCCCTCCCTCCCTCCTCCCTCCCTCTCCACAGGTGGCAGCAGAAGAGCTAAGCTATGTGGCTTAGTCCATCAGCATCTTATTCTGGGTAATAAAAAATAAAAATAAATGGATACCTGTTTTCCACTGCTAAAACTGAAGCACCACTGTGAGCAACAGGAGAGGGAGAGGAGCACCCGAGGGAGAACAGCCCGAGATAGTGAGCGCCCACTGCTGGCACCGCGGCGAGGAGACAGGGAGAGCGGAGGTGGGGCCGGCCAGCCCGAGAGCCCTGCAGCCCGCTCGCCAAGGAGGCCCAGCTCGCCGCATCTACCTGGGTCTGCGGCCAGGCGGAGGGAGGAAGACCCTCATCTCAGAGTAGCCCTTTCCTCTGTTTCTTTCTTTTTCTCTTTTATTGAAAGGGGACTACGTTTTATCAGGAACAACTCACGTTTCTGTGCTGAACAGGCTCCTTGCAGCCGTGCCCGGAGAGCCCCGCTGAGGCGCGTGTTCTGTCCACACTGAGACCTTGCAGTCACGCTGCCTGTGTTCTAAGAGGGTTTTCATTTAAAGAAAATATGGTGTTTGGGGGTTTTCTGTTTGTTTTTTAAAGATTCTTTCAAAGGAGTACTGAAAAACACACTTTCCTGAGTTTGTCTCTCAAAATCTTAGTGGTGGACCTGGGAGATGCAAGAAGCTTCCAGAAACGAAGTTTAAATGAGCCACACGAGGTTAGGATGAACTCCTGTGACGTGATCATGGAGAGGAAGATTTTTGTTTTCAGTTTAATTTCTAGCAGCTTCTCCCTGCGCGTCAGGGCACTGAGGGAACGTCACCTGGGTCCGCTGGACTTCCCGAGAAGTAAGGCACTTCTCACACACGCAGGACTCGGTCCCCTGAAGGGCCCTGGCAGAACTAGCCATGAGGCCAGAGGGCTAGAAGGTGGTTGTTCCTTGCCCAGTGGCTTCTTCCCCAGGGTTCTTCAGAGGATTTGGTGGAAGAAAGACATCAGCTAAGAGGATCCTTCCCCAGGAAGGCACCCACGGTTCCTGCTGTCATCAGACAAGCTGAGCGCCTTGCCCCCTACTCTTCACCCCATTCCCATATTTGAAGCCCTTCTACCTGTGAGCATAGCTTCAATGAGTTGGGGTGGCTTCTGCTTTATTTGGGAAAGTTTCAGAAATAAGTTGGTACTGTGTTGACGGTGCTTGGGGGAGTTTGTCACTTCAGCTGGTACAGACCATGGCATCAACCTGAATCTGTATTGTGGAAGTTCTTGTGGTTGGGAAAGGCTCCCTGTAGGGGTAGGTGTCGGCCTCCCCAGTGACCAACAAGTTGGGGACTATTTCCTGCCTATCCAGGTCCTAGTAACCATGACCCCCAGCATCCCTGACACTGGCCCTTATCCCAAAGCCTCTAGATGCCATCTGGTACATGAAGAGACAGGAGCACACAGGCACCTTCCTTCTGGCAAGGCCTCATCCCATTGCTGTAGGGCTTTTTAGTAGGCTACCTAGAAGCATTGGGCTTTGGTAGGCTTCTGCTGTGACCCTGTGTGCCCTCCCACTGC
The DNA here is from genome assembly GCF_014108415.1 of Molossus molossus. Classification (NCBI taxonomy): domain Eukaryota; kingdom Metazoa; phylum Chordata; class Mammalia; order Chiroptera; family Molossidae; genus Molossus; species Molossus molossus. Next base: position 66,308,269 of record NW_023425377.1, on the reverse strand, counting down.
CTTGTTCCTTCCTTGGAGTGCTCTACCTCGCTCTGTGCTGTTGGCTTTGTTCACCTTCTAGCAGCAGTTACTTTGAGTTTTCCAAATCAAGGAGCATCTGTACCAAGGCGATGTCACTTCTGATTTTTGGTCAATTTGTTTTAAGCTCTTTTGTCACCAATAAAATGTTTAAAAAAAAATCCTCTTGCGTTTGTCACAGGGCTGGATAAACTGCTGGGGGTGGAAGAGCACTTGATCTGGGGTTCTCCACCTGGAGATCAAAGCTGAGGAGGGCTGGATCAGACTGGAAAGGAGGGAGCACCTCTGCCCCTTGCACCTGTGCCTGCTGGAGTTTGGGACAACTCCCAGGGTCCTGTTAGATGTAGAGCCAACTGGATATGGCACACTAAGAGGGCAGGTGGCTCCACTGTAAGACTACTTCCCCCTACCAACCTGATTTATTTTGGATGGATGCAGCAGTCCTCCCCCAGCCCCAGGTGACAAGACCCAAAAACAAAAAGCAACTCAAACTACCCAATGTTTATTGTTGTGTGCCCACTTATGCTGTTCTATTAGCGACAGCCACACTCGTCCACCACCATGTCCTCATAGTGTCTCAAAACCACGTTGTCGCTGTTGTCAAAGAAGAGCACGGAGATAGGTGACAGGCGCGCGGGAACACAGCAGGGCAGGCCGGCAGGGCCAGGAGCTGCTGAGTGCATGAGCGCGCGCAGCACGGCGTGGTTGAGTGTAGGCGGCCCACGGGGCCCCGGCAGCGTGGCGGGCAGCGAGCACTGGCCCTGGCAGTAGTTGGCCAGAAAGCCACGCGGTGCGATGACCCAGCGGTGCCAACCCACCTCGCGGAAGCTCACGTAGAGCCTCCGCGTGCGACACGAACCCCCTGGGCCGCCGCCCACTGAAGGTTCCGCCTCGCGCCGTGGCCGGGCTAGTGGGTGGCACAGGCGCGGGTCAAGAGTCACCAGCAACAGTGAGGCCTCGGCCAGACACGCGCAGGTGCCGGTGGCCAGGGGGCTCAGCGCCAGCACCAGCTGGAGGCTGCGTGGCACTGAGGTGTTGTGGGCATAGGCAGTGCCCAGCAGCTCTACGCGCACTGGCATCCTCAAGGAGACTACCGCCTGGCGGAGCAGTACTGGGCCCACGCCCACACCCTGGGTCGCCCGTGCCACGCTCAGCTCCCAGCCGCCTGCCGTCCCTGGTGCCCTTTCCTCCGCCACAAAGCGCAGCTCCAGGCGGACTCGGCTCATGAGCTCCGCAGGTTCTACAGCCGAGAGGTCGAAGATGGCAGTCCACTGGGGACACTGCCCTGTGGCCGAGGGCTCTGGGGTCCAGGTGTGCGCACCTAGAGAGGCCAGGAGAGAGCTCGGCTCTCGCTATGTCCCATCGCAGTGCCCGCCTGCCTATGAGGGGGTCTCGGATGGGGACATGAGGGGAAGATGAGCGCCCTGGGCTGAAGGTGCCTCAATCTGTTACTTGGCGTCTAATAGTGTAAGGAAGGAGAGAAATGAACTGTGAGAGGAGCATTGCTCGCTTGCAAGGAAGAGACCTGCCCAATGCAGGGTGGCCTGCCTGTGTCCGGAACACAGGCAGGGGACAGAGATGAGTGAACGCCTGGGTAAGCGATGCTGGGGCGGGGTGTCATCTGCAGGAAGGCTTCAAATGGTGTGAAGTAGCAAGAGTGAGGGAGAGTGGGGGCAGGGCTTCAGCTGCAAGCAGAAGGCCTTGCCGGGTGCAAGGCAGCCTGGCCTTGTGGCCACTCACCCGGGTCCCCACAGGTGTCCACGAGGAGGAGGAATGGAGTGCAGGGGCTCAGGTTAGAGACCCTAGGAGCCGCTGGAAGCTCGTTGGGGGCTGGGGTACCCAGGGGGTTCTCTGCCTCCCAGACCCACACCCCCTGGTCAGGCACCACTCACCGCGGTCCAGGACGTGGCGCACGATGTTTCCTGCGACCCCCAGCTCCTCCACGTAGCACGGTCGTAAGGGAGCCCCTGGGGGCGTCTGTCGCTGTCTGACTCTGGCCTCCTGGGGGTCTCGGCGGCGAAACAGGCGCCACATCATGGGAGGTACGGGCCGGGGCTTGGGGGCACCCTGGGGCGCATCGCGCAGCCCGAGAGCCTGGAGCAGAGCGGCGGCAGGCCCCGGGGCCCCGGGTGCGCGGGCCGGGAATGGCGAGGGCAGTAGCAGGACCAAGAGAAAGAGAAGAACTTGGTGGCTGGGGCGGTGGAACAACGGTGGCATCTTTCTCACAGGCGGCCGCTGGATGAGTGCTCTGGGGTCCCAGGCTGGGCGGGGTCAGGGTCCCGGGGGGCGTGGCCACGGTCCAGAAGCCTGTCGGGGACCGACCCCGGGGCGGGGTCTCGGGGGTGCTAGGCAGGGGTTCCGAGAGTGGCCAGGGCCGGGGAAGGGCAGAGCTGGACGGGGCCAGGGTCGGTGGCATAGCCGTCCCAGGGGGCAGGTTGGGCGGGGCTGGGTCCTGAGGGGAGGGGAAGGGTCGAAGGGTTCAGAAGCGTTTGTCCTTCACCAAACCGTTTTTCAGCGGCTTCCTGGGGGCCAAAACCCGGCCAGTGTTAGCCTAGGGACTTCACGCCCCCCCCCCTTCCCCTGCCCCTGCGTACTCCCTGTCCCGCCCCCCTTACCGTTCACATCCCTTTTCCCAGCTCAGCTTCTTGTCTGACTCTCCCCTCCTCCCCGCAATTAAATCCTCCCTTCCCCCTTTCCTTCCCACCCTGGGCCCAGAGGGGCCACTGGAGAGCAAACGCCACCTACCCACCTCTGCCTGACATAACCCACTGCCTCAACCTGGATCAACACTGCACTTTATCCTCCTTCCCTCCCAAAAATGAAGTACTGGCCAGAGGCCCTTGCCAACCTCCAGGCAGCCTTGCCTGCTCCAGTGGCCCTGGCTGGTTCATAGCCCCACCAGGACAGGCTTCCCTGTCGTTCTCCATCCATCCACTACATGGCTGCAGCCCTTACTTTCATTGCATGTTTTTAAAACATGATATTTTAATATCTTTTTTTTTTTTAATCCTCAGTCGAGGATATTTTTCCATTTTCAGACAGAGTGGAAGGGAGGGGGAGAGAGAGAAAAATACCGATGTGAGAGAAACACATCAATTGGTTGCCTCCCATATGACTCTGACCAGGGCTGGGGACTGAACTGCAACCAAGGTATGTGCCCTTGACCAGAATCGAACCCGTGACTCTTTGGTCCATCAGCCAATGCTCTAACCACTGAGCCAAACTAGCCAGGACTAAAACAATATTTTAGAACTCTAGTCAATATGCTAAGTGTCCAGCTTAAGATTCCAGAGAAAAACTAACTTCTAAACAATTATGAGTGGTTTGCATATTTCAAACTTCTTTAAAGATGTCTTCAGTTTTCCGAAAACATGACACTTTGAGATCTGTCCTGTGCACACTGCTTCTCTCCATAAATTCCACTTTCCATGAAAGTCTCCGAGGTTATTATGGGGAAGGGACCTGTGTTCTCGGGTTCTGCCCAGGCCCACCTGATAGGACCTGACAGTGTTTCTGCCCCTGCTCCTCACCACCTGTGCCCAGATGGCATCTTACTGCAGCCTAATGTCATGGCCATTGGCCACTCCTGTTCTGTTTAGAGGAACTCTATGCCTTTGCACACCATCTACTGGTCTCTGTAGAAGTGGGTTCGACAGTCTAGTTTACACACAAATGTATTACGTTTTTTGAACTCTTAATATGTTCTCATGATCTAGACATCAGAAAGCGTAGGAAACCCAGTTGGCCCTGGCCACTCCTGGGGTGCAATCTTATAGACACTATCAACACCCTTTCACATAAGAATGTAGACTTTCCCGGAGAAGATGGTTTAGGTCACTTGAATTTATCCTTCCCTTAGGCTGGAGCCACTGGCTACCCCTTCCTGGGACTACTAATCCTATTCTCGACGTTTTTCCTGTGGGTCACTGCTCTTTCTCTTGCTGAATCAGCAGGAGCCCTTTATCTATGAGTTAACAGATAAGCCCTCTAGGGACCTCCATGTGTCTGTTGTCTGCTGGCTTTGCCTGTCAGTCCTTTAGACAAGCAGGTCACTGGCTCTGGACTCTTCTCATACACAGTTCAACTGCCAGATGACAGTGTCCCATTTCTGGCTCTGGTTGGAGTTCAGTTTCCACCTGTGCGTCAACATCTTTGATCCATTGGAGTTTGCCCTGGGGACTGAGGCGAGATGCTCTCCAGATGGTCACCAGTGTCCCACCTTGTTCCAACAGTCCTTCCTTCCCTCCCGGTGACCTTTATGATTTATTTGCTCATGTGTGATGACTCGGCTGGTTCCCACAGTTTTAATTCCTGTACTTTTATAGTAAGTTTAATGTCTTTAGGTATCAGTACCCCTGCCTCATGCCTTTTTATCCAAGCTTTCCTAGTAATTCTGGATTATTTTATGCAGAAGTTTCCAAGTGCCCCTCCTCCTTCATAAACAATGTCAGTGTTTTTTCAGGGCAGTGGTTGTTGGCCCGTCTAGATATCACAGCTAGACTTTTCCGTTTCGGTGCACCGCTGTGGGAAAGAAAATCAGGTGAGAGCGGAAGGTGGTGGGAGATGAGGACAGCCAGTAACTCAGATGGACTCTGGATGTTTCATGGAGAATGAGGAGAAGGGGAGCAAGGGGGCTTCCTCGGGTTTTCCAACGTTTTCACCCTGAGCTGCCATCAACTGTTATGGACAAAGGTTCAGGAGAGGTGGGGGGATGGGGTTGATGTGGGATACCTAAGAATGACATTTCACTTAGAATGTCAAGCAGATGCTGGAGACAGAATGGTATTCAGAGGAGCACTGCAAACTCGGAGAGAAACTTGGAATTCGGGTTGGGTGAGTGAAAGGGTCCTAAGAGAGGGGGCAGCTGGTGGGGAGGCCAGAGACCAAGCAGGAAGCACTAAGAGGTAGAGTGAAGAAGGTCAAGAAGTGGGGAGCAGAGGAGCATTTGAGATATTGCTTCCTGGCATATGTCATCAGTTTGGCACAAATAAACAACAACAACAACAACAAAATCAAAAAGAAAGAAAGAGAGAAGTGCAGAGCAGAATCATGGGTGCTTAAGGGGGTACTGGGTTGGGTATGAGGTTTCTTTTGAGGGTAATAAAAATGTTCTAAAACTGACTTGGTAATGGTTATTTAAAAATAAAAAAAAATAAAAAAACAAAAAAAAAACTCTGTGAATGAACTAAAAACATTTAATTACACAGGGTAAATGGGCGAATTGTAAGGTATGTGAATTCTGTGTCAATAAAGTTTTGGTTTTTTGTTTGTTTGTTTGTTTTTTAATCCTCACCTGAGGACATTTTCCCATTTTTTTGTTCAGGTAGAGTGGGAAGGAGAGACAGGAACAGAGAGAGAGAGAGAGAAACATCGATGTGAAAGGAACACATCGAGTGGCTGCCAACCGCACAACCAACCGCACAACCGACCAGGGCCGGGGACAAACTGCAACCGAGGTACATGCCTTTAGCGGGAACCGAACCCGGGTCTCTCAGGACCGCAGGCCGACGCTCTAACCGCTGAGCCAAACCGGCCAGGGCTTGGTTTTTTTTTTAAAGAAGGGGAGGTGACACTGGGTTTAGCACCAAGAAGGCCTTGGTGGACCCAAACAGGAGTGGTCTCAGGGAGTAGTGGGAGGAGGACCCTAGTGGGGTGAGTTTGAGAATGGAGGGTTTCTGCTGTAAGTGAGGGAAAGAAGTGGGCCAGGCTGGTGCAGAAGAGCGGAGAGTGTCTCTCTCGCCCTGGCCAGTTAGGCTCAGCGGTTAGAGCGTCAGCCCAATGAGTGGACCAATGAGTCGCGGGTTTGATTCTGGCTAAGGGCATGTACCTCAGTTGCAATTTGTCCCCAGCCCTGGTTGGGGTCGTGCAGAAGGCAGCCACTCAATGTGTCCCTCTCATGTCAATGTTTCTCTCTCTCTCTCCCTCCCGCTCTATCTGAACAAAAATGGAAAAATGTCCTCAGGTGAGGATAAAAAAAAAAGTGTCTCTCTCCTTGATCAGAATGTCCTGAACAGACATCCCAGGCCCTTGATGGTGGTCTTGAAGGGAGATGGGCCATCCACCGAAGAAGCCAGGCAGTGTGAGGGTGGATGTTTCATCCAGCCACTACTGTTTTCTTGGGGACACAGAGGCCAGGTCATCAGCTAAGGGGATGATGTTGTCAGCAGTCGACAGTAGAGGAGAAGGAAGAATCAAGGCAGAGCACGCATGCTGGCACTGTGCGAACGTCACTGAGGACCTTTGGGCCGTGTTGGTGCTTCAGTGTGAACCAGACATGTGAGTCAAAAATCATTAGACACAGCAGAGCTGTGTTGGAAAACTGGATGTACAAAGCAGCCAGGCATCATCAAGTGGGTCAGCAGACCCAGAATGGGATGAGGGCCCCTTGGTAGATGCGGGCCTGGCAGCCCCCGAGGCAATGCGCTTCAGACCAAGGTGCCGGGTCATGACCAGGACACGTGGGGCAGCCCAGGGGGCTGACTCAGTCCGGGGTGATGGTCTACCAGATGACCAGTGGCCCAGTTGTGGGGGGTGAATTGGGAGAGAAAACAGGGAGGAAACAGGAATGAAGACCAGGCTGTAAGAGGAAGGGATTGGTGCTACTTAATTGCCATATGGTTTGTTTCTCCTAAATTACTTCAAAGTGGTTCTCAGTAGTTATTTTCTTACTGTTTTCAAACCTGACTGAATTTTTATCTATTATGGTCTGTGTGATCCTGGTTCTGAGCAATTGGGGTTACCCCTGTGGCGTGCTGTGGTCAATTCTGAGAGATGTTCCTGTGTTTTAAAAAAACATCTGTTCGCCCTGCCTCTGAATTGCTGGATGAGGAGCACAAAGCATGAACTGTGCCTCTCATGGTCTCATCACCCCAAGGTTCAGGACTGTGTCATATGGAACATTCCAGATCAAGAATTACACCTGACCTGGCTGGATAGCTCAGTTGGTTAGAGCGTCGTCCCACTACACCAAGGTTTTGGGTTTGATCCCCAGTCAGGGCACATACAAGAAACAACAAATGAACGCATAAATAAGAGAAACAACAAATCGATGTTTCTCTCTCTCTCTCTCTCTCAAATCAATACAAATTTTAAAAGATTTTTTTTAAAAAGCCCTGGCCGATTTAGCTTAGCATTTGGAGTGTCGGCCTGCGGACCAGAGAGTCCCGGGTTCGGTGTCCGCTAGGGGCACGTACCAAGAAAAAAAAGACGGGCTGGTGTGGCTCAGTGGTTAAGTGTCGACCCGTGCACTAAGAGGTCACCGGTCCGATTCCCGGTTGGTTGTGGGCCAAATCCCTTATGGGGGGCATGCAGAAGGCGGCCAATCGATGTTCTCTATCTCTCTCTCTCCTTTCCTCTCCAAAAAAAATCAATAAAGAAAAAAAAATTTTTTTAAATAGCCAGTCTCTTAACTGTTATGATTATTCATGTATGTTTATTTGGATGTTTATCTGAAATTCTACCCTCTTGTTTTGCATTATTTATGCTGCCTTTTCTAACCTTCTTTTTCTCATTTAGTTTGTAGCTGTTTTTTTTTTTAACTCTGATAGTGTTCACATAAGTACCTAATAGAGCCTAAAGGTAATCCCCACCCTCTGGCAAAAGCAAAGTCCCAATCTTGTTTTGATATTTAATACTTTGGTTCTAAATTATTTTATCTCTCTCAAATTAGGGATTTAAAATGTTTATCCAGATATGTGTCAGTTTCTCTGCTGATCTGTTTTTGTTGTTGTTGTTAATCCTCAACCAAGACTTTGTTTTCCACTGATTTTTAGAGACAGTGGAAGGGAATGAGGGAGGGGAGAGAAGGGAGGGAGCTAGAGAGAGAGAGGGAAAAACACTGAAGTGAGAGAGATACACTGATTGGCTGCCTTCCGACTGTGGTGGGGATAGAACTGCAACCCAGGTATGTGCCCTTGACTGGGAATCGAACCCTCAACCCTTCAGTGCACAGGCTGACGCTCTAACCATTGAGAAACACTGGCCAGGGCTTGAGTAATTGTTTTTAAAATTGTGTAAGGAATTCCTGGTTGCTTGTTACTTCATTTTAGCACTGGATGAGATACTTGACTCCACAGTCATCCAGCATCCCTTGCTGCTATTAGTCTGTCATTGTTTCATGGGTCATTTCTCCTTTTATGTGGCTGTTTAGCATTTCACTATGATGTGTTTGGGGCACGGGTGCTTTTTTATCCATCCTGCTTATGACTGATGTCTTGCCATGCTCTGTAAAATTCTCAGCCCTATTTCTTCTCATATTCTCTCTTCCCACCTGTCTCCTATTAGAATTCATCTAGACCAGGTCTTCTTAAAATTTTAGCTGCCATGGTTGCCATCTGTTTTTGCCACAATCTCCGTATTTTCTTCACAGCTTTTTTTTTTTTTTTTTAATCCTCACCCGAGGACATTTTTCCATTTTTTGCACAGATAGAGTGGGAGGGAGAGAGAGGAAGAGAGAGAGAGAGGGAAACATCGATGTGAAAGGGACACATCGAGTGGCTGCCACCCGCACGACCAACCAGGGCCGGGGACAAACTGCAACTGAGGTACATGCCCTTAGCGGGAACCGAACCCGGGTCTCTCCGGACCGCAGGCGGACGCTCTAACCGCTGAGCCAAACCGGCCAGGGCTCTTCACAGCTTTTAATTGACTGATTCTCTCCTCAGCTGTCTAACCCTGTGAGCCTTAGCAGCTTTGGTAGGTTGAACGGTGGTTCCTGAAAGGAGCGGTCCACATCCTAATCTCTGGAACCTGTGAATGTGCATTTATTTGGAAAAAAGAGTCTTTGCAAATATAAATGAAAGGATTTAAGACAGAAAAGCCAGAGAGAAGAGAAGGCCATGTGAAGAAAGAGGCAGAGATCAGAGTGAAGCAGCCACCAGCCAAGGGCGCTTGGAGCCCAGAAGCTGGAAGAGGCAGGAAGGATCTTCCTAGAGCCTTCAGAGGGATATGGCCCTGTGGACACCTGGATCTCAGGCATTCAGCCTCCAGAACTGAGGGGGAATAAATTTCTGTTGTTTTAAGTCACCAGTCTGTGGTACTTGGTTATAGCAGCCCCAGGTCACTCATGCCTTTTATTTTATTTTATTATTACTTTTAATCCTCACCTGGGGATCTATTTTTCCATTGATTTTCAGAAAGAGTTGGGGTAGGGGTGGAGAGAAAGAGAAACACTGATGTGAGAGAGACACATTGATTGGTTGCCTCCCATATGCACCCAAACTGGAGCCAGGGATTGAACCTGCATCCCAGGTATGTGCCCTTGACTTGGAATCAAACCCAAGACCCTTCGGTGTGTGGGTCGACGCACTGACCACTGAGCACACCGGCCAGGGCTGCCTTTTATTTTTTTTAAATGTTTTTATTGATTTTTTAGAGAGATAGCAAAGGAGAGATAGAAACATCGATGTGAGAGAGAAACATGGATCAGCTGCCTCATGCACGCCCCCACTGGGGATTGAGCTTGAAACCTGGGCATGTGCCCTGATGGAATTGAACCGGGACCTCTCAGTCCATGGGACGACACTCAATCCACTGAGCCCTACTGGTTGGGCTGCCTTTTATTTTTTAAATAAACTTTTAATTTTAGAATAACTTTAGATTTGCAGAAATGTTGTAAAGATAGTTACAAAGAACTCCAATGTAGCTCTGACCAGCTTCCCGAATGTTAATATCTTACATCTCCACAGTATATTTGTCACCACTAGCAATCAATGCTGGGACACGGCTAGGCTATGAACTAAACTGCAGACTTTGTTTGGATTTCCCAGTTTTTCCATGGTTGTTCTTTTTCTGGTCCAAAATCCCATATTGCATTCAGTCCTCTGATTTGGGACAGGTCCGCTGTCTCCTTGTTTTCCACAACCTGATGGTTCTGAGGCATCCTGATCACCCCATCTTTATACCCAGCTGTGCTAACTCTAGCTATCCTTGGGGAATTGAGTTCTCCTGGTGATGCCCATGGGGTTGATCGTGGCAGTGTGTCCTCTGGCATGCCCTGTTCACACCCTGCCATCCTAGTAGGAATGCTGGTGGGGCACCAGGCCCTCAACCCACATTCTGGCTGGACAATCTCTGGGAGACAGAGCAAGGAGCAGCAGCAGGTAGGGCTGGGGGTATGGCCTTGGGCTTTGCATTTACAAGGACTCTCCACCAGAAGTTTACTGTTCTACAGCAGGAAAAGCTTTCAGATTTTTAGATTTGACCAAGCAGGTGCCTCCCCCACCCCCACCCCACCTCTGCAGTTCTCTTAGCCACTGCTATTTCTGGATGCTTCTGAGGGTCAGTCAGACTCCTTGCTGAGACCTCACAGACCTCAGCAGAATTCCCAATTGGACACTGATGATCAAAACCCCCCAAAGCAGACGCCTATACCCCCTCCACTGGCACACAGAGCCCTGCCCAACTCCCATTTCAGTAAATGGCAGCTTGAGCCAGAAGTCTTGGGTCATCTTTGATTCTTTTATTTCAGTTTTACCTACATCCAAGCAAGCCTGGTCAGTTCTACAACAGAGTTAGGATCCGGCCACTGGGGCACCTCACTTGCTGCCCGGCCCTCTCGTGTCCATGATCTTCGTTCACCTGTCTGATCCCTCCCTACCCTGGGCGCTGGCTTTTTGGCCTAGGCGCAGCCCACCTGTAGTCCTATGATGAGGGGTGCAAAGTGTTTCTCTTTATTTGAACAGGCCTTGAGAACCCTCCCTTGATCCTATGCTCTGCTCTAGCAATGCCTCAGTTCTCTGTTTCTCGTCTCCTGTTTTTCATGGAGATTTTAAAATCTCTGCTCCTCTCATCCTCCTCGCCACCCATCTTGACCCACTTCACTGGGCTGCGAGCCCTCTGCTCCCCCACAGCCACCATCTCCAAGGTTGGTCACTGATGACCCCTAGAGGCTAAATTGGAGGTCCTCTTGGTCAGCACCCTGACCTCCCACCTGCTCAAACACCTCTGGCATTGCCTATGGGGCACTGCACACCCTGGACCCTGATCGTCACCCAGACCTGCCTCTATTCACTCCTGGGGCCTCTGCAAGCCAGGAGCTCACATCCCAGGGCTGACAAGTACTGGGGCACGGCCTCCAGGATGCTTGACCCGGCCTCTTTTTCTCTCCTTCACTAGGACTCCCACCTGGGCTGAACTGTGTCTAAAACCCCAGCTCCCAGCCCCATCTCCTGCTTGGTTAGGACCAGGCAGCATCAGCATGGACAGACCATGGGCTCCCTAAGTTGCCTGTGGAACCCTCTCTCTCCCACCTACACTGCCTGGCCAACGGCTGCTCCTCACCACCCACAGGGCCCTCCACTCGCCTGCCCCAGCCACGCTGACCACGCCAGCCACGCAGCTTGGCCCTCATTGTTCCACTGACGACACTGTGATTCTTGCCCCTCAGCACTCTGCTCCACCCCAACTGCCCTTTGCCTCCTCGATATCTATCTTTACAGCATCTAACTCCATCACTACATCATCCACGCCTTTACTGCAGTCTTTGTTTTGGACGTAGGCTCCAGGGGCAGCGTCTGCTATGGCCTCATCCGCTGCTGTATCTCCAGGGCCTGCCCACAGTGCGCATTCAGACTGACAGATGTGACTAAAGGAACGAACCCGGGGCGGCAGCCCCTCCACACTCACTCAGCTTTGCTGGGCTTGGGGCTCAGGGCCTCTGTTGCATCGTATTCCCGTACATCCTTCAGCTCGCGTACCTGGCCTGTCAGCACCTTGGCAGCAAAAGCCACGATGTACTGTGGGAGGGAAGGCACAGGTGAGAAAGAGCCTTCCCTGACCACACTGCCCTCCTGATGGTCATGCACTCCTGCCACAGGCCCTTTGCATGTGTTCTTCCCATTGCCTACCATGCCCCTTCCTGGGTATGCCTGTGAAGGCCTGGACCGCTGCCCAGGAAAGGGGACCAGGGCAGGACTGCCAGCTGAGGAAGCAGACGGGCGAGAATTTGGAGGAGGCCGACTCACCAGGAACCAGTAAAGGTTCATGAGGGTGAGAAGCAGCAGGAGAGCGTTGAAAAAGAAGTAGAAGGGAATGTCAGGCACAGAGCGCAGGCTGCAGTGGCATGTGGCATACAGGACCTTGAGGGGGAACCAGTAGAGGCGGAACCAGAACCTGTGGTGGGGAAGAACAGGTCAGGGAGGCTCTGAGCTAGAGAGGAAGAGGGGCCCCGCCCAGTTGCTGTCCAATGCCATCTGGCCTCATCTATCTGTCCCTGCTCATCCCCACCCATCCTTGGCTAGTTGCCTCATCCTTATCTGCCCCTGCCCATTTATCTCTCTCACTGCCCTGCTCTTTCCTGCTCAACCACACTCCTTCCCCACTCAGTTCATCTCCTCTCCTTCCCTGCCAGGCCCCTACCCCACAAGACCTGGCCCTACCCCTTCTCACAAGCCCTACTTCCCACAAGCTCCACCCCTCGCTTTACGTTACCCCCCTCCCATCAGTCCTGCCTTCCCTGCATAGCTCTGCCCACCCTTATCCAGTCCCCACCCCTTCCTACCATGATTGGCCCTGCCCCTTATCAGTTGGCCCCACCTCCTCTCCTGCTTGGCCCTGCCCCTTCTCTTCCCACAAACCCCATCTCTTCCATACCTGGCCGCACCCTTCCCACCGGGCGCACCTCTTTCCCTGCCTTGGTGCTGCTGCCATTCTTACAAGCGCACCTCCTTCCCCGCCTACCTGCCTAGCCCCCCCCCTACCCCGCTCCCCACCCCCTCCGGCGGCCTGCTCACCAGCTGAGGCTGAAGCTGAGGCAGCCCAGGTCCGCAGCCAGGGCGTGCAGAGGATGGTGGGAGCCTCCACGGGACTTGAAGTAAACATTGAGCTTGGTGAACTCCAACTGCACGTCACTGATGTCATGCAGGAAGAGCACCAAAATGCCCACGTTATGGTACCTGAAGAGGGAAGCAGGGCAGGAGAGGGGAGAGGGCAGGTCACACCGGGTCCAAAACCCTGCACTGAGGCCCTCAGACAGGCCCCTGGGCCATACATTCCCTCCCTTTCAGAGCCGCCCTCCATGGCCCAGCTGCCCTGCTCATCCCCTCACAGGGCCAGGTCAGTGGCAGCACCCACTGTACTCATCCCGTGGCAGCCCCACCTGGGTCCTCACCATCCTCATCTCACTGTCCCCAGGTGGCTCAGGAGCCTTCCTGAAAGTACTTTCTCTATTTCTTCCTCATCTCTGTGACCTCTGACTCTCCATGACCCCTGACTCTCACAGGTCAGGGCCATTCTGTGTCCAGATGCCCCATACACTTGCTGACATTCCCAGGTCTATAGGATTGATCTGAACTTTGCTGTGGGCTACAAATGCCTAGGAAATGCAGTGTCCCCACTAGGGTCTAAAGAAGCCTGAAAGCTGTCCCCTGTCCCTCCCCAGTGTTCCCCTTACCACTGTGTGAGCCAACGGTCCTAAATTCAGCCTGGATGGGGCCATGGGTCTCTCTCACCATGTCTCTGTCTCCACTTTGGCCTTCCGGTTGTAAGCCCCTTGCATGTGCTGTTCCCAGCACCTAACATGCACCTCCCGGTGTTCACAGAACCTTCTTTCAGCTCCTTCAGTCTTGCTCACCTGTCACCCCATACCATCCACCCCACCTAACCCTCACCACCCCTGCAGTCCTTATCTTCTGACTTGATTTTTTCCCATAGTTAATACCTTCAAACAAACGGCTAATTCTTTTTTTTTTTTAAATCCTCACCCGAGGATATTTTTTTCATTTATCTTCAGATAGAGTGGGAGGGGGAGAGAGAGAGAGAGAAACATCGATGTGAGAGAGAGAGAGCTATATCAATAGGTTGCCTCCTGCAGGACCCCAACTAGGGCTGGGATTGAACCACAACCGAGGTACATGCCCTTGGCCAGAATCAAACCAGCGACTCTTTGGTCCGCAGGCCAACACTCTAACCACTGAGCCAAACCGACCAGGGCTTTTCTTTCTTTCTTTTTCCTTTTTTTGGGGGGAGGGGTTGCCATCTGATTTTACCCTCCAGAACAGTGCTATCCAGAACAACAGGAAAAATGCGTTGGTGGTATAGTGGTGAACATAGTTGCCTTCCAGAACAATAGAAATGTTCTAAATCTGCATTATTCAACATGGGAGCTACTAGTCAAATGTGGCCACTGAGCAGCTAAATGTGGGTGGGGTGGCTGAGAAAAAGAATGTATGATTTTATTTAAGCTTAATTAAAGTTGAAATAGCACTCTGGCTGGTTTGGCTCAGCGGTTAGAGCGTCAGCCTGCAGTCCAGAGAAACCAGGGTTCGGTTCCCGTTAAGGGCATGTACCTCGGTTGCTGTTTGTCTCCAGCCCTGGTTGGGTCGTGTGGGTGGCAGCCACTTGATGTGTCCCTTTCACGTCTATGTTTCTCTCTCTCTCTCTTCCTCCCACTTTATCTGAACAAAATATCGGGGGGAAAAAATGTCCTCAAATGAGGATAAAAATAAATAAATAAATAAATCAAAATATTATAAAAATAAAGTTGAAATAGCCAGAACAGAACATGACTGTATACCTCATTTTAGATTTTCTATCAGCCATGTTAAAAACAATACAAATAAAATAATATATTCTAATTAATTCAGTATATTCAAAATATTGCCATTTCAACATGTAATAGATGTATCAAAGGTCTTGGCAAGATATTTTCATTCATTTGCCTTTGAAACTGGGGTGGATTTTAAAACAATCAGCAGGTCGCAGTTTGGACAGGCTCAGTGACCACTGGGCTCTAAAACACCAGAATGTGTCTGTTGCTCATGGCTTTGCTCCCAGCAGCAACTGCCATGTGGCAGGTGTTCAGGAAACACTTACGATGTGAACTGGCTGAGGGTGTCATCAGGGCGGGGTTGGAGGAGGATGGATGGGGATGGATAGGGTGGGGGCTCCCTGCACCTTTTTCACCCCACTCTCTGGAATCTCTCCGGAACCGGCCCCCTTGAACACGCCAATGCCCCCTCCCCCAATACATTAGCTTTTGCCCGGTGCCAGCCTCTCGCCCTTGCTCATGCAGTGTCCTCCGCCCTCCTGGACTCACCGGAAGGCATAGGAGGAGATGATGAGGACCAGGGTGACCACATGGTGGATGAGCATGACCACCGAGTCCTTGCGCCAGACGTCCATGTACAGTGTGGCATAGATGGAATGGCCGTAGAAGCTTCCCTGCAGCAGATAGGCGACTGCGATGTCCCATGGCACCGCCATGCCTGGTGTCCAGTCTGGGGAGAGCCAGGCCATGTCATCAGGGATGTGCAGGGCCTCCAGAATATCCAACTGACCCCCCCACACACATGCTTTTAAGCCAGGCATGAGTCTTCCCCATGCCAAGGTAGGCCACGTGTCCCTGCAGGTGTACTGGCCACTGGTTTTCCATCCTCAATTCTCTACCTGTTATTTTTTATGAATAGGCATTATTTTCTAGATCAGTTTTATAGAAAAAGGTGCTCCAGTCCCTTGCTGTATTTCCAGGAAGCCCTGATAATCCTTCCTGTCTTCTCTTAATTACCTGGCACTTTCCAGCCAGCTGGTATGTTCCCATTCCAGCCCTCCTACCCCAGCAAATTCCCAACTGGCTGGAGACTGCTGCCCACCTTATAGTGCTGGCCCAGCAGCTGAAGCAGAAATCACAGACACCACTGATGTTGAGGAAGAGAGGCTCTTCCAGGTGGGCCCTGGCCTCCCTTCCTTTCCTCCTGCCTCCTCCACTCCTAGCACTTGTGTCTACCTTCACTCAGGCCTCGCCCCTTCTTGGCAACGCTGACCCCCACTCTCCCACAACCTCTCTTCTCAGCCCATTACCAGGGCAGGGGGCTCTGCCCTGACCTGGAACTCTCTGCTCAATGGTCACTCCTCTGCCCAACCCTAAGTCAGTGACCTGGAGCCAGACCCTCATGGCCCCCTAGAGCCCTGCTGTTTCCTAGACTCCACCCATGCCCCTCCCTCATGATAACCTTTCATCTGTGCTCTGGCCCCTTCTGCAACTGGGATCCACTCAAACTCCCATGTGGGGACCCCTCTTCAGTCCAGGTCTTGGCTCATTTCCCCAGTCCCCCGCTGCTCCTACCTTGGTCCAGGCAGCCAGCATTGCCCCAGCTCCTCCTGGCCTTCGAGTGTGTTCCCAACTGTCCACCCTCCCCATGGAGACTCAAAGGCTATGAACACAGCCTCTACTACCCAGCAATACCACTCCTACATGTGTACTCAGCAGAAATGAAAACAGGGACTCAGATAGGTACTCATGTATGCATGTCCACAGCAGCACTAGTCACAGTAGCCAAATAGTGGAAACAACCCATCAATAGTTAAAGGATAAACAAAATGTGGTCTGTCTACACAATGGAATATTATTCAGCCACAAAAAAGGAAAGACTCACCGACACACACTACAATGTGAATGAGCCTAGAAAACATGATGCTGAGTGAAAGAAGCCAGAAACAAACATAACCCTTACCCTTCTTAACCATTTTTAAGTTCTGTAGCATTAGGTACATTCACATTGTTGTGTAACCATCCCCAGCATCCCTCTCCAGAACTCGTTCCATGTTGTAAAACTGAAACTCCTTAAACACCTTAAAACTGTCCTCGTTAAACATCTACTCCCCATTCCCCCTCCTCCTGACACTGTCTCTTAGAATCTACATTTTGTCTCTAGGAATCTGACCCCTCTAGGGACCTCCTGTAAGTGGACTCACAGTATTTGTCTTTTTGTGTCTGGCCAAAATGGTTAATTTTATGTTATGAACTTTTACCTAATAAAAAACAAAAGCAAAACTCCCCATGAGTCAGATCTAATCTCCCCCCATTTTAACATGCCCAGGGGCTTCTCACAGCTGACAAACAAAACCACACTTTGGGCTGCAGTCAGTGGAGGCTCTCTCCCCCGCTCCCCCCCCCCCCCGCCCCAACCACTGCTGGATGCCTGTCTCTTTACAGGGAGGGCATGCAGAGCGTCTTGGTGCACAGAGCCCATTGTGGAAAGAGGACACCAAATTTTCCACCTATTACACCAGCAAGACCTACAATGGGTGAGCATCCCCCCTCCAGCCTCAGGCCCTAGATCTGAGGCAAGGAGAAGGGGGGCATATAACTCATCTTACAGATTTCATCTGCCCCTCCCCATGTTGGAGGGCTGGGCTTTGTCCACAGTCCTCCAGCCTTCTCTCCACACACATCCCACCTGTTGCTCTGGATACTTCATATCACCTTCTCCTCATCCCCCTCCCCCACATCTAATATTAGGCCCCTGGGCTTCCCAAACCCAGTTCCTGGTCTCCCCCAGACCCACCCCTCCTGACCCTCCATTACACTGAGGGGCTCCAGACCCTCCAATCCTATATTAGTTCTGTCTTCAAAACATTTCTCAGATCAACTCTCCTCTGCTCAGCTCTGTCCTGGTTGGAGCCCCTCATTTCCAGTTCCTGTCCTCAGCCCCCTCCTCTGCTCACAGCCCCCTGGTAAATATCCTCCCTACCCACCTGCCCTCCTCACCCCTGCCCCGGCCACGCAAGCTTCTCTCTGCTCCTGATCCATCAGGAATGTGTTTCCTGTCTGCTTCAGGCTCCTCCAGGTCCTCACTCAAGTCACCTTTGGTGGGGCCATCCCCATTGCTGTAGAAAATGCCCCTCCCCCTCTCACAGACACCCCATACTCCTTCTTCTCACTCCCCAAAGTTTTCTCACCAGCACTTATCACTGTTAACAGATTTCATATTTCACTGTCTATTGGGGGCTTTCTCTGACCTGCTCATAACCTGGTACACAGTTGGTACTCAATAAATGAGCATGCAGCCCTGGCCAGCTTGGATCAACGGTTAAAAAGCATTAGCCTGAACCAAAGAGTCATGGGTTCGAATCCCAGTCAAGGGCACATACCTGGGTTGCAAGTTCAATCTCTGACCCCGAGGGGTTGTGCGGGAGGCAACCAAACCATTCAATGTCTCTCTCACACTGATGTTTTTCTCTTGCTCCCTCCCTCCATTTTACTCTATCTAAAAATCAATGAAAAAATATCTTTGGGTGAGGATTAACAATAATAATAATAATAAATAAATGAGCATGCAAAGAAGCAGCTAACTTGCAAGCATGCTATCATAGCATGATTTATAAGAAGCCAAAGGCAACTCCATGCTTGAAATTTTAACAGTTCAATTATGGTTCATTTGCATAAAGGACAACTGAATGACATCTAAAATCTCTACTCTAGAAATATGCCACCTGGAAAATGCACATAGGAAAATGGCCATGTGGGCAGCACAATCCCATGAAGACAGCTGGGTGCCAGTAAACCCAGTGCTTGTTACCAGGACCTGCAATTGCAGGGGCTCTGTGTCTGGTGCTCCTACAGTGCCATCAGGAGCCCTCTCAGGCTATTTATGTCACATGGCAGGAAGCATGTCCATGATACCTGGCCTGGGTAGTCAGCACAGGAAGAGAGGACCCTGACCCCTAACCCTCCATCACAGGCCAAGTTTTCTATACTGGCCTGCCTTTTGGTGATACAGGACACTGCAGTCATCCCCCTGTCCACCCTACCAGAGCTCAGGCCTTGACCTCCCCACAGCTAATCCAATCCATGAACGCAGCCACTTCTTACCATTTTTATCTCTTTGCCAAACTGGTCCAAACCTACTGAGCCCTCACCTCCCCCCCTGGGCCTTGCTACCATTCTTACCCAAGACTTTGCTGTCTCATACCTGGCCAGATAGCTCAGTTAGTTAGAGCATTGTACCAATATACCAAGGTTGCAGGTTTAAGCCCTGGTCAGGGCACATGCAAGAGTCAACCAATGAGCCATGGCCAGTGTGGCTCAGTGCTTAGAGCGCTGGCCTGTGCACTGAAGGGTCTTGGGTTCGATTCCTGGTCAAGGACACACACCTGGGTTGTAGGTTTGATCCCCAGCCCTTGTTAGGGAACATGAAGGAGGCAATCAATCGATGTGTCTCTCTCAGTTCGATGTTTCTCTCCTTTTTCCTCCTTCCCTTCCACTCCCTCTAAAAATCAATGGGGAAAAAATATCCTCAGGTGAGGATTAACAATGATAAAAATCAACCAATGAATAAGTGGAACAACAAATCATTGTTTCTCTCTCTTTCCCTTCCTCTCTCTCTAAAAATAAAGACTGCTGTCTCCACCTAGGCAGACAGAAACCAGAGGAAGCTTTTTTTTCCTTTTTTTAAAATCATCACCTGAGGATATTTCTCCATTTATTTTCAGACAGAGTGGGAAGGGGAGGGAGGGAGAGAGAAACATCCCCCGACTGGAATCGAACCCACTACTCTTTGGTCCATGGGCTGACGCTCTAACCACTGAGCAACCAGCCAGGGCCAGAAGCATCTTTTTACAATCCACAAATCATCCCATTTAGAGTGACGCTCAAACTTCTGCCTCTTTCTCATGCACCAACCTTATGCACGCCCCAGGGTCTTGTGTTATTCCTGACACCTGGACCAACACAAGGCATCACCTCCTCTAGGATACCTCCCTGAGCCCTAATGAGGCCAGGTGTCCCCTTTCATGTACCAGGCCCCTTGATCACCCTTGTCTGGGACAGACATCCAGCATGATGACTACTGGCTCCTCCATGTACCCTTCTCCTCAGTGTTTAGAGCAGAACCATCCCTCACCCCACTGGGGACCCACCATAGAAAACAGAGGGTGGGTCATGAAAAAAGGGGTAGTCAGTGCCAAAGAGCAGGTAGGCACTGTAGCTCCAGGCACCCAGATAGAAGAGGAACTTCCAGGCACTCTCAGGCATCTTGGTGGCATCTCTAGGCTGCAGGCGGCACCGCTTCGCCAGGGGCTGTGGGTGAGAAGATGGGTGGCCATTAGGGCTGGGAGCCGCTCCTTCAGGTTAGGGAGACCAAGGTCCAGGGATTTCCCAACTGGGCAGTGTTGGGGAGGGGCAGTCTGGTACCCACAGCTGCCTGGAGTAACCAGAGCCCACATGTGCCTGCCAAAGGCTAAACTTAGAGCCCAGCTGTCTGGCTGAGGTGTGCCGAGGGGAAGGGGGAGCTGAGGGAAATCTAGGGTAGGCTGTGTGAGCCGGGAGAGGGACATATGAGCAAGTGAGGTCAATGGGGTCTGCACAGGGGAATCAAGCTGCTGGGGAGTCATGGGGAACTGGGGGTATGACAAACAGGGGATTAAAAAAAAAGACATGGAGGGGACTGTGGCAGTGAACCTGTGAAGAGAATATGGAGGAGATTTGGGAACACTTGGGGGAACTTGGAGGGCTGGAACTCCAAAAGATCCTCAAGGAGGGAAACGTGAGGAAAAGGATGCCTCAGATGAGGAATTTGGGGAGATGAGAGAGGAACGGGGGAAGATGGAGGGGGTATTTGGGAGAGGATATGAGGACATTACCTCTTTTGTCCAAAGAGATAATGGGGCAGGGAAAGGATGGCACATTGAGATGGGGTGACCTGAGGGGACATCAGGGAAGACATGAGGGAAGTGGGGGCATGCAATGGTGAGGTGCAGAGGAATTTGACAAGGTGCATAGGAATTTGACTCTCGGGTCCTGGGTGGGACGGGCTCTCAAGCTCCCCACCCACAGGGCTCCAGAGCTGCTGGGCCAAGCCCTGCCCCCTTCCCAGAGGCGGAGGGGGCTGGAGCACCTCCAGTTGTCATAGAGACAGCCAGAGACAGCTCCTGTAACCCCTGGCAACCAGGCTGCTGCCAAGAAGATGAGCTATGGAGGACCACGCAGCCCCTCCATTTATTCTTGGGAGTGGCGAGGCTCGAATTGGGGCAAGAAGCTGTGAGGGCCCTGGGAGGGAGTCTGACCTCTGGGGATTCCAAAAGTGAGGGAGAATGCGAGCTTGCTGTCCCCCTGCCCAGCTCTCTCAGGAATAATTCCCTCAGAAACATGGGGAGAGAGCCTACTCTTCCTTGGTGGTCCCAGACCAACCACATCCCCCTCCTGAACACTGGCTCTCATTCTCCTGGACCTCTCATTTACCAGCTGAAAACTGGGAAGGTGGGGGAGCAATAAAGCCCAATTGAGACCAGGGCTAACTATGGAAGGGACCTTGTCATACCCGCTTCCCCCTCCCTGAGCAGGATGACAACTGGGGTCTCTCCCCTACGAGGGTGATGTGAGGAGGGAGCGGGGACAATGGCAGCCAGACAACACCCTATCCCGACTTAACAAGAGCCAGCCTCTTACCAGCCAGCAGAGAAAGGCCCCTTTGTTAGTGTTAGGCGCTCTCTATCCCTGTACCCCTGCCACGTCCAGCCAGACTAGGCTCCAGCTGGTCCAGGAGGAGTCACAGCTGTGCTAGGGGCCCAAACACCTTCCCAAGGATGGGAAGGAGGCCAGGCGCCAATGTCACCTCATGGTCACTCTCCGGCCGGGGTGGTCAGACTCACTGAAAACTGGGCATTTCTGTCAGGGCCCCTTGGAGGCAGATCCAGGCCCTTCCATCTCCCCAAGTCAGAGACCACCAGCGTGGAAGATGAGCCCAGGCCTTTGCCTCCCTGGGGGTAGGCGCTGACTCCAAATAGGCATGAGGCAGTGACAGGGTCCTTACCCTGTAGGAGCGGAAATGGGGGCCCTGCGGGCTGCAGTAGACCCCAGACCTCGCTCCAGGTTGGGCTCTGAGGGGGCCAACCCTGCATGGTTCGAAAGTTCCATGCGCAGACCACCCCTGTGTGCCAAGCCCTTCTCGGCTGTACACAGGGCCACCTGTCCCGCAATGACAGGAATGGGTCATACTCCGTTTCCCCCAAATCACGAATACCCCACCCACATCGGGGACCCAACATCGAGGGTTTCCCCCGCCCGGCCACACCCCCGCATTGCGTCCAGAGCTCCTACAGCCAGGGACCTCCCACGTTCAGTGACCCAGCTTGCAGGGGCAGAAAGGGGCATGCGGTGGCCCGGGGTCCCCCCGCCCGGGACTCCCCTGTCCGTGTCCCTAGCCGCACTGACCCGAAAAAGGCGCGTGGTGGCCGCCGAGCGCAGCGCTGTCCAGCCCAGTGCGCCGAGAGCCAGCAGCAGCAGTTCGGGAGACGCCAGGTGCGCGTGCTCAGCCAGGCCGCGGTGCGCCAGCCCCCAGCCGCAGTCCACGCAGCCCCGTGCTGCCGCCACCACACTGCCCCAGCCGCGCTGCACTAGCTGCGCGTAGCTCGGCATAGGCTCAGGCCCAGCTGGGCCCGCCATGGTCCCTGCAGCCGCCATACCGCCGGCTCGCTGGCTGTCCCTGACGCCTGCGCCTGCCCGCGGCGGCCTCCGGAGCCGCACACCCAGTGTCACGCGCCGCAGCTGGGCGGGGGGCGTGCTGGCCCGAACCCTGGAGACAGAGGGGCGGGGCAGACGTAAGCTCCGCCTCGGTGGGGGAGGCTGGCCCTAGGGCCCTCCGGCCTGAGCAATATGGGGGCATGTAGGTGCTGGTTGTCCCGGTGGCAGCCGCAGGGACCACCGGGTGGTTAAGTCCTGGCATACTCGCGTGCGTGCTGGAAGCGGGCCCATGCTCTGCCCCATTTTTCATGGGAGGAAACCCAGGCGCAGAGCACAGAGGCCCTGGGCCTAGCCCACCCCACCCTGTGTTCCGGACAAGAGGCAGATGGTCACCAGCAAGCAGTGCCCTGGACTGGGCACTCCCTCCTCCCCAATCCTCCAGCCTGTCTGTCCCACCCTCAGACCTCAGCATCCCGAGGCCAGGCACAGACCCAGTGCATCCAGTGGCCTCACTACATTCCGTTGGTCTAGTGTAAATGAAGGCCTCTGTTCTTCTCAAAAGGATACTGACCACTCAAGGGTGATGGCCCGACCAGTGTGGCCCAGTGAATTGAGCACCATCCCACGGACTGAGAGGTCCCGGTTCGATTCCAGGTCAGGGCACATGCCTGGGTTTCAAGTTTGATCCCCAGCGGGGGGAGTGCAGGAGGCAGCTGATTGATGTTTCTCTCTCTCTGAAAAATTAATAAAAACATATTTAAAAACAAAAACAAAACATGTGGAGACTCTGCCCTCTAACCCAGGTCTCCTGGACTGGGGACCTGAGTATGGACCCAGGTTTGCTCCTCTGTACCTACCCAGGATTCAGGGGTTCCAAGTGTGAGGTTAGGGTTGCAGACATCAGGGGGATCTCTGGAGGAGTGGCCAGGGGGGCCTCCGTGCCTGAAGGTCAGTGATGTTCTCCAAGACCCTGAGGACCGGGCAGGACTCCACTGCAGCAGGTTAACACAGGCCTGTGGAGAGGCCAAAGGAATGGGTGCCCACTTGGGGGTGGGGGGTTGCTCAGAGGCTGGATCAAGACCAGGCTTTATTGGGACCACCCCAGGTAATCATCCATCATCCACCGATAGGCCCTGTGCCTACAGCCCCCAACAGCCATCACTGAAGGCACTGGTCTTCTGTTGGGGACAAAACCTCATTGGCACTGATAGCTCCCAGGACTCCTGCCCACCCCTGCCCCTCCTTTCCTAAGATGTTATCTCCCAGCCTTTGAGATGCAGAGTGCTGGCATCAGAGTGGGCTCTGAAGGAGCTAGGCTAGGACCCAAGCAGCCACCAGCTTGATCCATCTGATCTTCGGGTGCACAGGTAAAAACAGGTAGGAGTCAAGGGGCTTTCATTTAAAATAAATATTTTTTTATTTTTGAGAGAGAGGAAGGGAAAGGGAGAGAGAGAGAGAAACATAGATGAAAGAGAACATCAACTGGCCACCTCCCGCACGCCCCCACTGGGGATCGGGCCCACAACCTGGGCATGTGCCCTGACCAGGAACTGAGTCACACAGCCAGGGCAAGGGGCTCTCATTTCTTCTCCTTCCCCTCACCCCCCCACCCCCAGTTCTGCAGCACATTCTGTGGCCCCACCTTCAAATTTTTTTTTTTTATTCTTATCCAAGGATATTTTTTCAATTTTTTGTTCAGATAGAGTGGGAGGAAGAGAGAGAAACATCGAAGTGAAAAGGACACATGGAGTGGTTGCCACCCACACGACCCATCCAGGGCTGGGGACAAACTGCAACCTAGGTACATACCCTTAGTGGGAACCAAACCCAGTTCTCTCTGGACCGCAGGCTGATGCTCTTACCGCTGAGCCAAACCGGCCAGGGCCAAATGTTTTGTTTCGTTTTTAATTTAAAATTTTTGTTAGACATTTCTCCTTTTTCCCTTATTGACACCCTCCTCCCAAACTCGTACCTCCCCGCCCCGCCCCGCCCCAGCATTGTTGTCTATGTCAAATGTTCTTGAATTCAGCTACTTCTCTGCACTTGCACAGCCTCATGTGGTCCTGGGCCACCTCCTGCCTCCTGCCTGGCAGCATCCTGGCTTCCTCCTTACCCAGCACAGAGGTCAGAGGGAGCCTTCTCTGCTTACAGTTCTTGTGGTTTCCATTACTCAGAGAAAAAGCCCAACTTCTTTGACTCATTACTTGCCCTCCTCTCCACCTTGTTCCCTCCATTAGAACCACACTGGGCTCCTCCCTATTCCTCTAATACCACTGGCACAGGTCTGCTTCAGGGCCTTTGCACTGGCTGTTCCCTCTACCTAGAATAATGTTGTTCCCCTAGGTACTGGCAGGGCATCTTCTTCTCTAACTTGAGGCTTCACCTACAAATATCATTTGCTCAGTGTACCTCCCTGACCCCCATGCCCCCAATCTGTCTTTTTGGCACTTGTCACCATCTGTCCTATTGTACCTTCTACTATTTTGAATGTGCAATGGACAGGGGTTCACTCATCCCATTGGATGACTAATGCTACAGTCAACCTGGCAGGCAGAGAGGCTCAGAGCTGGGCTGGCTGGACATGCCCCCATAGGCCAGCCCGGCCTGTGGGGGTAGCCCTGAACCTTCTCAACCACCCTTCTCTGTCCTTCTACCCAGTCTGGTGTCCATGGTGCCCATCTAGTAATAGGAGAGGGCCCTGCCCATCAGCCCAACCCAGCCCAGCCTCTAGTTTCATTCTGGCAGAGCCCAGACAGGAGGTTGCCAACAGGTGGGTGCAGGAGAGGAATGGAAAGTAGCTCCTGGTGCTGACAGTTGGACACCAGGACTCCCAGGCACCAGGGGCTGGTAAGGGGCTGCTGAGGTCTCATGACTGGTATCCCTTCCCTGCCCCACCTGAGAGGGCAGGCCTCCTCTCTCCTCACTGATGCCCCTGCCGGGGGAGGCCTGCCCTGCACCTCTCCCCTGCTGAGCTCCCTGACAGGCAGGGAGGGAGGTTTGGGTAGACATCTGAGGCAGATGAGGCCAGGCACTGAGAACCCAGGTGTCTTATCTCCTCCCTGGGAAGGACCCAGACAAAGGGCAAGAATCCCTGTCCAATTCATGGAGCCCAGTATGACCTCAGGGCCTTTGCATGGGCTGTTCCTGCTGCCTAAGATGCTCGTCCCCAGAACCTGGCCTAGCAGCAACTTATTGTTTGGGTGGACACAGCTTGATGGTGACCTCATTCCAGAGGCCCCCTAACCCACCTACCCACCTCCTTCTGTTATCCTGCTTCTTCTTATCTCACAGGGCAATCACTATGCGTTTATCTCTCCACCCTGGTGCTCCAGCACCCATGGCCCTGATCACAGCAGGTCTCAGACTTGGCTGATGACTCACTGCACTGCAGCAGCAAGGAGCATGGGCCTGGTGGAGGCTAATGTCTACTAACATGAGGACCCAGCACACTGCTTCCTGACTTAGCCGAGCTGAGGCTTGAGCACTTTTGGCCCCCTCACTGCCTACAGACCACTGGGGGGTCCTGGGTTTGAATTCTGATGCTCCTCATGATGGCTGTGACCTCTCTGTGCCTCAGTTTCCTTGGATGCCAACTGGGCTTGGGGGACATGGCTGTGCCTTTAGCTCAGCTGCATGGGTAAGCTGTTTTGAGGGGCAAGGGAGTCCTGGCAACTGCTGATCATAGACCATGGTCTCCAGGACTCCATACCCAGGCCATTCCTGTCCCAGCCTTGGTTCCAAAATGCCCCTTTCAAAGTAGCTAGTGCAAACACGGTTCAGGTGGGAATACCCACAGTGGAGACTTTTATTGAAAGGAGGAGGCTGGGCTTCCAGCCTCTGTCTCTGGTCAGCCAAAGTGAGGGAGAAAGGAAGGCAGGTGCCCAGTGGGAACGGCAGAATAGCTGGGCCTCACCTTCCCACTGCAGAAATTGCATCTGGGGCCAGCCTCAGGCGCTGGGGGTATATTGCAGTACTAGCCGGTCAAAGTCATTTTCCTTCAACATGAAATGGGGGACAAAAAAAAAAGAAAGGGAAGCACACATGAGTCAGACCCTGAGTTCCAGGCCCTCCCTGGCAGGTCAAGGGGGTCTGGGGCTCACCTTGGCCTGATACTCCTTGATGAAGGGGTGGGCCCTGTGTGCATCCTTCAGCTGGGACAGGTAGCGGCTTGTCACCTGTGGGGAAGGTGAGGCTGGGGTTAGCTGAACATGGGCCCCCTGTGGCTCTGACCTGAAGGGCAGGGGTGAGGTGGGGTGAGGGCTACCCAGCAGACTCCCTGCCAGAAACCCTGATCTCCCCACATGCCCTCCATTGTCCCATCCTAGAACAGCACCTGAGCTTGGTACATGAATGGGGTTCATGTACCACAGAATTCATGGGAGCGGGCTGCGCAGGGGCCTGGGCCCTGGAGGGAAGCATGGCGGGGGGTGGGGGGACAGAAAGAGTGGAAGGCTGATCAGAGGGAATGGGGTTGGGAACAGAGATTGGGTTTGAAGCACCCAGAGGCCTGGGGACTAAAACCTAGGCCCCAGCACAGCCTTTGCTGCCAGCCTTGCCCCACCTGCCAGGCCCAGCCCTGACCGTATGGGATCTGGGCATTTGTCTGGCTCTGTATCCCAGAGACTAGGAGTCTGGGTCTGTCTCTGGGCTGAGTGGAAGGGTCATCCTATTTGTCCTGCACCACCCTAGCTGAGGCTGCCCAAGAGTTCTCTAAGGGCTGGGAATTGACTGCCATGGATCCCTGGCTGGGGCCCTGGCCAGCTGGGCCAGTCACCTAAATGAGTAGTGCTCCAGCATCCTCCTCCCTCCTCACCCTTAGACAAGGTGGGATCACTCCCCTGAGCCCCTTTTCCAGCCTGTTGCCTACCCCCCACCCTGAGGTGGCACAGTTCGGGGTCCTAGCCCACTTGTTCATAGGACCCATAAGAGCAGCTGACCTGGCCAGGGTGGGGGTGCTGGGGGAGCACCCACCACTCTAACTTCCCAGGCCCCATCAATGATAGCAACTGCACCTGCCCTTGGGAAGTGGGTTTTTGCCCATACCCCAGGCCAACCCTGAAGTCCAGACCCTAAGGCCCTGAGCTTCCTCTGGAGCCGAGACCATACCAGAAACCTCCACACTCTCCAGGCTGGCATCATGAGGGCCAGACAACCTCCTGCATCTGGATGGGGGAGGGGTCCTACCTCAGGGGGCTTGCCCAGGTGCTGGGACAGGACGATGAGGTTAATCAGAGTCTCTGGGTGGCCGCTATCCTAAAAACATGGGGACACCAGACAAGCAGGGTTAGTACTTCTAGGCCCCGCTCTCATCCTGATCACCCCCATCTCGGGAAAGACGATGTCCCCCACCACCCTAGGGTGAAGATGTGACCTGCACAAGGTTACACCTTCACTTTAGAGGTGGGACAGGGTCAAGGCTCCAAGACCCTGAGTGCTCCCCACACTGGCCACTCTGCAAGGTGGTGACCTCAGGGCCCTCCCCGCTGCCCTCCCACTTCCCTGCACCAGTGCTTCCCCTCTTGAGCTTGCTGCCTCATCAGATCAGACTGGGACAAAGCCCCTGCTACAATTTGGGAGGGGACAAGTTATCACATGAATCTCAAATCTCAAAGTAACAAAGCCTGGCCAAAGGCAGCCTCAGTGCTGCCACAGCACAGCTATCCCTCCTGCTGAAGGATAAGCTCTGAGACAACAGGCAGACCCCACCCACTCCTCCTGTTCCCTGGAGGCCTTGGCAGGAAGCTGCTGGGAAATTACCAGAGCGTCCAGGAGGGTGACGTCACCCCACCAGCCCACACTGGGCTCTGAGACACAGGGAACCCTAGGAAACGGCTGGCCACTGCCTCAGCCAGGAACCTCAGCCAGAGCCCCTGGGGGGGCACCTGCTGGGGTACTTGGGGCAGAGATGCACTACCCAGGGTGCACATCCACCACAGGCCCACTCCAACCCAAGCTGACCCCCCCTTTTTTTTTAATCCTCACCAGAGGACATGTTTTCATTTTTTGTTCAGATAGGGAGATGGAGGAAGAGAGAGAGAAACATTGACATGAAAGGGACACATCGAGTGGCTGCCTCCTGCACCACCCCAACCGGGGCCAGGGACAAACTGCAACCAAGGTACATGTTCTTAGTGGGAACCGAACCCGGGTCTCTCTGGACCGCAGGTTGATGCTCTAACCGCTGATCCCAATCGGCCAGGGCCCAAGTTGCCCTTCTTTTTGGAGACCCAGCTCCTCCCACTAGCACAGGACACCCTGTCCACAAGTGAGCCTAAGGACACCAGCCCACAGGACCACTGGACTAACACCCCTTTGGCCCATCCACACTCTGCAAACAACCTTCTGATAACTTGGCTCCTCGCAGAGATGAACGGGGAGAAAGTTCCTACTGCTGTCAGTTTCTCATTGTATTAAAAGATATTTTCTAGCCCTGGCAGGTTTGGCTCAGCGGTTAGAGTGTCGGCCTGCGGTCCGGAGAGACCCGGGTTCGGTTCCCGCTAAGGGCATGTACCTCGGTTGCAGTTTGTCCCCAGCCCTGGTCGGTCATGCGGGTGGCAGCCACTCGATGTGTTCCTTTCATGTTGATGTTTCTCTCTCTCTCTCTCTGTTCCTCTCTCTCCCTCCCACTCTACCTGAACAAAAAATGGAAAAATGTCCTCGGGTGAGGATAAAAAAAAAAAAAAAAAAGATATTTTCTAAAAATGAAAAAAGTTTTGATATCTTTTCCAGTTATAAAAATATACTGAGCCCTGGCTGGTTTGGCTCAGCCGTTAGAGCGTCGGCCTGCGGACCAGAGAGACCCAGATTCGGTTCCCACTAAGGGCATGCACCTCGGTTGTAGTTTGTCCCCGGCCCTCGTTGGGTCGTGTGCTTGGCGACCACTCGATGTGTCCCTTTCATGTCGATGTTTCTCTCTCTCTTCCTCCTGCTCCATCTGATGATAAATGCAAAAAATATATATATAATATATATATATATACTGAAAGACCTCAGATGTCAGTGGGGAGAACAGAACCGTGGCCACCCCAGAGGACAGTGTTCTAGGCCCCGCTTCTTTTTTTTTATCCTCACCCGAGGGCGTTTTTTTTTCTTCAATTTATCTTCAGATAGAGAGGGAGGGACAGAGGGAGGAAGAGAGAGAGAGACATCAATGTGAGAGAGACACATCGAGTGGTTGCCACACACACGAACCCAACCGGGGCTGGGAACAAACTGAACCTGGGTCTCTCTGGTCCGCGGGCCGACGCTCTAACTGCTGAGCCAAACTGGCCAGGGCTTGGCCCCACTTCTTGACAGGGTCCAGGCGCCACTTCCAGTCTGCGGCCCACTCTTCCTTCCCTCACAGTGAACAATGGGTGTCTCTTCCAAATACATGATGAGGCATCACATTGAGGCCTTTAGACCAGGCAGCCAAGGTGACAGCAAGAATGTCTACTCAGCTCAGGCCAACTCACACCTCAGTTGATGAGGTCCTCCCATTTCCAAGAAAAGATGGAATCAAGATTTTTGTTTGCAATCATGAGTTTTAACTTATTCAGTATTAAAATCCCTGTGTGGCCCATGTCATGTGCTGTCTTCTCCAGGAGCCCTGGAGCGTGGGCTAGACCTGCCCTACCTTGTCCAGTGCCTCCTGCAGCACGCCCTCGGCAGCCTCCCAGCGGCCCTGTGCCATGTGGCAGGCCGCCTGTCCATTGAGCAGCAGCAGAGTAGACAAGCACTTGTCGGCCATTTCCTGGAAGATGTAGTAGGCATCCTGCAGCTTCTCACCACCCTGTGGGAACAGTTTTGACATCACTGCTTTGTCATCTTGCTGCCAGCTCTACCCCAGCCTGCTACCTCACAGAGCAGAGCAGTAGGTGATCCCAGCATGGCCAGTCCATGGCCCTCACTCCTTGGATTCTGCCCCCGTGTAGAGAGCCCCACACAGCCTGGGCTCTGCGGAAGGGGCCACAATAGCACAGACACCTCACACTTGGCTCCTCCAGCCTTCAGTTTACAGGTGTGAAGCTGAAGCTTCAAAGGGAGAGTTAGCCCATGGGCATCCAGGCTGAGGTTAAGTAGACATCACTGGATGGTTTGTCAACTGGTTATATAGAAGAGGTCACATGGTTTGTCAACGGTGACCTCTTCTCTGTAAACAGCAACCCTGACCCTCCCCACCAGGTTCTGAGTTCTGTCCTCCTGCTAAAGATGCAGGGTCACGCCTGGCAGGTGTGGCTCAGTGGCTGAGCATTGACCTATGCACCAAGAGGTCACTGGTTCAATTCCCAGTCAGGGCACATGCTCAGGTTGTGGGCCAAATCCCGAGTGGGGGACATGCAGGAGGCGGCCAATCGATGTTCTCTCTCATTGATGTTTCTGTCTCTCTCTCCCTCTCCCTTCGCCTCTTTAAAATCAATAAAGAAAAAAAAATTTTTTTTAAAGAAAAGATGCAGGGTCACACTTGCAAGGGTGCCTCAGTCCAAGGTGTGCTTGTGAAAACAGGCAAGGCTACCAGAGAGTGCGGTCGGGGGTTTCTAAGACTAAACTGGACACATACTGGAAACCTGCCTGGGTGAGGCCTCAGCCTCCAAGGGCAGTGTAGACAGAGATGGGGAGCACATTTTAAAAGGCTCATATAAAAGAGCAACTCAGAGAACAGTAGTCAAGTGCCAGAAAAGGGGCTGTTGCCAGGAGATGAGGGATGGGGTGCCCAGGCATGTGGGCACGGGAGAAGGTACCAGGGGGCACTGGCAATTGAACTGCCTAGTGCTAGGAGCCCAGAGAGCAAGCTGAGCAGTTTCCAGGCACAGGGTCAGACCCTGGAGGAGGGGATGTGTCCCTGGGAGGCACGTGGGCAGATGTGCCCCAAGTCTGGTTGGAGCCCCCAGTTTGTTCACTCTGACTCTAGCCAAGCCACTCAGCTGTAAGAAGTCTGCAATGGGGTGAAGACTGAGGCTGAGTGAAGGGGGAAATATGCCAGGGATGGCCTGGGCTGGGGGGGTTCCTCTGGGGGATGGGACCCTGGCCCCAAATAAGCAGCAGTCCAGTGCATCTGTGGGACCCCACATCTGCACTGCCCCAATGGGAGCAGCAGCTCTGAATTCAGGGGTCACCTCCTGGCACTCATGATTCTCCTGCACCCCACCTCCAAGTTCCCTGCATGGCCAGGGGCTCACCACGGCTAGGTTCACCCAGGCGGTGGCCAGTTGGGTGAGGGTGGCGTCCTCGTCTTGATCCTGCATTTTCTTTAGCTCCTTCCTAGGGGTGGAGGAAAGAGGTGGAAGGGAGCCAAGCGGTTTGGCTGGTGCCCCACCAACACACCCATTCCTTGCTCATGGGGTGCACGAACACATGCAGGCTCATGGATCCTGGCCCAGCCACCCCCCACCTTCAGTTCAGACATGCTGGCCCTACCACACTCATAAAGCCCACCCCAACAATGCCACATCATCTACATTACAGAGGGAAACGAGACACGGACAGTGCCACCCCTCATTCCTGCAGGGAAAGGCAGTTAAGGATGGTGTGTCACCCAATGGACTGGAGTGAAACGACTAGAGAAACTATCATGCCACCAGGTTCTGGGTCTCAGGGTGGGTTCTGGGGCAGTCCCCATGCTAAGTGACCCCTTGAGGGCAGAGGCCGGTTTCCAGAGAACATGGGGTCCTGACGTGGACTTGTCATTGTTCAGACAACCCTAACACACAGGCACCAGTCCAGCAGCCCCAGGTGGGGACAGGCAGAGAGGGGCTTACCGGGCGAGGTCCACACGGTCCAGCTTTAGCAGAATCTGCACTGTCATGGCCATGCTACAAGACAGGGCAGGTGGTTAGTGGGCATTCTCCCTACTCCACTCCCATCAGGGCTCATTCCATGCGGGTGTCAATCTGAGTGCTCAGGCCATTAGCCCTGCCTTACAGAGGGGAACACTGAGGCTAACCGCCAGCCCAACAGAGCTGAATTCAGATCCAGGCATCGCTTGCTGGGCCAAGCCCCACTCCACCTCCCAGGAACCTGGCTCCCACATCTCACCACTGACCACGCTTGGGCTGGGAGCTTCCGCAAGGTCCCAAAAGTACAGAGTCCAGGCCCATGGGCACCCTGTCCAGGCTAGGCTCCAAATCTGTGCCACACCCCCACCCATTCCCAAATTCAGTCACAGATGCAGTGGCTGTGTGGGAGTAGGTAATCACCCCCTCAGTTCCCAAACCCACGGCCTCCCTTTTGGCCCTAGACAGTTGTACTGCCCACTACGTATATGGCCGCTCATTCCCAAGTTTTCTCACTGAAACATGACCTAGCACCCAGAGCAGCCCTCATAGGAGCCTGAGAAACACAGAATCTACTGCCTTGTTAGCCCTACACCACACCTGTTTCTAAGCTGGTGTAAACCCCTTTCTGGAGTGAGGTGGAACATAAACAAATATGTAACAAATGTGTGGTGACCAACTCAGGGAAAGCAGGCACCAGAGAGCTCACAAGAAAGGGCAGCTGCAACCTCTGGGGCCAGAGCTCTGGACACAGCACCCTGGATGCAGCGTAGGCCCAGAGTGGCGTCCTGGGGTGGGGGTGGAGAGGGGCTGACTGCACGGTGTGCTAGGCTCCAGAGACCCAGCCCAGGAGGGCCCTAAACAAGGGCCAGCCTCAGGAGAGGGCCTGGGGTGACCCAGGGAGTCTGTGGAAAGGCTAGAGCCAGAACAAAAAGCAGAGGTGTGCAGAAACCATGGGCTTCCTGCTCTGCTGTCAGAACGGGGTTTTCAGCTACGCAGAAAGGAGTGTCTCCTGGATCAAGAATGGAAGCTGCAGCCTGAACAGGAGGCCTGAACCCTGGACATCTCTCAAAACAGCCTCCACCTCACCATTCCCATGACAACAAAGAGGCCCTGAGCAGTCCAAAGACTCAAAAGGCTGGCCACTCACCCCTCCAAGCTGTCCCCCGTCTAGGCAGTCTCACCGGAGCAGGGTATGCACTCACCACTCCAGGCTGTCCCCCTGGTGCAGGGTGCGCAGGGCAGCATCTGGGTTCTGGTCATGGAAGTAGATGGAGGCAGCCATCAGCAGGAAGGTGGTGTTGGTCACCTCCACACTCCTGCTCATCTCTCGGTCCAGCTCTGCGATGATTGTGTCCCTGTTAAGGCAAGGCGCTTAGGGCCCACAGCAGCCCCCCTGCTGTAAGAAGACACACACACAGTAGGCGAGGTAGGCCCCCAGGGGTGGATAGCAGCAAAGGGATAGAACAGGACCAGCTGTCTCTGTTAGCACCACTGCATGCCAGCCTCACCACCGTTCCACGAGGCACTTTTCACCCTCACAGACAGGGACACCAGGCTGGGTGCTCTAGGCCTCGTGGGGAAGATATGGTGCAAGAGAAGCCAGGGCCACCAACTAGCACAAATGGTGACCCAGGCCTAGGGTCCCCTGGCCCTCAGACCTATTGGGCTGCTATGTCCACTCTGCCCCTGACAGAGAGGGACAGGCGGACTCATCAGGGGCACCTGTGTGGGAACATGAGGCTGCATAAGCAAATCTCACACCAGTGATGCGCTGCTGTCCTGAGGAGCCCTGTGTCCCGGCCCAGCTTACCAGCCACTCCTGAAGGGGGGTGACATGCTGGGTTTGGGGTGGGGACTGGCAGTCCAGCTGGAATGAGGGCTGGGCCAAGGATCAGTTAGACACCCCTACAGCCCCAGGGGGCCTGGGTCATGGTCTGCTTAACTGGAAAATGGAGCTGAGACCCCATGTTTCAAAGGGCTACTGCACAGTTGACGAGAGAAGGGAGGTGTGGGTCCAGCCTGCATCACTACTGCTATTCATGGTCCAGTCTTTACAAATACATATGTGCTGTACAGGTACTGGGGGCTATTGGTCAAGTGCCTGTGTTCGAGGTCCCCTAGAGGTCAGGGACATGCCTGTTAATGTCCAGACCCACCAAGGAGGTGCCTGAAGGACAAATGATTTCACAGCTGAGCCTGTTTCCTGTTCTCCGTGGTGGAATAATATACAGGGATCAGTTGGGTTTGGTGTGAGGAGCCCCTGAAGCCACCCCTTGAAGCTTCCTGCCTGGTTCCTGGCACACAGAGATTGAACATGCTGCCTGCTGTTGTTGCAACATTAGTGTTGTACATTGTTCCTGTTATGTACTACAGTTATCTTCATGGTCTCTTGGTACTTTCTCCACTGTCTGCTTGCTGACTGTCCGACAGGGGTAGCAGTTTGTGCTGTCAGTATGAACACACCATGTGCCACTTTGCTTTCCTGAGCATTCATCCATGCCCCATGTTTCTTGTGGGTTCTTTTCTATAATGCTTATAGCAGCCACGGCCCCTGGAGGGCCCCCAAGTTTATCTCCCCTTCCATATGAGAATGAGGCTTGTCACTCTGGCTGGTGAAGTAGAGTGGGAGAAATGATGGCCTCAGGAGGCTGCTTGTCTTAGTGCACTGGAGCTGTCAACACAAAGCACCATGAACTAAGGAATCAAAACAGCAATTTAGCCCTGACCAGTTTGGCTCAGTGGTTAGAGCATTGGTTCGCAGACTGAAAGGTCCAGGGTTTGATTCCCCGTCGAGGGCACATACCTGAGTTGCAGGTTCGATCTCCAGCCCCGGACAGGGCTATGTGGGAGGCAACTAACTGATGTGTCCCTCTCACATCATGTTTTTCTCTCTCTCCCTCCCTCCCACTCTATCTAAAAATCAATGGAAAAAGACCCTTAGATGAGATTTAAAAAACAAAACAAAAACCCAACAACAAACAAACAAAAAACCCCAGCAATTTATTCTCTCACAGGTCTGGAGACCAGAAGTCTCAGATCAAGGTGAGGGCAGGGATGGCTCCTTCTGGAGGCTCTATCAGAATCTGTCTCAGGCCTCTCTCCTGGTGCTGGTGACTGTAGCAATCCTTACTATGTTCACTTCACCCCAATCTCTGCTTTCGTCTTCTTCTCTGTCTCTTCTGTCTCTTATGAGAACACCAGTCACTGGACTTAGGGCCCATCCTATACCCAGGATGATCTCAAGACCCGTAACTACTTACATCTGCAAAGACCCCATTTCCAGTGAGGTCACATTCAGTTTCTGGGTGCCAGAACATGGACATGTCT
The DNA here is from genome assembly GCF_014108415.1 of Molossus molossus. Taxonomy (NCBI): domain Eukaryota; kingdom Metazoa; phylum Chordata; class Mammalia; order Chiroptera; family Molossidae; genus Molossus; species Molossus molossus. The sequence continues at coordinate 66,272,992 of NW_023425377.1, read as the reverse complement.
TCTGGGGGGCACATTCAGCTGCCACTGCTCACAAGCAAAACCCTTCCCAACCCTTGGGCTTCTTGGGTGAATGGGGTGGGGGTGGGAGTCACAGCAGATAGTCTCACTCACAGCTGCAGTGGCCCATGAGGGAAGTGTGGTGTCACCAAGGTCAGGACCATATCCTGGTCTAGAAAACTCCAAAGGGCAGAGATTAGGGAAAGCCCCTCTGTGAGGCAACAGGTGCTGTGAGTAACAGGCCAGGGTGGTGGTGGGTTTCTAGGGCTGCAGTGGGGTAGGGATGGGGGTGGCTGCTGGCCTGCAGAGCAGGACACAACAGCTCCCTGTTGTGGGCCTTGGAGCCTGCTGGGTTATGTGAATGCTCCATACGTAGGTAAAGTAGGATCACCTGACTCCCACCCACAAACAAAAGATGTGAGCTCACAAGCACCTGGGCAAACATCCCTGCAACGAGGGAATAGCTTGTGGAAATGTACAGTAGAAACCACTTGAGGCAGCACACGCTGGTGGCTGAGCACAGGTGGGTCTAGCCCTTGGGAGTTCGGCCCTGGCCCTGGCCCTGGCCCTAGTCCTAGTGTGGGCAGGTGAGACCTTCCCTGGGTCATAGGAGGGTGTGGGGCTTATGGGTCCCCACAGCCCTTCCCCCAACCTCTCCTGGCCATTGCCTTCAGGATTTTGACAATTGGTGGTCTGCAGTCTGGGGTGGACCCACAGCTTAGGATGAGGTCTTGGCATAACCCCACCTGCACTCCACCTGGCCTCTCTCCTGGGGAGACAAGCAGCAGGTGGTAAAGCCACCTCCCCTGTCATGCTGAGGGTCCCTGCCCTGTATATTTGGGAGAGGCTCCCGTTGCAACATCCAGGGCTGTAAATTCAGGGGCCCCTCAGAGTTCCTGAGGGCATCTACATACATGTTCTGTCTCTGATCTCCCAGACCCCTTTGAAATACCATCCATCACTGCTCCTGACTGTGCAAGTGGAGGAAAGTGAAGCACAGGGAGGTGAGGGGGCAGGGAAGAAGGACCCCCCTTCACTCCCAATCCTCACCTCTGGCTGTCGTTGGCCAGGTACTCTGCAAACATGCGAACAGCCTGGAGCTCAGGGGCGGAGGAAGGCTTGATCTCGTCCAGGACCACGCCATACTTTCTCTACGGTAAGACAAGCATGCTGTCAGTTCCACCTGCCCTACCCGGAGCAGAGAGCTTCTTGGGGCTCCGGCATCACCCCAATGAAGCCTAGAACCAGCATGCACCACCCCACTCAGCATTGCTCCTTACTCTCCCATCCCAGGGGTGTTGGCAGTCACAGCCCACGCTCACCTGTGCAAGGTACGCTCTGTACAGGAAGACATCCCTTTCCACATCTCTCTCCGGACTCGATGGCTGTGGAAACAGTCAGGTCAGGACCCACAGGGCCATGTGCCAGACAAGCCCTCAGAGGCCATGAGCAGACAACTTCCTTGGTGGAGTCCAGGCCCTGGCTCTTAGCTTCCTGTGCCCTTGGGCAGCAGGAGAGCGGCCTCTATTGAGGGAACACAGTATGGCAGGCCCCTAAATTTGTTCCATTCCAATCACCCCAGGAAGGAAGCTCAATCGTCCGCCGTTCGTCCAGGTGAGGCTGAGCACTGAAAAGTGCCACAGCCACAGGATAAGGGGACAGGGGATGCTGAAGAACATATGCGACCAGGCAGTTATGTGTAAAGAGGAGTTTACTTTCTGTAACAAATACTTTCACGCAGTTTACTCCTGTCCCGCTTTTGTTCCAAAACACTCTTTAAACACGACACACACGGGATGATGGTTTGCCTCACGCAAAGGACCTTTCTGGAAGAGCTCAGCTCTGCTGCCCCAGCACAGTGTGTCTAGCCTGGGCCAGGTGAGACCTCAAAGACCTCCCAGTACTTGGTGACAAGGTCCACGGATAGCACCCCCTAAGCTTAGCCACTACAGAGCTGAGAAGCATAAGTGAGGTGATCTCACACAGCATTCATTGTGGGACTGTGAGGAAGGTTCCAGGAAGTTGTGTGCGGGCAAGGGACCCTACCTTGGGAGAACAGCTTTTAAACTCCAGGGTGCTGGTCAACTTTCTGGAGGCCCTATGGTACCTGGGATAGGTGGACACAGAGCAGCTCAGCCCAGAGGGTGTAGGGGCACTGGGACACGCCACCTGAGGGGCTGGGAGGTACAAGTGGGGTGGGAAGAGGGCCCGGCCACTTCGAAGTGGCCTCTCCAACAAGCCCAGAGATGGCATTACAGCTACCCCAGCAAAGGGTCTGGAGTTCCATAGGTGGGGATATACCAGGACTGCCCTCCCCCAAGGTGAGAACCAGATCCTTGTCACTATGCCTTGTTCTCCCTAGCCTGAGGGGTGGGGAGTGAGGGTGGTGAGCGACATGTCCTCCTTCCAAGCCAAGGGAGACCACAAACAAAAAGCCTAGCTCCTGGTCCCAGTCTGACTCAGGCCAACTTCACTGCAGGGTCCCAGAGGCTTTCTCTGACCTTGGTGACCAGGCTGGGAATCTGGCCATGATTTGGAACACAATGTCTGCTAAATAAGTGACTTTCAAATGACCCTCAGAGGTGGACATTGGTGAAGACAACCTATCTGGGGGAACCCACACTACCTTCAGTAAAAAAAAAAAAAAAAAAAGACACGCTGGCTCTTGGTGTCTTTGAAGCAAGGACACGATGGAAGGACCTGAGGGGAACCTTGGGTCCCAGAGCCAACTCTGAGCCTCAACTGCTCCATTTTTTTTTTTTTTAAGAAATGTTTATTTATTTTTTAATTTTTTTTTCTTTATTGATTTGAGAGAGAGAGAGGAAAGGAGAGGGAGAGAGAGAAACATCGATGAGAGAGATCATCTATTGGCCACCTCCTGCATGCCCCCCAACTGGGGATTTGGCCCACAACCTGGGCATGTGCCCTGACCAGGAATTGAACTGGCAACCTCTTGGTGCACGGGTTGACACTCAACCACTGTGCCACACCGGCCGGCCCCCCCCTTTTTTAAATCCTCACCCAATGATATTTTTCCATTTTATCTTCAGATAGAGTGGGAGGGAGAGAGAGAGAGAAACATCAATGTGAGAGAGACACATCGACTGGCCACCTCCCACATGACCCCAACTAGGGCTGGGGACCGAACTGCAACCAAGGTATGTGCCCTTGACTGGATTCAAACCCAAGACTCTTAGGTCTGCAAGCCAATGCTCTAACCACTGAGGAAAACTGACCAGGGCTTAACCGCCCCATTTGTAAAACGGGTACCATCACCACCAAACTGCAGGATTGCCAAGGTCTCACCAAGAAGCCACAAGTGGATGCTTGGGACCCTCTCAATCACTAGGAAAGAGAAGAGCTTCTGGGAGGCATAAGAACAAGGACAGATGTACAGAGCAGGGGCACCAAGTTGCCGCTTTGGTCCCCAGTACTGACAGCTCATCAGAATCACCTGACAACTCAGAAACTGGCAAAGCCAGGAGGCCCATGCCTATCAATGCTGCCTGACATCAGGGTGGTCCTACCTGCCCCCAGGATGGATAGGTGCAGCCAAGCCGGAGTACAAGGGGTGCTATCTGGGGAGGCTAGTGATAGAGTTGGGGTGGAAGGGTTGTGTCTCCTTCCCTTACTGGCAATGAGAGTCACCTGACCATACTAGATGGTCAGCTCCTCTAAGGCTTTCTTCTGTTTTGTCCCCAATACCTGGGTGGTGCCTGCTGCCATCTTGTGGGCACTTGAAAAATGTCTGACAGACCGGCTGGTGGCTCAGTTGGCGGAGTGTCATCTTGTGCACCAAAAAGTCACCGGTTCTATCCCCATTCAGGGCACATGCCAGGGTTGAGGGCTTGATCCCCAGTAGGGGGTGTGCAGGAGGCAGCTGATCAATGTTTCTCTCTAAAAATTCAATAAAAGCATTTTTTTTTTTTAAAGTGTCTGATAAACAGGGACATGATGGTGGCATAATGCTGTGACACACCAGTGTTCCACCCAGGGCTACCTCAGGTCATGCCTAAGGTTGCTGGGGCCACTATACCAAACTACCACAAACTGGGGGCTTAAAACAACAGAAACAACTTCTCTCAAGGTCCTGGAGGCCAGAAGTCCAAGATCAAGGTGTTAGCAGGGCCACACTCCCTCCAAAAGCTCTAGGGGAGAATCCTTCTTTGCCTCATCCAGCTTCTGGTGGCGCCAGTCATTCCTTGGTTTATGGCTGTATCACCCCAACCTCTACCTCCATCTTTTCTGTCTACCTCAAACCTCTCTGCCTTTCTCTCAGATGGACACCAGTCATTCGATTTAGGGCCTTCCTAAATCACAGCTGATCTCCTCTAGAGATCCTTCACTGAATTACATCTGCAGAGACCCTTTTTCCAAATAAGTCACATTAATGGTGTCCAGGTGGACATATCTTTTTGGGGATAGATTTCAATGCAGTACAAGCTGCCTAAAAGGTTTAGGTACTCCACTAACCAGAATTAATTGGCATCACATAGCTAAGGGCGGACAGGGCTCCCATTCTCTGGATGCCTCAGGAATAATGTCTTGGTATGTCTATCTATGGCTCAGAAGCTGGGTTGTGTGTGCCTCCAGCCAGAGTGACCACTGGTATGATTTCCTTTGTTTTCAGTCACTCTCTACGTACAGATCACGCTAGTTCTTTCAGCAATAATACAAAGTCTGCATATTATGTGAGAAAACTCAAAGAACACACTGCTACGATGTAAACAGCACAAACACATGGCAGAAGCCAAAAGGTGAACATGAGTGCAATGCCAAATTTTACAGTGACTCTGTGGAGAGAGGTGCTATTGTTCCCATTTGACAGGAGGGAAAACTGAGGCTCAGTTCTGGTTGCAGAAACAACATAATAGAGCTGGAAACTGAACCTAGGTCTATCTCAATCTTCTCACAGTCTACACTACTCTAGCAAGGAGGCACATATAATTCTAGTGGTGGGCTGAATAAGGTTCCCCAGAGATGTCTATGCCAGTCCATGGGACCTGTAAATAGCTTACATTACATCACAAAGGACTTTGCAGATGCGATTAAAGTTATGTACCTTAAAATGGGGAGAATGTGCTGGTTATCCAGGAGGGCCCAGTCTAATCATGGACACCCTAAAAGCAGAGACTAGGCAGAAGGAATGCAGCAGAAGGGGAAATTCAAGTGTGAAAAACCCCATGGCTGGGCCTGGCCGGTGTGACTCAGTGGTTAAGCATTGACCCATGCACCAAGAGGTCGCCGGTTTGATTCCCGGACAGGGCACATGCCCAGGATGTGGGCCGATCCCCAGTGGGGGGCGTGTAGGAGGTGGCCAATCAATGTTCTCTTTCATCGGTGTTTCTATCTTTCCCTCTCCCTTCCTCTTTCTAAAATCAATCAAGAAAAATTATATATTAAGAAAACGACAGCAACCTATGGTTGATTTTGAGATAGGGACTGCGAGGGAACACAAGCAAGGCTGAGGATTAGAGAGAAACCTCTAGGAGCCAAGAGTGGCCCCAGGCAGAGAGCCCACAATCTGAATGAGTTTGGGAGCAGATTTGTCCCTAGAACCTCCAAAAAAGACAAAATCTGGCTGACACCTTGAATTTAGCATGATAAGAGCCGTATTTGACTTCTGACCTAGGGGAACCATGAGATATTAATAAATTAGTGTTGTCTTAGGCTGCTTCTTGTAAGTTGTCAAGGCAGCAACAGAAAATTAATACAGCCCTGGCTAGTTTAGCCAGAGGTTAGAGCGTCGGCCCGCAGACCACAGAGACCCAGGTTCGGTTTCCGCTAAAGGCATGTACCTCGGTTGCAGTTTGTCCCTGGCCCTGGTTGGGGTTGTGTGGGTGGCAACCAATTGATGTGTCTCTCTCACATCGATGTTTTTCTCTCTCTCTCCCTCCCTCCCTCCCGCTCTATCTGAAGATGAATGCAAAAATGTCCTCGGGTGAGAATAAAAACAAAAATAAAAACAATAAACTATTTGAAAATTAGTACAATCATGAAATGTTATCTCAACAGATCCTAACAGCTTCTTGAAGTCTGTTTGAGTTTTATCCCCATTATACAGATGCTCAGGGACATCGGGTTCACTTCCGAAGAGAAGCATGAAAATCAAACCTTCTCTACAGAGTCCAAATTCCTCCCAATCATCTGCCTGTCTCTTGTGAAGATGTCTGCCACTCCCTTCTTTGGTGCTCTGATGGCATCCCACACCTTTGGACTAAAATTCAAACCCCTGCTGTGGCCCCCAAGGCCCTGCTTCTCACCCTGCCCACATCATTCTCCATCCTCCCCCTCAACACCCCTACCCACTTCTGCTACACTGGCCTCTTATGCCTTGACCACCCTGAGCTCACACCTGCCACAGCACAGTAACTTACTGGGTTAGATGCTTTTCAAAGTTCAGTCTCAGGTTCAAATGACAGTCAGAGAGGCAAGGGCTGATTGGACCACTCCGGGGTGAAGCAGCCACCCCTTCCCCAATTCAGACTGAGTACTTTTTATCTCCCTTTGCCCACAGGTAGTACTCAAGTTGTAATTATTCATTTGCTTGTTTACTCTCTTTGAAACACAAGGCTGTGAAGGCAGGCAAAGACTCTGCCATGTCCCCTACTCTTAAAAAATTTTCCAATGGTTTACTCAAAGTGACAGAAGGCCCACATCCCTCCCTTAAAGGTCGTGCTAACAGCCATTGCTGCCCCCTTCTCCTGTTATCAGCTCCTGGCTGGCTGGACCCTGCCTGCAGATTTACTTTCTAGCTTTCTAACAGCCAAGCTCCTTCCCCAACTCTCCATCACACCACCTCCTGACTTGTTTACTGTCTCCCTTGTCAAGCTGAGGTTCTCAAAATAGAGATAAGAGTTCTGCCTATTTTGTCACTGTTTTGAGCCCAGCATGAACACACGGCCTGACATCAAGATGCTCACTGAAGAATGAATGAACGAACGAATCTGGGGAGAAATAGCCGGCCTAGAGGGGCAGAATAACGTCGGGGATGTTATTTCTCTAGAGCGTCGGTATTCTTATCTGTAAAATGGGATAAACAGTCCCCCCTTCACGGGTATTGACGGTAGAGCGGCCAGTGTGGGCGCCCAGCAAATAAGAATCACCACCATTACCATTACTATTAGCAGCATAAACGGCTCTTACTCAAACGCCTTCCAGGGCGCAGAGCGAACGCTTTGAGAAGTAAAAACTAGTACTGCTTTAGGTTTTGTCACGGGACGAGGATTAACTCCACACTGCCTCTGAAGAGATGCGGGGGGAGGCACCACCTGGACAAGAGAGTTTTTAGAAACAGAGCGCGCAACCGGCGGCCACCAGGAAGAGCCTCCGCCTCCGCCTCCGCCTCCGCCCCCGGCCCCGGGGCGGCCGCACCTTCACCCGCTGCGCCTCGTTGATGCACTGCTGGTAGCTGCCGATGTAGAACGCGTTCTTCACGTCGAACAGCTCGTCCACTTCCCCTGAGCCGCCAGAGGCCGAGCCGGGAGCCGGAGGCGCCATGTCCCTCTCGTCTCACCCACTTCTTCCTGACCGACACGTAGACAGGAAGCGGGGAGCCACCGGGGGGAACGCCGGGAAATGTAGTTTACTCCTTTCGGCCTGAAGAGGACCCAATGGGAGACTCCTAAACAAGAGTAAATGCCCTAGCTGGTGTGTCACAATGGTTAGAGCGTGGGCCTGCGCACCTAAGGGTCACGGTTCGATTCTGGGTCAAGGCAGTACCTGGATTGCAGATTGATCCCTGGACGGTGGGGGCGCGTGCTTGAGTGGATGTGTCTCTCACATCATGTTTCTCTCTCTGGCGCTTTCACTTGCTCTCTCCTACCCTCTTTCCCTTCCTCTCTCTCTAAAACTCAATGGAAAAATATATTTTCCGGTGAGGATTAACAAAAATAATTAAGTAAAGCGGGGGGGGGGGGGATTTGTCGCAGGGCACTTCGGGAATTGTAGTTTGATTTAATCCTGCGAGCCAAGGAGAAAACCTTCCAGGAATTTAAGGGTGGGACCATGAAGAAGTTTGATCCAATCAATGGGGGAAATCTCATTGCGTCATTGGCACGCGCCGGAAGCGCGGCTCACACGGTTTCAGCGGCTGACGGTAAGGATGGCCGGGTTTAGGGAGCTAGGTCTGTCCTCGTGGCTCGTAGAACAATGTCGGCAGCTGGGTTTGAAACAGCCCACACCCGTGCAGCTCGGTTGCATCCCCGCCATCCTGGAAGGTGAGTGTGGTGTCTTCCCCAAGAGGCATCTCCGCTCCTGTCGCCGCCTCCTTTCCCTTTACCCTTGTTGGTTCTAAGAGGCGAAGGGCAGCCTCCGGCGATTTGGGGAACATGGGTTCCGGAGGCCTACCAGGCAATGTTGTTAGCGTTTAGGCTACGTGATTGACTCACTGTGTGTTCGCGAACAAGTGATGTAATCTCCGAAACTTCCATAGTCGCAGAACTCAGGGAGGTTTTGGTGAATGATTAACCAATAGCACTGGGAAAACTGAGAAAAATTTACACTTACTGTCTTCATTTTACAAATGGAAACTGAGGTGCCCGGCCACTGTGGCTCAGTGGTTGAGCGTCGACCCATGCACCAACAGGTCCCGGGTTGGATTCCCAGTCAGGGCACATGCCCAGGTTGTGGGCCCAATTTCCAGTAAGGGCCATGAGGGAGGCGGCCAGTTGTTCTCGCTCATGGATGTTTCTATCTTTCTCTCCCTTTCTCTTCCTCTCGCTCTAAAATCAATAAAGAAAAAAAAATTTTAAACGTGAAAAAACCCAAAACAAATGGAAACTGAGGCTGTCAAGAGTACTGGTAGATCCAGGACTCTGATTCGTGACTGTTCTCCCCATTCTTCTGGCCCAGCCTAGTCTTGTCATTGCAGAGATGCCCTTAGGAAGCCTAGGACGTGACAACTTGATGAGTTAAATAAACAAAGTTGAAAGAATCAATAGGGAGTGTAAGGTGCGGATTGGCGGAGGGCATTCCAGGTTCCCCAAGCTTAGATGACGGTGGTAGTGGGGAAGATTGTCAAAATGAGGTAGTGGTTAGTAGCATCTTGAATCATGGATGTGCGTTCCAGTCCAGCCTGCTACTCACTGGATGAGTTCCTGGGAAAATCTCTGAGTCTCAATTTCCCCCTCTGTTAAGTGAGAATAATGATTTCTCCTTCCTAGAATTTGTCAGTTGCCCACAATGAAAAATTGTCAGTATGCCCGGAATGGAAAGGGCACGGGCTAGTCCCAGGCACACAGTAACTGCTCAGTGGAACACCCATCTATACCTAAACTGTTGACGTTGCTTTGCCCTCTTTCCAGGTCGGGACTGCCTAGGCTGTGCCAAGACGGGCAGTGGCAAGACAGCAGCGTTTGTCCTGCCCATTTTGCAGAAGCTCTCTGAGGATCCCTATGGCATCTTCTGCCTCGTTCTGACACCCACCAGGTGAGCCCCACACAGGCCTCCTGGGTGAGCTGACCAGCTGCATTCTCTTGGGCAAGCAACTTTACCTCTCTTTGCCACACTTTCCCTGTGTGCAAAATGAGGACATTAATCATGCCTCCTTTTAGAGGTGCTGTAGAATGAAACAAGATAGTATGTGAAAAATTCTAAGCACAGAGCTTGACTTAGGGCAAATGCTGGCCAGACAGGAACTGTCAATAGTCAAATAGCTTAGAATAGGCACATCTCTTGTTCTTGGTCAGAAAGATGTGGTAGTTGATATCATAAGTTTTATAATGGCAGGAGAGGTAGGCGCTGCATGCTATGAGAGCATGACCTGGGGAGGGGTGGTGTCAAGGAAGGCTTCAGTCAGGGGTGCCTTAAAAGATGAGAAGGGTCTCTCCAAGGAACAAGTTTGGGGAAAGGTAATCTAGACAGAGGGAACTACTAGTGCATTCATGCAGAGGTGTGAGAGGCAGGGAACAGAAGGGGGCTGGGCATATTAGAGCCAGCTTGAGAAGGGCCTTGAGTGCCAGATTCTGAGGGAATGTAAACGAGAGGGCAAGACAAGAGGACAGTTAGTGGGTACATGGGCTGAAGAGAGGCCTGGTTGGAGCAGGGGCCAAGGGGTAGAGAGGAGGGCACTTGGATACTGACTGACTTCAGAGGAGGAGGGACTGATGCTTGGATTTCAGGCTTTGGTGACTGGTGTGAAGGCTGTTGCTGAGAACACGGGAGGAAGAGAGGCTAGTTTGGGTGAGACTGGAAGGAGGGGCCATGGGTTGTTCCGGGGCCTAGTCTGGTGAGGGGGAAGGGTCCACACAGGCCTCCAAAGCTAATTGGCAGAGCTTTTGTTCAAAAGAGACTGGGAGCTATGGAGGGTGTGTGAATAGAAGAGAGCAAGTCAGGAAGCCCTAGGGGTAGAGATGGGAATGGAAGACAGGTATAGAATCTCTGTGTGACACAATCTGGCTCCTTCACACCCACAGGGAGCTGGCCTACCAGATTGCAGAGCAGTTCCGGGTCCTGGGGAAGCCTCTGGGCCTAAAAGACTGCATCATCGTTGGCGGCATGGGTACAGGGGCCCCAGGGAGGCTCTGGGTATGGGACCTCTGCAACCTTGGACTATATTTCAAGCCCCACCTCTTGCCCTCCACCCGCAGACATGGTGGCCCAGGCCCTGGAGCTCTCCCGGAAACCACATGTGGTCATTGCCACGCCTGGGCGCCTGGCTGACCATCTTCGTAGTTCCAACACCTTCAGCATCAAGAAGATTCGCTTTCTGGTGAGTTGACCTGGGCATTGATTTGTCCATTTGAAAAACATATCCCACAGGCCATCCAGTAGAATGTTAGGAACATGACAAGGACATCTCAGAGACTGACAAGAGGTGGTCTGTACCAGTGAGGGTGGTTGAGAGCAGGGCCTGTCTGAAGAAGTGACATTATAGCTGAGACAGGTGAGGGAACAGGATCTCCAAGACCTTGAGAGGGAGTGCTCCCAGGCTCATGGACAAAGTTGGGAAGGAGGAATATGGGAGAGATAGGCCAGACTTGGACAGTGTACTCATTCCAAACCCCTTACCACTACTCCCTGATGCTGGCATTGCAGGTGATGGATGAGGCAGACCGACTGTTGGAGCAGGGCTGCACTGATTTCACTGTGGACCTAGAGGCCATCCTGGCAGCTGTGCCGGCCCGCAGGCAGACACTGCTCTTCAGTGCCACCCTCACTGACACACTCAAGGAGCTGCAGGGCCTGGCCACCAACCAGCCCTTCTTCTGGGAGGCTCAGGCCCCGTGAGTCCACAGCCACATTCCAGGGATGGTGGAGGGCAGGCAGGAGGTGGTGGTGGAGGTTATACCCAATGGAAGTTATTGCCCATAGACAGGGCAGGGCATTGACTGAATTCAACAGAAGAGGAAATTGAGGCCCACCCCTTTCCAGGGTGTGCACAGTAGAACAGCTAGACCAGCGCTACCTGCTGGTGCCTGAGAAGGTCAAGGATGCCTACTTGGTCCATCTGATCCAGAACTTCCATGATGAGCATGAGGACTGGTCCATCATCATCTTCACCAACACGTGCAAGTAAGCTCTGTGGGCCCACACACACCTTCATAGATGCCCCAGAGGTGGCCCGTGGTCACAGGTGGGAGGCACACAGCCAGTCTCGACACTCTAGAATCTCTGCTCAGACCAGAGATTTTGAAAGATTTGCTCAAGGAGACTCAGAGAGATCAAGCCACTCACCAAGATCACTTCTTCTGAAGGTGGAGCCAGGATTTGGGGTTCCTCAGATCTACCCTTAACCTGAAGGGCCAGGGGTCCCTGGCTGTCCCCAGCCTTGGAGCAGCCTATTCGCTGTGGTCTAAGGGTGTTACTGAGGCCCAGTGCAGCAGCACCCACACCCGGGGCTGTTCTCACCATAGTCCCGGGGACTTTAGAATCTTCCGAGCATATGAGGGGATTATCAAAAAGCTGTAGACTGTTTTAACATGAGCTAGAAGACGGGCAGTCAATACCATGTTGACAGGACCTCCTAACTGTTGCTGCTCCTCAAGAATTTATTGGCTACCTGAAGAGAAAAGTCCGGATGTGGGGCTGACTCTTGCTGGCTTAGGCTAGGAGAGGAGGCAGCAGAGAGGATGTGAATGGGCAAGATACCCTGCACCTTTGTTTGTCCTTTCCTGTCTGCAGGGCCACCTGCTTGGGGTCCTCGACAGGGGCAGGGGCAAGAGTTTTTTCCCAAGACCCCAGCTTTAGAGGTGCTGACAGTGCATCCTTCCCACCAGGACTTGCCAGGTCCTGTGCATGATGCTACGCAAGTTCAACTTCCCCACTGTGGCTCTACATTCTATGATGAAACAGGTGAGGAAGCCCTACCTGCCAGCCTTGTCTGAGACTCCTCTCAGCCTCAGGGCCTTTGCCTAGGCTCTTCCCTCTGCCTGGAACACTTCCCTGCCACTCCTGCCTGCCCCAGTCTGTTTTTTTTCTCAGTTATCTCCCTCACTGAATTGTGAGCCCTGTGAAGGCAGGACCATCCTGGCCTCTACCCTGTCCCCAGACCTCATACAGTAAGCACTCAAACATATACCAAGATTGTACCTGACCCCCAGCCCTGTCCCCCAATTCTCCCCCTGATCTGGCACAGAAAGAACGCTTTGCTGCCTTGGCCAAGTTTAAGTCCAGCATCTATCGGATCCTGATCGCAACAGACGTGGCTTCCCGGTGAGCATCCCAGGGTACTCTCTCCCATGTGCCAGCCCAGTGACACCCCCACTGAGGGGCCAGAGCAGGAGGCTGGCCTTGGGCAAGGGTTGGGCAGCCTCAGTTTCACCATGTGGACAGTGGTGCTGACTGGCCTCTGTCCCTAGGGGCCTGGACATTCCCACAGTGCAGGTGGTCATCAACCACAACACCCCAGGGCTCCCAAAGATCTACATCCACCGAGTTGGCCGGACAGCCCGTGCAGGTAAGCAAACAAGGTGGGGTAGCCTTTAGGGAACCATCTGCGAGCTTGCCCACACCATAAAGTGCCAAAGTCATCAGCTGGTGGGACATGGGGCAGAGGGATATAGCCAGCAGGTGAGAGATGTTAGGGGCAGCATTTGCAAGCTGGGGAATTGTCCATTTAAAAGCAAAGGTGGAGGCATTTTGGCTTTTCCATGTGACCTACACACTGTCTCTTGGGGACATAGTGCACACTACCCCAGTCGTGATCACTCCCTTTTGCCTCACTCCAGTCCCCTTCATCTGTCAGGGCTGCCAGTTGGGACCTTGTAGTGAGTAGGTGCCTCAGTTCTGATAGATGTGGTGTTGCCCTGTGGGATTTGGTGCCAAGTTTAGGCCCTCACTCTGACCCTAGCCAGGAACCAAGGAGATGTTCATCTCTCTGCTCCCCAGCCCTGCCAGGCAGGGGCACTGCATTCGTGAGATTTTCTCATGCCTGGAGTGGAGAGAGACATGGTTTCTGGGGCTACGTTGGTCCTGTCTCTTTCCTGCCCTGTGGCCTCAGGCAGGTCACATGAGCTTTCTGGGCCTTACTGCTTTGTCAAATGATGGGTAATGAGAACGTGATGCCTATTTGGGGCTGCTCTAAGGATCATGGACCTTATCAGCTGTCAGTACTGGTCCAGTACTAGTCATTATCACAGAAACAGGGAATGGAGAAACTGGCATGCAGAAATCTGGGCCAAGGCCTGTCATGGCTTATTGGTGACATAAGTCAGCCTGGGCTCCCTAGCAGCCATGCCAAAAAGGGAAATCAGCCCTGGCCGGTTTGGCTCAGCGGTTAGAGCGTCGGCCTGCGGTCCAGAGAGACCCGGGTTCGGTTTTCGCTAAGGGCATGTATGTCGGTTGCAGTTTGTCACCGGCCCTGGTTGGGTCATGCAGGTGGCAACCACTCGATGTGTCCTTTTCACATCGATGTTTCTCTTTCTCTCTCCCTCCCACTCAATCAGAACAAAAAAAAATGGAAAAAAGTCCTCGGGTGAGGCTAAAAAAACAAAAAGGGAAATCAGCCACGTCTCCTGCCTCTCTGTAGGGCCAAGCTAGCAGGAGAGCTGCCTCTCCCTGGTGTCCTGCAGCTCCCCTGGGACAGATCACCCACTACACAGGTTTGGCTAGAGGTCAAGCCCTGATACCCCGGGCTTTCTTCGCCTGCTCCCACCTATGCACCAAGTTATGCTTCCCTCAATTAAGAGGAGTCCTGACCTGTCTCTGTTGATCCCTCATAGGGCGACAGGGACAGGCTATTACACTGGTGACACAGTATGACATCCACCTGGTACATGCCATCGAAGATCAGATCAGTGAGTAAAGGGGCAAGGGTGGGGTACTCACCTGCCTTCTCATCTTAAACTGTACTTTCCTTCCTATACAACCCCCAGAGAAGTTTCTTTTGCCTAGTTATTGAAACAGTTCCCCATAATGGCTGAAAGTCATGTCCAATGGGAAGGAACTTTGGTTTCTGAGACCATGTTGTGTGGGTGATCCCTGTGGATGGGTCAGAGGCCCCAGGGATAGGGCCTGAGTCTGTTTAAAACCCCCCTCGGGTGGTTTAATGTGTAGCTAAGACCAAAAACTTCTAGGCATGTCCAATCACCAGTGACTCCTAAAATTTAGAAACACATTGCCTTTTTGGACAGTGTCCAAAAATATATATATGTATTTCCAGTCCAATTCATAGTGTTGGCAACCATACAAAAAAGAGCAGTCTGTACTTTACTTAGGTCTGAAATCCCAGAACTTGCCCACCTGACTTATCTGATATGACCCCCAGACGTCTTACATGCCCCCACCACATTGGGAACTCACTATGTACCTGCAATTCCTCTCCCTGTCATGTCCACCCTCCCCTGCCCCCGCTCCTGGGTCCCCACTATCCCCATAGAGAAGAAGCTGGAGGAATTCTTGGTGGAGGAGGCTGAGGTGCTGCAGATTCTCACGCAGGTCAACGTGGTGCGGAGGAAATGCGAGATTGTGAGTGCCAGGGAGATAATCCTTGGGACCTGGGATGCTCCCTTCAAGATGGGGATCTTCCACCTCATGACAGCTTCTCCCTCTCCCCCCTTACCCCAGAAACTTGAGGCAGCCAACTTTGACGAAAAGAAGGAAATTAATAAGCGGAAGCAGCTGATCCTAGAAGGGAAGGTGAGGGCTGAGCCAGCTGGTGGGGGCGGGCAGGGTTCCTCATGTAGGAAATATCCAGTTCAGCCACCTCCCTATTCTCCCCGAACCAGGACCCTGACCTGGAGGCCAAGCGAAAGGCTGAGCTGGCCAAGATCAAGCAGAAGAACAGGCGCTTCAAGGAGCAGGTGAAGCACACATTGCAGCAGCAGAAGGCTGGTGGGGCTGGCCGCAGGGGCCATCTACCCAGGGCCCGGCCTGAGGCCCATTCAGCCCCAGCATCCACCCAGGGCCCAGCCTGAGGCCCACTCAGCCTCTGCTTGCCCAGCCTGAGACTCCTTCATCAAACTGAGGATTTGAGAGTCAAAGGGTCTTCCTTTATTGACAGTTTCCCCCTCCCAACCTGCCCAGCCCCTCTCAGTGGAGCCCATGGACACCCATGTTGTGCAGTATATGGTTCTCTACCCTGTGGTCCCAGCTGGCCCTTTCTTAGAGCCTTAGTGAAAAGTCAGGCTGTAAAGGAAGGAACACTGGCCATGTGGTTGGGCCCATCTCCATAAACAGTAACTCCAGCCCGGGGTCACTGCAGGGGGCTGCCATGGGACCCAAAAGTGAAGGTTTTTGCAGGAGATACTCAATAAATGGATCTTTCAACTTACTGACTCTCAAGGAAGGGGCAGGAGAGGAGGGTATGGTTTCCTGTGCCTTTTAAGTCCTTTGGAACCTCGTGTCACTCCACCCCAACCCCAGTTCTCCATTCCTATGGGCCAGTCCCAAAACTTTGAACTGCGGTGCTGGCTGTTCCAGCTGGGTGACCTTGGGTTGGTGAAGCCCGTTGGCCTGTTTCTTCATTTTGAAAATGGACAATGCAAATGCATCTCTCCAAATGGTTGGTGAGATCATCCCCTTCCCTGGTGAAAATGACTGTGGTCGAGGAGCTTTTCTTCCTGCCCACCTCATCAAATCTAGGGGTTGTAACCAGAGTGAATGGGGGCTTGACCAGGGCCACCTAAGTCCAAACTGGTCTAGACAACATGGGCTGAGCCCCAGAGGATAGGCACAGCAGAACCAGGCAGAGCTGTGTGGCCTAGGCACCCTGTGGTCTCTGAATCACCCTGCTCACCTGTAAGTGGCTTTCCAGCCCTACACAGACAGGGCAGTTAGGATGTACCCAAGAGGAGAGGATCCAGTGAGGCATTTAGGTGCCCAAACACCACACACACATACACACATACAACCATGGTTAGAAATGTAATCTGGGTACCAGCATGTATCCTGGGGAGTCTAGAAATCCTATACAATGAAAAGCCCCAAACAGCCCCTGACTTGTGAGCGGACAGGTCCTCCCTGGGCTGAGTTGGCCCTGGTCCCTGCCAGGGCAAATGGCCTGCTGGGCCGCCTGCAGCCAGCCCATGCCTCAAATGGGAAGCATTGGTATAAAACCTGCTCTCGTAGCTCCTGCTCCTGTAGTTGGGCTCAGGGCGCACCCTCAGCCAAGCGGGCCAGACCCTCCCGAAGCTCACTCAGCTCAAACAGTCTGACATCCAACAGCTGTGCAGCCCGGCCCACTTCAGCCCTTGCCTGCTCCCGCTCAGCCCGAGCCTCTTCCAGGCTGTGCTCTGTCACCCGTAGCTGATGCTCCAACTCCACATTGCGGGTTTCCAGGTCCTGCAGGGAGAGGGCAGAAAGGGTTGGGGGCCCTCATAAGTGTCTAGGGTTAGCCTGACTGGGGCATCAGTTTCTGAGTACCATCCCCACACCTCACTGTGAGCCAAGCCCCTCTCCGTCTCTTTTTTTGTTGTTAATCCTCACCAAGGGATATTTTTCTTTTTCTTTTTTTTATTGATTTTTGAGAGAGAGATGGAAACTGATGAGAGAACATTGATTGGCCACCTCCTGCATGCCCCCCACTGGGGATTGGGCCCACAACCTGGGCATGTGCCCTCAATGGGGAATCGAACCGGTGACCTCTTGGTGCATGGGTTGATGCTTAACCACTGAACCTCACTGGCCGGGCCAGAGGATATTTTTCCATTGACTTTTAGATGGAGTGGGAGGTGGGTGAGAAAGAAAGAGGTCAATGTGAAAGAGACAAATCGATTGGTTGCCTCTTGAACAATCTTGACTGGGGCTAGGGGCCAAACCTGCAATCCAGGTATGTGCCCTTGACTAGGAATTGAACCCATGGCCCTTGGGTCCATGGGCCATCGCTCTAACCACTGAGCAAAACCAGCCAGGGCCCCCTCCATCTCTTGATCTCCCTGCCACCTGTACTGAAGACTCTCCCTGGTCCCGCAGCCAATTTGAACATCACAGAAATGATCACATCCCTCTTTTGAAAGACGTATGAGGTCTTTCATCAAGTTGGGGATGAAATTTACGCCATCCCCCTCCTCTCCATTCTCATTCCAATTCAGCCTCACAGGTCTAGTGGTTCCTTGAATACACTAATGTCCCCCTCCATCTCAGGGCCTTTGCACGGGCTGTACACTGCCCAGGAAACAACAAGGACCATTTCCCCAATCTCTCCACGGGACACTTTGGGGGCACCAGATCTTTTTTTTTTTTTTTTTATCCTCACCCAAGGACATTTTTGCATTTATGTTTAGACAGAGCGGGAGGGAGAGAGAGCGAGAGAAACGTTGTGAGAGAGACACATTGACTGGTTGCCACCCCCACGACCCCAACTGGGGCCGGGGACAAACCACAACCGAGGTACGTGCCCTTAGTGGGAACTGAACCCGGGACTCTGGTCTGCAGGCTGACGCTCTAACCACTGAGCAAAACTGGCCAGGGCAGGGGGCACCAGATCTTTTAATACCTCCAGCTACAGACTCACAGGACATGCCCCATGAATGCTTCTTGAATAAAATTTTTAGCAAAAGCCAGGACGGCTAGACTTGCATTCAAATGCAGGCTCCTGACCTTAGGCTGGGGAGGTGTGAGGACTCAACAGGGTCAAGAGCATGAGCTCAGCAGGGACTCAAAAATTGCTTGTTGAGCCCTGGCTGGTTTGGCTCAGCGGTTAGAGCGTCGGGCTGCGGTCCAGAGAGACCCAGGTTCAGTTCCCGCTAAGGGCATGTATGTCGGTTGCAGTTTGTCCCCAGCCCCGGTTGGTTGTGCGGGTGGCAGCCACTCGACGTGTCCCCTTCACGTTGATGTTTCTCTCTCTCTTCCTCTCTCTCCCTCCCACTCTATCTGAACAAAAAAAAGAAAAAAAAATTGCTTGTTGAGCCTTGATTGTTTTTTTCAGTGGTTAGATCTTCAGCCTGCGGACTGAAGGGTCACAGGTTCTATTTGGTCAAGGGCACATTGTGGGTTCACTCCCTGGCTCTGGTTGGGGTGTGTGCGAGAGACAACCAGTTGAAGTGTCTCACATTGATGTTTCTCTCTCCTTCCCCTCCCTTCAACTCTCTCTAAAAAAAAATAAATGGAAAAAAATATCCTCGGGTGAGGATTAATAACATAAATAAATTGCTTGTTGAATAAGTGGTTGGATGTAAATCATGGTACCAATAATAATCATTTACAAACCACCTCAGACCTTAAATGCATCGGCTCTTTCCAGTCCTTCACCTTAGGTAGATGTCTTCCTGACCCCATTTACAAGTGAAAAAACTGAAGCTAAAGGGGACCAAGCAGGAAGAGAAGATACCAAGTCTGTCCCACACCAGAGGTTGGCTGCCCATGTGCAGTCACCCCACCCCCTGGCAACAGCACACACCTGCACCTTCTGCTGTATCTCCTCGTACTCCACTGTATCAGGGGCCTCTCGGGTTCCCCCTGTCTGGCTCTTGAGTGTCTGGATCTCCTAGTGGAGAAGAGTTACCAGGGTGTTCTGGGAGTCCTGGCTCTCCCATGGGAGGTCAGGGAAGTTGAGGCCTGGGGACACACATGCACACACATATGCTCAGTGCTCACCTGGTCCTTGGTTTGCACTAAGGACTCAAGCTGCTCCAGCACCTGGCCTGGCCCCTCCTTCTCACTGACTGGGGTTGGCTCTGTGGCTGCCTGGGCCTCCAACTCAGCCACCTGTGTGGACAGAAAGGTCAGCACCTCCCTAGGGAATCTGCCTTCTGCTCAGTCCCAGCAATGACTAGGCATTCAACCCCTCTGCTTGGAGTTACCACCCCACCCCTGGCAGGGAAGACTTTAGGGTCTGACACCCCTCTGAGATGGGTGCTGTACATCAGACCTATTTTACAGGGCACAAAACTAAGGCTCAGGGAAGTGATCTGTACAGATCACACAGCCAGTAGGTGAACTCAGGACAGGCAGGATGGGTGCAGACAGGGGCTCCACAGTTGCCTGGGCCGTGGGGCTCTGAGAGGGAAAGGTCCCCTCACCCGCTGCCGCAGCCGCTCGGCCTCTGCCCGCTGGGCCTCCAGCTGCTGCCTCCACTGGGCGGCGGCTGCGTTAGCCTCTCTCAAGGCGCCCGCCAACTTGTTGTTGCTGTCCTGCAGCGCGAAGAATTCGGCCTCCCACTGTACCTCGCCCACAGATCTGCAGGGACGCAAGGGTCGGCACCAGGTCGAGCCACGCTAGCCGGCGCTAGGCTAGTGGCCCGGCCGCACTAGGCCGGGATGTCTAGGAGACGGTACTGGGCTACAGGCGGGGCGGTACCGGACTCGGAGTACTGGGAATCACACAGTGGGCCGACGAGGGTAGAGGCGGGACGGTGCGTGGGGCGGAGTCAAGGCGCGGAGCCCGGGGGAGGTGAGCCTTGTCGGAGGCGTGGTTAGAGCTGGGCGGTGCGTAGCGCCGGAGCCAGAGTGGGAATGTCAGGGTAGGCGGGCCCTTGTCGGGGGCGGGGTCAGAGTAGGCGCCCGATGTTTGCTCAATGCGACAGTGGGAATGTGGCGTGGGCCTGGGGTCAGCCCATAGGGACACAGCCCAAACCGGGTGGGGTTGGGAGGCATTAATAGCTTTACAACTATCCCGGTGAAGTGTGAGCGGGGAGAGGGCGGGGTCATCTCCTGGAAGGCGTGGCCAAAGCCAGAGCGCGTGGAAGGGCTCGGTCGGCTCCGGAAGGGTCAGGATTGGAGTTAGACACCCCCGGGTACCCAGGCTTTGGATCCACAGTCAGATCCGCCGGCGTCGTACCCTAGCAGCTTCTGAGAAGCTCCTTTCGCAGCCCCTCGTCCTGCCCTACCCAGCCCTATCCCCTCACCCCTCTGACAGCATCTTCTTGAGCCGCTCTCTCTCTGAGGGGCCAGGGGCTTCAGCACTCTGGCTGCGGAACAGTTTCTCGTCGCTGGGGGGGCCATTGGCGCTGATGAGGGGGTTTGGAGGCACCTAAGGGTGTGGGCAGAAACGGGGTCACGGATGGGGATCATGGTTAGGATCAGGGCTGATGTTACTGAGGTCATGACTGGGGGCAGGCATCCTTTCCAGTCCTGAGATCAAGGTGCGCCGTTCCCCTCCGCACCCCTCCTCCATGGTCTCCCATTGCCCCTGGACCGAAGTTCTGGGCCCTGGTCCCCAACCTTGTCTGCCTGAGTTCTCACCAATTCCCCAGGGGCAAACCTGATGCAAATCAGTTTAGAGTCTCAACCTGTGGGTCGCAACCCCTTTGGGGTCGAACAACCCTTTCACAGGGGTCGCCTAAGACATAACAGTAGCAAAATTACAGTTATGAAGTAGCAACAAAAATAATTTTATGGTTGGGGGTCACCACAACATGAGAAACTGTATTAAAGGGTTGCCGCATTAGTAAGGTTGAGAACCACCTTCTAAGCTGAGACTCTAGACCCACTGAGATAATTAGAAATCTGCCTCGCTCGGAGTGGGGTAAGGGGGAGGGGAGGAGCAATCAGAAACCCTAGCAACAGTACCCCTCTGGGGCCGAATTTCAACATCCATTTCAGATTCCAATAGGAAGCCCTCTCCACCCGGCTGAATTTCTTATGAATCCACCTCATGTGTCCTGAGGACAGGAGCCAGCCTGTTTTTTCATCTTTGTAACCCTTGTCCAGCCCTGGGCCTGGCTTGGCCATCTGAGCTGGCTTTTTGGTCTTTCCTGACCCAGAGCTAGGCCATATGCCCCCTGACATACTCCATGGCACCCACACTCCTTCTCCGTGGTCCCTGCCACAATTTGTGAGCATTTGGCTCTGGACACCAGCACAACACAATGCAGGGACCGCCACCCTCCCCCATATTGTTGGGTATAGGACAGGGATTGCTGACCTGGTGGGCGGACAGCCCCAGGGCTGGACTGGTGAGCTCCCCACCATCCTGAGATTTCTCCCTCGCCAGCCTCGCTGCTTCCTTCACTTCCTGGAACTTCTCAGCAAACTGAGGAGGGAAGGACAGGACCAGACAGTCAATAAACCCCGGGGCCCCACCAGGTTACCCCTAGCTAACACCATCCCTGTCACTTACTAAGGGACTTTAGGAACTCTGCGCTTCATCTTATGAGCTGGAAAAGTGGGAAGAAGGCTTGGAAAATGATGCCACAATGGACAGAGTGGGTTTGAAGGTGGGGGATGGGATGTTAATGGAGGAGGCTTACTTTGAGCCACCCTGAGAACAGGATCTCCTTTTCCTCTCTATCAGGCTTGTTTCAGCTAGGAGAGCCTCAGGTGGGTGCTAATCTGTCTTTAATGCGTGGAACCCTGTAAATATCCTTGTATGACAGAGAAAGCGGGTCTTGGGATCTGAGCCCTAGCCAGTGAGAAAGTGATTGTCCTGTTCTCATTTTTATTATATTAATGTCAAACATTTGCCATAAGAACCAGCTTTCTAGTTAGGATAGAATACACTTTTTTCACTTTAAAATACATTTCATTAGTTTGAAAATAACTTTTTTCTTTTTTTTTTATCCTCACCTGAGGACATTTTTCCATTTTTTGTTCAGAGTCGGAGGGAGAGAGAGGAAGAGGGAGAGAGAGAAACATCCACGTGAAAGGGACACATCGAGTGGCTGCCACCTGCATGACCAACCAGGGCCGGGGACAAACTGCAACGGAGGTATATGCCCTTAGCGGGAATCGAACTCGGGTCTCTCTGGACCGCAGGCTGATGCTCTAACCACTGAGAAAACCAGGGCTGAAAATAACTTTTTAAAGGAGATATTCACAGATACACAACCACTTGGTTTGTGTGGAGCAGTGCAATTCACTGGGTATAAATGGTCTTTTCAAAAATAGCCCATGCCCTTGCCAGTTTCACTCAGCCTAGAGTGTTGGCCTACAGACCAGAGAGTCCTGGGTTCAGTTCCCACTAAGGGCACCGACCTCGGTTGTGCTTTGTCCCCAGCCCAGTTGGGGTCGTGTGGGTGGCAGCCAGTCGATGTGTCTCTCTCACATTGATGTTTCTCCCCCCCACGCCCCCACCCTGCCCCGCTCTGTCTGAAGATAAATGCAAAAAAGCAAAAATAGCCCATGATTGCCCTGGCTGGTTTGGCTCAGTGGTTGGAGCATTGGCCTGCAGACCAGAGTCCCGGGTTCAGTTCCCACTAGGGACACGTACCAAAAAAAAAAAAAATTGCCCATGGTCAATCGAATACTCATGTGGGAAAAAAAATACTCCTACCTTACACTACCCATAGAAATAAATTCAAGACCTAAATATGAAAGGGAAACAAAAGCTAATAGAAGAAAATTGTCATGTCCTCAGCAGAACTCAGAGAGCAATAACCAACCATCCAATAAAACAATGGATAAAACAATACTGACTTCTAGAGATAGCAGAGGGTGGAGAGAAGTGATGATGTAGTGCTAGCATGTATGGGGAAGCACCCAGCCCATCCCAGGAACCCAGAGAGGGGCAGGGTGTGTTGAAATTGGAGAAGGTGTCCTGCAGAGCTAGGATGTGAATGAGGGAATCAGGAAGGGGCTTCTGGCTTGTCCAGTTCTGAAGCTGGGAAGGTGGAGGCCCAGCATCTCACCAGGGGTCCCACTGCACCCAGGCTAAGACCCAGGCCCTCCCACTACATACCCCTGAGACCCACCTGGGTCAGATGCTGTTCAGAAGCAAAGCCAAGGCCGTACACAGTGTTAGCGCGACTGTCTGCCCATTGTCCAAACTTCTGGGAGGTTTTGGTAAAGGTCATGTTGGGGGTGACAGTACTATTGATAATGGCCTGGGGAGAGGAGAGTAAAGTTCAAGGTTGATGGAACTGTTAATAATGAACATGAGACCACTGGGGTTTCACTTTCTATTAGAGCCTCCAAGGCCCTTGGTCTGAGCCATTTCAGGAGGAAGAAACTGAGGCCCAGAAAGGATCAGGGCTCCCCCCGACCCGACCTGTCTCTGGGCACAGAGCAAGGCAACGACTGGACCCAGGCCTGCCACCCCAACCAGGCCCTGCCAGGACCTTGGCACCCCCAATGCTGATGATTCGGTAGACGTTGCGGGTGGCATCATAGAAGTAGGAGACTGTTAGTGCGTGCTTGCCCGCAGGGATCCAGTTCCGCTTGGTGGCTGGGTCGATCTGGAACACATGTGCCCTTGTGCTGAAGATGGGGTGCTCCCTGCATAGAAAGAGGGTGCTCAGTGGGGGCCAGGCACCCCCCCCCCAGAGGTCTCAGGGCCAAGCCCATGGAGGCAGTGGCTCACCTGGCTGTGGACATTGGTCAGGCTGGGCTAGATGGGCTCCAAAGGGCAGCCAGAGGGGTGGCAGAAGCTGCTGGTTCAGCCTCTGGGGTAGAAAGGGCTTGTGAGTGTTCCCCCAGGGCAGGTTGAGGGAGGCCAAGCAGGTCCAACCTCAGGAACCACCACCAGGTGCACCATTCATAGAATTTCAGCCGAAAAGGTAAGGGAATCAGTAGAGAACTCAGATCAAGGAGACTCTGACAACACCCTGGGCGGGAGATGTCTCTCTGAAGCCATGGGAGATGTCTCTCTGAAGCCACGTGGCCCCTGATTTCTTAGTATAAACCTATCATCATCTGGGTTGTTGGGTCCTCAGTGAAGCCCCCTCAATCTTAGGGTGGGCCAAGGCCAGCTTCTGCTCACTACTTTCCCACACATTCACCTATTACTCCTCAAACCAGGGCCTCCAGCAAGAAGTATGGCATAACCAGGTGCCCCACTAGCCCCACAGAGGGACCCTTCTGGGGCACAGGCACAGATTGGTGTCAAAGTCCAACTAGGGTGTCCCCATCCTTGTCAAAAAGACAAAATGTAGCCAAACAGGACCACCCTGGTGCCCACAACCAGATTGCCCATCACCACTCACTCCCAATATCATGGGGGTCTGGGTGGAACCCAGGATTGGGAGATGGGCTCCCCAGTCTCTTTGCTGGTTTCTTCAGCCACCACCCCACAGAAGCCAGGAGCAGCTGCCTGGAGAGACTTCCGCACGCGCGCGCGCGCGCGCGCACACACACACACACACACACACACCGGCCCCCCCCCCCCCGCCCTCAAACTTGAATCCAGGGGATCTGCAGGGGATTCAGGGGGAACCTGGGGGAGGGGAGGCAAATTAGGGGAAGGGACGCCGAGGCTTAGTGGTCTCTGTCGTCAGAGTGGACTCCCCGCCCCCAGTCCTGGGCAGCTGCTGTCCTAGTCACAGGGTCTGAAACCGGAGCCCCTGGTGGGGGAGGGGCGGCAGATCTGGCTGAGGTTGGGGGCAAGTCCTGGGTCCCTGGGGCTCCAGCACTCAGGGGTCCCAGGAATTCTGGCCCTTCCAGCTGGGATGCTCCTGCTGTGACTTGAACGATTGGGGAAAGTTACTCACCAACTAGTCATGCCCCTCTCACGCCGACAGCCTTGAGGCTTCCGGAGGGGGCCGGACCCCGCCCAGTGCCCGGGATCCTTAAATGCTTGTGAGGGCGAAGCCCTTCCCATATGCCCCAGTCTGGGGTCCTGATATTCTGTCAGAATCGAGTCCCCACACGCATCAGGGCCACCCAGTGCGTGCCTCAACTTCAGTATATGCGGTCCCCAAACTTGGAACGTCCAAGATCCCTGTGACGCCCCGGACTCCGGGTCCAGAACTTCGGGGACATTATCTGCCTCCTCGGACCCCAGATCCGTAACCTCGAGTATTCTCAGCACTGTCCCGATGCCTGAACTTTGGGGACCCTCTGCTACCCTTCCATCCCCAGGTCCAGAATTTCTGGGTCCCCTCGCACACCAACCCCATCTGGAACTTCAGAGACACCCTCGCAGCCTCCCAACAACGTTGGGCGCGGAACTCTGGGAACCCTTCTCACTGTCCCCTTTCCGACCCGAGCTTCAGAACTTCGGGGACCCTGAGACCCTGCAGGACCAGGTACGGTACTTCAGGGCTTCCCGGGCCTCTGCGTCCAGAACTTCGGGGACCCCCGCGCCCTCCCCCGGCTCCAGAACTTCAGGGCCACCGCACCAGCACGCAGGCTCGGTCGGCCGGGCTCACCCTGCCAGCTGGGCGCCCGGAGAGTGTCCCGGCGGAGTCGGGTGCGGCCCGCGACGCCGACTCCCCGCGCCCTCCGCGCTACCCGCGCCTTTGTCTGCGCTGCCGCTGCCGCTGCCGCCCGCGCCGCCTCCGGTCCCATCGCAGCCGGTCCCGACGCGGCCGCTGCCCCGCCTCCCGCCTGCCCCCTCCCTGCCTCCCGCCTGCCCCCCTCCCCGCCTCCTCGCCTCCCCGCCTCCCTGCCTCCCCGAGGTCACCCCCAGCGCCCCCTGCCGGCCCTCCGCGGCGAGGGAGGGAGGAGGGGTTGGTGGAGCCCGGGAGAGGGCTGAGGGTGGGGGAAGGGGAGTGGGGCGAGGGTGGAACATTGACCCAGACCCAGACCCAGAGAGACACGGGGGAGGGGGGGTGGGGAGGCAGAGACACAGAAGACAGACAGCTATGTAACTATGTAACAAGACAATTGTGACAATGCCAAGAATAGCAGGGTGATATGTGTTATAGGGTCTCAGAATCCAGGGTGGAGGGAATGAATGTCAGTGAGTCCCCTGATGGTCCACATGCTGGATTGCACCTTTGGTCAGAGGGTGTGCACCCCTTCATATGCGTGCCAGGAGCAGGTGTCCTTCTGCCTGGAGCTGAGCTGTGATCATCTCCCCAGGCCCTGGCCTGCCCCAAGTCACATAATGCCATCTTGTCCATGGGCAGAGGCACCAAGACTCCTCAGACCCAAGGCCCACAGTTCCCACAGTTAAGCTTTCTAACAGTCTCAGAGGTTTTGCTTGTTGTTGCCTCTGTCACATTTCCTTCCTCTTCTTTTATTTCTGTTCCTTTGACAAGAATCACACATCTGAGCTGGTAGCTACCTTCAAATTACCTTTAAGTGAATTCTGGAGACTTAGTTCCAGGCCAAGATCTGTGCTTAGTTCCAGGCCAAAGTCCTCCTGGACTTTGCTCAAGCTGTTCCCTCCACTAGGAATGCCCTTCCCACAGGCTCAAATTCTGCCTTGTCCTTCCAGTCTCAGCTCCATGGTCATTCTCCTAAAAGCTTGTCTGACCAGCCTGGGCTTGGAAGGGATCTCACCCCACCCTGCCCCACACACCCATCCCTTTCTGTGACATCCCTGATGTGTGTTACCTGTTTATTTGTTCCACTGTGGCCAGATCTGGGTGCTCCTGGAGGACTTGCTCATCCTGGACCCCCAGCCTCACTGGGGAAATGGAAGCACAGATTCAGTTTCCTAGGCTGTTTCTAACTTCACAAGGCATCTGCACAAGCAAAAGATTTGGCTTTGCTCTCAGGCCCGAAGCCACAAAATGCTTGAACACTATGGGGAACAAAGAGAATACCGTCTGTTCTGTGCAAAGAGTGACTTTTCCTTATTACCAAACAATAATAATTTTTAAAAAAGTAACTAGGAAGGTGCGGGCAGAGTCAAGGCTTCTGGAAGTCATTCAGGGTGTGCTGAATGCCAGACTGCTATAGCTCTGTAGCTAGGACCATGTGGCCATTCTTTGGGGAGGGCCCTGCGAGGGGCCCAGTCAAATTTCCTCCTTGTGTGGGCAGAAGACAACAGCATGAGAGAGAGTAGGGAGGTGAATTCTTTCCTTGGTCACCCCCAGTCTCCATGAGGGCTAGGATCGTGCTGGCCTTGAGCAGCACTGAACTGATATTGTCTTAGTCAAGTCCAAACTGAGGGAGTCTTTTGTCAAGTCAGACTTCAGTTTTCCTACCTGGAGAATGGGCAGATGCTCACAGGGCTGAGGTGGGAGAGGAGGCAGGGAGGATCCAGGTTCCACCAGTAGCTCCTCACTGTCCCTTGGGTATAGATAGGTAGGGGGGTGCCCTGAGCTGCTATCCCCACCACGGACTGAGGCCTCTTCTCCTTGGGGCTATCATTGCAGGGAGGGCAGAGGCCAATACCCCAGGGTGGCTGACTAGAAGCAACAGCTTTCCCTTCAGGTTGAAGAAGGACATGAGGGAATGAGCCACCCATCATAAGAGGGACCAAAAAGGAACTAAAATGGCTTGTTTGGCTCTAGGGCAGCACTTTGCAGATTGGCACTTATGATCTCTGCCTGGTTAAATCTAACCCAACCTTTGAACTAAAGCTAAATCCCCTCTGTTCCACCAGATCAGGGAAAGCTTGTCATTCTTCCCCAAGATAACATGCCCAATCACATGGCATGGGTCACCATGGCCGCCAGATCTGTTATGGCATTATTTGGTTACTGTCCACTCTTCTACAGCTTTGCCCCAGCACCTAGAGCAAGACTGATCTACAGCAGAAACTCTGTAAATGCTTCCAGAAAAAAGGGATTCCTAGGCTCTAGCCTTGGTCCTCGGTTGTCACATGAGCCAGAAAGTCACTCCCAGCCCTGCTACCTCTTACCAGCAGTGTGACTTTATTTTTTAAAATATATTCTTATTGATTTTTTTAGAGAGAGAGGAAGGGAGAGAGAGATAGAAACATGATATGAGAGAGAAACATCGATCAGCTGCCTCCTGCGTGCCCCCCACTGGAGACTGAGCCCGAAACCCAGGCATGTGCCCTGACCTGGAATGGAACCAGGACCTCTCAGTCCATGGGACGACTCTCAAACCACTGAGCCACACCAGTGGAGCGCAGCAGTGTGACTTTAAAGAAGCCTGCTTTCCTCTCTGTGCCTTAGTTTCCCCATCTATAAAATGTGAATAAGAATGCTGCCCACTTCTGAGATTTCCTGTAAGAATCCAATGAGTCCTTGAGTGAAGAGGGCATGACTTTAGGAGCTTAATAAATACTCACTGTTATAAACATTATATTTATTCTTGGCTGTTTGGGCATGTGGTTTTGATCCTGAGTGAAGTTCTTAGGATTTTCTCTTTTAGGGTTGAAGGGTCCCAACCCAGCGTGAGCTCAGGTCCAACCTGGTGTGATATCCTCTACATCTTTAGTTCTAAATCCCTCTGTGCCCCTCCAGTCATCCTCCTCCTCCTTCTCCCCGTTCTCCCACAGCCATGCTAGTTGGGCCAACCACCACACCGTAGCCTTGGGGAAAACTCCTATTCATCCCTATCTCCAATGTTCTCTTCTCCTAGAAGCCCTCTCTCCTCTTTCTCTAGATCCTCCTAACACCCTCTCCCCTTCTGATCCAATCCTGACCCCAAGGGGCTGGTGATGTGTCTAACTCTGACTCCCCCAGCCTGAGGGTACCTCAAGGGCTGGGCTGAGGCTTCCCTTGGGTTTGCATCTCCCAGCATTGGGTGGATGTATGACGATCATGACAGAGGAGAGTCTGATGACTCAATATTGGTGAAAGTGACCCTGCCTTAAATTTAGCTCCAACTCAACTTCTACCCAAGGCCAAGGTTAATTCATTAAACAAACAGCACCCAGAAAGTAACAGCCAGGCACTGTCAGGCCCAGGAACAAAGGGCCTTTGGGATGGAGTCAAGCACTGGGTTATGAACTCGAGTTCCCAGGACCAGGTAAGGTGCGGGTGGGGGGTGCACTTGACCCTCTCCTAACTCTAAACCTGGATCTGTGGTCTGGATCCCACAGACCTAATTACCCTCATTGCCACGTGCACTAATTACCTCCGTGGTGCCAGGTGGCTGGGCAGGGCTGCTCCACTTTTGGGAGGTAGGTCGGCCTGATTATTTTTGGCTGTGCTGTCCTTGAAGGCTCCGGCATCTGCCCTCGTGAAGGGCAGAAAGTGGGGCGGAGAAATTGCAGCCATTTCAGGAGGGACAGTGGGAGATATGGGGGTTGGGTTGGCCCAGGAGCTCCCTGAGTAGGGACTTTGGACCTGAAGTCTGAGGGTCTTTGGCAGATAGCTGAGGTGGCAAGACCTGGAGGGGCTGAGAATCACCTCTGAGGTGGACTGTTCTGGAGGTCTAGTTTATGTTATTTTAAAATATGTTTGTATTGATTTTTTAGAGAGAGAAAAAGGGAGAGAGAGATAGAAATATTGATGTGGGAAGGAAACATCGATCAGCTGCCTCCTGCACGCCCCCGCAACCTGAGCATGTGCCCTGACTGGGAATCGAACCAGAACCACTCTCAATCCACTGAGCCACACTGGCCGGGCTGGAAGTCTATTTTATTTATTTATTTTTAATTTTTTCCCTCACCCGAGCACATTTTTTCATTTTTTGTTCAGATAGAGTGGGAGGGAGAGAGAAAGAGAGAGAGAGAAACATCGATGTGAAAGGGACACATCGAGTGGCTGCCACCCGCATGACCAACCAGGGCCGGGGACAAACTGCAACCGAGGTATGTGTCCTTAGTGGGAACTGAACCCGGGTCTCTCTGAACCGCAGGCGGACGCTCTAACCTTTGAGCCAAACCAGCCAGGGCTGGAGGTCTATTTTAAATGTGGCACCATTGCCCTGGCAGGTTTGGCTCAGCGGTTAGAGCACCGACCTGCGGTCCAGAGAGGCCCGGGTTCGGTTCCCGCTAAGGGCATGTACCTCGGTTGCAGTTTGTCCCCGGTTGCGGTTTGTCCCCAGCTGCGGTTTGTCCCCAGCCCTGGTTGGTCTTGCGGGTGGCAGCCACTCCATGTGTTCCTTTCACATTGATGTTTCTTTCTCTCTCTCTCTCTCTCTCTCTCTCTCTCTCTCTCTCTCTCTCTCTCTCTCTCCCTTCCTCTTTCTCCCTCCCGCTCTGTCTGAATAAAGAATGGAAAAAAAAAGCCCTGGCCGGTTTGGCTCAGCGGTTAGAGCGTCGGCCTGCGGTCCAGAGAGACCCGGGTTCGGTTCCCGCTAAGGGCACGTACTTTGGTTGCAGTTTGTCCCCGGCCCTGGTTGGTCGTGCTGGTGGCAGCCACTCGATGTGTCCCTTCACGTCGATGTTTCTCTCTCTCTCCCTTCCTCTCTCTCCTTCCCACTCTATCTGTACAAGAAATGGAAAAATAACCTCGGGTGAGGATAAAAATAAAAAATAAAAAAATAAAAATAAAAAAAAAAGAATGGAAAAAAAGTCCTCTGGTGAGGATAAAAAAAAAAAAAGAATGATTAAATGTGGCACCATTGTCCTGGCAGGTTTGCTCAGTGGTTAGAGCGTCGGCCTGTGGTTGAGAGAGACCCGGGTTCGGTTTCCGCTAAGGGCACGCACCTCGGTTGCAGTTTGAACCCAGCCCTAGTTGGTCGTGCGGGTAGCAGCCACTCGATGTGTCCCTTTCACATAGATGTTTCTCTCTCTCTCTTCCTCTCTCTCCCTCCCACTCTATCTGAACAAAAAATGTAAAAATGTCCTCGGGTAAGGATAAAAAATAATAATAAATGTGGCACCGTTGGTAGGAGAGGGATAGGGGTGGAGACTGGTTAGATGGGCCTGCTATGTGTTTCTGGGTATATGACCTCCTCTCTTTGCACCTTTCCTGAGGGATTAAATGGGGATAATAACTTACAAAGAGTGCCCTGGGCGGAGGGCATAGCATGTGCAAAGACCCTGAAGTAGGGATGGGCTGGGTGCATTGGAGGAACAGTGGGGAGACCAGGTGACCAGAGCAGTGAGTGAGTGAGAGGAGAGTAGGGAATTCTGTGGGCTGAGGGGCCAGGTAGGGCCTCATGGGTCATGGTGAGGTAGGTGGGTTTTGTGCTAAGGGTACTGGGAAGCCTCAAGAGCCAGAGAGGGAAGGATATGATCAGAATTATACTGCAGGATACAGGCTGAATTTCAGCTCTTAGGAGAACCAGGTATGTGTATATGTGCAGAATGGGGCAGAACCTCCTTTACTCTGAGCCTCGGTTTTCACATCTTGGAGAATTCTGAGGCTCAGACAGCCCCAGCACACTCTGAACCTTTAGCCAGGGAAGCTCCCTCTCCACAATTTCCCAAATTCTGGCCGAGCAGCTTATATGGCCTCTCCTTCGCCTGCCCTCTCCACCTACTCTCCTTCTGTGGCCTTGAAGGAACAGCTGTGGGAACAGAGCAGGAGGCCTTAGGGAAGGCTGTGAGGAGGGATTCTGGGGAGAGGGGGTGCCGTGTTCCTCTTGGTGACAGCCCACATGGGGCCGCCCAGTGCTGGATGTTCTTGCAGGAACTGGGTGACTCAGATGTGGCAGCCTCTTCTCTTGATCTGCTAGGGGAGGCCATTCCTGGTGTCCAGGCACAAGTTGGCGTCAGGGTTTGCCTCTCTGGGCCACTCTCAAAACAGCCCTCCCTCTGCCCTTTAGCTGGCGGCATTGCTGATTTTCCTGCTCTGTCACCCTTCATGGCTCTCCTGGAGGTTTTAGAGGGGGAATCCAGCTTCTCATCGCCATTGGCCATACTGCTGGACCTCACATCTGAGCCTTTGAACTCAGTTCCAATACCTCCTTGTCCAGGAAACCTTCCCAGACTCCCTCCACTACCCTGACCCCAACCCCATAGGGATCTGTATCTGGCTCTGCTTTCACCTCAGACTAGGGATTCTTGGAGTCCAGGTGTAGGCCAAGGCCTCATAGGGCCCCCTTATCACCCAGTGTAAGAGGGCACAATGGGGGCACTGCGTGGAGGACACCTGCTGTAGCAGCCCAAGGCAGGATCCCATGGACTTGACCTCTAACTTTATTTATTTATTTTTATCCTCACCCGAGGACATTTTTCCATTTTTTGTTCAGATAGAGTGGGAGGGAAAGAGAGGAAGAGAGAGATAGCAACATCGATGTGAAAGGGACACATCGAGTGGCTGCCTCCCACACAACCCAACCAGGGCCAGGGACAAACTGCAACCGAGGTACGTGCCCTAAGCGGGAACCAAACCCGGGTCTCTCTGGACTGCAGGCCGACGCTCTAACTGCTGAGCCAAACTGGCCAGGGCAAACTTTTTTATAAAAGAGAAAACTGAGGCTCAGGAGGCTTAAGCTGATTCCCCAAATCAAAAGCTGGCCAGGTGGAAAATGTGGCCTGCTCCCTGCAGCCTTTGGAGCCTGATTTACCCACAGGAGGGGGATTTGGTACAATCTGGGCTTGGACTCCAGGAATCCAACAGCCCATCTCCATGGGCGGTCTTCTCTGTAAGAGCAGGGTTCCTCGTCTGTTAACTTGTGTTTATTGAGCACCTACTGTGTCTCATCATTGTGGGAGGCCCTGCCCTGAGGGAGAGCACAGGATGGATGACAAGTAGAGGATCAAATAGGATGACTTCTGACAACTTCTTGTAAAGGAGAGAAAACTAGACAAAGCAACAGGCAGACAGGTGGTCAGTGA
Source organism: Molossus molossus (assembly GCF_014108415.1). NCBI lineage: Eukaryota > Metazoa > Chordata > Mammalia > Chiroptera > Molossidae > Molossus > Molossus molossus. The sequence goes on along the minus strand of NW_023425377.1, from coordinate 66,240,421 downwards.
AGGCTGCTCAGAGGAGGTGGTGATTCAGGGGAACAGCATGTACAAAGAACCTGGGGTGGCAATGTGCTCACTCCTTGGAGCAGCATCAAGGAGGTAGGTGTGGCTGGAACAGGGTGACTTTGGAGGATAGTGGGGAGCCAGGTGGGCAGGGAGCTCCATAGGTTGGGTCACAAGTATCCTTGCAGGCGCTAGTGAAGAGTGTAGACTTTATACTCACAGACTGGAGAGCCATGACAGGCTTTTGAGCAGGAAAGGGACATGATCTGTTTTTACATGTTTTAGATAAGATTCACCAGACCCCCACATGACAAATGGCTTAAGAAAAGTGATTCTAAAACTTTCTTCCTTGGTTATCGTGATGTAGAGGGTACCCTGGGTTGTGCTTGATAAACAAATGACATTGTTATCACCACAATTATTATACCTTTGGAACTGGCCACAGGCTCTGTGCTCAAACTCCTCCCAGGGCCTCAGGGAGGAAGCCTGTTTCCATAACCCCCTTTTTGCCTTGTCTGGCCTTCCTTCCTCTCTCTCTCTTTCTCTTAAGGCCCTCTTATCGCTGAAATTCCAGGCCTCCAACTGTATGGAAACATCTGCTTCCTGCAGAGGAGCCTGTTGTCCCCCAGGCTGGGGGAGGGGGACCACTGAGGGAAAGACAAAGGATCACACATTAGGCATCAACTGCATACACAGGGGACACATTATGTACAGGCTGTGATCAGGGGCCTGAGTTCAAGTTCTGTCCTGTCTTATTCTGACTGGGAGGTCTGACAGCAGTGGCCACACACTTCCCAGGCAGGAAATCATGGCCAAGTACAAGGTAAGTGCTTGTTGACAGATCCAGCAGGGGTAGCATCGCCTGACTGATTTGCAGGACCCAGTGAAAAATTCAGGGCCCCTTGTTGAAAATTACTCAGAACTTTGACAGTTACATCAGACCATTAAACCGAGAAGCTGGCCCTGCTGGGAGCTGTCACAACCACCTTCTACAGCTGCAGAAACTGAGACGGAGAGGGAGGGAGGGATGCCAAGACCAGACTGACCCATGGAGACCCTCCCACCTCCTGAGATATTGGCAATTGTGTTGAGTGGCTTAGTGGGCTGATGAGTAGACTCCAAAAGCTGGGATGTATCAACCTCACTCTTGGTGAGAGGCCAGGAGGAGTTGTGGCCTCTGGGGTGTAGGGGGTGGAGGAGGGTGGGGACATATATGTATACATTTTCTAACATAATCAGCTTTATATATTTTCTCTTCTGATTGCCAAAGTGATACATACTCAATGTAAAATCGGTTTCAGAGGAAACACAGACAAGAATAACGTAAATAATGTAAATAGGTTTCTTGTCAGTATTTAATTCCTTGGATACATTAAAAACATTTTTTTTCTTTATTGATTTTAGAGAGAGAGGAAGGGAGAGGGAGAGAGAGATAGAAACATTGATGAGAGAGAACATCGACCGGCTGCCTCCTGCATGCCCTCCACTGGGGATCAGGCCCACAACCTGGGCATGTGCCCTGAATGGGAATCAAACCAGCCACCTCTTGGTGCATGGGTCGATGCTCAACCACTGAGCCACACCACCGGGCTTGGATACATTTTGATTTCAAACTTACAATGTGCCTGGTGTTCACTGGTAAGTTAAAAGACACTGGCACAGGAAACACATTCAGATGCCATCCCTGTCCTCGGTGGGTATGGGCTGGCACATACCCCATGCTCAGTGAAAATCTGTTGGGTGAATGAAATTTTAATAATAAAGTGAATGACCAGAAATCACTATTATAACACAATGGTCTGTTTCATTCTAGATTTTTTCTTTTTTTCCCCCTCTTCTCAAACACAATGCAATCATACTATACCCACAACTTCTCAGTGGAGGCCCACTTTCCAGACCGATCAATACCAGTCTGCCCTCTTGTGTTGAAATATTTTATCAGGGTTCTTCCATGATTTGTTAAACTGATCCCCTATGGTCAGGCGTCTAGGATGCTTCCTCAAGGGGGGCTTTTGGGGATGGCCTTAAAAATGGAATCACACATTTTCAAGGCTTTTGATGGACACCTAGGGCCACACCACCTTCCATATCACTTATGCCATATCTCACTCTGTGTTCATTTCTCTGAACATCTGACATTTGCAAATAAATATTAGAGACATTGGTATTATAAGAGATGGATTAACATCAGAGGTTCCTGCCCTGGCCAGTGTGGCTCAGTGGTTGGAGCATCGGCCTGTACACCAAAGGTCTCAGGTTCGATTCTCAGTCAAGGGCATGTACCTGGGTTGCAGTTTATATCCCCCACCCCAGTCGTGGTACATGTGGGAGGCAACCAACTGATGTGTCTCTCTCACATCAATGTCTTTCTCTCTCTCTCTCTCTCTCTCTTCCTCCTTCTCTCCCTCTCATTCTCTCTAAAGTAAGTAAGTAAGTAAATAAATAAATAAATAAATAAAGGATAAATAATCAGAGGCTCCCAAAGCAGGGTTGGGAAGTGACTTCTTAATAAGTATGGGGTTTAGCCCTGGCTGGTTTGGCTCAGCGGTTAGAGCATCAGCCCGCGGACCAGAGAGTCCCGGGTTTGGTTCCTGCTAAGGGCATGTGCCTTAGTTGTGGTTCGTCCCCAGCTGGTTGGGGTCATGTGGGTGGTAACCACTCGATGTGTCTCTCACATAGATGTTTCTCTCCCTTTCTTCCTCCCCTTCCTCCCACTCTATCTGAAAATAAGTGCAAAAATGTCCTGGGGTGAGATAAAAAAATAAAAATAAGTATGGGGTTTCCTTTTGGGAGGATGAAATGTTCTGGAACTAGATACAGGTGGTGGTTACACAATATTGTATTGTATTTTTTAATTCTCACCCAAGGATATTTTTCTATTTATCTTCAGATAGAGTGGGAGGGAGGTAGAGAGAGGGGGAGAGAGAGAGAGAGAGAGAGAGAGAAATATTGATGTGAAAGGGACACATTGACTGGTTGCCTCCCACACAACCCTGACCAGGGCTGGGGATGAACTGCAACCGAGGTATGTGCCCTTGACTGGAATTGAACCCATAACTCTTTGGTCCATGGGCCGACGCTCTAACCACTGTGCAAACTGGCCAGGGCACAACATTGTAAATGTACTAAGTGACACTGAATTATACACTTCAAAATTATTAATTTGCCCGACTGGTGTGGCTCAGTGATTGAGTGTCGACCAATGCACCAAGAGGTTGCTGGTTCGATTCCCGGTCAGGCACATGCCCAGGTTATGGGCCCGATCCCCAGTGCGGGGCATGCAGGAGGTGGCCAGTCGATGTTCTCTCTCATTGATGTTTCTATCTCTCTCTCTCTCTTTCCATTCCTCTCTTTAAAATCAATAAAGAAAAAATATTTTAAAAAATTATTAATTTGTGTTATGTGAATTTTACTTCAACTAAAAAGAACCAGAGGCCCCAACCTGGGAGATCTCTGGCTTCCAGAAAGTCCCCAAAATTCTGCTCAGTGTCACCTCCTCCAGGAAGCCTCCCCTCATTAGCATGTCAACCCACCATGCCCCTTCCAGCATGCCCTTTCCATCTGCTCTCTTATTTGTCCTCAACGTTCTCATCATTCCCTGGCATAGTTTCTTTCATTCATTCATTCATTCATTCACTCATTCGGCAGAGGAATTCACAATTATTATTATGCCCATTTTCCAGAGAAGGAAGCTGAAGCTCAGAGCATTGGGGTTGCCTCATGGCACCAAGCCAGGTGAGTGTGGGGCTGGGCAGCATCCCCATCAGCATCCCACCCTGGCTCCTTCTAGAGATGCCCAGTTGTCATGGCTGGGGTCTTCTTTGAATTGGTGAAGGTGTAAACAGTTCACCCACTGTTACTGTTATACTGTTACCGTGTAAACAGTAGCTGAACCTCAGAAGAAGCTCTTGTTCATCCATTCACTCATTCATTTTACAAAGATATGTTGAGGCCTAACCATGTTCTAGGCCCTGTGCTGGGTGTGGGGGTCACAATAAGCATAAAAAGCAAATATGTTAACAAGGAGAGGTCACATAGCAATATATACTGAGAAGAAAATCAAACAGGAAGCAGAGATGGCATGCAAATGAGGGTGAGGAGTGGGGGAGTGAAGTGGGGTCTGTTCTACTATCTCCTGTATGTGCAGGGAGGCCCTCTTTGAGAAGGTGACATTTGAGCTGAGACTGGAAAGAGGAGGAGCCAGGCACAATGAGATCAGGAGAAAGGGCATCCCAGGTGGAGGGCACAGCAAGTACAAAGGTCCTGAGGTGGAAAGGAGCTGGGCATGTTTGAGGAGCATCAAGGAGGATGCTGAAGCTGGAACAGGGTGAGTGTGAGGGAAGGGAGGGTGAGAATGTCGGGGAGATGAGCAGGGGCTGGGCCTCTTTAAGGATCTCAAGGAGTAGGTTCTAGTCTAGGAAGAAGGGAATCGTAGGAGAGTTTTGAGCTGTAGAGTATCTTGGTGTGGTTTATACATTCTGGAAAGCTTCCTTCCTGTGGCTACTATCTGGAGAAGGGATTGAGGGGACCATGGTGTCAGAGAGATCAAAGATAAGCTGAGGGGGCAGAAATGGAGGAGAGATGGACTTCCTGAGTGGGGAAAGTGATCATGAGAAGTTGGCCAAAGATTCAAGGGGAATGGAGGCTGAAGGAGAAGTCTAGGAGGCTCCTGGAAGTTTAGATGTTTGATGGAGTTTCTCTGTAATTTGAGGAAACTTGGGGGGTACCGGGCAGGTCTAAGGGTGGCCTGGGGGCCTCACGTTTACATCTCCTATGACCTTGAACTTCTTTGGCAAAGATGTACATGAGGAACACACACACACAGCCAGATGTCCACCATTCTCCCAGGAGAAGGCAGGAAAAGGAAAAAATTAAAAAAGGTGGGGTCAGAGTTGGCAGAAGGCTGAGTGAGATGTTTCACCATTCTTTGGGAAGGAAGCAAGTTAGAGCTGGCCTGCACCTCCCCACCCTGCTTCCTTTGACAAACTCTCAAAGCCACTGCATTGTGCTGACAGCACAAAAGTTGCTGGGCTCAGGCCTGTTTCTGGATTGGAATCTCTGCTCCACCCCTGGTTACTTGCATGAGCCTAAACATGGAAACACTTTTCAAGAAATTGTTCTGGCCTGGCCGGTGTGGCTCAGTGGTTGAGCATCGACACATTCACCAAAAGGTCGCTGGTTTGATTCCCGGTCAGGGCATATACCCAGGTTGTGGGCCCAGTCTCCGGTGGGGGGCATGCAGGAGGCAACCAATCGATGTTCTCTCTCATCGATGTTTCTCTCTCTCTCTCTCTCTCTCTCTCTCTCTCTCTCTCTCTCTCTCTCTCCCCCTCCAGCTTTATCTGAAAATTAATGTAAAAAAGATCCTCCAGGGGGAAAAACAAAACTCTGTTTGAGCTGGGGTTTTTAATTTTTTAATTTATTTTTAATTTTTTAAGACTTATCTTGCCCTGGCCGGTTTGGCTCAGCGGTTAGAGCGTCGGCCTGCGGTCCAGAGAGACCCGGGTTCGGTTCCCGCTAAGGACACGTACTTTGGTTGCAGTTTGTCCCCGGCCCTGGTTGGTCGTGCGGGTGGCAGCCACTCGATGTGTCCCTTCACGTCGATGTTTCTCACTCTCCCTCCCTCCCACTCTATCTGTACAAAAAATGGAAAAATATCCTCGGGTGAGGATAAAAAAAAAAAAAAAAAAAAAAAGACTTATCTTTATTGATGAATGTATTACACATGTTCCTCCTTATTCCCCTATTGACCCCTCCTCCCTGCTCTCCTCCCCCCTCCTGCCTTTCCCCACACTGTTGTCTGTGTCCATTGCTTATGCATATATGCATATAGGTTCTTTGGTTTAGTTCTTCCCACCCCCACCCACTTCCCTTTGAGGTTTGTCAGTCTAATAACCAATTTGTACTTCTTAATGAACTGGGTTTTTTTAATGTGTTTGAAAATACAGACTTAAAAAAGGGAAAAAAATATCTTTAAGTGAGGATTAAAAAAAAAGTCAAGAAAGAAAGAAAAATAGCCCTGGCCGGTTTGGCTCAGCGGTTAGAGCGTCAGCCTGCGGTCCAGGGAGACCCGGGTTCGGTTCCCGCTAAGGGCACGTACCTCGGTTGCAGTTTTTCCCCTGCCCTGGTTGGGTCGTGTGGGTGGCAACCACTCGATGGGTCCCTTTCACATCGATGTTTCTTTCTCTCTCTCTCTCTCTCTCTCTCCCTCCCACTCTATCTGAGCAAAATATCAAAAAATGTCATTGGGTGAGGATGAAAAATAAATAAATAAAAAGAAAGAAAAATAAAAAAAGAAATTGTTCTGGAGCTACCAGATTTCATGTGAACAAAACAAATGATCCTTACCTCACACCATCCACAAAAATTCAATTTTTTGAAGGTCTTGGGTAAAGACCTTCTTACTCGGAGCCTCTTCTGGGAGATGGTCCCCGCCCCCTAGAGCTGTTGTGAGACTGGGTCCCAGCAAGCCTGCTGTGCAGCTGGTGCTCAGACAGCTACTGTAGTTATCATGACTATTTCCTTACAATTCTAGGAGGCACACACATGAGTGCATGTAGAACTGAAGAAATCTGAATCTGTCAATTGTATTAATGTCAATTTTCCAGTTGTGATAATGTACTATATTCACACAGGATGTTCCCACTGGTGGAAGTGGGGTGAAAGGTACCCAGATCTCTCTGTATTCATTTTTTTAAAACAGTTTTATTGAGATATAATTTATATACCATAAAACTCACCCTTTTATTTATTTATTTATTTTCAACTTGCCCTTCCGTTTATTTTACGCATTCGTTGTTTCTTTTTTTTTAATTAATTTTTTAACTTATATTTATTGTTGGATGTATCACAGAAGTCCCTCTTTTTTTCTCCTTGACCCCTTGCTCCCAAATTCCGCCCCCATCCTTCTTTCCCCCACACTATTGTCTGTGTCTATTGGTTATGCATATATGCATATAAGTTCTTTGGTTTCTCTCTTCCCACCCTACCTTCCCCCTTCCCTTTGAGGTTCATCAGTCTAACAACCAGTTTATACTTCATAATCCCTTTATCTTTTTCACCACACTCCCCTCCCATCTGGCAATCAACAAAAAGTTCTCTGTATCTATGAGTCCGTTTCTGTTCTGCTTGCTCATTTTGTTTGTAGATTCAATTGGAGATAGATATGGATTTATTGCCATTTTATTGTTCATATTTTTTTATCTTCTTCTTCAAGAAGACCCGTCAACATTTCATATAATACTGGTTTGGTGGTGACAAACCCCTTTAGCTTTTTCTTGTCTGGGAAACTTTATATGTCCATCGATTCTAAATGATAGCTTTGTAGTATAGAGTAATCTGGGTTGTAGGTCCTTGCTTTTCATCACTAAATATTTCTTGCCACTCCCTCCTGGCCTGCAAAGTTTCTTTTGAGAGATCGGCTGACAGCGTTATGGGAGCTCCCTTGTAGGTAACAAACTGCTTTTCTCTTTTTTTTAACATATTCTCTTTGTCTTTAACCTTTTGCATTTTGCTGATGATGTGTCTTGGTGTGGACCTCTTTGGGTCCATCTTGTTTGGGACTCTCTGTGCTACCTGGACATGTATGTCTGTTTCCTTCACCAAGTCAGGAAAGTTTTCTGTCATTATTTTTTCAAATAGGTTTTCAATTTCTTTTTTTTTATCCTCACCCGAGGACATTTTTCCATTTGTTGATCAGATAGAGTGGGAGGGAGAGAGAGGAAGAGAGAGAAAGAAACATCGACATAAAAGGGACACATTGAGTGGCACGACCAACCAGGGCCGGGGACAAACTGCAACTGAGGTATGAGCCCTTAGCGGGAACCGAACCCGGGTCTCTCTGGACCGCAGGTCAATGCTCTAACCGCTGAGCCAAACCAGCCAGGGCGGTTTTCAATTTCTTGCCCTCTCTCTTCTCCTTCTGGCATTCCCATGATACAAATGTTGGTATGCTTGAAGTTGTCCCAGAGGCTCCTTACACTGTCCTCGTTTTTTTTCCTGGATTCTTTTTACTTTTTGCTGTTCTGATTGGGTGTTTTTTGTTTCCTTATATTCCAAATCGATGGTTTGCTTCTTGGCTTCACCTACTCTACTATTGATTCCCTGTAAATTATTCTTTATTTCAGTTAGTGCATTCTTCATTTCTGACTGCTCCTTTATTATGCTCTTGAGGCCCTCACTTATAAGCAGTGTTTTGAACTCTGCATCTGTTAGATTGCTTATCTCCATTTAATTTAGTTCTTTTCCTGGAGTTTTGTTCTGTTCTTTCATTTGGGACATGTTTCTTTGTCTCCTCATTTTGGCTGCCTCCCTATATTTGTTTCTATGTAATAGGTAAAGTTGCTATCTCTCCTAGGCTTCCTAGAGTGGTCTGTTGCAGTAGGTGTCCTGTAGGGTCCAGTGGCACAGCCTCCCTGATCACCCAGCTGGGCTCTCGAGGTGCACCCCTTGTATGAACTTTATACCATTCTGTTGTAATTGAGTCTTGATTGCTGTTGTCATGTGGATGGGAGGGTTTTACTCAGGCTGATCAGCTGTAAGGACTGGCTGTGCCCACTAACCACCGACCTCTGACTACCTTGGATGATCAGCTGTGCAGGGGTCCACCACACAGAGCAAGACTTCCTTTAGCAGGGCTCGGGTACCCCCTGAGTCCATTCCTTGAATGTGTCATTTGTGGAGGTGATTGGGTGGTGGTGCTTTGACGTGGTCTGAAGCTGTCCACTGGATGTGCTGGCTCTGGGGCAAGGTCAGCCACTGCCTGTGTTCTACTGGGGCCACCAGGCATAAGCTACAAAGCAATCTGCAGCTGGCTGCTTCTAGTGCTGGGCCTGGAGCCACTTGCACAAGAGGTATGGGGCTCACTGTGGCCAGATGCTGCTTGTTTGAGAGAATTTAGGAACATCTGAAGCAGGAGCCCAAACAGGCCAATCCTATGGTAAAGCCACTGGCAACAGCTTGGGTGGACCTGAAAGTTGGGTGGGGTGGGGCCTCAGGGAATCACCAGGGCGGGGCAAACAGTGTGAGCCAAGTTGCTGGAGTCCCAGATATGGCGGCTGTCTGCCTGCCTCAGGGAAGGGCTCACCAAAGGAACAATGGCCTCCACCAGCACGTCTGTTCAGGAGAAAGCTGCCTCTCTAGTCCTCAACCTGATGCCAAACAACTCAGTTCTTTCCTGTATGTGTCTGGTGCCTTTCAGACTGCCTCCCCATGTGTAAGTCCATGTGCGGGCCTTTTAAGAGGAGCTGCCTGGGGCTCCTGCAGCGGCAGCCTCCCTCAGTCTCAGTTCCAGCTGGTTTTATAGCCAGAAGTTATGGGGACTTCTCTTGCTGGCACTGGAACCCTGAGCTGGGCACCTGGTGTGGGACGGGGACCCCTCACTCCTCAGGGAGGACCTTCACAGCTGAGGTGTTCCTCCTAGTTTTTACCCGCCACACGTGGGTGTGGGACTGGCTTGTCTGTGCCTCTGCCCCTCCTATGTCTTAATGTGGCTTCTTCTTTAATTTCATAGTTGTAGGACTTCCATTCAGCTCAATTTCAGGCGGTTCTGAAAGATGTTTGTTCTGTAGTTTAGTTGTAATTTTGATGTGGTTGTAGGTGGAGGTAATATTGCATTTACCTACGCTGCCATCTTGACTGGAAGTCCATTGATTGTTCTATCTTTACAAAATTTTTTATTTCTCATCCGAGGATACTTTTCTATTTATCATCAGACAGAGTGGGAGAGAGAGAGAGGGAGAGAGAGAGTGAGAAACATCGATGTGATAGAGCCATATCAATTGGCTGCCTCCCACACGACCTGATCATGGATGAACGGCAACCAAGGTATGTGCCCTTGACTGGAATCGAACCTGCAACTCAGTGGTCGACAGGCCAATATTCTAACAGCTGAGCCAAACCAGTCAGGGCAAAACTCGCCTTTTTTTTTTTTTTTTTAATCCTCACCCGAGGTTTTATCTTCAAATAGAGTGGGAGGGAGAGAGGGAGGAAGAGAGAGAGAGAGAGAGAAACATCGATGTGAGAGACACATCGAGTGGTTACCACTCACACAACCCCAACCGGTGCCGGGGACAAACTGTAACCCAGGTACATGCCCTTAGCAGGAACTGAACCTGGAACTCTCTGGTCTGCAGGTCTACGCTCTAACCGCTGAGCAAAACCAGCCAGGGCCATAACCCACCCTATCAAAGTGTTCAATTCAGTGGGTTTTAGTATCTTCACAAAGTTGTGCAACCATCACCACTATCTAATTCCGGAATATTTTCATCTCCCTTGAAAAGAAATTTTGTGCCAGTTAGCAATCACTTCTCATTACTCTCTCCCCCTACCTTGTGTCAGTCACTAATGTACTCTCTATTGATTTGCCTATTCTAGGGGCATTTCATATAAATGGAACCATATAATATGTGGCCTTTTATTTTATGTCTAGCTTCTTTCCCTCAACATCATGTTGTTAAGATTCATCCATGTTGTAACCTGTATCACTTTTCTTTTTTAAAATTGATTTTAGTCCGGCCCGTGTGACTCAGTGGTTGAGTATCAACCCATGCACCAAGAGGTCGCTGGTTCAATTCCCAGTTAGGACCCATGTCCAGGTTGTGGACCTGATCCCCAGTGGGCGGTATGCAGGAGTTGGCCAATCAATGTTCTCTCTCTTTTATCCTCACCCAAGGACATTTTTCCATTTTTTGTTCAGATAGAGTGGGAGGGGGAGAAAGAGAGAGAAACATCGACTTGAAAGAGACACATCGAGTGGCTGCCTCCTGCACAACCCCAGCCAGGGCTGGGGACAAACTGCAACCGAGGTACGTGCCCTTAGCGGGAACCGAACCTGGGTCTCTCTGGACCAAAGTCCAATGCTCTAACCCCTGAGCCAAACCGGCCAGAGCCAATCGATGTTCTCTCTCATCGATGTTTCTTTCTCTCTCTCCCTCTCACTTCTTCTCTCTCTAAAATCAATAAAGAAAAAAATAAATAAAAATTGATTTTAAAGAGAAAGGAAGGGAGGGAGGGAGAGAGAGAGAGAGATCAATTGGTTGCCTTTCATATACACCTGCAACCTGGGAATGTTCCCTGAGTGAGAATCAAACTGAAAACCTTTTGGTGCATGAGACAACGCTCAGTCAACTGAGCCACACCAGCCAGGGCAGCCTGTATCACTTTTCATTTTCATTGCTTTTTCTTTTTTTCTCTTTATTGATTTTAGAGAGAGAGGAAGGGAGGGGAAGAGAGATAGAAACATCAATTGGCCAACTCCTGCATGCACCCCACTGGGGATTTAGCCCACAACCTGGGCATGTGCCCCGACTGGGAATCGAACTGACGATCTCTTGGTGCATGGGTCGACGCTCAACCACAGAGCCACACAGGCAGGACTCCTTTTTCTTTTTCTTTTTTATCTTCATCCGAGGACATGTTCATCCACTTGAGAGAGAAAGAGAGAAACATCAGTGTGAGAGAAACATCGATAGATTGCATCCTGCACTCACCCGGACTAGGGATGAAACATGCTACCTATGTATGTGCCCTGACTGGAAATCAAGCCTGCAGCATTTTTTCTGTTGTTGTTGCTGTTAATCCTCACCTGAAGATATTTTTTCCTTTGATTCCTAGAGATAGTGGAAAGGAGGGAGCGAGGGTGAGAGAGAGAGAGAGAGAGAAAAACATCAGTGTGAGAGAGACACAATGATTAGTTGCCTCCCACATGTGTCCTGACTGGGGCTGGGAATTGAACCTGCAACCCAGGTATGTGCACTTGACCATGAATGGAACCTGAGACCCTTTGGTGCATGGGCCGACACTCTAACCACTGAACAATACCAGCCAGTGCTCTTTTTATTCCTTTTTATGGCTGAATAATATTCCACTGTATTAGTATTTCATATTTTATTCATTCATTCATCAGTTGGTGGACATTTGGATTGTTTCCACTTTTGACTATTTTGTATTCACATACAAGTTTTTTTTTGAACATATGCTTTCAATTCTCTGTCTTATTTCTTACAGTTGCACATGAATATAGAATTACTTCAAAATAAAAACTTAATAAAAGGGGGGAAAGAAGTCCTGCAATATTGAGGATTAAGATCACATGTTGAAAATAATGGAAAACAATAAATATTATTTTGTCAAGTGCAGGCAACTTCTATGAAGATCCAGGAACAGCCCTTATCCCAGGCCTTGCTTTTCATGCCTGCCCCCCACCTGGGGGTGCTGGCAGACCCATACAAGCCAATGACAAGTCTTTCAATGGTTGGTGTACCTAACCATCCCCCTTCCCTACTCCAATGCCTACTATGGCTCCTTATCACCTTGCAGCAAAGTTAAACTCCTTGGCTGGCCTTGGAGCTATTGTCCTTGCTGACATCTCCACTGTCCTCCCACAGGTATCCCAGATGCCTGCCTAGTTTGCTCCCCTTCTGGTTCCCTCTGCCCGTTAAGTCAAACCTGCCAGGGCTTATTTTTATTTTTTAGATAGAGTGGGAAGGGGAAAGACAGAGAGAGAGAGAGAGAGAGAGAAACATCAATGTGAGAGAGACATATCAATTGGTTGCCTGCTGCACAGGCCCAACCAGGCCAGGGATGAAACCTACAACCTAGATACGTGCCTTTGACCAGGAATCAAACCTGTGATCCTTTGGTGGCTGACATTCTAACTACTGAGCCACTGAGCTACATTGGCCAGGGCAAAGCTGTTTTTCAAAAAGTTCTCCAAAACTCCATATTTAGCCCTGGCCAGTTTGGCTCAGCGGTTAGAGCATCAGCCCTCAGACCAAAGGGTCACGGGTTTGATTCCTGGTCAAGGGCACTTACCTGAATTGCAGGTTCAATCCCCGGCCTCTGTTGGGGTCATGCGAGAGGCAACTGAGCAAGGTGTCTCTCACATCAATCAATGTCTCTCTTTCTCTCTCTCTTCCTCCTTCCCTTCCACTCTATCTAAAAAAATCAAAGGAAAAATATCCTTGGGAGAGGATTAACAAAAACAAACAAAAAAACCTCCCCATTTACTGAGTACCCACTATATACCAGGAACTAAGCTAGGTGCTAGAACAGAGGGGGGGGGGGGGGTCATAAACAGATGATGGTGCAGTGGGTTCCTCTCTCACAGCATAGAGGGGAAAGGTGTAACATCTGTGTGAATGTGTGAAGAATGGGGGAGGGAGTGTTGGGATTTGAAGGATGGATGAATAGGAGTTTGCCAAATTGAAGTTAGGAGCTGACAGGGAACTCAACTTTATAAAATCTAATAAACAATAAAATAAACATAATTTTAAAAATGAAAATGAATGAATACTCACTTGTCTGCATGATCTGAAGAAGTGTTTATTTTTGGACACTTCACAACCCACCATGAATTACACCTGATTCACCCAGATTGACTCCCAAATGACATTGTTTATGTCCACCACAAAGACAGTGCTATAACAGCATGTCAGTCTCTTTGTTCATCAGGAGTACGGAGAAATCGGAAAATTCAGGCCACCTGCACTCCTAGTTGATGTCCATGAGGATAAACAGAAGGTCAAAGACCAGGCCTGATTGAGAACCTTCCCCAAGGACCTGCCTTCTCTAAGTTATGCTGGGTTCCTTCTGGCCTCCCTTCTCCCACTGTGGCCAGCATGTTGCCACATAGAGTGAGGAAGAAGACATTTTCATCTGAAAATAAATCATGACCCTGAATGGGTAAATAAGAAACTAGGGTGAAAGAGGGGGTGGGGTGGGGGGCTGAGGGGGAAGAGAGAATTTTGCCTTTCCTGGGAAGATAAATGCAGCCTTCAAAGGCTGTCCTCCCTGTGCTGGGCCCACTGCCACAGGATCCGCCTCTGCTGTGCCCCCAGCTTTTCCTAAGGGCCGGGTACCCACTGTTCCTTTGCTGCTGAGGTCTGACTCCTGGGCCTGACACTTCTTTCAATGTGGACCCCATTGCCACTCAGAAAAGTCCCTTTTCTGCACTTTATTTTTTTATTTTTTATTTATTTATTTTTTTTATCCTCACCCGAGGACATTTTTCTATTTTTTGTTCAGATAGAGCGGGAGGGAGAGAGAGGAAGAGAGAGAGAGAGAAACATTGATGTGAAGGGACACATCGAGTGGCTGCCACCCGCACGACCAACCAGGGCCGGGAACCAACTGCAACCGAGGTACGTGCCCTTAGCGGGAACCGAACCCGGGTCTCTCAGTACCGCAGGCCGACGCTCTAACCGCTGAGCCAAACCGGCCAGGGCCCTTTTCTGCACTTTTAAAGCTTTTTGTAGAACCAGTGTGACCTTTAACTGTTTCCTGAGTGCGAGATGCTCCCAACCTATGATCCATTTTACAGAGAAATGGGAAGGGGGCAGGACTGGGATTCAGTGGGAGGTCCAGGGATGCTCCCCAGGCCTGAATGATGGTGATGTGAAGTAGGAACCCTTTGAGGGGGTGAATGTCTTGGTCAAAAGCAACTGAGATGAGTATATTTATTTTCTTTTTTTTATTTTTTTTTTATTTTTTTTTTTATCCTCACCCGAGGATATTTTTTCCATTTTTGGTACAGATAGAATGGGAGGGAGAGAGAGGAAGGGAGAGAGAGTGAGAAACATCGACGTGAAGGGACACATCGAGTGGCTGCCACCCGCACGACCAACCAGGGCCGGGGACAAACTGCAACCAAGGTACATGCCCTTAGCGGGAACCGAACCCGGGTCTCTCCAGACCGCAGGCCGACGCTCTAACCGCTGAGCCAAACCGGCCAGGGCAGTATATTTATTTTCTTTCTTGATTTCAGAGAAAGAGGAAGGGAGAGGGAGAGAGAGATAGAAACATCCATGAGAGAGAACATCGACTGGCCACCTCCTGCATGCCCCTCACTGGGGATTTGGCTCACAACCTGGGTATGTGCCCTGACCGGGAATCGAACCGGCGACCTGTTGGTGAATGGGTAGACGCTCAACACTGAGCCACACCAGCCGGGCTGGGAATAGCATCTTTTTTTTTTTTTTAATCCTCACCCGAGGACATTTTTACATTTATCTTCAGATAGAGCGGGAGGGAGAGAGGAAGGAAGAGAGAGAGAAACAAGAGAAACATCGATGTGAGAGAGACACATCGAGTGGCTGCCACCCACACGACCCCAACCGGGGCTGGGGACAAATTGCAACCGAGGTACGTGCCCTTAGTGAGAACCGAACCCCGGGCCTTTCTGGTCTGTGGGTTGACACTCCAACCACTGAGCCAAACAGGCGAGGGCTGGGAATAGCATCTTGATATGTACTGGACTGACCCTTTTCCCTCTCAGAGAGGTCACCCAGTGAATGAATGAGTGAATCAACAGATAGATAGATGGAGGATACTGAGACTGTCAGGGAGATGCTGGAGGGACTCATGGCAGCCTACAAACTGGGTCGTAGGAGGAAGTAATGGGAAGAGACAGTCTCCATTAAAATTTGGTGCTTTTTTCCCCTAAGATCACAGCTGCCTCCCAAACAAAGACTGACAATTACTGCCAGAAGCTGCTTAGTCATTTTTACTTCCTTTGAATATTTTTCAATAAATTTTCTTCTTCTTTTTTTTTAATCCTCACTTGAGGACATTTTTGCATTTATCCTCAAATAGAGCAGGAGGGAGAGAGGAAGGAGAGAGAGAGAGAAACTTCGGTGTGAGAGAGACACATCATGTGGCTGCCACCTAAACGACCCCAACCGGGGCTGGGGACAAACTGCGACCAAGGTACATGCCCTTAGCAGGAACCGAACCTGGGACACTCTGGTCCACCAGCTGACGCTCTGACCGCTGAGCCAAACCGGCCAGGGCATGAATTTTCTATTTAAATTGCACAGGTGAGCTCTTTCTGTGCAATGAGGCACATGGCTGGGGAAGGGGCAGCAAGAGCACCACCGCCTCCCTTTTCCCTGGGTGGACATTTTTGACTAGACCTGCCTTCTCTTTGCTCAAATACAGCTGAACTTCCCTGTTTATGGCCAATGTCTACATTTTACATTTCTTTTTTCTTATTCTCATCCTTGGATATTTTTCCATTTATTTTCAGATAGAGTGGGAGGGAGGAGAAGGAGGAGGAGAGAGAGAAACACCACGTAAGAGAGACACATCGACTGGCTGCCTCCTGCACGACCCTGACCAGGACCAGGGACTAATTGCAACTGAGGTACGTGCCCTTGACCGGAATCGAACCCTTGACTCATTGGTCCGAGGGCTGGCGCTCTAACTGCTGAGCGAAACTGGCCAGGGCAACATTTTACAACATTTCTACAAAAATCACATTCTACTTTGGCTTTTATCCTCCAGGATCGAACTTCTTTTTCCAAAGCTCCATCATATTTTACATCTGAAGCTCCCTTAAACGTTCCCTTCCTTCCTTCTATTTGCTTTGTCCCCAGGATTCACCAGCACAACAAAGCTCCTGACACATCTGTGGACATCAAGACTCACACCTTGGGTTGATCCCAGGGGTTTGCCCCGTGGAGTAGAGGGGCACTGGTGTTTAAAGGCACCACCAGCCCAGTTAGGTTGACAAAAAAAGCTAGAGTCCGGTGCAACCCCTGTAGAAAACAGCTTGGGGTTCCTCAAAAGGTTACCAAAATGAGAGTTACCATATGATCTAGTATTTCCACTCTTAGCTATAGACCCAAAAGAATTTAAAACGGGTGAAAACTAAAACTTGTACACATATTCAGAGCAACTCTATCCACAATCACCAAAAGGTGAAAACAACCCAAATGCCCATCAACAGATGAATGAATGAACAAAATGTGGTCCATCCACATAGTGGAATATTAGCCATAAAAAGGACTGAAGTACTGACACATGCTACAACATGGGTGAACCTTGAAACATCATGCTGAGTAAAATAAGTGAGACACAGAAGACCACATGTTGTCTGATCCCATTTATGTGAAATGTCCAGAACAGGCAAATTCACAGAGACAGAAAGTGGATTACTGTTTGTCAGGGGCTGGGGAGGGAGGATTGGGAGTGACTGCTTATAGGGGCAGGGTATCCTTTTGGGGTGATGGAATGTTCTGGAACTAGGTAGAGGTACTTGTTGCACAACATTGTGAGTGTGCTAAATGCCACTGAATTGTTCACTTTAAGATGGTGAATTTTATGTTATGTGAATTTTGTATCAGTAAGAAACAAAAAGGTTGGGCTGATCCTCATGGAAGCCAGCAAGGAGGTGTCCCTACCAACACTGGGTATTAGCAAGTCTGACATTTCTCTGGGCTCTTGTCAGTTAAGGAACACGCCTCTACTTGGGTATTTATTGGCTCCCTGCATTGCTTTTCCTGAATCCCTTTCACATACTCTCTTCTCTAGATGATACTCTGGATGGGAAGAACATCATATTCTACAAATGAGGAAACTGAGGCTTACAGAGGTGGATCCCTCACACTAGGTCACACAGCAGTGAGGACATGAAAAGACTGAAGATTCAAACCTTCAAATTCTGCTTTGCTCTGAGCTTCCTCTGGGCAAAATTAAGTTATCAAAATGTAAATGCTAAAATTTCCAAGTGGGACCTCACTTCTGGACCAGAAATTCCAGGAACTGTGAGACTGTGCTCCCAAGACAACCTGAGAAATATCTGGAGAAAAATCAAACAAAGGAAGGGTCAGCTTGTGAGGTCTCCCTCCTGGGATCTGAGAGAAGTGGCTGGTGCCAGGATAATCATGGAGCTGCAATTCCTGAGAGTCAGTTCCCGGGGCTATGAGCATGGGGTTGGTGGAAAATAGGAATAATGGCCCTGGCTGGTTTGGCTCAGCAGTTAGAGCATCGGCCCGCAGACCAGAGAGTCCTGGGATCGGCTCCCACTAAGGGAACGTACCTCGGTTGCAGTTTGCCCCGGCCCCTGTTGGGGCTGTGTGGGTAGCAACCAGTCAATGTGTCTCTCTTACATTGATGTTTCTCTGTCTCTTTCACCCCCCCTTTCTCCCTCCGACTCTGTCTGAAGATAAATACCTTGGATGAGGATAAAAAAAAAAAGGAATAATGTGTGTGTGCATGTGCATGCATGTCTGTATCTGTACCTGTATATGGGTCTTTCAGTCTGTACGTGCACATCTGTGTGTGTATGCATGTCTGTGTGTGTGTGTCTATATTTGTATGCATGTGTCTGTGTGCACATCTTTGGGCCTACATGTGCACACATATATCTTTGAGTATATGCATGTGTATGTGCACAGGTGTGTGCATGTGCACAGGCACAGGTGTGTGTATGCATGTGTGCACTTGTAGGTGTGTCTGTATGTGTGTGCATGTGTGTTTCTCTGTGTGTGCACATCTTTGAGCCTACTTGTGCACACATGTATCTTTCTGTTGTTAATCCTCACCTGAGAATATTTTTTCCATTGATTTTCAGAGAGAGCGGAAGAGGGGCAGAGAGAGAGAGAGAGAGAGAGAAACACGGATGTGAGATACATCGATTGATTGCCGCCCACGTGTGCCCTGACCAGGGCCAGGGATTGAACCTGCAACCCAGGTATGTGTCCTTGACTGGGAATCCAAACTGCAACCCTTTCGTGTGTGGGAAAATGCTCTAACCACTGTGCAACATCATTCAGGGCCACACATGTATCTTTTTGTGTCTCAATGTGTGTACATGCATGTGTCTAGCTGTATCCATGTCTGCATGTGTCTTTGAACCTGTGTATGCATGTGTCTTTGTGTATGTGCATGCACTTGTGCATGCATAGCTCTGTACACAAGCATGGGTGTGTATGCACGCATGTGTATTCACATGTGTACTGCACATTTGCATACATGTGTGTATATGGGAAGCTTCATAACCAGATAAGACCAATAGGAGATCCTTGAGAGTGTAGGTCTGGAGTTGGACTGTCCGGGCCTGTTTCTCCACTGGGAAATAGGCTGGCTTCTGCTAGAGTCAAGGATTAATGTCCAGAGAGGCCATTGACTATCAGATTTGTCAGTTTATAGTCTGTACTATGGGCTCTAAAGTTGACACCTGTCATCTCCTTTGATTCTGAAAGCAAACCCAAGGCTGAGTTTATCATCCACAATATTTTGTCATTCTAAAATCATAGAAGCAAAGATGTCAAACCACACAGAAATGTGTGAAGTAAACAGTGAAAATTCCACCCGTGGCTTAGTCCACTCCCTGAAGGAGGCTCTATTAATAGATGGCTGTAGAGTTCTTCAGAATTTTTCTGCGACCATACATTTATATATTTAAATTTGCATTTTTGTTTCTATATAGACCAATATGGTATATTAAAACAGTAAATATGTAGAAAAGTGACTTTTCAATTAATGGTACATCATACTTTATCATTCAATGTTATGGATGCAGGAGACTTGCTCCACATCACCCACTGTCATGCCCCTGAGCTGGGCCTTGGCCTGGCTCTGCCTGTCCTCTCCAAAGCAATTTCCAATGGTAAGAAAGGGCCTTCAGACATTGTACAAAATGCATTCATTCACTAACCTTTCATCAAACATTTATTCAGTGCTGGGAGTTTAAAGACAACCTACAGGCCCCATGGAGGAGCCTCTAGCCCTGGCGAGACAGAACCTGATGCTCACACCCCTGGCTCACAGTGGTCAGGGACAGATCTGAGGAAGACAAAGGGGCAAGCCAAGCCTGTCTCAGGAGAGCAGGGTGGGTTTTCTGGAGGAGGGAACCTGGGAGGTGGACCTTGAATGTTGAATGGAGGTCCAAAGGCATAGAGGAGATTGGGGACAAGATGGAGTACCACTCCTGTAGATGGCTTAGGAACCTCAACACGTAACATTCAGAAGTAGGAACTAATTCTTAACCCCAGGCCTCACTTCTAAGTCCTAATGACAAGCTGGAAGGGTTGTTGCTGCTGCAAAACAGTGCTAGCCTATACTCAGATGAGGAAATTGATGCTCGAGCAGGCATGGTAACTGAAGGAGGGCTTTGAAAAACTCATTGGGCAGCCTGGGACTGGCTCTTCATCTTTTTGGGCCTGTTTCCCCATCCATACAATAGGTCAGAACAGCTGGCAGACTGGTAGCTGTGGGGGAGTTTGGCTCCAGCCCCAGCACTAATGGTCCCTCAATCTCCCAACCACATGGATTTCCACCATGTATTCCTCTTTGGGCCAGACGCTTGGCCTCGGCCCCCTCCTTGTCAAAGGGGAGCAAATTGGGGATGCAGCCCCATCTTTGAGGTGGTGGGAGAAGCGTACGTAGGGTGTACTGTTAACAGGGCTTGGGGATCCTCATGCACAAGGTCTGCTACACAGGTAAGGAAATTGAGGCCCAGGAGGGTGGAACGTGGAAGGATCAATAACAAGACCAGATCCTCTAAACTCTCTAAGAGCAGTCCTGGCTCAGTCGGTGTGGCTCAGGGGATTGAGCGTCGTCCCATGGACTGAGAGGTCCTGGTTTGATTCCCAGTCAGGGCACATGCCTGGGTTGTGGGCTCAATCCCCAGTAGGGGGCATGTAGGAGGCAGCCGGATGATGTATCTCTCTCACATGGATGTTTCTCTCTCTAAAAAATCAATAAAAACATATTAAAAGAAAAAAAGAGAGAGAGAGAGTAGTCCTGGATTATTGTATTTAACCTTGCCAGCCCGCTGCCCCATTTCACAGGAAGAAATGGAGGCTTAGAGTCCCACCAACCCACAGCCACAGGGAAGGCATCTCCAGCCCTCACGATCACCTTATGGGTTGGTGCCAGCAGTCATTAGATAGAAGAGGAAATCACAGCTTCCTCTTGGAGCTCTGTCACCCAGGACTGTCAAGGTTTGGGTTCGACAGGGTCAGAGAGGGGAGGTGTGGGGGAAGCAGAGAGAGGTAGCAGCCAGGCCATGTCCAAGTAGAGCTCAGGGACATGTTTGAGGCTGTGGTTTGTGGTGAAGTGCTTCTCAGGGTCCATGGCCTCCACCATGTCCTCTTGGGAAAACAGGAGTGTTGACAGGATCCCTCCCCTTCCCAAGTTGCATTGCACAGGCATGCGGTGGAGGGAGAGCTCCTTGGTCCCAGAAATGACATCTCTAAGACTTTATTCACAAATAAAAGTATTGTAGGGTGTAGGGACCAATCCTTGAGAACATGTGTGAGATAAAGAACAGTTTGTTGCAAAATACAGTTAAATTTTTTGGGAACCCCCCCCCCCCCAACTCGCCAGAGATTTATTAGGCAGGTAAAAAGAAAGTACACGCAAAGAGAAATTTCAAGCAGGTGGCTCAAAGTGTCATTGGGAAAGTTTTTTTGTTTTTGTTTTTTCTTTATTGATTAGAGGGAGAGAGGAAGGGAGAGACAGAAATATCAACTGGCCATCTCCTGCATGCCCTACACTAGGGATCAGGCCCACAACCTGGGCACGTACCCTGAATGGGAATTGAACCAGCAACTCCTTGGCACATGGGTTGATGCTCAATCACTGAGCCACACTGGCCAGGCTGTTGCTTTTCTTTAAAAACTTTCTGCCATGCACATAATATGTACGCTGCACATGTGGGTACATGTGCATGCATGCATGCAAAACAAAGACCTGGTTTTTTTTCTTTAATTATTTATTGATTAATTTTAGAGAGTGAGAAACATCGATTTGTTGCTCCACCTATCCATGCACTCATTGATTGATTCTTGTATTCTTGTATATGCCCTGACCGGGGATCAAACCTGCAAACTTGGTGTATCAGGACGCTCTAACCAACTGATTTATCTGCTACCTGGCCAGACAACAAAGGCCTGTTTTAAAATTAAACATTGGTGCATGGGTTGACGCCCAACCACTGAGCCACACCAGCTGGTCAAAACTAAACAATGGAGCCCTGGCCGGTGTTGCTCAGTGGTTAGAGCATCATCCTGTGGATCAGAGTCGCAGGTTCAATTCCAGTCAAGGCACGTACCTCATTTGTGGTTTGGTACCTGGCCCTGGTCAGGTTGTGTGGGAGGCAACCAGTCAATGTGTCTCTCAAATAGATGTTTCTCTCTCTCCCTTCCACTCTATCTGAAGATAAATGGAAAATATCTCAGGTGAGGATTAAAAAAAACTAAACATTGGAGCCTGCAGCTGCCAAGACCAAGATGGCCAGGAGACTCGCTGCCTTCCTCAAGAACACCTGGGTCAAGGAGCCGGTGCTGGTCGAGTCCTTCACCATCAGAGGCCTTGGTATAATTCTGCCCCACTTCAGTCCCTACACCAAGCATGTGGCCTTGATCAACCAGGTTATACCCTACAACTACCCAGTGCCAGTCAGAGATGATGGAAACATGCCCGACATGCCCAGCCATCCCCAAGAACCCTAGGGCCCTAGTTGGAATGACTAAAGAAACTGTGAGCTCCTTCCTGTGGCCCTCCCTCCCCCAAAATGTTAAAACCAAAAAAAAAATTTCAAAACGAAACTGAAGACTAGAGTTTCTCAGGCAGCACCCTCTGCTTCTCACAGGGTCCTGGGCATCCAGAATGCTTTGAGGGGCAGCTGAAAAGAAGGGGGAATGGTGGCATATTTAGGTCCCAGTTAGCCCTAAATTACAAGGTAGCAGAGAAAATTTTACCTTCTGAACTGGAAGAAATCCTTGCCAGATGGCAGAGGGGAAACAGGACTGAGGTGGAATGGCCAACCTGGGGTCAAAGCCTGGGTCATGTCTCAGGCTGGAGACCCCCATACCATGTCTTCCTCTAAGTCTAAGTGATCTTCACCAGTCAGCTGGTGAAAAGGGAGCTGATGGGGGCTACTGGAGAGCAATTCCAACTGCTGCTCATCCCCTACCTCATCTCCCAGAGTTGGTGGGTGGCAGTTGGTTTCAGGTGACCCTCGGTGTGGCACTAAGGCCCACATGACACACCTACCTCCGGGATCTGGCGAAGATGAAGGCAAATGTGTGAGAGGTTCTAGGCTGACAGTAGCTCCCATCATGGTCAAATGCACCCCCACCATTCCTGAGTGTCCTCCAGGACACAGTGGGGAGAAGGCAGGCTTAGGGGTCCCATATCAGCTTCCTAAGGAGCCTTGTCTCATCTGTTCCCCTCTAATCTGCCCACAGCCACCCTTGTACCCCTCACCCCAACCCTTTCCAGTTTCCCTGGTACCCTGGCTCCTGCCTGCCCCACCAAGCTCAGGTGGAGGTCCCTGCAGGCCCATATGGGCTGGGCTCACCCACCTGCTGTGATGTTTGCCCTCTCCCACCCGAAGGGCCAGTGACAGCTGGTAGAAGAATCAGACACAGGCTGACAGCACATAAGAAGAGCAGAGAGCTTTGAAGATACCCACAGGTTGACTTCTTGGTCAGGGGAAGGCCTAGCTGTGATTTGGTCTATCTCTGGCAGCTGGAACCCTGGGAGCAGGTAAGACCTTGAGGGGGGCAGGCAGTTATAGGCAGCTAAGGCAGGGCTCCCAAGTCACAACACCCTCTCAAAGGCAGGTTTTTGTTCCCAGCACTACTCTCCACCCCTGAAGAGAGCCTGCCAGGGCCCCCTGTGCTGGGCCCTGATCACCACCTGCTCTCGGCACCTTCTGGGCTTTCCTGGTTATCGACCAGGCTCCCACCCTGGCAGGCAGAGGACATGCCCCAAGGTAGGGTATTTATGATTTGGTTCCATGTAGGCACCACATCTACCATGCAACCCCAACTGGCCTGATTTAATAATACATCAATGGAGACCATGGAAGATTGGGTTCCTCTACATTTATTGCAACTGCTAAATGATTAACATTCACAACTTCTTAGATTTTAAAAACAAAAACAGAAACAAAACTTTCATTTTGTAACATCACAAACGTCTTCTAGGTTTTACCAAGGATCAAAAACACTAACATTCTCTATTTGATTTCCAGTGATGGAAACAAGCCAGAGACAGTAAGCACCCAAAGTGGCGAGTTAGCACTTTCCGGATGCCTGTTGTCCTCACGGGAGAGACCCTGAAACTAGAATGACAGAAAAGACGCTGTGACTTTGACAAGGCCACACACCCGCACACGCACTCACAAATTCCCCGCAGAGTAGCCTTTGCTGAGAGAGCAAGGTGGCACAGAGGGCCAGCACACACTGGTCCCAGGCCAGCAGCTGGCACAGGACACACTACCATGCTCCATCCTGGCACCTGCAATGCCTCAATGTTGACTCCACAGGAGAAGTGTCACTTAAGTGCTCAGAAGACTTTGCAGGCTCAAGAAGTAGGCGTTTCCTTTAATATTTGTCAAAGGCTCACAAACAGTGTCAGCTCAAAGCGGGATGTCCCCAGGAGGAGTAGTGGCAGGAGGCTGTGGGGACAGGACTCACATCCTGAGAATTCCTAAAGCATTTTACTTGTGAATAAAAGTGGAGAAAGCCAAGAATGAACACACTAGGACCGAGCGAAAATGACATTCAGGGCTACACTCAAAGAGAGAGTGAGAAAATGTGCTGGGGATGCACGTCTCATTCAGGCCAACGGATACTTTGACCAACAGGTACCATGGGTGACCAAGGCACTGTTCTCAGAGTTCCATCTTGTGGCCTAACTCACAGTCAACATGGAAGGCTGATGGAAGGATTAAAAAAGAGAGGAGTAGATGAACTTCCATAGGTGTGGTTCTCCCAAACCACACCACCCTTGCAGGCTGGTTCACCTCTGCTGAAGGACCACTAGCGTTGCCATAGCCATAAAGATCTGCTGGATACCAAAGCAATAGAAGTGATCAGAAGCAGGCAGAGATCTGGGGACTACGCCTGACATGAAGAGAGATGGCACCAGGCAGGTGAGATGCCATGGTGAATGGCAGGACAGACAGATAAGACAGAACCAGAGAAGTAGGACTACAGCTGGGAGGCCTGTGCTCTGAGAAAGCAAGGATTTTTCTTTCCTTTCCTTTCCTTTTCTTTTCTTTCCTTCCTTCCTTCCTTCCTTCCTTCCTTCCTTCCTTCCTTCCTTCCTTCCTTCCTTCCTTCCTTCCTTCCTTCTTTCTCTTTCTTTCCTTCCTTCTTTCCTTCCCTCCCTCCCTTCCTTCCTTCCTTCCTTCCTTCCTTCCTTCTCTTTCTCTTTCTTTCCTTCCTTCTTTCCTTCCTTCTTTCCTTCCTTCCCTCCCTCCCTCCCTCCCTCCCTCCCTCCCTCCCTTCCTTCCTTCCTTCCTTCCTCCCTCCCTCCCTCCCTTCCTTTCTTTTTTTATTATCCAGCCCCACCACCTCCTCTACTCAAACAAAAATTTCTTGACAGCCAATAAAAACAGCTGACAAGGTAACTCACTGCTGTGTTCCTCAAGCTTGTACTATCAGTACGACCAAGTTGTCTAGATTTTAGCACATATTTAAAACTTCAATACTGCTGTTTTAGGAAGAAGCGTTAAGAATACTACAGTCTGAGAATTTAACATGTAGTTGCAAAGCACTGGGAGAAGCTGGAAGGGGTGGCTTGAAATAGCAAACAGCTGTGAGGCCCACCCCAAGAGGATCTTTCCTATTCTGTAAAAGGGCCCTAACAAAACATTTCAACTGCCACACATGCAGAAAATGAAGAGTGTTGAAGACTTTACCTCTACCCCTTTGTAGGAGACTTCACATGTGGTTTAAAAAGAAAAAACAAACTGTAGCTTTCTTTGTGGATTCTAAAAAGAAGTATAAATTTGGGGGAAGTTTCATCAGTGTAGTGACTAGTTCCCATCAAATACAGCTGTATTATACTGTTGCTAAATTTTAAGTCTCTTGGGATGCACTTAAGAGATGAGACTCTAAATAACACATTCATGGAATCAAGTATCTCCACTTGTTCACAGCTTCAGTGCTCCCACCGGCAGGCTGTGGAGCCAGAGTACAGATTACATCCATTTAAATTCTGGAAACAATGAGAAGACACAATTGGTAATCATTTCAGCATCAAGTTTGCCAACTGAACACTTCTGGAGAGCAAAATGCCAGGGTGGCACTATCTTCTGAGGGAACCAGGAAAGACTCAGAGGGGACTTGTTGCCCAAAGCACTTGGAAGAGGAGGAAAGGCAAAAGCAGACTGAAAACGGTGCATTCTTTTTTCTTTAAGAAAAAGAAAAGCCAGCATAACCTCTGCACCAAAAACTGCAGAGACATTTGTTTTTCATGTACACACCGAACTGACTTGGGCTCTGGTTCCAGGGTGGATCCGGGGCAGAGGTGGCGTTTTTAGAGTAATTGTTGCTTCAAGGCTTATCTTTCTCACCAGTGGTTTTCATCTATTTAGGGAGAGAATGATTTTGTTCAAAACTGAGTTGGAAATTACAAGTGGGGAAAGAAATTAAAGAGGAGAAAGATGACATTCATAGGGCCAAGGCCCTTCAGAAGGAAAAGGATTTGAAGACCCTCAGAGAGGGAAATCGTCCTCTATGGCCAGCTTTCAAGTCACCCTTACACTTGTGGGACGCAGGGCCACTCCTGTGGCAGCCTGGGAGCCCTGTGCTGAGGCCCTGCAAGCAGGCTAAACGCAGCTGTGGTTGGCTAGTGTGGTACTCGCTCCTTCAGCCAAACCTGGAAGGTGAGAGGGGGGACAACATCCACATCCAAAGACTTTGTGTTTCCCTCAAAGAATTTTTTTTTTTGTGGTATTCTCATGTCTGGTTTTGGGGTGCAGGAATACCAACTTTTCTGGAGGAACCATCGCTGCATATCAAAATGCCAGCTTAGGCAGGATGCCCAACGTGCCAGCTCGTGCACATACCTATTTGTTGGCCCGTTTGTGTCTGTACATCTGCATCATCCTCTGACGGAAGATGTCAAACGTGTCTTCCTTGTGCTCCTGCCCGTCAGCGCCCAACCCCTCCCCTTCGGAGGCCGTACCCCTAAGGAGTAAAATGGAGAGTTAGCCACACCTGCACCCAGACCTGGCCACCAAGACATGAAATGGCTTGAGCAGTCAGAATGGACAGAAGTATGTGGGAAGTATCACAGTGATGGCAAAGGAGAGGGAAAGTGCAGATGTGATCCCCAAAGGAACAGGGGCACTCACCTGTGCAGGTGCTCAGGAGCCCAGATTACAGTAGAGAGCCCCTCCCCCCACAGGTGCTAAACTCAGTTATAAATGAAATAAATGCCTGCTGGATGTTAATGGGCTAAATCAGGTTCTACCCTGGAAGGTTTGCATATGGGTTCCCAGAAAAGGAAAAATGCTAATTAGTGTAAGTACCCAGAATCATCACTCAGCTTTTATGACAATGTGGCCAAAATGCCAGGGGCCAAGAAACCATTTAAATAGTCTGCACAAGCACAGCAAGGAGCTGAGTGAACACTTGCCTATGGAAACGTCTGCTTCTCATCTCATCTGAAGGCTCCCTTTGTTTTTTTTTAATCCTCACCCAAGGACATTTTTCCATTTTTTGTTCAGATAGAGCAGGAGGGAGAAAAAGGGAGAGGGAGGGAGAGAGAAACATTGATGTAAAAGGGACACATCGAGTGGCCGCCATCCGCACAACCAACCAGGGCCGGGGACAAACTGCAACCGAGGTACGCGCCCTTAGCGGGAACCGAACCTGGGTCTCTCTGGACCGCAGGCCGATGCTCTAACCACTGAGCCAAACCGACCAGGGCAAGACTCCCTTTGTTAAACACAAAAAAACAAAACAAACACCCCCCCACCCCGACACACCGGCACAACACACCAAAAAACTGCCAACTTTAGACCATGTTCACCGTGAGGGGAATTAAGAATTAGGCCACAGCCCTGGCTGGTTTGGCTCAGCGGTAGAACATCAGCCCACAGACCAATGAGTCGTGGGTTTGATTCCAGTCAAGGGCACATACCTTGGTTGTGGTTTGTCCCTGGCCCTGGTTGGAGTTATGTGGGAGGCAACCAGTCAAAGTGTCCCTCTCATGTCAATGTTTCTCTCTCTCTCTCCCTTTTTCTCCCTCCTATTCTTTTTGAAGATAAACAGAAAAATATCCTCAGGTGAGGATTAAAAAAAAAAAAAGGAAAAAAGAATTAGGCTGCAGGTAAAAGGACTTAGGACCAGAATCCCAAAGAAAACCTCTTCTTCTAGGCAAAGGCACAACTCTACACCTCCCCAGCCCTAAGTGCCTGCTGCGTACATGCCAACGGGCTCCCTGATGCCCTTCCCACAGGAGCCCAGGCCATGGCCTTCCTTCCAGCCCATCTTCTGCAGCATCTGGAACCCCAGGTTCTTGTCAGTCAGTTTTTGCTGGGCGAAGTCAAAGTCCTTGGGTTTCTGAGGAGAGAGCAGAGTGTAGCATGTGGGTTGCATCAAAGTGTCCAGAGTAAGGGTCTCCAGCATGGTCCAGCACTGATGACCCCTGACTCCCCAGACACTCATGATCAAGCCATGGTCACTTCCCCACCTCTCACCATAGAGGGGACAAAACAACCTAGAGAGGCACTGAGAGTCCAGTGACAGGAAGGGAAGTACTCCGAGGTATGAAGCAGCGTGTGTGTGCATATAAGTTTGTGCATGAGTTACTGAATGAATCTGGGGGAGCCAGGAGGTGAGGGGATCTTGGCAGGATGATGGGCCGAAGTCCATCTGCTGGGCATTAAAGGAGGGATGCAAAGGAAGGAGGAGCTTGTTGTTGGCTGGGGCAGGAAGAAGGGACAAAGAGCAGTGCAGAAGAGACATGCAAAGGCTGAAGGCCAGGGGAAAGCCAGGAGAACAATAGGCAGGAGCTGCTAGCCCTAGGGGTGCCACCTACCATCAGGAACTGATCTCAGAATAGAGGAGATGGAACCTGCCACTGAGATGACAAGGGGTGCCTGTCCCACGACCTTCCAGGCCCAGAAAAGAACAGCTGAATAGATGCTGGGGAAGGCAGGGCAAGGAACACCTGAATAGATGCTGGGGAAGGCAGGGCAAAGACTGGCCATGAGTCCCCAAATAGCAGGCCTGCCCACCCTTCAGGAAAGCGCTTGGTGGGCGCAATAAAAACAGGGATCAACTCAGCCTGGACAGATCTCATAAGCATTAAATCTGTGTCTAAAAGTCACTCTGTCCAGTCTCCTTGGGCTGAGATGTGCACAAAGAGCTCCAGGCAAGACTTCCTCCCTGCCTGTCATTGCCCCAAGAAGAGACTGGTCTGTAGGACACATGATGCACACGGAGTTAACATACATTTCATTTCATCTTCAAGGTATCTCCTACTTGCAGGGTAGGTGTGACTGCCCCATATAACAAATGTATAGATGGAAGAGGCTCAGGAGTTCCACACCAAAATTAGGTGGCCAGCTTGAGCCCGAACCTAGGTGCCCCCTTACTAGGCTACCCCCTCACCCAGGCCACCAGATGGGCACCTGAGTTTTGGCTCAGCTTAAAACCGAGTCCACCAGCTGGACCACAAGCTCCAGGTGCAGGAAGGCACTTCTTCCTTCTGTAGGCTGGGGTCATAATGATGCTTCACCTGGCTGCTGAGACTGATATGGTGCACTTGGAACGGGTTTGACTCATTGGTGGCCACTGCATTTTCCTCACTGCCAGCAGAGACGCTAGCAGAGACCTCCTGGCTCCCCACTCACCTCCCTGACTTCTAGGTACCTGTGATGTCTCCATGCATCCTGGATGACTTCACCTGGCCATTTGGAATTCACCTCCATCTTCTTCTGATAACCTGCTCTTGACAAGGGCTCCCTAGTTCAGCCAATGGCAGCTCCATTCTCCTAACTGCCCAGGCCATCAACCCTGGACTCTTGGCTTTCGCTGTTCTACATCCAATTCATCTGTGAGGCCTACCAGGTCCACCTTCAACACCCCCGCGTCTTTGGCTCTGCCCAGCTCCTACCCCACAGGCTGCTTTCAACACAGCCATCACAATGGCCACACATCTTCTACCCAAACCCCACAACAGATCCCTAAGGGCCTCTCCCAGAGAAGCGCCACAGTGCTGACATCTGTCTATAGGTCTATGTGACCTGAATCCCTGCCACCTCTACTTCCTCACCTACCCCCTCATCACTCCACTCGGGCCCAAAGAGCTCCCTGTTGACCCATGACTACCCTGCGGCCTCTCCCAGGCCCTCCTGCTTAAATAACACTCCGACCCCACTGTATTCCTTGTCAAACTGCTTCTCTGTATCCATAACACCCCTCCATGACCTAGTCACACACATTTTGGCCCTGCTCACTACTGCCTCAGGGTGAGCACATGGGGCCAGATGCACAGGAGGTTCCAACCATATAATTAACATATACACTATGCTTAACTGCTTTTTAAATCACATTACAGCTCAGCCAGAGTGGCGTAGCTGGTTAAGCATCGTCCTGTGCACCAAAAGATTGACGGTTTGATTCCTGGTCAGGGCATATACCTGGGTTTTGGGCTTGATTTAGTCAGGAGATGTAGGAAAGGCAACTGATAGATGTTTCTCTCTCTCTCTAAAGCATGTCCTCAGGTAAGGATTAAGAAAGAACAAATAAACAAACAACAAAAAACAAACAAAACAGTAAATCTGAACCTCTTGAGGACTGAGATATCCATTCCATTGCACATATCAGGCCTGAACTATCTGTTAAATGGACTACCCTTCTGTGCTTTGGACAAAGCTAAACAGTTTGTTCTCAAAAGTTGCTGGAGGGCCCAGCTGGTGTGGCTCAGTGGTTGATCATCAACCCATGCACCAAGAGGTTGCAGGTTTGATTCCCACTCGGGGCACATGCCCAGGTTGTGGGCCTGATCCTCAGTGGGGGGCATGCAGAGGTGGCCAATCGATGTTCTCTCTCATCATGTTTCTATCTCTCCCTCTTCCTTCCTCTCTCTCTAAAATCAAAAAAGAGAGAAAAAAAAAAGTTGCTGAAAAGAAAAGGCATTTGTTGTGCTTTGTACATTCACACCTAGTCTGAAGTATGAGTACAACTTAATCACAAGCCACAGTGTGGTTTGAGATGCTGACAAAATCCAACTGACTACGTCATACAAGGACTCACAAATGGTCACGCTCACCTTCTTTTTGGACATGGGGCGACCCCGAGGCCTGTCGTAGGCAATGCGAACTGGTTCATGAACTGGAAGACAAAAGATATAAATATATGTATATATACCTATACACGCTTTCCCCATATTTCTGAGAAAAAGAGGGTGTGCAATTATGGCTAATAACCCTTCTGCCAAAAGAAGGTAGCTATGACCTGGACAAGGTCAGCTGCTTGGCCTGGCTCCTTTCAGGAACCACATGACCATGGAGCACAGAAGTTGAACATGTGGGCTCAACTGAGGGCTTCTAGCTGTGAAAGAATCTCCTTAAACACAAGATGCCCATGTTTATGATAAAGGACCAATAACATGGATCATGTTCCATGACTACAGAAATACACTTTGTTTCATAAACTATGTAAAATGAATGCTAAGTGTGCACTCCAGCATCTCTATGGCTATCCTACTGATAAAGAATTATGCCCTGGCTGGTTTGGCTCAGCAGTCAGAGCGTCAGCCCGTGGATCAGAGTCCCGGGTTCGGTTCCCACTAAGGGCACGTACCTTGGTTGCAGTTTGTCCCTGGCCCTGGTTGGGGTTGTGCAGGTGGCAGCCACTTGATGTGTCTCTCTCACAATGATGTTTCTCTCTCTCTCCCCCTCTCCTACTGAAAATAAATGCAAAAAAAAAAAAAAAATCCTCAGGTGAGGATTAAAAAAAAAAAAGAATTAAAGTCCAGCCATGGCTGGCATGGCCCAGTGGTTAGAGCATCAGCCCGTTCTCTGAAGGGTCTCGGGTTCAATTCCCAGTCAAGGGCATGTACCTGGGTTGCAGGTTTGATCCCCTGCTCTGGTTGGGCATGTGTAGGAGGCAACCAATCCATTTGTCTCTCTCACATTGATGTTTCCCTCTCTCCTTCATCCTCACTATCTCTAAAAAGCAATGGAAAAAAATATGCTTGGGTGAGGATTAAAAAGAAAAAGAATGAAAGTCCACACAGAACTTTCCTGCAAAAACAATCGTTTCTTTTTATTTTCTTTTAAATTCCTCACCTGAGGATTTTTTCCATTTATCATCATATAGAGTGGGAGGGAGGGAAGGAGAGAGAGACAGAGAGAAACTTCGATGTGATAGAGCCACATCGACTGGTTGCCTCCCACACTACCCAAACAGGGCTGGGGACAAACCACAACCGAGGTACGTGCCCTTGACCGGAATGGAACCTGAGACTCATTGGTCTGCAGGCCGCCACTCTAACCACTGAACAAAAACTGGCCAGGGCAATGATTTTTTTTTTTTGCTGGTAAATTCCATTTATTATTATTATTATTATTATTATTTTTTTTTCATATTTGACAACTTGTCTTTATTTAGTTTTGGAAAAGGGGAAAAATAAAAACAAAAGTTAAATCATGCAGGCTTCTCCACCCAAACACATTTTAACATTTCCAAAGGTTGAGCAAGTGACTTATTTAATCAGTTTGGAGTTTTATAAACACTTTGAACGTTACACAATAACATAGATAAGATGCAAGGAAAATAGACAGAATTTCATTAGTTTGATTAGCTTGGCAATTAATGTTAATGCTGTGAAACTCATTTTTTTCATTGACTAGCATTAAGATCATAATAGACCTCAATTTATACTTTTATCAAGGAGCCTTGGATATTGTAACGACTTGAAATTTCCAGTTGGGCAGTAATGATTATATGCAGCATGATCTTTACCAGAAAGTCAAATATATACTGTCTTAGTTCCTCAGAATTCACATTTCTTGTGTTCAACTCTAGGAAAGGAGTACAGTGGAACACATTCTTATGTCTGAAAACGTGATACTTTGGGTAACCTAAATTAATTATCTTAAATAGAATGATATTTATTGGTAGCTTGCTTTTATAGTAATTACACTCTTTGAAACCAAATATATTGACCAAAGTGAAAGGAAGAGGACTTTAGTAAGAAACAAGGTGAAAATGTAAAGCCAAGTTTAAAAAAATCAAGTGTATATTGGGAAATTGGATTTCATTTTTACTTTTTGCTGAGTCTTAGAAACAGTTTAGGTCATTATGGATAATAAAACCTTTAAACCATATCTGGCTTCTAAAAAAAGTATTCTTTTTTAGTATTTTTTATCTGAAATAAAGTAATTGCTTTTCTTTCCCGGTAAAGGTTGGATAGAATAGATGGTAACTTTCATGTATCACATAAATATTTTAATCCTAATTTACCAGTGTATTATTATTTTTTTTAATTTTATTTTTGTTACAGATGTTTCTCCTTTTTTACCCCATTGACACCCTCCTTCCCAACCCCCCCCCCCCCCGTCCCCGGCTTTGTTGTCCGTGTCCATCAGTTATGCATACAGGCATATAAGTTCTGTGGTTTATTTCTTTCCTCCCCCCACCACCTCCTCTTCTGAGGGTTGTCAGTCTGTACCCTACTTCCACGTCTCTGGGTCTACCCTATTCCTCAGACTGTTATGTTCATTATATTCCACAAATAAGTGAGATCATGTGGTATTTGTCTTTTTCTGCTTGGCTTGTTTCGCTTAGGATACTTTCCAGGTCCCTCCATGTCGTCTCAAAGGATAAAAGATCTTTCTTTCTTACAGCTGCATAGTACTCCATTGTGTATATGTACCACTGCTTTTTTATCCATTCATCTACTGATGGACACTTGGGCTGTCTCCAGATCTTAGCTATTATAAATAGTGCTGTTATGAACATGGGGGTACACATATTCTTTCTGATTGGTGTTTCAGGCTTCTTAGGGTATATTCTTAGAAGTGGGATCACTGGGTCAAATGGAAGTTCAATTTTTAATTTTTTGAGGTAACACCATATTGTTTTCCATAGTGACTGCACCAGTCTGCATTCCCACCAGCAGTGTATTAGAGTCCCCTTTTCTCCACACCCTTGCCAGCACTTGTTTGATGATTTGTTGATGGCGGCCATTCTGACAGGTGTGAGGTGATACCTCATTGTTGTTTTAATTTGCATCTCTCTGATGATTAGTGATGTTGAGCCTATCTTCATATGTCTCTTGGCCATTTGTATGTCCTGTTTGGAGAGGTGTCTATTAGGCTCCTCTGCCCATTTTTAATTAGGTTCTTTGTCTTCTTTTTCTTTTCCTTTTTTTTTTTTTAGAGGAAGAGAGGGAGGAAGAGAGAGAGAAACATCGACGAGAGAAAGACACATAGAGTAGCTGCCACCCACACAACCCCAACCGGGGCCGGGGACAAACTGCAACCGAGGTACGTGCCCTCAGCGGGAACTGAACCCGGGACTCTCTGGTCCTCAGGCCAACACTCCAACTGCTGAGCCAAACCAGCCAGGGGTATCTTCCTTTTGTTGAGTTGTATGAGTACTCTATATATTTTGGAAATTAACCCCTTATCTGATGTATCATTGGCAATGATGCTCTCCCATACAGTGGGCTGGCCTTTCCATTTTGATAGTTGTTTCTTTTGCTGTGCAGAAGCTTCTAGTTTGATGTAGTCCCATGTGTTCATTTTTACCTTTGTTTCTGTTGCCTTAGGTGATGTATCAGTGAAAATTCTGCTGCATATGATGTCCGAAATTTTGTTGCCTACATTTTCTTCTAGAATTTGTAGGGATCCACAGGTCACATTTAAGTCTTTTATCCATTTTGAGTTTATTTTTGTGTATGGTGCAAGTTGATGATCTAGTTTCTTTTTTTTTGCATGTAGCTGTCCAATTTTCCCAACACCATTTATTAAAGAGGCTGTCTTTACTCCATTGTATGCTCTTGCCTCCTTTGTCAAATATTAATTGAGCATAATGTCTTGGGTCCATTTCTGGGTTCTCTGTTCTCTTCCACTGGTCTCTATGCCTGTTCTTGTGCCAGTACCAGGCTGTTTTGATTACAGTAGCTTTGTAGTATAACCTGATATCTGGAATTGTGATCCCACCTACTTTGTCCTTCTTTTTCAAGATTGCTGTGGCTATTGGGGGTCTTTTATAGTTCTATAAGAACTTTTGAAGTATTTGTTTTAGTTCTGTGAAATATGTCGTTGGTATTTTGATGGGGATTGCACTGAATCTATAGATTGCTTTGGGTAATATGGACATTTTAATGATGTTAATTCTTCCAATCCATTAACAAGGTATGTGCTTCCACTTTTTTATGTCTTCCTCTAATTCTTTCTTCAATGTCCAATAGTTTTCTGCAAATAGGTCCTTTATTTCTTTGGTTAAGTTTATACCTAGGTATCTTAATTTTTTTTGCTGCGATGCTAAATGGAATTGTTTTTTCAGTTTCTCTTTCTGTGAGTTCATCATTGGTGTATAAGAATGCCGTTGATTTCTTGATGTTAATTTTGTATCCTGCTACTTTGCCAAATTAATTTAAGTCTAGTAGATTTTTGATGGAGTCTTTAGGGTTTTCTATGTATAATATCATGTCATCTGCAAATACTGACAGTTTCACTTCCTCCTTTCCAATTTGGATCCCTTTTATTTTTTCTTCCCGTCGGATTGCTGTGGCTTAGACTTCCAGTACTATGTTAAATAAGAGTGGCGAAAGTTGACATCTTTGTCTTGTTCCTATTCTTAAGAGATATGCTTTTAGTTTCTGCCCATTGTGTATGATGTTGGCTGTAGGTCTTTCATATATGGCCTTTATTATGTCGAGATATGATCCCTCTACTTCCAGATTGCTGAGTGTTTTTATCAGAAATGGATGCTGGATTTTGTCGAATGCTTTTTCAGCATCTATTGATATGATCATGTGGTTTTTATTCTTCATTTTATTTATGTGGTGTATCACATTTATGGATTTGCGAATATTGTACCAGACTTGCATCCCTGGGATGAATCCCATTTGGTCATTGTGAATACTTTTTTTGATGTATTGCTGAATTAGATTTGCTAGTATTTTGTTCATGATTTTGGCATCTATGTTCATCAGGGATATTGGTATGTAGTTTTCTTTCTTTGTAGTGTCTTTTTCTGGTTTTGGAATTAGAATTATGCTGGCCTCATAAAACGAGTTTGGAAGTCTTCCTTCTTCTTGAATTTTTTGAAATAGTTTGAGGAAAATGAGTTTTAGTTCTTCTTTGAATGTTTGGTAAAACTACCCCATGAAGCCATCCGGGACTGGGCTTTTGTTTGCTGGGAGAGTCTTGATTACCTCTTCAATTTCCTTAGTTGTTATTGGTCTGTTCAAGTTTTCTATCTCTTCCTGGTCCAGTTTTGGGAGACTGTGTGTTTCTAGAAATTTGTCCATTTCACTTATATTGTCTAATTTGTTGCCATATAATTGTTCATAGTAGTTGTTAACAATCTTTTGTATTTCTGTGGTGTCAGTTGTTATTTCTCCTCTTTCATTTCTGATTTTGTGTATTTGGGTTCTCTCTCTTTGTTTCTTGGTGAGTCTAGCTAAGGGTTCATCAATCTTGTTTATCTTTTCGAAAAAATAGCTCTTTGTTTCATTGATCCTTTGAACTTTTTTTTTTTTCTCTATGTAACTTATTTCTGCTCTGATCCTTACTATTTCTTTCCTTCTATTTGCTCTTTCTTTTTGTTTGCTTTCTAATTCTTTAAGTTGTGAGGTTAGATAGTATATTAGAAATTTTTCTTGTTTCTTGAGGTAGGCCTGTAGTGCTATGAACTTCCCTCTCAGAACTGCTTTCACTGCATCCCATATATTTTGTGTTGTGTGTTCATTTTCATTGGTTTCCAGGAAGTTTTTAATTTCTTCCTTGATCTCCTTGGTAACCCATTCATTGTTTAATAACATGTTATTTAGCCCCTCATGCTTTAAAATGTCTTTGCATATTTTTGTTGCAATTGATTTCTAGTTTCATGCCATTGTGATCTGAGAAGATGCTTGATATGATTTCAATCTTCATGAACTTGTAGAGATTTAGTTTGTGTCCTATCATGTGGTCTATCTTTGAGAATGTCCCATGTGCAATTGAGAAGAATGTGAATTCTGTAGTTTGGGGGTGTAATTCTCTGTAGATATCTATTAAATCCATTTGGTCTAGTGCTTCATTTAGAGTCTCTGTTTCCTTGCTAATTTTTTGTCTAGAGGATCTATCCAGTGATGTCACCGGGGCGTTGAAGTCCTCTGCTATAATTGTATTGCTGTCGATTTCTCCTTGAAGTCCTCCAGAAAATTTTTTTATTTTTTATTTTTTTATCCTCATCCGAGGACATTTTTCCATTTTTTGTTCAGGTAGAGTGGGAGGGAGAGAGGAACAGAGAGAGAGAGAGAAACATCGATGTGAAAGGAACACATCGAGTGGCTGCCACCCACACAACCGACCAGGGCCGGGGACAAACTGCAACCGAGGTACGCGCCCTTAGCGGGAACCGAACCCGGGTCTCTCAGGACCGCAGGCCGACGCTCTAACCGCTGAACCAAACCGGCCAGGGCCAGAAAATTTTTAAATATATTTTGGTGCTCCTATATTGGGTGCATATGTTTATCAAGGTTATATCTTCCTGTTGGACAGATCCTTTCAATATTATGTAGTGGCCTTCTTTGTCTCTAGTTATGGCCTTCATTTTGAAATCTATTTTATCAGATATGAGTATTGCTACCCCAGCCTTTTTTTCCTTTCTGTTTACTTGGAAGAATTTTTTCCATCCCTTCACTTTCAACCTATGTGAGTCTTTTGTTGTGAGGTGGGTCTCTTGTAAATAACATATAGATGAGTCATGCTTTCTTATCCAATCAACTACTCTGTGTCTTTTTATCAGAGCATTCAATCCATTCACATTTAAAGTGATTATTGATATGTACTTATTTATTACCATTTTTGTTTAGTTTGGTTATATTTTTCTTCCTATTTCTTCTTTTTTTTTTTTTTTTTTTTTTTTTAATCCTCACCCGAGGATATTTTTTCATTTTTTGTACAGATAGAGTGGGAGGGAGAGAGAGAGAGAAACATCGACGTGAAGGGACACATCGAGTGGCTGCCACCCGCACGACCAACCAGGGCCGGGGACAAACTGCAACCA
Source organism: Molossus molossus (assembly GCF_014108415.1). Taxonomy (NCBI): domain Eukaryota; kingdom Metazoa; phylum Chordata; class Mammalia; order Chiroptera; family Molossidae; genus Molossus; species Molossus molossus. The sequence continues at coordinate 66,202,655 of NW_023425377.1, read as the reverse complement.
AAGTACGTGCCCTTAGCGGGAACCGAACCCGGGTCTCTCCGGACCGCAGGCCGACGCTCTAACCGCTGAGCCAAACTGGCCAGGGCTATTTCTTCTACTAATTACAGCAGTCCTTTTAACATTTCTTGTAGTGCTGGTTTGGTACTAATGTATTCCCTTAGCCTTTTTTGTCTGGGAAGCTCTTTAATTGACCTTCTATTTTTAATGATAGCCTGGCTGGGTAGAGTAGTCTTGGATTCAGATCCTTGTTTTTCATGACCTTGATTACTTCATGCCATTCCCTTCTGGTCTGCATTGTTTCTGTTGAGAAGTCAGCTGAGAGCCTTATGGGGGTTCCTTTGTAGGTAACCTGTTGCTTATCTCTTGCTGCTTTTAGGATTATCTCTTTGTCTTTAATTTTTGCATTTTATTTTTATGTTTTTTATCCTCACCTGAGGACATTTTTTCCATTCTTTGTTCAGACAGAGTGGGAGGGAGGGAGGGAGAGAGGGAGGGGGGGAGAGAGAGAGAGAGAGAGAAACATCGATGTGAAAGGGACACATGAGTGCCTGCCACTTGCACGACCAACCAGGGTCAGGGACAAACTGCAACCGAGGTACATGCCCTTAGCGGGAACCAAACCTGGGTCTCTCTGGACCACAGGCTAACTCTCTAACCGCTGAGCCAAACAGGCCAGGGGAATTTTTGGCATTTTAATTACTATGTGTCTTGGTCTGGGCCTGTTTGGGTTTTTCTTACTTGGGGCTCTCTGTGCTTTTTGAGCTTAAATGAATTCTTCCTTCACCAAATTAGGGAAGTTTTCTGTCACTATTTCTTCAAATATATTCTCTAACCCTTGCTCATTTTCTTCGTCTCCGGGGACTCCTATGATGCGAATATTGTTATGTTTGCAGTTGTCCCACAGTTCTCTTAAGCTGTCTTCCTGTTTTTTTTGTTTTGTTTTGTTTTGTTTTTTTGTTTTTTTTTTTATCCTCACCCGAGGACATTTTTCCATTTTCTGTACAGATAGAGTGGGAGGGAGAGAGAGGAAGAGAGAGAGAGAGAGAAACATCGATGTGAAAGGGACACATCGAGTGGCTGCCACCCGCACGACCAACCAGGGCCGGGGACAAACTGCAACCGAGGTACATGCCCTTAGCGGGAACCGAACCCGGGTCTCTCCGGACCGCAGGCCAACGCTCTAACCGCTGAGCCAAACTGGCCAGGGCTGTCTTCCTGTTTTTTAATTGTTTTTTCCTTTTGGTCTTCTGATTGGTTGATTTTTTATACCGTCTTCTAATTCACTGATCCGTTCCTCAGCTTCCTCTACTCTGCTGTTTAGACCTTCCAATGTGTTCTTTATTTCTGATATGTCATTCTTCATTTCTTTTTGGTGGCTTTAAATTTCCAATTGGTTGATTATCAACATTTCTATGTCTTTACTCGTGGTGCTGATGTCCTTACTCATGCTGTTGTGCTTCCTCAAGATCATGGCTCTGAATTCTAGCTCTGTTAACGTGCTTAAATGCTCCGCATTTATCTCATCTTCGGTAGAGGTCTCTTGTTCTTTCATTTGGCTTTTGTTTTTTTTGTTTCACCATTTTGGCTATCACAGTGGGCTTTGGAGCCTGCCAAATTTTCCCTGTGGGTGTTGGTGTTCTGCTGTTTGTGGCTCCCTCTCCTGGGTTTGGATGAGCCAGGGAGGACCCACGTTAAACACCACTGTCAAGTCTTACTTTCCTGGTTAGAGTTGCTTGCCCAGGAATGGTTCAGTTATCCTCTAGCTTTTTGCCTGGAGGCTATCAGTAGGTTACTTGAAGAGCCTTGGGTTTTCAATTGAATGAAAAACTCCCTCAGGGGCTCTGTGTAAGGGGCTTGCCCGAGGGTGGGGCAGATGCTGGTTGTTAATTAGCCTCAATTTGCATTTCAATGGCCCACCTGGGTGGGGTTGAATCTCCGAGGGAGGGGCCGCCTCTCCCCAGGGCCCTGGGAATGAGTAAGATGGCCACCGTCCTGCATGGCTGCAGCTCAGCAAAAGCTCTGAGCGCCCTCCAAATCCCAAGTGTTCCCACACAGTTCCAGTCCAGTCCACCCTCCCTCTGCCAGAGCCCAAGATGAGTGGCTGTGGTTATTTTAGCGTCTGTCGTGGCTCTGGGCTGTGGAGCCGCTTGGCAGTTTAACTTGAGGGTGCTGCTCACAGCTAAGACCACTGCTGTCCGTGGGCTCCCAGCCCGCCTCTTGCGCCTCCGCAATCCTACCAGGATCGAATCTGTGTCCCTGGTTAAATGATCCTTGCAAGCTGCTTTTCTGTTGCTTTTTCCCAATGACTTGTCTTTATTTTAGTTGTAATTCCAGTTTACTCCTGGGAGACGGTCTGTGTAGTTTCCATTCACTCTGCTGTCATTTTGCAATTTCCTCCAATCATGTTTCTTATACAAAGCTCCATATCACATTATTATTGTTTTTATTATTTGGTGATGAAGGGGAGATCAGTAGGCCTGCTTCTGTATCATCAACCACTCAATCCAGGAACTGATAGCGTCCGAAATAAAAAGGACTGCACTTTCCCCCATGAGAGACATCCTTAAGCATTCTGATACTCTACTGCCATCTGAAGAGGTCAGTAAAATAGTTAGCAATCCATTGTAATGCCAAAGCTTCCAAACACAAACCACAGGATTTTTCTGCTAGTGGGAAACTATTTTAACACTGCTGGGTGTATATGTGACAGTCTCAATAACATAGAACACAGGTGACACTGATGGGGCATTGTTTACCACCACTACCACCACCTCACACGCAACATCAGTTCCCACTCAAAGCATGACCCAGGCTTAGCTGTGTGGACACTTGGATAGGTAGGGAACACGAGTAGTAGACTGGGCCATGTTTAGCCCATGAAAAGGCCACAAATGATACAATTCCACTTACTGAGCCTAGAAAAGTCAAGGCCAGAAAACAGTCAGTGGTTGCTGGAGCCAGGTAGGAGAGGGGACTGTAGATACTTTCTGGGGACAGCTCCAGGTTCCACTGTACTGGTGGGTTCATGCCTGTACACATTTGCCAAAACTCCTTAAGCTGTCCACTTGAAAGAGGTGCATTTTATTGCTTGTAAATTGAATCTCAAGAACTTTAACCCTCCACACAGGAGAGCAGAAAATGGCCTCCTCAGAGCACACAGCTCCTGCTAAAAGCTGCATGAGACCAGATTGTCCCGTGTCCTCCCACCTCACTGTCGCTAAGTAAGTGTCACTACCCCAGGCCTTCCTTGGCTCAGAAGGCTGGGCTCCCTCCCCACCAAGGCCATGGGCAGGAAATGGCTGAGATGACGTGGGCCCATTCCCTCTACAGCCAGGGCTACTCTGCTGTAATCTGAGAAATAACAGAGACTCCGAGCAGTATTGGGATGCTAGAAGCCAAAGACGACTTGGCAGCATCTCTTTAGAGTGCTACCATTAGACCAAGTGGAAAAGTAAGTTTCACACAAACATTTGCAGTGGTATGCAAAACACTAGTACTGTTTTAGGTTAAAAAATACAAGACCAAAGAACCCTATGTTGAGGAGGATTTGGGAGGTAAACACCAGGTTGGTGGGTGAAATCAGAGGTGGGCAGGTGACAGGGGTCAGCTGGTTATCTTGTGACTGAAGGTCAGTAAATTCTTTAATACAGGCAGGCAATGTCTCCACCTGTTTCCACAACCAAGTGCTGCTAACTCCTCCTCAAGTACTAAACAGATTATGCAGGGCTCTAGGCCAATCCTGGCACTCACCTTTGGGCTCTTGGATGAGACACAGCCTCTTGGGAGCTGGAATCATGCCAACCTTCAACGACTTGCTGCTGACCCTCTTCCGGGGAAAGCAGGTCTGTGATAGGGCAGGTGTGCCAGCTGGGCTGTCTTCAGCTGCCTCACTTGGAAGGCCATCAGCTGTGGGGCTGTCCTCGAAGACCTCGGACTTGGCAGCTGTTCCTGCAGCCCTGGAGGGCCCTCCAGGAGTGAGGGCCTCCTCATCCTCCTCCTCCTCAATCCCATCATCCTCCTCCTCCTCAGGCATCACCTGTAGGCTCTCCAGCTCAACCTGCTGGTGAGGAGGCTCATTTGAAAACTCTCCTTCCCCTTCCATGGGCTCTAGGGAGCTCTCAGTGGCATGGAGGTTCAGTGGAGGTGATGTAAAACAAATAGATGGGCATAGTTCAAATACCCTCTTTCGATAGAATTTAAAAGCCGAGCTATTTTGGTCATGTAGAAACCTGGAATAAAGATGATATACACTGGTTAACCAGACAATTCTCTGAACATTCTATTTTAAAAAACATTTTCTTTATTGATTTTAGAGAGGAAGGAAGAGGGAGAGATAGAAACATCAATGAGAGAGAACATTGATCGGCTGCCTCCTGCATGCCTCCAACTAGGGATCAGGCCCACAACCTGAGTATGTGACCTGACCAGGAATCAAACCGGCGACCTCTTGGTACCTAGGTTGACGCTCAACCACTGAGCCACAACAGCTGGGCTGAACATTCTTATTTGCTGAAACTGTTTGAATGGACCCAATGAAGCTGGGAGTGGGGCAAATTAGTGAATAACCTGACCTCTCACCACCATCTATGGCTTATAGTGCAGCTTTGGAATGAGACAGAAAGTTTGAAGAGCCAGAATGTGAGGCCTAACTGCTTTTTGGGAGAGGGAGATGGAGAAACAAGGTATGCTGGGATGACCAGGGAATGTGCTGGAATGAACTCTAACAGCCCAGAGATCCAATCTGGACTCAAGCATCCCTTTCCAGGGATGTCACTGGCCTCTGGACTTTTGAGGGCTCTCTGTGATTCTAGGGTCCATCTCACATTTCCAGATAAGATAGAGGAAGCATGTCACCCACAGAACCTCTTGCCTCACATTTGAAGATACAAAATACACTTGGACAGAAGTTCTTTTATAGGAAGACTCGACTTCATGAAGATGTCATTTCTACTTTGGTTAATGTATTAATGTTGAAAAGTATCTCAATAAAAGCATCATTTGTTTCTGGACCTGGACAAGATGATTCTAAAGTTCATACAGAAAAATAAATATGAAAAAACTGGGAGAACTCTGAACAAGCTCCACCAGATATTACAAGGTGTGTGATACCTAGTTAAAACAGGAGTAGTACTGGGATTAAGAAATACAAATTGGACACCCAGCTGGTGTGGCTTAGTGGATTGAGTGTAGTCCCATGGACTGAGAGGTCCTGGTTAGATTCTCGGTCAGGGCACATACCTGCGTTTCAGGCTTGATCCCCAGTAGGGGGTGTGCAGGACACAGCCGAATGATGTTTCTCTCTCACATTGATGTTTCTATCTCTCTCCCTTCCTCTCTCTCTAAAAAAAAAAAAACCAATAAAAACATGTAAAAAAAAAAAAAAGTACAGCCCTAGCCAGTTTGGCTCAATGCTTAGAGCTTCAGCCTGCAAACCAGAGAGTCCTGGGTTCAGTTCCCACTAAGGGCACGTACCTTGGTTGCAGTTTGTTCCTGGCCCCAGTTGCAGTCGTGTGGGTGGAAACCACTCGATGTGTCTCTCTCATGTTGATGTTTCTCTCTCTCTCTTGCCCCCTGTCTCCCTCTGCTCTATCTGAAAATAAATGCAAAAATGTACTTGGGTGAGGATAAAAAAAATAAGTACAAATTGGTTGCAAATTAGTCACAGGGATGTAAAGAATAAAGAATATCATCAGCCCTGGCCAGTTTGGCTCAGCGGTTAGAGCGTCAGCCTGTGGTCCAGAAGGACCCAGGTTCAGTTCCCGCTAAGGGCACATATCTCAGATGCAGTTTGTCCCTGGCCCTGGTTGGGTCATGCGAGAGGCAGCCACTCAATGTGTACCTTTCACATCGATGCTTCTCTCTCTCTCCCTCCCACTCTATCTGAACAAAAAATGGAAAAATGTCCTCGGGTGAGGATTAAAAAAATATATATATATATCTTCAATAACATTGTAATAAATGCCCTGGCCAGTTTTGCTCAGCAGTTAGAGCATTGGCCTGCAGTCCAGAGATACCTGGGTTCGGTTCCCGCTAAGGGCATGCACCTTGGTTGCAGTTTTTCCCTGGCCTGGTTGGGTTGTGCAGGTGGCAGCCACTCAATGTGTCTTTTTCACGTCGATGTTTCTCTCTCTCTCTCTCTCCCTCTCTCCCTCTATCTGAACAAAAAATGGAAAAATGTCCTCGGGTGAGGATAAAAAAAAAAAATTGTAATAACTATGTATGGTGCCAAGAGGATACCAGAATTATTGGGAGATTACTTCATAAATTATATAAATGTCTAACCACTGTGCTATACAGCTGAAACTAATAAAGTAATATTGAATGTCAACTGGAATTTTAAAAATAGCATGGTACTAGTCCATGAATAGATGGACAGACAGGCTAGAAGAAGAGCCAGAAACGCATCTGATGAAGGGGGCCTCTTAAACCAGTCTGAAAGAATCTTTTCAACAAATAGGGGACAACTAGACAGCTTTTAAGAAAAATATTTAAATGGGATCCATAATGCACCCCCTGCTTCCAAATAACTCCCCATACAGATCGGGGATCTAAATGTAAAAAAAACCACAACAAACTCTGGCCAGTTTGGCTCAGTGGTTAGAGTGTCGTCCCATGACCCATGGATCGAAGGGTCGCAAGTTCAGTTCCCAGTCAAGGGTTCGTACCTGGGTTGCATGTTCAATCCCCGGCCCTGGTCAGGGTCGTGCAGGAGGTAACCAATCTATGGGTTTCTCTCTGTCCTTCCCTTCTACTCTATCTAATGATCAAGGAAAAATATCCTTGGGTGAGGATTAACAAAAAAACAGCACAAAAACAAAAAAAGAAGGAAATATACACAACTATATCATAGATAAGAGCTCTTAAAAATCAAAGAAGCAGCCCTGGACGATTTGGCTCAGTGGTAGAGTATCAGCCCACAGACCAATGAGTCACAGGTTTGATTCTGGTCAAGGTGACGTACCTCGGTTGTGGTTCAGGAGGCAACCAATGTGTCCCTCTCATGTCGACATTTCTCTCTCTCTCTCTCTCCAGCCACCTCTGTCTAAAGATAAATAGAAAAACATCCTCAGGCCTGGCCAGTGTGGCTCAATGGTTGAGTGTCGACCCATGCACCAAGAGGTCGCCGGTTCGATTCCCGGTCAGGGCACGTGCCCAAGTTGTGGGCCTGATCCCCAGTGGGGGGGCATGCAGGAGGCAGCCAATTGATGTTCTCTCTCATTGATGTTTCTATCTCTTCCTTTCCTTTCCTCTCTAAAAATCAATAAAGAAAAAAAATTTTTTTTAAAGAAAAATATCCTCAGGTGAGGATTAAAAAAAAAAAATCAAGAAAGAAAGAGCCCAAAAATCCTAACAGAGGAAAGGGGAAACATTAAGGACTTCTACCCTCCAAAAGACATTGCTGGAATGAGAAGACAAGTTACAGACTGGGAGAATATGTCTGCAAATCACATTTCTGATAAAGGATTTGTATCAAAAATACACAATAAACTATCAAAATTCATTACTAAGTAAATAAACAAACCAATTTTTTAAAAAAGGGCCAAAGATCTAAAGAGACACTTCACTAAAGAAATATGAAAAGCAAGAAGCATACTAGAAGATGCTCAGTACCATCAGTCCTCAGAAATGAGAACCACAGTGGGATATCCCCTCCTCTTCCTGGGGTATCAAAAAAATGGACACAAGCAAGTGCTGGTGAGGACAGGGAGGAATAAGAACTCTCACCCAGGCTGTTAAAAAGGTAAAATGGCCCTGGCCGGTTTGGCTCAGCGATTGGAGCATCGGCCTGTGGTCCAGAGAGACCCGGGTTCGGTTCCCACTAAGGGCACGTACATCGGTTGCAGTTTGTCCCCGGCCCTGGTCGGTCGTGCGGGTGGCAGCCACTCGATGTGTCCCTTTCACATCGATGTTTCTCTCTCTCTCTCTCCCCCTCCCACTCTACCTAAACAAAAAATGGAAAAATGTCCTCGGGTGAGGATAAAAAAAAAAAAAAAAAAAAAGGTAAAATGATGGAGTCACTTGGAAAGGAAGTCTGGCAATTTTCTCAAAAGTTAAATGTGGACCCACCATGGGAGCCTGTCTTTCCCCTTCTTGGTATTTATCTGAAAAATAAAAGTATGTGTCCACGGAGGTCCTTATGTGAATGCTCACAACAGCTTTATCTGTAATAATCCCCAAATGAAAACACCTCAAATACTGACAACAGGTGGATGGTTGAGTAACATACAGTGGTCCCACTTTTCTTAGCTTACCTATTAAAATTTTTGCTTTACAACCATTTAAATTCTGTACTTGCTTTAAAGGTTAAATAAAAAATGCCCTAGCCAGGTGGCTCAGTTGGTTGGAGCATTGTCCTGTACACTAAACTGTTGCGGGTTTGATCCCTGGTCAGGATGTATACAGGAGGCAACCAATAGATGTCTCTCTCAATGTTTCTCTCTCTCTCTTAAAAAAAAAATCAATACAAGTATATCCTCAGGTGAGGATTAAAAAAATTAAAAAATCAAATAAAAAAGATAGGAAAAAAGGCCCTAAAACTGAGTGTCCACAGAAACAAGTGAACCTGAATGTATGTCAAATTGATGACACAGTCACACACACAAAACGAATCAACTCAAGCAACTATTGAGCACATCAGAGATAAAATTCTTTCAAGGAAAACAAAACACAAAGGCATCTTGGCCTTGCCCAGTGTAGTGAGTTTCAAACTATTCTATGAGCATTGGGCGACAGAACACATTATCCCACCTGATGTTGCTATAGGATCCAGGACTCTCACTGTGGGTAAGGAGGTGATAGCATGTTCTGAGGAACACTGCCCAAAAAGGCTGCTCAGCCCTGGCCAGTTTGGCTCAGCGGTTACAGTGCCTGCTTGTGAACCAAAGGGTTGCAGGTTCGATCATCAGCCTTGTTCAGGATTATGTGGGAGGCAACCAGTTGATGCTTCTCCCCCCCACCCCTTCCACTCTCTATCTAAAAGTCAATGAAAAAATATCCTTGGGTGAGGATTAACAACAACAAAAAAACCTCTGCACAGAGGGTGAGAAATAACCCCAAGCCCTGGCAGTACAAAGTGCCCAGGATGATGCAGAGTTTTCTTGCAAACTTTAGTTTTCATGGGAGGAAAAGGATGGATGAAACATTCTTAGCTTCCCTGTACTGAGTTATCCCCCTCACCTGGTCCTGCCAGGACAAGAACTCACATGCCACAGGCAGCCCCAATCTGAGGCCTGCAGGTGGCAGTTCTTGAGGTCACCAGGTTTGTAAAAGGCAGAAACAGGCAGAGCATTTGCAAAGCCATCAGTGCTCTAGGAGCTGGTCTGGGTCTCCCAAGAAGCAGAATGTACCCCCAGTGCAATACCCAGTCATGGTCCCAACAAGCTAGAAGAGCATGCTTGGTCACCACTGGGTCCAAGAAATGCACTAGAGCCCTGGTCGGTTTTGCTCAGCGGTTAGGATGTTGGCCCATAGACCAAAGTCATGTGTTCGATTTCCAGACAAGGACATGTACCTCAGTTGCGGGTTTGATCCCCGGCCCCTGTCAGGGTCATGTGGGAGGCAACCAATAGATGTGTCTCTCTCACAATAATCCCTCTCTTTCTCCCACTCTATCTAAAAAAAAATCAATAGAAAAATATCCTCAGGTGAAGAAAAAAAAAATTAGAAATGCACTAGAAAATGTGAAGTTTTTAACTGCATTAAAAAAAAAAAATCCTCGCCCTGGCCGGTTTGGTTCAGCAGTTAGAGCGTCGGCCTGCGGTCCTGAGAGACCCGGGTTCGGTTCCCGCTAAGGGCACGTACTTCGGTTGCAGTTTGTCCCCGGCCCTGGTTGGTCGTGCGGGTGGCAGCCACTCGATGTGTCCCTTCATGTCGATGTTTCTCTCTCTCCCTTCCTCTCTCTCCCTCACCTTCTATCTGTACAAAAAATGGAAAAATATCCTCTGGTGAGGATAATAAAAAAAAAAAAAAAAAAAAAAAAAAAAAATCCTCGCCCTGGCCGGTTTGGTTCAGCAGTTAGAGCGTCGGCCTGCGGTCCTGAGAGACCCGGGTTCGGTTCCCGCTAAGGGCACGTACTTCGGTTGCAGTTTGTCCCTGGCCCTGGTCGGTTGTGCGGGTGGCAACCACTCGATGTGTTCCTTTCACATCGATGTTTCTCTCTCTCTCTCTCTGTTCCTCTCTCTCCCCCCCACTCTACCTGAAAAAAAAAAAAAAAAATCCTCACCTAAGAATATTTTTCCATTTATCTTCAGAAAGAGTAGGAGGGGGGAGGGAGATAAACATCAATGTGAGATACATTGATTGGTTGCCTCCTGAATGACCCGGAACAGGTCCAGGGACCAAACCACAACTGAGGTACATGCCCTTGACCAAAATCGAACCTGTAACTCTTTGGTCCGAGGGCTGATACTCTAACTGCTGAGCTAAACCAGCCAAGGCTTAACTGCATTCTTTAGTAGACTAAGGCACAACTCTGCAGCATGTTGGGAGCAGGCAACAGTCAGAAGCCCCAGTAGATTGTAGGATACAATGTATACAGCAAGCAAATCCACCTGCTCCCCACACATTCCCCTCCAGCTCTGAAGGGAGCCCAAAAGGGTTGTGGCTTAGTAATGGGAACTTTGAAGAACATGCATCCCACAAGCAGAACTATTTCCTGACTATGTGGTGATGAGTCTGAGGAACGGGGAGGGTAATGGTTCTCCTCCCAGCCCAAGGGTGCCAGGCTGTCACTGCATAGAAGTGCTTGTTGCCCACACTTAGACCAGGGACCACCATCACTCCAAGAGCAGCCCTCATCAGCCCAGAGCAGCCAGTGTAAACAGGAGGCAGTGCCCCCCTCTTCCTCAGGCTCTTGGGTGAAGATGTACCCTCCCTCATTCCATTGTTCTGTCTCTGCTCAGGTCCTGGGGACACCGTCCCTCTGCCCAGGGAGCTATCTCCCCTCCCGTGGAAAACTCCTACTTGGCCTTCGAATCCAGCTTAAATGTCTCTCTGGGGAGCTTTTCACCATCCGCTCATTATCTCAGAACAGGCACTCTTCTCTCCCAGTCATGAGTTCAGCAGAAGTGAAGTGATAACTTATCCCGCTGGGTTCGATACCTGGGGCAGGAATGCATCTGTCAGGCCACCCTTCGGGCTCCCAGGACACTTGTGGGGTGAACACACTCAAACCAGAAGGGCGAGATGGGTACGTACCACAGGTCAGGGTTGTCGGTGCTGTTTTCTATGCTGAATTGTTCGATCTCTGGTCCCACCTGAGCAACAAACTTGGCCAGTTTCTCTGCAGTCTCCATGGTCTTCATGTCAACTACAAACAAAACAAAGCAACTGTCACATGTATGAGCTGACATTTTCCTTGAGGACATCATGGGGCTGTGGAGACTGATTACAAAGATGGTCCCTCATATCCCTTCCTGCATATTTGCCTTTTGCCATATCCAGCAGAAATGGACTCTCCTCTCCCTGAACTGAGACTGGCCCTAAGACTCCTGCTAGCCAACAGATGTGGCAGGAGTGCCCAGCCTAGGGATTAGAGGCCTCGAGCACCTCCACTGCTTCTTCTGAAGGCCTGACACCAACCTCAGGAGAACCAGCCCTGGCTGACTAGCGAGGGTGGTGGTGGTAGGGTGGTGGGTGGTGTGTGTGTGTGTGTGTGTGTGAGACAGGCACATGGCCTAGTCAGCCATATCACTGCAACCAACCTCAGACAACCAGTCACTGCCTACAAACACATGTGCAGGCCCAGTCAGGCTTAGCTCCTGTGTGAAGCCACAGTTTGGAGCTGCTCATTCTGTAGCAGCAGTAGGGTAGACTTCCCTCTCTACGTTCCCACCTACTACTGAGTGGGAAGCACTGGTCAGGGGGCAGACCCTTTGCAGAAGCAGCAAGTAATGGCTAGGAGACAAAAAAGAAGCTAAGTTGGTAACTTTAGAAGAAACTGAAGGTCAGCTAACCCTGAGGAGGGAACACAGAGACCTGGGAAGAGGCAGAACGAGAACAGGGCAGCCCTATGGAAGGTAAAGGGGCAAGAATGAAGAGAAACGGATCAAGGAACTCAAAGCCCCAGGCACAGGCACACAACATGACCTGGTGGTCAGCGGTAGTACCTTACAGGGAGGTGGTCACTGGGCAGCACCCTGGGTTAGCACCACTCTCAGGACAGGAAGAAGAGTGCAACAGAACTCTAGGGCTGCCCCCTTGAGGAAGCAAGAGGAGAGAAAGCACCATCTTATGTACCCATCTTCACCAGGTCCCTGCTGCTACTGCTCACTGTCCAGACCACCGAGGCCACCACACCTCTGCAGAGATCCCTACAGACTGGATAGTCAGGGCTGGGGCCCAGAGGAGGAAGACAGGAGTGAACACCCACCGTCAACAGACAAGCAGGGAGAGGAGCTCTGAGGGGCTTCAGATATGTCCATTCCTGCTGGCTTGGGGGATGGGCCCGCAGCTTCTGAGCTGAGGTCCAGAGGAGAGCGCCTGGTTGGGTCTGGTGGGCAGTCCTTGGCAGCATCATTTCCATCTGGCTGGGGTGGCTTTCCCTGCAAGGAGCCTGGAGCTTGCTGGGTGTGGTGTTTCAGCCTGGTGCCCGAGGAGAGGAGGGTCTGGGTCCCGGTGGTTGCTCTCCTCACCTTCCAACCCTGGAGCCCTTGAGCTCGGAGCAGCCCCCGCCGCTGCCCTGGAAGAAGCCTCTTCTTGAGGCTGTGGACCGCCCGGGCATAAAGCATGGCCCGGACTGCACACTCTGCAGCCATTGGCTTCTGACCCACTCCTGGTGAGGTCTGGCTTATCCGCTGTGCTTCTGCCAGCTTCAGCTTGTAATATTTATATTCCAGACTACTGTCATCAGACAAAAACCTATATAACAAAACAGGTACAGAGAGACATTGCTAAAACATCAGCGTGACCAAATCACTGCTGCAACTACACTTCTGCAAATCCTTTCTACACAATGGCTTCTCTACTGTCCGAGGTTCCACTTGGCTCCACCAAGGAGCTTGGTCAGGTCACCCTTTTTGCCCAGAGTACTGCAGGGCAACCAGGAGCTTTGAGCACTGGTGGAATCCTCCATTTGTCATTAGCAGCCATGAAGGACCTCACAGATCCTGGAGGCTTAACTACACAAACCAGTTACCCTGGAGCCATGGAAGCTACCAGTACACAACAGGCATTACTCCTGGACTCCATTTTCAGAAGGTGACACCCTTCAAATGGTGGGCGCTCAATGACCTTTCAACTATATCACTTACTTTAATAAGCAAGTACTACATTTATGATGAAAACTTTAATTTCAAAAAGTTCTATGCACGTGAAGAGGCAAAAAGGTAAAAGGAATACAGTTTAACAAATAGTAGCAATAAATCACAAACAACTGCATTGACATATCCCTCATCTTACACACATTCTCTGTATGCACATCTCAGCTTATCCTTAAACCAGCACAGCAGGGACGCAAACTTCTAAGACTAGACAAAAGAGGGTCACAGGACAGGTCTGCAGCAGGGCTGGTGCTTGAACCCAGGTGAACCCTGATTCACTCTCATGCTCTTCCCACTGGTCAAAACCACTGCTCAAAATAAATACCTCACCCTCTGCTCTAGACACCATCAGAGCAACATCAATGTTGCTATGTGCTCTATGGGAGGGATTCAGAGGGCTGTTATTTAAAGACCTACCAGTAAGCAGGGTCCTCCTTGAGAAGAGCTCTCTCTTTAGGAGACAAGCTGCCTCCAACGACACGTGTGACTAGCTGATCGATGGTGTCCACCACCTTGTGACCTGCTCGCTGGGGGACGGCTGGAACACACAAAAGGGCTTTTCTGAAAAACAATGAACCACATGGTGCCTGGAAAGACCAGGACAGGGTCAGGGGCTTAGGATGGAACCTATGCAGGCACAAGCAACTGAAATCCTTATTCATGAGAGACCAGCATTGGAAAGAGGAGAGTATTATTCTAGAAACCAGTATATAAAATATCCTCCCAAAAGCTCCAACAGTATAACCACCAGGACAGAAACAGTCACAGGCTTACAATGACAGTACAGAGTAATGTATGTGTTCTACAGAAGGAAATGGTATGCAGCACTCCATACCACTTCTCGTGTATTGCTTAACTTGAATGTTCACAATATTAAGGGAAAAATATAGTTATAAAATGTATATAGATATAAAATATGTAAAACATTTATCTAGGTTGTGATTCCCAATAGGAAGGAGGGGAAAAAAAAGATGGAAACAGAAAAAAAATGAAGAAAATACACCAAAGTTAACAGATATTATCTATAGGTGGTAGACATATCAAGATTTCATGTTCTTTGTGCTTTATCTACAAAATATAAATATACATGTGTTCTGTAATCAGAAAACATACATATTTAAATTTACAAAGAAAAATTTCACAATGAAAAAAGTTAAGGTTGCTCGGCCAGTGTTGCTCAATGGTTGAGCATTGACCCATGCACCAAGAGGTTGCCGATTCGATTCCTGGTCAGGGCACATACCCAGGTTGTGGGCCCGATCCCCAGTGGGGAGTATACAGGAGACGGCCAATTAATGTTCTTTCTCATCAATGTTTCTCTCTCTCTCTCCCATCCTCTCTCTGTGAAAAGAAATAAAGAAAAAAAAAGTTAAGGTCCTAAGGTAGGTGTGTTCACAGAAATATTTGCTGAATGTATGAAAACATTTTTTTAAAGTGTGAATTTCCAGGCTGGCCGGTTTGGCTCAGCGGTTAGAGTCGGCCCCTTGGACTGAAGAGCCTGGGGTTCGATTCCTGGTCAAGGGCACAGAACCTGGGTTGCAGGTTTGATCCCTGGCCTCAGTTGGGGTCGTGTAGCAGGCAACCAATCGCTGTGTCTCTCTTTTTTTATTTACTATTTTTTCTTTATTTTTTTTTTTTAGAGAGAGGACTGGAGAGGGAAAGAGATAGAAACATCAATGAGAGAGAACATCGACTGGCTGCCTCCTGCATGCTGCCAACTGGCGATCGGGCCCACAACCTGGGCATGTACCCTGGTCAGGAATGGAGCCAGCGACCTCTTGGTGCATGGGTCGATGCTCAACCACTGAGTCATACCAGCTGGGCTGATGTGTCTCTCTTACATCAATGTTTCTCTCTCTCCCTCCCTTCCTCCCTCCCTCCCACTCTATCTAAAAATCAATGGAAAAATATTCTTGGGTGAGGATTAAAAATAAAAAAATCTCCTTCAATATGGCTGTAATTTACAATGCCACCAGCAACAAAGAACATCTGTGCCCTCAAATAATAAGATTGTATAGCTTTCTGATATTTGCTAGTTTTAATAGCACAGATGATCTATTTGTTCACTCATTCAATAAAAACGACCCCTGAACTGGAAGGTTTCCCAGTTTGTTCTGTGGAGTAATTGGGATGTCCTGTTCTTGCCTATGTTTGAGTTGTAGCTTTGAGTTTATTTTAAACATCAATGGAACTTCTATATAGGATAGAGTCAATCTTTCAATTGTCATGTTTTTGCAAGCATTTCCCTTTTGAAATTGTTTTCCTTTCTGTTACTGGCTCTCATTTTACAGAACTGCTAATTTTACAGAGAAATAATAGATCTAAAATCAGCAGCTTTCAGAAACAAATATAATTTGTGGGTTACTCACTACAACCATCTCTAGAGAAGATGAGCACAGCAAGGGCCAGAAAGTGGGTCCCAACAATTCTTCTCCTGAGACTATATCCTTTTAAAGGAGAATTTTAAAATAAAAATAAAAGTAATAATCAACAAATTCAACCAAAGATGTCATCCTAGCATTTCTAATATATGGTAATGAAAACAGTGGTGGGACAGCGGTGATGCCGTCCACCTGCTGTCCACATAGCTGAGGCTTACAGATGCCAATCACAAGGGAACCTAGCTCAGCTCAGCCTCAGAAGCCTATAGCAAAAGGCAGCATGAGTCCAACATCAAGGGAATGGTGAGATAATTTGTTAGGTCATATCATGATGCAGTGAGTGCTGTAAAAACACAGGAAGGGATTTTGTGGGGTGTGCAGAGGAAGGGGCCCACTTTGGTCCTATTTGCTTCTGGAAGGCTCCCTCTCTGGGAATAGGTGCAGCCCCCACCTGTGGTGGGACCTACCAATGCTATGGCATTTGGGGCTCTACAAGGGTGTAGAGGAGTGAAGAGATTCAGGAGCAAATGAGACTTCACCACTGGGTTGTGGCAATAGAAGCAGAAAACCATGTCAGGAGGACTCATGGACTATGTACATGAGTCCTGGGAGGTTTGGGCTGAGAGCAGTCATCCTGGGAGCGAAGGAAGAGGAACAAAGAACACCAAACAGCCAGTCATGTCTATTACCTCCTTATTGGCCCCCTCCCCTGTAAATTGACTGTTAACTGTAGGTTACCAAGTGTACCTATCTGTCAACCTTTAGCCAGTCTAGAAGTGTAGGGTACCTCCGTCACCCGAATCGACCTGGTTAGTCCCTGTTCATCCCTTGATACAGCTCAAATACGGCCTTCCCAACTCCCCAGGCTAGGCTGGGACCTCTCCTACACAACCCCTTAATCCCAGCACAGGAAGCACTGTTTCTGGTGATTTATTTCCCTCAAGAGCTTGAGGCCTCCTCAGAAACAATGCCCAGCATTTATTTTTCCTTCTAGGAATACCTGAGGGGAGGAGCCCTGTTAGAACAAGGTTTCTTAACCTTGGCTGCAGGATGGTATACACCTCTAGAATACAAAGGCAAAATTGTGAAAAATATATGTGTATTTTTCATGGCAAGGGCTGTGGCTTTTCACCAGATTCCCAAAAGGGTATCTAAGGACTTCTGTGGTAAACTGAAGATTTCTCATACGTACTTATGGAATAAATGGCAGACAGACTTGTATACTGGCCAATGCAAGTTTTCTGCTAAAATTCTGATTTATTTTCAGTTGGCTAAAGAACTCCTTATAAAAATCTCAAAAAGCCCAGCTAGTGTGGCTCAGTAGATTGAGTATCGTCCCATTGACTGAGAGGCCCTGGTTTCACTCTCAGGGCACATGCCTGGGTTCAGGGTTTGATCCCCAGTGGGGGGGATGCAGGAGGCAGCCGATCGATGTTTCTCTCTCACATTGATGTTTCTCTCTCCCTTCTTCTCTAAAAAAATCAATAAAAACATTTTAAAAAATCTCAGAGAGACTGAGAGATATTACCAAACAAACAAAAACCATGAAAAAGAAACAAATCACAAAAAATAGAAACTTTTGCTGCTTTCCTTACCATCAGTTAGACCACTGAGAGCCTTGGCCTGAATTTCAAGTTTGGCGGGAGGAACCGTTTTCTCATCTTGAGTTGGCTCAGGTTCAGCTTTCTTAACCTGGAGTGGACACCCACTGCTGACCAGCCAGGCCTTCAGGTGATCTATGTACTCTCTCCCAAACAGAGTGGAATCCTCAAAATTTGGAAATGCAGCAGGAGAGGGAGCTATATCTTGGAGGCCGACAGCTTCTAAAATTTTCTCTTGCCGGAAAGAGGAGGCCAAGGAGAATGTCTGTCCCAAAAGGGCCAAAGACTTCCGGCAGAGAGAATTGGTGGTCTCCAGGGCAACAGCCAAGTCCAGGGGGTTACTAAGGGTCTTCATTTTGACACTCAGCTCGTAGGCATTGCAGGCCATGAGCAGGGGTGTGACACTCTTTAGAAGTCGGTCTTGAAGCCTCATTATGTACTTGTCAAAGGGCTTTATGATTTCAAAAAAGCAATTTTTGGTCTTCACAGCACCTTTGTCTAAAAGCATGTTTAAAAATTCGTTATCAACTCTGGGTGTTTTCAAAGCAGAGTGCTTTAAAAATTTGATAGTAAAAAAGCAAAAATCTCTGTGCTCTGGTTTTAAGGAGCATTTAAATGAGGCAAGCATTTTAGCACAGGTTTCAGTTTCAAGTTCAAAGAGAGTCTGGAAAAGCTGGGAAAATTTAACATCATCTTTTATGGTGTGGAACCCTGCCCATTTGATTATTTCTATCCCAAATCTTGAAAAAACATCAGATTTATCCATGAGGTCAAAACTCATCTTTCTTCTTGGGAGACGAATGTCCTTCAGGTTGAGCCCCAGAGGGATCTTCTGAGGGGGGAATTGGATATCTTCCATCCCTGGGTTTGTACCTAGGGTCACATCAGAACTTGGGGTGGTTTTCTGGATTTGGTTAGTGACCTGAGTTTTGGGAGTACTACGATTTATAGTAGGTACTTTTTTTGTGCTCACACTTCTCAGCGTGACAAGTTTCCCAACACTCCCTTTAGGTGTGAGCAGGCCTTGAGACTCCCCCTTTCCTAGGAGGACACCCTCCTGATCAACGATGTTTAGACCTCGACCTCTGCCCTGGACTTGGCCACTGCCCCTCAGCACAGAGTCTGCCTCCCCTGGACGGTCCACGTTGTAATCCCGACTCTCTTTCTCCAAACACTCTTTCTCCATCAGCCTGGAGGACCCAAAGTCTCCCAGTAGTGCAGAAGGACCAAAATTATACTCCTGTGACCAAGTCGATTCTTGAGAAACTGGGTGGCCAAAGTCTTGTTCCCAAGAGCCACGGAGTGTAAATTTCCAGTCTGGAGAACGAAAATGTCCCAATTTCCGGTGGCCAAAGACCTGTTCTCGGGAATCAGCATGGGAAAATTCCAGATCCCGGCCACATTCTTTGCGAAAGTAGTTGTCTTCGTTTACAGAAGGGTTGCTTGATCTGAAGGAAGGCCCTGGAAACACATCACCTCTCCCAGCATCTCGAGAGTGAGCTATAGATCCGCTCAGAGTGTATCTGCCTTCACTGTGAATGTCATCATACATATCTGCTCTGACTCTTGGCAATGTCCTTATAAGATCTGAAATAAACAATCCAAAAGGAAACACAAAGGTACTTTAGACCAGAGGGTACAAATGGACAGTCCACAGACTACTAGTCAGCATGAGTACTTTATCTGCCTGAGTGCATTAAAAAAATTCCTATTTAGTCCAGCCAGTGTGGCTCAGTGGTTGAGCGTCAACCCACGCACCAAGAGATCGCCGGTTCAATTCCCAGTCAGGACACACGCCCTGCTTATGGGCCCGATCCCCAGTGGGGGGCATGCAGGAGGCGGCCAACTGATGTTCTCTCTCATTGATGTTTCTATCTCTCTCTCCCTCTCACTTCGTTTCTCTCTAAAATCAATTTAAAAAGGGAAGAAAATAATAAATAAAAAATTTTTAAATTCCTATTTATGCCCTGGCCAGTTTGGCTCAGCAGTTAGAGTGTCAGCCCGTGGACCAAAGAGTCGTGGGTTTGATTCCGGCCAAGGGCACGTACCTCGGTTGCGGTTTGTCCCTGGCCCTGGTGAGGGTTGTCCAGGAGGCAACCAGTTGATGTGTCCCTCTCACGTCGATTTTCTTTCCCCCTCCCTCCCTCCCACTCTATCTGGAGATCAATAGAAAAAAAAAATTCCTATTTGTTGCCAACATTGAAAATGTGTGTGGTTGCCCTGACCAGTGTGACTTGGTTGGGCATTGTTTCCTGCACCAAGAGGTTGCTGGTTCAATTCCCGGTCAGAGCACATGCCCAGGTTGCAGGCTTGATCCTCAGTGCGGGGCATGCAGGAGGCAGCCAATCAATGTTTCTCTCACATCGATGTATCTCTCTCCCTCTCCTTTTCTCTTTCTAAAAAGTCAATTAAAAATATTTAAAAAATAAAATAAAATGTGTGTGGTTTCCCTTAAACACCTAGATTTACTACTTTTTATAAAAAAGGGCTTGTATCTGCCCTGACAATAATGTACCAAGGCTGGGAAGCAGTGCCCCTTACTCACACAGATCTGCCCTAGCTCAGCAGGCATCTGGTTTACAAAGCCCTCTTTTAGACTCAGGGAAGGGTGTCTGGTTCTCAAATAACCTGGATTTCTTTACTGTGACTGGAACATTTGTGTATTTCTACCTCTATCACAAAGTACACAGGTTTTCTAGAGATTGCCCACTCTCCTTGCCTTCTAGTAGGAACTCTCAGCCCACAGTTCCACTGGGGCAGGAACCACATACATCACTATACCCACCACAGCCAACAATCTGACCCAAAGTTGGTTGATACACAACTCTGGAAAGGTCCACTGGGCCAACCAATCCTCTGAAAAAAAAAGACTGAAGGAGATAAGAGAGGAAGCAGCAGCTAAACAAGCCATCAAAAGAGGCCACAGTGGGAAATAAATACGTGTGCTTTTGTCCTCCTCTGTGTAGAAATTAGGAAAATAGGAACCTATATTTGCATTTGCTTATTTGTGTACAAAGAAACTCTGTAAGAAGGTAGGAACAGAAGCAAACGATGAGCCTCAGGGAGGCTTTGCACTGAGAGCCTTTCTAACTTTTAAATCAGAATCTATTACCTAGTGAAAAAGCCAAATGGAAAGAAAAGGGAGAGAGAGATGCTTTGAGGTTGTAATGGGGCAAGGCCATAGGAAGCCAAATCTTTATATAAATCCAAGTTTTTCTGCTCAACAGTACTTACTGGGAACCTACTGTGTTTGGGCACTGCTCTAGGCACTGAAGTTACAGCAGGGAAAGGAGACAGCAAAGTCCCTGCCCTCTTGGAATTGTCATTTGAGGAAGCCAACAATAAATAAAAGTACATCAGGTGTAAGGAAGTGCAAATAAAAAATATTAAGCAGCCCTAGCTGGTTTGGCACAGTGGTTAGAGTGTGGTCCAGACAGACCTGGGTTCGGTTCCTGTTAGGGGTGCGTATCTCAGTTGCAGTGACCTGGCCCTGGTTGGTCGTGTGTGTGGCAGCCACTCGATGTGTCCCTTTCACATCGATGTTTCTCTCTCTCTCTGTCTTCCTCTCTCTCCCTCCCACTCTATCTGAACAAAAAATGAAAAAATGTCCTCAGGTGAGGAGATATATATATATATATAAATAATATATATATATATATATATCAATATATCAAGCAGGTGGGAACTTCAGAGGGAAAGCCATTTTTAGACAGGCTGGTCAAGGAGGGCAGCTCTGACAATAATATACAGGGGAGGCCTGGTGTGGGAAGTCACATTGCAGTTATGGGGGAGCCTTCTAGGCAGAAGTTGTAGGGACAAACTTCTGATGTGTGACTAGCAGGGAATGAATGTGCCAGAGGGAACGAAGGACAAAGTGGTAAGAAGGCAGCTCCTAAACTCTGTTGCATATTGGAGTACCTTGGGTGCCCCCAGGCATCCTGATCTTATTAATTAGCATGGGGTGTAACCTGGGCATCAGGCTTTTCAAAAGGTCCCCAAATGCAAACAACAAGTGTTGGCGAGGGTGTGGAGAAAACGGGACTCTAATACACTGCTGGTGGGAATGCAGACTGGTGCAGCCACTATGGAAAACAATATGGTGTTACCTCAAAAAATTAAAAATTGAACTTCCATTTGACCCAGTGATTCCGCTTCTAGGAATATACCCTAAGAAGCCTGAAACACCAATCAGGAAGAATATATGTACCCCCATGTTCATAGCAGCACTATTTACAATAGCTAAGATCTGGAAACAGCCCAAGTGTCCATCAGTAGACGAATGGATAAAAAAGCAGTGGTACATACACACAATGGAGTACTATGCAGCTGTTAAGAAAGAAAGATCTTTTATCCTTTGAGATGACATGGAGGGACCTGGAAAATATTATCCCAAGTGAAATAAGCCAAGCAGAAAAAGACAAATACCACATGATCTCACTTATTTGTGGAATATAATGAACATAACAGTCTGAGGAATACGGTAGACCCAGAAACATGGAAGTAGGGCACAGACTGACATCCCTCAGAAGAGGGGGTGGGGGGGTGGGAAGAGATAAACCACAGAACTTATATGCATGTATGCATGACCAATGGACATGGACAACAAAGCCGGGAATGGGGAGTGGGTGCCAATGGGGTAAAAAAGGAGAAACATCTCTAACAATAAATAAATAAATAAATAAATAAAATCAATAAAGAAAAATAAAACAAAAATTAATGGACAAAATATCCTTGGGTGAGGATTAACAAAAAATAAATAAAAAGTAAAAGACTCCAGAAAAAAAAAAATAAATAAAAATAAATAAAAGGTCCCCAGATGATTATAACATGCAGCAAATTTAGGGAGATGTGGATTGAAGGAAGGTACAAGATAAAGTCAGGCCTTCAAAGGGATGCTGGGATATTGTGAGTAAGATGGAAAGCCAGAGATGGGATCAGAGCAGAGGGATGATCTCACTGGCTACTGTGAAGGCAATAGGCCAAAAGGGACAAAAATGAATGTGGATGTTCCAGTTAAGAGTCCACTGGGATAATCTAAGTATTGATGGCTACTAATGGTGTGGTGAGGTAAGTAGCATTAGAGATAGAGTGGTGGCTAGTTTCTGCACAACAGAATTTTCTGGAGCCTTTTAAACCAAGGCATTGTAAAAGTGCAGAATAGAACAGAGATACAGAGAAAGTCCAACCAATGAACCCTGCAGCTCTGTGACAAAGAGATGATTCCAGAACCACCTAGCATCCTGTTTGGATTCTAGTTCACCTCTCCCCAAACTTTTTTGAGGTAACAATATATGTATTGGTGTTTGAGACTTTAGATAAAAATACCAAGATTTATGTCTCCGTGTATAAGTATAAAGATATATATATGTACATATAGATGTGTGTCTGTGTGTATACACATAAATGCATAAGTATTCAGGATTACATATTGCTAAAAGAATTGAAGGATGCACAGACTTTTTATTCTCACCCGATGTCATTTTCCCATTTTTTGTTCAGATAGAGTGGGAGGGAAAGAGAGGGAGAGAGAGAGAAACATGGATGTGAAAGGGACACATCGAGTGGCCGCCTCCCACAAGACCCAACTGGGGCCGGGGACACACTGTAACCGAGGTACCGAGTTATGTGCCCTTAGCAGGAACCAAATCCAGGTCTCTCTGGACCGCAGGCCGACACTCTAACTGCTGAGCCAAACTGGCCAGGGCTAAGAAGACTTTTACACTTTACTCTTAACCATTTTGCAATTCTTCCAAACTTTTTTGTTGTTAATCCTCACCCAAGGATATTTTCCCATAGATTTTTGGATAGAGTGGAAGGGAGGGATGGAGGGAGAGAGAGAGAAACATTGATGTGAGAGAGACACACTGACTGGTTGCTTCCAGCATGACCCCGACGGGAGCCAGGAATTGAACCTGCAACCCAGGTAGGTGCCCTTGACTGGAACTGAACCTGTGACTCTTTGGTCTGCAGGCTGATGCTCCAACTGCTGAGCCAAACCGGACAGGGCTCTTCCAATCTTTTATAACATATACTGTTTCTGTGTACTACTCATATAATTTTGAAAATTCAATCAATTGGTGTCTCCAGGTCCAAAGCATGTAGCAACAGTTATCCCTACTACAAGCACTTAAGACTCATTCAACCAACGCTGAGACACCCTCCTATATGCCAAGGCTGGCTCAGAGGCTGGTACTGCAGCAAACAGCACAGGGTCAGCGATGAGGCCTGAAGGAGGCCAGTCCACAGCAAAGGAGTGAGCGTACAGTGTACTTCCCTGGGGCCAGGAAGGGCAACCAAATCAACCTCGAGGCCTGCTGGGGTTTCCTAGGGGAAGGCACCTATGAACTGGGTCTTAGTGCCTGAGGGAATCAACCAGGCAGAGCTGGGATGAGGAGGGATTAAAAGCACAGATGGCAGAGTACCACTGCAACATAAAGCCTAAGGCAAAGAATAAGGGTTGGGAACCTCGTGCGTGGTAGTGAGGGACCTCCACATTGTCCTGTAATCTATAATCTCTCTAAAATCAACAAAGAAAAATAATTTTTTTTTTAAATTTTAAATTCCACAGCCCCTCACCCCCACCCTCCAATCTTATACACATCTCTGTTACCTTGATGCTCCTGCACTTATCTGGGGATATAATCCCAAAGTGGGAAGCCCCAAGAGTCCAAGCAGGGCCTTGGCCTAGCAAGGCTGGCATTAATAGATCTGTAGTCAGGGCAAATTTGGGAGGAATGAAGCCAGAAGCTGAGAGAACATTCAGGAGATTGCTGAAATAATCCAAGCCAGAACTGATAAGAGCTCAAACCTGAGCAGTGGTGGTGGGGATGGAGCCAGAAGATCAATTCAACAATCTTTCTTTAGGAGGGGAACGGTTTCTGGGGGAGAAGAAGCTCCAGGTAATGACAATACCTTCTTCTACATAACGATTTAACATGCAGACCCAGAGAAAACTTCTCCCCATAATAAATAAGAAATGTAGGACCAGAGGAGTTACAGTTTGCCCAAGGGACTGAAAGCCTCCTGTTCTGACCCTAAATGACCCATTACCCACCCCCCAAACACACACCCAATCAAGCATTTTAATTTACCTTGAGCTTTAAATTGTAAAGCTTCACCTACAGCTTCACCACTGGGGTCCATGTGATATCGGTTAGCTTTTTCTTGTAACACAGCATCAAAAGTCTCCTGCGCAATTCGCCTTGCTGCCATGTTTCTCTGACCTGTAGTCAGAGAGGAAAAAAGATACTAAGAATGACAACTAATGCTCAGAGAGCTGGCTCTCTATTTCACCTAATCCTCAAAGTAAGAGGCAATAACCCATAATCCAGCACAGTACTTCAGAGAAAGGTCAGATTATTTCAAGGGGCCTTTACTCTCAGGAAGCTCACAGGTGTGTGTTGGCTGAGAAGGAGCAAGACAAACATGGTGATCTTGGACAAGTTATTTTTGCTTCTCTGGGCCTATATGCTCAGAATCCTTTAAGAGCTCTATGAAGCCCTGGCCAGTTTGGCTCAGCGTTAAAGCGTCAGCCCTTGGACCAAAGAGTTGTGGGTTCGATTCCGGTCAAGGGCATGTACCTTGGTTGTGGTTCAACCTGGCCCTGGTCGGGTCGTGTGGTAGGCAACCAGTCAATGTGTCTCTCTCACATCGATGTTCCTCTCTTTCTCCTTCCCTCCCTCCCACTCTATCTGAAGATAAATAGAAAAATGTTCTCAGGTGAGGATTAAAAAATAAATAGTCTGGCCAGTGTGGCTCAATGGTTGAGCGTCGTCGCCCCATGCACCAGTTAGATTCCCAGTAGGACTCATGCCCAGGTTGTGGGTCCGATCCCCAGTGGGGGGAATGCAGGAGCCAATCGATGTTCTCTCTCATCAATGTTTCTATCTCTCCCTCTCACTTCCTCTCTCTCTAAAAAAATCAATAAACAACAAAAATAAATAAATAAAAGTTCTATGAAAAAAAGTCCTTATCTCTTGGAGTTGCTGAAGGACTGCAAGAAACAATACACATAACTGAACATAACAGTGTAGGGGAGTGGGAGCATAACACTCTTACATGGTAGTTAAGAAAGATGTCAGCCCTGGCCGGTTTGGCTCAGCGGTTGGAGCATCGGCCTGTGGACTGGAGAGTCCCAGGTTCGGTTCCCGCTGGGGGCACGTACCAAAAAAAAAAAAAAGAGAGAGAGAAAGATGTCACGTTCCCATTTCCCAAACAGGGCCAAGAGGCTCTAAGAACCACCTTCCCCCGAGAGAAAAGCCTCCTGGAGAAATCCGGAATCCCTATGAGCTAGTGACAGAGTTGTAGGGAAGGGACTCACTCCCTCGATATCTCTCATTCACTTGCAACAACCCAGTGAAGTGGGTCCTCCTGTGAATGACATTAAACAAAAGAGGAAATGGGAGCCTCAGGCTATGGTACTCACCCAAGGTCAGCCACCCACTGAAACCAGTAGTGGGGACAAAGCCTGAAGACTAAATAGAAAAAGCCTGAGAAAGAAGCAACACTAAGGGATCCTATGATGGCCTGTGCTTAACCACCAAGATATTCCTTCCAACTTGAAACCTCTAGCCTAAGACCCAAGTCTGCGCCTGCTTTACAGTCTTCCTTATAAGCACCACCTTCTTTTCCATCCTTTAGCTCTTTTCCTAGGGCGCCCCTCGTTCTTCACAGGTGAAGGGAAGGGTCTTTGGGACAGGCGGCCCGGGATCAAATCAAGCCACCTAACCTTTCTGTACCTTCGTTTTGGTCACCTATGGAATGGGCAGCTAATGGTGGGGTAGGGATTGAACCCGTTAAAAATGGCAAAGAGCCGGATACAGCACCCGGCCTCCGTGATCGCCTCACAAGAAAGGCCTCTCTGGGCTCGGGTGGAATGAATGAGCGAGAGAACGAGTGAATCTCTTCGGGTGCAGTCCGCTTGCTCCTGCCTCCGAAGACGAAGAAAAGGGGGCGTCAGGCCCGGGAGGCCGCAGACCGCCCCACCAGGCCGACCCGTCCGGGACACGGCCGTCATGGAGCCCGAGGGCCGAACCCGCGGTACAATCGCGGGAACCCGGGGCCCGTTTGGGGCCGAGCTCGGGTTCCCCACCCCGGGGCCCACCCACCGACAACGCCGGGGCCTCACCCCGAGCCCACCGCGTGCGGAGTCGCCCCTGCCAACGCCTCAGACTCAGCTACCGCCTTCGCCGCCGCCGCCCCCGCCGCCGCCGCCGCCGCCGCCCGAGGCGGGGACATGCAAATGAACCAACGGTCTCTGCAGCTCCGCGCCGCGCAGGCCCAGGTCCACGCCGCGTCCTGGTGCGCAAGCGCAGGATACCGCTAACCGTGCCGTCTCGCACAGGCGCGCTGCCGGCTTCTTCAGGGCGGACCCTCCTGGGGTGTTGAAAACAGAGAGCAGCCCGGAAAAAGTGGTAGAGACGCCGCCGTCGCGCACCTGTTTGCCTTTTTGGCTTTACCTGCGCTCGCAGTCACCCTTGATCACTCGGAGCGGTTTGCTTGGCTGACGAAGGCCAAGGCGAGGGGGCGCCTGCGCGCCTGCGCGCGTACGGCGGCCAGAAGGGGCCAGAGGCGGTGCAGCCGGTGCAAGAAGCGAGCCCCACCTTTTCTCACGTGGCTGCGAAGACCGGGTGAGGAGCTGCAGCCGCCGAGACCCCTTGCGCGCGGGGCGAGGAGTGAGTGCTGCAGGGTCGGGCTGGTGACTGTGGGCAGTCCTTGAGGACTTGATTTTGGGGAGTGAAAGACTTACAGAATCCGCCCGAGGACAAAACCGTCCACTTCCCAGGCTTCCACATATTCATTCACTGCCTGTGTACTGAGTACCTGCTGTGTGCCAGTCCCAGTCCTAGATAGTGAGGAGAAGGTGGAGAATAAAATAGACTGGGCCCAGCTCTCATGGAGATTAAATTTCTTTGGGGAGGAGACTAGACAGCACAAGCAAATAAATAAATGAACCGTGTCGCTCTAGGTAGAGGTAATATTCAAATAATAAAAGAAAGATGCGGCCCTGGCCGACGTAGCTCAGTGATTAGAGCTTCGGCCCGCAGACCCAAAGGGTCGCGGGTTCAATTCCCTGTCAAGGGCACGTACCTGTGTTGCAGGTTCGATCCTCAGCCCCGGTTGGGGTGAGTGCAGGAGGTAAACAATCCATGTGTCTCTCTCACATCCATGTTTCTTTCTCTCCTGTCTCTCTCTTCCTCTCCCACTCACCCCTCCCCTTTCCCTTGCACTCTCTGAAAATCAATGGAAAAAATATCCTCCGGTGAGGATTAACAACAACAACCAAAAAAATGAGAGATTTGAAAAGAGATGGGTGCTACTTTAACCAGAGTGATTATGAAGAATGTCCCTTGGATAGCTGGAAAGGATGAGAATGTAGGCTCATTTGCAGGGAAGCACAGGTGAGGCAGTCTAGATAGGAAAAGAGTTGGTAAGGAGACTGCACTTTGTTTTGAGAGGGTTGGGACACCACCGGAGGATTTTGAACAGGTGAGAAGGTGCTCTCTTTGTGGAGATGCTCAGGGTGTGGCAAAGAGGAAGTAGGCAAAGCCATCCACTGGGGAGGACGGTGCCTGAACTAGGGTGGATGCGGCAAGTGGAGGAAGATGAGGAATCATTCAGTCTCTCATGTTTCTATGCACCATTTTCTTGATGAGCAGAACCCTGACCTTGCTGATTCCCTTTCTTCCCCTGAACACCTTGGACCCATTTTGGAGTCTGGTAAATTCCCCCCTCTCTTGTCCTGGGCTCTTCCCCAGGTGACTCCCAGATGACCATCCTCAGGTACCATCTTTCTCATTTGCTCTAGATTGATACTTTTGTCCTCCGCCCAGCCTAGTGCTGGACCCAGGAGATCCCAAAGGACCTCAGAGGTGGTCCCAGAGCCAGACACTAATCTCTGCAGCTCAGGGTAGAGGGAGGTTCATGGGGTGGGGTGGGGTGGGATGGGGGTTGCAGAGCAAGGTCAGAGGGCACAGGCTCTATCTGAGTGGCTAGGGAAGGCTCTCAGGGGGAGATGGCCAGGAAGGGCTGGTGGAGATGCCAGAGGGGCAAGTTCCTAAGGGATACCTGAACCAAGAGGGTTCTGGACTTCGTACAGAAAATAATTCAGGATGTGAACCAGACAAGAGGTTAAAGCGGAACAATTTTATTGAGTAGAGAGGATAAACAAGAAAAGCCACTTCGCAGAGTGGTGGACTCTTCTCACAAGAGAAGGAAAAGAGTCTGGCTGGTGTGGCCCAGTGGTTGAATGTCTAGCCATGCACCGAGAGGTCACTGGTTCAATTCCTGGTCAGGACCCATGCTCAGGTTGTAGGCCCAATCCCCAGTGGGGGGCATGCAGGAGGCAGCTAGTTCATATTCTCTCTCATCCATGTTTCTCTCTCTCCCTCTCCCTTTCTCTCTAAAATCAATAAAGGAAAAAAAATTTTTTTTGAAAAACAGACACCACCAATCTTTAGAGGTTGAGCTTATATCTGTTTGTAGTTTCTCCCCTCCGGACCGCAGGCTGACGCTCTAACCGCTGAGCCAAACTGGCCAGGGCTCTGTTTGTAGTTTCTATGGAAAATTACTGCTATGGGGAAATAGAAAGTGGGAAAAAATGTTGGGATTAACTTAACCTTTATAAGGTATATTTTGTGGTCTTTTTCTTTCATGGTATTTAGCTAAACGATAAGGTAAGGGTGAGTAGATTTTTTTTTTTATCTTCATCTGAGGACATTTTTTTCATTTTTGTTGTTGTTGTTCAGATAGAGTGGGAGGGAGAGAGAGGAAGAGAGAAAGAGAGAAACATCGACGTGAAAGGGACACAAGTGGCTGCCACCCGCACAACCCAACCAGGGCCAGGGACAAATTGC
Organism: Molossus molossus; assembly: GCF_014108415.1. Lineage (NCBI taxonomy): Eukaryota > Metazoa > Chordata > Mammalia > Chiroptera > Molossidae > Molossus > Molossus molossus. The sequence continues at coordinate 66,173,559 of NW_023425377.1, read as the reverse complement.
AACTTAGGTACACGCCGTTAGCGGGCACCAAACCCGGGTCTCTCTGGACCACAGGCCAATGCTCTAACTGCTGAGCCAAACTGGCCAGGGCAGGGTGAGTAGATCTTAATCAGTTTTTGCAGGAATTTTCTTTGTTCCAGAGGCTCCTTGTGGTCTACTTGTATCTCAGGTCAGCTGAGTTATCTATCAGGCAGCATGTAGCAGGCCCCTGTCTTAACTTTGACTTTAGTTAATTTATGTATTTCTCTTTTTTTTTAATCCTCTCTCGAGGATATTTTTCCCTTTATCTTCAGATAGAGTGGGAGGGAGGGAGAGAGAGGGAAAGAGAGGGCTACATCGACTGGTTGCCTCCCAAATGACCCCGACCAGGGCCAGGTACAAACCGAAACCAAAGTACATGCCCTTTGCCAGAATTGAACCGGAGACTCATTGGCCTACACTCTAACCGCTGACCCAAACCAGCCAGGGCAATTTATGTAGTTCTTATGCCCCTCTCCTATATTAGAAGTTCCACAGAGGACCCAGATGGAGGAAAGGTGTTAATGAGACAGGATAGCATGGTGGCCAGGCTTCTTACTGCCTGCCTATATGACCTCTGGTGGGTTCTTCCCTCTCTAAGCTTCAGATTCCTCATTTGCAAGTTATGCATCCCTCCCCCATTTTTAAATTGACTTGGGAGAGAAAGAGAAACTTCGATGTGTTGTTCCTCTTATTTATGCATGTATTGGTTGATTCGTGTGTGCGCTCTGCCTGGGGATTGAATCCATGACCTTGGCATATCGGGATGATGTTCTAACCAGCTGACCTACCCATCCAGGGCAGTATTCCCTTTTAAGACCATGCCTCTGGTCTGGCCGGTGTGGCTCAGTGGTTGAGCATTGACCCATGCACCAAGAGGTTGCCGGTTCGGTTCCTGATCAGGACACATGCCCAGGTTGTGGTCCCAGTCCCCAGTGGGGGGCATGCAGGAGGCGGCCAATTGATGTTTTCTCTCATCGATATTTCTCTCTCTCTCTCTCTCCCTCTCACTTCCTCTCTCTGTAAAATTAATAAAGGGAAAAAAAAAAAAAAAAAAGACCATGCCTCTGTGACAGAGTGGCCACTCACTGCTGGATCTGAAGTATGGTCGGTGTGATGACAGCAATGTCTGGTGGCAGAGCTAGGAGCAACACTAACTTGGAAGTTTCTGTTCCTTGGAGCTAGCCATGGAACACCCCACCATCACCAACCTGGACTCCCCACTGATAAACTATCTCAAAACAGAATTTCCTCATTGTTTTCCTTTACCTTTGATCTTGAAAATCCTTAGTAACTCCTAAACAGACTTTCTGTTCTAGGGAAGAAAGGAGTGGAGACTGTCTGCATGGGAGTGGGGTGGGCTGTTTGATGCCCTTCTACTCCTTACCTTTACAAATAAATTGACCATATTACCTCTTTATTTATTTATTTTTTTCAAGAGTAATTTTATTCATTTATTTATTTATTTTTGGTACGTGCCCCTAGCGGGAACCGAACCCGGGACTCTCTGGTCCACAGGCCGACGCTCCAACCGCTGAGCCAAACCAGCCAGGGCACCTCTTTTATTAAAATATTTTTTCTTTATTGATTTTAGAGAGAAACGGAAAGAGAGAGATAGAAACATCAATGAGAGAGAACATAATTGGCAGCCTCCTGCACAACCTCCCTGGGGATTGGACCCACAACCTGGGCATGTGTTCTGACTGGGAATCGAACTGGTGACCGCTTAGTGCATGGGTCAGTGCTCAACTACTAAGCCATACTGGCTGGGCGGCAATATTACCTCTTAAGTAACAAAGGAAAGGAACTAATAAATAATATTTATTTATTTTGTTATTTTGAGGATATTTTTTCTTTAAAAAAAAAAAAAAATATATATATATATATATATATATATGGCCCTGCCCGGTTTGGCTCAGCGGTAAGAGCATCGGCCTGTGATCCAGAGAGACCCAGGTTCAGTTCTTGCTAAGGGCACGTGCCTCGGTTGCAGTTTGTACCTGGCCCTGGTTTGGTCCTGTGGTAGGCAGCCACTCAATGTGTCCCTTTCACGTTAATGTTTCTCTCTCTCTCCCCTTCCCACTCTATCTGAACAAAAAAATGGAAAAATGTCCTCGGGTGAGTATAAAAAAATATATATACACACACACACATATATATATATACATATACACACATATATGTGTGTGTATGTGTGTATGTATATATATGTATATATATATATTGCTGAAGAGGGGGAGAGAGAGAGAGAGAGAAACATCAGTGTGAAAGAGCACATTGATTGGTTTTCTCCCACATGACCCCAACCAGGGCTGGGAAATGAACCCATGACCCTTCAGTGCTCACATTCTAACTTCTGAGCCAAACCAGCCAGGGCTTATTTTTTAAAATTTATGTATGTATATGTATGTATATGTATACATATACATATGTATTTAAGCTTTTTAAAAAATGTTTTAATTGATTTTTTAGGAAGAGAGAGATAGAAACTTTGATGTGCCAGAGATACATCAATTGGCTGCCTCCTGCATGCCCCCCACCGGGGATCGAGCCTACAACACAGGCATGTGCCCTGACCCGGAATGGAACCCGGACCTCTCAGTCCATGGGACAATGCTCAATCCACTGAGCCACACTGGCTGGGCTAAATTTATCTTTATTGTTGAAAGTGTTACAGATGCCCTGGCTTGTTTAGTTTAGCGGTTAGAGCATCGGCCTGTGGACTGAAGGGTCGCTGGTTTGATACCTGGTTGGAGCATGTACAGGAGGCAACCAATCCATGTGTCTCTCATGTCCATGTCTCTCTCTCTCTCTCTCCCTCCCTCTCTCTCCATCCCACCCTTCTGCTATCTCTCTCTTTCTCTCTCTCTCTCCCTCCCTCCCTCCCTCCCTTCTGCTATTTAAAACTCAATGGGAAGCACTGGCCGGTTTGGCTCAGCGGGTTGAGCATCAGCCTGAGGACTGGAGAGTCCCGGGTTCGGTTCCCGCTAGGGGCACATATCACACCCCCCCAAATAAAATAAAATAAAAATCAATGGGAAAATATCCTTGGGTAAGTATTAACAAAACAAAAACAAAAGAAAGAAATTATTACAGCTGTCTCCCCTTTTTTCCCCCATTGACCCCCCCCTCCATGCCACTCCTGCCACCCCCAGGCCTTCACCACACTATTGTCTGTGTTCATGAGTCATGCATATATGCATATAAATTCTTTGGTTAATCTTTTCTTGCCCTGCTACTTCTCTGAGATGATAATTCCCCATTGTAGTTTTAATTTGCATCTCTCTGATTATTAGTGACTTGGAACATTTTTTTCATGTTTCTTGGCCATCTGTATGTCTTCTTTGGAGAAGTGTTTATTTTGCCCGGCTGGTGTGGCTCAGTGGTTGAGTGTCGACCTATGCACCAAGAGGTCTCCAGTTTGATTCCCGGTCAGGGCACATGCCCAGGTTGTAGGCCAAATCCCCATTGCAGGACATGCAGGAGGCGGCCAATCAGTGTTCTCTCTTATCAATGTTTCCCTCTCCCTTCCTCTCTCAAATCAATAAAGAAAAAAAAAAGGAGAGAGAGAAGTGGCTATTTAGGTTCTTTGCCCCTTATTTCATTTATTTATTTTTTTATCCTCACCTGAGGACATTTTTCCATTTTTTGTTCAGACAGAGTAGGAGGGAGAGAGAGGAAGAGAGAGAGAGAGAGAAACATCGATGTGAAAGGGACACATCAAGTGGCTGCCACCTGCACGACTAACCAGGGCCAGGGACAAACTGCAACCTTGGTACGTGCCCTTAGCGGGAACTGAACCCGGGTCTCTCTGGACTGCAGGCCGATGCTCTAACTGCTGAGCCAAACCGGCCAGGGTGAAAATTTTGCTATGTGAGATATCTGAGATTTTGCTGCCTATGGTTTCTTCTAGGATTTTTATGGTTTCACGACTTACATTTAAGTCTTTTACCCATTTTGAGTTTATTCTCGTGTATGGTAGAAGTTGGTGGTCTATTTCATTATTTTGCATGCACCTGTCCAGTTTTCCCAACACCATTTATTGAAGAGACTATCTTTACTCCATTGTATACTCTTGCGTCGTTTGACCATATTAATTGAGTGTAATGGCTTGGGTGAATTTCTGGGTTTTCTGTTCTGTTCCATTGATCTATGTGCCTGTTCTTGTGTCAGTACCAGGCTGTTTTGATTAAAGTGGCTTTGTAGTATAATTTGATATCCGATATTGTGATTCCCTCCTACTTTGTTCTTTCTCAAGAGTGCAAGAGCTATTTGGGGTCTTTTTTGGTTCCATGTAAATTTTTGGAGTATTTGTTCTAGATTTGTGAAATAGCCCTGGCCGGTTTGGCTCAACGGTTAGAGCGTCAGCCTGCGGTCCACAGAGACCCGGGTTCGGTTCCCACAAAGGGCATGTACCTTGGCTGCAGTTTGTCCCCGGCCCTGGTTGGGTCATGTGGGTGGTGGCCACTCGATGTGTCCCTTTCACATCGATGTTTCTCTTTCTTCCTCTCTCTCCTTCCCACTCTATCTGAGTAAAAAATGGAAAAATGTCCTCGGGTGAGGATAAAAAATAAATAAAATAGATTTGTGAAATATGTCAATGGTATTTTAATAGGGATTGAATTGTATCTATAGATTGCTTTGGATAATATGGACATTTTAATGATGTTAATTATTCCAACCCACAAACACAGTATACACTTTTACTTGTTTATGTCTTCCTCTATTTCCTTTTTTTTTTTTTTTTAAACATTTATTTATTTATTTATTTATTTATTTTTATTTATTTTTTTATCCTCACCCGAGGATATTTTTCCATTTTTTGTACAGATAGAGTGGGAGGGAGAGAGAGGAAGGGAGAGAGAGAGAAACATCAACGTGAAAGGGACACATCGAGTGGCTGCCACCCGCACGACCAACCAGGGCCGGGGACAAACTGCAACCGAAGTACGTGCCCTTAGCGGGAACCGAACCCGGGTCTCTCCGGACCGCAGTCCGACGTTCTAACCGCTGAGCCAAACCGGCCAGGGCTCTATTTCCTTTTTCAATGTCCTGTAGTTTTTTGTGTACAGGTCTTTTGCCTCCTTGGTTAAATTTATTCCTAGGGCCCTGGCTGGTTTGGCTCAGCGGTTAGCACGTCAGCCTGTGGTCCGGAGAGATCCGGGTTCGGTTCCCGCTAAGGGCACATACCTCAGTTGCAGTTTGTCCCCGACCCTGTGTTAATTTTGGGTCGTGTGGGTGGCATACACTCGATGTGTCCCTTTCACATTGATGTTTCTCTCTCTCTTCCTCTCCCTCCCTCCCACTCTATCTGAAAAAAAATATTGAAAAAATGTCCTTGGGTGAGGATAAAAAAAAAAAATTTATTCCTAGGTATCTTAATTATTTGTTGCAATGGTAAATAGGATTTTTTTTTAGTTTCTCTTTCTGAGAGCTCATTATTAGTGTATAAACATACCATCAATTTCTGTGTGTTAATTTTGTATTCTGCTACTTTCCGAATTCATTTATTAAATCTAGCATATTGTTTGTTTGTTAATCCCCTCCTGAGGATTTATGTCTATTGATACTTATTTTTTACTTTTTTTTTTTTTTTTTTTTTTTTTATTGATTAATTTTTGTTACAAATGATTCTCCTTTTTTCCCCCAGTGGTTCCCCCCTCCCCCTTCCCTCCCCGCCCCTTCCCCCGATTGTTGTCCATGTCCACTGTTCATGCCTATATGCATATAAATTCTGTTGTTCATCCCTCTCTCAGCTCCCCACTCCTTAGGGGATTGTCCTCAAACTGTTATGTTCATTATATTCCAGAAATCAGTGAGATCATATGAAATTTGTCTTTCTCTGCTTGGCTTGTTTCACTCAGGATGATACTTTCCAGGTCCCTCCATGTAGTCTCAAAGGACAAGAGATCTTTCTTTCTTACCGCTGCGTAGTACTCCATTGTGTATATGTACCACAGCTTTTTAATCCATTCGTCTACTGATGGGCACTTGGGCTGTTTCCAGATCTTAGCGATTGTAAATAGTGCTGCTACAAAGATGGGGGTACATATATTCTTTCTGATTGGTGTTTCAGGCTTCTTAGGGTATATTCCTAGAAGTGGGATCACTGGGTCAAATGGGAGTTCAATTTTTAATTTTTTGAGGTGACACCATATTGTTTTCCATAGTGGCTGCACCAGTCTGCATTCCCACCAACAGTGTACTAGAGTCCCCTTTTCTCCACACCCTCGCCAACACTTGTTGTTTGATGATTTGTTGATGGCGGCCATTCTGACCGGTGTGAGGTGATACCTCATTGTTGTTTTGATTTGCATCTCTCTGATGATTAGTGATGATGAACATTTCTTCATATGTCTCTTAGCCATTTGTATGTCCTGTTTGGAGAGGTGTCTATTTAGTTCCTCTGCCCATTTTTTAATTGGATTCTTTGTCTTCCTTTTGTGGAGTTGTGTGAGCACTCTATATGTATTGGAAATTAACCCCTTATCTGATATATCATTGGCAATTATGCTCTCCCATACAGTGGGTAGCCTTTCCGTTTTGATGATTGTATCTTTCGCTGTGCAGAAGCTTTTGAGTTTGATGTAGTCCCATGTGTTCATTTTCTCCTTTGTTTCTATTGCCTTAGGTGATGTGTCAGTAAAAATTCTGCTGCGTATGATGTCTGAGATTTTGTTGCCCACAGTCTCCTCTAGGATTTTTATGGATTCATGGGTTACATTTAAGTCTTTTATCCATTTTGAGTTTATTTTGGTGTAGGGTGTAAGTTGATGGTCTAGTTTCATTTTTCGGCAAGTAGCTGTCCAATTTTCCCAGCACCATTTATTAAAGAGGCTGTCCTTACTCCACTGTATGCTCTTGCCACCTTTGTCAAATATTAATTGAGCATATTGCCTAGGGTCCATTTCTGGGTTCTCTATTCTGTTCCACTGGTCTATATACCTGTTCTTGTGCCAGTACCAGGCTGTTTTGATTATGGTGGCTTTGTAGTATAACCTGAAATCTGGTATTGTGATCCCTCCAACTTTGTTCTTCCTTTTCAAGATTGCTGTGGCTATTCGAGGCCTTTTTTGGTTCCATATGAACTTTTGAAGTAATTGTTCTAATTCTTTGAAGTATGCCGTTGGTATTTTGATGGGGATTGCGTTGAATCTATAGATTGCTTTGGGTAATATGGACATTTTAATGATGTTAATTCTCCCAATCCATGAACAGGGTATGTTCTTCCACTTTTTTACATCTTGCTCTATTTCATTTTTCAAAGATCTGTAGTTTTCTGCGAATAGGTCCTTTATCTCTTTGGTTAAGTTTATTCCTAGGTATCTTAATTTTTTTGCCGCAATGGTAAATGGGATTGTTTGCCTAGTTTCTCTTTCTGTGAGTTCATCATTGGTGTATAAGAATGCCATCGATTTCTTGACGTTAATTTTGTATCCTGCTACTTTGCCAAATTCATTTATTAAGTCTAGTAAGCTTTTGGTGGAGTCTTTGGGATTTTCTATGTACAGTATCATGTCATCTGCAAATAATGACACTTTCACTTCCTCCTTTCCAATTTGGATCCCTTTTATTTTTTCTTCCTGTCTGATTGCTGTGGCTAAGACTTCCAGTACTATGTTAAATAGGAGTGGCGAAAGTGGGCATCCTTGCCTTGTTCCTGTTCTTAAGGGAAATGCTTTTAGTTTTTGCCCATTGAGTATGATGTTGGCTGTAGGTCTTTCATATATGGCCTTTATTATGTCTAGGTATGATCCCTCAATTCCCACACTGGTGAGTGTTTTTATCAGAAATGGATGCTGGATTTTGTCAAAGGCTTTTTCAGCATCTATTGATATGATCATGTGGTTTTTATTCTTCAATTTATTTATGTGGTGTATCACATTTATGGATTTGCGAATATTGTACCAGCCTTGCATCCCTGGGATGAATCCCACCTGGTCATGGTGGATAATTTTTCTGGTGTATTGCTGGATTCGATTTGCTAGTATTTTGTTCAGGATTTTGGCATCTATGTTCATCAGGGATATTGGCCTGTAGTTTTCTTTCTTTGTTGTGTCTTTTTCTGGTTTTGGAATTAGAGTTATGCTGGCTTCATAAAACGAGTTTGGCAGTCTTCCTTCTTCTTGAATTTTTTGAAATAGTTTGAGGAGAATGGGTATTAGTTCTTCTTTGAATGTTCGGTAAAACTCCCCTGTGAAGCCATCTGGGCCTGGGCTTTTGTTTGCTGGAAGAGTCTTGATTACATCTTCAATTTCCTCTGTTGTTATTGGTCTGTTCAAGTTTTCAATCTCTATCTGATCCAATTTTGGGAGGCTATGTGTTTCTAAAAATTTGTCCATTTCGCTTAGATTTTCGAATTTGTTGCCGTATAATTTTTCATAGTAGTTGTTAACGATCTTTTGTATTTCTGTAGGGTCAGTTGTTACCTCTCCTGTTTCATTTCTGATTTTATGTATTTGGGTTCTCTCTCTTTGTTTCTTGGTGAGTCTAGCTAAGGGTCCATCAATCTTGTTTATCTTTTCAAAAAACCAGCTCTTTGTTTTATTGATCCTCTGGATTGTTTTTTTGGTCTCTATGTCGTTTATTTCTGCTCTGATCCTTACTATTTCTTTTCTTCTGCTTGCTCTGGGGTTTTCTTTTTGTTTACTCTCTAGTTCTTTAAGTTGTGAGGTTAGGTAGTCTATTAGAGATTTTTCTTCTTTTTGAGGTAGGCCTGTAGTGCTATAAACTTCCCTCTCAGAACTGCTTTTGCTGCATCCCATAGATTTTGTATTGTTGTGTCCTCATTTTCATTGGTTTCCAGGAAGTTTTTGATTTCTTCCTTGATTTCCTCGGTGACCCATTCATTGTTTAATAACATTCTATTTAGCTTCCATGTGTTAAAATGTCTTTGTATGTTCTTCTTGCAATTGATTTCTAGTTTCATACCATTGTGGTCTGAGAAGATGCTTGTTATAATTTCAATCTTCTTGAACTTGTAGAGACTTAGTTTGTGCCCTAACATGTGGTCTATCTTTGAGAATGTTCCATGTGCACTTGAGAAGAATGTGAATTCTGTAGTTTTGGGGTGTAGTTCTCTGTAGATATCTATTAAATCCATTTGGTCTAGTGCTTCATTTAGAGTCTCTGTTTCCTTGCTAATTTTTTGTCTAGAGGATCTATCCAGTGATGTGAGCGGGGTGTTGAAGTCCCCTGTTATGATTGTATTGCTATCGATTTCTCCTTTGAAGTCCTCCAGAAGATTTTTAATATATTTTGGTGCTCCTATATTGGGTGCATATATGTTTATCAATGTTATATCTTCCTGTTGGATAGATCCTTTCAATATTATGTAGTGGGCTTCTTTGTCTCTAGTTATGGCCTTCAATCTGAAGTCTATTTTATCAGATATCAGTATTGCTACCCCAGCTTTTTTTTCTTTTCCATTTGCTTGAAAGATTTTTTTCCATCCCTTCACTTTCAATCTGTGTGAGTCTTTTGTTGTGAGGTGGGTTTCTTGTAAACAGCATATAGATGAGTCTTGCTTTCTTATCCAATCAGCTACTCTGTGTCTTTTTATGGGAGCATTCAGTCCATTTACATTTAAGGTGGTTATTGATATGTACTTATTTATTGCCATTTTTGTTTAGTGTGGTTCTATTTTTCTTCCCATTTCTCCTGGTAATTACAGCAGTCCTTTTAACATTTCTTGCAGTGCTGGTTTGGTGCTAATGTACTCCCTTAGCCTTATTTTGTCTGGGAAGCTCTTTATTTGACCTTCTATTTTGAACGATAGCCTTGCTGGGTAGAGTAGTCTTGGATTCAGATCCTTGTTTTTCATGACCTTGATTACTTCATGCCATTCCCTTCGAGCCTGTAATGTTTCTTGTGAGAAGTCAGCTGAGAGCCTTATGGGGGTTCCTTTGTAGGTAACCTGTTGCTTATCTCTTGCTGCTTTTAGGATTCTCTCTTTGTCTTGAAATTTTGGCAGTTTGATTACTATGTGTCTTGGTGTGGGCCTGTTTGGGTTCTTCTTACTTGGGGCTCTCTGAGCTTCTTGAACTTGAATGCCTTCTTCCTTCACCAAATTAGGGAAGTTTTCTGTCACTATTTCTTTGAATATATTCTCTAGCCCTCGCTTACTTTCTTCTTCTTCAGGGACTCCTATGATACGAATATTATTACGTTTCCAGTTGTCCCACAATTCTCTTAAGCTCTCTTCTTGTTTCTTAATCTTTTTTTCCTTTTGGTTTTCTGATTGGTTGATTTCTTCTAGCCTGTCTTCTAATTCACTGATCCGGTCCTCAGCTTCCCCTACTCTGCTTTTTAGACCTTCCAGTGTGTTTTTCATTTCTGATATGTCATTCTTCATTTCTTCCTGTTGGTTTTTCATTTCCAGATGGTTTATTTTCAACATTTCTATGTCTTTACTCATGTTGCTCATGTCCTTACACATGCTGTTGAGCTTCCGCAACATCATGGCTCTAAATTCTAGTTCTGTTAACTTGCTTAACTGCACCTCATTTATTTCATCTTCTGTAGAGGTCTCTTGATCTTTCATTTGGCTTTTGTTTCTGTTTCTCACCATTTTGGTTATCACAGTGGGCTTTGGAGTCTGCCAAGTTTTCCCAGTGGGTGTTCGTGTTTTGCTGTTTGTGGCTCCCTCTCCTGGGTTTGGATGCACCAGGGAGGACCCACTTTAATCCCGCCAAGTCCCCTGTTCTCCGGGAGTCTGTGTGGCTCCAGCGGAGAGTTTAGCAGGCTATAGCGTTAGGAGGGCCCATGCAGGGTGGCAAGGGAGGTGGTGGGAATAATTTCCAGCCAAGTTCCCTGGTCCCGCCCAGTTCCCTGGGGGCCGTGAGTCCGTGGGCTTCAGCGGCTGCAGAGTTTCCAGGGCCGTGCACGGCGGGAAGGGAGGCGGTAGAATTAATTTTCCGCCACGTTCGCAGGTCCCACCGAGTTGCCTGGGGGCCAGGAGTCTGTGTGGCTTCAGCGGAGAGCCTAGCCTAGCCGGCTACAGGGTTTCCAGGCCGTGCGCGGCGGGGAGGGAGGCGGTAGACTTAATTTTCCGCTGCGTTCCCCGGTCCCACCGAGTTGCCTGGGGGCCAGGAGTCTGTGCGGCTTCAGCGGCTACAGGGCCTTGCACGGCAGGAGGGGAGGCAGTAGAATTAATTTTCCGTCTAGTTCCCCGGTCCCTCCGAGTTCCCTGGTCCCGCCCAGTTCCTTGGGGGCCAGGAGTCTGTGCGGCTCCAGCGGAGAGCCTAGCCTAGCCGGCTGCAGAGTTTCTAAGGCCGTGCACGGCAGGGGGGGAGGCGGTAGCGTTAACTCTCCACCGCGTTCCCCGGTCCCACCGAGTTGCCTGGGGTCTGCGAGTCTGTGCGGCTTCAGCAGAGAGCCTAGCCTAGCCGGCTGCGAGTCAGTGCGGCTTCAGCAGAGAGCCTAGCCTAGCCGCTACAGGGTTTCCAGGCCGGGCACAGTGGGAAGAAAGACGGTAGAGTTAACTTCCCCTCTAGTTCCCTGGCCCCTGCCCAGGCCGCTGCGGACCCTGGGCTCCTGGTCCCCACTCCCGTCCTCGCAAGCCTACCAGGACTGAGTGGGTGTTTCTGGTTAAGTGGTCCTCCAAGGTGTCCTTCAGCTGCCCTTTCCTGACGGTTTGCCTTTGTTTTCGTTGTAAATCCAGTTTGGTCTTGGGAGACGGTCTGGGTCCCTCCATTCACTTCGCCGCCATTTTCTCTCTGGACTCTATTTTTTACTTTTTGTTATCATTATTATTTTTAATCCTCACCTGAGGATATTCTTCCATTGATTTTCAGATAGCGTGGGAGGGAAGGAGGGTGAGAGAGAGAGACATCAATTGGTTGCCTCCTGCACAACCCTGACCAGGGCCATGGATCGAACCTGCAACCGAGGTACATGCCCTTGACTGGGAATCAAACTCATGACTCTTTGGTCCACAGGCTGATGCTCTAACCGCTGAGCCAAACCAGCAAGAGCATCCACTGACTTTTAGATAGAGTGGAAGGGAGGGAGGGAGAGAAGAAACATCAGTGTGAGAGAAAAACATCAATTGTTTGCCTCCTGCATGACCCTAACTGGGTCTGGGAATCGAGCCTGCAACCCAGGTACGTGCCCATAACCTGGAATCAAACTTATGACCCTTTGGTCTGTGAGCCAAACTGGCCAGGGCTAAAGCTAGTAGTTTTTTGCATGAGTCTTTACGGTTTTCTATGTACAGTATTATGTCATCTGTGAATAATGACAGTTTTTCCTATTCCTTTCTCACTTGGATGCCTTTTATTTTTTTCTTGTCTGGTTGCTGTAGCTGAGCCTTCTAGCGCTGTGATGTATAAGGGTGGTAAAAGTGGATATACCTGTCTTGTTCCTGTTCTTAAAGGAAACACTTTTAGTTTTTGCCCATTGAGTATTGTGTTGGCTGTAGATTTGTCGTATGTGGCCTTTATTATGTTGAGGTATGATCCTTCTATTTTCAGTTTCTTGAAAGTTTTTATCAAAAATGGGTGCTGGATGCCCTGGCCAGTTTGGCTCGGCAGTTAAGAGCATTAGCCCATGAACTGAAGGGTCAAGAGTTCAATTCCTGGTCAAGGGCACATACCTGGGTTGCAGGTTTTATCCTTGGCCCTGGTTGGGGTTGTGCGAGAGGTAGCCAGTCGATGCGTCTCTCTCACACTGATGTTTCTCTCTCTCTCTTTCCTCCTCCCTCCCTTCCAACACTATAAAAAAAAAACAATCAATGTAAAAGTATCTTTGGGTGAGGATTAACAACAACAACAACAACAACAAATAGTTGCTGGATTTTGTCGAATGCTTTTTCTGTATCTATTGATAATGGTCATATTATTTTATCTTTCATTTTGTTTGTGTGGTGTATCACATTTATTGATTTGTGAATATTGTACCAGCCTTGAATCTCTGGGGTAAATCCCACTTGGTCATGGTGAATAATCTTTTTAATATATTGCTGAATCCATTTTGCTAATATTTTGTTGAGGATTTTGGTATATATGTTCATCAAGGATATTGGCCTGTAATTTTCTTTTCTTTGTAGTATCTTTATTTGGTTTTGGAATTAGGATAATGCTGACCTTGTAAGAAGAGCTTGGACATCTTCCTTCCTCTTTAATTTTTTGGAGTAGTTTGAGAATATGTGTTAGTTCTTCTTTGAATGTTTGGTAAAACTCCCCTGTGAAGCTGTCTGGTCTAGGTCTTTTGTTTGCTGAGAGTTTTTAAATTACTACTTTAATTTCATTAGTTGTTATTGTTGTATTCAGGTTTTCTGATTCTTCCTGATTCAGTTTTGGAAGATTGTATGTTTCTAGGAATTTGTTCATTTTGCCTAGGTTATCCCATTTGTTGGCATAGAGTTGTTTATTTATTTGGGTCCTCTCTCTTTTTTTGATGAGTCTGGCTAGAGGTTCATCGATCTTGTTTATCTTTTCAAAGAATCAGTTCTTGGTTTCATTGATATTTTGTATTGTTTTTAGTCTATGTCATTTATTTCTGCTCTGATCTTTTGATTGGAGAATTTATCCATTTACATATAAGGTTATTAATTGGTACTTACTGCCATTTTTATTCTTTATGCCTATGTTTCTCTCTCTCTCTATATATATATATTTTTAATTGTTTTTATTTTTATTTTTTATCCTCACCCGAGGACAATTTTGCATTTATCTTCAGATAGAGTGGGAGGGAGAGAGGAGGGAGGAGAGAGAAAAACATCGATGTGAGAGAGACACATCAATGTGAGAGAGACACATCGACTGGTTGCCACCCACACAAACCCAACCGGGGCTGAGGACAAACCGCAACCAAGGTATGTGCCCTTAGCGGGGACTGAACCTGGAACTCTCTGGTTCGCAGGCCAACGCTCTAACCTCTGAGCCAAACCGGCCCAGGCTCTCTGTATATTTCTTTATTACAAAGACCCTTTGCAATGGTGGTTTGATGGTAAACTCCTTTAGCGTTTTTTTATTTTTAATGATAGCATTGCTGGATAGAGTACTATTGTTTTCAGATCCTGCTTTTCATTACCTTGAATAATTCATGCCATTCCCTTCTGGCCTGTAGTGTTTCAGTTGAGAAATCAGACAGAATCCTTATGGTAGCTCCTTTGTGGGTAACTAATTGCTTTTCTCTTGCTGCTTTTAAGATTCTCTCTTTGGCCTGGCTAGTGTGGCTCAGTGGATTGAGCGTCATCCCATGGACTGAGAGTTCCCTGTTCAGTTCCTAGTCAGGGCATATGCCCAAGTTGCAGGCTCTATCCCCAGTAGGGGGCATGCAGGAGGCAGCTGACTGATGTATCTCTCTCACATTGATGTTTCTATCTCTCCCTTTCTCTCTCTAAAAAAATCAATTAAAACATTTTTAAAAAAGATTCTCTCGCCCTGGCCGGTTTGGCTCAGCGGTTAGAGCATCGGCCTGTGGTCCAGAGAGACCAGGGTTCAGTTCCCGCTAAGGGCACGTACCTCGGTTGCAGTTTGTCCCCGGCCCTGGTTGGGTCGTGCTGGTGGCAACCACTCGACGTGTTCCTTTCACGTCGATGTTTCTTCTCTCTCTCTCTTCCTCTCTCTCCTTCCCACTCTATCTGAACAAAAAACGAAAAAAATGTCCTCAGGTGAGGATAAAAAAAAAAAGATTCTTTGTTTTTAGTCTTTAGCATTTTAATTATGATGTGTGTTGGCATGGGCCCCTTTGGGTTTTTCTTGCTTAGGACTCTCTGTCCTTCCTGAACCTGTATGACTTTTTCCATCACCAGGTTAGGGAAGTTTTTTGCCATTATTTCTTCAAAAGGTTTTCTATCCCTTGCTCATTTAGCTCTTCTTCTGATGAATTCTCTTGTTCTTTCATTTGAGGCTTGTTTCTTTGTTTCCCCATTTTTGCTGCCTGTTTGGGTGTGTGTCTATGTATTAGGTAGATCTGCTATGACTTCTGGTCTTGGTTGGGTGTCTTTATGTAGCAAGTGACCTGTGGGACTTAGTAGCATAGTCTCCCTCATCACCAGACCTGGGTGCTCTAATAATATCCTTTGTGTACATTGTGTGAGTCCTCCTGTTGTAATGGAGTCTTATTATTGGCCCATTCATGCCTGGGCTCGACCCTCAAGCTAGCTGTCTGTGAGGCTCAATCTCTAACACAGCCTGCAGGCTGCTGTGCTGGTGCTCACACAAAGCGGAATTTGTCTTGCCTCCGCTACCAATATCTATGTGGATATACTGCTTGTGAAGCTTATTGGATCCTGCTCTCTTGTTTTCTGAAGATGGCCACTGGGTTTATTGGTTTGGGGCTTCCTCAGAGTGTCTCCAATGTCTGACGCTGTCCATGACTGGCTCGAGTATCCTGTTTGGAATCAGTGATCCACAGCTTGTGGTTCCCTCTGCTGGGGCTGGGTGTGTGGAAAGGACCAAGTTGCACACCAAGTTTTACCCTTATTAGCTCTGGTCCCAGGAGCAGGTGAGGCAACAACTCAAAGCACCCAGAGAGCTACCTTTGCCTACAGGCTGATTGTAAATCTCAGTCACTAAATGAGCCTCAGGCTGTAGACTTCAGCCAGGGTTAAACTCACAGGGTGGGGTGAGAGGGTTTCTAATGGGTGGGGCTATTGCTTTTCCCCTAGGCTAAAGCTGCCAGGATGTAAAGGTCTGCCTGAGAAAGATGGCTTCTGCTGCTTGGGGGAATGACCCAGCTCAGGGATCCTGGTGGGTGTCTTCTCAGCTCTCTCCCCAGAGCCACCAACTCCAGACTCTCCTCACGCAGTTCTAGTTAACTCTGCCCTCCCTCTGCTGGGCCCAAGGTGAGTGGCTGCAAACGAAATTTAGAGCATTAGCCCTTTATGAGGGTGCCTGTGTTTCTAGCCAACTTTCCCTGATGAACAAAACCTCCAGTACTTTTCACTGCCAGATGTTATGTGGACATTTTTCCTAGTTCTGTTACTCTCGGCTGGGGAGCCGAGCTTGGAGTTTAGACTCCAGACTTCTAAGGGGGAACCCTCCTCAGCTGAGATATCCCTCCAGCACTTCAGCTGCTGCCTGTGGGAGCCCAGCCAACCCTCTCATGCCTCTGTACTTCCTACCAGTCTTGATGTGGGCTTCTCTTTATGTCCTTGGTTACAAGGGTTCTCTCCAACTAGTCTTCAGTTAGTTATTCAGGATGCTTTTTCTATATTTTAGTTGTAATTCCAGTTTGGTCCTGGGAGAAAGTCAATGTACAGTCGTCCCTCGCCACTTTGCGCTTCGACATTCGTGGCTACATGCTATAGCAGTTTTTTCAAATATAGTAGTTTTTTCAAATATAGTGTAGTTTTTTCAAATATAGTATAGTATAGTATTTGAAAAAACTGCGATACAGCGAAGCCGGGAAAGTTGGAGCCAAAGTGGCAAGGGATGACTGTATAAATAAAGAATCCTACTTCACGGAAATTCATTTATTGCGATGGAGTCTGGAACTGATTAACCGCGATAAACGAGGGCTGAGTGTAGCTTCCACTTAATCCACCACCATCTTGGGATGCCCCCAATAAGTAACGTTTATTAAGCTCTTACTCAATGCTAGATCCTGTTCTAAGTGCTTTTTAAGAATTAACTGGTTGAGTTTTCACTGTAGCCCCATGAGGTAGATTCTGTGTTTTCCCCTGTATCACCCATGAGGGAATTGAAGAACAAGATTAAGTGGAGGACTTGGGATTTAACTGCTCCTCTGTGTTGGCCCCATAATTTGTCCTCCTCCCCTCTGGAGTGTCTGCACAAATATAGAATATTCACATCCTGTGCCATCTCTGCAAAGAGGAGCATGGGCTACATTGGTCTGTTTCCCACAGAGCCCAAATTTGCACTTGGGTTTTTGCCACAATTCAGTACCATTGTCCTAGTATCCCTGTACCTTTGTCCTCCTAACACACTTTCTGTGTTGTGTGATTCTAGATTGGACCTGGGATCAAAAACAAGCACATTGTTTTAAAAGACCATATTAAGACAATTGAGCAATTTGATCAGGGACTGTTAGCTCTAGAGCTGTGCTCTTTAATATAGTAAACATTAGCGGTGGCTATTTACATTAAAATGAATTATAATTAAGTAAAACTACATGTTCAGTTCCTCATTTGCACTAGCTACATTTCAACTGTTTAATCCCTTGTGGACTGCACAGATACGTAACATTCTGTCATTGCACAAAGTTCCACTGGATGCATGGTCAGGTTCAGGTGTGAGGTTTTGGTAGGATGACTTCACAGGTGCATATCATTCTGGGCAGGAGACAGGTGGTGTTGGATTTTTCTTTTCTTTTTTTCTTTAATCCTCACCCAAGGATATTTTTTCATTTATCTTCAGATAGAGTTGGGGGGAGAGAAAGGGAGAGAGAAAGAAACATCGATGTGAGAGGGACACATCAACTGATTACCTCCTGCATGACCCCAACCAGGGCCTGGGACGACCTGCAACCGAGGTATATGCCCTTGGCCAGAATCGAACCCAGGACTCACTGGTCCAAGGGCCAATGCTCTACTGCTGAGTCAAACTGGACAGGCTGGATTTTTTTTAATGCTCACTTGTCTCATCTTTAGCTAGTGGGCGCCCCTTAGGGTTTGTTCCCAAGTTGTTTGATATAACTTCAATAGCTTTAGAAGCTTCATTGCATTCTGCTCTCACAAGATGCTCCCAGTTGCTCTGGCCTATTTCCTGCCCAGACCTGGAATCGGCCATTTCTCCAGGAGCCCTAGTTATGGTAGTTAGAGACCGCAGTTAGTGTTTGGAGTGCTTATTACTTCTGTGTTGTCATTTCCTCTAGGCATTTTCAGTTGGTGTAACTATAAAAGTGTATGGGGGTGTTTGTTTAAGGGAATATATATTATAAATTTGTATTGATATTTCAAGTTCAAATTTGGGAATTCTGAGTTTTTACTTCATTTTCTTAAGTTAGAATCTCTTTTCTTTTATGCTGCTACGTAATGACATAAACCTTACTACTTATTTGCTACATCTATAATAGTTTCAGAATAACATTAATAATATTTCTAACAACATGATTACTGAAAACTGTTGAAGTTTTTTTTTTGTATTTTATACTATCCTTAGTATATATCTCAATAAGAATGTATGGTCATATTACTGTGTTTTAAAATCACATGAAGTGGTCTGATCACTGCAGAAACACTCTTAGATTTGTGGGCTTCATTTTGTTCTTGCTTTTTAAGGGTTGCTTTTATTTTTATTTTGGTTTATATTGATTTATTAGTTTTTTTAATTTAGGCTTTCTTTTTGCTTATTTACGCTATTAGTTTTATTTTAAATTTTTATTAATATAACACTATATTACTATAACATAACATTGCCTAATTATATGATTACATGCAAGCATAAGGATATAATAAAATAACATGTATAGTTATAACAGTATATTTTATAATATACATTATAATCATATTACATATGGTTATATTAATATATAACTGTGTTATAATACTATTTTACTATTTTATATAATATGGCAGTCCTTTAACATAATATTAAGCTATTATTTTACCCTTATTGTTATTACATTTTATTATAAGGACATACATATGTTAACATTCCCCCTTTTTAAAAAAAATTCTTTTTTTCTTTATTGATTTTAGAGAGGAAGGGAGAGGGAGAGAGAGATAGAAACATCAATGAGAGAGAACATCAATTGGCCGCTTCCTGCATACCCTCCCACTGGGGATCAGGCCCACAACCTGGGCATGTGCCCTGACTGGGAATTGAACCGATGACCTCTTGGTACACGGATCCACTCTCAACCACTGAGCCACACCAGCTGGGCCATTCCCTCTTTCTTTAAAAACGTTTTTTAAAAATCCTCACCCAAGAATATTTTTCTATTTATCTTCAGATAGAGTGGAAGGGAGAAAGAGAGAGAGACAGAAAAATATCTGTGTGAGAGAGAAACATCGATTGGTTGCCTCTCACATGACCTCGACTAGGGCCGGGGACCGAACCACAACCAAGGTATGTGCCCTTGACCAGGATTGAACCCATGAGTCTTTGGTCCATGGGCCAACTCTTTTTTTTTTTTTTTTTTTATCCTCACCCGAGGACATTTTTCCATTTTTTGTACAGATAGAGTGGGAGGGAGAGAGAGGAAGGGAGAGAGAGAGAGAAACATCGACGTGAAGGGACACATCGAATGGCTGCCACCCGCACGACCAACCAGGGCCGGGGACAAACTGCAACCGAAGTACGTGCCCTTAGCGGGAACCGAACCCGGGTCTCTCCGGACCACAGGCCGACGCTCTAACCGCTGAGTCAAACCGGCCAGGGCATGGGCCAACTCTCTAACTGCTGAGCCAAACTATCCAGGGCTAAAATTTTTTTTTTTGTTAATCCTCATCTGAGGATATTTTTCCATTTTTATTTTCAGACAGAGTAGGGGGTGGGGAGAAACATTGATGTGAGAAAGACACATTGACTGGTTGCCTCCCACGTGACCCCTACCAGGGCCAGGGACTGAAACGCAACCAAGGTACGTGCCCTTGACTGGAACTGAACCCATGACCCTTTGGTCCATGGGCTGGCGCTCTAACTGCTGAGCCAAACCATTCAGGGCTAAAATAAATATATTTTATATATATATATATTTATTTATTTATTTATTTATTTATTTATTTATTTAATCCTCCCCTGAGGACATTTATTCGTTCTTTGTTAGAGTGGGAGGGAGAGAGAGGAAGAGAGAGAGAGAGAAACATCAACATGAAAGGGACACATCGAGTGGCTGCCACCCGCACGAGCCAACCAAGGGCGGAGGACAAACTGCAGCAGAGGTGCATGCCTTTAGTGGGAACTGAACCCAGGTCTCTAAGGGTTCAGTTCCAAACCGGCCAGGGCTAAAATATATATTTTTTAATCCTCACCCAAGGACATGTTTCTTATTGATTTTAGAGAGAGAGGAAGGGAAAGGGAGAGAGAGAAAGAGGGAAACTTTGATGTGTGAGAGAACCATTGATTGGTTGCCTTCCATTCACTTCCCAGCCTGAAGATGCTAACCAAGATTGAACCCACAGCCTGGGTATGTGCCCTGACTGGGAATTTAATCCGAGACCCTCCAGTGCGTGGGATGACACACCAACTAACTGAGCCACATCAGCATGGGCAACGTTTCCTCTTTCTTGTAAAGTATAGTAAGCTACCTGCCCTCTTCTGCAATTTTAGATGCTCTAGGGATGTTGGGATATCACCCTATCCTGCGATCCACATTGTAAAAATTTTTCCAGGGTGTTCAAACGGCTCCAGCTCCGGTATGTGCTCCTTAAATGGTGGCCAGGCTCCCAAATGCCCTCTTGCCCTCAACAAAGCTTTCTTCTCACCTTAACTTCTCAGCTCAGGAGCATCTGTTGGCTGCCTGCAGCCCATGAGGAAAGGATTAAGATGGCCTCCAAGCGCATCACCCAGGAGACCTTTGATGCAGCTGTTCATGAGAACATCAAGGAGTTCGAGATGGGGCCAGAGGAGGCAGTGAAAGAGGCTGTGGAGCAGTTTGAATCACAAGGTATGGTGGTATGGCTCTGTTTCAGCGCTGGTCCAGCTCTTTGTCTGACATTCCCTTCCCTTCCACCGCTCTAAACGTGTGAGAGTGCTGCCTTGCTGTGGCCCCATCTTACCTGACATGGCAGCCCTGGGCCCTGTACCCTCTCCACGGTCTGATCTGGGCAGGCTGGCTACCTGCTCCCACCTTGCTGGCGCCCACCCTCTACTTGTCCCAGACCTTACCCAGACATCTGCAGGGCTGGATTCTTCGAAGTGGGTCTCATTTTAATTGTCACTTATGTGAAGGGGCTTTTCCTGCCCATGTCCCAAGAAACACGACCACCTGCTTCTCTGCTCCACCAGTACCCTGGCTTGAGCTCAAGAAGGCATAACAGAATGTCTGTCACCTACCTGTAGAAACAGGTGTCATGCTCAAATCAGGCTGTGGAGGGAAGTGGTTAAAAAGGTATTGCTTGGCCCTGGCCGCTTTGGCTCAGCCGTTAGAGTGTTGGCCTGTGGTCCAGAGAGACCCGGGTTCTGTTCCTACTAAGGACGTGTGTCTCAGTTGCAGTTTGTCCCCGGCCCTGGTTGGTCATGCGGGTCGCAGCCACTCGATGTGTCCCTTTCATGTCGATGTTTCTCTCTCTCTCTCTCTTCCTCTCTCTCCCTCCCACTCTATCTGAACAAAAAATGGGAAAATATCCTTAGGTGAGGATAAAAAATAAGGTATTGTTTGTAGTGGAATGGGCAGAGTTAGGAGACCCTGTAGGCCACTGTAGGGACCTCTCCCAGCCCAGGACAGGTCATAGCAGGGGATGAGGGTCATCTGACCAAGGTAGAGTAAGAGAGCTGGGAATGAATACCCAACTCCCGATCAAGAGTCAAACCCAGTGAGATACCAGAGGGCAAGGGAGTCTAGGTATTCAGACTCAGAGATCAGAGGCTGATGTCCTGGGCACAGAGTGCAATGTAGATACTGGGCAGGTGCTGGAGGGGTACCCAGAAGTATCCTGCACAGTGGTGGCTTCCTTAGGAAGTGCCAATGAAGGCAGGAATATAGCCACGGTGATAGATAATAGGAGCCCCAAGGGAGAAGGCTGTAGGATCTCCTTGCCTCTCAGCCCACCAGGCAGAATATGCCTCTTACTGTAGTGATGGTGGGCAGCCTCACTACTGCTCTGCTCCCATTGGTTGGACAGGGCTGAGGAGCAAAGATCTCCCCTCCCCTCCACCCCACACCTCCATGTGGACATGGCTGCTAAGTCTGGCTTGGGTAGAGAGGGGCTGGGGTGGGGACCTGGGTAGATCCCAGAAGTCTTCCTGAGTGGGTGGTACCAGCAGAAGGGACATGAGGTGTGACCCTGGCAGACTCACAGGGATGATGGCTGTCACTTGTTTCCTGACTCCTCCACCTCCCTACAGGGGTCGAATTGAGCAACATTATAAAGATGGCACCAAAAGTCTCTGCAGATGGACTCCAGGAGCCCACACACAACATCCTGCAGGTAGGAGGGGAAGGCCCAGGTGGGCAGGGCTGACCTTACATGTGTGTTTCCATATATGTCACCTTGTAATGGTCTGTCAGGGGCATTTTTTTCTCTGGTTCCCAGGTGGCAGATACAGGCTCTGAAGGTCAGGGCCTGCCTAGCATTTGCAGGTGGGCCTGAGTTTGCAGCTAGGGCTCCCTGAGTCCATGTCTGAAGGTCTCATGGGGGTGGACAGCATTCAGGGTTTTCCCTGGTATTAGGGGCCTTGGAGTAGAGGACACCATGGAGGAGCCTCTCACTGGCTTTCTGACCACTGAATTTGGTCAGAGAGCGAGTGATCATACTAAGGCTGTCACCTATTGAGTACTGACTATTTTCTGGCACATTACGACCTTTCTCCTTGGTACTTAAACTGGCTTGTAGAGTCAGCAGTGTTGTCCCTGAATTACTGGTGGGGAAACGGAGGCTCAGAGCTTGCTTTGGCTCTCTAGTGACCCAAACTTGCTCACAGAGTTTAGGTCCTTTTCTTAAGGTCATCCATCATACAGTGGGAAGTTGTTGTAAAACAGAAGAAGGTTCTAGTGTTTATTGAGAACAGACTGTGGACTCATTCTGTGCAAAGTGCTTTCTTTTTGCTATCTCAGTTATTCTCCCAAAGACACCTGTAAGGTTGGGATTATTATCCCCATTTTGCAGATGGTGAAATTGAGATCCAAAGAGAATAAAATGACTTTCCTGGCAGCAAGGGAGTGTAGTGATAAAAGAAGTTGGAGGAGACAGCCCTGGGTGTGATCCCAGCTCTGACTAAGGCAAGGTGCTTACATCTCCCTTCCTCAGAGTCCTCATCATCTGCTGCCTTATAGAGGTTTTGTGAAAATCATCCTATTGTTGTGTTCTTTTGACTTCCTTTGCTAGTAAGGATGAATGTATTTTAAAATGAGCTTGTCTTCTGGCAATGTTTCTACTGGATGGTTTATCTTTTTTCTTATTGATTTGTAGATGCCCTTTATATATGAAGGGTTTCAGTAACTGATCTCTAGCAGTCATTGAGTACTTCTGAAGTGCTCAGCATTGTGCTAAATGCTTAAAGCTCAATCTGTGATTAGCCATTTTGCTGATCAGGAATCTGAGGCATCCCAAGAATAAATGATTCACCTATGGTCATGGCTAGTGAGGGACAGAGCTGGGACCCAGATCCAGGTGCCTCTCCTACAGAAGCCAAGCTCAGAGAATGGCTTGGAGGTCTTCTACCAGCAGTATGGAAAACTCGTTTGTTTACATCCTTTGCTCTTTTAGTCTTCTTAATTTCACTTTTAAATTTTTATTCTTCAGCCCTGGCCGGTTTGGCTCAGCGGTTGGAGCGTTGGCCTGCGGACCAGAGAGTCCCGGGTTCGGTTCCTGCTAAGGGCACGTACCAAAAAAAATAAATAAATAAAATAAAATAAATTTTTATTCTTCATTACAGAAGAAGAATGTTAATATGTTCTTGGTGTTAAAAAGTCAAGCAATACTCAAGCATTTATAGTAAAATCTGAAAGTCCCTTTCCTATACATCCTAGCATCCTCTTTCTCACCCTTCCCTGGGGGTGGTGCCACCCACATTGGGGTTTGCATCTCTCAGCCTTGGTTCTCACCTTGCAACTGAACCAAAACCTTCTCACATGCCATGGCACCATTGAATTCTGCTTGTATTTTGTGGTTCTGATGCATGAAAAACGCTTATCTGTGGAGGGAGAAAAAGTTAACTTTGTAATGCATTTTGAAATGACTCTGCTAGAGTTATGAAGTTTGTTACCAACAGACTTGTAGAAATAAAAACAAGATGAAAGCTTGGAACTCTCCGAGTAGAAAGTGAGCCTTGCTAGTTTTTGTTTTGTTTTTTTGGTATGTGCCCCTAGAGGGAACTGAACCTGGGACTCTTTGGTCTGCAGGCCGATGCTACAACTGCTGAGCCAAACCGGGTGAGCCTGGCTAGTTTTATATGTGGGAAATTACAGAATAAAAGCTGTCAGTCACAGAGAGAATGACCCCATGGTTGGTGGACAAAGCCCTATCACCATGTTGAGTTGTCACGGGTGGAACACAGCAGCCTCTGCCACCTCCACATTAGCATCTGTCCTCTGCTCAGCCAGCCTGCAGAGTGTTGGGGTTGCAGGCAGCACCTAGGAACCATAAAGATAATCCCCTTAGCCAGCTGACTCAGAGACTGAGTGTTATGATAAGATCAGGACAAAAGATTTCCCATAAATTTAATGGATATCAATGTGCAAATATTGGTCATTTTCATTTCTTCTGTTTTTGTTTTTGTTTTGTTTTTTTGTGGTAAAATATACAAAACATAAAATCTTCCAAATTAACCATTTCTTTTTTTTTTTAAATCCTCACCCAAGCATATTTTTTTATTTTTCTTCAGACAGAATGAGAGGATGGGGGAGAGAGAGAAACATCGACATGTTGTGAGAGGGACACATCGACTGGCTGCCTCACACACGACCCTGAGCAGGGCCAGGGATGAACTGCAACCGAGGTAAATGCCCTAAACCGATATTGAACCCGTGACTCATTGGTCCTTGTGCCAGCGCTCTAATCACTGAGCTGAACCGGCTTAACCATTTCTAAGTACACAGTTCAGTGGCATTAAGTACATTCACATCATTGTGCAACCATCACCACCATCCATGTCCAGAAATCCTTTATCTTCCCAAACTGAAACTGTCCCTTTAAACACTAACTCCCCATTTCCTCCACCTCCAGCTGTTGGCACTCACCATTCTACTTTCTGTCTCTGTGAATCTGACTACTTTTGGAACTTCGTGTAAGTGGGATTTTTGCAGTATTTGTCCTTTTGTGTCTAGCTTATTTCACAGAGCATAATGTCAAGTTTATCTATGTTGTAGCATGTGTCAGAATTTCCTTCTTTTTTATGGCTATATAATATTCCATTGTATGGATGGACCACATTTTTTAAATTTATCCATCCATTGATGGACACTTGAGTTGTTTACACTTTTTGGCTATTTTTGAATAATGCTGCTATGAACATGGATATACAAACATGTCTTCAAGATCCTGCTTTAAATTCTTTTGAGTGTAGCTCCACTGGTGTGGCTCAGTTGGTTGAGAGTTGTTCCATGCACCAGGAGGTCACTGGCTTGGTTCCCAGTCATGGCACATGCCCAGGTTGCCCGCATGATCCCTAGTAGTGGGCATGCAGGAGGCAGCCAGTTGATGTTTCTATCTCTCCCTCTCCCTTCCTCTCTTCCAAAAATCAATTTAAAAACAACAACATATAAATTGAGTGTATACCCAGAAGTGGGATTGCTGAATCATATGGTAATTCTATAGTTAAATTAAAAAAAAAAAAAAGAGTTTTAATTGATTTTTGGAGAGAGAGGAAGGGAGAGGGAGAGAGAAAGGGGAAGAAACATACATGTGAGAACAAAACATTGATTTGACTGCACCCTGCATGCCCCTTACCAAGGATCAAGCCTGGCAACTGGGCATGTGCCCTGAGTGGGAACCAAACTGGTGACCTCCTGGTGCATGGAATGACTCTCAACCAACTGAGCCACATTGGCCAAGGCATGTACTTAATTTTTTGAGGAGCCACTAGACTATTTTCCAAAGCAGCTACACCTATACAAGGGCTGCAATTCTCCACATTCTTGCCAACACTTGTTATTTTCTGTTTTCTTTCTTTTTTTTAGAATTATGGCTCTTGCAAGACAACTCAAATTTTACTCATGGTACAAAAGTATTTAATAGGCGCCACATCAGTACAGAAAACATAGCCTGTAGCTTATTTTTTAAAACCATAACAGCCAAGTGAAAAGTCAATACGGATTCTTATTTTTCCTTTAAAAACACCTAAAGTCCACATTGGGAATTGAACTATGTTTTTTCTGTCTGGAGATGTGACAGTCTTGTTTTCTGGTCAGTAATGTTCTATCAGACATTGTGTTAAGCCAGTGTACTAAATCAAAGCAGATAGATGAGCAGTAAAGTTGTTTTCTATAGAACACTGTCTTGGTAAGAAGATTTTGATAGGAAGAAGGAATTGCAGACCCTCTACCCCAACAAACTGATGTATACAGAAAAAGTTTAAGTAAACCTGCACAAACACTTAATATGATATAGTAAAAGGAGAAAATAATACCTTTAGCCTACTTTCAGCATAAGCACACATTCACTGGTGCCCAGTAAAATAGGAGCACCGACATTGAAAGCATTTTCACTTTCATAGCACTGACAACTAAAAACACACACAGCATATAATACAGTTCGATTCCCAGTCAGGGCACATGCCCGGGTTGCAAGTTCACTCCTAGTAGGAGGTGTGCAGAAGGCAGCCAATTGATGTTTCTATCTCTCCCTTCTTCTCTCTTTAAAAAAAAATAAAATAAAAAGGTGTAAAAGAGAGTTCTAGAAACAGTGGGACTACATCGGGACCAGCAGAAGACATAATGATACAGGGACTGCAAATGTAAGACTAGTATTTACGCCCTGACCGGTTTGGCTCAGCGGTTAGAGCATCGACCTGCGGTCCGGAGAAACCCGGGTTCGGTTCCCGCTAAGGGCACGTACTTCGGTTGCAGTTTGTCCCCGGCCCTGGTCGGTCATGCGGGTGGCAGCCACTCGATGTGTCCCTTCACGTCAGTGTTTCTCTCTCTCTCTCCCTTCCTCTCTCCCCCTCCCACTCTATCTGTACAAAAAATGGAAAAATGTCCTCGGGTGAGGATAAAAAAATAAATAAATAAATATTATAAAAAAAAAAAAAAAAAGACTAGTATTTACTTTAACATGTAGCTTTTAGGTAAAAGACATCTCTTTCAGTTGATTCCTACAGCTGAGACTCACTGTGACAGTAGGAGTTCCAGAAATTTCAAGACAAGTTGCTGGCTTGATTAACATCCTAGATAAATGCTCCCAAACAGTAAAAACCCCATTGAGGCTGAAGGACTGAAATTTTTGTGTGGACACACAAGCATGTATGCTGGGTTGAATGTGGACTTACTCCAGAGGAGTCCGACTTAGGGAGTAGTACTAGCGTTACTGAACACAAAGTTTTTCGGAAGAAACAGGTCTCAGGAGGGCCAGGTAATTTTTTTTAACCCATCAATACTTGATGTTAATGAAGAATTGCAGAACAGGGCCAGTCTCTCCAAGATCTATTCTTCCGTCATTAGCTGATGTCTCTCCCAATGCACTAGGCAGCTAATGTCCAAAATAATCTCATTGCCTAGAGCTGGGACCTAATGCTGCAGATTTTTCTGGGAAGCTGGCATAGAGGATGGTTTGCACAGTGAAGTTACCAGTAAACCACTGCTTAAGTCCAGTTCCCAGCTTTCTTTTTTTTTATCCTCACCAGAGGACATTTTTCCATTTTTGTTCAGACAGAGTAGGAGAGAGAGAGAGAGGGAGAGAGAGAGAGAGAAAGAAACATCGACGTGAAAGG
The DNA here is from genome assembly GCF_014108415.1 of Molossus molossus. NCBI lineage: Eukaryota > Metazoa > Chordata > Mammalia > Chiroptera > Molossidae > Molossus > Molossus molossus. The sequence continues at coordinate 66,146,101 of NW_023425377.1, read as the reverse complement.
GACACATCGAGTGGCTGCCTCCCGCACAATTCCAACCAGGGCCAGGGACGAATTGCAACTGAGGTACGTGCCCTTGACCGGAATCGAACCCGTGACTCATTGGTTTGCAGGCTGATGCTCTATCCGCTGAGCCAAATCGGCCAGGGCTCCTGGCTTTCTTTTTATGCTCTGTAGTCCAGAAATATTTCTTTTAAAGTCAGAAAATTGGTAAACGTGAGCAGTATATCGAATATGTCACCAGCCAATTCATCTTTATGGTGTTGTAAAGTTGTTTTGAAGGCTGCCATGTTAAATCCAGGAATTCATTCCAGCAGCCGTTCTTCAATATACTTTTCTACCAAAGAAATATATTCATTTAAAATAGGCTTGTAGGTGAGTTTATTCTTTTCAGTGTCTTCAAACTTACTGGTAGTACTTGTCCATGAAATTTCTCGTAACTGGAACTTGTCATCCATAACATACTCTAAATATCCAAGCACAGCATCAAATTCTGCATCAGAGGCAGAAGAGGAAGACAGCACAAAGCTCTTCTTTGCAGGGGTAGGGAATCTTTTTTCTGCCAAGGACCATTTGGATATTTATAACATCATTTGAGGGCCATACAAAATTATCAGCTTAAACACTAGCCTGCTATATTTGGTCAGGCCAATTTGGTGAGGCATGTGATGTTATGCTAAGAGAAATTAACCTCTGCAACCACCCTGTGCAGGCAAATAGGCCTGCAGTCCCAGGCCCAACCTCTTCTCTACAGAGCCCCAACTGGCATCGGGGAGGCCTTGCTGCCGAGGCCACAGCTGGGCCTCCGCCACCTCCGCATCCACCCTGTGCAGGCAAATAGGCCTGCAGCCCAGGCCCAACCTCTGTTCTCTACAGAGCCCCAACTGGCATCAGGGAGGCCTTGCTGCTGAGGCCACAGCTGGGTCACAGCCCAGCCAAGTGCAGCCCTGGGCCTCTGCCCAGCCAGGCCTCTGCATGAGTCTTTGCAGCCACTTCAAGGGCCTGGGGCGGTTAGGCAGCTATTGACCTCTCAGCACCTTGCCCACCTCTTTTTTGTTGTTTTGATAGTAGCCATTCTGTAGGGTTTGATGGTATCTCATGGTTCTGATTTGCATTTCCCTGGTAATTAGTGCTGTGGAGTGGAGCACCTTTTAAGTCACTGCTCTGGTTTTAACTTCTTAATATTCTGTTTTGTTATAATATATACTCAGTTAAGTCCACAAATCGGTTGACTGACAGGCACCCTTGCCTTTCAGGACAGCTGAACAAAATCAAAGCCCTTTGGGCTGATGGTGTCTGTAGAACTGTGTTCACTGGATGGTGTACAAATGATTTCAGAAACTCCAGGGGCATGCGTTTGTCTTTTTTAAAACTTATTGGGGTTACATTGGTTAATAAAATCAATAGGTTTAAGGTGTATAGTTCTATTATACATCATCTGTATATTGTATTGTGTGTTTACCACCCAAGTCACATCTCTCCTTGATCTTCTCCTGCCTCCACCCACCCCCATTTCCCTCTGGTAATGACCATATGGTTTGTCTGTCTATGAGGGGTTTTTTTTTATTGTTGTTTTTTACTTTATTCCTTCACCTTTTTCCCTTTTTAAAAAAATATTATTTAATTATTTATTTTTCATTTTGGTTGATCCTCACCCAAGGATATTTTTCCATGATTTTTTTTTTTTTAGATAGAATGGAAGGGAGGGACGCGGGGGGGGGGGGGGGGAGAAAGAGAAAGAGAAACATCAATGTGAGAGACACATCAGTTGGTTGCCTCCTGCATGACCCTGACCAGAGCCAGGAATCAAACCTGCAACCCAGGTATGTGCCTTTGACCAGGAATCGAACCCTTCAGTCGGTGGACTGACACCCTAACCACTGAGCCTGACATGCCAGGGCCCTTCACCTTTTTTTTTCTTTTTTTTTTTTTTTTTATCCTCACCCGAGGACATTTTTCCATTTTTTGTTCAGACAGAGCAGGAGGAGAGAGAGAGAGAAACATCGATGTGAAGGGACACATCGAGTGGCTGCCACCTGCACGACCAACCAGGGCCGGGGACAAACTGCAACCGAGGTACGTGCCCTTAGCAGGAACCGAACCCAGGTCTCTCTGTACCACAGGCCGACGCTCCAACCACTGAGCCAAACTGGCCAGGGCCCCTTCACCTTTTTCACCCAGCTCCCTTACTTCATCCTGTCTGTTTCTATTTTGTTTGTTAGTTTATTTTGTTCATTAGATTCCGCATATAAGTGATATCATATGGTATTAGTCTTTCTCTGATTGACTTAATTTCACTTAGCATAATACTCCTTAGGTCCATCCATACTGTTGCAAAAGGTAAGATTTCCTTCTTTTTATGGCTGAGTAGTATTCCATTGTACAGCTTTTTTAAAAATATGGGGGTTTTTTAATTGATTTTAGAGAGAGAGGAAGGGAGAGGGATAGAGAGTTAAAAACATTGATGTGAGAGCATAACTATTGGCTGTCTCCTGCATGTCCCCCATCAGAGATTGAGCCCACAACCCGGGCATGTGCCCTGACCCCAAATTGAGCCGGCAACCTTGTGGTGCACAGAACAATGCCCAACCAACTGAGCCACACCGACCAGGGCTGTACCACAGTTTTTTTATCCACTCATCTACTGATGGGCAATTGGGCTGCTTCCAAATCTTAGCTATTGTAAATAATGTTGTAGTGAACATGGTGCATATATTCTTTTCAATTAGTGTTTCAGGTTTCTTCAGATAATTCCCAGAAGTGTTATTGTTGAATCATAAGGCAGTTCCATTTTTAATTTTTTGAGATAACTTCATACTGTTTTCCATAGTGGCCCCACTAATCTGCAGTCCCACTAACAGTGCACGAGGGCTCCCTTTTCTCCACATCCTTGCTGACACTTGTTTGTTGATTTATTGATGATAGCCATTCTGACAGGTGTTTATGGATTTGTCTTAAGACTCCTGCTCAGGTTCGGCTGGTGTGGCACCAAAATGTCACTGGCTCGATTCCCAGTCAGGACACATGCCCAAGTTTTGGGCCTGATCCCTAGTGGGGGGCATGCAGAAGGTGGACAATCGATGTTTCTCTCTCTCTCCCTCTCACTTCCTCTCTCTCTAAAATCAATAAAGGTAAAAAAAATTGAAAAAAAAAAAAAAAGACTCCTGCTTAGGCAGGTGCTGAGGTCATGGAGTTGAATAGCAGCTAGACTTGTCTGTCCTGATCAGATTGTTTTCTTTCATTATTATTTTATCGCCAGAGGCTTAGAGTTAAATTTGAGTGAATCAGCTGTGTGTACAGTGTGGTTTTATTTGGCAGATGCTCAGTAAATATTTGTGGAATGAATAAGAAAGACAAACAGGAGATGTGGTGTGGGCAGGTCTAGCGAAGGTGTCTTTGACTTTCTTTGGGGAGTTGGCCATTGGAGAGTGTGTTGGTTAGTTATGGCCACATAAGCAACCCCAAACAATAGCCATTTTATTGTTTCTTGTGATTCTACTAGGTTGACTGAGCTCAGCTGGACAGTTCTCCTGTTTGTCTTGCTTGGGACCTCTCATGCAGTGGCAACCACAGCTGGAATGTTTAATACATCTGTTCTTGTATATGTGGCTTCTTGGCAGGGACACTAAGAGCGCTGGGCCTCTACTTCTATGTGGCCTCTGAAGCTCAAGGCTCCTAAAAGCACAAGTGCGGAAGCTGACAACTCCCCACGGAACTTCCAGAGCAGGCCTAGATGCCAGGGGGAAGGGATCCAGAAGGGGTGCAACACTGTCACTGTGGCCTTCTTTGGGCTGAGCTGACACTGAGTTTCTCCCATGTTTCCTAGATCCTGGAAGACCTGCAGGAGTCTGTAGCCTGCTATCACCCCCAGGAGGTGTCAGCGCAACTTGCCCGCTTTTGTGAGCAATGCAAGCAGCACAAGGCCTGCCGCTTTCTGGCAGCTCAAAAGGGCGCCTACCCCATTCTCTTCACTGCCTGGAAGCTGGCTGTAGCGTGTGACAAGGGACTCCTGCTCCAGGCCTTCAACGCCCTGTCAGCACTGATTGATGGCCAACCCGACCTCCTAGACACTGAGGGCCTGAAGCTGCTGGTGGCCACTCTGGCCCAGAATGCCGATACAGCTGATCTGATTTGCTCTGGGATCCGCTGCATACGCCATGCCTGCCTGAAACATGAGCAGAATCGGCAGAGTCTGGTGAAGGCTGGTGTGCTGCCCCTATTAACTGCTGCCATTGCCCAGCATAACCACTGTGCTGACATGGTCAGGGAGGCTTGTTGGGCCCTCCGTATCATGACTTTTGATGACGACATTCGTGTGCCCTTTGGCCATGCCCACAACCATGCCAAGATGATTGTGCAGGAGAACAGAGGTTTGAAGGTGATCATCGAGGCTGCCAAAGGTAGGAGCAGGTGTGTCAAGAGTTAGTGTCAGGGCTTATGATTACTTCAGGCATGGCTGGCTCCTGGCTCCACTTTGCTCTCTTAGCTTCATCCCACTTCCATGGCAACCCTTGTGGAACAGTATCCTTACTCCTAGTTGCTCCAGGAGAACCAGTGTTAATTGGCCAAGACCAAGTCCTGTGGACATGTCTAAAGTCATTTGGGGAGGAGGCTTGGCTCTGTCCAACCAGACAGAGTGGAGGAGAGCTCCCCAAAAGGAAAAACAAGGGTATTTTCCAAAGATAGGGGGAGTATTGCTTGGCATTCACCATGGCCGGTCCCAGGTAGCAGTTTACACTTTGGTTTACACTTTGTCACAAATTTTTGTGCATGTATGTGTTCCTAACTCCAGGGTAACCACAGTGAGCCAGCCATGGGAAGTTGCAGTGCTGACATTCAGATCCCAAAGCACCAGCACCCCATCTGCTGCCCCCTCCAAAAAAGGCCTAACGGGTCTGGTGCACTGAATGTGCTCGAAGAATGAGTTCTCTTTTCTTACCTGCTGTGGCTCTGGCTCCACGATCAGGCCTATGGGCAGGACTCTGGCCCTGTCTGCCAGAGAGATGGGCCTACCTCAGTCTTCCCTTCGTACACCTGCAGAGAGTAGAAATAGCTCCTGATCATCTTGGAAGTCAGGCTGCGTTGTTGAGGGGTCATTTGCATCTTTCTTGTTTATTTATTTACAGGGGCTCATTTCAGTCAGGGGTCTACTAGTGAGACACAACCAGTAAGATATGTAGGTATATAGTTATTGCAAGGAGTTGACTCCTGTGGTTATGGGGCTTTCAAGTCTAAAATCTGTGGGTCAAGACCTAACACCACAGTTCATAGGGGTACTTCTTCCTCCTCAGTTTCCTTTGTAAGGCCTTCAGTAGTTTTCCTTGTAAGGGGGAGGACCTGGATGGCCCACCAAGACCATCCAAGTCACCATCCAGGTCCTCCTCTTTATTTAAAGTCAGATGGATGTCCTGACGAACTGACTATCACATTAACTCTGCATAAATTATGGCTCTCCACCCTCCACTCAGGAGAGGCCTTGGTGCAGTCTCTCCTCCCTGTGCCTCTGAACTTGCTCCTCAAATCTGTGTTCATTTCTGCCATGTCAACTCTATCCATGTGTCTCTATGGTTTCTGGGTTTCCTGTTGTACTTAGAAAGGTCATTCCCACCCCCCAAATTATAAAAATAGTCCCGGGTGTTTTATTATAGCACTGTTATGGTTTTCTTTTTTTAGGTGATACCATCAGTTGGTCTGGAATTTATCTGGGGCACCGCTAAGAGGTGGGGGAGCAAGACAACCAGTGTCTTCCTCAGAAGCCAGCAGGGGGCGCTGCACATCCAGACAGCTGGTCGAGTTCACTGGGGTACTCCTGGTTTAGGCAGCCACCCTGCCAGGCAGGATTCAAACCAGGACTGCTGGCTCTGAGCTATGGCTGGTCCTCTGCCCCCTCCTCACCCATATAGTTCCTCTCCCTCCCTCTCTGCAGCATTCCCTGACAACCCCAGTGTCCTGAGTGAGCTCTGCAGCACTTTGTCCCGTCTGGCCGTTCGCAACGAGTTCTGCCAGGAGGTTGTAGACCTTGGGGGCCTTGGAGTCTTGGTGGCCCTGTTGGCCAACTGCAGCGACCACCAGGTGGGCATCCAGAGCTGTCTTAGGGTGTGAATTCCCCTTGCCTGGGTTTCAATTTGACATTTTTCTTCATGCCTGGGGATGGCTACAGCCTCTCAGGAAACTCTGTCCCTTTGGGCCCCTGCCAGCCACCCAAGCCTGAGTCAGGACACACCTGGCCTGTCTGCTGATCCAAGAACCAAAATATAATACCTACTTCTCATAGACCCATAGGTGGGAACTAAAGTTTGAGGGCAGACAAATCCATCCACCCTTTCTTACTGTCCTTTAGCACTTTGATATTTTCTACCAGGAGTAGGAGGAACAGGAGTGGGGGTCACCAGGGCTGACCTAGACCTCGGCTTAGCTGTGTGATGCTTGAGTGAGGCCCACCCCTCGCTTCCTGAGCTTCCCTATCTGTATAACAGGGCAGGGGCCCCTACCCATCATTCATTCATGTAACAGTCACTTATCAACCCCTCTCCACATGCCCAGCCTAGGGCCAGGGATCCTGGCTGCTGGCAGCAATGATCTTGCTATCCCTGACCCCCACCAGTAACAGCAGCCAGTCAGGTCAGTCAGTGTCCACCCTGAGTCTGCAGCCAAGGCCAGGGAAACCTGTTTTTCTGATTGCTGACCTAAGCCCCCTTTGTGTGTGTGTGGAGTGGGTAGGGGGGGTGTCAAGGTCATCGGAACCACGGGGTCCAGCTCCCCTGCCTTCTCTATACAGTGAGTAGTAACACTGCTGTTACATAATGCCTTTGCACCCCAGGGCAGTCCCAGCTCTTGTTCAGACTGCTGAACAGCCCCAGACCTTCCCTTGAGACCCCCTCCCACAATACAGCAACCTATCAGTTGGTGCCTGGTGCAGGGGGAGGAGGGCTGGCTGCACTAGGACGTGACCCCTTTGTGCCCTCCATATAGGACCTTGTGAAGCAGGTTCTAAGCGCCCTGCGGGCCATTGCAGGCAATGATGATGTGAAGGATGCCATTGTCCGTGCAGGTGGGATAGAGTCCATTGTGGCTGCCATGACCCAGCACCTGGCCAGCCCCCAGGTACCACCAGGGGACACATGAAGTGGGGCAGTGAGTCTGGAATTCCACCTCAGTCACTATATCTGCATGATGCTCTTTCCGTTTCCTCAAGTGGAGGAGAGGGAGGGGTGGGGGCAAGGGGTGGGACCAGGCAAGGTGAGGGTGGAGGAGGGCCTGGTGAGTGAGAGTCAGGGCAAGCAGAGTTGGTGGGGGGACAGAGAGCTTTGTCACCCTGATACTTTTCTTGTTATTGCTGGTCTAGTACACAACCTAGACTGACAGTGATCTGTCCAGGTGAGGTCTTGGGGTACTCACCTGGGAAGCTGGTGATAGTGGGGGTCTGTTTGCCTGGTCTCAGCCATCCCTGTGACCCACTCTGCAGGTATGTGAGCAGAGCTGTGCAGCCCTGTGCGTCCTGGCCCTGCGCAAGCCAGAAAACAGCCGAGTTATTGTGGAGGGCGGTGGGGCTTTGGCTGCACTGGAGGCGATGAAGGCACACCCGAAGGAGGCCAGTGTGCAGGTGGGTATGGGGAAGTAGGAGAGGCAGGAGCCCAGCATGCAGGTGGGGAGCCAGATGGAGGCCCTCACTGTCCCTGTCCCCATCCCCGTTATGGCCCAATCCTGTTGGGTTCTAATTCCTTCCTAGTTCCTGTAGTCCTGCAGCTACATGCCATCCTGCAGAGTATATTGTCCCTGTTCTTCTTATTCTTTCTGCATTTGATCTTTCCTTACAGGCCCTTTTTTATGAATCTGGGGAGGAAGAATGCATGGGGGAGAGCAGATGAACTCTGCTGGGATTTTGGGTGGTTCTGCCTTCCTTGGCCTGCTGCCCAGCCTCCCTGGGGAGTCTTTTTTTATTTTAATCCTCACCCAAGGACATTTTTCCATTTTTTTGTTCAGATAGAGAGGGAGGGAGAGAGAGAGAGAGAAACATCAACGTGAAAGGGACACATCGAATGGTTGCCACCCGCATGACCCAACCAGGGCCGGGGACAAACTGCGACCGAGGTACGTGCCCTTAGCGGGAACCGAACCCCAGTCTCTCTGGACTGTAGGCTGATGCTTTAACCGCTGAACCAAACGAGCCAGGGCATCTCTGGGGAGTCTTAAGGGCTGAACTATAGGCAGAGCCATGCACACACCCTGGCCTGAAACTCACGCACCACCTCCTAGCACTGGGTCCTCCTCATGATCCTTAGACACACTAGGCTATGGTCCCTATGGGGCCTTTGCTCTCCTAGCCCTCCCAGGACACTGTGCCCTTGGCTGGCTTATTACTTGTCCTTTCCTGACCACCCTGGCTAGGATCCCCCACACTGTACCTGCTCCTCATCCACTCTCCCACTGGTGGTGGAAACCTTGTTGGAGTGCTTCTAGGTACCCATACATGGCAGATACTCAGGGTACAAATGTTAACAGAAGGAGTACCAGTGTAGTTGATAGATGGCCCTGTGCATACACCCTCTTCTCTGTCTTGCTGCCCTCCTCCTCTGGGGCCCCTGCCAGACTCTGAGACTGAGGAGCCATACCTGAAGGATCAGCCCCACCTGCTGAACCTTTGGCCAGTCTGAGCTTGTGTCCTTACCTGGGAAATGGGGAATTAACCCTACCTCCAGGGCTGCTGAGAGGATGAAGTGAAGGGATGCATCTGGCCTGATGAGTCATAGCATAGCACCCACCAAATGCTGACTGTGGTCATCACTGACCCATTGTGTTATGAGGATAACCCTAGGGTCAGAGTGGATCCCACCTCAGGACCTCACACACCAGCCTATAGCCTTCACCTTCTGCTCTCCCTTCCAGAAACAGGCCTGCATGCTGATTCGAAACCTAGTGGCCCGCAGCCAGGCCTTCTCACAGCTCATCCTGGACCTGGGGGCCGAAGCACTCATTGTGCAGGCCCGTGTTGCCCATCGAGACTGCGAAGATGTGGCCAAGGCAGCCCTGCGAGACCTGGGGTGCCGTGTAGAGCTTCGAGAACTATGGACTGGACAGAAGGGCAACCTGGCACCATGACCCAGCTTCAGTCTAGGCTGTGACTCTGGGCAAGTCATGTGACTCAGTAAATGTGGAGATCCATGTCCTGCCACTCTGCCCATCCCCCGCCCCAAGATTCCTCCCCCCAACTCAGTAAGAGGCGTTTTTCTGGTAGGTGCCAGGTACAACCTGAGGGGTGGGAAGGGAGCACTGGTAAGGCATCTATACTGGGTCCTGTGCTCCTATCACCAGCCAACAGCGTTGGTACGGCCCCTCTTGCCTAGCCCCGCCAGCCCTTTCCTACCAGAAGGGCCTTCTCAGCATTTCTTGGAGTGAAGGGCTACCTGAAATTTGGCAGCTACTGGTCAGTCTCAGAATGGGGCAGGTGTCCTGCTCCTGCCTCTTCAAGTCCATTGTTGTCTTGCTCCTGTTTTTCTGAACTGTAAATGGGTCAAAGATATGTTGCTCTCCTGGCCAGAGGGCAGGGACTGAGGCTGGTCCGTATCCAGGGCCCCAGGCCAGCCATTGCTTCCTCGTAATAAAAGACCATTGCTTGCCCTGGCCAGTGTGGCTCAATTGGATGAGCGTTGTCCCATGCACCAAAAGGTCAGTGGTTCGATTCTCAATTCCCAACTGGGGTTGCAGGCTTGATCCCCAGTAGGGGCATGCAAGAGGCAGCTGGTCCATGTTTCTTTCCTCCATGATGTTTCATTCTCTTTCCCTCTCCCTTTCTCTCTTTCTCTAAAACCAATAATAAAAATATATATTAAAAAAAACAAAAGGACCAGCCTAGCTGGTGTGGCTCAGTGGATTGAGCATCATCTAATGGACTGAGAGGTCCCCGATCGAATTCCCAGTGAGAGCACATGCCTGGGTTGCTGGCTCTATCCCCTGTAGGGAGCAAGCAGGAGGCAACCAATCGATATTTTTCTCTCACATCGATGTTTCTATCTCTCTCCCTTCCTCTCTAAAAAAATAAATAAAAACATTAAAAAAAAAAAAAGACCATTGGTTGAAGGATGGAGGGATCTATTCCATGGTGCTGAGAGTGGGGGCTGTGGGCTTCAGCCAGTGGTCCCAGAGAGGGGTGGACATTTGGGCAGGCCATAGGGTTGCTGAGGAAAGCAGAGAGGTTTTGAGAATAGCCTGGGATATAGGATCCGATGTTGGCCTCAGCCAGGCAGACTGCTGGGGCCATGGTTGGCATGAGCTTGGGGTCTTCAGGTACCTAGGTTGCTGCTTCTGAGCATACATCTCCTTGGAGAGCTGGGGAGCTCAGCATCCAACCCCCACTCAGCTATGTGGCCTTCAGTAAGTGATGTAACCTCTCTGAGCTTCTGTTTAATCCTCCATAAAACGGAGTAGGGGGGAGGGATAGAGAGCCCTTCCTCAGTGTTGGAACAGAGCTGGGACATGGGAGGTCCCTGGTTGTCTTAGCTTCACCTTGGTCACCCCAGGAGGACATCTTGCACTCCCTCTCCTGACCACATTGAGGTCCTTGCTGGGTGGCTTAGGTAGCCCACTTTCTCTCTCTCAACCTGTTTCCCCACCTGTACACTGTTGCTACCCTGATTCCCATTCTACCCCCAAGTGTTCTTGGGTCCCCAGACAGCTGTGCTTGGCAAACCCCAGCTTTCTCTCTAGTCACACTTAGGGGGCATGTTGTGGTCACCTGGCAGCTCATGCATTCCACATGGCCCAGTCAGGGTCAGAGGAACCTCAGACCCCTTAGTGGGCTCCAGGCACTGTGCCTGGCCCCTCCAGCCTGCACCTAAGAGCCCCTCTCCCCTCTCCGAGTCCCCACCCTTCTACTGGTCATTCACTTCCCCTAGCCTGTGAAGGACCCCAATTCCACTCTTGACATCAGCTTAAGCCTTAAGCCCTTTTCCCAGAAGGCTTCTGGTTTCCATGGACATTGACTGATACAAATAGCTGTGGGCACATCACCCTATCCCCACCCACCTTTCTGTGTTGCTCAAGTCTCCCCTGCCCTCAGCTGGGCAGGACCAGCCAGCTCAGTGGGGCTGTCATGACCCTCTGCCCCAGTCACCCTTCCCTGACCCTCGTCACCAGGGACTTGGCCAGGGTATAGAAGGATACCCTGCCTACTCTAGGCTGCCCTGACTTTGACTCCTGGGTCAGCCAAATGTGTGACTTTGGGATGGTTCTGTTGTTACTGGCAAGGCAATGAGACCTCAGTTCTTGTCTTCTTGAAGGAACGATTTCAGTTAAGAGACAGTGCAGCAAAGCAAGCAAGAATTTATTGGTCATAGCAAAGCACACTTAGGACAGTGAAACAAGGAAGGGTTTAGAAAAAGCAATAGAAGAGCTGAGGCCGAGCTGCATTGGTTCACTTAGAAGTCAGAGAAAGGGGGGCCTTGGAGACAGGTTCAGGGGGTTAGCCACTGCCCACTGCTCCCCTGGTTGCAAGTCTTGTGGGGTCCCTTAGAGTTTAGGACACACGTGCCTGTGGGGAAAGGAGAGCAGGTGTGCTCTAGGGACGGAGAGATCCTGCTGGGACCTTTGCATTGAGGGTATTTATCTCTCACAGGTGAGAATCTTCGGGAGGTCTCTGAGGAGGGTCTCAGTAGAATATTCATCAGCTTTCCAGGTGTACACTTTCAGAGTCATGGTGTCCACTGATTGGTCGGCTCCAGGGCAGGGGTCATTAGTCAGTGCAGCTGGTCTTGAGGCAGCCATTGTGTCACTTGTCTGGTTTTGGTGCTTTTCTTGAGCTGCCCCAACTCTGCTCTTAATCTACCCATGGCTGCCCATTGCTCTCCCCATAAAACCAAACTGTACTCCAGGCAGGCCCTGCCTACTTCCCACCCTCATCTTCCCCATGCTCTCCTTTAATCATGGTTTCAGCCACACCAGCCTCCCTACCTCAGGTCTTTGCACATGCTGTGTCCTCTGTTTGGAGCACCCTTCCCTCTGCCTTTCCCCAATGCCACAGTCCTGTCACCCCTTGTGCTATGCTTCTGACCTCTGACACCATCTGAGTTCCCCTTGTTTGTATACTTTCCTGTTTGTCTGCTCCCCACTCCATGTGGGTAGGCTCCTGTCTTCCCTGCTCTGCCGCAGCTTCCTGTAAACATTTCTGAACATATATTTGAATAAATGAATAAGTATATAGGGTGGTTGGAGAGAAGGCCTCCCCGCCAAGGTCCACCTCTGGGCTTTTGGCCAGTATTCCTACAGCTGCAGGCTTCTTCAGGGATGGGTGGTTCCCATTTATCAGTTCTTCCCACTTTAGCCTGAGAAAATGGGCATCTTCAGTGGGTGCACTCAGGGCCTGTTTGGATGTCATCAGGTTGGGTATCCCATGCCCAGCTGAAGACCCCACATCTCACAGAAGTTGGCCATGCCTGGGTTCTAGTCACTGCTCTGCCACCTCAGGTTAGCCTTGGCCTCCTCACCTGAAAATGGGCTAAGTGTATGTCACTGCACTAGGCTTTGGCTCCCAGCAAGGCCTGGCTGGGGGTGTGCCCGGCACAGCACCCTTCTAAGGAGTGTTCCCCAACCTTGTTGATGACATAAAAATGTGGGCTGATGGGGACACTACTGCAAGGGAGGTGCCAGCACATTTAGGCTGTGCCTCTGTTGCTGGTTGCTCTTGGATGAGTGGCCAGGATTCTCAGTCTCTGGCAGAGAATGCCTTGAGACTAGTCAGGCTTGGCTATAGTCACTGTTGTGTCCATCCAGCCAGGGAAGGGCCTGGGCTCCTGGGTTGCCAACACATGTCTGAGATGCAAAGCCTGTGAACCCCATTTACAGATGAGAAATAGACTCACCAGCATTTGAGGAGCCATAGCAGGATAAGAACCCAGGTTGGCCTGCCTCTGCCCCCTCCTCTGCTTGCCAATATTGCTAACCTGACCTTGGGCAAATGGCTCTCTGATCTTGGTTGATTAAGTCCTGTCACTGTGCCTGGGCCTGGCTCATTGCTATTGTGTGAGATGATTCCTGGGATCCCCGAGTAGAGGAAACGAGGAGGCAAAGAGGCAGTATCCTGCCCAGGGCCAGCAGTTCAGTTCAGAAGAGCTAGGATCCTGGGCACCCTGGCCAGGCATAACTAAGGTGCCCATGATGGGGGTATCAGTTGCTGATTCCAAGGGGCTTTGCCTGACATTGCTGAAAGGCTACAGGAAGGTTGGCTGGCGCCAGCCTGCTGACAAACAAACAGAAGCCAGAGCCCAGCCAGTGTTTCTGGCACCATCAGGAGAAGCAGCTGGCTGCTACACTGCTGCCCAACCCTTGCCTCAGTTGGCACTGTCCCTGGGGGTACCACGGGACTTTCCAGGAGCTTGCTGCTTCCCTCTCAGGGCCTGGCAGGTGGGTGCTGTGAGTGGGGACTCCTTCAGCATTAATATCTCCCTCTTCGGGTGGCAGTTCACACCCACAGTTGGTCTATATCCACATTCCATAAAGTGCTGTTTATAAAAAGGGAAACAGAGGCCCCAAGAACAATTTGTCCATCACAGATGCTCAGTGAGTGCTCGCTGCAGACCAACACAGTTGTGAGTTTTGCTTCCATTCAATTCATTAATGCTGCCATCAACCCTAGGAGGTAGTTGGAGAAACTGAGGCAGGGAGTTTGAGTCACTTGCTGAAGGTCCTATGGCCAGCAAGTCATAAAGAGCAAGGATTCAAACCCAGTCCCACACCCTTCCAGCAAGGAACACTTGCCACATGAAGCTAGGTTTTCTCATCTGCAAAGTGTCACCCCATCTGGAAGTTATGTGATGACATGGTGTTTGGAAAGTACCAGGCCTGGAAAGGACCTGACACTTAAGTAGGTGTTCGGCAGACTCTGGTTCCTCCTTTTCTCTGGAGGGCAGAATGGAGACCAAAGCCTTGAAGGTTCAGGGAAGCAAACTACAGCTAGGAAGTATGGGAGAGGAGGCAGGAATATCATGGGAATATTAGTAGTCATAATGTAGCCTTGGGCTAGTGACTTCCATAGTATGAGCCCGTCATTTCCTCCAAGAGGGCCCTTTGAGACATCATGATTAAGCACTTACCAGGGGTCAGTAATGCCCTGAAATGTGAGCCCTTATAGGCTTAGCTCAGCCCTGCTCCCTCCCAGGACTCCTTGGTTCTGAACTGGATCTCCACCAACCCCAGCCTGAAACTGGACTAATAAGAGACACTATCTGAGAACATTTGTAACCTTTTGTGTCCTGGAGATTAAGGGAGTCAGAGAACAGGTGAGCTCAGGGGAGGTACCAGTGACAGCAGAGCACTGGATGTTCATTTGCAAAGAATTCCATGAACCACACCTCACCGAGAAGCTGAGGCTCACAGGCCTGATGTAACCTGCTGTGGGTCAAAGGCATTTACCAGAAGATCAAGGCAAGGGATGGGATATACATTCTCCAGGTGTAGAAATTGTCCCATGAGGAAAAAGGCTCAAAGTGCCCAAGGTCGTGGGTCAGTGGCTGAACAGGAATTGGAACCTGAGTCTCTCCAGCCTTATCCCCTTGGAAAAAGAAGACTGCGTTAGATTCACTCCCGGATTCAGCCACTGAAGTGCTTTGTGATGTTGGATAAGGAGCTTGAACTCTGGGCTCTGATTTCTATAAAAGGGGGTCAATGGTCGCTTTGAACTCATGGGATTGTGGTTAAGATTAACAAAAGGTTTATGAGGGATGAGGCCGGACTGGGATGACCTTGGATCGCGGGATAGACAGCTTGAACTCGGAGTCAAACCCTTCCAGAAAAATCACAAAGCGTGTGAGTAGGATTCCACCTCTTTCCATGTCTTCACACCAACCCGGCTGCAGAGGGCGAGCCTTAGTGAACTCTAGCGAGTTTGCCCTCTCCCGGTCGTTTGCAGGGGAATAATGGGGAGTGATTATCCACGAGTCCTTTGGCTGCGATGGCCCCAGTCCACTCTACGCAGCCTCAGGGGGCCTCATGCGGAGCGTCCGAGGGCACCTCTGGCCGCCATGCTCTGGGCCTAACTGTACCTTACACACTCGAGCACCGCCCGTGGCGCACCGCCCACGGCCCTTGCGGCTGACCTCTGGACCTACCCTTCGACTTCGCAGCCAATCCTCGTCGCCCTACAGGCTACTCCCTCTGTTCCACTCGCGTTAGTCGCTTCAGCCACTGTTCTTGTTCCCCGGCTATTGGTCGTCAGGGCTGCCTGTCTTCTGTCTTCTGCCAGTGCTCCAATTCTCGCCCGCCTCCCGGCCCTCACCTCCCAGCACCTCGCGCTGGGCGGGACCACTCCAGATATCCAGAGTCTCTCCCAATAGCCCCGCCTCCATTCCCTCAGCGATTGGCTTTAGGGGTGGCTCGTCGTCTTCATACCAACCAATCATTGTCGCTTCCATCACTGATTGGTTATTGTGCGGCCAATTGGAGCGCGTCATGGACCCCTCCCGCGGCGCGCGCTAGTGGGGTACGCGAGGCGGGGCAGTGGTGGCTAGAGGTGGCGGCAGCGGCGGCGGTGACGGCGACGCGTCCCAGCCGGTGAGCGGGCGCGGGGGGCGCGCGAGCAGCGCGGGGGCTGCGCAGGCGTCGGGGGCGAGTGCCCCTCGAACCGAGTCAGGGCGAGGCATGGCTCAGTCCTGGGTCCTGGGGGCGGGGGCGGACGAGGCAGGGCATGACAGCAGTGTCGCGGGGGCAGGGAGAGGACAAAGCCCCTCACCCTGCGTCTGGTGTTTCTTGGGGGCACCCATAGCCGGATATGAGCCCCTTGCCGTCAGCCCACGCACACCTGGCACCGAGTCCATTCTCGTTGAGCACCCCCACCCCATACACCTGAGACTGGCTGCCTAGCTGACATCCTCCGGGGCCGCGCCCCCAGGCACCCAGCATAGTAAGGTGTACACCCCTACACGCCTGTGACCCTATGTCCCCACTTCCGGTCCCACTCATACACCTAACACCGCGCCGCCACTCATGAACATCCCTTACATCTCCTGAGACTTACCGTCTTGATGATACCGCCCACCCGGAGCTGTCTTCTACACCCAGCCCCGCCTCCACAACTGTGTTTGTACTCCCACAGCAACACCTGAGCCTATGACCACAAACTCACGTCCCTCCACCAACGTCTGGGCCTATTGGTTTTGCTGACATCCAAGTCTGTACCTCTCTCGCTGCCCTTCGTTTCAGCAACTTGGGTCAAAGCCCTCAGGTCCTTCCCCCACCCCAGCACCACCACCTGTCCTGTGCCCCTAGCAACATTCCAGTCACTTCACACCCCCAGTCAGTGCACCTGCTGGTACTTTATTCTCTATGCACCTGTGTTTGTGCACCTCTATAATCCTCAACACCGCCCCCCCCTCCCAGATCCTCCAACATTCCAAACTTCGTTCTCTCAGGATCACTGCACACACACAGGTGAAAAAAGCTCACTCAGAAACTGTCTTTCCATTTATGATGGTCTATAAAGTGATTTCTGGGTTTAGAGTAATCCTATCTCAGACAAAGCCATAATTATCTCCATTTTAATTTTTTTTTTTTTTTGTAATCCTCACGAGGACATTTTCCCATTTTTGTTCAGGTAGAGTGGGAGGAGGAGAGAGGAAGAGAGAGAGAGAAACATCGATGTGAAAGGGACACATCGAGTGGCTGCCTCCCGCACGACCCCAACCAGGGCCAGGGACAAACTGCAACTGAGGTACGTGCCCTTAGCAAGAACTGAACCCAGGTCTCTCTGGACCACAGGCCGACGCTCTAACCACTGAGCAAAACTGGCCAGGGCTCTATTTTAATTTTAATTTAACAAACCTCAAGCGACTTAATTGAGGCAGAGCCCACCCCTTCCTCAGCATTACTGATCATTCTTGGTGGACCTCTCCTATTTTTGCCCTCTCCTATTTTGTTGTGTTTATGTCTGAAGGGTTGGCAGAGGAGGAGACCCCCACCCTCCCTGCATCTGTTCTTCAGGCATCATCACTTTGACTGGGTCCAGAAAGACTGAGCTGGGAAGGGTAGCCCCTGGTCACTACTGGAGAAGGAGTCTCCCAGCCCTGGGGTGGGGATGGGGTGCTGGGGGAGTGGGACCTCAATTCCTATGGTCCTGCCTCTGTCAAGGTCACGTGGAAGGGAGTTGCAGGACCTCTGGCCCCCACTCTTGCAGACTGAGGCCTGTCACTGACCTGAGGGAGCTCCTTAGACTTTTGAATGGGATGAACCCAGAGTAAGCAAACACTTTAGAGTGAGGGAGCTAATGTTACAGACACTTACAGCTAAACTGCAAAACGAACCTCGTGTGGTGCTGGGGATAATGATTTTTCTGGAACTTTTCAATCCTGGGAGTATGATTTGCCTGTGTGCAGCACAGAAGGAGACCAGTGGCTTTGTTGTAAAAAAAAAAAAAAAAAAAAAGGTGCTCGCCCTGGCCGGTTTGGCTCAGCGGTTAGAGCGTCGGCCTGCGGTCCTGAGAGACCCGGGTTCGGTTCCCGCTAAGGGCACATACCTCGGTTGCAGTTTGCCCCCGGCCCTGGTCGGTCGTGCGGGTGGCAGCCACTCGATGTGTTCCTTTCACATCGATGTTTCTCTCTCTCTCTCTGTTCCCCTCTCTCCCTCCCACTCTACTTGAACAAAAAAAAATGGGAAAATGTCCTCGGGTGAGGATAAAAAAAAAAAAAAAGTGCTCTTTCCTGTGAGGCTTACAGAGTGCCTCTTACATGACCACTCCCCCACCCCATCTCTCCCTGCAGAGATGTTGCTAGAATGTTCTAAATGTTCTAGAGGGTCATATCACTTTCAGTTTCTATGGAAACGGAAGCCATTGGGGTTTTCTGTCCAATAAAATGTATGTGTATCTATGTATATATATGTAGATATTATACACTGATACACATATACACACATTTAATTTTTTATTGATTTCAGAAAGGGAAGAAGAGAGAGAGAGAGAGAGATCAATATGAGAGAAACGCATTGATTGGTTCCCTCCCAATTGTACCCCAACTGGGGATTGAGCCTGCAACCCAGGCATGTGCCTGACCTGGAACCAAACTCGGACCTTCTGGTGCACTGGAGAATGCTCCAGCCAACTGAGCCACATCAGCCAGAGCCATATATATATACACATTTTATATATACATATGTACCTACACACATATATACATATACAAATATATATATAAATATAAACTGATGTGGTAATTGATGTACACGGTAAAAAACAAACAAAAAAAAAACACTTATAAAAAGCATACAGGCCCTGGCTGGTTTGGCTCAGCGCTTGGAGCATTGGCCTGCAGTACGGAGAGACCCGGGTTCGGTTCCCGCTAAGGGCACGTACCTAGGTTGCAGTTTGTCCCCTGCCCTGGTTGAGTCGTGTGGGTGGCAACCACTCAATGTGTCCCTTTCACGTCGATGTTTCTTTCTCTCTCTCTCTCTCTCTCTCCCCCTCCTACTCTATCTGAACAAAATACATCGAAAAATGTCCTCGAGTGAGGATAAAAAAAAAAAAAAAAGCATACAGTAAAATAGGCAGATCTTCCCATACCTGTACCCCATCCCCTTTCAGAGGCACCGTGGTTAAATTCTTCTGTTTCCTTCCAGAGATAGTCTATGCTTGGAGGACAGGGGAGGAAGGGGGCAGTATATCCCCTGCCCCTTTTAAACCACTGGTAAATTTGCATCAGATTTTATCAAATGGGTATATTGATTTTATTAAATATGTTTTTATTGATTTTTTAGAGAGAGAGAGGAAGGGAGAGACAGAGAGAAACATCAATCGGCTGTCTCCTGCACTCTGCCTACTGGGGTATTGAACCCACAACCCGGGCATGTGCCCTGGCCGGAAATTGAACAGGGACCTCTCAGTCCATGGAACGACTCTCAATCCACTGAGCCACACGGGCCAGGTTGATTTTATACAGTCTCTTACTAAGTAGTCACTTATATTTTCTTTTACAAACCAAAGTGCACTGAACAGATAGAATCATGCATGAGCAAATATGTAGTGAATGTGTGTGGCCCAGGCACTCTGAAACCTCCCTGACTTCTTGGAGCTTACATTCAATGCAGCAGCTTCCTAGAAGTGGCCAGGCCAAAGGACATGTCCATTAAAATGGTTACTGTTCCTGCAGAGAGGTTCTGCAGTCAGTAGTCTCTCAGCTGTGAAGTTGGAATGCCTGTGTTATCCTCCAGCAGCCAGTATGTTGTGTTTTTTTTTTTAAGTATTCTGGTCGCTCTAATCTGATAGGTAAAAAAACAGCCCAGGAGATCCTTTTGAATGTTGCTTCCCTGCTTTCTGTTCATCTCTTAGGGATTCTGGCCCATGTGGTGGTAATTAAACGTTATATTTCTGTTTAATTAGACTAAAATTCAATCCAAGAAATATCTGAGTTCCTCCTCAACATAGCTCTGAAGGAAACCTTGGGCTTGATGGGGCATTACCCGGAGTCCCAGGAGGGCACATCCTGAGATGTGGGACACAAGGTACCTTGACAAACGTGAGGTACCCTAACAAGAACAATTGGCTGGAATAACTGTTTAGCTGTTGCTAATTTTTTTTTCCCCACTTGGAAGCAGCAAAAGAATGAAGATGTCAGATGAGATTGAGAGAAGTCAGATGTTAAATCTATTTGGGAAGCTGTCTCAGGATTCAGTTGTTGGCGATTTCCCATTATAGGCACCAGGTGGAGGATGTCATCAGACGGAGGTCAGGCCTTTTCCCACATGCCACCCCATATTTTGTTCTTTTCTATTTTGGCAGTTAGATATTAGAGGAATACTGAGATGATCAGAGATATTGGCTTCTTTGAGTTTTGTTAGGGCTTGTTTGGGTTTTATTGCTTAACAAAAAGTATATAGTGTGCACATGAAAAGAACCAAGGTAGAAGGAATAATGAAACACTCAGTGTAAGAATTAGAGTGAGCCCCCACTTTCTGAAGCCCCTCCCTGGTTACTGTGGGGGTTTCTTTGTTTGTTTTGTTAATCCTCACCTGACGATATTTTTTCCATTGATTTGTAGAGAGAGTGGAAGGGAGGGAGGAAGGTAGAGAGAGGGAAAGGGAGGGGGAGAGAGAGAAAGAGACATCGATGTGAGCGAGACACATAGATTAGTTGCCTTCTGCATGCACCTCGATGGGGGCCAGGGATCGAAACAGCAACCCAGTTAAGTGCCCTTGACCAGGAATCGAATCCACAACCCTTTGGTGCTTGGCTAGTGCTCTAACCATGGAGCCATACTGGCCAGGGCTCACTGTGCTATTTTTAAAATACACTTGTCAACATTTGTTTTCTTCACTGTGTACCTTTTGCTGCAGCTGAGTGCTGGGATTCTAGAGTCTCAACGAAGTTCCCCGGAAGCCAAGTTTTCTGCTGAAGCTCTGCCAACACAGAGCCCTTGAAGTCCAGAGAGGGGAGCAGTGACCTCAGGGCCAGGGACAGGTCATTACCCAAGAGATGGGCCAGCACTAGGAGGTTTGGTCTCAGGCTCTGCCATGTTAGTTTCTGGGGTAGCTGTAACAAACTAGGTGGCTTAAAGCTACAGAAATTTATTGTCATAGTTGTGGAGGCTAGAAGGCCAAAGTCAAGGTATTGGCAGGAGTGCTAAACTGAATGTTTGTGTCTTCCCTTAAAATTCATCCTATGTTGAAACCTAATCCTCAATTTGATGGTATCAGAGGGTGGGACCTTTTGGGAGGTGATTAGGTCATGAGGGTGGAGCACTCCCAAATGGGATTAGTGGCCTTATAAAAGAGCCCCCAGAGCCCTAGCTGGTTTGGCAGTTAGAGCGTTGGCCCATGGATCAAAGGGTCGCAGGTTTGATTTCTGGTCAGGAGCACATACCTAGAAATTTGCAGGTTGCAGATTTGATCCCTGACCCTGGTAGGGGTTGCGCAGGAGGCAGTCAATTGATGTGTCTCTCTTACATCGTTTCTCCCCCCGCCCCCCTTCCTTTGTCCCTCCTTTCCACTCTATCTAAAAATCAATAGAAAATATCCTCAGGTGAGGATTAAAATGATAATAAAAATTTAAAAATAATAAAAGAGACCCCAGAGATCACCCTAGACCCTTCCCCATGCAAGAACTCAGTGAGAAGATAGCCACTGAGTATCAAAGCCTTGATTTTGGACTTTTAGCCTCTAGAGCTATGAGAAATACATTTCTTTTGTTGTTTATAAACCACCCCATGTGTGCTATTCTGTTACATAAGCCCAAACAGACTGAGACAGCAGGGTTGGTTCCTACCGAGGGCCATCCTAGCTTCTATTGGCTGCTGGCAACCCTTGGGTTATTTGGCTTGCAGCCCCATCACCTTGATCTCTGCCTCCATCTCCACAGGCCTTCTTCCATGTGTGTTTGTGTATTCTAAGGATACCCGTCATTGGATATAGGGCCCACCCTAAATCCAGGATGATCTCATTTCAATATCCTTAACTAATTACATCTGCAAAGACTCTATTTCCAAATAAGATCACCTTCTAAAGTTCTGGGTGGATATGAACTTTGAGGACCCAATTTAACCCCTACAGCTGTGAAGCCAGCATGCCCATCAAGACGTTATTCAAGGAAGTGCTTGTCCAACTGCCTCTGCTGTTTCCAGCAAGACGAGGCCAGTAGGGTCATAGTGTATTTCCTAGCCCTCCATATGGCCCATGTGGGCAGCCCCTGTGGACTCCCTTGATCATCCACCTCCCTTCCCTCAGGTGGAGGCGTCTGCTTAGAGCTAGTAAGGACCCTGAGAAGTGAAAGTGTGTGTGTCTCAGTTTTGCTCTTTGCCACCCTTTGGCAAGTGCTTACTGGGCTGAGAGCTTGGTCCTAGGTCTTCCCAGTTTTATAGAAGGGAGACCAAGACTCGAGTAGGCCTTTGCCCAGAGACACACAAGGAGAATATGGGGGAGCCCAGACAGATATAGGTTGGTCTGAATCCAAACAAGTAGCTGTAGTGCCATGCTTTCAGTTGCTGTTGGACACAGATGTTTGTAAACCCTCCCGGAATGCTGCCATCAGTATGGCCTCCAGGAGTGGAATAAACTCAAAGCCTCATTCAACAATCTAAATATTGTGTGCCGGGGACAGGTGCAAAGGAGGCAGAAACACTGGGGCTCAGAAGGGAAGGGTATGTGGATGTGTATCAGACCCTTACCAAGGGCACTGTATTGGTTAGTCCTGATCAGAGGCTGGGGTACTAATTCAGGAGTCCAGGAAGGTTCCCCAAGATCTGAAGCCATTAAGGAGTTTGTTCGATGGCAAAGTGTTATGAGCTGAGGGAACGAATGAACCTGGACATGTGGGACCCAAAAGAAGGCTGAGGGGTTGGGAAGCCCAAGAGGGTCTTGAGAGGGACCTGGTCTGTGGTGCTGGTGAGAGATGCAGGAAAGCCAGCGGAGAAAGATGCTCACATTCAGAGTGCTGTGGGCTGACATGGTCAGCAAACCTGGGGCTCATAGCCTCTGATAGTCTGTGCCTTCCCAGCCGTGAGATGGGTACCTGGACTGGAGACAAGGCTTGAGAAGGATTTCAAGGCTTCTGTGATTAAATGTGCCCTGCAGATGTCACAGTTGGCTCTGTGCCTTTGCCATGGGATGAATCGGAAAAGTGATTGTGTATGTTTCAATTAAGTCTTCATTACAGCCACACTGACCCAAGAACCACTAGCTCTTCAGTATTTGTTAGCGCAGCTGTCTCCTCATCATCATGTCTAAAGGGCTGGTTCCTGGGCCTCACTCTGGTGATTCTGACTTAAGTCTGGGATAGGGACTCTGGAGTCTTGCATAGGTATCCCCAGAGATTCTGGGACAGGCACTTCTGGAAACACCTGGCAGAATAGTTCAGAGCTGGGGGAATATGGGAGACCCTCCCTCTCCCCTGTTGTTTTCAGATCCCTATGGCTTTGAGAGGAGAGGGGACAGAGTGGCACTTCTGGCTTGCAGCACTGTGGGAAGTTGCTACCTACTGCTGGTCAGGCGTCAGCCAGTGGCTGGCCTATCCTCAGTCTCACAAGGGGGTGCATAAGAACCAGGCCTTGAAGAATGAGCAGGTTTGGGGGCTTCTCATGGCCCCTTTCCTGAAGCACACTGTAAAAGGTGTGAGCTTTTTTAGATACTAACTACAGAAAAAAACCCACATTCTCTTGGCACTGCTCAATTGGTGCCGGGGCTGATATGAACTGCTACAGAGGCAAAGGAGGAATCTGTTGCAGGGGACGAGATGAGCTTTATACAGAGATCAGGGCAGTCATTAATCTCTTTCTTCTTTATGGTCCCTCCAAGTTTTCCAAGGCCATCATTAACCCCTTATCTTATGTCTCCTCTGGATTTCAGTCCCAGAGTTTTTTTTAGAAAACTGCTCAGGTGTTTACGTGCAGGAATAACTGGTCAGAATAGAGTTTTAATTTTGTTAAAACATTATTAACCATTTCACACTGGCCAGAGCCAAATGATGGCCAGCCCTGAATGTCAGTCGGAGATTGTATTGCTGTTATGCTGGGTAGTGAGGATGATGTGGTCGAGTGCTTGATGGGAAACTGGCGCTTTCTAAATGACCACCTTTTGATGGGCAGCAGGGCAGTGCTATCCAAGTTTGTTCAACAATTTGGGGAGATGAACCTGGAGGAGGGAGTGGGGTGGCTGGATTCCAGAGACCGGTGTTTGGCTAAATGGTGGGAGCTGGAAGATTGGGTGGTGGTAGGTGGACTCCCTTTCAGCTCCGTCTGACTCCTTATTAGGTAGAACAGTACTTACCAATACCTGGGACCCACTTGAGCAGCACCAGCCTGGGAAGATAGTGACAGATGGGGAAACTGAGGTCCAGGGAGGTTTAATCCAAAGTCACATGCTGAACCCCGTCTTCTCACAACACCAGCGTGGTGTGGCAAGAAGCCTGTATGGGCTCCTGCTTGGGGAATGAGGCAGAGATTGAGGAGACAGGATGATAGGCAGCAAAACCACCTGTCTACAGGTATATGCTTCTGCCTCCTTGCTAGACATGAACACTGAGCATGACCTAGGCCCCAGCCTAGCAGGGGAGGCAAATGAAAAGCGGGCCCTCTCAGCACAACAGGGAACCGGAGTGTTCAGTGAAGGACAGAACAGCTAACTTTGGGGAGGTGAGGTTGGGATGTTTAGGATGTTTAGGTGAGACTGAGAGAGTGCAAAGGAGTTTGCCAGGCATGAAAGGAGTGCAGCCAAAGCAGAACTTGGCATGTCCAGGGAATTAATTCACTCATCCAGCAAATAATTAAGTAGGTGTGAGTGCTGGGCTCTATGTGGTGAGAACGCAAGGCTTTTGGGTTTTGGACATTACACAAATGTACCCTTCTAGTACCATTGAATGCCTCACTTGTTTTAAGTTACTCCAGATGTGGTTGGCAACAGGTGTAGCAGCACTGCAAGGACCAAGGACAATGATTAACCATAGAATGTTCTGGATCTTTCTGTATGTAGATGCCTGTGTATCTGACCTGTAGAAACTATGGCACAGGGTTGCAGTGACCAGAGTTTGTGTGAAAAGCATACACAGAAGCGAATGCAGTCGGGAGAAACATACAGCTGCTGGCTGGGTTGGGGTTAACAGGGAGCAGCTGTTATGTAGGATGCTTCAGCTCTGCTAGGTGAAAGTTAATGCCTATTAACTGGAAAAAGGAAAGGCCTTTATCAACAGGCAGATAGGATGTTAATTGGTTTTCGTTTACCAAGACATTATGGTATCTGTTCTGTAGCTGCTTGTAAACTCCATCAACCGAGAAATTGCTCCTGTTTGTGCAAATATGTCCCACAGGGTGTAGCACACTGTCGTGCAGTGCTCCCGCCACACACTGGCATGAACAGTAGCCCTGGCAGGAAGCTTCTATGGGAGTTGGGCATGAATATGTGTACACATGTGTGCTTGTGTGCATCTACATGTGTGTATTACAACAACTGTGCACAAGGACTGGCTGCAACATGGGGCTCACAAGCTGGGCTTCCTAAGATCCTGTGACCCCAGGTTCACAGTTTCTAGACAGCTCTGTTCAGTCAGTTATATCACCGAAGTGGTCACCTACTCCACCCCACTTAACTTTGTTTTTTTGTTTGACAAATGGAAAGATTGCCAGAACAGAAAATGCTATGTGAAAAGATGAATGTTTATTCACTGGGGCTGGTCTGGGAATGCCACCCACTTGTGGCAGGCGGGGTGGAGGTGGGGGGTTTGAACCCAATGCACCTGGTCCCTGGTTCTTACCTTACTACTGGGGGAGACAAACCTGAATCCCAGTTCATGGTACTTGTCAAAGGTGCCTCTGGAGAGTGTGCTGACGCTGGGTCCACTGAGGCCACAGGACCTGTGTCTGTGGTTGTAAATGTAGCCCAGGGCTGGAGGAGGATAAGGGAAATATACAGGTCAGGGATCTGGAAGGTGCAGGGAATGGAAACCCATCCCGAACTGGCTGAATAGGAAAGAGGGCTTCGTGGGCTCCAGGGCTCCAGGGTTCTTCCCACATATTGAGTTCCTGGGCACCCCTAGTCTGCAGACATTGACTCTCTCCTCCTGGCCTTGGCTCTGTGTCACTGCCCTCAGGCTGACCTACTTCCCCTCCCTGGGAAAAGAGGACTTCCCTGGCCCAGGGGCCCCCTCAAAAATCTCTTTGGATCCAGCACCCTGAACCCAGGAATATGAGCTCATGGCTTGGCCAGGGTCTCCCAGGTTACCATGGAGTCAAGGGAAGGGTAAGCCCCTCTTCTCCAAGGTGACAGAGGGTGGAAGGGGTGGCTGCCCAGGGTGCTGTCTCCAAGAAGGGGGCTGGACATGCACTATAAATGTGGCCCACCTTCCAGCTTAAATGCTCTCCAGACTTTTAGTCTTTGCCAAAATCATTAGCACGTGTTCTCCACAGGTGAAGAGGAAGGTGAGTGATAGCCAGTGAGGCACATTGTCTCCCTAGTACCATTAGAGTTTCCTGAGAGTTAGGAACACAGCACTCAGGGTTAGTGGGCCTTGGAGAGGCTGGGCAGCAGGTCTGGGTGGGTTTTTTTTTGTTGTTTTTTTTTTTTACTGTTTAAAATTTTCTTTTTTAAAAATATGTTTTTGTTGATTTGAGAGAGAGAGGAAGGAGAGGCAGAGAGAGAGAGAGAAACATCTATGTGAGAGAGAAATATTGATTGTTTGCCTCCTGTACATACCCCCACTGGGTATCAAACCCAAAACCTGAATATTTGTCCTGACTGGGAATCAAACTGGCTACCAACTGAGCCACACTGGCCAGGGCCCCGAGACTTTTCATCTTGCAAAACTGAAACTCTGTTCCCATTAAACCTAACTCCCCATCCCCATCCCCTAGCCTTTGACACCCACCCTTCTACTTTCTTTTTTCCAAACTATAAGAGCAAATTTATTTAGAAAGTCACAGAGATAGAAGAAATGGGTGCAGGAGACAAGTTACAGAGACGAAAGAAGTACCCTTGGAGCTTCAACTTTCTGCCCCTATGAGTCTGACTACTCTAGGGACCTCATATAAGTGGAATCATACAGTATTGTCCTTTTGTGACTGGTTTATTTCACTGAGCACAACATCCTCAAGGTTCACCCATGTTGTAGCAGGTGTCAGAGCTTCACTCCTTTTTAAGGCTTTCTACTGTGTGGATGGACCACATTGTGTTACTGTGTGTAGATATCACTTAGATGGGGTCATTTGACATACAGTCTTTTGTCTGGCTTCCTGGACTCAGAGTGATGTTTTCAAGGTTCATCTGCATTGCAGCATGAATCAGTGCTTCATTCCTTGTATTATGGTTGAGTAATATTCCACTGTATGGATGAACCACATTTTGTTTATCTGTTTACCCATTGATGGACATTTGTGCAGTTTCCACCTTTTGGCGATTATGACTCGTGCTGCTATGAACCTGGTGTACAGGGATTTGTTAGAAGACTTGTCTTCAATTTTGGCGTGTGCCCAGGAGCAGAATTGCTGAGTCATGTGGTAACTCCACATTCAATTAGTTGAGGAACCTGCTGACTGAATTGCACTGTGGCCGCCCTATCTGCATTCCCTGTGTATGAGGACTCTGGGTTCTTTAAGCAGGTGTAGGAAGACCTAGGCAGCATGAGTTAAGAGAATGTGGTCCTGTGTTTGGCACCCTCACTCCAGATGGTGCCACAAGGTCCTCAGGAGCTGGTGAAGGGCAGAGCCAACCTTGACCCTGTGATTCTGCCTCCACAATTGTGCAAGGAGACACTTCCTTGACGTGTGAATAGGAGGAAGTCAGGGTGTGGCCTTCCACACTGGACCCATGAGGAACCACATGGATGACCATTCTCACCTGCCTGTCAGGGGCTGATGAAGCAGGAGTGATTGGGAGAGGGTAGCACACCTGGACAGGACCCACATGGGTGGCTTTTAGAGTTTTGTTTTGTTTTTTAATCTTCACCCGAGGATATTTTTTTATTGATTTTCAGATAGAGTGGTTGGGAGGGAGAAAGGGGGGAGAGAGAGAGAGAGAGAGAGAGAGAGAGAGAGAAAGAAACAGAGAGAAACAGATGTGAGAGAGACACATTGATTGGTTGCCTCCTGCATGACCCCAGCCAAGGCTGGGGATCAAACCACACCAAGGCACATGCCCTTGACCAGAATTGAACCCACAACTCTTTGGTTCATGGGCCAACGCTCTAACCACTAAGCAAAACTGGCCAGGGCTAGAGTTTTATTTTTAAGTAAACTTAGGTGCTTTTTTTTTTTTTTTTTTTTTTATCCTCCCCCGAGGATATTTTTCCATTTTTTGTACAGATAGAGTGGGAGGGAGAGAGAGGAAGGGAGAGAGAGAGAGAAACATCGACGTGAAGGGACACATCGAGTGGCTGCCACCCGCACGACCAACCAGGGCCGGGGACAAACTGCAAACCGAAGTACGTGCCCTTAGCGGGAACCGAACCCGGGTCTCTCCGGACCGCAGGCCGACGCTCTAACCGCTGAGCCAAACTGGCCAGGGCTAGAGTTTTATTTTTAAGTAAACTTAGGTGCTTTGTATGTTTTGCTCTCATACCCTCCTTGGTGGTGTGATGGGACCAGGTGGTACCAGAAGTTCTGGCAACCACTTCTCATTTGGGAAGCTTAGAGTGGGGTAGGGGTGGACAAAGACCTCTCGTCCCTTACAGGGCCATGAATGAGAATGCTTTTGAGGATGAGGCCCTCACTCAGGGACCTCCTGTCCCACATTGGTGCCACCTGAGCCTCCTCCTCCTGGAAAACAGCCACACTACTCCCAGGTCTCAGACAGAGAGCTTGGACAGACTCCTGAGCCCCTCCATAAGACCTTACCCTCTCACTTGAGTGACCCCATGGTTGTCCTCTCTGGGCCTTCCTGTTTCACTGTACCCCTCCCCCACTGAAGCCCAGAGTGACCCTTGCCTCCCTCGACCCACCACCCACACTCTCTCCCGCGCTCTCCGCTCTCGCTGGTCAGCTAGTTCCAGCCCCAGGGCCTTTGCACTTCTTACCTCATTCCCTGGAATGCAGCACCTGCCAAACTCTCTGCTGACTCCCTGTTTATTGGGCCATCAGCTCCAACACCTCCCCTCAGGGAGGCTGATCCAGCTACTCAGTCTTGAATCTGAGCCCCTTTCACATAGTCGTCTCCTGATTTGCCTCCTTCATAGATTGTGTCACTCCCTGGATTGTCTGTGCTTGCTGCATGAAGGCAGGCAAAGTACCTGTTCACTGCTGGGCTCCCAGGGCCAGCAGGGCCTGGCGTGGAGATTGTGAATAACCATCTTCCCCAGGTAACTGTTGGGCTTCAGGCAGTACTGGCTGTTCTGGTGTTTCATTGTCTTACATTGACCTGGAATTGACCTCCCTGTGACTCCCTTGAGCTGTCCACAGGGC
Organism: Molossus molossus; assembly: GCF_014108415.1. Lineage (NCBI taxonomy): Eukaryota > Metazoa > Chordata > Mammalia > Chiroptera > Molossidae > Molossus > Molossus molossus. The sequence continues at coordinate 66,117,257 of NW_023425377.1, read as the reverse complement.
CCTCACCCCCAAAAGCTGCACCTCTTCTTTATGACAGCCTGTGTCAGTGTCCTGTGGCTGCTATAACAGTCTGTCATGCAGGTGGAGACTGAGAGCAACACAGGCTTGTATCTTTCAGTACTGGAGGTCAGAATCTGTAATGGGTGTGCAGGGCAATGCTCCTCCTAGAGACTGCAGGAAACATCTGTGTCCTGCCTTCGCCAGCTTCTAGAGGCACCATCATACTCTGGCCAGTGGCCCTTCCTCCACCTGCAAAGCCAGCACTGCAGCGTCTTCACATCTCTCTGAAGTCTGCCTCGGTCATCACATTTTTCTGACCCTCCTGCCTCCCTCTCATGAGGACCTTGCTGTGACATTGAAGCCATCCCAATAATCCAGGACAGTTTCCCATCTCAGGATCTTTAACTTGATCACATCTGCAGAGTCCCCTTTGCCATGTTAGGAAACATGTTCACAGGTTCCAGGGGGTTAGGACAGATATTTTGGGGGACCGTTATTCAGCCCTTTAAATATTGGACCAAAGTGGTCCTTAGGGCACTCCTTTCTAGGACCATTTTCCCCCAGTGTCAGAACAAGAGGATTCCAGGACCGTTGACCTGCCTCTCATGGGCCTTCCAACCTGGTCCTGCTAGTGGTACCATTTCTCCTATCTGAGGTTCTCTTATCAAGAGTGAAGAAGTGAGTCCCTCTCAATGGCCACTATCACAGGAGGCTGGTCAGCACAGTGAGCATTGGGGTGGAGGGAAGATGTGGGGGCAGCAAGGACCATGATGTATAGCAGGACCATGCACCCCACCCTGTACTGCCACACCCCTGTACCACCCTGTCCTTTATCTACACAAGGAGGTTTCAGACTCATAGACACATGTTGACGTCTACCCCTTAAACTCACCCAGACTGGCTCCTGCAGCTGCCGGGATATTTTGGCTTTGCCAGGGCCTTCGGGGGACTTCTGAGTGCAGCCAGACCCTTGCCTCTGCCTCCCCTGCAGTGGAGTTTCTTCATGGTAAGGAGAATTGTTCAGGATGAAATGGTGTTGAGGCTGCCTGGTGGCCGAGCTCCATGGAGAAGGACATAGCCATGACTTTGAAGCTTGGATTTTAGTGTGCGAAGACAGGTTCCCTTGGCCCTTGGTCTAGTCAAGCGTCTCCAAGTTTCATTGCCAAAATGGGGAGATAAGTCAGCAATACCCAGTGGTTAGTAGGTATGGTAATCACCATAGTGGTCTCAGGCGAAGACTGTATGGTAGGGACTCACACTGCCTCAGCCTCCTCATCTGTGAAGCAGCCCCAATACTTGTTGGTTAAGATTGGCTGGATCAGAGAACACAGGGCAAAGAGATTTAATAAACAAGAGCTGCCAATGTGTAGAGTGTCTCTCTTTACCCCGTTCTTACCCCAGAGATAGGCCTCAGTGAAGGCCTTGGCCTGAGGCCCTGCACTTGTTGACCCCCAACACTCCACTCCAAGGAGAATCCAGGGTCAGGGTGTACCTGCCAGGGAGAGCACTGGTCACCCCACAAACCAGTGCGAATCCTTCCCACAGGATTCCCACAGCCACTCATGCGCTTCCCTTGCTCACCATGCATAGCCCCTGGCTTGGACACAGAGGCTGGACAGAGAGGAGCCAAGTCACTGGGCCAGCCCCTCAATAGCCACAGACATCTGAAATGTGTTACTCTGAAAGCTTTGGCATGTCCCAGAAGCTCCTGGATTTCTCAATGCATTTTTTTCCAGCTTTTTTTTTTTTTTTTTTTTGAAATAATTTTAGACTTATAGAAGAGTGACAAAAATAACTGAGAGGCTCTGTATGCACTTAATCTAGCTTACCCCAATGTTAGCATCTGTGTTACCACATTAGTTATCTAAACCAGAAAATTCACACTGATGCAACACTGGGAACTCATCTCCAGACCAAATTTGGATTTCCTGTTTCCCCACACATACTCTTTGCCCTTCTGGTTACCTTCTGTCCCAGGCTCACATGTGCACTTAGTCTTCTGTCTCCTTCGTCTCTGATCTGTGACGGTTCCTCGGTCTTTCCTCGACCTTAACACATTTGTGGAGAACTTCTCAATCATTTGTAGCATGCCTCAGTGTGGTCTGTTGGATGTTTCCTCATTAAACTGAGGCTGTGTGTTTTTTGCAGGAATCCCACAGAAGTGATGTTGTGTCCTTCCTAGTGCCCTCAGCATGCTTCTGTGGGATTTTCCCATTCATTTAGTTACCTGTGGAAATAAAGAAAGACCATCCAACTGAAAACAGAGCCTGCTATTCAGATCTCAGTAGGGCCAGTGAGCCAACTGCCATCTCTACACTTGGCAGAGACTCAAGGCATCAGAGGAGAGGGGGCTTTATTGTGGATGTGGGAAGGCCTAGGGCCCCCGTGGTTGGAGAGGCTGTTGGCATGGGGAAGCCCATGTGATTAGTTAAGGGGCTATGTTTGACATTCTCTGGTTGGTCCTGAGTTTAAAGCAGGAGCAAAAATTAGGGAGGCTACAGTCACTGACCAAGTCCCAACTATTTTAGCCTGATTGCTACAGGGGTTGTGGTTTGCTCCCTAACTGGTTGCTGCAGAGGTAGCTGGTGAGAGTTCCACGGTCATACATGGTTTGGCCTTTGTCCCAGTGTATATTGTCTTTCTTACCTGAAGGGTGGGTTTTTGTTTGCATTTTTTTATTGAGATATAATTGACATATAACATTATATTCGTTTTAGGTATACAACATAGTCTTTTTATATTTATGTTTATTGAGAAATGATTACCATAATAGGTCTAGTTAACATCTATCACCACACATAGTTACAGATTTTCTTTTCTTGTGCTGAAGGTATTTTTAAGAAATAATCCTCACCTCAACCCCTCAAATAAATCCAGTTCCCCCAGTTGTTCCACTGTGTGAATGTGAACCACTTGAGACCATGCAGGTGGCTCATTTCAGGGGACCCTTACCTTTCACTGTGAATCGAAGAATGTGCAGTTGAACTTTAAAATAGGTTTTCTTCTGGAGAGAGAGAGAGCCACGGGGTAGCACTATAGCCTACCATACCATACATTATAACTGCAGGGCTTATTTATAACTAAAAGTTTGTGCCTTTTGATCCTTTTCACCCATTTCACTCCCTTCCCCCCACCTCTGGAAGCCACTGATCTATTCTCTGTATCTGTGGACTTGGTGTTTTGTTTTATTTTGTTTAGATTCTACATATAAGTAAGATCATACAGTATTTGTGTTTGTCTGATTTAGGTCCATCTGTGTTGTTGCAAATAGCAAGATTTCCTACTCTTTTGTGACTGAATAATATTCCCTTGTATATGTATACCACATGTAAAAAATTCCGTTCGCCCTGGCCGGTTAGGCTCAGTGGTTAGAGCATCAGCCTACGGTCCAGAGAGACCCGGGTTCGGTTCCCACTAAGGGCACGTACCAAGGTTGCAGTTTGTCCCCGGCCCTGGTTGGTCATACGGGTGGCAGCCACTCAATGTGTCCCTTTCACGTCAATGTTTCTCTCTCTTACTCTCTCTCCCTCCCACTCTGTCTGAACAAAAAATAGATAAATGGCCCTGGCCAGTTTGGCTCAGCGGTTAGAGCGTCAGCCTGCGGTCCAGAGAAACCCGGGTTTGGTCCTCGCTAAGGGCACGTACCTCGGTTGCAGTTTGTCCCCGGCCCTGGTTGGTCGTGCAGGTGGCAGCCACTTGATGTGTCCCTTTCACGTTGATGTTTCTCTCTCTCTCTCTCCCTCTCTCTCCCTCCCACTCTATCTGAATAGAAAATGGAAAAATGTCCTCAGGTGAGGATTAAAAAGAAACAAAAAAACTTCATTCATCTGTCCATGGAAACCTAGGTTGCTTCCATGTCTTGACTGTTGTGATAGTGCTGCAATGAACATGGAGGTGCAGATATCTTTCTTAGTTAATGTTTTTGTTTCCTTCAGATAAATACCCAGAGGTAGAATTGCTGGATCATGTGGTATTTATATTTTTAAGTTTTTGAGGAACCTCCATACTATTTTCCATAGTGACTATACCAGTTAACAGTCTCGCCCTGGCCAGTTTGGCTCAGCACTTAGAGCGTCGGCCTGTGGTCCAGAGAGACCCGGGTTCAGTTCCCGCTAAGGACCCGTATCTCGGTTGCGGTTTGTCCCCGGCCCTGGTTGGTCATGCGGGTGGCAGCCACTCGATGTGTCCCTTTCACGTCGATGTTTCTCTCTCTCTCTCTTCCTCTCTCTCCCTCCCAGTCTATCTGAACAAAAAATGTCCTTGGGTGAGGATTAAAAAAACAAACAAAAAAACAATCCCACCAACAGTTCATTAAGGGTTCCCTTTTCTCCACATCCTCATCAACACTTATTTCTTGTCTTTCTGGTAATAGCTGTCTAACAAGTGTGAGGTTATATCTCACTGTAGTTTCGAGAGATATATATATATCCTCAGTGAGGATATGATTTTATTGATTTTAGAGAGACAGAGAGGGAAAGAGAGAGAGAAACATTGATCAGTTGCCTTCCATATGCACCTTAACTGGGATTGAACCCGAAACCTAGGTATATGCCCTGATCAGGAATCAAACCTGCAACCTTTTGGTGTACGAGATGATGCTCCAACCAACCAAGCCATCCAGCCAGAACTGATTTTTTTTTCTATTGCGGTATAATTGACTGTGGTTTTTATTTGCATTTCCCTGATAATTAGTGATGTTGAGCACATTCTCATTACCTGTTGGCCATTTGTATGTCTTCTTTGGGAAAATGTGTATTCAGATTCTCTGCCCATTTTAAAATCAGATTGATTGTGTTTTTGGTATTGAGTTGTATGAGTTAAAGTTTTTTTTATCCTTACCCAAGGACATTTTTCATTTTTTGTTCAGATAGAATGGGAAGGAGAGAGAGAAAGAGAGAGAGAGAGAAACATCTATGTGAAAGGGACACATGGAGTGGCTGCCTCCCGCACGACCCCAACCAGGGCCGGGGACGAATTACAACCGAAGTACATGCCCTTGACCGGAATCAAACGCGACTCATTGGTCCATGGGCTGATGCTCTAACCGCTGAGCCAAACCAGCCAGGGCTAAAGTTGTTTTTTAGGAGCAACATTTACAACTGACCCCAATCTAATGTTCCATTTCTCCCTGCCCAGTACCATTTTATAAAGATACATCTTTGGGTTTTGAAAAGGCCAATTGTGGGTTTTGAAGCAAAACCAAAGGACGATTCCCTTCAAAATGATGCCTACAAGGTACCATCTGGGTTTTAACTCTTCATAAAAGTCCTGGCCAGGTGCACAATTGCTTGTCAAGGAGTAACAGTGTTATCCTGAGCAAATGTCTGCCCTATTTCACCCTTGTTCCTGGGTCCTGGCCATGACTCGCTTCTCTCCCCTCACGCTCTTCAACCTAGGAAAACACAGAGCACTCATGACCACAGAGAGCATCTTTCTGCTATGACAAGATGCAAGAGGGCAGCTTCTGGGCCCAGTTCCTCCAAGATCTCTGAGGACTTTCTCCCCCAGTTCTATGAGCTGCACCCCCATTCTAGGATTTATTTATTTATTTTTTCTTTTAACATAAATTTATCTAAAGGACATTTTGTATTACTACCTTGAAAAAAGTTCAGCCCTGGCCAGTGTGGCCCAGTTGGTTGGGCATCATGCTGTGTGCACCTGGGTGTTGCCAGTTCGATTTCCAGTAAGGGCTCATGCACAGCTTGTGGGCTCGATCCCCAGTAGGGGGCGTGCAGGAGGCAGCCAATTGTTGTGTTCACACCAATGTTTCTTTCTCTCACTCTCTTCCACTCCCTCTCCCCCTCTCCTGCTCCCTCTCCTTCCCTCTCCCTCCCTCCCTCCCTCCCTCCCACTTTGTCTGAAGATGAATGGAAAAATACCCTCGGGTGAGAATTTTAAAAAAACCTTTTACAAAACAGAAGTTTGGCCCTGGCTGGTTTGGCTCAGTAGTTAGAGCGTGGGCCTGCATTCTAGAGAGACCCGGGTTCAGTTCCCGCTAAGGGCGCGTACCTTGGTTGCAATTTGTCCCCGGCCCTGGTTGGGTAGTGTGGGAGGCAGCCACTTGATGTGTCCCTTTCATGTCAATGTTTCTCTCTCTCTCTCTCTCTCTCTCTCTCTCTCTCTCTCTCTCTCTCCCTTTCTCTCCCTACCACTCTATCTGAACAAAAAAAATGGAAAAATACTCAGGTGAGGATAAAGAAAAAAAAAAGTTTGGATTTAACTCTAAGGTTAGAGCTTAAAAAGTATGTATGTGCATACATATTCATATATAATATACACTATGTAATGTTAAAAAACAAAATTCAACTGAGTAAGTTTTAAAGATATTACTGACTTTATTTAGAGATTCATGAATCAGGCAGTATCCTGTCTAACAGAAAGAAGCTCTGAGGAGCTGTGCAATTATATAGGCAGAAGGGGTGGAAAAAAGGGGGGTTAATAGCAAAGAGTAGATTGTTTGTGGCAAGGTCACCTTCCTTTAGGGGACTGCAAGAGTATATCAAGCAGATGACCTCACTAGTGCTGACCAGGTGATTCCAGATTGGTTTAAGATCCCACTCCTGGGGGAGGCTGAAACTGTAAGTTAGATATTAAGTCTCAGTTTGGTGATTTGGAGCTTAGCACAAGCGACTCTATTTTGGCCCTGTTGTCTCTTTTTTAACAATAAAGAGATGAAGACCACCTTTCTTTTTTAAACTTAAAATTTTTTTTTTTTCTTTATTGATTTGAGAGAGAGAGGAAGGGAGAGGGGGAAAGAACTAGATACATCGATGAGAGAGAACATTGGTTGGCTGCCTCCTGCATGCCCCTCGCTGGGGATTTGGCCCATCATCTGGGCATATACCCTGACTGGGAATCGAACCAGTGACCTCTTGGTATATGGGTCGATGCTCAACTGCTGAGTTGAAGATCACCTTTTTAACCACAGCCTATAACACAGTGGTTGAGACCCATTATTTATGAAATAAATTTAGTTGGTTGTGATCAGCTTTACTGAAATTAAATAGAAGAGAGGAGAGAGAGGTGGCAGGGCAGATGGCATTTTTAACAATCTATCTTTTACTTCCTGCATGAGTGTTTTCTTTGGGGCATGCATGAACGAGTGCATGTGCGTATACGTGAATGTATGATGTAAAATGTATTTCTTAGTGTAGGTTTTAGTTTAAAAAGGTTTATTAAGCCCTGACCGGTTTGGCTCAATGGTTAGAGCGTCAGCCTGAGGTCCAGAGAGACCCGGGTTCGGTTCCCACTAAGGGCACGTACCTCGGTTGCAGTTTGTCCCCGGCCCTGGTTGGTCGTGAGGGTGGTGGCCACTCGATGTGTCCCTTTCATGTCAATGTTTCTCTCTCTCTCTCTTCCTCTCTCTCCCTCCTACTCTATCTGAACAAAAAATGGAAAAATGTCCTCGGGTGAGGATTAAAAAAAAAAGGTTTATTAAAAGAAATAACTGTTCAGAAGAGAGCTGTGGATGGGGGGTGGCCTTACATGGCTGGCATCCTCTCTCTCTTACTCGTGAATAGGTGCACAAATTGCCAGTTATAAAAAGTCACAGGGATGAAAACTTCAGCATAGGGACTATATATAGTCAATAATATTGTAATAACTATGTGTGGTGTCAGGTGGATGCTAGACTTATTGGGTAATTGCTTCGTAAGTTATATAAAGGTCTAATCACTACATTGTACATCTGAAACGAAAATATTGTTAATTGGAAAAAAAAGGTCTGGTCTCCTCCTACCTTGGCCTCTGCCGTATCCAGCAAGTCCCCATCACTGTTGACAGCACACTATAAACACCTGGTCTGCTTCTGGTCTTCATATCTGGGCAGTGCCCCACCTGGGTCCAGGTAGGCTCACCCATCAGAAAAAGCTAGATGGCACTCTCCTATGGGGACACAAGGCACATATTCCCCCTGTCTTCTCCTCCCCTTCACTGGGACCAGCAGCTGGAGGTGATCTTACTGGCCCCCAAGTCTTCATGCTCATTGTTGGGGGCACAGCACACATTCCAACACAGAAGTGCCACCCTCAGCCTCTCTCCGTATACATACCGCCTTGTTGCACAGTTGCATTATTGCCCCATACATGCAAACAGCCCCTCACTGTAGGTGACACCTCTGCCTTTCCCATCATGAGTATATGCAGGCACCTTGTCATATTTTTAAGTTGTTTCATTCTGGTGACCTGCTGTTTCTTTGCCTTATTTTGTCTTGAGTTGTTGTTTTTTAAGTGATTTAAAAGAGGTCTTTATTTCTTAGAGAAATTAGCTTTTGGCCTGAGGGACAAAATCTTGAGACAGCCCTCACCCCATCCCCACAATCCCCCAGGGCAAGAATGTTCTCTTCACCCTGCAATCCTGGGAAGCTGCCAGGGGCACGGGGGCCCTGATGGAAGTAGTTGTCAGGCTGCTCTGCTGAGCTGGTGGGGCCGGGGGGCTGGGACCCTCCAGGTTCTCCCCTAAAAAGGGCCTTTAGTTTCCAGTAGCTGCCATAACAAATCACCACAAAACTGTGTGGCTTAAGACAAGGTTCCAAAATGTATCATAGTTTTGGAAGTCAAATTTGAAATTAAGGTGTGTGTGGCCCACTCCCTCCAGAGGCTCTAGGGGAGAGAGGGGCTGTATTCAATAATATTGTAATATTGTCTCTTCCAGCTCCTGGCGGCCCCAGGAATTCCTCAGCTAGGGAGGGCACCACTCCAGTCTCTGCCTCTGCCTTCACAGGGCCTCTCCCTGTCTGTGTCTTTTTCCCTCTGTCTCTTAACAGATCACTTGTCCTTGAATTTAGGACCCACCCTAAATCTAGGATGATCTCATCTCAAGGTTCTTATCTTAATTACATCTGCAAAGACCCTTTTCCTAATAGTATCACATCCATAGGTTCTGAGCACACATGTCTTTGTGGGTCAGCTCCCTGCAGGTACCTTCTGTATGACCCACCTCAACGCTCTGTTACCTGCAGTGACACGCTGTTATAGGTCTGTATCAGTTTGTGTGGTGATTTTGTTTCTGACTGGATCTACCACACTGAGGCCCCTGTCAGAGCCATCTGTGTTGAGATACCATGGCAGGCCCTGATAAGGTCCAATGGGCTCCATGAGCAGCCCCAGGCCTGAGCCCATCTATGAGCACCTGCCTGCCTGGGGATACTGTTTTACTACAAAACAGATCCCCTGGGGAACTTGGAGCAGGAGCTGGAAGAGAGAACTCAGCCACAGGCACCTCACCCAGTGCAGGTGTTCAAAGGGCTGGATCCTTTCTTATGAAGGTTCTACAGCATGTGTTCACATTCAGCATGCTCACACGGTACAGCACCATCCATGCCCAGATGCAAGAACGATCGTCAGGGTCCAGAGTATTGGGGTGGTGTGAGCCGCAGTCGGAGGTGCTAGAGTTGGTAATGGTCTCAGTGCACACCACAGGCTGACACCCCAGCAGTGGGCTTGAGACCACTGTGAAGGCCTGGTTTATGTTAGTGAACAGTTTCAGATTTACAAAAAAATTGCAAAGGTAACACCAGCCCCTAAACTCCACATACCCAGTTTCTTCCATTTTAACATCTGACATTAGTATGGTACATTTGTCACAACTAATAAATTATTAAGCTAAAAACAAAGGCCAAACTGAGAGGCAACAAGCATTTATTTGAGATCAAAAGAACAGCTATTGGGCCCTGGCCGGTTTGGTTCAGCGGTTAGAGCGACGGCCTGCGGTCCAGAGAGACCCGGGTTTGGTTCCCGCTAAGGGCACATACCTCGGCCCTGGTTGGGTCGTGTGGTTGGCAACCACTCAATGTATCCCTTTCACATCGATGTTTCTCTCTCTCTCTCTCTCTCTCTCTCTCTCTCTCTCTCTCTCTCTCTCCCGCTCTATCTGAACAAAAAATGCAAAAATGTCCTCGGGTGAGGATAAAAAAAAAAAAGAACAGCTATTGCTATTGGGAAAGCACTGATTCAGGCAGACACCCAAAGAGTGTTCCAATTAGGAGACAAGGCAACGGGTATTTATGAGAAAGGGAAGGAGAACAATTACATTAATAGAAGGCATTTCTATTGGTGCAGATAAGCTGCCATAGTGACACTAATTCTAAACAATGTGTTTAATTTTTAGTCTGGGTGGCTTTCTTATTATCTTGCAAACAGCTGTTTGGAACACAATGTTCTTGAGGCCCAGTCCAAGGGTTATTTCGCCCTTTTAACATTCTAAAGGTTTAAGGGATAAGACACAAGGCAGTTCCTCTGGGATGGCAGCTCTGGCTCCATTTTATTTATTTTTTTATTTTTTTATCCTCACCCGAGGACATTTTTCCATTTTTTGTTCAGGTAGAGTGGGAGGGAGAGAGAGGAACAAAGAAAGAGAGAGAAACATCGACGTGAAAGGAACTCACTGAGTGGCTGCCACCCGCACGACCTACCAGGGCTGGGGACAAACTGCAACCGAGGTACGTGCCCTTAGCGGGAACCGAACCTGGGTCTCTCTGGACCACAGGCTGACGCTATAACCGCTGAGCCAAACCGGCTAAGGCTCTGGCTCCATTTTAAAGTGCCTCTGTTTGTTTCTTTGTTTTTGTTTTTCAGAATACTGATACGTTATTATTAACTAAAGTCCATAATTTATTCAGATTTCATCTGTTTTCCCTAATGTCCTTTTTCTGTCTTAGGATCTCATACATTTAATTATCACATCTTCTTAGTGTACTGTAGGCTCCTCTGGGCTGAGACAGTTTCTCAGACTTTCTTGATTTGATGACCTTGACAGTTTTGGGAACTGGTCAAGTATTTTGTAGGATGCCCTCAATTGGGATTTGTGTGGTATTTTTCTCATGGTTGAAATGGGGTGATGGGTGTGGGGAGGAGGACTATAGAGTTGAAGCACCCTTATCACACTGTGACCAGGCAAATGCCACCAACCTGACTTTTCACTGTGATGTTGACCTTGATCCCCTGGCTGAGGTGGTGTCTATCAGGTTCTCCTTTGTAAAGCTTCTTTCTTCCCCCTTTCCTGTACCCTTTGGAAGGAAATCACTATTTACAGCCCATACCTAAGGGTGAGAAATCCCACTCTCCTTCCTTGAGGGCAAGGCATCTGCACAAATTACTTTGGATTCTTCTGATGGGAGATTTATCTCTTCCTCATTCATTTATACTAGTGTGGACTCATGGACATTATTGATTTTGTTGCTCAAATTGTTCCAGCTTTGGCCACTGGGAGGTCTTTGACTCAACTCGGCTCCCATATCCCATAATCACAGACCCCCAGTTTTGGTTTCTCCCTGGCAACTTAGGGTGCTCCGGCCTTATCCCTGTGTTTCCTGCTCTGCCCTGGAAGCAGCTGTTCCTTCCAGAGCCAGGCCTTTTTTGAGTAGGAAACAGAAGCAGGAACTAATGGAGTGGAATCCCATTTGTGCTTTCTAGAACCTTCTGCACTGGCACCCATGTGAAGTGCCTCGAAGGACCCAGAGAGCATGAGGAGCTTCCACAGCCTATTCAGGCACATCTGCATCCTTTGCATAATTTTACAGGAAAGTGTAAAATTGTTTTATTGGATAATTTTATTATTTCTTTTATCCTTTTTCCATCATTGCTCCCATAGAGGTGTCAACATAAGAACATCCAAACCTACAGAGAATTTTCATAAGAGTTTATTTGAGCCCTGGCCAATTTGGCTCAGCGGTTAGAGCATTGGCCTGCGGACCAATGAGTCGTGGGTTTGATTCCAGACAAGGGCACGTACCTCGCTTGCGGTTTGTCCATGGCCCTGGTCAGGTTGTGCTGGAGGCAACCAGTTGATGTGGCTCTATCACATAGATGTTTCTCTCTTTCTCTCTCTCTTCCTCCCTCCCACTCTATCTGATGACAAATAGAAAAGTGTCCTCAGGTGAGGAACTTAAAAAAAAAATTATTTGAGCCAAACTGACGACATAAACTGGGGGGATCTCAGTGCTCTTGATTTATTGGATAATTTTAAAGCATGGGAACCAAGACCTCAAAGGACACTGGTGCACAGTGGCGTCTTGGTGACACTTGTCCTTCACCCTTTCTTCCTTGTGGTCCCCTCACTGCTGTATGCTGAACTTTGCATGCACTTCCACCCGGAGGAGAAATGTGGGTTTCCAGCAAGGAACCCTCAAGTATTAGGGCCCTTTGCTATAAGCTCGGCCACAAAGAGAGGCAGCCACACAGTAAGAAAAGATTAATTTTCTAAAATTGTTTCTGTGGCCCTGGCTTATTTGGCTCAGTAGTTGGAGCATTGGCCTGTAGACCAAAGGGTTGTGGGTTTGAGCCTCGGTAAAGGGCATGTACCTGGGTTTCAGGTTTGATCCCTGGCCCCAGTCAGGGTCATGCGGTAGGCAACCAATCGATGTCTCTCTCTCACATCGATGTTTCTCTTTGTCCCTCTCTCTCTCCCTCCCTCTCTTCCACTCTCTCTAAAAATCAATGGAAAAAATATCCTCAGGTGAGGATTAACAAAAAACAAATAAATAAAAATTGTTTCTGTGACAGAGGCTTGGGTACAGGCTGTCTTGAGCCCAGTGGGCATTTGCCTCTCTGCCTCACAGTCTACCATGCCCCTGCCTCCCGCTCTGTGACCTAATTGGGGTGGCATAACTTTTCTCAGCTCATCTGCCCAGTTGTTACTAAGTAAAAAGGCAGATGACTCAGAGGCCTATTTGTGACGATCAAATAAAAGCTTTTGTAAATGATTAAGCCATCAGCGGAGGGCATCTAGATGCTGGTGCAGTGTCCTTTCTCTGCAGGGAGACAGACATCAAGTTAGGAAAATCATACTCAGTTCAAGTGACTGGAACATGAGGCCACTGGGGGAAGCCCTTTCATACCGGGTCTCATGCCCCCTCTTGCTCCTCAGGACTGAGTTTCCACTGTCTCCAGCAGCCTGGAATGGGTAATGGTGTGAAGGAAGGTGCTGTGCGATTGCGTGAGGATGCCGAGGCCATCCTGCCCTCACCTGTCTCTCCAAAGGCAAGTACCTGGCCTCCCCTTGGGTGTGCTCAAGGGTCCCTCTCCTGTGTGTGCACACCCATCACAAATCACCCCACACACACACGGGTGTGGGGTTGCATCAGCGTGAGACTGGGCTGGGGAGATGCTGGCTGCCCCATTTGTGATGTAAATCCAGTCCCCCCAACCACAGGGCAAGAAGTCAAAACCTTATCCAAATTTGGCTGGGATGGCAGAAGGTTTCCTGAGCCCCTTTTGTCACTCAGATTTGCAAACGCAAAAGAATCTGCAAACTCAGGTTTATTTGTGAGAAAGGGCCCTTCCTGGCCCATCCTAACTCTCAGAGCACAGCTCAGGTGCCTTCAGGCAGGTCTCAAAGTCCACAAGTTCAAACGCTGAGGTGATAATCCTTCAATCCTCCAGACCTTTCCCAAATTCCAGGTGGCCAGGCAAGTGGGAGGACTGGTTTGTGGGCCAGTGTGTGGGGCCACCATCACCACACCATGTGGGGTAGCGAGGGTGAGCCTACAGCAGGCATGCATGTCCCTCCCAGTTTAGTGAACTTCCCAGCAGAGCATGAGGGAGATTCAGCCCTTCTGCTGGCCAGTTGGATCCCAGCAAAAGGCCTGTTTGTTCCTGTCACATGCCTGGATAATCAATACTCATCTTCCTCTGTGCTGGTCACACATCTGACATCAGCCTTGGTCCACTTGGCCAGCTTGATGTGGAACTTACCCTGTAAATCTCATCTCTTTGGTGAAGAAGTCCAGAGCCTTCTTGCAGTGCTCACGGCTCTGTGGATCATCTATGACAGCCCACATTCTCTTTGTTGGACTGTCTGCCTCGCACTACATTTGTAGGATCCATCCATGCAATGGACATGGGCACACTGACCACGTGGTGATTCCTGTGCTGAGCTCTCTCAAGAATAAACTGCTGTGGTCAGTGGAAGCATCTACTGGATGCAGCAGCAGCCTTCTCTGAGCCAGGAAGTGAACTCAGCATCCTGGAGCTACCTCAAGAGCAGGGTGTAAGGACTTCTGGTCAAGATGGCGACGTAGGTACACATGGTATTGCATCCTCCCACAGCCACATCAAAGTTACAACTAAACTACAGAACAACCATCGTTCAAAACCGCCTGAAATCAAGCTGAATGGAAGTCCTACAACTATGAAATTAAAGAAGCAGCCACATGGAGACTGGTAGGAGGGGCGGAGGCAGACAGGCTGGTCCCACACCCATATGTGGTGGATAAAAATCAGGAGGACACCTCAGCTGGAAAGGTCCTCCCTGAGGACTGAGGGGTCCCCGTGTCACACCAGGAGCCCTGCTCGGGGTCTCAGTGCCAGGAAGAGAAGTCCCCATAACTTCTGGCTGGAAAAACCAGTGGGAACTGAGGCTCAGGGAGGCTGATGCGGCTGGAGCCCCAGGCAGCTCCTCTTAAAGGGCCCGCGCATGGACTTATCAGACTCACTCCCACTAAGCTTGGAGAGGAGGCATCTCAAGGGGCGCCAGAGACATACAGGGAAGAACTGAGCTGTTTGGCACTGGAGCGAGGGCTGGAGAGGGTCTTCCTCTGGAACAAACATGCTGTCAGAGGCCTTTGTTCCTTTGGTGAGCCCTTCCCTAGGGCAGCAGGCAGCCACCATATGTGGCACTATAGCAATCTGGCTCACACTGGTAGCCCCGCTCTAGTGATTCCCTGAGGCCCCGCCCCACCCAACTTTCAGGCCCACCCAAGCTGTTGCCAGTTGCTTCACCATAGGATTGGCCTGTCTTGGATCCTGCTTCAGGTTTTTCTAAATTCTTTCAAACGAGCAGCATCTGGTCTCAGCGAGCCCCATACCTCTCATTAAGTAATACACTGAAACAAACACAGGGAGGCAGCCAAAATGAGGAGACAAAGAAACAGGTCCCAAATGAAAGAACAGAACAAAACCCCAGGAAAAAGAACTAAGCGAAATGGAGATAAGCAACCTAACAGATGCTGAGTTCAAAATACTGCTTATGAGGATGCTCAATGAACTTAGTGAGAACCTCAGTGAACTTAGTGAGGGCCTCAAGAGCATAAAAAAGGACCAGTCAGAAATGAAGGATGCACAGTCAGAAATGAAGGAGGCACTAACTGAAATAAAGAGTAATTTACACAGATTCAATAGTAAAGTAGGTAAAGCCAAAAAGCAAGCCATCAACCTGGAATATAAGGAAGCAAAAAACACCCAATCAGAACAGCAAAAAGAAAAAAGACTACAAAAAAATGAGGATAGTGTAAGGAGCCTCTGGGACAACTTCAAGCGTGCCAACATTCGCATCTTGGGGGTGCCAGAAGAAAAAGAGAGAGAACAAAAAATCAAAAACTATTTGAAACAATAATGGAAGAAAACTTCCCTAACTTGGTGAAGGAAACAGACATACAAGTCCAGGAATCACAGAGAGTCCCAAATAAGATGAACCCCAAGAGGCCCACACCAAGACACATCATCATCGAAATGCAAAAGGTTCAAGACAGAGAGAATGTTAAAAGCAGCAAGAGAAAAGCAGTTAGTTACCTACAAGGGAATTCCCATGACTGTCATATGATTTCTCAAAAGAAACTTTGCAGGCCAAAAGGAAGTGGCAAGAAATACTCAGAATGATGAAAAGCAAGAATCTACAACCAAGATTACTCTATCCTGCAAAGCTATCATTTAGAATCGATGGCCATATAAAGAGTTTCCCAGACAAGAAAAAGTTAAAGGAGTTCATCACCACCAAACCGTTATTAAATGAAATGATGAAGGGTCTTTTTGAAGAAAAAGATAAAATATATGAACAAACCAAATGGCAATGAATACATATCTATTGACAATTGAATCTACAAACAAAATGAACAAGCAGAACAGAAACATTCTCATAGATACAGAGAACATTTTGTTGGTTGCCAGATGGGAGGAGGGGTGTTGGAGGAATGGGTGAAAAAGGTGAAGGGATTAAGAAGTACAAATTCATTGCCAGACTGACAAACCTCAAAGGGAAGGGGGGTTGGGGGGTGGGAAGAAATAAACCAAAAAACGTATTTGCATATGTGCATAACCAATGGACACAGACAATAGTGGGAGTGGGAGTGGGGAGGAGGGGGTCAATGGGGGGAAAATGAGGAACATCTGTAATACATTCAACAATAAAGATAAAAAATAAATGAAAAAACTAAATAAATGAATAATAAAAAAAAGAGCAGGGTTTAAGGACCTGTGTTCTAGACACACAGAACTACAGAGCTGGCCTTGGAGTCGTGAGAACCACAGATTGCACAGGAAGTAACCTGCAGAAGGAGGCTTCACCTGTAGTGCTGACAAGCACATGGGCTGTTGTGGGGTGATCCCTTGGCTCACAGCAGGGGTGAGCAATTGCTCATTAGTTCATAGAGAAAGGGAGCTGGTGCTAGAAGTACCACTGAACCTTCCAGCATCTGATGTCCACACCTCTCAAAACCAACAGAACCAGGACCAGATGACCAGAATCTTTTTGTGTGACCCCAAAAAAGGCAGGATGGTCCCCAGTGACAGGCCTGTGTAAAGATGGAACCCTCTGGTGAAGCTCTGCCTCAGGAACACGGGAGGAAAAACACTTCTCTAGAATTTGTCCTTTTAGGGAGGGGTGGGCTAGGCAGGTGCGGGGGGGTGCCAGGGCGTTAAGGGAAAGGAGCTAGATCTGTACAGGGGTGGGGGCCAAGTGGCAGGTCACACATCCCCTGAGAGCACCTGGCACACACAGGAGAGGATCTGGGAGTGGGACCTTGACTGGGAGATAGCACTCAGCATGTCAAAGATGAAGGATGGGAGACCAGGGAAGCCATCCTCTGGTCACTGCAGGCAGGATAGAGCCCAGAATCAGACCAGATGTGTAGACAGACTCAGGGCCCAGCCCTTCATTCCTGGGCCTCTGTTGATCAGAGAAAATTTGGTGAGGGCTTGCCTGAATCCCACCATATCCACTCAGACCCAGGCTTCAGCCCCCCCCCCCCCCCAAACGCCTTTGCAGCCTCCCCTAGGTGCACCCTCTCTGGCCTCTACCTCTCCATCTTGACGACTGCAGGAGCCACCTCTTCTCTGGTCACAGTGAAAATGGCCTGTCCACCTTCTGTGCTTCTCCATGTCTCTGGGCAAAAGCCAGCCTCCTTGTGAGACCCCCAACTAGATTGGCGACTTTTGCCTGAAGATTTAGTTCATGTCTTGCTCTCTACATAGACTGGTGGCCCCATGAGAGGAGAGGGTTCACATACCGTACCCTGCACGGCATGTCCCCAGGTCCCTCAAGCCACCTGATCTGCATGGGACTTCATGGATTCCTGGGATCATTGAGTGACCTGACCCTTGCCATTCTTGCTCATTATGGATCAAGGAAAGATGGGCACCTCCAGTCCAGAACATTCCAGAGTTCTCCCTGTGGTTGCTTGTGAGAGTCAGCTAGAGGAATGTAGACTCCAGTCTGATGAGACTGCTCAGGGCTCAGATGGACATGTAAAGGGAGGAAGGAAGGAAAGAGGGCTGTGCATGGAGCCCTTGGGACCCTCCGGAAGACAGGGAAAACACTGGCCCTGAGGCTGGCCGTGGGAGCACATGACGCACATGATGTTAGCAGGTCAGCTAACATCACCATCACCCTCGCCTTGGCTGAAAAGCCACAGATCCCACGCCCTGAAGTCTTGACAGAAAGATGTAGAAAGGGGACACACTGACACAGGTAGAGTCCTCTTGCCCAGCATCCCTGCCAGTAGCCCCACCACCACAAGGGCCCTTGTGACTTTGCCCTGAAACACCGAGATGCAAGAGGCCGGCACACACGGGTGGACAGGATCAAGGCTTGCAAGATGGGTCAGGGGTGACTCATGTTTGGAGTCATTCTGATTGTAGGCTGCCTCTGTGAACACAGAATCTCCCTGGATGGCCCAGACAGTGCATCACCTCTCATATGGATGCCCCCTGTCACCTGGGAGGTTTTCATCATGTCCCGTGAAGGCTCTGTGGTCCCTGGACCCACCACTGCTCGCCCAGGGCCCATTAGGCCATGACACTCAAGCTTCTGAGCATTTCTCAGCCCTGGACCAGGGTAGGGGGTGATGAAGGAGTGAAGAAAGGTGATCCTCTTGGTGCTGTCCCCAGTAGAGCAGACCTTTCCCCTCCCTCACTGACAACAGACCTTGTGTTCATGTATTTCTTGCAGAGCGATCACAGGCAAGTTCTCAGCTCCCTCTTGTCTGGGGCCCTGGCTGGCGCTCTTGCCAAAACAGCAGTAGCTCCCTTGGACCGAACCAAAATCATTTTCCAAGGTAAATGCTGTCTGTCTGTCTGTCTGTCCCTCTCTGATAGAGATGCTGCCAGGCAGGCAGTCACCCTCCATCTCACAGTCCTCCAAACTGCACTGCAAATTGATTTTTTTAATGCTTCCTAAATCCACTTAGAAACTCTGTTTGTGTCCTGGGGCGGCTGGCACACAGCACCACAAACCAGGCAGCTTAGAATAGGAGTTTATATTCTCACATTTCCAGAGGCCAGAAGTCTGAACTCAAGGTGCTGGCAAGGTTGGTTCCTTCTGGAGGCTCTAGGAGAAGAGCCTTCCTGCCTTTTCCAGCTCTGGGGACTGCAGGCATCTGTGGCTTGTGGCCGCATCACCCGTCTCTGCCTTCCCCTCTTGCCTGTGTCCTTTCTTTTTATAATGACACCCATCAGTAGATTAGGGCTAACCCCAGTCCAATACAACCTTGGTTTAATTTAATGACATCTGCTAAAGCCCCACATCCAATTAAGGTCAGTCACAAGTCCTGGGGGTGAGGACATGGACATGTCTTTTGGGGGGACACAGTTCAAAAAACCATTTCTCTCTGTTTAGGGTTAAGCAAGCACAGGGTCCCCTGAAGAGGAGGCCTTTCCACCCTGCAGACAGTGGCCAGTGCCTGCTCAGCACTAGGCAGGAGCATAATCACAACCCGGGACCCCATCCCTCAGCTGTTAGGGAAGAGAAGCCCTCCCCAATTCCTTAAGCTGGCCCCCTAGCCTCTCTTGCCTCAGTTTCCTTATCTATACAATGAGAACGATAACATCAACCTCCCTAAAGGCTGTGAGAAGAGCAGGCATGAGGCTGAGCTCCCTCATGTTCGTTCCCCCATGTCAGCTGCATTTTTACCTGGAAAACCTGAAGTGTAGCTCCCTGCAGGGCGCTGACGGTAACCCTGAAGGCAGAACATATGCGCACGCCCATGCGGATGGAGTGCAGGGGTGTCCTGAGGATGAAGCAGACACTTAGGAAGTAAAGAGGGGGAGGCTACAAGACCGAACCCCTCATGGCCTGTGTTTCTGGATCCTTGTGGCCACCATGGCTCCAGCCCTTGGTGACAGTGCACCAAGGAGCAGGGGAGTGAACCAGGCAGCTAGGGAGGGTAGGAGAGACAGGATAGGGGCACCTGTACCAGGCCATTGAGAAACGGCAGACCCCAGAACTGAACCCCACACGGCTAACGGCTGTGACACCTTTCTCAAAGGTGTTTGGTTGGGTGGGGGTGCTAAGTGTCGACCCTTCACACACAGGCCCCTGGGGAGACCCTCACTGTCCTGGGGTCAGATGGCAGTTCATCCCCCATCCTGGGGACAAGTTGGCATGCAGAGGGGCTGGGTACAGAGGGGAGGAGAGTAACCTTGCTCAGGACCACCCCTCAGCCCTTTGAGGGGGAGCATTCTCAGGGGCTGCTGTCTGTCATTCCCCAACTCAGACCAGTTTCCTGCAGTGGGGGTCATGCAGACTTGGGAGATCCTATCCTTTGCATCTAACAGTCTGTGGTTTTTTTGTTTCCCCAGTATCTTCAAAAAGATTTTCTGCCAAGGTGAGCCACTACATCACCAACGCCTGGCTCTGGGGCTGCCTGGGAGGAAGGGAAGGGGGGAGATGCTTTGCCCCTTTGGTTCCTCCCCAGGCTGGTTCACAGGAGCCCAGGTGACTGAGGCCCCCTCTGCCAGGCCTCAGGGTTGGGACCACTGGTCCTGGCACCCTGAGCACTGCCTGGATGAATCTCACCCTGGGAATTGACAGGAGAGCACCTATCATTGGGGTGGTGGTGAGGGGACTTGATGATTTAAACCCATGTTTACATATTTGATTTATTTTTAAGCATAGAGCAGGTGTTACTTAGTAAAGAAAAAAATATTTTTAAAAGATAGACTGCCAGACAGACATCAACAAAACAACCTCTGTGTGGGGCTCAAAGCCTGTTTTACAAACCTGGTCTTCCCCTCTCACTTGACAGTTCCCAGGGTCGGGGGCTGGGGATGGGCAGAGAATGTAGGGGGTAGGTGGGGCCCCCAGGCACAGGGCTGGACAAAGTAAAGCAAGGTGAACGGGAAGTGGGAAAGAGGCAGGTGGAGGCATTGACCTTGCCCCTCCCCCCCGTCCCCTCCAGGAGGCCTTCCGGCTGCTCTACTTCACCTACCTCCGAGAGGGCTTCCTCAGCCTGTGGCGTGGGAACTCGGCCACCATGGTGCGTGTGGTGCCCTACGCTGCCATCCAGTTCAGCGCACATGAGGAGTACAAGCGAGTCTTGGGCCGCTACTATGGCTTCCGTGGAGAGTGAGGCCCCCACCCCTCCTAACCCTCTCAGCTCTCTCCTGTCCCTCTGCTCTCCTGTCTCTTCCATGCTCACCGTGTCAGAACCCAGGTCCCAGGAGGTCCCTATTATTCATTGATTGAATCGTCCCCCTAGAGACTCCACCAGCTCAGCTACCAGAAAGCCAACCCACCTGCCCTTGGTTCCCTTACACTGAGAGCTGTGGGCCTTGGGCTGGACCTCCCTCCTTCGGGCCTTGGGGTCTCACCATCTCTCCTCAACCCTACCCCCCTTTCAGAGCCCTGCCCCCTTGGCCTCGCCTCCTCGCAGGGGCACTCGCTGGAACTACAGCTGCTTCGCTTACCTACCCCTTGGACCTGGTCCGAGCCCGCATGGCCGTGACCCCAAAGGAAATGTGAGTCCTACCACAGTGACCTTCACCAGTACCAGGGGCTCTGTCCAGTGGGGCCTCCAGGTTGAATCTCTTTGTTGTGTGCCCATGGGTTTGGGTCTGGGCTTCTGTGTCCAGCCCACAGAGGAAGCTATAGCGTCAACACCTGCCACAAGGACCCTGCCTGGTACGACAGGACAGGACAGGCATGCCATTCTGCAGCTGTTTCAGGAAATTCTCTAAGCCTGGGGATCATTTCTGCTTTCATCAAACTTGAGTCTTCATTTTGAATTGGTCACAGATGCATTAAAAACGCAAGGGAACGCTAGTTGAGGGCTGAACACCCAGATGATCCCAGTGGTGATGTCAGAATATGGCCTTGGACACCCATTTCCCCCTCTAATGCCAAAGCTTTTACAAGGTGGTTATGTTCCTCAAAGAAGGAAACTTAGCATCCAGACCCGCCCAACCCCCACTGCAAAGGAGTAGTGGTGAATTAGTGAGTTGAGGCCAGCAGCTCCTCCCTCCGCAGAGTTGGCAGCCCACCCACCGGTCCCCTCTGTCCTGGCAGGTACAGCAACATCTTTCATGTCTTCATCCGCATCTCTCGGGAAGAGGGGCTGAAGACCCTCTACCATGGCTTCATACCTACTGTGCTGGGGGTCATCCCCTATGCGGGGCTGAGCTTCTTCACTTACGAGACGCTCAAGAGCCTGCACAGAGGTGAGGAGGGGATGGGGCAACACCCATGGGTCACACAGACCTGGAGGCTAGGCACTAGGACCCCAAGGTCAGACAGGCTGGGCGTTCAGGGTCCAAATCAAGAGAAGACACATGAGGTGAGGCCACCCCTGAGGAACCCAGATTTACGACCTTTAATGCCTAGTTTTAAGAGCAACCTGGTAAAGTCCAGTGTGAGGCCTAGAGTGTTTACGGCCACCACAACCAGTCACCTGCACAAAGCCCCTGGGTAATCTAGATGGAGGAGGAGTGCCCTCTTGTGTTTTGATAATTTGAGAAATTTGAAAAGTGTAGAGAACACTATAACCACCACAGCCAGAGCTGCATATAACATGTCACAGGAACAAGCCTCATCTTGTTTCGTGGTTATAAAAGATAAAGAGTTGAGTCACTTTCCACACCTCTGGGTGCAGCTCTGGCTCTAGTCCATCCTGCCTGAGGTGTGTGGCTCTTCCTTTTAGCCATGGGGTAGGCCGCGCCCCACCTCCCAAGGTAAGGGGAGGGGCATTTGGGTAGTTGGCAGATTTTCTGTGGACATCTAGGAGTGCCTCCTTGTGGGGGACCTGTTTTTGGTTTTATTTTTTCGGGTGCTGCACTTGCCTGGGGCCCTTCCCTTATAGTCACCCCAACTGGTACAGCCAGGTTATTTCATATTTTCCCAATGTGGTGAGTGAACAGTGGTGTCTCCTGTTTTTAATTCCTAATTAAAATTCACAACTCAGCCTGGCTGGTGTGGCTCAGTGGTTGAGCATCAATCCATGTACCAAGAGGTTGCCAGTTTGATTCCCAGTCAGGGCACATGCCCAGGTTGTTGGCCCAATCCCCAGTGGAGGGCATGGAGGAGGCAGCCAATCTATGTTCTGTCTCATCAATGTTTCTAGCTCTCTCTCTGCTTTCCTCTCTCTAAGGTCAATAAAGAAAAATATGTTTAAAAAAAATTCACAGCCCTGGCCAGTTTGGCTCAGCGGTTAGAGTGTCGGCCTGCGGTCCAGAAAGACCCGGGTTCGGTTCCTGCTAGGGGCGTGTACCTTGGTTGCAGTTTGTCCCCGGCCCTGGATGGGTCATGTGGGTGGCAACCAGTCGATGTGTCCCTTTCATATCATTATTTCTATCTCTCTCTTCCTCTCTCTCTCCCTCCTACTCTATCTGAACAAAAAATGGAAAAATGTCCTCGGGTGAGGATTAAAAAAAAAAATTCACAACACATACTTGAAGAACCCCTGGTGATGGGTTGCACATCCTTGGTCCCTTTAGACCCGTGAGGCAGTGCTGGGTATTCACCGTGTGTTTGCTGTCAGGCCCCTGCGCGGGGCACCATGGCTATAGGGAGGGAAGATTGATGTGATTACTGGAGGGAAAACAAGAGTGATTCAGTGGGAGCTCATTCTGGGTCTTTGGACTTAGTTATATGATTCATGTGCTTTTTGTCTTTATTTATTTTTGTTATTGGAGAGAGAGAGGAAGGGAGAGGGAGAGAGAAACACAGATGAGAGAGAACATCGATTGGCTGCCTCTTGCATGCACCCCTGGGGATCAGGCCCACAACCTGGGCATGTGCCCTGACTGGGAATCGAACCGGTGACCTCTTGGTGCATGGGTCAATGCTCAACCATTGAGCCACACTGTCCGGGCCTTTTTTTAAAAAAAAACAACAAACTTCATTTCTCAATTTTAAGAAAATGACCAGGAGGTGAGGAAGTGGCCCCGGTGGAAAGGCATAGGGAACCCCGGTCAGGTCCTGAAACACAGTGAGGGTGTGTGTAGGTGCTGGGTGTCCCCGTGGGGGTGACGTGCGCTCCGGGCAGCACCCTCACAGCCTCTCTTGGCTCTCCCCGCAGAGTACAGCGGCCATCGGCAGCCCTACCCCCTGGAGCGAATGATCTTCGGGGCCTGCGCTGGCCTCATCGGGCAGTCAGCCTCATACCCGCTGGACGTGGTGCGGAGGCGCATGCAGACGGCCGGCGTCACAGGCCACCCACGCGCCTCCATCGCCTGCACACTGCGTGCTATAGTGCGGGAGGAGGGCGCGGTGCGTGGCCTCTACAAGGGCCTGAGCATGAACTGGCTCAAGGGTCCCATCGCCGTGGGCATCAGCTTCACCACCTTCGACCTCATGCAGATCCTGCTGCGGCGCCTGCAGAGCTAGGGGCCCACGCACTTGGCCACTCTGGGGACAGGGAACTAAGCTCCAGCATGCAGAAGACCTCAGACCCCTAATGTTTTGGAGCCTGGGGAATGAGGGGGTGCTTGGCCCTGTCCCAGGGCCAAGTGGAAACGCCTTGTGAAACAAGCAGGCAGGCCAGGGAGGGGAACCTGTGCTCAGCTCCTGTGGATCCACGAGGAAACTCACAGGCCCTTGAAGTATACAGTGTTGGGACTGGTGAGCCCGCAGCCTCTCTTCCATCCTCTCTGGGGCTGGCTCTGCTCCCCAGAAGTGCCCCCTCTAACCGCCCTGAAGCAGGAGTGACCAGCGCCACCTCCTGGTGCTCTGTGACCTTGGACATGCTCCCAGTTCTAGTGACCCTGTTCACACTAGGCTCAGAGCCAGGCTCCTCCTGCCCCGTGTTGGCCCACATCTGTGCTCACTGCTAAGGGTGGAGGAGCCAGGGGTGTGGGACAGGCCTGGCCTCACCTGTTCACGAAGGGACCAGTCTCCTACTCAGTTGTGGCTACAAATGCAGCCTCTTGCCCACCCAGCCCCACCCCTGTCCTGCCTGTACTTCCCAGGTGATATGACTCCTCAGTCCCCAGATTCTCTGCTGGGGAACAGCCTTCTCCGAGTGATCCTGATCCTGAGTTCACACCCTGGAGCAGTCTTACCCTCTACTGCTCACCCCCCGGCCACACCCATAGAAGCAGAGCCTGGGGCCCTGACCCTCTACCCGTAGGCACAGCCGCTTCTGGGGGAACCTGTAGTATCTGGCACACCCTTGCCTCCCCACCTGAGTGGACTTTTGGCCTGGACATGGGGCAGTTTAAGGCCTACAGGATTGTCTGATTTCCATGACTGGAATGCATGGGGGTGGCTGGCAGCCTTGATCCTCCCCAAATGGGAGCCTGTGACAGTGTATGGCCTGGGGTGGGGAGTTCAGAAGGGTTGAGGTACCACCACACACCCCCAGGGAGCTGGTCTCACAGAAGTTCCCTGCATATCACAGGGACAGAAACACCCATTTCCTAATGACATTTGGAGCTTCTTGACTTTTTGGTTTCAAAATTTGGCTGACCCTGAGTCTAGTCACTAAACACCCAACCAGCCCGATTTGGTTCCAGGACAAGGTGGGCTCAGCCCCGATGTGTGAAATGATCCATGCCCCACACGAATTTCCACTGATGGGTTTGATTTCTTACCTTCGTCTGTCCCATGTCTGTTCTTGCCTTGGACCTGTGGGGTGCCCTTCCTAGCATGTGTCCACCAGCTGGCCCCAGTATCATTCCCAGTCTCTTGTCCCCAGGGGCCAAGCAGCCTGTGATGGCTGTCCTGTTGGTTGGTTCACCTCCTCTTCCAGCCTTGCCCACCACTCAGGAGAGGCAGGGGCACTCCTTACAGGGAGACAGGATGGGAGCCCAAGGGCCCCAGGCCAGAGAGAGCATCAGGGATTGGGGGTCCACCCCAGGTGGGCAAGACCAGGTGGCTGGTGGGCAGTACCCTCCTTTGAACTGCAGGCTGGGCAGGGGCAGGAAGGTCCTCCAGGTCTTGCTGGCCCATGTGCCTCCCCAAGGTAGCAGCTCCCAGCCCTGTGGGCCTCAGCAGTACCACATCCACTCTCCTAGCCCCACACAGCCGGGCTGGCACCCTCCGTGGTCACACCTCTCTCCATTGGCTGCCTGTCCTGATCTGGAGTTATTTTGATGCCATGAAGACACTTTGTTTATATATAATGTTTATATATTTTAAAGATTTGTGTCAAGAGGATATATTTAATAAAAATTAAAATGACTTTTTCTCCTGCCCATGTCTCTTTTCTTAGGCTCTAATCCCACCCACCATGAACCAAAAACAGGGTTGAGATTATTTTGACAGATTTTAAAATAAAATTGTGAATAAAGCTTTTTTAAATGTAATTTTTTTTTTTTTTTATCCTCACCCGAGGATATTTTTCCATTTTTTGTACAGATAGAGCGGGAGGGAGAGAGAGGAAAGGAGAGAGAGAGAGAGAAACATCGACGTGAAAGGGACACATCGAGTGGCTGCCACCCACACGACCAACCAGGGCCGGGGACAAACTGCAACCAAAGTACGTGCCCTTAGCGGGAACCGAACCCGGGTCTCTCCGGACCGCAGGCCGACGCTCTAACCGCTGAGCCAAACTGGCCAGGGCTAAATGTAATTTTTAAATTGTTAATTTATACTCTGATTTTCTAGAAAACGCAAACTGCGTGAAAGGGTTTACCAAGTAGGTGGGTCTCCGGTTCATTGCGAGTCCTTCCAGAGATCTGTGCATGTGCACTTGTGCCTTCAGAGTTGTCAGTCAGGATAGGCCACGTCCTGTTCAGCAAGCACAGCCCCAAAGTCCTGAGGTTTCTCTCCTGCATCCTGTCTGGGGACAGCTGGATGAGGCCTCGAGTTCAAATAGTGCCACCCTCTAATGCAGGAGAGTGAGGCTACCAGAGGTCTCTCACAGTGGCCATGACGTTCCAGGCACACCAACCAGAAGCAGGAAGTGGAGCCTTGCGTGTAGGTGGTGAGCAACATGGTATTTACTATTTAACCCCACTTATTTACTCATCCTGGGCCAGCTTTTTGTGGTGAGAAATAATGGTGTGACTGCCACCCTGGCTTCTGCACCCATAGGTGAGAATCTCCCAGGATGTGTTCCTGGGGAACCAGCCAGCTGTGGAGTCACCTCTTCCAGATACCGCCAAAGTGCTCCCCAGTGCAGCTGTGTGAACTTAGGTACCACAGGCATTGTGCAGGGTTCAGGCCACACCCTGGCTGGCAGCCTCGGACTCCCTGTTTGGGGGTGCCATGTGGTACACCCTTGCTGTTTTACTTTTTTTAAATCCTCATCCAAGGATATTTTTCCATTTATTTTCAGATAGAGTGGGAGGGAGAGAGAGAGAAACATGGATGTGAGAGAGACACAATGATTTGTTGCCTCCCACATGACCCCAACCAGGGCCAGGGATGAACCTCAACCAAGGTATGTGCCCTTGACTGGAATCAAACCTGCCACTCTTTTGTCCACAGTGACGCTCTAACACCTGAGCCAAACTGGCCAGGGCCACTCTTGCTGTTTTAGTCACATCTTCCTGTGATCCCTTGCAAGGGCAGGAGACTCTTCATGATTGTTGGCCATTTATTTCCCGCCTCTTAATCAGTTTGTGCCCTGTAGCCCGAGGCAGCTGGCCTGGTAGAGAGGCAAGATGTTCTTAAGTGACCTGAGCAGGAATCTTGTGTGTTTTGTGTTTTTGTGCCCCAGCAAGGCAGCTATGGGTGACACAGACACACTGGAGAGAAGTGGCTGCAGATTCTTCATGCAAGTCCTCCAACCCCCATTGCAGTGGGTCTTGAACACCTCCAGTGACTAAAACACCTCCAGTGAGGGGGTGAGTCAAGGTTCCCAGACTTGTGTCTGCCTTGGGGGATTCTACTTGGGACTGGCAACATGACGGGTGATGCTGCTCTGGCTCTTGATACAAACATCTAAGGAATATGCTGTGCCCTGGCCGGTTTGGCTCAGCGGTTAGAGCGTAGGCCTGCGGTCCAGAGAGACCGGGTTCGGTTCCCACTAAGGGCACGTACCAAGGTTGCAGTTTGTCCCCGGCCCTAGTTGGGTCCTGCGGGTGGCAGCCACTCAATGTGTCCCTTTCACATCGATGTTTCTCTTTCTCCCTCTCCCTCCCACTCTATCTGAACAAAATATCGAAAAATGTCCTCGGGTAAGGATAAAAAAAATAAAAATAAAAAATAAAGAATATGCTGTGGAGCCCAGGGGAGTCAGGTGGGAATCCTGGAGGGCAGCTGAGGGAGGGGAAAACCCCACCTGAGGTATTGGGAAAAGCCCCCTGAGGCCCGGGAATTCCCTGCAGGGTGGGTGTCAAGCAGGAGCCCCGAGACTGGGACTGGGGAACCTGGAGGTTTGAGTAGATGAGGAAACATGGAGGGGAAGCACAGGCAGGGAGCCAGGCTGGGATCTGAGCAAGGGGAGGATTTGCAGGCTGAGGTTCCAGAGGACTCTGGGTGAGGAGTGGAACCAAGAGCACCCCAGGGCCCAGCCCGGCACCTGCCTTCAACCTGGGAAACCAGACCCAGACTCAAGTTCCTCATTTGTGTTTTCTTAGGAAATTGTCACCTCTAGATAACTTCTGATAATTCCTAGTGTTCCCTTAAGATCTTGTCTTTGCCTTGGTATGACTCTTCTGCCTTTTCAGCTTGTGTGTGGTTTCATGGCATTGTGGGGGCCCAGTTTCTGGCTACTTTATCTTTCAGGTTGTCATGGACTGATGTCTCCCCCAGCGCCCAAAATCCCTATGTTGAAATCTAAAGCCAATGTAGTGGTATTAGGAGGTGGGGCTTAAGCATAGGGTCAAATGAGGTCGTGAGGGTGGGGCCCCCACAATGGAATCGTGCCCTTGTAAGAGTCACACCAGAGAGCTGGCCCCACTCCATTCTCTAATGTATGAGAAATGGCATCTACAACCTAGAAGTGGGTCCTCTCCTGGCCATGCCAGTGCCTTGATTTTGGACTTCCAGCCTCCAGAACAGGAAGAAATCAATTCCCTTTGTCAGCCACCGAGGCTATGGCACTTCGTTACAGCAGCCAGAATGGACAAACTGGTTCTTCTCTAAGTCGAGGCCCATATCACTTTCCCCAGCTGTTTAGCAGCCTGTTTGGCAGGAAGCCTGCCCTTCAGAGCCCGCGTGCTCTGTAACTGAGGCAGCTCCTCAATTAGGAAACTGAGATTCACAGAGCCCCGTTCTGGCTGCTGGCAGAGCTGTGTGCAAGGGGACAAGCAGCTGTTGACGAGCAGGGTGTTAGTGGGGGTGAGAGAGTGGTTGGGTCCGAATGGTTTTGAAGATTGCAGACAGGTTTCCTGATAGGCTAGATGTGAAGGGAGAAGGGTAACTGAAAAGATGGAGCAAGAGCACTGGACAAGCTGACTGAGCTACCCAATGCTAAGGGCCATAAAAATAAAACTGAGATTTGTTGACAAACATGTAAGGCCCCACGAGTAAAGATGGAGAGGCGGGGAGAGGGGAGAAAGGAGCCTGCAGGGGCTGAGGGGAGCCAAGGGTGGCAAGAGAGGCTGGTGGTGACCAGTCAGTGCCTGGTGGGGAGGGGACAGCCAGGGCAGGTGAAGGCCGGAGGACGTGACAAAATGAGGTTGTTTCAGATGTCCATGGGTGCACCTCAGGTCCTGTTTCAGTTTGCAGGTTCTTTTCTTTGTCCTGGTTTTCTCCTTGGCTGACTTCTCTTGCGTAAAAGGTTTGGTTTGATTTGTTTTGGGGGTTTCTTTTTTAAAAATTCTCCTTTTCTTCAGGGGGTTTGGAAATTATACAGTCCGTTTCCTGTGATATAGGGTTTCTCAGCCTCAGTGCTACTGATGTCTGGGGCCAGGTTGTTCTGTGCTGGGAACCATTCTGGGCACTGTGGGGTGTTGAACAGCACCCCTGGCCTCCACCCACCAGATGCTATTAGCCTCTTTCCCACCTCCAGTTGTGACAATCATGTCTCCAGACATTGACTAGTGTCACTTTGGGGCAGAAAGATCCCCTCCTGTCAGCAGCACCTATATGTGGAAGTTGCCACTGACATATCAACAAAAGCTAAAATACTTATCCTCCCCCTGAAAACAGGATCTTAACCACCACCTCCCATCTTCCCCGCTTTTCTCTGTGGCTCCACTATATTTTTTCTAATTCTTACCCCTTTGTGAGTGTGTAAAGTGTGCAGAGTCTGTAAATGTCTGTGGTTGGATGCACAGCAGTGAAGGCTATAACCGGCACTGGTTCTTCCCGCCTCGGCCACCCCACGAGTACTGCACTCCATTGTGCCTGAAGTTTATGTTGCTCACTGCCTTGCTTTTGTTTATGGCATTTCCACCTTCCTGTGTCCCTAAACCCTGTGGTGTTGAGCTCCAAAGCAGAGAGCATGCACAGCCATGGTTCAGCAAGCAAGGGGCCGGGCAGCCTGAGGCACCACTGCAGGGAGAACTGTGCCCACTGGGCTCAGGGGCCACTGGGTGTTTGATCAAGGGGAGTCCCCGGTGACTCCTGAGATGCCAGGGGACAGTGCAGGGTCCTGCAGAGCTGGGAGAAACATTCCATCAACTTTTGATTCCTGGGCCACTAGGTATGGCCTGTTCTGTCCTCACTGGGAGCTGGTCTTTGTTCTGGAACTTCCCAGGGATGGGACATCACAAGACACCGAGGGCCAGCATCAGGTA
Organism: Molossus molossus; assembly: GCF_014108415.1. Taxonomy (NCBI): domain Eukaryota; kingdom Metazoa; phylum Chordata; class Mammalia; order Chiroptera; family Molossidae; genus Molossus; species Molossus molossus. The sequence goes on along the minus strand of NW_023425377.1, from coordinate 66,087,204 downwards.
CCTTCTGGTCCTGGGGAGTTCCCTTTGCCTTGTACCACGAGTGTCCTTCCTGTTTGCTTGGATCTCTCAAGCCAGAACTCTCATTATTTAGAAGGTTCTTCTTCTGAGCCAATAATCTAATTTCCTCTTTGTCAATTCTTATTTTGTGTATCTTTTACCTTTTTATCCCTTCTGTAAGATTCCCATGATTTTATCTTGCATCTGCTTTAAAGCTCCAAAAGCTCAAAAAGAGAACAGAGAAGGTTCATCAGATGTTCCATTTTAGTAGCATTGTTCTTGTTTCATGCATACAATCTCTTTTCTTGGAGAATGTTCTGGGTTGTTTTTTCTTAATCCTCACCTAAGGGTATTTTTCCATTTATTTTCAGACAGAATGGAAGGGAGGGAAAAAGAGAGAGAGAGAGAAACATCTATGTGAGAGAGACACATTGATTGATTGCCTCCCACAGGACCCCAGTCAGGGCCAGGGACTAAACTGCAACCGAGGTACATGCCCTTGACCAGAATTGAACCCACGACTCTGGTCCGTAGGCCAACACTCTAACCACTGAGCCAAACTGGCCAGGGCTGTTTTTTTTTTTTAATTTTTGTTTTTGTTTTTTTAGAGAGAAGAGAGGGAGAAACATGGATGGGCTGCCTCCTGCACGCCTCCTATTGGGGATCAAGCCAGCAACCCAGGCATGTGCCCTGACTGGGAATCAAGCTCCCAACCTTTTGGTGCATAGATCAACATTCAACCAACTGAGCCACACCAGCCAGGGGGTGGACTGTTTTGTTTTTGTAAGTTCTCTTCCCCCTGTGAAGTCAATTTCCCAAAGTTGTCTTTTTTCTGTTTGGGTCTATCTTCCACACTTGACATTTCCTCAGATCCCTGGACAGTCCTGATTGTCTGCTCACCATGAAGAATAAGGACGGAGACAAACAGGTGGAAGAGCAAGGAATGTGGGGAACACATGGTTTCACCCCTGGGCTGGAGGCTGTGAACTCTGGTTCCAGTGTCATCAGGCCTTTCTTCTTGGACCAGCTGGATTCCCCAGGGTCTTGTCTCACGCAGGGAGATTCTGGAATCTGCAGGCAGGGCGAGGAATGCTGGCTCTCCACTCAGCATTCATTAGGTGCAGTCACCTGGTCCCATTTGCCACACTCCCTACCAAGCCTGCTTCCCTCCTGGCTGTGCAGTGATGTCATGGGAGGAAAACAAACACCTGAGAACTTTTTTTTTTTATCCTCACCCGAGAACATTTTTTTCCATTTTTTGTTCAGATAGAATGGGAGGGAGAGGAAGAAAGGGAGAGAGAAACATCAACGTGAAAGGGACACATCAAGTGGTTGCCACCCGCACGACCAACCAGGGCCGGGGACAAACTGCAACCGAGGTACGTGCCCTTAGCGGGAACCGAACCCGGGTCTCTCTGGACCGCAGGCCGACGCTCTAACCGCTGAGCTGAACCGGCCAGGGCAACACCTGAGAACTTTCCAAACAGCCTCCATGCTAGCACCTCCAAGTCTCACCCCACCCTCAGCCTGGCCCATAGGCACCTCGTGTGGTCAGAGCCTCCAGAAGTTTCTACAGGTAAATCCAGCTGTTTCCTGGGCTTCAGGTTTGATATCCATGGGCTTGGCAGTCAATTGTGGCTCCTCCTTTAATTCCACCTCCCGGAACATACTGCAGCCTCTGTACTTTTACTGGGGACTTTACTCGGCTCTCATTTATTGCGGTTAATCAGTTCCAGACTCGACCGCGATAAATGAATTTCCACAAAGTAGGATTCTTTATACAGTCGTCCCTCACCACTTCGTACTTCAAAAAAGCCGCAACAGAGTGAAGCGGCGAACGTCGAAGCGCAAAGTGGCGAGAGATGACTGTATCTATTTATTTTTTAATCCTTACCCAACAATATTTTTTAATTTATCTTCAGATAGAGTGGGAGGGAGGGAGGGAGAGAAACATTGATGTGAGAGACACATCAACTGGCTGCCTCCTGCACGACCCGGACCAGGGCTGGGACAAACCCCAACCAAGGTATGTGCCCTTGACCGGAATCAAACTCACAACCCACTGGTCCACAGGCCGACACTCTAACCTCTGAGCCAAACTAGCCAGGGATGTTTATTTAAAATTTTTCCTTTTACTGATTTTTAGATAGGAAGGGAGAGAGAGAAGCATCGATGAGAGAGAACATCGACTGGCCGCCTCCTGGATATCCCCCCACTGGGGATTTGGCCCACAACCTGGGCATGTGACCTGATCAGGAATCGAGCCAGCGACCTCTTGGTGCATGGGTCGATGCTCAACCACTGAGCTACACCAGCTGGGCTTTACTGAGGACTTTAGAAGGATCAAAATCGGATGATGCATTTAGTTTGCCTTAACCCAGGTTTTAACCTTTGTTTTTAATATACTTTTCATATTTATCCATGTAATGAAAGCATAAGATGCTGCCTGATTCATGAGTCATTGAATAAAGCCAAGTAAGATAATTAAAATTTACTCAGTTGAATTTTGGGATTTTAGCCACACATATGTTGTCATACACACATGCAAACATACTGGGTCCCACTGTAGTCACAGTGACAGAAAAATTCAGGAGTCAGAGAGGCTCCTCATCCTCTTTCCCCTGGGTCACCATGGCCTCAACAATCTGCCCATTTGCCTGTGTGTGACCTTTATAGGAAAGCAGTCCCCGTGTACCTGCACGGGGCAGTAGCCACTGTGTCTTCGCCCAGCACTGTAGGCCCACCCACACCCTCCCCCTCCATCTCCCTTCTGTTTCCCTTTTTTGTTTGTTTGTTAATCCTCACCCAAGGATATTTTCCATTGATTTTTAGAGAGTGGAAGGGAGAGAGGGAGAGAGAGAAAAACATCGATGTGAGAGAGACACATTGATTGGTTGCCTCCTGCACAACCCTGAGGGGTCAGGGATCAAACCCGCAACCCAGGCACACGCCCCTGATTGGGAATCGAATTCGTAAACCTTCAATCCTCCGGCCTATGCTCTAACAGCTGAGCCAAACCAGTCTGGGCCTGTTTCCCTGTTTTGTAAAAGCCACCTCTCCGTTGTTGTTCTGCTGTCAAACCTGAATGCACACATGCAATCCAGGAGCAGTGGCTGAGACCCCTGCCACTGGCCTCAGCAGATAGTTTTGAAGCAGAAGCTCAGGGTTCAAAGGGAGCCGTGCAGGCACTGCAGTGAAGCGTTGAGCACCCTGGGGACACCCCGGCCCACTTGCACCCGGGGATACTGAGTTACACACAGAGGGAGTGGTCATGGGGCCCAGGCGTCTCTTCAGGTGGCTAGGAGCCTGCCAGGTGCTGGTGGAAGTAGAGGCCGAAGAGGCTGGAAAGCAGCTGGCAGGCAGCAGTCCACCAGATGAGGAAGGCCAGGATGCCACGGAGGAAGAAGGGTGTGAGCACGCCACCCAGGGCCCCAGTGATCTGGGCCACCGCCTGCTGGGCTTCGTCCTCTTTGGGGCCCATTGGGCCATCTTGGGCTGCTGTCAAAACTGGGGATAGTGGGAGGGCTGGGCCCAGGCCCCAAGAGTAGCCACCTGTGAGAAGAGAGTAGAGAGAGGGATAGGTGAAGGGAGGAGGGTGGAATGGGGGGATAAGGGGTCAAGAGGACGAGGAGTAGAGGGTGAGGGGGCTAAGGCCAGGGCTGCCTCAGAGACCCCCAGCCCACCCCCAGCCCACAAGGTAGCATCCTCTCACCCAGCGTCTTGAGCAACAGTGTGCAATTGAGAGTGAGGATGAGTGGCGTCAGGTACTGCAGGCTCACCACTGTCAGGTAACAGTAGACCCGTACTACCTAGTGAGCAGGTAGCAGTGACAGGTGACCTGGGCTCTAGCTGACCCCATGCCTGACCCTGCACCCCAGGTTCCTCCCCAACAGGCACCCGTACCCGCCGCTGGATCTCACAGGCCTCAATGCGGCCAGCCTCCCGCCTCAGCTGCTCCACTCGGGCCTTGGCCAGGCACAGGTAGGCCTGCAGGTGGGGCCGGATCACTGCCAGCCGCAGTAGGCACAGTGCCACCAGCACCCAGAGGCGCAGTGAGTCAAAGGCTGAGTCTGATAGCCTGCAGAGAAGAGGGGGAGGGGGCTAGTAAGGACCCCTTCTGCCCTAGGATCTTCCCCCATGACCCACCGCTCTCTCCTGGCTCCTCCCTGAGCCTCAGACACTGGAGTATACAGAGGGGTCCCCCAGTTGCCTTCCCTCCAGGCCTCAACCCCATACGCACAGGAAGAAGGGTGTGCCCCCAAGGGGTGCCCGGTACAGGAAGTTCCGAGCAATGGGCTTGGCCCAGAGCCACAGGATGAACAGGGGAGACAGGAAGCTGGTGTGCAGGAGAAACCTGGGGGAAAGGTCACAGCAGGATGAGAGCTAGGCACCTGCCATCCCCTCGTCCTCTCCACTAGGCTCCCTAGCCTCCCACCCACCCAGCCCCCCACTTAACTGCAGCATGGGCCGATCTTCTGACATGGTCAGCGCGTCTCGGTGGGTCTGGGCCAGCCGCAGGCCTGGGAAGGTGAGGAAGGCGCCCAGCATGGAGCCCAGGACTGAAAGTCCCACGCGGATGACCAGCTTGACCAGAGGAAGCCTGGGAAGAAGAGATGGTCAGGGAGCCCCACAGCCTCACAGCCTGCCCCACGCCCTCTCCCTTCTCAGGACTCACATCCAGTCCCAGCCCTGCATCTTCAGAAGTGGCTCCAAGTTCTGGGTCATACTGGCCAGGCCTGGGGAAAACGAGAAGAGTGGGGTAGAGTACAAGTATACCCCTGAGGCCTCAGAGTCTACTCTGCCCCTCTCCGGCGTCCTTTGCTCCTCACGTAGGAGCACCAGTGGCATCCAGGCTCCACGCCAGGCATGAGGGCCACTTAATGCTCTAGTGACATACAGCTCTTTTCAGAGAACAGGGGAATGGCCCTGGCCAGGTGGCTTTGTTGGTTGGAGCATCGTCTGGCACACCAGAAGGTTGAGGGTTCAATTCCCAGTCAGGGCACATACCTAGGTTGTGGGTTTGATCCCTGGTTGGGGACCATATGAGAGGCAACCAATTGATGTTTCTCTCTCAAAAAAAAAAAAAAAAAAAAAAAAGAACAGGAGATTGTGCCAAGTGAATTTGAGCTTACAGGATTATACCAGGAGTCAGGGGATATGAAGGACTCCCACAGGAGAAAACCAGAGTCCTCAGCAGTTCAGGCCCCAAGATTTTCCACAGAGTAACAGGAAGTAAATATGAACTCACAACCCAAATCACCAAACACACAAGGAAACAAATCACCATAAAGGAGAGTCAGCAGGAAAAAAACACACAAGTTTAGACCCCAGGGACTTCAGAAATTAGTGTTACCAGTTTTGTATGAAATGACTGAGGAAAACAAAAGTTGGAATCACAGAACAGGTGACACAAGACTACCCCTTCCTCTCTCTCTCTCTCTCTCTCTCAAAAAAAAAAAAAAGTCAATAAAGAAAAATTATAAAAATGTTTTTTAAAAAGCGTGGAAGGGTCATTTTCACTCTCTATAGCCTCTTGTATTCTATTAATTTTGTACCATTACCCATTTACTCCCACAAATGAAGTAAAAATAGGTAAATATTAATGCCCTGGCCGGTTTGGCTCAGCGGTTAGAGCGTCGGCCTGCGGTCCAGAGAGACCGGGGTTCGGTTCCCGCTAAGGGCATGTACCTCGGTTGCAGTTTGTCCCCGGCCCTGGTTGGTCGTGCGGGTGGCAACCACTCGATGTGTCCCTTTCATGTCGCTGTTTCTCTCTCTCTCTCTCTCTCTCTCTCTCTCTCTCGTCCTCTCTCTCCCTCCCACTCTATCTGAACAAAAAATGGAAAAATGTCCTCGGGTGAGGATTAAAACAAACAAACAAACAAACAAATTAAGTTAGTGTGGCTGCTGGGCAGAGGACAGACTGAAGGGAACAGAAGTGCCAGTGGGAGGAGCTACAGCCACAGGTGTGTGTCAGACAGCGAGATAAGATGTTCTCTCACACCATACGCCCAAGGGGGTGCCAAGGGTGGCAGAAATCCAGAGAGACTGCCTAGCCTTAGGAGCCCCTCTTTCACCTACAATGTGCAGGTGTGTCAAGCCACTTAAATCCCACACTCATCAGCTTACAGCAGGGGGTGACAGGTGCCCACCCCATACCCCTGATGCACATACCTGGCTCCAGGCCTAGCTCGAGGGTCTCCTCTGGCACAACCTGCACCAGCATGGCCAGAAGCAGGAAGAGGAAGGCAAAGGTGAGGCAGACGGAGCGTTCTCCCTGGTCCTTGGCGCTGAAGTACAGCCGAGTCACTGTCAGAAACACCTTGCTGGGGGCAGAGTTAAGGAGGCCTCCACCTGGGATACCCCTGCCCATTCCACCACCTCCAGCCAGTGAAACCAGGTTTGGGTTTGGGGTCCTGGGTGGCAGGGGAGTGACCAAAAAGAAAAATGAGCCGATGAACAAGCCCAGGACACAAGGCTGGAATGCTGTTCACGTCTGTCAGCAGTGTGGGGCTGTGCACATGGCAGGTTGCCTGGGCTGGGCCTCCAGCTTGGCTCATCACACTATGTGGGGCCAGTCAGAAATGGCCACCAATTCAGTCTCTTCAGGAGTCCTGCCTTCCTCACCCACCTACCCTTCTGGCTACATTAACAGCACATTCCTCTGAGAAGCTAACAAATATAAGGGCTGTATCTCCAATCTGTCCTGAAGAGACTCCAGGGTTTTTAGGAACAGTGTGGACCCCAAGATAAACTTTCCTTCTTCCCAAGCCCAGTGCACAAAGACATTTTCTTCTAATTGGGTCCCTAAAGTCACAGGTTCACCTTGCTCTCTGTGCAGCTTAACAAAAAAACTGCAGAGGAGGCATCTCCTTCCAGGCCCCTGCATCTGGGCGGGCCTGTGACTTGCTCTGACCGAACGGATAGACAGGGAAAGGATGGGCTGACCTGGGCAAGGCCTCGAAGGCCGGCAGTGCTCCGTCTTCCCTGCTGCCTTTCTGTGGCTGCAGTGTGGGAGCCTGGCCCAGCCTGCTGGAAAGGGGACTACTGGGAGCAGAGATGAGGCCACCCAGCTGAGCCTGGCCCAGGCAGGCAAATGAAATAGGGACTGCTTCACCCTGGCTGGTTTGCTCAGTGGTTAGAGTGTTGGCTGTGGACCAAAAGGTTGCAGGTTCAATCCCCGGCCCTGGTCAGGGTCATGCCAGAGGTAACCAGCTGATGTGTCTCTCTCACATTGAGATTTCTCTCTCTCTCTCTCCCCCCTCCCTCCCGTCCACTCTGTCTAAAAATCGATGAAAAAAATATCCTTGGGTGAGGATTAACAAAAGAAATAGGGGTTGCTTTACCCCACCGAGTTTGGGGGAGGTTTGTAGTCCATAACCAATTACCAATTTAGGGGAGACAGGGAGCCTCAGCCAGGTTCCCACATGCCCCCGCTGCCCCACTCAGAGCTGAAAGGATACATGGAGAAGGCAATGGTAAGCAGACACCAAAACACAGCAATGTTGGTCTCCCTGGCTGGGCCCAGAACATAGTAGTAGGCCTCTGTGAAGAGGTACACGCCACCCGAGTATACAGCAAAGTCCACAAACCACTGGTATTCCAGGAAGAAGCGCAGGACTGCAGGACACACCACTCAGACGGGATTGCTTGCCCAGGGCATTCCCCCAACACTGCACACCCAGGGTCTCCCCCCACCCACCAACCCTGCAGGGTGTGGGCAAAATGAGAGGAGCTGGGGACCCACTGGACTGTTACCCAGGGCATCCACGGCTGTGAGCGGGCAGGTCTGCAGCTGGAAAGGGGCATCTCGGGGGACACATAAAGTTTTTTCTTCACTATAGCCATTGGCCCAGCTGTGGGGTGGGGGTTGGTGTCAAAGCAGCATCCTCCATTTCCCCCTCCCCAGTCCAGCCCACCTCTCCCTACCGCAGTCTGGGAGGTTCAGAGTGCCACCCTCAGAACACAGGAGCTGGCCTGGAGGTACCTTCTCCCCCAGTTTTGGTGTCCTCTAAACACCAAGTTGCAGGCACCACCGGCCCACAGGCGGGCCCACAGCAAATTTCCAAGCATTCAACACAGATTGAAGGCAGCCCAGTCATGACAATAAAAAACCATTCAGCCTTGTGTGTCCCCTATTCTCCCCTGTGCCCAGAGCGGTGCCTGAGGGTAGCCAGGGTGGGCCCTGTGCCCTGCAGCCTCCCCAAAGGTTGGGGGCTCACTCACCGGTCCTTCCTGCCTCTGGGCCTTTGCCTCCCTGCCAGGGCCCGAAGCTCTTCCTCAGAAGGTTGCTTGTATCGGAAGAGACTGAGGGCAAAGACAGGCAGGCAGTCAGGAAAGCTTGGGCATGGGGGGGGGGGCTGTGATGTTAAGGCAGTGAACTCCAAAACCCAGGACTAGAGCCCAAGGGAGGGCTGGGCCCTAGAACCTCTGGTGACAGGAGGAGCGGGGACCATCGAAGGCCAAGGGAAGGCAAGAGAGATGGACTGGGGCAGGGCAGCAGGTGTCATGGACACCCCAAATCTGCTGGCTAACTCTCCTAGCAAAGTAGGTGTGCACACTGTCCTAAGGAGAGTACACAGTTTCCACCAAATCTCAGGAAGGGCCCCAGACACAAACAAGGACAAAAAATGTTTCGGCACACATCTACAGAGAGAGGAAGGTGGATGGAAGGTGAAGTGGGGGAAGCATCTGCTCTTTCAAGTGTGGAGATGGTCTCGTTTGCGCGCGCGCGCGCGCGTGTGTGTGTACACACCTGTCAGAACTGATCCAACTGTGCACTTCCAAAATATGCAGCTTACTGCACATCAACCACATCTCAATAAAGTTGTTTAAAAAAACTACCTGCAGGACCTGAGGCAGGGCTTGGGGGGGACCAGAGAGGGCTGGGCTCCTGCCACCTCGAGGAGGGGCTGTGGCTCACCTGCCATTGCAGAGCAGCCAGCGTGCAAAAGAGCAGTGAGGTGCCAGCCTGTGCATCAGAGTGGCAGTGAGCAGGGTCACCACCAGCTGCACTCCGAGGATTGCCTGGGGGAGGGGACATGACAGGTAGTGCCCAGAGAGTAACAAGATCACTCCCTGGAAACCCAGCTATTTATAGAGATGCAGAACCAGCAGGTGGGGGTGGGAGGCCTCCCTGGCTCCAGATGCATCTTGGGGAAGAGGACTGGGGTGAGCTCAGACCCAACCTGGGAGCCCCTAACTCCACATCCGGCTGGCAGGGAATGGAGAACATATGCTGGGACAGAGACAGTTCAGACAGGTTCGCTTCCAGTCTCTGCCATGGATTTCGGGTATTAATCTCATCAATTTGGTTTTCCCCATCTGGAAATGAAGTGCTTCCTATTTTGTTTCTTGTACTTTCATGACCGCCTTCTGAGCCTACAATGACCCCAGTACATCCAATGAAAGTGGCTCCTCTGTGACCATATTCCAAGCCTTGGCACCAACTGTCTCAGGCTAGCTTTTGGCTCCAACATTCACCCTGGTGGCTCTGTCTTAATTTATCCCTGATGGCTCCATCACCTTCTCTTCCTCTACACCTCCCTTTGTCATCAGCCTTCTCAGCTGACCACTATCAGTTTCAGGAATAAGACTTAGACACGTGAGTGGGATAACTTTTTCTTATTAGGAATTGCCTCACCAAGTGCTACATAACCTTTTAAACAATAATTCATAACATGTTTTCACATACTTATTTTTAAACTTTTTAGAAGAAATGTTTTTGGTCATCAGTCTGAAGCTAAAGCTGCCCGAAGATAGTAAATACAGGATCTGCTATCAGTAATTATGTAAAATGTGCTCAGGAGAGTTGTATACTAGAATTATGGTATTATAATTAACAACTAAAATTAAATAAAGATTAATATTATTTTTTTTATTTTTTGTTAATCCTCAATGGATATTTTTTTCCATTGATTTTTTAAGAGAGCAAAAGGGCCCTGGCCTGTTTGGCTCAGCAGTTAGAGTGTCGGCCCACGGACCAATGAGTCTCGGGTTCAATTCCAGTTAAGGGTACGTATCTGGGTTGCAGTTCGTCCCTGGCCCTGGTTGGTCATGCGGGAGGCAACCAGTTGATGTAGCTCTATCACATCGATGTTTCTCTGTCTCTCTCTCTCTCCCTCCCTCCCACTCTGTCTGATGATAAATGGAAAAATATCCTTAGGTGAGTAATAAAATTAATTAATTAATTTTAAAAATATGTTTTTATTGATTTTAGGGAGAGAAAGGGAGAGGGAGAGAGAGAAACATCAATTGGCTGCCTCCTGCACTTCTCCCACAAGGGATGGAGCCCCGAAACCCTGGCATGTGCCCTGACCAGGAATCAAACCAGCGATCTCTTGGTGCATGGGATGCTGCTCAACCAACCGAGCCACACAGGCCAGGGCAAAAGATATTTTCTCTATGCCTGAGACTTGTAAACTGAGCCCATAAGTATTTTTTCAGCAGTGAGGGTGGGGTGCCATCTTTCTGCTCTCTAACTCTCACTAATCTCCTAGTCTCATTGCCTACCCTCCCCCTACCGAGTACAAACTGGCCAGCAGGCACTAATGACCACAGCACTGTCAAGGTCTGTGGGCACCCCCAAGCCCATAGGGCCAGGCTTTCCCACCCACCCTTCCTCCCAGGACCCCTTCTCTTCTCCTCTGGGGACTCCCAGTGCCTCCCACAAACACTCTCCAAATTTCCAAACCTCTGGGCATCCTTGCTTTTCTCCTCCCTCTGCAGGCCTCTATCCTATGACCTCATCCTCTGCCAGGGTTTTAACCAGTGACCTGGCCCAGCATGACCCCAACAGAACAGCACCTCCAGGTAGACCTCTCTGCCAAGCTCGCAGACCTGTGCTTCCCCAGGCCCTTTGCTGGAGCCCAGCACCCACCCCTCACTCCCAAGAACACAGCACTGGGTTCCTCAAGGGAACCCCAGACCCTTCCCAGTCTCATAATCAACATGCAACTCCACTACACAGCTTGCAAGACCTGGCAGGCCCAGCTCAAGACCACCCCATCTCAGTGCCTGGCTCTCTCCCCCACCTTCCCTGCGTCCAACCACCCAAGTCTGAGAGGCTCTCCAGACCCGGGGGCTCTCCATCTCTGACCCCATTATCCCCCTACACACACATCTCCCAGTGAGAGGGCCCATGGTTCAAACTGCGGTTCCAGCACCTACGACAGGACGAAAGGTAAGGAGGGAAGGAGGCATGCGTTCTCCATCTACGGGTACTCCACCTAAGACCCAGGAGGTCTGTCCAGGGAGCATCCCGCACCCAGCTTGGAACGACGCCCACTTTTAAGCACCCTCTCCACCAGTACCCTCACTTCAGGCCCACCTCCAACGCCCCTCCTTGGGGACATCTCTCCTCCCTCACCACCGGCAGAGTCAGGTCGCCTTCCCGGCCCCTCCAGACTGTCTCTCCCTCGGACCAGTTCGAACACAATAGAGGTGTGTGGGGGTGGGTATGTTCCCGCCCTCACCAAGCACCAGCCTAGCCCACAAGGCCGGGTTTTTGGACCTGGGACCAGGGAGACCTGAGGGTTCGTTCCACTGTGCTGTCTCCAATCTGGGACCCTCGTCCGCTCTGAAACCACCCAGATCCGCTCTGCTTGGCCCTCTCCTCTCAGGGTTCTCCCTGGTGCTGCCCCCACGCTCCCGCAGGACCCCGACCCCAGAGAGGGCCCCAGCAGGACCCCAGACCTCCCTCGGGGGGCCCCAAACGTGCTCTGGTCCCCAGTCCTCTCGGTGGGATCCCAGGCCTCTAGAGGGTACACCCTCGGAACGCTTAGGGGCTTCCAATCCCCTAGGCACGACCCTGACCCCCAACACGGGTCCCGCATTGAGATGCCTACCCCAGAGTGGGACACATGGCACTCTGCGCGACTTGGAGTCTCTCGGAGGCCCCAATCTCCACAAAAGGACCTCCATCCCTTAGGTGTCTCCCTAAACCCCAGGGCGGGACCCTGACCCCTTAGCGCCCCACCGCGCCTCAGAACGCCGGCTTACCATGTTGCCGGCGGGAGCGCGGTACGCAGACCCACGAGACCCTGCTCGGGACACTTTATGGGACCTGGACCCATCAGAGCTAGACGCTGGTCTGACAGACAGCCCGAGCGACCAATCATCACGCTTGTATGCAAAGGACGACCCGCGAGACCAGGGGTCGCTGGCGTTGCATGCCGGAAGTTGTAGTTCGAAGACTCCCGACGAGCTCACACCGAGGTTGAATCAAGACTGTATGAAGGACACCTGTGTGGCCGCTCACTCTGCGACTCAGTCTCTTATCTGGACCTGTCTCACAGGTCTGCGGCCAATACATTCATTCATCCACTCACTGCCCCCGGCGGGACAGTTCTGAGCATGAAATTCCCCTGATCAAGAACATTAGATGGCTCACACTGACTAGATGCCCAAGTGCTCATACTAAATTTAGACCCTTCTGCCTAACTTCAGCGTGTCGTCAGTACTGTTCTACACACTATAGTAACACCTTCCCACCAGCAAAAACTCAAAAATTAGGATCAGCTTCATGTATGGCTGGATCAAAGACCAAATGTCAACCTCAGAAATCTTTCTTTCCTTCTTTCCTTCTTTCTTTCTCTCTCTCTCTCTCTCTCTCTCTCTCTCTCTCTCTCTCTCTCTCTCCTTCCTTCCTTCCTTCCTTCCTTCCTTCCTTCCTTCCTTCCTTCCTTCCTTCCTTCTTTCTTTCTTTCTTTCTTTCTTTCTTTCTTTCTTTCTTTCTTTCTTTTTCTTTCTTTTCTTTCTGTTAATTCTCATTGGATTAACTGTACGTGCAATCCAGGTATGAACCCTTGACTTAGACCAAACTCAAGACCCTTGTGTGAGCAGACCGATACTCTAACTACTGATCCACAAGGCTGATGCTTTAATGTTTTTCAAATACAAGGGAAATCTTATTTAGAAAGTCATAGAGGTAGGAAACGTGCCCAGCTGGGCTGTGTGGTCTCAGGAAACAAATTACAGACAAAAGTAGTGTCCTTGGATCTTAGGAGAGAGAGAGGGCAAAGGTATTCTCCTTGAGGGAAGAAGGGGGAAAAGTGCCAGCACCATGTTCCAGAGAGAGAGAGAGAGAGAGAACACATGAATCTTATGTTTTACATTTCTTGGCTTGGAAGTAAGAGTTTCTAGCATAGGTGCCTAAGTTTTGCCATCTGTTTCTATGGATCTGTGTCTGTGTGAGTATGGACATACACATGGGTGTGACAGTATCTTTATAGGGGTGGAAAACTGTTAGGACCTATATGGTTGATTGCCTCATCTCTGTGGGTAATTTTGTCTTTGTGGATATCTGTTTACAGGGGGTTCTCTTTTTGTGACTTTGGTCCTCTGGACTCAGTGTCCCTTTGAAAGAGGATGGATAGCAGTGATGGTCACTAGGATTTCCCAGGACCTACATGGGGGTCATGACATGCCCCTGAGGACCAAAGCATACAGGTAGGATCCAGGGAAGATGAGATTTGGGAAAGGTTAAGAAAAGAGGGATCAAGAAAGAAAAGATGGGGTGTGGGGTGTGTGTGCTGCAGGCCCACTGCATGCCATGCTGGGAGTGCTTCATGTGCTCCCTTCAGCAGGCGGGGATAGTGGAATAACTAATTGCCTCCATTTAATTGATGAAAATACTGAGGTCCTATGAGGCAGATCTCTGCTTCTATCTCACCTGTCTCTTGGGCACTGGGCTCCTCAGTCGGGGTGTCACAGTGCCCCACGTGGTGAATCAGAGGCAACTCATGTACATCCTGGCCCCAGAAGCTCCCAATCTTCCCTCCACCACCTCCCCATCTTTGTGGTGCTTATCCACAAACCCTGGAGTTGGCTTTGACTCCCCCTCCCACTCCACACCTAATCTGTCAGCTCCTCCTGATGGCTCCATCTTCCAAGTGTAACCACAGTTCCACCCAGCCTTACTCCCTTCACAGTCTCTACCCATCCAGTCTCCATCATCTCTTGCCTGAAGTGCCCTCCTCCCTGGTCTCTGGCTTCCAACCTCCCCCCACCCACACACACACATACAGTCTATTTTCTCCTTAGCAGCTTGCGTGCACCTGTTAACACTTGAGCCAGACCATGTCCCTTCTTTGCTCACAACCATCGATGGCTCTCAACTCATGCAGAGCAAAACCAAAGCCTTCTCTTCTACATTGGAAGATCTCTGTGCTCCATTCTTCAAAGTTTGTTCAACATCTCTGTTCCCAATGGACACTCCTCGGTCTCTGTCCTTTCCATTGCATATTCTATGTCCCCTGATCCTTACTGTATACTCCCTTTGTCTGTTCACACTAATGTCTCAAATTCTCTGACCATTCTAGGTCTACATTCTCATTCCAAACTGACCATTTCACCACAGTGCTCTGAAAAAAATGCATCTCTCAGATATCCAACTTCCATCACTGTGTTTGTGCCCAGGCCACAATTCCCACGGTGCTTCCAACCAGTGACAGAGCTCCTGGGGAACTTGGAGCCCTGTGACTGTAACATTGGCCCTGGTCGATCTCACCATGGTGTCCTTAGCAAGGATGATGGTAGGACACTTCCATACAACTTTACCTGTAGGCATATCTGGGGTCTGGCTCCAGAGGTGTTTCTAGAACCCAGTAGCCTTCCCACTGTCCCTTCATGGGTTAGGACAACACAGGCTGTGTATGTATAGACTTACACACACACACACACACACACACACACACACACACACCACATAACACAGACTTTTTCTGGGTCCCCAGGCTGGGAACCTAAAAACATAGTGTGGAACCTCTGGAAGCCAAGATGGATTTTGTTTACTTATTACTGTTTCTATTTATTTATTTTGTTTTTTGTTAATCCTCACATGAGGATTTCTTTTTCATTGAGAGAGTGAAAGGGAGGGAGGGAGGGGGAGAACGAGAGAAACATCAATGTAAGAGAGACACACTGATAACCTGGTTGCCTCCCACACGACTCCGAACTGGGCCAGGGATCAAACCTGCAACCCAGGCACGTGCCCTGGACCAGAACTGAACCTGAGACCCCTCGGTGCAGGGATAGATGCTCCAAGCACTGAGCCAAACTGGCTAGGGCTATTTCTATTTTAAAATGTTGAATGGGACCCTAGCCAGGTTGGTTCCACAGTTAGAGCATTGGCTTGTGGATCAAAGAGTCGCGGGTTCGATTCTGGTCAAGGGCACGTACCTCGGTCATCGTTCAGTCCCTGGCCCTGGTCCGGGTCATTTGGGAAGCAACCAATTGATGTTTCTCTCTCTCTCTCTCTTCCGCCCTCCCTCCCACTCTATCTGAAGATAAATGGAAAAATACCCTCCAGTGAGGATTTAAAATAAATAAATAAAATAAAATGTTGAGTGGGGAGCGCTAAATCCAAAGCATATTATTGGGCGCTACCTAATGGCAAATGGCAAAAATGCAGCCTCCCAGTGATGGGAATGCAGAACCACATACACAGGCCCTGGGGTTCCCCCAGCCTTTGAAAGCAGCCACAGTTTTTTGGACCCCACATTGAGTGCTTAGCTTTTGGGCACAGACTTCAGAGATTGGCCTGGCTTCTTGTCCATTGTGAGGGTGAGATCCAGAGGCTGAGAAGAAACTGGCTGTGCCTCAGTTTCCCCCAGGAGTTTTGTGTCTGGTTGTGGGAGAGCTGTGACTGCGACACTGTGGAAGCCACCAGGGAAGAAGTTTATGTACCATTATGTAGATGACCAGGGTCCTTGTGACCTGAAAGAGGGGATCCCTCCAAGGGTAACCCAGGTGGAGAATTTGCACCCTCAAGGTGACCACCATGCTCATGCTGCTGGTGCTGCTGGGGTGGCAGAGGTTGTATGCACAGCCCGGATCTGGAGTTCACTGTCATGGACTGGAGTGGGGGCAGTGGTTCACCACTCCTCTGAGGGTGAGTGGGGGCACAAGGGAGCAGGTGGAAAGGATTTAGGACCTGAATCTGAGTTGGGTGAGAGGACTTCCCAGTCTAACTTGGGCACCCTACAAGAGGCCTTGAGTTCACCCCACACCTCTGCATTCTCTGAAGGCCTCTCAACACAGGTGGGGGATCCCCTAATACCCACATCCAGGTCAGAGGCTGTGAGTTGACCCTGGCACCCTCTTCCCTTTTTCCTACATTAGAGTTATCCAGGGTTCCTGGTGGTTTTACCCCCAAACACACCTCCCTTCCAGCCCTTCAGCCTCCTGTTGCCCCTGGCCCCCCACTGCATCCCTCTGCCACAGAAGTCCTGAGGAGGGGAGCTTTGACCATGCCATGTCCCTCCTCTGGAAACTGGAGCCCCAAAGCCCCTACTTTATGGGGATGATGTGTCACGGACTACGAAGATCGATGGAGGACAAACCCTAACTGGGTCTGGCATGTGGGTAGCGTGGTGCTCTATAAATGGCCACTTAGAGTGCCCCCACCTCACATAAATGTCTTTCACTTTACATATTCTGCCCTCTCCCCACCCCCTGGAAGGAGGCAGCCCTAAGTCTTGGTGACTACAGAAGAAGAGGAGGTGCTAAATTCCAGGGACTGGAACTGACTTTGAAGCCTGTTATGCACATGCTTCCCCTCTTTATCCACCATCTGTGACTGTGTGTGCTAATGGTGGGATGCAAAGCATTGAATTTCACTGGAAAAGCACCACTGTGGGGCACTGGGGTGACAAGAGGGGAGAAGAGTATTCAATAGCCACGCTGAACCAATCAGCTTGGGATCTTTGTAGAATGGGATAGGGGAACAAATCTTTTAAGTGCTGATGCCAATACTCTGCGTTCTCTATATTCATGTTCAAACACTGCTTAACTTGGCATTCGGAGCTATATCTGGGCTTGAGGACAGTGCAGAGGCCTTCCTGGAGGAGAGGACATGGAGTTGGGCCTTGGAAGGTAGAAAGAAGTCCCCCCCCGCCCCGTATGTGCCCCTAGCAGGAACCGAACCCAGGTCTCTCTGGACCGCAGACTGATGCTCTAACCGCTGAGCCAAACCAGCCAGGGCCTACCTTTTTAAAAAAAAAAGAGAGAGAGAGAGAGAGAGCCCTAGCCGATTTGGCTCAGCGGTTGGAGTGTCAGCCTGCGTACCAGAGAGTCCTGGGTTTGTTTCCCACTAAAGGCATGTACTTCGGTTGCAGTTTGTCCCTGGCCCTGGTTGGTCGTGCGGGTGGCAGCCACTCTATGTGTCCCTTTCACATCAATGTTTCTCTCTCGCTCTCTCCCCCTCCCACTCTATCTGAACAAAAAAATGGAAAAATGTCCTCGGGTGAGGAATAAAATAAAATAAAATAAAAAACGTGAGTTGGAGATTGAGAGAGGTGGTTCAGGAGGAAGGACCAACATGGTCCTGGAGTTGGAACTGCAAGAGCTTCTCAGGGGCTCAGGGCAGGGGACAGTGTGAGGGACACAGGCAGATGGGTGGGGCAGCTGAGGAGCTATGAAGGTCAGGGGTCAGATCTGACTGCCACAAAGATCACACTGAAGCCCTGGCAGGGTAGCTCAGCTGGTTACAGCATCGTTTGATATGCCAAGATTGTGGGTTCGATCCCCAGTTATGCAAGAATCAACAATGAAAATGTAAATAAGTGGAACAACAGATCAATGTTTCTCTCTCCATTTCTCTAACAACAACATTTTTTTAAAAAAGATCCCACTGAGAACACCTGAGGGTGATTGGAGGTGGGATGAGTAGATAGAGCTTTTTTAGTCTCCTGGACCCCCAAGTCTGCCTACTTATGGGTCAGGCCAGAAACAGGGTGGGGTAGGGGTTGTGCACACCTCGGAGTAGATGGATAACTGCCTGGCTCCCTCCTACCTCTGGTGGAACAAAATTGCTGAACTAAGGGATCAAGGGATAAGCCCACTTAAAAGAGGAACAGCATAGTACCCCAACATTCAAGGTTCCCAACTGCTTCTTTTAAATTGTTGTTGTTGTTGTTAACCTTCATTGGAGGATATTTTTTTCCATTGATTTTTAGAAAGAGTGAAAAGAGGGAGGGAAAGAGAGGGAGAGAAACATCAATGCTGATTTGTTGCCTCCCACACGCGCCCCTGCAACCAGATGCCCTTGACAGGGAATCGAACCCAAGACCCTTCAGTGGGGGATCGACACTATAACCGCTGGGCCACACCTGTCAGAGCCCCAACTGTTTCTTGCTGCAAGGAATTGTGACCAGCCAGGGGATTTCCCCCTGAGCCTACCACCTGACACTCCTCAAGTTTAAGAGCAAAAAGCCAGGCCCGCGCACTCTAGGGGCCCGATCCACACGGTCAGCCAAGACCCCAATGGCCCAGTTGCCCACCATTGTCACCTGCTCGTTTGCGCCCCCTGCAGGGTCCGTCTTCACATCACCACCCACCACTTTCAACTTAGACCCTACCGGTGACCGGTGACCGAATCCTCGTCTCAGGGCGGAATTCTGACGGGAGTACCCCAAACCCAAACAAGGCAAGGCTGAGTCCACAGGGGAGGAGAGAGGAGGACCTGGGCGGGGCTGGGGGTGGCTTTACGCACCTACAGATCATTTCATCCACGGAGGCCATGAGTGTTTTATTGGTGGGTACACACTCAGGAAGAGGAAACAGAGCCCCCGACCATTGATCCGAGCCCAGTCTTCCTCCTCCAGGCCCCCACCGTGGAAAGGGGCCGTATCCACTGGGTCTTCTCTACGAACTCCCGGAGGGAGGTTGGGAGCCCACGTGCCCTCGCCGGGCCTGGCGTGGGAAGCGGAGCCAGTACCATCTCTGGGTCCGCTACCGGGGCCAGCCATCGGCAGTGGGTTGTCGGCGCAGCGGGGGCCCGGGCCGTAGGGGCTCTGCAAGGGGCCGGCCCAGGAGCAGGTGATAGGGGGGGTAGGTCTTGGAAAAGTCGCCGGGGCCACTGGGTGCCGGAGAGAGGCGCTCCGACTTGATGCTGACTTGGGGGGTCGGTGGGGAGGCACCGCAGGCTGGGGGACCCTCCTCGCCCAGGCTGCGGCCCCCACTGCAGAGAGAGAGAGAGAGAGAGAGAGAGAAAGAGAGAGAGAGAGAGAGAGAGAGAGAGAATGAATGAATGAGAATGGGGGTTGTGAGCTTTTCGAGGAAGGGAGGGAGGGAACCGGGAGGTGGCACGGCTTGGGCAAAGGCTCTGCAGGAAGACCTTGGGAAAGGAGGGGGTGGCCAACCCTCCTGGGGCCTCGAAAATAGAACCCCCACCCCTGCCCCCCGCCAGCACTCCGGAAGGGCTGAGTGCAGAAACTGGAGTGGCCACCAGGTGTCAGCAGTGGCTAGGGACTTCAGAAGACTTGGAAGGACCCCACCACGGATCCTGACTGGGGGTGGGGGAGGCAGTGGGGCACTTACCTGGGCTGGGCAGGGCCGGTTAGGGGCCCATCACCCCTCGAGGGCTGCCAGGGGGCCAGGGTAGGGGGCTGCAGCAAGCCGGGGGGCGGAGGGGGGTCTCCCAGGCCATATTCTGGGGAGGGGGCAGGAGGAGTTAGCTGAGGCCCTCATCTGTGGGAGCCCCTTGCCCAAGCCTGACCCACCCCACCAGTCAGTTTTCAGTTGGTGGGTGGGAAAGTGTGGACTGCACAGCAGGCAGGTGTATGGATACCTCCCACAGCAGGGCTGATGGGGGTTCATACCTGGGGGACCTGCTGGGAGGAAGGGGAAGCTTCCAAGTGGGGGTCCTGGAGCTGCAGCAGAGCATGGACTCTGCAGGCTACCATAGAGGCCTCTCTGTGTGGAGAAAGGATGAAGGGGAAACTGAGGCCCACACTCAGGCCATCCTACCTGCCCCCATCAGCCCTGACACTCCTTTCCTTCACTCACTGAGGTGCTCAGTCCCCCTCGGGCCCCTGGCAGGCCACCAGGCAGGTCTGGCC
This sequence comes from Molossus molossus, assembly GCF_014108415.1. Taxonomy (NCBI): domain Eukaryota; kingdom Metazoa; phylum Chordata; class Mammalia; order Chiroptera; family Molossidae; genus Molossus; species Molossus molossus. The sequence continues at coordinate 66,067,369 of NW_023425377.1, read as the reverse complement.
TCCTCCCGTCTGCTGCCAGGTACAGGGGTGGTGGTGTCTTGCTGGCAAGATGGCTTGTTGAGAAGAGAGGATGGGCCAGGCCTGTGGAGCAGGAGATCCCCCAGAGAGAGGGCAGGCAGCCATGTCATTGACTTAAGTCTGAAGTCCAGAGGTGATGAACACAGACAACCAAACAGTGCCAGAGCCAAGATACCCACCCCCAGAAGCTCCCCTGGGACCCCCACCCCACCTTCCCCAGGGTCTATGCCCCATTCTTACCTGGGGGCCCAGTTTTGGGTGCTGCTGGCCTGAAGGGGGATGGGCGGCTCTGGGCAGACAGGGCCTCCCCAAGCCCATTGGAGTCACAGCCTGGTGGGGGCAGGGCCCCATATACCATGTCTGGGCTTGGCATAAAGGGGGTTGCTGGCTGAAGGCAGAGAGGACGGGATTGGTTGGAGGAACAAAGAGGTGAGGGCATCAGGTCCAAGACAGAATATTCCAATGAGTTCAGGGGCCAGCCTTTACCTCTTGGAAGCCCTCACTACTCCCTTTGGCCTAACCTCACATGGTGGGCATGCCTATGTCTGGCTCTGTTGCTCCTGGATAGCTAGGCCTAGAGCTAAGGCTTCTCACTCAACATGGAGTTGGTACTGAGGGGGCTTCCCAGGTGTTCGATGATGAATAAAAAAAACAAAAAAGAAAGTAAAGAAGGAAGTAGCTGCCTGTTGAACTCTTAACCATCCTTCAAAGCCCCAGCTACAATGCCCACTCCTCCAGGAAGATTTTCCTGACCACCCAGGCAGAGACCTATACCAAACTCTAGGCTTCCTGGCCTTTTTTCAGTCTCAGCCTTTACCACGTGGGCCTAAGAGGTGGGGGAGAGCCACATTCATGGCAGGGCAAGGAGTCACTTACATAGAGCCGGGGTCGGGGCAAGGCTGGCTCACCCCCATCACCTGCCAGCCTCCGCAGCTTCTCTCCTGGCCCTTCAGGCCCCTCATCTGGCTCCAGTTCTGGCCCATCAAGGCCCACACCCCTCCGCCTCAGTGTCTGTGGGGAGGGGACACAACAGGATGAACCTCCCCCCATCCTAGCCAGGGAGCCTGGTTGTAAGGTGAGGAGAGAGACCTACTCAGCTCTTTAGGTGGAGCTGAGTGCAGGCACAGTCTGCTCCAGCCAAATTCCAGTGACCACAGCCCCCAGTGAGTTATCATCTGTTAAGTTCCAACTGTGTGTGAGAGAAGGACTGTCCTGCCCTGAAACCAGAGACTCACCTATGCCTGCTAGCAGGCACTGTCTTAACACTCCTGAATACAACTCTGGTATTTCTGTTCTGCATCCATGAGCTGCTTTAGAGCCTGGCATGCAGTAGGTGCTTAATAAATGTTGAGAAATTGAGCACGTGAGGACAACTTTATAGAATTTTCTGAGCTACCTGGGACCAGTGACCTGCATGGTCCTGGACCTCAGTGAGGTCAGCTTGCCACATGGTGCCTTTTATTTTCTGTTCTGTACTCATTAAATTGGTGATCGGATTAAATGAGATGGCGTGTTTGAGGGGCACATAGTGCAGCCTTCAGTGTGTAGCGGTTGACGTTTTTGTTTTTACTATTTTTTAGAGAGAGAGGAAGGGAGAGGGAGAGAGAGAAACATCCATGTGAGAACACACATGGATCAGCTGCCTCCTGCACACTCCTACCAGGGATCGAGCCCCCAACCTGGACATATGCCCCAACCGGAAATTGAAGCTGCAACCTTTTGGTGTACAGGACGACACCCCAACCAACTGAGCCACCCAGCCAGGGCTAGTTGATGTTTTTATTTCTACAATCCAGGGAACTATCCCAGAGGGACACTCCATTACCCCAGACCTGCTTTAACTGGCAGCAAAGCCAGATTCCAACACTTATCTTTTTTTTTTTTTTAATCCTCACCCGAGGACATTTTTCGATATTTTGTTCAGATAGAGTGGGAGGGAGAGAGAGAGAAAGAGAAACGTCAAAGTGAAAGGGACACATTGAGTGATTGCCACCAGCATGACCCAACCAGGGCCAGGGACAAACTGCAACTGAGGTACGTGCCCTTAGCAGGAACCGAACCTAGGTCTCTCTGGACCACAGGCTGATGCTCTAACCGCTGAGCCAAACCAGCCATGGCCCAACACTTATCTTTTGTACAAACCAAGAGTCCCTAGGCTCTGAGCGAGCAGAGTGTGCTGGCTTCATGGGGAGGAGGGCCCAGGGTACCTCGAGGATGTCGGTGTTGGTGCGGCTCTCATGGGGTTCACTGTACTCCGTGTACTTCAGGAGCACACGGTCCATGTCCGTGCTGGCATACTGGAAGAGGCGATTGGCGCTGTTGAAGATGATGAGAGCAATCTCACAGTCACAGAGCACGCTCAGCTCATAGGCCTTCTTCATTAGCCCGAACTTCCTTTTGGTAAATGTCACCTAGACCCAGGACCCACAGGTGAGAGGGAGAAGACAAAGATTTGGGGTGGTGTGAGGGAGGTGTAGGGGCCTAATTGTTTCTTGAACATGCCTCATGATTCTGAGCCTCATGTGCTGTTCTTTCTGGCTGTACATCTCACTTCTCAACCTGGCAAACTTCTATTGATTCTTCAAAACCCAGCCCAAATGACCTCTCCTCTAGGAAGTTTTACTTGGTCTCCTAGGCAGAGCCTACACTCCCTTTCTGAGCTTCCCCAGTTCTGAAACTCCCTCTGATCCAGTCCTCTGAGTTGGGTGTGTTTGTGTCAAGCTCCACCTCCTCTATGACTAGGACTTCAGTAAATCATTATGAAATTGAGCAAATGCTACATCTCAAACTCGAGGCATGGCATCAAGACTCATTCCCCTACAATTTCTCAAAATGGCTAGGCCTTGGCCCAGGCCATGTCCCTTGCCAGGAATGCCTTCCCACAACCTGTTCCACCCAATGAACTCACCTGCCGATTCCTTTGGTCTAGAATGCGTGAGATCTGTATTTTTTTCCTCCCCATTGTCTTAGGCTGGGCAGAGTGACTTTGGGCTGGGGGAGAAGGAAAAGAGGACAGAGTACATGGGTGGAAAGTGGGGTCAGGCAATCAGCTTTCCTTCTGTCCTCCCCCTCCCCCTCCCAGGCACTGAGGGGAGTTGATGGGGAAAATCAAGCAGGCTGGATTTCCCCTATGGCCCCATTCTCAACAAGCCCAGGATGTAATAGATGCTCAATGAACACCTTTGCACCAATTCCACATGAGAAGAAGGCTGACCTAGGGCAAAAGATAGAGGTACAGATGTTCCTGCCCCTGCATCTAAAAAATTACCCCCTGGGAATGCAGACTGGTGCAGCCGCTATGGAAAACAATATGGTGCTACCTCAAAAAATTAAAAATTGAACTTCCATTTGACCCAGTGATCCCACTGCTGGGAATATACCCTAAGAAGCCTGAAACACCAATCAGGAAGAATATATGTATCCCCATGTTCATAGCAGCACTATTTACAATAGCTAAGATCTGGAAACAGCCCAAGTGTCCACCAGTAGACGAATGGATAAAAAAGCTGTGGTACATATACACAATGGAGTACTATGCAGCGGTAAGAAAGAAAGATCTCTTATCCTTTGAGATGACATGGAGGGACCTGGAAAGTATTATCCTAAGTGAAAGAAGCCAAGCAGAAAAAGACAAATACCACATGATCTCACTTATATACGGAATATAATGAACATAACAGTCTGAGGAATACAGTAGACCCAGACACAGGGAAGTAGGGCACAGACTGACATCCCTCAGAAGAGGGGATGGGGGGTGGGGGGTTGGGAAGAGATAAACCACAGAACTTATATGCATGTATGCATGACCAATGGACATGGACAACTAAGCCGGGGACAGGGTGGAGGGGGGGTGGGGGGGTGCCAATGGGGTAAAAAGGTAAAATATCTGTAACAAAAAAATAAATAAAAATTCATAATAAAAAAAAAAAATTACCCCCTGGTAACTATGGTACCTCAGGGAGCCTGACCTCTCTGGGCACCTTCTGAGCAGTAGAAATGACAATGTTGTATACTCCTTATTGTTGTTGGGGACAAAATGAACAAATGCCCAGCACCGAGCAGATGCCACAAATGTCATATGCTATTATGTCAAATGCTATAACTGCTATTATGAATATTGGCAATAGCCTAAAAGCCCTCAACAGGCCTGGTTGGAGGGACAGTACTCAGTAATCCTGAACCTCTGAAAGTAAGCCTGGTCTGCTTTTGGACACCTTTCTTTTTTTTTTATCCTCACCCGAGAACATTTTTCCATTTTTTGTTCAGGTAGAGTGGGAGGGAGAGAGAGGAACAGAGAGAGAGAGAGAGAAACATCGACGTGAAAGGTACACATCGAGTGGCTGCCACCCGCACGACCGACCAGGGCCGGGGACAAACTGCAACCGAGGTACATGCCCTTAGCGGGAACCGAACCCGAGTCTCTCAGGACCGCAGGCCGACGCTCTAACCGCTGAGCCAAACCGGCCAGGGCTGAACACCTTTCAACTTACTCAACACAGAACAGCTCCCCGAACAAGATCAAGGACTGTGGTTACCAAAAAAACTTATATTTAGCCCTGGCTGATGTAGCTCAGTTAGTTGGAGCGTCATCATATACACCAAGAGGTGGCAGGAGGGTTGATTCTGGGTTAGGCACATACTGAGGTTGTTGGTATGATGCTTGGTCGGGGCACATACGGGAGGCAACCATTTGGTGTTTCTGTTTCTCTCTCTCTCTCTCTTCCCTTCTTCTCTCTATAATCAATTAAAAAAAGCCCTGGCCAGTGTGGCTCAGTTGCTTGGGCATCATTCTGTGCACTGAAAGTTTGCCAGTTCCTTTCCCAGTCAGGGCACATGCCTGGGTTGTGGGCTTGATCCCTGTTGGAGGGTGGTGCAGGAGGCAACCGATAGATGTTTCTCTCTCTCCCACTCCCTTTCTCTCTCTCTCTAAATATCAAGAAAAATAGCCCTGGCTGGTTTGGCACAGCGGTTAGAGCATCTGCCCATGGACCAGAGAGTCTTGGGTTCAGTTCCCACTAAGGGCACGTACCTCGGTTGCAGTTTGTCCCCAGCCCAGGTTGGGGTTGTGTGGGTGGCAACCAGTCGATGTTTCTCTCTCTCTCTTCCCTCCTCTCTCCCTCCTACTCGATCTGAAGATAAATGCAAAAGTGTCTTTGGGTGAGGATAAAAAAAGAAAAAAGAAAAATATTTAAAAATTAAAAATTAAAAAATATATATACACACACACACACATACATTTACAAACTGCACTGAGTGTGGAAAAAAGACTGAAAAGAAATGCTCATGATGGGAAATACCGGCTAATGGAAATTTACGGGTGAGTTTTCTATTTTTTAAAAAGTATAGATGCAATTCACATAACACAAAATTCATCATTTTAAAGTGCACAAGTCAATGGCATTTCATTTGTTCACAATGTTGTAGAACCATCACTTCTATCTAGTTCCAGAAAATTTTTATCCCCTCAGAAAGGGACCCCATTCCCATGAGCAGCCACCCTCCCCCACCCCCCTGCCAACAGCCAATGATCTGTTTTCTGTCCCTATGGATTTGCCAATTCTGGAAATTTCATGTAAATGGAATCATACAATGTGTGGCCTTTTGTGTCTATTTTTTTTCTTTTTTGATTATCTGAACTTACTAACTTTTTCCCTCAGTGATGATGGACTATTTCTCTTTTTTTTCTAATTTTTTTGAAATTGATTTTTAAGGAGAGAGATAGAAACATCAATGAGAGAGAGCATTGATTGGCAGCCTCCTGCATGCCCCCACTGGGGATCCGGCCCACAAACTGGGCATATGCCCTGACTGGGAACCAAACAGGCGACCTCTTGGTGCGTGGGTGGACGCTCAACCACTGAACCACACTAGCCACTATATCTCTTTTTAAACAATTTTTTTTTCTTTTTTAAATAACAGAAACCCACCCTTGCCCCACTTTCTGCCAGGAGGAGGCAAGGATGCCCTGGAAAGGCCTTAGGCTTGGAGCCCTCAGACCACAATTTGGGCCCTGGGCAACTTGAGAGACACCCTAGACCCTCCTCACAGGGACCTCAGATCTCCCTGGTGGGGTGCCCAAAAGTAAGAGTGGGCAACTCAAGGAGGGCAGCATGTCCTCAAGACAAATAGGCCTTCCCCAGTGCCCCCTATGCAGGGATCCTTGGAAGAAGAAACTTGTCGCATGGCACCCATCATGCTGTACAGTCAGCTACTCAAGTTCCTCAAGATCTCTAACATCCCTCCACCAACTCTGTGACCATACTTGACCCCCAGCCACTCCTATGTCACAGGTGATTGAAGCCATGTCACAGGTCTGCCCAGGGTAAGTGGGCCAGTGCTCAGGCCCCAGCTGATCTCTGACCCACTGGGCAGCCCTCAGCAAAGGGGGCCTCTCCTTCATATTGCTATTCTCTGAATGGGGAGGTTATGAAATGCAGAGCACCTGGCATGGATCTGGAAACAAGCTCTGGGGAAGTGTAGGGAAATGTAGGTCTGTCTCCATGTGTAGCCAGACCTCAGCCTAAGAGGTCTGGGTAGAGACCCCTTTCATCCCAGAGTCCCAGGGCCCAGGAGTGTAAGATGCCTTGGCCATCATGTGTGGCCCACTGTGTGACCCCAGGAGTGCCCTTTACCTTCTCTGGGCTGGGTTTCTGAGCAGTCACAACTATGCAGAGTCCAGCCTACGAGAGTCTCCACCTCAGCCCCCTAGCTACAGATTGATTTGCTAAATTTAACCTCTGGGGCTAATTTTAATCCCTGGCTGGAATCGGGTGCGTTCCCACGGCTGGGATGTGTTGGCCTCGCCCTCATGGGTCCCTAGGGACAGAAGGGGGGCACTGGCCCGGAGGTCCCAATGCCAAGATGACTCCGGAAATGCCCCCCACGCCTGGGGTCCCATGAGAACATGGGACTTGAACCTGAGAATCTGAGCCTGGAATATCTGATTCCAGCCCTTTCTCAGTTTGTCCCCATTATGTGACCCCTGCTAGGGCAGAGGTTGCATAATGGGGGAGCCACAAGACCCAAAAGGTCAAGGGGGTCTCTCTGAACTGAGACCCAAGAGCTGAGACAGGAAGTGAGTTACAGACAGAAGGAACAGCAGGTACAAAGGCCCTGAGGAGGGACAAGACACAGCAACAAGGCTGGAAAGAGGAACTCGAGGGAGAGGCTACAGAAGCCGGGCCACTCTGAGCTGCGGGGAAGGTTGTGAGTTTGAGTCTAATAGAGATGCAGAGCCATAGGAGGATTTGAGTAAGAAGGGATGGAGCTTATCATTGAAAAACCTTTCCATAGCTGCCATGGTATGGGGAGGGGAGGAGATTGCAGGATACTGGAGGAGAGGCCAGGGCTGCATCCACTTGGTAAGAGACTAGGGGTGAAATCACTGTACTCCAGGGCACTTTGAGTCCTTCAGAAGGTACTAGATTCTCTGCCATCTCTAGGGATAGGTACAGATGGGCTCACACAGGGGTTTGACTCCTCTGATCCTCAATGACCTTGGAATCCCCAATCCTCTCACAGGAACTAAAGTCACCCCCAGCTTTGGCCCTTGAGGGATCAATCCAACACAAAGCTTTGATCATGACCCTTCCTGCTCACACATTCTTCATGGCTCTCTACTGCCATTAGGAGAAAGTTTCAGTTCCAAGCCTGACATTCAAACCCCTGCCACAGTCGATCCCTGCTCACCTTTGTCTACCTTCAAAAATCTCTGCCTAGAAAGCCCTTTAGCCCCTTCTTCACCTGGCCAACTCCTATTCACACTTCAAAACCCAGCTCAAAATATCCACCCCTCACCCGAGCTGGTATGGCTCAGTTGAACATCATCCCATGCATCAAGAGTTCTCACTTAATTCCTAGTCAGGGCACATGCCCAGGTGTCCAGCTTGATCCTCAGTAGGGGGTGTGCAGGAGGCAGTGGATCAATGTTGTGTTCTTACATCAATGTTTCTCTCTCCCCCTCCCTTTCTCTTTCTCTAAAATCCATAAAAACATTTCAAAAAATAGTTTAAAAAAAAATCCATTCCTCCAGGAAACCCTCCCTGCCCTTACTTAGTTCTGACCCCATGGAGCTGGGAATGTATATATCCGTGGGGCTGGAATCCAGACTGCAAGGCCCTCAGGATCGGATATAGGGGTTGCTGAGTAGATTTGGTGAATGGTGCAGGTCAAAAGAGACACGTCTGAACTCCCCCAGCTTCCCTCAACAACTTCCTCTCAGACTCCCCCAGCTGACTCCCTACCCAGAAATACACGCGCATGCAAATCCAGCCACTGAGTGGACCTGTCTCAGGCCCAGGTGTGAAGGGCCAGCCAAGGAATGTGGGGGTGGAAGACCCATGGTGTGCATATATATTTGTACTCACATGCAAATCCCCACCCCGAGCCGCAGACAGACCAGCAACCTGTTCTCCAGATGTTGGCATGATCGGAACTGCTGGGGGGAGGTGGTGGTGGCTGCTGAATGTGCCAGGCACGAGAGGGAGGCTGAGGCTTGGGGAAGCCTCTTCTGTGCACCCCCCACACCAATGTCCAGCCAGAAAGAGAGTTTGTGGCATCTGCCAGCAGAGAGGTAGAGAGGTAGACCCATTGACAGTAAATGGAGCAAGGTAGAAGGGTTAGGAGAAATCCAAGAGGACATCTCAGAGGAGGAAGCATGTAATTGGGCCTCAGTGGAGAGATGGATGGGGGCCTGAGCAGATGGAGAGTGGGGTGGGCATTTGAAGCCAAGAGACCACCCCACCTTTCTTCACACCCTCAAACATAGCATTTATTAAGATCAACCATATTCCGACCACTGTGATAAACAGGCTTCAGTAGAAGTAGAAAGTATAAGTAGAGCAATGGCCACAAAAGACTGGCAAAGTGACAGACCTACCATAAGAAGACAGTAGGCCCAGAGGTTGTATGGTTGTTCTATGAAACCTCAAAGGACAGGAAAGTGCAATGTTATTTAAACTAATTCAGACCTTTGAAAACAATGGGAACTGCCTAGGTCGTTTTTATAAAACTCCCATTTGTCAAAAGTCCAAAAAGAGTAAAGTACTGACCACGAAAGGGGCAGTGTTAGCCAGGAATTTCAACAAAGACCTGTCTGAAGAGGTGACATGTGGGCTAAGATCTGAAGCATGAGAAAGAGACAGTCAAGTGAGGGAAGAGTCAGTGGGAAGATCTAGGGGGAGGGTGGTCCTGGTCCTGGCAGTGAAACTGTAAGGGTCAAAGGTCAGAGTGATCATGAGTTTGGCATTTTGAAAAATATCAAAGACATCTGTATGGCTGGATAGCACAGCAAGGGGGAGAGGTGAGAAAAATGGTGGTGGGGAGGGTTGTCAGGATTGGGTCATATAGGTATTCGTGGGCTTTACTCTGAGGGCAATGGGAAGCCATGGAGAGTTTGGGGGCAGGGGAGGGTCAGGATATGATTTTCCCATTTAAAAAATCCCCTTGTGCTCTTACGCATTGTTGGTGGGAGGGGAAAGAGGTACTGTGGAAAACTGGCCTTTACTAAACATGAACATATGTCTATCCTGTGACACAGTGATCACCCAAGAGAAGTGGGTCTGTGTTTTACCAAAGGACACAGACAAGAGTGTTCTCAGCAGCTTCATTTCAGCATAGCCTCAAACTGGAAATGACTCAAATGCCCTCAGTGGGAGAACTGGTAAATACTTTCTGGTAGATTCTACAATGGACTAATACATTGCACAGAAAAATGATGCATTTTGCCCCCATGCAACCACACAGGGGAATCTTCCAGACCTGTGCCAATTCAACGGTGCTGGACTTCACACAGGAGACATGCCACATGAGTTCCTTTACATGAAGCTCCAGAACAGGCAAAACTCACTTAAGGTGATGCATGTCCGCACAGTGACCGCAAGGACAGGTGCCATGACAGGGCAGCAGGAATCCTAGAGACAGGGGTGTTCTTGTCCCTAGTCCAGGTTCTGGGTACAGAGATGTGCTCAGTTTGTGCAAATGTTAGTTCTACTTGGATGATTTCTGTAATTTATCTCAATCAAAAAAAATTTTTAAAAAGCTCCTGCCTGCCACAGGGAGCAGCTCTGCCCAGGCAGGAGTGAGGTGAAAGGGAGAGGCTGGGGCAGGTGTCCAGGCAACAGATGAGGGTCCTGAACTGAAGTGGGGATGCAGGTAGGCAGAAGTGCATGGGTCAGTTGTCGACAGAGGGGACAGGACACACTGGTAGCACACACCCCTGGGGTGGGGAAGGACCCAGAGTCCGAGGCCTGAGCACTGTGCAGGGGAAGCACTGGGGGTGTGAAGGAAGATTTTCATGAGTTTCTGGAGTACCATAACTCTCTGTGGTGAGCACTGTGGTCACTAAGTCAATCAACAAATATCCCTGGGGTCCTTCAGGCCGTGTCTGTTACTTCTCTGGCCTGGTAACACCTGTAGCTCCTGGTGATGAAGATGGAGGCTGACCCTTTACCCTGGCCTATCCATGAGAAGACTCCATTTTCTCACCTGTGAATGGGAGTAAGAATCCTTCCACAAGCTAGGGGGAAGCTGATGCATGCAGTGTGTCTCAACCTTGTGTTGTGGCCTCTCAGAGGTCAGAAGGACCAGGCCTTGGAACCGGGGATGCTGAATCAGCATGCCACCTTGCAAGACCATGGTGACAAGCACAAGACAGACTTGGGGACATCAAGCCCCTATTTCTTCCCCCATAAAGTGGGTCACAGAACTGTAGCCTCAAAGGCCTTGTAGTGAGGGTTTGAGAGAAAAGATCAGGAACAAATCAAGTTCCTCTTCTTGGCTCCCATTGGGACTTTAATGGGGGGATGAGTGACAGCGTGCTGCCAGACCCCTGAGCCCAGAGGCCACAGCTTGGCGGGGACCCAGGCAGGGAAAGGAGGGTAGGAAAGGAGAAGTGAGAGGCAGGTGGGTGTTGGGGGGAGGTGAGGGCCCGAAGGGACTCTGTGAAGCGGGGAGGGGGCGCTGCTCCTGGGCCACTGCAGCGAATCAGGCCATTGGCCTGCCTCACGCAACCCAGGCGGTGGTTTCATCACCTGTTCCCCAAGTACCTCATTACTGGCGACAGGAAGAGCCCCTTGGAAATCTAGGACCTTCCCCCATCTCTTGAGGGCTCTATTGGTTCTGAACCCAGCTGCCAATGACCCTCCCTCCAGCCAGGCTCTGGGCCTGCCTCCTCCCTGGGACCTGGGAGATGGTGCCTCAGATGGGGGCACTGTGGGTGACCTAAGGGCTGGCTCAGCCCACAGCAGGCCCTGGACCCCATACCTGCCCTCAGGGACAAGGTGGGCTCTAGCAGTACCTCTCCTGTGGCCCCAGTTTCCTCCCCTGGAAAACGGGGAGTCAGGGGTGCCTGAGTTTGGTGGGGCTAGATGCTATTTTCCTTCTTCCCCTGTCACTGGGTCCTGACCTTGGGGTTACTGCTCCTCAGCCAGAGTGGGGGGCACTCAGCTCAGAGTGAGGGCCCTGGGCAGACTGAGGAAGGCTGGGGGACAGCGAGTAGAGAGAAAGCCTATGTCTCATATGGTCTGATTGGGCAGGGGTAGGGAGATTCCCCTAAATAAATGCAGAGCCCCAGGTGCCTAAAAAAAATCCACAGGTGCCTAAATGAAGCCCCCAGAAACATGCATCACCCAACACATATGGATCCTGCATACAAAATACCCCAAAACATGAAGTCCACAATACATGCCGACTCCCCACACCCACATAGCTCTCCAAATACTCATATCCCCAAACACAGATCCCTCAACACACACATAGCCTTCAACGCATGCTGATCCCCCAAATGCACACAGATCCCCAAATACATGCAGACACCCCAAACACACCAGGCTCCCTAACAACATGCAGACTCTTGGAGCTCCCCAAACATATGCAGACTCCATGCTGTTCCCCATTACATTCAGGCCCCCAGACACAGGTAGGGCCCTTTACCTACAGTGGTTCCATCCACTCTCTGGCTTCCTGAGCCATGATAGTCAGCACCCTCCAAAGGAGCTGGGGTCTTGAAGGTGGGGTGTGTCACCCATATGCAGCTCTGAATTCTAGAAACCCAGAATGTTCCAGCTGGAAATGTCCCTTTGGGGGTCCCTTTGTTCCTAGCTCCCTCTGGCACCCATGGGGAAACTGAGACCCATTAGGGAACTCTCAGACCCACCCTCATAGACCCCCCTCCCCAGGCCTGTTCCTGGGAGGACCCACTGTGGCTATGCACTGAGAGGTCAGGGCTGCAGCTCTGGGCCTGGCCAGACCAGGGTTCAAATCCTGGTTCTACCACACACTCATTGCCTGAAGTGCTCCGAGACTCAGTTTCCCTGTTTGTACAATGGGCCTTTGCAAGCTCCCTCTGCACCCCGCCTTATTCACCCTCTTGGGGATGCCTCAAGTATCAGCAAATTCCCAGACCACCTCTGTTCCTTCCCAGGCACCTGACACACCAACCTCAGACAGTCCTTCTACTCTCCCAAAGCCCAGGCTAGGCCCTCCCCCTGCAATACCAGGTCTGAGGAGCTGTCCTTTCAAGGCCAGACAGAAACCCCTGTTTCTGGGAGTACTGGTTTCCCCAGGAAGGATCTGTCTCTCCCTGGATATTTTCTGTGCTGCTTTGTTGTTTTCTTTGATAACCACGTTGCCCCCTGAGGACGTCTACTCTGTGAGGGCAAGGAGAACCTCCATAGCACTGGACACACAGTAGGCCTAGTTGCCCTTCCTAAATGAACGAACAAACGATGGCTTAACAAATGGAAGAAACATTGGCAGCTGGTTCAGTTTTCTTTTAAACATCTCATGACCCACAAAACACAGTTGAGGCTCCCATCTGGCCCGCCAGTTTGAAACCCCTGCTCTAAAGAGCCAACAGCACAACAGCGTTCCTCTCAACCAAGGGACTGACACTCTGAAGGTCCCATTGCCACATAGAAACCATGTCCCGAGGATGTGCAGCTCTGACCTGTCATGTGCTCACCTGCCACTGAGGCCAGTTTCTCTACACAGACAATGCAAACAAAGGTCCACTGCCCCATTTGATCTCCCAAGAGACTTGGGATCCTGACTGCTGGGGTTGGAGATACTCTACATTCAGAGCCCAACCCTGCTGTCCAGGGCAGATTGGAGTCCAGGGCTACCCAAGGCTCCCAGCAAGGTCCCTGAAGCCACAGTGCAGCTGCAGGAACGACCCAAGGTTTCCCTCTTTGTTCCAGAGAAAGATCTCCCCATGGGGCCCCAGAAATTCATCCCCAGAGGCCCAGGCCTCCCTGTTTGGGAAATTAGCACATCTGTCAATGCTGGGCAGAAGGACTCGGCCCACAGCCCCCACAGACCCAAGACACAGTCAGCAGAGACTCCAAGACAGGGCCTTGGGGCACCCCTGGTTCCCCCTTTATTCCCTGCAAAATGTCTGGGAGCCAACCAGGTACCGGGGACAAATGGGCAGGGAGAGGACAGAGCCAGCTTGACTTCTCCCATTGCCTAGTCTTATGGGAGAGGTAACAACAGACATATAACTGTGTCAAGGACAGAGGCCTTCAAGGAAGAAATTCAAGAAGGGGAGGCAGTGGGGTATGTGGTAGAAGGAGCTGCTTTGAACAGAGGGGCCAGAGGGCTTTTCTGAAAAGGAGGGGTGGGGGCTCGAGGATGAGAGAACATCAGCTATATAGGGATGTGAGGGAGAGATAACCTGACGGAAGGAATGATAGGTGCAAAGGCCCTGAGGTGGGAACATGCTGGGCAGGTTCCATACCCGGGGGAAGTTGGTGTGGCTGGGACAGGGTGAGTGAGGGGCAGATGGAGACTAAGGAGGGTAGGAAGACTGCAGTGGGCCTGGGGGATCAGGGTGGGAAGGTGGACTATAGAGCAATGGGGAAGCCATAAAGGGTGCGTGAGCAGGGGAGGGCTGTGATCCGATTCAGGATTTTCAGCAGAACCAGTGGCTGCAGTGGGGAGAAGTCTTATCTGGGCAGGAGGTTGGGACAGCATCCAACAGGGGGCCATGGGAGCTGTGAGTGTGGAAAGTGGACAGTGTAGTTCCATGCCCACAGCAATGGCTCATTATGCCAACCAGCCTCGATTGCTCCCTTTCTTGACCTTGGGTGAACCTGAGCCTGGAGAACAGAACAGGGAAGCCAATGGATCTGAGGCCTCCTTGGCCCCTGATGGAGGGTGGGGTGAGATGGACCTGGATGGGGCACCTCTGCTTGATCACAGTTCAGATGCCACCTCAGGCCTGGTGCCACGGGCCACCTCATTTACACACAGGGCCCACCTGACCCACAGACAGCCCAGTGAAGTACATACAGCTGCCCCATTTTACCCAGGATAAAGCGGGCTTCTTTCTAGGGCCACACATCAAGATCCCCCAGATCCCTACTCAAGCCCGGGCTTGTACCCCAGGGTCGTTCTGTGGACATCCAGTCTGGGAAGTGGGCCTGGGCACTGTTGTGGCTCAAGACACTTGTTCTTGAGCCAGGAGCGGGGGGCAACCTCACAAGCCCCCATGATATATGCCCAGAGACCCTTTTGGGGGATCAGAAATAGGACCCAACCTCTGTGTGTACCCTATGTGTATTCAGGGACTGGGGCTGAGGTGAGCTCTCCTGTCCCAAATGGTACCCCAAGCATATGGTAAATCCTTTTCAAAAAATGACATCTGCCTCCAGGTGTACGTGCCTCAAATATTCCAGAAGGCCAAACCCCCAACATGTGTATATTTATTGCATCTGAGTTGGGGTGATAAGTGATTTTAATTCCCTTTCTCCTCTTAATTTGCATTTTCCAGATGTCTGCTTGGTTGGGTAATGACTTAATGAAATAAATCATTAGTTGGAGACGGGAAGTAAGATGAAGCTCAACTTGCTCAGGTCACAAGAGTGGCCATGGAGCTCAGCGAGGGGCAGCAACCTGTCTGAAGCTACACAGAGAGCTGGAGCCCCTGGCATTTGTTCTCTTAGAGGGCCCCATCCTTTCTCTGAGGTGCCTGAGTGTCTGTACCTGGCCTCAGTCTTCCCTCCTGCAAAGTGAGAACTTCAGACCAGATAATCAGTTTCAATCTCACTAGGTAAGACTGCAGGGCCCTAAATTTCATTCTCAGGAAGCCAAGATTCACTCCTCAGCTCAGATGGTGGGAGGTAGGCATGGAACAGGAGAGGGTGAGGCTGACTTCAAACTCCACACACCAGTCCTTCCAAGTCCAGCTACGTTTTTGAACCTAGTTCCTTCACCCCAAGAGTCTGAGAGTTCTTGTACCCAGGCACCAAAGGTCCAGAGGTCCTGACATTCCCCATTGAGGATTTCTCGGCCAGGCTAGGCAGGAGGCCTCAGCTATTTCGGACTTTTTAGGTCTGTAGCCGGGTACTGGGGGTGGCCAGGGACCCCAGTTGCTGACCAACATCTGCAGCCCTGGATTCAGAAAGGTGGAGAGAGGGGAACCATGACCGTGAAAGTAACAGCTACCAGTTTGTCATGTGCTCAGTATTGTTCCTGTACTCATGTACCAGATGGGGACACCGAGGCACAGGGATGGTGGTAGCCCCCTTCAAGGCAGCTGTGACCCACCACCCCAGGGCTCCATGCCCACCACATGGGCACCCATGGGTCCAGCAGAGACCCCACATTTGTTGCATGAGGCTTAGACACCATGGAGTAGGTGAGGGTCACAGCAGTCACAGGCACACAGAGATGGTCACGCCACATGTAGGTCTGGGGCTATGACACATGAGGGTACACCCACAGCAGGAAGGCACAGGGTTATGCATAGGAGCCTCAAGGGTACGAAAAGGGGTACACTTCAGGACAGGAGGACACTGCAGCCCATACACCAGACACACAGCTCACAGGTACACAACAGGAGCTCATGGCACCACAACTTTGGACACACAACTCCTCCCTAACTGACATCAAAACCCTCAGACACATGCCCTTTAGACACATAAACTCTCAGAAACACAACCCTAAGACTCATACCCCTCTCCGACACAACCTGCCCCTCAGGCTCACACACCCCTCGGAGGCACACCTCTTGGGCAGACACACCTCAGACACACATCCCTTGGATTCACATCGCTCGGACTCACACCCTTTGTACCCACAACCCCTCGGGCTCACCGTCTTAGGACTCATCTTAGACACAACTTTTGAAGCACAGCCCTACACTCAGACCTGCAAAACCAGCCCAGTCCACAGATGACATTCAAAGGACACCGCAGGAGCCTCATCCCTACGCCACACGCACCTGCTCCGCCTGGACCCTCGGACGCCGTGCACAGATCTGCAGCCACCGCACGGAGTGCCCAGCGCTCCGCAGCCACAGGTGCCTTTAGAGCGGGCGGCTCTCGCCCCGGGAGCTGATTGGGCAGGACGGTGTAATTTGCATAGAGGGCGGGTACTTGGGCATGGCCCCGCCCCAGGACTTCGGGGCAGGGGCTCAGACTGGGAAAGTCGCTGAAGATGCTTTTAATGAGGAAGAGGGACAGGAAGGGGTTGGATCAGACCCACCAGATTTTCCCCGTCTGCACTGGGCCCGCCTGACCCTACTGTGACCCCTGATCCTAATTTGGACCCTTGTCTCTAACCACTGCCAGCCTCAACACTGGACTTCCTCTATCCTGAGTGAAATATAACTGTCCCTGATGGCCCCAGAGACTGAGCCCTTCTCAAAGCCAACATGGAACCTTGCTCTCACCCAAATGGAGAGACTGCAGAAAGGGGCTCCGGAGTCACCTGTGTGACCCAGCCCATCTACAGGAGGGTGGCAGACCCCTCTTCCACTTCAAAGGTCAGCTAATGGGGGGCTTGCATGACTGGGCCCCAGCCCAGACCTCTAAATCGACATCTTCCCCAGGATCCCAGCACTACCCAGCACAGGGCCAGGTCCTGATGGGTGTCAGAGGAGAGTTGGTGAGTGAATCAATGTGAAAATAATTACGGGATGAAGATAACATTGAACTGTGTGATCCTGGAGAAGCCCCCAGTCTGGAGGAGGCAGAGCAGCCACCACCACTCCTCCAGCCCTGTGGGGTCAGGACGTTAGGAAACACTTCCCAGAAGAGGGGACATTTTTACTGGGCCTTGAAGCCTGAGTAGAAGTTTGACACTGGGAGAAGTTTTCTAAGAGGAACAGCCCTTGCAAAGGTGCAGAAGAGTACAATGTTGTTTGGTTGGAGAGATGAGGGAGATGAAGCCAGAGCAAGAGTAAATGGGATTAGGCCTGGCCAGTGTGGCTCAGTGGTTGAGCATCAACCCATGCCCTAAGAGGTTGCCGGTTCAATTCCCGGTCAGGGCACATGCCCAGGTTGTGGGCCCAATCCCCAGTGGGGGGCATGCAGGAGGCAGCCAATTGATGTTCTCTCTCATCAGTTTCTATCTCTCTGTCTTTCCCTTCCTCTTTCTCTAAAATCAATAAAGAAAAAAAAAAAAGAGTAGATGGGATTGGGAATCCAGGGAGAGGTTGGGAGATGGAAAGGAGGTGGTCAATTTGGGGCAGATAAATGGAGTGCAGGTGGGTTACATGGCTGCCTCATGTCTACTTTCTCAGAAGACAACGGGAGATGGCTGCACACCTTGACTCAGGGATAAGCATGTGGAGCTATCATGTGCAGGGGACACTAAGACAGGGAACAAGCAGGCTTGTGCTTCTTCCCATGTCTCATTTTACCCATCTGTTACATAGGCAATTTGGACCCCTAGCCTGGGCACCCCTAGCCTCTTTGGACATAAAAACTAGGATTCACACTGTCATAAGGTAGGGGTCCTGCCTCCCTTACCCCTACCACTGCCCTTCAGTGTCCAATGTCAGACACTCAGGTGTCCCAAGGACACACCATGGCTCAGGCCAGTCTGGGGGCTTCTGTCTCCATGCTTGAGGAGCGTGGAGGTGGCTGGGGAGCTCCAGGCCCCATGAGGGACACTCTGTTTACCTGCGGCAACCTGCTATCTCTGATGCAACAGGCAGGCTCTGGTTACATAAGGGCGGCAGCTGGAGCAGCTCTGGGAGCAGCCGGGGCATGGTGGGAAGGGTGGGCTGAGCTGAGGTGGCTGGGGCTTCCTCCTCTACTCATTTATCCCCTGCCCCTCCCACCACTGAGGCTCCCTTCTGTGTTCCTGCCCCCCATGTCATCTTCTGTCATTCATATCCTATTTCCTACAATGGCCCCTCCTTTCCCCCCTCACCCCTGTTCCTATCCTATACTCTCCCCATCATTGACTGTGTCACTCTTTGTGGACCCCTTACCCCCACTGGGACAGTCAAAATTCATGACCTCAGTCTTTTCAGATGAGGGGATACCTTAGTTGCTGGAGTAAGATGCTGGAGGATAGAGGGATGGGGTAGGGGTAGAAGGGGGTGGAGAGGGACAGAGGTAAGCGTTCTGGAAAGAGGGACTGAAGATGGGGAGAGAGGGGTAGGAGGGTGGTGAGCTGAAAAAGTCACTTCCCTCAAGTCCCCTTTTTCCAGATCCTCTCCCACAATGTCAGTAGGGGAAGCACTGAAGGTCTCTCCATGGCAGGAACAGTGTGGTCCAGCAGGTAGAGCCTCAGGTTAAAGAACCCTGCATCCCCATCCCAGCTCAATGCCCACTTCCTATGTGACCTCAGGCCAGTCACTTCACCCCTTTGAGCCTGTTTGTTCATATGAAAAGTTGGGACAGCCCAGCCAGTGTGGCTCAGTGGTTGAGAGTGGATCCGTGCACCAAGAGGTCACTGGTTCAATTCCCAGTCAGGACACATGCTGTGGTATGGGCCTGGTCCCCAGTGGGGGCCATGCAGGAGGTGGCCAACCCATGTTCTCTCTCATCGATGTTTCTGTCTCGCTCTCCCTCCCTCTCTCTTTATAATCAATAAAGAAAAAAAATTTTTTTAAAAGTGGGGACAATAGAAGCACCTCCTTCGGGAGTGGGGAGCCCCATTTTAATGTCCACCTTCAATGCCCCCTCTCCAAATGCCTTCTATATTTCCCTCCCATTTGGTGTTCTTCCACCCCTATCCCTCTTTCCAGGCCAGTGCTGACCCAGGGGTTTTGGAATGTCTGTGTCTAGCTCTTGTCTCCCCGAGCCTAGGGGTTCCTTGGGGCCAGGTCCAGTGTGTGAAAGCACCAAAAGGGCATCTCCATGGGTTTCTTGCACAACTGGAGAGCCTGGAAGAGGGTATGAGAGGTGGAGAAACATGGAGACCAAGTTTGGGGCATCCAGAGGCTTCACTGGAGGGCATGGCAGGGCTAAGAAGGAACTGTCCAAGGGCAGGACCCTCAGAGCAGGGCTGAAATGAAACCATGACTTGGACTGGGGGATAAAAACAAAAAACCAAACTCAAGTCTTATTCCTACTTTGCCTTGACCACTGCTGACCAATCTGGAACACTGTTGCCCTCCTGGGCCTTTTACCAGATCTGTAGATCTGAAGTAGCCTTGGGTGGGGTGGGAGTGGGAGTGGGTTGAGAAGCCACACTTCACCAGGGCTTGGATCCCTTCCAGATCACTTTCACCCTCATGGGTGCTAGACTCCTGCCCCAAGGCACGGGGAGCTCACTGCCTCTCTCCCAGCTGCCCACCTATCTCTGGGGCTCTGCTAGGAGCAAATCCTACTGAGCCGGAATACCATACCCTAAGACCACAACACATGACCAGGAGCATGTGAGGGCAGATGCGAGTTCCTGATGAGTAGTCCAGCCTAAAGGAACCTTAGTTTCCTCTCTGAAACATGGAATCGAGGATGGGGTGAAAAAAAGCTAAGGGTCACAATGACCCCACTGCAATCAGTTCGGGACTGAGGACAAAGACCCTGGGAAGCCTTTGCCTCTTGCACCCTCTGGTGGCTGGCTGTGAAGGGGTGTTCATGGGTGTGAAGAGGGAGATGGCCATGCAAATGAGATGCAAATTACCAGGCCCTACTCTTTCCCCTGTGGGCCCTTGAACTCGGTGTGAGGGGTCTGATGGACCAGAGTCCTACACAGGTCTCTTTGTGAGGACTATGTGTCTCTGCTTGAGGCTGTGTTCAGGGACTGTGGGTGGTGGCAAGACCTGGAAAGGTATGGGACAGCCCACAGCTTCCCCCTACTACCTCACAGAGCCCTTGGGATATGTACAGTTACCTCACTTAGCTGCCTTTCTGTCCTGCAGGTCTGAGCAACTGGGGTCAGGGCCGGCCTATCTTGTTCACCAGGGCATCCCCTGGACAGGCAGGGCCTGGCACACAGAGGACAGTCAATATTTGCTGGGTAAATGATTGCATGGTGGACAGGTATAAGGAGACATAGACAATTAGAGGTACTTTCAGAACAGGCAAGAAGAGTGATTCTGTAGGGCCCACACACCAGTCAGGGCCTCCCTCCCCTCAAACTCAGCTGGGGTGGTAGGGAGGCAGAATAGCAGCATAGAAGCCCCCCTTCCCCCATAGACCCTAGGAAGGGAGAGAGAAGACTGACTTCCATTTCCTGGCAGTGAGAGGTGGTACTTCCTTGACACCTCCTGTGTCCTTAAACCCTCTCCCAGGCCCTCAGACGTCTCTACAGCCCTGACACCACAGCAGGACCTTCTGTCTTTCCCCTAGGTTGCCCCTGGCACTTGTCACCCTTCTCTCCCAATCACCCACAGTGCCAAGGGAAATATGGGGGGACCCTCCCAGAGCAGTGGGCCTGGGAGCCCAAACTACTGCACTCTGATCTTCCTGATACATTTTGCTGGACACTGTGTTGACACACACTGGCCTTGGAGGTGTACAGACCATGGGTTATGACCTCCCAAGCCTAGAATTCGAAGAGATCAGTGTAGGCTCTTCCACAGTTAGCAGAAAGACTCAAAGCAATTTTGGCAACTACAGTAATTTAGGGACTAGTGTCAGGTACAGCTTGATTCAGGATCCCATGATGGCTTCTCATATGTATTTGAGGGTGACACCTGCATTACAGGGCTGTCTGAAGGTGAAAAATGACTGCTGCAAAGCCCCCAGCACAACATAATCAATGGGGATTAACACAGCGGCAGTTACTGGTCCGAGGGACCGTGGCTGATGTGGGGTAGGAGTCAGGAGGCAGCAAAGCCTCTTCTCAGGACATTTACAGCCAGCCTGGAAGCTAGGGGCAGGCGTGGGAAAACTGTGCTGGCCACACTTGCTTAGTCTTTCATCCCTGCTAGATCCCACAAGTTTGTGTCCAAGGGCCCAGCTCTGGTCAGGCTAGGGGATGAGGGACAAGGGATGAGGGTCAGGGCAAGGAGGTATGAGAGGCCTCAAAGGCTGCAGGGTCACCCCAATGAGGATGGTACCTGAGGCATAAGCCTGACAAGGCTGGGGGAAGAAGTGAAGCCTGGGGTGGGGAGTTGAAGGCTTGGGTGTCACCCTGTACTTTTAGTCATGGGTGGTGACCCTGCCTTATCCATCTGAGCCTCAGTTTCCTCTTCTGTAAAATGAGGTTGTATGTAGGACCCTGGGAGAGGCAGATGAAGAGGCTGGGGGAGGCCAAGACTTGACAACCCAGGGGGAGCAGCTGGGGACAGTGGGAATGGAGGCTCTGAAAGAGGAAGTAGGGTGGCAATTCTGGGGAAGAGCAGAGCAGGGTCTGTTGGGACTAAGGCGGATCAGAGGAGCACAGAGCATTTTGCTCAGCAGGGGGACAGCAGCGGAGGGACAGCAGAGTACGAAGGACGTGGGAAGTGCAGCAGGGCAGTGTCCTTGAGATATAGAGTGGGAGGACCAGAGCAGAGGGGATGGGACAGGGAGACACCTCAGCAGCCCCTCCCAGATGTCTTCCAAGTGATCACACAGCTGTGGGATTACTCACAACCCCAGGCCCAGATCTAAGCCTGGCACTCAGCAGGTGCCCAGTAAGTGCTCTCTGACTGCACATGTGTGAACTCTGCTGCTTCTTGGCTCTGAGGGCTGCTGCTGTAGGGACTGTGGGGTTCCTGTCCATGTACCCACAACCCTCAGAGAGGGCCCCCATGCTACACAGCACCATCACAGCAGATGGACAGGGGCTCTGAGAGCTATACGAGCCAGGGACTCAGTACCTTGGGTACCTCTGATTGGCTGGGGTCTGTCCTGAATGGGAACAAAATAACAATACACCGGCCTTTCTTGGTGCCATGCTCTCCACACAAGGTCAACCTCACTTCCCAGAATCGATGCCTTCCTGCAGTTCTCTCCCGTCCAGTTCTGGGCCTGGCCACAAGGTGGGCCTTGACCAATGGGACATCCACAAATGTGAAGGAAGCAGAGGCTGAATAAGCCCATGTGCACTGGGGCTGCCCTCCCTGCTGGAGTGGACCCGTGAAGGTTGAAAACTGGATCCCCTGCAGCCAACAGAGATGGGTGAGGGCATCTCTGCCTACTGATCCAATGAAGCTCAACAGTGCCACACAAATGGCCACCAGATGAGCCCAGCCCAAACCACAATCATGAGCAATCAGATTGGTGCTGCAAGCCACTAAGTTCTGGGCTAGTCTGGCATGCAGCAGCTGACTGCTACACTGCACATCACTGTATGCGGCAGTACCCTCTGCCACCTTGAGTCACTTCCACAGAAGGGAAAAGCAGAGACCAGAGAGGGGGAGGGACTTGCTCAGGGTCACACAGTAGGTCAGTGGTGGATGAGGAGTCCAGAGCTGGGTGGTAATTGCCGAGCTGGGCTCTGTCTGACAGAAGGTGTGTAAGTAAAGCAAGCAGCTGGCATGTGGCAGGGCAGGGAAATGTGGGATCCCCTCTGTCTTGGAGGAGTCCTTGGGATCAGGAGAGAACCTATGGCCCAAATAAGGGGCAGGAAGATGGCAGAGAAAGCACCAGGGAGATGGGCTGACAATGACCTCAAGCAACAGAGGGCACGAGGTCCCCCTGACCCTGCACCCTCCCACTGACCAAACTATCCTACATGTCTGAGTGGTTAGAGGGTAGATCCCTTCTTGGACAACAAAGGGGTAGGTTAGTTCAGTGCATGGAGCACAGGAAAGCTCCTGGTCCCACTCAGCACTGACATGGTTAGAGGGGCCAAAGCACCTCTATCTCTTCTGGGATCAGGCTGAGGAGGGCAGGGGCAACTCCTCAGGGCTGGAATAAAACACGTACAGTACCCATGAGGCCAAAGTAACAGGCTGTAAAGCTGAGGTCAGAGGTCATCAGACCCGCTCAACTAGGCTGGAGTGTGCGTGGGGTAACCTGACCAAGCCTCTTCACCCTGGCCTGAGCCTTCAGAGCATCCTTGGTAAAAATAGGACCGGCCACCCACTTCAGAGGTCACGGCTGGGACTCATGCATGTCTTCGAACCCATGGGGTTTGCAAAGAGAGGTGTTTGCAGCACCTCAAGACTTTCAGAAAAGCACTTTGCGCCTGTCCAGTTTGGCTCAGCGCTTAGAGCGTCAGCCTGCGGTCCAGAGAGACCCGGGTTCGGTTCCCGCTAAGGGCATGTACCTGGGTTGCAGTTTGTCCCCGGCCCTGGTTGGTCGTGTGGGTGGCAGCCACTCGATATGTCCCTTTCATGTCGATGTTTCTCTCTCTCTCTCTCCCTCCCACTCTCTCTGAACAAAAAATGGAAAAATGTCCTCGGGTGAGGATAAAAAAAAAAAAAGCACTTTGCATTTTCACAACAGGAGGCACAAGCAAGGCATTTGAAAGCACCTGGGAAACCATGAGTTCCAAGTAAAAGCTCTGGCTTTTTGAGGTCTACTGAGTACAGGGCACTGTACAAGGCACTTTACAGAGTCAACTCTAGTGATGGCTGTAGAACAGCCAAAGCCAGATAGTTATTTAATGCACATGTATCCAGATTAACCCTAGCATGCTATCCTCAGAGGAAAGATTGCTGCAGATCCATTTTTACACATTCAAAAGACTTTTGTTTTTAATGGTTCTCATGTCTTAGTTCTCCGACACTGCAACACAGAGGTTTTCTTCTTTCTAAATACCTGGTAGGGGACAAGCAGACCAGAACCACAAACTGCAGGAGCCAGGCACATCTCAAACTAGAGTTACAGCTTATAGGGTGTGTGTGTGTGTGTGTGTGTGTGTGTGTGTGTTCAAACATATATTTATAAGTTATAATGAAAACAAAAACAAAAAGAGTCTTCCCCCAAGATTCTCTCCCCAGTGTGCAAAGGTCTATAATGCTTTATTTTTAGACCATCTGGTCTTCAGCTCAAAGCCTCCTCTAGCTCTGGGCACTCTCCCTGCTTGCTGCCCACCTCCCCAACGCCACTCTCCCCCTCGATCACCTGCTCCAGCCACACTCATCTTCTAGATGTTCCCCAACACACCCAGATCCTCAGCCCCAGGGCCTCTGTCCTCACCACTGCCCTGCCTGGAACATTATCCCAAGTCATATCTATTAGCAAATCTTTCAGGCCTCCACTTGCACTTCCTCCAACTCAACAGAGAGGCTCCATATCCCCTTTTTACCTTTGCACATGTCTGAAATGCTATGATCTGTTCTGTGTGTACCTGGTTGCTGTGTGTCTCCCTGTAAGACCAAACATGCCTGTCCTGGCCACCTCTCTGTCCCCAGCACCCAACCTGGCACAAAGCAGAGCTCAGGATCTGGGTACCAAGTGACTGAACTCTCCTGCCACAGACACCAAAGGACAAGAGGAAGCCACCAAACATTGTGAGATGAGGATGGGGAGCTGTCCAAGGAGCAGTAAGCGCAGTTCCTGGCTGAGTGGCGAAGATTCTTACAGCAATGAGGCTGAGAGCAGCAAGGATGGGTGGCCCTGGAAGCTATCTGTGGCTCTGGGTGGCGGCGTTCATGTGGTCCCGGATACTGATGGCCTGTTTGAGAAGACCCTCCACACTGCGGAAGTAGACGCTGCTGTCGACAAGGTTCTTCACGGCACTACAATGGGAGGATAGATCCAGTAGGCACCACCCTCCCAAACCCACCAACTAGAGCTCAGCAGGTACCTGGAGGATTCTGTGGGCCTCCCTGAGGGCTCCTCAGGAGCTCAAAGTTTAGATTTCCCTGCCAAGCCTAAAGGTCATTATGCAAAAGAGCACTTGGTGATAGTCCCTGCTGCCAGGCTGTCTAATATTCTGAAGAAGCTACAAGCATGTAAAGATGGCCTCAAAAATACCTTACTTTCCTCTTAGATAACCTTTTCCTACCTCCACAGGAAGTTTGTCAACTCAAATGAACAGCTCTAGAGGTGAGTGTAGACGGAATCAGGATAACTCATTACCACTTAGGGGACACTCAAAGCTGCACTCAGCTCTGGTATTGGCACCACACTGCTGAATGTCTAATGAAAATGCCCCTTCCGGCCCTGGCTGGTTTGGCTCAACGGTTAGAGTGTCAGCCTGTGGACCAAAGGGTCAAGGATTCAATTCTCAGTCAAGGGCGCATACCTGGCTTGCAGGTTCAATCCCTGGCCCCGGTCGGGGTCATGAGGGAGGCAACCAGGTTTTTTTTTGTTTTGTGTTGTTTTAAAAAAATTTTTTCTTTATTGATTTTTGGAGAGAGAGTAAGGGAGAGGAAGAGAGAGACAGAAACACCAATGAGAGAGAGCATCAATTGGCCGCCTCCTGTATGCCCCCGCTGGGGATCAGGCCCACAACCTGGGCATGTGCCCTGACCGGGAATTGAATCGGTGACCTCTTGGTGCATAGGTCAAGGCTCAACCACTGAGCCACACTGGCCAGGCCAGTTTTTTTGTGTTTTTTTTTTAATCCTCACCTGATGACATTTTTGCATTCATCTTCAGATAGAGCAGGAGGGAGAGAGGGAGGAAGAGAGAGAGAGAGAGAGAAACATTGATGTGAGAGAGACACGTCAACTGGCTGTCACCCACACGACCCCAACCAGGGCTGGGGACAAACTGCAACTGAGGTATGTGCCCTTAGCGGGAACCAAACCTGGGTCTCTCTGAACCACAGGCTGATGCTCCAACCGCTGAGCCAATCCGACCAGGGCAGGGAGGTAACCAATTGATGTCTCTCTCTCACATCAATGTTTCTCTATCTCTCTCCCTCTCTCCCTTCCTTCCTTCCACTCTATCTAAAAATCAATAGAAAAATATATTCTCGGGTGAGGATTAACAAAAAAAGAAAAATAAAATGTCCCTTCTGATGGCATTACAGGAAAACATTTACCAAGATGTGCAGGGCCTTGCTAATGCCAGAAAGTCACCTGTGCAACAACCTCTGTAGTAAAAATAAAAGTGTCATTTCAAAGTCCTTCTGTTAGCCCAGCCAGTGTGGCTCAGTGGTTGAGTGTCGACCCATGCACCAAGAGGTCACCAGTTCAATTCCCGGTCAGGGCACATTCCCAGGTTGTGGGCCCAATCCCCAGTGGGGGGCATGTAGGAGATGGCCCATGCATCGAGGAGAGAGATGTTCTCTCTCATCGATGTTTCCATCTCTCTCTCCCTCTCCTTCCTCTCTCTCTAAAATCAATAAAGAAACAAAAAAATTTTTTAATTGGCCATGAGATCAAGGACAGGAGCGTTCACCATCACTCAGTCTGTTTACTGGTTCATCTTATGCCACCAAGTGCGATCAGATTTTTAGCACTTGATTGCCAAACTTGATTTTAAGAAAAACCTCAGCCTGGCTGGTATGGCTCAGTGGATTGAACATCGTCCCATGGACTGAGAGGTCCCGGTTCGACTCCCAGTCAGGGCACATGCCTGGGTTGCAGGCTCAATCCCTGGTGGGGTCATGCAGGAGGCAACCAATCGATGTCTCTATCTCTCACTCCCTCCTTCTCTCTCTAAAAACAAATCAATAAAAACCTATTTAAAAATAAATAAATAAAAATAAATCTTTAACAAACCTCAATAATAAAACATGAAAAAAGACAAAAACAAAACAAAAAGCTTACTAATATAAGCTCACTAGTGACTAGTGTACCCCAATTTAACATCTTTCGATTTTATAGCAACCATTAACACTGCCTAAAGCATTTCGAACAACTAAAAGCCAAGGGCTCATCCTGACCAGTGTGGCTCAGTTGATTGAGCATCGTCCTGTGCACCAAAAGGTCACTGGTTCAATTCCCCATCAGGGCACATACCCAGGTAGTTGATTCAATCCCTCATTGGGGTGGATAGGAGAGGCTACCAATCAATGTTTCTCTGTTTGTCTCTCTCCTCTCCCTACCTCTCTCTCTAAAATCAATCAAAACATATTTTAAAAAATAAATAAAAATAAAAGCCAAGGGAGCTTTCATGTCCATAAAGAAAATATGTTCTTTTAGCATTAGAGAAATTCACATCTCACTACAGAGAATTATTTAGAGCTCAGGGCACACTGGCCTCCTGTCTAATCCAATTATGGTCCAGTGGAACTTTCTGGAACATGAGAGACACTTTTATATCCACTGAGATGATTACTCAGCACTTGAAATGTGGCTAGAGAGACTGAGGAGCTGAATCTTTAACTTTATTTCATTTTAATGCATTAAAGTTGAAGTGTGCAGCACTGGTGGTCAGGGCTCCTGAGCTAGATGGTGCAGTAGAGGAATCAGCAGAAAGGAAAGACTTTGATATACTCTTCCTTTAGTCTGAGCCTTGCTAATGAGGTCCTGGCTGTCCAGGAACTGTTCGGTAGCCCTGAAAGAGAAACTCTTATTTCTTTTCTACTCTTCCTTGAGCTAAGGAAGATGTTTGTGATCGCCATCCTCAGGAAGGCACCATTTGTCCAGGTCACCCTGTCCCAGTGCTAGGACTGCTGATGGCAGAACCCTCACTCAGCTCAGTGGCCCCAGCAGGACTTCCTGTCAAGGAACCTTTGCCCACCCAACAGAAACAGGCAAGCAAATGCCACAGATGGGAAGTGCTGGGAGGGTCCAGCCTCCACAAAATAACCCACAGGCCATTCTAGGGACAAATGACACCTCTAAATAAAGTGACAAAACTCCTGAGGCAAATGGAACAAGCCAGGATATTAAATACAGTTTAGGGAACCAACAAAAGCACAGGAGAAAAGGGCGGCAAAGCTGCCATAATGCAAAGAAACACCAACTATTTTTCACCTTCAGGCATCTTTCCCTTGGGGAAGAAAAACCAATCTGAAGATTTAGAGAAAATTAAACAAACAAAAAAATAAGTGGTACACCCACATTCACAGCAGTATTATTCACAATAGCTAAAACATGGAAGCAACGCGTCCTGGCCAGAGTGTTCGGTTGGAGCGTTATCCTGTACACTGAAAGGTCATGAGTTCAATTCCTGATGGGGGTAACATGCCCAAGTTGTGGGGTTCAGTCCTCAATTGGGGCACATATGAGAAGCATCCAGTCAATGTATGTTTCTCTCGCGTGCATCAGTGTTTCTCTCTCTCTCCCTTCCTCTAAAATCAATAAACATGTCCTCAGGTGAAGATTTTTAAAAATTTTTGGGAAAAAAAACATGAAAGCAACCTAAATGCCTCCTGACAAATGAATGGATAAACAAAATGTAGAATTTTATTCAGCCTTAAAAAAGAAAATTTCGACACCTAACTACATGAATGAACCCTGAGGACATTATGCTAAATGAAAGAAGATAGACACAAAAAGAGAAATACTGTGTGATTCCACTCATGTAAGGTCCAAGAGTAGTTAAATTATAGAAATAGAAAGTAAAATGGTGGGTGCCAGGGACTGGGGGAGCAGGATGGGGAATTAGTGTTTAATGGAGATAGAGTTTTAGTTATGCAGGATGAAAAGTTCTAGAGATAGATGGTCGTGATGGCTGTGCAACAATGTGAATGAATTTTTTTTTTTTAATCCTCACCCGAGGACATTTTTTCATTTTTTGTTCAGATATAGTGGGAGGGAAGGGGAGAGAGAGAGAGAGAGAGAGAGAGAGAGAGAGAGAAACATTGACGTGAAAGGGACACATTGAGTGGCTGCCACCTGCACAACCCAACCAGGGACAAACTGCAACTGAGGTATGCGCCCTTAGCGGGAACCAAACCCGGGTCTCTCTGGACCACAGGCCAATGCTCTAACCGCTGAGCCAAACTGGCCAGGGCACAATGTGAATGTATTTAATGCCACTGAACTATATACTTAAAAGTGGTCAAGATGACAATTTTTTTTTAATCCTCACCTAAGGATATTTTTCCACTGCTTTTTAGAGAGACTGGAAGGGAGTTAGGGAGGGAGAGAGAGAGAAACATTGATGTGAGAGAGACACCAACCAGGGCCAAGGATCGAACCTGCAATCCAGGCACATGCCCTTGACTGGAATTGAACCTGCAACCCTTCGGTCCACAGGCCGGCGCTCTAACCACTGAGCAACCAGCCAGGGCTAAGATGATGGTTTTTTTTATTTTTGTTTGCTTGTTTTTATTTCATTTTTTTTAAGATGATAAATTTTATGTTTCCCAATCCTTATTACACCCTCCTATGACAGATGGGGAGGGGCTCAGTGCTGGGAAGAAGCCTGCCCAAGGCACACAGAGGTAGAGCAAATAGTGAGAAGCACAGGCCTAGGCTAGAACCTGCTGTGTGGCCAAGTAAATTGAGATCCAGATGCATCCCTACACAGGTGGGCTTGGCAAGACAGGAATCACTGGGGAGCTGGCTGAGATGC
This sequence comes from Molossus molossus, assembly GCF_014108415.1. Classification (NCBI taxonomy): domain Eukaryota; kingdom Metazoa; phylum Chordata; class Mammalia; order Chiroptera; family Molossidae; genus Molossus; species Molossus molossus. The sequence goes on along the minus strand of NW_023425377.1, from coordinate 66,037,871 downwards.
CCCTGAGTGCCCAGGAGGCGACCCCAGGGCACAGTGGCATAGTGGGGTGACCTTGGCAATGGGGAGGCTGTGGTGCTCACCTGCAGGCATACTCCACTGTGTAGATGGCTCCCTGACTCTGCTCCTCCCACCGCTGCATGTCAGCCTGTGGGGAGTGGGGGATGGGAAGCTGTTAGGCAGGGGTGGGGGAGGCTGCCAGCCACCTCTATCATCCTTTCTGAAATGGAACACCAGATCACCATGGCTGCTGAGACTGGCCCCCTCCAGCCCCGTACCTTTCTTCCTACAACTCTCCTCCAGGCTTTCTGTGAATACCTAGCTACTATGTCTTGGAGTGTTTGCATCGACTATTCCCTCTCACTGACATGCTATTCCCTCCAGTCTTCACACAGCTGCTTCCTTCTCACTATACAGGTCACAACTAATCTAGGCCTGCTGCTCCTTCTTCCAAGTCTGCTCCACATCTGTCCACACACAGCCCCAATCTGGTTCAGTAACTACATGCCTCCTTGCTGGTGTCTCAGCCTTGGTTCTTATTTCAGCAGTCCCTGCTCTGCCAGTAGGCCCCAGCTCACAATGTGCAGACTCTGAAGGGGTTGGTGGCAGGGGTGCATGGGGCTCACCTTATGCTGGGCTAGCTCTGGCAGAGAGCGGCGCACATGTTCCTGGAGCCGGTAGAGGGCCACAGATGGTTCATTGGCCAGGACGTAGACGCTCTCAGTGAACTTGTCTGTGACTGGGTCCAGGATTGACAGTGGAAGGCAGCAAAATAAGGGAAGGGAATGTACAGACACAAAGAAACAAAGCATAAGACTCCTGATTGCCCAACCTATGAGTCCAGCCAGAGCGAGGGGTATCTGGTGTCCCCTCCAGCAGCTGGGTCACCTGTGGCCCAGGTGATAGGTTGAAGGAGATGGTCACAGAAGGCCTCACTCATTATATTATCAATACATCCAGTAAACTCATGATCTTTCCCCTCCCAAGCCCCCTTGTAGTGGACACAGCTCCTGCCCACTTGGATCCCCTTGCATTCTTTTTACCCCAGTGAATAAATCTGAGATTCCTCCTGAGGATCCACTGTTTATTGGATCTGAAAGTGCCTGAAAGTTTATTTATAACCCTGGGTGGCCCGCAGCCATGAGGAGTATGAAAGTCTCTGCCCCTTGCTGTGTGTTGGAACAATTGGGAGGCATGCCTCACCTCCCTCTGAGAGATTTTGCTGGGGATCGAACCTGCAACCCAGGTTATGTGCCCTTGACAGGGAATTGAATCTGCGACCCTTTGGTGCACAGGCTGACACTATACGCTCTGAGCCACTCTAGCCAAGGCTCCCTCTGAGGGGTTTTACCTGAGGTTGCTCCTTGCTCAGCCTCCTCCCCAGCCATGTTCTGTTTTACCTCTCACCTGCAGGGCTCTCCTGGTAAGTTAATTACACACAAATCTTCATCCCAGGGTCTGCATTCCTAGTCAGTTGGTCATCCATACCATTTATGAGCAGATCCTTCTGGTTCTGCCACAAAACAAAGACCAAGCTCACCCATGCTTACTACTGCACTGGTCTAGGTATGGCTACCTCCCACATGGATGCCAGACGTAGCCCCCCCTGGTCTCCACACAGCAGATGGAGTGAACTCCTAATGAACACATCAAATATGTCCCTCCCTTGCTTGGAACCCTTCCATGGCTCCCATCAGCCAGATAAAAACCTGCTTTCCTCACCATGGCCCCTAAGGTCCTGTGTGTTCTGCCTGCTGTTGACCTCCCTGCCCTCTTCGCCTTCTGCCTAGGCACAATGGCCTCCTGGCTGTTACTTAGACACTCCCAGCACTGTCCAAAAAATCTTTCTGAGATGACTGAAAGGTTCTATAATCTATACTGTCCAACATGGTAGCCACTAACCACAGGTGGCTACTGGGCACTTGAAATGTGGTCAATGTGACTCAGAAACTGAATTTTTAACTTTAGCTAATGTTAATTACCCATAAATACTGTGACCAGTAGCTACTGTATTACAGCAGATCTCTAAACACTTTGCCACCTCAGGGCTTTTGCATCTGTTGTTCTGTCACTGGCACCATCCCCATCTCCTACCCCTGCCCCAGGCTTCTCTTCATTCCTGTCTCAGCTCAAATGTCACCTCTTGGGCAAAGCCTTCCCTAATCACTAAGCTTAATCAGATGTCCCTCATTCTTAACCTCAGCCAGCACTTTGTTCATTTCTCTTATACTTAAATTCTTGTTCTTTTTTTTTTTTTTTATCCTCACTCAAGGACATTTTTCCATTTTTTGTTCAGGTAGAGTGGGAGGGAGAGAGAGGAACAGAGAGAGAGAGAGAGAAACATCGATGTGAAAGGGACACATCGAGCCCTGGCCAGTTTGGCTCAGCGGTTAGAGCGTCGGCCTGCGGTCGGGAGAGACCCGGGTTCAGTTCCCGCTAAGGGCGCGTACTTCGGTTGCAGTTTGTCCCCGGCCCTGGTCGGTCGTGCGGGTAGCAGCCACTCGATGTGTCCCTTCACATCGATGTTTCTCTCTCTCTCTCCCTCCCACTCTATCTGTACAAAAAATGGAAAAATATCCTCGGGTGAGGGACACATCGAGTGGTTGCCGCCCGCACAACCAACCAGGGCCGGGGACAAACTGCAACCGAGGTATGTGCCCTTAGCGGGAACCGAACCCGGGTCTCTCTGGACCGCAGGCCGACGCTCTAACCACTGAGCAAAACTGGCCAGGGCTAAATTCTTGTTCTTTACTAGGTTACATGTTTACAGAAAAAAAAAAAAATTAGAGCTTTGATTCGTGAGGGCAGGGCTTCTCTGAGCTTGTTTCCTCATCTGTAAAAATGCAATGATAACAGTACCCACTCTTGAGGTCTATTACAGAGATGGACCCTATGCTACTGCCTAAAGCAATGTGGTTAGCGAGAGAGAGAGAGAGAACCCTGTTGTGTCTGGGAGTCAAGGGAGATTGTGCATGAGTCTGTCCAGTGTGAATTAGTCCAGCTCACTGGCCCAGCTTGCCACCTCCAGACTGTATAGATTATAGAACCTTTTACCCTCTTGGGCCTCCTCCTTTCAAAAAGAGCATGTAATAACTTACACCTCAGTGTTATTATAAAAAAGGTGGAATTAAATGTACTTGTGCCCTCTAACTAATTAGAAGTAACATGTGTGATAAAATAACAAAAAAACTTTATAATTTAAGAACTTTGTGGCATTTTGTAATTTACAACTATGTGATTTAGAAATATTTGGTATACACAAATGCGTAACTCTATAGAGCAACAATACAAGGATTGCCCCGCCCCAAGCTTTCTTCTAATGTATTACAAATATCAGATCATTGAGTTCTCAAAAGCCTATGAGGGGAGGGACGGAGACTATACTCCTCGTTTTACAGATGACAAAACCGAGGCACGGGGACTTTCTAAAGGTTTCAAAACGAGTCACCGGCCCAACCAGGATTTGATGGCAGTTCTATCTCTGGCCCTCACATTCCCTCACCGTCTTTGTCCTTTCCCTCCCTGTCAGGTTGCCGATCTGCGAGCTCCTGGACTCTTCGTCCAGCCCGGGACCTCGCATTACCTTTCTTCCCTTTGAGCTGCATCTCCGGTTCCTCCATAGCGACAGCGGCCTGAGAAACCTAAGACCCGGAACCGGAAGTCTGGAGGTGATGACAGCTCCCTAAACCTTCCCGGGCAAAACCGGACTCGGCCCTACCACAATTCCAGTACCAATTGGCCTGTTCTCTCCGTTCTTCCGTCTCTACCTAGACAGGAGAGGAGCCATCAGTGAGAGACTTGGGAAGGGAGCACACCGGGAGGCAGGTGAGGAGGGGACAAGAACCCCATGAAACTCCAGGAGGGATACAGAGGAGGGGATAGGCAAGGCGCCCTCCCTCCCTGAACCCCCTTTTCCAGTGGCGGATGAATTAGGGGAACGTGCCATACATCGTTCACTTCGGGACGTTATAAACTACCTCTTTGTACCCCATTGCTGCCATCAAACCCCTGCACATGTTCATGAGCCCTCCAAGACCGCAGAGAGAACACTGTTATGGACAGGGATGACAAAGGAGTCGCCCCTTTAAATCCCAGACGCCCCGCCTGCTTTCTTCCTCTAGCCCTCCAAGGGATAAAACCCCGCCCACCCGTCTGAACCTGGAGCCAATTGGCTCCTAAAAGGCGCCGTGAGATCCTCCGAGCCCTTTGAAGCTCCGCCCATTTCTTCGGACCCTACGGAACTTTCTTCTGAGCGTCGGAACAAGACCGCGCAGGCGCAATTGCACTGCTCGGGCCCCAGCGGAAACCACGCCCCTCACCCAATCCTTAAAGGGCCAGAAGCAGCTTCTACTGCTCCTGTCCTTCCGCACTTTTGGGGGGTGGGGTGCGCAGGCGCAGTGGAGGAGCTCTGGGGTGGGGGTAGTGGTCGAGTATCAAGTTGCTCTCTGTCCCGGCAGAAGAAGCCGGGGCGCTGAGGGTCCAGGCTCCAGACTGCTCCCCTTTACATCAGTTGGAGGAGAAAAGTTTGTGAATTGGGCCTCCAAGTTTTGGGAAACCTGAGCTTGCGGCGAGGGGTGACAAAGAAGGTTCATTGGAGGTGAGTGGACCTCCTGGATCTGCTTGGAGGGGTGGGTGGAATGGAACCAATTACATCTTTGTTGACCCTCAGTCATTCTGGGGAACCACCCTCCAAAAAAAGAGCCACAGCAAACCTTTATTAAGCTCTGCTGGTGTTTCAGGCTGCCAGCTCAGTTATACTGACGTGACTACTCTTAGACCTCATTTTCATTTTATTAATGAGGATACAGGTTCAGAGTAGTTAAGTCATGTTCCCAAGTTCTCACAGCCTGTAAGTGGAAGGATACCAACCCAGATAGTTGACCCCAGAGCCAGGGCTTTAAACAATGTCTGTTGTATGTGCCTTGGTGTGGGGAGTGGGCCTGAAAAGCAACTGGACTCTTGATTTTTTTTCTTTTTCTTTCTTTTTTTTTTTTTTATCCTCACCCGAGGACATTTTTTCATTTTTTGTTCAGACAGAGTGGGAGGGAGGGAGAGAGATAGAGAAACATCGACGTGAAAGGGATACATTGAGTGGCTGCCACCCGCATGACCCAACCAGGGCCAGGGACAAACTGCAACCGAGGTACATGCCCTTACCAGGAACTGAACCTGGGTCTCTCTGGACCGCAGGCCAACCCTTTAACCGATGAGCCAAACCAGCCAGGGCTGGACTCTTGATTTAATTTCCTCCCTGAGCCAGAGTTTACCCACCCTCACTGTGTAAGGCCAGTTATGCGGTTGATGCCTAACTTAATAAGAGTTGTCTATAATTATCTGTACCCTTTTGGTGCCTCCACTAGCTTCCCGCATGGAGCTCACCCAGCCTGCAGAGGACCTCAGCCTGACCCAGCAGCCCCCCACCCCAGAATTTGGGGACCCTGAAGACCCCAGGGATGAGGCCCCAGATGGCTCAGACACAGTGGTGCTCAGTCTCTTCCCCTGCACTCCGGAGCCTGGGAATCCTGAATTGGATGCTGGTGCCTCTTCACCTCAGGGTAGGTACTTGCCCTGGGCTCCAGCCTCTGGGATGCAAGGACTGTGGAATGTCAGGCCCAAGATGGGGTCTCTGTCTTCATGTCTCAGCACCTAGGACATACATGTCTACCTGCTTCTAGTAAGGATTGCTTAATTGTTTTTATTGTGGTAAAATCCACATAACATAAAAGTTATTTTAACCAGAATTGCATGCAATTCAGTGACAGTAAGTACATTCAGTGATTGGTAACCCAACCTCTCTCTATACCCCAACCTCTGTTTATACTTCTAGAACATTTCCATCACCCCAAAAGGGACCTGGGCCTCTCCTCAGGGACCTGGGCATGACTTCCACACAAGCAGCAGGACCCTAGAGCTGGCAGTCTCTCAGGAGAACCAGTGGCCTTGCCCCATAACTTATTTAACATCTCTGGTGTCAGGCAGGGCCCAGGACCCCACTCAGGATACTCCGAAAGTTGCCTTTTCTGAGGAACAACAGTCTCCAAATTTTCAGGTTTTCAGATGACCCATTGATATCTGTGGGTCATCTCCAGATTGGTAAGTGGGTCCTATAGCTTCTAGCTTTCAGGGCTCAGCTCCAGTAACATCAGTGGAGAGTGGATAGGAGAATCAAGCAGTGTCTTTGGTAGCTCTAAGTCCCCAGGGTCTGGCTTGAAGCCCCAGAACTCTTCCTCTTCTCTCTCCCACCAGGCAGCTCCCTGAAACACTCCACGACCCTCACCAACCGGCAGCGGGGAAATGAAGTCTCGGCCCTGCCGGCCACCCTGGACTGTGAGTGTGGCCCCCATCCCCAACGAGGGGTCAGGTAGTAGAGTGGCAGGGCTGAGAGGAGCAACTTGGGACAGGAGGTAAACTGAGGTACAGATCAGGGATGGGACGGGTGAGGATACTGCCTCTTTCTGGCCCCAGCCCTGTCCATCCACCAGCTTGCGGCCCAGGGAGAGCTGAGCCAGCTGAAGGAGCATCTGAGGAAAGGTGTGTGTTCACACCCATGTACCTAGTGTATCCATGCTTGTCTGACCTCATGTGCTGGAGTGTGCTGTAATGACCTGCGCCTGTCCATGTGTACCTGTGTCTACATGTGTGTATAAGTATGGCCACTTGTGTGTATCCACATGTGTCCCCCCATCTGACCCCAGCCGCCCACCTGATTCCCGCTCCCACAGCTTTGGGGAGAGTGGGCAGGGGTGTAGCCCAGTGGTACCACCCCCTCCTGCCAGGCGACAACCTCATCAACAAGCGGGACGAGCGTGGCTTCACTCCCCTCATCTGGGCCTCGGCCTTCGGAGAGATTGAGACCGTCCGATTCTTGCTTGAGTGGGTGCGTCCCTGCCCAGCTGGGGGCTTCCAGGGACTCGAGGGCGGGCCAGGTCTTGGCTGAGTCGGCCCATGTCGTGGCTGTAAGATGTGGCTGCCATGGGAACCACAGGATTCCAGGGGATTCTCCCATTCCTCCCATCACTACTCCTTCTGCACTCACCCCTTCCTATCACTGCCACCTCTGCTCCCTGCAGGGTGCTGACCCCCACATCTTGGCCAAGGAGCGGGAGAGCGCCCTGTCATTGGCCAGCACAGGTGGCTACACAGACATTGTGGGGCTGCTGCTTGAGCGTGACGTGGACATCAACATCTATGACTGGGTGAGGCACCACATGCCAGCCCTGAGATCCTTTCAGGGTAACAGGCTTGCTCTGGATGCTAAGAACATAAGACAGACTCATTCCTGAGCTTCACAGAGCTCCCAGTTTTGGTGGGAAGGGAGCAGGGGAGGAGTTGATAAAGTAAATAACACTGTGATGGCAGTCACACAGGCAGCTGCAAGAGCCAAGGCATCCTGCACAGCCATGGGAGGTCAGGGAGGGCTACCTGGAAGAGGGACATCTAAGCTGGGCTCCAAAGGAGGAGCTAGACAGGCTAGGTGACAAGCAGGAGAAGGAACCACATTGAATTGGAGGGTGCTGGGTGGTGTGAGAATCCAGTAAAGATAGTGCTGGTTGCCCCTCCCCCTATCAGAATGGAGGGACGCCACTGCTGTATGCCGTACGTGGGAACCATGTGAAGTGTGTGGAGGCCTTGCTGGGTGAGTGGGAGTAGAAGCTGGCCCTGGGACACTGCAAAAATCAAGGGCCAGGGAGGGGTCAGAGCACTGCTTGAACAGATCGTGCCTGCTTTTCCCAGAGGGTTGATCAGGGGGCTGGAGATGGGGCTTCTGTTGGACACATTCTCACGAGAGTTCAGTCTCTCATCCAAGTCTACAAGGGCAACCATCAGACCTGGGGCTTCATCACTGGGGATCACTGGATGTCCAGAATCCCGTGCCCCATTCTGGGATCCCAGTTCTCCCCTGCAGCATCTGCTCTGCTTTGTAGCCCGAGGAGCTGATCTCACCACTGAAGCTGACTCTGGCTATACCCCAATGGACCTCGCTGTGGCTCTGGGATACCGGAAAGGTCAGCCTAAGACACATGGGGAAGTGGCAGGGTGTTATAGGTGGGGAGACCAGAGAGGGTACACAGGGCATCCCTCTTGGATGTCAGATGCTGGCAACAAGAGTGTTCACGTTAGCAAACATCAAGTGCCATTGTATACTTGGCCTAGGCATGTGCTAAGCCTGGTTCTCAGGGATCTCCCTGTGATTTGGGGTGGAGGCCAATGTGTGCCAGTAGCTGGGGTCATGATGGGGGACACTCAGGCACAGAGAGGCTCAAAGGAGGCCCTGGCCCCACCTTAGGATGGATTGGGGTCAGGGTGGGTTTCCTGGGGATCCAAGGGGAGGGAGGATGGTCCAGGCTGGAGGAACAGCACATGCAGAGGCCTGGCAGGATAAGGACACCCAAAGGAAGGCTGGGCCACACTGCACAGGGCCATGGAGGCCACCCTCTCTGAGGCAGGAGGTCGGTGTAAGCAGAGACTTGAGGCAGACCCCTTTGATATCCCACTTCTCCATGGATGAAACAGGGTGATCCTACCAGAACTATCCCCTGGGGCCATTGCGGGGGGGATTGAGGGTTTAGGAAATATCCCCTCCTTGTTTCAAGGAGACTTCCATTTGGGACAAATCAATCTTCATAGCTCTTCTTGTCCTTTCATAAACATCACAATTCACCAATTTGGTTTTGTAAGGAATATTTTTGTAACCCTGAAATGCCTCTTAAAACACATTTTTATAAACTTAGAGGAAATTAAGGTTTCTGGGATAGGGGCCTTAGTCTTCCCAGTTGTGTCCTGGGAGGGACGTGGATTTCCCTATGTATGAAATGGGTCCTTTATCCACGTCCCAGGGTGGAAAGGCCCCTGTTCGTCCCCAGAGGAAAGGGTGCAGTTCTCAAGGCAGGACTCCCCAGCTCAACCCCTGATGGGAGGGTGCAGGTGGACCGGTTTCTCTGCAGCCCCAATTCCATTCATGGCCCACCTTTTCCTTGTCCTGTTTCCAGTGCAACAGGTGATCGAAAATCACATCCTCAAACTCTTCCAGAATAACCTGGTGCCCGACGATCCCGAGTGAAGGCCACCTGCCCCACAGGGACTCAGACACTCAGGGAACAAAACAGTTGACCCAGAGTTGGGGGAAACCGGCAACTGGCTTCAAAGGCAGCTCTTGGACAGACGGGGGGGATGGGATCATTCCCAGCAGAAATCAATAAACCTGTGCAGAACTGGAAGGACTTTGCTGTGCTTCCATAAGGGTTTCCTGGAGGAGGCTGCCCAGTGGCTTCACACCTTCTCCCCCAGCACTTTCAGGTGGTAGATGATCACACGGCCAAAAAAGTCAGTGAGGTCCTCAAACGTTATCTTTAGCTGGTCCACTTCAGTAGCTGGTACAGGGAAGGTGTGAGCACAGCAGTCAAGGGAAACAGGTGGCTTGTCGCTTAACCCTGCCAACTCCTACCCAGTCAGACCTAGCTCAGACACCTAGCTGTGGGTCCCTGAGATTCACACAGAACAGATTACCATAAGCTCACATCAGATGAAGTGATGCAGGCCTAGAAGCCACTTGCTCAAGGCAGGACCTGCAGCTTTCAGAGGCACAGACCACCCCACCCCAGAGGCCACGGTAGGATATCTGAATTGAGTTATTGTCTTCAGGGTAGAAGTCCACAATCTTATTGAGAGCCTCATTCCTCTGAGAACCTGCAGCAGGGAAAGGGGCAGACTGTGAGGCCAGGGTGTCCCCTCCACTCCCTCATCTCCCCCTCTTCCAGGGCCTTCCAGTACCTTCCAGGTGGCCCAGGCGACTGGAGAAACCTCCCTGGAATTGGATCTGCAGCTGGGAGACACAGATCCGCTGGGGAAACTCTAGTATCACCCACTGGGAGGGGCCCTGGAAGTACACCGGAAGACAGGCCCACAGTCACTCCAGGCTCAAAGGAGTGCTATGCCCTCTCTCACATAGTTGATTGGGGGATGGGGGGGGGGCTCTTTCAACACATGTTCCCTCCTGGCCAACCGGGCAACCCAGCTGTGGGTCCCCTGGAGTTCTCAAGGCACTCTGGACGCCTAAATCTGATTCACATGACTAGTGGAGGACCTCACCTGGTCCGAGTTCCAGCACGTCTCCTCGTCCTGGTCGAACAGGTGCTTCTTTCCAAACTGCCGGGTGTTGCGATTAAGCACTGAACTCACCCTTGAGACATCAGAATCAGGCCGAGCAGAGGGGCTGAACCCAACACTGAGGGCCCAGCCACCACAGGGTCCGCCCCCTCCTCATTGGCTCCACAAACCCCCAGCTCTGTTTACAGAGAGCTCGACCACCACTGCCCACCCCCACCTCACGGGGCTCTCACCTGCTCACTGTGTCTGCACAAACCAAAGAGTGGGCCATTTCAACTCCACAAGACCTCGGCTTAGCGCGGGTTCGAATCCCGGCGCCAACGCATCCACAATAGTGAGACCTTGTTCACGCCTCTGAGTTTGAACGTCCTCACCCGCGACACTGGATAAGAACCGTCACTGCCCCTCCTCCGATTCCAGTCTTAAATGTCGCCTTGATCACCCCCTTGCCGCAGAAATTGGGGGTTTGGGGGACACTGCCAATGATCCGAGACCAGGAGTCCTGTGGGTTTTGGGGGCGGTCGCTCCGGCTCCGAGCCTCACTTTCTTTAGGAACAGAGAACCAAAAGCTGGAAGCGGAACTGCAGGGACGCCGCGCAGAAGCAATGCGACTCGGGACGCGGCGCCGCCGCCGTTCCAGGGCGGGTTTGACCGGAGCCTGGCCTCTCAGCGTCCGCCTCTTAAAGGGCCCGCGTCCAGTGAGTTAAAAAGGCGGACACCTAAAAGCAACTGTTTGTGGACTGAATGTGGGATGCTGTCCCTTGGTGCCCGCAGGTTTTGGAGACCAATATATATATTTTTAAATCCTCACCGGAGGACATTTTTGCATTTATTGTCAGATACAGCGGGAGTGAGAGAGGAAGGAAGAGAGAGAGAAACATTGATGTGAGAGAGACACATGGAGTGGTTGCCACCCATACGACCCCAACCGGGAGACAAACTGTAACCCAGATACGTGCCCTTAACGGGAACCAAATCGGGGACTCTGGTCCGCAGGCTGATGCTCTAACCGCTGAGCCAAACTGGCCAGGGCCCGATATACTTTTTATAATGATGTGATCCTATCTGGGGAAGTCTGCCAAATCCATCTCCTAACTGCTAATGAAACCTGGGAACCCATGTACCTTACTGCCTCCCAGAAGCCAAAGAAAGGGTTTATGATATTGCAGATACAAGAAGTCTTCATTAGCCTCATGTGTCCTGGTTGGGACGGCTTTCAAATCTGTCTTCTCAGTAAATGCTACCTGGGATGGGTGTTTTGGAGGAGGGGGCATGTGGAGTGGGTTTTGAAGGGTGAACAGGAGTTTGCCAAACCAGATTACACAACCCCTCAGAGACCAGGCTAAAGATTTGGTTCACTGATTCACTGAACAACTGCCGCTCCCTACTGCCCAGCCCTGTGTTGGTTGATGCTGACTCAGTTCCAGCCCACCAATCTGGGTAATACAGAGCTACACACACACACACACACACACACACACACACACACACTCCCATCCCCATGGGACCAGGGCTGAGCCAGGTGGAGGGACAGTGCTAGGGTAGTTAGGGTAGCAGGAGTAAGAGAGCTTTCTGGGAGAGGGGATATTGTACCTACACCTTAATGGGTGTGTAGGAATTAACCAGGGTGAGAAAAATCTGGGGGGTTGGGGAGTGGGGTGTCCAGGCAGGGAGAACAGTATAACCAAAGGTCTGGTTGGGTGAAAGACCATGAATTTGAATAAAATATGTGGAGCCAGATCCTGCTGGGCTCAGAGCAATCACAGAAGGTGTTTGAGAAAAGGCAGGATACCATATGATCCGCATGAATGGAGGGTTCTGAAACAGATCAGCCACTGCCAGGAGGCTCTGGTTCCTGGCTTCAGCTAAATGGTCTGGAGTCCAGCCCCTTTCTTCAAGGGCTGGGATAATGGTCCTCCTGGCATTCTACTAGCATCTGCTGGAGCCCACTCCAGGAGGGGGTGCTGGCTGGGAAACTGGGACACTAACGGAAGGGCTGCTCCATCAACCCTTGCCTGCCAGGATTTCCTTCATTCAGTCAAGATCTGGTGCCATCCAGACCTGGCTCTGCTGGTCTCAGGATCAGGGTTGGAAATGGCAGAAAACACCTCCCTTACCCCAAAGGAAGTCAGGAAGAACATGGACCCTGGAGAATCCCATTAAAATCACTAACTGGCTGTGTGATTGTGGAAAAGCATGTGGACCTCTGAGTCTGTCTCCTCATCTGTGAACTGGAGGGAATTCTATTTCTAGAACTGCTGGAGAATTTAGTGGGCTCTTTAGAATGACACATGACAACAGTGCTGACCTTTGTTGAGAGCTCACCCTATGTTTAACTTGAAGCCACATTTTGTCGCCATCCACTGGCTCATTAAACCTGCTGTGCTGGTCCATATCACCTACATTTTACAGCTGAGGGTATGGCCACTTGGGCAAGGTTCCCCAGGGAAAATGTGCTTGCCCTGGGGCCCTTCACATCACTACTGGTCTTGGCATGGAGCCGCCTTGCCCACTGGGTTGAGGCCAGCTCATACCCTCTTCCCACCTCCTCACCCCACTGGTGCCTGGACATGAAAGAGCCTCCTGTTTCTCCAAGAAATTACCAGCTGTAAGCTCCCAGCAGGGCAGCCAAAAGAGGTCCATTCATTTGCCTGAGTGTGGAGAGACTGGGCACTCCCTCCCCCCCTCACCCAAAGGGATGGAGCAGAGGGCACTCTTGAACAATCAGGAACTGCTATTCTGGTTCACTGAGGGAAACCAAGGCACAGAAAAGCAAAGTAACTTGGCTAAGGTCATCCAGGGGGACCAGGATTCAAACCCCAGTCTGACTCTGGAGTTCCCTTCACTGGGCTGAGTTCTGTATTTTTCAAGAGAAGAAATGGAGGCTTAGAGAGGGTCAGGGATTTGCTATAGTCACACAGAATGTATGGGTCAGCAGGGACTCTCTCTGGGAGGGCAGCCCCACCAATGGCAGAAAACAGGTCACACTTCCCATGAGTTTGTCATCCTTAAGCAGGGCAGGGAAAGGCCCTTAAATAGCTTTGAGCCTTGGTTTCCTCCTGGGGAATAGGTTTAATGTTGTCCCAAGGCCCCAGCCTGGAGAGTCTTCAAGGGTGAGTGTAATGGTATCCCCTGGCCAGCAGCCCCCTCGGGAAAGGTCTGGATCTGATTTTATTCACTGGGGTCTGCCTGGGGCCAGCAGGGCTGGCTCAGAGTATACAGATGCTCCCTTGGTGCCAGCTGGACTTGTAGGTCCTGACAGGATGGGAGTCTGGGTAAGTGAGGGTAACAGTAGGAGTGGGAGGGGTGGGTGGGCATGAAGGGACTGAGGTGAGCTCATTGGGAACACCCGGGGCCACGACTAGGTGTGTTGAGTGGTGAGCATGAGTGGCTTTGCTGAGTGTGGCCCTGGAGATCTGTATGTCTTTTTTTGTTGTTTTTTTATCCTCACTCGAGGACATTTTTTTCCATTTTTTGTTCAGATAGAGTGGGAGGGAGAGAGAGGAAGAAAGAGAGAGAGAAACATCAACGTGAAAGGGACACATTGAGTGGCTGCCACCCGCACGACCAACCAAGGCCCGGGACAAACTGCAACAACTGAGGTACGCGCCCCTAGCGGGAACCAAACCCGGGTCTCTCTTTACCGCAGGCCAACGCTCTAACTGCTGAGCCAAACTGGCCAGGGCTGTATGTCTTTATGTTGGTGATATGGTGCCAAGTGATCATGATTAGGAGCTGGCTGGTTGTAGGTGTGCCTACACAGTTGTAAACATGGCTGGATGTGAACAACATGGGGCAAATGTGGGCTGTCTGTGGCAGCCAGGAAGGCTGAGGTACAGGGGCATGTGAACAGCAGTGGGTGTTTAAGTGTGAAGGGACTCTAGGTGGGGCTGGACTCACAGTTGTGAGTTTGGTTGTGCAGCAGGCATGACTTGTGTGTGGCAATGAAAGTTTGTGTGTGGCCTGTGTGACTTACTATGTGACCTTGCCTGGTGTGGTTGTATATGAGCCCCCTGTGTCTGGGATGTAACTGTGTGTCATGTTGTTTGTGACAGTGTATATGATAGATGTGAATCTGGTTGCATATGCTATGTCTGTGTGTTGCCTTGGATATGTTGAGAGGCACATAGGGAACACTGTCCACCCCTGAGACCCAGCTCTTCTGGAGGGTCCAGCTTGCTCTGGCTTACTAGCCTTCTCCCCTGCTCCCTCCACCTACTCACAGCAGCCCCTGGCCTAGGGCCCCAATGTGTGTGTGTGTGTGTGTGTGTGTGTGTGTTGGGAGAAGACAAAGAAGGCACTCAGAGATGGGGGATGGCTCACCCAATCCCAGAGCAGTTCTATAAATAGACTAGCTCTTTGAGCCCAGCAGATTCCCAGGCAAGGCTGCCTCATTCAAACCCCAGCAACAGCCCACCCCTGGGCCCCAGGCCAGCCCCTCTAAGCTCAGCCCTGGCACCAGCCAGGGGGACCCAGGGGTAGGGGGAAGGGGGAGTTGAGTGGTAGGGGGGAGTTAGAAGTGGGGGTCAGCTTGGCTCTGAGGCCACAGACTTGGGCTCCCACTTGACCCATACTGTGCAACCATAATCCATGCTCCTGAGCCTCAGTTTCCACAGCTGGAAGGTGGGCAGTAGCATAATAGCAGCTACCATCTTGTGTATTTACCTTCCATTTCATTCCTTTAGCAACCATGTACAGTAAGGACTCTTAATTATCTCTATTTCAGATAGGGAAGCTGAGGCACAGAAAAACGAAATGGCTGGCCCAGAGTCACTCTGTTGGGAGAGGTGAAGAGGGGTTTGAATGCAGGACTTGTAGAGGCCAAGCTGCCTGTTCCATGCACATCACACAACCATATCCAGACCCCAGTCCCCTGCTGCACCCTGTCACACTAGCCTGTCACTTGCAGGGACATCAGAATGCTCCCTGACCTCCATCCCTCCTCTGTAATGAAGAGTTAGACAGTAAACAAAGCATCTACCTCCAGACCAGCAGGTTGGGTCCATAGGCATGAGAATTGACACGTAGGGAAGCCTGGGCAGCCTTGCTTCCCCAGGGTCTTTCCTTATCCTTCATGTATTTTCATGCCCTCTTTGGTAATTTTGCTGAAACCATCTTGTCTCCTGTTTGTCTCTCCCCCCACCAGACTGAGATTCATGCTCAGAGATACGAAAACACACACACAGATGAAGGACCCTTAGACACACAGACCCTCTGCCCAGTGCAGTCCATAGTCAGCTGTGAGAGACTGGAACCGTGGGAAGGAAGGTAGGGGAAAGGGGCTGACCTCTAAGCTTTTGTCCCCTTTCATTTTCATTGTGGTAAAATACACAGAACATAAGATTTACCACTTTAAAGTGTACAATTCAATGGCATTAAGTATATTCACATTATTATGCAACCATCACCTCTGTCTAGTTCTAGAGCATTTCATCATCCCAGAAGGAGACCCTGTACCCATTAGCAGTCACTCATCTCTTCTCCCCCAGCTCCCTGGTAAACACTAATCTACTTTCTGTTCCTGTAGATTTGCCTGTTCTTAATATTTCATATAAATGGGATCATAAAACATTCAGCCTTTTGTATCTGACTTCACTCAGCATGATGTTTTCAAGGTTCATCCACATTGTAGCATGTCAGTGCTTCATTTCTTTTTATAGCTGAGTAACATTCCATTGTATGGATCTAGGCTTTTTAAGATTGGGATCTCCCGGCAAAGACACACATATGCCCCTGTGACAACAAAAATATTCCTGTGACAACAGTACCTGGTCCACAGCAGGTGCTCCATAATGCTGATTGGACAAAGGAATGAATGAATGGTACATTCTGGCTGGAGCTGGCAACAACAGCTCGGGTATGACACACCTGGGCTTCCACCTTGCACATATCTTATCAGCTGTGGAACCTAGGGATCTACTTATACTTCCTCTCTTTAAATGGGATAAAGTAGCCTCGTTGGTTTGGCTCAGTGGATTGAGTGTTGCCCCATGGACTGAAAGGACCCAGTTCAATTCTCAGGTTAGGGCACATGTCCTGGCTGTGGGCTCAATCCCCAGTGGGGTGCATGAAGGAGGCAGTGGATAGATGTTTCTTTCTCAGGTCGGTGTTTCTACCTCTCTCTCCCTTCCTCTCTTTCTAAAAAATCAATAAAAACATGCCTGGCCAGTGTGGCTCAGTGGTTGAGCATTGACCCATGAACCAACAGGTCGCTGGTTCGATTCCCCATCAGAGCACATGCCCAGGTTGTGGACCAAATCCCCAGTGGGGAGCATGCAGGAGGCCACCAATCGATGTTCTCTCTTATTGATGTTTCCATCTCTCTCTCCCGCTCCCTTTCTCTCTAAAATCAATAAACAATTAAAAAATAGCCCTGGCCAGTTTGGCTCAGCGGTTGAGCGTCAGCCTGTGGACCAGAGAGTCCCGGGTTCAGTTCCCGCTAGGGGCACATACCACACACACAAAAAATAAAAATAAAATAAATAAATAAATAAATAAAATAAAATCAATAAAAACATATTTAAATTCGCCCTGGCCAGTTTGGCTCAGGGATTAGAGCAAAGGCCTGAGGGCGAAGGAGTGTCGGGTTTTATTCCGGTCAAGGGCAGGTACCTCGGTTGGGTTCCCCCAGGCTTTGGGCAGGG
Source organism: Molossus molossus (assembly GCF_014108415.1). Lineage (NCBI taxonomy): Eukaryota > Metazoa > Chordata > Mammalia > Chiroptera > Molossidae > Molossus > Molossus molossus. The sequence goes on along the minus strand of NW_023425377.1, from coordinate 66,021,123 downwards.
TCCTGCGGGTGGTGTTGGGGGCAACCCGTCAATGTGTCCCTCTCACATTGATGTGTCTCTCTCTCTCCCTCCCTCACACTCTATCTGAAGATAAATAGAAAAATATCCTCTGGTGAGGATTAAAAATAAAAACATATTTAAATGGGATAAAATAATAACTAGTCAAAACTGCTTCAGTTGGTGGGAGAGAGCCGGGTTAGAATCCCAGCTCTGTCTTTCTCCTCCATATGACCTTGGGAGTAACTTTGTGTCCCTGGGGCTCAGTTTTCTCATCTGTAGGATGGGTCATGCCCACCGTGAAACATCTGGGGTCATTTAACTTGGTTCCTGGGGGTAAGTGAAAGAGAGGAAGTAAGGCGCAGTCTTCCCCAGGGTAGGGCAAGCAGTGGAAGGAGCAGGGAGCGCGTTTTAGGCGGAGGGGGCCCCTCCCTCTCGCAGCCGGAGGCCCCGAGAGGCATCGGCGCATGCGCAGAACAGCCCCGCGGCCCTTTTATAAGCGCTGAGGCGGTGCTGGGGCCCGTGGAGCGGAGGGTGCAGAGGCTAGACCAGGCGTGCCAGAGCCACTCTAACCGTCCTTTGTGCCGGGCAACCGCCCTGGGATGCATCTGAGCTAGGAACCAGGTGGGGGTCCGTCGCAGGGAAAAGGCTATGTTGGGGGAGAGGTCTTCGGGATTGGGGAGGGAGCCTGGGATCAGAGAGACGCCCCCAGAATGGGGAGGGGTCTATGGGAGAGAGGGAAAGGGAGCCCCGGGCTGAGGAGAGAACGCAAACTGGGAGGGGGCTTGGGAATGTCAGAGGCACTTGGATTTGGGGATAAGGTTGTCTAGGGAATTTGGAACAGATCCCATGGTGGGGAGGGGACCTGGTTAGGGGTAGGTCTCAGAATTGGGAAGGGGGCACTGGGAACTAAGGCCAGATAAGGGAACACCCCGAGTTTAGAGAAAAGGGGGACACCGAGATGCTGCGTGGACTCTGGGACAGGGCACCCCAGTGTCTAAGCTAAAACACCCCAGGATTTTAAGTGGGGATTCCCAGTTTGCAGATGAATGGAGGATGCCAGGCTGGACTGCAGCGGGAGGGGGCCCCCATATCATCCTTAGCCTGATGGAAGGGGTTCTGCACTGAGAGCTAAAGACCATGGGAAGAGGTACCCTGTGGTCTCCTGTCCTTTTGGCCCATGTCCTATCACCACATCCTGACTCAGGGAGAAGGCTCTAGGGGCCCCATCCCAAGGTGTTCCCTGTTGTTCCCTCAGACCTGGAGTTGGGGTGCTGTGCCTTCTCCCAGGGAACATATTGGATTTCCCATGTGAATACTGAGTCAGTATCCCTGAAACACCAGTTATAAACCCCCAGGACTTGTGAGGGGCACCAGTCCAAAAAGGGGGCTGCCACAAGCACCTCCATATCTGATGGTTTCCTCACAGTGAGACACAGACCCTTGCCTCACCCCTTCAGTTCCATCTGTTCATGTGGTTGCATGTGGAAGTCCCAGTTTGGTTTGGAGGCACAGGCACTGGGAAGTACGAGGCTGGCATCCCAGACCCAGCCTGGGCAGCAGTGACCCCCATTCCTGCGCGTAGGGCTTTGTTCCTCTCAACAGCATTAATGGGAGATAGCCAGGCTGAGGAGAATGTTGGTGCTGGGCCCCAGCGGGGGTTTTGGGGGAAGGGCAGAGAGGGAGGGGTGGGCAGATTGTGGGACCCCAGAACCCAGCAGCCTCCCTGGCTCTGGGCATTCCCAAATGGAAGATGACCCTCCAGGAGGTGGGGGCTTTGTGTGTCTACCCTGTGATGGGAGAGGGTATGTATTTATTGGGGGAAGGTATCTGGGATCCTCTGTGAGTCTAATGTGACAGAGATTGTGTCTTTGTCAGGAAACTTGTGCCAAGGGCCACAACACCAGGTGGCAAAATGATGTGTGCCCATCAGTCACCAAGGCCACATTTATTCAGCCTGGGTTGTGCCAGGGGTTGGCATTGCCATATGTGTGTGTGAAGAGCTGTGCCTGACGGTGTGGCCTCATCAAGGGGTTTATGTGGGGAGCCTGAGAATGTGGGTGTGTGTCTTTGTGCAGAAGACATGCTGCCTGCCTTGTAAATACCCATATTGTCTCTCTTTGTTAATGTCACTGTGAATCTTTATGTGTGTGTGTCTTTCTCTCCTGGGCTCTGAGTCTGGGGTATATGACTGCATTTGTGTCCCATGTACACAGCAAGGTTCCTCTCCATGTGATTGACTGTGTGGACCCTGGGTGTAGGGGTTTGAAATGTGGTCAGCGTGCAGAATTGGACACTAAAGGGGAGACATTGGCAGGGGGTCGGATTCCAAAGGGGCAGTCTGGAATGATTTATTGAGCCAGCTTCTTTTCTCCTCCAAGGAGTTCCATGATCACGCCTATGCACTCACATACTCCGACTCCCTACCAAGGGGCACTCAGACCCACACATCCAGAGATCACAGGGGATCCCCTATGCTCCACCCAATGCACAGAGCTGCTGGGGACTTGTGCACAAGTCCACACACCACAGGGCACAACCTTATGGAGATCCTCACCTGACACGGCACCCTGATGCACACCCAGGCACAAACACAAAAATGCCTGCTGGCCAACTCATCCTCACTCATTGTCCACTGAGACATGAGACAGGAGATAGATGTGAGAAGGGAAGGACACACATACACACATACACACACACACACACACACACACACCCTCTGCATATCTTCCTGCCTACCCTGCAGACCCCTACTTGCATATGCATGAGGCTCATGTATTATTGATGAGGGGACAAGCCCCAGACAGCTCTGTAAATGCTCACCTCTGAAGGCCCTGGGAAGGAGATATTTTAAGAGAAAGGATGTGGGTGTGTGAGGGTGCAAGTAGAGGGAACTGTGTGTGGGAAGGCATGTGTGTCTGTGTGTGGGGGTGTGCACCTGAAACTGTGTCTCTCACCATGTTCGACTACCTCTGTATATTTAAGTATATACATGAGGCTTTGTGCACACAAAAAAAACCTGTTTTTTAATTCAAAATTTCTAGGACTTCACATATCTTAGTTCATTTTATGCTCACAGTAATTCCATGAGGTACATGCTGGGTAATACCCATTTTACAGGTGGGGAAATTGAGGCACAGAGTGGTGATGCAGTGTGTCTAGAGTCATGTAACATGTAGGGAACAAAGGCAAGGCTTATAGTCCTGTAATCTGGATATAGTCTGAGCTCTTAACTATAGTGTGTGTGTGTGTGTGTGTGAGAGAGAGAGAGAGAGAGAGAGAGAGAGAGAGAGAGAGAGAGGAAGAGAGAGAATTCTCGGGCCCTCCTGGGGCAGGTGCAGCCCAGAGTCCTGCCCCATCCTCTAATACCCAGCCAGATGGTCCCAGTGCCTGGCCTCTACCCTGCTGTGCAGCCCTAAGCAAACAGCTAGCCATCTCTGGGCCCATCACAAGAAAAAGACAAAGTGGGCACTACCGCTGCATTGCTGCCCGAGTTCAGCACCACGGACAGGGCCCGGGGCCGGTCTCCCAGAAGAAGCTTCTGGGAGCTGGGAAGGGCCTTATGGAGTGGGCCAGCTCTCCGCAGCAGACCCTCATTCTGGACTCCACCCACACTTCCCTCTAAAGGCTATTATTTTATTGGGGAGAGGTGCAAGGGCTGGGTTTATGGGTGATAATCTACCTCCCCATCTGCCCCTTCCTCCTGAGCCTGGTGAGTCTGTCCAGAGAGGCCCCCTTTTCAGGGTTTCTAATCTCTGAGAGAGTGAGAGGTCAGGGAGGCCACTACTGTGCCCCCGTGCTTGGAGTGGACCTTGCTTACAGTTCTCACTCAATAATTGTCCACTTTACACCCATGGGCCACAACCCCTGTAGAAGGCTGGACCCACAGCTGGAGTCGCTATGGACCTAGGAGGCATCTTCACCAGGCAGTGTGAAGTCAAGGGGGAGGGGAGGGTGGGCAGGGGCAAGGCCCCGTCCTCCAGCTGGGACTTGGCAGCACCTCAAAAATCCCAGAAACCAAGAATAGAATCTTGGCGACAACCAAATCCTGGAATTGAAGCTGAGAATCGTGTCATTCAGGAAACCCAGATTCAAGGCTGGCTTGGAGGCCAGCCTGTTGCCAGGACTGGGAACCCCCAGGCAGACTGAGACTGGCTGCTGCCCTTTAGGAGACCCCCCCCCCCAAATCTGATGGTGGAGGTCAACTTGAAAAATGGGATTTTGATCTTGCTTCTGTTAAGGTCAATAGTAATAATAACAGCTGAATTTTACTTCCTTGTGCCAAGCATTTCTAAGCATTTTATGTATTGACTCATCTATTCCTTTCGACTACCTGTTATCCCCATATGACCTATGAAGAAACTGAGACACAGAGAAGCTAAACTATTTGCCCAAGGTTGCACAGCAAGGAACTGACACAGAGACAACTTCAGGTTCTGATTCACTCCAGCACTCATATTTCTGACCATGAGACATCATTGCTGGGATTCTGAAGTCAGCTGATTCTGGGTTTGGGTCCTGGCTCTGCCCTTGCTGCCTGTGTTATTTTGAGTGACACACTGGTCAGTCTGAGCCCCAGTTTCCAGATCTATAGAGGAGGGACTTGATTTTTACCTGCCAACTCTCTGAGAGGGTTGTGTTCACCCCCCTCTCCCTTCCTTCCTCTTCTTCTTGATCTAGGTCCAGCATGGGGGCCATGACTGTCTGGGCCTCAGGCCTTCTGGTGCTCCAGATGCTGTTCTTGGTGGATGGGGAACAGGGTGAGTTGGCCTGTGTGGTGGGAGAGGTTGGGGTCTGGACAAAAAGGCTCAGCTTTTTAACTCAAGAGCCTTCTCCTGCTTGCTTAGTGTAGAGAATAAATGAGAATAGATGAAAAACGTCTTTGAACAGTCAAAAGCTAACAAGGCACCTGAGAGGTTATTTTTAGTCATTGCCAGCAAAGACTGGCGGTTCCTGCCTCTCACCATTTGCTATGATGTGCTGGGGAGAGAGAGAGAGAGAGAGAGAGAGAGAGAGAGAGAGAGAGAGAGAGAATGGGAATGGAGGGGAAGGGAAGGAGAGGGAAAGAAATGAGAGTAGAAGAGGAAGAGGGAGTTGGGAGGGAGGGAGGAATGAGAATAGTGTGTACATTGATTAGTGATGCCTGTCATGGACAGGGCAATAGAAATAAAGGTCTGTGTTCATCTCCCTGGCATCTCCCCAGTAGCGGTCAAAAGCCCAGGCTTTAGAAATGCCTCCTGAATTGCTCTGTGGCCATAGGCAATTACAGTAATGTCTCTGAGCCTCAGTTTCCTCCACAATAAGAGAATGATGACATGGCTATTTCTGCAGATGGTTATGAAAATCAGATGGGCTGCTTGCTATCTATAAAGTGCCTGTTACATAGAAGGTACTCCACAATACCATTTCCCTCCCAATGGTTACCTCTCCTTTAACTTCTGGAGAAACTGTGGCTCAGAGAAGGACAGTGACCCTCATGGCCACACAGTGAGTCAGTGACAAAGAGTCACTGGCCTCTGGGACCTGGACTCTGAGTGGAGGCAGAACTACAAAAGGATTTGACCTCATTCTTCCTCTGCTGTTCAGAGACTGAGGTGCAGATCACAGGTCTGTGCACTGCATCATGATGTTTAGGCAACCTAGTATCTCTGGCCTCAGTCTCCCTACCAGTAAAGTAAGGGAAATAGTCTCTGCTGGTCCTTGACTCTGAATTGGGTCTCTCTCTACCTTCCCCACCCCAGGCACACAGGACACCACTGCTGTTGCCACTGCTGCTGCTGAAAAGGGGCTCCACATGCAGAAGGTGGGGTCTGGTTCTGTGAGAGCTGCACTGGCGGAGCTGGTGGCCCTGCCCTGTCTCTTCACCCTGAGGCCACGGCCAGGTGCAGCCGGAGAAGCCCCTCGGATCAAGTGGACCAAGGTGCGCACTGCATCAGGCCAATGGCAGGACTTGCCTATCCTGGTGGCCAAGAACAACGTGGTTCGAGTTGCCAAGGGCTGGCAGGGACGTGTATCTCTGCCCGCCTATCCCCAGCACCGGGCCAATGGCACGCTGCTACTGGGGCCCCTGAGAGCCAGCGACTCCGGGCTCTACCGCTGCCAGGTGGTGAGGGGCATCGAGGATGAGCAGGACCTGGTATTCCTGGAAGTGACCGGTCAGTTGAGGGCAGGGGAGGAGTCAAAACTGGGAGGGGGAAGGGCTGAACCTGAAGCCCACCCAATGAATATCACCTTAGAAATCACTCCCTGAGCCCTGACCAGTTTGCTCAATGGTTAGAGCATTGGCCTACGGTCCAAAGAGACCTGGGTTTGGTTTCTGCTAAGGGCACGTACCTCGGTTGCAGTTTGTCCCCGGCCCTGGTTGGTCGTGCGGGTGGCAGCCACTCGATGTGTCCCTTTCACGTCGATGTTTCTCTCTCTCTCTCTCTTCCTCTCTCTCCCTCCCACTCTATCTGAACAAACAATGGAAAAATGTCCTCGGTTGAGGATAAAAAAAAAGAAATCACTCCCTGAACAATGATTCCCTTTCAATATTTCTGATAAAGTCACAAAGCAAGTCTCCACAGGTACTACCCTCTCTTTAATATCTCTCTCTTCAGTCTCTTGTGGACCACAGGATTCCAAAGGATTTCGCAACCTTGTTTTAAGTCCATTTCATGGTAACCTATTTTCACAGGAGGAAAAGGATATTAGCTTTCTGTTTAAAATAGGAATACATATTTCCTTTTAAAATAAATTTTGTTTTATTTTATTTATTTTTAAATATATATTTATTGATTTTCAGAGAGAGGGAGAGAGAGAGAGATATAGAAACATTGATGAAAGAGACCCATCCATTGGCTGCCTCCTGCACCCCACCCCCCACTGGGGATGGAGCCTGCAGCCTGGGCATGTGCCCTGACTGGGAATTGAACCAGTGACCTCTTGGTGCATGGGTTGATGCTCAACCACTGAGCCACACTGGCTGGGCAATAAATTTGTTTTTAAAAAGTAAGTTTCTTTTTTTTTTTGATCCTCACCCGAGGACATTTTTCCATTTTTTGTTCAGATAGAGCGGGAGGGAGAGAGAGAGAGAAACATCGACGTGAAGGGACACATCGAGTGGCTGCCACCCGCACGACCAACCAGGGCCGGGGACAAACTGCAACCAAGGTACATGCCCTTAGTGGGAACCGAACCCGGGTCTCTCTGTACCGCAGGCCGACGCTCTAACCGCTGAGCCAAACCGGCCAGGGCATAAGTTTCTTTTTTTAAAGTTGATTGAAATATAAAATAACAGTTCTCAAACACCTATTTAATCAATTCCTGTGTTAAATTCTTGCTGTTGAAATATCCAGTGTAGTTTCTGTTTTCCTAACTTATCAAAGTGAACAAGGAAAAAAATTTTTTTTATTATTAAAGCGAAGTCCTAGAACAGAATGTGGCACAGTAGATGCCCAATAGATACTTAAGAAATGACTCAGTAAATGGATTGTTATGTGGAAAACATCCTGTGGATTCCTGTGGGAAGTCAATGTCGCTTAACCTCTGTTGGCCAAGGGCAAGTCTCTGCATCCCATCCTGGAGTATAGTTTTCTCCTACCCAACAGTGTCTCACTGCATATTTTATGGGGTTAACCAGTCATCCCCTTTCCAAGGCCTCGCTTCTCAAAACCAATTAACCTCAAAGAAAATTGGTAAGTGACGAAGGAAGGATTTGTGCAACTCATTCATTCTGTCAAATATTAATTGAGCACCTACCATATGCCAGTCTGGTGCCAGGGCCACTGTCATGACTGAGATGCAGCTGCCACTTTCTAGGTGCTCTCAGTTTGATAAAATGGAGCAAAATGTTTCATTCCTTTGTCTTGCTCAGCCATTTCTTTCATTCCTAAATCAGAATTTGAGTCACAGATAGCCCGTTCAATAATGGGCTTCATGTCCTGACACATGTCACCTCTGTCAGGAAGCCTTCTGTGCCTTCATTCCTAGGCTGGGCAATAACCACATGTGATCTTCCATTGCTACCAGTGATTCCCCTATCAATGCATGTACTTAATTCCTAAATGGCAAAATCTCTCTCACTTTTCTCCTTGTCTCCTGTCACCTTCAGGGCCTAAACCTGGGCATGAAGAATGCTATCTTTGGAGTCAGATTTTCCAAAATATAAATTTTGGCTCTGCCTCAAACTGGCTGTGTGACCCTGGCCATGTCCCTGAACTTCTCTGAGCCTTAATTTCAATGAGATAATACTTATAAATGCGTTTTATGTAGTGAATACTCGACAAATTCTAGCCTTTTATGACCATTGTTATCAGTTTCATCACCTGTGAAATGGCATATCCCCTATCACTTCTCACCATTGCCCTAGTGCCATGTTTGGTGCTGAGTGAAGGAAAGTGGTACAGGGCAGTATAGGCAACAGTTCTATTATTATTAGACTGAGGGTTGAGTGGACATTCTGCAGAGGGAGGTCTGTTCTTGAAGATTCCAGAATAAATCGGCCACCTATCCTGGATGTTTCTTCACAGGTGTTGTGTTCCACTACCGGGCAGCCCAGGATCGCTATGCACTAACCTTCGTCCAGGCCCAAGAGGCCTGTCGTCTCAGCTCAGCCACCATTGCAGCCCCACGGCACCTGCAGGCTGCCTTTGAGGATGGCTTTGACAACTGCGACGCTGGGTGGCTTTCTGATGGCACTGTTCGGTGAGGGGATACACATGGTGTGGAGATAGAGCTAGCCCCTGGGCAAAGATGGTTCTTAGGGGCCCCAAGGGCACATATCCTGTCTTCCCAGGTATCCTATCACCCAGTCCCGTCCTGGTTGCTATGGTGATCGTAGCAGCCTTCCAGGGGTGAGGAGCTATGGGCGGCGCGACCCAGGGGAACTCTACGATGTGTATTGCTTTGCTCGTGAGCTAGAGGGTAAGTCTGGAGCTGATAGAACCCGACCCTTCCCTGAGCCCCTGTTAACGTCCCCAATCCCATCCTTCTCTAAACCTGCAGCCAACACGGGCCCACCCCTTCCCTGGCCTTTCTTCCCTGCCCCCCTCTCTTCCTTCCTACCCCACATCCTCACGCGAGCCCCTCCCTCTTTCTGATGCCCGAGATACCTCATTTGTAACAAGAAGCTAAAGCGGCGTTTTCGGTCAGATCTGGGCTATTTGGAGTGAGTCCAACTTCCTGGCTGGGCTCCAGGGCAGGGTCCTCCAGGCCCCTCGGACCTCTGCTCACGTCTTCCCGCGCCTTCCTACAGGCGAAGTTTTCTACGTGGGCCCAGCCCGCCGGCTGACCCTGGCCGGCGCGCGTGCCCAGTGCCGCCGCCAGGGTGCCGCGCTGGCCTCGGTGGGGCAGCTGCACCTGGCCTGGCACGAGGGCCTGGACCAGTGCGACCCGGGCTGGCTGGCTGATGGCAGCGTGCGTTACCCGATTCAGACGCCGCGTCGGCGCTGCGGGGGCTCCACCCCGGGCGTGCGCACCGTGTACCGCTTCGCCAACCGCACTGGCTTCCCGGCACCTGGAGCGCGCTTCGACGCCTACTGCTTCCGTGGTGCGTGGGAGGCCACTCCCGGGGGAGTGCGTCCCTGGTGGCCACACCCAAGGGCTCGCACCTCGGTAAAGGCCACGCCCCCGGGAGCTTTGCTTTCTGGTGGAGGCGGAAACTGGGCAGGGGAGGGACACATGGACCTGCTTCGCGATAAGCCACGCCCTGGGTGAAGGCCGCGGGCTTGAGACAGGCTTTCCCCTGGAGCCCCACACTGGGAGTAGGAACGTGAAGTCTTGTTAGGGTGTGGGCCTATAATTCCCAAGCCCCCTGAAAGACACATCCCTGTATGGAGCGTATCTTACGTAGAGCTATGCTCACAAGTAGTCCTTGAGGAAGTGATACCTCGGCTAGCCATGCCCCCTGAACGAGGCCACATACCCATGGACGAGACCAGGGATGACCCATGCACTTGGGGTGGAGTAACAGCCTCAAGCTGCAAACCTCAACTCCCAAGAGTTAAATCTTCTATGTAAGGGGTGGGGGGTGAGGGGTGGAATCCCTTTGTAAAAAGGACAAGTCCATTATGCACTTTCTCCCCCCACCCCCACGGGGGAGGAGCCAAGGCCCAGGTCTGACCTGCTCCGAGAGGTGACCACTGCTTGAGCTTTACCCATGACCCTTTATGGGACCAGTTGACTCAGACCTTGACAGTGGCGCAAGCCTGAACTGTAGGGATAACTTTGCACCACCCTCCCTCCATCTGGGGGAATTCCAGAACCCGCCCAGAGAGACAGAGGGCCATTGAGAGACAGAAATACACAGAAGGTTTGTGCTGCAGTATGCTAGAATGTGGTTAGACTTCAGGAAGAACTTCCCAACCCCTGAACCTAACACAACCTCTTCTGCTTTCTCCCACAGCTCATTACCCTACTTTACAACATGGAGACCCAGAGACCCCCTCATCTGGGGATGAGGGGGAGATTCTGTCGGCAGAAGGGCCCCCAGCCCAAGAACTGGAGCCCAGCTTGGGGGAAGGGGAGGTGGTCACCCCTGACTTCCAGGAGCCTCTGCTGTCCAGTGGGGAGGAAGAGGCTCTGATCTTGGCAGAGAAGTGGGAGTCTCTGGAGACCCCCAGCCCTGCCCTTGAGGTTCCCACACTAATCTCAAGGCCTTCCCTGGAAACTAAGGAGGTGTGGTTGAGCAGTGTGGTCCCCTTCTCCAGCAGCCTGGAATCAAGCACTTCAGCTGGCATGCACAGCAAGGTGACTCCAGCCAGCCCCACACCTGAGAGGAGGGGGCGCTTTAAAGGGCTGAATGGACGCCACTTCCAACAACGGGAATCCCTCCAAGGGCAGGAGGGGAGGCTTGAAGTCAGTGCCCAACCCCCCACACCAGAGCCTGCTGGGAATCATGTGGAGCCTCCTCTGGCTACCGGAGCCACAGACTCCTTAGGGAGTGGCAGGAGCCAAAGTCCCTGGGCTGTGCTGTCCAATGAGGTGGATGTGCCTGGAGCTGGTGAGTGGGATCCAAGGAGGAGGTGGGACTTGAGTGGGGGAGGAGGAGGAGGCTTTGAATCCTAGCTAGGTCCCCTGGCCTCAGAAGCTCTTTCCACCCCAGGCTAAACTGAGAAGACATTCAACAGAAGGAACTGCTGAGAAATAATTATTCCTGTTGATATTGTTGCAGGTTCCCCTGGTAGCAGGAGCCCCACAGAGCCCTGGATGTGGCCCCCAACAGTGGTCCCACGAAGCATCCCAGGCCCCATCAGAGCCCTTGGTCTTGAGCTGGAGAAAGCCAAGGGCCCCAGTGTGAGGCTGGCCAACCCCAAACTTTCCTGGTCCCCTTCAGAGGCCACTGCCCTAGCTCCCAGCCCTGCAGAGGATCCCAGCAGTGCCTCCTGGGAGGCATCCCCCATGGTCACTTCCCTAGACCTCCCTGTCATGGCCATGCTTCGTGCTCCCAAAGTGTGGCTCCTACCACACCCTACACCCCACCTTACCCAGACCAATGGGGTCATGGGTCATAGTGAGGCCATGGTCGATGCCCCACCCTCTCTGGCTTCAGAGACCCAGGCTGGTCTCCCGGACCCCATCCATCCAGAGGTATATTCCTTGCCCCCCTCCTTGGGCCTGACCGGACAAGGTAGAGAGGCCACGTTCCTGTCATTCAGTGACCACAGAGAGGGAAGTCCCACGCCCTCCTCACAGGTAGCTACGGACACACAAGCTGGAGCCAGTCCTAACTCCCCCAGGGCAGACTTTGGAGAAACTGGAGGGACCAGCCCCACTGAACTCAGCAAAGCTGAGCACCTCAGATCCAGCCCACAGGCTTCTGTGGATGGGAATGTGGCAGTAGATTTCACTTCCATAGAGACAGCTACTGAGCCCATGGGAGGGAGAGAAATCTCAGGGTCTGAGCCTGGGGTCTTCAACACAGCAGAGAGCCCCACTCAAGGCTCACAGGCCACTTTGGAAGAGGCACAGGGCATGTGGCCCTCACTGCACATTGAAGAGCTGGACCCCCGGTCTCCCTCTGCATCCTCGGGGGACCCTGGAGTCTCCCTGAGTTTGGAGCCTTGGGCTGCTACAGATGAAGGAGGTACAGTGGGTCCCATGGATTCCACAGCCACAGTGGACCCCAGTGGTGCTGGTAGGATTTGGGAAGTTGGATCCCACATGGTTGAAAGAGCTGAAAGCCCCACCGTGAGGCCTCAAGTGGCTGTGGATAAAAATGTGGTGACGTCCCTCATGTCCCTGGACCAGGGGGACAAGGGTGGGGTCCTGGCCACGTCCATAATGTACTTCTCCAGCTCCCAATCCCACCCAGAGCAGGAAGGCCAGATGGTGACCCAGGGAACACTGGGAGCCTTAGCCCCTCCACATGAGGGCAGCCCCCTGGGGGATCCCACTCTTCCTCCTTGGACACCTACAGCAGCCAGCATGGACAAGCCTGTGTCAGTGTCCTCAGGGAAGCCAACAGTGCCATGGGACTCCCCCAGCACCCTGCTGTCTGCCCCTCGGGTCCTGGACAAGTTTGAGCTGGAGGTCCTTGCAGGGAGTACCAGTGTGGAGGAGACAGCAAGTGGAGAGGAGCCGGCCCTGCCAGGGGCCCCTGCAAATGGGAGTGCAGAGCAGAGTGAGTTCAAAGTTTGTGGCCTCATCCAGCCCACTGTGGTCAGGGCTTGGGGACCAGGGGAGCTCAGAGTAGAGAAAAACGGTTGTTCCTGGGAGCCTGGGAAGGTTTCTAACAGGGAATGACATTGGAGGTGGGAACTTATCAGGTGAACTGAATTTCAGAAATGGTATTCCTGGCAGAGGCACCAGCCTGGACAAAGGCAGGAGATTAAGTTGATGTGTTCTGAGGTACAGCGAGTGATGGGAAAATGTTAAGGCATTGCATGGAGTTAATTTGGTTCAATTAGCAACTCATGTTCACGGCCATACGGAGCTAGACAGTACTGTGCAATGTTGGGAGCTGGACTTAAGTGATACCCCAGTTTGGGGAAGATAGAGCTCGATACAGGTACCCCCCCAGGTGGGGCCAGATGGAGGAGGCATAGTGGGAATCGCAGCTGGAGTTCAGTGGTGCGGTTTGTGGGGGACCTTGAGCCATAGAAAAAGTGGGCACTGGGAAGAGTGGGAGTGGGGGTCATAACCCCCATTATAGACAGCAAACTGAGCTCAGGGAGAAATGTCACTACCAGCCAGTCAGTGGTCAGACTTCAGTGGGAGCCTAAGTCTGCATAAGCTTTAGCTGCTGTTTGCCCAGAAGAACCTAAAAAAAGCCACTACCCTGTTCTCCTGGAGCCAAGTCTGCCTGAAGCTCACCTTTTTTAGGTCCTGAATTTTGAGCTGGTTTTTTTTTTTGGTCAGGTGAGCTTTAAAAAAATATCAGCATCTAATTGAAGGGCACTTCTTCTGAGTTGCAAAACACTCTTTTTGTTGTTGTTAATCCTCACCTGAGGATATTTTCCATTGATTGATTTTTTTTATCCTCACCCGAGGACATTTTTCCACTTTTTATTCAGATAGAGCAGGAGGGAGAGAGAGGAAGAGAGAGAAACATCAACGTGAAAGGGACACATCGAGTGGCCGCCACCCGCATGACCCAACCAGGGCCGGGGACAAACTGCAGTCAAGGTACGTGCCCTTAGCGGGAACCGAACCCGGGTCTCTCCCCGCAGGCCGACGTTCTAACCGCTGAGCCAAATTGGCCAGGGCACCATTGATTTATTTTTATTTGATTTTATTTTTATTTTTTAAAATATATTTTTATTGATTTTTAGAGAAAAGAAGGAAGAGGGAGAGAGAGAGAGAAACATCAATGAGAGAAAAACATCAATTGGCTGCCTCCTGCACATCCCACAACCTGGGCATGTGCACTCACCAGGCATCAAACCAGTGACCTCTTGGTGCATTGGTCATTGCTCAACCACTGAGCCACATGGGCCAGGCTCCATTGATTTTTATTAATCCTCACACAAGGATATTTTTTTTCCATTGATTTTTTTTAGAGAGAGTGGCGGGGGAGGAACATTAATGTGCGAGAGACACATTGATTGGCTGCCTTCCACACTTGGGGATTAAACCTGCAACCTATGTACATGCCCTTGACCCTCAATTCAAGGGCTGACACTCTAACCACTGAGCAACACCTATCAGGGCACAAAACACTTAATAACACAATTGGTTTTACACTCGCTCCCTTCTTTGAAGGCAAAGTGTTTGTGATGGAAATAGTAGTTGAGGGTTTTGTCACCCACCCTGTCATCTCTGGGCTGTGTCCCAGGCTAGATTTTCTTTTCTTAGATGCTCAGGCAGCAGGCAGACACTGGACATGGACACATGAATTGATAAATGCTGATGCTTATTGGTGAATGCCCATGTACTTGGCTTATGTGATCACTTTACTGGAATCATCTTAGTTAATCCTTATAATGTCCTTGTGAAACAAGTTCTAGTGTGATCCTCACTTTAGGATGGGGAGATTGAAGCATAGGGAGGTCAAGTGACTTGTTCAGAGTCATGCAGCTGGAACTGTCAAGGATAAGATTTGAATCCAGGTCAACTAACAACACGGTCTCTGTTTCAATCACTAGGCTATACAACAAGTATTCATTGGTGTACAAAAAAAACCTGAGGTTGCCCTGGCTGGTTTGGCTCAGCGGTTGGAGCATTGGCCCACAGACCAATGAGTTGTAGGTTTGATTCCAGTCAAGGTCACATATTTCAGTTGTGTTTGTCATTAGTCCCAGCCCTGGTTGGGTCATGCAACCAATTGGTTGTTTCTCTCACGTCAATGTTTCTCTCTCTCCCTCCCTCCCACTCTATCTGATGCTAAATAGAAAAATATCCTCTGATGAGGATTAAAACAAACAAACAAAAAACCCTGAGGTCCCCCTGGCCGGTTTGGCTCAGCGGTAGGGCGTCAGCCTGCGGTCCAGAGAGACCCGGGTTCGGTTCCCGCTAAGGGCATGTACCTCAGTTGCAGTTTGTCCCCGGCCCTGGTTGGGTCATGCAGGTGGCAACCACTCGACGTGTCCCTTTCATGTCGATGTTTCTCTGTCTCTCTCTCCCTCCCCACTCTATCTGAACAAAAAATCAAAAAATGTCCTTGGGTGAGGATAAAAAAACAAAACAAACAAACAAAAAACCCCTGAGGTCTTGGGAGGAGCTTGCCCTGGAGGAGCAGAGAAGAGACTAGCTATAGAGGATGTGCATTAGGAAAGAGGCTCAATGCCAAGGAGCTAGAGAAGGGGAGTCAGAGAGATGAGAGGGAGACCGTGCAGAGAGGTGCAAAGGAAGGTGCATTTGGAGGGTCAACCAGGGCTATGGCTGGGTCTGCTTGGGACTTTGTTGGAATCTTGGTTCCAGACTGAAGCCAGTGGCAGTAGGGTTGGAGAGAGGCAGGCAGCACTGTGTGTGTGTGTGTGTGTGTGTGTGTGTGTGTGTGTGTGTGTGAGAGAGAGAGAGGGAGAATGGAAGGAGAGACCTGGATGCCTACCCACTCCATACTTGCTGCAGAAATGCTAATGAAGCCCAAAATAAATGCAGCGCCAGGGAGTGACTCAGTCACCGCCAGTCACCGCCAGTCTGTGGGCAGCTGTCAGCAGTTTGGGTCACCTGGCAGGGCTCATGTCTTCCCATGCCCAGTAGTCCCATGCATGTGCACAAACGTGCTGGGGTGGCACTAGGGACAGACACAGCCACAGGCCCCTCTGGCAATCCATGGGGGCACATGCCACCAACCCAAAGACTGGCCTCTGTCCCTGCAGGAATGCCAGCAGCTACCTCATACAGTTAGCAAGCAGTTATTGAGTGCTGGCTGTGTTCCAGGTCCCATGTTAAGACCAAGTCCCTTGTCCTCTGGAAGCTGACATTCTAGAGCAGCACTCTAGAACTTTCCTAATGATGGAAATGTTCTGGAGCTATGCTGTCTAATACAGTAGCAACCAGCCACCACACATAACTACTGAGCCCTTGAAAGTGGCTAGTGAGACTAAGGAACTACATTTGTACTTTTATTCACTTTTAATTAATTTAGACTTAAATAGCTATATTTGGCTGCCATGTGGAACATCACTGCTCTGAAGGGAAGCACAAACACATAACAGTAATCTTAATAAATAACTAAATTATATGGAGGTTAGAAAGCGATCAGGCAAAGAGACAAGTGAAGCAAGGGGTGGGGGATGCCAGTGCGTAGCTTCTGGTTCAGGAAGGGGAATCAGAAAGGCCTCTCTAACCAGATGAAATTTGAGCAAGCCTAAGGAAGTGATGGAGGAGCTATGCAGAGATCTGGGAAAATGCTGTTCCAGGCAAAGCAAACAGTCTGTGCAAAGGCTCTGAGGCAGAACTCTGCCTGACATGTAAGAACAGCAAGGTCAGTGTGGCTGGAGCAGAGTGAGCAAGTGAGAGAGCAAGAGGTAGGGGTAGGGCAGGGAGATGTTGGGCAGATCTCACAGAGCTCTGTGGGTCACAGTGAGGACTTTGCCCCCTGAGGGCAATGGGGAGCCATCGAAGGATCTAGGCAGAGGAGGGACATGACCTGACTCAGGTTTACATAGGCTCCCTTTGGCAGCTATGGGGAGAACAGCCTGTGGAGGGTGAAGGTGGAGGTCAGGAGACCTGGGAATTGATGACAGCTTGTTACCACCTCAGTTTCTTGTGAGGCTCTAGACAAGCTCAAAACAGAACAAATTCTAGGTTATAGGGCCTGGAAAGAGGGCCTTAAACTGGGCTACTGGAGCCTTGGAAGTCTGTTTTGGCTCTTATGTTGTCCCTCTGTGTGGTATTGAGCCAGGCTCTTCCCTTTTCTGGGCCTCAGTTCTAGTGTCTGTGTAGTGGAAGTGTTGGATGCTGCCTTGACAAGGGAAGGGGGTCAGCTGGGGTAGGATGGAGGTTCTTGATCTGCCTCTCCCGGGCTTCAGGGTGGAGAACACCCACTAAGGCATCTAGGCCCCCAAGATGGGGAAGGGAGATCCTCCTTCTTCCAAGGAAACCCAGCTGACTGGGGAAATGGTTGGGGAGGAGGAGAGGACCTACATTCCTAAATGTACTCTGGATGCCTGATGTATACTGACCAATGCTGAGACCCATCAAGAAGCCCCAGGCTAATATACACAGAGCCAGATATGGCATTATGGTGAGGACTGAGAGAGAGGTAAACTATTTTGATTTTTATTTCTATTTTGTAGATGAGGCAACTAAAATTCAGAGAAGTAATTTGCCTAGGGTCCCCTAGTGAGGGGTACAGCCAGGGATTGAACTGAACTCTCTGACTCCAGAGCCTTTTGTTATAACCACTATAATCTACCACCTCTCCTCAATGTAATGACTGAAATTGAAAAGAAATTGAGCCCAAATGAAGGAAATGATGGTTCTCACTCCTCTTAGTGCTGCCATACCCCACCATCTGATCTGGAACCTTGTGTCCACTTCTGTGCTGCAGATTATGAGAAATACAACGACCAGCAGTGTATGTCCAAAGAGGGACGTGTCAGGGAGGGCACTTAAATCCATGTTCTAAAAGATGACTTTTTAAGAGAAGCTTTGGGAAGCCCCTTCCAGTATAGTCAGAGAAAGGACTTTGTCACAGGCAAGGCAGCCCACATATACTGTAGGGGCAGTTTCTGGAAGGAGTAAGCTTGTCACAGGGGCATATGAAAGGAAGGTGGTGACTACCTATGGGGAAGTTATAGAGTGAACTCCACAGAGAGGGATTGATCCAGAGGGCCTTGGGTTCCTGTGGTCTGGATTCTAGGAGGGCAGATCTGGTGGCCTGACTGCTCCCTGAACTGCTTGTCCATCCTGCAGTCCCCTCGGATCCCTGCGAGAACAACCCTTGCCTGCATGGGGGCACCTGTAGAGCCAATGGCACCATATATGGCTGTAGCTGTGACCAGGGTTTTGCTGGGGAGAACTGTGAGATCGGTAAGTGCCCTGGACTTGGGATCTGAACCTAAATTTGTCTGACTCCAGAGCCCTGGGGTTTGTTTATCCCAGTGGCCATCCCCATGAGAACTTAGAGTTCACAAAATGTTGGCTTCAGGTGCTCCCTTTCCTTCCCCACTCCTTGGATCCAGTAAGTCAGCCTCAGGACCAGCCAGATGAGTTCTCATCCTGGGGGCTGGGGGGCTGGTGTGCTGCATCCCATTACTACCAGGCAGGAGTAAGGAAGGAGAAGACAAAGGGATGATAAGGCTCAGACTCCTTCCAGTCAAAGTCTTCAAAGAGTCCTGCCTTCTCCTGGGTGGGTAGGGGTATATGTACCACCAACATAATAGCCCCAAATCTCAACACAAGAAATATGACAAATTATGAAATTATAACAATAAATATAAATAATACAATTTCTTGCCCTGGCCGGTTGGCTCAGGGGTTAGAGCGTCAGCCCAAGGACCAGAGAGACCCAGGTTCTGTTCCCGCTAAGGGCATGTACCTCAGTTGCAGTTTGTCCCTGGCCCTGGTTGGGGTTGTGTGGGTGGCAGCCACTTGATGTGTCTCTCTCACATCGATGTTTCTCTCTCTCTTCCTCCCTCCCTCCTGCTCTATCTGAAGATAAATGCTAATAATAATAATAGTAATAATAATACAGTTTCTTGAGCTCTGTGCATCATCTCCTCAATTTCACAACCTTCACAACTACACTAATTATAGAAATATAACAGTAAATATAAATGACATAAACTCTTGAGCTCTTCCATTGACTCTCCACTCATAACCACCCTTGAGGAGGTACTATTATTTTGTTTGTTTGTTTGTTTGTGGTACATGCCCTTAGCGGGAACCGAACCTGAGGCTCTCTGGTCTGCAGGCCGATGCTCAACCGCTGAGCCAAACTGGCCAGGGCGAGGAGGTGCTATTATTGATAAAACTTTGCAAAAAAAGAAAAGTAACTGAGTTTAAGAGAGTGGATGTGACTTGCCTGATATCATACATGCCTCAAGCACTGTCTACACAGGGGTAGTAGAAGAGGAAGTTCAACTGGATACCTGTCTCTACAAACAGCTTTGTGACTCTCTGCAAGTCCTTGCAAATACTCTGGAACCCAGTTCCCCTAGGTTCCACATTCCACAAAGACCCTGCAGTTTTGACATTCTCTGGTACAGTTGGCAAGAATATAACCTTCATGGTTCTGGAATCAGGTGGAATGCTCAGCACACCCTGGCCCCCAGCCAGCCCACTGGCATCTGCTCTCATTAAAACTATGTTAATCATGTGAGGCTCCACCCTCTTGACCTCCAGAGGCATCAAGCCATTTATGTAGACCACTGCTCCTGTACTTAGGTCCAGGATAGATGGTAGGATCATGACCCCATCTTCTGCCTGGTTTCCTGTGAGGACTGGGGACCTCTGACTCAACCCCTCCCTCTCCCCTCCAGACATCGACGACTGTGTCTCCAGCCCCTGTGAGAATGGAGGTACCTGCATCGATGAAGTCAACACCTTCATCTGCCTTTGCCTCCCAAGCTATGGGGGCAGCCTCTGTGAGAAAGGTGAGTCTTTGCTGAGACCTCAGAAACAGGAGGGGGTGTGGGTGCAGGCCACAGATCTCCATCTTTGGTTCTGTGGCTGTGAGTCCAACAGGAGGCAAGTTATTGTTTTTGAGATAAAATCCACATAACATAGAATTAACCTTTTTAGAGTATACAGTTCAAAAGGAATTCAATACATTTACAATGTTTTGCAGCCACCACCTCTAGCAAGTTCCAAGATATTTCCATCATTCTAAAAGAAGACCCCTTCCCCCTTACTAGTTACTCTTCATTCGCCATCTGCCCAACCCTGGAAACCACTAATCTGTTTTCTGTCTCTGTGGATCTGCCTATTCTGGACATTTCATGTAAATGGAATCACACATTATGTGTCCTTTTGTGTCTGGCTTCTTTTACTCAGTGTCATGTTTTTGAGGTTAATCCACATTGTAGCATATGTCAGTGCTTCATTCTTTTTTGTGGCTGAATAATATTCATGGTATGGATGGACTGAATTTTGCTTATCAGTTCTTCACTTGATGGGATATTTGGGTTGCTTTTCCCTTGAGGCTAATATAAATAGTACTGCTAGGAACATTCATGTACAAGTTTTTGTTTGAACACCTGTTTTCTTTTTTATAAAACATTTTTATTGCCCTGGCCGGTTTGGCTCAGCGGTTGGAGCGTCGGCCGGTTCGGTTCCCGCTAAGGGCACGTACCTCGGTTGCAGATTGTCCCCGGCCCTGGTTGGTCGTGAGGGTGGCAGCCACTCGATGTGTCCCTTCACATCGATGTTTCTCTCTCTCTCTCTTCCTCTCTCTCCCTCCCGCTCTATCTGAACAAAAAATGGAAAAATGTCCTCGGGTGAGGATAAAAAAAAAAAAAAAAGATAAAAAACATTTTTATTGATTTGAGAGAGATGAAGGGAGAGGAGGAGAGAGAGACACAACATCAGATGGCGGCCTCCTGCACTGGGGATCTAGCTCGCAACCCAGGCATGTGCCCTGACAGGTTCAGAATCGAACTGGTAACCTTTTGGTGTATGGGACAATGCCCAACCAACTAAGCCACCCAGCCAAGGCAGAACACCTGTTTTCTGTTCTTCCTTCACCCCCATTCCTTTTGGTTTATAACTAAAAGTAGAATGGTTGAGTCATGGTAATTCTACGTTTAACTGTTTGAGCAATCATAAGACTGTTTTCGACAGTGGCCACCTATTTTACATTCCCACCAGCAGTTTACAGGGTTTTGATTTCTCCACATCCTCATTAGCACTTGTTATTTTCCTTTTTGAAAATTATTAGCCATCCTAGTGGTGTGAGCTGTTATGTCATTGTGGTTTTGATTTACATTTCCTAATGACTAATGATCTTTTCATGTGCTTCTTGGTGATCTTTTTGAGAGAAATATTTATTAGAGCCCTTTGCCAGGAGGGAAATTTTAGGTCTTTCTGAGACCATTTCCTGAGTTCCCAGGTCCACACTGAGGGTGTGGTCTTGCAGATCAGAGGATACATCAGAAGTGGGACAAGAGGGGATTCAATATTCCAGTTGAATCTCTTCCAGCAACAAAGAAGTGAATATGGGACAGGGAGGTGAAAAGGGGGCAGAGCCTCAGGGGGAGGGTGTTGGAACCAGGGAAAGGGATGACATAGCCCCACAGTGACCTTGGATAGGCCCTCTCTCTGTGGATTGGTTGTGCTCATGGCCAGCAGAACAGTCCTCTAGGAAAGACCAGCCCCCTCATACTCCCTTCCTACTTCCCAGACACAGAGGGCTGTGACCGAGGCTGGCACAAGTTCCAGGGCCACTGCTACCGGTACTTTGCTCATCGGCGGGTGTGGGAGGATGCTGAGAGGGACTGCCGCCGCCGAGCTGGCCACCTGACCAGCGTCCACTCACCTGAGGAACACAGCTTCATTAACAGTAGGGACTTTGGGATGGGCAGGGGTGGTCCTGCATTTTTTTTGCCAGGGAAGTCCCCGGGCTCCTTAAGACACCACCTTTCTGGAGCTGTGTTCATTAGTGCAAGCCCTGGTCACTTAATAATTTCCATGTCTGTTTATTCATTTGTTAATTCATATATTCACTTCATTCATTCATTCATTCATCATATATTTACTGTACATTTGCTGTGTGCCAGGCACCATTCCAGGCACCTGGGACACAGCAGTGAGCAAGATGCACATTGTCCTGTCCTAAGGGAATAACATTCTTGTTGGGGACATTGGCAAACAAGTAAATATCTAATTAAATAAATCTATACTATAATTTAGCTGGCCCTAAGTATGCTGATGACAAATAAAATGGCCAGGGGATAGAGGGTGATGGGGAAGTATCTGTGATGTGTGGGATAAAATGAGGAAGAAGCTATGCAAAGACCTAGGAAAAGTCTTGCATTAATTAAATCTAGCATTTATTGATTCATTCATTATCCCTTCTGCTGTCTGTTCATCCATCCATTTATTCACATTTTCCTCATCCCATCCCCTAATTCTTTCTTTCTTTCTTTTTTTTTAAAGGCTTTATTGGGGAAATATACATGGGTGGGAACTGTCCTCAGAAACATCTCAGGACACTGTCCTCCATCTCAATGGGCAGTTGCAGTCTCCAGGGGCCCCTGCTCAGAAGCATCTGACCAGTCTCAGTGATGGTCTCATCTGTGACTCCTGGAGGAGCACAGTCCTGGGGGTGGCCACTACCCCACCGCCCCATCCCATCCCCCAACCCCTACCTCTATCCCCTAGTTCTTTTATTTGTTCATTCTCTGGGTCCCTCGTTTCTTTTTCCTAGCTGCAATCAAACATCCTCCTCTACTTCCTCTGTCTTCAGTGACTAACTGGTTCACTGGGTCTCAACACGGCCCTGTCTAGAGCTACCTGTGGACTCTCCTGTCCCTTACTCTCATTTCTGAAAAGATCTGATGTCTTTGTTTATTCCTTACTCTGGCCATATGTTTAAGCCACAAATTGTGGCAAGGCCGGCCACAGTAACAGCCCTTTCTATGCCCCACCTCCACCCCCCAGGTTAGAGAGCAGCCAAAGCCCCAGCCTGCTGGGGAATGGGGGACCTGGCCTCCAGCCTGTGCCAGGGCTGAGGGAGAGTCTGGGGTCCTCCGGCACCCCTCTTGCCTTTAGCTCCTACCCCACCTCCATCCTTCCACCTCCATTCCTTTTCCCCTCCAGCCCACCTCCAGGCTGGGAAAGGGGCTGGGTCTTCCTCTCCCACCTTCCACCCCACCTCTAGCTGGCTAGGCACTGGGGAGAGGCAGGTGCCCAGCCCTGAAGACTCCCCCACCCTGCAGGCTTTGGACGTGAAAACACGTGGATTGGCCTCAACGACAGGATCGTGGAGAGGGATTTCCAGTGGACTGACAACACAGGGCTGGTGAGTGGTGGGAACTTGGGTCTCTGCTACCAGGCTGTTGACTTGGGTCTCATCTAGAACAGAGAGATAAGGGTGAGCCCCATGGTCCTAGGCTCTGGCCTCACTTTACCCTCTTATGCAAACTAACTATCAGAGGTCTGGAGTGGCAAGTAAGCTTCAGCGAAGCCCCAAAGCAACCAACTTCCTAGTCCTGTACAGGGCCCATCCACCTAGTGACTGATGCTAAAAACCCTGGACTAGGGATGATTCCTTTGCTCGCACTGCCTGCTCCTCCAGCCATAGGCTCTAAAATACTCTCATTTCCCTACATGCCCCTGCTTGCTCAGCCTATGTTATCCCTCACTGGGACCCCTGCAGCATCCCTCACAGTCACACACACACACTTCTACCGACACTCCTGCCCCTCTACCTGACGGCCATGGGGACTTTTAAAAATTGAGGTGAAATTAACATAATATAAATTAATCATTTTGAAGTATAATTCGGTGGTATTTAGTATATTCACAACATTGTGCAACCACCATCTCTACTTAGTTCCAGAATTTTTTCAACACCCTGAAGGAAAACCCTGTGCATGAGACCTTTTAAAAACTATACATCAGCCCTGGCCAGTTTGGCTCAGCGGTGTGAGCGCTGGCCCACAGACCAAAGAGTCACAGGTTTGATTCTGGTCAAGGGCACGTACCTTGGTTGCAATTTGGTTTCTGGCCCTGGTAGGGGTCATGCGAGAGGCAACCAATCCATGTGTCTCTCTCACATTGATGTTTCTCTTTCTCTCTCCCCCCCTCCCACTCTATCTGAAGATAAAATGGGAAAATATCTTTGGGTGAGGATTAAAAAAACAAAAACAAAAAACTATACATCAGATCAAGAGTCTCCCTGCTTCAAGCCCTGTCAGACACCCCACAGTTCTCAAGATAAAGACCCCCCTCTTTATGCTATGCAAAACAGTTTGGCAGTTCCTCAAAACATTAAACATAAAATTAGCACATGACCCAGCAATTCCATTCCTAAGTATGTGACCAAAAGAAGTGAAAACAGGGATTCAGATACTGGTGCACACATGTTCACAGCAGCACTAGGAATAATTACCAAAAGGAACAACCCAAATGTTCATCAACAGATGAACACATACACAAACTGTGATCCAATCAAACAATAACTACAGTGAAAAAGAAATAAAGCGCTGACACACACTACAGTATGGATAAAACTTGATGTTCAGTGAAAGAAGCCTGGCTGTGTAGCTCCGTTGGTTAGAGTTGTTCCGACACACCGAGGTTGCCAGTTTGATCTCCGGTCAGGGCACATACAAGAATAAACCAATGAGTCCTGGCTGGTTTGGCTCAGCAGTAGAGCGTTGGCCTGTGGACCAATGAGTTATGGGTTCAGTTCCGACCAAAGGCATGTACCTCGGTTGTGGTTCATCCCCAGCCCTGGTCCAGGTCATGCAGGAGGCAACCAATCCATGTGTCTCTCTCACATCAATGTTTGTCTCTCTCTCCCTCCCTCCCTCCCTTTCACTCTATCTGAAGATAAATAGAAAAAAATCCTCAGGTGAGCCCTGGCCGGTTGGCTCAGCGGTTGGAGCGTCGGCCTGCGGTCCAGAGAGACCCGGGTTCGGTTCCCGCTAAGGGCACGTACCTCGGTTGCAGTTTGTCCCCGGCCATGGTTGGGTCGTGTGGGTGGCAACCACTTGATGTGTCTCTTTCACGTCAATGTCTCTCTCTCTCTCTCTCTTCCTCTCTCTCCCTCCCACTCTATCTGAACAAAAAAATGGAAAAATGTCCTTGGGTGAGGATAAAAAAAAAATCCCCAGGTGAGGATTAAATAATAAAAAGTGGGCCCTGGCCGGTTTGGCTCAGTGGTTAGAGGGTCAGCCTGCGGTCCAGAGAGTCCTGGGTTTGGTTCCCGCTAAGGGCATGTACCTCGGTTGCAGTTAGAACCCAGCCCTGGTTGGTTATGCGTGTGGCAGCCACTCGATGTGTCCCTTTCACGTTGATGTTTCTCTCTCTCTCTCTCTCTCTTCCTCTCTCTCCCTCCCACTCTATCTGAACACAAAACGGAAATAAATAAATAAATAAATAAATAAATAGTGGGGGAAAAAAGAATCAACCAATGAATGTATAAATAAATGGAACAACTGATTGATGTTTCTCTCTCAAAATCAATTTTAAAAAATGGGTGATTTAAGAAAGAAGCCAGACATAAAAAGACACATATTGTATGATCCCATTTATATGAAATGTCCAGAACAGGCAAATCCATATAGACAGAAAGTGGATTTGTGTTTGCCAGGGGCTGGGGAGGGGAGATGGGGAGTTACAGCTAACAGAGACAGAGTTTCTGTTTGGTGTGATGAAAAAGTTCTGGCAACAGACAGTGATGATGGTTGTACAACTTTGTGGATCTAATTAATACCAATGAACTGGACACATAAAAATTATTAAAATGGCCCTGACCGGTTTGGCTCAGCGGTTAGAGTGTCGGTCCACAGACCAATGAGTTGCGGGTGCGATCCTGGTCAAGAGCATGTACCTCGGTTGCAGCTTGTCCCTGGCCCTAGTTGGGTGGTGCGGGAGGCAACCAGTCCATGTAGCTCTATCACATCGATGTTTCTCTTTGTCTCTCTCTCTCCCTCCCACTCTATCTGATAATAAGTAGAGAAATATCCTCAGGTGAGAAATTTAAAAAAATTATTAAAATGGTAAATTCTGTTATATGTATTTTACCATAATTGAAAAAGAATCCACCTCCTCTCTTCTACCACAGGAACTGGCCCCTTCCCACACTCTGACCACACCCAAACTCCATCAAGCATCTTCAACTCCACTAGCCTCTATTCCATTCCTCAAACTGGTCAAGCTCAGTCCTGCCTCTGGGCCTTTGCATTAGCTGTTTTCTCTGCTTGTTCTCTGCCTGCATCATTCTCTACCTTGAGTTATCATCTCTCCTGTTGCCCCTTCAAGGAAACCCTCGTGGACTTCCAGGCTGAAGTCACGTTTTGTTCAACTATTTTTCTAACAGTGAGTGACTCATATTGGAAACAGACTATCAGGAAGCAAGACAGGAGGCAGAGACATAAGGGACAAGGATACTGCAGCCTCCCAGCCAGAGGAGGGGTGACTCAAATTGCACTGACAGCCATCCCCCGGGCAGGCAGAACAGTGCCCATTATAGAGATAGAAACATTGAGTTCCTAAGAGTTTGAGTGGTTTGGTCAGGGGAGCCCCACAGTGAATAATGCCAGACTCTGGGTCAGGACACCCGTTTCCTGAGCACCCCTTGCTCCACATTTCTGCAGCAATATGAGAACTGGCGAGAGAACCAGCCAGACAATTTCTTCGCGGGCGGGGAGGATTGTGTGGTGATGGTGGCACATGAGAGTGGACGCTGGAACGACGTTCCCTGCAACTACAACCTTCCCTATGTCTGTAAGAAGGGCACAGGTATGCTGCCAACCTCCATTTCCCTCCTGTGGCTAACATTCACGGGTTCATGTTTTTTTTTAAGTGTGTAAATGAAGAGTCAGCTTTGCCCAATTTACACTCTCCAGCACTGTATGAGAATGTCCATTTTTTTCACCCTTGCCAACTCAACGCATTCTTAAACTTTTTGTTCTTTGTTCATCTAAGTGATGAGAAAATAGTATCTCAATGTTATTGTAGTTTGTACATCTTCAAGGATAAGAATGACCAGCTATTCATATGTTGATAGGCTATTTATATGTAATTTATTTTCCTTTGACCTGCCTATTCATCCCCTTTTCCTAATTTTCTATTAGCTTGTTTGTCTTACTGACTAGTAAGAGTTCTTTACATATTAAGGAAACATTTACATGCACTCTTGTGACCACCTTTCTCTTATACTTTTGTTCATTCTTGCTTCCTGTTTCTTTGTAAATTCTCAGATGCTTACTTCCTTTTATTTGCTCAAATTATTCTTACTTTCTATCTCCTTCATTCCTGTCATGCATAAGAATTAGGGGGTGGGCCCTGGCCGGTTTTGCTTAGTGGTTAGAGCATCAGCCTATGGTTCCTGCTAAGGGCACATACCTTGGTTGCAGTTTGTCCCTGGCCCTGGTTGGTCGTGTGGGTGGCAGCCACTTGATGTGTCCCTTTCACGTCGATGTTTCTCTCTCTCTCTCTCCCTCCCACTCTATATGAACAAAAAATGGAAAAATGTCCTCAGGTGAGGATAAAAAAAAAAAAAAGAATTAGGGGGTGGGATGTATCCAGGAAGTTCCTGCCTATAAGGGGCTCCTGGTCTGGTCTGAGGAGACAGACACATTCACTTCTAGCTCTGTGAGGTCATAGCTGGGCAAAGGGCAGGACCTGGATAGGTGTGTCATTCCTAACAAGAGAGGAAACCAGTTCAGCCCCTGTGGTGACCACTTTCCTAACTGGAGTGTCCTCCGTCCCCAGTGCTGTGTGGTCCCCCTCCAGTAGTGGAGAAAGCTTCGCTCATTGGTGCCCGCAAGGCCAAGTATAATGTTCATGCCACTATACGCTACCAGTGTGACGAAGGATTTGTCCAGCACCACATGTCCATCATCCGGTGCCAGAGTAATGGCAAGTGGGACCGGCCCCAAATCATCTGTACCAAACGTAAGTAGCTGCCCCCAGACAACTCAACACATTTCCAGCTATTTAGTCTCCAATTAAAACATCTTATAGCCCAGCCCTGGCCAGTTCTGCTCAGTGGTTAGAGCATCGGCCCGCAGATCAATGAGTCACTGGTTTGATTGCATTCAAGGACACGTACCTCGGTTGCCATTTGTCCCTGGCCCTGGTCAGGGTCATGCAGGAGGCAACCAGTCAGTGTCTCCGTCTCACATCTCTCTCCTCTCTTTCCCTCCCTACTCTATCTGAAGATAAATAGAAAAATATCCTCAAGTGAGAATTAAAAAATAAATCTTATAGCCCGGCCAATGTGGCTCAGTGGTTGAGCATCAGCCCATGCACTAAGAGGTCTCCCGTTCGATTCCCGGTCAGGGCACATGTCGAGGTTGTGGGCCTGATCCCCAGAGGGGGGCATGCAGGAGGCAGCCAATCAATGTTCTCTCATCGATGTCTCTATCTCTCTCCCTCTCCCTTCCTTTCTCTCTAAAGTCAGTAAAGAAAAAGTATTATTA
Organism: Molossus molossus; assembly: GCF_014108415.1. Lineage (NCBI taxonomy): Eukaryota > Metazoa > Chordata > Mammalia > Chiroptera > Molossidae > Molossus > Molossus molossus. Next base: position 65,993,164 of record NW_023425377.1, on the reverse strand, counting down.
TTATTTTTTTTATCCTCACCTGAGGATATTTTTCTTTTTATCTTCAGACAGAGTGGGAAAGAGAGAAAGGGAGAGAGAAACATCAACACAAGAGGGACACATCGACTGGTTGCCTCCCACACAACCCCGACCAGGGCCAGAAACAAACCACAACCGAGGTACGTGCCCTTGGCCAGAATCGAACCCGTGACTCATTGGTCCATGGGCCGATGCTCTACTGCTGAGCCAAACCAGCCAGGGGGAAAAAATTATTTTTTAAAAATCTTATGACTATATACATTGATTTGACTAAATGTCTGCCTGATAATACAGCCTTGCAGATAAGTGAGAACTTACCAGCTTGCCTGGTGTTTCCTCCATTTCTCCTCCCCCTGGAGAATTCCCCTGCATCAGGCCAGTGCCTCTCACCACTTTTTGCTACTTCCCTGTCTTTCTTCACTTCCCTGCAGCCAGAAGGTCCCATCGGATGCGGCGACACCATCACCACCACCAACACCACCACCAACATCGCCATCACAAATCACGCAAGGAGCGCAGAAAACACAAGAAACACCCAGCGGAGGACTGGGAGAAGGAGGAAGGGAATTTCTGCTGAAGAACCAGGCAAAAGAAAGCACAACACACTTCCCACACCTCCTTTGGAGTCTTCGCCTGGGGAGACAGAGTCCAGAGGGAAGCAAGAGGGTCCGGAAGCCCCTAACCCCCAAATCCGACCCCCATAATCCTTTGTAAAAAGCTCCTCTCTCCTCTTTTTTACATATACAGGTTCTCTTGGCAGGTGCAGCCATGTGTCCGAAAATCCAGTTCTAGTCAGGCTGGACTCTGGAAGAATTTCTCAATGGAAGGAAGCACAATTGGCAAAGATTGTTCTTTGCTGCACTGGTTTAGTTTTTTGTTGGCAAGGCTAATTGCCAGTTGTTGAAATAAGGCTTTGATAAGGGTGCAAGCGTGTATGTTTGGATTTGCAGTAAGGAATTGCTTTTCACACCAGAGATTCAGGCTTCATAAACTGTCAGGTGTCCTAAATGCAGCCTGAAGCCTTTAGTGAAGATCACTGGCTTTGGGAGCAGAAAACTGCATGGAAGCACACTGCTTGAACTTGACGACTGCTCTTCCATTACCTCGGACTTGAACCCAAGTTCAGTCTTTGGTCTTGGTGGATAACAGTGTTGAACTCCTATGTACTGAATTTTAGGGATGTTTTTAGAACGGCTTCCTTACATGCCCTGAGATAGGGGTCAGAATAGTCAGGACAATATGTGGGCAGTGAAGGGAAGGTGTATTGCTTATCCTCCCAGGTCCAGTACGAGAGCTGAGATTTGGTGGTTTTGCATGTGTGGTGAAACACACACACACACACACACACACACACACACACACACACACACACGAGGATATTTAGGGCTTGATAAGCCCAGATTTCTTCCCCCTCCATCTCTCAGGGAGATGAAGAACCTCCTTCCTGCACCAAGGAGGTGCCAAGTTTTCTAGATCAGTGCTCATACCCATCCCCCAAGCAGACATTGTTAGTGCTCTGCCCTGGTCCCACCCATACCCCCACCCCATCTCTGTCTCCATCCATTGCCTGAAGACTAGAAATGCTTAAAAAACTGAAGCAGTGACATCTACCTGTAGTCATGTTGTAGAGAGATGCAGTGTTAAAACTGAAATACACATTTTTCTCTCATAGTTTTTTAAAAGTTATTTTAAGTGGGGAAAAAACTCACCTGGCCTTCCTTCTTCAAATCTGCAACCTGTAAAAGGATTTTCCAAGCTGAAAAGATAGATCCAGCTCCCTGATCTCGAGGAGGAAAGATCCACAGCTTTCCCTCATGTTTTGTCTACTCTTAACCCCTCCAGTGTGGGTAAAAAATCTGTGAATTAGTGTTAAAAAACACAGTGGAGAATAACTCTGCAGGAAAGAAATATAAGTAAATATACAGTCCATCTAAGGGTTCAGTAGAGAAAGGAATGTGATGACTGAGCCTATATCCATCCCTCCTGGAAAGTAATAATTATAGTTGACAACTTTGGAGTAGGTACCACGCTAATAACTTACACACTATCTCCTTGAATCTTCTCAACAAACCCTTGACTTAGGAACCATAATGTTTCCATTTTACACATGACAAACCAGGCTCAGATAAGAGAAAAGCACTGGCTTGAGTCACAGCCAAGACAGAAGTAAGGATTTGGTCCTGTCTCTGTCTGACTCCAAACACTGTTCTCTACTTTGGAGAAGGGATTGAAGCATAATTGTGGTCCCTGTAACACACTCAGGCAGATTTAGAAAAAGATTGAGGAGTGCAAACTAGACCTTCATCCTTGACCATGGTCTTCAGTCATTCCTGCTATAGACATTATCCACTGTTCCACCATGTGGTTATTATTGAGAAAGCCCAAGGATATAGGTTTGCCTTCTTGCTTTGATAATTCTTGGTTTAAAAAAATAGAATACCACCCTGGCTGGTTTGGCTCAGCTATTAGAGCGTCAGCCTGCGGTCCAGAGAGACCTGGGTTCAGTTCCCGCTAAGGGCACGTACCTCGGTTGCAGTTTGTCCCCGACCCTGGTTGGGTTGTGCGGGTGGCAACCACTCAATGTGTCCCTTTCACATCGATGTTTCTCTCTCGCTCTCTCTCGCTCTACCTCCCACTCTATCTGAACAAAAAATGGAATAAGTGTCCTTGGGTGAGGATTAAACAAACAAACAAACTATATATATATATATATATATATATATATATATATATATATATGTCTTCAGTCATCCATATCACAAAAGAATTTTCCTTTGTTGGGGGGGCTGGGGATGCAATTTTTTTGGGGGGGGTCTTAGTTTATGCTCTCTACCCTGGCCCCTTGCCCTTTTCCTATTCCAGCTCCATGGTGGGAGGGGCTCTGGTCTTTTCTAAGGTGGGTGGTTAGTCTTTTGGTCTTTTCCTTTGAGATACATGTGCGTGTTTGTGTGAGCCACATTTGTGGCATGCGTGTGTGTGTGTGTGTGTGTGTGTGTGAACAGCTTTGGGTTCCACTGGTTTTACTGTGAGCTGCAGTGTTCCGTGGGTCTGTGGTATCTGGCACTGTAGACATTAATGTACTTCTTGGACATTTTAATAAAACTTTTTAACAGTTCAACATGCCTGTCACCTCCTGAGACTTTCTTCATTCACTCTGCAGGTGCTTCCTGAGAAACTATTATGAGCTGGGTTCTGGGGAGACAGTGGTGAACAAGACAACATGGTCCTTGGGAGGTGATCAGGGAAGGCTTCCTAGGGGAGGCAGCTGGGATCTAAAGGAGGAGTTGTACCCTGGCCGGTTTGGCTCAATGGTTAGACTGTCGGCCCATGGACCAAAGGGTCATAGGTTCCATTCCCAATCAAGGGCATGTATCTGGGTTGCAGGTTTGATCCCCAGCCCCAGTTTGGGTCATGCAGGAGGCAACCAATCAATGTCTCTCTCACATTGATGTTTCTCTCTCCATTTCCTTCCCTCCCTTTCACTCTCTCTAAAAATCAATGGAAAAATATCCTTGGATGAGGATTAACAAACAAACAAACAAATAAAGGAGGAGGTGCATTAACTAGACGAGGGAAAGAAAGGAAGAGTTTCAGGCAGAGGGAAGAGCAAAGGCAAAAATCCTCTTGCAAAAGGGAACATGGCTCATTCAAGACACAGCAAGGAGACCATAGTGACTGGAGCAGAGTGACAGAGGTAGAGAGTGGAGGAAGATGAAGGCAGAGAGGCAAAAGATGGACTGTTCAAGGCCATATGGGCTGTAGTGAGGAGTTGGGTCTTTATTCTAAAAGTAATAGTGGCAACAAATACCGTAAGCAAGATCAAAAGGCAAATGCCAAACTTAGAAACAATTTTCAAACAGAGGCAAAGGATTTCTGGCCTTAATATATAAAGAGCTCCTACAAATCAATAGGAAAAAAAAACACCCTAGTAATCCAATAGCCAAATGTGCAAAAGATATGAACAAAACATTCACAGAAAAGGAAATACAGATGGCTCTTAAACTACAACATATGCTAAACAAAATAAAACACGTTTTGCAAGAACACCAAGATAAACAAAGAAGAGCATGTTTTTAAAAAAGGAAGAAACAAATACCGAGAGAGGAAGCCTTGCATAGATCAATGATGACAATATACCTAAGCTGACAATGGTTTATGATTTACTCAATCACCTTCACCTAAGGTCAAAGTGGAGGATGTTCAGCTTCACACATAAGAGAATTGCAAGTGACAACTACAGTGAGACACAGTCAGCCCTCATTTATAGCGATTAATCAGTTCTAGATTCTACTGCGATAAATGAATTTCCACCAAGTAGGATTCTTTATTTATACACGGTCGTACCTTGCCACTTTGTGCTTCGACTTTCGCGGCTTCACTCTATCGCGTTTTTTTCAAAGGTAAGGTCAAAAGTGATAATACAATACTGGTGAGAACATGTGGAAACAGCAAGTGTATCTATTACTGGTGGGATGTAAATTGGCCCCACCTCTAAGAAGGGGTGGAGATCACTATCAAAATAGCAAGTTTTAAATAGTGTGAGGAAGGCAGAAGTGGGGTGGGAGTAGGGAGGAGGGGGTCAATTGGAGGGGAAGTGAGGACATATTGTAATACATTCAACAATAAAGATAAGTTAAAGAAAAATGGCAAGTTTTGACCCCTTGATCAATCAATTGATAGCATCCTCCAGTTATACTTATACTTGTGGGTGCTTATTACTAACATCATAATATGGAAAACTAGCTAAGTAACCACCATTAGGAGACTGGCTACAAAAATTATGGTGCATCCAAACAATGCAAACTCTGCCAACCTTAAAAAAAATGTTGGGGGGTAATCTTTACATGTTGATGGAAACTATCTCAAAAATACATTATTAAGTAAAAGAAGAGTTACTTTTAAAGTACATATGGTACACAAATGTTCATAGCAGTGTTATTTACAATTGCCAAATGTCTACCAACTGATAAATGAATGGACAAAATGTGGTATATACATGCCATGGAATATTATTCATCCATAAAACGAATGAAGCACTAACATAAGCTATAACATGGATTAACCTCAAAAACATTATGCTAAGTGAAAGAAGCCAGACAGAAAAGTATGTACATTGTGCAATTCCATTTATATGAAATATCAATAGGCAAATCCATTGATGCAGAAAGCAGATTAGCATTTGCCAGGGCAATGGGGGTTGAAAAGAATGGGGAACAATTGCTTAATGGGTGTGAGGTTTTCTTTTGGGGTGATGAAAATGTCTTGGAACTAGGTGGTTGCACAACATTATAAATGTGCTAAATGCCACTGAATGAACACTTTAAAACATTTACAATAGTGAATTTTATAAGAAAGTATATGCTGCCATCATTTGTGTAAAAGTGAGGAAAAGAAACATATATGCATGTTTACTTGTCTGAACATAAAACATCTCTGTAGGGACAGGCAAGAAACTTTGTATGTCTCTGGGAAGTAAATTGAGTAGTAGAGGACAGAGGGACTGGGAGAGAAGAGGAAGAGAGGTTTTTCTGAGTACCTGGCTTCCTTCAGGGAGGGTTCCATCCTACTTGTCATCCCTTAGCTGTTCTCCTGACAGACTCTGGAGACATCCATTCCAACAGCACAGTGATCCTAGCAGAAGGAAGGTTCTCTCTGCTCAATCATCCACCAAAATCCCAGGGACTACATCTCATTGGTCTGCATGGGTCCCTGTCTATCCCTGGACCAATCAAGGCTGCCCATGGAAATGGGCCACATTATTCATTGGCTGAGCTGGAAGGGAGTGGAATCAGTTCCTCCCTATTTTATGAGAGGAGTTACATACTCACCGGAAACCAAGGAGCTGGAAAGGCGCAAGGGAGAAAGGATGCTTGCAGGGGAAAGGCAGGATAAAAGAAATCCCATGCAGAAATTTCTGGAAACATGTCCCTTATCAGTCCCCTATTTGAGGACACCAAGGCCCAGCTGGAGTCCAAGGCAGTCTAACCAAGGAGTTCTTCATTCAGAGGAACGATTTGCATCTGGAAGTTTGGTCAAGTCTCGTATTGAAGGATGAGCAGTTACATCAATCATCCCACTTCTACAACCAAATAACACTTTTTTCTCTTCTCCCTTTGTTTGTATCCTAGAAACTTCCAATACTCCTCAGCTCACACTCCTCCCACCCCACCACATCTACACTCCAGGAAAATCTGCAACCTCTTTACCTTCCTGGGGCAGGAGGAATTCCCCATCCAGTTTCACACACTTCGTGCCTGGATATTGAGGGAAACCACTGGGTTTGTCAGTGATCCAATCAGGACAGAGCTGAGTAGGGCCAGATTCATAAAGGGTTGCTTAAAAAAGTGGGGGAGGGAGGATGGGTGAAGGGAGAGGAAGTTAAAGAGTGGGATATGGTCCTGAGAAATGAGAAGAGACTTCTGACTGAATTATCGCGAAGTATCCCATGGTGGGAAACATTTCGTCCACCAAACTGCATTAAAAAAATTTTTTTCTTGCCTGGCTGGTGTGGCTCAGTGGTTGAGCGTCAACCCATGCATCAAGAGGTCACCAGATCGATTCCCAGTCAGGGCACATGCCCAGGTTGTGAGCCCGATCCCCAGTGTGGGTCATGCAGGAGGTGGACAATCGATGTTCTCTCTCATTGATGTTGCCATACCTCTTTCTCTCTCTTTCTCCCTTCCTCTCTCTAAAAATCAATAAAGAAAAAAATGAATAAAATAAATTAAAAAATATTTTTTTATTGAGCCCCTGTTGTATGCTTTGTATTCACTGGGACCTTAGAACAGCCCTGGTACAGAGAAAGAAAGAGGCTCAGGGGTTTTGTCAGTCACAGGCTAGATTAGAACCCAAGTCAACCTGGTTTCCAACCCACAGATGGGTTTCCTCGAGACAGATAGAACAGTAAAGAGGGCTCCAGGGGGGTCCCTGGTGCTACTCCAGGCAAGACCATGGCATTGTGATTTCCCATGGCAGGGTGGCTTTCTACACTGGGGAGTGCAGCTGGATCCTGACTTCTTAGCAAGAATCTCCCCTTAAGCCCTGGCTGGTAGTTCAGTTGGTTAGAGTGTTGTCCCAATACACCAAGGTTGCAGGTTTGATCCCCAGTCAGGGCATGTACAAGAATCAATCAATGAACGCATAAATAAGTAGAACAGATCACGTTTCTCTCTCTCTCCCTTCCTCTCTAAAATCAATATTTTTTTTTTAAAACTTCCCCTTAAAACCTGGAGCTCAGAGTGGATTTTGAAGTTTAAGAATATTCTATGTCTTGCCCTGGTCAGTTTGGCTCAATGGTTGGAGAACCGGCCCATGAACCAAAGAGTCGCGGGTTCAATTCTAGTCAAGGGCATGTACCTCGGTTGCGATTTGTCCCCAGACCTGGTCAGGGTCGTGTGGGAGGCAACCAGCTGATGTGTCCCTCTCACATCGATGTCTCTCTTCTCCTTCTCTCTTCCTCTCTCTCCCTCCTTCCCATTCTATCTGAAGATAAATGAAAAAATATCCTCAGGTGAGGATTAAAAAACCCCACAAACCTGGAGTTCAGAGTGGATTTTGAGGTTTAAGAATATTCTATCTCTCCCTGGTCAGTTTGGCTCAGCGGTTAGAGAATCAGCTTGCGGACCAGAGAGTCCTGGGTTCAGTTCCTGCTAAGGGCACGTACCTCAGTTGCAGTTTGTCCCCAGCCCCAGTTGGGGTCATGTGGGTGGCAACCATTCAATGTGTCTCTCTCACATGGATGTTTCTCTCATTTCTCTATCTCCCCCCCTCCCTCCCGCTCTATCTGAAAATAAATGCAAAAATGTCCTCGGGTGAGGATTAAAGAAAAAAAGAATAATATTCTATCCCTTGTCCTGGCCAGTTTGGTTCAGTGGTTGGGGCATCGGCCCTCAGATCAAAGAGTCGCAGGTTTGATTCCAGTCAAGGGCAGTACCTCGGTTGCAGTTCAGTCCATGACCCTGGTCGGGGTCATGTGGCAGGTGGCCAATTGATCTATCTCTCTTGAGTCGATGTTTCTCTTCCTCTCTCTCTTCCCCTCCAACTCTATCTGAAGATAAAATGGAAAAAATATCTTCCAGTGAGGATTAAAAAAAAACCAGAACATCCTGTCTCTCCTGGATCTCTAAGGAGGGACACAGGGGAGGAGGTGGTTACGGAAGGACAGAAGAGCTCAGTGAGGATGGGGAATGGGGTCTGAGAGAGGAAAAGGGGAGTCCAGTGCTTGCATAGCTCAAAGGGCCAAGGCATGCAAGTGCCTTGGTTTGCTCATCCGTATAGAGGCAATGAAAACATCTGGGTGTCCCAAAAGTGTGTAGTGCACAGCTGCTATCTGGGAGTTAGTTAGCGTGCAATTGGAAAGTTTCCAGCAGCTCCAGAAGTCCAGCCCTGTCTGGGGATGCTGCCTGGGGCTGAGCCCACCTGGTGAAGGGGCAGCCATTAAGCCCTATAGGGTGCAGTTCACACCCAAGGTGAGAAGTTCCTGAGAGCCGGGGGTCAGTTGTCATGGGGATGACATTAACAGTCTCTATGGTGACAAGACAGGTGTTCTGTTACCTCAGACTCCAGTATGATCTCCATGGCAACAGCTGTGGAACTTGGAGGGTGGCAAGGAGCTGGGGTGGACCTGGGGAAACGGCAGCCCGTTTTTTTTCTTTTTTTTATCCTCACCCGAGGACATTTTTTTTCCATTATTTGTTCAGATAGAGTGGGAGGGAGAGAGAAGAAGAGAAAGAGAGAGAGAAACATCAATGTGAAAGGGACACATCGAGTGGCTGCCACCCATATGACCCAACCGGGGCTGGGGACAAACTGCATCCTAGGTATGTGCCCTTAGCGGAAACCGAACCTGGGTCTCTCTGGACCACAGGCCAAGGCTCTAATCGTGAGCCAAACCGGTCAGGGCAAGGGCAGCCTGTTTCAGGGTAGGAGCTGGAGACCTGAGTGTTGGTTCACTCTCTGGACATTTGGGGGGAGGGTGGTCTCCATGGCTGTTGGCCAGAGTAAGGACAACTAAAGTGAATTTGTAGGTCTCTGGGATGGGGGCTGGTGAGATGGAGAATGTTTGATATCCAGGGTTACAGCTAGCAGAGGGAGGCACTATCTCCATAGGTGTGACTGATGAAGGAAGGGCTATGTGACTCTAGGTGACAGGTAGAAGCTGGGCTGGTCACCTTAGTGACAATGGGAAGTGGGATGGCTTGTCTTCATAGCATGATCTTATGGGCCCCTGGGTCCTGGGGATGGTCTCTGGTGACAGCCAGGAAAATGGAGGTCAGGTGGAGATGGATTTGTCCTTCCAGAGAGATACCTGAGGGTGGGGCAGCCAGTCATGCGAACCAGCTGGGGCATATCAATCTATTTTAGCAGTGACAAAAGGTGTTCTCCCCTGAAACTGGAGAGATGGGGCTGCTCTCCACGGTGACCTGGAAATTTACTACAGAAATTTCAGGGAACTTGAGGGAGAGGGGGCAAGGATGGGAGTACTCAATCTCCAGGTTACGTGGGGGAGAGAACAGAAGCCCACAGTCTCCACGTGACTATGGGGGCGTGGCCACCTGTGGAACTCTGCGGTTTCTAGTTTCTCTACAGGTAATGGGAGGATGGTTCAGTTGCCAGGTGACCGCTAAGTCTTCAGTCTCCAGGAAGATGCAGAGGGCGTGTGACCAGTCTCCAAAGAATCTCAGGAGTCCAATCTCCAGGTGATGGAGAGAGGAATAGTCTTCAGGAAACCTTGGGTTTTGTTGGCCTCCAGGGTTCCTCAAGGGTGGGCCTGGTCTCCTGGAGAAAGTCAGGGGAGGAGGGGAAATCCACTGTCCAAGAAAGGGGGCTTGGTCAGTGTCCAGGGCACTCCAGGGTACTTGTCTCCTGGAACTGGCCAGTCTCTGGGGGTGTGCTCAGTGTTCAAGGACCATAGGAGCCTGGTCAGCCTGCAGGGCACCGCAGGAGGCGTGGTCCATTTCCAGGGAACAGGAACTTGGCCAGGCCCCAAGCCCCCCTGCCCTCCGCGCCCGGGGCCTAGACGCGCAGCGGAGTCCAAGCAGCGGGATCGCGTGCGCCTCCGGCCCAGCCGCCGCCCCCCGCCCAGCCCCAGCCCCAGCCGCCAGGTGCAGGGTCGGGCGCGCCAGGCGCGCGGTAGCAGTAGACGCCGAAGAGGCTGCGCGCGGGGTCGGGAAAGCCGAGACTGCGCACGCCCGGCCGGTGGCCGCCGCAGCGCGCGCGCGGGTTCACGATGGGGTAGCGCGCGCTCCCATCTGCCAGCCAGCCTGCGGTGCAACGGTCCAGCAGTTGCAGTTTCCACGCGGCGAACAGCTGCCCCACCTTGGCCACGGCCGCGCCGCGCGCCGCGCACGCACGTGCTGCTCCAGAGAAGGGCACTGGCCGCAGTGGCTTCAGGAAAAATACGCGCCCTGTGGGGGAGTTGGCGGAATGGTTAGGACCGTTCGCCGGACCTGGCCTCCTCGGAGTTTAGGACGTCCCCGGCCTGCCTGCATCCCAGGACTCCAGCCTCAAGATTAAAGAGCATTCCCTCCCTGCAGCTCAGGACCTCAGTCTCGACCTGAGCAGCGTTGATTTGCGCGGCGTGGCGGTCCTGGGGAACTCATCACCCGGTCTGAGCCCCCAGAGGGCAAGGACGGGGAAGAGGAAACTGGGGATAGGAAAGAGACTAAGAGTGCGGGGACCCGGAAAAGGCCTGTCGCGGGAGGGAAGAGCGCGTCTTCCCACGGGCGGGGCCTACGCACCTGGGAGGTTGGACGTGAAGCAGAAAGCGTCGTAGCGTTCCTCCGCGTTGTGGCGGTAGCCGTAGTTGCGCACGCCCCCGGAGGCACCTCCACCAACCCGGGTGCTTCCGGCCCCGCCCAGACCGCCGCAGGGCTCCCGGGGCTGGCTCACCGGGTACTGAACTGAGCCATCGCGCAGCCAGCCCGCGTTGCACCAGTCCAGGCCGTCGCGCCAAGCCGCGTGCAGCTGCTCGGCTGACGCCAGGATGCCATCCTGCTCAGCACAAGCGTGCTGAGCCTCTGTGAAGGTCAGCTTGTAGCGGCCTCCACGGGGGTGGTAAGGGAAGACCACGCCTGCAAGGACACACGGGGGTCAGCTCAAAAATCCCAGCCACCCCCCACCCACCTAACATCTGGGGTGCCCTGTGTCTCTTCAACCTAGATCTTCCAGTCCATCCCTCACTCTGGTCTCAGATCTGACCATGCTTTTTTCCAGCGCACACTCATCATGGCTCCCTTTGCCTTAAGCTTGGTTCACCTGACTCTCCTCCATAACACTTAATTGTGTCTACCCCCTTTCCACTGCTGGAGACCTTTGCTTATGTTCTTTCCTCCTGTTGAACTCCTATTCATCCTTCAAAACCCAGCTCCCACAACCTTCCTGCGTTCAGTCCTGTGTGCTTCTGGCATTCTCCTAGCACTGGGACCTTCCCTCTGATCAAGCCTAGTCCACAAAGCTGGAAATGTCTATGTCTAGTGCTGGCTCCCCCACACTGGGGGCCCCTGAAAGGTTGACCCTGGGCTAAAACTCCCTTTGATTTCCAGCATTGTCCAGTACCAGTTGATTTTTCTTCCACTGTTAGTCGTTATAACTCATCCCTCATCAGACTCATAGTCAACTCAGCTCATAAGTGTTCTATCTGTCTATATTTGAAGGGCAGACCTTGGGGGTGAGTTGAGTATTCTCAGCAGATGCAGGAAGGAGGCAAACAGGGCCAGGGAAAAGACCTGGAGCCTGACAGACCAGAGTTCAAGTCCTGGCTCTGCTACTCACTAGCATGTGCCTTTGTCAAGGGTCTAACTTCACTGAGCCAGGGGTTTGAATCCTCCTCAGGGGTTTTGGGGAAATTAAATGAGAGACTCCAGAGAGCTCTTCAACCAGGTGCCTGGCACATAGAAAAATCTCAGTAAAGGAGAATTGCTGCTATTATTGTGTTGTTATTTGCTATCGTTCGGAAGTTCAGCACGTGAAGGCCCTAAAATATTTCAAGTCATCTTCTAAATGACGGAAGAAGGCAAACCAGGTAGAAGGGAATTCTTCAGATAGAAACCCCACCTCCCAGCTCCACTGTCAGCCAATCAGAGCATCCCCATCTCCCAGCCACAGATGGGCACATGACTCAAAAGCTAGGTGCAGCAATACCCTGGCCGGTTTGGCTCAGCGGTTAGAGCGTTGGCCTGTGGTCCGGAGTGACCCAGGTTTTGTTCCGCTAAGGGCATGTACCTCAGTTGCAGTTTGTCCCTGGCCTTGGTTGGGTCGTGTGGGTGGCAACCACTCGATGTGTCCCATTCATGTCGATCTCTCTCTCTCTCCCCCCCTCCCTCCCTCCCACTCTATCTGAACAAAATATCAAAAAATGTTTTCCGGTGAGGATAAAAAAAAAAAAAGCTAGGTGCAGCCCAGCCTGTGTGGCTCAGTGGATTGGGCCAGGTCCCATGCACTGGTTTGATTCCTGGCACCTGTTGTAGGCTAGGCAGCCAGTCAGAGTTTCTCATGGATGTTTTTATCTGTCTCTCCCTCCCTCTTCCTCTCTCTCTAAAATCAACTGAAAAAAATTTTTAATTAATAAATAAAATTCAAGCTAATTAAAAAAAAATAAAGCTGGGCCCAATGAGTGACAACTCTGGGGCTCTAGCTAGCACTCCTAGGAAATCAACTGCTAAGCTGGGAGGGTGGAAGCCTGGCATGAATTTTTAGTTTCATCAGGGGAAACTTGCAAGAGGAAAGTCCACCCAGGGAAGCACAACTGAGGGAGGAATTCGTGATATGGTATGAGCACCTAGATCTCACAGTGCCTGAATCCTACTCCAGGGTTTCCCAATATCTGCATTATTGGCATTTTGTACTTGATCATTTTATGCGGTGGGGGACTGTCCGATGCTTTGTGGTATATATCACAGTATTTCTGGTCTTTTCTCACCAGATGCCACCAGCAACCCCCTTTTCGACATTACAGTATCCCTGAGTAGCAAAAAATCACCCTGAACCAAACCTACCCCACCAAGTCTCTAAATTCTTCAGGCCAACGATTTGGTTTCTCTTTCTTGCAATACCCTCCCATCTCCTCCCTTAGAAATGCGTCTCATTCTGCCCACAGGCTGGTCACCTTCCAGGTCCAGCTTGACCATGCCAGTGTCATCTTCTAGTTCATTCGTGACCTCACACTCATAGTGCCCATAGTCCTGCAGCGTGACATTTCGGAGAACCAAGGAGGCGTCCCCTGGACCATCCCCCTGCAGCTCTGCCCGCCCACGGTAGCTGCCAAACGCCCGGTGCTGGGGGCCCAGCGCCACGAAGACATCAGTAAAGGCCAGCGGTTCCACAACTTTAGTCCACTTGAGGCGGACGCCTTCGTGGCTGTGAATTGTTGCTTCGTAGTGGTAACGGCAGGGCAAGACGATGGTGCCACCCCGGTGGCTGACCACTTGCCCGGGCGCTGTCTGCACCACCACCGAGCCTGACTCGCCCTCTGTGGGCAACCAAGGAGAGTTTAGAAGAGGTCCTAGGGGTGGGGTGGGGGAACTGGGGAGGGGGACCCTGAAAGGGGATGTAGTTATTAAACTTGGGTGGGGGTAAATCAGATGGGTAAAGGGGCTCAGGTAGGGAATTGGAGGGGGAGGGAACAGGAAGGAGAGGAGCTGGGGGGACTGTGGCCTTCAAGTAAGCCCAATGCCCTCCCCTTTCCCCCCTCCATGCACCCTGAGGATCACACTTGGCCACTGCTCACTGACTCACCCAGCACGTGCACGACCTTCTTCCGGCTGCGCTGCCCCCCTGCGGAAGCCACGAGCAGCAAGACTCCCCAGGCCGCAGCCCAGAGTGCGCAGGGACCAAGGGCCACCCGAGCCCACACCTGGGGGCATAGGGCATTCAGTCCAACCTCCTGGTCTTTGCCTTTAGGAGGACTAGCCCCTTGGCCTTTCTTCTCGGAGGCGAGGACTTTTCACGTGCCCTCGCCTCCTACTCGGCTAGGGTTCCAGAGGACTCCCACAGAAAGGCTGGCAACCCCCTCACCTCCCCATTCCCTCTCCTGGGACCTCGCTCGCTCGCTCTTGTGCAAAGCCCCACGCCTGTGAACTCACCCTCCCTTAGTCCCGCCAGATCCCCTAACCTCAACTCGAGCGGCTCGGAGCCCCACCCCCTTCTCTCTCCGGCCCCGGCAGAAAAAGGGGGGCGGAGGGAGGAGTTGGAGTAGCGGCAGCGGCAAGGTTATTCGTGCGCCAGGAGACTGCAGCAAACCTGGCCGGGGTGGGTGGGGGTTATGGATGCGGGAAAGTTGTTGAGAAAGGGAGACACTGAGAGAACAGCAGGGAGAGATGAAGACAGAAGAGAGCGGGAGAGGGAGAAAGAAGAGGAAGAAAAGTCGGAGAGAAACAGATGCAGAGGGAGCGAAAGAAACTGACGAGAGCAAGAGGAAGAGAAACAGAGACAAGAGGGAGACATTGGGATACCGAGAGACAGAGACTCAGAGAAGGAGAGAAAATAAACTGGGGGGAGAGGGGAAGTAGGGAGAATAAGGGATAGAGAAGGAGAGGCAGAGTTCAGGAAGGAGGTTAAGAGACAGAAGGGATGGGAGAGATGGAGTGGGAGAGAGACTGGAGAGAGAAGCACGGAGGGACATAGAGACAGAATCCCATAGAGGGACCTACGGGGAACCGCGCCGCGGTCCCACTCACCATGCTGCCCCTACGGTCCCGCCGATCGGCCCCTACGCGCTAGGACTGCGCTCCTGGCACGTACTGGAAGGACTAGGCAGGTCTCAGAGGGCGGCGCAATCCCGGCGACTGCCTGCAAGGGGAGGAGGGAGGCGGACAAGGTGGCGCGGTGGGGGGTGGGGGGATGTTAAAGGGAAAGCTCAGGCGCGCGCTCCTAGGAAAGACAGGAGGAACAGGACCAGGTCCCCGCCCTTGTTGGCTGACTGTGGGCCCGCGGAGGAACCTCTCTGGGGCTCAATTTAACCATCTTTAAAACCGAAGGGAGGCGCCTGATGGAGTCTTCTACCTCAGATACCTTGCATGGGCAGGGAGCTGAGTAACTTGGGACAGGGGCTTGGCCTGCAGGTCTGTTTTGCGGTTTGCCACTGGGTGGCCATCCGGTTGTCCTGGGCTCTGGCACTGAAAAGGTGCTCACTCTGCGAAATGGGTCCCCCACAACAATCACCCACTCATGAGCAACTAATCCAAATCCAGCTCTGCCCTTCACTCACTGTGGGACTTTAGAAGAGAGTTTGGTCTCTCTGAACCTGTTCCCACTTCTGGGAAATGGAGCACTGATTCTTTGGCGAAGATCCAATGGCTAAACATACAATAGATGCCTAATCAATGTTGGTAGGAGTAAGGAGCAGGGGAGTCTGATCAAGCCCCTGACTCCACTGTGGGCCTGTCACCCCTGAACCTGGCTCTTCATCCAGGTTCAATAATCAAACCAGGAAACAATGAGCTCTTCCCCCAAACCCTTGGCTACTTCCTCAGGCTGTTTCCAAAGTATGAACCAAGCAGACAGCAGAGGCAGTGTTATGGACTTTGTGGATGAAGTGGCCAGGGCTTGGTTCCTAGCTCGGCTGCATCCAAAATGTATTATCTCAGATCAGGACTTTCACCTCTTGCAGGCTCGGTTTCCCCATCTGGAATATGGGGTGAGATCCAGAATATTATAGCATGTAAGTTTCGCCCTTGGCATGGTAAACAGTAGGTGCTTAATAAGTGTACCACACTATTAATTATTATCATTTATTGGCAGATTGGCAAAGATAGGACTTTGGAGTCTTGTCCTGATTATGGCTTCAGGCAGGTTCTGATCCTCTCCAAGCCTCTGTTTTCCCCATCTGGAAAGTGTGCACACCAACCAGAGGCAGACTTCTGCTTTCTTGTATTCTGCTCCTGACAGTCACGTTGGCAGTGATGGTGGGCCTTTTTAGGGTCTGAGAATACAGTCCCTCATCCCTGCCCCCTGAAACACTCAGGCAGCAACATTTTAGGCATCAAAGGACTTTTAGTAAAAGGATTTATGGGAGTAATGGGTAAATTTGGCAAGGGAGTAGAAGAATCGTAGAGGTTGGGGAACAGTGACAGAGGAGCATGTCCGTGGCCCTCTCTGCTTGAAAACCTGGCTTTTGGGTCTTCCATCCCACCAGCTGGACTTAAAATCACCGTAGCCAGAAACTAAAACCTCAGGAATGTACCTCTTACCTCTAAAACACCTAACCCACCCTTCTAGGGGCAGGGGTAGCTATGTGTGTTAGAGGAGTCCTGGGGAGTCCCACAGGCCCCCTCAGTTCTGCTTCTTGTGGGGGGCTGGGGATCTGGGCGGCAGGCGCTGGAAGAAGGCTGGCCACAGCAGGCAACGAAATGCCAACAGGTGGGGGCCCAGTGCATACAGCAGGTTGCACACGAAGAAGCAGGCCCAGGCATCCTCCGGCACACGGTAGGTGAAGGGTGTGCGCAGGTGCATGGAGGCACCCATGTGTGAAAACTGTGCCTGATAGCCACACAAGGAGGATAGATGTCAGGGGTTGGGAGACAACCAGTCCCAGCATCACCAACATTCCACCCTGGGGAGCCCAGAGGGTTCCCATTCCCATCTCAGTGCCTCTGCTAACCTACCTGTCTCTCTTTCCAGTTTGTCTGTCCATCTCTAAATATTCCTACAGGTCCTGTCTGTCCTTGTACATCTGTCTGTGAGCTTCTCCCCAGCTGCCTAACCAGAACCATGTTCGTTCTGTCTGCTGGACACTGCACCCCATCTCTCAGACCTGGGGCCAGCTCTTTCCCACCTAAGGCAGCTGCCCTTGACACAAATTCTGTTGATTCTACCCTATAGATGTCCTCCTGGTTCCCACAACTCTGACCTGGGCCAAGCCTTTATCATATCTCGTCAGGAACCCCCAACTCTGACTGGGTCCTCCACTGCTCAAATACCTCCCATGGCTCTCCATCTTACTACACACAAGCCCCAAGGTCAGAGTTCAAAGCCCTCAGCATCTAGCTGCCAATTTCTCTTGCCTCTGCCTTTACTTTTGTTATGGCTCTGCTAAATCACTGTCCTCCTCTGTGCCTTTCCTTATGCTGTTCCCATTTCTGGAATGACCTTCCCTGCCTGGAGAACTCCTACCCATATGTCTAAGACCAGTTCCTATGGCCCCCTCTTCTAAGAATCTGTCCCCTCTATACTCCCTCTCAGCCTCTGTCTCTCCCTTTCTTCAGTTCTGACTCCATGGAATTGGGGTAGGGGGTGGGGGAGTCTGTGTCTGTCTCTTTCTCCTCCAGGCTAGGGGATCCTGGGGTACTGAGCTGGGGCTGGGGCCTCTCAGGGGCCCAGCATCACCCTGCCCAGGGAGAACACAAAAACAATTGATAGGTAGGCAGAAACTTTCTTCCTTAATGCACCTGCCCCACACCCACCCTGCCCCACCTCACCTGGCCAATGGCGCCAGCAAACACCAAGGCCCAGTCAGGCAGCCAGGAACATCCAGGGAAGATAAGTGCATAGGCAGCCAGGCCATAGAAGGGCAATGCATAGAACATGTACACCAGCATCTGGGGGGCACAAAGTCAATGGGATAAGCAGATACCCCAGATGGGTCTCCCAAGACCCCTGAGGTGGGGGCCCCAGGGAGAATCTGACCAATGTCAGACTCCACCCAGGATGGAGGTTCTCTGTACATCCTACCATGTACAACGTGTACCTCTATTTCCTTTGGGCATCCCCACCCACCCCCCCAACCAACACACACACACACTGAGCCCACCCACCTTACTCCTGGCCACAATGATCAGCTACAGGATGGGCATGTGATTCAAACTTGGCCAATCAGAGCATGCCTGAGACTTGTGCTTAAGCTACAGGCAGATAAGGGGTCACATTCCTCTGGGGTAGCTAAGTAGGGCAGAAGGAAGCCTAGAGCTTTCTCTGCCATCCCACAAAGGAACTACCTGGGAGTGGAGCCCATGCAAAGAAAGTAGAGCCCAGAGACAGAGCTCTCCTTGAGCTCCTGGATCCAGCTATACCTGAGACTATGCCTATACTTTTTTGATAGGACAATAATTCAATTTGTGCTTCTACCAGTTTGACTTGTGTTTTTGGCACCTGTGTCAAAGAAGTCCAGTGGACCCCTATGCACAGCAGGATCATGGTCCTCTACTCCCACCTGCCCTCTCACCTGCACCTTTGGGTAGGCCACAGGGTCTCGCAGATATGGTTCATATTGATAGATATAGACAAAGCAGGCATCTGTGGGGCAGTCGAGCACCACCTGGGGCCAACAAACAAACCAACAACTCACTTCAAACATTCCTCCCACAGGACGCCTTCCCCATCCTCCCAGGCAGGGCCCACACCCTTCATCCTGCCCTCCCCCAGCTTTGGTTCTCTCCTTTGGCTGAGAATTCACAGATATTGGAGCTGGGGAGAAGGCTACAGGGAATGGGACACTCAGGCCAGACTCAATGAAGAAGTTCCCTGATGATCAGATGAGAGGGCAGTGACTCTTTCGCACTGAGTAAACATATATGGGAAGGGAAGGCTGGGCAGAAAGACTGAAGGCAGGAGAGGAGTAGACTAGCCAGACTCACAAGGCCCCGGAAGAGAGTGAAGAACCCAGCAAGGATGAGGTATATGAAGAGGGCCAGGTCAGCCGGGCGCTTCAAGAGACCCTTTCTTTGTTCCTCCTGCACCTGTCCCGTGGGAGAGAAACCGAGAAGTCAGCAATCCAACAGGCACTCCAAAAAGGCTCATCCCTTCTTTCCTAATGACCAAGGAGATAATATTTTTTACCAGAAATAATTCAAAAAGGAGAGACTGAGGTAAGTGGGCACATGACTGCCTAGGGGCAAGGTACTTACCACGTTGGTGGTGCAGCAGGTTGGTGCTGGGGACTGGTTAAAGACCCTCACACCAGCCCAGCATGGGACCAGCACATATGGGATGGTGAGGAAGGAGGCAGGCCTGATTTCTGAGCTGTATTTCCCTGTCATGGTAGGAGAGATGAATATCACTCAGTGAGACTCTCCCAGGCCTGTCTGAGCTCTTTAGGTGGGCCACACTGGAACCTCTGGATGGAAGTTGTAATTCACAAATGCCATACTTACTCAAGCTTTTCTTTTTTTCTTCTTCTTCTTCCTCTGCCCACCCGCACCCCCCCCCCCAACATGTGTGGTTCTCTGGTGCCCACAAGATGATGTCCATGCTCCTCAGACTGGCCTACCTCAATTTACCTTCTGGACACAGTTCCTACACTTCAGCTGTTCTTGGCTCTCCCTGGAAACACCCCTCCAGGAAGAAATGGAGAGAGGTAGGCAGCCTGCTGGCTTAGGCTGTGCATGAACAGGTATGTGGGGCCCTCTGCAGACCTTGGGGAAGGAATGAAGGACCCAGTGGGGGCTTCTAGGTGACCCAGTTTAGGAAGGTGGAATTCCTCAAAGCCAAGTCCTTACCAAGGATGTTTCCTGGGAGAAACACCAGGATGCTCATGACAAAGGACCCCAGCCAGTACAGTCCAAGGTTCCGATACCTTCTCCTGGGTGGGGAATGAAGGGATGGTCAGTAAATACCCATCCCCGGTCTCAGAGCACTAGCCAGGGCCCAGGATGCACCCTGGGCTCCCCAACTCTGGGTCCTTCCCAGTTTTGCCAAGAATGAAAGAGACAACAGGAAGTTGAATGAGGGAATGAACAGTCAGACTCTCTGTCCAAGGACAGAAATGGCTGCCCAGGCGCATGCTGGTACAAGAAGAGAGCAGATTACTGTCACCTGTGACATTCCCCAGAACCTTCTCCCAGCCATGCCTGGCTGGAGCCCTAAAGAGGCCTCCTGATTTCTCCTACTTCTAGCTGCACCCCAGTTGAGACCCCACCTGAAGATGTGACCTGTTTCCCAGGGTCCAGGTGCCACCCCACCCACCCCTTGCACCTTCTGCGGATGGCACCAGCCATGGCCAGGTAAAGGAAGTAGTGAACGATGCCATCCCAGTAGCAGATGAAGACCCCGTGCGCAGTGCGCAAGTATGGCTCACCCTGTGGAGACAAGTGCAGGGCTCAGACATGCAGCCAGGCAGGTGGCATCCCAGACCAACCCCTATGTACCTCCTTGGTGTAGAACTCCATGAAGCCCACCATGTAGCCATCTTCCTGGAGAGCAATAAGGAGGTCCACCACTGAGGTGAAGGCAAAGACTGCAAACACTGCAGGAAGAGTGTACAGGGCAGGCCTGGGTATGGGCAGGGCCTGAGGCTTCAGCAGGGACCCAGACCCAGTCGTTGACTCTACGCCCAACTTCTCCTAGTTTCTACTCCACAGGTCACATGAACCACAACCCTCCCTCAAGGGAAGGCACAGTCTTTGCATTTGGGGTTCCCAGGTTGAGAGAGGCACCACCCCTGCCTTCAGGAGACTCCAGAGTGATGGGAAGATAGTTCCCACTCTCAGTAGCCTCAAGTCTGAACAGGAGGGCCTCTGAGGTTCCCCAGGCAATGGGGGTTTTCCAGTCTGAGGTTCTCTAGACTGATGGGAGCCCTTAAAGGGGCCCCAGTATGATTGATGGAGGAGGCCTTTCAAGGGCCCCTAGTGTGATAGAGAAGTCTTTGCTTACACAGTTCTCTTCCCTAGGACCTTCCCACTGACTCACCAGCATAGAGTGGATCGTAGCAGATCTCCCCACGGGACAAGCTATAGATAGCCACAAAGAGCTGGCCCAGGATCAGGGCACTCATCAAGGCCACGCCAAGGGGGCTGTGAAGAGGAAGACCAAGTCAGGGAGGCCAGACCGACCTAGTACTGAGGCCCCACCTGCCCTGGTGAGAGCAAGAACAGACTCTGGGAAGCTTCAGGTGCTGAGGCTAAATAAAGCATGTCTGTACATTCAGAAATACCCTTCCCTTAAACTGCCTTTTCCATCATCAGGTTCTTGCCTTGGCTTTTTCCACCTACTGGAAACTCCTTCCAGAAGTCTCTTTTCCACTTGGCAAACTTCTACCCATTCTCCATGGTCCATCTACATTGCTCCTCCTCCAGGAAGCCTTCTCTGATTCCTCAGAAAAGATTATTGCCAGAGTTGGGCCAGGTACAGAAGGGGTATCTGTCTACTCCTTCTGATTGTATGATTTATTCCATCACTTGCTGATATGTTTGACTCAATTTTCTCAGTCAGTCATTCAACAACACTGAGCCCTTCTGTGGCCAAACCCAACACCTACACCTGCCAGATGGTCTCTAGTGCTCAGCTCTGTACATTTCACTGTGTGAAGCTCCTGACTCCTCCTGGCTAAAGTCCATCCTACCCCTACCCTGATCTGTCCCCATTGACCTGATAAGGCAGGTCAACCAGTTTCATAGACAATAGAAGCCAGATCTCTGGGCAGCCCCCAACACTTGGCAAGGCCCAGAGAGGGCAGATCTAACCAAGATCACACATTCTTTCCCCCTCCCCCACTCTCCAGGCCCCTACCTTCTCTGGAATCCCTCTAACAGCTAGGATCCCCATTCCTGGCCCCATCTGACCAACAGTGATAATTACAGTAATCAGATGGGACCACACCAGAGTCTTTGTACACAATTAATAATCCTTAACTGTAACTATGGGAGGAGATCTAGAATTATGTTCATTACACAGTGAAGAAACTGAGATTCCCAGAGGCAATCTGAAACAATCGAAATCCAGTGGGGTGAAGCCAGGAATTTGTACCCAAAGAGCCAACTCCACAGTCAAGATTCCCTCTACCCCATTCTTGGGTTGAGCTGGGTTTAGGAGTGTGAGGGGTCTTGCCAATGCCTAGTACCCAGGACCGGGGTGGGGGTGGAGGTGGGGGCTAAGGTTAGGAGACAGGGACAGGGAAGCTTGAGGCATGTATGGGGAAGCTGAGACTAGGAGACACGGTGGGCCAGCCCTGAAGAGAAGAGAGTCCCAGGCTTTAAACAGGAGATGGAGGGACTACCTGGCAGGGGTGGTGCAGCAGAATGTGGCAAGAGCCTAGTCACCTGGCTTTATCTGGGGCAACACTTTGACCCTTGGCGACTTTGGAGTCTATGCAGGGCATATCCCTGGGAAAACCCGAGAAACGCTCAAAAACCCTGCCCTGTGGGGGGACTCTGAAGATTCCTTCTCCCGGGGCCCCAAACGTTCCAAGGACGCCTCCACCTCCAGGAGGACTTCTGACTGGGAGGGTCTGACTCAGACCCTGGGCAGGAATGGCCAGAAGCTAAGCACAGGGCCCGCGGGGAGCCAGGTCCACTGGATACGAAACCTCTCCCCAGCCCCTTCCGCACCCCCCAGCGTGGCCCGCAGTCCCACGGTCCCCGGCACCCACTGCGAGAGCGCTGAGGCGTGATTGAGCGCGTAGGACACAGGGAGGGCGCCGAGCGACAGAGCCGCGATCTTGCCCGCCAGTGGCGAGATGTCCATAGTAGCGGTGCCCGGACCCCGGTTCGGCCCTGCGCGACCTTCAGGGCGCTCCGCTCCTCCGCAGCGGCGCTTCAGGGCAGGAGGTTGCCAGGGACCCTGCCCGGCCGGGCCAGGCCGGCCCCGCCCCGCGCAAAGTTCGCTCCAAGCAGCGCCCTAGTCCGGTCCCAGTCTTGGCCACCAGGCGCGCTCCAGTGAAGCCTCCGAGGCCCCACCCCTCGCAGCGGCCCCCCCCTCCCGACACCCTCACAGGGTCAGAGCGATCCGCCGTGGCTGTCCCGCCGGCCAGCCTCAGTTTCCCCCTCTATTAAAGGATAGAACACGACAGCCGCGTCTTGGAGATCCGGGGCCGGCAACTTTATTCTGTGGAAATTCGTTCTGCCCTGTTCTACTTTTTTACTTTTTTCAAACTAAGGAACCGGCGTCCCAGTCTCTACCTCCCACATTCCCCAGACCTCCCTTTCCTCAGGATCAAGTGGGCACGGTCCGTTGGCGCAGGAGGAGGAACCAATCTTACACTTGGGTGCAGTGTCCTTGGGTTTGAATTTTCACTGGGGGGCGCCACACTTTATTTATTTCTCTTTATTGATTTAGAGGAAGAGAGAGATAGAAACATCGATTGGCCACCTCCTGCATGCCCCCCACTGGGGACTGGGCCCACAACCTGAGCATGTGCTCTGACCTGGGAATCCAACCCGCGACCTCTTGATGCCTGGGTCGACGCTCAACCACTGAGCCACACTGGCCGGGCGCCACGGGTACATTTTAAACACGTGTCCAATAGTGAAACTTGGATAGTCTGGGGGCAGCCCTAGGTTGGAGTACCTTGAAGGATTCTGTGATTCGGTGCTCTGAGATCCTTCCTTATAGCCAGGACACTGTGGGCAGCTGAGGGCGGGGATGGGAGGGTGGGAGGGGCTGCTCACACGGGCGGGGTCGAAAGGAGGTGGCCCAAGATTAAGTAGGGATGGAGCCAGTTCCTAGCAAGAATAGCTCAGGACTGGGGCTGAGCAGGAGAAAGGAGTAGCCTGGAGGCTGTGCTGGATCCAAGGAGAGATGTAAAGGGGAGGATGGACCTCGGAGAGGTCTGCACGTGTGGAATTAGGTGTTTGTCTTTGTCACTACCTCCAACAAGCCTCAGGTCTACCCATGTAGTACTTACGGCTGTAGAAATGGTGTGCAGTGCCCACCCAGATTCCTTCCCCCAGGGGTGGGGTGGGCACATCCAGAGTTGGGAGAAAATTGAAACCCTCACCCCTTTTCCATGCAGTCCCTTGGCCTTGTGCCAGCTGGGTCCTCTGTCTGAACCTGGGTGACATGATCTTCTGGCCTTCCCCAGGTGCCCTTAGCCCATGGGGTGAAGTGCAGGTTCCTCTGCACTGATCTAAAGCTCCAGCCTGGTTTCTTGAAATTTCCTAACTCTGGCAGTGCCAATAGCCCATAGGCCTCTTTCCTGTGTACAAGATGGACCCTCTTGTATTTCCTCACCCATGGCCCCTCCCTCAAGGCAGCCCTCCCTGCCACCTGCAGGGCCAGGGGTGTACCTGTACACACAGTATTTGGAGACCTCTTCCAACTCTTCTCATGCATGGGGGTCAAGTCCTGTCTGGAGAGCCTCCCAGTCACTGAGAATTCAATGGAGAGGTGACCATGTCTGCAAGGTGGAGTGACTAGGAATCTCTGGCTGCCCACAGCTACTCCTCTGTGCTTAGGATCCTGGCAAATGTCACTTCTTTGCCCTGCCTGGGCACAGCACCCATGGAAGGGGGATGGTGGCATGTCATCCAGTCTGTACTCTGCTACAGAGACCCTCCCAGTCCCTGAGGCCCTTATTGAGACCCTGCCCAGGTCACCTGCACCACAGCTCCCAGTTTCTCCTGGCAGAACTGATCAGTCTCAGATTGTTAGGGGTTCATTCACATCCCCATCTGATTCAAGGTGCTCAGTGTTTACTGAATGACTGTGTGAAGGCAGGCTGGCCCAGGAGCCCGATGCTAGTTCGAGTCAAGCCTATAAGCCCACAAGGGTAGAGTAGAATCCAATGGGTGCATGTGTGGGACAGGTGGGTGAGCTGTGGTGCCCTCAAATTCCCAGGCTCTGATACTTCAAGCATGGTTGCCCCCGAACAAGATCCCCAGGTATTTCTGCACAAGTGGCTCTGGAGATATGAGTAACTCTCACCACACACCTTGGCCCAGGCCACCCACCAGACTCCCAGCCTCTAGGATGTGTGTGACATCTTAGCACAAAGCTGTCCCACAAAGGCATGAGCCCCAGGGACATGTGTACAACACACAGGTGGGACCCAGGGCGGCTGAGGCAGCCTGGGCTGCGGCCATCACTGGCAGGGGAGACCACTTGCCAGAGAGGTGAGAAGCATAGCTGTGATCTGGGAAAGGCTGGGAGAACATGCTACCCTGGCCCAGGTGTGGCCCTCCCCTCTACTCCAACCCAGGCTGATGAGGGATGGAGATGCAACAAGCAAAGGTCCAGGTGGTGCTCTGGGATTGCTCAGGCATTGGGTGCCTTCACATAGCATCTCATCCTCACCTGCCCAGCCCAGGCCAGCTGCTGAGGAACAAGAGGGGTTTCTGGTGATGGCACAACTAGGCTCCCACAGTGGGCAAGCACTGGGACTTTAATACACAGCATGACACTCAAGACAATGGGGAGGGAGGGCAGAAATGCAGTCCAAAACACTCTACAGTCCAATAACGTTTGGTTGGTCGTCTGGAAAATATATTTGTGTGTTTCTCCAGAATACTCAGTAGTAAGGCCGTCTGGGGTTATTCTGCGGGAGGCAAAAAGATAAAAGGGGAGCAGGTTAAGGCTACAGACAGTGGCAGGTCCTCCCACCCAGAACTTTCTAGGGGCAGCTGAGCTCACATGCTCAAGATGGGAGGACCAGCTTTGGGGAGGAAGAAGGGGCTTAAATGCAGGTGGAGTAGTGGTGGGGATTGCTAGTTAGACCTGGCCTAGCTGGACTAGGGAAGGAAGGACACTTCTGTTATCAGCACTGCCACCCCAATACTGTGGACAGTGAGGAACCAGCAGCCAAGCCAGAGCAATGTGGGGGATGGAGATGCACGCACCAGGGGATTGGGCCGGAAGCGGTAGGCCAGCATCATCCTCTTGCGGAAGGCCTCGTACTCATCATCCTCCTTAGAAAGCTCTGCTGGCCGGTCAATGCCAAAGCCAGCGCCATCCACTGTGGTTGTGCCCCTGCAGGGGAAAACAGGGTGTGTGTGTGTGGGGGGGGGTTGAGAGCAGGAAAGTAGGTTGGTGCCAGCAGGAAAGTGGATGTCTAGCCTGAGCTGAGGTAGGAAGGCTTAGTCCACCCAGCTGCCTAGACTCAGCAGCAGCAGCTACAGCTCAAAGTGGATCTGTAGGGGCCATGCAGGCTGTGCTGGTCTCGGGCATATCAATGTGGGACACACAGAAAGCAGGAAGAGCCTGAGCTGGGCTAGCCACCAGGGTTCACAGCTAGGCCCAACTTTGGCTCAGGGACAGGACTAGACCCAGGCTCTGGGCCTGTGTCTCTATTTGGGAACCCCCAACCCACACCCTGCTTCAAGGGCCACACTCACTTGTTAACTGGGTTCTTGATGCCCTGACCCTCTGAGCCTAGCCCGTCACCCTCCTTCCAGCCCATCTTCATCAACATCTGGTAGCCAATGTTCTCCACAGTCAGCTTGAACTCCTTGTACTCGGAGTAGTCGGGTTCACGGCCTTCCTGCAGGGCCAGGCAGATGTCATCCCCCAAGGCCCAAAACACACCCCCTATGGCCTCACTGGCCACTGACTGGAACCACTGGATCATCTGCCCATCTGCCCCCCACCTGAAACCAGTCCCTCCTCCTCAGGTTCCCATGGTCACACTTAGTGCTCCCTGGCAACCAAGTCAAAGAGGGCAAGATGAGCCCTGGCTGGTTTGGCTCAGCGATTAGAGCGTCGGCCTGAGGTCCAGAGAGGCCCGGGGTCAGTTCCCGCTAAGGGCACGTATCTCGGTTGCAGTTTGTCCCCGGCCCTGGTTGGTTGTGTGGGTGGCAGCCACTCGATGTGTCCCTTTCACGTTGATGTTTCTCTCTCTCTCTACCTCTCTCCCTCCCACTCTATCTGAACAAAAAATGGAAAAATGTCCTCGGGTGAGGATATAAAAAAAATAAAAGAGGGCGAGATGACAGCCACACAGGCTCCTCTACATGGGCAAGATAAATGGTTCAACCAGCAAAGAAAAGCCCAGGTTCTGAGCGTGATTTGTTACACAGTGTGAAAAAGAAGCCGTAGTCAACTAGGTGATAAGGCTTCATGCCCGTCAGCTGTGCATAGGAGGAATGTTGCACTCTCCTTCTGAGGAGCTCAGTCCGTGGGGGCTTGTGCCTGAGAAACGCTTTGCCTGCACATTGTACTTAATTGGATCCACCAGAAGCAGGATTTCCTGAAGTCCCAGGAAATGTTCCTACAGTGGCGGCTGAGCTATTTGTGAATTCACCAAATGGACATCTAGTGTGAACAGATGCCTCCTATGGAAAAGGGGGCCTGGTTCCTCCTGTGTGTGAGGAGGCCATCTGCTGGACAGTCCCACAGTAGGGCTGATGCTTGGGGATACCCTGTTCACCTTTAGGGCTTTGAAGGTCTCCATGAACTTCTCCAGCTCATCCGGTGGCAGAAAATCCCCGATGAAGTGCTTCCCTCGGCCCATCTTTGTCAGCTGCTCAGCCCACTCTGCCCAGTGAGATAGAAAAGGTAAAAGAAGAAAGGGGGAGAGGCTGCCAGGGAGGGAGGCAGCTGGTGGAGACCCTGACCTGAGCCCTGCTCCCCCAGGGAAGCCCTGCACCACTCCTTTTACTACTGAGGAAATGGAGGCACAGAGAAGCCAAGTCTTGTGCCCAAGACCTGATAGGCAAACAGGTGAGTGGGGCTTCCCGCTTCCCCCCATAACCGTCCCCAGCCTGGTGTCTTGGCGCACCCCGAGTCTTGTCCATCTCCATGCGCCGTAGCTGGTGCTCCCAGGTACCCAGCTCACTATCCACCTCCTCGTCACTGTCATAGCCGTGCTGGTGCTGCTGCAGTGCCTTTTCCCACAGCAGCTGCATGTCCTGCATTGCACGCTTGTGTTGCATGATCATGTCGTACATCTGCTGCATCTGTGGGCGGCATATGCTGTGAGCCGGGCCTGCACCACCTGTGTACAGAAGGGACCCTGGCCTACCCAGGGCATATAGGACTCCCTCCCTGGGGCAGGCCTGTGAGTTAGCAATGGAGCAAGTGCTAGCACTGAGTCCTGTGATAGGACCTGCTCCAAGCCCCCAAGTTCCTGTGATAAGCAGAGAGGCCCCTCTCTGTCTCACCTAGAACTGGGTACCATCATCAAAGATTGAATGAAGACAACTTGGGCTCCTGACCCCTGGGAAGGTTAAGGATGACATGACAGGGCTACTGGCCTGGAGGAGGTGGCCCCAGGGTGAGGCGTCCCCAAGAACTGACAGGCCTGTGCCCTGGCCAGTTTGGCTCAGCGGTTAAAGTGTCGGCCTGCGGTACAGAGAGACCCGGGTTCGGTTCCCGCTGAGGGCACGTACTTCGGTTGCAGTTTGTCCCCAGCCCTGGTTGGTCGTGCGGGTGGCAGCCACTCGATGTGTCCCTTCACGTCGATGTTTCTCTCTCTCTCTCTCTCCCTTCCTCTCTCTCCCTCCCACTCTATCTGTACAAAAAATGGAAAAATATCCTCAGGGTGAGGATAAAAAAATAAAAAAAAAAAAACTTAAAAAAAAAAAAAAAGAACTGACAGGCCTGTGCTTCTAGTTCCCCAGGGAAGCAGCAAAGAGGCTGAGCCAACCCTCACCCCAATATTGCCCAATACCAGCTGACTGGTCCTCCTATCACTCAGGGTGTCCAGTGCTAGCCAGGCCTGTCTTGGACTGGGTACTAGAGGGAACTGGATGAAAAATTTAAGACTATTGAGTGGGAAGAGCCCACAGGCATGATATGGAGTAGCTACTGAGCACTGGCCATGGGGGATGACAGGCAAGCACGAGGAGGCCTGAGCTCTGGGCGCAGCTGCAGGCTGGGGTTGGCATGCCATTGATGGGGAACCTGCCTACCCAGGAGCCTCTCTGCTGACTGTGTGATCACTGCACCACAGGTGAGGTGGTGGGGACAACCTGCCACCAGCAGTTGTGGAGCCTGCCCGCCCCCCCCCCCCCCGCCTTACCTCTTGCTGTTCCTTCAGCTGCTTCTTTTGGGCGTCTGACAGTTCCGTGACACCTACTAGACCCACGGGCTTCCCCTTCTCATAGCCTAGCCCCTTTAGGTCCTGAACTGGAAACAAGACACAGGCCAGTTAGTGATGGACACATGGACTTGGCCTTGCTCTTGAGTGTGGTGTAGAATCACTGGCTGACAACACCCGAGGCACCTGGAGGGTCCTCATATCAGTTCAGTTAATTTCCTGTGTCACATGAGGTCCACAGGAGTCATGCCTTGCACTGTCATGTGCACCTAGTTTCATTCCCACATGCCCCCTCCAGGTAGGCCCTACATCTCCATGTTGCAGATGCCAACACCAGAACTCTCAGGTCAGGGGCCTCAGTCAAGGTCATATGGCTAATGGATGACATGGTGGGGATTTTGCGGAGCCAGAGCAGAGATAAGTGTGTGTATGCACGTGTGCACACTCACAGACACTGGCTCTTGGAAGACGCCCAGCGTAGACATACACAGGTTCAAAGTCTGGTGTAAAACTCAGCTGTGTGGCTCTGTCAGCTCCTTCTGGGGAGGAAGCCAACCATCCTGACAGCATTTTCTTTGGCATCAGCTTTGGAGCTCAGCTGGAGCTCCAGCAGCACTGATCCATCTGAAGATGTTGTGATGGCCCAACTGGATGGTGAGAACAACTAGCCCTCAGGAGCTGGCTTCTAGGGGAGAAGCCAGCCAGAAGGGGTGGAGAGGCTCCTCTGGGAAAGTGAAGAGAGCTGGGTCCTCCAGCTCCCCATGGTTGGGGCTTTGCCAATAAGAACCAACTGCAGGTGCTCTTTGACCCCAGTATGCACCTCAATCTCTCCTTGAAGGTCTGTGGAGGCTCTGAACTCTGTGGAAGCCTAGTGCAGGAGGCTTTCTATGACAAGAATGAACGCAAGTACTTTAATGCTTAAAGGAGACAATAGGATCTGTCTACATGCCATCTATAAGAAACTCACTTTAGATGCAAAGACACAAAGAGGTTGGAAAGTAAAAGGATAGAAAAAAAATTTCCATGTACATAGTACCAAGAGACCTGGGAAGGATATACTAGTCTCAGATAAAACAGCCTTAAAGTCAAATAAAATTACAATATATAGACGCAATAGTGAAAGACTGAAAGCTTTCCCCCTAAAATCAGGAGCAAGGCAAGTATCCCCACTTTTGTCACTTCTCTTCAACATAGCACTCCAAGTCCTAGCCAGAGCAATTGGACAAGAAAAAGAAATAAGAGGCACTGAAATTAGAAAAAAGGAAGTAAAACTGTCACTATTGCAGATTATATAATCTCATATGTAGAAATCCCTAAGGAAGCCACAAAAAGACTTAAAGCTGAAAATGAATTCAGCCCTGGCCGGTTTGGCTCATCAGTTAGAGCGTCAGCCTGCGAACCAGAGGGTCCTGGGTTTGGTTCCTGCTAGGGGCGCCTGCAGTTTGTCCCCGGCCCCAGCCAGGCCGTGTGGGTGGCGAGCACTCGATGTGTCTCTCTCACATCGATGTTTCTCTCTCTTTCTCCCTCTCTCCCTGCTGCTCTGTCTGAAGATAAATGCAAAAATGTCCTTGGGTGAGGATTAAAAAAAAAAAATACAACTGGTTTTTGTGTATTCATTATATATCTTTCAACTTGACTGACTTGACTGAATTCATTTTTTTTTTTCATCTTCACCCAAGGACACTTTTGCATTTATCTTCAGATAGAGCAGGAGGGAGAGAGGGAGAAAGAGAGAGAGAAACATCGATATGAGAGAGACACATCCAGTGCTTGCCAACCACATGGCCCGGCTGGGGCCAGGGACAAACTGCAACCAATGCACGCACCCCTAGCAGGAACCGAACCCAGGACTCTCCGGTCTGCGGGCCAACGCTCTAACTGATGAGCCAAACCGGCCAGGGTGCATTTTTATACACTAAGAACACATAACCCAAAAATAAAAAATTTTAAAATTCCATTTACAGCCCTGGCCGGTTTGGCTCAGCGATTACAGCACTGGTCCGCAAACCAATGAGTCGTGGGTTCAATTCCGGTCTAGGACACATATCTTGGTTGTGTCTCTGGTCCTGGTCGGGGTCATGCAGGATGGAACCAGTTGATGTTTCTGTCTCCCTCCCTATCCCTCCCTCCCACTCTATCTGAAGATAAATGGAAAAATATCCTTGGGTGAGGATTTGGGAAAAAAAATCCATTTACAATGGCATCAAAAAGAATAAACCACTTAGGAATACCTTTAAACGAGGAGGTACAAGGATTGTACAACAAAAACTACAACATGTCAGAATAAATGAAAGAAGACCTAAGTAAAAGAAGATACATCCCGTATGTTTACAGATTGAAAATCTTAATTATTATTAACATGTCAGCGCTACCCAAAATGACCTACAGATTCAATGCAATCCCTATCAAAATCCCAACAGTGTTTTTTACAGAAATGAAAAAGCCTATATGAAAATTAAAGGGACCTTAAATAGCCAAAGCTTGAAAAGGAAGAAAAAACTCAGAAGACTAACATTCCTGATTTCAAAACTTACTACAAAGGTACGGTGATCAAAACAGTGTGGTACGGGTGTAAAGATAGATATACAAACTAGTGTAATAGAATAAGGCCCAGAAAGAAACCTTTACATCTATGTTCTATTGATTTTTTTTTTATCCTCACCTGAGGACACCTTTCCATTTTTCCATTTTTTTGTTCAGATAGAGTGGGAAGGAGAGAGAGAAACATCGATGCGAAAGGGACATATTGAGTGGGTGCCACCCACACGACCCAACCAGGGCTGGGGACAAACTGCAACCGAGGTACGTGCCCTTAGTAGGAACCGAACCCGGGTCTCTCTGGACTGCAGGCCGACGCTCCAACTGCTGAGCCAAACCGGCCAGGGCTATGGTCTATTGATTTTTGATAAGACCATTTAATGAGGGAAGAACAGTCTCTTCAACAAATGGTGCTGGGACATCCATCCACAAGCAAAAGAATAAAGTTGGACCGTTACACTATATTATATATAAATATTAATTCAAAATGGATCAAATACCTAGATTTAAGCCCTGGCCAGTGTTGCTCTGTGGTTAGAGTGTCAGGCTGAACACTGAAGGGTCACGGGTTTGATTCCTGGTCAAGGACCCATATCTGGGTTGCAGGTTTGATATCCGGTCCCAGTCGTGGTGCATGCAGGAGGCAACCAATTGATGTGTCTCTCTCCCCACCCCCATTCCTCCCTCCCACTATCTCTAAAAAAATCAGTGAGAAAAATATCCTTGGGTGAGGATTAACAAATACCTAAATTTAAGAGCTAAAATTCTTAGAAGAAAACATAGAGGCAAATCTTCATGACCTTGTATTGGCTATGATTTCTTTTTTTTATTTTTTATCCTCACCTGAGGACATTTTTCCATTTTTTGTTCAGATAGAGTGGGAGGGAGAGAGAGGAAGAGAGAGAGAGAGAAAAACATCGACGTGAAGGGACACATCGAGTGGCTGCCACCCGCACGACCAACCAGGGCCGGGGACAAACTGCAACCGAGGTACGTGCCCTTAGCGGGAACCGAACCCGGGTCTCTCTGTACCGCAGGCCGACGCTCCAACCGCTGAGCCAAACTGGCCAGGGCTGGCTATGATTTTTTAAATATGACACCAAAATCATAGGCAACAAACAAAAATACGAACTTCATTAACATTTAAAACTTTTGTGAATCAAGACACTATTAAATGGGTAAAAACACAACCCAAAGAGTGAGAGAAAATATGTGAAAACAATATATCTAAACAAGGGTTAATATCCAGAATACACAAAGAAGTCCTACAACTCAACGACAATGACAATCCAATTAAAAATGGGAAAATAACTAAAATAGAAATTTCTCCAAACAAGCTATACAAATGACCAATGAGCACATGGAAAGATGTTCAACACTATTAGTCACTAGAGAAATGTAAATCAAAACTACAGTGTGAACCCACTTTATACCTACTAGGTGAGGATGTGGAGAAATTGAAACTCTTGTGCATTACTGGAGGGAATGTAAAATGATGCATGCACCTGCTATAGAGAACAGTTTGGTGGCTCATTAAAAAGTGGAATGTAGCCCTGGTCAGTTTGGCTCAGCAGTTAGATTGTCAGCCCACGGACTGAAGAGTCTTGGGTTCAATTCCGGTTAAGGGCACGTACCTTGGTTGTGGTTCATCCCCAGCCCTGGTAGGGGTCGTGCAGGAGGCAACCAGTCGATGTGTCCCTCTCATTTCACTGTTTCTCTCTCTCTCTCCCTCTTTCCCACTCCATCTGAAGATAAATAGAAAAATATCCTTGGGTGAGGATTTTTTAAAAAGTGAAACGTAGAATCACCACATGATCCAGCAATTCCACTCCTAGGTATACAAACAGGAGAACTGAAATCAGGGATCCAAATAGTACCTGTATGTGACGTATTCACAGCAGCACTAGTCACAACTGCCAAAAGGTGGAAACAACCAAGTGTCTATCAATAGATGACGAATGAAAGTGTAGTCCATCCACACAATGGAACACTATTCAGCAATAGATGGGAAGAAGTCCCGACACCTGCTACAACACAGACGAACCCTGAAAACATGATGCCAGACCTCTTGACAAATCCCACCTGACAGGGGTGATGGGGTGGTGTCCACGTCTCTCTGCACCAGCTCGGCAGGTGGGAGCTCCACCTTATCCTCTTCTGGCCCCCATCGGCTCTTTCGCTTCCTCTTCACAGTGGCTGTGGTGGCTGGCTTTCCAGGGGCAGCTGGAGCTGCGGTGACAGCAGGCGAGGGGGTAGATGAAGTGGGGCAGGCAGCAGTGCAAAGCACAGATCCTGATGGGGTCTCAGGAGGGGGTCTGCGCTGAGGGCAGAGGTCGGGCACTATCTGGGTGCCTGTGGGGCCCGCCACTGCTTTCCGGAACTCCTCCAGCTTCTGGCGGTAGTACTTATACCCCTGGCTGCTGGGTTCATACAGAAAGCTGCAAAGGAGAGTGGAGGGACACACTGTTAGCTAGAACAGTAGTAGTGTGGGCCTTGTGCAGGCTCCTACCAGGTCAGCCAGGGTCACTTCAAAGTCTCCACCATGACCTCCTGCCCTGCCAGGCCTCCGTGGCTGCTGGTTCTAGTGATCCAAACTTGAAAAACAATGTGGCATGCCAAGAGCTGCACCAAACCCCCACCCCATCTTTATTGGGGGCTTGTCATGTCATTAATCCCCTACTTCCAAGGAAAAGGGGTGGGCTCCCTCAGACCTGCCCTAAGCTCTGTGAAGCTCTTCCCCTGCTGTCCTAGAGGAGCACTAGTGCCTTCAAACCAAGAAATCCTGAGGTACGAGAGATACAGTACCTGGTGCCAGAACGGCAGGATTTGCCCCGAACTGCATAGCTCAGAACACTAGTTTTTCTGATACTTCTGTGAGAGGTGTTAATAGCAAACAGAGCCAAAACAAAGACAATGAACATCAAAACAAATAAGGACCTGGACTCCAACCCAAGGGCAAAAGCCTCTTGCCTTGCTGAAAGCCAAGGGTCCCCTCAGTTCCCTAAAGGCGTGGTCCTCCCGCCCCAAGCTAGGAACAGGTGGCAGTGGGTTCAGAGCTGGCAGAGCCTGCAGCTCCCTCTGCACCTACCTGGTATCTCTGAGTATGCATGTCCTAAGCCTACAGTCCCACCTCTGGGGTCCACACCAGAGGGAAGAGTTATAGCCCAGCCCCATGTAACAAAACCTGTACATATATCACAGGTTACACAGTCCTCAACAGGAAGGAGTTAAGACTTCAACTCACAAACCTGAAGGGATGGTGATGGCACAACACTGCTACTACAAAAGCAACATGCAGCCTCAAAGATGATGTAAAATTCCTTTTGTATAAAAGACAACAGAAAGAAACTCCACAGACTGCTTCTATGAGCCAGGAGAGGGGTGGAAGGACCCCTAGACACATTAATATTGGTACCTAGGGTAGAATGGAAGGACAAGGAGATAGCATCTTCTTTGTACTCCTGGGTCATGACACAAGCATGTACCCTCTTTAGAAAATCCAGTAAGAAACATTGGTTAAAAAAAAAACAACAAAAAAAAACAAAGATCAATAAAATTGTTAAGCCCCTAGTCAGGCTAAGAAAAATGAGGAGACAAATCACTAATCACAGAAATAAAAGGGGACATCATTACAGATCCTACGGACCTTAAAAGAATCATAATTACTATGAATGACTCTATGCCCACAAATTTGACAACCCACATGAAATGAACCAATTCCTTGAAAGATACAATCTTCTAAAACTCACACAAGAAGAAATAGGCAACATGAAGAGGACTATTTCGACTTTAAAAAGTTGAATCAGGGGACTTCCGGTCAAGATGGCAGTGTAGATAAACATGGTATCGTGTCCTCCCACAACCACATCAAAGTTACAACTAAACTACTGAACAACCATCATTCAAAACTGCCTGAAATCAAGCTGAATGGAAGTCCTACAACTACGAAATTAAAGAAGCCACATCGACACTGGTAGGAGGGGTGGAGGTGTGACAGGCTAGTCCCATACCCATGTGTAGTGGATGAAAATCAGGAGGGACACCTTGACTGTGAGGGTCCTCCCTAAGGTCTGAGGGGTCCCCATCCCACACCAGGCACCCAGCTTAGGGTTCCAGTGCCCGGAAGAGAAGTCCCCATAACTTCTGGCTGGAAAAACTAGCGGGAACTGAGGCTCAATGAGGTGGCTGGAGCCCCAGGCAGCTCACCTTAAAGGGCCCGTGCACAGATTTATAGGACTCACTCCCTCTAAGCTTGGAGGGGAGGCAGCTTGAGGGGCGCCAGAGATATACAGGGAAGAACTGAACTATTTGGCATTGGAGCGAGGGATGGAGAGCAGGCTTTCTCCTGGACAGACTGCTGTCAGAGGCCTTTGTTCCTTTGGTGAGCCCTTCCCTAGGGCAGCAGATGGCTGCCATATCCGGGCCTCCAGCAACGTGGCTCACAAGGCTTGCCCCACCCTGGTGATTCCCTGAGGCCCTGCCCCACCCAACTTTCAGGCCCACCCAAGCTGTTGCCAGTTGCTTCACCACAGGATTGGCCTGTCTTGGATCCTGCTTCAGGTTTTCCTAAATTCTTTCAAACAAGCAGCATCTGGTCTCAGCTAGCCCCATACCTCTCGTTAAGTAATACATAGAAACAAACACAGGGAGGCAGCCAAAATGAGGAAACAGAAACAGGTCCCAAATGAATGAACAGAACAAAACCCCAGGAAAAGAACTAAGCGAAATGGAGATAAGCAACCTAACAGATGCTTTGTTCAAAATACTGCTTATAAGGATGCTCAATGAACTTAGTGAGAACCTCAGCGAACTTAGTGAGGGCCTCAAGAACATAAAAAAGGACCAGTCAGAAATGAAGGATGCACAGTCAGAAATAAAGGGTGCACAGTCAGAAATGAAGGAGGCACTAACTGAAATAAAGAATAATTTACACAGATTCAATAGCAGAGTCGGTAAAGCCAAAAAGCAAGCCATCAACCTGGAATATAAGGAAGCAAAAAACACCCAATCAGAACAGCAAAAAGAAAAAAGAATACAAAAAAATTAGGATAGGTAAGGAGCCTCTGGGACAACTTCAAGCGTGCCAACATTCGCATCTTGGGGGTGCCAGAAGAAAAAGAGAGAGAACAAAAAATCAAAAACCTATTTGAAACAATAATGGAAGAAAACTTCCCTAACTTGGTGAAGGAAACAGACATGCAAGACCAGGAAGCACAGAGAGTCCCAAATAAGTTGAACCCCAAGAGGCCCACACCAAGACACCTCATCATCAAAATGCAAAAGGTTCAAGACAAAGAGAATCTTAAAAGCAGCAAGAGAAAAGCAGCTAGTTACCTACAAGGGAGTTCCCATAAGGCTGTCAGCTGATTTCTCAAAAGAAACTTTGCAGGCCAGAAGGGAGTGGCAAGAAGTATTCAGAGTGACGAAAAGCAAGAACCTACAACCAAGATTACTCTATCCTGCAAAGCTGTCATTTAGAATCGATGGCCATATAAAGAGTTTCTCAGACAAGGAAAAGCTAAAGGAGTTCATTACCACCAAACCATTATTATATGAAATGTTGAAGGGTCTTCTTGAAGAAAAAGATAAAAAATTCTCTCTCTCGCCCTGGCCGGTTTGGCTCAGCGGTTAGAGCGTCAGCCTGCGGTCCGGGGAGACCCGGGTTCGGTTCCCGCTAAGGGCATGTACCTCGGTTGCAGTTTGTCCCCGGCCCTGGTTGGTCGTGTGGGTGGCAGCCACTCGATGTGTCCCTTTCACGTCGATGTTTCTCTCTCTTCCTCTCTCTCCCTCCCACTCTATCTGTGTAAAAAATGTAAAAATGTCCTCTGGTGAGGATGAAAAAAAAAAAAAAAATTCTCTCTCTCCCTCCCCCTCCCTCTCTATCTGAACAAAAAATGGAAAAAATGTCCTCGGATGAGGATAAAAAAAAAAAAAAAAGAAAAAGATAAAAAATATGAACAAAATAAATGGCAATGAATACATATCTATTGACAATTGAATCTACAAACAAAATGAACAAGCAGGACAGAACATTCTCATTGAGAAATTTTGTTGGTTGCCAGATAGGAGAGGGGTTGGGGGAATGAGTAAAAAAGGTGAAGGGATTAAGAAGTACAAACTGGTTGTTAGACTGACAAACCTCAAAGGGAAAGGGTGTTGGGAGGTGGAAAGAAATAAACCAAAGACCCAGCCGAGGTGGCTCAGTGGTTGAGTGTTGAACCATGCACCAAGAGGTCACTGGTTTGATTCCAGGTCAGGGCACATGCCCAGATTGTGGGCCAGGTCCCCAGTGGGGGGCATGCAGGAGGCGGCCAATCGATATTCTCTCTCATAAATGTTTCTCTCTCTCTCTAAAATCAATAAAGAAAAAAAAATTTTTTTAAAAAAAGAAAGAAACCAAAGAACTTATACATATATATGCATAACCAATGGACACAGACAACAGTGTGGGGAAAGGCAAGAGGGGGGTGGGCATGGGGAGCAGGGGGGGTCAATGGGGGAAAGATGAGGAATGTAATACATTCAACAATAAAGAAATATATTTTAAAAAAAAAGGAATCAGCCCTGGCCGGTTTGGCGCAGCGGTTGGAGCGTCGGCCTGCGGTACTGAGAGACCTGGGTTCGGTTCCCGCTAAGGGCGCGTACCTCGGTTGCAGTTTGTCCCCGGCCCTGGTTGGTCATGCGGGTGGCAGCCATTCGATGTGTCCCTTCACATCGATGTTTCTCTCTCTCTCTCTCTTCCTCTCTCTCCCTCCCGCTCTGTCTGAACAAAAAATGGAAAAATGTCCTCGGGTGAGGATAAAAAAAAAAAAAAGGAATCAGCCCTGGTCGGTGGTGGTCAGTGGTTAGAGCGTTATCCTGTGCACCAAAGGGTTGTGGGTTCGATACCCAGTCAAGGGCACGTACCTGGGTTGCAGATTCGATCCCCAACCTGTTGGGGCAGATGTGGGAGGCTGCGAATGGTTGTGTCTCTTACACCAATGTTTCTCTTTCTCTTTGTCTTTTTCTCTCGCTCTTCCCCTCTCCCTTCCTTCCCTCCCCTTCCATTCTTTCTATTTTTTTTAAACTTTTTTTTTTTTTTGTGAGAGAGAGATAGAAACATCAGTGTGAGAGAGACACATTGATCAGCTACCTCCTGAATGTCCCCTACTAGGGATTGAGTTTATAACCCAGGCATATGCCCACACCAGGAATCAAACTGGGACCTCTCAGTCCATGGGGTGACGCTCAATCCACTGTGCCACACTGGCTGGGCCCTTCCAGTCTTTCTAAAAATCAATCAAAAAAATATCCTCACAACAATAACACAAAAAGTTGAATCAGTAATTAATAACCTAAAACAGAAAGCACCACACCCAGTTCACTGGTGAATTCTACCAAAGATTTAAGAAAAAAATTATATCCCTGGCTTGTTTGGCTCAGCAGTTAGAGTGTCAGCCCTCAGATCGAAGGGTCTTGGGTTCGATTCCAGTCAAGGGCACATACGTTGCAGGTTAGATCCCCAGCCCGGATCAGGGTCATGTGGAAGGCAACCAATCAATGTGTCTCTCTCACACTGGTGTTTCTCTCTCTCTCCCTTCCTTTCCTCCCTCTCTTAAAAAAGAAAATCAATGGCAAAATATCCTTGGGTGAAGAGTAACAAAAATTTTTTAAAAAACCAAGCCCTGGCTGGTTTGGAGTGTCGGCCCTTGGACCAAAGAGTCGTGTATTCGATTTCGGTCAAGGGCACATACCTCAGTTGCAGTTTGGTCCCTGGGCCTCGTTGGGGCTGTATAAGAGGCAACCCATCGATGTCTCTCTCTCATATCGATGTTTCTCTCTTTCTCTCTCTGCCTGTCTGTCTCTGTCTCTCCCTCGCACTCTATCTGAAGATAAATAAAAAATATCCTCGGGTGAGGATTAAAAAAAAAGAAAAGAAATTATACCAATTCTCTATAACCCCTTTCAGAAGACAGAAGCAGAGAGAATACTTCCTAACTTATTCAATTACTCTAATAACAAAACAAGACAAAGACATTGCAAGAAAACTACAGACTAACGTATCTCATAAATATAGATGCCAAAATCCTCAACAAAACATCAGCAAACCGAATCTACAAAGTATAAGAATTATACAGCATGACCAAGTGGGACTTATGCCAGGCCTGTAATCCATCACATCAATAGGCTAAAAAATAAAAACCACAAGATCCAATCAACAGCTGTAGAAAAAGCATTTGATAAACTCCAACACCCATTCACAACAAAAACTCAAGAAACTAGGAATAGAGGCAAACTTCCTCAACTTGATAAAGAATATCTACAAAAAGACCACAGCTAACTCATATTTCATGGTGAGAAATTTGGAAACTTTTCCACTAATAACAGGAACAGGCTAAAATATCCCACTTCACCAATGCTTTTCAGCATCATACTGGAAGTCCTTGCAAATGTAAAATGAGAAAAGGAAATAGGTATACTAAGTGAGAAGGAAGAAATAAAATTGTCTTTGTTTGCAAATGACTAATAGTCTACATAGAAAAAATACACAAAAGAATAAACACATAAACACAAACACACAAACTTCTGAAACTAATAAGCTATTATATAGCAAAGTTGCAGGGTACAAGATTAATATACAGAAGTCAATCATTTTCCTATAAACCACCAATGAATAAGTGGAATTTGAAGTTAAAAACACAATACCATTTACATTAGCATCTAAAAATATGAAATAATTAGGTACAAGGCTAACAAAATATGAACGAGATCTATATGAATAAAACTACAAAACTCTGATGAAAGAATTCAAAGAATAAATGGAGAGATATTTCATGTTTGTGGATAGGGAAAATCCATATTGTCAAGAAGTCAATTCTTCCCAACTTGATTTCTAGATTTAATGAAATTCCAATAAAAACACCAGCAAGTTATTTTGTAGTGTTTTTTTTTGCTGTTTGCTTTTTTTAATCCTTACCTGAGGACATTTTTGCATTTATCTTCAGATAGAGTGGGAGGGGGAGAGGAAGGAAGAGAAAGAGAGAAATGTCGATGAGAGAGAGACATCAACTGGCTGCCACCCACACGACCCCAACCAGGGGTCAGGGACAAACCGCAACCGAGGTACGTGCCCTTAGTGTGAACCAAACCCTGGACTCTCTGGTCCGTGGGCTGACGCTCTAACCACTGAGCAAAACTGGCCAGGGCCAGGAAGTTATTTTGTAGATAATGACAAAGTGATTCTAAAGTTTATATTCAGAGAAAAAAGGCTCAGAATAGCAAACATAATACTGAAGAACAAAGTTGGAAGACGGACACTACCTGATTTCAAGGCCTACTATAAAGCTACAGTAATCAAGGCAGTGTGGAATTGATGAAGCAATAGACAAACTGATCGCCAGAAAAAAATAAAGGACCCAGAAACAGACCCATAAAACACCGTCGACTAACCTTTCATAAAGGAGCAAAGACAGTCTTTTCAACAAATGGTGCTGAAACTGGACATCCTCATGGAAAAAAAAAAGAATCTAGACACAGACCTTACACCCTTCACACAAAAATTAATTTAAAACGGATCATACTGCCCAGCTGGTGTGGCTCAGTGGTTGAGTGTCGACCCATGCACCAAGAGGTTGCCAGTTCGATTCCTAGTCAGGGCACATGCCAGGGTTGCAGGCTCAATCCCCAGTAGGGAGCGTACAGGAGGCAACTGATCGATGTTTCTCTTTCACATTGATGTTTCTATCTCTCACTCCCTAAAAAAAAAAAAAATCAATAAAAACATTAAAAAAAAAAAGGATCACAGACCTAAATGTAAAATGCAATAACATAAAACTCCTATAAAATAATATAGGAGAAAACCTAGATGACTTTGGATATGGCAATGACTTTTTAGATACAATACTAAGGGAACAATCTAAGAAAAAGAAACTGATAAGCTGGACTTCATTAAAACCAAAAATGTCTTCTCTGTGAAAGGCAAAATCAAGAGAATGAGAACACAAGCCGCAGACTAGGAGAAAATAACTAAATATACCATACTATCCAGCAATCACATTCCTTAGTATTTATCCCAGAGATGACAATTTATGTCCAAACAAAAACCTGCCCACGGATGTTTATAGTAGCTTTCTTCATTAAGTACCCAAACTTGGAAGCAACCAATACATCCTACAGTAGGTGAAAGGATAAACTGTGGTATATCCAGATAATGAAATATTATTCGGTGCTAAAAAAAAGGGAGAGCTATGAAGCCATTAAAATACATGGAGGAATCTTAAATGCTTATCACTAAGTGAACAAAGCCGATCTGAAAAAGCTACACACTATATGATTCCAATAATATGATACTCTGGAAAAGGCAAAACTGCCAAATCAGTACAAAGATCAGTAATAGTCAGGGGTTAGGGAGGAAATAGGGATGAATAATCAGAACATAATAGATTTTAGGAGATCACCCCTCTGGATAGGAGTTATCCTCCCCCCTCCCTCCTACTTAACCAGTTAACACTTTGGTGTCTTTCCTTACAGTCTTTTTTCACTTGAACAGTGCTGTGGTTCTAACTTCCGTATCCTAATTTTTAAAAAACTTTTAAATCCAACAACATAAGGCTTTCTCATCAGAATGCAGTGGATCTTGGTGGCAAAGACACTTCCACTGACCTGCCTCCTTGCCTCGGTTTCCTTCACCTGTGAGAGGCCAACACACTTGTAAAGAGAACAAGGTGGCTCACACAGGCGATGTGTTAGAGATGTAGTTACAGGATTTTAGCCTACAAGGACTGAACATTCAACATGTTAATAGTTTTTCATTACTATGGATAATGCTGTATTTAACATTATTTCTGGGGATGGCATCTCAGAAGTGGGGTGACTTGTCAAAGAAATGGGTCAATAGTTGTAACAGACTGGTTTCCAAAACACACAGCTGCTAGGGTGTGCCTGGCCCACACAGGGAATCAGGGGAGCACAGAAGGGGTAGAGCAGCAAGTACATTAGGTGGCTGTTTGATTTAGGGAAGAGGGACTGTCTTACACCTGACACCACATGAAGATTAAATAGTTCCTGTGGTATGAACCTGCATACCCTGACTAGGCTCAAATACCCAAAAATCTCTCATTCATTCCTCCCCAGCGCATGGAAGTGCTGACTTTGGTCCCTCAGCAGCTCACCTTCAACTACTTCTCTGAGGGCACCCCAGGGTCCATTCTTACCCTAGGCATGGCCCCCAACCTGGCTATCCCCAACCCCTCAGCAGCCTTCCCTAAATCCCCTCTGCCTCAACCCTCAACCTGGAATGATCGATCACCCTCCATGACTGCTGCCATTGTTCCTGGAAGCACAGCTGACCCCATCACTCCCTATGCAGACTCTCCAAAGCTCTCAATCAACACCTGAGCCCTCTAGGACCTGGCCCTGCCTGGCTCCACAGCTTGTCTGCACTGCACGCCACAGCTCACCATGCACCCCAGCCACACTAGCACAGTGCCTGCCATCTCAGCTGCTTCACTCCATCACATAGCAGTCCTTCTGGACATGCTCCTCTGTTTTGTGTCTAGCTCCTGCTGTCTCACATGTAGAAGATGTGACTGGCTGCCTGCCTAACATCCACACTCGCTTCCTTCCTCCTGAGTCCCTGATGGTGTCTCTGAATCAACAGCCCAGGTGGCTGCTGCTTCTGTACTTTTTGTTAATCACCATCACATCTCCTCACTGACTAGGTGGGGACTTCAGTTACTTGTAGCCAAGTGTCCTCACAGGTACATTATCCCATGCTGGGTTCAGTGTCCATTTCATGAGCCTCTGCCAGTACCACTCTGCAGCAGTGACTGCCCCCCAAACTCCCCTGGCAAAGAGCAGGTGCTAAATCCTGCCAATGAATGAATGAGTAGGTGAGCAGACCTAGCCTGAAGGGCTGGGGTATAACTTCATGTCTGGGAACAATAGGGGGGCCAGGGGGCCAGGCTGCTTATCCCATCTAGTCTTCGGAAACTCCACACAGGCTAGGATTCCCACTCCTCAAAACCAAAAGCAGGTACCACATTCCTGCTTTCTTGCTGTTCCCTTCATTATAAAGAGACTCTAAAAACACACAGTCAGGTCCGGCTGGTGTGGCTCAGTGGTTGAGCGTTGACCCATGCACTAAGAGGTGGCCGGTTCAATTCCCGGTCAGGACATATGCCCAGGTTGTGGGCCCGATCCCCAGTGGGGGGCATGAAGGAGGCGGTCAATCGATGTTCATGCTCATCGATGTTTCTATCTCTCTCTCCCTCTCATTCTAAAATCAATAAAGGAAAAAAAAATAAACATACAGTCAGCAACACAGTTCTGTGAAGTTCTGCTGGAGGACCTGGGCCCCCAGCCTGGGGCTGCTGTTTCTGTTACAAAGGGAGCTGGGTAAGTGATAGAGACTTTCTCAATGAGGCACCTGAAAAAACCAAGGCCCCTGCCCTGGCTGGTTTGGCTCTGTGGTAGAGCCTTGGCCTGTGGACCAATTAAGTCACATGTTTGATTCTGGCCAAGGGCACGTACTTTGGTTGCGGTTCATCCTCAGCCCTGGTCAGGGTTGTGCGGGAGGCAACCAGTCCATGTGTCCCTCTCACATTGATGTTTCTCTCTCTCTCCCTCCCACTCTATCTGAAGATAAATGGAAAAATATCCTCGGGTGAGGATTAAAAAGAAAAACACAAGGCCCCAAAGGCGCTTGCACACCCAGCTCAGAGACAATTCAGGGCAGTAATGTGCACTTCGGGAGTGCCTGTGTGGCGGCAAGGCTGGGCTCTGGGGTCAGAAACTTCTAGAGTGGAGTTCCAGCCCTCATCACAGGACCCTAGCTTGTCTCAGGGCCACATCAAGCCTGTGACCAGGGTAAAGGGTCACCTTCCTGGTGGGTCCCTCCTTACCTGAATGCCTGGTTCTCACGATTGTTCTGGAGGGCGATGGTTTCCACCTCGGGACCCCCATCCGCTATGAACCTGGCCAACTTTTCTGCAAGGTTCTTGACCTCTTCATCCTCTGGGGGTGAAACTTTAAGCAGGCTGTCAGTACTGAGCTCAACTCACCACACCCAACAGCCTAATTTCTGCTAAGAACCCCATGGGCAACAGGAGGGGTTTATTTTAGGAACAATGCAAAGAAAAACAGGCAAAGGGGAATCAGATTACTGCACTAGGACCAAACACATAGTTAATACTACAACTTATTCCAACCCCCCCCCCATCGCCCCTTCCCACCCATAGGTCTTGGGGGCCTTGGACACATGCTGGGACATGGGAGCAGAATGTGAGGGAATGTCTATGTCAAGGCCAGAGGGAAGATGAGAGCCCCCAGGTTGGTCTTTCGACAGGGGGATTCCCAGCCAAGTCACATGGGGATATGAGTGTGGCCCTCCTTCTGGGGAGGTCAGGGAAAAGAGCCACAGGGGACATGATAGACCAAACTCTGTGGCCCATATCAGGTCTAAACATCAATCCCTACCACCCATCAGAGCTTGGCTGGGACATTTATCACAGCTGGAGACCATTTAGCCTTTTCTCCATCCCCCTGACACTCATCCCACCAGGATCTCAGCAGCTGACTGTTTCTGTACCGGCTCCCTTGGCCACCGGCTCCCTTGGCCACCGGCTCCCTTGGCCCCCGCCTCAAGTGTCAGGTGCTACCCTTGTCTCTAGGGTTGGTAGACACTCATCAACACTTGTTAAAATGACCATAAACCAATAGGCTAGCTCACATTCCCTCTGTCCCCCGTGTACAGAGCTGAGCTCCTGAATACGACCTTTACCTTGGCCCTC
Organism: Molossus molossus; assembly: GCF_014108415.1. Lineage (NCBI taxonomy): Eukaryota > Metazoa > Chordata > Mammalia > Chiroptera > Molossidae > Molossus > Molossus molossus. The sequence goes on along the minus strand of NW_023425377.1, from coordinate 65,948,221 downwards.
AGACCTCCTCACTCTTCAGAGCACTGGTAAGGAGGGTGACACCAGCCCCAGCTTGACCCTTGCTGCCAGGGAGGGCACAGACCTAAGATATTAATGCTACCCCATGCCACAGCACCCTCTAGGAACCCCAATTCCACATGGGGCACAATCTGTCCATACGCCTCCGCAGAACCTTCCACCCCTCTCCACCCACCTACCTTTCTGAGAGTTTGTCTGCAACTTCTGTGCTTCCTTTTTTATCTCAGCCACCTTCTTTCTGTAGTAGAGGAATTCCCTGCTATTCTTATCGTGCAAAAACCTGAAGAGTTTTGCAAAACAGAAAAAATGAGGAATGAGGATGGGTAGACTTGTGCAGCTTCTGAAGATATGTTATGCAAAAGCAAGCTGACAAGCAGAGATGCCTTGACAGGGCCCCAAATTAAGTCTTCGTGCCACATTGGAGCCTCTTGCAACCTTTGGTGTGAGTTATAAAGTGCTTGGAACAACGTCTGGCCCACGCAAGCAAGCACCCAGCCCAAGTCAGCCTCAGTCACCACGAGGATTTTACAAGAACATCTGCATGTACTATTGTGTGGCAAGAACATTAAGTACCAGTGACCTTCCCCTCCCAGAAATACTTACGAAAATGCCGGGTTATCCTTGTAGTTCTCCATAGCTACTTTTTCTAACTCGGGACCTCCTTCTGCCACAAAGCGGGCCAATTTCTCTATCACTTTCCGAGTCTCGACTCCCTCTGGGGGTGAAACTTTAAGGAGGCTGTCAGTACTGGGGTTCAACTCACACACCCCACAGTCAACAGGCACACTCTCTCTACGGACCACAAGGACAGAGGGGTAGGGGAAGAAGAGGGTGAAATGCAGGAGGTTGTCAGGCGTCCCGGGTCCATGCACAAAGCACCATGATGAGAGGGGAGTTGGTCTAAACAGTCTTCACGAGACACACTGGGTGGGAGAGAAGTGTGTGAGCCTCCCGGAGGCCGAGCCGATCCACAGGCTGGAAGGGAGATGTTGGAAAACATAGCCAGCCTCCCTTTTTACTTTTGAATGTTTAAGTCTTTTCTTTATTTGCCAGTATTCAAGATAATAAACTGGTTCCCTTCCATCCTTCAAAAATGACAAATTCTTTTAAAATATCATACAAACTCTGAGTTAAACACACTGCGTGGGTTTCAATCCATTGCAATTAATTCATCATAGAAGCGCAATCATCTCCCCTCTGTGGCTGGTGGAGCCTCTTCAAGCTGGTTCCTGAGGCATCTTGATGGCCTCCTCACTATCTGCTGGAACAGGGCACTCCAGGTCATCTTATACACTTCCTGCCCAGACCTAGAGCCAGCCATTCCTCCAAGAAGTCCTGGTTTCCATGAGTGTTTCCAGACCACCATTTGGGTGCTAGGGATGCTCACTGCAATGAGCTTAATCATTAACCGCAGAGTTTTTTCAGTGAACAGAAGTATAAAAATACTTTTTTGTATTTGTATTAGACTCCCCTTTGAGCAATGTGGCACTTGCTTTTGTCTTTTCTGCTGGCCTGTTTCTGAGGCCATCTGTCAGCCACTATTCAGTCATGTCCTTTTTATGAGAACACCCAAGAGAAAGTTCTCTCTCAGTCAGGGGCTAGGAACATTTGCTCCTCTTAGCAATGGGGCTCAACACTGAGCCTGTGGCCGAACCTTCCTCCTGCATGCCTGACAATGACCCTGACCTGGTTGCCATTTGCAAGCACAGGTGCTCTTCTGAGGCCTCATCAACAGCAAGCCTTAATAGGCCTCAAGGGCCTTGAGATACCCACTGCCCCTTGTAAACCAGAGGTTCATGGTAGGGTACGGTTGGAACTTCCAGGGCACCTCAATGAGGAAACACCTTCCTTCCTGGCTCCGTTCTAATGCTCTAGACTTCAAGGTTCACCACTGATCTGCTCAGATGCACAGCCTGCAGCTGGCACCATCACCCCAGAGCAAAAGGGGTTTAGAGGCTGTTATGGCAGACCATACAGTCACTTCAGTCTGTACTCACAGTCAGCATGACATGACCGTGCCAGCCAGCCTAGGCAGAAGTGGCCTAAGACTCCACATGGCTCAGGTGGCACTGAGGTCTCATTCTGATTGTAGACAGGGCTAGAAGCACTATTAGTGCCACCACTGCCACCCTCTGCTCTCCTATACCTCGGGGCCTAGACTTGCTCACCCAAGGCCAATAACCATCTTTCCCTGGGAAGGAAAGTGAACCCTCCAACCTGTATGCTCATACTTCTGGCCCAAACTGGCAGAGACAGGTAGCCTCATTAAGAAATGGCTTTTGGGCCTCAGAAGGTTTGGAGGGCATGTACCCAGACCAGGGAGCCATGGAAGGTCCTCCTCATGTTGAGAGGAAAATGCAAATGAATGCTCACCAAGGATACCCCTGCCCTGGCTGAAGACCAGCCCCCAGAGTGAATGATGGGTCCTACGGCTCCCAAGATGAAACCCACACTTCAGCTCCTCCCCACATCCCTCTTTTACCTCCCCACCCCTCACCTCAGAGGGCCTCACCTGACTGAAGTCCCAAGTACCCCATACTCCTGACCACGCTTCCCTTGCTGATTGTGGATCTGCCCTGGAGCTGGAAGGTGGTGGTAGAAGGAGGGCAGCAGCCCTTGCACCTTACCTTTGATCTCCAGCCACTGCTCATAGTCCTCCTCCTCATCCTCATCGGGAGACTGGAAGACACTTGGGCGGCTGGCCAGGGGCAGCTGCTTAGCATGCACGTAGTTCTTCACCTGACTCAGTGGGCTGCTGATGAGGGGAGGCCTCTTCCCAACACGGGGGAGTACTCGTGGTGGGGCGCTGGGCACACTGGGGGGGGCATCTTGGGAGAGAAGGAAGTATACCTGTGCTCCAGCTGTGCACTGCACCTGTCCCTGTCTTCCTACATAATCTGAGCACCATCAGTCCCTGGGGGCTGGGTCCTCAGCTTCCAGCACAGTACCTGGAGGGTGGTGGGTGCTCAGAGAAGATACCACCCCCATTTTTTTTTTTTTTGGTACATGCCCCTAGTGGGAACCAAACCCGGGACTCTCTGGTCCGCAGGCCAACGCTCTAATCGCTGAGCCAAACCAGCCAGGGCACGACCCCCATTTTATAGATGAGGGCATTTAGGTTAGGAGATGCATGGCTTTTTGGTTATCCAGCCCAGGGTTCTGCAAGCAGCAGCTCTAGGCAAAGGCACCCCACCTCTAAGGCCTGCACTGACAGCCCAGGCACACACCAGCTCTCCTACATATGACTTGAGCCCCACACCCAGCTTACAACCATTTCCTCTGGTTGTCAGTGGTAAACTGGAAAAAGCCTATTCTGGGCTTTTCAAACACAGCTCATGACCCGTGACCCTGCAATAAAGGGCAGTCTGTTCTCCCTCACTGTGGGTGAATTTGGCCTAAACATTTTTTAGCCGTTCCCTAGGAAACCTGACACAGGTCAAAGGTCAGCTGTTTCACCATTAACATTCTTACAGTAAAAATAAGCTCTGACTGGTAAGTTGCACAACCATAGTCAGAGACGAATTCCCTGAGGGCAGTGATTCTCACACCTGGCCTGTCTCATGGACTCCTGTGGGCTAGGCAGCTCCCCACTTATGAAAGGGGGCCCCCAATTCCTCACACCTGAGCTGCTGCTCTGACCACAGTCATGGTCCCACGCCCTGGGCCTGCTTAGTCTTGGTCCCCATGCTCCTGGACTGAAACTAGGTTGTTTCTGCTCCTACAGGGTAAGAACCTTGAGAGCAGGTCTGCACTCTCCCACTGGGTGTTTAGTGTGGAGATGAGTGAAAGAGGGTGCTCAATGAGCTCAGGATAAGAGGGGACAAGTCTGAGGCTGGACCTGCCACTTCTGGGAAGCCAGGGATCCCCAGGAGAGAGCGGGCAGCATGAACATGAGCCTGAGCCTGAACAGGAAGAGACAGGACAGAAAAACTACACTCACCTGCGCTAGTCTGTGCCTTCTGCAACTTCAGAAACTGCTGCAAGAAGCTGCCATCATTGGCAAACTTGTTGGAAACGGAAGAGTTGTGTTCGTTCGTAATTCTACACCCAAGACAGAAGACAGAGAGGGTGAACCTCAAATGGAGGGGCTGGGGCATGCTTTGCCTGTCACAGCTCCACACCACCTGAGTTCTTACCTGGTGGAACCCAAAATCAACCCCCAGAGATGTCTGGGGACTGCTGAGTGCATAGAGCAACCTTCAGAGTAGTAAGTTGGGAACAAGCTTGTTCTAATCAAAGCAATGCTACACATACTGATGTCAACTCTACCAGAATATTGACCCTCCTAGTCCAAATGGCCTCCTCAACTCAGAGCCACCTGCTCTCTTCCTACACAGCCCCTATCCTATCTGCTGTAAACTAATTATTTGGGTTGTTACTGGCTCCCATGTCTGTCTTCTCAGCTAGACTTTAGAATTCTCCAAAGCAGGGCATGTGTATTTGTCTGTGCTGTTTATGACTAGAGTTCTGGGCCTGGGTTGGCCAGCACTTCTGTGAGGATTACACACATACAGGAAAACACCCAAAGCAATCTCTTGGTAGAAGAATTACAGGGGAATTATATATATTTAGTTTTTCTTTTCACAAATGGTACGTTTTATTTTAAAAAACATTAAAAAAAAAAATCAGCACAAAAGCAAACCCAGGGGCCTGAATGTTTAATTCAAATTCATTTTCCCTATTATAAAATAGAGCTAGCTATGAGCAAATGAGAATGTAGAAAAATTGAAATATAGAAAGCAAAGGGAAAAACCCAAATCTTCCCACCTCACAATAGTTACTATTAACACTTTGGTGTATTTCTTTCATTTGCTCCCTGAATTAGAAATAGAAGGAAATAAGGTTGTGATCATGGAATGTGCCCTACTTCTTCCATTTTCTACTATAACATACCATCCTGCACCAACCTTGAAACTCCTCATAGTGTTTCTCAAACTGAGTAACAATCTGTCATACAGACACACCAAATAGTTAATAAAAGCTCAGGGAACCCACAGATGTAGCCTTTTCTCTTTAAAATTAAATTTTACACCTGGCTGGTGTGGTTCTGGTTGAGTGTCGATCCATGCCCCAGGAGATAGCTGGTTCAATTCCCAGTCAGGGCACATTCCCAGGTTGAGGGCCAAATCCTCAGTGGGGGGGCATGCAGAAGGCGGCCAACTGATGTTCTCTAGCATCGGTGTTTCTATCTCTTTCTCCAAAATCAATTTTAAAAAAAGAAAAAATTAAGTTTTACTAGAAATCTGTTCTAAAGAACAAAAAAATGGAAACAACCTAAGCAGTTAACAAGTGGGACTGGTTAAATATTATGGGACATTCAAAGGGCAGATGGAGCAGCCATGAAGAGTTAAAATTTCAAAGACAAAGCAATTAAGTACAACATTAAATGAAAATCAAAAGGGCACACTGTTAACAATATTTACAGCATGGTTGTACTTATGTCAAAATATAATTGAACTTAAAATTGTTAAAAACGCTGCCTTACCTGGGTGACTTGGTTGGCGCATCATACTATACACCAAAAAGGTCATGGGTTTGAGTACTGCTCAGGGCACAGATGAGAGGCAATCTATTGATGTTTCTCACACCAATGCTTCTCTCTCTAAAAATCAATTTAAAAAAATATCCTCAGGTAAAAAGAGATAAAAAAAATTGTTAGAAAAACCTATCCAAAGGTAACCAGCACCCATCTTTGGGTTGCAGGATAATGACTAATTTTATTTTTGTTTGTTTATTTATTAAACTGTCTAAAATCAAGTCATGGTGGGTAGTCACGTCCTAGGCAGGTATATGGTTTTTTTTTTTCCTTTATTGGTTTAGAGAGGAAGCGAGAGGGAGAAGAGATCGAAACATCAATGAGAGAGAACATCCATTGGCCGCCTCCTGCATGCGCCCCACTGGGGATCTGGCCCACAACCCGGGCGTGTGTCCTGACCAGGAATTGATCCGGTGACCTCTTGGTGCATGGGTCGATCGATGCTCAACCACTGAGCCACACTGGCCAGACTAATTTTGTTTTTGTTTTTTAAATCCTCACTGGAGGATACTTTTCTATTTATCTTCAGATAGAATGGGAGGCAGGGAGGGGAGAAGAGAGAGAGAGAAACATCTATGTGAGAGGGACACATCAACTGACTGCCATTCACATGACCCCAACTGGGGCTGGGACGAACTGCAAATGAGGTAAGTGCCCTTGCCAGAATGAAACCTGGGACTCTTTGGTCTGCAGGCCAACCCTCTAACTGCTAAGCCAAACTGGCCAAGGCTAAATGTTTTTTTAAAAATTGATTTTTTGAGAGGAAGGGAGAGAAAGAAACATTGATGTGAGAGAAAAACAGATCAGCTGCCTCCTGCATGCCCCTCATTGGGGATCGAGCCCCCAACATGGGCATGTGCCCTGGCCAGGAATAGAACCAGGAACTCTCAGTCCATGGGACAATGCTCAATCCACTGAGCCACATTGGCTGGGCTCATGATTAATTTTGGTTTTTCCTCATTTTCCTCTCTTCTATTATTCAGACTTTCTACCATGTTTATGAGTTATCTTTAACGTTTTTTATTTTTAAATATGATTTTTAGAGAAGGGGGGGAAGGTAGTGGGGGGAGAGAACGAAACATCAATGAGAGACAAACATCGATGGCTGCTTCCTGCATACCCCCTAACAGGGATCACACTCACAACCCGGGCTTGTTCCATGACAGGTAATTGAACCTGTGACCTCCTGATGCATGGGATGACACTTAACCAACTTAGCCACACTGACTAGGGCCCTTTAACATTTTTTTAAAAGGCATTAAGCAGCCCTGGCTGGTTTGGTCCAGCGGTTAGAGCGTCGGCCTGCAGTTCAGAGACACCCGGGTTCGGTTCCCCCTAAGGGCACATACCTCGCCCTGGTTGGTTGTGCGGGTGGCGGCCACTCGATGTGTTCCTTTCACATCAATGTTTCTCTCTCTCTCTCTCTCTGTGTTCCTCTCTTTCCCTCCCACTCTACCTGAACAAAAAATGGAAAATGTCCTCGGGTGAGGATTAAAAAAAAAAAAGGCATTAAGCAATGGCCGGGTGGGTCAGTTGAGCATGGTCCCATGTACTAAGAGGTTTCAGGTTCAGTCTCTGGTTGGGATGCTTATGGGACGTAACCAATCAATGGTTCTCTCTCATAATGATGCTTCTCTCCTCTCTCTCTCTCTCTAAAAAAATCCAATAAAGAAAACATTTTAAGCCCTGGCCAGTTTGGTTCAGAAGTTAAAGCACTGGCCTGGGGACCAAGGGGTTGTGGGCTCGATTCTGGTCAAGGGCATGTACCCAAGTTGAGGTTCGACCCCCAGCCCTGGTCGGAGTCTTGTGGGAGGCAACCAATCAATGTGTCTCTCGCATGATGATTTTCTCTCTCTCTCTCTCTCTCTGTCCCTCCCACACTTTCACTAAAAAAAAAGTTATTTTATATGAAGGAAAAGATTCTGCTGATAATCAGCCTTGGTATTAAACAAGCATAGCATTCTGGTGACCCTGGCTATGTCCTCAACTGTGTGCACCTCCCTCTGGAGTGAGGGGAAGAAGGTGAGGATGATGAAAGACAAGAAAAGACTTCAGGGCAGTAGTGACCCAGTAAATGAATCCCACTTGTAAACCACCCGAAAAAACCAATGATAGGGATATTATGCAGCTGTTCGAAAAGCTGGCTCTTGATAAACATAAAATGTGGCCCATCTACAATGGAATATTATTTGGCCATAAAAAGGAATAAAGCTCTCACACTACAATGTGAAGAACCTTGAAAGCACTATGTCCAGTAAAAGAAATCAGACACAAAAGTCCACCTATTATATAAAATATCTAGACTAGGTAAATCTATGAAGACAAGGAGTGAGGTTTCTTTCTGGAATTAGATAGTAGTGATAGTTGCACAATGCTGTGAGTATGCTAAAAATCATTAAATTGTACGGTTTAAAAGATCAATATTACGGCATGTGAATTATATCTCAATAAGAATAAATAAAAATTAAAAACTATGACGACTCTGAAGAGTTGTAATTTAGGGAAAAGCTTTTCTTTTAAAAAGTTGGGGGTGGGGTGTCATGGTCAGGTGGCTTGGTTGGTTGGAGCATTGTCCTATACACCACAAGTTTGCAGATTTGATTTCCAGTCCCGGCACATATATCTAGTTTGTGGGTTAGGTCTCAGTTGGGGCATGTATTGAAGGCAACCGATCGATGTTTCTCTCTCATATTATAGTTTTTCTCTCTCACATCAATGTTTTTCTCTCTTGCCCTGGCCAGTTTGGCTCAGCGGTTAGAGCGTCGGCCTGCGGTCCGGAGAGACCCGGGTTCGGTTCCCGCTAAGGGCACGTACTTCGGTTGCAGTTTGTCCCCGGCCCTGGTTGGTCATGCGGGTGGCAGCCACTCGATGTGTCCCTTCACATCGATGTCTCTCTCTCTCTCTCCCTCCCACTCTATCTGTACAAAAAATGGAAAAATATCCTCGAGTGAGGATAAAAAAAAAAATAATGTTTTTCTCTCTCCTTTCCTCTCTCTCTAAAATCAATAAAAACATATCCTCGAGTAATTAAAAAAAAAAAAAAAAGGAACCCAGCTAGTATGGCTCAGTGGTTCAGCATCGACCCATGCACTAAGAGGTGGCTGGTTCAATTCTGGTCAGGGCACATGCCCAGGTGTGGGCCCAATCCCCAGAGGGGGCATGCAAGAAGTGGCCAATCGATATTTCTAAATCTTTCTTCCTCTCCCTTCCTCTCTCTCTACAATTAATTAAAAAAAAAAGAAAGAAAGAAAGAAAGAAAATGCCAAGTAGCTCAGTTGATCAGAGCATCATCCTGATATGGCAAAGTTATGGGTTCAATCCCCAGTCAGGCACATTCAAGACTCAGCCAATGAATGCATAAATAAGTAGAACAACAAATCGATGTTTCTCTCTCTCTTCCTTAAATCAATTAATAAATAAAAATTTTAGAAAGTAGTGGGGTGGGAAAGCAGTACAAAATTGATTACAACTTCATAAAACAAAGTGAAGACACAGGAAACAAATTTTGTCAAAATGGTTGTTTTGAGGCACCTTTCATATTTATTTTACCTTTTTTTTTTTTATCCTTACCTGAGGACATTTTTCCATTTTTTGTTCAGATAGAGTAGGAGGGAGGGAGAAGAAGAGAGAGAGAGAGAGAGAAACACGACCAACCAGGGCCGGGGACAAACTGCAACCGAGGTATGTGCCCCTAGTGGAAACCGAACCCGGGTCTCTCTGGACCACAGGCTGACGCTCTAACCGCTGAGCCAAACTGGCCAGGGCTTATTTTACTTTTATTTTTTTGTTAATGCTCACCCAGGAATGTGTGTTTGTGTGTGTTTGGGTGTGTGTATATATATATATATATATATATTTTGTTGTTGTTGTTGTTTTTATTGTTTTTAGACAGAGTGGAAGGGAGGGAGAAAGAAAGAGAAACATTGACATGAGAGAGACACATCGATTGGTTGCCTCCCACATGACCCTAACTGGGGCCAGGGATTGAACGTGCAAACCAGGTACGTGCCCTGAACCCATGACCCTTCTGTCCTCAGGCCAACACTCTAAGCTATGAGCAAAGCCAGCTAGGGTCCTCAGTAAGAAATTTCAAATGTTGGTGTCCTGTGCTTTTATTTGCATAGCTACCTATACCATACACCCACCCACCTGTTACCTGATATTTCCTTTCAGTTGCCTGATCCTGGAGCTGTGATCCACCAGCCTCCAGGAGACCCTCCTGGATGCGATCTTACAAGGCCTTTCCTATCTTGGTGTCTATCTTGGTGTAAGTCCTTCCATAAACCCCATGGGTGAGAAAACTCAACATCCAGTCCTCATGTTCCTGGGTGCCCTGGAGGTGGCAGACCCTGGGTTCCAACAGGGATATGGTCTAAATACTGCCTTTAAGGAGAAACCACAGACTTTTAGAAAAGGTGGAAGCTTTCTTTGCCTTGCATAGTTTGGCTCAGCAGTTGGAAGGTTGGTCTGTGGACTGACGGGTTTCAGGTTTGATTCCTGGTCAAGGGCATATACCTTGGTTGCAAATTCGATCCCTGGCCCTGGATGGAGTCATGTCAGAGGCGACCAGTCAATGTGTTTCTCTCATGTAGATTTCTCTCTCTCTCCCCCTTTCTCCTAAAAATCAATGGAAAAATGTCCTCCGGTGAGGATTGACAAGAAACAAACAAAAGGTGGGAGTTGGGAAAGAACTTTGTGAAGACTTAACAGGATTCATACTTCAGACCACACAGAAAGGGGGTTACCTCTCTGATTATCAATCTCTAGTCTGAAATTCTTAGATCTTGTCACTCTGATCATACCACCCCTGCTCAAAACTTCTGGGTGCCTGGTGTTTCTCAGGGTAGGCAGAAGGAAACTCTGCCTGGCCCTGGCACAGCCCCTGGGCCTGACACATGGGAGGCTCTCTTCTTGCTTTCTGCCAGCAGGCCTTTCCCTGCTTCTTTAATAGGCTGGCTTTGCCTTGGCCTTTAGAATGCAAAGTCTCTTCTGCACCGCGACAGTGGGAACACACTGCCTGTTACCCACCAGCAGCTCTGGGGGTAGAATTGGTACCTCCTTTACTAGTAGACTGTGAGGCCCATAAAGGCAGAGACAAAGTCTGGGTTTTTGTTCTGTGCCTATACCTCTGACCCCTGGACCACAGGATGTCAGTAGTAAATAACTGCTGAGCAAAAGAGTTGGCAGGCCATCCGCTTGGCTCCCATGCACCCCTTGTGTCTCTTCTGACATACTAAGCCTCCTAAAAGAGAATATCTGTGTCACTCTTTGCACCATCAGGCTGTGACTGGGTGCAGAAATACCATGACTGCTCTTATAAGCAAAACCCTCTGCCTGTTACCCTCTAAGACCCAATCCAGCCTCAGAGTGCACTTACTCGCCAGGATGCGGGGGCTGAGGACTGGCCACCTGATTCTGCTTTGCTTTCTGCTCCATTCTGGCTTCAATTTCCCGTTTCTTCTGAGCAATGAGCTCTTCCTGGTGAAGGATGTTCATGTTCATTTTTCCAGACTTGGGAGGAGCAACCCCAAACCACCGGTTAGCCTTTCCTGGGGAGAGAAAAGAAACACATCAGAAATCACCTTTGCTACACAAATATGCATGCAGCAACTGACATTCACACATCCGTTTGTTTATTTATTCAGCAAGCATTTACCGAGCTATTTACCAGGTGCTGTGATAGGTGCTAAATAAGAGAGACAGGGCCTCTGCCCATGTGGGACTCAGGTCTGGCTAGGGAGACAGACTTGTAACAAAGAAGTAGCTGCCAGCCCAGCCAATGTGGCTCAGTGGATTGAACATCGTCCCATGGACTGACAGGTCCCAGTTCGATTTGTGGTCAGGGCACATGCCCAGGTTGTGGGCTCCATCCCCAGTGGGGGACATGTAGGAGGCAGCCGATCAATGTAGCTCTCTCACATTGATGTTTCTGTTTCTCTCTCCCTTCCTTTCTCTCTAAAAAAAAAAAAAAAAAATCAATAAAAATATATGTATTTTTTAAAAGTAGCTGCCAAATCATAAGAGTTCTATGCTGGAAATAAAAAAAAGAGTGGGGAAGAATAATACAGAGACCCTATAGCTAGGGCAGCTAGAAAATAACCATTTGAAGAGAGAGCAGTACCAGAAAGATAAAGAGCCAGACTCCTGAAAAGCCACACAGGGAACAATTTGGGCAGAGTAAGCGCAGATGCAAAAACCAAAGGTTGGATGAAGCCTGATGCATCCAAGGACCAGCGAGGATCCAGTGTGGCCTGAGTGAATTGTTCCAGGAATGAGGGTACAAGAAAGGGAGTCTAGATTTTACTTTACGGTCTTTGGGAAATGTCAGAGAGTATTAAGCTGACATATCCAGTAGGTATTTTTATTTTTAAAATCATTCTGGCTACTGTTTGGAGAGAGTACGTAGGCAGCAAGAAGACCAACGAAGATGCTCTCTGGCTCCAAACAAAAGATGACAGTGTCTTCAGACATGGGCATTAGCTGTAGAGATAGAGAAGACACCTTAAAGTTTCCCCAAGGGACTTGGAGTAAAATCCAAACCCCGAAAATTGATTTTGAAGGCCCTGCCAGAGATGGCCCCCTCCCCACTCTTGACATTCTTCAAAACCGCAAGCCAGTCCCCAATCCCAAGGCCTTTGCACTTGCGATCCCTTCATGTGGAAGGCTCTACCCTCCCAGGCCTCCCTCATCTCAAATGTCTTCTATTCATAAAAGCCTTCTTTGACCACCCAATTATCAGCAGCCTCCAGGCTCACTCTCTCACATTATAACACACTCTCTCTCTGTAAATATTTCCTCTTGATACATTGTCTGACACCCAGTGAAAAATAACCTTCAGGAAGGCAGGGCTCTGTTTTGATCACCACTGCATGCCCAGCACAGTACCTGGCACACAGTATTTGCTTAATAGGTGAATGCACCCAGTTTGGGGTGGCTAGGGCTGGAAGAGATAAGGAAGGACAAGGCTTATGGTAAAGAGGCTCGAAAGACTCAGGAATTTGTGTGAGTATCCAGGAATGTCTGAGAGAAGATCAGAAAACCCGCTTTTCAAGAAAGCAGCACAGGCCAGATGCCAGTTGCTACGAAGAGGCGCAGAACAGCCCACGGTTGCTGCAGTTTCGGGGAGCGGAAATCGGAGGAGCCCTGAAGGTGTTTTTATTGGAAAGCGGACGCAGGGCAGACCCCGTGTCCGTCTTTACCGAAGTCAGGCGCCCGCAGCAAACCAGGCCCGGGGTCGGGGGCAGCAATTGGGAATGGGATCTTGGTAGGTGGGGGAGATGCAAAACCCGCCGCTTTGGGCAGCCCAGAGGCTGAGGCGAGAGGCCGGCGGGTTGGGGCAGGCTCGTCCCGAGGACGAAACGACGATACGTAGCTCGGAGGACCCGGGCACACACTTGAAAGAAGGAGGGAGCTGTTACCTGCAACATCCCGGTTGTCCATCTTGAGACTCACCCAATCCCACAATGCTCCGGCGCCACCTGAAAGAGGCGTGTTATAGTGCGCATGGCCTAATGGGAGATGTAGTCTGCGTTGGCCAGCCACGCCCAGCCACTGCGGGAAGACCTGGGGCCTTTTGTCGCAGGAACGCAAACCTCAGCCTATCGGCAACGTGTGGGCTCAGTTCCGCGGACCAGAAGGCGTCATCTTTACACACACCTTCCGGTAGTCGCAGCCACTCCGAATACAAACTACATGTTCCAGGATGCTTTGTGCGGCAGCTATCGCGAGAGACGCGAGGAGTGCCCGGCCACGCCCCATGCGCCGGCTTCCGCCTCCCTGTGGCGGCGGCTTGTTGTTGTGGAGGCCAAAATGGCGGCTCAGGCGGCGGCAGCGGCCCAGGCGGCCGCGGTCCAGGCGGCGCAGGCCGAGGCGGCCGAGTCATGGTACCTGGCACTTCTGGGCTTCGCGGAGCACTTCCGCACGTCTAGCCCACCCAAGATTCGTCTGTGTGTGCACTGCCTGCAGGCTGTGTTCCCCTTCAAGCCACCACAGCGCATTGAGGCCCGCACGCACCTGCAGCTCGGCTCAGTGCTCTACCACCACACCAAGAATAGTGAGCAGGCGCGCAGCCATCTGGAGAAAGCGGTGAGCGCGGGCCGGACCGCGAGGGAGGAGCGCGGGCTCTTTTAGGGGCCTGAGCTGACAGGCCGCGACTACAGCGGGCGAGGACCGCCCGGGCCGCTTCTCGGGGACCTGGGGTGCGACTTCCGCATGAGCGGCAGGACCCCGAAGCCGCCAGCCTCTCGGGTGACCTGAGGGCCTCGCCCTGTACATTATTTAACGTCTCTGGTGACAGGCAAAGTCCAGGGCCCCGTTCCTCTGAGGAGCAACAGGGTCTCCAAATTCTTCAGGTTTTCCGTAGTAGATGACATGTTGGTACCTATGGAGACGTCCCCAGATTGCCGGTGGGTCCTGCAGCTTCCAGCTTCTCAGGGCTCAGCCCCGGAAGTATCAGCCTGAACACTCCCTCCTGAAGTGACTCGGAATAGTGGAGAGTCGAGGTGACAGCCCAGACATCCCTTGGGAATCAAGTTTGGTCTCTTAGAAAACCTAGGAAAGCATTCTCTCCCTGGACCTGGAAGTCTGATAAGTGTCTGGAGGGTATTATGCCCCCATCAGTGATTCGGGGAGTCATAGGTGGGAGGTAGAGGCCCAGAGCCTAGAATTCGGCATTTTAAGTCCTATAAGGAGGAGAAATGGGGGGTGTATGGGGGGTGGATTCCAGGACAAGTTACTCAGTACCGGGGGTTGCTTTCTCTGTATTCACCCGGTGACTTCTCTTCCTCTCACCATCCACTAGTCCATCCCCTTCAGAGGGCAGGCCCCCCTCGCACCCCACATCTTGACTTGTGTGAGATCTTGGTGCTTCAAAGAATCTGGCTGTGGCATTTTTCTTCTCACAGTGACAATGAATTCCTGTCAGACTGTGCCTTCATTTGCCATTTACTCTTTCATTCTGATTAAAGGAGAACTTTTCGCGTAGAATCAACTTAGATTTTTAAAATGTATTGATTTTAGGTAAGTCTGAACCCACCCATGGCTGGTAACAAGTTGCCTTTGGGAGGATACCAGATCTTTGTTGTGTATACTGTAAAGAGTTAGAAGGGGGCCCTGGCCTGTGTGGCTAAGTTGGTGGAGCATCATCATCCCATCCCAGTCGGCAAATGCCAGGGTTTGTGGGCCCAATCCCCAGTAGGAGGCAAGCAGTAGGCAGCTGATGGGTGTTTCTATCTCTCTCCCTCTCCCATCCTGTCTCTCTAAAATTAATAAAAACATTAAAAGTTTTTAAAAATAGTTTTTCTATACCCCTGGCTGGTTTGGTTCAGTAGTTAGAGTGTCAGCCCATGGACCAGGGAGGCTTGGGTTTGGTTCCTGCTAGGGGCACATGCCTCCGTTGCAGTTTGTGCCCCCCCCTCATAGGGTTGTGTGGGTGGCAACCACTCCATGTGTCTCTCTCACATCGTTGTTTCTCTTTCTTTCTCCCTCTGTCCCTCCCGCTCTATCTTAAGATAAATGCAAAAAAAAAAAAAAAGTCCTCAGGTGAGGATTAAAAAATAATAATAATAATTTTTCAATATTGATTTTAGAAAGAGGGAGAGAGATGGAGACATTGATGAGAGAACATCGATTGCCTACCTCCTGCATGCCTCTCACTGGGGATCTGACCCACAACCTGGGTATGTGTCCTTGCCGGGAGTCAAACTGGCGACCTCTTGGTGCATGTATTGACCCTAAACCACTGAGCCAAGCGACACCAGCTGAGCATAATAAAAACATTTTTTTAAAAGTGAGTTGGAAAGGGACTTTAATCCTTGCTTGATCAATGTCCTTGTTTCAAGAGTGAGATGGTAAGGGCCCAGAGAAGTAAAGTGATTTGGCCAAAACCATGCAGCAAGTTATTAACAAAATTGAGTTCAGCCCTGGCCAGTTTGGTTCAGTGATTAGAGTGTCGGCCTTGGACCAGTGAGTTGCAGGTTTAGTTCCAGTTAAGGGCACGTACCTCGGTTGTGATTCGTCCCAGCCCTGGTTGGGGTTGTGCGGGAGGCAGCCAATCGATGTGTCCCTTTCGCCTCGATGTTTCTCTCTCTCTCTCTCTCTCTCTCTCTCTCCCTCTCTCTACCCCCCCTTCCTCTCTCTCCCTCCCACTCTATCTGAACAAAAATGGAAAAATGTCCTTGAGTGAGGATCAAAAAACAAAATTGGGTTCAAACCTAGGCTCAAGATCACCAGATTCCATGCCAAGACAGTAAGTTGTTATTATTCTTGTAAAGTTCTATTCTTTTAGTCATTTGGCACTTACTTATTCAGTCCGGGTTCCAAACTCTCTTCTGAGGATCAGGAGTAACTAAAACAGCCCCTGCCCACATAAGCTTATGTTTAAGTGAGGGAGACAAATAATGAATGTGTATGTTGTAGGAGGTTAGGCAGTGAAAGAACCATGAAAAATATGGACCAGCGGAAGAGATGGAGTTGGCGAGGAGCTATTTTTGACAAAGGTAGCAAGGGAGTCTCTATTTGAGCAAAGCCTTAAATGGTGTAGAGGAAGTGAGTCTGGAGAAATGCTTGGGGTGTCAGGTGATTCCCAAGGAGTGCCTGAACTGTCAGTGGTTTGTAAGTAGTTTGTGTCAGGGTCTCCCTTGGGCAGTGATGAGGCTGAGATCAAATGAAGCACCAGGCTTTCTTGGGTGTGGAGTAGCTGGAGACTGACTCCTAGGACCTGGGCCCAGTGCCTTCAGTGGATGCTCCTGTTCTGAAGTTTTCCTTTTCTCTCTTTTTTTTTTCAAATTCTCACTGGACATTTTTCCATATGTTGTTCAGATAGAGTAGGAGGGAGAGAGAGAGAAACATCGACATGAAAGGGATACATCGAGTGGTTGCCACCCGCACGACCCAACCAGGGCCAGGGACAAACTGCAACCGAGGTACGTGCCTTTAGCGGGAACCGAACCCGGGTCTCTCTGGACTGCAGGCAGACGCTCTAACCGCTGAACCAAACCGGCCAGGGCCTCCTTTTCTCTTGATAAACAATAAATCTTGCCATCTCCCTTCCCTTGTCTCAGAAGCCATTTTTCTAGCAATGGTTCATAGTCACTGTGTATGTCATTGCGTTTTGGTTACTTAGTGCTGTTGAGGGAAAATAGCCATGCCTCACAATACTTCCTTGTAGCCATTTGACTTTGGGCCCGTAATTTTAAACCCTTATCTTTTTATTTATTTATTAAAAATTTTTTTCTTGCCCTGGCCGGTTTGGCTCAGCGGTTGGAGCGTCGGCCTGCGGTCCGGAGAGACCCGGGTTCGGTTCCCGTTAAGGGCACGTACTTCGGTTGCAGTTTGTCCCCGGCCCTGGTTGGTCGTGCGGGTGGCAGCCACTCGATGTGTCCTTTCACGTCAATGTTTCTCTCACTCTCTCTCTCTTCCTCTCTCTCCCTCCCACTCCATCTGTACAAAAAATGGAAAAAAAAAATTTTTTTTTCTTTATTGATTTTAGAGAGAGAGGAAGGTAGAGGGAGAGGGAGATAGAAACATTGATGAGAGAGAACATCGATTGGCCACTTCCTGCATGCCTGCCACTGGGAATTTGGCCCACAACCTGGGCATGTGCCCGCACTGGGAAATGAACCTGCGACCTCTTGGTGCATGGGTCAATGTTTAACCACTGAGCCACACCAGCTGGGTATCCTTTTATTTTTTAATGGATTTTTTTATAGAGAGAGACAGAGACATCAATTTGTTGTTCCACTTATTTATGCATTCATTGGTTGATTTTTTTGTATGTGCCCCAACTGGGGATTGAACCAGGAATCTTAATGTACCCAGTTGACGCATTAACCAACTGAACTACCCGGCCAGGGTTAAACCCATATTCTTGTGAAGTGGCTTCCCTTTATTTTATAGAACCCTGAATCTTATGGAGTCTTCCACAGGGCCACAAGGTCACACAGAGCTCACACTCATATTATACCTGGAAATCCCTTTTTTTCTGTTAGTTGCATCCCCAGCTAGGAATTTGTTCAGATTTCAATTAAAGTGCAGTTTTCCATGCTGTTTTCTTTCTGCAATTTTTTGTGATCTCTCTTTTTTTTTTTTAATCCTCACCTGAGGACATTTTTCCATTTTTTATACAGATAGAGTGGGAGGGAGAGAGAGGAAGAGAGAGAGAGAGAAACATTGACATGAAAGGGACACATCGAGTGGCTGCCACCCACACAACCAACCAGGGCCGGGGACAAACTGCAACCGAAGTACGTGCCCTTAGCGAGAACCGAACCCGGGTCTCTCTGTACCGCAGGCCCATGCTCTCACCGCTGAGTCAAACCGGCCAGTGCATGATCTCTTTTTGTATTGCAATTTAAGCATGCTTTTTTAAAATCTTTATCACTTGCGCATTTTTTCCAAATCAGACAGCTATCAACTTTTATTCTTTCCTTTTCCAGATTCACTTAGTAGAGAATCATAGTATGGCCCTAGCTGGTTTGGCTCAGCAATTAGAACGCTGGACTGCAGACCAAAGGGTTGTGGATTCGAAACCTGGTCAAGGCCATGTACCTGGGTTGCAGGTTCGATCCCCAGCCCCAGTTGGGGTCGTGTGGGAGGCAACCAGTCAATGCGTCTCTCTCACATAGATGTTTCTCTTTCTTTCTCCCTCCCTCCCTTCCTTCCACTCTATCTAAAAATCAATGGAAAAATATCTTTGGGTGAGGATTAATCAAAAAACAGAAAGAAAAAATAATCATTATATGTTTTCCTTTTATTTGCTTACTTATTTTTAATTTATTTATTTATTTTTTTTCCATCCTCACCTGAGGACATTTTTCCATTTTTTGTACAGATAGAGTGGGAGGGAGGGAGAGGAAGAGAGAGAGAGAGAAACATCAACGTGAAAGGGACACATGGAGTGGCTGCCACCCGCACGACCAACCAGGGCCGGGGACAAACTGCAACTGAGGTACATGCCCTTAGCGGGAACCGAACCCAGGTCTCTCTGGACCGCAGGCCGACGCTCTAACCGCTGAGCAAAACCGGCCAGGGCTATTTTTAATTTTTACTTATTGATTTTAGAGAGAAGGGGGAAGGGGGGGAGAGAGAGAGAGAAACATTGATTTGTTGTTCCATTTATGCATTTATTGGTTGATTCATATATGTGCCCTGGCCAGGGATCAAACCCACAACTTTGGCATATTGGGATGATTCTCTAACCAACTGACCTACCCAGCCAGGGCCAATATTTTCTTCTTTTAGAGGTGGTTTGCTAATTTCTAGTCCTGAAGAGCAAATAGCCAAAGAGATTACAATTTCCTTTTAGGGAATCAACCTAGAATAACAAAAAAAAAAAATTCTTTTTTTTTAAGGTAAATGACTCTCAGGTACTTTGTGACTAATTTCTCCTTGAACATTTCCCCTGGTGTTCTTCCCTAAAGGAATTTCTCTAATTTATAAATGCTGTAGGTAAAACTTTTTTTTTTTTAATTCTCACCCTAGGACATTTTTGCACTTATCTTCAGATAGAGTGGGAGGGAGAGAGGGAGAAAGAGAGAGAGAAACATCGACATGAGAGAGACACATTGAGTGGTTGCCACCCACACAACCCCAACTGGGGCCAGGGACAAACTGCAACCAAAGTACATGCCCCTAGGGGGAACTGAACCTGGGCCTCTCTGGTCCGCTCTAACCGCTGAGCCAAACTGGGTGGGGGGTATATCCTCACCAGAGAATATTCATCCATTGATTTTTTTTTTATCCTCACCCGAGGACATTTTTCCATTTTTTGTTCAGATAGAGCGGGAGGGAGAGAGAGGAAGAGAGAGAGAGAGAGAGAGAGAAACATCGACGTGAAGGGACACATCGAGTGGCTGCCACCCGCACGACCAACCAGGGCCGGGGACAAACTGCAACCGAGGTACGTGCCCTTAGCAGGAACCGAACCCGGGTCTCTCTGTACCGCAGGCCGACGCTCCAACCGCTGAGCCAAACCGGCCAGGGCAATTTTTTTTTTTTTTAAGAGAAAGAAACATCAGTGTGAGAGAGACATCAATTGGTTGCTTCCCGCACAACCCCAACTGGGTCCTGGGACTGAATCTGCAACCCAGGTACACGCCCTTGACGGGGAATCAAACCCTAGACCCCTTAGTCCATGGGCCGATGCTCTAACCATTGAGTCAAACTGGCCAGGGCACACTCTAGGTAAAACTTTTAATTAGCCTCTAAACTTAATACACTCAGCTTCCCTGTTATTTTCATTTTCTTTTGCTTTCTCTCTTAGAGACCCTAACCTCCTTAGTAATCACATTTTTAAAATATAAGGTTATATTATTTACTCTTTTGTGTACTTAATGTCAGTTTCTAACTGCTTCCTTAACTTCATTTGTAAACTTTATAGAAGGAATATATAATATTCTTACCCATTTGCTTTGTTAATTCTACCAACTTTGAAAGAATCATCTGTTAAGTGTTCACCTCAGAGGCATGGAGGGTGTTTCTTCCTTTTCTCAGCAGCTTTGTTGAGGTTGAAGCTGTTGGTCTCAGTGGCACTTGCCTCTGCAGACCCTCGGAGCTTCTGCTGGCTGCCTCATTTCCTGGATTTGCTCAGCAGATCGATCCTGTAGCTATTATGGTGCATGACAGGACCCTTTATACGACATACTTCCTTCTTTGACTATGGTTTTGGCAGTGATGTGGATGTGTTGTCAGAATTCTCGGCTGCTCTGAGATTCCTTCAGTAAATAGTTCATGATTATAAAGGATGTCCCTTTACTCAGAAATCACTTTTTTTTTTTTAAAGAATAGTTTATTGAGCCTGGCCGATGTGGCTCAGTGGTTCAGAATCGACCCATGCACCAAGAGGTCACTGGTTCTTTTCCCGGTTAGGGCACATGCGCAGGTTGTGGGCCCAATCCCCAGTGGGGGGCATGTAGGAGGCGGCCAATCCATGTTTTCCCTCATCGATGTTTTTATCTCTCCCTTCCTCTTGTCTCTAAAATCAATAAAGAAAAAAAATAGTTTATTGATTTTTTTTTTTTTTTTTTTTTTTTTTTTTTTAGATAGAGGGGAAGGAAGAAGAAGAGAGAGAAACATCCTTGTGAGAGTACAACATTGGTTGGCCGCTTCCTGCATGCTTCCCACCAGGGACCAAGGAGAAACCCAGTCATGTGCCCTTAACTGGGAATCCAACCAGCAACCTTCTAATGCACAGGACAACGTCCATCCAACTGAGCCACACTAGTCAGGGCAGAAATCTGGCTAGAGAGTTTTCGAGGCTGTTTCTGCAGTTTCTGTCAGATTGTGTTCCTTTACATTTCATTTTCACCATACTATCTTTCCTCTTGCTACACATTTATTCCTGTGTGAATTTTAAGTCTTCCTTATTTCCACACAAACAGACAGTTCCATTTCAGTAATTTGCACATTCTTCCTTAACTTTCTTACTTTTTATCACATTAGAATGTCTGTCTGCAGACCAATAAGTCGCAGGTTCAATTCCAGTCAAAGGCATGTACCTCAGTTGCAGTTCGTCCCTGACCCTGGTCGGGTTGTGCAGGAGGCAACCTGTTGATGTGTTGCTCTCATGTTGATGTTTCTCTCTCTCCCCCTCCTTCTGATGATAAATAGAAAAAATATCCTCAGGTGAGGATTAAGAAAAAAAAAAAGCCACAGAGAAATAGATGCTTCTCCTCTGGAATAATTATTTGTTATTTGCTATAATCCAGCAGTCGTTCAATATACAGTCGTCTCTCTGGCTACAGTATCCATGTTAAGGCTGTGTTTACTTTCTCTTTGCTTTTGGAATAGAGCTGCTTTTTAGTGGTGGTTTTACTCATCTGACTTAGAAAGCAGCTACTGCCGTCCAGACACTGTTAATTCTGCTTCCAGGTTAAGCCTGACAGTCTCTGGTTTACCTTCCCAACAAGTAATCAAATTCTTTCCTTTCTCTTTTGAAGGCCTGAAAGGGCTCATTGGTGAGCCTTTCATCATCAGGCACAGCTAGAGCAGATCTGTCATCCTTAAATGATCATGACTATGTCCTGCTAAGTTCCATGCCCCATTGACCAGGAATAGAATCTTTTTTTTGTAACTCTTTTTTTTTCCTTTATTGATTTTAGAAAGGAAGAGAGAGAGAGAGAAATTTCGATGAGAAAGAACATCGATTGGCTGCCTCCTGCATGCCCCCCACTGGGGATTTGACCTACAACCTGGTCATGTGCCCTGACCGGGAATCGAACTGGCAACCTCGGTGCATGGGTTGAGGCTCAACCACTGAGCCATACCGGCCAGGCAGGAGCAGACTCTTGAGTAGAAGCTGCATTTACAGAGCTTGATGTTAAGTCTTTTCATGAAAGAGTGATCTATGCATCCCCATTTTCATTTCCATTTTCTTTCCTCTCGCTCTCTGAGTCTCCTCTGACTTCAGGATTTGAAATCTGTGTAGGAACCATCACTTCACAGTTCACCAACTCACCCCTTGCCTCCCTTCCAACCCTCGATTTTTCTTGTTCCTGCCTAGGAACTACCATAGTATTGTTGGTACCTTCTACATGCCAGACCATGTGTTCATGCTTCTTGGGACACTATCTTATTGGATCCTCAACAAACCTACAAGATGGAGACCACTTCCAACTTGCTACAGACAGGAGGATGCTCATAAACATGGTCACACAGCAGAAAGAGGCAAGGCTGACTCCTCAGTACTATGCTTCCATCCCAAAGGAGTTGCAGTCAATAACTATTTGTACACATTTTGTTTTTTAAAACCTGATATTTATGTTTCTACAGGCCTCCCCACAGCTCAGGGTCTCTCACTTGGGTGGCTTTCCCTTCACTGGGAAGGAAACATAAAAGCTGTTTTTTAATGTTACAAAGTAAAACTTACAGATGAGGTAGCAACTTTGGGTAAGGTAGCAACCTTGGTACTTCATTTATGAGATGCATATATTACTGATGTGTGTATGTTTCTGATTTGAGATCTTAGGTTGCAAGTGTTAAAAAGAAATAAAAGCAAAGTCATCTGATTGGTGTGTGGCCGACAGTCAGTCAGAGGAAGTGACTGGCTTGCCCTGACACTGAGCTAGTTCTTTAGCTTCTAGCTTTGGAACTGGGTCATCGTGAATGATGGCTCAATGTGTCACTGACACTGATGCCTGGACACAAAGCAGTGATGTTTGAATGGAGCTATCTAATGTCATTTAGGAATTAGGCCTTTGTGTTTGAAATCATAAGCCTCAGTTCTGTGGCAATTTGCATTTAAGGAAGCTCTCATTTCTTAGTGATGCTAGATGAAGTTGTCATTCATGTGCCAAATGTTTCCTAAGCACCTCCTGTGTGTTGGCCTGTTCCAGGAACTGGGGATACAATACCATGAGGAGGCACATCATAAGGCTTTATCTAACATCTCTCATTTGTGTATGTTTAAAGCACATGCATGAGAGAATGGAAGCAGGTTGCATCTGGGAACAGATGCTAAGAGTGACTAGGATCCAGTTCCTCCATGTGGGTCCACACCTTTAATCCCATCCTCTTGTGTTTGTCCACGTTCTCTTTATTCACGCTGCACTCTTGCTAGAGGGCTCCCCTTCAGCATAGAGGCCTTGCCTGGGGTAAGTCTTGCATGTGGAGATTCAGTTGCGGGACCACAGTATCTCAGGGTTGGGCCAGATCTCATCCTCTCCCCAACTCAGTTCTTCAGTCACACAGCCTCCTACACAGCATCCCATTCCTCCTCCCAACTGGTGGCCTTCAGGAGCTTCTGCTGCTGTACCTCCTTTCCCCATGAGGAGGAGGGACTTCTGTAGAAAGCAAGCCCTAAATTTTGTGTTTACCACCTTCGTGACATCACACACATGTGGTTGGAGTTGAGCCCATCCCCAGTCTCTGTAGACAGCTTCCAGCTGAGAAACCTCACCTCTGAGGCTGCACTCCTGGCAGCAGGCACTGGCTCTGCCTTCTGGGGACCCTGAGCTCCTGCTGACCATGCTGCAGCGGGGCTTTGGGAGGGGACATTCGGGATGGCTGCAGAGTGCCTTCTGCTTGGGCTTTGCAAGCACTTATGTGCACATGTATGCGCTTGTGCTTGTATGTATGTGTGCAAAAGGGTCAAGCCCAGTGGCACTGAGTGTTCTCTCTATCCCTCTCCCACAGCTCCCCCTTCTGGCTCACCTTTCTCTTTCAGGCAGCTGGTCTGGGATGCTGCTCCAAGTCTTGCCCAGCCTCTTTTGTGACTTCCTCCTCCACCACTTAGTCTTGCCCCCAAAGCATTTCCAGCCCCAAGGCCGTCCCCCAGGCTTCTCTAGCCCCTCCCCTTCCTCATGTTCCCAGCCAGCAGTCACTTGGGCCTTCAGTCTCTGGCTCCTCTTCCTCCTCCCTCTGCATTCCCTTTGCTGCATCTAGGATACTCTTTTTTTCTTTAATTAAAAATATTTATTTTTTATTTTTTTAATGCTCACCTGAGGATATTTTCCTATTTATCTTCATATAGAGTGGGAAGGAGAGAGAGGGAGAGAAAGAAACATCAATGTGAGGGGGACACATTGACTGGTTGCCTCCTACCCGACCCCAACCAGAGCCGGGGACAAACTGCAACCAAGGTATGTGCCCTTGGCCGGAATCGAACCCACCATTCATTGGTCCACGAGCCGATGCTCTACCACTGACCCAAACCGGCTGGGGCAAAAATATTTAATTTTTAAACCAGTTTTACATGTTTGTGGTTTTAAAAATTCCAATGGTTCTGCCCTGGCCAGTTTGGCTTAGCGGTTAGAGCGTTGGCCTGCGGTCCGGAGAGACCCGGGTTCGGTTCCCGCTAAGGGCATGTACCTTGGTTGCAGTTTGTCCCCGGCCCTGGTTGGTCGTGCGGGTGGCAGCCACTCGATGTGTCCCTTTCACATCGATGTTTCTCTCTCTCTCTCTCTCTTCCTCTCTCTCCCTCCCACTCTATCTGTACAAAAAATAGAAAAATGTCCTCGGGTGAGGATAAAAAAATAAAAAATAAAATAAATAAATAAAAATTCCAATGGTTCTGTAAGGCATTTAGGATACTCTTTTTTTTTTTTTTTTTTTTTTTTTTTTTTTTTTTTTTTAATCCTCACCCGAGGATATTTTTTCCATTTTTTGTACAGATAGAGTGGGAGGGAGAGAGAGGAAGGGAGAGAGAGTGAGAAACATCGACGTGAAGGGACACATCGAGTGGCTGCCACCCGCACGACCAACCAGGGCCGGGGACAAACTGCAACCGAAGTATGTGCCCTTAGCGGGAACCGAACCCGGGTCTCTCCGGACCGCAGGCTGACGCTCTAACCGCTGAGCCAAACTGGCCAGGGCACATTTAGGATACTCTTAAAACTCAGATCTCATTTGGTGCTTTTTTTTTTTTTTTAATGCCTCTGATTGGGTCAGGCTTCATGGTTAGACATCAGGGCATTCAGACCCACAGTCATGGTTGCCAGTGAGTGGCACATACACCTTCCAGTTTCATCTTCTTGGCCTTCTGCCTTTTTACAGGCTCTTCTCTGCCAAGAGCACCTCCTACTCCCCCTTTGCCTGGGTACACACATACACATACACCCAGACCCAGATGTGCCCCCCTCCCCTAATCCCATGCTCTTCTCCCACAGAGCATGGCAAGTCAGGGTCTTCTGTTCAGCTCCAGCTCTGCCTTCAAGAACCCACCAGGACTCAGAGAACATTTGTGGGATAAGTGTCAGATAAACGCTTAAGTCCTGGATAGTCTGACAGACTGATCAGTGTGGTAGACTGTCCTGGTCCTTCACTGCCTCCTATAGGAACGTAGAACTCCAGGGCACAGCAGTCCCCGAGTGTGTCATTGTCTGAACCACATCCTGTATGTGTGCCAGCAAAGGAACCATAAGCTCAGGTCTCAAAATCATCTTTTCTACCCCTTGACCAGGCACTGCCCACACAAGTCCTTCCTGGAGCTCTCCTCTCTCCCCTCTGAGACTAACTGTTCATTTCCAAGCATCTTTTAAATGCTACTTTTCCAAGAAGGACTGACACCCCCAGACCCACTCTCCAGTTGTAATTGTTTCCTTGTGTTATGATTTGCTGTAGGGGTACTGCAATGAGTGGCATATGCAGACCCCTCTGTATTCCTTCTACTTCTGAAGCACTGTGGCCCCAGTGGGAGGGGCTATGACTCGGACTCAGGTGCCTGGTGGGACAGAAAGCCCCCTATCAGTAACGGAGCAAATGCTTGTTCCCTCTCCTTCAGGCACACTGTGGTTGCTGGATTAGAGGGAAAATGAGCCCATAGGCCTCTTTCCCACTTACCTGGACACCTACAGTCTTTGTGACAGGACAACCTGTGTAAACCCTAAAGCAGAGCTAGTATGCACACACCATGCATTTGGCTGAGAATTAATACTTTTTTATTTCTCTTTCAGTGGTTGATATCACAGCAAGTATCCTTTTCTTGGTACTG
Source organism: Molossus molossus (assembly GCF_014108415.1). NCBI lineage: Eukaryota > Metazoa > Chordata > Mammalia > Chiroptera > Molossidae > Molossus > Molossus molossus. The sequence goes on along the minus strand of NW_023425377.1, from coordinate 65,922,242 downwards.
TTTCCTGTAAGAAATTCTCTGTTTAAAAAAAAGAATGTGTTATAAACTTGAATTCCTGCTATGATGCACCCTTTGGGTTCAGATCTTGCCCCACAGACCTCTTGGAGAATCCCTGCTCAGCCATAGCTGTCCCTTCAGATCAGTGGCCTCACCATGTGAGCCATGTTCCTCTTCAAGCCCCAACATCCAGTTCCACATCTGGCAAGCTCAGAGATCACTGGGAGAATACATGAACTTGGGGTTTCAGAGCAGGTGGGAACACACCTGACTGGTGAACTTTTGCAGTGTAAGAATCCCACACACATTTTTTTTAAAAAACTGACCTTTTTGTAGCATCTAGACTTTCTTAACTGGATATCACTAGATCCCACAGTTTGAAGATGTTAAATTTGAAGCCGCAAGTCTTTTGTCTGAATTATACTGTCAAGAGGTAAGAGCCTATGAAGGTTTCTGAAAGCAGGGTCCCTCTCCCTGTAGTGAAGGCACAATGTCAAATTGGTACTCTCCAGGAGTGGACTGACTTCCTCTTGGCTTGTTTTCTTTCTTTTTTTAAATTAACTTATTTTTTTTTAATTCTCACCCAAGGATATTTTTATTGATTTTAGAGAGAGAAAAACATCAATGTAAGAGAAAAACATCGATTGGTTGCCTCCAGTATGTATTTTGCCCAAGGATCAAACCCACAACCTTGAGTGTATACCCTGCCTGGGAATCAAACCTGCAACCTTTTGGTGTATGGGACGATGCTCTAGCCAAGTAAGCCACCTGGCCAGGGCTTTTGTTTTTTTTGTTCTTCTGACTTTCTTCTGGCTTTTTTTTTTTTTTTTTTTTTTTCATTTTCATTTTTAAAACCTCACCCAAGGATATTTTTCCAATTATTATTTATTTATTTATTTTGCATTTATCTTGAGATAGAGCGGGAGGGAGAGAGGAAGAGAGAAAGACACACACATCAAGTGGTCACTATCCACATGACCCCAACTGGGGCTGGGGACAAACTGCATCCGAGGTACATGCCCTTAGCGGGAACCGGACCTGGGCCTCTCTGGTCCGCCCACTGACACTCTTACTGCTGAGCCATACTGGCCAGGGCCAATTATTATTTTTTTTAATCCTCACTCGAAGATATTTTTCCAAATATCTTCAGATAGAGTGGGGGTGGGGGAAGAGAGAAATATCAATGTGAGAGAGACACACTGATTGGTTGCCTCCTGCACCACTTTGTCCTGGCCCGGAGACGAACCGTAACTGAGGTACATGCCCTTGGCTGGAATTGAACCTGAGACTCTTTGGTCTGTGGGCCGATGCTCTAACCACTAAGCCAAACTGGCCAGGGCTCCAATGATTTTTTTAAATTTTTTAGATAGAGTAAAAGTGAGGGGGGGAGAGAGAGAGAGAAACATCAATGTGAGAGAGACACATCAATTGGCTGCCTTCGTGTGACCCCGACAAGGGCCAGGAATTGAACCTGAAACTGAGGTACATGTCCTTGACCCGGAATTGAACCTGAGACTCTTTGGTCCTCAGGCCAACACCCTAACTGCTGAGCCAAACCGGCTAGGGCATATTTATCTTTTTAATCTGGTTCATGATCTCAGACATAGCTCAAAATTGCCTTTCTCCCACCTTTGAACAATAGCCTGTGAGGCTCCCTGGGCAACAGGGAGTGCGTGGTTAACACCCCTGGCCCATCTCTCTTATAATATGAGAAAGATAGCAATTGCCATCCAATTTGACTGATCAGGATTTTGAACCAAAGCTACTTTAAGTTTAGTTGAATGAGTTATTTTAAGAGCAATGCAAAAACCTCCCAGTCAGTTAGTTCAATAAAATATCTTTTTTTATTTTTTTATATGTTTTTACTGATTTCAGAAAGAGGGTAGAAGAGGGGGAGAGAGAGAAAGAAACATTTATCGGCTGCCTCCTACACGCCCCACACCAGTCCAGTGATTGAACCCACAACCCAGGCATGTGCCCTGGTCCAGGAATCAAACTGGCAGTCTCTTGGTGCGTGGGACAATGCCCAGCCAAGTGAGCTACATCAGCCAGAGCTCTTTTCTTCTTTTAATAAAGTACATCAGCAACCCACAAATCCTTTGGTGAGCATGAATATGAATGGCCCTCTGGTACCAGAACTACATAAGGAATCTAGCTTGCCTGCCAGCTTTTTTTTTTTCCCTCCCCAAATGTGACTGTTTCCTTTCAGAATTCTGTTGATGCAGCAAAACCACTACTGCGGAAAGCGATCCAGATCTCACAGCAGACCCCATACTGGCACTGCCGCCTGCTCTTCCAGCTCGCTGTGAGTACTGTGGAGCCTGGCCAAGACACGTGGGTGCCACATGGGGCCATAACCTTGGGGCACACCCACCTAAGTATAAATAAAGGCAGACTACAGGACGCACAGGCCCTCCTCAGGGTGCTGCACCAAGAGGATGGGGACACAGAGATAATTCTTTAGCCTGCTCATAAGTCCCTTCCAGCCTCTGACTTCAGCAGTACCCCCAGCACAAGTCTCATTCAGCATCAGAAGTGACTGGTGGAGGTCCCCATCTCTCCGGGAGCTGACTCAGTGGACCTTGTCATTGCATTCCCCTCCCTCATGCTGCTCCCTTTGGCCTGTGTTCATTTAAATTTGGGAAGCATTTCTTGCCAGAAACCCACCATGGTTTTTAAGGGCTGTGCTGAGATTCTAAGACGGTGCCTATTGGGCAATAAATACCTGCCCGAGTCAAGCCTTTGCAGGGCTGCTGGGACACAGTCTCTCTTGGGCTCCATGTGGTCACCCCCCACCCACCCACCCACACCCACCAAACTTCCTTCAGCTTTCCAGACATAGTGGTGTCCTGGTCCCACTGCTCTGAGATGATTAGGTAGAGGGGATTCTGTCTTCCTGGCTATAGTGACTGGGCCTGAGGACTGGGGTGGGTAGGCTTCACTGTGAGGGTGCCTCTTCTGTCGTGGGCACTACCCACATCTTCCTCGCATTGCTAGCCTCCAGCCTCTCATTGTCCCTGACCCAGCCTGCTCTCTACACTGCCTCTTGTGTACTTTCTGTGATACAGTTCCATTACCTTCCTGTGTGTGCAGGGTATGGGCCTTTGGCTGGAATTGCTCACCCCCACTACAAACCCCCTCCCCCCCGTGGAAGTCCCTCATCCCAGAAGGATGTGACTCAGGTTCCCTGCTGGGAAGAGTTCACCCAGCCAGTGCTCCTAAGCTCTTCTCCCCCTGTCCTGCTGCTGTCCCACACAGCACTGTCTCCTTTAATCCTACCATGCGTTCTTTGCCCATTGACAGATAGGAAGTGGGACACCTGCCTCGGGCCACAGAGTTGGAGGGTGCTTCATGCACCTGAGAGCCCAAGCTCAACTGAGGTCCCACAGGTGTCCCTTCCTTTTAGCCTAAGACTTCTGGGTTTGAAACTCCCACAGACACTTGACCCTGAAGGAGTCCTTCCTTGTTTGGGGTGCCCTGACTCCCCTAGTGACTGACATCTGATGGAGACCTGCACGGATACACTCATGCAGCCCTGGGAATCTGTGTACTATTAAGCTTAGATGATGTACACTGTAGGCAAAGTAGAGTTCTATACCCAAAGCAATCAACATTGATGATACATGATTTGGTTAATATAACTCAAAACTGATACTGAAGCAATTTTGTTGACTGGTGGGGAGGTTCACTTGAACTCGCCAACAAAGCATTAGAGTCAGATACTGAGTATTATAAAGTAAGTGGTTTGGAAGCAAGGATTATTGTTCTCTTTCCTTTTTAGCAACTGCACACGCTCGAAAAGGACCTGGTGTCTGCCTGTGACCTCCTAGGTGTGGGAGCCGAGTATGCACGGGTAGTGGGATCCGAGTATACACGGTAGGCACCCTCTCCCCACATCCCTTCCCTCTTACTTGGAAGGAGCTCGGCCATTTGATCCTGGGCAACCACTAGAGTTGGTGTTTCAGCATGAAACTGTACACATAGTAAGAGATGGACAAATTGAAGCAACACCAGAATGCCTTGTATCTCACCAATTCACCCTATTAATATATGAAGTTGGAGAGTTGACTGAGGCTGAGGGCCAGCTGGCATTCTCAGCACAATCTAGTATCTTAAAATAAAAAGTGCTTGTAGGATTTGCTAGGCCAATCTCATTTGTGATGCAGATATGAGAATGGTGTCTGCAGAAAGCATACCTAGTGTGCTTGGCAGCACCTAAAGTAATTCCAGTCCCTCTCAGTATGTCCAAGAGCTTTTAGATGCGCAATAGACACAGTAAGCGGAAGTTTGTATAAAAGAAGGGATGTAGCAGTGGCGGGTGTGGCTCGGTTGGAGCATCATCCCGTGCACTAAAAGGTGACAGGTTTGATTATCAGGGCACATACCCAGATTTTGGGTTCGATCCCTGGTCGGGGCATGTGTGAAAGACAACCAACCAATTGACGTTTCCCCTCTCTCTCTCTCTCTCTCTCTCTCTCTCTCTCTCTCTCCCTCCCCCCCTCTCTCCCTCCCTCTCTCTCTCCCTCTCCCTCTCTCTTCTCTCCTTTCTCCTCTCTCTCACTCCTCTCTCTCTCCCTCTCTCTCAAATGAATTTTTTAAAAAGGGACATAGCCCTGTCCCATAGCTTAGTTGATTAGAGTGTCGTCCCCATATGACAAGGTTGCAGGTTTGATCCCTGGTTAGGGCACATATAGGAATCAACCAGTGAATGCATAAATAAGAACAACGACGAATCAATGTTTCTCTCTCTTTCTCTCTCTCTAAAATCAATTTAAAAAATAAAGGGAGACATAGGTACATGTTATGCATGAAGCTACTTAGACCATCTGGAGACTTGTACCCTAGGGTTGGGTGTCAGGGGTCAGAAACCATAAGAGCTTCTCTGTGCACCCTCTGTGAAAGCCTCTAGTCTCTTTGCCCCAAGAAAAGAATCCTCTGCACTAGACAGACTCCAGGCAGCAGTGCTTTTATTATGGTGTGTGCTTTGGGGTTCTAAAAAGTTCTGTTTCTTGGAACTGAGCTCATCCCCTGGAGTTGTTGGGATAAAACGGTCTCAAACTCTGTTCTCTGAACTCTGGCCCATTTGGAGCCACGCAGCTTTCCGTAGGCTGCCCTCATCCCTCAGCCACCCTATCCTGAGATGGCAGCTGTCACACAATCTGGTCTCACATTCCTAGCCCTTCCTGGCCCCTTATGTTGCAGCTGTTACTGGTCCATGGTGACACACTTTTCAGGGCAGAGGGACAGCCACACACTGTGCATGTTCACTCACGAGTGTCCCTAGACAGGTTTCTGTGCCACCTTGGGTGGGCAGCTTAGGTGGTCTCCACCAGGGCACAGGGCCTGCAGGTCACCTGACCCAGAACCTCTGACCATGGATGTAGGGCCTCCAGGCACGTGCTTCCTATGTGATAACATGGGAAACTTGATGTGAAGTTCCAAGCCTTAGGTTTCAGTGGTTGAACAGCAGGCAGATAGACCTAGAGTGTTCACACTGTGAAGTAACAATAAGGAAGAACTTGGTGGCCTAGAGTACAAACATCTTGCAGGCTGTGTGACTGACCTTGCCACTTTAGTCTCCTCACTTGTAAAACGGAGAATGGCACCCACTTGATGGGGTGTCAGCTGCAGCACACAGAAGACTCTGTCAAGGCCGGTGGGACAGAGACTGAGACGTTGAACAAACTGGGACCTGTGGTCTCTGCATGACTACAGCTATTCCTGAAGGCAGCGGCTGCCTCCCTAGCTTTCTCCCCCATCGTTTTGGCTGTTTCCTAAACTTTTTAACATGCTCATTTTAATTATTTTTGTTGACGATAACAGCCGTGTGCACACATTCAGAAAGTGTCCAAAGGTTTACAAGAAACAATAGAAATTTAGCCTTGCTTCCCTGACCGGTTCTGCTCAGAGGTTCGAGCATTGACCTGTAGACCAAAGAATCCCAGGTTCGATTATGCCCAAGGGCATGTACCTCGGTTGCGATTCATCCCCGACCCCAATGGGTGGCAAACAGTCGATGTATCTCTTTCACATTGATGTCCCCCCCCAAATTCTGTTTGAAGATAAATGTAAAAATATCCTTGGGTAAGGATTTATTTTTCATTTTTTTAACTTTTTTATTTTTTTTATCTTTATTGTTGAATGTATTACAGATGTTCCTCATTTTTCCCCCATTGACCCTCTCCTCCCCACTTCCACCCACACCATTGTCTGTGTCCATTGGTTATGCACATATGCAAATACGTCTTTTGGTTTATTTCTTCCCACCCCCTAACCCCCCTTCCCTTTGAGGTTTGTCAGTCTAGCAATGAAATTGTACTTCTTAATCCCTTCACCTTTTTCACCCATTCCCCCAACCCCCCTCCCATCTGGAATTAACAAAATGTTCTCTGTATCTATGAGAATGTTTCTGTTCTGCTTGTTCATTTTGTTTATAGATTCAATTATCGATAGACATGTATTCATTGCCATTTTGTTTGTTCATATTTATTATCTTTTTCTTCAAAAAGACCCTTCAACATTTCATATAATAATGGTTTGGTGGTAATGAACTCCTTTAGCTTTTCCTTGTCTGAGAAACTCTTTATATGGCCATCGATTCTAAATGACAGCTTTGCAGGATAGAGTAATCTTGGTTGTAGGTTCTTGCTTTTCATCACTCTGAATACTTCTTGTCACTCCCTTCTGGCCTGCAAAGTTTCTTTTGAGAAATCAGCTGACAGCCTTATGGGAACTCCCTTGTAGGTAACTAACTGCTTTTCTCTTGCTGCTTTTAAGATTTGTCTTGAACCTTTTGCATTTAGATGATGATGTGTCTTGGTGTGGGCCTCTTGGGGTTCAACTTATTTGGGACTCTCTGTGCTTCCTGGACTTGCATGTCTGTTTCCTTCACCAAGTTAGGGAAGTTTTCTTCCATTATTGTTTCAAATAGGTTTTTGATTTTTTGTTCTCTCTCTTTTTCTTCTGGCACCCCCAAGATGCAAATGTTGGCACGCTTGAAGTTGTCCCAGAGGCTCCTTACCTATCCTAATTTTTTTGTATTCTTTTTTCTTTTTGCTGTTCTGATTGGGTGTTTTTTGCTTCCTTATATTCCAGGTTGATGGCTGGCTTTTTGGCTTTACCGACTCTACTATTGAATCTGTGTAAATTATTCTTTATTTCAGTTAGTGCCTCCTTCATTTCTGACTGTGCATCCTTCATTTCTGACTGGTCCTTTTTTATGTTCTTGAGGCCCTCACTAAGTTCGCTGAGGTTCTCACTAAGTTCATTGAGCATCCTTATAAGCAGTATTTTGAACAAAGCATCTGTTAGGTTGCTTATCTCCATTTCGCTTAGTTCTTTTCCTGGGGTTTTGTTCTGTTCATTCATTTGGGACCTGTTTCTTTGTCTCCTCATTTTGGCTGTCTCCCTGTGTTTGTTTCTATGTATTATTTAACGAGAGGTATGGGGCTAGCTGAGACCAGATGCTGCTTGTTTGAAAGAATTTAGGAAAACCTGAAGCAGGATCCAAGACAGGCCAATCCTGTGGTGAAGCAACTGGCAACAGCTTGGGTGGGCCTGAAAGTTGGGTGGGGCAGGGCCTCAGGGAATCACCAGGGTGGGGCAAACCTTGTGAGCCAAGTTGCTGGAGGCCCGGATATGGCAGCCATCTGCTGCCCTAGGGAAGGGCTCACCAAAGGAACAAAGGCCTCTGACAGCAGTCTGTCCAGGAGAAAGCTGCCTCTCCAGCCCTCGCTCCAATGCCAAACAGCTCAATTCTTCCCTGTATGTCTCTGGCGCCCCTCAAGCTGCCTCCCCTCCAAGCTGAGAGGGAGTGAATTCGATAAGTCCGTGCATGGGCCCTTTAAGATGAGCTGCCTGGGGCTCCAGCCACCTCAGCCTCACGGAGCCTCAGTTCCCGCTGGTTTTTCCAGCCAGAAATTATGGAATCCTCTTCCAGGCACTGGAACCCTGAGCTGGGCACCTGGTGTGGGATGGGGACCCTCTCAGTCCTCAGGGAGGACCTTCCCAGCCAAGGTATCCTCCTGTTTATCTGCCACACATGGGTGTGGGGCCAGCTTGTCGCACTTCCGCCCCTCCTACCTGTCTCGATGTGGCTGCTGCTTTAATTTTGTAGTTGTAGGACTTCCATTCAGCTTGATTTCAGGCGGTTCTGAAGGATGGTGGTTCTGTAATTTAGTTGTAACTTTGATGTGGTTGTGGGAGGATGCCATACCGCGTTTACCTATGCTGCCATCTTGACCTGAAGTCTCCTTGGGAAGGATTTTTTTAAAAAAAAGAGCCCTGGCTGGTTTGGCTCAGCGGTTAGACCATTGGCCTGCGGACCAGAGTGTCCCGGGTTCTGTTCCCGTTAAGGGCACGTACCTTGGCTGCAGTTTGTCCTTGGCCCCAGTTGGTGTCGTGTGGGTGGCAACCACTCGATGTGTCTCTCACCCCGATGCTTCTCTCTCTCTCTTCCCTCCTCTCTTCCTCCCCCTCTATCTGAAGATAAATGCAAAAATGTCTTCGGGTGAGGATAAAAAAATTTAGCCCTGCTGACTACTGCAATTGGGGACAGTGGGTGCTAAGGCTGCTGACACGTTGGGGGCTCCTCAGTTTCATCCCTTTAACACTCGGGAGAACCTGAGGGGGCTTGCCTGGTCACAGGAGAGGAAGGAGAGGTATGGAGGGGCCACAGTCAGGTGTGGATTTGGGTTCAGATACTCAGGCCTGCCCACTCTCTCTGTGCCCTATGCTGTCTACCAATGTTGTGTCAGCAGGTGTGAGATTTTGGCAAGCATGCTGTCCTGTACCCTGCCCCTCCGTGCTTTCTGAGCATCTTTCTATGCCTTCTGGGCTTTTGAACCACAGGAGTAGCTAAATTAGGCCAAAAATATAAAGAAAGATCAATAGGACAAAGTAGAGCAGTCTCATAAATAGAACCAGCTTCATTAGGGGTTGCTGGGGGCTGCTGTCATCTGCTTAACTGTCCCCTGGGATTGGTTGTTGGTCCCTGTGAATGTTGGAGTGATAATCATCCCAGAAGGCAACCTGGGCCTCACAGACTGACTCCCCCTCTCTGTTTTCTAGGGCTCTGTTCCTGCTCAGCAAAGGGATGGTAAGTTGAAGTTGAGCAGAATGGCAGGGGTGTGGCGGGAATGAGGCAGGGCTCCTGCTCACTGTGGTGCAACCCTTAAGTACTGCAGGCAATCATGAGTGAGGCCCCTGTGCTCCATCTGGGTTCAGAGGTGAAACTCTGATTCCAGGTTGTGCAATTTGTGCTGAGGATGGAGCAGCTTGGATGTGGGTTCCAGCCCAGCTTTTTGCCTTTCCTGCATGATTCCAGCAGTCCCCCAGTGGGTGGGAAAGCAGACAGTGGCCCTGTGCGCTGGGAGGGGCTCCCAGCGCCTGTGCCTCTCCCTCCCCAGCTGCTGCTGATGGAGCGCAAGTTGCAGGAAGTCCACCCGTTGCTGACCCTCTGTGGACAGATTGTTGAGAACTGGCAGGGAAATCCCATCCAAAAGGAGTCTTTACGTGTCTTCTTCTTGGTGCTCCAGGTGACACACTACCTGGATGCAGGGCAGGTATGTAGTGCCTCCCACAACAGAGCTGCTGGAGAGCAGGCAGGTGGTGGGGGGACTTCAGGCTGAGATACCCACTCTGTTGTTGCCTCCTGTCCCTCATCACAAAGTGCATCTCATTCAGGGCTTAGCTCCCCCATATACCCTGTTGTGCTCTGGCATAAGTGCGGTGACCCTGAGGGCAGTGGGTGCTCTGAGAGTGGCCTGTCCTCACAGTGGGAGTGGGAGGCATGGCCTCACATGTTTCATAATGATAAACTATGAGAATTCTGACAAGGTGCCTGACCCATAGCAGGTACTCAAGCAGTGTTTGTCCACACCCCCACCCCACCCCCCAGCTGATGAGAGCTTTGTGAGGTTCGAATAGGGACTAACTGTGTCAGCTGTGTCCAAGACTTGACTCTGTAATCCCCATGTAGTTGGTGAGACTCTCTATGTACTCTCTGTGGCTGAATGTCCAGACTTTGGGGGTGTTGCCCCATCTACCTCACCCCACCCCATCCCAGTGACTCACTACAGGCCTGACCTCAGGTCCTAGGAGCCTGCAGGTGGAGCCCTAGAAAGCATTAGGAAGGCTTTCATTGGTAAGAGACTGCCTCGTTGTCCCACTTGTGCCCACATTTACCTGTTGGGTCAAGTGGCATACTCTTGGCCCAACATAGGGACACAACAGACTCATGGGGTGCTCTGGACATGTCCTATGGGGCCTTGGAACAGGGTTTCTTAGTGCCCAGAAGCCAATTTATATGAGGTATGACACCTGTAGGACTCGAGCCCATGAAGCCAATTCCTGCTCCCAAGGATGACTGCTAGCTTCCCCAGCCCTGTCCTGCCCTCTCAGGGTCACTGAAGGAAGGAGGAAACATAGCTCATGCAGCATCTTTGGACAGGCCTCTCCCAGTTCTTGGTGTTGGACCCAGCACTGGGCGGTGGCTGAGCCTCAGTCCCACAGATGATCCCCCTGAAACTGCCCCGTGCCCTGAGTGCTTGCTGACCCATTTGGGGGCAGACTTCCTGCAGGTGGTGGGCGTGGTGGGAGCTCCTGGGAAGAAGGGACTGGTGAGCTGGCACCTATTGGGAGCGGACAGGCACTCAGGTGTGCAGTGCCGCCCACTGCTGCAGGTGAAGAGTGTGAAGCCATGCCTGAAGCAGCTGCAACAGTGCATTCAGACCATCTCCACACTGCATGACGATGAGATCTTGCCCAGCAACCCCGCCGATCTCTTTCACTGGCTGCCCAAGGAGCACATGTGTGTGCTTGTCTATCTGGTGAGTCTCCAGGGCTGAGGTCAGGGGCCAGGTGAGTGAGGAGAGGGCCTTAGTGACCATCACTGTCTGGTCTTATCTCCAGGTAACTGTGATGCACTCCATGCAGGCTGGCTACCTGGAGAAGGCACAGAAATACACAGACAAGGCACTTATGCAGCTGGAGAAGCTCAAGAGTAAGTTGGGCTGGTGGGTCGCATGGCCACTGAGCCCCTTGGTGTCTGGCCCAGCCACTGCCTTGTACTGGGCCTGAAGGACCTCGGTGCCATGCAGTCCCCAAGTCCCTACCCCATGGGTCTTGTTACTGTAGTTGGTAAATGAGGGTGACCTGGGGTCAGGGCAGAGCAGGCCAGGTTAGGGGTCTTGTGCCATCTCTGTTCTGTCCATCCCGCTACATAAGAGCTGTGATAGACGATTGCACCTGGGCCTGCAAAGACAGCAGTGCTCAGTTGAAATGGGGTGGCTGCTGTTATCAATGTTGTGACATGGATTGTGCTCAGCATGGAGCAGAGATCTGAATTCAGCTTTTGCTGACTAACAGTGATGGCCTGGAGGTTGTGAGTTCTTCCTGGACACTTGACTAATCCATTCTGTGGGACGAGGGATCTATTTTTTTTAATCCTCACCTGAGGATATTTTTTTATTAATCATCAGATAGAATGGCAGGGAGGGAGAGAGAGAAACATCGATGTGAAAGAGACACATTGAATGGCTGCCTCCTGCACGACCCGACAAGGGCCAGGGATGAACCACAACCAAGGTATGTACCCTTGACCGGAATTGGACCCACAACTTACTGCAAGCCAATGCTCTAACTGCTGAGCTAAACCAGCCAGGGAGAGATCAGGGACCTTTGACTAGCAGGAACCTAGAGCTCTGATTAGGTGTCCCCATTAACCTGCTCACCCAGTCCCTGTGCCCTTCTTCAGCGCTACTATGTGAGGAGCTATCAGCCAGAGAACCAAAGCCCTCAGGAATCACAGTTCATTCCCTCTGGCCAAGTTGGGAAAGGTCTACACTGTCTAGTCCCAACATGAGGACAGCCATTCAGGGCAGCCCGGAATCCGGTCTACCCACTGCTGCCTGAGGCTGTCACATGGTATCACTCTCCTGGGCAACATTAACATTTCTAAAACCCACTGTGTCTATAGTGTTCTTGAGCACATGACTGGGTTGTGGTGGTGGGTCAGTGTGGAAAACAAATCCCTCCAGGGATTTCTTACTCTTAAAACACTGTGGTCACCGGAACCTGCTATGAGCCTGTCTCCCAACCTGAACAGGGAGATGAACCCGTCACTTGAGGGTGCAGTGGGCATGAGTGAAGTGACAGGCTGGGTGCTGGATTTGTGCAGCAGATTATGTAGGCTCAGACCTGAAAGCCGACAGGTCCATATGGTGGGAGGCTGGACCAGGGATTAGCATCTTCTCAGCTTCTCCAGCTGCACCCTGAGTGCTCATCCCCCTCTCGCCTCCAGTGCTCGACTGCAGCCCCATCCTATCCTCCTTCCAAGTGATCCTGCTCGAGCACATCATCATGTGCAGGCTCGTCACAGGACACAAGGCCACTGCACTACAGGAGGTGAGGCCACTGGGGAACACATACACATGGGATGGGAGGGCCAGAGAGCAGGTGATTGGAGTTTGCTGAGTCTCAGAAGTCATCACATAGGAGAATGAAAATTTGCCCAGTGCACATCAGCAGGACATTTGTCTGTGTCAATTCACTATAACTTGGCAGTTGGTGACCCTTCATGGACATAGTTAATCAGACAGTCTGATGCAGAAATGAATGGGCCTTTCTCTAAGAGCTGGGCAACATCAACATTTCTAGAACGTACCATGTCTGGAGTGCCCAAGGAATGTGAAGCCCTTCCTGCTCCATGTAACCCCTGCTTACCACCTTCCTGAGAGGGCACAGGGCCTTAAGCAGGGCAAAGTTGCTGACAGCTAAGACATATTGGAAAGGAGGAGAAGGCAGGTAACAGACAAGGATTACTGTCCTCAAGGGGTCAGGACTGCCCTTTGCCCCACAGTAGACACATCCACCAGAACTTTATACCCAAGTTAGGGCAGGCAGGATGTGGACACTGGATCCCAGGTTACAGGTCCGATGACGTTGGGCATGTTCTCCCGGCAGATCTCCCAGGTTTGCCAGCTGTGCCAACAATCGCCCCGGCTCTTCTCCAACCACGCAGCACAGCTGCACACGCTGCTGGTAAGTATGTAGGGCCCCATTCCAGTGAGGAACCCCACAACCATCACCCCGGGCAGAATCTGGAACATTCCCAGTGTACTTCATTCTGATAGACACCTTGAGTCCAAGTTGATATAGGTCCCAGGAGGAGGGAATAACTCACCATGCCATCTTTCTGCCTCCTCACCAGGGCAAAAGCTCAGGTGTAGGTGGCTCATAAAGTCACTGGTCAGACTCATCCAGGTGTAGCCATGGGCAGGTGGCTAGGCCTCAAGCCCTCAGTGCCTCCTTCTTCCAGGGCCTGTACTGTGTCTCCGTCAACTGCATGGACAACGCAGAAGCCCAGTTCACCACAGCCCTGCGGGTAAGGTGCTGGCCCTCACTGCATGGGGCAGGCAGTGATTCTTAGTAAGGAGTCAGTTATGGGCTGTGATGAGGACAGTAGCCACAGAAAATTGGTCACTGGTTGACTCGGCAGCATTCAGCCTGGTGCCAGCTGTGACAGTGAAGCACTGTTTATCTGGGGCTTTCCGTGGCAGGTTCTGTGCTTCTCAGATAGGGACAAAGCTGTCAATGCTGGCAGCACAGCCTGACAAGGGATAGCTGTGGGTGAGGGGGCTTCTGATCAGTCTGGGATGGGTCTTCCCCCTGCTAAACCAAAGGGCAGCCACAAAGGAGAACCTGGCACCCACTAGTGCCACAGCCTGTTTAGCCACTTTGACTTCTGATCCCCAGCCCTTCCAACAGCCTGCCAGGCTGGTGATGGCTTGTGTCATAGCTAAATACACAGTCACTTGGTGGGGTTCAAGTGCTTCCCAGAGCGGCCCCATGGCAGAGCTGGGACACAAAGCTGAGTATGCCCTGACTCTGCACCACCCCATGACCTGGGTGTTCTGGGGCAGAGGCCATCTGCTGCTGCCAGGCTGGAAGCTCTGCTAGAGCATGTCCTGGCCTCAGATGTGGCTAGTGCCACATCATCACGGAGCCATAAGGTCAAGGAGTCAACAGCCCCAGTGGTAGATCTCAGCTCTGCCCACCTTGTTCCAGGACTAGACAAGCATATCCGCACTTTGGCCCTGACATGCTCCAAGGAAAAGGAGGTGGGCAACACCTTCCTCCTGGTGGTCCTGGGGTGGCTCCAAGCAGAGATATTTGGGTGTGAGGCAGCTCTGTGACTCAGGTGAAGTCACTGGGGGTGTCACGTGCACCTTGGCTGATAGGGAGCTCCGCTCTGCCAATCTCCAGATTTCACTCCCAAGGTTGAGCTCTGGTGGCATTACTGCTTCTCCAAGATGCTCCACGTGGCCGTGGGTATAGGCAGGACACCAGAGCATGAAGAACAAACACATTGCCCACTCCCATGGCTTTCCATGTTCACTCTGTGTCCCAGTCAGCTCAGGTTGCCAGGACTCCCACACACATACTCCTCTCTGCCTGCAGTTACCACAGGACCTGTGAGAGTCTCTTGGCCCCTTCCTCTTCATCCCACTCCCCAGAAGTAGCTGCTGCTGCTCTGATTGTGTGTCCTAGGAATTCTCCATTAGCTATGAGAGAACAGCAGGGACATGGTGCAATCAGAATTCAGACCCAACCCCTCTGACCCCAAACACAGCTCTTCCTGTAGTCCTACAACAAATCAGAGCATTTCTGCTGCATCAGAAAATCTGGACCTCCTGTGAGTGGGGTCTGCACTTCCCCAGCACCCTCAGCATTTTGCATAGTTGTGCTTGCTCAGCCCTACTGGGAACCAGGGTTTGGGTGATACTTGGGCCCCTCAGATTGGTCCCCCTGTCCTGGTCATTCTTGGTTCACAAGAACTGGGGACAGTGGTCTATCCACCACTGGCCATTGGTAGCATCTTTGGCCTCTTTCCTGGCGGAGGTCTCCCCAGGACCAGCATATGCCTCTGCTGTATCAATGCTCACAGGGTCTCAAGGTCACCATGGTTTGGAGAGAGTGGCTGCCCGATCTCAGTCCTGAGAAACAAGCAGAAAGTGGACCAAAAGGGAGTGTGTTCTGAGGACAGGATCAGTGCAGCTGGCTTCCTTTTCTCTGTTTCCTAAATTTCACATAACGCAGATAATAATTTTATAGCCAAAAGAACTAACAGCTGTACTGTTCTTGGATTTAGGGGACAGGCGTGGGTGTTGTGTCTGAAATGAGAATAGGAGGTTCCACAGTAGCCACCAGGGAGCGTGTGGGTGGCTACCATGCCATGAGTGACCCCTAACGCCCTGTGTCCTCATTTCAGCTTACCAACCACCAGGAGCTGTGGGCCTTCATTGTGACCAACCTGGCGAGTGTGTATATACGGGAAGGAAATAGACACCAAGAGGTAGTAGGTGACATGCTTCATGTTTGGTATCCTTTCTTTCAACTTTTATTCAGGGTCTGGGGTGGGGGTTATCCTGGGCACCAGCCATCTCAGCAGTCCCAGCATATCTGTCCTCAGAGTGCAGCGTGGCTAGAGGAGGCCATGTCTGGGACAGAAATGTTCTCTGGCTAAGTAACACTTCTTTCTGTTGAAAACAAGCCAAGCTTTGTCAAATCTCCCAGAGCAAATTCAGTTTCTTCTACCCTGAGCTGTCTGTTATAGAATCAACACTGAGGCCTCATGGCTCACTTCTGAGGAGCGGCAGCTTGGGCAGTTGTCTGTATTGGGCCCCAGGTTGTCCTTATGCCCCAGACATGGATCATGAGGGGTGAGGAACAAAACAGGGTTTGTCCACAAAGGACAAGTGCCCTCACACCAGGTTCCCCTACAACTCCTCTCAGCCCTGAAATTTCCTTCAGCTCTGGGCTGGTTTCCCTCTCAGCCCCGAGATCCCCCAAGTCTTGGCATTCTTATTATACAGTGTATCAGATCCAGCTACTACTTTTCACCCCACAGCCTTCATTTTAGTTCAAGCTACTGTCATCTCTTGTCTACAAAAAGTTTAACTGACCTCCCAGATTCTGGGTTGTTTCAGATGTTTTGTGCTACAGGAGCAGGCCTTGGCCTCTTGGCAGTCAGGAAGCAGCAGGGCAGAGTTGTCTGAGGGCCAGCTGTAGGCTCCAAGAGTCACCTTTGGTGGGTCATGGAGAAGCGTGGTTCCTTTATATCTTTGCCCCGGTCTGCCTCCTGGAGGGGCCTTAAAGGCACCAGGAGCCACCTGGTCCCCAACCCAATCTCCGGAAAACCCAGAGAAGACCTAAAACGTCAGTCATAGTGTACTTCCTGTCAGAACCTCCCAGGTGCCTGCCCCTCCAAATAAACCCTGCTCCACCTCCTGCCCTCTAGGCCCATGTGGGCTCATCTTGCTCCTCCAGGCTGGACCCCCTCAGAAACCATAGCAAGGCCAGACTGGGAAGTTTTCCATGTACCCTAACCCCTCACCTGACATAGGAGTAGGGTAGGCTGAGGGTACAAAGATCCTTCACCGTGGACGCTGTGATTCCCTTGGGGGTGTAAGCAAGTGAGCAGTCCATGCAGTGCCCTGTAGTTTCACCTGCTGTAGATCCTGCCCCCTCTACCAGCTGGTTGCCCTAGTCTTGGGATTCAGAGTGAGGGCTCAACACCATCAGACAGAAAGTTGCAGCCCTGGTCAATTTACTAGCATAGTTGGGGCCCAACTCTCTCACATTTAGAAATGAAGAGTGATCCCAACTGACATTTCCTTTTCAGCTCTACAGCTTATTGGAGAGGATCAATCCAGACCACAGCTTCCCTGTCAGGTAGGTGGCCCCACACTGAGGTCCCACTTTACCACTGCCTATCTTATACCACCTGTGGGGTCTCTGGCTCTGGCCTGTTACCCCAGTGCCTTGTACCACCACCACCACTACCCACACTCCTTTTGTAAGCCTGCTATACTTAAAAAGCCCCACCAAATTGTGACGCTTCACTCTCTCCCCAGCTCTCACTGTCTTCGAGCAGCGGCTTTCTACGTGCGCGGGCTCTTCTCCTTCTTCCAGGGACGCTACAACGAGGCCAAGTGAGTGTTAGAGAGGGCAGGCAGCCTGGGCTGGCCCTCTAGGTGGTTTTCTCCCCTGACAGCATGCTCAGGCTCTCTGTCTCCCGCCAGGCGAGCTCTGCTCAGGGCTGAGAGGCTGCTGCTGCCTCTTCCTCCCCTAAAGACATTTCAACAGGTGCTCAGTCTGTTCCCCTCATGTAGGCGATTTCTTCGAGAAACTCTGAAGATGTCCAATGCGGAGGACTTGAACCGGCTCACAGCCTGTTCTCTGGTGCTTTTGGGCCACATTTTCTACGTGTTGGGGAACCACAGGGTGAGTGCCCAGGGCCAGCCTAGGGACAGGGGTCCAGCGTGGTGCTTGGTGGGGTGGGGCACCATCAAGTAGCTCTTTGCATCCTGTGCCCCTTGATGATCTTGTCTCAGTGTCACCCCCTGCCCCACCCTTTTAGCTTCATGAGTCTTGCCAAGGGCAGGGGCGCCCTGGACTCACACAACCTGGCGGGGGTGGGGCAGGACTGGGGAACTTTGGATCGCTAGAGTGTAGGTCTGTGGGGCCCAGTGTTTGGTAGGACTTTCTGGAGCTAGCAGGGCTAAGGCAGGTTCCTCTTTCTGTGTGTTAATACCTGAGGTGGAGAGGTGTCTTCTCTGTCAGAATTCCTTCAGTTCTGTTTCTGCCCAGCACACATACTGTCCTCAGATCACCCTTATTTCCACCCTCACCTAGAGTGTCCCATGGGACTGGTTCTGGTAGGATTGGCCAGCTCCAAGTCTCCCTGTTAGCTGTGCATTGTTGCCTGTTCTCACCTATTGACCTCAAAGGCCTTTAATTTTCTAAAGAAAACATTTGTCCATGTTATAAAATATGACATGTTTATCACAGAAGCTCTGAGAAGCAAAGTTGAAAATCATTATTTGTTCTCTGTCTTCTGGCTTTCTCCACTGCTCTCCCCTGCCTACCCATAGGTTTTGGTTTTTCAGGGTGTTTTATAGTTTCACACCTTGTCTTTTCCTATACCATTATATTAGAGTTTTGTTTTTTTTTGTTTTTTAACAGCAACAAGAATTTTTTTTTATTTTTTATCCTCACCCGAGGATATTTTTCCATTTTTTATACAGATAGAGTGGGAGGGAGAGAGAGAGAGAGAAACATCGACATGAAGGGACACATCGAGTGGCTGCCACCCGCACGACCAACCAGGGCCGGGGACAAACTGCAACTGAGGTACGTGCCCTTAGCGGGAACCGAACCCGGGTCTCTCTGTACCGCAGGCCAACGCTCTAACCGCTGAGCCAAACCGGCCAGGGCAGCAACAAGAATTTTGAAGTAGCATCTATTAAGTAGTTTAGTTAACCTCACTTGAGCTGTTTTCACAGGGCAGATGACACAGGTCAGGTGTTTTGGCCTATAAAGTGTCATATGATCAAACCTCAGGGCTTCCTAAGAATGAGTTTTTAAAATGAGCTTGACAGGTTCCCCTCCCCACTTCTAGTGTGGCAAGTGTTTGCCAAGGCTAACGGGCCCTGCTGCTCAGGTCCTGGTGGTCATGGCTGGGGATGTTGCCACCCCCAAAGAAAAGGGATGAGCTCTGGGTTCTCCTTTCTGAGTGCAGCTCTGCTTCTTCTGTAACGTTCTGTCACCTTCCCTTCAGCCTCTGAGCACAGTGAGGGCAGTGGCCTCGGTATGTGTCTAGGGGAAACATGAGGACCCCCTGAGTACAGGCTACATGCCTGTGTCTCAGTTTGGTAGCTGTGATTACCCTATTTCCAGATAGGTAGGTTAAGGT
Source organism: Molossus molossus (assembly GCF_014108415.1). Lineage (NCBI taxonomy): Eukaryota > Metazoa > Chordata > Mammalia > Chiroptera > Molossidae > Molossus > Molossus molossus. The sequence goes on along the minus strand of NW_023425377.1, from coordinate 65,903,488 downwards.
CACATAGCCCCAAACCTCAGACCCAGGCTTAGAACCAGACCTTCCTGGCTCTCATTTATATATGTCTCCAGAAGCCACCTTGAGCAGGATAGGTTGGGCAATGCAGCTCTTTAGCTGCAGCTCTGGATCATGTTTGGGGTGATCCCAGGGCATCTTACAGAGTTTGGGAACCTGTGCTGCTCACTGTGTGCCTGGCCCATGTGGAATGACATGGGCCCCCAAGAGCCTTTAGATGCAGGCCTGGCCTCAAGTGATTCCAGGTCTGGGGGAGACACTGTTGGACATAGCCAACACCACTCTAGGCCTGCTAGGCTAGAGTGTTCGTGGGCATTGCAAGTTTGTGGGCAGCCTCATTCTGGACACCTTAGTATCACACAAATCTTAAAAACCAGACGCTGTAGGGCAGCCCCAAGCTGGCTTTAGGAGAGCCTTCCCAGGGAACTAAGGGGGACACTCCCACAGGTGGCTTACATACAGAGGCCCAGCCCTTGACCTGGAGGAAAGTGGTTTTTCCTGTTCTGTGCATTCTGAGGTCTTGGAAGGGCTTGGTTCAGTCTTGAAAAGCTTCGAGATCTACCTGGAGCTCATCTTTGAGATAGATGCCTGTCGGAAAACGTGAAGTTTTTGGTCTTTTGTGTATCTAAGGAGGCATGTCTGCACACCTATGGCTGTTAAAGCCAGGCCTCGGGAGATAGTTTAGAGGATTTGTAAGTCTCTTGGATACATGACAAGTGTCCCCCATGCTGCTGCATATAGGGAATTCTCCCATTGTTACCCTGAACCCAACATTCGAGCCATTGGGGCTCATGGTTCATGGGCTGAGTGGGGACAGAGCAGCATTGCTGGTCACCATGGAGTTGGGTATGGGTGTTTATGGCCCCCAGAAGCTCTCCCTCAGCTCATCCTGGGAATTTGGATGGGGAGACAGTGCTGTGCAGTAGCGTGGAGTCAGGGTTGGAGGATTAACATGGCATCCTGGCATCCCCCCAGTCCCACATGTCTGGGGTGACCTCCCATAAGAATGGGCTCCATGGGAAAAAAAAAGAATGGGTTCCTCCCTCTGTCCATTCAGCCCTCATCACTTACACTGGGCAAACTGCTGCCTCTTCCCTGGCCCTGGGACCCCAGAATCTGACTTTCTAATTGGCTTCTGATCTGGGTCCAGAGCTGACTACTGCCAGTGCCTTCTTCTCTGGTTAGAATAACATTACAGAGTTGCCCTGGCAGCTGTGCCCCACACAGAGCCAAAGAGTGGAGGCAATTTATTTTTCCCCAAGGTGGTCAAAGAGTACTTTCACGGAAGGGCACGAGTTGGGCTCTGAAGTAGAAGAGGGAGTCTGCCAGGCAGCAGGAAGAAGGCGTAGCCTGGGCTAGGTATAGCAGGTGGGGCCTGAGTTGTCCCTGCTGCCTCCCCCACTCCCTGGCTGCTCTTGGTTGACAGGAGAGTAACAACATGGTGGTGCCCGCCATGCAGCTGGCCAGCAAGATCCCGGACATGTCGGTGCAGTTGTGGTCATCAGCCCTGCTGAGAGGTGAGTATGGCAGCTGGCCCTTCCCAGAGATCAGAGATACTGAGTAAGCCCTGCTTGGCCTTTGCTCAGAGTGGCCTCTACGGGCCACAACCCCAGTTCTAGCACATTCTCAGGCTTTTGGGATGCCATTTGAGGGCAGTGGGCACTGAGCTTGGTCATGGTGTCAGCTCAACACAGGATCTGGTTTAGTGTCTCCCAGACCTGCAAGGCTGATTCTTGGCATCTAGGTGAAGACTTGGGCTGTGAGCCCTGGTGCCCGGCCTCATCCCGTCGGGTAGGACTGGCTGGGATGCTCTGGGTGCAGGGTGGGCGCTCATCAGGTGGCAGTGCTGTTATAGCTGCTCCCCCATTTTTAGAGACTTGCCCTGGGCCCTGAGGGCAAGTCTCTATAAATGGGGGGAGGCTGGGTTCTGTGCATTTGTTCAGTTCTCCTGCCTTAGAAGTGTGTATTGGCTCCTATGTGCCCAGGGTCTCTGTTGCCCAACCAGCCTCTGTATCTGCCTCCGTGGGCCCCACTGCTTACCCATGCTAAGGACACAACTCAGAAATTCAGGAGGGCACATGTGAGGGCTGCTGACAGGTGGGCTTGGCTGACCCCAAGACAGGGCTCAAGGCAGGTGACTTGCCAGGTGCACAGGAACCCACTGGTGGAGCCTGGGTTTGACCTTAGGGCTCTACCTACACCCAAGAGGAGGGCATGGTGGTGGTGTCAGGGCAAGGCAGGCTCACCCCATGTGTGTCTTACCCTCAGACCTGAACAAGGCCTGCGGGAACGCCATGGATGCCCACGAAGCCGCCCAGATGCACCAGAACTTCTCTCAGCAGCTGCTCCAGGACCACATCGAGGCCTGCAGCCTCCCTGAGCATAACCTTATCACGGTATAGGCGCGAGGTGTGGGGAGACAGAGTGGGGGTGCTGGTTGGCTCCTCAGGACTGGCTCACCTGGCCTGCAGCCCTTCAGGGTGTGGGACACACTTTCTGAGAAGGAAGTACATGCTTGGCTGCCATCTCCCTATATCTCTCCAGCAATCCCTAGTCTCAGGAGCCCCTCAGATGTGAAAAATGGCACTAGTCACTTATGTGTTTTCTCCTTCCACAGTGGACAGATGGCCCACCACCCGTGCAGTTCCAAGCTCAGAATGGACCCAACACCAGCCTGGCCAGCCTCCTGTGAGACCCCTGGAGGGGACCACCCAGCTTCTCAAGGCCTCTGTGGGGCCTACTATGTTTCTGACTTCCACCCAGATGGCACTTGTGCTTTCCTCGGAGGCATGCTGGCATGGTGTCCCCGGGCTTCTATCCCAACTGTCTCCAGAGCTTCCAAGTCCCCAGGGAGTGTGCAGGGCCAATTGTTACCCTCCCAGGAAGGGATGGCCAGCTTTACCGCTGTGAATCAGGACCCCGGTGCTGAGGCTTGCAGGTGGAATGTTGGAGCCGACTTTCCAGAGCCATCCTTTAAAGTGGACTTGAACTGCCAATCCTACTACAAGTCTGAATCACGCCTTCTGGACCGTATCTGGACAGGGAGTGCTGGGGTGGGCAGCACCACTGGGGAATTGCCACGTGACTTCCATCGTCTGGACTTCTGTGCCAGGTTGGAGTGTTTCCTCTGCTGTCATGGCAGCTTCCAGAGCTCAGAGGCAAGATACCAGTTTCTGGCCCAAAATTGGAAGGAAGAAGTGATGACGCACATCAGGGACAAAAATGTGTGTCCTGCTACAACACTTTTCCCAGCTTGCCTTTCTCTCCAGCGTCCATCCTTCTGACAGCTAGGGCCTCTAGTTAGGGTCCCTGGGGACCCAGGAACTCGCCTTCCAAACGTCTGTACCTTGGTTGGATCATTATCTGGCCGTGAGGGTGCACATGCTGTAGACATGGGTGTGCATGTGTGTGCATATGCTATAGATACAGGTATATGTGTGTGTACTTGTAGACATGGGTGTACATGGGTGTGTGTGTGTGTGCTGTAGACACAGGTACGCATGTGTGGTAATTCTCAGAGCTGAGACTCCTGTGTTTGCACCAATTGCCTTTCCCCATCAGTTTCTATATTGTGGGGTAGGAAGCAGGGGGTAGGGGAGAGGACCCTCCTCAGCCCAACTCAGGGTGCTGAATGAAGGGGCTAGGGCAGTTCTGCGGCATGTTTGCAGAGGATATTTGCAGGCATCTGGAGCTCAGCCAACCCTGCCCTTGTGAGGGAGGAGGAGGAGACCTACACTTCCTTGGGTCTTGGGACAGCGTTGAAACCTCTTCCCAAGCTGGAGCCCCACCCCCACCCCCAGAAGGTTCTGCCTGGCCCAGACAGTGTGTTTAGTTCTGTGCTCCTCTTGGATAGTCTAGGAGATTCCCCAGTGGTGATGGTGGGACTGGGGGCAGTTGAAGCAGCTGCCCCCTCCAGCTTCTGGCACCTGGGAGCAGCTCCCTAATGGGGTGGTGAGTGGTCTGGTCAGGGTGGCTTATTGGCTTGAGTCTCATTCCCCTTGTACTGTGAAGGTTGCTTCTTGAAACCTCTGTCTAAGATGGAAGGAACATTGGTATCTGGTATCACTCAGGTAGCTACTTAGGCACAGAGCCTGGGTGTGCCTTAGCCATAAGCCAGACTGTCACCAGATCACTTGGCACTGGGGCACTTCTCTTACCAGGCCTGTGGCAGTGCCCTGCTGCCCATTTGGGGGCCAGTGACAGGTGTGCAGGTGAGCCACCAGTCAGAGGGGCAGGCCAGCCAGCGCTTGTTGTAAGAGGACCCACCATCCCTGTCACCCAGGAGGACCTGGCCCTGTCCTGTGCTGCCCAGGGTTGCTCCTTCTGCTGACACACCTGAGCCTGTGAGGCCTGTGGAGGAAGGTGTAAGCCCAGCCACAAGCTGTCCCCGTTCTGTCTTCCTCCTCCATCAAGGGCCTTCTTCCACCCAAGGGATGGAGCTGTGCCTACCATCCTGGATCCCACGCTGTCTAACCTCTCCATACCCATGTTCAATTGCGCTGCACATGTTTGTCTCTGTGTATTTATTTAAGCCTTTCTTTGCTTCTAGGGCATTTTGTATGTAGAGAAGTTGAAATGAGAACCTCAAAACGTAATGTCTGCCCTGATGTTAAAGTGCTTTTAGTGACCACTCTGTTATCTATGTATGTGTAAGGTTAAGGATAAGTTCTTAAGTTTACAATTAAAAATTCAGTACTCGATATTTAATATTCCACTCTAGCTTTATGGAATCCAAACTGTGTGTATGGTTTTGAACCTCCCCTTTACTACAGCATCTACCAATTACATCAGGCTGTCATACATATCTTTCTGTGAGTCCACATTCAGTGCCTCACAATTTCTCACTCAATCATAAGAATTTAACAGCAAACAAGACACCAGGGAGATGTTACACAAGTGTCATATAGCTAAGAGTTTAGAAAAAAAGCAGATAAAAACTCCAAACTCTTCAACTTACAGGGCACGTAGTAGTAACAAAAGGATTCTTGTTGACAGGTCAATTGCTGAAAATTAATTAGACCCCTCATGTGCTCTGCCCACCTCTTCCTGTTAGCAGAAGTGGCCCTGGGCCTGCAGGTCTGGAGTGCTAGTCCTGGAGGTGCCCCCGGTTTCCATGAAAACAGCTGCCTCCTCCTGCAGGTAGCCATGGGCATGGTGAGGGTCCTTTCCCTGGGGTAAGTACTCCCTATTCTACTTACTGGGAGCACAGGCAAGGAAATTGAGTAAGGTCTGCCTGGAACAGTGGATATGCTTGTGGTTGCATTGTTTGTTTTGTTAAAGGGTTTTTAATAAGTATGTTTGGCATAATGTCTTTTAACGGGTCTGTAATAATGGTTTTAGCAGCCTGTAACTTCAGCTGGTGCTTTTAATCAGAAAAACAAATTTATAAATGCAAAACATTGTTTAAAAGACATAACCATAGAATATAGTTTCTTGTTTGTGGATTTCTTTTTCTTTGTATTCAAAGTAAAATCACTTGGAGTAGCTATTGCTTGCTGTGTCCTTGTCCTGCCTTCTGCCCTTTTCCTGCGCCACCCCAGAGTAGCTCTTGCCTGCCCCACCCAGCCAGCAAGGCTGTGGGGACTTCTGCTGACCAGGGGTGTGGATGCAGAGCCCATACTTGAGTCTTCCCCTCTGTTGATGATGTTCCTCTGGTCCATCCCTGCCTGGAGGGGAGGGAACCTCTGAGACATCCCACATAAGGCCTGAAGCACTGTCTGTTCCTCCTTGGCACTCAACACAGACTTCCTCACATACTTTGGCCAACCTCCATGTTCCTGGGGAGTTCTTTTCAGGTGTTTTATTTCTTTTTATGTGAAAGACAAAACTAACCATTTAATACAATTCATTGGTATTAAATATTCACAATGTACAACCAGTACCTCTTTTTGGTTCTAGAACTGTTCCATCACCCCAAAAAGAGACCCTTGATCTCCTGAGCAGTCACACCCCATTTCCTCTCCCCCATTCCTGGTAACCACTAATCTGCTTTCTGCCTATAGATTTGCTTGTTCTGGACATTTTGTATAGACAAAATCATACAACATTTGGCCTTTTGTGGTCTGGCTTCCCTCAGCACGTTTTTTAGGTTTATCCATGTTGTAGTGTTAACAGTGCTTCGTTCCTTTTTATGACTGAATAATAATCCATTGTGTGGGTGGACATTTTGTTCATCTTTCATCCATCAGTGGGTATTTGGCTGCTTTCCCTTTGTGGTGAGTGTGAGCAGTGTTGCTGTGGGTGTGCTGTACGTTTTTGTTTGAACATGTATTTTGTTTAATCTTCACCCAAGGATATTTTTTCCATTGATTTTCAGAGAGAGTGGAAGGGAGGGATGGAGGGAAAGAGAGAGAAACATTAATATGAGAGAGAGACATCTATTGTTTGCCTCCCCCACACACACCAACCAGGACCCAGGATTGAACCTGCAACCCAGGTACATGCCCTTGATCAGGTAGTGAACTCAACGACTCTTCAGTGCACGGGCTAACGCTCTATCCACTGAGCCACACATTGGCCAGAGCTGAATGAACATGTGTTTTCAATTCTCTTGGGTTATGCCATGTTTGTTTTTTCCAATCCTCACCAGAGGATTTTTTTTTTGTACGTGCCCCTAGCGGGAACCAAACCCAGGACTCTGGTCCGCAGGCGATGTTCCAACCACTGAGCCAAACTGGCCAGGGCTTATTTTGTTTTGTTTATAGATTTTAGAGAGAGAGGAAGAGGGAGAGAGAAACACTGATTGGTTGGGAATGTGCCCTGACTGGGAATCGAACCTACAACCGTTTGGTGCATGGATGATACTCCAACCAACTGAGCCACTAGGGATTGTGCCATGTTTTTGTTGTTGTTGTTACTGATTTTAGAGAGGAAGGAAGAGGTAGAGAGAGGAAACATTGATGAGAGAGAACATCGACTGGCCCCCTCCTGCATGCCCCCTACTGGGGATTTGGCTCACAACCTGGGCATGTGCCATGACCAGGAATCAAACTGGCGACCTTTTGGTGCATGGGTCGACGCTCAACTACTGAGCCACACCTGCTGGGCTGTGCCATGGTTTTAATGTGCAGGGATGGTGCTGAGCTGCCACCCATGCTGCATCAAAGCCCTCCAGTCATTCTTGTTTCTGCACCCCAAGCTGATGCCCAGGTGGTCTCAACTGCTTGCTTCCAGGGGCATATCTGAGGACTGCTCTGGACCATGGTCCTGGGACCAGACTGCTGAACCCTGGATGTGTGGACGATTCACTTCAGCACAGTGACCTTGCCATCCACATCATTGAGGTCTGGCTCCCTCCACCCCAACCCTGCCAACCTGGGCTTAGGCAGCTTTTTAACTTGGGGGTGGACTTAGTTTGTTGGCTGGATGTCATTTCCTCCACTGTGAGCCTCACAACTCCTGTGTAGGAAGTGTGTCCTGAGCTTGCTCAATCAGGACATTGCCATAAACCCACAGTGGAACCAGCAGGCTGGTCCCGAGATGGCTGCTGTTTCGGGAAGTGGCCCTTGACACAAGAAGTCACCTTGGGCCCTGGCTGGTTTGGCTCAGAGGTTAGAGCGTCAGCCTGCGGTCCAGAGAGACCTGGGTTCGGTTCCCGCTAAGGGCACATACCTTGGTTGCAGTTTGTCCCCAGCCCTGGATGGGTCGTGCAGGTGGCAGCCACTCGATGTGTCCCTTTCATGTCGCTGTTTCTCTCTCTGCCTCTCTCTCCCTCTCACTCTAACTGAACAACAACAACAACAAAACACCTTGGTCCTGGCCACCCAGGGTGGGGCTCCAGCAGCCTCCCAGGGACCTGGGAACCCCACCCACACATGGAAGTGAGTGACTTTCCCCACAGAGAGCCTCCACAGCCATCTCACTCCCATCATCCATGCAGTTTCAGGAACCCAACACCTGAGGGGATGTCTTGGTAGAAATCCTCCGAGTGGCCACCTCACATTCCCAGGCAGGCCTTGCAGACATCACAGAGCCTGTTGCCAGCCAGGTCTACTGACAGAAGTGTGACTAAGACACTCTCTGGGCCCCCGTGTCTCATGATGTGGAAGAGATGCACATGAGGAATGTATGTGAGGGACACAGGCAGGAGACATCAGGCTAACAAGCAGGGAAGGTCCTGAGGCAGGAGATGCAAGAGAATGGTGAGAAGGAGCCAGACAGGAAGGGCTTACATGCCAAGAAACCTGTGTGTTGTGGCCAAGGGAGGCAGAGCAGTTGGGCTCAGGTGGGGGCAGCAGGACAGTGCCCTGGAATGCCTGGCTGAGGAGACAGAACCTCTTCCAATTAACCAGCAGTTGCCAGAGAAAGTTTCCACAAACCACCAGATGTTGGTGAATGAGGAACAGCTGCTATGGTCATAGAGTTCTGGGAAACTCTAGTAATTCCAAACCTCTGGCAAGAGGTAAGCACAAAGAGATGCTGTTCAGAAAAGTCCTAGGTATCTGCAGGACACACTTACGAAGTGGATGACAGGAGGTAGCCATGGGACTGTGGGGAGGACAGTAGTAGGCCTCACTGAGGCTGGTGGGTGGACAGGGCAACTGGCCTGAGTATCAAATAGCTGGGACAGGGGTCATTAGTCGTTTTTGACACACACACACTCCAATCGTCAGAAATCTGCTGGTTACCCTGCCCGTCCCTGGCCATCTCTGACACCGCTCCTCTAGCCATAGTCATGTCTCCCACCTAGATGTTGTTCAGCTTCTTTCCTGAATGGTTTGGGAATATTCTGTTCTCCCTTCTATCTGTCCCCCTGTCAGGGATACTCTCCCTGTAGCTGTTCAGCATCACCCAGAACATCCTGGCCCAGGCCTGACATATAGTGAGTGGGTCCATGGAGAAGCCCAGGAAAGATCAGGGTGTAACTCCAGGAAGGTTCAGCAGATGCCACGTGGATATCTGTCCAAGCTGCCCACAGGCGTCAGCATGCCCAATCACTGTAGCCAGGTTCCCCCCAAGAAATACCAACAAGATCCTGCTGTTTTGCAGGGGAGCCTGGACCTTACTCATACCCTGGGCTAATAGGCTCCAGGGGCCTGGGAATTGGAAATGTCCCTGATATGTATTGGCTTTATCTCTTGGCCTCTTTGAACTTTGCGTTTATAAATCCCCACAAAGAAAGCTGTTCAGGGAGAGGCAGGCAGTCCTGCCTCTGTGGGCCATTCTGTTTAGCACATGACATCGCTTTCTCTCCTTTTTTTTTTTTTTTAATCCTCACCCAAGGATATTTTTCCATTTTTTGTACAGATAGAGTGGGAGGGAGAGAGAGGGAGAGAGAGAGAGAGAGAAACATCGATGTGAAAGGGACACATCGAGTGGCTGCCACCCGCACGACCAACCAGGGCTGGGGACAAACTGCAACCGAAGTACGTGCCCTTAGCGGGAACCGAACCCGGGTCTCTCCAGACCGCAGGCCGACGCTCTAACCGCTGAGCCAAACCGGCCAGGGCGACATCGCTTTCTCTATTTGAACCTCACCAGCCTCTTCTCCCAATACAACTCCAGTTAGCTCAGAGTTTGGACTGGTCACAGGAGGAGAGGTGCTGCTGGGGTCAGAGGGTAGGGTGCCCACCCCACCTGGGACAAGGGAGTTGGACTCTGAGAGCCATGAAGGCCCCATTATGCATCCCCACCTACCCCTAGGAGGGGATTGCTGTTGGTCCCCAGGGGAGCAGAGAGGAGGAGGAGGATTGCTGACAAATTTAAATGCTTATTTCATCCCAAATTCATGCTCATACAGTGAGATTACAATACAATTGGTTGGAGAAGGAAAGGAAAAGATTAATTTCAATGTGAATTTGATTTCCTCAGTACTTTGATATTTTTATACTTTTTTTCACGGACCAGCAAATAGTTAAAGGGACTATTACAGTGTTGCTTCATGAAAAATATGATACCCTTGACGCACCACAGCTGCTACAACAAATGTCACTTTTAAAAACATGACATTTTGCCCTGGCCAGTTTGGCTCAGTGGTTAGAACAGTGGCCTGCAGTCCAGAGAGACCCGGGTTTGGTTCCTGCTAAGGGCACGTACCTCGGTTGCAGTTTGTCCCCGGCCCTGGTTGGGTTGTGTGGGTGGCAATCACTCAATGTGTCCCTTTCATGTCAATGTTTCTCTCTCTCTCTCTCCCTCCCATTCTATCTGAACAAAAAATGGAAAAATGTCCTCGGGTGAGGATAAAAAAACAAAACAAAACATGACATTTTGAATTTGTGGAGACAGATTAGTGCCCCTTTGCTCCATCCCTGCCCTGTACACTGAAAAGCTCTGAAACAGCTCTCTGGAGATGAGCCACTTTGTTAGTGTGTGTTAGTTTTGTTCTAAGTGTCATTACTTCTTACTTTTGTAATCCTCACTGGAGGATATTTTTCTATTTATCTTTCTGAATGGTCTGGATAGAGTGGGAGGGAGGGAGAGAGAGAGAAAGAGAAACATCAACATGAGAGGGAGACACCGACAGGCTGCCTCCCGCGAGACACTGACCAGGCCTGGGGATGAACTGCAACCGAGGTATGTGCCCTTGGCCTGAATCAAACCCAATACTCATTGATCCGCGGGCCAACATTCTAACTGCTGAGCCAAACCGGCGAGGGCCTAAGTGTCATTTCTAACACATATTCCTGCACTTAGTGTCTGTGCAATGTGAAGTTCACACTCCATCTGCAGCTAGAGCAAGTGCCTGTGTGGCCCTGAAGCAGTCCCGCCACTACCGAGTTCTGAGCACAAATACTCCCTAAAGGTTAAGTACAAAACTGCTTAGAAGTGTCATTGTGAACCGGAAGTATATCTCCCACTGTCTTTTATCTGCTTGCTTCACCAGTTGCAGTCAGCAACCACACCTGCTCCTTACTTGGCCACCAGGGGGTGCATGCAGCCTGCACAGTGTCCCCACCAGGGAGGGAGGCAGAACCTAGTCAGATCCCAGTGTGGCCTGGCTGTCCTCATCTGCAGGGATGTGCAATGACTTGCACTTCAGGGCCTCTTAGTTCCTCACCTGTAACTTTTGGAGTGAGAGATGTGGGTTCCCAGGGTTCTCCAGGTGTCAGGGCTACATCATTCCCTCATTTATTCACCAAATCTTTATCTGGCTTTTATGGAGTGCTTGGGACACAGCAGGAACCACATCAAAGTCCCTGCCCTCAGGGAGTGGACATTCAACCAGGAGCCCCAACAAATGGGCCTCCCTCAAATAGGAGTGAGCATGGTCCCCACTATGAGAGGGGAGCAGCGTGATGTAGGAGGGATACCCAAGGGGTATGTGGGAGATGCTATGACAGGACCGACAGGAAACTTCCCTTGGCCAGGCTGTCAGAGTCAGACATTTCAAACTGCTACATGGCTGTCAAGATGTGGTTCTGAAAAATGCTGTGCCTACTACTTCAGGGTCAAGCATCTTGGCCTGGGACTGCCAGCACTGTGTAGGACTGAATGGTGGCAGGGGCATAGGTCAGACAGTGACATGGACAAAGACGGGGTCACTGACTCCACCTATAACATGGAATTCAATCAGAGGTACTCAGTGGCCAGGGCACTCCTGACACTGGACAAGGCAGTGACTCAGCTTGGCCCAGATGCCTCAAAGCCAGATGCCCAATCTGAGTGCCCCTAACCCCCTGCCCAGTGGCCACCATGCTATTTCCTGAGCAACCCCCTCCCCAGGAAAGGGGACTTCATCTCCAGAGGAAGTTTTTCCTGCCTCCGGAAAGTTTCTCTGTCCTCTGGCTGGAATAGAGGGAAGTCCCAGCTGGGCCACACCCGAATACCTCTTTCACAGGATCTGTTTCTCTCTCAGCATCTCTCAGGCCCAAAACCTTGACTCAAGGAGATTATTTTTCAGGGATCATTTGCTCCTCCCTGGCTGTGTCCTGGAATGGCCCAGGCCACACCCAGGTTTGGCCTGGCTGTGGGTGCTACCATGTGCTTTGTCTGTGGAGTGCAGGGCCAGGGTGGGCTTTGCACAAAGACAGAGCCCATGGCTGTGTCAGCTCAGCCCCTGTGACGGGACCAGTGGCCCACAGCCACATCACCTCTCTCCAGAATCTTCCAACCTTTACACCTATCTGGTGCTCATAGCCAGTGAGTATGGGGTAGGGGAAATGAGTGCTGAATATACTCCTATCCTTCTCTTAACTCCTAAGTCTGGCTCCATGACCACACAACATGACACATATCTGTGATGTAGGGAAGCCAAAGGCATTTATTTTTTTTATCCTCACCCGAGGACATCCCTCCATTTTTTGTTCAGATAGAGTGGGAGGGAGAGAGAGGAAGAAAGAGAGAGAGAAACATCGATGTGAAGGGACACATCGAGTGGCTGCCACCCGCACGACCGACCAGGGCCGGGGACAAACTGCAACCGAGGTACATGCCCTTAGCGGGAACCGAACCCAGGTCTCTCAGGACCGCAGGCCGACGCTCCAACCGCTGAGCCAAACCGGCCAGGGCCAAAGGCATTTTTATCAATGCAAGTTAGAGCATCTAACAAGAGCTGGGGCCACCCAAAGAAGTCACCAGTTCAAGGTCACAATGTGGGGCCAAAGTGGATTTTTTTTTTAATCCTCACCTGAGGACATTTTTTAGATATTTTGTTCAGATAGAATGGGAGGGAGAGAGAGAGAGAGAAATATCCACATGAAAGGGACACATCAAGTGGTTGTCACCCACATGACCCAACCAGGGCCAGGGACAAACTGCAACTGAGGTACACGCCCTTAGCGGTAACCGAACCCGGGTCTCTCCAGACCGCAGGTCAAAACTCTAACCGCTGAGCCAAACCGGCCAGGGCACCAAAGTGGATTTTTGAAGCTGGTTCGTCTTTCTCTTTCCCAAGCAACACTAGACTCTGATTTTCACATTTGACCAGTTCCTCCAAAGGCACTAAGTCGTGAGGTCCTGTGAAGTGGATTATTCAAACGCAGGCTGACTCCTAGCAGGAGCCTAGCACATGGAAGATGCTCTGACACTCTGAGATATACTAAAGGAGTATTTCAAATCTAACTGGGCACCCTGTGTTTTCATTTGCGAAGTCTGGACAGCCTATGAGCTCAAGAACATTGAATAAAGGACCATAAGAATGAAATCAGAGAGCTGGAAGATTACTGAGTCCAAACAAGGAATTTTACAGGGGAAACAGAGTTCACAGCACTTTGCAGCATGCCTACCTCCTTTTCCCCTCAGAATAAAATCCTACCTCTTCCCAGGCCCCTATGTCAGTTGGCCCTGTGCTCACTGCCACCTCAGGACTCTGGTAGCTACTATCTCCTTTGTCCAGAATGTTCATCCCCAGGCTGAGTCCTTGTTAAGATTCAGGTCTTTCCTTAGATCTACCTGTTCACAAACCTCCACCTCCTGTTCTGGCTGGAGGTCTCCCTAGTCACAGTGTTACACCCTGAGGTTACTCTTCATCATCATTAATAATTAAAGTCACCTCATTCACTTTCTTGTCGCCTATCCCTCCCCCCTTGACTTGTTTACCACTGTATCCAGGATGTGACCACAGGCCTCTGAATAGCCATGGGTAACAGCTTCAGTAGGGAACGTGGGCCTTTGAACCAAACCTCCTGCCACAGACCCCATCTTCCCCCAAGCTGCAACCTCCTGGCTCTCAGTGTCACCTGGAGCAAAGGTTTCCAGACCAGTGGGTCCTGGTAATCCTGCACTAGTAAGAAGGTCAGTTAGTCTCTAGGTATGGGCAAAAGGTGATGACCTTTCATAACCCTTGACATGTGGAAGGAAATACACCTGACCCAAGGATTCTAGGACCTTTCTCCATTTTGGAACGCCCCAAGGCAGGGTGGATCACATTGTGGGGCTGAAGATGTTCAGTTCTCAGGAACATTCTAGAGACTGGAACCGAATCCCAAAGGACAGTCTTGAATCACTGATTGAGGGTGGTGCCCCCATCTGTGGAGAGAAGGACTTCCCCATCAGAACACTTGCTTTCCATTTAAGAAATCAGAGCAGCCCTGGCTGGTTTGGCTCAGCCTCTAGAGCGTCGGCCTGCGGTCCAGAGAGACCCGGGTTCAGTTCCCGCAAAGGGCATGTACCTCGGTTGCAGTTTGTCCCCGGCCCTGGTTGGTCGTGTGGGTGGCAGCCACTCGATGTGTCCCTTTCATGTCGATGTTTCTCTCTCTCTCTCTCTCTCTCTTCCTCTCTCTCCCTCCCACTCTATCTCAACAAAAAATGGAAAAAATGTCCTCGGGTGAGGATAAAAAAGAAAAAAATACAAATATTAAAAAAAAAAAAAAAAAAAAATCAGAGCAGCCCTGGCCGGTTTGGCTCAGCGGTTGGAGCGTTGGCCTGCGGACCAGAGAGTCCTAGGTTCAGTTCCCGCTAGGGGCACGTACCAAAATACATACATACATACATACATGCATGCATGCATGCATAAAAAATCCGAGCATACACTCTGTGCTTCCGGGTATGCACAAAATCAAAGTGGGCCTCTGTGTATGGAACAGAAGCTCTCTGGAGAGATATGCAAGAGAGAGACTGGTGACAGCAGCTGCCTGTGGATTAGGGGCAGGGACCCTGAGGATCAAGGTGAGAGACCTCCTCCCTGGTGCCTTTGCCTACTACTCTAGCCCTTGGGTTCCTGGCCCTTGTTAGGGGCCCATTAAATATCTGTAAAATACATAAATATACAGTCATCTCTCAGTATCACAGAGGATCTCTCAGTATCACAGAGGATTGGTTCCAGGACCCCCACAGATACCGAAATCCAAGAATGCTCAAGTCCCTTATATAAAATGGTGTAGTATTTGCATACAATCTATGCATATCCTTATTTATTTATTTATTTATTTATTTATTTATTTATTAATTCTCACCTGAGGATATTTTTTTTCCATTACTTTTTTTTTTATAGTTTTTTATTTTATTTTATTTTTTAAATTTTTATCCTCACCCGAGGACATTTTTCTATTTTTTGTTCAGATAGAGTGGGAGGGAGAGAGAGAGGTAGAGAGAAACATTGATGTGAAAGGGACACATCGAGAGGCTGCCACCTGCACGACCAACCAGGGCTGGGGACAAACTGCAACCGAGGTACATGCCCTTAGCGGGAACTGAACCCGGGTCTCTCTGGACCGCAGGCTGACACTCTAACTGCTGAGCCAAACTGGCCAGGGTTCCATTACTTTTTAGATAGAGTGGAAAGGAGGGAGGGGGGAGAGAGAGAGGAAACATCAATGTGAGAGAGACATGTCAATCAGTTGCCTCCCGTATGACCTTGACCAGGGCTGGGGATTGAACCTGAAACCCAGGCATGTGCTCTTGATCATGGGCCAATGCTCTAACCGCTATGCCAAACTGGCCGGGGTCTCCCACGTACTTTATTCTTTTTTTAATTTTTATTCTCACCCAAGGACAATTTTGCATTTATCTTTAGATAGAGTGGGAGGGAGAAAGGTAGAAAGAGAGAAAGAGAAACATCGATGTGAAAGAGACACATCAATTGGTTGCCACCCACACAACCCCAAACGATGCTGGGGACAAAATGCAACCAAGGTACATGCCCTTAGCGGGAACTGAACCTGGGTCTCTCTGGTCCGCGGGCCAATGCTCTAACCGCTGAGCCAAACTAGCCAGGGTTCCCATATACTTTAAATCATACACATTCTCCAGTATACTGTAAATCATCTCTTACTTACAATACCTAATACAATGTAAAAGCTATATAAACAGTTGTTATACTGTATTATTTAGGGAATAATGATGAGAAAAAAAAGTATGTACATGTTCAGTACAGACATAGTACATGTCGACAACAATGTAACTTAATTTATTTTAATCCTCAATGGAGGAGATGTTTATTTTTAGAGAGAGAGGGAGAAAGAGACGGAAACATCGATGGAAACATTGGAAACATCGATCAAAGAGAGAAACCTTTATTGTTGCCTCCCATATGCACTGACTGGGGATTGAATCTGCAACTCAGGTATGTACCCTGACTGAGAATCAAACCTGCAACCTTTTTGGTGTATGGGTCTAAGTTCCAACCAACTGACCTACCCAGCCAGGCAAAAATGTAACTTTCCTTTTTTTTTTTTTTTTTTTTTATCCTCACCTGAGGATATTTTTTCCATTTATCTCTAGACAGATTAGGGAGGAGGGAGAGAGAGAGAGGAAGAGAGAGAAACATAGAGAGAAACATAGATTCAAGAGTGGCACATCAACTGGTTGCCTTCCCTGTGACCCTGACCAGGGCTGGGGACAAACCGCAACTGAGGCACGTGCCCTTGGCTGGAATCAAACCTGGGTCTTATTGGTCTGCAGGCCGACACTCTAACCACTGAGCCAAACCGGCCAGGGCCAAAAATGTAATTTTAAAAGAAAATATTTTTGATCTGCAGTTGATTGAATCTGAGGATATGGAGCCCTCAAATATCAACTATAGCAATGAATGAGTAAACTATTTAGGTATGTATGTATGTATGTATGTATTTAAATCCTCACCTGAGGATGTTTTTCCATTTATCTTTAGTTAGAGTGGGAGGGAGGGAGAGAGAGAAAGAGAAACATCGATGTGAGAGAGACACATAGGCTGGCTGCCTCCTGCATGATTCCACCAGGGCCAGGGACAAACCACAACGGAGACACATGCCCTTAAAGGAAATTGAACCCGCAACTCACTGGTCCACAGGCTGACGCTACAACTGCTGAGCCAAACTGGCCAGGGCAATGAGTAAACTCTTCAAAGGTTACTTGTCCAAAAGAATAAATAAAATGTAGGCACTAGGTATTTTCTTTCATTCCAGGCCACCCTCTCAGTGCTCACCAGGCCACCCACCCAGTGCCAGCTCAATGCCTACCTACAGGGGAGGAAGTGGGGAGAATATGTGCTGACCAAACAGGAGTCTATAGTTTCTTTAATTAAAAAAATTTTTCTTTTCTTTATTGATTTTAGAGAGAGAGGAAAGGAGAGGGAGAGAGATAGAAATATCAATGAGCCCTGGCCGGTATGGCTCAGCGGTTGGAGCATCAGCCTGAGGTCCAGAGAGACCCGGGGTCGGTTCCTGCTAAGGGTGCGTACCACAGTTGCAGTTGGTCCCAGGCCCTGGTTGGTTGTGCGGGTGGCAGCCACTCGATGTGTCTCTTTTGTGTCGATGTTTCTCTCTTTCTCTCTCTCTCTCTCCCTCCCTCCCTCCCTCCCTCCCTCCCACTCTATCTGAACAAAAAATGAAAAAATGTCCTTGAGTGAGGATTAAAAAAAAAAAAAAGAAAGAAATATCGGTGAGAGAGAACATCAATTGGCTGCCTCTTGCATGCCCCCCACTGGGGATTTAGCCCACAACTTGGGCATGTGCCCTGACCAGGAATCGAACCCGTAACCTCTTAGTGCATGGGTTGATGCTCAACCACAGAGCCACACCGGCTAGGCAGGAGTCTATAGTTTCTATAAGTCTGGGGGAAAGTCTCCCTCTCTTGCCTATTCTTCAGCAGTCTGGGAGAAAATTCTCATAAAGAGGACCAGAGCCGCCCTGGCCGGTTTGGCTTAGCGGTTAGAGCGTTGGCCTGCAGTCCAGAGAGACCAGGGTTTGGTTCCCGCTAAGGGCATGTACCTCGGTTGCAGTTTGTCCTTGGCCCCAGTTCGAGTTATGGGGAGGCAGCCACTCAATGTGTCTCTTTCACATCGATGTTTCTCTCTCTTCCTCCCACTCTAACTGAACAAAAATGAAAAATGTCCTCGGGTGAGGATTAAAAAAAAAAAAGAGGACCAGAGCCTTGGTGAGCAGATGTGTTAGAGGCTGGGCAGCAGCAAGGACAAGCCTGGCCCGGTTGGGGTGGCAGGCAAAGGCAGGGAGCCTAGAGGCCTCAACATAGAAACAGACACTGACTTTTTACCATCCTTTCCCTGAGAGAACCAAGGTCATTAATTTTTTTATTGAGTTTTTAGAGTGAGAGAAGGGAGAGAGAGACAGAAACATTGATGTGAGAGAGAAACATTGATCGGCTGTCCCCCGCACAACCCCCAATGGGGACTGAGCTCGCAACCTGGGCATGTAACCTGACCAGGAATCAAATTGGAACCTCTCAGTCCATGGGATGACGCTCAATCCACTGAGCCAAGACCATTTTTGTTGTTTTTTAAATGGAAAAGAAAATCCACTTTATTTCTCTTCTCTTAAGTCCTGTGGCTGCTACCTTTTTTTATTTTTAATTAATTTATTTATTTTTGTTACAGATGTTTCTTTTTCCTCCACTGATTCCCCCCTCCCCCTCCCTCTCCACCCTGTCCCCACCTTTGTCGTCCATGTCCATTGTTCATACATACATGCATATAAGTTCTGTGGTTTATCTCCCCCCACCCCCTCTTCAGGGAATTGTCGGTCTGTACCCCACTTCCATGTCTCTGGGACTACCCCGTTCCCCAGACTGTTATATTCATTATATTCCACAAATAAGTGAGATCATGTGATATTTGTCTTTCTCTGCTTGGCTTGTTTCACTTAGGATAATACTTTCCAGGTCCTTCCATGTCGTCTCAAAGGATAAGAGATCTTTCTTTCATATAGCTGCATAGTACTACATTGTGTATATGTACCACAGATTTTTTTATCCATTTGTCTGCTGATGGACATTTGGGCTGTTGTTGTTGTTAATCCTCACTGGAGGATATTTTTCCATTGATTTTTAGATAGAGTGGAAGGGGGGGGAGGGAGAGAGGGGGAGAGAGAGAGAGAGAGAAACATTGATGTGAGAGAGACACATCAATTGGTTGCCTCCTGCACAACCCAGACCAGGGCCAGGGATCATCAAACCTACAACCCAGGTATGTTCCCTTCACTGGGAACCGAACCCAAGACCCTTTGGTCTGTGAACTGATACTCTAACTGCTGAGCCGAACCAGCCAGGGCACCAAGGCCATTTCAATCCAAATGAATTATGTTGTCCAAGAATCTTAGGAAGCAATGATGGAGGGGGCACTTTGCTGTGTGCACTTCAACTGCCACTGTCATTGAGTGACTCTGGAGGGCTTTAACTTTTGGGCTGAGTATTCTTCTCACTGGGGTATTAACTAGCTCTCATTTTTCATTGTCAGTGGGCACTCTTCCTTGTCCAAGACTACAACACCAACAGGCGGTGTCTGCAGGCTGGCACCTATCAGGCCCTATTTTTTCTACCATTGAGGCCCTGCTTTCCTTGCTGCCTGTGTAGTAACCTGGCTCAGCTCCCATTTTCCTATTTGGTTGTGAATGTCACTTAGCCAGTTTGCCCAGATGATTTCTCAGACCCATGAAGGGACACACCTTGATGCAGAAAGATGTAATCGCTACTACCACTGTGGAAAGGAAAGCCCATCTTTGGTATGGGTCACGTATTTTTATGTCAGAAGCTGTGCTCATGTCATCCATTTTGGTGGGGCATTTCACTCCCTTTGACAAATGCCTATTTGCCTTGGATTCTTTGAGGATACAATTTTCCAGCCAAATGGGACACCTGCTTATGCTTAAGATTTCAGTATTCATGGACATACCTTATTCCAACATCTTTGCCTCCAGTCAATCGATAGCTTTTTCCAGAGAATCAAAGAAATTCTGTGCATTCCTAAAATAAAAAAGTAAGATGTAGTTATATGTTCTGACATTTCCAGGGATCAGTTCGGAAATTACACAGGATAACCCTGAAATTACCTCAATTCATTTGCAATCTTCCTTTGACAAAGTTAATTTAGGTGGTCTTGACCTGGGTCAGGGCCCCCATTTGCCCTTTTTATTTATTTATTTTCTTTCTTTCTTTTTTTTTTTTTTTTTTGCTTTTTTTTTTTTTAATCCTCATCCGAGGACATTTTTCCATTTTTTGTACAGACAGAGTGGGAGGGAGAGAGAGGAAGAGAGAGAGAGGGAAACATCGATGTGAAAGGGACACATCGAGTGGCTGCCACCCGCACGACCAACCAGGGTCAGGGACAAACTGCAACCGAGGTACATGCCCTTGGCGGGAACCGAACCCGGGTCTCTCGGGACCGCAGGCCGACGCTCTAACCGCTGAGCCAAACCGGCCAGGGCTATTTTCTTTATTGATTTGAGAGAGGAAAAGAGAGAGAGAGAGAGAAACATTGATGAGAGAGAACACCGATTGGCTGCCTCCTGCATGCCCCACAACAGGGACCAGGCCCACAACCTGGGAATTGAACCAGCGACCTCTTGGTGCATTGCATTGGTCGATGCTCAACCATTAAGCCACACAGGCCAGGCTCCCACTTGCCCTTTCTTCTTGAGTTTGGACTAGACCTGTATCCAGAACCTTCCCACAGCTTGCTTAAGAGAGAGATAAGGCACATAGAGTTGTAGGTTCTCAACAAGGCACTACTTTGCACAAGGACTCAAGGGCACAGGTTCCCTTTCTCCCCTTTCCTGCACATAGGCCCAAAGTGATATTAAGACAATGCAAGCTTAGGATCCAGCCATGAAATAGCAGTGGGATATAAACAAGGCACATTGCCCTCTCGATCTTTCAGTTTCTCCTGTATAAAATGAAGGGGTTGGACAATGACCTGCCCTTTGATCTCGGTTCAATTCAATAACTATAAAAGTACAAGGATTACTTAAATGAATAAGGCTGGGTTCCTGCTCTCAGAAAGCATCCTGGTTAGTCACTGGAATGAAAGGAAAAGCTCCTGAGGCCTTTGAGCTCACAATCCTCATTGCAACCTTTAGAGGCCAGTGTTCTCACTTCTGATATAGTTGAGGAAAGTAACTGGCTAGAGAGTGTCAGATGTGGGTCAACCCCAGTTCTGCCAGTTACCAAAGGCCAGGTGTTTATTGTCCACTCAGGCTGTCTCAGACACTTGCAAAATGTGGTGCTACACCAGAGGTACAAACAAGATGCTTTGGGAACACGCTGCCTTCATGTTTCCAGTGGCTTACTTCCCTAGCCAAGGACACTGTCGGCCTTGCCACTTGGGTTCAGGCTCAGCTGACTCAGGGAGTCAGGCCCCACAGGGCTCCCTGCCAACCTCCCATCCCTGAGACTCTCAGATTTTATTCTTTACTTTTCTTACAGGAATGTCAGCCCATTTGTAACAATAACAATAATCCTTTCCATACTAATACACTCATTGCTTGGTGGTTTACAAAACACTTTCACATCCATTATCTAATTTAATCACTTCCTTCTCTACATTCCTACAACATTTTCTTGGTATCATTTTAGTGTAACATTCTGCCTTGCCTAACAGGCCTATTTTCCTTTGTTGTGTTCATCTTGGCTCAAAAGTGCTGTCCCATAATCAAGGTATCTCGGTATCTTGCATACTTCTGTGCACAAACGCACAAACAGGGTGTGTGTGTGTGTGTGTGTAAAAGTTTGCCATATTAAATCCTCACATACAGTGTTGTGGGGTTTTTTTCATCGCTGCCTTCTTCACTCCTTATTTTCAATGGACAGTTGGTTCCCTACCAAGAGCAAAGCTGGGTTCTCTGCGGTGAAATCAGGCAAGGAGTTCAAACCAACTGGGGGAAGACAGAGGCAAAGGCCTCTAACACCTGGTAGGCTATGGTACCTGCTACAGCAGAGTTTGAGTGACTGATTAGTTTTGTCTGGGGGGAGGGTGGTGGAAAGCAAAAATGCTTCTTGGAAAGACTCTACCCTTGGGAAAGAGTAGAGAGCTGCACGTAAAAATTCCCTTCTGAAAAAGAGAAAAAGGGCTAAATGGGTAGCATTTCCTAAAAGGAAGTATAACTCCCCACAATTACCTAGGGGAGAAGAGTCAAATGGTCACAGTTCTTAGGAAAATGGGAACCTTTCCTGTAACACTCAGATTCTGCTTAGAAAAAGCTCTGGGAGCACAGCACTGGCATTTCTTTAGTAAAAGGAGTGAGGAGGCACTGATCTGCAATTCCTGTTTTTAGAGAGCAATTGTGCCCGAGGTTCCAAATTTCTCCTGTTTGGGGGAGGGACATAAAAGTTAGGAATTTCCCATTATCTTCAAATAGGAAGGCTAGGGGCACAAAGCCCCCAATGCTCCTCAATGGAGGAAGAGGGCCAGTGGCCCCCAATAATGCTCAGAAGAGGAAGGGTATGCTCCCCAAATACTACTCGGGAAAAGCAGTAAATTTGGGGCCCTGAATTCTCAAAGTTCTTAGTAAAGGGAGCAGGAGCCCGAGCCCCCTCAAGTTTTCTTAGAAAAGAGAGATGGGGTTCTGAATCTACAAAATTAGCCTTATCCTGGCAATTCTCCTGAGAAAAGCGGACAGGGCAAGAACTTCTAAGATTCTGATAAGAGGGGCCAAGGGCAAGATTTCTGAAGATTCTCCTCAGAACTGGGGCCAGGCAAAGAATCCCTAAGATTCTCCTCAGAACAGGGGCCCGGGGCAAGTATCCTCAAGATTCTCCTCGGAAGAGGGTCGGACTCAAAAGTCTGGTCAGAAAAGAGCACAGAGGGCAATGAATCCATCCACGAGAGCAAGGCGGGGCCACAGCTCACCCAGTCTCCGCAGAGCGCGCTTTACGCGACCCCGCCCACCACCAGGCGTACACGCTCCACGCCCGCCCGGCCCAGGCTGCCTCCAGTGCATTGTGGGTGGGGCGCCCCTGCTGAGCACTGCGGGGAACCCCCTGCCCAGGCAGTTGTTGGCCGCCCTGAGCCCGTGTCGAACCGCCTTCCAGGGTCCGAGCGAGCAGGCTACGGATTGACGCGTCTCCCAGACCCTGCCCTTCCCGGTGTTCCCACCCCTAAGTATAAGTCCCATCCCCACAGGGCTCTGACTGGACCGGAGGCCAGCTTCACTTTACCATTGGTAGGCCACTTGTCAGTTACTCCATGCCACCTCCTCATGCCCGCCCAGGCTGCCGGCGCAATCACGAGAGCGAGCCGGCCCGTGCGCTCATTGGCCACCGGGTGCTGTCCATCGTGAGACTGGACACGCCCCCTGTGGGGCGCGGATCCAAGGAGTCTGGCCCGGATCTTATTGGCCTGCGGCGCCGCCACTCGGCGAGACGAGCTTCAACCCGGAAGTGTGCGAGGCGAAATCTGCCTAGCAACCGGGGAAGCCGGGCTGGAAAGCGGGCAATTTCAGTGTGAGACAGAGCGGCGAGACCGAGCCCCGGCTCCGAGCGCAACACTGCGGCTCCTCCCGCCCGGGGTCAGCGCCCCGGCGCGCGCACGCGCACCCGCGCCGTCCTCGCAGTCGGTCGGTCCGCCGTCCGTCGTTCTGTCGCTGCCGCCACCGCGGGCGCCACCTGAGGGAGTTGCCGCCACAGGACCCGAGCGGACTGGACCTAACCCTGCCGCCCGAAGTCGCCGGGGACTCAGCAGTTGTCCGTGGAGGCGCCGAGCAACTTCGGTGAGTGAGGGGCCAGCGCCGCTGGTGGTGGGGCACCGGCTTCCGGTGCCCGGGGCTTCTCTGGGGCTTCCGCTTCTCCAAGGGGACCGCCTCCAGTGCGTGGACCCCCTTGTCTGTGGGGACCCGCTTCTGTGAGAGAATCCCCCACTTTTGTGGGAGACCGCCGCCTCTGTGAGGGATCCCCCTTCACTGAGGGACCCTACGTCTGTGAGAGACCCCACTTTTCTGTGGGATCCCGCCTCTCTGTCAGACTTCCATTTTTCTGAGGGGAGACCCCTTCTGTGATGGACCGTCCACTTTTCTGAAGGACCTTGCTTCTCTTAGGTCAACCCCCCCGCTTTTGGGACCACCTATCTCCCTAGGGCTCCTCCGCTTCCCTGAGAGATCCTGCTTCCCCCAGGAGACACACTTGCTTCTAGGGGACCCTCCACCTCACTTCTCTGGTAGACCCCCACCTTTCAGAGGACACCTCCCTGTTTCTCCATGGATCCTCCTGCCCACATTCTCTGAGAAAATCCCAGCTTCTCTGAGCTGTTGTCCCACGTTTCTAAGGTGTCTCCCAGTTTTCATAGGTCGCCTTTTCCTCTACTTTTCTGAGATGCTTCCCCTGTTTTTCTGTCCCCATTTGTGTGGGTGACTTCCTTCTACCAAGTATCCGTCAACTGATCTGAGGTGTTCCTGCTTCTGTCAGAATCCTTCCTGGAGGTGTTTCCTACTTTTCTGAGCTGTCCCCACTTTTGATGGGACACCCTGCTTTTTGATGAGTACCTTCACTTTCCAGAGGTCCTCCATTACTCTGAAATGCCCATACATCTGACTGGATCCTTAGTTTTCTGAGAAAAAGTTCCTCACGTTTCCAAAATTATTTTCCATTTATTTTGGGTTCCCTACTAATCTATGGATGCTGCAATGTTTGGAGGGGGTCTCTGGCTTCTCCCCCTAGTATGAGATGTCTCACTCCTATGGGCTCTTCCTGTGTCTGAAGTGTGACTCCACTTTTCTAAGATATCTTCTCTTCTGATGGGAAACATGGTAGATTTCTTCACTTCTCTGAGGGGTCCTTTTGCATTCCGAGGGGTTCCCCTCCTATTTGCCTGAGGACATGTCCCCTTTCCTGAGGTTTCCCTCCTGATTCTCTCTTTTTTAAAAAAAATTATTTGTTTTTTCATTATTATTATTTTTTATTGTCTTTTCCCTCCTGAGTCTTTAAGGGAGAAACTTTCCCCTAATTTCTTGGAACTTTAAGATTCCCTTATTTCTGTTTGTGGCACCCACTCCCCTCCATTCTGAAAGGAGAAATGTGCCTTCCCTTCAGTCTTCTTTCTTGCCAGATTAGGCGTCTTCTCAGAACTTTTACCTTAGCTTCCAGGGACCTGAGAGATTTTGACTGGAAGGGAAATCGGAATACAGCGAGGCAAAAAACAAAACAAAACACCACTATTTTCTTGTCTTTTAAGACCTGCTAGATTTGGGAGAGCAGGAGCTGTTTCCAGATGACCACCTTGGTTACTCCGTTTTTGAGCCTTGGGGCCACTACTGTGTTGTCAGGCCAGTATAAAGGCAGGAGGGACAGGGCTGGAACATTGTTTGCCCATTATCACACTGTCAAGCTGTGGGACTAATCCACTTCCTGTCCCATGCCTTAGTCCTCCCTTTGCACAGTGTAACTCACCCCCACCCTCCCAACAAAGTGGGGC
Organism: Molossus molossus; assembly: GCF_014108415.1. NCBI lineage: Eukaryota > Metazoa > Chordata > Mammalia > Chiroptera > Molossidae > Molossus > Molossus molossus. Next base: position 65,878,485 of record NW_023425377.1, on the reverse strand, counting down.
AGAGGAATGCTCCTTCATGTCTTTCTGCGGCATTTTCTCTCCCTAGGCCCTCTTATTTACCCCTTGATCTCTAGAGGCTTCTCAGTTTGTGGGCCTCTCTGGTTTAAAAGGCGAGGCAAGAAGCAGGAAATGGGTCACCTTAGATCCAGGAAGGGTGGAAGGGAGGCAAGGGACAGGGGTTTTGACTTCATTTCTCTAAGTTTTAGGTGATTTCAGCCTGGCCAAAGGAAGTTTTTACGTGGCTTTACAAATCTTGTGTACTTTTTTTTAAATGGCCCACCTTAGATTCTAAGTTCACTCCAGTGGCTAATTTTATCTGTTTTGCCAAACGGCAGAGAGCTCTCTGGAGTCTAAGTAGATGAATGCTGGCATTGAGAGATGGTCCAAAGGACAGGAATGAACTCAATTTGAAACCTGAGTAACTTGTAACCACTTTGTGTCCATGCACAAGTTTCAGGCTAAAAAGGTAGAAAGAACGTTCCTGAAGTGGAATTTTGAAATATAGGCTGAACTCCTGTTAGGTTTAGCATTTCAATGAGTTCTACCCTCTGACTCTGCTATAACTGCAATTCACTTTACAGTTTGACTTAAGGCTGTCTCTCTCCTGTTCATTTCTATCTGGGTCTGGCTTAATTTGAGTCCTTTGTGAAGACTCCTGCCGAGGCTATAATTTGAGTTCTAAATCTGTCGGTGGACCATGTGGACACAAGTTTCAACTCGAGCTATTTTCTTCTGTGGAGAAGTGTTTGGCGAGTTTCCTGGGCCCTCTGTTCCTGAGGTAGTCAAGTCCAGGCAAGAAGCTGCTGCAGACCTGGTTGCTCTTCTATTGCCTCTTCCTGGTCAGCTGTAGGCACTGCCCTGAATGGCAGGGGAAAGATGATGGGAAAGATGATGATCAGGGTTTAGAGTGTCCTTAGACAGGGCAGAGAAGTGCTGACACGTATTTATTATTTTATTTATTTATTTAAATATGTTTTTATTGGTTTTTGAGAGAGGAAGGGAGAGAGCGATTGAAACATCTGTGTGAGAGAGAAACATTGATCAGCTGTCTCCTGCACACCCCTACTGGAAATCAAACCTGAAACCTGGGCATGTGCCCTGACTGGGAATCAAACCAGGACCTCTCAGTCCATGGGATGATGCTCAATCCACTGAGCTATACCAGCCAGGCCGTATTTATTATTTTAAGTTAAACCCACAAGACCAGCAAGATAGGGTGTTAGAAAGGGAAGGGGAGCTTTGAAGTCAGAAGGGCCTGATTCAGATTCTGGGTTTGTCCTTCCTAGTTGTGTGGCCTTGGACAAGTTATGGCACAAAATTAGCATGTTACTAAATATTTGAGGGGTCACATGTGTAAAGATGCTTACAGATGGGAAGTGCTTCCTAGGTGTATGAATGGTATGAATGAATATGAAATAATGAACGGGCGGACAGTACAGTGCCTTGCACATGGTTGGTGTGCAATAAAGATTGGTTGTTGTGCTCAGGAGATTAGGGAGTATATTTCCTATACTCCCAGTCCAGGAAACACTTGACATTCTGCCAAGGTTAAATGTGCCCAAAGAGAAACAAAGTTGATATTTCTCTTGCAAAGCCCACTGCCCCTCTGGGTCTTGTAGAATTTTTTTTTTTAATCCTCACCTGAGGATATTTTTCTTTTTATCTTCAGACAGAATGGGAGGGGGAGAGAGGGAGAGAAAGGGGGAGAGAGAGAGAAACATTGACCTGTGAGGGACACATTGATTTGGTTGCCTCCCTCACGACTCCAACCAAGGCCGGGGAAGAACCTCAACCGAGATGCCCTTGGCTGGAATCGAACCCAAGACTCATTGGTTCATGGGCTGATGCTCTACCGCTGAGCCAAACTGGCCAGGGCTCTTGTAGAATTTTTATGTGTTTAGATAGCAGATATGAGGTCGATTTGCTGTGTGGCAGACATGTATATTTGCCTTGGTCTTGCCTTCTCCCTCTGTAAAATGGGGTAATTTGTGAGTTAAGGGCAAGTAGGGAGATGTATTACTGTAATTGGACCATAGAAAAGATAGAAGATTATAATGAACTTGAAGAATTGAGGAAAAGTAGTAGGAGAACCATCACCTTAAAGGATCATGTCCATATTTTGGGACAGCTTGAGCAGTTACCTGGTGAGTGGTCTCTTAGACATTAGCACCTTGATATAAGAACTGTTCTTTTAGGGTGAGAGATCAAATTTGGGGACAAAAGACTGGGAAAGTGATGTACAAAGTCATTTGATGCGACACAATAATAGTACATTGAGAAGGGCAGTGTGTGGCTTAGTGCGATCAGAATTCACCTTGAGCTCCCAGGATAGAGAGAGCTGTGGAGATGCTAACTCTGCCTCTGGGGTGAGTTCTGGGGTGGGCAGGACAATTTTTTTTTGAGAAGATTCTTTCTTAGCAATTAGTAAAAGGCCTAAAATCATGGCTGTGAGTTGGGCCCAGCCTTTTTCACTTACTAGTGTGGGTACAGATGGCACATACCCCTAATAGCTAAAACCCAGGGGGAAATAATGGGTGAAAATCTGAGCTAGGTCCCCATTGGGCTTCTCTCAGGTTTGAGGAAAAGGGGTATTTTCCTTCCTTGAAATATCCCCACTTCCTCACTTTCTTTCTTTCTCTCTCTCTCTCTCTCTCTCACACACACACACACACACACACACACACACAAAGTGACTTTACTATCGAGGCCAAGAAATATCCACCAATCTTTTATTTTTATGTTTATTATTATTTTTTTATTGATTTTAGAGAGAGAGGAAGAGAGAGGGAGAGATAGAAACATCGATGAGAGAGAACATTGATTAGCTGCCTCCTGTATGCCCCTCATTGGGGATTGGGCCCACAACCTGGGCATGTGCCCTGACTGGGAATTGAACTGGCGACCTCTTGGTGCATGGGTCGACACTCAACCACTGAGTCATACCAGCTGGGCTATCCACCAATATTAAATTTCTCTTAATTAGTTAAAGGACAGTTATTCCATTCTATAAGAAAGGAGCAAAATTTATTATTTTTAATATATAAAAAACAAGGTAAACAACTTTAAAAGGGATCACTGTCCTTTTTGAAATTATGCTGTGTTTCTTGTGCGCCACAGACTTCACTCTGGTGGATGGTGGTGCCACCACCAAGTCTCTTATCTAACAGGAAGTTTTTAAACTTTTTTTTTTTAATTGAAAGATCCTTACAACAATAAAAACCCTTGGATAATTAGAAATGATATTGATCTAGGTACATTTATTAGATGTAGTGTAACACGGTTAACCATTGGTGGGCAGCTCTAAAAGGCATGTTGGTCTCAACATTGCCCAGCTTCTAAGACTGAACAATAAACTGTTGATTTATATAACTGAAATAGCTAGGGAAGTCAGGGTTTCCTTCCTGTTGGAGACAGCACTGGGGGCATTAAATCCCTGTGGGATCTTGATGATAAGAAAGAAGTTGCCTCTTTTGGAACTGGGAAATAACTACTGTATCAAGTCTTTCCATTCAAATGAATGGATGGTGTTATTTTATTTTATTTTTTAAAAAAATCTTCACCTGAGGATATTTTTCAATTGATTTTCGGAGAGAGGGAGAGAGAGAAAGAGAGAAAGAGAGAGAGAGAAACATCGATGTAAGATTACATCGATTGGTTGCCTCTTGCATGCCGCAACTGAGGCACATGCCCTTGACCGGAATCAAATCTGAAACTCTTTGGTCCTCAGGCCGATGCTCTTTCTAACCACTGAGACAAACCAGCTAGGGCTGGATTTTTTTTTTTTTTTTTTAAATCCTCCCAAGGATATTTTTCCATTTATCTTTAGATAGAGTGGAAGGGAAGGAGAGAGAGAAGGAGAAAGAGAAACATCAATGTGAGAGAAACATATTGATTGGTTGCCTCCTGCAGGACCCTGACCAGGGCTGGGACTGAACCACAACCAAGGTTTGAGGTTCGTGCCCTTGACCAGAATCTAACCTGCGACTCTTTGGTCCAGAGGCTGATGCTCTAACCGCTGAGCCAAACTGGCCGGGGCTGGATGGTGTTATTTTTAATTTCTAGTATTAAGCTTGGCTTTATTCTCTCTGCAGCCCGACTGCCTTTGTTTAATATATATTTATTCCTTCAAACTGTCCTATGAGGGACATTTGAGCTCTCAAGTAAGGGCTTTATTTATCGCAGGCTTTCCTATGTAGCCATAAGGTAGGGTTTATTTTTTTTTAAATGCAACTTAAAATTAGGTCGAAAAATAGAAAGTGTTAAGTCTTTTGGCTCATGTAATTTCCTATGGCAGCAAATAATTCAGCAACGTTGGTGGGCCTACCATGAGCAAGGCATACCATGCTGGGTGCTGGGGGTCTAGCAGTGAGTAGGACAGATGCAGTAGGACCTCAAGGAGCTTATATCCCTGTTGCAGACAAGTAAATGAACAAATGAAAGAATATTGTAAGGCCTCTTTGGGAATATCCCTGGATGTTGGGAGCTTGGGGTGGAGTTTCTTGGAGGTTTAGAAGTGAAACCTCACTACTCTTCCCGTTTCCTCACTTGCTTCTGTTTCCTCCCTCTATAAGGAGGTAGAAATTATGGCATTTTCCTAATCGATTGTTGGCTGTTGGCACTGGTTGATCCAGGATGACTGTGGCTGTAATTTTGGAGTAACTAGAGAGACTGGGATGGTCACAGCCAGGAGCATTTTCGGGTTTGCTTTTCTTGAAGTTGGTGGCAGTGTGTTTTGGAATCCTGTGGCATTTCTTCATGGCAGTGCATATTGTGCAGAGATAAATAGCTCTAAAAGCCCTTCCTGCCTTGTTTGCAATCTTAAAAAAAAAATTCAGACTCAGGGAATGCTTGGCTGTTATTTATGGTATAGGAAAAGTAAGATTTCAAATAGATAGACTGCTTTATTGTGTATTGGTAGGTTCATGGTGCATGGAGTTCCTTCTATCCTAGGGTTCCCTTTACACTGGGTTTGAGGAAGCTCTGTTTTGACTTTCCTATGTTGTGGCCAGATTTGATGTTAGTCCACATAGGTCAGTTATGTTACAGGTGCTTTTCTTAAGTAAGTGTATTGGTAAGAGAGCCAGAGAGGGGTGGATACTCATTTGGGGCACAGGCTCCAAGGGAGAGGAGGAGGGTATTCAAGGAGAGTTTTTGGTTAGTCTGTCTTCTTTTTCTTTCCTTCCACTGAAGTAATGACTCTGGAGGTGAAGAGGAAGGCCCAGGGCGGAAGTGGGCGTGAATAAGTAATGTAACTATGCATGTGACCAGGTTCCTACCTCTGGGCTCTGCTGTCCTTGGGAAGTGGATGCTTGCTCTCTCCTCACTTCCTGTTCCCTAGCACTCCAGGCTGAGTTGCTGGGCTCCAATTTGAGCATAGAAAACACCACTTTTTCCTTGGTAAGCTGATTTGTCAGAGTTGCGAGCACTTGAAAGTTCTGGGGCTCAGCTCATGTACTCACAAATTCAGAACTCTGGCAAGGTGGCCAACAGGATGATTTCCTATTACAATGTCAGTGTTCCCTGCAGGAGCTTGCTTGTAGAGGGATGCTCTGGAGATGTGTATAGAATTTAAGGAAGCAGAAGGAGATAGGTCCTTCTGCAAGAATGTGCTCTTGAAACATGGTTTACTGTTATTTGTCTTTGCTGCTTTGTAAAAGTACCATGGGAGGCCCTGTGTGCTGTAGAAGCTTTAGAGCCAGAAAGCCTTGGGTCTCTATCCAGATTTCAACACTTACTGGCTCTGTGATCTCAGGAAAGTGGCCCAACAGCTAGTGGCCTAAGATCTTTGAGCTTCGGTCTCCTCATTTGTGGGGTAGGGATGGTAAGCATGAAGTAAGCAATTAGACTATTGTAGATGCCTTGTAAAGGAGTTGTTACAGAATCATGTCAAGGCTGACTGTTTCTTTCAAGGTTGGCACCCAAGTTTGGACAGCTATCAATGGCAGTTATTACTGCCTAAGAGCAAACCAGTCCACACTCGGGCTGCAGGCTGCTGTGCATGACCAAGGGCTGTAAGCTAGAGAGGTTCCTGGGTTGGCTGATTTTTCTCAGTGAGTTGCCTCAGTTCATTGTAGCCTTACACTGGGTGTACAGTACTTGCCATAAAGATTTGCAGTGCCTCCTCTGAACCGCAGGCCGACGCTCTAACCGCTGAGCCAAACTGGCCAGGGCTGCAGTGCCTCCTGAAGCATTACAGAGTAACTAGGAAAAAGACTTAAACCTATATTGTATGTGGCTGCCCTATGTGTTAGCAAAAGCCTCAACTTTGAGGGTGATGGAAATATTCATTTAACTTGCTAAGGGTCAGACATATGGCTGGATATAGGAGCTCACAGGGTGCTAGAAAAGAGAGGTACATTAACTGGCAAATTTAGCGAAATGCTGCAGTTAGATCAGGGAAGGAGGGGCGATTTGGAGGGTCAGCAAAGGAAGGGGTGATGGAGAGAGTTACTTTTTTTTTTTTATCCTCACCTGAGGACATTGCATTTAACTACAGATAGAGTGGGAGGAAGAGAGAGAAACATCGATGTGAGAGAGACACATTGACTGGTTGCTACCCACACGACCCCAACTAGGGCGGGGGACAAAGGCAACCGAGGTTTGTGCCTTTAGCGGGAACCAAACCTGGGTCTCTCTGGTCTGCGGGCTGGCGCTCTAACCGCTGAGTCAAACTGGCCACGGCAAGAGTTACTTTTTAATAGGTGGCTAGACATTCTGGGGAGAGAGATAGCATGAGCACAGGCAAGGACCTGGTGGTGAAAAACAACCTGGTGAGTTCCCTTGAACTGAGGAGGTTATGTTCATCCAAAAGTTAGAGTTCAGCCCTGGCCAGTTTGGATCCGCAGTTAAAGCGTCGGCCCATGGACCAGGTGAGTCTTGGGTTTGATTCCTGTCAAGGGCACATACCTCAGTTGCAGTTTGTCCCCAGCCCTGGTAGGGTCTTACAGGAGGCAACCAGTCGATGTGGCTCTATCACATTGATGTTTCTCTCTGTCTCTCTCTCTCCCTCTTTCTTACTCTGTCTGATGATAAATGGAAAAATATCCTCAGGTGAGAAATTAAAAAATAAAAGTCAGCCCTAGCCAGTTTTGCTCAGTGGTTAGAGCGTCGGCCTGCGGTCCAGAGGGACCCGGGTTTGGTTCCTGCTAAGGGCACGTACCTTGGTTGCAGTTTGTCCCAGGCCCCGGTTGAGGTCGTGTGGGAGGCAGCCACTTGATGTGTCCCTTTCACGTTGATGTCTCTCTCTCTCTCTCTCTCTTCCTCTCTCTCCCTCCCACTCTATCTGAACAGAAAATGGAAAATGGAAAAATGTTCTCGGGTGAGGATTAAAAAAAAAAGTCAGCCCTGGCCGGTTTGGCTCAGCAGTTAGAATGTCGGCCCACAGCCCTGGCCGGTTTGGCTCAGCGGTTAGAGCGTTGGCCTGTGGTCCCGAGAGACCCGGGTTCGGTTCCCGCTAAGGGCATGTACCTCGGTTGCAGTTTGTCCCCGGCCCTGGTTGGTCGTGCGGGTGGCAGCCACTCGATGTGTCGATGTTTCTCTCTCTCTCTCTCTCTCTCTTTCTCTCTCTCTCTCTCCCTCTCTTTCGCTCTCTCTCTCTCCCTCTCCCTCCCTCCCACTCTATCTGTACAAAAAATGGAAAAATGTCCTCGGGTGAGGATAAGAAAAAAAAAAAAAAAGAATGTCGGCCCACAGACTGGAGAGTCCCGGGTTCAGTTCCCGCTAAGGGTATGTATCTTGGTTGCAGTTTTTCCCCGGCCCCAGTTGGGGTTGTGTGGGTGGCAACCAGTCGATGTTTCTCTCTCACATCGATGTTTCTCTCTCTCTTTCTCTCTCTCTTTCTCTCTCTCTCTCTCTCTCTTCCTCCCTCTCTCCCTTCCGCTCTATCTGAAGATATATGCAAAAATAAATGCAAAAACTGTCCTCGAGTGAGGATAGAAAAAAAAGTCAGAGTTTGAACTGGGTACCTTTGATAAGTAAAGCCCAATGTTACCTTGAAGGGTATGAAGTCCTATAAAATGTGCATAGAAGGAAATTGAAGTCATATTTAAATTGAGCTCTCAGTAGGGATTAAAAATTTTTTTTTTCTTTATTGATTTTAGAGAGAAAGGAAGGGAGAAGTAGGGAAAGATAGAAATATTGATGAGAGAGACATCGATTGGCCACCTCCTGCATGCCCTGTGCTGGGGATCAGGCCCGCAACCTGGGCATGTGCTCTGACCCAGAATCGAACTGGCAACCTCTTGGTGTACAGGTTGACGTTCAACCACTGAGCCACACCGGCAGGCTCAATAGGCATCTTTTAATCAGAAACCAATGATGGCCCAGTGAAATCAGATCATTTAGACTTCTTTGTAATGGTATACAGTCGACATGGAGTTTAATCTCTTAAGGAGCTTCAAGAAAACATAATTGAGGACTACTGAATTTTTTTCTTTTGGGAATTATCATTATAATGGTCTAAAATTATTAAAAAAAAATTTTTTTTCTTTGTTGATTTTAGAGAGAGAAGAAGAGAGAGGGAGAGAGAGACAGAAACATCAATGAGAGAGAACATTGACTGGCCGCCTCCTGCATGCTCCCCATTGGGGACCTAGCCCACAACCTGGGCATGTGCTCTGACTGGGAATCGAACCAGCGACATCTTGGTGCATGGGTCGATACTCAACCACTGAGCCACACTGGCTGGGCTAATTCTTAACAGCTTTTTTAACTTGCAGGGCATTTTCAAGGCTTAGGTTTTATATTTATATTTATAAAACTTCAAACTTTATATTTAACCTCTCAGAGTATCTCTATTGAAGGTTGACTTTTGACTTGAATTGGAAATAAAGATATTATTCTTCCCAAACCATGAGTTGGTAAAATGTAGGCCTGACTACATTTGTCATCCTCACTTAAAGGTGAGGCTTTTGCTAGCACGTACAGCAGCCACATAGAATATAGGTTTGAGTCTTTTTCCTAGTTACCCCATTATGCTTCAGGAGGCACTGAAAGTCCTTATGGCAAATACTGTACACCCAGTTTAAAGCTACAATGAACTGAGAGGTAACTTAGTGAGAAAAATCAGCCAACCCAGGAACCTCTCTAGCTCACAGCCCTTGGTCATTCAAAGAGGGCCAAGTGTTTGTTATCAAGCTGTGAAGGAGAAAACTAGGTAGATCTGTATTTTTCTGTAGTGAAATGCTGGGCACCAGGGAGAGTACCCATCCTATTAGGAAAACTTAAAAAAAAAATTTTTTTTTTATCTGCACCAGAGGACATTTTTGCATTTATCCTCAGATAGAGTGGGAGGGAGAGAGGGGAGAAAAGAAAGGAACATCGATTATAAGAGAGACACATTGACTGGTTGCCACCCGCACGACCCCAACTGGGGTGGGGACAAACTGCAACTGAGGTACTTGCCCTCAGCGGGAACTGAACCCAGGACTCTCTGGTCCGCAGGCTGATGCTCTAACTGCTGAGCCAAACTGGCCAGGGCGAATCTTTTTAAAAAAAATCCTCACCTGAGGGTATTTCTCCATTGATTTTTCAGATAGAGGAGGAGGAAGGGAGGGAGGGAGAGAAACATTGATGTGAGAGAGACATCGATTTGGTTGTCTCCTGTCTCCAACCAGGGCCGGTGATTGAACCCACAACCAAGGTATGTGCCCTTGACCAGGAATCGAACCTGTGACCCTCTGATCTGCGGGCTGATGCTCTAACTGCTGAGCCAAACTGGTTAGGGCAGGAAAACTTTGGTAGAAATGTTTTTCCTCCTTCCCATGTTTGCTGTTTAACAACAGGAGAGTGGGGTGTAGATACCAAGTTTTTATTTTAATTTATGTTTTCTTTATTGATTTTAGAGAGAGAGGAAGGGAGAGGGAGAGAGAGAAACATTGATGAGAGTGAACATCGATTGGCTGCCTCCTACATGCACCCTACTGGGGACCTGGCCCACAGCCTAGGCATGTGCCCTGACCAAGAATCGAACCAGTGACCTCTTAGTGCATGGGTTGATGCTCAACCACTGAGCAACACCAGCCGGGTGATACCAAGTTTTTACAACATATTTTTCACCCTGGTGGGTTTGGCTCAGCAGTTAGCCCAAGGACCAAAGAATAGTGGGTTTGATTCTGGTCAAGGGATGTACCTTGGTTGGGGTTCCGTCTCTGGCACTGGTCAGGGTCATGCGGGAGGCAACCAAATGATGAATCTTTCTCTCTCCCTCCCTTCCTCCCAATCTGAAGATAAAACGGAGAAATATCCTCAGGTGAGGATTAAAAAAACACACCATGTTTTTCTTCATGTCTAAATCAGGGATGTTTATTAGCAGACCACTGATGTGACTAACACTCTTTACTAAGCAGGTTTGAATAGGTTGATCTCTAGATTTAAAACTGTCATATAGCCTTTTTTTTTTCTTTCTTTAATGTGGTAGTTTTCTGATTGTTTCTCCCTTTTGGTTTTTTTTATTTTTTTATTTTTTTTATTTTTTTATCCTCACCCGAGGACATTTTTCCATTTTTTTGTTCAGGTAGAGTAGGAGGGGGAGAGAGGAACAGAGAGAGAGAGAAACATCGACGTGAAGGGACACATCGAGTGGCTGCCACCCGCACGACTGACCAGAGCCGGGGACAAACTGCAACCGAGGTACATGCCCTTAGCGGGAACCGAACCCGGGTCTCTCGGGACCACAGGCCGACGCTCTAACCGCTGAGCCAAACCGGCCAGGGCCCTTTTGGTTTTTTAATAGAAAACATGGTTCACTTAGTAACTTCTCAAAGACTTAAGTAGGAATTTTTTGGTAAGCCATGTATAAACAAAAAAAGATATTCCTTGCCAACTGGTTACACAGGCAGATGAAGATAAAGTGGGAGATACACTTATAGTTCATGAGGATACTTCTGAGCTGTTTGTATTTAACCCTTTAGGGAAGCATTTGTGCTCAAAACCCTGTAATAGTGGGACATCAGGGCCACACCAGAGACTAACTGCAGTTGGAGCCTGAACCTCATATTGCACAGACACAAAATGGTTCAGAATTGTGGTTAGAACAAAGCACACACATGTTGACAAAGTGGCCCATCTCTAGAAAGCTGTGTTTCAGAGAACTTTTCAGCATACATGACAGGGATGGGGCAGATGGGTGCTGATCTGTTTTCCATAAACTGCTAATCTAGTGTAAGAATATTGTGATTTGAAAAAATGACATTTGGCCCTGGCTGGTTTGCTCAGTGATTAGAGCATTGGCCTGCAGTCCAGAGAGACCCAGGTTTGGTTCCCGCTAAGGGCACATATCTCGGTTGCAGTTTGTCTCCAGTCCTGGTTGGGTCGTGTGGGAGACAGCCACTCGATATGTCCATGTCACATCGATGTTTCTCTCGCTCTCTCTTCCTCTCTCTCCCCCACTCTATCTGAACAAAAAAATGGGAAAATGTCCTTGGGTGAGGATGAAAAAAAAGAAAAAATGACATTTGTTGTAGTAGCCATTATGTGTCAAGGGTATCATATTTTTCATGAAGCATCACTGTAATAATCCCTTTAACTGTTTTCTGGTCCTTGAAAAAAGTACCAAAAATATCAAAGTACTAAGGGAATAAAATTCACATAATGAATATTTTCTTTTCCTTTCCCAACCAATTGCTTTGTAATCTCACCATGTGAGCATGAATTTGGGGTGAAATAAGACACTTAAAAACAATGCTCTGTTAGAGATTGTGATTATCTTGTCCCTAAACTCAATGAAAACAGTTTCAGACTTTATATAGTACTAAAAATGCAGAGTATGGAAAGTGGTTAGTGTTCTTGTTCATAAGGGTACTTAAATAAAAACTTGGTACACTTTTGAATGTATACACTATTTAGAGAGCTTCTAGAAAACAAGTAGGTCTGCTTAGCTTGTGAATTTAAATAAGTAGTAGAGAGTTTATTCTCTGTTTTGAGAGAGAATAGCATCTTGAAAGTTTAAAATATAATGAATCTATTTCTTTTCAGCCCTTTCTGCCCCAAAGCCCCCACACTCCAGTTGTAGCCAGCTCTGGCCTTTGTCTCTGCTGTTCTGGATGCCTTGGATGATTCTGTTAAAGCTGGCTCAAATAGCACATCTACAAAGATTTTCTGTACCCTTCTTCAGGCTGAGAAGTAACCCCTTCCTCAGTCTTTTCCTATGAATGCCTTTTCTACATTGAAATCATCTATGTCCTTCTGTGCCACCAGCCTGTGAACTTCTAGAGCTGGTGCCTACAGGCTCCTCATCCTGCTAAACCCCTGGGATGAGTGGTCTCTTAGACAGTTCTTGTCTATCAGTGTTGATCACACAAGACATCTTAAATTTTGCCCACCAGAAACTTTAAAGAAATTTCCTCATTAAAATAAAAAATTACAGTACCTTAAACATACAGTAGGTGATGCTACTCCTTTTCAGTTTCATACAAATGTGAAGTGTTTGACAAATTTTTGCTATAAAAGAAGACAAGAACTTGGATTTTGGCCCAGATTTGTTTTCTTTAGTCCCTCTTTTGCAGGAACAGGCTCAGATGGTGTTTAGAAGTTTATCTAATAGTATATTAGAAAGATAATTAGAATATTTTTGTAGTGGTTAGGGTGGAAGGGGAGGCTATTATTAGCAAGGATCTGATCTATGAAAGCTATGAAATTTAAAGTGAATTTGGAGGAAAATTTTGTTCAACTAAATAAATGTTTTAAAATTATTACATTAACTAGTATCTGTAAGTATTAATTGACTGCCTTGTTCTTAGGACAGAGGAAGAACTTTGAGAAAAATATGGTTCTAGTCATAGTTGTCTCAGAGTTTCTTCAGCCTTAGAATGGCATCTGAAGGTGATTGCATCATATTTTATAATTATCCAGCTGAACTACTAGTTGTTTAGTCCAGTAGTAGGCACCGACGCAGCCTTTACTCCAAGCAGCCTCAGCATTCATTGGCTTGAGCATCCGGGACCCCAAACAGGTTTGGATTCACTGTCTTTTTCATTTACACGCCTGGTTCTCTCTTCCTGTCAAAAAAATAAACTTGTAACGATTTCACCCCACCCCCACTTCTGCTTTCCCAGCTGGAGAAGTTGACACTACCCTCTGGAGCAGCCCACCTGTTACCAGTGCACACCTCAGTCCACAGGGGTGTATTATTAATATGTCGCAGCTGATGCCTTCCTCTTTAAAACAGGGTGGTTGTCGCCTTGGTGACTCACACAGAACTTTCTAGCTCAGACTCTGGAATTCCCTACATCCATCTCAAGTCTCAGGTCTCCCACCTGACCACACTTTGCTGTTTGTAGTTAATTAAGTTGGCATTAATCAAGACCCAGGTGAGGAGCAGTGAGGTAATAGTTTGCTTGTATTGTTTTAATATACATATTCTGATTAATTGTTGTAAAGCAGTGCTCAAAGTACAGCTGCCGGATTAGAATAAAAATTCTGGATATTTATTTTAACCTATCCTTGCACATGGGATCAGGGAGCTTCCTGAATTTCCTATACCACCAAGTCACCTGTTTGAGTATAAGACTTAGGTTTTTGTTATTTTGTTTTGTTTTTTTGTTTTGCATTTATCTTCAGACAGAGTGGGAAGGAGAGAAAGGGGAAGAGAGAGAGAGAAACATCGACCTGAGAGAGACACTTCGAGTGGTTGCCACCCGCACAACACCAACCGAAGCTGGGGACAAACTGCAACTGGGGTATGTGCCCTTAGTGAGAACTGAACCCGGGGACTCTCTGGTCCACAGGCCGAAGCTCTAACCTCTGAGCCAAAACCAGCCAGGGCAAGACTGTTAGGTTTTTGAATTTGAACATTTGAATTGCTTTGTAGCAAATTGCGACAACACTGGGTCAGGGAATGCATTTTGGGTTAGCACTTTGTATTTTGTGTCATTTTTTAGACACAAGTTGGAAGAATGCTTCTCTTTTGACCCAGGGGAGGTTGTGTCAGATGTTGCATTAAGCAGTTGGAAGATTTGGGGGGTGGGGTGGTGGAATCAAGGAAAAAAGTTGCCAATTATGGCTCTGGCCTGGTAGGTCAGTTGGTCATCTCTTACACCAAGGTTGTGGGTTCATTCCCTGGTCAGGGCACATACAAGAATCAACCAATGAATGCATAAATAAGTGGAACAACAAGTCAATGTTTCTCTCTCTCTTCCCCTCCTCCCTTCCTCTCTCTCTCTCTAAAAGCAATAATATAAAAAAAGTTGCCAATTATGTGTGGAACTCAATACAAAATTAAGATGGGCTGTTTTGAATGTGGTGGGGAGCACATAGCAGAAAAATACAATTTTATTTTTATTTATTTTCTTTTATTGATTTTAGAGAGAGAAGGAGGAGAGATAGAAACATCGATGAGAGAGAACATCAACTGGCTGCCTCCTGCATGCCCTCCACAGGGGATTTGGCCCACAACATGGGCATGTGCCCTAATCGGGAATCAAACCGGCGACCTCTTGGTGCATAGGTTGATGCTCAATCTCTGAAGCACACCGGCTGGGCAACAATTTTATTTTTAAAACTTGTTCTACATTAAGTGCATTTCAAGTTTGAGGTCAAGAGCAATCATGGGTTGAAATTATATTCTCTTTTGAAAAATGAAATAGAAAATATCAGAGTACACCCTGGCCCGGTGTAGCTCAGTTGGTTGAGCATCCTACCATACACCAGAAGGTCTGGGGTTCGATTTCTGGTCAGGGCACATACCTAGATTGAAGGTTCCATCGGGGCAAGTAGGGGAGGCAACCAATTCATATATCTGGATGATGTCTCTCACGTTGATTTTTTTTTTTTTCCCTCTCTCACTCTTCCTCCCTCTCTAAAGATCAATTTTAAAAATGTCATAGTCTGGCTGGTGTGGCTCAGTGGATTGAGAGGTCTAGTTTTGATTCCCCACCAGGGCACAAGCCCAGGTTTGGGGCTTGATCCCCGTGGGGGATGTGCAGGAGGTAGCCGATGGATGTTTCTCTTATGTCAGTGTTTCTGTCTCTCTCTCCCTTCCTCTCTCTTTAAAAAGTCAATAAAAAGGTATTTAAAAAATAAATAAAAATGTTCTAAACATATTTTTAAAAATATCCAAATACATTGCAAGTGGTAAAGGTTTAGTTGGTGAAACTTTTGTTTCAATTGTATATGTATTAGGATGTATTATAAAAAACTAAAAGCCACTATTCAGGAGCCTAGATGTCTTATCATAAATTATTTGTTTTAACATAGAAAAAGGACATGAAAAGGGCCGTTTCTTGGCCATTCTTCAGAACCTGGTCTTGATACTGAGAGGATTCTTGTAATATTTTATTTTCCCTATTAAAATTATATTCTGCTTTACGTAGTTTAATATCTCCAAAGGCCATACTCTCAGGCTTTCTTCATGTCACTAGAGAGGGAAGGGTGCAGATTTGCTTTCTTGGAGGGGGGGGGGAATATCTTGTCCCAAAGGCACTGGGGGCACATTGGTAGGTAAGTGGAGAGGGAGTGCAGCCGTCCCCAATTGTCTTGGATGGGACTGGAGCTTACTTTGTAGAACTCTCTTCACTGAGCTGGGTAAGTGATGGTTTAGTCCATTCCCGATTCCCAGGAGAGGAGCTTGTGTGAGACGACTCCGTAGGGGAGGCATTCTGACCTCGGTTTTCAGAAACAGCTGAGTTGCTCCAGGTCTCGCAGCTCAGCTGGAATGAGGTCAGCAGTGAGCGCGTCGTGAGTCAGCCCTGGGCGCGGCCAGCCGGCTCTGCGGCGGGTGAGCTAGCCGCGACCCCACGGTCCTGTTCTGGGAGCCAGCTAAGACCCACGTGGGAAACCGACAGGCGTAGCTAGTCTTAGCCGGGTGCTTGGTTCCGAGGTCGATGCTTCCGGAGGCGGGGCCAACATTACACCGCCTTCTGGCCCCGCCTTTCAAAAACCAGGCCCCGCCTTGGTTGCTTAGCCCCGCCCAGCCGGGCGCGGGCGAGCGGCGTCGCCTTTAAGAGCTCCCCGGTGTTTTGGGGGCCGCGGGCCGGGCGCGCTGACCTGGTGCGCATGTCCCGGGCGGTGACGCCGGCGCCGGGCTCCATGTGTGCGGCCGAGGGGCGCATTATCTGGCCGGCGGCGCGGGAGGGCGGGCGGACCGGCGGAGCGTGCGCCGCGGGCCCGGGCGGCTCCACAGGCGGAACGAGAGCGCGTGGCCCAGCGCCCCCGGTCCCTCGGCCGCCCGGCCCCGCGGGCGCCTCCGGCCCCACGGCCCCGCGAACCTGCGCGCTGCCCTAGGGCCCGGCCGGCCCGTGGTCCGGTAAGTTCCGGACCAAACTTGGCGGAGGCCAGGGGTTGGGGGCCCGGGGTAGGGGCGCAGCATGGAGACTGGAGCGACGGGGGCGGCGCGGACCCGACAGTGTCTGGGGTAGTGAGGGACCCCCGCGTGAGCGTGAAAAAGTAAGGGGCGAGTGAGTTCTACTGCTCGTATTCCGGGAGCGTCTTTCTCGCGCTGTCCTGGAAAGTTCCGCACTCTGTCGTCGCCTAGGCACGTGGGGGCCGGGTGGGGGTCCGGGCAAATCGCGGTGTCGCCCCTGTACCTTCTGCGTTTTCTCGAGGGCCAGGGAGAGGCTGGGCCGCGCGAGGCGCTGCTTCTGAGCGCCCGGACTGGTGGAGTTGGTTGGGGTGGCAGGAGGGAGGCACGTGGACGCGAGGGGCAAGGGTCCAGGTGGGCCGCGGGGGTCCCGGGCAGGCCAGGCCCAGCCACTGCGCTGGACCCCGTGGCGGCGGCGGCGGCGACGGTGGCGGATCCCGTGTCAGAATAAGAGTCCCCGCGCGCCCACGCCTGCAGGGCCAGCCCTCCTCCCCCTCCTCCGCTCTCGCCCTTCCTGCCTGACCCCCGGGAGCTGTAGGATCCTTCCCCCCTCTCTTTGCTCCAGCCATTTACCGGGCCTGTTCTTTAAATTTGCCTCTCCTTCTAGGCGGTGGCTGTATTGAGTTCTTTTTTCCCACCTGGAATGGGTCTGCATCAGTGACTAGACAGCAGCAGCTGTCCTTTTAAAGGGATTATTGCCAAGAATCAGAATTGATCACTTTAACAAGGAAGGGCTGATGGGCAGGGCCTCAGCCTAGAGTGTGACTGACACTTGGTGTGTGCGCACACAGTGACCCAGAAATGAATGGGAATCCCTCCTTAGGTAACTGACAACTCTTGGGTGCATATTCCTGCTCTGCCTTGGGAATTTTGCAGGGACTGCTTGATTTTGTGTATCTGACCCAAGGTGTGTAGTTCATCCTTATCTTAAGAGCTTTGGATTCTTTAGCTCAAAGTCCGGGTGAGTCACTTGAGCCTTTAATTTTCTCTCTTCCTCCCCTTTTTACTTGAAGTTTTGTTGGAGTTCACAGTGCTTGTTAAGTCTCTGGTTTTGTGTGTCTGTTTCCCACAGTGACACCTTCTGGTTGTGGCAGCACAGAGAACCTGACTGACAGACAGACTTCTGTGCATTTGCTTCTGTCTTGTTACTGTTTTTCTTCTGGTAGTGGCTGCAAGTTTTTTTTTTTTATCCTCACTCGAGGATATTTTTCCATTTTTTGTACAGATAGAGTGGGAGGGAGAGAGAGAGAGAAACATCGACGTGAAGAGACACATCGAGTGGCTGCCACCCGCACGACCAACCAGGGCCGGGGACAAACTGCAACCGAAGTATGTGCCCTTAGCCGGAACCGAACCTGGGTCTCTCTGGACCACAGGCCGATGCTCTAACCGCTGAGCCAAACTGGCCAGGGCTTTTTTTTTTATTTTTAATTAGATCATGAGGAAATAATGTTTGCTGGCACCTGATCAATATTAGTATGATCCATACAGTAAGATCAGTAGCTTTTAGATCTGCAGCAAGCTGTGGAGGAGGGTTAATAGATCATACTAGTCCCCAGATTTGAGTGCCTGTTGTATGCCATGCTCAGTGCAGGACATCTTCAGTACCCATAACAATCTGATGAGGGGAAGTATAGTCCCCATTTTACAGTGGCCAAAAGACAGAGCTGAGCTTGAACTTGCTTTGTGGGACATCAGAGCCCAGAAATGTTTTGTTTGCAAACCCAGTGCAAGCATTTCCTGGGAGCTCCTAAAAAACAAGGTCATTTACTTGTTCAGGCTCCAGTGCACCCCTACTTGGAGGTGTGGGATGACTTGGTGACACCATTTTAGCCATACTTTGTCCTCAGACTTACCAGCTGGCCTTTAAGGAGCCAAACCAAAGAGTCACCTCTTTGCATTCACATCCTCAGCTTCCAGCACAGGAAAGTTGTCCCTTTTCTAAAGGGAGCAGTTTAGAATGAGAATTTTGAGAGTGATTTGCTAGACTCTCATCTCACTTACTCCTCCACCCTTTATCTTTCATCCCTTATTCCTCTCCTAAGATTTTGAAGCTGATTTTTAGAGGACTGCTTCTCATCTTGGTTGTGGTGTAAAGAATGGATTGCTTCTGTATTACTGATTTGGATGCATTTTTATTTTCACTCAGATGACATCATTTTTTTAAATGTCAAGTCATCTCTATTAATGCAGTATCATTTGGCAGATCCTACAATCTTATATTTTGATAGTGAGGAAAGAAAGAATACTACTCTTGGTAGAAATAATTTTGGAAGGTGCCCTGGCCAGTGTTGCTTAGTGGTCAGAGCATCCACCCACATACTATAGGGTCGCAGTTTCAATCCCTGGTAAAGGGTCAGGCTGTGGGGTTGGCAACCAATTGGTGTGTCTCTTGCATCAATTTTTCTCCCCCCAACCCTTTTCTTCCCTTCCACTCTCTCTAAAAATCAATGGAAACAATATTCTCAGATGAGGATTAACAAAAAGAAATAAAAATTCTGGGAGAATTTGTACCAAAATGTCAACAACGAAATCTCTTGATTAAGGGTAGTAGTAGGTTTTTTTCTGTGGTTATTTATTTATTTATTTTTGGTTAATCCTCACTCAAGGGTATTTTTTCATTGATTTTTTTAGATAGAGTAGAAGGGGCGGGGGAGAGATCAGTGTGAGAGACATGATTGTTTGCCTCCTGTGTGACCCTGACTGGGGCCCAGGATCTAACCTGCAACCTAGGTACATGTCCTTGATGGGAATTAAACCCACAACCCCTTGGTCCATGGGCTCTAACCATTGAGCGAACCATCCAGGGTGGTTTTTTTAAAAACTGTATTATATCTCTGTATTTTATGATTTTAAAAAATAAAATAAAGAACACTTTTTGAGTAATAAAACACATTTTAAAGACTCAGTTCTCAACTCTTAAGTAGTTCCTCTCATTTGTTTTGCATCATTTTGTGAATTTCTGGCATTGCAAGTAATGATTTCTGGATTGACTTATTCAATAAATACCAGAGTGTGTACTGTGCTCCATCACTGTGCTAGGAATCCCTGCTTAGTGGACTTCATGGTGAGATTAGTGGGAGAGAAATCATAATCTCATGAACGTGTGCGGAAATTTACAAAGGCCAAGGAAAGGACACCATGACTTGATGAATAAGACTCAAAAGGTCCTTCAGCTGGGATCAGAGGACAATAAGGAGCTAAGTAGGTAAAGAGAAAAAGGGAGAACATTTCTGTCAGGGGGACCGAAGATCTGTGGTTGGAGCAGAGAGGGAGAGAGACAGACAGGTACATATGAAGGAGATGAAATGGGTAGCCCTGGGCTTAGGTGGTCTGGGATTTACCTTGAGAGCAGTAAAACCCCATCGAAGAGGATAAGGAAGGGACTAAGGAACCATGTGGTGTCCTGAGTCGCACAACCAGGCCTCATTGGGCCTTAAATAGCAGACAACTGAAGGATGCTTCTGAAGGATGTGAGTGGTAAGGTAGCAAAACTATTATGAAATGTTGACATTTTCTTGGGAGAAAATTAAGAATGATCTGCAGAATCTTGAATATATTCTCAACAGAGACAAAAATATAATGCCCTTACCAATTAAGAAGGACTGTCAGTATGCTAACCTCTAAAAGAGGCAACTCAGGTACTTTTCTAGAGAAATACCTACGTGGACTTGGGCTGTTACTGTGTCATCAATTGTAACAGCAAGGTTATTTTCCCTGGACAGTTTTCTCCCTGATAATTGAGTTAATTTATGCTTGTATAAAACTAGGAAGATTATGAAACAGACGAGGTCTTCATGAGCAGTTGTCCTGGGTGTAATAGAGCATCTCTGGGATTTCCTTATTACAGTTGTCAGGTTGGGAAGTGCAAAAGAACCAGAAGAACGAGTTGGCTGTGCTACAGTTTGAGGCTTACAGAATTGTACTGCTTGCTAAGTGTGGGTGATTGTTAGAATGGATGCTCTTGAGTTACCTGAACCGATTAGGTGATTTAGACCATCTGGCCTTAGATTACTGTTCTTTGAGGTATAATGAAATTAGCACTTTATTTTATGGGCTAATTGTTCAAATTTACATCTTGAATTAGAAAGGCAGCATGTTAAGAAAGTAGAGAGCAAAAAAGATGGGACCTGAGGTGGTGGCAGTGAGGTCAAAGTAGTGAGACTAGTGTTCTTGGAAACAAAAGCACCAGCTTGGGAACATACCCTGTACACATGTGAATTCTGGAAAATATGATCCAGAACTTTTTAATCAAGAGGAATGTCAGACCATGGGCTTTTTGCCCTTTTTTTTTCTTTTTCTAGAGTGTATTTGTGACCCTATTTGGCTGATGAAAATGTAGGTTAGTCTTTCAAAAGTCAAAGGAATTTAATAGAGTACCTGCAGGTAGCCTTAGGAAGTGACTGGGAATCCTTCAAAGTGGGGGGAAAGGGTCCTTGGAGCTTCCTAGTGCCCTAAACCCACTTTCTCCATCCTCATAAAGGTACTGCTGTTTCACAAGTGAATTTGTCTTGGGTATCAGGAAGTATGGGGGGCCAGGAAGGTGTGGGGAGGCAGCACCAGATTGGAGAGAAAGTCTTGACTTGTCTGACCTGCTTTCCTGGTCAGATATTTTGGTTTGAACTTTCAAACTTAATTTAGTCTAAATGGGGTGATGCCTTTGAGCACACTTAAAAAAATACTGCTGCAATATAGTGGCCAGCCAGCTCCTGGTGCCAGGGAGACTGCTTATGTACAGGGCTGCCTGCTCTTTCCCAGGTGAGTCTGTGGGCTTCTTCCCAGGCAGCAGGTCCCTGCAGCAGCGTACTAGGCCAGTCCTGGCTTTGCCTCAGAGAGGTTGGGTGTGAGCTTCGCTTAGTCAATTCCTAAAGATGTGACCTTGCTGAACCTTGCCCTCTGTTTCCCATTTCTAAAGGGGTGGTACTATCTACCTTAAATTGCTGAGTTGGGAGTAAGTGAGCTAATACATGCAAGTGGCTTAGCACAACGCCTAGTGCGTGAACCTGCTCAATAAATTGGGAGTTCAGTAAATGTACCACTATGACTGGAACAGATGAGGAAGAGAACAAAAGCATTAACGACTGCCCTTCTCTCATGTGGAGCACCTTCATCCTTGTGGGACAAACTCACTGTCCGCCATGTGCCCCTTGGAGCCATAGCCTGTCCCCACCTTCTAGATAGAAGAAGGCAAAGTCCTGTATAGAGGGTGACATTGCCAGGGTCACTTTGCTGTTTGTTATTTTACAGCTGGGACTTGTCTCCAGCCTTTCTGATTTCAGACTTTGCATGCTAGCCTCAGTGCTGCCCTAGAGATGCAGAAGGGCTGAGTTTGTGGGGCCTCACCAGGGGAAAGGAGGCAGCCCCTTTTGTGGCTCTGGGCTTACGGAACCCCACTTCTGACTTTCAGGGACAGCCACTTTGTCTGTGAGATGGGAAGATATTTGCCAGGCATATCTGTCGTGGGGTCCTGCCTTTGAGAACCAAGAGGGGCCTCTACGTCTCTGGCTTTATACCTGAGTGGATTCTTGTCAGGGATGGGAAGTGGGTTGCCTGATGGTGTATGCAGTAACAAATAGGAGAGCCCTGCCTGAGTCCCATCCTACTTCCAGACTTCCAGCTTTCTAGTTGGCTTGGGGAATGAACAAGTTTGTCATTGACTACAGTTTTCCACTCTTCAGCCTTGGGCAGGTCTCTTGGTCACCTGATTTCAGGTGCGGACTGTATCTTTCACCTCACAGGTTAGCTGTGAGGATAAGTAGTCAGGAGTATCCCAGCCTCTGCTCCTCCATTCACCTCTGAGACAAAATCCTTCTCCTTCCAGGTGACAACTACTTGATCCCTCTGGGGTGTGTAACAGCTTATTTATGCACAGTGAAACAGATTTGAGGAGCTAGATTTTCTTCATAAAAAAATCCTACCATACCTAACAATTTGGAGGTGTTGGGAGCTCATTGTAAGGAGATCTCACCTAAAAAATTCTTTCAGATTATCCACAAGTAATGGAAAAAACCCTGTGGCCTTAAATTTGCATATAATCCAGCATAATAACATTTCTTTCAGTTCCAATTGTTCTGTGCAATGAGACCTTGAATCAGTGTCTTTTAAACTCTACTCAACACATTCTTACCTTGGAGGCAGCTGCTCACCATGAACCTTGGGGTGAGCAGGTTTCAGGCCAGGTCACTTGAGTTTAAGTTGGTGAATTTTTGTGGCAGTGACAAGTTTAGTTTTCTTGTGTGTTTTGGGCAGGCTTGCTTTAGCCAGTCAATTTTGGAAACTTTGCTTCAATAATCTTCATTCACATTCACAGAGGAAACACATTTTCCCCAGAAGCTCAGCAATTTGGGGAAAGGAGGAGCATGACAAACAGAATTATTGATTTGAAGGCATTGGTTGAATCACCCCAAACTTGTAATGTTCTCAGTACTTGTGTATCATTGACAGAATATCTGAACTTCATTTTCTATTGCCTCGTGTATTGTTCCTGTGCATTGAAAGATAATGCCCACCCCCTTAGTGGCAGTGGTTTTTTCAAAGGATTCTAGAGTCACATCCCTCCCTGAGTGGGAGTCTCCTATAGTACCGATACCCTCTGGAACCCTGGGAGATTTCCAGTTTTTTTTTTTTTTTTATCCTCACCCGAGGACATTTTTCCATTTTTTGTTCAGGTAGAGTGGGAGGGAGAGAGAGGAACAGAGAGAGAGAGAGAGAAACATCGATATGAAAGGAACACATCGAGTGGCTGCCATCCGCACAACCGACCAGGGCCGGGGACAAACTGCAACCCAGGTATGCGCCCTTAGTGGGAACCGAACCCGGGTCTCTCAGGACCGCAGGCCGACGCTCTAACCGCTGAACCAAACTGGCCAGGGCAGATTTCCAGGTTTTGATTAGTGTTTTCCTTAACACTTTTGTTTGATGAACTGACCTAAGCAATTTGTTCGTATGTCATCTGTCTCCCCAAACCATTATAATTTCTATTATTATTATTATTATTATTATTATCATTGAGCCCCCTTCCCCCCTTCTAACCCAAGTGACTGTTCTTGATGCTGAAGTCTGGGGAGGAGGTGGGAAGTATCAGTTGTCAGTGGCAAGAGTTGTCTAGTCTGCTTTTGAGATTTTCTTGAGTAAAGATATTAATGTACTGAGTCTGGATTGAAATGTAATTGCAGCCTTACTGCCAATTTATATTTGTCATGCAGGGCATTAGAAATGTAACTATTTTTGGTACTTGGGCAGCAAACAACTTTAGGATTCACCTGGGACTAACTTGCTTCTCTATGTACAGTTCTGCTGTGTGCCCATCATGCTGCACACAGACTTCAAGATGAGCTGGGGAGCCCTTGATACTACACTGGAAAGTACACTGAGGCTATTGAGAGGAGTGTGGCCCTTCCCCAGTTGACTTGCAGAAGGGAGGGGAACATAGTTCTCTATTCCCTCTTAGAGCTGCCCTTGTCTGATCTCTGTCATCTTTCCTTCATGGGTTGGTTAGTTTTGTTTTAGGTTCCTCCTCCCTTTATTTTTGTAGATCCACTGGCAGGTTTCTTTTTTGAGCCAAGGTCATTATGGTGTGAGGATGGGATGGGACATAGGGAGGAAGAACTTACGCCTGCTTTTGGAGTCTCAGGGCTGCCTTTTTTTTTTTTTTTTTTAAGTAGCTGTGTTTCCTGTTCTGGAATTGAGTGGGTGATGGCTTTCAATTTTAAGACCATAAAATGAAACTGCTTTTCCCGTCTATTAAAAAAAAAGTAATGGCACTTACTTGGGTAGACATTGTTCATGTGACATGCAGGTGACCAATTAAAAGCCAACCCATGGAAATAAGGTGGAACTGGCTTAATGTCAGGTCCTAGACCAGGCTCCAGTGATTAGCTGTGCTAGTCCATGGTAAGAGAGACGCTCTGCAAAGGATAGTGGGTAATTCTAGAACAGTACAACCTGGCTGTTAAAAAGCATTTTCAGGGAGGTTATTTACTCTATATCCTTTATATCTGTGGGAGTCTCTTCTGGCTGCAGGAGTGGTCTTTAAACCTATTACAGGACTGGTTAGAGGGGTTGAACATGTTTTGTTTGGAGGAGAGAAGATTGGGGGCAGGGATGGTGAGGGTTTCCAGCAGGCCTATTGGTGAGTCAGGATTTTAGCTAAGGATTGAATGGAAGAGCTGAGGTCCTGATGCTAGGGCCATCATATACTTGCTCAACCCCTTAGGAAGTGTGGAAGGGGTTCCTCTTACTTTCCAGAGATAACATCAAGTGACCCTGCCACAAGAGGCAACAGAATTGGACATCACCTGGAGTAGGAGCTCAGCATTGGGTGAGCAGCTCAGAGATGCCCACTCACCTTCTGTGAAGTTTGAGATGGTGGGAGCTTGTTCACTTTGTCGCCTTGGTTTATTGCAGAACAGAAAAGGAAGCAAATTGCTTAGAAAATTTAGGGTAACTGATTTGTTTAGCCACCCTTTGGGGCCGGGAACCACTGTTGGTTTATCTTGTTTTGTTTTGTTTTCTTTATTGATTTTTAGTGAGAGAGGGAGGGATAGATAGAAACATTGATAAGAGAGAACATTGATTGGCTGCCTCCTCATGCCCCCCACCAGGGACCATCATGCCCACAACCTGGGGGATGTGCCCTGACTAGGAATCGAACCAGCGACCTCCTGGTGAATGGGTTGCTACTGAGCCACACAAGCTGGGCTGTTTCTTATTTTAAAATGTTAAGACCCTGGCCCGGTAGCTGAGTTGGTTGGATTGTTGTCCTGATATGCCAAGGTTGTAGGTTTGATCCCAGGTCAGGGTACATACAAGAATCAACAAATAAGCCCTGACCGGTGTTGCTCAGTGGTTAGAGTGTTAGCTCGTGGACCACAGGGTCTCGGGTTCGATTCCTGGTCAAGGGCATGTACCTGGTCCTCAGCCCTTGTCAGAGTGCATGTGGGAGGCAACCAATCCATGTGTCTCTCTCACATCAGTGTTTCTCCCTCTCCCTCTTTGCCCCTCTCCCCCTCTCCTCCTCTCTCCACCCCCCTCCCTTCTTCCCTTACATTCTCCCTGAAAGTCAATGAAAAGAATGTCCTTGGGTGAGGATTAAAAAAAAAAAAATCAACCAAAGAATGCATGAGGAAGTGGAACAACAAATGATGTTTTTTTTTTCCTCTCTCTATCCTGTCCCCTCTCTCTAAAAATGAATTAAAAAAAAAAGTAACTTGACATTTAAGAGCATAAGCTACTCTGGTCAGTACCCCATGGAATGAAATGAAGTGCAAGCTTCTCATCACTACACATTGAAATGACCAGAGCAGATGTGTTGCTGGCTGTGGGATTCTCTAAGTAGAGCTTCTTAGCCAGTTGGGCTGGGATGGGAGGGGTGCAGAGAGGTCCTTGCAACCAGGTAGCCCAAGACCCTGGGCAGCTCCTGAGACTGTGAATAACTTTGTTTCACTCCAGTGTATTGTGCAAATACAATTTTTGTTACATGCCATGACATGAGAAAGATGGGCATCTGATCTGTGTCTGTTTCCTGTTCTGTTCATTATCTTCCCCCACCCCCACCCTTCTGAGAAGATATAGGGTTTTCTTGGGGTTTCAAGCTCTTGTGGTGAAAGTGTGTAACATTGGACTAGACTGTTCACAAGGAGCATCCCCTGCACTGAAATTAGGAGATCACCCTCTCAGACGCCAGGGTTTGCCAGGGTTTGCCAGGGTTTATGAAAAGTCAGAAAGTTGTAGTGGGAAAGACTGTTGCAAAATGCTGGTTGTTCTGATTATTGTGGATGACCTCAAATGGAAAGCTATTTACACTTCATCCTAAAAGCGTGGAGAGCTCTCAGAGGTTTCTGGAGAGAAGAATGTCAACTTGAACTGGGCAGGGAAGCCAGTCAGGAATAAAGGCCATTGATAAAAGGCAGGCATGAGCTAATACAGTCTTGACTTTGCCTGTCAGGGAATAAAAAGCAGGGTCAGGTGCTGGAGACACTGTGTAGATAGAGTGGGTGGGGACTAACCTGGATACCAGGGATAAGGACAAGTCATCTGTTCAAACAACAACTGGAGTAGCTTTTCTGCTTGTGCTGTGCTATGCTTCTGGGATCCAGTGATGGGTAAGACGGACTGTTCCTGTGTTCAGGGATCAACAGGCACATGGAGAGACAGAGTAGGGTGCCCTGAGAGAGAGGAAGGGTGGGCAGGAACAAATCTGAGAGGTGAGAGCTGAGGGAGGACTGGAAGGTGATATAGGCCCCCCAGATTGTGGGTCTTTGATTTTTAAGAGTACTGAGTGTGAGCTAAGGTAAGGTGAGCTGGTTGCTGGAGAGAATGGTTCTAGGTTGTGTCTACTATTGCGTGGAAGAAAAGGGTGTTGGTGAGACAGCCCAGCTTGTGGCCCTGCATGGCCACTCTCTGCTTTTCTGGGCTGGGAGGACAAAGTGGTGTAAGGTGTAGAGGCCATGTGTGACTGTCAGGACTCTCAGGGAATATCTGTTAGGGGCATGTCTGTGATCCTGCTGGATAGCAGTGGGCTCTGGAGCCAGGTGCAGAACTTGATCGGTCCTTGCATCTCCTCCCTAAATATAGTGCTTTGTGTTAGGTGAGTGTATAATAAATGATAGGTGAGAGAATAAACTATCTGAGGGACTATCTCTTATCTGTAGGAAAAGTTTGTTCTGCTTTGCTCCCAGGAGTGAAGTAGTGATCGATGAATGGAATTAGAGGGACATGACCCTTAACATAGTCTGAGGAGCTTTGTAACAATTAGAGGGACCAGGAAGAGGCTCAGTGTGATTCTAGTGCCCTGGGAGCTAGTTGGTAACCCACATTTTCTAGATTATGAGGATTTTCCTGCTTGAGTTTTTGGACACTTTTCCAGAAAGACCAAGAGTGATTAAGATGCTTCTCTGAAATATACACATGAATTATTCCAACAGCTGATGCTTCCTGGTTTGAGAAATTTTCCTTGTTTCTTGCATTGCTCAAATGTTTTCAAATCTTGGCTCTTTTGGCAGAGTCCAGGGGAGAATACAAGTGGGTGTCTTGCCAAGTGATGACCTTGGTTTTGAGAGTGGGGAGGGGTTGTTGCAGGAAGAAAAGGGGCCTTGAGAATTTGGCACTTGGGAAAAAATGACTTGGGTCAGAGAGTGGCGCCTGGCTGGTGATGACCACGATGCCATCAGGGTACTGATTTTGGGGTTGAGGATCACAGTGAGGAATCAGATGAGTTGGGTGAGGGCAACAGCCCTGGTGCCCCATATACAAGCTGGGAGGGCTGGCATTTGCCCTGGATAGTTGCCCACTTCGGAAGTTCTGCCTGCAGGGCCTGGGCTGTCTCTGGGCCCTGTGTCCTCTGCCATCTTTGAACTCTTTTTTTTTTTTTTAATAATCTTCACCTGAGGACATTTTCCATTTTTTTGTTCAGATAGAGTGGGAGGGAGAGAGAGGAAGAGAGAGAGAAACATTGACGTGAAAGAGACACATCGAGTGGCTGCCACCCGCACGATCCAACCAGGACCGGGGACAAACTGCAACCGAGATACATACCCTTAGCGGGAACTGGACCCAGGTCTCTCAGGCTTGTGCTCTAACTGCTGAGCCAAACCAGCCAGGGTGCCACCCTTGAACTCTTGTTGCTTTGTTAGTGGCTGGTAACCAGTCCTTTTCCCACTGGTTTGTGTCTGCTTTGTTCACTGCCTTACATGGGTGAGGGCTGTGCTGTTTGAATAGAAGAAAAGAAGTCCACTGGATGCTGGCTTGTACAATGAGGCTCAGTCCTCTAGGAGGTTTCCCAGCATTTTGGTAAAGGGTTAAGTTAGTGTGCCCTCAGAAGAGGAATTAGGGATGTGCTGATCTTTGCTCTAGGAAGTTTTCCCAAAGCCTTTGGGAAGGATTCAGCCCAAGGATGGTGTCAGAATAAGACTGGTCTAGATTTACAGTGGTTCAGATTTGAGCCTGGGTTTGGGAGATGGTGGACCTGGGTCAGAATCCACATTTGACTATTTTGTTGTTGTTAATCTTCACCTGAGGATATTTTTTTTGATAAACTGAGGGATGGGGAGAGCGAGAGAAAAACTTCAATGTGAGAGAGACACATCAATTGCTTGCCTCCCGCATGACTGCAACCAGGGCCAAGGATTGAAACTGCAACCCAGGTACGTGCCCTTGACTGGAATCAAACCCGCGGCCCTTCAGTCCTCAGGCTGACGCTCTAACCACTGATCCAAACTGGCCAGGGCAACCCCAGCTTTCCTACTTGTCAAATGTGGGTAACAAGGGCAGTCCCTGTGTGAAGTGTGGGTGACATTGGCAGTCCCCAAGTAAAGTATGGGTAATATTGGCAGTTTCTTGTGTGAAGTGTAGGTGATAATGCCAGTCCCTTGTCTGAAGTGTGAGTGACAAGGACAGTCCCTCCTGTGAAATGTGGGTGACATTGGTAGTACCCTATGTGAAATGTGGGTAACAATGGCAGTCTCCTGTGTGAAGTGTGGATTACAGTATAGTCTCTAGTTTGAACTGTGGGTGACAGTGTCAGTACCTCGTCCTGTGGTTATGGGGATTCAATGAAATCAGGCATGTAAAATGCTGGCATGGCGCCTGGCACCAAATAAAGAATTCAATAATTGGCCTGGCCGGTGTGGCTCAGTGGTTGAACATCAACCCATGCACCAAGAGGTCGCCGGTTCGATTCCTGGTCAAGGCACATGCCCAGGTTGTGGGCCTGATCCCCAGTGGGGAACATGCAGGAGGCAACCAATCGATGATCTCTCTCATCGATGTTTTTCTCTCTCCTTCTCCCTTCCTCGCTCTCTAAAATCAATAAAGGAAAAAAAAATTATATATATGTATATATAAAAAGAAGGCTGTCACACTGGCGTTTAAATGCTCTGAACTTACTAGTGGCACACATAGCTTTAAAATAAAAAAAAAAGGAAAAAAAGAATTCAATAATTGTTAGTTACTGTTACGCTTTTCTTCTCCTTTAGTAACCAATTCTCTTTTCAACATGTTAAATAGATATGATTCTCTGGATGTTCCCAAAGTTGTCCTCATTATGCTTTTTCTGTAGCAATTTGAATTTGAGTGCCCAGTGATAGCTTTCTCAATGAAGAGTCAGGCATTCCCCTTCCTGCCCCACTAAAACCTGATGAACATTCAGGAGGAGGCCTGGACCGTGGGGAGAGTAGAGCCCCTGCCCTGGCATTAGTGTCACTGGGGTCTTGGAGACAGACCTGCAGGGCCTGGGTTTCTCAGGCTGGATCTTGGCACTGGCTGTTTAGTTAAGACCTGGGTCTGTGTGAGGCTACGGAAGGCAGAGCAGAGCAGTGGGGTGGGCCTTGGAGGAGGCATGAGTGTCATCAGCAAGACTGGTCCAGTAAAGGCTTAGGTAAGTGAATGCTTCTGCTTTGTCCCCCTCATGACCTCTCCCTTTCTTGCCCCTCCTTGTCTTGTAGCCTCCCTGCAGGAAGGGCTGCTGGCCTTGGGATTGGGTTGTCCTAGTAGGATTATGCTCAAGAGACACTGGAGTGAGATGGACTTTGTGGGTCGCTTGGGAACCTGACCCCACTTAGAACAGTGTTTCTCTGGCATGTGCAGTCTGTGTTCTCAACAACTGACAGCTTAGAAGTACACCTTTGCCTAGAAGACAAAGGAAATGCTGGCCCTGCGTGTATATGCATATGTACACATGTGCTTTTGCATGTGTGTGTGCTGGCCCTGCCTGCTGGAGAGGAACCTGACCCGTGCAGTTGCTCTGGTGTGTGCAGGTAGAAGAAAGACATTTCAGTTTGTGTTGGATGTGGACTTTGTGTGTCAGAGTCCTGCCTTTTGTGGGGTCCCCAGCTTTGGGATTAGTTTCAAATGCAGTTCAGCTTCCACTGAGGTGATAGTCCAAACCTGAGTGGCCCTTGCAGATTTCTTAAGGTCTTTTTTTAAGGCAGAGAGTCAAGTGATCTTTGCATTGCACCTCATAACACATCAGAGTTTTAGTACTAAAACTTCTTACCAGCAAGGTAAACTCCCAACTTGAGGGAGAAGCAGCAAGCAAGTTGCAAGACGTCCTTTTCCTTGCCGTCGTATCCTGGGAGGCAGGCCCTTCATTCTTCTAAAGCTTCTGTGGGGCAGTTTGGTATTTGCTGCCTTGCTACTCTTAGGGTAGCGTTCTCCAGGTGTTTGACCCTCAGTACAGCTTCCTTCTTTTGTGCTCCTTAGATGCTGGCTCTTTGGACATGTCGAGCAAAACTCCCAGTGGACAGAGCCCTGTGTCTGTCTGGCACCTCCTTTTCCCGCAAGTGGCCCTTCTATGAGGATTACATGATGGGAAGTGTCTGGGCAGGATTCTGGGAAGCTCTGGCAGCTGAGAGAAGCCAGATGCAGCCCACCTTCATCTCTGTCTGTGCTTTATTTTACGCTTTTGGGCTGGGGGTGATAAGCATAGTTGGCAGTCTGTGAACACTGTGTCCAAGGAACACTTCTTTCTGGCACCCTCTGATCATATTTTTATTGTCAGGTACATTTTCAGGAAGGTGTGATGTCTATTTATATCGTTCCTCAGTTCTTTTTTAAAAAATAATGTTTCTTTATTAATTTTAGAGGGAGAGGGAGAGAGATCATTGATTGGCCACCTCCTGCATACCCCCCCACTAGGGATCAGGCCCACAACCTGGTCATGTGCCATGACTGGGAATTGATCTGGTGACATGGTTCGACGCTCAACTACTGAACCACACCAACCTGACCGTTTCTCTGTTCTTAATTGGTATGTGCAGTATAAGCCACAATTTTACTGATGGATGTTGCTGTTTGCTAATAGTTTCTTCCTTCACACTTTGCAGCATTTTAGTCAGTCACATGGTTTTTGCTATTGCTGCTATGCTTTATCATCAGAGTTTGCAGCAGTAATGAAGTATCTGGGTCTGGGAACCAGGTTGTTGGCCTTGGGATCCCTAAGGCCAACGATTCTCAACCTGTTGGTTGCGACCCCTTTGGGGGTCGAACGACCTTTCACAGGGGTCACCTAAGACATAACAGTAGCAAAATTACAGTTATAAAGTAGCA
Source organism: Molossus molossus (assembly GCF_014108415.1). Taxonomy (NCBI): domain Eukaryota; kingdom Metazoa; phylum Chordata; class Mammalia; order Chiroptera; family Molossidae; genus Molossus; species Molossus molossus. The sequence continues at coordinate 65,847,146 of NW_023425377.1, read as the reverse complement.
ACTAAAATAATTTTATGGTTGGGGGGGTCACCACAATATGAGGAACTGTATTAAAGGGTCGTGGCATTAGGAAGGTTGAGAACCACTGCCTTAGGCCAACTCTGTGGCCTCAGTCAAGGCCATCCATACTGTGGTGTGTTTGGTGGACAGCTCCTGCTACAACTGAGAAATTAACAGATGATGTTGATTGTTTGACCTGGCCCCTAATGGTCAAAGAAGCTGAATTCTGCCTCTTAGGGAAGCTTGGTTGGTCAGATGGTTATAGATTCTTATTTGAAGGCCCAGTGTCAGACTGGATTTCTGGAATTCCACTAAGTCCATGTTCCTATTCAAAACTTGGCTCAGGGGCATCTGGAAGGTTTGTTGATATATGATACTGACTCTGCCTTCTGCCTGGGTGCTCACTAGCTGCTCAGGATTTGGATCTAGGCAGATCCTTTAGTGTTCCAGAAATGACCAGCTTCATTAGACCTCAGTGACTCATTCCCGGTCTCCTGTTGCCAGCCTGGATGATGGGACCCTTCTTTGAGATCAAGGCAGAGGCTCCCTGAGGGTCCATGTCTTTCCAGGGTTAGAGGTGAGAACTGGAGGTACTGTCCTCCCTGTTTACCTTTCTTCAGAGAGGTTTTTGCCTTCCTGTCGCTGTTCTTAACTGATCACAATAGTTAGTCTTATTTTAGATGTTGTAGGGATAAATTCTGTGAACTACTGTGGGTAGATTCTGTTTGTATTTCAGGACCGTGAAGTTCTTTTCCTCTAGCCTATGCCCAGGTCTGTCTTCATTTGTATACAGTGGGCTGCCCTAGAATGCTGCTTGCTCTCTCTGGATGCTCCTGAACAAATAAAAGTTTTCCCTTCTCTCTTCCAAAGGAAAATACTCTGGAAGGTATGTGGGGAGCATCTGCCGGAGGTATGAGGTTGTGTGCCGGATTTAGCTCTTTATGCACCAGCCATCACCTGTTTGAAGGTGGCTCAGTGATGGTCTCTATGCTCTCCATTCTGCTCCTTGGAAGACTTTGGGGATTCCTTGGTCTTTGCCCGCTCATGAATATGCAGATCAGGGTTGGTGCCTTTTGTCAACAAATGAGGAAGTGACCTGCAGAATAAGGGCTGTTTTACTGCATGGAGATGTTCAGGTGGTGGCTTTGCTTCTGTTCTCATGGCACATAGAGTCCTGAGGCTGTGTAGACTTGGATTGAGACAGCACATGGCACCTGTGGCCAGGGCACGGAACTCCTCAGAGGCAGTGGAGAACACCCTGTCCATTGCTGAAAGGATTCTTGCCTTTCCAGAGTTTACCTGCATAATAAGGTGTTGCTTCTTTAAAAACAAACTCAGGAAAACTTGCCACAAGAATGGAATGGCTGGCGGATTTATTTCTTGAAAATAAATAAATGAAAATAAGCACAACCCAGTTGGTTGAGATGCCATACAACATGGGGGCTCCCTGGATGGTGTCTCATGGAAGGCTGGATGGCACAGGAGGTGGTTGGCACTGGAACCTCCTGTTGGCCACCAGCTACAGTGGAGGCAATGTCTTCTGCAGGTGGGGCTTGTGATCCTCACTCCCAAGTTTTCCTGTTTTGACTGGTTCTGGAGACTCAGCTGCCCCCTCCCCAACCTCCCTCCTTGTTAGTTGTCTCAGGAGGGCTCTTGGCATGTATTCCAGTCACAGGTCACTCAGAGACATATATTTTTGCAAAGGAGACCACTTTCTTACAAAGGAGACCCCAAACCAAACTAGGCAAGGGACCCCAGGCTGTCATTTTTGCTCCCTTAATCTATTCTCTTCAGGAGCATCTGAACTAGAGATAATTGTGGTGCTCTGGGATTTCCTATTTGAAACAATGAGCAATGAAATGCCCCTCCCTCTGTGAGTGCATACCTTGTATGGGGTTCCTTGGTGTTGCTGTTTTCTGTGCAGAATCCATGGGCCTGGATAGGGCCTGGGCCTGGTTCTGCCTCACAAGATAGGTGGGCTTGGTGCTCAGAGCTTGAGTGAGATTCACTTTTTTCCTTTTCAGTGATGTGCATTGGTAGGGGGCCATTTGGGCTAGTTGTCTCGGTCTCTCTTGTTTCAAGTTGGACATGTTAGAAGCTCAGAACTCAGTCCCCTGGTGTACCTGTATAAAGGTCCCACGTCTAGCCCAGGTGCTCCAGGGAATAGGTTTGGGTTGAGTTGTGATATATCTGGCTTCCATTTTTAGGAAAAATTTGTTCACAGGACAAGTTAGTCATCTTTTTTTTTAATTTTAATTTTTAATTTTATTTTTGTTGCAGATGTTTCTCCTTTTTTACCCCATTGACACCCTCCTCCCCATCCCCTCCCACCCCGCCCCCGGCTTTGTTATCCATGTCCATTGGTTATGCATACGTGCATATAAGTTCTGTTGTTTATCTCTTCCCTCCCCCCACCACCCCCTCTTGTGAGGGTTGTCAGTCTGTACCCTACTTCCATATTTCTGGGTCTACCCTATTCCTCAGACTGTTATGTTCATTATATTCCACAAATAAGTGAGATCATGTGGTATTTGTCTTTTTCTGCTAGGCTTGTTTCACTTAGGATGGTACTTTCCAGGTCCCTCCATGTCATCTCAAAGCATAAGAGATCTTTCTTTCTTACAGCTGCATAGTACTCCATTAAAAAATATGGAACGCTTCACGAATTTGCATGCCATCCTTGAGCAGGGCCATGCTAATCTACTCTGTATCGTTCCAATTTTAGTATATGTGCTGCCGAAGCGAGCACAAGTTAGTCATCTTTACTGTTCACCTGATGGGCACTTTTTGACTCACTGGTTTATGGGTATGAGATGGAAAAGGTGTGTCCAGGGAGACAGAGTGCTATGAGAGGTAAGAGCTGGGGTGAGACCGCGCACTTGAAGTGCATCCAAGGCATAACATTTGATGCTGCTCTATCTCACCATTCTGAGGCTTTCCATTGCCACTGTCTTTTTGTGCAATTTATTTGGGGAGTGGTGGGAAGCACTGGTTCATAGTGGAGGGTGTCAGGGACATACTGGTCTGGGAAGCAGGGTTCTAGAGCCATTTTGGCTGTGGGTATACCAGGGCTTTGTTCTGTGCCTACTTTGGCCCCAAGGGGTTAAAATGTGTTTGTTTCTACCTTTACATATTGTGCTAAGTGAAATAAGCTAGACACAAAGGAACAAATACTGTATGATCCCACTTATATGAGGTCCTAGAGTAGTCAGATTCATAGAGGCAGAAAGTGGAATGTTGGGTGCCAGGGGCTGGGGGTGGAGGAATGGGGAGCTAGTGTTTAATGGGTATAGTGTTGCAGTTTCCCAAGGTGAAAAGATTCTAGAGATGAATGGTGGGGATGATTGTACAACATTGTGGATAAACTTAACGCCACTAACTATACACTATTTTAGGCCAAGATGGTAAATTTTATGTATATTTTTTAATGTTTTTGGGTGACATTAGTCAACAAAAATATATAGGTTACAGGTGTAGATTTCTATGATACATGATCTGAATATTGCACTGTGTGTCTACCACCCAAAGTAAGATCTCTTTCCATTTCCATATATTTGACCCACATTACTTTTTACTACTACTCCCCCTATCCTCCCTTCCCTCTGGTAACCACCATACTGTTGTCTGTGTCTATGGGTATATTTTAATACAATAAAAAATGGAACCTTTTTGAATTCAGAAATATCCTCCCATGAGAGCATCATTTTATCCTCCAAGAGTTAACTTAGGGAGAAAGGAATGAAGGTATTCATATTTTATGGCCTACTTTGTGCTACATACTGTGGGATTTAAGAAAAAAGGATAGCCCTGGCCAGGTTACTCAGTGGTTAGAGCGTTGGCCTGCGGTCCAGAGAGACCCAGGTTCGGTTCGGTTCCCGCTAAGGGTGTGTACCTTGGTTGCAGTTTGTCCCCGGCCCTGGTTGGGTTGTGCGGGTGGCAGCCACTCGATGTGTCCCTTTCATGTCGATGTTTCTCTTTCTCTCTTCTTCTCTCTCCTCCCACTCTATCTGAACAAAAAAATGGAAGAATGTCCTCAGGTGAGGATAAAAAAAAAAAAGAAAAAAGGATATGTGTGGTTCTAGAAGGTTCATTGTAACATCATCTTGGGAGTGTTGGAGCACAGAGGTTCCGTGAGTGTTCTTTGGTCCCTACAGGGGTGAGGCCTGGATGTATTTCTTCCATCTTGGTGGGATGACACAGGATTTCTGGAGTCTTCAGAGGACTTTGGAGAGCAGAGTCCAGGAACATCTGAGGTCTTCTCTGCTCTAGTGTTCAGCTCATAGATCAGAGGTATTCCTTGTTTTCCTGTGGCTATTTGTCAGAGAATTTCCTTAATGTGGCATGTACACAAAATGGTAGCCAATGGTTCCTAGGTTGTTATTAACAGAGAAGTCTTTCCTTTTTAAAAAAAAAATTTTTTTTTAATCCTCACCCGAGGACATGTTTTGATATTTTGTTCAGATAGAGCGGGAGGGAGAGAGAGGAAGAGAGAGAGAGAACCATGGATGTGAAAGGGACACATCGAGTGGTTGCCACCCGCATGACCCAACCAGGGCCGGGGACAAACTGTAATCGAGGTACATGCCCTTAGCGAGAACCGAACCCAGGTCTCTCTGGACCACAGGCCTACGCCCTAACCGCTGAGCCATACCAGCCAGGGCTTAAATAATTTTTTTATCCTCACCCGAGGACATTTTTTTCCATTTTTCGTTCAGATAGAGTGGGAGGGAGAGAGAGAGAAAGGAACATCAACGTGAAAGGGACACATCGAGTGGCTGCCACCTGCATGACCCAACCAGGGCCGGGGACAAACTGCAACCGAGGTAAGTGCCCTTAGCGGGAACCGAACCCGGGTCTCTCTGGACCACAGGTTGACGCTCTAACTGCTGAGCCAAACCGGCCAGGGCGTTATTTCCTCTTTTGTTCCTTTTGACATTTTCTTCAGGATGTCCTTTAATATTGTATGTAACCTACCACACATCCTCAGTACTAAACACTTCCAACACTTCCCAAAGCCTCACACTGTTCTAGATGTGGACATTTGATTCCTGGATTCCTGGACATTTTATTATTAATCTTCACCCGAGGGGAGAGGGATATATATAGTTTTTCCCCGCATTGATTTTTTTTTTTTAAATCCTCACCCGAGGACATTTTTTGATATTTTGTTCAGATAGAGTGGGAGAGAGAGAGAAACATCGATGCGAAAGGGACACATCGAGTGGTTGCCACCCACACAACCCAACCAGGGCAGGGGACAAACTGCAACCGAGGTACATGCCCTCAGCGGGAACCGAACCCCAGTCTCTATGGACTGCAGGCCGACGATCCAACCGCTGAGCCAAACCGGCCAGGGTCCGCATTGATGTTTGATAGGGAGGGAGGAACAAACCAGGTATATGCCCTTGACCAGAATCAAACCCTTTGGTCCATGGGCTGATGCTCTAAAACTGCTGAGCCAAACCAGCCAGGGTTCCTAGACATTTTAAATATGGGGGTTTATCTGAAGTTTATTTTACTTTTCAGTTACAGTTGACATTTATTATTACTTTGTATTAGTTTCAGGTATACAATATAGTGGTTAGACATTTATATAATTTAAGAAGTGATTCCCCTGATAAGTCTAGTACCCACCTGGCACCATATAATTATTACAGTATTATTGACTATACAGTAAAACCTTGATGTAATGGACTAATTTGGGTGAGAGGGTGTCTGTTAAGGCCATAAGTCTGTTAGGTAATAAAGTAGGCTTTCCGAATGCATATGTTAAAAAATTGACAAGTTAACCTGTTTTTACTAATGTAGACACATATGTGTAAATTAAAATTAAGTATGTATGAAAGTTTAATTTCATAGAAAAGTTTTTTATATGTATTAGTGATTTTAAATTTATACTGATTAGGTCTAGTAAATGAGTGTATTCACCAGTCACCATGAGTAAACAAATGCAAACGATTGGGGTGTGGCTTAGAGCATGTCAGAACATGGGCCTGCCTGCATTAAAACTGCTTCAGAAAGTCACGCCATGCAGCAACAGAACCAATTACCAACAGCGATGCACTGTGATTACATGCTAATCATTTGCTGAACATTGTTTATGAGAAGTAACTCTTGTATTTAAATAAGCAGACTGTAGTTATAGATATGTAATATTTATTTATGTTGACAAAATTACTAGTGTTTTTCTTCCAGTATGCCTATTTGCTAAAATCGGTTTAAAATAACAGTAAATTAATAACAAAAAATAACTTGTTAATTTAATTATAAGCAAATCTTGATTAAAAGCATTTTAAAATTAACAGGGTGTTAATTTTCACATATGACATATAGACCAGAAATTTTGTTCATTAAATCCGAAGTCCATTAAATTGAGATCTGCAAAATTGAGATTTTACTGTATTTCCTAACCTGTACTTTATATCCCATGACTATTTTGTAACTACTAATTACATTTCTTATTCCCTACACCTTTTTCACCCAGTCCCTCACCACCCCCTCCTATCTGGCAACCATTAGTTTGTTCTCTGTATCTATGAGTCTGTTTCTGTTTTGTTTGTTTATTTATATTCTTTAGATTCCATGTATAAGGGAAATATGGTATTTGTCTTTCTCTGTCTGACTTATTTCACTTTGCATAATATTCTCTAGGTCAATCCATATTGTTGCAAATGATAAGATTTCTTTCTTTCTTTTCTTTTTTTAATGTCTGAGTAATATTTCATTGTATATATGTACCACATTTATCCAATGTCTATTGATGGGCACTTAGGTTGCTTCCATTGGCTATTGTAAATAATGCTTCAGTGAACATAGGAATGCATGTATGTTTTCAAATTAGTATTTTGTGTTCCTTCAGATAAATAACAAGAAGTGGGATTGCTGGGTCAGATGGTGGATCTGTTTTTAATTTGGTGGGAACCTCTATACTGTTTTCTGTAGTGGCTGCACCAGTTTGCAATCCCACCAACAATGCACAGGGCTTCTCTTTTCCCCACATCCTCTAGAACACTTGTTGTTTGTTGATGTATTGATTTATTGATGACAGGTGTGGGGTGGTAGCTCATTGTGGTTTTAATATGTATTTCTCTGGTGAGCATGTTTTCATGTCTTTTGGCCATCTGTATGTCCTCTTTGGAGAAATGTCTTTTCAGGTCTTCTGCATATTTTTTATTTGGGTTATTTCTTTTTTGGTGTTAAGTTGTATGAGTTCTTTATAAATTTTGCATATTAACCCCTTATTGGATGTATCATTGGCTAATGACAACCTCCCAATTGGTAGGTTGTCTTTTCATTTTGTTGATGGTTTCCTTTGCTGGGCAAAAACTATGTAGTTTAATGTATTTCTATGTGGCCTGGCCCAAGCGGCTCAGTGGATTGAGTGTCATTCCACGGACTGAGAGGTCCCAGTTTGATTCCTAGTCAGGGCACATGCCCAGGTTGTGGGCCAAAACCCCAGTGGGGGGCATGCAGGAGACGGCCAATCGATGTTCTTTCTTTTTTTTTTTTAATCCTCACCTGAGGACATTTTTCCTTTTTTTTTTGTTCAGATAGAGTGGGAGGGAAAGAGAGGAAGAGAGAGAAACATCGATGTGAAAGGGGCACATCGAGTGGCTGCCACTCACTCTACCCAACCAGGGCCAGGGACAAACTGCAACCGAGGTACATGCCCTTAGCGGGAACCGAACCTGGGTCTCTCAGGACCGCAGGCCGATGCTCTAACCGCTGAGCCAAACCGGCCAGGGCTCGATGTTCTTTCTCATTGATGTTTCTCTCTCTCTCCCTCTCCCTTCCTCTCTCTCTTAAAATCAATAAAGAAAAAATTTTTTTTTAAAATGTAGTTCCATTTGTTTATTTTTTTCTTTTGTTTCCCTTACCTATGGAGATATGTCAATAAAAATATTACTGAGAGCCCCTGGCCAGTTTTGCTCAGTGGTTAGAGTGTTGGGTTGCGGGTTCAGTTCCCATCAAGGGCGTGTACCTGGGTTGCGGGTTCAATCTCCAGCTCTGGTTGGGGTTGTTCGGGAGTCATCCAATTGAAGTGTCTCTCACATTAATGTTTTTTTTTCTCTCTCTCTTTCTTTCTCTCTCCCTCTTCCTCTCTTCCACTCTAAAAATCCATGGAAAAATATCCTCAGTTGAGGATTAACAACAACAAAAATTACTGAGAGCAATGTCAAGAGTTTTCTGCCTATATTTTCTTCTAGGAATTACATGGTTTCGGGTCTTACATTTAAGTTTTTAATCTTTTGTGTGTATTCTTGTATATGGTGTGAGAAGGTGGTCTAGTTTCATTTTTTTGAATGTGTCTGTCCAGTTTTCCCAAAACCACTTATTGAATAGGCTGTCTTTACCCCATTCTTTATTCTCGCCTCCTTTGTCCTAGATCTGAAGTTTTGAACTGCTTTGTGGACTTACCTGGTTAGCTGCTGGGGAGCAAGGGTGGAAACGCTGAAAGGAGTCAATACTTTTAGGAACAGCATTAAACACAGTAGTAGAAGTAAGAGCTAGTTGTGTCTGTTTGAGAACCTGCCTGGTGCCAGGGCCTGTCACTTGGTCCTCAGGATGGTCCTGAGGCCCAAGGGGCCAGGTGGGCTCCTACAGTTAGTGATTCATCAAGATGAAGTACTGGAACATTTGGGATGGTTTGGTGGTGTGAAAGCGAGAGACTCCTGGTATGCCCAGGAGAAAAGAGGGGTTTGGAAGAGTCAGGACTCGGAGAGGACAAGGATTTGTTGGAAGGACTGGCTGGGTGTTTAAGGGTGGGTTAAGAAAGGAGGAGGGAGTGCAGGATATGGGCTCATGGGCACTGAGGTGTAGCTTACACATCTCAGCAGTGATGGGGGAAGCCCTTCAAGATGTAAGGCCCTACAGGCCTCTGGAACCTCCTACTGATATTCTCCAAACAGCTCTGTGCAAGGAGGCAGAGAGCTTTCCCCTTGGCTGTGGTGAGCTGTGTCCTTGCCTGTCTCCATGTTGCTTCTTTCTGGATAGAGTTTATATTATGTTTTTGACTCAAGTCCGTGGTAGAAACATTGTGGTTAGGTATTTATAAACCAGGGAGGATTCCATTTCCTCATTTTCTCCTGTGTGTTTTGTTGAGCATTGGATATGGAGGTGAGCGACAGCCCTTTCTCTTGGAGAGTATTTGGGGAAGAGAACCCTAGTGGGATGCTTGATGATGTCAGGTGTCAAGTTTCAGGTGTGCCAAGTGATGGGGCTTTAATCCTTTGGGATGGCTAAGAACAGCTAGTCAGGCAGAGAGGTCCTGAATAATAGGTGCTTGTGTCTGAGGATGTGTGGGAGGAAGGGCTTACCCAATGGTGGGAACAACATGTGCAAAGGTCTGGTGGTAGAGGCAGGTAGATGTGATGGTTGTGAAGAATTGAGAGAAGACCAGTATGGTTGGAGCCAGGAGCGTGGTGTGTGTGTACATGTGTATGCCATATGACTTTCATAGGATCACCTGGGCCTAAAGCAGGCAGAGCCTTGAAATTCACAGTGAGGTGTTGCTAGCATTTGAGGGGTTTTAAGGGGCTTTAGGAATGGCCTCATTGGTGCAATGCAGGGAATGAATGATCTGTCCTTCAGTGAGGCTGTGGTTACTATGGCTGAGGGAGGATAGCCAGGGACAGACCACGGCCCTGGAGAGCACATACTGGCTGTTACCCCAGTGGACGTCTTAGCTTGATAGTGAAGACAGGCCAGCTCTGGTTGCCAAGGATGGGCTTGTGTGGCCTCACTGTAGGCTCCGTGGCCCACATGGGGCTGGCTCTTTGCATTTAATCTGCCGAGTCATACTCTCTCCTGCTCTGCAGGTTAATGAGGCTTCATGCCTTGGGGAGAGCAGTACCACTTTGTCCTCTGGGGCCAGTATAGAGCCAGAGCACCTCTTTGGCATGCTTATGTCCTAACATTTTGTTTTAGGCATGCCACTGTGACTGGGTCACCTCTGTTCCTTTAATACTCTCAGCTCAGCCTGTCAGGGTTGCAGTTTCTTCCTGCTTTCAAGGATCAGATAGTCAGTATTTTTGGCTTTTGGGGTTGTACTGTCTCTGTTGCTACTACTTAGCTCTGCTTTGTAGAAGCAGCTGTGGACAGTGAGCACTTGGGCAAGCATGGCTGTGTCCCACTGTTCACCACAAAGGCCCATGCAGTAGTTGGCTGATCCCAGGTGAGAAAACCAAATCGTCAGCACAAGTGAATCTTTCCCCAGCCAGCCAACACATGTTGGAGCAGTATGACCTGGGCTTCCTCGACATGCTCCATGCGTGCTCTGCTTCAACTTCTCCCTTTTTATTTATTTATTTTTATCCTCACCCGAGGACATTTTTTCCCTTTTTTGTTCAGATAGAGTGGGAGGGGGGGAGAGAGAGAGAGAAACATCGACGTGAAAGGGACACAAGTGGTTGCCACGCACAAGACCCAACCAGGGCTGGGGACAAACTGCAACTGAAGTATGTACCCTTTGCGGGAACTGAACCCGGGTCTCTCGGGACCGCAGGCCGACGCTCTAACCGCTGAGCCAAACTGGCCAGGGCTCAAGTTCTCCCTTTTTGATATGGCTGGCCAGAGAGTTCCCTTCCTTGACAGTTTGGTGATACAGTTGCTAAGACTGTTGACAGAAAGGGTCTAGGTGACTTTTGTTTTCAGGAGCACTTGGATTGCATGGGACACAAGTGGGCTTTGTGGACCTAGAGATGGGAGAATGTGAATATATTGTTGGGTTTCACTTCGGAGTTTTTTTGCCTAATGTCATGTTCCCAGGTTTGAATTTGAGCCAGGGTGGTAAATACTTGATTGCAGACAGTTAAAGAATTTTAATGAGCCCTGGCCAGTTTTGTTCAGTGGTTAGAGCATTGGCCCACAGACAAAAGGGTCATGGGTTCGATTTGGGTCAAGGGCACGTACCTGGGTTGCGAGTTTGATCCCCAGCCCTGGTCAGGGTCGTACAGGAGGCAACAAACTGCTGTGTCTCTCTCACATTGATATTCCCTTCCCTCCCCCAGTTTCTCTTAAAAAAAAAAAAAAAAATCAATGGAAAAATATTCTCCAGTGAGGATTAACAAAACAAAACAAAACAAAATTTTTTTTTAGCAATAGCGTGTTTGATTAGTGCAGACCATGGTAGGAGGAGACCAGAAGTATTCAGCTTTCATAAGGTCTAGGGCCCTCTGGCAGGGATGATGTGCCCTCTGGGGGCGCCTTGGAGAGCCCAGGCTTCCTGGTCAGGTGCCCACAGTCCCAGAGACTTGTACCTGTGCTGACCACAGGTGCTGCAACCTGAGCATCTCCTCGGAACTGGAGCTCCCCAGATAGCTGTCTGTGTTTGGCTGAGGCTCCTCCCCTCAAGTTAAAAGGGAGCCAATGTTACTTGCCTGAGCTCAAGAGGATGAAATGGCTACAAAGGACTTCTGTTGCCCAAAGTGCAGCGACTTGATTTCATGTAAATCACCATGGCTGCCCTCTCACCACGTGTGATCTCTCTCAGACTGGGAAATCATTGTGTTAGGGTGTGTCTCAGAGTTGGTGTGGGGGTGTGTGTCTAAGTGTAAGTGGAGTACCCAGGTGCAGGGTCAAAGCCAAACCATAATGATTTATCAAGGGAACAGAAGAGTCTCTTATGAGTTGGTAATTGTGTACTTAAGGGTTACTTGATACTGTTTTAAATGTATGGGTTGGAAATAAAAATAGTGAAAGCTCTCTAAACCCAGCTAGTGCGGGTAGATAGCAAAATAGTCCAAATGATGTACCGGTGAAAAGCGATTATAGTTTATTTTAGAGAAATGCTCCCAGTTCTTTTGGTGCTAAGTGGTCTCTGCTTGGTTTCAGCTCCTTTTTGAGTTTCATACTTATTGTATCTGAGAGTCTCCTGCTCCTTAGATTGGTTCCTTCTTCAATGTTAAACTGTCCTGGCCCATTCATTCCATAAATATTTATCAGCTACGTGGTATGTGTGTCCGACACTGTTCTAGGTGCTTGGAATAAAACAGACATCAGGTATACCTAGACACCCCTTTCCTTGTGGCATTTATGTTTTTGTCCGGTGAGAAAGTTTATAGACACAGTAGCTGCCTTGTGTGGAGCTTACAGAGACGCTAGGGCTGTGGGTGAGCAGCAGGGTGGGCCTCTGCAAGGGAGACATTTGAGTAACAACTTGGGTATACATGGAGGGGGTCAGTCATCAGTGGGTTGGGAGAGATCGAGACAGAGGGAGTAGTTAGCACAAATGCTCTGGCAACTATTGTTAGAATAGGTTTTATGCAGACATTTCTGACAAGTTGTGTGAACTGAATATGGACTGGGCATTTGTTGACATTTAGGGATTTTTATATGGTAGTTGTATTTTCAAAGGTCCTTTTCCATTTGGGTTGCAAATTACAGAATTGATTGTTAAAATGATGAAGTATCAAGGATTTTGTTTAAAACATAAAAAGACCCCAAGGTGGGAGGGTGCCTGGTGTATTGGAGTCATGGCCTGGAAGCCAGCATGGCTGGAGCAGGATAAGCAGGTAGCTGGTGGGTGTGCTTCCAAGTCCAGGAGAGTCTGGAGCTTCATTCTAAGTGAATGCAGACCTTCAGAGGGTTTCAAGCTGAGGATGAAAGCAGGGGGTCTAGTTTCTGGCCTCTATCATAGCTGGGAGGATGGTGTGGCCAGTGAAGGTGTGAAAACTGGTTGGACCCCAGGTATGTTTGATGACAGAATCAATAGTATTTCTAGTTGTACTGGATAGTGGGGTAGTCTGAACAAGAGGGGAACTCCAGCCTGGCCAGTGTAATTCAGTGGACTGAGCATTGTCCCATGGACTGAGAGGTCCCAGTTTGAGTCCTGGTCAGGGCACATGCCCAGGTTGTGGGCTCGATCCCCAATAGGGGGTGTGCAGAAGGCAGCCGATGGATGTTTCTCTCTATCTTTGCCTTCTCTCTCTAACCCCCCCCCCCAAAAAAAATCAGTATGATCAATGTTTCACTCTCACATCAATGTTTCTCTCTCTCTAAAAAGAAAAATCAATATTAAAAAAAAAAGATGACCTTCTTTCTTGCCAGTTAACCCTCCAGAAAATGTCCAGAGTGTTTTAGTTTTTCTTTTATTTTTCTCAAGGATGTATTATTATAGCTTTTAGTTTATAGTTCTTGCACATTTTAAAAAATAGAATTTATCCTTAAGTATTTCACATTTATGCTGTTGTAAATGAATTTTTTTTAAAGCTTTGAGTTCTGGTTGTTTGTTGCCGGTGAGTAGAAATACCACTTATTTTTGTGTTTTGACTTTGATCCTAAAGAGAGTAGGTATCTGGAAAGCCCAGGGCCCCTGTTTCTGAGCCTTCCTCCCTGCATGGCAGAGAGGGGCCACTGCTTGGGAGGTATGAAAGAACTAGAATTAACTGCATCCTCTATGTTTTCTGCCCTGGACCTCACTGAGGAGGACACTGTGCTCCTTGGTGCCCAAATATCACTGATATTTCCTTATCTTGCAAGTTCTCCTATGGGAGTGTTTGTAACATGAGTTATGAATTGCTGTGAACTCGGTTTAAATAAAAGTTTTTACCTGGCCAGTTTGCTCAGTGGTTAGAGCATCAGCCAGCGGGTAAAAGAGTTGCGAGTTTGATTCCGATAGAGGGCATGTACCTCGGTTGTGGTTTTGGTCCCCAACCCTGTTTGGGGTTGTGCGGGAGGCAACGGGTCGATGTCTTCTCTCTCTCACATTGATGTTTCTCCCCCTCTCCCCCTTCTTTCCCTTCTTCCCACCCTCCCACTCTATCTAAAGATAGATGGAAAAATACCCTCAGGTGAGGATTAAAAGCATAAATAAAGCCCTGGTCCATTTGGCTCAGCGGTTAGAGCGTCGGCCCGTGGACCAATGAGTCTTGTATTCAATTCCTGTCAAGGGCACGTACCTCCGTTGCGGTTTGTCCCGGCCTTGGTCGGGTCGTGCAGGACACAACCAGTTGATGTGTCTCTCTCACATCGATGTCTCTCTCCTTCTCTCCCTCCCACTCTGTCTGATGGTCAACAGAAAAATATCCTCAGGTGAGGATTAAAAATAATAATAATAAAAATAAAGAAAAATAATAAAGTTTCAGAGTAAGCTCTGGTAGTCACGTGGGCACAAAGAATGACAACAGAGATGATACTAACAACACTCAGCAAGCTAAAACTGACAGCACAGCCCAGGAGTCCAGGATTTGGTTGGTTCACTGGGTTTAGCCCATGTGCCTGAAGCCCTAGATGTCTGATGTCACAAAGAAGAGGAAGTCCTAGGGTCAGCCGTCTCTCTGATCTCAGGAGGGTTCCCGAATATTTTTGAGCCTTAGTTTTTCTGTCTATAAAACAGGCAGCACCTTTTCCTTTCAGTAGTGTTAGCTTTGTGGAGATGATCCCTGGAGTAAAGCTCTGAATTGCCCCACAAAGGTAAAGCTGTCTCTGTTTGGGAGGTGAAGTGTGCCTGTCCCCAGGATGGTTGGTGTTTTCTCTGGGCTCTGTGCTCGGGAACTTGCACCTGGAGAGGATGACCTAGGTGACCAAGTTCCTGAGTATTGGACACATCAGATTCCTTATCTGTAAAATGGGTATGATTTTAAGATTGTCCTGGGGATTTATAGAAATACTGAGATTTTTTTTAGCATAGTACCTAGAACTCATTATTAAGCACCTATTAAATGCTGGGTGTTACTGTTTCTGCTGTTAATGTCATACTGTTACAACCAAATCTTGAACTGTTTTCTGAGTGTTTGGCACATTGGTGTTTGGCTGTGTACAATCTCATGTCTCTCATATTGTTGAAGACAGCATCTACCATGCTAGTGTTTGTTGGTTAGTAGTGCATTGGGTCATAGGTCAGAGACTGATAGAAATTTCCTCAGCTGCCCCCTGTGGAAGATAGCTGAGACAGATCTCTGGTTGAAATCTAAGATTTCACCATGTAATCACAGGGGTTGGAGGCATTTAAAACTGCTAGAAACTGTTCTAGAAACTTTCCTTGAAAACTCAGTGTTTCTTTCTTTGTCTTTCACTTTAGGTTGGTAAGCACGTTGATGCAAGTTGCCTTTTACATAGCTGCTGCCATGGCCAGCTGGTAGGACCAGAGTCTCATTCCCAGAAGTCAGGTGAGTACTTGGGTTCTAGTATCTGTGTAATGAAGGCTCTGACTCATTTAGCTCCTGAACATTTGAAACCGAGTGTTGCTTCAGAAACTGATACTTCCTAGACGAAATGGAAGGAATCAAGTCCCTCCAGGAATATAAGCTAAAACTGTCTCCATGGGGCCACCCAGGCCCTGCCAACCTCTGTTTGTTCTCCCCTTGTGTCTCAGGGGTCACTCACTTGAAAAGCCCTGGCCTACATAGGATGAGCTGATCTTATGTGAGGATCAGAGGCAGAGGATAATCCTAGTGTGGTGGCCTTGGCCCTCTGGCCATTTCTGTGATTTCCCAGTGCTGACCAAAATGGTAGAATTTTTCCTTAACCATTGTTAGCAGTGTAGGACCTTGCACTGTGCTTGGAGCTGATTGCCCTTATTTCACCCTGTGTCTGTGGGGAAACTGAGCCACCCCCTACTGCTTAGAGCTATCAAGTGCAGGCTCTGTCAAGGGCTCTCTGGACCTGGCAGGCAGACCTTGCCACTCAGGTGGGATTTTGTCTGTTGCTATTAGGGCCTGGCCAGCAATTTTTTGGTCAAAGGCTGTGTATCTGGGGAAGAATGTAGAACCTAGAGTCGTCCTAGGACTTGGAGGTAGTGTGGAGACCTCTCCTGGGTTGGTCAGCTGCTTCCTCATATTCCAGCTGGCAGGTGACTTGCCGAGGGGTACATGTCCTAACCTGCATCACACCTGCTGGGCTGAGTGTGGCATTTGATGAGGGTGTAGAGATCAGTTTTGGTAGGTTTCAGCTCTTAATCTGCCTATAGCAAGAAAATATGGGCATGGTCAAGTAATTCTCGTGTCAGGAAAACATTTACAGAATTTTTTTTTTTTTTAAATAATTTTAAGTTGATTTTAGAGAAAGAGAAGAAGGAAGGGGTAGGTGGGGGGAGAGAGAAACATTGATTAGTTGTCCTACTTATTTATGTATTCATTGGTTGATTCTTCTATATGTCCTGACTGAGGATCGAACCTACAACCTTGGCATATTGGGACGATGCTTTAACCAACTGAGCTACCTAGCCAGGGCCCAGAATATTCTAATAAAAACAAGTTTTACAAGTGTTTTGAAAAAATTAAAAAATAAATAAAAATTTTTTTATTGATTTTATTTTTTATCCTCACCTGAGGACATTTTTTTGCATTTATCTTCAGATAGAGTGGGAGGGAGAGAAAGGGAGGAAGAGAGAGAGAGAAACATCGATGTGAAAGAGACACATCGACTGGCTGCCACCCACACGACCCCAACTGGGGCCGGGGACAAACTGCAACCAAGGTACGTGCCCTTAGCGGGAACCGAACCCAGGCCTCTCCAGTCCACGGGCCGATGCTCTTAACACTGAGCCAAACTGGCCAGGGCTTCTTTATTGATTTTAGAGAGAAAGAGGAAGGGAGAAGGAGACAAATAGAAACATGGATGAGAGAGAACATCGATTGGCCGCTTTCTGCATGGCCCCCATTGGGGATATGGCCCACAACCTGGGAATCAAACTGGCAACCTCTTGGTGCAGGGGTCAGTGGTCAACCACTGAGCCACAGCAGCTGGGCAAAAATGTTTTAATTGAAATATAATTTGCATACCATACAGTTCATCCATTTATAATATACATTTCAGTGATTATTTTATTTTTTCTTTTTCTTTTTTTGGTGTATTCATAAGTAGTACAACCATTACCTCTATATGTTTCCAGACTACTTTCATCACCTCAAAAAGAAACCCCATTTGCATTAATACAGTAGTCACTCTCCATTCCCCTCCCCCAGCCCCTGGCAACCACTAATCTATTTTCTGTGTCTATGGATTTGCTTGTTCTGGACATTTCATATCAGTGGAGTCATACAACATATGACCTTGTGTGTTTGATTTCATTTACTCAGCGTAATGTTTTTGAGATTCATCACTTTATAGCATGAATCTCGCTCATCTATCTTTATGGCTGCATAATATTTCATTGCAGAGATGGATCACATTTTGTTTATTCATTTGGGATGAATTTGGGCTGTTTCCACCTTTTGACAATTGTGAATAGTGCTGTTATGAACATTTGTGTATGCAAATTTGTGCTGGGTGTTCAGGATCAAAAATGGGTGTGACTTATAGAAAAACAGACAGTTCACAGAAAGAGGAATGCAGATGACCCTTAACCAACCAAGGTAAGGAAGATGCTTAGTCTCTCTAATACTAATAATTGTTGTTAGAGCTTTGTCAAAACAACATTTGTGACCTTTTTCCACAGAGGTAGACACTGTTCTTTTGGTGGAATCAGGCACCACCATACATTGTTTTGGGGGTGGTTCATAACCCCTCTGAGTGGGAATTGCTTACTCTTTGCTCCAGCAATTCCACTTCTAAAAATATATCCCAGAGATACACTGTTAAAAATACAGATTGTGATAGGGCTATTCATTCCAGTACTCTGAAGAAGCAAAACTAGAAATTACTTAGGTGTTTGTCAGTTAGGGCTGGGTATGGATAGGGGGGTGGAGTCGAACCCCTCAGTGAAGTAAGGATGAGATCTACATGTCATGGTGACGGGATTTTTAGGGTGAAATGACAACTGGAAAAAAGAACAAGGTGAAGGATAAAGAGATATAGTGTGGCCCTGGCCGGTTTTTGCTCAGTGGTTAGTGTGTCTTCCCGAGGACGTGAGAGTCCCGAGTTGCATTTCTGATTAGGGCACGTACCTCAGTTGCAGTTTGTCCCCGGCCCCAGTTGGGGTTGTGTGGGTGGCAGCCACTTGATGTGTCTCTCTCACATCGATGTTTCTCTTTCTCTCTCTTTTCTTCCCTCTGTCCCTCCCGCTCTATCTGAAGATACATGCAAAAATGTCCTTGGGTGCCCTGACCGGTTTGGCTCAGCAGTTAGGGCGATGGCCTGCGGACTAAAGAGTTCCGGGTTCAATTCTGGTCGGGGGCGCGTACTTCGGTTGCGGTTAGTCCCCAGCCCTGGTTGTGGTCGTGGGGGTGGCAACCAGTTGATGTCTCTCTCTCACATTGATGTCTCTCTCTCTCTCTCTCTCTCTTCCTCCCACTCTGTCTGAATTCAGATAAAATAAATAAATAAAAATAAAGATCTTTGCAAAAAAATATATGTCCTCGGGTGAGGATTAAAAAAAAAAAAGATGTTGTGTGCGTGCTTTTATCTAAGGAAATGTGGGGGGATATAGACATACGTGTATTTGCTTATATGTATTTAATTTTTTAAAAATGGAAGGATAACCCGTAAACAAACCACATGGTGACCTCTGGGAGGACGAATGAGAGGGTACGGGGTTACTGGAGTCTTATCTGGGCTTCTTTCTGTGTAGCACTGGGTGTGTTTTACATAATTATAAAATAAAAGTATGTCGAAGGGCAAGTGGCAGTCCCTAAAAACCAAAGCAAAATGAAATAAATGAATCTATGTGCATGTCAGTTGTGACTCAAGTTGGTGACTTAACCTCTCAGACAAGGTTTATTTTACTTGACTTTTTTTTTATTTTTTTATCCTCACCTGAGGACATTTTTCCATTTTTTGTTCAGATAGAGCAGGAGGGAGAGAGAGGAAGAGAGAGAGAGAAACATTGACGTGAAGGGACACATCGAGTGGCTGCCACCCACACGACCAACCAGGGCTGGGGACAAACTGCAACCAAGGTACGTGCCCTTAGCGGGAACCGAACCCGGGTCTCTCTGTACCGCAGGCCGACCCTCCAACTGCTGAGCCAAACCGGCCAGGGCTTACTTGACTTTTAAGTACAGTATTTTGAGTATAAATGTTTTAGTGAGCTACACCATAAAGGCAAAATGAAAATTTTAAAATCTTTAATTGTTTTTAGGAATGATATTTTTGGCAATATTAATAGTCTTAGTATTATATATATTATAGAAGAAAATAAGTCATTAATGTCTTTAAGAACCAAAAATTTCAGCATGAAATAAAAGTGTAAATATAAAAATCAAAGCATTTAAGTTAAAATGTTTTAATTCTAAATCTGCATTGGAATATCCTAGTTGTGTCAGACAGTACTGGGGTTGTGCCAGAAGGACCCACAGGGTCCCCTCTGGTCAAGGATGGGGCAGGTGAGCATGAGGGAGAAGTCCCTGAGTTGGAGCATCAAAGGGATAAATCCATGTTCATGTTGGTGCTCAAAGGAAAGGAAGACACTTGCTGGTCTCTTTGGAGGGTGTGAGGGAACCAGATCATTTTGAAAATGTAGAGGGAAAGAAGCAAGCATTTATTACCTCTTATCTGTGGACTGAACTTACATGGAACAAAATAGTGGGTGAGACCAAGTTTCCCTGACAGCTCAGTGCTGCCCTGCAGAACTTTTTGGAATGCTTTGAACCCGTAACTGTCTAGTGTGGCACCTAGAATAGTTTGGCTGAGGAAGTCAAATTTTAATTTTAATCTATTTAAACGGCCACATGTGGCTAATGGACAGCACAATTATTGACATATTCTGGCTAATTAAAATGAAGTGATAGAATTATAAATTATAAGTTTTCAGACACCTCATGAAATGGTGGGTCCCAACAGTGAGCATCCTCAGTGGCCAGCCCCCAGCCCAGGGAGGGCACACATGTTTAGTTGGGCCTCAAAATCTAGTTTATGAGAAATCAGGGGTGTTACTATACTCCAGGGAAACCAGCAAAACCTGACTGTGGGAAACAGGATAAATGACCTAATTTTTTCAATGTATGATTTAAAGAAAGGGAGTATGGTGGGGAACCTATAGATTTCGACCAGTGTGACTCTGACAGGTTAAGGAATGCTTGTTAAATTGTCGAAGGTGCGATTGTGGGATGGTGGTGGTTTATCCTATAGAGATAAATACTGACCTGTTCATTCATAAATTCATGTTGGGTAGAATTTGCTTCACAGAACCTAGTGGGGTATGGGAGACTAAGGTGGGTCACCTGAAGACCATAGGTGATGGGTGCGTGCAGTTAATCGTGCTGCTCTCTTTACTTCTGTGGATATGTTTGCAATTTTCTATAGTCAAAGTTTACAAAACAGGTTGACCCAGGCATTCCGTTAGGGAGTTTTATGATGCACATACCCAGGGCAGGGGATACAGCCATTTACAAAGTGAGGATGATGGCAATTTGTGGTAAATTTAAATTCAAGCAGAAACCTTCAGCAGATATTCTGGAATTGCTGTGAGGGTCCATGGCCAGTGTTCTGTAATGTAGGGCAGCCTCTCATTATAGCATTCCTATTTTCTGTAATAACACTCACAGCTCCCCTTTGTGGAGCCCTTGGGAAGCGTTAGTGATAAGAAGTGGGTGGGTGCTATTTCCATTTCACAGGTAAGGAAGATGAGGCACGTGGAGGTGAACCAGGTATCATTCTGTGCCCATTGGCACTCTCTATTCCATGGGCCTGGGTCCCCCACCCCATAGTACTTTGACTCTGTGGCAACCCATACATTGTTTTCAGACTTAAGTTAATATATTCTTGTTTAGAGACCAGTCTCACTTCTCCATTATCGGTAATCTATAGCAGCTGTAGTCATAAAGTGGATAAAGTAGGTGGTTAGCTGGTTTTCCACATGAATTTGTCTTATAAAAAGTTGTGCTTTATGCCTGGCCCTTGTGGTTCAGTGGATTGAGCATTGTCCCATGGACTGAGAGGTCCTGGTTCGATTCCTGGTCAGGGCACATGCCTGGGTTGCTGGCTCCATCCCCAGTAAGGGGTGTGCAGGAGGCAGCTGATCAATCTCTCTCTCTCTCTCTCTCTCCCTTCCTTTGTCTCTCTAAAAATCAATAAAAACATATTAAAAAAGTAGTGTTTTTCCAAGTTTGAGCCTTGTGTCATCCAGGGATCACTGTACCTCCCATCGTGAGATAGACCTTGCCCTGCATTGGCCCACCTGTTCTGTGTCCACTGCCATCCCCAACCTTTGTGTGTGCTCTCCTAGAGCTTCCTGGGGCCTGTGCTATTCTGGGTAGGAGGCCTGTCTTTGGAAAACCCCAGGAGTGTTCGTGGGGCCCAGTCAGCTCTGGTCCCAGGTAGAAACTAAGCACATATTTGGACGACTGAGTGAGTGAAACACCTGTGAGACTGAGTTGGGTGGCACCTCACAGTGAAACCTGTGATGGGCCTAACTTGAATAGAACTCTGCCTGTGGTGGCCCAGTGATCCTCTCTCCATCTTGGCTCTCTAACCGTAAATTGTTAGTCCTACAAGGTCAGACTCCAAGGCCTTGTCTCCTTTTCTGGGAGATGGTTCTTAGTTCCTATCTGTATTGTGGGGTTACTGTGCTGTGAACACTAGACAGGTCATACATGAGGGCTATGCCTCTGTTGACAGGGGTTCTTCAGTGGTTTGGGATCTTGTTGCACAAAGGAGTCTTTCCTTGAAGACCCCATTCTCTGTTCATGGAGGTCAGAGTAAACCTATTGTGTTTAAGTTTAGCAGCTCTAGAGGGGTTGTGGTGGCTCTTGGGATTAGGATGGTTTTGGTTTTTTTATATTGCCTTTTTAAAAATATGAAGATAAAATTCACACAACATAAAATTCACTTTTAACCATTTTAAAGTGTGAATTCATTGGCATTTTAGTGCATTCACAACAATGTGTAACCATCACCTCTAATTCCAGCACATTTCATCACCCCAAAAAGAAACCTATACCCTATTAGCAGTCACTCCTTATTCTACCCTCTGCCTCAAACCTCTGCACTCCCCAGGGCCCTAGCAGCCACTAATCTACTTTCTGACTCTATGGATTTACCTCTTCTGGGCATTTCACATATATTATGTGGCCTTTTACGTCTGGCTTTTCTCACTTAGCATGTTTTCATCATTCATGTTGTGACATGAATCAGAACTTCATTCCGTTTTATGGCTGAATAACCCCCCCCCCCAAAAAAAGAATCTGTTGCCAAACCCAAGGTTATGATTTAACCCTTTAAAAAATTTTTTTTTTTTTTTTTTATTGATCCCAGAGACACAGGAAGGGAGAGGGAGAGGGAGATAGAAACATCGATGAGAGAGAACACTGATTGGCTGCCTCCTGCATGCCCCCCACTGGGGATTGGGCCCACAACCTGGGCATGTGACCTGACTGGGAATTGAACTGGTGACCTCTTGTTGAATGGGTCAATGCTCAACCACTGAGCCATACTGGCTGGTCATGATTTACCCTTTTATCTTTTTTTCTAAGAGTTTTACACTAGGTTTAGCATTCATATTTAAGTCTTAGACCGATTTTGGATTGTTCTATATGGTGTGAAGCAGAATTTTGTTTGTTCTTCATCACTTTTTCTATTGGCATGAAGACATTTTGGTTTATCTAACTTGGAATGGGGGGGCGATAGCTGGGGGTTCTGAAAGTACTTTTTCTCATATATTTTTATTCCTCCCTCTCAATATTTTAAAAAAATTTTCCAAATGCTTTATTTATTTTAAAACTTACTTTCCCGCATGACCCTAGAGCCTGGGACAAACTGCAACCAAGGTATGTGCCCCTGACCAGAATCGAACCCACAATTCTGGTCCGAGGGCCGATGCTCTCTCCATCCACTGAGCCAGACTGGCCAGGGCCCCTCTTATCTTTTCAACAAATATGTGTGAAGCACCATTCTGTCTTGGCCCTGGGATGGTAGCACTGTACAAAGAGGTATTCCCTGTTCTTGTCGGGGAGGAGGGGAACACATAAACAGAGATGAGTAAATAGAATGTCAGGTAGTAATGAAGTGGAAAAAGGGGTAGATACCCATTGAGGGGCATGTGTGGAGGGGAGATAATGTCAGTTTGCTACCTCAGCTGTGACCTGAATGTTGTATAGAGACCTGGGGGAGGGGACTTCCAGGTAGATGAAACAGGAAGTGTAAAGGCCCTGGGGTTAGAGTGAACTTGGCTGTCAGAGGAGCCACCAGGATGGCAGGAGGATCTCCAGGCTGGGTTGAGGGCTTTGCTTTTACTTTTAGCGGCATGTTCGACAAGAGGACCACTAATGTGATACCCTCTAGCTCAGCAGTTTCCTGGAGGTTGGTGTCCAAAACCAGAAAAACACCTGCCCAAGGGAAAGATTGCCACTTGGAGGGGAGAGGTGGGGTTTCTATTCCAGCTCTTACAGTTTTGCAGAAAGTGCTATGAGAACTGTGTCTTAGGCCCATGGCCTTCATTGAGACCAGAAACTTGCTTTATTCCTAAAAGTAGCTTTCCCTGCTGGCTCCAACCCTCCTGAGGTAGCTGAGGGCTCTGACACCAAAAAAGGATGTGTGTGGTGGGGAGCTTGACAAAGGAAGTCCAGATAGGGCTTCTGGGCAGTCAAGTTACAACACTGCTGGGCTCCTTGATGCACACCTGTTCCCTCACTACTTGTCTCCTTGGAATGGAGAAGGCTTTTATGGCATTTTCTGTTCAAAACCTCCCTGCCATCTTCAGACACAGGTGTCAACGGAGCTGGTGGTCAGGGCTTCGTCTCCACTGGGCCCTGAGGAAGTTGGCCCAGGAAGGATTAGAACCTCCCATTTTGTGTTGTGACACTGATGGCACATTGCAGATGTTATAGAAATGGCAGGCATAACCCTTTGTGGGCTGTAAGGCTCACAGCTCCCTTTGGAGGCAGCTGGGAGGGGACAGAGGGCTGGTCTTTTCCTATGGGTGGGAAATTTGGCCAGCTAGCTCTCAGTGACATTCTGCACCAGGGGAACTCATTTCCCTGTGGACATTTAATATTTCTCAGATTCCCTTTTACAGGTGGCACCTTTGTTTCTGTGTTGTGTGCTCCTCCAGCAGCATCTGTTTCTCCCACTGAGTCTGCAGGGTTGGGGTTTGGCCACAGACCAGCTGCAGTCTGGAGACTCAGATGCTTACCTGGAAGTGGCCCCAAGTGGGTGGCATTGGGTGCTTATTGAACACCTCTGAGATGGCAGATACTAAAGCTAAGTACCTATCTCCATTGTGAGCCTTGGGGGAGCTGGTGACAATTTTAAAGATACTTGCTAGTAGTCTCTCCCCCTCCTAACATGTGATCTGTAGGTGCACTTTTTTTTTTTTTAATCCTCTCCTGAGGATATTTTTCTATTTATCTTCCGATAGAGTGGGAGGGAGAGAGAGAGAGACGTCAGGAACACATCAATGGGTTGCCTCCCGCAGGGCCCCCACCAGGGCGGGGACAACCGAAACCGAGGCACGTGCCCTTGGCTGGAATCGAACCCGCAACTCATTGGTCCCAGGGCCAAGCTCTACTACTGAGCCAAACCAGCCAGGGCTAGGTGCACTTTTTTTACTGAGTGCCACAAGGTGGAGGTGAAGACAGGCTTTTTTTGGTATGTCTCATGTCACTGGGAAGGTCACTCAGAGGCCAATGCATTGGGCTGCAGTGCAGATGGAGCTGAGTGGGATCCACATGGCTTGTGTGGTCAGTGTTGTTCCCTGTTTTCAGAGGAGACTATTTTTTTTTTTTTTGAGGAAAAGATAAAAGTGTAATCCCTGTATCATATCCCAGGAGGAGTTAGTATTCCTCCCATGTTTTTCCCCATGACTCCAGGGAGGGAGGTTGAGGTCAGGGGACCTGGCTGTTCCAGGGTTAGTTTGAGCAGCCAGGTATACCATCACAGGGCTGGTGGTTACTATGGCATGGGCCTCACCAAGGGCAGTGACTGGGTTTCTGGAGATTACTTGTCCTGAAACTGGCTTTGTTCCCACACACTGCTAGGGTGAGATGTTGCCAATGTTTTCTCCACTCTTCAGTCTGCATGGGATTTGCATTGAAGAAACCAAAGAGGTTTTTCTCTTTAAAATGTTGATGGTCGCCCTGGCCGGTTTGCCTCAGCGGTTAGAACATTGGCCTGCGGTCTGGAGAGACCCGGGTTCAGTTCCCACTAAGGGCACGTACCTCGGTTGCAGTTTGTCCCCGGCCCTGTTTGGGTCGTGTGGGTGGCGACCACTTGATGTGTCCCTTTCACGTTGATGTTTCTCTCTCTCTCTCTCTCTCTCTCTCTCTCTCTCTCTCTCTCCCTCTCCCTCCCTCCCTCCCTCCCTCCCCCCCCCCCCCCCCACACTAACTGAATAAAATATCGAAAAATGCCCTCGGGTAAGGATAAAAAAAAAAGTTGATGGTCACTACTTCAGTATGTTAAAATGTCTGCTTTCCAGATGAATTTTGTTAAATAGATTTTTAAAAATTATTAATTCAGAGGCATTATTTATAAATCTTCCACCTTAAACAATCAGATTGTAAATGTGTGATTATTTGCAAATGTGAATGCTTGAGGTCATGCCCTTTTTTTTTTTTTTTTTTTTTTTTAACTCCCTTCAGTCTTAATGACTTGCATTGTTAAAATCCAGGACTGAAGGTGACCAGGATAGGATGAATGTCTTAGTCTGGCTATACTTTGGATATGACTCCCCCCTCCATCACAGTGGTGATGGATTTATATTTGATGGCTCATCATCATTTCAGATGGAGTGTAATGTTTGGGCACACCTGGGATGTTAGAAGTATACCTATGAGGGAGGAGGCTAAGATGCTCCTGAATTTAGCTTTCCCTTTGACTCCTGCTTCTGAGCTGAGCACCGAACTTGAAAGTGGTCTCTCCTCCTGGAAGGATTTAGTGGAAAGCACCTGTGAGGGCTGGGGACAGAGAGCTACCCTGAGGAGTCTCAGATGGACTTATTTGATAGAGTGACTGGAGGCACTTTAAGTTGTGTGTACACACACGTCTTTTTGGAGTGTGCTCTTTATCATCTCACAGCTCTCAGTGCTCTCCTCCTCTGTCCTTCAGGACCCATTGAAAGGTTCCAGCTCTCCTCACTCACAGGCTGATGGCTGGTCAGGACCCCACTCTATCCCCAATCCTTGGATTTTTTTAGGGTTTTTTTTTTCCTTTTCTGTTAATTCTGACCTGAGAATGTTTTTTTTTCATTGAGTTTTTTTTTTAAGAGAGAGGAAAAGGAAGGGAGGGAGGGAGAGAGAGAGAGAGAAACAAACAAACATTGATGTTAGACACATCTATTAATTGCCCACACACACCCTAACTGGGGCTGGAGATTGAACCTGCAACCCAGGTACGTGCTCTTTTTTTTTGATCCTAACCCGAGGACATTTTTCCATTTTTTTGTTCAGATAGAGTGGGAGGAAGAGAGAGAGTGAGAGAGAAACATCAACGTGAAAGGGACACAGTGGTTGCCACCTGCACGACCCAGTCAGGGCCAGGGACAAACTGCAACCAAGGTACGTGCCCTTAGCGGGAACCGAATCTGGGTCTCTCTGGACCACAGGTCGATGCTCTAACTGCTGAGCCAAACTGGCCAGGGCCAGGTATGTGATCTTGATGGGGAATTGAACTTGCAACCCTTTGGTGTGTGGGCCAATGCGCTAGCCACTGAGAAACACTGGCCAGGGCTGGACTTCTTAATTCTTAAGGGCACCTGGAGCCCAGGAAAGCGCATGGGAGACTTGGGCATCACTGGCCTCTCACACTGAATACAAGTGGCCTCTCTGTAACAGGGATGCCTTTTCCTTCTGAGCAACCTCATTCCATTTGAAAAACAATTAAAAATTTTGATCAAGAATTCTTTTATTTGGTTTCATCTAATTTCCTTGGAGATGGGTTTTCACATGCCAGTATATTTCTGCCACTTCACCTTTTCTGCTACCATTTCTTCCTCCCTCTTTTCTCCTTACACATTCAGATTCTGCTTCTGGGGCCCAGCTCAAATGAAGCATTTCTAGATCCTTCCCCTCCTCCTTTGAACCATCAGGTGGACTCCTTTTGACTTGTAATAAAATGGTGATTGGAACACACATCTCACATCCCTTACTGAGTCTGTGCTCCAGTGAAGGCAGGGATGCCAAGCTGTTCCTCCAGCCCTCCACTAAGAGGCGACCTTAGGTCACTGGCTCTTTGGAGGTCACCATTGGGCAGAGAATCAGTATTTGTTAGGAGCCTGTTGGTGTCCACATCCTGCTGGGCCAGGTGGGCTGTGAAATTGGAGATGATGGGGTGTCCCAGACCCTGAATAAAGAGGTATGTTGTTCTGCAGAACAGCGGTTCTCAACCTGGGTTGCGACCCCTTTGGGGGTTGAACGACCCTTTCACAGGGGTCGCCTAAGACATAACAGTAGCAAAATTACAGTTATGAAGTAGCAACAAAAATATATATGTATTTTTTTAATCCTCACCTGAGGACACTTTTGCACTTATCTTCAGATAGAGCGGGAAGGAGAGAGGGAGGAAGAGGGAGAAACATCAATGTGAGAGAGACACATTGAGTGGCTGCCACCCACACAACCTCAGCCGGGGCCAGAGACAAACTGCAATGGAGATACATGCCCTTAGCAGGAACCGAACCCGGGACTCTCCAGTTCGCAGGCTGGCGCTCTAACCGCTGAGCATACTGGCCAGAGCACAATGAAAATAATTTTATGGTTGGGGGATAACCACAACATGAGGAACTGTATTAAAGGGTCGTGGCATTAGGAAGGTTGAGAACCACTACTGCAGAAGTTCCCTTCTGGGTTCACATATTGCCCAGATAAATAACAGCAAACAGTTCTTTGTTTTCTCTGGAAGCTTAAATTACCATGTGCACGAATGAAGTCGTAGAAATGAGCATGGTTGTAGTGTGAGTGATTACAAAACTTCTGCTGCTCCAGTCAGGTGCAAAATTATTTATGAGTTGAAGTGATGGAAGTGCATGGGGATCTGTGCCAGACCCTACAGGGTTCTGGGCTCCTTTAGTGCTTTAGAAGTTGGTGATCTTGGCTCCTGTGTCTAATCTCATGTTCATACTTAATGTTTTTCTCCTTGTTGAAACAGGTGGATCAGGAGCTAAGTGAACACTAATCACTCATAGAACTGCTATTCTTTGTTCAGAATTGAACAGACAAAAAAGGCCTTTTTGCCCTGGCCAGGTAGCTCAGTTGTTCAGAGTGTCTTCCTGACGTGCCAAGGTTGGGAGTCAGTCCCCTGTCAGAGTACATACAAGAAACAACTAATGAATGCATAAGTAAATGGAACAAGAAATTGATGTTTCTTTTGCTCTCTCTTTTCCCCTCTCCCTCTCCTTTCCTCTCTCTCAAATCAATAAATTAAAAAAAAAAAACTTTACTAAAAATAGAAAAAAATACTTTTTCTGGTCAAGATTTGGAAGTGGGAGGAGGAGATGAAAACTATGCATGTGTGTACCGCTCGTTAAGTAATACACAAAAACAAACACAGGGAGGCAGCCAAAATGAGGAGACAAAGAAACAGGTTCCAAATGAAAGAACAGAACAAAACCCCAAGAAAAGAACTAAGTGAAATGGAGATAAGCAACCTAACAGATGCTGAGTTCAAAATACTGCTTATAAGGATGCTCAATGAACTCAGTGAGGGCCTCAAGAGCATAAAAAGGACCAATCAGAAATGATCGATGCACAGTTAGAAACGAAGGAGGCTTTAACTGAAATAAAGAATAATTTACACAGCTTCAATAATAGAGTACGTAAATCCAAGGAGCAAACCAGCGATTTGGAATATAAGGAAGCAAAAAACGCCCAATCAGAACAGCAAAAAGAAAAAAGAATACAAAAAAATTAGGATAGTGTATGGAGCCTCTGGGACAACCTCAAGCGTGCCAACATTCGCATCTTGGGGGTGCCGGACGGAGTAGAGAGAGAACAAGAAATCGAAAACCTGTTTGAAATAATAATGGCAGAAAACTTTCCTAACTTGGTGAAGGAAACAGACATACAAGTCCAGGAAGCACAGAGAGTCCCAAACAAGATGAACCCCAAGAGGCCCACACCAAGACACATCATCATCAAAATGCAAAAGGTTCAAGACAAAGAGAATCTTAAAAGCAGCAAGAGAAAGGCAGCTAGTTACCTACAAGGGAGTTCCCATCAGGCTGTCAGCTGATTTCTCAAAAGAAACTTTGCAGGCCAGAAGGGAGTGGCAAGAAATATTCAGAGTGATGGAAAGCAAGAACCTATAACCAAGATTACTCTATCCTGCAAAGCTGTCATTTAGAATCAATGGCCATATAAAGACTTTCTCAGACAAGAAAAAGTTAAAGGAGTTCATCACTACCAAACCGTTATTATATGAAATGATGAAGGGTCTTTTTGAAGAAAAAGATAAAATATATGAACAAACAAAATGGCAATGAATACATATCTATCAACAATGGAGTCTACAAACAAAATGAACAGATAGAACAGAAACATTCTCATAGATACAGAGAACATTTTGTTGGTTGCCAGATGGGAGGGGGTTGGGGGAATGGGTGAAAAAGGTGAAGGGATTAAGAAGTAGAAATTGGTTGCTAAACTGACAAACCTCAAAGGGAAAGGGGCTGGGGGAGGGGGGTGGTGGGAAGAGATAAACCAAAGAACTTATATGCATAACCAATGGACACAGACAATAGTGTGGGAAAAGGCGGGAGGGAGGCGGGAGTGGGGAGGAGGGAGTCAATGGGGGAAAAAATGTGGAACATCTGTAATACATTCTACATTCAACAATAAATATTAAAGAAAAAAAAAACTATGCATGTGTGAGCAGGTGCATGTGTCTGTGTGAGCATGCATGAATGTGGGTGCACAAGTGTGTGTATTTGTGTGTTGTGCAAGATTACTTGGTGTTCATCTAGCCTGCTATGCTGCACCTTTGGGAAGTGGGGAGGTGTCTGTCGATCACCCAATTTCCTGTATTTGTCCTCTGCCATTAAGGTGTCCACTGAGTGGGGTCAGATGCTTCCAAAACCTGAGTGCCATGTTGTTGTCCCTTTCCTACTCTACTCACTGGCCTTGGCCTCCCGAGAACCCGGAGCCCTGAGACCATGGTTGTTGGAGGCTGACCATGAGATTTCCCACCTCTTGAGAAGCCTTTGGAAGAGCAGCTGAGCCCCTTTAGCAGAACAGATGGATTTTTTGGTCATGTGTCTCATTTTTGTGAAGTGGTTATCCACCTGGTGGGCTATATTGGCTTCTCTTAATAGGCAGAAGGCTCAGAAAACCTGCATCAAGTCCCCAGGTCCAAGGATCCTCAGTGTAAGACCAACAGGATGCTACCAGGTTGGGCGTGTAGTGATGTGCCCACCATTGAGGCCCATTGTTAATATAAAGGTCAGAATTGTAGGGCTAAAGTGCTGACCAGGTGGAGGCTGAGCCTCAGGCAGGTCCTCAAGGCTCTCCTGCTTTCTCTGGGCTGGGTTGTTGAGCTGCAGCCACCAGCAGAATGCACTGGCTACAAATGGTGATTGTTCAGAGACCTCTATCAATCTGTGGGATAGGACAAAGGGTTCAGGCCTATGACGGCACTGCCCTCCTGCCCTGGAGTGGGATGGTTGGGGTCAATTTGGTGTAGACCTGCATCTTCCTAGATGGTTCCCACCTTCACACCAGGTAAAGCACCCTTCTCAGGGTTTCCCTGGCACAGATGACCCCTCTCTCCCCAGCCTTCAAGGGCAAAGGTGAGTTGTGGTTACCTGGAGAAGTGGGGTCCTACAGGGTATCCCCATTGGGCCCCAAGGTCTTAAGTGACTCTGCCTCAATATGCTCAATTTACACTTTATATTCCTGCTCAAACTTCTGTCTCTCAGGGAGGCTTTTCCTGTGCCCCCCAGGTCCCGTCACCCATCAGGTTCTCTTCTCAGTCTCTGTGCTTCTCCAGTTATGGTCCAGTGCTCAGGCATGTGTGCTGAGGAACTAACTGCTTGTTTCTGTAACTGGGTTAAAGTTTCATCTGCTGCAATAACTGCGTTTATAGCTTGTAATTTCCTTCTTCAAGGGACCTATTTGTGTTGAGAGTGTGTATGGCTTTTAGGATGGTATAAAATTGACCTGCAGTGAGACAGGCTGACCCTGCAGTGAGCTGTGTACGCTAGGCACCTTTTGAAACAAAATTTCTTCTGATTTGTCAAAAGGGTTAACTGTGAGCCGTGAGCTCAGATCGAATGTTCAAGTCCTTTTTTTAATTTTTATCCTCACCCGAGGACATTTTTCCATATTTTGTTCAGATAGAGTGGGAGGGAGAGAGAGAGAGAAAAAAACATCGACGTGAAAGGGACATGTTGAGTAGTTGCCACCTGCACAACCCAACCTGGGCTGGGGGCAAACTGCAATCGAGGTACATGACCTTAGCGGGAACCGAACCCAGGTCTCTGTACTACAGGCCGGCGCTCTAACCACTGAGCAAAACTGGCCGGGGCTCAAGTCCTTTTTTTTAAACCTATTTTTCTCTGTAGTTCTGCTGTAATGCTTGTTTTGGAAAAGCATATTTATTTAAACAGTATTTATTTAACTTATTATTTTTTTATTAATCCTAACCCACGGACATTTTTCCATTGATTTTTAGATAGAATGAAAGAGAGGGAGAGAGAGAGAGAGAGAAAGGTGGAGAGAGAGAAACATCGATGTGTGAGAGACACATTGATTGGTTGCCTCCCACATGACCCAGAGTGGGGCCAGAGGTCAAACCTGCAAACCAGGTATGTGCCTTTGATCATGATTGGAACCTGTGACACTTTGGTCTGTGGACCAACGCGGTGGCCTATATTGATAAATAAAGTTTGGGACACAGCTATGCCCGTTTGAGAACATACTGTCACAGCTGTCAAGCTGAGTAATCGGGACAGATATTGAATGGCCCACAGAGCTGAAAATATTTACTGTGTCCCTTTAAGAAAAGTTTGCCGATTCCTGTACCAGGTGAATCCAGGAGATTGTTCATAGTCAGAAGAGTATATCTGCTAGTATACAGAATCAAAATGGACACACCCCAGATGTACCAACCCTCCTTGGGTCACACTCATCTTCTGGAGTCAGATAGCCTCCTGCCACCTTGTCATAATAACTTAGAAACTGCAGCTTTCCCCCCACCCCCACTTCCCTATAGTCACAGTACACTCAGGTCTCTCCCAGGGTGTATTTTTTGGCTGTTTTAACATGCTGCCACTTTAAAAATCAGGGTCCTGTCTCTTTTTATGTGACTGATGGAGATTTGGAGTGCTGTGCACCTAATGCCATTGTTTCCATAAGCCCTATGTTTCTATTGCATGATTTCGCAACACATGGCAGTAGAAATGCATCTGTTGTGCTCCAGCAGAACTTACTGTCTTTGAAAGCAAATACAAAAGGTGTGATCTCACTCATGACACTCCATAAGGCTGTAATCACTTAAGATTTTGTCTGGACCCTATGTGGTGAGAGGTAAAGCCCACTCCCCGTTGCGAGGAGCTCCCAGTGTCCTTTGGAAACCTCGAGTGTGACTCTGAGTGATTGATGGGGTGTTTCTATGGACACTGCCTGGAACAGCAAGGTCTTTAGTACCAGCTCTGTCCCACCCACTTGCTGTGTGACTGCCACCTACCTCAGTTTTCCCATTTGTAAAATGGGGGCTGATGATAGAGCACTCACCTTGCAGATGGTTGTTAGGAATATTTGAGGTGATCCTTGTAGTAAGAAGAAGAGCTCACATTTCTGTTAACAACCGAGGAGTAGTCAACTTGGGTTGAGATCTGGGGATCCCAATGTCGAAAGGGGGGCTAAAATATCTGGTCCAGGCATCCTGCTTCCTGAGCTTCTCTTTGTAAAACCTGCATTTGTTCATTCATGAAATGTTTGCTGTACATCTCCTCTGTGCCCAGCACTTTTCTAGGGCCAGAGTCATACCAGGAACATTGATGCTGACATCCTGCTGCCTGTTACCTTGTGGGTGGTGATAACACCTGATTATGGGGTGGAGTGGGGGGGGGGTCCTCATATCTTCTCATGTAGAGCAAAACTTAATTCTCATGCATGGCTGTCCTTGTAGGCATTTGAGGATGCGCTGTTCCATCCTCCTCACTGGCATGTGCATTATTTTAGTTTGTCCATATGATTGTCACTCCAGATGAAAACAAACCACGTAAACATAATTAACAAAAGTCTTTTAGACCATATAGTGGAATGGTTCACAGTGGGCAGCTTGTGGGAGTGCCTGGTAGAAAGAGGAGTGCAGACCTGGGTTCCAGGCCCAAATCTGTAGCCTATCTAGACCTTGTGGAGTGGCATGCCTATTCCATTGTCAATACTCAGAGACTCTTTGTCAACCTCTAGTGTGTGTGGGTGTGCCCTTCCCCTAGACTGCAACAAGGAGAATCTCTCCAGCATCTCAGTCTGTGTTTTTGAAGGCTCAGGGAGCTCCTAGCCAGGTGTCCAGACCTGGGGCCCTCCTGATGGTGTAAAAGAAAGAAAATGCCTGTATTTCTGGAGTATCTTAAGTTTTCATACCACTAAGGGTTAAGATCCCAGCTTCAGTCAGTGAGTAGTAAGACTTAGTTCTCCTTTTTTAAAAACAAATTTTTTTATTGCTTTTTTTTTTTTATGGTAAAGAGAGAGAGAAAAAAAACATTGATGAGAGAGAACATCGATTGGCTGCCTCCTGCATGCCCCCACTGGGGATTGGGCCCACAACCTGGGCATGTGTCCTGACTGGGAATTGAACCGGCAACCTCTTGGTGCATGGGTAGACGCTCAACCATGAGCCACTCTGGCCAGGCCTTAGTTCTCCTTCTGAGCAAACCTTTAGCATAAGACTTTCTATGTCTGCCTTCTCTGCGAGTAACACCCTCCCTGCTCACCCTCCCAAGCTGTTCCCCTGTCTGGACCATCTCCTCAGATTTTTGTTTCTATCTCAGTCTAAATCTGTGGGGCTCCATCTCAGTACAATTGCCTTACCGTCAGAATGCAGGAGTTTTTAATGAAAGCATACAATTTGTGTGCTTTGTTTTGCCCCGTGGGGCAACCCCAGATATCATATACCTCATGAGGCTAATTTACAGAAATGTAGATTTAACTAAATTAGCACATAATAAACCCTTACTGTTTGCTGCACACTGAATGTGAAGATGAATGGCAAAAAGAAGTTTCTGCCATGGAAGAATTTAGTCTGGAGCTGGGAGGAGAGATGAAGCCATTGAGTTGTGTGGAAGTTGTTGCCATGGACAGTCCTGGTTATGGACTACATGCAACATGGACCCTGTCAGTGAGCCCACAGTGATGCTGTGTCCTGGTGGCCCCTTGGGACAGCTAATGGTCCAGGTAGAAGGTGTGCTGTGTGGATGAGCGGAAGGGATTGGGTTTACCACTTAGAGTTCGAGAATCATTGTAATAAGTGACCGAGAAGGTGGACTTTTAAGCTGTGTAGACATTTGCCAATAACAAGTGGCAAAGTAGCAGGAACATCTCCTCTCAGTCCACTGAGGTTCCCTGTTCTTTGTTCTTAGTTCCGCCTGTTGTAGGAGCCAGCCAAGTGTGCTCCCTGCATCCCTAGTCCTCCCTGTACCACCTCCCTCTCCTCAGGGCCTTCTCCTCTTGCCACACCCCACTAACACTTGTGTCCTTTCAGTTCTCAGCCTCTGAAGGTGACAGTGTTATTTGATCTAGCTTTCCTTTTTTTCTTCCTTTTCTTTTAATACAAGACCAAATCATAGTCACTGTTAAGATAAATTATTTAATACAGAAAGTGAAAGTTTCTTAATAATAATCCACTCTTCAGAAATGAAGTGCTGTGGATTTTAGCCCCATTTCTTTCAGTTTCGATTTTAGTAAACTTTCAATATTTTAAAACATGTGAATGGTATTATACCATTGTGCAACTTAATTTTTCATTCATGTTATTTCTAACATCATTATGTCTTTTCACATAGCAAGTCTCTGAGGTATGGATGGGGAAACGCAGGCTCAGAGAGTGACAAGCTTCCCCCGCCAATTGCTTCCTGAGATCTGGCCTCTTTTCTGCTGTGTCCCAAGTTAAATTGTATTCCTTGTACTTAGCTTTAACGGACCTTGACATTGTTTAAAACTCAAGAGCTAATGTTTTTGGTGTGAGTTCCTTGCAGAACACAACCACTGCATCTCTGCCACTGTTGTTGAGAGGTAAGTGTCAGGAAGTGGCTCAGGCCAGGAGCACAGTAAAGTCTTATTTTGGAAGGGAAAACCAAAGTGCATCTTAGGCATTCTCCCCAGGCCCCTCCCCAAGCGCCTATGTTTGACTGTCAAGAACATGGTGAGCCTGTGGAGGGTGTGCAGACCCAGGACTCGGCTTTGGAAGTTTCTCAGGCTGCTGACTTGGGGAGTGTGGTTGGGGTTCCTGGGTCTAAGCAGGAGGCAAGGGAGGGCATACAGAGAGGTGGCACAGCCCCAGTCCCAAGACCACTGGGGTACAGAGACCCACCTGTGCTGTGTATCAAAACTCTAAAGTTTGGCCCAGTGGCTGGTGAGGCTGGTGTCTGGATTCCATTGTCCCAGTGTTCGTTGCTTCACAGGCCCTTCCTGAAAGGAAGGGATGCCCTGTAATACCCTGAGGACAGTAGCTGTCCCATGTGTAGGCCTTCACCTGTCAGTAGATGCTCCTCAGCTTGTGTGGGTCTGGTAGACAGCTCATGTCAGCATGTCCAAAGTACCTCCACTCCCAACCTTCTTTTCCCGGAAATGCTCCTTCCCCATCTCAGAAAATCAGTTTCTTCTTTCTAGTTGCTCAGGCAAAAACCCAACAAAACAGAGGAACCCTCTCTTGCCTCATGTGCAGCTTTTGGCATGTTGTGATTTTCTTACCTTCTAAAGTAAAACCCAGCATTTGATCTTGTCTCTGTACCGCTCTGTTCTCTTCCAGTCCTGGGCCACAAGATAGATACAGAAGCCCCCAGTCTGTTTCCAAAATAGCTGATGATCCTTTAGAACAAATTGTATCCTAGTATGCTCCCCCTGAGGTCATTCCACACTCTCATCCTCTTTCCCTCATTTCCTCATGCTCACTCCCTTCTCTGGGCTCTGGAAAAAGCACCCCAAGTCCACTTTTCAGTGCATCGATTCTGTCACTTCTCTCAAACACATTGCTAAACCTCACTTTCCTCATATCTGAAACTGGAATATTGCTCTAGTAATCCCATTGGTGTGTTAGTAACAGAGTAGTATAGTCAAGATAGTATTAATGATGAAGCCTTAGAGTTATGGCTATGCAAATCGTGTCTATTTACTCTCTCCTTTTTATCGGACTGTGTGCCCGACCTGTGCCACTGGTTTTCTGTTGGTCTTCCGAGTCCTGTTTAAAAATTCTGGATTCTGCCACAGCATAATATATCCTTTGGAGTTGTTTTAAAACAGGTTTTCCTTCTGAACTTCTCAGAACAGTTGGATGGTGGGATTTTACTAAAATAAAGCAGCTTTTGGTAGAGGCAGTTGAAATTTGCATCTGACCTAAAGCCCCATGTCAGCATTCTGCCCCATGTCAGTGGCCCCATCATCCTAGGTTCAGTCTGTGCTATACCTTTGTAGCCTCTACTGTAGCTAAAACCTGCCCAGGAAGACCTGGGCTGCATCCCGCCACCTCTCGCTGGCCCAGCCAGGTGGGAGGACAGGACTCATCAGAGCCAGGATAGTGTTTGGAGAGTGAGGGGGAGAAGGGGCTGAGGCCACCTAGTTTCCAGCCCTGTTCCCTGCCGTAGCAGCCTGTGCCCCAGGCAGCCTTGCGCCCTGGTGGCCTCATCTATATAATGGGCATACTCCCGTATACTCCCGTCTGGATCTGCCCTTCAGGCATCAGCCAGCACAGAATCCTACCAAGAGGGCCCCGTATTTCTTGAACAAAATGGCCTGTGATGAAACTGCTGTGGTCACTGCTTCCCCTTTATTTTCCTCTCCTCACCAGGAATTCTGAAGCTGATTCAAATTTTCCAGCTGGGGCAATCCAACCTCTTCACCTCCTCTTTAGAAATTATTCTAATGCACCTCCTCACTGCTTTTTGCATAAATCAGCAGTCACACCTCATTCCACAAGGATGGTTTCTTTCTGAAACTTTGTCACCATCCCTGCGTCTGCACCTGAAGGGCTGTAGCTGCCAGCCCTGATATGCTGGGGGCACTGGCTTTCTCCCTGAGAGGAGCTGTAGCTCCTTACAAACACCTGCCTAACCCAGGAGTAAGGCCCCAGGGTCCAGGGATTGGCCATAGCAAGCCCCATTAGGCCCTAAGGCAACTGCCGGGCTATGTAGAGGTGTCACCCCCCATGGCCATCCCCCATGGCAGACTCTGCTCCCTCCACCTGTGGTTGTCCTTCGTATGGTAGGGGAGGGTTTCAGCGTGTCCCTTCAGAGTGACCTGCCAGAGGCACAGGCCAGGCCATTGGTTCTGGGGTTGGCAGTGATCTAGCCTCTGGGCTGCAGAGTGAGTTGCCATGACACTGCACACACAGCACAAGGTGGCAGATTCCTGGGCTCTCTACTGGGGCTGGAGGGAGTGGCCCTGTGTGTATGGGGCTCTGCTCTGGCCGGCCCTTCATGATCTGCTTGTTTTATACCAGTGATGATGAAGTAAGGCCGCTTGGCACCACATCACCTGGCTGGTCACCTGACACACAATGATCTTGTTGTCTCCCCGCCTTATCTGTGAGCAGTTGGGAGGAATGATTTTACACAAGTTCTAGGGTTCATATGAGCTTTATGGATACGATCCTGGGACTTACACTATAGGGAGCCTCACTGGGCTAGAGCAGAGGTAGAGTGGGGAAACATGGGTGCTCCAGGTGCAGGATTAGGGGACATAGTGGTATGCAGTGGGAGGAGTACATTCTCCCTGTCTACTTGGGACATCCCTCATCCCCAGTGGGCACCATCAGCCAGACTGGGAACTTCTCCCTCAGGGTCAGAATTTTCCCAGACTCCAGTGGAGGCCCTCCTTGCCTGAGATCCTGGTATCCTCTCATCTTCTACCCAGACAGGCTTCTCCCCAGTCCTAGGGGTACGCATACCTGCCAGCCAAGGTGGCCTCAGATAGTGCTCCTCTTGCCCAATTCCCAAATGTTTGAGGAGCTCCTGTTTCAGGCTGTGACCAAAGGAAAAATGACCCATCTCTCCCACTTAGGGCAGTGCCTTATCTGCATTGTGGTGGAGAGACAGAATGGACAGACTCAGTGAGTATGCTGATGGGATTTGTGGTCAAAGCATGTTGGAAAAAGGCAGAAAACCTAGCGCTTTAGGCAAAGAGGCAAATGGGAGCATCCCTCACTTCCCTGTGGGACAGTGGGGAGATGATAGGGAGGTAGATGAGGGGATGGGGAGATCTGGGCGAGAGCAGAGGGATGGGAGTTGTATGGGGGCGGCTGAGGCTGAGCAGTTGCTAAAGGGTAGATCAAAGGCACAGTCTGGGATGCCAGGAAGGTTGGAGGCAGATGAAGGCCAAGCCATAACCAGTAGCCCTGCACTCCATCTGGATGGAGTGGGGAGCCAACCTAGGGGTGATGTGGCCATGGGGTGGCCTGTTCTGTTCACTCTTTTGGGCTGCCTGTAGGAGCAGATGTCAGTGCCATGTTGGTCTAACACGTGTGCAGAGGGTCTGCTCTACCTCCTGCTCAAGGAGCAAGAAGCAGCTGTCCTTTCCTTCCTTTCAGTCTAAGTCCACAGTAGGGCCTGTTGGGGCAGGGCCTCCTTTAAGGATTTTGTGAGTGAGTCAGCTTAGCAGCCTGTTCTATATATGGTGATGTGGCCCCTTTGTTGCCCTGTGCTTCCCCCAGCCTCCCAGAAAGGTGGGCTCCAGGACTGGGTCTACCCAGCCCTGTCCAGAACAGGCCTCGCAGGGTGTTCACTGGTGAGGAAGCTGAGGTGCTAGGAGGCCATGTAGACACACCACAGGCATGAATTGGGAGTCTGAGGAGTTCACATGGTGCACTCCTCCCACTGGCCCGGTGTTGGTGAGCATGGCTCCTGACTATCCTGAGGAGAACTTGTACTTTGGGAATTCTACTAGAGCCTGGCAGCTAAATTTCTTTCTGTTCCCTGGTGAATTCTCACAGTTTGTTTCTGGTGTCCTGCCCTATTGGA
This sequence comes from Molossus molossus, assembly GCF_014108415.1. Lineage (NCBI taxonomy): Eukaryota > Metazoa > Chordata > Mammalia > Chiroptera > Molossidae > Molossus > Molossus molossus. Next base: position 65,808,229 of record NW_023425377.1, on the reverse strand, counting down.
ACATCGAGACCCAACTCAGAGCGGCCACTTTGAGAGCGGGTGCCTATGTCCCAAACTGCAGTGGAATGCCTGCAGCCTCCCTGCAGACAGACATCACTGACCTTCTTCTCTGCTGTCTCTGTGAGGGTTAACAGCACTTCAGCTTATTGTCTGGAACCAGTTCAGACTAGTTTTCTGGAAGGTGCTTTATCTCTCAGACTGAATCCTGGGAAGGGTCATGTGGAGCCCAATGATGTCATGGGATCAAAAACTGACTCAGCTGTTTTTTTCTTCTTTTCTTTAAATTAAGATATGTGTGTGCTGCAGGTATAGGGCACTGGCATGGTAATGGGCCAGGCCTCACCCTACTCAAAGTTTACCTCACTAGCAGTCAGAAGATTAAAAGTTATCCCCACTCCTCAACCCTCACCAAAGGGGAGAAGGGTCAAGGGTCAGCCTGAGTTTTTGCAGTGCAGGACTAGATCTGGGCCGTGACCTTGCTCCTGGGAGAACATGAACCTCTTTCCTGGATTCCAGACACCTCTAGGGAATTCAGTTTTCTTCTATTTGCTGAGTCTGAAGCACCAGGAATTCCCCTTCTTTCTGATAAACAGCCTCCTTCCATTGTTCGGTCCAGGTCCTTGAGGTCTCAGCTCACTGAGATGCTCCACCACTCTTTTTTTTTTTTTTTTTTAATCCTCACCTGAGGACATTTTTCCATTTTTTGTACAGACAGAGTGGGAGGGAGAGAGAGGAAGAGAGAGAGAGGGGAAACATCGATGTGAAAGGGACACATCGAGTGGCTGCCACCCACACGACCAACCAGGGCCGGGGACAAACTGCAACCGAGGTACATGCCCTTAGCGGGAACCGAACCCGGGTCTCTCCGGACCGCAGGCGGACGCTCTAACCGCTGAGCCAAACCGGCCAGGGCTGCTCCACCACTCTTGTCCCAGCCTTCCCCAAGGCAGTAAAGAAATGTCCCCGGTATACTTTGTGGGCCCTGTGTTGTGTACCTACTTCTGTCATAGTCACGTGGTGAGGAAAATGCTCCAAGTTGACGCTGAAAAGTTTCTAAGAAGGTAGCAACTCTATTGTGCCAAGTTTAAATATCTTGTTTTCTCCTTCCCCAAAGTTCAGAATGACTGAAGAAGCATGCCGGACACGGAGTCAGAAACGAGCACTTGAACAGGATTCAGTGGAGGATGATGTGGAGAGCAAGAAAATAAAAATGGAGAGAGGATCATTGGCCTCAGATTTAAACATTGATGGAGACAAGAGAGTGACGCCAGAGCCAGGAGGCCCAACCCAAGGATTGCTGAGTGGGGCCGAGGTGACGACCATGGGCAGAGGCGAAGAGCAGGCAGGTGATGGTCCTGTGGACATGCGCACCTCACACAGGTAAGTGGGAGGGTACAGGAATCAGGACAGTCCCAGGTCTGGGGAGGTGGGCTCAAGGCTGCAGCGGCACCCAGCCTGCAGAAAGCAGGTTTTGGTGGGTTGTTGTGTAGGTGGCTGTGGACCTGAGCCCTGGCATTGTTGTGCCACCCTGGCCAAGGGACCTTCCTCCTGGGGCCTGGACATCAGTGGCACAGAGTACAGGTCTCAGGAAGAAGAGCAGTATCCTCTCTGTTCCCCCCACTATCTGTTCAACTCAGTACTTTTGGTTTGTAGGAAAACTTGAGTTTTTCATTTGGTCATGCCTTTCTGCTTTTCAGATCTGAGGCTTAGGAAGCCAGGGATGCTATGCCCTTCCTGGATCACTTAGCTTCGGGCAGAGTCAGGAACCCAGCCCAGGGTACCTCTCATACGTGCCACCACTGCTCCTTATAGGTAGCTTGTCTTGGAGGAGGGGCCACACCTAGGCGAGGTCTTCTGTGGCGTGCTTTGTTGGCTTCACCTTAGTCGATACTGATTATTTCAAGAGTAACTTTCCTGATCCTCAGTTTTGTAAGGCTCTTAAGGAAAAAGCTTGAAAGAAATACGACTCAATTGTACCACCTTATTTCTTCTCTCAGAAACCTTTTCTCCTATAAGGAGAAATTTAGGCCTAGCATTTGCACCTGCTGTCACTGCCTCCCCTCACTCTGGTAAGAGCAGTTCTCTCCAGAATGTTCACATCCTTATATTTCATGACATTTCACCTGGGGCATGTGGGTGTGGCCATGACCTCCCAGGCAACCCTGAAAGCCTCTCTGTAGTCTCTCTTTTTTCTCCCTTGCTACTTCTCTTACAAACTTCCCTTCACATCTGTTTGCCCAGGTTGGGGTGGAGGGTGGGAAGTACAGAGCTGGGGAAGGTTGGGGGCTTCTTTCCTTCTTGTGTCAACTGATTCCCCAGAGGGGCCTCAGCCTTCAGTCTTTGTATTCAATCAATTTGAGAACCCAGACTGTTGGCATCCTAAGGAGATCATCTGGCCTGGCATTTCTCATTGAAAATTCTTACCTCCTTGAGATAAATGGAAAAACCCAATGTCCCCCTATTGGGAAAGCATCATAGTCTGGGGCGATAGGGTGTGCTTTGTGTTTCTGCTACCCAGAAAGGCCTTTTCTGTCTGGTTTTGCCTTCTGCAGCTCCTGTGCTAAAGCCAGAGACCTCTTTTAAAGTTTCAGAAATAAATAACTTGTTCCCCTCTCTCTTACTTGATCTTCAGCAGTGTCTCAGATTGTGAGGATAAGGAGGAGCTTGTTGTTTCTAGAGATCTGCTGGGTCCCTTGCATTCCTGGGCTCCTGGTGTACATTTTTTCCTGTAATCACTGTGCTCCCCTGCAGGGCAGGCCAGTGAATTGTGAGGGAGAGATTAAGTGTTGAAGGAGCTCAGAGGTGGAACTCAAACTCAGATCTTTCTGTTACCAAAGCCTGGGCTGAGTTGGCTTCTGGGCCTCTTGGTCCCAGATTTTTTCCCCCTTGTGTCCATTGGCTTACAACCCAAAGGCACTAGATTATGTGACATTTTCTGAAGTTGATGGCGATGATATCTTTATCACATATAAAGAATGCAAAGGAGCAGGGCACAGAGATTAACCCAGGCATACAGGGCAGGGTCCTCCTGCAGAATTAAAGACACGCAGGGCATTGTGAAGCCATGTGAGTGTGAAAAGAGCCCGGTTTTGGAGGCCAGCACGCAGAGTGGGGTCAGATCATACTCCCTGAATGATCTTAGGCAGATCTTTGCCTGTGCTTCTTCATTTGTAAAATAGGCAATAATCTCTGCCTTGTAGGTTGATGGGTGACAGATGTATACCCAGAATCAGCCTGGTGTACAGCATGTGGTGAGGGAAGAAAATATTGGTAACAACTGCCCTTCCATCTTAAGCTTCACTGAAAATAAGATGTCGTGTGTGGAGCTAGTGTTCCCGTGGGTTTCTGCACAGAATGCTCTACCTAGTTTGTTGGAGAAGTACAGTTGTAGGTTTTGACAGAATCATAGGATCAAGTTCAGCCCAGAGCCATTCTAAAACTCTAATTCATTCTGGAGTGAATGGCCACAGTTTTTGTGTTAGATGCTGGCAGTCTTTGGATCCATGTTGAATGTGTCTGGCTTTGGACAGCCCTTGGGAACCTATATACATACAGTTGACCCTTGAACAATGTGGAAGTTAGGGGCATCAATCCCTTGCGCAGCCAAAAATCCATGTATAACTTTTTTGTTAATGTTGTTCATTCTCACCTGAGGATATTTTTTCCATTGATTTTTTTTTTTTTTTTTTAAGAGAGAGTGGAAGGGAAGATGATGGGGGAGAGACATCGATGTGAGAGAGACACAGATTGGTTGCCTCCTTCATGTGTTCTGACTGGGGCTGGAACCTGCAACCCAGGTGTGTCCCTTTGACCGAGAATTGAACCCATGACCCTTTCATGTGTGGGCCAACACTCTAACCACTGAGCAACACCAGCCAGGGCCAAGGAGGGAACATTTTATAACAATACATCAGGAAGTTATAATAGTAGTCATAAATGTTTATGAACGTAACAATAGAACCCTAAAGTACCTGAGGCATAAGCTGATAAGGATTGTTAGTAGAAATAGACAATTCATCAATTATAGTTAAAGATTTCAATGTTCCACTCTCAATAATTGGTAGAACAACTAAACAGAAAATCAACATGGTTCTAGAAGACTTTAAGAGCACTATTGGCCTGTTTGGCTAATGGGCATCTATAGAACACTCCACTTGGTGACTGCAGAATATCTCTTTTCACAAGCACATAGAACACTCTCCAGGATAGACCATGTGCTAGGTTATAAAATAAGTCCCGAAACCAAAAGGTTGTGGATTCTATTCTGAGTCAGAACACGTATCTAGGTTGTGGGTTTGATCCCTGGTTGGGGCACATATGGGAGGCAACCGATCAATGTTTCCCTCTCTTTTTAAAAAAAAAGACAGCCCTGGCCGGTTTGGCTCAGCTCCGGTTGGAGCCATCATCGGCCTGCGGACCAGAGGGTCCTGGGTTCGGGTCCCGCTAAGGGCATGTACCAAAAAAAAAAGACAGACCCTGATACATGGTGGGAATGTAAAATAGCATAAATAGTTTGACAATTTCTTACAAAGTTAGACATGAACTTTACACATGACTCAGCAATCTATCCAAGTAATGTACCTAAGAGACATGAAAACGTATGTCCACACAAAGGCAGGTGCTTGAATGTCCATAGCAGCATGATTTGTAATAGCTAAAAAGTGGAAACAATCTGTATATCCCTGGGTGAATGAGATGTGCTAAGTTTGTACAGCAGATGACTGTCCAGAAATGAAAAGCACAAACTATTGATACATGCTGCAACAAGGATGAATCTCAGGCTAGTCGTGCCAAGGGAGAGACTCCCAACCCAAAGACTACATGTACATGTTGTAAAATTTCATCTACAGGGACTGTCCAAAAAAGCAAACAGTGTAGAGAGGAGAGAAATTAGTGGTTCCTTGGGGCAGGGCAGGAGTGGGTGGTAGCAATGATTAATAAACAGCTCATGGACACAAGGGAACTTTTTGGGGTGATGGAAGTGCTCTAAAATTGGACTGTGGTGATGGTTGCACAGCTCTAAATTTATTAAAAATTATTGAATTGTACTCTTACAATGAATGGTTTTTGTGGTATGTAAATTATAACTTATGAGTATGAGTGTTTAAAAAAAAAGTTAAAAGTAGTTTGGTTTCCGTTCTGGCATCTGTAAGTGTGCTCACAGAAAAAAAAAAATCGCAGAAGTGGAAGTCATGAGCCTGCAGAATACCAAAAGTTGGGCATGGGCTGCTCTCCTGACACCTCAAGTCAGGACTATTAAATAAGACTGAAGCTGGGGTAGGCAGTGAACGCTGCATTGGATTCTTTGTTTTGTTTTTGTGATAAGTAGATTCTACTTCTGCATTTTTCTGTAGAGGAGAGTTTCTGTCACAAATTGTTGATCTTCAGAAATAATCTGGGACACACACAGGTGAGAACAACTTCCCCCACCCCCCTTTCCTTTGGGTTGAGGAGCATTTAACTTAGTAAAACATGAGCCTCCTCTCTAGATGTTCTGCACCTGAAAGGTAAGGACTGCATCCCTCATCATCTTGAGCCTCTGTGAGGTGGGGATTCCATGAATAGTCACCTCCATGTTTTAATGAAAATGTGTTTGTGTGTGCCTTTTTCTGAGGTGCCAACTCTGTGACAGGCTGGTTCTGGAGACAGAAATGATCTCATCATGCTACTTTCTGGGTTGCCATATTATGAAACAACATACAGAGGTCTTAGGGAGACTGTTGAGGGTATGGCTTATGGAGGGGTGGAAGTCACTGAGTGCCTAAGCAGACTATCTCTACTTCCTCATTTTACCTGGGAGGAAACACAGGCAGGGCAGGGACAGACTAGGAGCCCCGTTTCCTCTTCTCAATAGCCTGCCAAGTGGGCCATGGATATGTCACAGGTGTCCTGGTAACTGCCTATCCTGGCTGACACTGGGGTGTGGCCTTGAGGCAGCCCTGTATCTCCCTCCTCTTTCCCCTCCCCCCATTGAGTTATGCATTTCATTAGCCGTGGGATGGGGCTTCACTTGGACGAAGGGCTTGCTCCTTGGTGTGGTGTGGGTGGGAGGGGCTCTCTTGCCCACCGAGGACCTACTGGGAGCTGGCAGTAGCATCCTGAGACCTTAGAGATGTTACCGGCTTTAGTTTTTCTGGCTTTTGCCTTTCTGTTCAAGCACTGGGAAGTTCTAACAGACTGTAGGATACACTAAAAATGCTATTTACTGGGCCTGCAAAGCAGGGCACTTTTGTTAAAGCTGTTATCCTTGATGACAGAAGTACTATTTCATCTTTCTTTTGAGACTTGGACATTCAACAGGGGAGTAGTGGGGGCACGACACATCTACGTAGAAACCAATCACCTCTTTTGTGCCCAGGGATCTCATTGGTTGATCATTTGGAATTGAGCCGGCTTGGTGGCCCACAGTGGTGAGTGTGCATGCACACTCATATTAACACCCTGGTCTTTTCCAAAGCAAAAATGAATTGAAAGTAACATGATAGTGCAGCCACTTGTCTGTAATGTGAGGGTGTGTGGATAGCCTGTTCTGTGTAGAAATGTGTCCTGTAAGAAAAGATTTACATTACCTAAGATGACTCCAGGGGTAGTTTTTGTTGTTTGGGTGACACTCTTCACAAGTGGCCTCTTGGGAGGGGAAGGATAAAGTAAACACTACAAGAAGTAACACAGTTGCACATCATGTGAGCCTCTCCTGTTGCATTTTGAACACATACATCCACCTCTGTAGAGCCTTAACAGTGCCTTAGCAGAATGTTGAACCTTGTTATCACCCCAGAAAATTCCCTCAAGCCCTCCTTACATTTCCTTCCCTCCCTCACTGGGTGCACTATCCTTTTCTCAGACTTCCTATAAATGGAGTCATGCAGTATGTGCTCTGTATAGTCTGACTTTGCTCTGTGTGCTTTGAGATTCATCTGTATTGTGTGTGTGTGTGTGTGTGTGTGTGTGTGTGTATCAGCATTTTGCTGAGTGACTCCTGCGTGTATATGCAATTATCTACTCACCAGTCCACAGACTACCAGAGCACAACTGTCATGATCATTCCTGCAGAAGTCTTCATATGAATTTTGATCCCCATTTGTCTTTCTAAATATCAGTGGGTTGAATTTTAGGGTCACAGGGTGGGTGTGTGTTGTTTTGAAGAAACTACCATTCCTTTTGCCCAAAATGTCTAGGCCGTTTTAGTCTTGTAGGTATGGGGGACTGGCCACTTCATTCTCACTTGGTGTCTTCAATCTTTTAAAATTTTATTTTACTGATTTTTTTTTTTTAGAGAGAGAGAAAGACATTGATGTGAAAGAGAAACATCAATCAGTTGCCTCTCGCACACACTCCAACTGGGGGTTGAACCTGCAACCTGGGTATGTGCCCTGACCAGGAATCGAACCCACCACCTTGTGGTGTACGAGACAATACTCCAACCAACTGAGCCACACTGGCCAGGGCGGTGTTTTCAATCTTTACTGTTTTAGTCAATGGGTCTCCAGAGAGGTATGGGTTCAGGTCCAGGGGTGATTGTTGCTGCACTGGCTACCTGTCTGGTGGTGGGTGGGGGTTCTCACCAGCCATGTGCAGACCTGAGCTCCTACCCACCCTGTTCTCAGGATCATGCCCCATTGCAGCTGTGCCTGGCCAGCTGTCTACTGGAATGTGTATCCTTGAGTGAGTCGGGCGAATGTGACACAGCTGTGGGCATGATGGCTTGGGAAAGGTTCCTGGTTCTTGCACAGCTGAGTTCTTCTGCAGTCTTCCTCACAGGGATTGACCTCCCTGTCTTTTGTGAGAGCTTTGGAAGTTCTGCAGCCAGAAACCTGTTCCTTCTAACCATCACTTCCCTGAGTTGGGGCTCTAGCACTTTGAGAGATTCTTTGAAGCCCAGCCCCCTCCTCAGCACTGGTTGTGGGCTGGCTGCTGCCTTTCACTGCTGAGTCTCACTCTGCTACTGGGCAACTTCCAGGAGAGCCTGGGCAGTCTCAGGGAGCTGCTCTTATCAGCTCCAACCGGAAATCTTAGCTTGCTTGTGTTTTTTAGCATGTTTAGCACATGAGAAATTAGAGGTATGTTTCTTCAGAAATAGGTTTCTGGTTCCATGCTCCCTTCCCTGTCTCACTGCCACCTCCAAACTTACATGGTCTCTCTTCATCTTCTCCTCACTCTTTGCCTCACTTCCCTTTGGGCTCCTCATCCCAGTTCTCCCTCTGTCCACCTGCCTTTATTCTGGACCATATCTTTTTTTTATTTTTTTATTTTATTTTTTATTAATAAGAAAGAACTGGGTAGTACACACCATGCACTTCACAAGGGGCCAGCCCATCAGAGCTTCCAGATTACTTTGATTCTTGGCACATCTCTGGGTCTGGTCCACACTAAGAACATTATAAATCGACATTCCCTTGGATCTGTGTTCCTAAAACTGATTTGGTACCAGACGGAGGTTGGTAGGCAGAGGTTAAGGGGTGACTGGACCATATCTTATTCCAGGTTTGAAATCATTGAAATTTTAGGGGTTCACCTGTACTTTTAAAAGTCATTAGATTATTTGGGGGTATCAGGGTGACAGATTCTGGGTGCTCTGTTTCTCCTAAACAGGCATAGCGTGAGCTGGCCTGGTGACAGGTAAGGAATGCCATGGGTTGCCACCTTTCTGTTACCTTCGTGGAACCCTCCTCTGGCCATGGAGGGGATGGTTTCTTACTGGACAGTGCACTCCTTCTAGGTATGTCCTTTGTGGTAGCCCCTGTGCATAGTCATCGAGGTAAGCACCCTAAGTGCTCATCTTTCAGCAGTCAGGAATGCTTCTCTTCACACATGTGGGAGTTAAGCAGATTTGAAGATTATTTTGAAATTCTTTGGTGTAATTCTGCTGTACAGTTTCTGATACCTCCTCATAGCATATATTTGTGCTAGTGCTTTGTCACATGTTGGCAGGCTTTTCTCCCTGTAACTGGTGCCCTGGCTGTGTTTGCCAAGTCATTTAAATGTTCTTGCAGAGTTATGTGAGGGAGGGTCTCTGACCAACCCTCCACAGGGCTGGCTAAAACTGCTTTTATATACACTGTTTTTTTATCTTGTAGTTGGTTTCTCTGCTGTGCTGAGAGCAATTGTACTGAAACCTTAACCAACCTGGGAAGTGGGGTTGGCAAGTACACAGGCCAGGTCCCTGGGGCCAGGAAATCCCACCTTGTCCTTCATGGCTACCTAACCTGATAAAGGAACAAGATAAAGGTGGGGAGCCTGTGTGTAGAGCTGGTGGAAACAAGAGTGAATTCCTGGGACCTCCCAAGAGTGTGTGTAACCCCAGGTGGGACAAGCAGTGATCACATCAGATGAGCATTTTCTCAAGGTCCTGGAGGAAAAGGAGAGCTGGCCTGTTTGCAAGAGATTTCCTAAATTTTTCCCTCAAGAAGATTAGCACATGAATTATAATTTGTGAGGCTGAGGGTGCTGCAGCAGATAGTGAGAAAATAATGAGGGTGTCTTGTTGCCCAATTGCACTCACCCCTGCGTAGCCTGGGATAGTTTACCCCATCCTTGGACCCCCACCATCTCTGAATTGAGGCTGGTCATTCTTGAGCCTCGGTAGTTCCCAGTGTCGTTTAGAAAGGTTAGTCACAATGCTGATGGAAGAAGCCATGGGACTCGTGGGTGTCTAAGAATGAGAGAGAGGAGAGGAGATGTATTGGTCACAGGCCCCTGTGGGAGGAACATAGGTGACATGCACAGCCAGGCATGGTCGGCTGCTTTTGAAGAGTGTGAGTTCCCTTTGGCCAAGGCAGCCTCAGTTCCGGCTCCGTGGAGGGGCCCACTGGGTGCAGGATGGGAGAGGTGGGGAGTGTGAGAAAGATGGAGAGATGGGAGACGTATACCCGTCCTTGCTGTGTGTCCCCTTCTTTGGGTCCTAAGCCATAATACTGCTTATTTTTAGAGCTTAATCTTAAAAATAGTTGTGATGTAATCACATTGCAAAGCTTCAGGGCTTAGTGGGACTGAGACCTAGTGGCTTGCAGTGTTCCTCAGGGCCTTGACAGCTCTCAGAAGAAACTTGAACATAATTGTTTGATGAGGAGAATGTCAGGCCCAGGCATACAGTGTTTCCTTTCTTCAGGAGCACTTGGCAGTGCCTGTGGTCGCTGTGGGACAAAGCGGTCCTAGTAGCACTGTCTAGGGAGCTAAAAGCCCAGAAAATGGAATGCTCAGGGTTTCAGGTCCCTGGAGCCATTGGATTTGGTCTGAGTTGGGGTCTGAGAAGGCCCATGGTGGCTGTCTGGCTGGGAAGGGTGGGCCCTGGACCGCCCCCTGGAGTGGGGAGAGTTGGTGCTCTGGGCCTGGGTGGAGCTGAGGGGCACCTGGACTTGAAAAAGGAGGTGGACCTGCTGGGGTAAAGAGAAGATATCTTTGCCTGCAGTGAGTGGGGCATGAGGTGTAGGGTAGTGTCCTGGCTCTAGGGGTTTGCTGACCACTGGCAGTCTGTGCCTGGTCTCGCTATCTGCAGATGCACCGTATCAGAGTGGAGCTGCCCTGGGAAGTGGCAAGATCTCTGTATTAGATAACTGTGGGACCTGTATAGTTGCTGCTTTAAAGTCCACAAGAACAGGGCTACTGCCCAGCTGGTGTGGCTTGGTGGTTGAGCGATGACCCATGCGCCAAGAGGTCGCCGGTTCAGTTCCTGGTCAGGACACATGCCCAGGTTGTGGGCCCGATCCCCAGTGTGGGGCATGTAGGAGGCAGCCAATTGACGTTCTCTCATTGATGTTTCTTTTCTCTCCCTCTCCCTTCTTCTCTCTAAAATCAATTTTAAAAAATACCTAAAAATATATATCTGTTAACAATATGTATTAACTTATTTAAAGATGACAGTAATAAACCCATTATTACGTGGTAGCATAGATAACATTTTTTATGTGAAATAACTATTTTGCAGATTTCTTGAATACTTGGCTTAGTAAGTAGACGGTTGGATTCTTATATCTCTTCTGCATTCAGTTTTTTGTGATATGTTGTTAGGGTTGAAGCATGTGAAGAAAACCCAGCTTCACACAGTAAAGCAGTTGGGGCATGGAGGTGTGGTTGGTTAGCCTTTTTGGATAATGTATTTCTTCCTTTAATGTGACACCAAAACACGAAGTGGCCTCTCCCTAACAGTTGCACTATAGATTCTGAAACATCAGTAGTGTACTTCTTGTATTGGGTTACATTAAAGTCCATCAGTCTTTCTTGTACTTTGAACAGAATAATCTTTTTTTTTAAATCCTTAATTTTAGGATAATTTTAGATTTACAGAAGAATTACAGATTCTTTCTGCACATCCTGCACCAGTCTCCCCACTGTTAATAGATTACTGTGGAGCCCAACACCCATATGTTACTATTAAGCAGTCTGTAATCTATTCAGATTTCCTTTTTTACCTTTTCTGTCCTAGGATTCATGTTACATTTAGTCTCCTTAGGCTCTTCTGGGCTAAGACAATTTCTTAGGCTTTCTTGATTTGATGATTTTGACAGTTTTGAGAACCATTGAAGTATTTTGTATGATGTCCTAAATTGGGATATGTATGGTGTTTTTCTCATGGTTGGACTGGGGTGACGGATATGTTGGGGGTGAGGAGGACCACAGAGGTGGGGCACCCTTCTCTGTACCTCGTGTCTAGGGCACATGCCATAAATGTGACTTTTCATTGATGTTGACCTTGATCCCCTGGCTGAAGTGGTGTCTGTCAGGTGTCTCCTGTGTAAAGTTTCTCACTTTCCTTTTTTTTGTGCTGTCCTCTTTGGAAGTCACTATTTATAGCCCACACCTAAGGGCAGGGAGTCCTATTCCCCCTCTTCAAGGGTGTAGTATCTGCATAAACTCGTTGATATATTTTTTTTCTTTCTTTATTGATTCTAGAGAGAGGAAGGGAGAGGGAGAGAGAGAGAGAAACATCAATGAGAGAGAACATCAATTGGCTGCCTCCTGCATGCCCTTCACTGGGGATTTAGCCCACAACCTGGGCATGTGCCCTTACTGGGAATTGAACTGTCAACCTCTTGGTACATGGGTCAACACTCAACCACTGAGCCACACCGGCCGGGCAAACTCTTCAATGTTCTTCTGCCTGGGAAATTTGTTTCTTCTTCCTTTGAATGATTTTTTTTTTATATTCGTGTTTGATTTTGTACCATTGAACATTAGAAAATACTAGTTTACTGAGTTATTGAGATCTTTCAAATATAATTGACCCTTGAACAACATGTGTAGGTCCATTTATACATGGATGTTTTTTCATTAAATAACAAACAGTACTGTAAATGTCTTTTCCTTATGATTTTCTTGGCTTTTTAAACGCTAGCTTACTTTATTATAAGAATACAGTGTATTATACATATATAAAATATGTGTTAATTGACTGTGTTATCTGTGTGGCATCCAGTCAACAGTAGCCTATTTATTAGTAGTTAAAGTTTTAGGAAGTCAAGCCCTGGCTGTTTGGCTCAGCGGTTAGAGCGTCAGCCTGCGGTCCAGAGAGACCTGGGTTCGGTTCCCACTAAGGGTGCGTACCTCGGTTGCAGTTTGTCCCCAGCCCTGCTTGGTCATGCGGGTGGCAGCCACTCGATGTGTCCCTTTCATGTCGATGTTTCTCTTTCTCTCCCTCTTCCTCTCTCTCCCTCCCACTCTATCTGAACAACAACAAAAAAAAGTTCTCTGGTGAGGATAAAAAAAAGGTTTTAGGAAGTCAAAAGTTATATGTGGATTTTTTATTGTGTAGGGGTCAGTGTTCCTAACCCCTGAGTTGTTCAAGGGTCAACTGTACTGACAACATTTATTTCATTTTCAGTATTGCAGAATCAGATTAATCTCTGATATGTTGGGAAGCTGTTGGGCTCACAGCAGCAAACATAAGTTTTTCAAAATTCTATTTTTTGCTTGTTGGAAGCTCAGACTTTGTCATTGGTGACAAATACTCTTGGTTATGTTTCCTTGAAGTGACAGGTTTTGTTTTAACCATTTTGGAGAAAAGGGCTGCCAAACATCCAAGTTTGAATATTCACAGTGTGTCTGTCAGTCTTTCCTTCAGGCAGCAGGAATAGTTTATCTTGTCACAGAATATTAAAAAGACTCAAATTCAAGGGCTAAGGTTTAATACAATCAACAGCTTGTCCTTCATAAGGACATTTCCCATATGACAACACTGACTCCTGGCACAGTTTGGCACTGCTATCCCACCTTGGCCAAAAAAAATAGATGTCTTGGTGTTGCAACAACCTGGCAGAGCCCCTGGATGAGGGTACCAAGGGCCACGGTGGGGAACTGCTAGTAGCTCATTGTGATGCAGAGGAGTACAGGTAGGTTATTCCTGGCTGTCCAGCATGGGCAGAGCCAGAATGCTCGGCAGGGCTCTGTGCTTATGTCTCAGACAGCACAGTGGTTGATGGCCTGCTGGAGTCAGATAGTGGAAGGAAGAGAAGCTCTCAGCCTGGGACCTTGTCTTCAGGGACCTCCAGTTGCAGGGTAGGTGGCCAGATGAGTCAAATCAGAGCAGAAAAAGTGATGGGGCTGCCCCGAGTGTGCACATTGCGTTTTGCAAGGATCTGGAAGAGAGGTGGGGCCACCATCTTTTGACTAGATGCATTATTTTTATTATTATCATTATTATTATTGGTATCTTTTACATTTCATGACACCCCCTTGAGGTCAGCAGTGTTCGTTCTGCAGATGAAAAAACCAAGGCTCATTGAGGTTTGGGACTAGGTTCCTGCAGCTGCAGAGATACACCTGGCTCCCCGGATTTTCCTGTATGACCTGGGTGGCTGACTTGTGTGGAGTCACTTGGCTGCTAGGCTTGGAGTAGCTGGAGCAGGTCTTGTGGGGGTTGGGGGACTTCTTGGCCTGAAAAGATATGCCAGTGGAAGGTGGGGGAGGATCCAGCCGTTTGAATTAGATATTTAAAGGGAGATGGGAAACTTCTAGTCAAAGTGTGCGCTTTCCACTTATTACAAAAGTTTGTGGTCATTACAAGCTGGAAAGCGGTATTTGTTTCTTATGTTGGTGAGGAAGCTGGCATCCCAAGAGGTGCATTTGGGTTCATCTGATGTTTGGAGTCCCTCTGAGCTGGAGAGTGCTCTTGGGTTCTCATTATATCCTTCCTGGTGGAAGATTGGCCTAGAATGTGGTTAGGGGACCAGAGGAAGGAGGGGATGCTAGCGTTGATACTGTGGCCAACGGTCTGGGTTTGACATTTGTTTTTCTTTTACAGGGCCCTGGCCCTTGGGAAGTCTGGAATCCCAAGTGCCAAACCCCCCAGTTTCCTCAGGCAGATGGTGGTCTATATGTAGTGAGAATTGTTTCTCAGTCAAGTTTGAGGACCCAGTCTATGTCTTCACCCTCTCATTTCTTTTTTTTTTTTTAAATAATTTTTCTTTATTAATTTGAGAGAGAGAGAGAGAGACATCGATGAGAGAGAACATCATTGGCTACCTCCTGCATGCCCCCCACCAGGGATCTGGCCCACAACCTGGGCATGTGCCCTGACTGGGAACCAAACCGGTGACCTCTTGGTGCATGGGTCAACGCTCAACCACTGAGCCACACCAGCCGGGCTCACCCTGTTTTTTTTTTTTTTTTTTTGTCACCTCAGGGACTTGGCATGCATATGCTGGTGGCTGTCTAGGATCCTTCAAGTATAAATAAAAACATTTTCCCCATTAATCTAGTACAAAAATTGTGTTTGGTAACCTGAAGTAGAGGCATCAGTGTTGAAAGTCATATAGGACCCACCTTAAACCCTCTGAAGGCCATAGGCATGTGACCTGGGAAAATAACTCCTTCAGACTGTTACTCACCTGTGGACAGGTGTGATAGTCAAGCAGGTTAGAGGATTACATGGAAGTATGCATCTTGGTGGTTGGCACAGGGCTGCCATTATAAAGGATCAGTACATGTCTAAGTGCCTTGTTCCCAAATTTCTGAACAGTGTACGCTGAATTGAATTTAACCTTCCTGGTGGTGTTTGAGTCCCAGCTGGACAGGTTGGCTGCTGTCAGGGTCGTGCTGCAGTGACTTCCTTGGGTGGGAGCTGGTTCTGCAGGCTGCTCTGTGCCATTTTGGTGTTGGAGTCTTTTTATGGGACCACTGCCAGCTGCTGGCCCAGGGGGTCCTCTCCTGCCCACTGTTGGCTTGTTGTCCAGTTCTTGGCAATTCTGCATGCCCTCAAAACTGGCCCCTATCACTGCTTCCAGTCACAGTGAAGTCCTCTTGGCCTCCCTCGCTAGGTTTTGTGACTTTCAGGGGTTTCTGTGTTCCTCGAAGGAGTCTCAGCAAGATAGGTTGGATGTTTCCTGACCTTCCTGTGCTGTCAGAAAGGTCAGAAAACATCCATCCTGTCTTCCTGCCATGTGTCCTGGGACTGCTGACCTCTATGCTGGGGGTCCTAAAGGGGGGGATGGGCTCACAGGCCAGCGCCTGGCCATACATGATTCCTCCTGCTCTCATGAGATGTTCAGCTGTAGCTGTGGCAGGACACACTGTAATGGAGTCCCAGAGTGATAGTTGGACCTGAAGTCTCCAGGAAGAATGATGGCTAGGTTTCAAAAATCCCATTGCAGCTGCTCACCTCCATGTCCTTTATGGCCAAGAAGAAAAATGTGTTCTGACTTCCAGGCCCCCACAAAGCAGGCTTTTCTCTTGACATCCCAGCCAACAGGGTGTCAAGTTACAGTGCTGGGAGAAGTAACAGTGGATGCCAAGAAGGGATTTGAGCAGAGGGGTGGGAAGTGGGTGGGCTCCAGAGCTGCAGGGTCTGGGAAGGGTACCAGACACCCCTCCCCCTTCAGGGCAGGCAGGACTTGGGCTTTGGGGCATAGTCTGTGTCTGTGCAGCAGAGCTTCCTTTCTAATCACATCGATTGTCTCTGAGTGAATGGTGCCTCTGGGAAAAGGAGGGTGAGGTGGGGTATTGTGGGGTCCCAATGAGCAGCCGCCATGCCCAGGTGGTTGTGAAAGGTCCAAGAAATGTGTTTCTGTCAAGATGCCCAGTTCGCAGGGGTCTGCCAGTGAGATAGTACCAGGTGGTAAGACTGTCCAGGAACTGGTGATGGTAACTCTTATTTTCTCTCTTGTAGGACTTTTCTAGAAGGGTTTCTGGAATTGTCGGTTGGGCTCATTGGATTAATAAGCATGTGGAATTGCTTTTGGCTTTGACTTAGATACCACTCCAGATTATATCTGAAACTGTGGTGGCTCACAGACTTGAGGATGGCGTCCCTCCTTTCCTGTGGAACTTTCTCCCCACCCCCTTTGTTGGGGCAGCTCAGGTCTCTTGCTGGGTCTTCTTGGAACTCCACATCTGTTTTATCTCAAGTTCTGTCTGCCACAGGCAGCTCCCATGTGTGGAGAACTGCACTGGTCCCTTTGGGGAGTTTTGAAAGTCAGCAGGGATGGCTACTGGGAAAAACCTTTTCTTTCCTCCCTTATCTCTCCCTGCTTTATCCTAGGGTAGTGTCTAGGGTGGATGGCTTCTGTTGGGGACAATCTGAGGGAGACAAGGAGTTACGGTGGTGTGGGCTAGCTCCCTGTTGGCCTCATTATCTCAGTGGTTTAAAGTAATGACATTGGTATGGAATTGTCTGTTGGGTCTGCTGGTTGGTAAGTCCCATCAGGGAACTGCTTCTTAGGCTCTTGTCCTTGCAGTCCCACGTCAGCTGGCTTTGTCAGTCACATGGGACGGCTAAGCCCATCTCCATAATCTGTTTCTGTGACCCTCAGAGACCCTCTTTCCACAAAACTAGCTTGGCATCCTACACAAGGGTGGTTTCAGTGCACTCAGACTCCCCACACACACTCTCACAGTGCTCACTCCTTCCCTGAAAAGACACATAATGACACAGAATTCGGAACTCCTTTCAAGTGAATTTGCACATCATTTAGCAACAAACACAGCATCTATTATACCTTTGGACTTAGACACCTACATGTGCAAGGTTATTATTCACTCTACAGGTATTGCTGGTTTCCTTGTGGACTCAGATCCTATCCTGGAACCAGGTGCCAGGGAAGAGAAGGGAATGGGCATGTGCCAGCCCTGTTGCCTGAAAACCCGCTGTGCTGGACCATGCTGTTGTTCGGTCTGGTTTGAGAATATTTGAAAGTTACCTCAGTAGCTGATTTTGTGCCACACTCACATTCACGGTGAGCAGCCCCTTAATGCTTCAGGAAAGATTGGGACTCTGACTGTCCTGACAGCCTCTTAGGGTATCTGAGCCTCACCCAGAAACTTTGAGGGGCAACCTGGCCAAAATCCCTGTTCTTGTCATTGTAGGAGGCTCAGAGAGGGAAGTATCCAGCCCTAGGCTCCTCACTTACAAGAGGCAGAACTAGTGAAACCATAGCCAGTTTTGCAGGAGTGTGACTGCAACACCCCGCCCCCTTCTCCAGTGTGTAAGCTTGGTGCACAGTGCCCACTCGTGGTAGGCCTTTGTGAGCATGGCCATGGGCTCTAGGTGGAGGCACTGTGGCCTCTTTGCCAGCCAGTGTGGCACTCAAAGATTTCTGCTCTTCTGGCTCTAAGAAGGTGGGGAGCCTCACCTCCTATTCTGAGTCCATACTATCACATCAGGGTTGGACTCTTTTCTTGCCCTTTCCTCATTGGGTCATCCTGGGAACATCCTGGCCCTCGCTGGGAGTTACAGTATCCAGGTCTACTGGAGACAGGCTCCAAGTAGGGCCATGGGACCCTGGCTGCTGTTCTGTGACATCCTGTAACCCCAGCTTGGGGTAGGAGAACCCTCCTGTCAGATGGGCAATGATTGTGTGAGAAGGTGGTGGCACTTTTCTTTTGGTATGTGCCCCTAGCGGGAACCGAACCCAGGGACTCTCCAGTATGCAGGCTGACGCTCCAACTGCTGAGCCGAACCGGCCAGGGTATGGTGGCACTTTCTTTGGGTGAGTTTGCTGGAGTGAGGGTGAGGGATCTGCTGGTCGCTGGCAGGAGTTTGCTGCATAAGCCTGTGCTGCCCTTAAGTGGATCCTCTAGAGTTCTTCCCCAAACTCCCTAGCCCCAGGATGGACAGTGGTGGGCCGGGCTTAGGAAAGTTCCCCAGGCACTCATACTATGGGAGCACTGATCACACTACAGGGGTTATGGTGTGGGAGGGTTGGGCCAGCTAGGGACTTTCTGAGGGCACAGAAGGTTTGAAGTGCATCTTGTGAGTTGGGGCTCACAACAGGGGACTTTGGGGATGTGGTGAAGGGAATGGTAGTGAAGGTAGCAGCCCATGGCAGGATGAGCTGAGGGTATAGAGGCTGGTGTGATTGGGTGGGGTGGGTAAGAATCAGCTTGGCCTAGGGGGGATAAATGGACTCCAGTGGGAGGAATATCGTGGGGCTCAGGTGGGGATTTGCAGAAGGAGCAGGTAAGACTGGTGCTGATCTAGCAACTCCTCACCCCACCTTTAACCACACCTAGCAGCCACTGGCTTCTGGACCCAGCTGCTGGGCTGGAGAGATGCAGAGAAAGTTCTGGCAGGGAATGGTTGGTTGCCACTGGCCCTGAGGAAGAATTGTTGTCCCGAGGACTTATTGGGCCCACAGTCATCCCCAGCTTTCCAAGTGTGTGCAGGAATCTGAGGGGTCTTGTTAAAATGCAGGCTTTGATTGAGCAGGTCTAGGGCAGCAAGATGCGACATTTCTGCAAGCCCTGGAGAAGCTGTCCCAGCTGCTCCTGAGCTGAGGTGTGGGTAGTGGTCCTGTCCTCCTGGTGGATCCTAAGGACAGAACCACCTTTTTTTGTTGTTAATTATGTTTTTATTGATTTTTTTTTTTTTTTTTTAGAGAGAGAAACATTGATCAGCTGCCTTTTGCAGGCCCCCTCTGGGGATCAGCCGGCAACCTGGGCACATGCCCTGACCGGCAATCGAACCGGGACCTCTCAATCCACTGAGCCACACCGGCCGGGCCAGAACCACCTTTTATTCAGGGGTTTATCCTCACTGCCTGGCGCTGTACCTACTTCTTAGGTGGGGGGTTCAGCAACTAAAGAATGAGTGAGTGAATGGATGAATGCACAAGTGTAGATGAAGCACTCCTTCCCCAACATCATGCAGGCTCATTTTGAGAATGACAAAGGTCAGCTGCTGAGGACAGTTTCTGGGTTGCTTTGATGAAACTGCTTGTCTGCCCTGGCATGGGCCTTGGGGGGGGACACTAAATATTCACCTCACATTGACCTCTGGCTGGTGAACAGCTGGGACAGCAGCCTGGCGTTGTGGACACAGGATTCTATCAAATTAAGTTTATAATCCTGTTCTTCCTCCAGAAAATTTGAGGAGAGTTCCTGGCAGGTAACTTTTGTGTTTGTTTAGCCAGGGCCTGCCCAAGAGGAAGGAGGTGGTGAGACCACTTTTGCTGATTATAGCCTGGCTTGCTTCCAGGGATTTCATAGGTCATATAAAAGTCTCCTGATTATAATATTTTACGTAAAGTTTCCAAGATGATCAGGTCGGGCTTATTGGGTTGCCCTGAAGTAATTTTTTAAAAACAATACCCAAGTTAATTTTGATCCTGTATCAAAGAGAATTCTTTTTCCTGAATTAAAAGAACTCTCTGGTAAGGAACTGAGTGACTTGAAGCACCTTTGCTTTAAAGATGGAGCTCAGGAAAGTTTTTCATGTTGGAAACTAGAGGGGCTGGTGGCCCCTCTGTGTTTTCTAAGAGGTGACCCATCTCTGTAACATACTATAGTTTCTGTGGGTAGGCACCACACAGGAAGTGCCTGCTAGCCTGGCAGCTCCAGGGTGAACTGGGCACCTCCATTTTCTGACAACACCTGAACCCTACCTCACTTCTCAAAATGAAGGCTGCTTGTCACAAACCGGTTAGAACTGGCTGTTGCCATGGTTTTCACGTTGGAAGTCACAGTTAAAAGAGGTCACATGACCAAGGAGGGAAATGCCTTTGTCACATGACTTTTTGGTGGCCTGATTAGCATACAGGAAGTTCACTCCCTGCTGGGATGCTGAGTGATCTTTGATGGGAGGTGATGTCATCTCTTGGACGAGTTATTGATTACTGTCGGTCCAAGATGGGACCTAGGAGTGCTGTGGTCAGAGTGGCCATCTCAGGGAGCTGAATCTTCCAGATAGTCTCATTCCCTCACCCTGTCCTCTTCCTCGGGCAAATTTCAATTTTTAAAATACCTCCCTCTGAAGAAGGTGCACACCCTTAGTGAGATGATAAAAAGTGATAAATCCCTGTAGATCACCCTTGTCTCAGCACAAACTTGCTTAGGAAGCGCCTGCAGTCTGTCACTCTAGACATGTTTCTGCGTGGGCTGCTGCTCCATCTGCATGTGCAGCCACCTGGGAGCCCACCTGGGTGGGAACCAAGTGCCACAGCTTCTGTGCTGAGGGCTTGCATCTGCTTGGTGTCTGTATGTACATCCAGAGAACCTGGAATTAGAGCTCGGGGTCACCTTGAAAGTTGATCTTGGGTTGAACGGGCAGCCAGTAAAGACACACAGACTTGAAAGAGTGATGGTTCCTGAATTACATTGATCTTTTATTTCCTGAGGCCTGAATGAGACATACTTGGTTACTTTATAAACAGCAGCCTGATTCTGGACATAAGAATGAGGGCTGCCCTGGCCAGTTTGGCTCAGCGGTTAGAGCGTTGGCCTGCGGTCCGGAGAGACCCGGGTTCGGTTCCCGCTAAGGGCATGTACTTCGGTTGCAGTTTGTCCCCGGCCCTGGTTGGTCGTGCGGGTGGCAGCCACTCGATGTGTCCCTTTCACATCGATGTTTCTCTCTCTCTCTTCCTCTCCCTCCCTCCCACTCTATCTGTACAAAGAATGGAAAAATGTCCTTGGGTAAGGATAAAAAAAAAAAAAGAATGAGGGCTGATAACCCCAATGAGGGGTTGTATACCTTGAAATGGGCCCTTTTTTGTTCACTCCCCTGGTCTCTTGTGAGAGGTCAGCTGGCAGCTGTGCTGGTTAAATCAGATTAAGGCTGGGAGTGTTGAGGTACAACTGCCATGCAGCTCTGGGAGGTGGAATTAGGACTGGCCTGGATCAGGGAGGGTCCAGGTTCCAGGGGGAGTCAGCAAATCCTCAGTGTCTGGTCCTCTGAATGTTCTGCTCACTTCAGGAATAGCAGAGGTGGTTTGGGGGCTATTAAGCACCAGTTCTCCATCTATAACTCCCACTGCTTTAGCTGGGATGTAGTGGAAGGAATGGGACAACTTTGAGCTGTTAGTCAACTTTGAGTTTGTTCTCTGGGCAACAGTGCCACCTAGCGGATGCTAGGTTGGTTTTACAGCTGATGGAAAGAATGATCTGATTCCTTGAACACAAGGGTTGAAGCCAGATCTTAAGGGAAAGTTTACATTGTGCCCTCAGCAAATGGAGCTGCTTTTTTGGGAGTGAAATGCTGTCTCTGGGACCCATTGATCCTGTGTGTGGGGTCAATGACACCACAGCAGAGGCTCAGATGTGCACATATGTCTTAGTGGGCTGGGTTGAGGTAGGAGGGCAAGAGAGGAATGGCAGGGGTGGCCTAGGCACCAGACCAGTTCACCTACTATTATAGCATGGGGGATAGGGGTTGCTGGAAACTAATTTGTGAGCAGATCAGGTAGGTGAAGAGTATCCAGATCTGCAAGATAAAATGTGTTCTGTGTTCCAGTCTATTTCAAAACATGCAGCCACTACTAACACATTGCCACTGGAAGGATGAAGAGGCCACATGTGGCCCAGGAAGGACTGTTCAGCAGGCAGCCTCAGCCAAGATCCAGGGCCAAGTGGGTTTTTTGTTTGTTTAGTTTTTTAAATATGTTTATTGATTTTTTTTTTTTATCAGAGAGAGGAAGGGAGAGGAAGAGAGAAACATCGATGAGAGAGAACATCGATTGGCTGCCTCCTACATGCCCCCCACTGGGGAATGGGCCCACAACCCAGGCATGTGCCCCAACCAGGGAATGGAACTGGGACCTCTTGGTGCATGGGTCGATGCTCAACCACTGAGCCACATCGGCCGGGGTGATTTTTTTTTTTTTTAAGAGAGAAAGGAAGGGCGAGAGGAGAGAGAAATGTCGATGGGCTGCCCCCTGCACATCCCCCACTGGGGATTGAGCCTGCAACTTGGGCATGTGCTCTGACTGGAAATTGAACTGGGACCTCTCAGTCCATGGGACGATGCTCAATCTACTGAGCCATACAGGCTGGGCAAGGTCCAAGTGTTTTTAATTCAATACCTAGCCACATTGTAGAGAAAAAGGAGTGATGGTGTTTTTCAAAATGTCACCCTCAGACAAAGGTGTCCTCATCCCTGGGGACACAGAGGTGGGCACCAAGAACAGGCCCAACTGGGAGGGGCCCAGCCATATACCAGTAGGTTTGGGTATGTATGGTGAGTACAGTGAGAGAAGGCAGCCTGGGTGGGTATTGGGGAGGCAGTCAGGGAGGACACAAGGAGAGATGTTGCCACCAGTGGGGCAGTGTACTTGATGTGTCTGTTTGAATCTGGGCATCTGGAAGGTGTGGGGGTGGGGCTCTGGGGAAGTTTCTAGCACAGAGTACTCTGGTAACAATCTGCTGTCCCTGCTCCACAGTGACATGAAGTCTGAGAAGAGAGCCCCCTCGCCTGATGTGATTGTGCTCTCTGACAATGAGCAGCCTGTGAGCCCGAGGGTGAATGGGCTTCCAAAGGAGGTCCTGCAGGAGACCAGCACTGAGGACCTTATGGTGAGCCTTGTTCCCATGCTGGGGACCACCTCACCAACAGCATCCCTGAGTGCAGCTGGTAACAGTGGGGCCTGTGCTCCTGGCTGCTGGACCTCCCTATCAATCCTCTTCTCTTGTGCTTGCAGAAAAGCAGTCCTGAAGAACGAGAAAGGATGATTAAGCAACTGAAAGAAGAGTTACGGTTAGAAGAAGCAAAACTCGTTTTATTGAAAAAGTTGCGGCAGAGTCAAATACAAAAGGAAACCACCGCCCAGAAGGTATGTGCAAGTCTGTACCTTCCTCAAGGGTCAGTGGAAGCCATTCAGAGCTGGAGTTGGAAAGGCTGGTCATGGGGGTGGCGTGT
Source organism: Molossus molossus (assembly GCF_014108415.1). Classification (NCBI taxonomy): domain Eukaryota; kingdom Metazoa; phylum Chordata; class Mammalia; order Chiroptera; family Molossidae; genus Molossus; species Molossus molossus. Next base: position 65,785,173 of record NW_023425377.1, on the reverse strand, counting down.
GGGGGGGGTAGGTTTCCTCAGGGGCATGAGGGCCAAGGTCTGAGTAGAAACTTGGGAGACTCAAGTTCAAATTTTGGACTTATCTAAAATGATGTCAGTGGGAGGATATCTGAGTACATAAAACTAACTACCTGTAAAAACATCAGGAGAATAGAAAGCAGATAGATATGCGAAGCTACTGAAAGTACACTTCTAAGTTCAGAGTTCTGTCCCGAGTTTGTTTCCAGAAAGGCCTCCTATCCTGTGGATGGCTGTGCTGGCCTGTGGAGATTGCTGTGGGATTGTGGACAAAGGCCCTCCCGGTGCTGGAGGTTCTTTGTGGTGCTGCTCTGAGCACAGTTCACCATGTAGGGCAAGTTCATGTTGGTTTTGTTGGATTTCTGGGTGGTTTGTGGTTTATTATGTATCTGCGCTTATCATAACCACTGTCATTAAACCAGAAAAGTGAATGCATGTCAGGCGGGGTGGCTGACAGAATGTGTAGAACTCCTATCTCCTAAGATAGAGCGACAGGAGAAAGACACTGGTGGTCTGACTTGGGGTTTGAGTTCCCACCCCACCCAGTCAGCAAGTGGATGTGGCCTGATGTCTGTTAATCTCCAGGCTGGACAGAGCCTGCCTTTTACTTGTTTCCTTGTCAGTTGTTGAAGACAAGGTAAAGTGACCCAAGTTTGTCACTGTCCCTTCCCCTAGTGGAATATGTTACTTTAAGAATCCCAAGGTTGGGCCCGGCCAGTGTGGCTCAGTGGTTGAACATCGACCTATTCACCAAGAACTGGCGAGGTTCAATTTCCGGTGAGGGCACGTGCTCAGGTTGTGGGCCCAATCCCCAGTGGGTGTGCAGGAGGCAACCAGTCGATGTTCTCTCTCATCGATGTTTCTATTTCTCTCTCCCTCTCCCTTCCTCTCTCGCTAAAATCAATAAAGAAAACAAAAGAATCCCAAGGTTGGGACTAACCTGTCCAGGCCTTGGGTCCTTTTCCATTGCCAGCCGTTCCTGTCCCCTAAAGGGCAGAGCCAGCACTTGAACCACAGAATGATGCTAGGAGTTCTCAGGGTGAGAGGTGCTGGAAAAGCTCTCCTCTGCCCTTTATGAACATGTCAGTTGCTGTTGCAGATGGACATGGGTCACTTAGTAGGCTGGAAGCAGAACCTTTGCAAGCCTGGTACCTTTGGAGTAGGAAGATCGTCCTCCTCCATCAAAATTATGGGATGGGCGGGGTGGACAGGACTGATGGCTGTCTCATCTCCCTAGTGTTCTGTTTCCTTGCAGCCTGCTGGCTCCACAGGTAGCACCGTGACCACCCCTCCCCCGCTCGTGCGGGGCACCCAGAACATTCCTTCCGGGAAGCCATCACTTCAGGTCAGTGTTCCCTCCTCATTAGGCTCTTGGCCAGCCCCAAGATAAGCTAGGCCACAATTGACTTGATAAACAAATAATGTCAACAAATGGGAGATCCCTCCCATGACTACTCTTATTGAGGCGAGAAAGGACTAAGATCCTACCTAGATAGGCTGGGCTCCCTTCATTCCGAATCTCCCAAAGGTGGTGGGGCCTTGTCCCAATGCAGCTCCCAGCTTCTTGCCCACAGGGTGAGACAGGCAGAGTTCTTGCTCTCAGCCACAGGACTGAGGTCTGGGCAAGGGCCCAGCTCCCCTCAAACAGTCCTGAGCCCCCAGCTCACATTAGCAGGAGGCAGGTGCCAGTTCTGTTGGCTGGATGTTTGCTGTGGTGGGGCCTGTATTTTGACTGAGCCTATGTTTACAAGTCTCTTGTTGGAATCTGTGTTTCTTGTTGTTTTTGTGTTTTTTCTGTTGCCCCCTCCTTTTTTTGTTAATGAGTATGTGCTTTTACAAAAATAGCAAACCTGTTTGTTTAAAAAAAATACATATTAAGATAATGGGGGTTGGCATCGTTGACAGACCTCTTCCACTCGAATGCCTGGTAGTGTCATCCCACCGCCCCTGGTTCGTGGTGGGCAGCAGGTGTCCTCGAAGCTGGGGCCGCAGGCGAACTCACAGGTCGTGATGCCCCCGCTCGTCAGGGGGGCCCAGGTGAGCAAGGTACACCCTTGGGATAGGAATACGGCCAGGCAGCCCCAAGCATTCTTTACTTTTAAAGAATGACACTTTCTGCCCTGGCTGGTTTTGCTCAGTGATTAGAGCATCGGCCTGCAGTCCAGAGAGACCCGGGTTCGGTTCCCGCTAAGGGCGCGTACCTCGGTTGCAGTTTGTCCCTGGCCCTGGTTGGTCGTGCGGGTAGCAGCCACTCAATGTGTCTCTTTCATGTCGATGTTTTTTTCTCTCTCTCTTTTCCTCTCTCTCCCTTCCATTCTACCTGAACCAAAAAAAAAAATGGAAAAATGTCCTCGGGTGAGGATTAAAAAAAAAAAAAGGATGACACTTTCTAGTCCTCAAGTTTGGGGGCTGTGGAGCCCAGCCCTTTCCTCTACCTTCTTCCATTGTCCCTCATTGTCTTGTCCCCACCCCACCCCACAGCAAATCCACAACATCAGACAACATTCCAGCACGGGGCCACCGCCACTTCTCCTGGCCCCCCGGGCGTCTGTGCCCAATGTGCAAATCCAGGGACAGAGGATCATCCAGCAGGGCCTTATCCGTGTCGCCAATGTCCCCAACACCAGTCTGCTTGTCAACATCCCGCAGGTGAGGGCCATGTTGTGCCAACAAGAGGAGAGTGCCATGCAGCTTCCCTCAAAAGGGCCCATGATCCTGGGGCACAGTGGGGTGGTGCAGTGTGACCTACCTGCTCCTTCAGAGCCAGGTGAGGCCTTGGACACTCCATGTGGTTTGTACTTGAGCTCCTCCAGGCCTGTCAGACATGAAGGGCACAGGCAGGAGTCCTGTGTTCAGATATGCCATGTGGCAGAGGTGGAGAGTTGCTGAGAGGGTGAAGAGTACAGATCTGAGCTGATGTGGGGAGTCTGAGGGGTTGGTGGAGGCAGATTTGGGGGAATAGGTGAGGCCAGGTGAGGTGTTTAATGGACCTGGAGATGGCTGAGGGGCACCAGAGCCCTCCTCACCCTTCCCCCTGCAGGCATAAGCACTAAACATGGTTCTGCAAATGTCCTCACAGCACCAGTGTATCTGTTCTTATCCACAAGTTCCTTCAACTCTGGACAAAGCCTCCTAGATAGGGTGGGTCTATCTCCACCCAGCAGAGCTAGAAAGATAGGATGAGGCTGACAGGCTGGAAGCAAAGCTTCATTGACAGATAAAATTACTGGGTATGCAGGGACCTTTGCTGACGGGCGATGTCAGCTTCTCTGCATACATTGGCCTAGTGTATTTTTGCCTGCCTCCTCTAGGTCAGGATCAAGTGCAGTCCTGCCACCACATAGAGATGTGCTGACAGAACAAAAGGTTGACCTATGCAAATAGTTTATTTACTCCATAAACCTCAATCAGATCCCTCCCTATTCCCAGCTCAGCATGCCAGGAGCATGGAAGAAAGCAGGCCAACAGCAGTGGAGCCTGGGGGCTCTGTTCCCAGTGGGGTTGGGAACTCAAGAAGGGGCCAGGAAAGAACAAACTGGCTGGTCAGTCAGTGGGTGTGGCAGGGGGGAGCCAGGTCAAGATGCTGCAACCCTCTGAGACCCTCTGCGGAGGTAGGGATCCTGGGCTTCCTAAGCCCTGTGATGTATAGTAGGTGTGTGCATTTTCCTGGGGATGGTGTATGCAGCTTTCCTCAGATTTCCTAAAGGGTCCCCAACCTTATGAAACTAAGGGCACTGTCATGGTCAGCTCCAGGTTTTGGGGAGAGCACTTGACAGTGTTAGGGGCGAGTGAATTGGAGCAAGGAGACAATTGAGTGTTGGTCACTGGGGTCCAGACAAAGACAATAAAGTAGTGCAGGAATAGCAAGGGGTAAGGGATGAGGGGCTGGTGCGGGAGCTGCTCTTTTCGCAATCCCGATGAAGACATGTGAGCTGACTGAAACATTAGCGTCTCCAGATAGGCATTTGCAAAGATGCTTACAAGGGAAATAGCATAGATACCGCTTGAGCCACCATTGTTCCCCTGTGAGGAAGGAGGCTGTTCAGACCTGTGCTGAGAGGAGGGTCAAGCCCTAGAGATGGGACAGTGGCCATGCTATCTGGATTGGTGCTGGAGGGCTATCTCCAAGGCAGTGCCCACAGTCCTGGTTTGGTGATGGCTTGCTTCATGGATGTTCTCTCCTGATAAAATGCAGCACATTACAGATTTTAAATGTGTGTGGTGTGTTGGATATCAGCTGAGCCTCAACAAGTTTATGTGCAAGATTGGTCATCTTATAGGATGAACAGTTTAATGCTACTCTGTCTGCTGCTCATAGGTGTCAGGCAGCTCAGAATTTTCCTCTCAAGGACTCAGTTAATGCAGCTAATAGTGCTGACCTGGGCTGTGGGTGCAGTGGTGGGGCCTGCCTCAGGGTTAGGCACCCCCAACACCCTGACCAGGTTGTTGTTTCCCTGAAAGCCCTCCCCAGCCTCACTGAAAGGAACGACAGTCACCTCTGCTCAGGGCAACTCCACCCCCACCAGCGTGACCTCTGTGGTCACATCTGGTGATTCTCCAGCCAGCCGGCAGGCGGCTGCCAAGCTTGCACTGCGCAAACAGCTGGAGAAGACGCTGCTTGAAATACCCCCACCCAAGCCCCCTGCCCCAGAGATGAACTTTCTGCCCAGCGCTGCCAACAACGAATTCATCTACCTGGTTGGCCTGGAGGAGGTGGTACAGAACCTGCTGGAGACGCAAGGTGAGTGGGCCCTGTGTTAGGGTTGTTTTCATTTCTTGCCACTGAAGTTTCTGTTACATAGGTTTTTTTCAGTGTACAGTACATGTCTGTGCACCTATAGTGTACCCAGAGCTGCCCTAAAGATTGAGTATTATGGATGAGATTTCGTCATCAGTTCTGCTTTGCAGTGAGGTTTGATAGCTTTCTGTTTCACCCAAGGATATGTTTATTGATTTGAGAGAGAGAGGAAGGGAGAAAGAGAAAAGAGAGAGAAACATCATTGTGAGAGAGAAACATCAGTCTGTTGCCTCCTGTATGCACCCCAACCAGAGATTGAACCCACAACCTAGGTATTTGCCTTGACCAGGAATTAAATCCACAACCTTTTGGTGTATAGGACGATGCTACAACCAGCTGAGCCACCCTGCCAGGTCAGAGGTCTTATAGCTACTTAAACACATTGCAGATACCTTTCCTGCTAGGGCCCTCAGAGAGCCAGGCCCTGGTGAGGCTCAAGGTCCCCACATGCGTGGTCCAGGGGGACAAGCAGCGGTACTGTGATGTTGATGTGTTCTGAGGAGGAATGCCTGTGGGAGACTGACATGACAGGCTTTGCTTCCAGACAGGAAGTCATCGCAGAGGTGGAACTTTCCAGAGCCTTGAGTGTTTGGAGCCCCCAAGATGGGAAAGGGACATCTACACCTAAGCCAGGCTCACTAAATCACCCTCTTTGAAAGCAGTTTAGAAAATGCACCTGCATGTTAGGAAGTTTTAGGAATAAGGCATAAACTATATAGTGATTAAGAAAAAAAAAAACAGCCCTGGCCGGTTTGGCTCAGCGGTTAGAGTGTCGGCCTGCAGTCCTGAGAGACCCGGGTTCGGTTCCCGCTAAGGGCATGTACCTCGGTTGCAGTTTGTCCCCGGCCCTGGTCGGTCGTGTGGGTGGCAGCCACTCGATGTGTCCCTTCACGTCGATGTTTCTCTCTCTCTCTCTCCCCCTCCCACTCTATCTGTACAAAAATTGCAAAAATGTCCTCGGGTGAGGATAAAAAAAAAAAAAAAAAAAAAAAAAAAAAAAAAAAAAAAAAAAAAACAGTATTGGAAATGGAGGTGGAGGCCGTGTTAGCCCTTAGAAGGCCTCCACCAGACAATGAACTGGGGACACTTGTGCCCTGAAATGGATCTAGTAGCGACATCAATTGAGCAGCCAGCCTGAACCCTCTTACTGTGTGATCTTTTCAGATGCTCCTAGCTGAGGAGGAGGTGGCATAGCTGTAACTGGTCCAAAGTAACAGGGGAGGGGGCTGACAGGCTCTGACACGGCCTGGGTGTGTGTCTGGCTCCCTTTGGTGTCTTCTATGTGATGAGGTAATATTATTAGCAAAAGAGCTATTACAAGACCAGTAGAAGAAAGACAGGCAGGAGGCCAAGTCAGGACAAGATGCCTCCCCATCCTATGCTGTAGGTGGGCAAGGCCATTGGGAAAAGCCAAGCTGATGGCACCATGTAATGTTTTTGAGAGTTCATACCATGGATACCTGACCCACGGCATCTTCAAAGAAAGCTTCAGCCTGAAAAGCTTCCCTAAGGCTGACCCAGTGTCTGCATACAGTTGGCACCTACTGAGGCTTTGGTATTCTGATAGCCACTGAGCCTCATGGCTTGGGGTCCTGCCCTTCTATCCTGCATTCTGGGTGGTGGGGGTTCTTACTGGTATCTTGTTCCTTTAACATGAGCCCAACCGTCTCTCTCTACAGCGGGCAGGATATCAGCTGCCGTCGTGCTGTCCCGGGAGCCCTACATGTGTGCACAGTGCAAGACGGACTTCACGTGCCGCTGGCGGGAGGAGAAGGGTGGCGCCATCATGTGTGAAAACTGCATGGCGTCCAACCAGAAGAAGGCACTCAAGGTGGAGCACACAAGCAGGCTGAAAGCTGCCTTTGTGAAGGCACTGCAGCAGGAGCAGGAGATTGAGCAGCGCCTCCTGCAGCAGGGTGCAGCTCCTGTGCAGGCCAAAGCTGAGCCCACCACTGCCCCGCATCCCTCTCTGAAGCAGGTGAGTCCTTGTCTAGGAGCCAAAGTCGTTACCTGGAGGCCTGGGAACTGGACTGGGGCCTCACCCTTCCTGGCAGGGAAGTTGTCGCTAGCAGGCAAAATGTTCTGGCATTCTGTCCCACACTCAGCGAGTATCTGCCTTGATAACTGTGTCTAAATTGTGTTTAATGAAGGTGGTTGGTGGTGAAAATACTACTAATCTGCAGTTTTTTTAGATTTTGTAGCTTTCACAAGTTCAGTGTGCTGCAGACAAATGCTTCTTGTCTATAAAGACTTTTCTGAAAGCCACAATGAGATACAAAAGGGTCATTTGGAAAAAATGTTCTAGCTAAACTAAGGAGAGAAGGAAGTTTGAAATCAAGTTATTTTGGCTGCTTTTTTTGATGATGTGCTTTCCCACCCCCTGTAGATCCAAAGCTTTCTGTTGGCAGTTATTTGTATCCTTGGAAGTCATTTGTAATTCACTAATAACTACATCTTCTCAAGGTTCCTACATAGTGAGAGGCCACACTACCCTCAGGAAACTACCTGTCCTGTGGGGACTAGGCCTTGTGTGGCCATAGCTGCTGCCCTTTGGTCACTCTAGGTCACCCTGGGCTGGCCTGTGGATGGTGCTGATCTTGATTTCAACCCCCATTTGTGTAGGTCATAAAACCCCGGCGTAAGTTGGCGTTCCGCTCAGGAGAGGCCCGCGACTGGAGTAACGGGGCTGTGCTACAGGTCAGAACTGCAGTGCTGGAAGTCCCCCGCACTGCACCACCAACCAGCCCTCACACCCCAGACCGTGACCACGTCAGCTGCCTGCGCCTATCTGTTTCTCTCTCTCTCCCTCTTTCCTTCCCCTGTCCCCTTGGTGTAACTTACTGGTCTCCTGATTTTGGACTTTAGGGACTCTGTGTGGGTGGGAAGAGGTCAGCTGCAGCAAGGAAAGGCTGCACTGAGCATCTCACCTTCTTCCTTTTCTTTTCCCACATGAGCCATTGCACCCTCTTTTCACTGTAGGCCTCTAGCCAGCTCTCCCGGGGCTCGGCCACAACGCCCCGAGGTGTCCTGCACACATTCAGCCAGTCGCCAAAACTGCAGAATGCAGCTTCAGCAACAGCTCTCGTCAGCAGGACCGGCAGACATTCCGAGAGAGCCGTTAGTTCTGGCAAGGGCAACGCCGCCTCCAACTGGAAGAAGGCACCCCTGAGTACAGGTAGGCAACCCTTGAGGGCCTCAAAGTAGGGGCTTTGCCATGGTTGGGTTCATTCCTTCCTTATTTTAACAAAGATATGCATGTACACAGGGTGAAGGGAAATGGCATAAAGGGCCCTGAACCCCCAGACCTGCTCCCTGAGAACACCTGCCTACCTCCAACTTTTTGGCTGAATCTGTTGTTCAATAAATAGGATGCCTTGAGCAAGTGGCAGCCCTGAGTAGATCCTAATCACACGAAATGTAGGACAAACCCAGTTCAGGCACTGTTATCCACACCATCCAGTGGACTCCTGTCAGCACAGATGCTCATCTTGCTGCTGCATCCCACCCCCTTGCCCAGCCCTATCCCGCCATAGGGAACACCTGTTCTTACTGTTAGCTTATACCTTTTCTGCTATACTACTTTTTGCTTACCCAGACAGTGTCCTTTATTCCATGATTTGTGGGCCACTCTTCCCACCTTCTTTTGGCTTGGACAGATCAGGTGGTCAAAATTCAAAATAAAACAAGAATGTAAGGAGTAGGGTCTGGGATTTAAATATGTTTTTATTGATTTTTTTAGAGAGAGAAGAAGGGAGAGATAGAAACATCCCATCAATGTGAGAGAGAAACGTAGATTGGCTGCCTCCTGCATGCCCCCTACTGGGGATCAAGCCTGCATGCAACCCAGGCATGTGCCCTCACCGGAAATCGAACCCATGACCCTTTGGTCCGTAGTTAGAGCATCAGCCTACAGACCAGAATTGTGGTTTCAATTCCGGTCAAGGGCATGTCCTTCTGTTGTAGTGCAGTTCCCAGCCCTGGTGGGGATCATGCAGGAGGCAACCATTAGATGTGTCTCTCTCTCTTTCTTCCTCCCTCCCTCCCTCCCACTCTTATCTGAAGAAAAATAGAAAAATATCCTTGAGTGAGAATTTAAAACAAATCAAAACATGGACAAAAATGGGAAAGTAAAAGGTAGGCATAGCCCTGATCAGGTTTGCTCAGCAGTTAGAACATTAACCCGCAGACCAAAAGGTCTCTGGTTTGATTCCTGGTCAAGGGCACGTACCTGGGTTGCTGGTTCAATCCCCAGCCCCAAACAATTGCTATGTCCTCTGACATTGATATTTCTCTCCCTCTCCCTCCCTCTCTTCCACTCTATCTAAAAATCAGTGGAAAAATATCCTCAGGTGAGGGTTAACAACAAAAGGAAAAAAGGCACAAAAGGCTGAGTTAAGGAGACAGGTGAGAGAACTCATTTGTGGGAGTGAGTGCATGCCATTCACCTGTAGGAAGAAGAATCACCATCATGGAGGAACCCTAGTCAGATCTGGGAAAGCAAGCTATTTGTGCAACCAAAACACAGGAGTCTGCTGTACAAGTCTTAGAGTCTCCCACAGGAGAGGAGCTTAGGACAGGAAAGATGTTCATCTGCAGAAAAATTTGGACCACCTGGAAAACAGAGAGAATCTGTAAACACACCAGGCACAGATACTTTCACTCAGCATGTGTAAGACACATACAACTAAGAATCACAGGCTGGTTAGAAATTCCTTTTGTGGGAAATTTGAAAGTATATGAAATAAGTGGGAAAAGTCAAGTATGAGTTTTTTGGGTTTTTTTAATCCTCACCCGAGGACATTTTTCCATTTTTTATTCAGCTAGAGCGGGAAGGGGAGAGAGCAAGAGAGAGAGAGAGAAACATCGACGTGAAAGGGACACATCGAGTGCCGCCACCCGCACAACCCAACCAGGGCCAGGAACAAACTGCAACCGAAGAACATGCCCTTACCAGGAACCGAACCCGGGTCTCTCTGGACCGCGGGCCGACGCTCTAACCACTGATCCAAACCAGCCAGGGCTCAAGTATGAGTTTTATGTATGTGTACACTAACAGCAGCCGTGTGTGCACTTAAGGGTGATGTTTGAAAGGGAATATGAAAGAAAAAATAGTTTCTGTGTTCAACAGTCATATTAGAGGTAAAAATGTCAAGGCTTAGAGGCTACATTTCCTAGGAGAGTTTTGCCAGAGCTCCTAGTTACCCTAGGTTTCTAGGTGGTGGTTTGAGGGAAACTGGGCAGGATCTAGTTGGTGGTGCTACCTTGAATATACAGGGAGGGCTCCCTAGTGCCTTAGACCTCAGAATCCTTGTTCCACAAAGTATATTAACCTCCATCAAAAATACTCTTGGGCCCTGGCCGGTTTGGCTCAGCGGTTAGAGCGTCGGCCTGCGGTCCGGAGAGACCCGGGTTCGGTTCCCGCTAAGGGCACGTACTTCGGTTGCAGTTTGTCCCCGGCCCTGGTTGGTCGTGCGGGTGGCAGCCACTCGATGTGTCCCTTCACATCGATGTTTCTCTCTCTCTCTCCCTTCCTCTCTCTCCCTCCAACTCTATCTGTACAAAAAATGGAAAAATATCCTCGGGTGAGGATTAAAAAAAAATAATAATAAAAATAAATAAATACAATAAAATAAAAAAAATACTCTTGGGAGCCCTGGCTGGTTTGGCTCAGCAGTCAGAGCGTCGGCCTGCGGTCCAGAGAGACCCGGGTTTGGTTCCCACTAAGGGCATGTACAGTGATACCTCGGTTCTCGAGCGCCTTGACTTTCGACCAAATCGGTATTCGACCAGGAGATTCGAGAAACTTTTGTCTTGGAATCCGAACAAATATTTGGAACTCGAACTTCCGAGATGAGCCGAGTTGAGCCGAATGGCGTTCATTCGGCCCAGCGCGCCTTGCTTGCGTCATCAGTGTGAGTGCAGAGAGAGAGTCACGCTTTGTGGAGAGAGTCACGCTTTACACTGAATTTAACCCTTAGACATGGGTCCAAAGAAAGCCAGAAGTGGTAATGCAGACAAAGGTAAGCGGAAAGCTGTGAGAACAACTATTGAGCTGAAGAAAGAAATCATTGCCAAATATGAACAGGGCACACGTGTTTCGGATCTGTCTGCTGAGTATGGCGTGCCAAAATCAACCATCTCTACTTTCCTTAAGAATAAAGCTGTTATAAAGGCTGCCAATGTTGCCAAAGGTGTAACGCTGATAACTAAGCAAAGGCCTCAGATAATGGAGGAAATGGAGAAGCTGCTCCTTATTTTCATTAAAGAAAAAGAGTTAGCAGGTGACAGCATCAATGAGGTCGTTATTTGTGAGAAAGCACTACAAATATTCAGTGATCTGAACAAAGAAACACCTGGTACAAGTGGTGAAGGTGCTTTCACGTTTAAAGCCAGCAGAGGTTGGTTTGAGAATTTCAGACATAGAAGTGGCATACATTGCGTCACTAGGCATGGGGAAGCAGCTAGTGCAAACCAGGAGGCTGCTAATAACTTCATTAAAGAATTTAGTGACTATGTCAAGGCAGAAGGGTTTGTTCCTGAGCAGGTGTTCAACTGCGATGAGACCGGATTATTCTGGAAAAAAATGCCAGCCAACACCTACATAACCAAAGAGGAGAAAGCGCTACCAGGGCACAAGCCTATGAAAGATAGGCTTACTCTTTTGTTTTGTGCAAATGCAAGTGGTGATTGCAAGGTAAAACCCTTGCTTGTCTACCATTCAGACAATCCCAGGCCATTCAAAAGGCACAATGTAATAAAGAGTAAATTGGCTGTGATGTGGCGGTCTAACACCAAAGTTTGGGTTACCAGACAATTCTTTACAGAGTGGGTGCGTGAAGTTTTTGCACCTCGAGTGAAGGAATACCTGGCAGAAAAAAAATTGCCTTTAAAATGTCTATTAGTGATGGACAATGCTCCTGCTCACCCCCCAGCTTTAGAGGAAGATCTAGTTGATGACTATAGCTTCATCAAAGTAAAATTCTTACCCCCCAATACAACCCCTATTCTGCAACCCATGGACCAACAGGTCATATCCAATTTCAAGAAATTGTACACAAAGGCCCTCTTCCGGAAGTGCTTTGAAGTGACAAATGACACACAGTTAACTCTGAGGGAATTTTGGAAAGAACACTTCAACATCCTAAATTGTGTAAACTTGATTGACACTGCTTGGAGTAATGTCACTCATCGCACATTGTATGCGGCATGGCGAAAACTATGGCCCGAAAGGGACAGTGAGGGTTTAGAAGCTGAGTCAGCTCCTGTCGTTGATGAAGATGTTGCTGTAGTTGATGATATTGTGGCCATAGGAAAGACCATGGGCCTTGACATTCAACAAGATGACATCAACGAACTTGTGGAAGGTCACGCTGCTGAGTTAACTGCCGAGGAACTGATGCACCTACAACAACAGCAGCAGAAGGATATGGTGGAAGAAATTTCTTCTGAAGAAGAGGAGAGAGTGGAGGATATTTCTAGTGGCCTTATTCATGAAATGTGTGCAAAATGGGCAGAAATCGCAAACTTTGTTGAACAACATCACCCTGATAAAGTGGTAGCAAATAGAGCAGTTAACATTTTTAATGACAATGTTATGTCCACTTTCCGCAAAATTTCTGAAAGGAGAAAAAAACAGCAAACAATTGAAAAATTCTTCCGTAAAGAAATCAGACAAGTAACTGCAGAGAAAGATTCTGATTCTCCTCAGCAAAAGATACAGAGAACAGAAACACCCGAAGAGCAGTTACCCTCTGTTTTTATTGAAGAGGACTCCCCTTCAAGACAATAAAGGTTGGTACAGGTACAGTAAATGAAACACAATTTACTGTACTTTACAGTACATTTTATTTTTTTTAATACATACTGTACACTTTTATTTCTTGTTGAGACTTATGTTTTTCTACATATTATATACAAATTAGGCCAGTAAATAGGCATTTTCTGGGGCTTGGAACGAATTAATCCAGTTTCCATTATTTCCTATTGGGTTTCATTGCTTCGGTTCTCGAACAATTTGGTTCTCGACCGTCCTCCTGGAACGAATTATGTTCGAGAACCGAGGTATCACTGTACCTCGGTTGCGGTTTGTCCCCAGCCCTGGATGGGTTGCGCAGGTGGCAACCACTCGATATGTCCCTTTCATGTCGATGTTTTTTTTTTTCCTCTCTCTCTCCCTCCCACTTTATCTGAACAACAACAACAAAAAATGTTCTCGAGTGAGGATTTAAAAAAAAAAAACAACTCTTGGGAAGTCCCTGCTGCAACTGTGGGTCCAGGGCAGTCCTTTTGCCAAGCCAGCCACAAACCTAAGTGTGCCGGTGTGTGTGGATTATTTCTTCATTTTCCAGTTCTAAAAGTGATACTAGCCCTGGTCGGTGTTGCACTCAGTGGTTAGAGAGAGCATCAGCCCAAGCACCAAAGTGTCTCAGGTTTGATTCCCGGTCTAAGGCATGTACCTGGGTTGCAGGTTTGATCCCTGGCCTGGTCAGGGCGCGTGTGGGAGGTAATCAATCAATGTGTCTCTCTTATATCAATGTTTTTTTTTCTCTCTCTCTCTCTCCCCCCTCTCCCTCCTCCCTCCCCTCCTCTTAAATTCAATGGATAAAAATATCCTTGGGTGAGGATTAACAACAAAAAAAGGGATACTAGTTCATTGGGGAAATTTAGAGAATATGAAAAAGGAAGATGATGGCAATGACTGGTACTTTTATACCCCAGGAAAACAAATGCAGCACTTAGGGACCTCTTTCAGTCTGCCTCTTCATTCACGTCACGTGTGTAAATGAGTGTTGTACAAAGGGATTATGCTGTGTTCGCCATTCTGTGTCCCTCTGAATGGTTTAATGAGAGGCTATTACCCTATCCTTTTTTTTTTTTTTTTAATCATCCTCACCTGAGGACATTTTTCCATTTTTTTTGTTCAGGTAGAGTGGGAGGGAGAGAGAGGAAGAGAGAGAGAGATAAACATTGATGTGAAAGGGACACATCGAGTGGTTGCCACCCGCACAACCAACCAGGGCCGGGGACAAACTGCAACCGAGGCACGTGCCCTTAGCGGGAACCGAACCCGGGTCCCTCCGGACCGCAGGCCGATGCTCTAACCGCTGAGCCAAACTGGCCAGGGCGTACCCTATCCTTTTTGATGGCTACGTGATACTCTGTTATACTGACTTCCCAGGTTGCACAGTTCAGTCAATTGTGGTTTTTCACTGTTCTACACAGCACCGTGGTGACCACCTCAGTTTATAGAGCGCTCAGTTAGCTAATGGGATCTATGTTACTGTGGCATAGGCTGCGAACATTGTAAAGGAGATTATTCTTTCAATTCTCTTCATCTCTGAGGCCAGGATTTTTGCTGCCCATGCTCAGTTAGCCTCATCAAGGCTGGTGTCCTCCTGGGAGCCTACCCTTGAATGGGGCCATCTCACCTTGTTGCTCTGTTCTGTTGTAGGTGGGGCCCTTGCGTTTGTCAGCCCGAGCTTGGCAGTGCACAAGACTTCCTCAGCCGTGGACCGCCAGCGGGAGTACCTCCTGGACATGATCCCGCCACGTTCCATCCCCCAGTCTGCCACGTGGAAATAGTGCGTGCCGGCCCAGTGGAGAACAGGCTCCCTCCTCCCTCCCACCTGGCCCGCTACCCTCTGCTCACTGGGGAAGACACCCTGCTCCCCAAAAGAGTGAGCAAGTGAGTGCTACACTGCGGAAGCAAGAGCTCCCTCCATTCTTGGCTGCAAAGTTTTGTGGCTGGAGGGCCACTTCACAGGTGGATGAGGATTATTATCACTGGGGGACCTTTCCCATGGGCTTTCCTCCTTTCTTTGCCTTTAGTTTGCCCAACACCAGCAGAAAATTGGACCTCGGGGGCTGGTTCTGCTCCCGCCCTCCTCTTCAGCTCCCTCAGGGCACATGGGTGGCCTGGACACTGTGACACACTCGGGCAAGACCGGAGCTCGGGGCTTCTGAAGTTGAGCGGACTGTTTTGTTTTTGCTTTTTCCCTTCTTAGCCTCCCAATCTTTGACTGCCTTCACAGCAGTTTCTAGGTTGACAATTTTTTTAAATCACCTCATGATAATGGAGTTGAAAGTAAACCATATAGACCCAGGGGTTCCTGCCGAGCACGGCCCCCATGCTCCAAAGGATGGGCCGCTGACTGACCAGCCCTCATTTGCTCCAGCGGAAGGTCTGTGCTGCTGCTCGTCCTGGAGACCCCCCCCAACCTCCCACACTTAGCAGAAGAACAAACTGCAATCCAGACCCAGCCAGAGCGCCTGGGATCCTGAAAGCCACGATGCTGCCCTTGGAGAAGGGAAGAGAGAAATGGCAGCAACATACAGAGCCTGAGCAAGGAGTTGGAGGGGCAGGATATTGTGTTTTTGTTGTTGTGGTTTATTTTATTAAATTTTTTTCTTTTCTTTTCCTACTTATTTTGATGGACAACATCCCAAGGTGTCCTGGCCTATGCTCCCATCAGGTGTGTCAGGTGGGGAGATACCCCTGCCCCCCACAGACTTTAGGGTTTCCGTTTGGGTCTAGTTTAGAACCTTCCCTTAAAGGAGGGCCATGCTGCCAGTGTTCACCTTCAGACTTTTTTTTAACCTTCTTTAGAGTCTACAGAAATGTCTTACAAAGGATCAGGTCTGCTCTTAGTTGTATTTCATTTTGGTTTCTCCCACTCCTTAAAAATCAGTTCCATGAGGAAAGGCAGATGATATCGTGTGTGTGATGTACACAGGGCCAGCTCCATGCACATGTGAGGGTGCCCCATGTGTGTGCACATGCATGTGTTGACTTCGAGAGGGGGTATATTGCTCCCTACTTCAGCCCCTGCCCTGGTTTTCCTGTTCATGCAGTTAGGGACTTAATTTAAAATCCTTATTTTATAGGGCTGCCTTCTTTGAACACACTGCTTCAACATTCTAATAAAGGCTCATTTAATCCCTTCTCATGTTGTGTGAATATCAGTGTTTAGAAAACATTTTTGACAAGCGATAGAAGACCTAGTTTTGCAAAATGTTCTAATTTTTTGTTCTGTAGAGCCCTAAATTTCTCATTGATTTTTGTTTTAAGTTACATGGGCTAAAGGAGGGGAGGGCAGGGAAGGGTGGCTTTCATTACAAGATGCAGGGATTGGAGGGAAATTAACATTCAGAAGTGGTGGGAAAGGATATGTTTATACACCAAAAACTCAAGAGTATGCAAGCATTTCTATTTCTTGCATTTTTTTTGTGTGCCTGGTAAATAAATACCTGTCTTATACTACCCTGAGCTGTTAGCCCTCTCTGTTCAGGTACATGGGCCAAACTCACCAAAACCTGTAATAATGAGCACTGGGCTGGCCACTGGCAGCAAACAAACCTCAGTTCTGTGCAATAACTAACTGGATCAGGTGTCAGGGCTGAGGTCACTTTTGCACTGGAGGGGTGTACCATGATTATTTCCCCTCACCCAGCCAAGTTGATTGGGTCTGTGACTCGGGGGCATATGTTGGTCCCCAGTCCCATCAGAACCTGGCTTATAAACTGCGCTCAGAGACCACTTCTCAATTCACCTTGCCTGGCCAGACCACCTCTGGCAGAAAACAGGACAGCTGGGTCCTGGCTTTGCCTTCTCTCCAGCCCTGCAGCCCCAGGCACAAAAGGAGGTCAAGGATGTGAGAGGCTTTAATCTTTAGTTTATTTATGCTTTAAAATTCCTACCACCCCTCCCTCCCAGCCTCACTGGTGTGGCTCAGTGGTTTAGCATCGACCCATGCACCAAGAGGTCACTGGTTCCATTCCTGGTCAGGGCACATGCCCAGGTTATGGGCCAAATTCCCAGTGGGGGGGCATGCAGGAGGCGGGCAGTTGATGTTCTCTCTCAGTGATGTTTCTGTCTCCCTCTCACTCTCTAAAATCAATAAAGAAAAAAAATTCCTAGCCCCCTTTTTTCTTCAGTTTTCCACTTTGCAGTGTAACGTCCATGATAAGCTCTAAATGGCTGGTTAATTGATAGAATTAAAAATGTTACAGGAAAGGCATCATTAAATACCTCTCTGGGTGTGGAGTTTGGATATACTAGGAGAGGGTGTTAATAATAAAGGTGTTCTCCCAGCAGCAAAGCTCACCCACTCAAAATCTGCCACAGTGCTTGGGTCCTGGTTTCCCCCAGGAGTGTCAGGGCTGAGAGGACCTGGTTCCCAGGAGCAGTGAGAATGTAGGAGCCCCTAGGCCTAAATGACTATTGTAATGGTCTCTAGTTACCTGTGACATGAACTCCTGACTGCAACTGGAAACTTAAAAATGTTAGCCATGGCCCAGCTGGTGTGGCTTAGTTAGATGAGTGTCATCCTGTGCACCAAGAGGTCATGGGTTTGATTCTGGGTTGGGGCACATGCCTGAGTTTCAGGATTGATCCCTGGTTGGCGGGGAGGAGGCATGCAGGAGGCAGCCAATCAATGTTTCTCGTTTTTTCCCCCTTCCCCTCTCTCTGAAATTAAATTTTAAAAAAGAACTTTCTCGCCCGGCCGGTGTGGCTCAGTGGTTGAGCATGGACCCATACACCAAGAGGTCGCCGGTTTGACTCCCAGTCAGGGCACATGCCCAGGTTGTGGGCCAAATCCACAGTGGGGGCATTCAGGAGGCAGCTAATCAATGTTCTCTCTCGTCGATGTTTCTGTCTCCCTCTCCTTTCCTCTCTCTACAATCAATAAAGAAAAAAATTAAAAATAAGTAAAGAAAAAAGAACTTTCTGCCCTGGCTGGTTTGGCTCAGAGGTCAGAGCTTCAGCCCGTGGACTGGAGAGTCCTGGGTTCGGTTCCCACTAAGGGTACATAACTCGGTTTCAGTTTGTCCGTGTGGGTGGCAACCACTTGATGTGTCTCTCACATCGATGTTTCTCTCACTTCCTCCTCTCCTGCTATATCTGAAGATAAATGCAAAAAAAAGTATCCTCAGAAGAGGATTTTAAAAAAGAACTTTCTATCTGATAATAAAAATCACTTCTAAAAAATGTCAGCCGAGCTCTGGCCGGTTTGGCTCAGCCACTGGAGTGTCAGACCTTGGACCGAAGAGTCATGGGTTCAATTTCAGTTAAGGGCATGTACCTCGGTTGCGGTTCGTCCCCGGCCCGGCCCTGGCCCTGATCGGGGTTGTGCAGGAAGCAACCAGTCGATGTGCGTCTCTCCTTCTCTCTTTCTCTGTCTCTTCCCCCCCTCCCACTCTATCTGAAGATAAATGGAAAAATATCCTTGGATGAAGATAAAAAAAAAGTCATTCTGTGGACTGGGGTATGGGGTTCACAAAGCTTATTCCCCATTTTGATGGGGGAGTAGGTTTGAAATGGCTGAGTGTGTATATATTTATGTGCATTGATACAGGCATGTCCCCTTGGAGCCTCCCATGGCTCTGGCCATCCTGCGCATGTCATGGGGACTCTGATCCTCATTGTCCCAAGTTTGACATCAGGACTCACACCTTTGACAAGGCAGAGAATGGCCCTTTCCCAGCTGTCTTGGGTTCTGTCTGTCATCCAAGACTTGCAAAAAGTTCACCCCAGTGCAGAGGGAATGAAAGAGGCGACTATATAGCCCTGCCATGTGTTTCACAGGGTATAAATAATGGAAATAATGGTTTTTGTTACTCCTACATAGGGTTTTGTTTCCTTCTGATGCCGAGTTATGCTGCACGTGACATTTGCATAGAACTCAGACTGAGCTTTTTTAAATTTAATTTTTGTTTTGTTAATCCTCACCCAAGGATATTTTTCCATTGATTTTTAGATAGAATGGAAGGGAGGGAGGGAGACAAACATCAATGTGAGATAGACACATCAATTGGTTGTCTCCCGCATGACCCCCGACTGGGACCAGGGATCGAATCTGCAACCCAAGTATGTGCCCTTGGCCAAGAATCAAACTTGGACCATTTGGTCCATGGGCTGATGCTCTAACTTCTGAGCCAAACCAGCCTGGGCTGAGCTTTTTTTTTTTTTTTTTTTTTAAAAAAAAGACAGCTAAAGTTTTCTCATCCTTAACAAAGAAAGTATAATAAACAGTTACATTAGTGCAGGGTATTTGGGAGGTATTTTTGGTGGGTGTTGTCACTTGTATTTATTGTGACTAAATTTTTTATAATAATGTAAAACCAAACGTTGACCACCAAACCAGAATAGTAGTTCTATAAACAGAGGCTGGAGTCAATGGCCATACATGGTGTTATGAGGGACATGATGTGTTGACTCTGTGTGTGTGCGTGTGTATATATTTTTTTGTCTCCTTGGCTCTGGTTTTCCTCTATTATTTAGTCCAGCTACTGGGCAGGTTGGAAACTTTGGGTAAGTGCAGCAGGGTGACCCTTTGTTAAGGGAGAAGTCTTTGCTGGATCAGCCACAGGCTCCTTAGTGGACCCGAGGGTGAGTCTGTTTCTCCAGCTAACAAATGGGACACTCACCCTGGTTCCCTGAGACTTTGTCCCTTCTAAACCAAGCCATAGCATGGAAAAAGACCTTGGCCCATTGCTCATGCAGATTCATCAGTGAGGAATAGAAACAGGCATGTGCCACACCACAGGCATTGGGATCAAATCTGTGACAATGGCAAAGAGGGAAAAGAACTGCCTGGCTGGTGTGGCTCAGTGGATTGAGCATTGTCTCATAGACTGAGAGGTCCTGTTTTGATTCCTGGTCAGGGCACATGCCCTGGTTGCGGGATCCATCCCCAGTAGGGGGTGTGCAGGAGGCAACCGATTGATTTTTCTCTCACATCGATGTTTCTCTCTCTAAAAAATCAAAACATTTTTTAAAAAAGAGGGAGAAGAATGGAATGACAGGAAGGAGGTGAACTTGGAGGCCAAGTCTTGAATGGAAAGGGAAAAAGTACTGCTGGGAGTGGGAACAGCCAGTGATAAGTCTCAGAGTTGTGACCAAGCCTGGCATCTGGAGGACAAGAAAGGCAGTGTGGCTGGACAGGGAACAGGTGAGGATGTGGGTTTTATTCTGAGTGTAGTGGGAGCCTTGAGAAGGCTTGAGGTACAGTCCTCCCGGAAGCCACAGCCCTTCCTAACCTCAAGGATGTGTTCCTGCCCCCATTTTCCTTCCAGGTGCAGAGCCTGAGGTATGGTTCAGATCAGGAGAGGAACCCTTCTAGTGTAAACCAAAGGGTTGGGTTTTGGTTTTGTTTTGATCCTCACCCGAGGACATTTTTTCGTTCAGATAGAATGGGAAGGAGAGAGAGAAACATCAATGTGAAAGGGACACATTGAGTGGTTTTCACCCACACAACCCAACCAGGGCCGGGGTCAAACTGCAACCGAGGTACGTGCCCTTAGCGAAAACCGAACCCGGGTCTCTCTGGACCACAGGCCGACGCTCCAACCACTGAGCCAAACCGGCCAGGGCCAAAGGGTTTTTTTTTTTTTTTTTTGTCTCAGTTCAAATGTGAACAAGCCAGGATTGGAAGCAAGGCACTTCCCCTCTCTTAGCCTATTTCCTGGTCTGCAAAGTGAGGTGGGTGGGGCCACAGCTGATTTGAAGAGGGTGAGGGGAGAGCTGGCACTTAATCCCCAGGGCATCTGAGAGCCATGGAGGGCCAGTGAGCAAGGGTAGGGCATTATCAGACCCACAAGCTGACCAGTCTCTTTAGACTGGTCATGGGCCTCAGATGGAGGTAGACAGGATTAAGGACTAGGGAAACGTTTCCCATACCAGTAACCTCATTGTAGTAAAATAACCCCCAAACTCCCCCAGGCCATATGGGGTCCCCTTTCCAGACTTACACCTTTATCTCTCCACCTCCTCTCTACTGTAACCACAGGAGCTCCTCCTGGCATTACTCAAACACACCAGTTCCATTCTGTTTGGGAACTCATGAAACTTTCTGCTGTTTCCAGTGGCTGATTCCTTCAGGGTTCAGTTCAAATATCTGCTTCAATCCCTCAGCATTTAACACGTTACAATTTTTAAAAGATTTCCACACAATATTTTTACTTGACTTTTCACTTGCCTCCTCACAGAGGGTAGGGATGGATCTAAGGCTCTTTGCTGAGTTCCAGAGCTTGGTACCCAGCAGTTCAATAAATGCATGAATGAAAAGAGAACTGAACGAATCAGCTTGTCCAGTGGGCTTAGGCCCCAGCCTTGACCCACCCCACTAGACTCTAACCCTCATTAAGGATGGGGCTCTTACCAAGGAGAGCTTCCACCACCTCCCCACCCTACTTCAGCTATATCTGGGTTGAAATCCCAGCTGTGTTCTTGGGCAGTTGACATCTGTGTGGACATCAATTTCCTCATTTATAAACACTCAGAGAGGGCCTCCCCACCCACCCACGCCGTTCCCTTCTTAAAACGTGCAGGGTGCAGGGTCTTTGCTCCCCACCCCAACATTTCTATTCCCAGGACCATCACGACCCCGGAAACAACTTCAAAGCTACTTCTTTTGGCGGGGGGGGGGGGGGGGGGGGGGTTTGCCAAAAATGTCCTGGTTCGAATCCTCTTAATTCCCTTTTGAGAACTAGCAAGAACCCTAACGAACCATTCTTTAAAATGGAGCGCCCGCGCCTGCCTTCCAGAGAGCGACACCCCACCCCCACCCCCGCTCCGTAAAAGGGAGCCAGAAGCGAGGTAGAGCGAGTTTATTGCAAATTACAACGCGGGTGGTGCCCGGAGCGCGCCGTCCCGCGGCGACCTGCGCGGCAGGCTGGGAACGGACGCACTCAGTGTGGGTACCCTCGCCCTCAGCTCCACCAAGTAGCCTCCTCCTTCCGCACAGCCGACTCTCACTCCGCATAGGCGCTATGCTTCCGCATCCTCTGGTCTCGCCCCCTCCCAGGGCCTTCTTGAGGGGAATCGATGATGCGCATGCGTTGTCCTGCTCTCTGGATCATGGAGGAACTAGATTCCAAACAGGGGCGATTGCTGCCCCAGCCGTCGAGGAAGAGGGGAAGGGGAAAGAACGCATGCGCATTCGCGCGCGGCGGCTTCGCGGGACTCTGGAAGCGCGCCTCTCGCGTGTGAGCCGCGCTTGGGGCGGCGGGAATGTGGGGAACTCCGGTTTTTAGCCAGAGTCCCCCGCGCGCAGCCAGCCGTTGCGCGCTACCTGGCCCGCCGAGGGTCTGGCTGACGGGCTGAACTGCAGCAATTCGGTGATCAGGGCCTTGCAGCGCTCAGACAGCTCGAGGCCATCTGGGTAGAGGACGCCACGCTTCTGGCGCCGGGGCAGGCCGGCGATGTCTGAGTCGTCGAAGGGCATGCATCCAGTGACCATGACGTAGAGCACGACGCCTAGGCTCCACACGTCGTACTTCTTGGGGTCATAGGGGATGCCCAGGAGAACCTCCGGTGATGCGTAGGCTGCCGAGCCGCAGTAGGTGGTGCTCAGGTCAGGGTAGCCGTGAGCCTGGCGGCCGAAGCCGAAGTCGGTGAGCTTCACGCGGCGCTCGTCAGGGCTCAGAAGCACGTTTTCGCACTTGAGGTCGCGGTGTACCAGGTGGTGGTCGTGCAGGTAGCGCACGGCGCCGGCGATCTGTGCGAAGAGGTCGCGGGCCTGCCCCCCAGGGATGCGTCCGTTGCGCTGCACGGCCTGCAGTAAGTCCGTGGCGGCTGCCTCCATCACGATGTACAGCTTCCCGTTGCACACCTCGATGAACTCGAAGACGTGCACAATATGCGGGTGCCGCACGCCTCTAAGGATGGACAGCTCCCGAGGCAGGAACTTGTTGACGAAGTCAGGCGGCGCGCGCCGCCGGTCTACCACCTTGATGGCCACCGTTCCCTTGTACTTCTTGGAAGTGGCCACCTTCACCTTGGAGTAACTGCCCTCACCTATCGTGCGGCCCAGCTTATAGCCGAGTTCGCTCAGGAGTTTGTCACCCGACATGGTGGCGCCTGGGGCGCACGGGGAGCAGGAGGCGGCTGCTGTCGGGGGGCGGCCGGACTCCGATCTCGGGCCTAACCCATGGCGCTTGGCACCTGCACACCCGCACCCCCATGTGCCCACTCCCGGGCCCCCGCCGCCGCGGTGCCTTTTATTACCCAGGTAACAATTTCTGCCTTGTGAAGTGAGTGCGGGCGTCACCCCACCTCGGGGTGGGGTCCCCGCGGGCGTCACCCGGCCTTGGGATGGACCCCCGAGGCCCTAGAGCTTTGTGACTCATAATCGCTTTGAATGGCCCAGTTCCTGATGAGAGGCTATTACCAAAGGGCTTCCGACCACCACCAAGGAGTGGAATCCGTGCCTGGGGTTGGTTGGGGTGGCTCCTCGCGAGTCCAAATCTGAGCAGCAGCTGCCCCCAGCCAAGTTCTTGTACCAAGCCCTGACCATGTAGCCCTGGGCTGCCGGCACAGACCCGAAGGGGGAGAAAACGGGTAAAAGGGATTAGCTTGGTGACCCGGATTCCTGCGGAGCTTGACTGCCTTGCGCATCGCCCCAGACGGAAGGTGACGGGAGGTCTTTTGATGCAAGGACCTAGGCGACCTGACTAGGCCACGCCCCGTCTGGGAGAAGAAATAAGGATTCCTAGGCCGTAGCCGGGCGTCGCAGCCTGAGTTCTCCGGCGCAGCAGGGTCACTACAACAGCATCCTGGGTTCCCTGGCCTCACCGGAGACCTGCGCGACAGCTTCCGCCACATTCATCGTGGCGGCGGCTGTCTGTACGTCACTTCCGCCCACGACAGGAAGTGCAAAGCCCTGCGAATATGGCGGCCTCTAAGGTGAAGCAGGACATGCCCCCTCCTGGGGGCTATGGCCCTATCGACTACAAACGGAACCTTCCGCGTCGGGGACTGTCGGGTCAGTGTCCGCCTGCGCCGTGCTGTCAGGGTCTGGGCCTCTGGAGCGCCGCAACGGTGTCAGGGCGCCCGTAAGACAAGAGGCGGAGTCGGGTATCCAGATAGCGTCAGGGGTAACAATAACGATAACTGCTGTAATTTGCCAAGCGATTATTAATCCTTTAATTCCTTCTCGTAATAGCTCAGTAATCGGGGCTGTTAATTATTTCCATTTCACAGTAGGTTAAACCGAAATTAATTTAGCCTGCGCCTCTAGTTCACCCGCCGCTTCCGTTTTACAGGTGGGAAAATTGAGGCCCTAGAGAGGCTGCGACCTTACCTGTGAGGGCCATCCAGAGCAAAGCTGGGACCAAAACCCGGAACACGGAAGGAATTTTGTTGTTAATTCTAACCCGAGGATATTTTTCCCATTGATTTTTAGAGAGTAGAGGGAAGGAGGGAGTTGGGGGGGGGGCGGGGAGAACATGATGTGAGAGAGACATGTTACCTCCCACACGCTCCGACTGGTGTTGGAGATCGAACCTGGAGCTAAAGTACTGCAACCTAGGTATGTGCCCTCTACCCTTCTGTGGGACAGGGCCAGAGCTCTAACTAGTGAAGGACACAGTCCAAGACAACGTCGAAGTAATTTTAAAAAAAGATGTTCTATGTGGGAGTTCCTTGTTGTGGCCCCCACTTGCAGGGTGTCCCAGGAATATGTATTTTAAAAATTTTCAAGTGTTATGTAACATTTTAAAATTCATTATTGGGTTCATCACAGAAAAATGTAAGAGAGAAAGTAAAAGACCCCCATCTTCCACACCCAAGAGTAACAAAGAAATACAAAGAAATTTAAAACAAGTTAATTGTGAATACATTTAAAATCTGCATATTATGCAAATTATGCCTTAATTTTTTAAAAAATGCATGGGCATGGTAAAAAATATAATAATTTAGATGGTAGAAAAGTTAATATGTAGTGAAAATTCAAGTCCTTCCTCTCCCCTTGTTGGCTTTTTTGTATCCCAGAACAGAGGTTGGCAAACTTTTTCTTTTTTCATTACTTATTTTTGTTAGAGATATTTTTCCCTTTCCCCCAGGCAGACTTTTTCTATAGAGAGCCAGATAAATAATTTATGCTTTACTGGCCAAATGGTTTCTATCCACTGCTGCTGCTTTTTTTTTAGCAACTATTTACAAATCTAAAAGTGTTCTTAGCCCGAGGGCCATACAAAAACAGGTTAAAGACTAGATTTGTCCAGCCGGTGTGGCTCAGTGGTTGAGCGTCAACCCATGCACCAAGAGGTCACCTATTCGATTCCTGATCAGGACACATGTCCAGGTTGTGGGCCTGATCCCCAGTGTAGGGCATGCAGGAGGCAGCCAATTGATGTTCTCTCTCATCGATGTTTCTGTCTCTTTCTCCCACTCCCTCTCTAAAATCAAAGGGAAAAAAATAAAAAGACTAGATTTAACATCACATGGGCACTCAACTCATCTTAGAGCAGATTGAATAAATCTGAGTCTCTTCTTTTCTCGAAGTGCAGCACAACACCCAGGCCAATGTACCCTTCAGGTGTGCTGCATGAGGTCTGTTTTCATATATGCAGGAGTGAGCTGTACCCAGGCCAGGCTACAGAAGGATTCCAACCAGTGGGCTTCCTCTGATCCTCTTCCTGTTCATGACACAGCTGTGCCTCCCATGGGGCCCTAAATGCCATTGCCTGGAGTTAGGTCTCCTAATCACATCCCTTTTACATGACTTTTATTGTAGCACATACAAACCCACTCCAGTATTTCCTGGCTGCAGAGGTGTGAGGAAGATACCCCTTCTGGTGGTGTGGTTGTTTATGTACTGTATTCATTAACTATTGAGTGTGCACATGGCCCGTCTCGAGGAATTCACTGTCACATCATGCACGCTTGAATTTCCTCTTGTTAGTGGTGGGGCCTGGGATAACCAAGGCCTGCTTTAGCCTGGGAAGGCCGGAGTGACCTCTCAGGGAGTTCCCAAGGTAGAGGGAACAGCCCTGTGCTCTATCCTGAATCCTACCCTTATCCTCTGTCCTCCTCCAGCCTTGCCTCTTTTGAGCCTTGGTTCACAGTAGGCCCCTCCCCATCAGTCTTATCCTCCCCTGCTCTTGTCAAAGCACTATGACCCCAAGCCTGGCACCTTCACTCTCCCTGGACCACTCACCTCCAGTATCCCAAAACATGCCAAGCTGGCCCAGGCTGCCTTTAATCCCCGTTGCTCCTAAAGTGACTGCTACCCCACGTCTCCTCATTTCTCACACCCAGCTCCTCTCCACTCCCTCCTGTGCCAAGTGGGTGGCTCTGTTTTTTCTTGTGTGTTTATCATTTTTATTGAGATCCCATACCATACAGTTCACACATTTTGGGTGTACAGATCACTTAGTTTTAGTCTATTTGCAGTGGTGCAGCTATCACCATGGTCTGAATTTACAACACTGATCACTCCCAAAAGAAATCCCATACACACTAGCAGTCACTCCCCATGCTACTTCCAGCCCCTAACAACCACTAATCTGCTTTCTGTCTTTATAGATTTGCCTCTTCTGGACATTTCATATAAATGGAAACATTCACAATGTGTTCTTTTGTGTCTGGTTTCTTTCTTATGGTGTTTTGGTTTTTTTTTAATCCTCACCCGAGGACATTTTTCCATTTTTGCTCAGACAGAGAGGGAGGGAAAGAGAGGAAGAGAGAGACAGAGAGAGAAACATCGGCATGAAAGGAACACATCAAGTGGCTGCCTCCCGCACATCCCCAACCGGGGCTGGGGACAAACGGCAACTGAGGTACGTGCCCTTAGCGGAACCAAACCCGAGTCTCTCCGGACCACAGGCCGACGCTCTAACCGCTGAGCCAAACTGGCCAGGGCTCTCATAGTGTTTTTAATGTTGATGTAGCATGTCTCAGTGTTTCATTTTTTTTATGGCTGAATAATAATCTTGTATGAAAGGGTCACATTTTATGTCTCCACTTCCCACTTGATGGACACTTGAGTTGTTTCTACCTTTCCCCTCTTGTGAACACTGTTGCTGTGAACATGCATATACAAGTGTCTATGTTGCAGATGTTTCACTTAGGTGAAATTTCATCGAGGAGTGTAATTGCTGGGTTATGGTAACTCTCCATTTAACATTTTGAGGAATTGCCAAACTGTTTTCCACATTGGCTGTACCATTTAATGTTACCATCTGCAGCAAATGGAAGTTCAGATTTCTGGACACTAATTACTTTTTATTTTTTGAGTCTCATCATCTTAGTAGGTATGAGGTGGTAACTCATTGTGATTTTAATTTGCATTTCCTTGGTGACTAATAGTGTTGAGCATCTTTTCTTGTATTTATTGGCCATTTGTATAGCTTTCTTGGAGGAATGTCTATTTAAATCATTTACACTTTCTTTTTTTTTTCTTTTATTGATTTAGAGAGGAAGAGAGCGGGAGAGAGAGATAGAAACATTGATGAGAGAGAATATCAATTGGCCACCTCCTGCATGCCCCCCGCGGGGGACCTGGCCCACAGCCTGGACATGTGCCTTGACCAGGAATCAAACTAGTGATCTCTTAGTGCGTGGGTCAATGCTCAACCACTGAGCCACACTGGCTGGGCCATTTACACATTTTTAAATTGGGTTGTTCATCTTTTTATCACTGAGTTTTAATAGTTCTTTATATTTTTTGGATACCATTCCCTTATCAGATATATGATTTGCAAATACTGTCTCCCATTCTGTGGATTGCCTTTTCAGCTTGTTGATGGTATCATTTGCAGCACAAACGTTTTTAATTTCAGTAAAGTCCAATTCATCAATTTTTTCTTCTGTCTCTTAATGCTTCTGGTGTCATATCTAAGAAACCATTGCTTCATCCAAGCCCACAGAGACCGACTCCTCTGTTTTCTAAGAGTTTTATAGTTTTAGCTTTTATATTGAGGTGTTTGATCCATTTTGAGTTCATTTTTGTGGATGGGAGTATGAAGGAGCAAACTGTTCTTTTGCATGTGGCTATCCAGTTGTCCAATATGCTGAAAAGACTATTCTTTCCCCTATTGAATTGTCTTGGCACCCTTGTACAAATTCTGTTGACCATAAACGTGAGGGTTTATTTTTGGACTCTCAGCTCTGTTCCATAGATGTACATGTCATTCCTTATGCTGTCCTGTACACACAGCTGCATGATAAGTTTTGAAATTGTGAAGTGTGAACTCTCATACTTTGTTCTTCCTTTTCAGAATTGTTTTGGCTATTCTGATCCCTTGCATTTCCATGTGAATTCCAGGACCTGCTTGTCCATTTCTGTCAGACTGTGGGGGATGAATTGGGATTCTCCAGACCGCAGGCCGACGCTCTAACCGCTGAGCCAAACCGGCCAGGGCTGAATTGGGATTCTGATGACTGCATTGAATCTACCTCATTTTGCAGAGTGCTGCCATCTAAACAAAATGTTAAATTAAGTTCTGCTTCATGAACACAGGATACGTTTCCATTTATTTAGGTGTTCTTTACCCATAATCCACACACCCTCCTGGGCATGCCACTCCTTGACCTCCTGTACCATACTGGCAGCTCCAGAGGCACAGACATTCCCCTCCCAGGGCCTGGGGCCTGAGCCCTTGGTGAGGAAGAGATAAGTTAGAGCTGCATCATCACAAAGACCTCCTAAGTCCTGGAATTTATCTTACAGATGGGCCCACACTTGGGTGCCTTGTGTGATGGCAAAGGTGTTTTACAAAGACGATCTAGGTGGGGTGGGGTCAGAAGGAGAGGCCACTGAAGCTATTGAAAAGATCGAGGCAGCTTTGCTCTGGCCCATGTGGCTCAGTGTTTACAGCATCAGCCCGAAAACCAAAGGGTCATGGGTTTGATTTCTGTCAAGGGTTTATACTTGGGTTGCAGGTTTCATCCCACCCGATTGGAGTGCATGCAGGAGGCAACCAAAACCATTGTGCACTCAGAGCAGGAACTAGAGTGCCTTCATTGACCTGAGCTAGTGTTTTTAACAGGTTGAATTAAGGGGGAAAATATAGAGCCAATTTCTCATTTATCTCTGGGTTCAGCCTGATGAGCCTTGTGTCTGAGCTGAACTGAAAAAGAATGAGCCCCCACTTTTTCTCCCTGTGAGGCCCAGGGAGTGTCATCACCCATTGTTTACAGGTCCTTTACTGGGTGTTGACTGATGCTTGAACTGGCTGAGCTTGTCCATTTGTCACAGCCATCTCGAGGCCTGGCCAGAGAAGAGATCCTGCTCAAAAGATGAGGGGGTGCTGGGCCAGCTAGCCCCAGCAAGGCCCCAGGTATCTGGGCCTCCTTGAAGATCCCAGTGGGCCCACAACCTGTCAGTCAGGATTACAGTGGATGCCTGCTGGAGCTCAGTAAATATTTATGGTGGCCTGTTCCCCAGGGTTTGGGCAGGGGGTAGGTGTCAACCTTGCTGGGCCAAGAGCAGCACCCAGGGGGTTAGGGGATGGTGGCAACCCCTGAAGGGCACTGCCTGCCTCTGGCAGCCTCATCTAGCCCCCTGTGGGCAGCACACAAGGAGGTGGCCCAGGCAGCCGGGAGTCACCATGGAGCTGGAACCCAGCATGGACACCAACCTTTGAGGGGCTGGCTGGCTGACTAGGAACCAAACAGCCTCCTAGAAGATTTGGTGCCAGGGCTACCCAACCATAAACATCTAGACCCTTGAGCCTTTCTGCAGTCCCTGTCCAATCTTTTTGTTCCAGAAACCCCCATCATGGGGGCAGAGATGTTGCTGCTATAACAGCCTTGCCTATGATAGAAGCTGAGGCTTCTCTGGTGTCCCCTGCCTAAAGAGTAGACAAATGTGATGGAGAGTGGTCCACAGCTGTGGAAGAGGGGGTGTCCAAGGAAGGGAGCCAGTGGACATTCCACAGAGACAAAAAGAGAAGAAATTCAAGCCATCTCTGGGAGGGAGGCAGGGGGCTCTCACCTTCTCCATCATCTATTTCTGGGGTTATTTGCACAGCGAATGGATATGCTTCATGAGAAAAAATGGCAAGGGTGGCCTCTTCTGTATACAGTTGCTGAGTTGGTGCTCCTCTCCCCACAGGCTATAGCATGTTTGCCGTGGGCATTGGGACCTTGCTCTTTGGGTACTGGAGCATGATGAAGTGGAATCGCGAACGCAGGTAGGTTACCATGGACAAAAATGTGCAAGTGAGGGAGGGCACATTCCTGTGGATGTGGTATACATTGGGGCCTCTTATCAACCCAACCCCCCACCCTGAGGCCTTGGGGACCCAGCAAGTTCATTTCTGGATTTTACCCTTAATGACTGACTAGTAAGAAAGGAGCTCACCTCCAAGTGTTCACCAGGCACCCCTTTGGCCTCTGCCGCTGGAGACTCAGGGTATCTGGGTTAGGATAGCTTATTGGATAGAGGTGGAGGGGTAGCTCAGGAATACTCTTAGCAGTTTTTTTGTCCATGGTAACCAGGCAGTGATGCAGTATAAGGGCTTAGAAAGCAGATTATGCAAGACAATGGCCATGCCAGCCACACAGGGCTGAGGGACCAAGGTGGCCTCAGTTCAGACTCCAGCCACCTCTGGGCTTGCTCCATGCCCTGCCAGGTGGCTACTTCTCATTGGCCCATGACTGGCTGGGCCCCTCCACCCTGTCCCACCTATGTCATGTGTCCTTAGTGACTGACCCCTACACGGCCGGGAATCTCTGAGGAGGGTGTTAGAGAAGGCTCAGCTCGTGGAGGGAACTTCACATTGTTGAGTAAACACAGGAGCACCTGGTGAGTGCTGGATGCTAGAGCCCCTGCAATAGACAGGCAAGACCAGGGCCAGCCTCCCAGGGGGACACAATAGTGACTACAGTGTGTGGCTGTGGTGGGGGCAGCAGTCTGGCGGGTGGGGTGGGGAGAGGAGTTGAAGTTCATCCACCCCTTCCTTGTGCCTCTCTATGATTCCTGGTGATGAGGGGACAGGGTCAGAGACCACTCCCTGGGCAACAACATGGCTCCATTCCTTAATACAGATAGGGCTGGTGGCTTGGAAGATGCTGAAGAGCAGGGAGAAGAAAGGAACCACCTGCCCAGGGCTCATACCCTGAGGTTATTTTGAGATGAAGGGGACGTAGTTTTGTAAGGTCCAGAGCTTCATGACAAACGTTTCCCCTCCTTTCACCACAGTCACAGGCCTGGGCTATTTTTAGGATTAAAAAAAGTTTTTAATTGAAAAGAAAGTGTAAAGCCAGCAGTCTTATGGACCTACTAGGTCCCCCCATCTTGGGCTCCTAGTAGACAGAGCCTGTTGCCCAAGCTCTGTCCTGCTTGCTTGCCTCTTCCCCCAACCACCTTCCCTGTGCATCACCCTGAATGTCCAGGGGGCCACATCGTCTGTCCCCCATCTTGCCCACCCTAATCTGATCTGAGTATTGGTTTTGGGGTTTCACAGGCGTCTGCAAATCGAGGACTTTGAAGCCCGCATTGCACTGATGCCGCTGTTGCAGGCAGAGAAGGACCGGAGGTGCGACCGCCAGGGACAGGAGGTCACAGGCCTGAGTGCCCCAGCTCGCAGTTTGGGGACACAACGAAAAAATGCATCTGGGGACTGGCAGCTGCATTCTTGCACACACAGACTGCTGTCACCCTTGGAGAGGGCCCTAGACAAAGTGGAGACTCAAGGGAGAGAACAGGAAGGCTTTCTGCAAGAGGGAGTGTTGGGCTAGGGCAGGAGGATAATAAGAGTTTGACAGGTAGAGGAAAGGAAAGAAAGAGGAGCCAGTCTGTGTAGGGTTGGAAATGGCAGGAGATGATGGGAGTGGGAAGCAGGGTGGGGTCTGGTAGGTGCATTAGATAGGGGTCCCTTGGGGTACTCAGGCCTGTCCCCCATATCCCACTCCATCCTTGCAGGGTTCTGCAGATGCTTCGGGAGAACCTGGAGGAGGAGGCCATCATCATGAAGGATGTGCCTGACTGGAAGGTGGGTCCTCTGCAGGGAGGGCAGGGGTCTAGGGGTCTAGGGCACTGCAGAAGCGAAGCCTTCCACAGAAAACCTGGGGCGGAGAGAGGTGGTGGGTGCTGGGAGTGAGATGAGGAAGGCGGCAGCTTCCGACAGTGACCAGCACCCTCACCTGTACTTGCTTTCCCCGCAGGTGGGCGAGTCTGTGTTCCACACAATGCGCTGGGTGACCCCCATAATGGGCGAGCTATATGGACTGCGCACAAATGAAGAGATTCTCAACGCCACCTATGGCTTCATCTGGTACACTTAGGGGCTGCCCCTCAGACACTAGACTCCTTCCCCTCCCCCTCCCCCATGGAGAGAATAAATGCTCTGAAGACCCCCTGCCTGCCTGTGTCCCAGGGACTGAATGACTGGGGGAGGGATGCACCACTGGTCACATGTGATATGGGGACTCGGACTGGATCCTGAAATTCAGAAAACACCCATAGACTGCCTCTGAATCCACCACCAGCCTGGACTCCCAAATATGTCTTGACTGCCCTACCTGTGTTTATTTCCTCCTTGACCACAGTCCACCAAGAAGCTTCACCTAGAAGTCCACCTAGAGGCTTCACCAGAGTACAGGGATGGATGGGGGCCTGGAGTGGCAGCCGCA
Organism: Molossus molossus; assembly: GCF_014108415.1. Taxonomy (NCBI): domain Eukaryota; kingdom Metazoa; phylum Chordata; class Mammalia; order Chiroptera; family Molossidae; genus Molossus; species Molossus molossus. The sequence goes on along the minus strand of NW_023425377.1, from coordinate 65,752,996 downwards.
GGCAGCAGAGGCATGTCCTCTTACTCCCAGGCCAGGATACCGTAGCAGGGGTGACCGGCCCATCACGACCCACCTCTGCCCCTTCAGACTTCGTTTCCCAGCCAGTATGGGCATCTCTGGGTGTCCTTACATCTCGGCAGTTGTGCTAGCATAAATGGGTTAAGTCCACCTGCGCCCACTGATCATTAGTCGCGCTAAGCGCCTTCGCGGCACCATCTGATTGGTGAGTGGGAGGAGGCGGGGGCTGCTCTGGGATACGCATGAAAGGGCACTGCAAGGTCCCCGCAAGCACAGGCTCACCTCGGCCATGATTGGCGCAGCGGCTGGCCACGACCTGGAGGTAGCCAGGGAGCACTGTTTCCTCAGGTCAGCCAGAGTAGGGACATCCTGGATTGCATGGCGGGGGTGTGGCCCAGGGGCAGCAGCATGGCTGGGAGGGGTAATAGGGGAAGGGGTATGGCCGGGAAGGGGCCCAGGGAGCCGAGCCTCACCCCACATTTCACCGGAGAGAGAACCTGCCGCTGCCCATGCCTCTGAAGCTGCATTGCCAAGAAAACTATTCACAGCGAACCCGCCCCTCATGAATTATCAGCACCACTACTCGCTCCCTCATAACCCTTGACCCTGACCAGGGTCCAACTCCCCTTTCCCTGGTACCCTGGAGCCCCCAGTGCTCTTTCCCCATCTGAATTCTTTACTCTCAGCTCCTCAGATGCTCACATACCCCATCGTGGTCCACCTGCTATTAACACCTTGTCCAAGAAGGAAACAGGCCTGGGGAGGGAAGCCAAGGCAAGGGCGATTTTTGTACACATGGGCCACTTGCCAGGGGTCTGGAGCTGGCAACTATAGCTGTCTCACACCTTGTTCTGAGTCATCCTGTGTGACATGGGACCCCAAGCAGGGATGTAGACCTCAAGATAAACCAGAACTATTCCACAGTCCCTTGTCTGACCACTTCTGCCCACTCTCCAGTCAGCTCTTCTCAGGGCAGATATTGTCTGATGTCCAGGTTCTGGCTGCTATCCAGATTCAGCATAAATACCCAGCACATCCTAGGCAGGGGGAGATGAATGTTCCAGAAACGAGCTATGGCTTACTCTGATGTGGGGGACAGTAGGGCACATCAAATGCCAATTGAGTGATGGGATTCTTTTTTCTTTTTTTTTTAATCCTCATCTGAGGACATTTTTCCATTTTTTGTACAGACAGAGAGGGAGGGAAAGAGAGGAAGAGAGAGAGAGGGAAACGTCGATGTGAAAGGGACACATCGAGTGGCTGCCACCCGCACGACCAACCAGGGCCGGGGACAAACTGCAACCGAGGTACGTGCCCTTAGTGGGAACCGATCCCGGGTCTCTCCGGACCGCAGGCGGACGCTCTAACCGCTGAACCAAACCGGCCAGGGCAAGTGATGGGATTCTTGTGGGGTGGGTGGGAGTAGAACACAGTGAAGAAGGGGAGAGGAGGCAATGAGGTTGGAGACATAATGGGGGGCGCGTAGGCGTGATGAATTTGAATATTCTCTGAATACTGGGGAGGCTTAAGAAGGTTTGTAACTGTGTGATGCGATCTGATATTCAAAGCCCCCATTGTTGGTGTGGAGTTTGGGGTAGGAGAGGCTTGAGACTGCTATGGGTGGGCAGTAATGGCGGGCTAGCAGGGAGAGGCATGAGGGTGGTGAGGGTGGTGAGGCTGGAGAGAAGCCGATAGAGTCTGAGTACAGGAAGGGTCTGGCATGGGCATTCTGGCCTCATTACTTGACCTCCAAAAAAGCCCCCTCCTGGAAGCATTTTGGAAGTGTCAGGCCCAGTTTCCTTTGAAACCAGATCACCTCAGTTCTTCTGGGGCTGGCAGGGAAATTCTGGGCTTCACAGTTCTTATCTAGGGGATAGGTTGGAGGAAGCAAGAGGCATCCTGTCCTGGCCAGTTTTGCTCAATGGTTAGAGCCTCTGCCCACAGATCGAAGGGTCATGAATTTGATTCCCAGTCAAGGGCACGTACCTGGGTTGCAGGTTTGATCCCCGGCCCTGGTTGGGGTTGTGTGGGAGGCAACCTTAATCGATGTGTCTCTCTCCATTAATGTCTCTCTTTCTCTTTCTCCCCACTCTCCTCCCTCCCTTCCACTGTAACTAAAAATTAATGGAAAAAATACCCTTGGTGAAGACTAACAAAAAAAAGAGGCATCCTCCTAACTGAGCCCCCTGCTCCCCACCTCCTGGGTCCCATGTGCCCTAATTCCCACTAATATCCTACCACCATCTTTCTATGGAGTCCCCATTATCACTTTAATGGCCAGTTAGGAAGATAATGTTCCAAGTGGTGACCAGAGGTCAAAGCTTTGGGACAGAGGAAGAAGGGGCGGAATGGATGGTTCTTCCACCCTTCTTATCTCCCCTATACCCTAGGGGGGCTGCAGCCAGAGCTGTCACAAGATTAAGGTGGAGAAATAAGCCACATTTCGGGACGCCCTTCTTAGGAGCTGGGCTGACTTTCCCTATCGGGAGGGGGACGGATGGGGGTGTTTTATTTGGCTCCACTGTGAGCTCCTTTTTCCAATCGGTACTTCATCCTCATCCAACACAGACTGAAGACAACACTGACTGAAGACAAGCTAGGGGTTGAATCTGGTTCTGATTGCTGGGGTCTCAGGGCATGTGACCTCCCTGCCCTCAGCCTTCATCTCCCCTATCTGCATGGGCTTCCGAAGTGTTCTGTTTCTTTCACTGCTCCAGCCACACTGGCATCTTTTCTGTCCCTTGAACCTGCCAAGCTCACTCCCTCACTGTTCTTGCCTGGATTACCTCCCATAGTGCTCCAGGCCAGCTCTTCCAGGAAGCCTTCCCTGACTCCCTGTCCCACAGCAGTCCTCATTCCCCACCTCTGCCCCTCCTGCTGCTTGGCCTGATCACACTGTAAAATTGGCCGGAAGCTTGTGGTTTCCTGCTCACAGAATCGAAGGAGGGAACCTAGGATTCATCCCAAACTTCTGCCACCTGTAGATCTTCCTCCACAGCTTTATTCACACTCTGTTCGGGGCTGAAGACAGACAGCAAGGGTGGAAGTCTCGCGTTTCCTATTCTCTTTTTGCATGGCTCTGGGCAAGCCACTTGGCCTCTCTGGGCTGTTAAATGTTCTTTCAACTCTCTGGGCCTAGGTCTATTATTATTGTTATTTTATTATTCCCCTCTCTAGGGTCTACTGAGCTGGGGATAGATTCTGCAAGAAGGGGTCCTGCCAGCTGCTTCACTCCTTTGGAGTGAGGAATGCCCTCAAAGCAAGCTCTCCCTCTCAGCCGCCATCAAGCCCAGGCCATTTGGGAGGCTCCTAAGCCAGGGCCAGCTTTGGTCCCTGCTGTTAGAAGGGCCTAACACATGGCTTAACACTCTGCCATCACCATCTTGAAATTCTTATTTTTTGAACAAGGAGTTCCACATTTGCATTTTGAATTGGCTCTCAAAATTAATCTAGCCTATCCTGCCTTCACTTTGCAAAGGAGGAAGCAAGGCTCAGAAAGATGAAATGGACCCCAGTCACTCCAGTGAATTGACTCGTAGCAGAGCTTCGTTTCAAGCGAGTTGGCCCCATCTCTCTAGGCACAATTATTTGCATTTTACCACTGTCTTTGAAGAGGGGTCACATCCACCTCTCTAAGTGAGCTATCAAATGCTTCTGCAGCCTTCACACACCTCCCCCAGGTACCCCCAGTCCAGTCAGCCCCCTCCAGTGTCCTGAAGCTCAGTCAGTGGTTTCTTCTGCCTGAAATCCACCCATCGCCCCCATCAAAGTCCTTCACACTCCATTCCTCCTTCTGGGTTCCTCCCACCTTGGGGGCTGGGGGCCTCAGGGTGGGGCTCAGTCCTCGCGTTGGAAGAACAGAAGCAACATGCACCACCGTGCGGCTTCTTTGATCACCAGAGGGCGCCCGTGCCTCAGGCTTCAGTTCAAGCCTCTTTCTGCCAGGTTCTATTCAACCGCTTGCGCATGGATGGGGCAACAGATTGGGGGTGGCGTCAGGGACTGGCTCAGAACATTGGTGGAACATTTCTGACTCCATCCGAGCTTCTGTCTCCATCTCTCTATATCTCTAAGCGTCTCTCCCAACTCTGTCCCCCAGCACAGAGGAGGTGGCTACCCTGGAACAGGAGCTGCTGGAGGATTATCGTTTTGGGTGGCAGCAGCTGGTGGAGTTATGTGGTGCTATGGCTGTGACCAATGTACTTAATCCCTGACCCTTGACCTTGACCCCAGCCAGCTGGCCAGCCCACCAGAGCCGAGGTCTAGTGGAACGACCTCCATGGCCAGGATGGTCTGGCCCTCAAGAAACTTCTCTTGCCCTGGCCGGTTTGGCTCAGCGGTTAGAGTGTCGGCCTGCGGTCCTGAGAGACCCGAGACCCGGGTTCGGTTCCCGCTAAGGGCGTGTACCTCGGTTGCAGTTTGTCCCCGGCCCTGGTCGGTTGTGCGGGTGGCAGCCACTCGATGTATTCCTTTCACATCGATGTTTCTCTCTCTCTCTCTGTTCCTCTGTCTCCCTCCCACTCTACCTGAACAAAAAAAAAAAGGAAAAATGTCCTCAGGTGAGGATAAAAAAAATAAAATAAAAAAATCAGTTAAAAAAAAAAAAAGAAAGAAACTTGTCTTTGCTTGGGGCCACCCTAGCCTTATCACTCCGATGGGGAAACTGAGGCCCAGAGAGGCTCATTACTGTGCCAGGCCAGGCATGGACCCAAGATCCAGGTGTCATTGAGGGAGAGAACAGAGACTGAGGCTGCCACAGGGATGGGTCCTGGGCCCTTGAGGTACAGACATGGCTGCCTGCCTCTGCTACCTTTTGGGTCTTGGGCATGGGGGATATCGGCTCCTGCAGTCTGAGTAACCCCAAACAATCCTGTGCCAGAGGTGGGGAAACTGAGGCTCTGAGGTGGGGCGGGGCCTGAGCAGGGTTTCAGGGAGTGGGAAACATAGCTATGTCTGGCTCTGGGGCAAACCACCTACCCTTAAGGTGTCTGCAAGGGACTGGTAAATAATAGCAACGATGTTACTACTATCTGATGCTTTGCTCCATGTTACTTCTGAACAAGGGGAATAAACTGACACCAGGTAATAAACAAATTCCCTAGAAAAATGCCCAATAGTCAGGGCTCCAGCATATAACTCTTCTCCTCTTCCTCCCCATTTTTTCTTCTTGTTACCACTGTACACTTTAACAAAACTCAATGTTTTTCTTTATGTGGACTCATTTTTTTTTTTTTACTTAAATGTTTTTATTTCCAAATGAAACATATCCTGAGTGAGGTGCCCAAAGAAGAAGGAAATGGTGAAATCTAAGCCACAGAAGCAAAGCCAGTGTAGTAAACTCTTGCCTTGCCAACCGTCCAGTTTTTGTCCTGAGAACCCCAAGTCCATCCAGCAGCCCCGTGGTCCCAGCCAGCCAGACAGTGTCACCCTTCCTGACTCTGGATGTGATCTTGTGTTTGCAGGCACGGTCAGAGTCAGTCAGGACCTCACTGAGACCTTGGAGAGAAGACTGAAAAATGGAATAACTTTCCCTCTGTGTAGTTGGAGGTTAGAGTACAGCCAGGCCCTGTGGAGTCAGGGAAAGGCCCCATGGGCCTGTCAGAGCCACTGACAATTCTATTCCATTGTCACTTCTTTTTAATAGAGGCAAACTGAGGCTGAGAGAGGAGAGGGGGCCGAGGTGATGCAGAGTCAGGGTAGGCTGGGACTCTTAACACCAGTATGCTGTATTAAAGAGAGAGAGATGCACAGGCCCACAGAGACAGAGAGTCTGAGAGATGGAGAAAGACAGAGACTAGATGGAGAGAGGCAGAAAGGGAGAGACACAGAGTCTGAGAGATACAGAGAAACGGAGGTGAAGACAGAGGCAAATGGAAAGGGATGGGGATAGAGAGACAGGGCATGGCAGGTTGGAAAAGTACCTTCCCCCTCCAAATTTGGAGCCTCTGGGAAAGCCCGAGGCCTGGAAAATGGGTGGGGGAGGGGCAGCCACTGCAGTGGAAAAAGGTGGAAGAATGTCTGCAACTCAGGCCGAGAATAAACAAACCACAGTCCAGGCTCTCAGGCTCCCAATGGTGGCAGGAGGCACGCTTTCCTGTTCTGGTTTGGCAGACCCTGAGGCAAGGACTCTGCATTTCCAAGAAGGAAACTGAGGCTCCAAGAGGCCCTGCCCCTCACCCAGAATGTCCCTCCTTTTGTCCTATCTAATTGCCTCTAAGCCCAAGCCCTGTCCCTTCCTCTACCTTGGGCCTCAGTTTTCCCACCTGAGCAAGGAGGAATTCCAAGCTCCATGCCTTTGCCTTTGCTGTGCCCCTTGCTAGGTGTTCCCCTTGCCTGCTCTCTCTCAGAAGCAGAGGAGGGTGCTGGTCATGTGTGGCTCAGAGCAGAACAGGGCAGTAGGGCTGGTCTGTGCCCGGCACCTATGGGTGTTTGTGAGTAGCAAGGACCCCCTTGGCCTCCCAGGGTCACCTCTCATCCTGTCCCTGCAGAATTCGCTTCCTCTTTTTGGTAGTGTTCCAGGGGAACATTGAGACTGGGTAAATTACACCATATGCCCATGCTTGCCCCAGGCAGGGTCTGCTGCCTGGTACCAGGTGTGGGGGCTTGGCAGAGCCTGGTAAGAGCATGAACAGTCCTCATACTGACCCCTTCCTGCTCTCCGCAGGAGTGCAAACTGACCATCTTCTACCCAACATGCTCACTGGACCCACTGCACAGGGACCTAACCACCCAGTGTGAGAAGATGGACATCCCTTTCCTGTCCTATCTGCCCACAGAGGTCAGCGCTCCTTGGCAACTGAGGGACAGATGCAAGATGGTGCCCCAAGGCCGCCCCTTACCTTGCCTGCCCTCCCAGGTCCAGCTCATCAATGACGCCTATGGACTGGTGGTGGATGCCATGCTGGGCCCTGGTGTGGAGCCCCGTGAGGTTGGGGGCCCTGCATGCATATGCTGACTACACTCAAGCTGCTGTCCATCCCCCTTGTGAGCCTGGACATTCCCTCAGGCATGCCAAGTGGAGGGTGGTGCATCAGGGCCTGGGGAACCTGGGGGGCCCCCTTTGCTCCAGCTTCTGTTACTCCAGTTCGTCCACTCTGAGCCTGTTTGCCCAGCATGGATGGATTGTGCACTGTGGGTATGGCAGAGGGTCATGTCCATCCCTCAAATGGGGAACCCTGAGGTTGTTGCCCAGGTGACCCTGCATCCCCTCCCCACCTCACTCAGCTCAATGTGCCTGCTGCCCACCCTGGCCCGGTCATGTGGGCAGACGTGAGCTCACTCTGCAAAGGCCTCGCCCATCCTGGCCGCCGCCCTATGCCTGTTGGAGCCATTAAGCCACAGGCAGACGGAACAAACAGCTGCTGGCCAGCCGGACCCTCCACGGGGGGTGGCCGAACTCAGAGGGATGTCCTCTGGCTTGCAAGACCTCAGGGTGATCTTAGCAGGGTGCCAAAGAGTGGGGGTGGGTGGCTATGAGCAGGTGGACTGTCTAGTGAGGGTGGAGGCCAGGGTCACAGAAGGAAGGATTAAATTCAGAGAGAGGAGACTTTTAGTTAGTGGTTCCAGACTCAAGTAAGAGGCAGGAGAGAAGGTAAAGCCCCTAGTCTGAAGATGGAGGGTCATTTGAGAGGTGGCAGAGGCTATGAACCAATGAGTGAAGTTCTGTGGTCCTGCCAAGTAAAAAAGGCAAGATCTAGCATGACCGTGAAGGCAGGGATATCGTATCAGAGGAAAAGGTATCTAGATAGATGGAGGAGGATGGATGCTCAAGTTGGGTGGAGAAGGAGACACTTCCTGTGGGAAGCAAGAACCTGGGGTAAGGAGACCGGTCAGATAGGGGAGGCTTGCTTGAGGATGGAGGAAAGTTTGTCCTCTGAGTGATGATCTGGTCAGAGAGTGGAGGCTGGCTGGGAAGTCTGTGTGGAAAGAGGCTCTAGTCTAAGTGGAGGTGGGGAAGCTCAGGATTGATAGGGAGGGAGGTAAGAGGATAGACACTCCAAGAGGCATGGTCTGATTGGGAAAAGTACCGCAGGTGGAAATAATGCAATCTGAAGGGAGAGGCTGATTCAAATGGAGGAGGAAGATTAAGTAGAGGATGGGAGGAGGGGCAGAATAGTATGAGGGTTCTGGCCAGAGGGGGAGGGAAAAACATCTCAAGGAGGGGAACAGATTGGTCTGAGGGTGGAGGCTCAGTTCTATGCAGACGCCGGTCTGACCAAGACTCACTGTTAGAAAGCAGAAGCTGGACCTAATGGGGAAGAGTAATTGGGTGGCGGGGCACAGGACTCTGCTCTGAGGGTGAGCACCCTTCCCAGCTCCTGATCCCTCTTCCCACACCTCCTCCCTCAGGCTGGGACACTGAGACGGGCGGAGACTCAGAGACGGGCTGCGGCCGACGTACTGGTATCACTGGCAGCGTCCAAGCGCTGCGCTGGCCGCTTCTCTGGGCGCCACCACTTCGTGGCCGGCAGGTTCGTGCCCAACGACGTGCGTCGAAAGTTCGCTCTGCGCCTGCCAGGATACACAGGCACCGACTGCGTGGCGGCGCTGTGACCGCCACCCGCGCCCACGCGGCTTGGACGCGCGCCAATAAACAGACGTACCACCACCTCCTGGCCTCGCCTCCTCTGTGCGCGGCGGGTGGGCAGACGCGGGGAAGGACTTCCCACCGGTCCCCAGGCGGCCCAAGGCAGGAGGGATGAAGGGCAAATGTAGAGTGGGACTTTTCGTTAACCTCCGTAAAGGGTTGAGTCAGGGACTTCCAGCCTGTTTGGATGGCCTAAGGCCCTGGGTCGAAGTTTGACTCGATGGAGAATTTCTGGCCGCCTAAAACGTGAAGATTCGGGCAGCTTTAGGCCCGATTCCGAGAGGCACTTCCAACAGGCAGCTTGGGACCCAACATAGAGAATGGAGGATGGGTGGAGGGAGGGATTTGTAGCCGGCAACGGGGGGACGCAGGCCAGCCTGATGGTGGAGGCACAGCCCGACGCACCAAGGGGGGTGACCTAGAGAGGTTGCTCACGCACAGAAATCACTCAGGGCAAAGAAGCTTGGCCTGGAAGGGGCGGGGCCTGGGCCGGGCGGGGCCTGCGGTCGCGTCCCGCCCCCACCTTCAGCCCCTTCAGCTGCCAGACCCGCGGGAGTCCGACCCGAGCGCGCAGCGGAGCCCGAACCCTCCTTTGGACGCTGGGACCCGACCATGGCGTCACTGCCGTCACTGCTCTGCCTCTGTGTCGCCGCCGCGCACCTGGCGGGGGCCCGAGGTGAGGCTCCCCCAGCCCCCAGTCTAGCCCCATAGGCGCCTGAACGTCTGGCTGCGGACCTGGTATGCCTTCGCGCCTGGAGAGAGAACCCAGGGACCACTCTTTTCCACAGGCCTGGGTCCCTTTTGCCAGCCTATGGGTGGAGGGAGTGAGAGGGCACCAGGGAGACAGAGCCCAGGACCGCCTGGGGCGGGGAGGAAACCTTCTCCACTCTCTTTCCTCCTCTAAGAGACGGTAGGGCGGGCACCTAGAGTGTGGATATGAACTTTAGGCTTTTCTGGGTTCCCAGTGACCGCGGGATACTTGTCTCTATCTCAGGCCCAGCGCCTGGACCCTGAATCACCTTCTCCTGGCCCCTCTCACCTAACTCCTCCCCTCTCCTACACACACCTCCCATTCAGAAAAGAAAGTTTGGTCTCTGGGACACTCAGTCGAGGTGGAAATTGGGCCCATTTTTCGGATGAGGAGACCGAGGCTTCAAGAGGGAAGGGACTTGTCTGAGGTCATTTCCGAGCCAGCTATCTCAGACAACTTGAGGCCAGAGAAGCCAGGCTCGATTCCAAAGACCTCCTGCTGGCAGTGTGGGCCCCTAGTTCAGGGATGGAAAGTAGAATGAGGGAGGGACTTCCAACAGGTAAATGGACAAAGGGGAATGTGCCTAGGGGGAGAATTTGGTCTGGGGAGCAACATGGACAGACTTCCAAGACCTGTGGAGTTGGGGCTGCGGGGTCACAAGGAGGCTTCCTGGAGGAGGGGTGCTGCAGTCCTTGGGGTCAGCCAGAGCTGGGTTCTGGTTCTAAGAGCCTGTTTTCTCCCCTGTGAAATGGGGGTGATTATGGCAGCACCTTGCATAAAAAGAGCTCACAGGGATCCCCATCAGTGATCCTTCCTCCCTCCCACTACTCACCTCTTCCACAGGCACTACCCTCATTGAGGAGCCCGCAGAGACCATATGGGGCCTTGACGTTCCATCATTGCACCCAGGCCAACCCTCACCAACCCTGGAGGACTGGGAAGGTGAGTTAGTCAGGGTCCAAGCCCTGGCTCTGCTGTGGACTGTTGTGTGAGCTCTGGCTGGTGAGGACATATGAGGAGGGGACACAAGCTGGGTGAAGAGCCCAGTACCATTCTGGTCCCTGGACATGACAACCCCTGGAAGTGGTACCCCAAGAGGTCTAAGTTTTAGGAGCAGGAGGGTGAGTCCAGGTTGTTTGTCAAGGAGGAAACTGAAGAGGGGACCACCTGCCCAGGCCACACAGCAAAGTAGTCTGGAACCTGGGTCTCCAGTTTCCAGGCCAGGAAAGTTCTATTTGATTGCTCTTGAATCAGAAAAGGAGTGCCCTCCCTCTGGGGGTTATGGGAGGCCAGCCCTTCCCACCTGTGGTGGATTCAGCTGGGCAGTGAGCTAGGAAGGCCCCAGCTGGCACAAATAAGGAGCTGCCAGGCAGTGGCAAGCTACAGTCAGGGCTGGTGTCAGGCAGGCTTCACCAGCTTTATATCTCCTCACACCTCGGGCTCTGAATTCTGAGGGTGAGGACAGGTGAGACGGTGGCAAGATCTCTGCGTGCTCTGATGTGCCAGCTTAGGCTCTGGGCAACAGAATTAGGGCTGGTCAGTGGGAGGTCAACCTCCTGGTGACACCTGCACAGCTCCTTCTGCCCTTGAGGGCTCTGAATCAGGGCGGGGCCGTGGGCGGGTTGGACTAGCCTAGAGTGGGAGGGGAAGAGGGCCCCCACTTAGCACTGTAAGGCCCGTACCACGCAGAAGAGGCTCGACAGGCTGAGGACTGGGTCCCAGAGCCTATGGTACCCACAGAGGCCAGTGAGTGGACGTCCTGGTTCAACGTGGACCACCCTGGCGGCGAGGGAGACTTCGAGAGCCTGGCTGCCATCCGCTTCTATTACGGGCCCGCGCGCGTGTGCCCGCGGCCGCTGGCGCTGGAGGCGCGCACTACTGACTGGGCCCTGCCATCCACCGTGGGCGAACGTGTGCACTTAAACCCCATTCGCGGTTTCTGGTGTCTGAACCGTGAGCAGCCGCGGGGACGCCGCTGCTCCAACTACCACGTGCGCTTCCGCTGCCCTCTCGGTGAGGACAGGACCTGGGGAGGATGGGGCCTTCCTGGGATGGGCGGGGCTTCAAGAGGCGGGGCCGGGTCTCAGGTGAGGGGGGACCCCAAAGGCGGTATTGTGGATTTGTGCCTTGTGGCTAGGAAGAGGCGGGGTCGTTTAGGAGCAGGGCCCGGGCAAAGGGCAGGACTGGGTAGGAGCGGAGCTTTGGAAGGGAGATGCTGGGAATGGCTGGGGTCCCAAGTGGGGAGCAAGAAGGGACCCCAAGGAGAGCATCTCCCTCTCGCTGCTCCCATTTGCTCATCTGTAACAGTTCTGTTCTGTGTGGGTGTGTTTTAAGGACAAAATGTGTGCCAGACACAGGTAGAACAGCAGGTTAACCTCGGGGAGCTTAGGGGGGCGGGAGGGAGATGTACCTCAACTGTACCTTCAAAGGTGTGCCTGGGGGAGCACTGGTGGAAGCAGTGGACAGGACTTCTGTTTGGAGTACTGCCCTTGGATGCACGTGGCAGGGTGTTCTCCGGTCCCACATAGTCACCAGATTTCCGAGGCATAGTCTTTAGGTTGGGTAACCGCCTGACCTTCTCCACTTGCCCTCCCTGCAGAGGCCGCGTGGGGCCCGTGGGGCCCGTGGGGTCCCTGTTCAGGGAGCTGCGGGCCTGGTCGTCGTTTGCGCCGCCGCCGCTGCCCAAGCCCCACTGGGGGTACATGTCCCGGGCGGTCCCTGGAGGCGCAGAAGTGTGTGAGGCCTCGGTGTCCAGGTAGGAGGGGCAGGGCCTGGATTTGTAGGGGCGGGGCCAGTTGAGGGATGCAACTAGAAGAAAGGGGCTAGCTGGGTGGAGCCTGATTGATGGGCCTAGATTAGGTGGGCAGGGCCTGGAGGAAAGAGGCGGCGCCTGGGTACAGGGGCAGGGCCCTGAGGGCTGAAACTTGGTTCACAAGGAGATTGGCCCTTCCTTTCCTTTTGGGCACCCCCCACCCCTCAAAGACTTGGTAAATGTGTACATCTGAATGGTGAACGCCGGGGAGTGGGTGGGGAGTGGGGTCGTGGCCAGGCCTGGGCAGATCTGAGGGGGGCACTTCCCTGTGTGCTCCGTGGCGTGTGGGGATGTTCCAGTGGTCACGGACACATAGAAACGGACTCACCCACTTGGGGTCTACACATACAGCATTTGCAGCCCCCGCCCGTCCCCTACGCCCACACAGGCACGTGCTCACACCCTGGCAGACACGATACCCAGGCCCTCCTAGGGCCAGACACCAGGCCAGCCAGGAGGCGACTGGAAATTCCAATCCGGCCTGGGCTTCACAAACATGGTCTGGCTGTGCCGGCGGAGCCCGCGGCCGGGTGGGGGAGCACGATGGCCAATGGAGTGGTGGGGTCCCCACCCTACCCCGCCTGGCTCTGCCCTCCCTGCGGCGCCTCTGCCATGAAGTTTCCAGTGGAATTTTCCATAATCTGGAGAAACCGCGGGGTTGGGAGGGGAGAGAGATGTTCTGGGCTCAAGACCCAGCCCCTCGCTGGGCCCCCAGCCCTGGCCTGAACATTTTCTCTCATGCTGGCAGGATTCTCTCAGTCCTGTAAGAGTCACCTCTCCTGTTCCCTCCTCAGGGCATCTTCCTCACCTCTCTGGACCTCAGGTCCCTCCCCCTGCCTAGCCTTGACCACTCAGTCCCATATTCCCCCTCACACTAGGGGTTACTTTAAGCCGGGCTATGCTGAGGCACCTTGGCTGTGTAGGCCCCTCTGCCCCTCTGCCTCCCTGTGTCCTTCAGTGTGCAGCCCCAAGACATGCGGATGTCCCAATCACATCCTCCTGGGCTCAGTGGTCACCCCATCTGGCCGACCATTGCCAGGGGCCAGGGTCTCCTTGAGAGACTGGCCTGGCACTGTGGCTACCAGCGATGCCCATGGAACCTTCCGGATGCCTGGAGTCTGTGCCAGCAGCCGGACCAATGTCAGTGCCCAAATGGATGGATTCTCTGCTGGCATGGCCCAGGCCCAGGCCAACAGCTCCATATCTGCTGTGGTCACTATTATTCTTGATAAATTAGGTAAGTACCTTGTGGCAAAGTGGGTGAGGGGGCCAAGGAACTGGGAAGGAAGTTTTGGGTGATGCCAAGCACTTGGGGTTGGGGTGATGTGATAGAGCGAGGTTACTGGGGAAAAAGTGAGATGTGATGCAGTCATTGAAGACACAAGGTAAGACATCGAGTTGTGGAGGAAAGCATTAGGATGGGACATCATTTTGAGCAGATGTGGGGTGAACTTGAGTTGGGGGAATAGGGTATCCCTGGAAAGGAGAGGATGGACCCTACTCTTGGGAAGGGTCATTGGGAGAAGCTGGGATGAAGCAGTGCCCTAAACTTTGTCACCTTTGTCCTCAGAGAAGCCCTACCTGGTGAAGCACCCTGAGTCCCGAGTGCGAGAGGCAGGCCAGAATGTGACCTTCTGCTGCAAAGCCTCAGGCAACCCCATGCCCAAGAAATACTCCTGGTGAGTGCCCCGACCCATGCTCAAGGGTCTCATGCTAGCTTTGGTGTTGAATTGGATTTCTTATGCTATGTGGTGCCTCAGAGACCTGGAGAAAGCTGCTCTGCACCTTCCCTGGGCTGCATTCAGGATGCAGTGGATGCAGCCCTGCCCCTGTGCCAAGGGCCCCCATAGTACTGCCTACCTGCCACCCAGGTTTCACAATGGGACCCTGCTGAACAAGAGAGAGCACAGGTATGGGGCCCACCTGGAGCTGCGGGGGCTACGCCCAGACCAGGCAGGCACTTACCACTGCAAAGCATGGAATGATGCAGGCTCCGTGCACTCCGGTACTGCCAGGCTCATCGTGCTTGGTGAGCACCCTGCCCCTTCCCCCCAGCAAGTCCTAACTCAATCCCAAATGGAGCCCCAAAGTCAAATTGATTTCAGATCTTGCTGAGTCTGATCCCAAGCCCCCGCTAAGTCCCTAACCCTAGTCCAAGCTCCTAACCTTGGTCTCAAGTGGAGTCTTCCCCCTTAACCTGATCTGGCTGGATTTTTGCTTTCCAGCCCCTGGACAGCCAGCTTGTGATCCCCAGCCTCGTGAGCACCTGATCAAACTCCCAGATGACTGCAGTCAGCCGGGCAGTGGCCCTGCCTATCTGGATGTGGGTCTCTGCCCTGACACCTTTTGCCCCAGCCCTGCGGGTTCTAGCCCCAGGTGTGGGGACGCAGGCTCCCGTTGCTGCTCTGTGCGCCGCCTGGAAAGCAGGGAGATCCCCTGCTCCAGCTATGTCCTTCCAGTCAAGGTGGTAGCTGAGTGTGGCTGCCAGAAATGTCTGCCCCCTCGGGGGCTGGTCCGGGGACGCGTGGTGGCTGCTGACTCAGGGGAACCCCTGCGCTTTGCCCAGATCTTGCTGGGTCTCGAGCCCATTGGATTTACCTCCTACCAGGGTGACTTCACCATCGAGGTGCCGCGCTCTACCCAGCGGCTGGTGGTGACTTTTGTGGAACCCAGCGGCAATTTCATGGACACTGTCAGGGTCCTGCCTTTTGACCCTCGAGGTGCTGGTGTATACCACGAGGTCAAGGTCATGCGAAAGAAAGACCCCATCATCTTAGATGCCAGCCAGAGCAACATGCTCCCCCTCGGGGAGCTGGAAGACGAGCCTCCTTTGGGGGAGCTGGTCCTCCCTCCTGGAGCTTTCCGCAGAGCCAATGGAGAACCCTATTCAGGGCCTGTGGAGGCCCGGGTAACCTTTGTGGACCCCCGAGATCTCACCTCGGCGGCCGCCGCCCCCAGTGACCTGCGCTTTGTGGACAGTGATGGCGAGCTGGCCCCACTGCGTACCTATGGCATGTTCGCGGTGGACCTCCGGGCCAACGGCTCCACCGAGCAGCTGCAGGCCGGGCCCCTGGCCGTGCGTGTGGCCACCAGCCAGATCCGCATGGCGGGCCATGTGGAGGCCCTCAAGCTGTGGTCGCTGAACCCCGACACAGGGTTGTGGGAGGAGGAGAGCGGCTTCCAGCGCGAGGGATCAGCGGCCCGACGAGTCCGCCGGGAAGAGCGCGTCTTCCTAGTGGGCAACGTGGAGATCCGGGAGCGGCGTCTGTTCAACCTGGACGTGCCTGAGCGCCGCCGCTGCTTTGTGAAGGTGCGCGCCTATGCTAACGACAAGTTCGCCCCCAGCGAGCAGGTAGAGGGTGTGGTGGTCACGCTGGTCAACCTGGAGCCAGCTCCTGGCTACTCCGCCAACCCCCGCGCCTGGGGCCGCTTCGATAGTGCAGTCACAGGCCCCAATGGAGCCTGCCTCCCTGCTTTTTGCGACGCAGACCAGCCTGATGCCTACACAGCCCTGGTCACGGCCACCCTGGGTGGGGAGGAACTGGAGGCTGCACCATCCCGGCCTCGCCCACTCCCGGCCACCGTGGGTGTGGCCCAGCCCTACCTGGACAAGCTAGGGTACCGCCGAACTGACCACGACGACCCTGCCCTGAAACGCAACGGCTTCCGCATCAACCTCGCCAAACCCAGGCCAGGCGCCTCTGCCGAAGTCAACGGCCCGGTGTACCCCTGGCGCAGCTTGCGGGAGTGCGAGGAGGCCCCAGTGACTGCCAGCCACTTCCGCTTCGCACGCATGGAGGCAGACAAGTATGAGTACAATGTGGTCCCATTCCGTGAGGGCGCGCCAGCCTCCTGGACCGGAGATCTCCTGGCCTGGTGGCCCAACCCACAGGAGTTCCGGGCCTGCTTCCTCAAGGTGAAAGTCCAAGGCCCGCAGGAGTACATGGTACGCTCCCACAACCTGGGAGGCAGCCACCCACGCACCCAGGGCCAGCTCTATGGGCTGCGGGATGCCCGCAGTGTAAGAGACCCCCAGCACCCTGGGACATCTGCTGCCTGTGTGGAGTTCAAGTGCAGCGGGATGCTATTTGATCAGCGACAGGTGGATAGGACGCTGGTGACCATCATGCCCCAGGGCAGCTGTCGTCGTGTGGCCATCAATGGGCTCCTTCGGGATTATTTGGCCAGGCACCCTCCACCTGCTCCTGTCGATGATCCAGCCACCTTCGCCATGCTAGCCCCACTGGACCCTCTAGGTCACAATTATGGTGTCTACACGGTCACTGATCAGAGCCCAAGGCTGGCTAAGGAGATCGCCATTGGCCGCTGCTTTGATGGCTCCTCTGATGGATTCTCCAGGGAGATGAAGGCCGATGCAGGCACAGCTGTCACATTCCAGTGCCGGGAACCGATGGTTGGCCGGCCCAGCCTCTTCCAGAGGCTGCTGGAGTCCCCAGCAACAGCACTTGGTGACATCCGTAGGGAGATGAGTGAGGTGGCCCAGGCCCAGGCTGGAGCTGAGGGTCCCCTCCGTACCCGCTGGGGCAGGGCCTGGCAGTGACCTGGGCCCCAGCCTTGCTCCTCTGCCTTGCTCTGGACTTCTCTGTCCCTGGGATGTCTCAACCCCTTCTCCACATGTCCCCTCCCAGCCCCCTGCTCAGAATCAGAGTCAAGTCCAATGTTGGAAATGCCAGGAAGGCGGTTATTGCTTTGTGATGTTAAATGAAGTTTGAGTTTGTCCTGACTGTGGGAGTCGGCATCCTGGGAGATCTTCAAACCTGGAGGGAGTAGCTCCCCAATCCCATGCCAGCTCTGATTTCAATTATATTTTGACCCTGATTTTAAATATTCTGCCCCTTGGGATGTCTGACCTTTGGCCTAAAGACTCCTGTGTGTCACTGAACAGGATGCTTTATCAGATCCTCTGCCCTAAACTTTGTTCTTGGGGTTATTTATTGAAACAAAACCTGTGGGGTTGGTCACAGGAGTGAGTGGGGAGTCCAACCCAGTGAAGGTCTGAAGGGGTTTCTTGATTCTGGGGCTGGGGGGCACTATTCTCATGTTTGGTGCTTGGAGACCCTCAGGGGGTTGGGGCAGGGAATCAATTAAAGATGCTTCATTTCCAACTCATGGTGTCAGTCTGGAGGAACAAAGGATGGAGGCTACAGCTGCAAGATCCAGACAGCTTGGCAGAAACAGGCCCCCAACATACAAGGGCATTCATTTGCAAACAGTTCAGGGGCCCCCACAAGGTCCCAGATGCACCTCTCACAGGCGTGTGGGTCCCCCCACCCGTGCCCCAGCTGAGGCATGTAGAAGTGTATCTGTGACACGTGTGTGCAGGCTGACTCGTGAGTGGCCGGAACCTGAGGATCCTTGACCGCCGAACACAATAGCAATGCTGCCCTGAACTCGGTGCCTGGTTGTGTGCCTGGGGCTGCAGTGGGTGGGGAGGGGCCCTACAGAGTTGCATGCCCCAGGTGGCTGGAATTGAAGCCACTGTGGATTTCCTAAGCCGAGGCCACAGCTGCCCCACCCTAGGCCAAATGCTACCTGGGCTGTCCAAGGCCATGGTCTTAGACCCTCTGACCTCACTGGACCCTGAGTCTGGAGACAGCAGAACCATTACTTGCTCTCACTCTGTGCACATGGCTAGGTGAGTCCTCCTAGCACCCCATGGGGCAGGTCTGTTCTGATCACACCCCACTTTCCAGACAGAGAAACTGAGGCCCCGAAAGGAGAGGCAAAGGGCTGCCTGGATCCTGGAGTGAATCCCAGCAGGTTGGGGGCTCCCTTGGTGACCCATCAGCTCTATGAGCACACATGTGAGACCCCCTTAGCCTGGAGATGTGAGACCCTAGAAGGCATCAAAGTGGCACTACTGAGGACCTTGGATGGGAGGCACTGTGCCTGGCTGATCGCCTTGGGGATGCAATAATAGAAGGGAGTCCAGGGCATGCTTGGGCCTTCTGCTCACCCACCTACCCCCTTCCCGTTCTATCACCCACCCATACACTCAGCCTCCTACCTGCTTCCACCCCCTCCCGACCACCCCACCATCTGCCTGTTCAGCAAAGATGGCAAACCCATGGGCATCAGCCCCAGTCTCTGAGTGGACCCCGAGGCTCTGCTGGAGTCAAGGTTCGAGAGGCCCCAGGGGCTGGCACTCAACCTTGTCCTGGACAGGCTGTGATGGACAAGAGAGGAGAGATGCTTTGAGACCCCTCAGGAGCCAGGAGATGTGCATTTATCCAGACTTTACTATGTGTACACCCCAGCTGACAGGGTGGCTCAGAGGGACAAGCCCCCTGCCCAAGATGACCAAACTCTGAGCCTGTCTGCCCCAGAGCCCTGCTCAGGGCTGACTGCCGGGGTCCTGGGGACCTGCAAGAGTGCCCCCTGCCCTTGCAGCCAGCAGGCAAAGCTGGATTTCAGGCCAAGGGTAATGAGGTGTCGGCCTCCACAGCCAAATACCTTTCATTGAGAAAGTGTTGGGGCCATGGCCGATGCCAGGACTGGGGAAGACGGGTTTGGGGCAGACAGCTGTCCCTCCTTCCCTGGGGTGGGGCAGGGGTGGGTGGGCAACATCCTGAAGCCCCCTCTGCCATGGCTGGGCCAGGAATGAGCAGGGGCTCCTGGAGGGACATGGACCAGGCAAAAGGCCCAACCCAAGCAACGCTTGGCATCGGGAAGGGACTGTAGCTTCAGTTCCTCCCCGTCCTGCTGACAACTCATCAAGGGGACAGCAGCTGGCCCCAGTTTCCAGATGAGAAAACTGAGCCTCCAAGAGAAAGAGGCCATCAGCCTGAGCTGCCAGCCCTGTGCCTCCTGACGCTGCCTTGTGACCCTATTCTAGCAGCCGAGCCAGGAGTCCTCACCTCCGCCAGAAAGTTTGCTATTGGCCTGCTGGTAAACCCACTGCTCTCCCTGCAACTGGGGCTGCCAGGCCACACCCCTCAGCCTTGGGGGAGAGGAGGGCATGAAGCCCCCCAGAGACCCAGGCTCCTGAGCTACCCTGGAGTCAGCTCAGGGCACAAGGAAGCCCTTGGTCCCGCCCACAGCATTTTAGACTTTTATAATTTTAGAACCAGGGGTTTTAAAATTCCTAGCACAGTGAGTGGGAGAAAAATCTTGGAACAATGCTTAAAACAAGAGAGTCTTAAAACCACAGAATCCAAGAAGAGGAAGATAGAAATGAACACACATTGAGCACTGACTGGATCAAACTCTCGGTGCTCCCCCAAGGCCCAACTCACTTTAAGGGCATCTAACGTTCACTTATTTATTTATTCATTAATTTATTATTATTATTATTATTATTTTATTTAGATAGAGCAGGAGGGAGAGAGGGAGTAAGAGAGAGAGAGAGGGAGAGAGAGAAACATTGATGTGAGAGAGACACATCAAGTAGTTACCACCCACATGACCCCAACCGGGGCCGGGGACAAACTGCAACTGAGGTAGTGCCCTTAGCAGGAACCGAACCCAGGACTCTGGTCTGCAGGCCGACGCTCTAACTGCTGAGCCAAACCGGCCAGGGCAAATGTTCATTTATTGTCTTGAGGCTCAAAATAGGCTTTCAGGGAGGGTGATATTCACACATACCCCCATTTCACAGCTAAAGGGATTTGCCCAGGGTCACATAGCAAATAGGGACACTGTGGGCTGGGAAGAAGGACAATGTTTCCCAGAG
Source organism: Molossus molossus (assembly GCF_014108415.1). Classification (NCBI taxonomy): domain Eukaryota; kingdom Metazoa; phylum Chordata; class Mammalia; order Chiroptera; family Molossidae; genus Molossus; species Molossus molossus. The sequence goes on along the minus strand of NW_023425377.1, from coordinate 65,733,135 downwards.
AAGGGAAAATAGGCACTGGGTCTTGAAGGATGTGTAGGAGTTTATCAGGTGGCAAAGCAGGAAGGGCATTCCAAGTGGCTGGAAAGGTGTATACAAAAGCTGGAGGAGGAAAACCTCAGGGCAGCATGGAGAACAGCAATAGAAGGGTGACCCTCAGGGACGTGAACAGGGCTTCGAATGCTGAGTGCAGATCCTAACTTGTCCCTGGCAGGTGACCTCAAGCTATTGGAGGTGCCAGAGCAGGGGAAGTTTGCACAATTTCTCCTAACAAAGACTCTCCTGGATCTGGTGCAGTATTCAGCTTATTGCAAAGTGTTTAGTGTTTATTTTATGGACCTGGGGTCTGCCCCATCCCACGTGGCAGCCCTTCCAGGGTCCAAACCCTGCAGCCCACACCCCCTCCCCTCAGCCTCCTGTCCTGGCTGAACATTGCTGGTTCTTCCATCGGGGCCTCGTGAACCTGGCGTGGCCACCCACCACTTCCCCAGCCCTGTCTGTCTCTCTCATCAGCCCTCGGAGTTGGGTATGACCCAGCCTCAGACCCCAAAGACTAGAGCCAGCCTGGCCGGGAGAACTGGCTTCAGTCGGTTTGGGGGAATGCTTGGCTTTAATGGTGGAAACAGAGGCAGGGTGACAGAGAAAGAGCAGTCTAGGTAACTGTCCTGACCCTCCCAGGACAGGAGCTGAGGCCAGACCCCACGGCTGGGGTGGAGTCTGGGCAGGTGGGAGGGACGGAACTCAAGGATGAGGGGACAGCAGACACAGACATTTTGGGATGGATGCAGGAGTACACACACCACCCCACCCAGAGTCACAGCCACTGTGCAGCACAGTGGACATGGCTCATGGAGGTCACACTGTCCTTGTCATGCCCCATCCCTGTTCTCTCCAGTCAGACACTCCCTCCCACACCACAGAGCCACCTTGTTCCCACTCAGCTGCACCGCCACTCTCATCGCAGCTGCACAGTCATCAAGTTGCCCAAGGGGCACGTGGCTCCACTAGTCCAGCACACTGGACACAGCAGACACCCTGGGCACTGCCCCACCTTCACAGCCGCACAGGCAGGCCCGTGATGCAGGGTCACGTGGTGGCACAGAGCACGGACACACCCACAGTTACCCTGCTTGCTCCCCACATTTGGGAGCACCTCTGACCCCTAGATGCCCAGAATGCCCTGGTAAGGACAGTTCAAGTCCCCAGAACCCCTCACAATTCAGTCCTTCCAAGCACACTGGGCCAAGCCAGGCACACGTGAACCTCCCACCGCTCGGGGCCCTAGGGCTGGGCTGGGAGTCGGGGCCGGGAAGCTCGCGGTCCCAGCTGCTTTTCCTGGGAAGTCCTGAATCTCTTCCTGCTGATTCAGCCCTGGGGGCCGGCCAGCGGGTGCTGCCAAACCTCAGGTATGTCCTCAAAGGCTGCCTGCGGGGCCTCCACCAAGGCAGGGGTGGAGGGAGCGCCCACTCAGGACTCAGTTCCTCCCCCTCTTGCCCCAGATGGAGCTTGAGCTTTCATGGTGGAGGCCGAGGCTGGCTGCCCAGTTCTTCTGGCTGAAAGAGGCTCCCCCATAAAGGGATCCTGCTCAGCCCATTCTTCTAAAGACACCACTCTCTCCGGTGGTCGGGGACAGTTGGCCTGGCTGTCCGCCTGGAGCCTGGCACAGGGACAGGGACACACACACATGCACACAGATGTGCACATGTGTGCTCCCATGTGATGGCTACATGCAGACCCGTGGTACCGACGTTTGATGCACAGCTCTGGATGGGCCCTCCCAGAGCCCCCTTCTGAAGAGCCAGGTAGAGCAAGGATAGATACCCCAGCTGTAGGGTCAGAGTTGGGCCAGCAGAAGGGCCAGGAGCTGGAAAAGCCCAGAATAGGGCCCAGGGAAGGCTTTCTGCAGGAGAGAGCGTTTAATATGGGCTTTGAAGGATAAAGAGGAATTTGCCAGAGATCAGATGTTTAATGCTGGTGTTGGAGTTTACCTTTTGTCGATGAGGGTTTTGAGCAGGGGAGAAAGACAGTCAAACAAACCCCAATTCATTACCTCCCCTTGAGGACCCAGCCTCTGCCCTCAGGGTGGGGGGCTTTCAATCAGACGAGGAGGCAGAGGTAGACCCACCAGGCGGGCTAGAGGAGACTTCAGGTTTATGAAGCACCTGCTATGCACTGGGTTGTATTGTATCAACAACCCTTTAAGGCAGGTTCCACTGTCATCCCCATTCTATAGCTGAGGAAACCAAGGCTAAGAGAGGGAAGGCCTTGCTTAGGGTCCCACAGGGAGGGTTCACACATAACCCTGACCTCTAACCAGCAACTGTGGCTGCCAAACTGGTCTCAATGCTGACCCTAACGTTTGAAGGACAGAACGGTAAGACTCAAACACGTCAGCTTTGCCCAGGGTCGTGTCTTTGCACCTGGGGCCCTGGTAGGGGATGGAGAACCCCTCCGCATGGGACATGCAAGTGCCCCCTAGGCCTCTTCAGGAGGGTCGTGCCCCATCCCCTATCATTTGACTGCTGAGTGTATTTAATGAGGGGCTTCTAGGCAGAGGGAGGTCCAAGTGGGGGCCTGAGGGTGCTTCTCCAGGCCTTCTGGGAGGCCTAGGCTCCTGGCCTTGGTCCGCACTTGCTGCCTGGCCCAGCTGAAAACAAACACTTGGAAATGGCCAACCCAACGGAATCTAGGTTGTGGTCAGGCCATGGCTGAAGAAGCCACTGGAAAAACATGCAGTCCACGGGGCCAGGCCCAGCTTACATTTCACCAGGCAAGAGTGGCCTGCTAAAGCCCAGAGCTGCGGAATGTTCATTCTCTAGTTCTTGGGAACCTGTTGTCTGACCAGGAAATCCAGCCCCTGGCAGTACCACCCTGTCTCCTGGCATCAGGCTGTGACTTGCTTCCTAGTGTGTCCTTGGAGAATTAGGCCTCTTGCCTTGGCCCCCTGGCCTGGCTATCATTGAGGATCTCTTGTCTGCTTGTATGCCTCTGAAAATGGGGAGCTCACCCCTTTACAGCCATCATACCTAATAGCCAGGAGCCTATAATTGGGTTGATATTCCACAGTAGGCTCTGGCTCCCTTGACCACATGGAAGGAGGTCAGGGCAGCCTTAGCATGCCTATCCCAGACCCCTCGGTGGGCCTGACTCTCTTCTGGGCCTCTGGACCTCTCCCAGGCCCTTTGGGTTCAGTGTGACCTGGGTGTCTCTCTCCAGAATGTGTTCCTTGCCCCATGGCCATGTTTTAGCACTATCCATCTGCCTATCTGCCCTGAGCCACAGCTGGGCAGGTGGCTAACACACTTATTGAGCACCTAGTGGATGCTGAAGTTCTTTACTTACACCCCCCCCCGCCCCCCAGTGAGGCTGTTCCTATTATTGCCTCACTTTACAGATGGGGACGTTGAGGCTCAGAGGGTTCACTTGGTGTCCTGGGGTAACAGGAGCTGATCCTGGAAGTAGGATTCAACTCCCTGCTGGTGCCAGGATACGAGCCTTGTCTTTGGGGCCGGGGAAGCCTCTGGAGGCCAAAGGGGGAGCTGCAGCCTGAGCCACACTGGTGGGCTCGAGGGTCTCTGGCTTCCCATGAGCTCTGAGCATCTCCCTGATCACACACCCTGCATGGCTCCCATGGTTCTTCAGCGGGGTTGAGGTCTCTGGGTGAACCCTTGCTAGGTCACCACAGAGATGTAGCCTCTTGGGTTAAATCCAGGCCCTGCCCCTAGTCAACTTCACAGCCTTGATTTCTCTCACAGAGGACTGGGCCAACAATGGCCTCTCTTCTTCAGGTCTTGACGAACGCGAGCTAGCATACAGGATGTGCTCAGTCATACTCATGAGGGGAACGGGGATTAAAGCTGTGGCAGCCCCAGCTCCTCTCCCTCAGCTATTGCCTCCTCCCAGGGCTTTGCAGTAGTGTTGGGTGAAGGACATTAAAACTTTCCAAAGCACCTAAATCAGGGCCTCAATTTCCCTACCAGGTCAGTTGGCCTCCAGACTTCCTCTAGAGCTCCGGTGTGGCAGACTGTGAGATGCCTCCTGGAGTCTTTGTGCAACAGAAATCTTTACTAGGGATTGGGTATAGGGTCTCACCAGGCACTGATGAAGAGGCCCTTGGAATTTCCATCTTGAAAGTTGATGTGGGGGACCTTGAAACTGCAGGTGGGAATCTTGAAAGTGCATGAGGGGGAACTTGAAGCTGCCAAAGCCCACCTAACTTGGGCCTGGATATACTTCTGCAACCTCTAATCTTCCCATGCACTGGTCCAGGGGATCTGAAAACTTCTACTAGGGTTTGGACACAAGGAGCCTCCAAATTCCCGTGTGTGTATGTCGGTGGGGGTGGGGGACTCAAAACTCCCATTTCTAGGATAGCACCCTTACTAGTGGTCCTGGGAGGTTGGGAGGTTGTGGCCATTCTTGGAGGAGGGAGACTGATGCAGAGAGGGTTGGAAGAAACACTGTAAAGAGTTTGAACATGAACCTCGCTAACCCCAGGGACTGGACAGGAGGTCCAGGACCCAGGGACAGTAGCCAAGCTCACCACATATTTAACCCCAATTTCTGACTCTCCCCTCGTCCCAGGTGACTCTGACGGACTCTGGAGAGGGAGAAGGCTCAGGGCTGAAGCAGCAGTGGAGCGCAGCAGCTTTAGGTGAGAAGGGGTGGAGCCAGGATCAGGGGCGTAGCCAAAGCCCCAGTGAGGTGTGGAGCCAGGGCTTGGTGGGATCAGATGTCAGATGAGGGGAGGGACCAAAGTCAGGGGCCTGGGGGTCAGGAGGATGCAGGGAGGAGGTTCCAGAGAGGTGGTGGAACAGATGAGGGGCAGAGTCCAGGTGGACCAGAACAGTGCCTGCCTGCCCCAAGAATTTAAACCAGAAGCTTTGGGGAAACTTTGACAATCAACTAATGTGGGGTGACTGAGATCGCAGACTAACCCCACCCCAGACCACAGCTCTCCTCACCTTCCAACCTTCCCCAGGACTCATTGGCCGGGCACGTGTAAGGCTGCGAACCAGAGAGGGGCAGACTTGTCTCTAGTGACACACAGCCCAGGCCTCACCATGCTACTGGGCTGCAACTGGAGTGAGATCAGCAGAAGCCTGGACAGCAGCCTGGCTGAGCTGCTCATCTCTACTCTAGAAGAGAACAAGGTGTCAGATGGAAGAAACAGTGCCCCTAGCCCTTGGCTGAGGTCCCGGGACAGCTGGCTGGCCAGTGAGCAGGGGGTGGCCCTGGGGAGAAGAAAGCTGGGGAGGGGTCAGGACTGGAGATGTTGGGGAGCTGGCTGGGAGGAGAGAAGGGTCTGGGTATGGGCAAAGCAGTTAGTCAGACAAAGAAGGAGAGGGTACTCAGGCAGAAAAAATGACCAGTGCAAAGGCCCTGAGGTGGGAACGTACTTACAGGAAGAATAGTGAGGGAACAGTGAAGAGAGAGATGATGTTAAAGATGGATCTTGTAGGGCTTGGTGGGGAGAACGAGAGGGGATTGGATTCAGAGGAAAGGGAAACCAGGGCCCAGTAAGTAAACAGGCCTGGATCCTTATAAGTTTCCCCTTGGCAGCCCAGTGGGGAACCTTCAGGAAGGCAGCTCTGGTTTACCCTTTGGCCCTCACAGCAGGTCACAGAAAGTGTGGCAGCCTGAGCAAGGCGGGCTTTGGTCTGACAACCAGCCTCTTGTCTTGGTATCCCCCTTGGCAGAATGGGGACAATATGACTTCAGACTCCCCGCAGGCGTGGACACCATCCTCAGCGCTGTGTGGGGATGTGCTCAGGAGATTCCCACTGAGCCCTACAGGCAGAGCTACTTCTATTTCCACTTCACCGAGGAGAAATGGAGGCTCAGGGAGGGAGCACATGGGATGCAGAGGAAGGACTCAAATTTGGGCTCTGGCAGGATAGACTGGCTCCTGGCGGGGGTCTAGCCCTTCCTGACAAGGTGTCCTTGGTGGAAGGAAGCCTTGGCCAGGGAGTTGGACCAGGGTCAGGAGCTGGAGGAGGCTCTAAGAGCCTGTGAGGGCCACAGGTAGGTGGGCAGGTTGGGGGGCTTTGGGATCCAGAATGTGGGGGAGAGGACCTACACCTCTGTGCGTCAGTTCCCCCAATTCTATGGTTGAGGGAGGCAAGTGAGAATGCACCAACACCCTCCTCAAATTCACCTTTGCTGTTTCGGTGCCTGCTGGTGATTCTTGCATTGACTGGTGCCATCACGGGCCGGCGGGAGCCCCTTGAATGCTGCAGATCTCAGCCAGATGCCCAGCCTCCTGTCTTCCTGTTTCAGTGTCCCCAGTCAGCAGACTGGGGACAAGGTGATCCTGTGCCTGTTATTTACTTTAAAATTCAGATCTTCTAGCTCCCCAACATCTCACTCTCACAGATTTGGATGTGTTTTTGAGATAGAATGCCATCCTTCTCTTTCCAAATTCTCGCTATTCCAAAATAAAAACCCCTAGAAATCTAACAGCCAGCACCCTGCCTCGGCTGGCCCCAAATGATGGGTGTCATGTGTAGGGCCCACACTCAGGCAGCGACAATCACCCCAGTCAGGATCACACACTCTAGGTATTCAGCTACCACCTGAAAAACTCACCTAGAGCCCAGCCTTTTAAAAATGTCCAATCAACACCAGATTAATTAATTAGCATGATGAAGATTAGAACTTTTCTCCAGGAAGAGGAGAGAGGTTAAAATATGTGGATTGTGGAGAATAATAGCAGCCCTTCTGCTCAGACACCCAGCCAGAACCTGCATTTAGCCTGAGTGACCCATTTGAGGGGTCCTGTTTTGTATCCCTCAGGGTAGCCTCCCCCGCTGGAGGACTTACAGTCTGTCTTGTATCCCACTGCCTAGAACCCTGCTTGGGTTTCGGTGGCCTCTGCCTCAGAGCATGCCTTCTTAGGGCTCCCAGCCAGGCAAGTGGAGGTGTGATTTCATGGAACTGAGGTGGGGTGGGGTGGGACATGGGGTGTGTGTTGGGGAGGCTACAGTGTCCACCCACTTCCCAGAGGTGGCCCAAGACCTGGTTCCCCAGTCTCTGTCTCCCACCAGACTGGCTCACAAAATTAAGACAAATCTATAAAAACAATCCAAATAGTATGCAAATGACATGCAAACACAACACTTTAAATTCAAACAAAGATCATGCAAAATTTTATGCAAATATGGTATAACTTGAAGGAGGAGGCCTTGGTCTGGGGTAAAAGTTGTTAGACACATTGCAAGGGACATGTTGAGTGTAACAGTTATGACAGAGGTCCCCGTTTCTTGCCGAGCCCAGCCCTTTAAGAGGATTAACCCTTGGACCCCACAAGATGAGAGTGTGTTACAGCCTTGCGGCTCCAGCCCAGGACTCTGTATCTCCAACTCTGTGCTCTCTGCAGGATTTGTGGGCCACAGCGACCCCTGGTGCTGGTGTCAGGACACAGCGGCTGGACCCCTCACCACCCCACCCGTCTCCATCATCTCCCTTCCGTGCTGCGGCCTCCACTTACCCTCTCAGGTGAAACCCCTGATCACCCACCTCCAAGCTTCAGGTTGGTGAGGGGATAACGAACAGGACTGGCTGAGGGGAGTGATCAGTCTCAAGGCCTCTGGCTTCCCTCCTTACACCACCCTGTTAAGGATTTTAATCACGCCAACTGCCCAAGGAGAAAGGAGAGACTGCCTCCAGCCAACCCTTAGATCCCTGGTTTCCTTCCCAGACGCCACGGCTGTGACCTGTTTTCTTCCAGATATATCTGGGTAAAAGCCCCTCCCCCACAATTTATTTATTAACTTTTTTTTTCTTTTTGATTTTAGAGATAGAGGAAGGGAGAGAGAGAGATAGAGGAAGGGAGAGAGAGAGATAGAAACATCAATGTGAGAGATACATCGATCAGCTGCCTCCTGCACGCCCCCTACTGGGGATCGAGCCCGAAACCCTGGCATGTTCTGTGAGGGGGAATGGAACCGGGACCTCACAGTTCATGGGACAACGCTCAATCTACTGAACCACGCCCGCCAGGCACCCTCTCTCCACTTAACATTAATATTGTAGAGAAAACCCCACCAGTCGTTCTGACAGTTATGTAGTATTCCACTGCACCGCTGAGCAACCACTGATTTAAACAGTCTCCGACTGACACACATTTGTTTTCAATTTGCAAAAAACGTGGCAAGAAATGCATTATTTTGCACTCATATCCAATTATTTGTAGAAAAATCCCTAAAAGGGGGAATTGGTGAGAAAAAAAGATACGTGCATTTTTCTTTTCTTTTCTTTCTTTTTTTTTTTTTTTGTGGTACGTGCCCCTAGCGGGAACCGAACCCGGGACTCTCTGGTCTGCAGGCCAATGCTCAACCGCTGAGCCAAACTGGCCAGGGCCATACGTGCATTTTTAATATTAATAGATTCTAGAAAACTGTTTTCTTGCACAGCTGTACTGATGAGCAGTCCCCTAGCACTGCCTTTAGGCTCAAAACCCTGGCTCTGCCAGTCTCTCCTGGCTGGGCGCCTGGGGTACAGGTCAGGAAGCCTCCAAGCTCCAGTGTCCCCACCTGTTGCATGGAGGCTCCGTACTGGCAGGACAGGCTTAGGGGTTGCTAGAGTGACTCCTTTGTACTCCTATAATCTTTACAACTTGATTACTGTCATGGAGCAATATTTTAGGCATTTTTGAATAGTGCAATACGAAACGTTAGTAAAATGTGACTTTAGGTGCAGAATTTGACCTAGGGGCGTTTCCACAAATTAAAACCCTCAAAGAAACCCAGCTTGAATGAAGTCAGTAGCCAATTGAACCACAATCTGCAGTCACACTATGACCACAAGAGGGCGCACGTGAGCTAAAGGCGAAGCCACCATAGTCCTTTGAGAACGTCTGCCAAGGTCTTTAATGACATTTCAGCTGAAAGTGATGGAACATGTATTAAAAGGAAAAATAAATAAAAGGGCCAAACCAATCCCTAGGAAAATTCTGAGCCCACGATAGAGTTGGACCAAAACGGTATGCAATGATACAGTGGCCGGCAGTGTCTGGGTGAGTCGGTCCTCGAATGGACAAGCGCATGGACGGAACCACAACGTGCACCACTGCGCTGCTACGACCCTGTGCCCCGACTGTCAACTATCACCAGAAACAAATGTGGTGATGAACAATATCGAAAGTAATGTAAACATTTTAATGGGAGAATTTGTGACAAGTCCTAGAATAGACAATTTATAGTCTTACCATAAAGTTACTATTAAGCCCTGGCCGTTTTGGCTCAGCGGTTAGAGCGCCCGCCGCGGACCAGAGAGTCCTGGGTTCGGTTCCCGCTAAGGGCACGTACCTCGGTTGCAGTTTGTCCCCGGCCCCGGTTAGGGTCGTGTGGGTGGCAGCCACTCTGTGTGCCTCTCTCACATTGATGTTTCTCTCTTTCCCCCTCTCTCCCTTCCGCTCTATTTCTCACCTGAGGATAAAAACTATTAAAAAGAGTTGGGAAAATGAGCAGCATCTTAGTCCATTTCAAATTTCAGCTCACAAGCAAGAGTCGGGGTGGAACAGTCTCTGTCAGTTCTGGGTTTTCTTAGCTAGTCAGCTGCACACGCAGTAAAGACACCAATGTTGGCCCTCCACAGCAGGTCACACTGTCCCCAAAACTTAATTAGATGCATCTTAGTTGACATTGCCAAGATCTCCAGCAGGGGAAGCAGTCAACACTGGTGGCAGGGGGTGAAGTGGGGGGTGGAGGGGTGGTGCTGTGCCAGCTCCCCCTGGCCTGAAAAGATAGCGACAGAGTGTCAGAGAGGCAACCCTGACTCTGATGGTGTGTCTTGCCCCCATAGGAGAGAGATATGGAGGGGTCAGTCCTGGGCCTCGATGCCTGACCCGTGACGTGGAGGTGCTTCGCCAGCAGAAAACTCGCCTCCATGGGCCACCGCGTGGGGCTCCGGAGAAGGATTGGTGAGGTGTCTTGGTACAGCTGGGGTTTCTATACACTTCTGAGCATACGGGAGACCCAGTCAGGCCTGGAGATGATGGTCCCTGAAACCTCCTGGCAAGATGCAGTGAGCAGGAAGAAGCTCAGAAACTTGGCTGGACACTTAGGGGCTCTGTCTGAAGTGCAGACACGTATTGAGCACGTGACCCTGGGATGTTTGTCCACAGGACACCCCCCTGCAGTAGAAAACACCACTGAAAATGACTCTTCTCAGGCGGTCTGCTCGATGGCAAGTCCTGTTTGCAGACCATGACAGCAGAGCTATTTGCTTCCCTTTTCAACTCAGACTCTGGGGGCTGTCTCCCGAGCCAATGGATCACAGGTGCCCACATTTCACACCCTCCATGTGACCCAGGGCTTGGCTTCTCCTGACTGTGCCAGAGACCACAGCCACCGACACCTCACAGCGCAGCGTGAGCCTCTTCACCTTCCTCCCTTGCACTTTCCTTTATAGGTTGAGCCCTCCTGCCGGCCCTCTACCCCGTCCAACCCACCGAGACCACCCCCATGCCTCAGCCAATTCCTCCCCCGTGGTCAAAGGAGCTGCCACGGGGCTTGTGCTTCAGAGGACGGTGTCAGGCAAACGAATCAATAGACTTTTACATTTTTTATTTTAAAAAAATGTTTTATTGATTTTTTTATAGAGAGAGGAAAGGAGAGGGAGAGAGAGATAGACACATCGATGAGAGAGAATATCGATTGGCCCCCTCCTGCATGCCCCTCACTGGGGACTGAGCCCACAACCTGGGCATGTGCCCTGACTAGGAATCGAACTGGTGACCTCTTGGTCCATGGGTGGATGCTCAACCACTGAGCCACACTGGCCGGGTTCAACAGATTTTTTTTGAGGGCTGCCTCAGCACGTGACAAGAGGCCTGTCCTGCTCCACCATCAGTCTGAGAGCAGTTGGGACTTGGACACTGGCCTCAGGGGGATGACACTCAGCCCCCAGATGGACGCCACAGGCCTGTGCTCCCAGAGGCAGACATGAGTGGGAGAGGTATCCACCTGCAGGACTGGGAAGTGACAGACTGGCACGTGGGGGAGGAACTGGGAGCCAAAGGGCAGCTCAGACACTCCTCGGGTGACTAGGGCAGAGGTGATGGCTCCCAGCCCCAGCAGCTTTGGTCCCTAAGACCTGCTCTCTGAAAGAGCATCTGTGCCTGCCCAGGGCAGGAGGTGGCCACAGGCAGGGTGAGACACGGGTGGCACAGGCAGGGGTACTTAGTGTGGTATCTGCACCCAAATCTCAACATTCCCACTTATTACATGGTCACGGTCTGGGGAAACCTTGTGGGGACTTAAGCAGCTCTGGACCTCCTGGGTATGGTTCCAGGGTTAAGGTGGGCCTTGTCTGCCAGTGAGGACCCTCACCCTGATTGACTCTCACATGGTGGCATCCGTTATGATCTAGGTATTAAGCCCCAAGCACAGAGCTCCCTGCTCTGCCCAGGTGCTTATTATGGACAGTGGGGTTGCCATGGTGATGGGACAGGCACCGCATTGCTGAAGGCACTGGAAAGCATCGATCCCCTGCCCCTTTCCCGAGGGCTGGGAGTAAGTGGTTGGGGGCCGACTCTGGCGTGGCAGGGAGCGCCCACATGAAGGAAATGGGTGGGCTGTGTGAGGCGCCCGCTAGCTTCACCTGCGCCGGTGCAGCCTCCTCAAGACGATCTTGAGCATGGCGTTGGGGCCCTGTGACTGTCAGGCTGAGGAGGCCCCATGGATCATGAGAGGGAAGGGACCCCCTCCCCCCCGATTCTGGCTGGCACGGCATGAAGCCCAACACCCTTAGGAGTTCTGGAGGTGCATCCAGATCCCTGGCTCATTTCCTCACAGTCACCTAAGTGGGTATCTTCACTGTGACACAGCTGGGCACCAGCTGAGGGGCAGCCAGGCTGGCAAGGCCCAGGCACCAACAGGGCAGCAAGTGTGAGCCCAGTGGGGCTGCCTGCACAGTCCCATGGTCAGGGCCTCGTCTGCCCGCCCCAGCTCTTCCCAGTAGAGCACAGATGCCCCGGAGCAGGTCCCTCCCCTGGCAGTCAAAGCCGTGTTAGGGACCTTGTGCCCATCAGCTTCCAGCTATCGGTCCTGCAAAGTAGGGGAGGTGAAGGGCACAGGGTTTTGCAGAGTAGGCTCCACAGAGCTGTACCCTCCATGGCTCAACCTGCAGTCATCACTATGATGAATCGAGAGTACCCAGTGGCCCACCTCATTGCCAGGACCTCAGGGGAGCCCTTCAGAGGCCAAGAGGTGGCCGACAAGATGGTCCGTTCTGAGGACCTGCTCCCACCTGAGCTCTGTATCTCTGTTTTGACACTGAGTCAGGGACGCTAAGGGCATCCTTGGGATTGTGCCATGAAACTCGCCTGGGACCACAGGTTGTCCCCCCCAGGGGACAGGCTGGAGAGAGGCCAGCATCTGCAGGGTAGTGTGTTCCCGGCACTGGTCAGTGGAAGGGTCCAGAGGAACCCAGAGTGTGACGAGTCATGACAAGTGTTCCAGCCCCAAAAGATGCAGCAAGTCCTCAGGTGGTCCTACCAGCCCCTCCCCAGGAAGAGGCCGGATGGCGATGCTCAGTGGGGGTGTTCTGGTCCCCACAGCAACAGTACAGCCGGTAGGGGTCAGGTGACTCAATCAGGATCATAGCCATAGAGGACAGAAACTGCAGCTCGGGGGGCCCAGTCTCATGGGAATGAGGATGCCTGGGCCAGGTGACTGCACTCACGGAAGCTGGGTGTGGATGGGCAGCTGGCCTGGCTCCGAAGGCCCCCAACTTTGGTGGTTTCCACCACTGTGCTAACTGTGCAAATGGTGGCCTCTTCTTGAAACTTCCTCCTGTTCCTTTTTTTTTTTTATCCTCACCCAAGGACACTTTTGCATTTATCTTCAGATAGAGCAGGAGGGAGAGAGGGAGGAAGAGAGAGAGAAACATCAACGTGAAAGGGACACATCGAGTGGCCGCCACCCACACGACCCCAACCGGGGCCGGGGACAAACCGCAACTGAGGTACATGCCCTTAGCAGGAACCAAACCCGGGTCTCTCTGGTCCGTGGGCCGACACTCTAACCGCTGAGCCAAACTGGCCAGGCCCTCCTATTCTTTTTATATCTGATTCTTTGGTTGCTGAACCAATTGGAGACTTGTGAACACACCGAGGTAAGAGTTGCTGGAAGAGGTGACCCAGTGATGAGCTGATGTGAACAGACAGCAGGCTTCCTCTGAGGTGCTTTCCTTCCCACCGCCTGGGAGGAATATCTGTGAGTGACAGCGCATGGTCCTGGGGCTGGCTAAGAGGCCGGGACTGAGAAGGTGGTGCTGATTGAACCACGGACCCGGACCCGGGGGAATGCCTGCAGTGGATAGAGGATGCCCTGGAGCTACCCTACAGGAGAGGGAGGGTTGGTGCTGCCCTAGAACTGGGTGCAGCTAGAAAGAAAACAGGCACATCTGTGACACACTCAGAGATGAGGGTCCATTCACTGCAGGGGCAGGCAACAGGCTAAATTCTGCCTTCAGGGACAGCCAGAGCCAGGGAGGCATGTATCCCAAGCACTGAGCTAAGAGCCTCTCACCTGCACCTGTGTGTAGTCCTAGGAGCCAGCTTGGGGGGCGGGGTGCCATCATCACACTCACTCTACAAGCTGGCAGTCTCAGCACTGGAGGTGCCCCTCCAGGCCAGGGCTTCCCTGCGGCTCGATCTCTGGGTGGGGCCGCCCTGGGCACTGTATGGTACTGAGCAGCATCCCTAGCCCCTGACCCAACAGATGCCAGTATCCCCTCTCCAACTGTGTGATGAACAGGTCCCTTGGGGGCAGAATTGCCCAGGTAGGACCCAGGGCCAGCGCCTGCCTTCAGTGATGTGTGCCCTGGCCAGTGTTCACAGTGGTTAGAGCGTTGGCCAGCGTACTGAAGGGCTATGGGTTCAATTCTGGTAAAGGGCACGTGCCTGGGTTGCAGGTTTGATCCCTGGCCCCAGTCGGGGTGCGTGCAGGAGGCAAACAACAGATGTCTCTCTCACAGCGGTGTTTCTCTCTCCTCCTGTCCCTCCCTTCCACTCTCTCTAAAAATCAATGGGAAAAATACTCTCAGGTGAGGATTAACAACAACAACAACAACAACAACAACGACGACGACGACGAGTGGAATGGGCACAGCTGGAAACACCTCAGTACCCCAAAGCAGAACAGCTGTCCCTGCAGGGGGATGTCTTTGACGTTTAGTGAACAGAAGTAAACAGCTGGATTATGACGGCAGATTGTGGATGATTTTCCTTCTTTGAAGGCCCAGCATCCTCCTCCCAGTGTTGACCTTGAGAGGAAGGAGACCTGAGTGTGTGCTCCCTGCTCCTCACGCTGACCTTCCCTTCTCTGTTCCCACTTCTCTCCAAGGAAGGTGCCAAAATGTCTTTGTGGAACTAAATTTGCAGGCAAATGGCAGCAATGGGTTTCCATGTTGAATTCAACTGATGTTTTAGAGGGACAAAGAGCAAACCCGTGTGGGTATGTGTGGGGGGTTGGCCCTGTTCCTGGGCAGATGGCGGGGTGTCTGGTGGTTAGAGAGAGGTGGTTTCCTTAGGTGAACCTCACAACCTGCACAATGTCTATACCCCAAATTTGGACTCCCCCAACTAACTGTCAGCCATTTCAGGCTGTCCTGGGGCCTGGTGGACCCACCAACGTGAGGAGGGGCTTCCAGCACAGAGTTCTGCTGGTGGGGGGGTCTCAGGGCCTGGCCACAGAGCAGGAGCCGCTGGAATGTGGCCAGTGCTTTTCAAAATGTTGTTTGCAATGAATTCTTTCCTCAGATCAAGCCTTAGACAAGCCACCTCTGCCCTCTGGAGGTGCCAGGCCCTGACGCGAACCTGGCTGTTTTTCAGGCAGTTGCTCATGGTGCCGGGCTGCCGGTTTTTCCAGGGTCTGGGAGCCCAGAGGCGGGGCTCGGTGAGCTCTGGCCTTGGTGCTGAGGACACCACAGCAGTTCCGGGGAGTCAAGTCAGACGTGACTGGGACACATGCAAGCTTTTGCTGCCTGAGTGACTCTGTGGGGCTCTTGAGGGCCTTCATCACAAAGTCACCCTTGGCATGGGCTGGAGCACAGGGTGGTAGCTAAGGGCACAGACACTGGAGGCACCAGACTGGGCTGGAAACTCGGCCCCTCCCAAGTGCACAGCAAGAGAAGGGGCTACCCCAGAGGGTGCCACCGTGAACCAGTAGGAGGCACTGTCAGCACCAATCACCCTGGCTGCCAGAGGAGGAGGTGCTGCACCTAGATACCCTCCACGCACTCATGCTGCCTGTGGGTACGGCCTGGGCCTTCTTGGAGCTGTGGGCTGCCTGTCCTCATCATTTCCTGGGCTCTAGCTCACCCTCCCGCACTCCAATTCCACTGAGAAGACAACCAGGGTCTCCCAAGGTCCTCCAGGTCCTGGCTCCCATTTTCACCAGTACTCCTCATCTGGAGCCAGATGTTGCCTGTCTTGTACCCTGATCACTCACACCGGACTATTTGAGAAGCAATCAAACACACATGTGTCTGGACTTCTCCCAGTATAAATGAGTTGCTACTTTAGTTTAAGAACTGGTCTATCCACATGGAAGTAGGGCACAGACTGACATCCCTCAGAAGAGGGGATGGGGGGGTGGGGGGTGGGAAGAGATAAACCACAGAACTTATATGCATGTATGCATGACCAATGGACATGGACAACTAAGCCGGGGATGGGGTGGAGGTGGGGTGGGGTGGGGGGTGCCAATGGGGTAAAAAGTTAAAATATCTGTAACAAAAAAATAAATAAAAATTCATAATAAATAAAAAAAGAAAAAAGAACTGGTCTATCATTGTAAGCCCTGATTTTGCTCCAGGTTCTTTTTTTCTCTCCTAAACTTATACCTGCCACCTCTCTACTGCAGCACAGCACCTTCGTCTGATACAAGAATATTAGTGACTCCTGTAATACACTGAAGACCACCACAGGCTACACTCTACCAGCATCATCTCAGGACAGAGATGCTTACACTTGCCAGACAGACAACCACAGACAGTGCTCCCCAAGCCTGGTGGGTGTGTGTGCCCGAGTCCCACAGCACAAAGCCAGAATCTGAGCCAGGCAGGTAGACTCCAGGCCTGTGCACTCAGCTCCTGCTCCACATGTAGGTGTCATCCTCACTAGACAACCTTCCTCCCCTTCTGGGTTCAGGTAGCACAGCAGAGGTCAGTCACCCGGGAGAGCGCTTAGCTGACTTGCTGGGAGAAGGCTGCTCAGTGAGAATAAAAGGACTCGTTCAGCACCTCCATGCCTACCTGATGAAATTCTGCTGTGTACACCTGCAAGACAGACAGCCACAGCCAGTGTTCCTACTCTGGGAATCCACCAACATCCCCTCACCCCTCTATGATTACAGAGGTTATAAAAACAGTAGCCAACCCTTCTGCTCGCTTTTCAAGAGGCTGTGTGAGGGCTACACCCGAGGCTGTGGTCAGAACTGCAGGCTGAGGATGGGCCTGCAGGTCAACAGGTGCATAGACCCCAGCCGGCACTGACTCAGCTCCTCTCAGCTGACGGGGTTGTGGGCGGTGGGCAGGGCCAGACCTGGCATCCAGGAGCCTGAGTGCAGGTTACATGGCCTTGCAGGCTCTGCTTCAGCCGCACCTGGGTGGTGCTGGACTCGCCGTGGGTGACGACAGCCATGTGCTCTGTCTCCCTGGGCGAGACTGGCTTTCTGCTGCTCTGCTCTAGACAAGGCTGGTTGGTGATGTGTGTGGGAGTGGGGGCACACATGCTAGGCTGTGACTACCCAGCTGACTGGCTCGAGGCCCCACACAGGCTAGCTAAGAAGAAGTGAGTACAGCCAGGTGGACTGGCCCCGTGGCTGAGTGGCATCCTGTGCACTGAAAGGTCTGGGTTCGATCCCCGGTTGGGGCACATATGGAAGGCAATGGATGGATGTTCTTCTCTCTCTCTCTCTAAGCATGTCCTCAGGTGAGGATTAAACAGAGAGCAAGTGAATGCAAAGGGTCCCAGCGAAACAGGCACCTCGGCCGTGAACCAAGAGTACAAACTCCCTGGTTTGTGCCACAGAAGAAAGGCTATTAGTGGTCCATGTTCTGCTTTGGCAAATACACATTCAGATGACAGAAACTCTTCTATGCAGAAAGATCACCCACTCATATTTCTTTAGCTCACAGTGGTAAATCTGGATTCGGACAGATTGGCCTTGTAGTCAGAGTGCTCAAGGCTATTGTCAGGCCGACAGCACCTGCTATCAGTTGTGCCCTGGGGCCGCCTGCTGCTGCCAGGCCCCCTCCTGCTTCTCTGCCCACACATGCCCTCGGCCAGCAGCTGAGCGGGGAGACCTTCTTCCCAAACGCCGTGGTGCTCAGCACTGGATCAGAGACAGGCACTGACATGTCCGCTGCCCGAGTGAAAACAACCACATCAGCAGCAGCAGCACTGGTACCACGCCTGAACATTCTTTGCAGAATCTTTGGGGGAGGAGGACTTCCTTTTATCTTGTAACAGACACCGCCAAGGTACCCACTGTGACAGTGGTCCAGGACCCACACTCAGGAGCTAAGTCTGGGGGAGAGACAGGCCCTAGCTCACTGGGCCCCCACAGGGGGCCAAGGCAGGGTAGGGTCAGGGGGCGCCCGGCGCTGGAGAAGCCCGAAGCCCTGCACGGTCTCCTGAAGGGAGAGGGGGGCACACTGCAGATGCTCGTCCCGCACGGGCACAGGTACAAAGGGGAGCCGCAGCCTGGCACAGGCACAGGGCTCTGCTGGTACGTGCCTGGTAAGTCTGTTGTGCCGGTTGTGTGCGTGTGTGGGAGGAGGATTGTTGCTATAAAGTTGGGGAGGAAAATCCTGATCCATGAGGTGCCAGAAAAGACGAATTAACCCACTGAGAGATTTTAAACAGAGAAATGAGACCATTGGCCATGCAACTTGGAAAAGCCATCCTCGATGGGCTGAGAGTGTGACCTGCTCAAGGGCAGGGGGAGTGCGGCCACCACTGAGTGGATGCAGGTTAGCTATGGGGCAGCCAGAGGGACGGTCCCCAGGATTCGTGACCACTGACTGTGGGTGCTGAAAGAGGCCAGGGTGACTCCCACACTTGCCCTGTATGGGGAGCACTCTCCCAAGCACAGCACGCAGTGCAGTAGGTGGGCAGGTGAAATGACCCTGCAGCCCAGTCCCTGACTCAGCTAAGCACAGGCGTCCAGGTGGCTTTGAGGACACTGCTCACTGGGAGTTGGGGCTGAGCTAAGCAGCTCAGGTAGGAAACAGGTGTTCACTCATCGTCTGCACGTGGTGTGTGTGGAAGATCGGCGCACCCTCCTGCACCTGCAGCCACACTTCTAGGAAGATGGCCATGTCCCCTGTGTGTCAGAAAGCCAACACCGAAGGGACAGGAAAAGGAGGAGACGGAGTGAAACGTGGGCTTAGTCATCAGCACAATGTTGGCAAACTCTAGAAAGCAGTGGCAGGGTTTGGCAGGGTAGAGCTCAACCAGAATGTTCCAGAGGACCATGGGAGGCAGGGAGGCTGCAGAATGAGCACCAGGACTGAGGAGGGCGGCCAGTGGGACTGTGTTTTATTTGCTATTTCAGTGATAGAAGCAATGTCTGCAGAGAAAGGAACGGGTGGGAGACTGGGATGGGGCGGGGGACAGGAAAGGAGGTGATGATGTATCCAGTTCTGACCTTCTAGAAAAACAAAGTTTAAAGTGTTTTCTTGGGAACAGTCTCTCTTAATACTATCAGCTACTAATTGACTTAAGTGCTCAAACAAAAAGAGTTTAATCAAACAATATACAGGGTGGGGCAAAAATAGGTTTATGGTTGTTCATATGGAAAATACAATAATTAAACACTACAAGAATAAACTGTGTTTCACATACTCACAACTATAAACGTACTTTTGCTCACCCTATATTTATTTATTAAGCACTGTGCCTTTCTTGTTTGCTACAGAACAGATTTACCTTTTCAGTCAAAAACTCACTAGTGAAAACTGAAGGAGCTCAAAAGATTTGCTTCCAGGAATTTTCCTCACATTCAGGGACCCTGGACATCCACTCCGTCTCACTGGGCTGCAGCAAGGCTCTTCCTGAAAGAACTGAAGGAAAAGTGCCCCTTTTATTAGTTACCTACTAATATTCCAGTTCAGAGACTCAATTCTCTAATGATCTCACTTGATCTTCAAGAAGCGTCAGGTGTAAATGGTAGTTCCCATGAGCCAGGACTCTTCTCAGCTAGGACAGCCCATCCAGCCCTTGCACACTCCGGGAGGTGGCCTTCTGGTCGCAAGTCCACCAGAGTCACCTGCCCCGCCCTCCTCCCCTCGCCTAGCTGTCCTCCTCCCCCAGTCCCTCTGTGATCACATCCTCCCGATTTTACCTTCACCATCAACCCACCATCTGTCTCCTTCCCTTGATGCTGGTCCTAGCCCCTGCTGTGTCACCGCCTGGAGCCCTCTGTGGCCAGGGGAAGAAAACCTCTTCCACTTTGATCCATGGTGCACGCCTATAGGCCAACAACCTCCTAATGCTGTGTTCTCCACACCAATCTTTTGTTCAAAGACGTCAGCATCTCCTTGCCGTCCAGGTAAAGCCTGGAGCCTTGCCCGACATCCTTCCAAACCCACCTTCATGAACTCTCTCTCTGCTGGGTCTTGCTCAGCTCTCTGACGGCGTACAGGGCTCTGCTCCTGTTCCACGTTCATTCAGTAGCTCCTCCCCGAGTCCAGGCCAGGGGTCAGAAGTGGGCCAAGAGGGATACACAGTTCCCAGTCCCTCCCCAGAGGGCCCTCAGCATGCCCTGGCACCCCGGCTGCAGAGGCCACCCCCACACCTTCCACTACAGCTTCAGTTGAGTTAGGAAGAGGAGTGGCCAACAGGGGAACACGCAGCTGAGTGAAGGGTGTGGCGTATGTGCTCACACGTGTGTGCACATGTGATGCTGGCTTGCTGTGGGGCATGGCGGTCTTTCTTTCATTCTTTTTTCTTTTTTTTAATTCTCACCTGAGGATATTTTTCCATTGATTTTTTTAGGTAGAGTACAAGGGAGGGAGGAAGAGAGAGAAACATCGACATGAGAGAGACACATTGAGTGGTCACCACCCACACTACTCCAACCAGGGCCGGGGACAAACTGCAATTGAGGTACGTGCCCTTAGCGGGAACCGAACCTGGGTCTCTCTGGACCGCAGGCCGATGCTCCAACCTTGGCCAGGGCTCTTTCATTCTCTTATTTATGCAACAGCAAGCATCTGAGACCCCACCACAAGCTAGGGAACCACACACCAAAAAACTCTCAGGGAACTTACTGTTCTCAAAATGAAAGCTCTAAATAATGAAGACAATACTAAAGGCTTTTCTTTAACAAAAATTTTTTTTCTTGATTTTAGAGAGAGGAAGGGAGAGAGAGAAAGAAACACTGATGAGAGAGAAGATTGATTGGCCGCCTCTTGCATGCCCCCCACTGGGGATTGGGCCCACAATCTGCGCATGTGACCTGACCAGGAATTGAACCGGTGACCTCTTGGTGCATGGGTCAAAGCTCAACCACTGAGGCACACTGGCTGGGCCCAAAGGCTTTTCTTATTTCTCTTCCCAAGGTATGTGCACTGGTGCAGCCTTTTTTGGACAGTTTTGAAATGCTGATCAATACTGAGAATGTACATGTCTTTTTTTTTATGTTACAGTTTAAAAATAAAATTTTAATTGATTTCAGAAAGAGGAAGGGAGAGGGAGAGAGAGCTAGAAACATTGATGAGAGAGAAATGTCAATCAGCTGTCTCCTGCACGCTCCCTACTGGGGATCAAGCCCACAACCCTGGCATGTGCCCTGACCTGACTGGGATGACGCTCAACCACTGAGCCACACTGACTGGGCAAAAGTGCATGTCCTTTGATCTATCTTCAAACTCCTGTGCTGATAATTTATCCCACAGGAACAGTGACCCCTGTGAATGTTGCATTTATAGGATGCATATGACCACACTGTTTATAATTGTGAAAACTCGAAACTGCACAGATGACTATGAATAAGGAGACGACTTGCCTATGACTCCTTACAGTGTTAAGCAAGCATATATCTTGAGGTGTTATTATGGCAAATAATCCCACTACAAGCTTTATTTCTCTTTTTAAAAAATATGTTTTTATTGATTTTTCTTTTTTAGAGAGAAAGGGAGAGGGAGATGGAGAGAGAGAGAGGAAGGGAGAGAAAGGGAGAGAGAGAGGAAGGGAGAGAGAGGGGGAGAGGGAGAGAGAGAGAGAGAGAGAGAGAGAAACTTCAACTGGTTGCCTCTTGAGTGTACCCCCAGTGGGGATGGGGCCCTCAATCTGGACATGTGCCATGATGGGGAATTGAACTGGAGACCCATCAGTGCATGGGACGACCCTCAACCAGCTGAGCCACACCGGCCAGGGAAGCTTTATTTCTTTAAGGCTGTACATTTTTGCAATATGTATGAGAAAGAGCCTAGCTTACAAAAGACGTTACCCGGTACCTTGGTCACCACTACCAGTCACAGCTGTGGATGAGGTCAAGCCAAGCATGTGTGTTTGGGCTTCACTTTACCTGTTTGCAAAGTGTCTTTTCCCTCCATCAGCCACCCCTCCAAGCAGCCCTGCACCTTTTGCCCTCAGCATGGTGCATTTGTCTTCCCGGTGCACTGTCACTGGCCTAATTGTGGTCATTAGACATTTGTTACCTTCAATGACAAGCTCATTTCTAGTGACCTATTCCACAGCACCTCAGATGCTCCTCAGCTCCCCCAGGGTGCTGGATTGGCATGCAGGAAGCCTTGGGGACCAGGAGCTCAGCTCAGGGCCACCACTACTGAAGGCACTCAGAAGGGGTGGGAACTAAAATAAAGGCACCCACCCCAAACTGCCAGATGTCCTTCTGTTCCCAACTTACTGAGGGTGATAAATACCCAGTAAACCAAACAATGAAGTAAAATAAAATTGTGACTATCAACACATTATGTTTTTTGTAAGAAACAATGTGGAACTGCTGTGGACTGAATTGTGTCCCCCTCCTGTTCACATGTGGGAGTCCTAACCCCCAGCGTGGCTGTACGCGGACACGCCTGTGAGGAAGTGATGAGGGTCAAATGAGGTCATAGGTTGGAGCTCTGAACTGCAGGACTGTGGCCTTCTAAGCGAGACCTCTTCCCCACGAACACCCTTGATCTTGGACTCACAGCCTCCACAACAGTGAGAAAATAAATGTCTGTTGTTTGAGCCGCCCGATCTGTGGAGTTTTGCTATGGCAGCCAGAGCAGACAGGAGCATGACCCCCAGCCGTTTTTATTTTTCTCTACTCATGGTACAAGGTGTGGCTATCTGGGGTGGACAGGAAGGCTCAGAGGGAAAGCCTGCTTTGCCCGGACTCCCCCCACACGCCACCTCACCCATGTGGAGTTGCTCCAGCTTCCCTGCGCCAGGGTGGGAGGGTGGGTGGAGCCATTCCAGGGTCCCCGACTGCCCAGGAGGAAGTCTAAGCCACCAGCTGAGAACCAGAGACATCAGATGCCCTGACTGGTCCCTCCAATCAGCCACTTTCCCAAAAAGTGACCAAAAGCATATCATCTGTAGGCCTCGTTTGGGGATGGGGCTGAGGAAAGGAGAGGGTGCTCACTTAATCAGTAACTAAGAGAACAAACAGCTTTCTTAAAATTTCTTTCTAAGGCCCAAACCATGGGGGATTAATCATGTGTGTGACCTGCACACTTTCAACTCTAAGATCAGTGATCTTAGAAAACAGTGCCTGTACTTTCTACATCCTGATAAAAATCACCTCAGAGTGAAGTCGTTTGTTTCCAGACTGTAATTAAAAATCCTGACACCAGGGGGCATGGCAACGCAACCTTATTTTTCTATACATTGCTTTCATTTGGTGTAAACTATTAATCATTAAACTGGATAGGCCATAACTGCAGCTTCTACCCCACTAGATGGCTTTTCACTCACTCTGTCTATATAAGGCTCCACTTTTCTGAGGTCGGAGCACTGTTTCAAGGCTTCTTTAAAAAAATGTCCTTCTTTGTGGTTGCCTGTGTTAAGACGTTCACATGTTTCAAGGCTTCTTGAACCTCTTCTCTGGGGCAATAGTTCTCAGCAAGGCCCTAAATAAAAATCGTTCTAATATTTTCAGAGGTTCATGTTTTTTCATTGACAGGATAACACAGGACAGACCTGGTCTGGAACCCACCAGGGACTCAGCAAAACGCTCACCTCCCTTCTCTCCGGGCTGCCCCTGTGGTTAGGCCTTGAGGCCCCAGGGCTGGAGGACTCGGAAGCTTAGGGGTGGGGCTAGCTTTGCCCTCCCCCATCCAGTACAGTGGGGCTCCACCACCTGAGATGCATTAAGCTGTGAGAACCTGGTCAGAAAGCGGCTTTGCCAGTGACGGACGATCAATCTACTTTCTAAGGAGCTGAAACCTCAGGGTCAGGGTTCTGGCCCCGGGGTCTCCAGCACAGGCTGAGCACCACACCAGTCCCCAGGGCCATCTGCCCACACGCCCGTCCACAGTGCCACTTTGGAAGGCACAGCACCAGTATTTTTTTTTTTTTTTTTAATTCTCATCTGAGGACATTTTTCTATTTATCTTCAGATAGAGTGGGAGGGAGGGAGAGGGAGAGAGAGAAACATTGATGTGAAAAAGACACATCGACTGGTTGCCTCCCATATGACCCTGACCAGGGCCAGGGACAAACTGCAACC
This sequence comes from Molossus molossus, assembly GCF_014108415.1. Lineage (NCBI taxonomy): Eukaryota > Metazoa > Chordata > Mammalia > Chiroptera > Molossidae > Molossus > Molossus molossus. The sequence continues at coordinate 65,709,442 of NW_023425377.1, read as the reverse complement.
CAGGTACATGCCCTCGACCAGAATCGAACCCACAACTCTTTGGTCCGAGGGCCTATGATCTAACTGCTAAGACAAACCGGCCAGGGCAGCACCAGTATTTTTACAATCACGTATGAGAAAGATCATTAGGAAGAAAACCTTGAGGACTTCTTGCTTCCAGAAACCTTTTAATGCTTTTTTCATGACTTGCTGAGTGTAAATAAGTGTTGAGCATAAACAGGGGTTTGGGGAGCTAAATCTGGGCAGGAATGAGGCCTCAGGGTGTGGGGCCTGGGTGGCCACTGTGACCTGTGCAGTTAACCTTTCCTGTCCTCATTCTTGAACTTGAGCTCAGCTTCCACCAGCTCCAGTGTCTCTTAAAGTCAAAGAAGCAAAGGCAATAGGGCAATTGCACAAAGGATTCTGGCAAGGGCTACTCCCAGCAGCCCACTTCCCAAACTTTGGTGAAGATGCCTCCTCCCTAAATGATGCCTCCATCATGAGAGGGCGTGAAAAGGGGCAGCGGAGGGAAATACTCTTCTGTACCTGGACTCCAACTGTTTAAAAAGAGCTCCAGCTACAGGAAAGGTCTCAATGGGCTGTGGTTACTCTTTCCAATTCAGTTGTTTCTATGGCTTGGGTGTCCCCCAGGTCTCTCCCTCAGGGTAGACACCGATGGAGCAGTGCATTGGACCCAGGAGTCTTTTCCCATCGGGATCATTTCATCTAACAGGTCAGAGGTCTCCCAAACCAATTCCAGACTCACCAGGGAGCCCTGAAGCTAGGTCTGCAGCCCCACCCCCGGGGCTCGGACCGACAGTGCTGCAGATTACAGGTTCCTGGCAGGGAAACCGGTTTGATTCTGACTCAGTCAGTGTAGTATTACTGGTGCTGGGCAGTTTGTGAGCTCAGTTCCTGTATCTTTAAGTTGGGACTCCCACTCATGAAGATTCTAGATCACTCAGGAAGTAGGGGACACACTGCCGCCCCTACCCGCACCTCGGTACCTGTGAGCTGCTGTTGCTGCTGTGAAAAACACCACCAGACCACGGCTTGGGGGCCCAGGAATGCCCCCAGCACCCCCACCATGGCCCTGGAGGCATATATCCCTCTACTGTTGCTGTGTGGGACTACCCTGCTCACCGACACGGCTGCCCTGTTCACTGCCATCGCCCCAGCTCCTGGAATGTACCCGGCTTTGCAGAATCATGCTCCAGAAATTGGAGTTGTGCTAAGTCTGCTAGAAGACCATTAGGACATTCTATGGACCAACACTATCAGGACACCAAGGAAGAAAGAGTCCCTTTTTCCAACAATCTGCTTCAGAGAAGAGACTCAAAAAAAGCCATCCACTCACCATAAAAAGAAATCAATGGAGCTCCATCCATCAGGAAGTCATGGCCCAGGCTCATTCATGGAGAGCTAAAATGGCTACATAATGACCAGCACACTAAAGCCAGCAGCATCTGTGTGCGCGTTATGTGTATAAATATATGAATCATAACCAAGAGGATTTATCTCTGCACAAAAATGCTTTCAAATCTGTCACTGTAAATCATCAGTGTAAATAAAAACGTCAGTGTAAATCATCAATGTCAATGTAAATCAGCGCAAGTGAAAATCTGTCAGTGCAAATCATTGCAGCAAGCTAAAGGAGAAAAACCTAACTCAGAAGATGAAAAAGGTAAATAAAACCAAGTAAAATATTAATGATAAAAACCCTAGCAAACCAGAAATAGAAAGAACGCTCCTTCACCCGATCTGGTAACAGGCATCTCCCCAAACTGCACACTTAGACTCACTGAGACCTTGACTGCTCAAGTCAGACAAGGACAGGGGGCCTCTCCTGGGCTCTGTCCTCAGGTGACAGTGGAGAGGACGAGACTAGGAGCCCGACAGGGACAGACTGGCAAGGTGAGGATGGGAGACTGACCCACTCCAGGGCTGAAGGGCCTGCCTCTTACCGTAATCAACATCACAATTCAATGGCACTGAGGAGCCAGTGACTCCAGGGGATGAGGGCCCGTGTGTCTCTGGTGGTTGGCTTCTCTCAGCCCACAGGTATTGGACGCAAGCATGTGCTTACCCAGTTCACACAACACTGGAGTGCTGTGAGGAGTTGAGGGCAAACTTGTTTAAATCTCACAAAAGCCGACCTTTGTGCTACCATTTACTGGAAGCCATAATAGCTGCTCCCCATGATCTAAATAAGGAACAGATGAGACCATTAGACATTCAAACACCTGTGAGGCAGCTGAGCAAAGGGTTCGGTATGGGACGCCACCGCTCTGCACGGTGGGGCAGTGTCTTTGGAGGAGGGGAGCTTAGCCTTGGGTGGTGGAGCCCCAGAAGGCGAGGAGGGCAGCACGGGGGAGGGGGCAGCAGCAGTGGGCTGTAGGAGGACAGGGGCCAGGAGACCCGGGAGTGAAGAAGAGGGTTGGAGAGGAGGATTGGGTATACACAGTTGGGGGGTTAAATAAGTACAAGTACTGAGGCTAATGGGAGCAGGGTTCTTACTATCAGGAAAAGGAGTTACAAATCTGTACAGAGAAAAAAACAGAATGAACTCTGTGGTGTTAAACTGGAATTAAATGTATTGGAATGAACTCATGGTTTTCAATAGATACAGATATAGAAAAAATAGATATGAATGTATGTGTGTGTGTGTGTGTGTACACATGTATATATCACTCACAAATATTCTTTAGCTCTGTTCCCTGAGTGACCAGAGCAGTAACACCTCGGTAGCGATGAGCACACCTAGAACCAAGATCTATGCGAACTGGAGCCGGGGCTTCGAGAAATGGCTGTTTCTGGCTGGAGAAGAGACAGTAGAACATGAGCCTGGAATATGTTACGGTGGCTGTGATATTGTGATTTACAATAAGAAATATATATTTGGTCTTGTTTCCATTTTTGGCATAGAGCTCCTAAAACCCTTGGAGAAGGTATCTTTTGTTATATAAATTGGTGACTTTGGGACAGCACCTAAGGTTGGGAGCTGGTTGACAGGGGACCCATCACACCCCCAACCCCTAGACCCCCAGGGAGCAGAGAGGAGCTGGGGTTGAATAGATCAACGATGGCCAATAATTTAATCAGTTGTGGCTATGCAATGAAGCCTCCAAAAAAGCCCTAAAGGAGAGGGTTCCCAGAGTTTGTGGGCTGGACACGGGGAGACTGGGGGAGCGGTGTGCTCAGAGATTTCGGGAAGCTGTGTGTGCCTTCCCCACACTTTGCCTTATGCATTTCTTTCACCTGGCTGTACCTGAGTTATATCCGAAGTCAGTAATCTAGTAAGTAAAATTTTTCTGAGTTCTCTGAGCCATTCTAGCAAATTAATCAAACCCAAAGAGGTGGCCAATGGAACCTCCAATATATAGTCAGTGGGTCAGAGCACAGGTGATAACCTCGGTGTCTGACATGGGAGAGGGGAGTGTGGTCTTGTGAGACTGAGCCCTAACCTGTGGGATCTGATGATTATCTATGTAGGTAGTTTCAGAATTTAGTTGAATTGTAGGGCACCCAGCTGTGTCCAAGCACTACTTGCTGGTGTGGGGGACCCTCCCACCAACACACTGAAAATTGGGTATAGGACCTTTTAGCAGCAAATAAGGAAGTACTCAAAGGATGATGGCACCATGTAGAGGACTCAAGGCTATTTTGAAGGGGCTCTTTTTACCCAAATCTGGGAACATTTGAGCATGAAAATGAATGATGATAGTAAATGACCATGATATAACAGGACTTCATGAATCTGTCCTGATGCAGAAATGGAAAATATAATGAACATTAAAAAGCCTTAAAAAAGGACTAAAAAAAATTTTTTTTTTTTTAATCCTCACCTGAGGACACTTTTTCCATTTTTTTGTTCAGGTAGAGTGGGAGGGAGAGAGAGGAAGAGAGAGAGAGAGAGAGAGAGAGAGAAACATCGACGTGAAAGGGACACATCGAGTGGCTGCCACCCACACGACCAACCAGGGCCCGGGACAAACTGCAACCGAGGCGCATGCCCCTAGCGGGAACCGAACCCGGGTCTCTCGGGACCGCAGGCTGATGCTCTAACCGCTGAGCCAAACCGGCCAGGGCTAAAAAAATTTTTTTTATGCTGCAAACATTATCATGATTATTACTGAGCATACATTTTGTAATATTTTTACTTCAAACTCCAACAAGTTAAATAAATGTTTATAATATACAAAGAAAATATAACCAAAACTAAAATTCCATTTAAGTGTGCCTTGTGTCTAGATGAGTGTATTTTTTCTTTTTCCCCTTGATATATCTTCATTTTTGAACTGCACAGACATACTTAGGAATCTGATCTTTATAACATGGCATTTAGGAAATAAAAATATACTCCCACCTCAAAGAAATAAAAGGTTGGCCCTGGCTGGTTTGGCTCAGCAGTTAGAGTGTCGAGAGAGACCTGGGTTCGGTTCCCGCTGAGGGCACGTACCTCGGTTGCAGTTTGTCCCCGGCCCTCGTTGGGTCATGCGGGAGCAGCCACTCGATGTGTCCCTTTCATGTCGATGTTTCTCTCTGTCTCTCTCTGTCTCTCTCTCTCTCTCCCTCCTTCCCTCCCTCCCACTCTATCTGAACAAAAAATAGAAAAATGTCCTTGAGTGAGGATACAAAACAAAAACAAAAATAAATAAATAAAAGGTTGTGCATGATTATATGCAAAACAAAGGGAGAACAACAGAGTACTCTGATAGTGCCGGTATCGTTAAAAGGGGGGGGGGGGATAAAAGCTTGAGATACTCATTAACTCTCTATGTTTTAAGGGAGCAGAATTTTTTTTTTTTAATCCTCACCTGAGGATATTTTTGCATTCATCTTCAGAAAGAGTGGGAGGGAGAGAGGGAGGAAGAAAGAGAGAGAAACATTGATGTGAGAGACACATCGACTGGCTGCCACCCACATGACCCCAACCAGGGCCGGGGACAAACTGCAACCGAGGTACGTGCCCTTAGTGGGACCCGAACCCAGGACTCTCTGGTCCGCAGGCCAATGCTCTAACCATGGAGCCAAACTGGTCAGGGCAGGAAGCAGGATTTTTTACCAAGTAGCTTAAAAGCCAGCAAAACAGGGATCAGTGATAGCAACTGTAGTGTATGAAGTACAAAATGGCAACTTTACACAAACACACGGTGAGATATTCACCAGCGAACACTAAAGATCTCAGAAGCTGCTCTTTGGAGCAGTCTAGTAGGATCATCTTATTCCAGTCACATAAGCCCTTGGGCAACGCAGTGTTCTGTGCTATATCCTTGCTGGCTGGGTGGTTAAAGAATTTGTGTTGTCATTAGCAGCTAACAAATTTATTCCACATGTTTTTAAAGCCTTAATTGTGGAAAAAAAGGGAAGACAAACAATCCAATTAAAAAATGGGCAAAAGACCTAAATATACACTGCTCCAAAGAGGACATGCAGATGGCCAAGAGACATGAAAAAACACTCAACATCACTAATCGTCAGAGAGATGTGCCAGAATGGCTGTCATCAACAAATCAACAAATGAAAAGTGCTGGCGAGGGTGTGGAGAAAAGGGTCGGCTGGTGGGAATGCAGACTGGTGCAGCCACTATGGAAAACAGTGTGGCGTTTCCTCAAAACATTAAAAATGGAACTGCTGTTGGACCCAGCAATTCCACTTCTAGGAATATATCCTAAGAAGCCTGAAACACCAATCAGAAAGAATATATACAGCCCTATGTTCATAGCAGCATTATTTATAATAGCTAAGATCTGGATATAGTCCAAGTACTCATCAGTAGATGTGTGGATAAAACAGCTGTGGCCAGTTTTCTCAGTGGTTAGAGCGTTGGCCCATGGACCAAAGGGTCTAGGGTTCAATTCTGATCTAGGGCATGTCCTTGGGTTGCAGGTTCGATACCCAGCCCTGGCTGGGGTTGTGTGGGAAGGAACCAATCGATGTCTCTCTCTCACATTGATGTTTCTCTCTCCCTCCCTCCCTTTCATTCTATCTAAAAAAAAAAAAAAAAAAAAAAATCAATGAAAAAATATCCTCAGGTGAGGATTAACAAACACACCCCCCACCAACAAAAAACTGTGGTACATTTACACAATGGAATACTATGCAGCTGTAGAAAAGTGCCTCTTATCCTTTGAGACAGCATGGAGCAGTGGTTCTCAACCTTCCTAATGCTGCGACCGTTTAATCCAGTTCCTCATGTTGTGGTGACCCCCAACTATAAAATTATTTTTGTTGCTACTTCATAACTGTAATTTTACTACTGTTATATCTTTGGCGACCCCTGTGAAAGGGTCATTTGACCCCCAAAGGGGTCACGACCCACAGGTTGAGAACCGCTGGCAAGGAGGGATCTGGAGAATATTATACTAAACAAAATAAGCCAGTCAGAGAAGACAACTATCATATGACATCACTTATATGTGGAATCTAATAAACAAAATAAATTGACGAACAAAATAGATCCAGAGACATGGAAGCAGGGAACAGACTGACGAATCTCAAAGGGAAGGGGGGAGGGGGAAGTGGGAAGAGATTAACCAAAAAACTTATATGCATATATACATAACTCATGGACACAGATAATAGTGTGGTGAAGGCCTGCAGGAGTCGGGGGGCAGGAACGGCGTAGAGGGAGTCAGTGGAGGAAATAAAGAAGGCCATCTGTAATATTATCAACAATAAAGATAAGTTGGGAAAAAAAGGAATGAGCCCTGGTCGGTTTGGGTCAGCAGTTAGAGTGTTGGCCTGCAGACCAAAGGACCGTGGGTTTGATTCCTGGTCAAGGGTCACGCAGGAGGAAACCAATTGATGTGTCTCTCTCACATCGATGTCTCTCTCTCTCCTTCTCCCTCCCTTCCATTCTATCTAAAAATTAATGGAAAAATATCTTTGGGTGAGGATTAAAAACATAATAATGGTGGCATGTCTTGGCCAGGTGGGTTAGTTGGTTGGAGCTACCCCGCCCCCCAAAAAGAATGAAATTGACACATGCTACAACAGGGATAAATAAACCTGGAAGACATTATGCTAAGTGAGTTAAACCAGACACAAATAAACAAATATTATATAATTCCACTTATATGAAGTACTTAAACTACTCAAAATCATAAAGACAGAAAGATGAACGGTGGTTACCAGAGGCTGGGGGAGGAGAAATGGGGAATTAGTGTTTAATGGGTACAGAGTTTCAGTTTAGGAAGATGAAAAAGTTCTGGAAATGGATGGCACAATGATGTGAATGTATTTAATGCTGCTGAACTGTACATTAAGCAATGGTTAAAGTGCCCAGCCAGTGTGGCTCAGTGGTTGAGCGTCGACCCATGCACCAATAGGTTGCCAGTTCGATTCCCTGTCAGGGCACATGCCCAGGCTGTGGGCCTGATCCCCAGTGAGGGGCGTGCAGGAGGCGGCCAAGCGATGTTCTCTCTCAGGAAGGAAGCAGTGCTTGAGTCTGGCGCCTTAGACCACTCGGCTATCCTGACACACGCGATGTTCTCTCTCATTGATGTTTCTATCTCTCTCTCCCTTTCCCTTCCTCTCTCTAAAATCAATAAAGAAAAATTATTTTTAAAAAAATGGTTAAAGTGGATATCTGATCAAGATGATGTTGTAGGTAAATGTGGTACTTGAATCCTCCCACAACGACATCAAAATTACAACTAAACTAAAGAACAACTATCATTCAGAACCACCTGAAATCTAGCTGAATGGAAGTCTTACAACTAGGGATTTAAAGAAGTAACATTGAGACTGGTAGGAGGGGCAGAGACGGGGAACAAGCTGACCTCATACCCACATGTGGCAGATAAAAAACAGGAGGAATAACTTGGCTGCAAAGATTCCCTCCTGAGGAGCGAGGGGTCCCAGCCCCACACCAGGCCCCCAGCTCAGGGTTCCAGTGCTAGGGAGAGAAGTCCCCATAACCCTGGCAGTAAAATTCAGCAGGAATTGAGGCTGAGAGGAAGGGAGGCTGACGTCCCAGCCAGTTCCTCTTAAAGGGCCTGCACACAGACTTACTTGGACTTACTTGCTCTGAGCTCCAGCACTGAGGCAGCAACACAAAAGGCCCCAGGGCCATACGGGGAGGAACTGAACTGTCCAACATCAGGGCAAGAGCTGGGGGGCAGCTTTCTCTCAGACAGTAGTGTTGGTAGAGGCCACCATTCCTTTGATGGGCCCTCCCCTGACACAACCAGCAGTTGGGTGCCCTATCTGAGACTCCACCAACCTGGCTCATTCTGACTGTCCCATCCCGGTGATTCCCTGAGGCCCCACCACACTCAACTTTTGGGCCCATCCAAGTGGTTTCCAGTGGCTTTTTCATACAAATGGTCTGTCTTGGCTCCTACTTCAGATTTTCCTAAAATCTCTCAAAGCAGAATCTTTCTCATACCTCTTGCTAAGTGGCCCAAGGCCCAGCACCAGCAGCAGCCAGCTTTGGTTTGGCAGAACACAGGTGGTGGCTGACCTTGGCCTGCCCCTCCTGGGAGGCCCCAGAGCCAGCACACCCAGTGGAAAGCTTCAGATCACTTAGAAGCACCACCACCCAAGCACCTCCACAAGGGACACACTCAAGGGGCAGACTCAGACTGAGCCCTGCTGAAGTAAGTCTTGCTCTGTGGGGGGGACCCTGTACAGCTGACCCTTCATGGTGAAAGGAGGTTGGTGGTCACAGCCAGTCCTTGCAGCTGATTGGCCTGGGGGGTAAATCCCTCACATTGACATGCCAACAGCAAGCAAGGTTCAACTACAAGAGGAAGGTATACATAGTTCGCACAGGGGGCACACCTTGAGTATCCAGCTTGTGTGATTTGGGAGGCTGTGCCAATGGACCCTACAAAACACCTACTACATTCAGCCAAACTACCAAGCCTGGTAGATGTAGCAGCTCTACCTAATACATAGAAACAAAGACAGGGAGGCTGCCAAAATGATGAGACAATGAAACATGTCCCAAATGAAAGAACAGAACAAAACACCAGAAAAAATATAGACAAAATGGAGACAAGCAATCTACTAGATGTAGAGTTCAAAATGCTGGTTATAAGGATGTTCAATAAACTTAGTGAGAACCTCAACAGCAGAATAAAGAACTAGTCAGAAATAAAGGATACACTAACTGAAATGAAGAATAATTTATAAGAAATCAACAGTAGAGTAGATGAAGCTGAGAATCAAATCAGTAACTTGGAATATTAGGAAGCAAAAAATACCCAATCAGAAGAGCCAAAAATATAAAAAAGAGAAAAAGAAATTGAAAACCTATTTGAAAAAATAATGATAGAGAACTTCCCTAACCTGGTGAAGGACATAGACACACAAGTCCATGAAGCACAGAGTCCCAAACAAGATGAATCAAAAGAGACCCACACCAAGACACATTATAATTAAAATGCAAAAGGTTGATGACAAAAAGAGAATCTATTTTTAAAAAAGATTTTAAATTGAGTTTTAGAAAGAGAGGAAGGGAGAAGGAGAGGGAAACATTGATGTGAAAGTAAAATATCGATTGACTGCCTCCCGCACACCCCCATCAGGGATCAAGCCCACAACCCAGGCATGTGCCCTAACCGGGAATCAAACTGGCAACCTGTTGGTGCACAGGACAATGCCCACCACCTGAGCCACACCAGCCAAGGTGATAATATATATATATATTTTAAAATATGTTTTTATTGATTTGCGAGAGGAAGGGAGAGGAAAAGAAACATCAACGGAAGAGAAACAATCAGTTGCTTCCTCTATGCACCCCGACTGGTGATTTAATCTGCAATCTTTCAGTGCATAGAATGACACTCAACCAACTGAGCCACACTGGCCAGAGCAGAGAGAGAATCTCAAAAGCAGTAAGAGAAAAGCAATTAGTTACCTACACGGGAGCTCCAATAATATTGTCAGCTGGTTTCTCAATAGAAACTTTGCAGCCAGAAGGAGTGGCAAGAAATATTTAAAGTAATGAAAAGCAAAGACCTACAACCATGATTACTCTATTCAGTAAAGTTGTCATTATAATAGAAGAACAGATAAAAAGAGCTTCCCAGACAAGAAAAAGCTAAAGGAGTTCATCACCACCAAACCAGCAGTACATGAAATGTTAAAGGGTCTTCTTTAAAAAAAGGAAGAAAAGCCCTGGCTGGTTTGGTTCAGCAGTTAGAGCTTCAGCCCGCAAACCAGAGTCGCGGGTTCCATTCCAGTCGAGGGCACATACCTCGGTTGTGGTTCGGGTCGTGTAGGAGGCAACCAATCAAGCTGTCTCTCTCACACTGTTTCTCTTTCTGTCTCTCCCTCCCACTCTATCTGAAGAGGAAATGGAAAAATATCCTCTGGTGGGATTTCAAAAATGAAGGAAAAGAGGGGGGAGAAGGAGGAAGAGAAGGAGAAGGATGAGGAGAAGTGGGGGGAGGAGAGGGAAGAGAAAAGTATGAACAATAGAGGTGCCATGTCTGGCCATGAAGGTGGCAAAAAGCAGTCCCTGAAGCAGGCCAAGAAGAAGGATGAGGAAGATAAGGTATTAAAGCAGAAGCAAAAAGAGGAGCAGAAAAAACTTGAGCTAAAAGTGAAGGGCCCTTGGCCACAGGTGGAATTAAGAAATCTGGCAAAAAATGAGCTGTGGCTTGTATCTGGAGCAATGGTGATCCTTAATTCCATTCCTGTTTTAATATCTGGATTCCCTGTCATAACATCTCTTGCCACCTATAGCTAGAAAGAAGTGTTGTCTTGGAGCCTGTTGTACATTTAAGAATAGACTTTTGTAAAAATTATATATAATCATAGCCTGGCCGGTATGGCTCAGTGGTTGAGCACTGACCCATGCACCAAGAAGTCACTGGTTCAATTCCTGTTCAGGACACATGCCCAGGTTGTGGGCCCAATCCTCAGTGGGGGGTATGCAGGAGGTGACCAATCAATGTTCTCTCTCACTGATGTTTCTATCTCTCTCTCCCTTTCCCTTCCTCTCTAAAATAAAGAAATAAAAATTATTTAAAAAATATATAATCATAAAATATGTATAATAAAATGGCAATAAATACATATCTATCAATAACTGAATCTAAAAAAAAACCCAAAATAAATGAACAAGCAGAAGAGAAATAGACTCATAGATAACAGAGAACATTTTGACAGTTGCCAGATGGTATTGGAGAGATGGGTGAAAAAGGTGAAGGATTAAAAAGTACAAATTGGTTGTTAAAGAATAGTCATAGGGATGTAAAGTACAGAATAGGAAATATAGTCAATAATATTCTAATAGCTATGGTGTCAGATGGATACGAGATTTATTTGGAAAGTCACATAATGTCTAATTACTGGGGTATACACCTGAAACTAATATAATACTATATGTCAACTGTAATTTAAAAAAAAAATGGTTAAAGTGGTAAATCTTAGCCCTGGCCAGTGTGGCTCAGTTGGTGATGCTCACTCAGCATCGTCCCATGCACCAAAAGGTGGCCGGTTTGATCCCCGGTTGGAGCACTCGCGGGAGGCAACTGATCAATGTTTTTCTTTCACATTGATGTTTTTCTCTCTCTCCCTTCCTCTCTCTAAAAATCAATAAAAAAAAAAAGAAATTTATAAAATGGTAAATTTTATGTTATGTGTATTTTACCACAATAAAAAACAATTTGTGGGAAAAAAAGAATATCACGTCTTTACAGCATTTGGGTGAAACTTAAATGTAGGTTTAAAACTAAATTTTTCTTTCAGACACCAGATAACCACTGGGAGCTGTCACTGCACCCAGGGCCTTACATGTATGAACTCACACAGACCTTGATAACCGTGAGCTAAGTGTTATCATTGTCCCCTATTTACAGAAGACGACTGAGGAGAGAGTAAGGTTCAGTCACATGCCCGGGTCATGCAAAGGTGAAGCAGAATTCAGACCCTGTTGTTCCTTATGGCTACTATGCATGTCAAGTACATGTCAATCTTGCATCAAAACCATGTTTACAAAGAAACATACTTACAAAAAATAATGTTAACTCCTTTTATTATTTATTTAGAAAGAGTGGGAGGTAGGAAGGGAGAGAGAGAGAAACATCAAGTGAGAGAGACACATCGATTGGCTGCCTCCCACATGACCCTGACCAGGGCCGGGAATAGTCCCTGCAACCCAAGTACATGGCCTTGACCAGAATCAAACCCAAGACCCTTTGGTTCGTGGACTGACACTCTAGCTGCTGAGCTAAACCATCCAGGGCTATGTATTTATTTTAATCCTCACCCAAAGATATGCTTATTGTTTTTTTAGAGAGAGGGAAGAGGGGAGGGCGAGAGAGAGAAACACTGATGTGAGAGTGACCATTGATTAGTTCCTTCCGTACATGCCCTGAGGATCAAACCCTCAACCAAGGGATGTGCCCTGACCAGGAATCAAACCAACAGCCTTTCAGTGCACAAGACAATGCTTTAACCAACGAAGCCACACTGTCCAGGGCAAGAAACATACTTTTGTACCACATAATCCCTTTCCATGAGTCCCAGCATTTTTTTTATTTTTATTTATTTTTATTATTTATTTTTTTATCCTCACCCGAGGACATTTTTCATTCAGATAGAGTGGGAGGGAGAGAGAGAGAAAGAAACATCGATGTGAAAGGGACACATCGAGTGGCTGCCACCCGCACGACCCAACCAGGGCCGGGGACAAACTGCAACCAAGGTACATGCCCTTAGCGGGAACCGAACCCGGGTCTCTCTGGACCGCAGGCCGACACTCTAACCGCTGAGCCAAACCGGTCAGGGCGCCAGCATTTTTTTTTAAACTTATCTTTGTTGTTGAATGTATTACAGTTATTCTCCCCCCCCCCCCCATTAACCCTCTCCTCTCCAATCCCGCCTCCCTCTTGCCTTCCCTACACTATTGTCTGAATCCACTGGTTATGCATATTTGCATAGCAGTTCTCTTCCTGCCCTCCCTCCCCACTTCCCTTTGAGGTTCATCAGTCTAACAACCAATTTGTACTTCTTAATTCCTTCATCTTTTTCACCCATCCCACCAACACCCGCCCATCTAGCAACTAACAAAAAGTTCTCTGTATGAGTCTGTTTCTGTTCTGCTTGCTCATTTGTTTGTAGATTCAATTGTTGATAGATATGTATTTATTGCCATTTTATTGTTCATATTTTTGTTCTTCTTCAAGAAGACCCTTCAACATTTCATATAATACTGGTTTGGTGGTGATGAACTCCTTTAGCTTTTTCTTGTCTGGGAAACTCTTTATAGGGCCATAGATTCTAAATGGTAGCTTTGCAGGATAAAGTTTTTGTTGTAGGTCATTGCTTTTCATCACTTTGAATACTTCTTGCCACTCCTTTCTAGCCTGCAAAGTTTCTTTTGAAAAATCAGCTGACAGTCTTATGGGAGCTCCTTTGTTGGTACCTAACTGCTCTTCTTTTGCTGCTTTTAAGATTTTCTCTTTGTATTTAACCTTTGGCATTTTGATGATGTGTCTTGGTGTGGCCCTCTTTGGGTTCATCTTGTTTGGCACTCTCTGTGCTTCCTGGACTTGTATGTCTGTTTCCTTCACCAAGTTAGGGAAGTTTTCTGTCATTATTTTTTCAAATAGGTTTTCAATTTCTTGTTCTCTCTCTTCTCCTTCTGGCAACCCCATGATGCGAATGTCGGTATGCTTGAAGTTATCCCAGAGGCTCCTTACACTATCCTCATTTTTTAAAATTCTTTTTTTTCTTTTCCTTATGATTGGGTGTTTTTGCTTCCTTATATTCCAAATCGATGGTTTGCTTCTTGGCTTCACCTACTCTACTATTGATTCCCTGGAAATTATTCTTTATTTCAGCTAGTGCATCCTTCATTTCTGACTCGTCTTTTGTTATGTTGTTCATGTTCTTTCTAAGTTCCATAGAATTCTCCTCAAGTTCCCTGAAGTTCTCACTAAGTTCCTTGAGCATCCTTATAACCAGTGTTTTGAACTCTGTATCTAATTGATTGCTTATCTACATTTTGTTTAGTTCTTTTCCTGGAATTTTGTTCTGTTCTTTCACTTGGAACATGTTTCTTTGTCTCCTCATTTTGGTTGCTTCCCTGTGTTTGTTTCTATGTGGTAGGCAGAGCTGCTATGTCTCCTCTGTGGGGTGGCCCATTGTAGTAGGTGTCCGATAGTGTCCAGTGGCACAGCCTCCCTGATCTCCCAGCTGGGTCCTCGAGGTGCACTCCTAGTGTGGACTGTACACCCTTCGGTTGTAATTGAGTCTTGATTGCTGTTGGCACGTCAATGGGAGGGATTTACTCAGGCTGATCAGCTGCAAGGACTGGCTGTGCCCACTGCCCACTGGCCTCTGACTCCCTTGGGGGATCAGCTGTGTAGGAGCCCAACACACAGAGCAGACTTACTTCATCAGGGCTCTGGTACCCACTGAGTCCACTCATTGAGTGTCACTTGTGGAAGTGGTTGGGTGGTGGTGTTTCGATGTGGTCTGAAGCTGTCCACTGGGTGTGTTGGCTCTGGGGAAAGGTCAGGCTCTGCCTGTGTTCTCGGGGCCACCCAGCATAAGCTACAAAGTAATCTGCAGATGGCTGCTTCTTGTGCTGGGCTTGGAGGTGCCCAGGTGAAGTCAAGCTGTGAAGGCTGGCTACTTCTAGTGCAAGGCCTGGATCACTTAACGAGAGGTATGGGGCTCACTGAGACCAGACGCTGCTTGTTTGAGAGATTTTAGGGAAATCTGAAGAAGGATCCAGGACAGGCCAATCCTATGGCCTGTTTCCAAAGCCATTGGAAACAGCTTGGGTGGGCCCGAAGGATGGGTGGGGCTGGGCCTCAGGGAATCACCAGGGCTGGGCAAACAGTATCAGCCAGGTTGCTGGTATTTCAGACATGGTCGCTATCTGCTGTCCCAAGGAAGGGCTCATCAAAGGAACAAGGGCCCCCCACAGCAAGTCTGTCCAGGAGAAAGCTGCCCCTCTAGCCCTTGCTCCAATGCCAAACAACTCAGTTCTTCCCTGTATGTCTCTGGTGCCTTTCAAGCTGCCTCCCAACACTGGAGCCCAGAAGGAGTGAGCCTGAGTAAGTCCATGTGCAGGCCCTTTAAGAGGAACTGCTTCCTCAGCCTCAGCCTTCCTCAGCCTTAGTTCCTGCTGGTTTTTGCAGCCACAAGTTATGGGGACTTCTCTTCTTGGCATTGGAGTCCTGAGCTGGGTGCCTAGTGTGGGACAGGGTCCCCTCGCTCCTTGAGGAAGACCTTCACAGCCAAGGTGTCCCTCCCGATTTTTATCCTCTACACGTGGGTATGGGACCAGGCTGTCCGTGCCTCTGCCCCTCCTACCAGTCTTGATGTGGCTTCTTTAATTTTATAGCTGTAGGACTTCCATTCAACTCAATGTCAGGTGGTTCTGAATGATGGTTGTACTATAGTTTCGTTGTAATTTTTTTTTTTTTTTTATCCTCACCTGAGGACATTTTTCTATTTTTTGTTCAGGTAGAGTGGGAGGGGGAGAGAGGAAGAGAGAGAGAAACATTGATGTGAAAGGGACACATCGAGTGGCTGCCACCCGCACGACCAACCAGGGCCGGGGACAAACTGCAACCGAGATACGTGCCCTTAGCGGGAACCGAACCCGGGTCTCTCGGGACTGCAGGCCGACGCTCTAACCGCTGAGCCAAACCGGCCAGGGCTAGTTGTAATTTTGATGTGGTTGTGAGAGGAGGCGAGTAGCGCATCTACCTACACTGCCCTCTTGACTGGAAGTCCTCCAGCATATCTTAAGTGCCATGCTCTGAAAGACACTCCCAATTCCAATAATTGACCTCAAGAGATCAACTCACTCTAAGCAATCAAGTGACAATATTTCTGGTGATGATCTTTGGTTTCGATGATAGGTTGATTTTATTTGGTGATCTTTCTTATAAAAGGTCTGAGCTGGCGAGAGATCACATCCACAATGCAAGGCCAATGTAGAGCAAAACGATTTTATTGCATGCGCCTGGGTGCAGGAGGGCTGAGCCCAAAAAGGGGTCAGCCTCAAATAACAGTGTGGGTGTACGTTATATACTCTACTTCCAGCTTTCTGCAGTTCCTGCTGACTACTCTGCCTGGCCTGTTGTCCACTCTGCAGTTGGACTAGTCTGGTATCACATCCTGCATCTGTTGGGTGATTCATTGTCTTGCGGATAACCTGATAATCCTTACTCAACAGAAGGCTGAGCAAAGGTCATGTAAGCAATGCATTTTTCAGTTTCTGCCTTTTGCAAGCTTTTACCTTTACTCTTTAAAATGTTACTAATCCGCTCTGGTTAGATTGGCTCAGTGGTTAGAGTGTTGGCCTGTGGACCAGAGAGTCCTGGGTTTGGTTTCCACTAGGGTCACGTACCTCGGTTGCAGTTTGTCCCTGGCCCCAGTTGGGGTTGTGTGAGTGGCAATCAGTTGATATATCTCACATCGATGTTTCTCTTGCTCTCCCCCCCTCCTTCCTGCTCTATCTGAAGAGAAATGCAAATAAAAATAAATAAATAAATAAATAGCCCTGGCTGGTTTGGCTGAGCGGTTAGAGCATCAGCCTGTGGTCCAAAGAGACCCAGGTTCAGTTCCCGCTAAAGGCACGTACCTCGGTTGCAGTTTGTCCCTGGCCCTGGTTGGGTCATGCGGGTGGCAGCCACTCGATGTGTCCCTTTCACATTGATGTTTCTCTCTTTCTCTCTCTCCCTCCCACTCTATCTGAACAAAAAATGGAAAAAATGTCCTCAGGTGAGGATAAAAAAATATAAATAAAGAAATAAAATGAAATGTTACTAACCCTTTCATCATATCAACTATCTTCAAATTGTTATTAACACCGACCAAGTGATCCAGGTCAGCACTACCAGCAACAGGAAATATTTACAGCACATACTTCTGACACAATTCACTGAAAATAACACAGCATCATTTCTGTGGGATTCCCACCAAAGACATGCTGCCTCAGGCTTATCATGGGGATACAATGCACAAACCATACTGAAATACAATACAAAATGACTAAGCAGTTCTCATCAAAAGAGTGTGGATCGTGGACAAAGAGGAAAGACCAAGGAACTATCACAGATGAGAAAGCATCACAGATCAGAGGAGACTAAGGAAACATGATGACTAGATGCAGTGTAGGAGCCTGGACCACAAAAGGAGCATTAGGACAAAAACTGGGGAAATCTGAATAAGGCCTGTCGTTCAGCGAAAGAGCATTGTGGCAAGATTAACTTCCTTGTTTTCATCATTGTACTATGGTTCTGAAGGTGTTAACCTTAGAAAGCTGGGAGAGGGTGTAGGAGAACTCTATACTTCCTCCGCTGCAACTTTCCTGCAAATCTTAAACTAATTCAAAATTAGCCCTGGCCGGTTTGGCTCAGCGGTTAGAGCATCAGCCTGCGGTCCCGAGAGACCCGGGTTCAGTTCCCGCTAAGGGCACGTACCTCGGTTGCAGTTTGTCCCCGGCCCTGGTTGGGTTGTGTGGGTGGCAGCCACTCGATGTGTCCCTTTCACGTCGATGTTTCTCTCTCTCTCTCTCTCTCTCTCTCTCTCTCTCTCTCTCCCACTCTATCTGAACAAAATATCAAAAAATGTCCTCGGGCGAGGATAAAAAATAAAATAAAATAAAATCAATAAACAACAACAACAACAACAAAAGTCTTTTTTAAACAAAGAATTTGCAGTGGCAGAAGCCTTCCATGGGGATTATTTTGGATGCTCAAACAAATAAGATTCTCTGAAAAAATTTTGGCGAAGAGCAGGATGGGGGCCATAGTGCCCCAGGGAAGATCAATCCTCTCCACTTTGAGTGCAGGGAAGGCATCCCTTCCTCTACTTGTGGAATGGCTCTGGGCTGGAAATCTGCACCTATGTGGCTGAGCCTGGAAGTGTGGACATCTGGCCTGGTGGAAGACTGGGCGGAGGCCCTACCAGCGAGGCTGGCAGCACTGAAAGATTAGAGTGCCAAGTGGGCTGTTTTTTAATATGCCCTCCAGCTTGGGGTGGTGATGAGGGGGTGCAAGTGATCCAGGCAGAACTGAGGTACTGGAAGGAGAGGAAGTGCCTGTCACCCCCTCCTATAAGCTATAGGCATCACTCCCAACACCAACCTGTTTAAACCACCCTGGCTAGGACCCAGACACTCCTGCAGAGCCCAGTCCCATGGGGGAAGGGAGAGCAGCTCAGAACAGGAACATTATTGGTGTGAGATCCGACCAGCCTCTGGGCTACAGAGGTCCTGCCCGCTGGACTACTTGGGGATCCCCCCTGCCATGCTTAGGGGCCAGTGATGCACACAGGCTTGTACCAGAGAACCTCCCAGGAGGCCTAGGACCAACACATCAAGGGGCCAGATTCAACATCAGAGTATAATCCACTGAGCTCCACAAAGAGCAGATCCAAAGTTTTATTTTTCTTCCTTTCTTCTCTTTTCTTCTATTTTCCCTTTCCTTTTATTCTATTCATTTTTAAAAAAAATTTCTCTTTTCTTGTTTTTCTTTCATTATTCTATATTTTATTTTATTCATTATGATTATTCTTTAAAATGATTTCATTTATATATTTTTCTTATTGTATTTCTTTTCTCTTCCTTATTTCCTGTCATATTCTCCTTTTTCATTTCAGTCTTTTTAAAAAATCTACCTACCATTCATGACTTATTTTCTAAATAACTTAGTGCTTTATTCCTGGAAGACATTTTTGAAAATATGATTTATTTATTTTTAGATAGACAGGGAGAGCCCTGGCCGGTTTGGCTCAGTGGTTGCCGCATCGGCTTGCGGACCAGAGAGTCCCAGGTTCGGTTCCTGCTAGGGGCGTGTACCAAGATAAAAAAAAATAAAAAAATAAAATATTAGATTAAAAAAAAAAAAGGATGGGAGAGGGAGAGACTGAACCATCAATGAAAGAGGAACAAAGATCAGCTGCCTCCTGCATGCCCCTGCTGGGGACTGAGCCCCCAGCCTGGGCATATGCCCTGCAACAGGGATTCAAACCAGTAACCTCCTGGTACATGGGATAATGCTCAATCTACTGAGCCACACCAGCCAGGCCTTTTTTTTTTTTTTTGTCTCTCCTCTAATTCTTTTGGTCTTGTGTCTTTTAGTATTCTTTATTTCCCCCCTCTTCTTCAGTTTTTGTTGTTATTTTTTTTTATTATTAAAAATTTTTTTTTCGCACTCTGGCTGGTTTGCCTCAGCAATTAGAGTGTTGGCCTGCGGTCCAGAGAGACCCAGGTTTGGTTCCCGCTAAGGGCACGTGCCTCGGTTGCAGTTTGTCCCCAGCCCTGGTTGGGTCATGCTGGTGGCAGCCACTTGATGTGTCCCTTTCACGTTGATGTTTCACTCTCTCTCTCTGTTCCTCTCTCTCCCTCCCACTCTACCTGAACAAAAAATGGAAAAATGTCCTTGGGTGAGGATTAAACAAAAAATTATTTTTTCTGTATTGAATTTAGAGAGAGAGGAAGGGAGAGGGAGAGAGAGATAGAAACATCAATGAGAGAGAACATCCATTGGCTGTTTCCTGCATGTCCCCCACTGGGCATTTGGCCCACAACCTGAGCGTGTGCCCTGACCAGGAATCAAACTTGCAACCTCTTGGTGCATGGGTTGTTGCTCAGTCACTGAGCCACACTGACCAGGCTGTTGCTGTTGTTTTCATTTAATTAAAAAAATTTTTGTGTGTGTGTATGTGTTGTTTTCAGTTTGGTCTGATTTTGTTTTGTTTTGTTCTCTCAGCGCCTGTATTAACAGTTGGCATGACATGATTAGGTCTGGTATCCTGTCAGCAAGCCTGAGGGCTGAGGCCACCCATGAGTGGGACAATAACAATCAAGACCCAGATTCAGCAGGAGCGCCCATATAACCTACACAAGCCAGATCAAGAGATCAAGAAGACTACACCATTGGCCCTGGCCGGTTTGGCTCAGCGGTTAGAGTGTTGGCTCATGGACCAGAGAGACCTGGGTTTGGTTCCCGCTAAGGGCATGTACTTTGGTTGCAGTTTGCCCCTGGCCCTGGCTGGGGTCATGTGGGTGGCAACCAGTTGATGTGTCTCTCTCAGACACATTGATGTTTCTCTCTCTCTTTCTCCCCCTCCCTCTCCCACTCTATCTGAAGATAAATGCAAAAATGCCCTCGGGTGAGGATGAAAAAAGAAAACCACACCATTGGGTCCCACAAGAAGGCAACTGCATCAAGACTGGGAGGCATAACAGTTTTATCCAATACACAGAAACAAACACATAGAAACAGCAAAAATGGGGAAACAAAGAAACAGACCCCAAGTGAAAGAATAGGAGGCATCTCTAGAAAAAGAGCTAAATGAAATGGAGGCAGGCAATTGATCAGATTCAGAGTACAAAGTAATAGTTTTTAGAATGCTCAACAGCATGAAAAAGGACAAAGAAACTATGAAAAACAACCAGTTGGAAATGAAGAGTGACATAGCTGAAATAAAGAATACCCTGGAAAGAATGAACAGTGGGTTAGAAAAAGCAGAGGATCAAATGAGCATATTAGAAGATAAAAGAGAAGAAAAATCACTCAATTACAGCAGCAAAAAGAAAAAAAATACTTTAAAACATGAGGACAATTTAAGGGAGCATTGGGACAATATGAAACAAAACAATATCTGCATCATAGTGGTATTGAAGGGAGAAGAAAGTGAGCAAGAAATAGAGAATCTGTTTTTAGAAATAATGACAGAAAACCTCCCTAATCTGTGAAGAAAAAAGTCTCACAAGTTCAGGAAGGACAGAGAGTCCCAGTCAAGATGAACACAAAGAGACCTATACCAAGATACATCATGGTTAAAATGGTGAATGTTAAAGACAAAGAGAGAATCTTTTTTATTTTTCCTCACCCGTGGATATTTTTCCATTTTTTGTACAGATAGAGTGGGAGGGAGAGAGAGGAAGGAGAGAGAGAGAGAGAAACATCGACGTGAAGGGACACATCGAGTGGCTGCCACCCACACGACCAACCAGGGCCGGGGACAAACTGCAACCGAAGTACGTGCCCTTAGCGGGAACTGAACCCGGGTCTCTCTGGACCGCAGGCCGATGCTCTAACCGCTGAGCCAAACTGGCCAGGGCCAAAGAGAGAATCTTAAGGGCAACAAGAGAGAGACAGTCAGTTACCTACAAGGGAGCTCCCATAAGGCTTTTAGCTGATTCCTCAACAGAAACACTACAGGCTAAACAGGAATGGCATGAAGTATTCAAAGTAGTGAAAAGCAAAGATCTGAAACCAAGATTACTTACTCTATCCAGCAAGGCTATCATTCAAAACTGAAGATAAAATAAAGAGCTTTCCAAAAAAAAAAAAAAAAAGGCTAAAGGAGTTTATTACTGTAAAACCAGCATTGGAAGAAATACTAAAGGGACTGTTATAAAAAGAAAAACTAGAGAGAGAGAGAGAGAGAGAGAGAGAGAGGAACATAGGCATAAAGAATAAAAATGGCAACAAAGAAGAACCTTCAATGTAAATGAATTAAATGCTCCAATCAAAAGACATCAGGTAGCCCTGGCCAGTTTGGCTCAGCAGTTGGAGTGCCGGCCTGCAGACCAGAGAGTCCCAGGTTCGGTTCCCGCTAAGGGCATGTACCTCAGTTGCAGTTTGTCCCCGGCCCCAGTTGGGGTCGTGTGAGTGGCAACCAGTCAATGTGTCTCTCTCACATTGATGTTTCTACCCCTCCACCCCTGCTCTATCTGAAGATAAATGCAAAAATGTCTTTGGGTGAAGATAAAAAAAAATAAAACAAACAAACAAAAAATGCACCCAATATAGGAGCACCAAAACATATTAAAAATCTCCTGGAGGAATTTAAGGGAGAGATTGATAGCAGTCATAGTAGGGGACTTTAACACCCCACTGAAATCACTGGATGGACCTTACAGACAAAAAATCAACAAGGAAACAGTGACCTTACACAATACACTTGATCAGATGGATTTAATTGATATTTACTGAATATTTCATCACAAAGCAGCAAAATGTACATTCTTCTCAAGGGCATATGGAACATTCTAAAAATAGACCACATGTTAGGACACAAAATAAGTCTTTACAAATACAAGAATATTGAAATCACATCAAGCATCTTCTCAGATCACAATGGCATGAAACTAGAAATCAACTACAATAAAAAAAACTAAAATACATTCCAAATCATGGAGGCTAAATAGCATGTTATTAAACAATGAATGAGTTACCAATGAGATCAAGGCAGAAATCAAAACTTTCTGGAAACAAATGAAAATGAACACACAACCCAAAATCTATGAGACACAGCAAAAGCAGTCCTGAGAGGGAAGTTCTTAGCATTACAGGCCTACCTCAAGAAACAAGAAAAAGTTCAAATAAATTTTGTAACCCTATAACTACAAGAACTAGAAAGACAACAAGAAAAACCCAGAGTAAGCAGAAGGAAGGAAATAAATGACACAGACACTAAAAAAATCAATAAAAAAGATCAATGAAACCTAGAACTGAAAAGATAAACAGATCTATGAACCTTTAGCCATACTCATCAAGAAACAAAGAGAACTCTGGCTAGTTTGGCTCAGCAGTTTGAGAGTCAGCCCATGGACCAGAGTCCTGGTTTCAGTTCACACTAAGGGCATGTACCTCGGTTGCAGTTTGTCCCCGGCCCCTGTTGGGGTTGTGTGGGTGGCAACCAGTCGATGTGTCTCTCTCACATCAATGTTTCTCTCTCTCTTTTCCTCTCTCTCTCCCTCCCGCTCTATCTGAAGATAAATGCAAAAATGTCCTTGGGTGAGATAAAAAAAGAAAAAGAAAAAGAAACAAAGAGAGAGGACACAAATAAATAAAATCAGAAATGAAAGAGGCAAAGTAACAACTGACACCACAGAAATACAAAGGATTGTATAAAAATACTATGGCCCTGGCTGATGTGGCTCAGTTGGTTGGGCATTGTCCCATACACCAGGAGGTTGTTGGTTCAATTCCCAGTTAAGGGCACATGCCCAG
Organism: Molossus molossus; assembly: GCF_014108415.1. Taxonomy (NCBI): domain Eukaryota; kingdom Metazoa; phylum Chordata; class Mammalia; order Chiroptera; family Molossidae; genus Molossus; species Molossus molossus. Next base: position 65,686,511 of record NW_023425377.1, on the reverse strand, counting down.
GTTGTGGGCTTGATCCTTGGTGGGGGGCGTGTGGGAGGAGGCCAATTTATGTTGTGCTCTCACATAAATGGTTCTCTCTCTCCCTCTCTCTTTAAAAAATCAATAAACTATTAAAAATAAAATACTATGAACAAGTATATGCCAACAAAATGGACAACCTGGGTGAAATGGACAAGTTCCTGGAAACATACAATCATCCAAAACTCAAGTAGGAAGAATAAGAAAACCTGAATAGGTCGATAACAACTAATAAAATGGAAGTTGTAATAAAACAACAACAACAACAAAAAACTCCCAGGAAACAAACATTCGGGACTGAAGGGTTTCACAGGACAGTTTGAACAAACATTCAAAGGACTAACACCCATTATCCTCAAACTATTCCAACAAATTCAAAAGGAGGGAACACTTCCATACTCTTTTTATGAGTCCAGTATTATTCTCATTTCCAAACTAGATAAAGACACTACAAAGAAACAAATTACAGGATGAACACAGATACTAAAATCTTCAATAAAATACAAACCTCTGTTCTCAAATATCTCCCATCTTGAACAATTCAGTTCTTGACCAAGTTGTCCATAGAAAAAAATGTCTCAGCTGTCAAACAAAACTTTGGTTCTTGACCTGACAACCCTTTCATGCTGATACATCAGCATGACAAAAACATCTCACAGGCCATAAAGGAGAGAATGAGAGTTAATTTACTGCTAAACCTCACATTGTTAACATCTCAGGAAATTGTGCTGTGACTATTTTTGTGTTTTTAGGCTTTTGTTACTGGTGAGATGGATGATTAGCACAATTTTAAAACATAAAGGGGCCATCAACAAGTGCTGATGTTGTTAAGGGTGTGAAAGTGCTCATAAAATAATGATCACAGGCAATTAAAGAGGTAGAAAAATTGTTGTTGATGTGGATAAACAAAAAGCAGTTAGCTGGGACAGTATTTCAGAGGCAGTGGTATGTGAAAAAGTGAAGATGCTGCATGCTGACCTGAAAGACACCCCTGGAACAAGTGCTGACTGATTCGTTTAAGTAGGTGGTGGCTCAATAAATTTAAGAAAAGAAGTGTTTCTTTATAGATTAAACAGTACATTAGACAGGTACTATATATAAGACGGTAAACAGCCCTGGCCAGTTTGGCTCAGCGGTTAGAGTGTCGACCTGCGGTCCGGAGAGACCCGGGTTTGGTTCCCGCTAAGGGCACGTACTTCGGTTGCAGTTTGTCCCGGTCCTGGTTGGTCGTGCGGGTGGCAGCCACTCGATGTGTCCCTTCACGTCGATGTTTCTCACTCTCTCTCCCTTCCTCTCTCTCCCTCCCACTCTATCTGTACAAAAAATGGAAAAATATCCTCGGGTGAGGATAAAAAAAAAAAAAAAAAAAAGACGGTAAACATAGGGAATCATTTGGGGGTCTGGAACGGATTAATTCAATTTACATTATTTCTAATGGGAAAAATTATTCGGTTTTGAAAAAAATGCTTTTCGAACAGCCTTCCTTTCATTCTCTAAAAATCAATGTAGAAAATATCCTCGGGTGAGGATTATCAAAAAATATAAAAACAAACAACTCCATATTGAGTCACTCAGTTCTGTTGAAAATCCCTCACAAGGTACAGCGCCACAGCATTTCATATGCAGTTGATTTTTTTTTTTTTAATCCTTGCCCGAAGACATATTTCCATTTTTTGTTCAGATAGAGTGGGAGGGAGAGAGAGAGAGAGAGAAACATCGACGTGAAAGGGACACATCGAGTTGTTGCCACCCGCATGACCCATTCAGGGCCAGAGACAAACTGCAACTGAGGTACGTGCCCTTAGTGGGAACCGAACCCGGGTCTCTCTGGACTGCAGGCCGACGCTCTAACCACTGAGCCAAACTGGCCAGGGCAGTTGATTTGTACAAAGTATAAATAGAGCAGTATAGAAATATTCAAAACATTTCCCTTTATATGTAGAATTTTAAACAATACAAATAATGCAATAACTCATCAAGAACTATAAAATTTCAAGGGCCAGTGATTTGAAAGCTGTACTCATACTACTACCCTGTAGTGGCGCTCTGGTACATAAGCAGAAATCCCAGCCATCCTACCCCAGTGTTGTGCGATAACTCAGCAGGTGTTTACTGAGCACCTATTATGTGCCACACACCATTCTAGCATCACAAAGACACAGGCAGACAAGGTTCCTACTCATATGGAAGTTAAGATGGAGGGAGTGAGAAATACCAAATACATACATAAACAAGAAAACCATCAGCCATGGCTGGTATTTTGTGACAACTTCAACTAGAGTGATGACTAGAGGTTTATTGGAATTTATATATCTCTGAGGTGACACCAAAGCCAAGACTGGAATGACAAGGAGAAGTCAGGCAGGAAAAGGGCTGAAGAGAGAAGTAAGTTGGGCAGAGTAAACAGCCAGTGCAAAGGCCCTGAGTGAGAACACACTGGCTTTTAAAGTAACCAGGATGCTATAAGGTAAAAGGTGAGTGAGAGAGCCATGTGGTGAAGTTAGAGAGACAAGTGGGGCTGACTCTGGCTTTTGTTTGCCTGTGATGGGAACTGTGAATGGCAGAATGGCTTCCAAAGATGTCTGCGTGCTATCCTCAGAACCATGAATATATTACCTTACAAGGGAAAACACTGCAGGTGTGATTAAGGTTAAGGATCTTAAGATGGGGAAATTAACTCAAGCTGTGCATATGGACCCAAATCTAATCATGCTCTCAGCCTTAAAAGTGCACAAGCTCACCCTGGCTGGTTTGGCTCAGCCGTTGGAGCATTGGCCCTTGGACCAGAGAGTCACAGGTTCGATTCCTGGTCAAGGGCAGGTACCTGGGTTGTAGGTTTGATCCCTGGCCCTAGTCAAGGTTGTGCAGGAGGCAATCAATCTATGTTTCTCTCTTACATTGATGTCTCTTTCTCTCTCTCTCTTTCTCTCTCTCTCTCTCTCTGTCTTCCCTTTCCTCCCTCCCTCCCTCCCTCCCTCCCTTTTATTCTTTTCTTCCTCCCTTCTACTCTTTTGAAAAATCAACAGAAGAATATATCCTCAGGTCAGGATTAACAAAACAAAAAAGAGTGCACAAACTCTCCCAGTGGTGGTTAAAGAAACATGTGATGACCATTCTTCTGATCCAAGACAAATACCTCAGAAAGGTCAGAGTACTTTGAGAAGGAACAAGGAACACAACAAACCGCATGCTCACTCCTTGTTTGGCAAGGAGTTCAAGGCTATGCTGGATTGAGCAGCAAGCTAAAGCAGGCAGTCACCCTGCAAAGGCCATGCCCTCCACTCAGGACAGATGGAACCACAATGCATGCTTTCCTGCTCTGGGCCTTGCACACATGCTTGCCCCCAGCCTAGAAAGCTGTGCCTACTTTCTCTGCTGGACAAAAAGGCTCACATCCAGATCACAGTCATCTCCTTGGGGCATGTCCTGTGCCCCAGCCTGAATTCAGCTGGATTCTAGGGTTCCATTGTTCATGCTCCACAAGCTCTTGTCCCGCAGACAGGTGGCCTCCCTTGCCCTAGTTAATTCCTCATCACCTCTCTCTGCTCCTCTAAAGCCTTAGCCCAACAGTTTGATCTTCTAAAACACAGGAAGCGGGAAGTGATGTCATATTCTAGTGAGCACGGAGGAGCTCTGGGAGAAGGGAGGGCTGCAGGGCAGTAGCAGAGTTTAAGAGAATAGAGCCAAATGTCCACCCAACCACCCTGTAACTGATCTCAGGTGAGTTTTTACTCAGGCTCAGTTCCTCATGTAGATTCAATGAGAAACCACTCACTTCCTAGGATTATTGGGAGGTTTGTATTCAGACTGAGGCACTCAGTAACTGTAACTTAAGTGAATTAGTGGTACATACTCATTTGTAAAACTTTTCTGAAATATTCTGTACATTTCTTTACTTATTTTTTTTTTAAGCCTCACCCAAGGATATTTTTCCATTGATTTTTAGACAGAGTAGAAGGGACAGAGGGAGAGAGAGAGAAAGAAACATTGATGTGAGAAACACATCGATTAGTTGCCTCCCACATGACCCCAACCAGGGCCAGGAATCAAATATGCAACCCAGACACGGGCCCTTGACTGGGAATCAAACCTGCGACCCTTTGGACTGCAGACTGGCGCTCTAACTGCTAAGCCAAACAGGGCTTTTTCTTTACTTATTAATTAAATTATTTCAAAAGAGATTTTACTGTGGTCATAATTTTAGATAGTTTCAGAAAATCATTTGTTGTTGTTGTTGTTGTTAATCCTCACCGGAGGATATTTTTTCCATTGATTTTTAGAGAGAGTGGCAGGGAGAGAAACATTGATGTGAGAGAGACATCTCGATTGGTTGCCTACCACATGTAGCCCGACCAGGGCCAGGGATCGCACCTGCAATCCAGGTATGTGCCATTGATCAGAATCAAACCTGAGATCCTTCCATGTGTGGGCTGATGTTCTAACCACTGAACCACACCAGCCAGGGCAGGAAATCATTTTAAAACCAAAAAAAATTAAACTGCAAGTACAGCCCTGACCTGTTTGCACAGCGGTTAGAGCACTGGCCTGTGGTCCGGAGAGACTCAGGTTCGGTTCCTGCTAAGGGCACGTACCTCGGTTGGAGTTTGTCCCTGGCCCTGGTTGGGTTGTGTGGGTGGCAGCCACTTGATATGTCCCTTTCACATCGATGTTTCTCTCTCTCTTTCTCTTCCTCTCTCTCCCTCCCACTCTATCTGAACAAAAAATGGAAAAATGTCCTCAGTTGAGGATAAAAAAAAACCCAAAATACTGCAAGTACACCAAGGACATCAAGACTTCCCTTTGGCCCAGCCGGTGTGGCTCAGTGATTGAACATCGACCCATGCACCAAGAGGTTGCAGGTTCAGTTCCTGGTCAGGGCACATGCCCAGGTTGTGGGCCAAATCCCCAGTGCGGGCCATGCAGGAGGCCGTTGATGTTTTCTCTCATCGATGTTTCTATCTCCCTCTCCCTTCCTCTCTCTCTCTCTCTAATATCAATAAAGAAAAAAAATCTATATATAAAAAAAAAGACTTCCTTTTGGCACTAGACCATGCCAAGATAAGCATGTTAACCTCAGAGTGAAACTAAAGCAGACTAGGAACAAAGACTGCAGGCACTAAGTTAACTAATATCTAATGAAGCTCCTTAAGAACGATGAAAAAGAAATTTCAACTCTGAAATTCTACTTCCCAGGTTTGGACAAATAGAATCTCTCATGCTGATGCTATCTGGCTTTGGGAAATTCCAAACCATAAATTCCTCCTTTGACCTCTTGAATTATTTGAATGGGTTTGGTGAAAGCCGGGGCTGACATGCATTAATGTGCATACTTCTATTCTAAAGGCCTATGTCCCCTTATTCAGTATTCCAGCGGTACTGAGATGAGGGCCACACTGTTCGGTGGAAGGTTTATGCCTTGCCATTTGGGTAAGTTCTAAGGATGGTCAAAATTACATCACCCACGCCCTGGCCGGTTTGGCTCAGCGGTTAGAGCATCGGCCTGCGGTACAGAGAGACCCGGGTTCGGTTCCCGCTAAGGGCACGTACCTCGGTTGCAGTTTGTCCCCGGCCCTGGTTGGTCGTGCGGGTGGCAGCCACTCGATGTGTCCCTTCACGTCGATGTTTCTCTCTCTCTCTCCCTTCCTCTCTCTCCCTCCCACTCTATCTGTACAAAAAATGGAAAAATGTCCTCGGGTGAGGATAAAAAAAAAAAAAAAAAGAAAAAAAAAATTACATCACCTACCTTTAATAATTATTAGAATTTAGTCCATGTTATAAGCAAACTCAATCTGCAGAAATACTGGACAAATTAAGAAAGTCACGTGGATGAATTTAGGGGAATAAATCTCATTTTGGAACATCAGCATAAAGCTGATAAATCTTTTATTGAGACCCTCCCCTAAGACCCTGCCTAAACTCCCAGCTTTAAAAATCTTCTAGATGATGGACCCAGCGCGTTCCCCTCTCTGGAGCATACTGGCACTTTCCCTCCCTGTCTTCTTCCTCCCAAGCACTGCCTCTGCCTTTTCCTCTCCTAAGCTCCAAGGGCCTTTCTGTAGCTTCTGTAACTTGTTTCCTGAGCCTACACAGCCTATCTGGCTCACTTCTACTAACTCTGTAACTTTCTAAATAAACTTTCTCTTATGATTTAAAAAAAGAAAGTCATGTAAATTTCTACTGGTAGAATACTTAAGAAGCATGTGTAAAAATAAAAAAAACAAAACTTCAGAGAGTTTTCTTCCTAAGAAATGCTATGAGGCCATAATTGTAGTACCTGTTATATTACCTAAAAGCCTATTTCTAAATATAATGATTTTAGTTTCAGGCACACCACCCCATATACCCTAGTGCTTGCTTCTAAAACATGCATAACAGTGACCATTCTCCATCATACTTTTTTTTATCCTCACCCAACGACATTTTTTTTTTTCATTTATCTTCAGATAGAGCAGGAGGGAGAGAGGGAGGAAGAGAGAGAAAGAAACATCAATGCTAGAGACACATGGAGTGGTCACCACCCACACGACCCCAACCGTGGCTAGAGACAAACTGCAAATGAGGTACGTATCCCCAGTGGGAACCGAACCCGGGACTCTCCAGTTCGCGGGCGGACGCTCTAACCGCTCAGGCCAGGGCCATCATACTTTTATTCACTATATGTATAGATTTTTTTGCCCTAAAATCCTTAATACCATTCCCCAATGGTCATTTTCTAATATATTCAAGTTCTACAATGAACACAAATTTGAGTTGTGGTTTCATAGACTATGCAAAGGAAACACAGAAATAACCCTGGAACTTTTTATTTTTTATTTTTTTAAAATGTAATACTGTTTTTTAACTTCAAAAACATTTTAGCATTCTAAACATACAAAAAATAACAAAATGTTGCAAATTGTGTTTAGTACAGGTTCTTGAACTTTCATTGATGCAGTGACTCTTCACTTTGCTGACAATGAAGAGTTGTACAGTTTGTTAAAAGACAAAATTTAAAACTACCACACTTAACTAAAAAAAGATCCAAACACTTCTCATGCCAGCTGACCCCCTTTTCCACAGCTAAGAATGGCAGAATGCTATGTCACTATATACAAAAAACAAGACAACCTGAAGCTAAGTGGATGCCCACTGCAGTGTCCACAGGTCCAGCCTTACAGTGCACGCCCTGAGCTATGGCCCCTCCAAAAGGCATCTTCCCCACAGCCTCAACACCAAGCAAAGAGCATCAAGAGCTTGTCTCGGTTGTTTGTTCTTTTTACATACTATAGATATGTACAGTCTTGGTAACTCAGGATTTCTAGCCAATAACCAAATAGTTAACACCACCTTACAGATTAAAAAAAGAAAATGCCAGAAACATCTTTAAATGCCTTGTCACACCAACAGCAAAGTGCACAGAGTGAGGAGAACACGAGAACCTTTTCATTTTAAAAATGTTTGGAAATATGTACAACTTTGATACAGTTTCAGGGTGCTCGACACCCATGGCCACTTCATGTAAACCACTGACAATTTCTGAGCACTTTGAGAAACTACATATGATCATGATCCAATTGTGTAATTAATCCTAATGAGGGCAACAGACACCTCTCAAATAAGAGCTGTGTCAATTATGGCACTCCCCTACACTAAGGTATTCACAAGGAGACAGATAAACAGTTTTTTTATTCATCCTCCTCTTCCTCCTCCCCCTCTTCCTCCTCATCTTCTTCATCTTCCTCTTCCACCTTTTTCCGGGCAACTTTAGCAGGACCCTTTGCACCATCAAACTTTCCTTTAGACTTATAGTCGGCAACATCCTTCTCATACTTCTCCTTCAGCTTTGCAGCCTTACTGTTGTAAGGCTGCTTTTCACTGTCACTTAAGTTATTCCACATCACGCCCAGCTTCTTTGCCACATCTCCAATAGAGATGCCAGGGTTTGTGGATTTGATCTTGCGGTGGAATTCTGAACAGAACAGAAAGAATCCAGACGGTGGCCTTTTGGCGGCATTGGGGTCCTTTTTCTTCTTGCCTCCCTTAGCTGGTCCATAATCCTTCATTTCCCGATCATAACGTACTTTATCTGCTTTTGCCATCTCATCAAATTTAGATTTCTTTCCCCGACATCGTCTTCCACCTCTCAGAGCACTTCTTGGAAAATTCTGCAAAATTGACAGGAACTTCTGGATTTTTCTTCTTATGTTCCTCTCTGCATGTCTGCACAAAGAAGGCATAAGCGGACATCTTGCCCTTTGGCTTCTTGGGATCACCTTTAGCCATCCTGACTGTATTGTTCGCTAGTCTGGGCAGCACAGGGCACGACGCGAGGCTCAGCGTTCCCCAGCCTCGCGCTAGCTGACTCCACGAGAGCCGCCTCAACCCTGGAACTTTTAAAACCTGATTTTGTTAGATCGAAAAATATAAAGAGACCCTGAAACAATAGGGCCCCATGGACCCAGGCCAAGCGTTTAATTTAAAGAAAAAAGAGCCCTGGCTTGTTTGGCTCAGCGGTTAGAGCGTTGGCCTGCAGTCTGGAGAGACCTGGGTTCAGTTTCCACTAAGGGCACGTGTCTCGGTTGCAGTTTGTCCCTGGCCCTGGTTGGGTTGTGTGGGTGGCGGCCACTCGATGTGTCCCTTTCATGTCGATGTTTCTCTCTCTCTCTCCCTCCCACTCTATCTGAACAAAATAACAAAAAATGTCCTCGTGTGAGGATAAAAAATAATAATAACAACTTAAAAAAGAAATCAACTATTTTCTGAATGTTCTTTATTTCAAATTTTCTTTCTATATTAAGTAAACAATGCTAATATGTGACTCTTGTGATCAATTTAAAATCCATATGTCCACAAATACAACTCAGACTCAAAAGTAATTTCCATTTGTCAGATTAACCATCTACTAGGTAAACTGATTTATGAAAATGGAAATAAATGGGGCTTGATCATCTCCACTCTTGTGAGCCTGACTTCTCCAAGTGTGGTCTGGGATCAGCAACACTGGTACCCTTGGGAGCTTGTTAGAAATATGGACTCTTGCCCCCCCAAACCTCCAAAGATCTACAGATCACAACTTGCATTGTGGTAAGATTCCCACAGAGATTTGCGCACCTGGAGCCTAAGCAGCACTGTTCTAGATACCACTGTCCAGAAGCATTTTCTGTGACGACGGAAATGCTCTCTACCTGAGGTAATATGGCCACTAGCCACACATGGCTATTGAGCACCTGAAAAGTAACTATGCAATTGAGGACTGAATGTTTATTTAAAATTTTTTTCCTTTATTGATTTTAGAGAGAGGAAGGAAGAGAGAGAGAGAGATAGAAACATCGATGACAGAGAGAAAATTGATTGGCTGCCTCCTGCATGCCCTCCACTGGGGATCGGGCCCACAACTCGGGCATATGTCCTGACTGGAAATTGAACCGGCGGCCACTTGGTGCATGGGTCAATGCTCAACTGCTGAGCCACACCAGCTGTGCTAATTTATTTAATTTTAATTCATTCTAATTTAAAAAGACACACAGTGAGTGGCTACCATGTTGGACAGTGCAACTCTCTAGCCTAGTGTTATCTGTGTACTTCTGCAAGCAAAGGGTCAAGAAGTAACCACTACAGCCAAATCTACCAATTGTATAACGTAACCCATCTGTCCTTCCAACATTCAGGATGACCTGAAGAAGTGTCAGTCCTATTTAGCTGCTTCTTCTAGAACATCAGGTATGAAGCCTGGGTCTTTAGGATGATAGTGCTGACCATTCTGCTTCCTTTTTTGATCTAGTTTCCAAAAGTCACCCCTCAGCCATTCCTAGCTCTAGCATTTTCATACTGACTTCTTAGGAATCTCACTACTAGACAAAAAAGGAGTCCAGGTTCCAAGACACCCGAGGCTTGAGGATACCCGAGGGTGTGGTAATCTGGCAGGCTATTGAGGGGATGAGGGAGGGCCCAAAGCTTGCAATAGATTTTCAAAAGGGCCCATGACTCAAACCTTGGCCAAGGGAAGAAGACGGAAGAACTTTGGAGCTTGACAATACTAACAGAGGAGCTCTCAACCCTAGTCTGATAACCCTCATACACCCCTCATAAAATTAGTCGCGAGAAGCTAATAAATAACTATGTAAAGTGGAAAATGTTGTAAAATTAACTATCATGAAATACTAATGCACCCAGGCCAGGATGCTCAGTTGGTTGGAGTGTTGTCCTAATATGCCAACGTTGCAGGTTCAATCCCCAATCAGGGCACATATAAGAATCAACCAATAAATGCAAAAATAGGTAGAACAGCAAGTCAATGTTTCTCTCTCTCTAAAATCAACAAATAAATAAGTAAAACATTTTAAGAAGGCTATGCATGACAGAACAAAATAGTCAGACAATCCTTGGCAAATGAGATAAAAATTTCTGCTTTACTGGTCCCATTACAAGAAATGAATGCGAGCCCTGGCTGGTTTTGCTCAGTGGTTAGAGCGTCGGCTGCGGTTCGGTTCCCGCTGAGGGCATGTACCTCGGTTGCGGTTCATCCCGGGTCCTGGTTGGGGTAGTGCGGGTGGTGGCTGGTCGATGTGTCTCTCTCACATCAATGTTTCTCTCTCTTTTTCATCCTCCCTCTCTCCCTCCTGCTCTATATGAAGATAAATGCAAAAAAAATGTCCTCAGGTGAGGATAATTAAAAAAAAAAAAAAGAAAGAAATGAATGAGAACATGATTAGTGAAAGGTTCAAATCAGAAGATATGGAACTATCCATTCTCCTGGAAGAGCTCAGGGTATAGCCTAAGAAGGTCAGAAGATCATTCAAGGAGACTGATCACCCCTCACACAGTCTTGGGCTGAATCTAAACTAAGATGGCACATTCCAAAGTTCCCAATATCCCTCTACTCTCTGTGTGGTCAGAAGCAAGAACAACACACAGTTCACTACCCCGAGACCACTTAGCTGTAATGACAAAATACATTATACACAAGCACTTGGAACTGCCTTCTTAATAATGCAGAAAGATTAAGTAAGAATCTAGGTTTAAGGAGAGTAGGTGTGCTTTCCTTCTTTAAATACACTTTAATGGTGACCAAACAGGTTGAGGGGGCCTCACAGCTGAGATGAAAAATTCTTTCTTGCTAGCCAGTTTTGCTCATCTGACTCCAGGGACTATGAAAGGGTCAGCAGGCACACTGTGAGAGGGCAGGGTTAGAATGACTTGCAAAGTCTTCCTCTCCCAGTCAGCTGACCAGGAAAGACTGAATGTATCAAGCTCCAGAGTTTACTATGAGGAAAAGACCCATTCAAGCTGTTTTCTCCAGAGTGGAGTAAGTGGACCATCTGAGGATTGAAGATTGTTGTCTGGACTTGGGTTGACTGTGAGGGCCTTGAGTTCATCTAAAGGCTACATCCAAAGAAGTGTATATTTGAAGCTATATGTCTCAAAATAAAAGCCTCAGGGATCTTTCTACCACAGAAAGAAACCAGGAACCAGATTATCTAACAGCCATGTTGTCACTATTCAATTTCTTAAGCCTTAAGAGAAAGAGTTGTCTTCAAGAACAGCAAGAAGAGGTGACTGACTGCATTTTATTCTAAAGACTACCTAGGGGAATCTCAAGAGATTGCTACAAGAAAAAGCAGCAGCCCAGGGGCTGTACTGGGGTGATGGTTCCCGAGGAAGGCCACAGGTGGGCAGAGCTCACTCCTTAAGCAAGTCTCCACCTAGAAACAGAAGGAACACAGGTAGCTCCGAAAACACAGAACACTGCCTCTGTGGTTCCTGCATGTGAAAAGCCCATTTTCTCCCTCTATCTGGAAATTTAGAAGTGCTAATCCTTCCAGAATCTAAGTGCCTCAAAAGTTTATGAATGCTAGGTGCCAGGCCCTGGGAATACAAAGGAAAATACAACAAAGTCCCTGCTCTCTAACTAGTCTAGCAAATAGGGCATCACACAAAAGCACCCTCTCCTGGTCCTGCTCTTTTGTGCCAGGTATTATCTCTATTCAGCATATTCCTGATATGACAACTATTTATAAATTAGTCTCCCACACACTCTACTTTTCAGTGAGCTCCAAGAGGGCATCTTGGTTTCTCTAGCACCTAGCACAATGCTTCAAAAAGTAGAATAAAATGGTGGTGGTGGTGGTGGGTGACACTTCTAACTTTCCAGATAGAGGTCATGAAACTGCCTAGGGCTGTTGTTCAACTGGCTTTGTAACCCCTCTTTACTAGAAAGCTCTAGTGACTGACTATCCGGTCCAAACCATCCTTCTCCCACAAACAAGGCCCCATTTAACAAGACCTCATCCTCCAAAAGGACTTCAGGCTTTCCCCAATTTCTTTTTCTTTTCTTTTCTTTTTTTATCCTCACCCGAGGACATTTTTCCATTTTTTTGTTCAGATAGAGTGGGAGGGAGAGAGACAGAGAGAGAGAGAGAGAGAGAAACATTGACGGGAATGGGACACATGAAGTGGCTGCCACCCGCACGACCAACCAGGGCCGGAGACAAACTGCAACTGAGGTACATGCCCTTAGTGGGAACCAAACCCGGGTCTCTCTGGTCCGCAGGCCGACGCTCTAACTGCTGAGCCAAACCAGCCAGGGCTCTTTTCCCATTTTCTAAGAATTTTGGCAGAACCCAGATACAATGGGCTGCCTTGTGAAGAAGATTTTACCAATCCTGGCTGGCTGACAGTGGTGTGTGGAGGTAAGTGGGACAGTGGTCTTAGAATTGCTGTGATTTTCCCACTGCAACTGAAATAAGGCCCAAACTCTTTTTGAGACTCGTAGGCCTAGTGAGATTCAGCTCCAGCTTCTCTCCAAACTCAACTAGGGGCTTTCCTTCTCCAGCTCTGCTTTCTTTCTGCTGTTTCTCACCTCAGGCCTCCGAGGAGCGAGGAGCGGTGCTCTCTCCACCTGGCTTCGCGCAGCATGCCACCTCTTTCCTTATAGCTTTTCTCACAGTTTATGCTAAGTTTTTTTTGCACTTTTGTTCTCTCTCAACCATGAGCTTGAGAACTGGGACTTTGCCAGCAGCCAGCTCGGTGCTCTGCATATAGTACCTAATAAATATTTGCCAAATTAATGGAAAAAGAGGGGTCCTTCACTTCCACCCAGCTCCTTTAACCATTTTTCCTGGTGGTTCCCAAACCTAGTCAGTCACCCATCTCTTCATTCCCAAGTCCCATTCTCCACAACTCTCCATTGTTTGCTCTCAAAACTTCCCACTTCATGAATCCCACTAACCCATCCATTTACACCCCCAACACTCTCCTCTTACCCTCTTATAATTCTATAAACCCCCTCCCCATCCACGAACTCCCCTTAAACCCATCCCTCTCGCCCCAGGACGGGCTCCTAAAACCCGCCACCCCACTGCTTAACCCCAAAAGCCTTTCAATCGGTTCCATTTTAACCCCATAAACCCCTTCTTCGTCCTCCTCAAGACCCCCACATCTGCCGTCCAGGGTTAGAGACGCACCCTGAGCGATCGCCCTGGCCCCTCCTCTGCTTTAAGGCCCAGCTGCCCCGACTCCCCGGTACGCCCCCTTCCTGGCGGGGACTTTGGGAGGCTCCCTGCCCAGCAGACCCCGCGCAGCACCTGGCCTGCGCCTTCTTCAGGTTCTGGTCGGTAACGGCCACGATCTGCTGCAGGACGTCTCCCAAGCCGGGGCCCGGCGGGGACCTTGGCGGTGGCGCATCCGTGGGCGGCGGTGCGGGGCATCCGTGGGCGGCGGCGGGGCCCGGAGCGCGCTGAGGAGGAGCCGCGACCTGGAGCGCTTGCACCGCCCCGCAGTCCACCGCCGCAGCCTGTTCGCCGCGAGTCTGGGCCCGCCCCGCCGCCCCGCCGCCCCCGCCGCCGCGCCCCGCCGCTCCGCACCGCTCACGGACACGCCCCTAGGTGCCGGCATCGGGGTGGTGGAGGCAGCGCGCTTCCCGCCGCCCTCCTCTGCTCGTCCGAGAGGGCGACGCCGGCTCCGCCCCGCCCAGCGGCCCCAACCCCTACATCTCCGCTCTAGGAGCTCCTCAGAGCAGCTCCTCTTCAGACTTGACCTCCTCAGAGGCCCCATAAACCTCAGAACAGCCCATGCTTCCTCTCAGCCACCCCTTCTCAGAATCTCCTTTGGCCCTCAAAGCTCCATCAACAACCCCATTCATCTCCAGAAGCCCCGGTCCCAGACCCCTGCTCAATCCCCAAATCCTGGGAACTTCCCATGAGGGTCACAAGTGTGTGGTGATGGTGGCTGGGAAGTTAGAACTGAGTGATTTTCTCAGCTGTAAAAGTCAGTTCTATTCACCTGTGTAGGTCTGGCTTGAGCATGACCTCTCAATCATTCTCTTGCTCTGTGGCATTCCGGGACTAGAAACGCTACCACATGGTCACTTAATGAATGGATGCTTCCAGAAGACCTACCCTGTGGTGCGCCCCAAGACAGCAGCTCCTCGTGAGACAGAAAAGGAACAGACTGGACAAGAATTACTTATCCAACTTCACGGGACCACCTGGGGCCTGTTTGCTCTGAGGGCAGACTCCAGATGCAGACTCATAAAAGGCCCTTGGCTTGGCTGCCAACCCTTCAGGGCAGGGTTCCCATTGCTGCTGGACAGAAAATGCAATAACCATCTGGCGTGACTTGATTGGGGGACTCCAAACGAGACAGCAGGGAATGGAAATGAGTGATGTGGGCCAGTGTAAGGACAACCTCAAGAGCTTCCTGATGAGAGCTGACACTTGGCCCCAGTAACAGGAAGTACTAGAATGTGGGCCCAGAGAGCGAATGCCTCATATGAAAAGGTCAGCTGCTAACACAGTACTTGCACAGGAGGTCTGAAAATAGTAGGTAACTTTGGTGTCCTTCAGAGAATGGGATGGAGAGATAGGTTTTTGAAAGCTTCAGAGATTAGCAGAGACAAAAACTTGGTCACCTGGTAGAGAAGAAACCTATAAGAGAAGGAAAAACTGGTGGGACAAAATCCCAAAGGAGACTCAAGGACTGTGTTAGAACCTGGAGGATGCTGATGCTACAGCAGTCAGCTCAGAGGTGAAACACAGAGCTGTCTTTTGGAGGTCATAGGCTGGCTGCCTTGGCTCACAAAGTGATGTCTGTCCAACAAGCCCAGAGCTCTGTGGAGGCTAGGACTGCACGTTTCATTGGCATGCACATGGTGGAAGCTGCTGGCCTGGGTCATCACCTCTGGAGATTCAGGCCCAGGCCCTAGGAGCCATGCTGTCCACCTTGGACCCTGGAGAAGTATCCAGAACCCTAGTTCATTTTTGCCTCCTCACAAAGCTGCCTTAGGGCTATGGGTTTTCCCAAAGGGAAGCCCAGTCCCATTTAATATAGAAGGACCTAGATGGTTTTGGTTCTTTGGCAATGGCTACATTAGTCACTAAGAACTGGACCTCTGGCCCAGCCTGTGTGACTCAGTGGATTGAGCATCCCATGAACCAAGAGGTCCTGGTTCAATTCCCAGTCAGGGCACATGCCCAGGTTGGAACTCGATCCCCAGTAGAAGGCATGCAAGAGGCAGCCGATCGATGTTTCTCTCTCACATATCGATATTTCTATCTCTCTCGCCTCCTTTCACTCTAAGAAATGAATAAAAACATATTAAAAAAAAGAAAAGAACTGGGCCTCTGATAGGAGGCCTGGTTTCAAATTTGGTTGTTATTCTGTGTGTGAACCTGAAGTAGGAACATAACCCTATCTCCTCCTTAGGTGGAAGCCAAGTATCCAGATTATGGTCTACACCATGCCTAGCAGGGTGCCTCTATGTACATCTGCGGCAGACTCATCATCAGGGGTCTGGTATGTCTGAGGCCTTTGGAGGCTGTGGGGTTAGGTGGAAAAGCCAGGCTGAGCTTGTGACCAATTCCACACTTTGTGGGAATCCGAAGCCCTTTCCTGAGGGGCTTCTCTAGTCCCTGGATGCATCTCTGTGTCCTTTTAAAGCTGTGTAACCATGGGCCAGATCTCAACCTCTCAAAGCCACTGTTCTCACATGAAAATAAGTGTAATATCTGCAGGTGATGATTAAATAATGCACCTAAAGTGTTTATCAGTGTGCAAGGCAACATCAGAGGAGCTTGAGAAATAGCAACACTCAAATCTTGCACCCTATTCCATGGATCCCACTACCCCTGGCCCGCAGGTGTGTAGTGTGCAATGGGATGCACACACCTGACTGTTAACCTGGACTAGGACAAAAGGGCAGGTGGGAGAGAGAGGGCTCATGTGGGCCATGAACTACTCTGGGCTCCAGAGGATGAAGACAAGCAGTTAGCAAGATGGAGTCAGGGGAATAAGTGGAGAAGACGGACGAGAGGGAACAGATGCAAGACTCCAAGAGAGATGGAGTAACAGCCAGCCAGACACTGAAGGTGAATGAGAACAGGGCTGAGGAGATGCTATGTTGAAGGATCCCTGACAGGCTAAAGCTGAGATGGACAATTCTGGGACACAGTCACAGACTGAGTTGATGACAGAAGTTCTTTGGACATCTCAGAGGAGAAAGAAAGGTTTACTCCTTAACATGCCTTCCTCATGAACACCCTCAAGTCTAAGGGGGTGGGCAAACCCCGGAGGCTTCACGGGGCCACAAACTCTGTGCCCTTGAAGAATCAGCCTCGGGCAGATGGTGCATCCATGATCTGTCCTTGTTATTTTTGGCAGTGTGGCCTGAGAGAGTCCTCATCTCTCCAACCTTTAACACATGCCACCATGAACAAGGAAGCAATCCACAGGGTTTAGCAGGGATGTGCAGCAAAACAGAAAAATGTCCATTAAAAACCCCACAACCCGAGACGATTGAAGAGGCAGATTCCTGTACCCCATCTGACACTCTCCTGGGCACCTAGGGATGATCACAAACCCCCAAGCCCTGGAGTAGGCAGAGTTGTGTGTCTGGGGAGGTCTGGTAGTGGTGGTGTGCCATCCAGACCAAGGGTCTGCCTTTAATTCTGTCCTTCAGATTGGGCTGAACCAGGCACATCCACAAGTGGTCAGTGGTGTGATCTGGCACTTGCTGCAAT
The DNA here is from genome assembly GCF_014108415.1 of Molossus molossus. NCBI lineage: Eukaryota > Metazoa > Chordata > Mammalia > Chiroptera > Molossidae > Molossus > Molossus molossus. The sequence continues at coordinate 65,669,499 of NW_023425377.1, read as the reverse complement.
CCCACTGAAGTCCAAGTTGGCTAAAGGGTGGAGTCCATCAAGGGGTGGCCATTCTCAGGAAGCATGATGCGAGTGCTGGCACCTGTCCGGGTGGAGGGTGTGTGGCGGGCAGACTCATGGGTGGACCGACGGAGGCACAGACAGCAGAGGAGGCGGCGGAAGGTGCGGCGCATCTCAGCATCGCGGCAGGAGTATACCACAGCATTGACCAGTGAGTTGGCCTCAGCCAAGAGTAGGAAATACTTCTCCACAGCCAGGACGTTGCAAGACTTGCAGTCCAGACCATCTAGGAGCAGCACCACTTGGCCAGGTGTCCAGCAGACCACAAACGCCCCTGCGGGATGGAGCCCAAAGTGAGCAGAGCCAGCTGTCTGGGGCCTGGCACCCACAGCTCTCAGCTCAAGACTGGAAGGGTGTCCAGAGCCTGGACAACAGCTGTGGTCTGCAGTGCCAAAGAGGCTTGTCTTGCTGCCTTGGCAGATTGATGGGGAAGAACTGCTAAGAAGGGACTCTTTACTCTGACTTGTCTGCCAGAAGGACACCTTTCCTAACTAGTACACTGTGGCCAGAGCCCTGGACGTTTTTACATGGAGATCTGTTCTATAGGAAAAAGAGGTCACACTGGGACAGGCCAGTTACTCAGTAGGGGGAAGGTGATCATTGGGAAGAGTTGCTCCTTGTTCTTGTGTGTGTGTGGGGTGGGTATATCCTAATGGGAAGACCTCTTGCTGCCTGCCCCACCTAGACTAGACCATCCTATATTTCAACAGCCAGAGTGACCACGTTCCTCCCTGCTAAACTCTTAAGGGCTTCCCATGGAATTCAGAACAAAATCTGACTCCTCTCTGTTCCCTTTGAGGCTGTGCTGACCTCCGCTCCTCTCTGAAGGTGCTGGCCCAGTGCTGCCTGGGGCTATCTGTTCCTTCTGCCTGGAACTCTTCTCCCTTCTCTAGCTTTCAGGTCTCTGCTCAGATATCACCTCCTTGGAGAACTTTCCCTACCCAAATCATCTCCTCCCATCACACTCCTCCGTCAGGTCTCGGAGGAGTTGGGGGAAAGTGGGGTCCCACTCACCCAGGATGATGACAACTGTCTTGACCAGGCTGAGTGTGGTCTCGCGGTAGCGGGGGTGGCAGCTGACATGCTCTGCCATGCGCTGCACCCGCCGACGAACATAGAAGAAAATGCGGGTGTAGACAGCCACCATGAGCAGGAAGACGAGTAGGCTGGACAGGGCCCAGACAGCCAGGTAGGAGCGGCTGAGCAGGGGGGCCATGCGTGAACAGCTTTCCAGGGCACAGAGGCAGTGCCAGGAGTGGGCGGGCAGCAGCCCCAGGCCCAGTGCGGCTACCCACACTCCCACAATGAGCATGATGACACGGCCGTGGGGCAGGCGGCTGTGCAGCTGCACGGCCATCACGCTGCGGTGTCGCTCCACAGCGATGGCCAGCAGTGTGGCCACTGATGCTGTCAGGCTTGTGTCCAGCAGACCCTGCCGCAGGAACCAGCCCTGGAGCGAGAGCCGGGCTGTGCGCGGGCCAGTGTGAAACATGAGGAAGAGATAGGCCACTCCGGCAAAGAGGTCTGCTGCAGCCAGGTTGCCGAGCAGGTAGTAAATGGGCTGGTGGAAGCGACGGTTGGAGGCAATGGCTGCGATGATCAACAGGTTGGTCAGCAACACCAGCACACTAACAGTCAGTCCCAGCGCCACCACAACCACATCTTTAGGCCGCCAGTGGGAGCTCAGCTCCTTGCCACTGTTGTTGTAGAAGAAGCCGATGGTCTCGTTGTTGTAGCACTGGCCCATGGTGACCATCTGGGGGACACAGATTAAAAAGTCAATGCAAGCAGCGCTTGTTGGAAGGACATAGAAAGGAGCAGCATCCAGAGGATAGGGTCAGGACAGGAAGTTCAGAGCTCTCAAACTCAAATGCCTCAGGGCAAAGTGGACCAGGGTGACCTAGAAAAGCAAGCTCCATGGGTTGCAGGAGGGGTGGGTGTGGGTGGGGTGGGGATGGTGGGACTGCTGTTACTTATTTACAAATATGACGCTTACAAAGATTATCTCCAAAATAAAACAACTGGCTAGGTTTTTTTTTTTCCACTTGGTTTCGTTTTGTAACCTAAAGAAACAAAATAAAATCCATCTGCCCACGTGCCGCCAATCTGGGTCCAATCTGTGCTGGTTGGGGGAGGGGTTAGGGTAGGACAAAGGGGTGTGAGCTGTTAAAGTAGGGAGGGGTCAGTTTGGTGTCGAGGTCACTGCAGAGAGCAGAGCCCGGGGGTCATAGATAGACAGGATGGGATCACTGCTGGGACCATGTAAGCGGTCGGTGCTGGGGCCTGGAGGTAACTGGGGAGACCTGTGTGGGCAGCGACACGGCCCCAGAAGTTGGGCGGCGGGTTTTGGGCAAGAGTGCTCCCGAAGCGGGCGGGGTATCGGGCCATCCCGGGTGGGGGGCAAAACTCTGGTAGCCTCCGCGACAAAGGGGGCAGCTGGTGGGGCTTTCCGGGGGCCCCCTGCTGAGAAGGGGGGCTGAGGAAAAAGGGGGCGGCACCCGGGACGCGGACACACGCCGCACCCTCCCAGGGACCCGCACCCATCCGACACTCTCCGTGCCGGCCTCACCTGGGCCGTCCTTCATGCCACAGACCGGGCGGCCTCGCGGGGGGTAGGGCCTGGTCGGAGACCCGTGGCCCAGCGACCGCGCAAGCAGTGGAGAGTTTGGGTGTGCTTAGCGCCGGCGGGAGACAGCGCGGGAGGCCGGGTCCCGCCCCCACCGCCTTGTGCTTGCCTGTCCCTGCCCAGCCTCGCAGCCCCGCCCCTTCCACCTGGGAGAGCCCCGCCCGGTCCCCCCCACCTGGGGAAGCCCCGCCTCCTCAGCACGGTGAGGACAGGGTCGTCCGGAACCGCAGCCCCCCATTTCCTCCCCGACTAGCAGCCCCTTTCCACTTCCGGTGCGGGACCCCCACCCAGTCCCCCGCACACCTCATGCGCCTGCAGTTTCGGGCCTTGGGGGCGGCTGAGTCACTCTTGGCCGGAGAATTCCTGCCGTGACCTCACGCCGCCCAGGCTCAGCTCAGGGTGGTCCCAGGGTCCCCACCCCCACCCCCGGCCCAACCCCGCTCCACCGCGTCCAATCCGCTGCCGAGCTCCAGGCCACGCCCTGATCCGACCAGGCTCCCACCGCCCGGACCCCCGCCCCACTGCGGCTTCCTAAGCGAGGAGACACCCAGCGCAGAGGCCTCCCAAACCCCGCGGATCTCCTCCGTTGACAGTCCTTCCGCACTCAAGTTTCTCGCAATCCCGCCCCCGCGCCCGGCAGAGACCTGTGTCGTCCCTGGGCTCCCACGGCCCGGCCCAGAGCACACAGCTCCATTGTCCCAGTTATCTGCACTTTGTTATATTTGATTATGCAGGGCCGGTCCAGGACGCGGAGAGCTGGGCAGGCATGACCGAGCTCAGTGCCCTGGTCCAGCCTGACTGTCTACAGGTGCTCAAGAAAGGAAGCCTCGGTTTCCCGGATGGGTAAAATGAGGCCAGATGATGCTGCCCTCACCTGGCAAAGAAAGACACCCAAGGGCATAAAGACCCACTGTTTATTCAGAGGCCATCAGATCCCAGGCACCCAGATGTGTCTGGACTGTCACTCCCCCACTCCAAGAGCGGGTCACTTGGTGTCAGCTGAGGTGGGCAGAATCGGGGAAGTGGCCACAACCAAAGTAGCAAAAGGTATTCCTGTCCAAGGAGTCAGAGACTAGGGTGGACCCCAAGGATCCTGTGACCTATGTGGAACCTGAGTATTGACCCTGAGTGTGACTTCTGAACCTGAGTGGCCCTGATGCTTGGCAGTAACCTGTGTCTAGTGAGGGGACTTGATCTTGGGACATTGCCCCAAAAAGGATTTTAGTCTTCCCCCAGGATGTGTAGTTTTTCCTTATAGGAACTCTCCAAAATCCCCAACACTGAACTTCTGGGGAGAAATGGGTCTGTCTCCTCAGTCCTGGGCCAGTTGGTCAGAGTGCTGAGATGGTCAGAGATGGTCCTCGACTTCCTCATCCTCAGGCTGAGGGTTGGGGCAGCAGGTGGCCTTGGGCACAGCTTCACTATGCAGCTTGGAGAGTAGCCGGGCTGTTTCCTGGGTGATCTCAAAATGCTTGGGCAGCGGGGTGCGGCGCAGGAGGCTGCCTTCCGGGGAGGCAGCAGTATGGCCCAGCCCCTTCCTCCGCAAGCTTCCTTGCGGCCCTGATGTAACAGGGGTCTCCTCGCACAATTTGGAAGCCACCAGGGCCAAGCTGGATAGCTGGTGGGTGACAGGCCGCACACCCCCCCGGGGATACTTCACTGGCTGGCGGCTGAAGTAGCCACGGGATTGTGTCCCCAGGAGTGAGTCCTCGGGGCCTTGGCTGGACACTGTGGAAAGGGGTGGTCATTATTGAGCATCACTAAATACTCTTGATATCCCCCCTCATCGGGAAACATCTCTCAGCCAAGCTATGCTGGGCATGGGTACCCCTAGAACTCCTGGGTTACTCCCCAACACACTCACCTTCCCCTCTCTCATTTTTGGTGTCTTCGGCCACTTCCTCTCTCTGGTCACTCTGTGGAGTTGGAATCTGTAGGGAGAAACCCAAGACCAAGACCCCAACAATAAAATTTCAGTTCTTGCCCTGGCTGGTTTGGCTGAGCAGTTAGAGTCGGCCCTTGGACCAAAGGGTCTTGGGTTTGATCCCTGGCCCCAGTCGGGGTCATGCTGGAGGTAGCCAATCGATGTGTGTCTCTCCCTCCTTCCCTCCCTTCCACTCTATCTAAAAAAAAAAAAAAAAAAAAAAAAAAAATCAAAGGAAAGATATCCTCAGGTGAGAATTAACAACAAAAATTTTTCAGTTCTTTGGAGAACTGAGAGTTTGTTTCTGGACATGCAAATGCCTTTGTAGTTTTGGTGTCTGGGGTGAGATGATGTTCCTCCCTTTTTTATTAATACTATTTTTTTATCCTCACCCGAGGACATTTTTCCATTTTTTGTTCAGATAGTGTGGGGAGGGAGGGAGAGAGAGAGAGAGAGAAACATCGACGTGAAAGGGACACATCGAGTGGCTGCCACCTGCACGACCCAACCAGGGCCGGGGACAAACCACAACCAAGGTACATGCCCTTAGCGGGAACCAAACCTGGGTCTCTCTGGACCGCAGGCCAACGCTCTAACCGCTGAGCCAAAGCGGCCAGGGTGATGCCCCCCTCTTAAAAATTTTTTTTCTTTATTGATTTTTAGAGAAAGAGGAAGGGGGAGGGAGAGAGAATTTATTTATTTATCCTCACCCAAGGACATTTTTCCATTTTTTGTTCAGATACAGTGGGAGGGAGAGAGAGAGAGAAACATCGATTGGCCACCTCCTGCATGCCCCCCACCAGGGATTTGGTCCACAGCCTGGGAATGTGCCCTGACCGTGAATCGAACCAGCGACCTCTTGGTGCATGGGTCGACGTTCAACCACTGACCCACACAGGCCAGGCGAGATGATGCCCTCAGCAGTGTACTGCTTGTCCTGCTGTGCAGAGCAATGTCACTGGTTTCAACTGTGGGCTCTGTGAGGGCAGGAACACCCTTGTTCAGCAGAGGGCTAGGCCAGGATGTGACTTAACCATCTCCACACTAGGATGAGGTGAATCCCCTTCCTGCTCTATTCTCTGCAACCTTACACCCACTTTTTAGCTGTATATTCTCACTGTTCTGCCTCTAGCTAAATGCCAATAGCAGCTGGAATTGTTTCTGTGTGTCAGACACTGTCCGAGCACTTTCTGAGTCATTCCAGTTCTCAGAGTCTCACAGCACACTGGCAGCCCTTTTCCTAGCTTGGGGGCTGCTTTGGAGGAGGTCTGCACAACCAGGAACTGCAGGTATAGCAGAATCTGAGGGATAGGGAAACCTCCCTCGGAGTCTCTGTAAATCGTTTTCACTAACAGTATCCGTCACTCAGGACTATGGTGAGAATGACAGGAAGCCTAAAAGTGCCCATGAACAGTAGGTGTGGCCCACAGACCTATTTGGCCTAATTTCTGACCACCTTCACATCATTCATTGCAGCATGAAGCTGTGCCTTGAACACACCAGGGCCTTTGCATTGGCTATTCTCTTTGCCTGAAACACACTTACCCTGATCTCTGCCTGGCTTATTTCTCCTTCACATCCTCCCAGTCTTTGCTTAAATCCACCTTCTCCATGAGACCTCCCACACCATCCTACTTACTGCTACAATAACTGTCCAACATCTTTCACCTTGGTGCCCCTGATATCCCTTACATTATGCTACCCTTTCTTTTCTCCATAGTATCTGTCACCATGTAACATCCTATATAACTAACTCTGTATCATATTTCTTTGTTTATTGCTGGTTTCTTTGAACATTTTGCTCACTGATGTATATGTAATGCCTAGAATAATGCTTGACACATAGGTGTTCAATAAAGATTCTGTTGAAGGAATAAATGATCACCCACGTTAGTACCTCTGCAGAGCTATACCTGTTGTTACTCCATTATTACCTCCTACCTCACTCCATTCCTCACTTTTTCTTCTAAAATGAGCACAGGGTACATAAGGAAGGAATGAAAGAGAAAATTAAAGGGAAAGGAAGGAAGAGAGGAGAGAGTGAGTGAGAAGATTAAATGTAGAGAAGACCCTCCCCATATCTGTGGGCCCGGCTGGTTCCTACCTCGGGGGCCATGGTCTCAGGATGCTTCTCCAGGGCACTGCAGGGCTCAGGGTCTGGGTCTGGGTCCGAGGGTAGGGTTGAGGGCAGGGCATCTGGGGCAAGGTATGGGGGTGGTGGCTGGGGGCTGGTTGTGAGGGTCCCAGGGGCTAGGCTGGGGTCTTGAGGTGGGAGTTCAGTGGCCAGGGGGAGCTCGTCCATCCCAAAGATCTGCTCATAGTGCACTATGAGGAACTCAACAAGCTGGGCTTGGTGCCCAAAGTCCAGGAGGCAGGGAACAGGGCCAGTGCCAGCTGCCCCAGGACTGTCCGGTGGCCGCAGCAGCGTTGGTCCAAACACAATGCCTAAGTTATTGGCAGACATCTTGTTTTCTTCATACTGTGCAGCCACCCTGGGGACGGGGTAAGGAGAAGGGTAAAGGCACAGAGTGCACAGTCATCACTCATTGGGTAGGAACTGTAGGCCAGACTAGTGGCAAGTTGCCCAAGTCATGGGTCAGTGGCTCTGGTGATTGTTTGACACCAGCAGCTACATACCCAGTGATGAGGGTCAGGAGTAGGCACCCAAAGTCAGAAGTCATGTATTAAGGTTCAGAGCTCAGAAAACACATGCAAAGGTCAGAGGTCAGTGTCAGGCATCAGTTCCAGGGGTCAGTAGTCACATGTCCAGGTAAGGGGTCACAGATCCATGCCTTAGGTCAGAAGTCCATTTCAAGGTCAGGGACAGTGCACACCTGAACAGATGAGCCACCAGGTGCCGCAGAGTGTTGTAGTTGGAGTCAGGCAGCTGCATCAAGAGGGTCTTCAGCAAGCGAATAACCTCAGGGCTGGGACTGGGGGTCCTGGGGTTGTGCCCAGGGTTTGCATGCAGGGTTTTAGCCAGAGATATGAAGGCATCGTAGAAGTGGAAGGGGACCACGGGGTCAGTGAGCTGGGGGTGGAATGGCAGAGGGAACATGGCTGTGGGTAGGCTGCTGAGGATCCTTAACCTGAGCCTGCCCAGTCCCTGCCCCTGCCCCCTGAACACCCACCTCCTGGAGGAATCGCTTGAGGACACTTGAGACATCATGAGGTGAGTTTCCGGACAGGTCCACCAATGCCCGGCCGTTCTCAAAAGCCTGGCACAGACGTTCTACACGAATCCGGGACCCGCTGACCCGATAAATGCCCTGCAGGGTAGGGTGGAAAATAAACACCTGGGTAGTAATCCAGACATGGAAAGGACCAGGCCATTGCTGGGGATGGTCAAATGTCAAAGGTCAAGGGTCAAGGTACCACCTGCACACCCAGAGCACGCTGTTCTATCTCGGCTGTGCATCTGGTGACAACAAAGGGCACCTCCTCCGGGAAGTCCCTGGGCAGCTGCAGGAAGTCAATCCCAAAGAGGGGTGTCCGGGCTGGGAGCCGCCTGTGTCCACAGAGGATTAGCAGAGTCTCAAGGCAGCGTTTGTGGCAGGTCAGAAAGCACTGAAGGAGGGAAGGTCACAGGGTCAGGGAGGTCATTAGGGGTCAGCGGGAGAAGTGAAGCTTGTAATGATCCTTAGGGAATGGGAAGCTCATGGGAAATCATCAGATCAGGACTGGTCCCAGGGGTGGGAAGGTCACAGGAATATGAGGTCATGGAGGTGCCTGGGCTCAGGGAGGTCACAGGTCAGCAGAGAGCACTGGGTCATTGCCCGGGCCACACCTCCTCACATTCGGTCCCGCTGACCATGAAGGCCTCGCACTCGCGGCACTTGGCAGGGCCCCTCAGCCGTCGCAGCCGGTGTGTCTGAGCTGCACTGGACAGTGTCCACTTCCTGAAGGGGCTGCCTGACCCGTTCTCAAGGCCATCTCCTAGGTCTGCGGGAAAACAGGGTCAGGGGGCTTGGTCCACCCCTGCCCCCATCCTGCTCCACCTGCTTCCAGCCTCACCAGGGTCTCGCTCCTCAAAGTCATCTGAAGACTCAGTGCCTGTGGATGAGACCTTCACCAGCCGCCTGGTCCCAGGGCCTGGAATCAGAGGGTCACAGAGGTCGGGGTCACAGGGGTCATGGGAAGTTCCAAGGCTAAGGAGACCTTCAGGCCTTTCAGAACCACCCACAGATGTACTTGTGAAAAGGGTCAGAGGTCGGGAGGGGGGTCAGACAGGTCAGAGGCTGAAGAAGTAGTTCAGGAGTGTGGGTAGGTTAGAGAGTAAAGGATAGGTTAGAGATTGAAGGTCAGAGCCTGGCCAGGGCTGCAGGACGGTCAGAGGTTAGGAGTGGGTCAGGCCCAGGTCCTCGCCTCACCTGGGCTGGAAGTGGGAGAGTCCAGGGATCGACACTCGCTGCCACCGCCTACGCTGTCCACATCACTGCCTGGAGTGAGGCCTGAAGTCCCTAGAAGGGGACAGGTCAGTTAGGACGACCCTTGCCTCAGCACCACTCCTGCCCGCTCCTCACCGCACTCACCCTGCCAGCCTGTGCTTGTGTCCTCCCAAGGGCCGGGCTCAGCTGCACTCTCGTCCAACCGTGGAGCGGGGTGGGCGGAGAGCTTTTTTCTTGTGTCCAGGGGGGAGCTGAGAGGACAGGTTTGAAGGCTCTGAAAACCAGGACACTGACCAGGGGTGACAGCACACAGGCACTGCATCTTGGATCCAATTCCAAGTACCTGAGTCTGCAAGCCCTGATGTGCATGAGCACCGGTGGCCAGCACTTCAAGTCCTGACCCTTCCAGGACGGGGACAACCCCTTGCTCCCAAATGAACGCATTGAGTACCGAATCCAAGTACTGAGGCTTTGCGTTCTCTGACCCTGAGTTCTCAGGCCCATGATGCCAACAGTTGGCACCACCTTTGGGGCTCCTTCCTGCTCCTAGGGGCCCACCTGTGCGGGGTAGGAACAAACTCCTGGAAAGAGAAGGCAGGTGGCAAGGGTGGCAGGGCCTCCGGCTGCAGTGCCTGCACGAACTCCTGGTAGCGCTGGCCAGGCTCGAAGGGTGCGCAGCACTCGGCCAAGGCGGCAAAGGCACGGGGACCACGCTCTGCTTGCGCTCCCCGCAGCCTGAACAGTCCCAGGGTCACCTGCCAGGTGGAGACCATGGAGACCAGGCATGAGAGAAGGGGGTGGAAGTGGGGAGCTGACCCTTAGAAACATGAGCATAGTCAGGTTTTGGGGGTGGGGTTGGGCAGTGGGAAGCAGCTTAGGGATGAGGGCAGTTGCTGGCGGGGGTGGGGTGGCTGGTCAGAACTGAACAGGGTCATTCTGTGGGGAGGACCCCATGGGAGTGGGATTTAGGCAGAGGCGCAGTAAAGGGTCTGGGGGTGGGAACTGGCTGTCCATGGAGATGGAGTGAGTCTTGGTGTCCTGGAGACAGTTTAGGGAGAGCAGTGGGAGGCCTGCTCAGCTGGGGATATGATCTCACCCGTCTCATCACTTCGTCCCCTTGCAGCACCAGCTTGCGTATGTGTGACACGATCCGCAGCTTGGTGGCCTCTAAGTCCTGCTGCTTTGCTTTGGCATCACTGATGCAGGCCTGGTACAGCGCCTCTGCTTCCTGCACCTGGAGGAACCAAGGCCGGGGTGTATGTGGGAGACAGCATGAGCTGGGAGGCACCAAAGCACTGGGGGAGCATGGGGCAGGGTCCCCACCTTGGCCTGGGCCTCCTCACGGGAGCGCCGCCGCCTCTCTTGCTGTTTGCTGGGTCCCAGTGAGGCCTGGGGGGCTGGGTCCTCCGGGGATGTCTGGGAGCGCACCCGCAGGTCCTCGCTGCGCTGCACATACTGGAGCTGGGCCCTCCGCAATGCCTGCATCGCCTCGTTCTGGGGTCAGGGCAGGAGCAGGTCAGTGCCAGTTCCTCTCCTCCCCTAGCTTGCCCTCACCCACCCTGGCTGAGCCTCACCATCCGCTTCTGTTCTTTCATCCACTGCTCCTTGAACTCTTTCCGCCACTTCTCAATCTCAGTCCGTTTGGCGGCCAGGGGCTGGCAATGATGGGGGATGGGGATGCTGTCTCAGGGTCACCAGTCCTTCCATTCCCTGGAGCCATGTGCCTTTCATCCTCTGGACCCTTTACAGGGGCGGCACTCTCCTGGGGGAGGTCTTCTCACCCAGACCTGCTCTCCCCCACTCCATATCCCAATAAAGAGACTTAGTGGTCACCTCATCCTTTCTGCCTTGACCCAGAGATACCAAGAGTCTCTTCCTGGGAACACTCTGTACCTCACCTTGCACCCCATCAACAAACAAAAGCATAGTTTTGCAATTGCACAGGAAGCCTGGTTTGAATCTCTGCTGGGCAAGATCCTCAGCATCTATGGGCCTCAGCTTCCTCATCAGCAAATTGGCACGAATGGCAACAGTGCCTTTCTGCTGGGTGGTTGTGAATGGAATGATGCATGCACAGCATAGCTCCCTCACCTGGTAGTAGTCTCTTTTCTGCTGGGCCACTGTCTCCATGGCCAGGGCTCCCAGGCTGAGGTCTTGCTCCAGAAACAGGGTGTAGATGTATTGCAGTGGCATGTGGTTCTGTGGTGGGGATGTTGGAGGATGCGGAGGATCTAGGGGGTTGGGCTGGGGTTCTGGAGGGTTTGGGTTCTGGGCATAGGGGTTTGGACATGGTTACCTGCTGGTGGATTGACACCTTGCCAGCCTCAGCGATCTTCATAATGCTTTTAGAAAACTCCATCTCTGGGTGGAGACAGCAAGGGTTTGAGTTGGGCAGGATGTGGGAGCTGCCTGGAGTCTGAGGTCAGGTGGAAGGGACCCTCACCAAGGCTGGCTCTCTTCTCAGTCCAGGCCAGCAGCTCCTTTGCATAGCGGCTCCAGGTCTTGGCATACTCCAGGGCTGCGTTCACACCACCCTTGGTCCGAACGAGCCGCAAGTCCAGTTCTTCCCCTGGGGCAGACAGGTGGACCTCTGAATCCTAAACTCCGTTAGAACCCTGACCTCACCTGAGCCTCTAGACCAGACCAGTGACCCCTATTCTACACCCAAATGACTCCCCAAAATACCCTTTTACAATGACTTGCAATTTTACACTGATTCTCCACCCAGACTGGGGTTCCCTGAGGACAGGGGCTCAGCTCTGCTATGTGCACTGCAGTGTCCCAGGTGCACAGGGCAGGTAGTCAGTGATGACTTGTTAAGGAAAGAATTTCTTTCTGCCCAAACCACCCGGCCTCAAAGCTCCCTACCTGTAAGGGGTGCAGGACCCTCTGGGGAGGGGCCACTCCAATGGCTGGTTTCACTGGTCTGAGGGGGAAGGAGACAGCGTTCAGGATCATGCAGGGCAGGGGCCCACCTCCTTAAAGCCCCTCTTCTTGGAGGCCCCCTTCTCTGTACCCCCTTGGCTCTGCCTCTCACCACAGTGGCTGTGGGGGTCTTGTCAGGCTCTGGGTCTCTTGAAAGTGCAGGGTCTCCAGCCAGCATATCAAGGGACCTGGGAGGTAAGGGTATCATGATACCACCCTCCACCCAGGCTGTCCCTCCCAGGGGTGCTGAGGATCCCAGGGCATTTTAGTGGATGCAGATGGTCCTGGATACCACCTCAGTGACATCTCTTGTCCCTGGGAGGTCTAAGGAATGGGGTTTTGAGGGAGAACCAGGTGAGCTTTTTTATGGGACTTGAGACAGAGTTTGATGGGTTACAGGTAACTCTGTTCAGAGAGTGGGATTATAGAGATCTCAAATGTATTAAGGGGTCACCAGAAGGTTATGTGGGGGGTTCTAGAACCACTGTGGGGAATTCCAGTATATTTGGGGGGTTGAATTTTGGAGATCTTGGCAGGATTTGGGGGTGACTCAGGCTCAGACTCACACATTCCCCAGTGAGATTTCAAGGTTGTCCAGGCTCCGAAAGATGTCACTGTACCTCTTCCTGCTCTCAGGAGCCTGGGGGAGTCCTGGAAGGGGGGAGTATCACATATGGGCACACCGAAGCCTCCCTCCATTCACAGCACCTTGGCTGGTTGTTTGGAGGTGGGGGGAGAGAAAGAGAAAAAAAGAGGAGAGACACAGAGAAAGTTCTGATTCTGTGGGGAGTGTGGGATAGGGTGGGTGTCTGAACTGAAATGGAAGTGGGTGGGGCTGATTAAGGGTAGGCAGATGGACTCAGGCACAACCCAACAGTGAGCAGAGACAGCCAAACACATGAGCTCAGAAGCAAAGAGACAAAACAGATGCCCCAGATACAGTCGTACTGTTCCCAGGGGAGAGAGCCAGCTTGGCAATGGAACCACATGGACCTCAGGCCAGACAGATGGAAATACATGTGGGGCAGACAGGCACAGAGCTGTGGCAGAAACACTGGCAGACTGACTGAATGACTGACACTCAATATGCACAGAAGACACAAAAGACAGCCCCAAACACAATTGAAAATTTGCTGCATTTCTACAACAGTGCTCGCCCACCCCAGCCTTCTAGGGGGCCCAGATCAGCATTGCTCCAGAACAGCCAGGTGGGGATCCTGCTGCGTTGTTGTTGCCCCCTCCCCTCTCCTCTCCATCATCGGTCACGACACCCTGCCCCCATCACAAATATCAAAAGCAGAAGCAGCCACTTCCCCTTCCTGGGCCCCTTCCCCCAGGCATCCGGGGTGAAGACGCCAAACCGAGAGGGGGTCAGGGACTGCTGTCCGGGGCCCCCCTCGGCTTTGAGGTCCGGTCCCTATAATCGAGGATCCCCGGCATCCTCCCCATTCAGGAACTCCTCTCCCTGCTCTGTGGATGGAGGACAACCACGGCCCTTCAATTAGGAAGTGGGGTATGGCCGGGATGCTCCTCTTGGATCCCGTATCCCGGACCGCCTACCCGGCTCTGCTGTGTCCATGGCCCAGGGATGGCTCGGTGGGGACAGGGACTGGGATGGGATCGTGTGCCGGCTGGGCCTAGCCCAGATTTCCTGCTGCAGCCGCCACCGGCTTCCGTGTCTTTCCACCCCGTAGCTGACCACGCCCCCACGTTATCACCCCAAGCACGCCCTTGCCGCAGGCCACGCCCCCAGGCTCAGAAGCAAGGAAGGAGCCCCCTGCCCAAGTGGTGGAGAAGAGATGCTGTAGGGCCAGTGCCTCCTGGCGACCACCCCAGGCCCAAACGCCCCAGACCTGGACACTCCAGGACTCTATCCTGGCTCGAGTTCTTCCCAGATCTTTGCGCGAGCCCCCAAGGCCCCAGCACACTCCACCAGGAGTGACCCCAGAGTCAGCCTGTTTCAGACCCTTCCACATACCCAGTGATAGCCCTGCTGGGGTCTCTTGATTCCCTGAACCCATCCCAGCCCGACTAGAGACATGAATCCCCTTGAGTGGCCTGCAGTCCTGCCCAATTACAGCAGAACCTTAAGTCCCCTAAAGCTTTGTGGAGGAGACCCCTGGCCTGGGGGACTCCCAGTGACCCTCAAAGCTAGATTAGGTTTATGAGGCCCAATCACAGAGTAGCCATAAGTGCTCCTAGTTCTTTTCAGGCCTGGGATGGGGTGGGGTGGTGGTGAGGGCAATAGTGACCCTGCCCTGAGCCCCCAAAGAATCATCCCTGACAAACCCAATTCCAGAGTGCACCCCCGAGTCGCCTCAAATTGTCTCAGGAATTTTGTATCCCCCTACATTCCACATGACCACAGCAACCCGTCTGTAGGCTGGGGTCTGGGGCCACTACCCTCTGGGACCTTGCCCAGCCAGTGCTTGTACTCATAGGCATTTATGACTAGTTCCTATTGCTTTTCAAGGCTTTCCTTGGACTGTAGGCAACACTTCATTCACTGGGGAAGCCAGACAGGGGCGGGCTACTGAGGGTGACCAAGAGGGCAAGAAAGGACTGCGAGCTCCCCAATTAGTATTGGTGGGAGGGGAGGTGGCCCAGAAGTCTGGGTCTGGGTCCCCTGGCCCAAGGTTGTCACATGCAGCTTAGTTGAATTCCTGGCTGCAATTGAAAACTTCATGCTTGTAACTTTGCTTCCTCAAGTTTTTCGCTGTTGAGAAGGCATTATCTCCAACTGGCCGACTCTCAGCTCTCATGCTGCCTACTCTGACATTTCTGAGTTGCAGTGAGTGAGCACCCTTTAAAAGTATGAGGGCAGAGCCAGGCTGCTGGATAAGTCTGGCTGTGACTGAGATGGCAACAGCACCTAAATGGCTCAGGACCTCAGGACCCCAACCTGAGTCAGTATTCTAATATGGACTGAATTTCCTCACATCTAAGACACCACAGGGGGACGGCATGGTTATTTTGCATGCTACTGAAAAGGGAAAAATGCCATAGATTCTAATACTCCAGTCAGTGCCTGACGTGTGAAAACAGGAAGCTGAAATATGGGGTGCTTGTTAAACCAGGAAATATGCAGAGCTCTGCTGGAAGCTCAGCCCACGCAAGCCCTGACTGTTGCAGAGAGTGTCTTAACAACCTCACACAGCTCTCTGGGAGGGTGCCAGGACCTTCCTTGGTGAACACCCAGCCTCCCAGTGACCCCTTGTGTGTACAAACAGAGGTGGAGACAGGGCTTTTTAAAATTGTGGGTGCTGTTTTATTTACCAAAGGTGCTGGGCTGGGGGCTGGTTCTGTCAGCCAGGCCCGTAGATGGCCATGGGGTGGGGGGTGGGGGTTCCAGCTCAGTCCTGGTGGGCAAGGCTGGGCCGGCCTTGCAGTACGGGCAGTGTTCCCTCCTGGGGCCCACATGGGGCCCCTGCCCGGCAGTAGCAGGGTGGGCAGTGGGTGCTGGCACTGCTGTCTCAGGAAGGCACTTTCAGCTTTGGGGTCCCCAGGAAGAACTGCAGGACGCGGTCGGCCAGGAGTGCCAGACAGAAGTCAAGGATCAGGACCTGGGCGATGACCAGCTTGAACTGCAGGGCAAGGAGCAACGATGAGCTGGGGGTCTGCTGATGGGCCCAGGTCAAGTCCTGGGGCCACATCCACAGGGACACTCACCTCCACAGGGATGTCCACAAGGCCAAACTGGCTGTTGAAGTCAGGTGAGGAACCGAGGAGCAGGCCTATAATGGCTAGGAGTGACACAGCCAGGCTCCACACCAGAGGCTTGTTCTCAGGCAGGCTCTCCATGAAGGGTGGGCCCTGTGGGGACAGAGAGATGAATACTTGTGTATTGTGGGGGGCAGGTGGATGGGCAGGGCATGCTTGGGCTAGGGCTGGAGCTCACCTTGTAGTTGATGGCAAAGGTGGCCATCTGCATGGCCATGGCCATGATATACACAGTGCTGTTGACCAGGCTTGGCTCAAACTCCTTGTAGAGGTCCACAAACTGTTCCTGCCTGCAGGATGCATGGGGGTGAGGGAACTTCTGTGACTCCCACTGCCCCTGCACACAGCCAAGGCCCTGCCTGGCCCTGGTTGCCCCAGGCCAATGCCCGCACCTGTATAGTCCTCCCACCTCCCACTATAGGGATGCTGGCTCTTCTGGGTGCCCCGTGTAACTACTACTGGGGCGGCACTCACTTATCAGGGCTCCGGGCCTGGGCCTCGCTGTATAGGTAGACAAGACTTAGGAAGTGTACGCAGAACTGGAGCAGGACTGTGAGGATGGTGTACAGGTTGAAGATGTTGGGCAGGGGCCGCTCTCGGGACAGGGTCTTGAGGGGCTGCAGTGGTGGGGGAGGGAGGGCATGGGCAAGTTGTCCAAGACCAGTGCCCTGGGTCACCTACCCACCATGCCTCCTGTAGGCCAGGTGCAGAGAGCAGTCACCACATCCTGCAGTCATGGGTTGGCACCAGCATCCAGAGCCCCGCTTGCCTGTGGACAGTGCTGGGGCCCAAGTTGTGCTACTTGGAAGAGCCCCAGAGGGCTCTCCCCTCCCCCCACCACTCCCCATCTGTAATGTGGGGATGACAGCTCCCACCCTAAGGACTGCTGTGAGAAAGAAAAAGATAACATCTGGCAGCACTTCTAACAAGGCCTGCCCTGCTGGCCCAAGTGTCTCTTGCCATGAATAAGGCAGGAGTCATTGCTTTGCCTGGGGTCCCAGCCCACCTTGGAGCGGGAGATGAAGAGGAAGCAGCCAGCTAGCAGCAGCCCCTGCAGTGTGGCCTGGAAGTCGCTGAACTTGACACCCTCCAGGTAGAGGACACTCTGACTGTAGGCCAGGATGAGGGCATTGAGCGCCAGTATCTTGAACATCTGTAGTGTGGTTACGAGCGTGCATCGGCCCTGCTTGATCACGTGGCAGACTGCATGGATAGGGGAGGCAGGTGTGAGTATGGATGGCATGCAGGACTGGCAGAGGGACAGGACAGGTGACAGGACTCACTGCACTGAATGGATGAGAGCTTGGAGGTGAAAGGCGCCGCGATGCTGGCGTCCCCCAGCTTCACGATGGGTGTGCTCTCATCCTCGAGGTCCCGTAGCACCTGGCTTAGGCGGTCCTATGGGGTGGATGGCAGTGGGTGAGACCTGGACACAAGGGGGTGTTAGCGCTCCCCTCCTAAGACTCACCCTCTGGGAGGTGGGATGCTCCTCTGGGGGTGGGAACCCCAACCTCTGCTTGGCTGCCCTGGAAGTGGCCCTGACATTGCTGTTGCTCAGGACGGGGCTGTCTCGGGGCCGCCGCTTCCGCTCGACAACCCGCTCCGGGGCATTGGCCAGGAGTGCCACACCTGGGGTTGGGGGTATGTGTGTGTCAGAATCCAGGGGAGCCCACTGGCCCCAGGCCAGAGTGGGCTGTCTGCTCAATGCCAAGATGGAGCCACAAGCCTCAGAGTCAAACCTCCCCACTTCACTGGACCTTCCCAAAGAGTACCTCAGAGAGCATTATCTTACTTTCTATAAACTACTTAAAAATAAAAACCAAGTCCCCCAAAGCATGTAACACTAAATAGGTCAAAACTAACTGAATTCCAAAGAAGTTTACTGCCAAGGATCAAAATTCTAAGAGGTAAATAATACTCAATAAATGTAGTCAACAAGTGAAGCAGGTAAGTATGTTCTGTCGATAGAGATCCGAGGCTGTGAACTGCTGACAAGTGTTTCAGTTCGTTGTTTGTCCCAACTGTTCTCTCACCCCTTGGTCTCTGTGCTTGCATGGTGCCCAGGAGGTCTGAGCAAACTAAGTCGCATTTGCCCCACAGTGCATCCCTGGCTCCCCAAACTTTCCCTGTGGTCCAAGGCACACTGTTCCTTAGATACCTGTACCCTTTCTGCCCTTGGATCCCTGATCCTATTGGCCCCACCCTACCCCCTCATTGCCTCCTTCATGCTGAGCCCTGACTGGTAGAACAATAAAGGAATAGCTTTTGCCTGTGGGGCTCACCCACGTCGGCGTGCTTCAGGGCACCCACGTCATTGGTGCCGTCCCCACACATGAGAGTCACGTAGCCCAGCTCCTTCAGGCTGGTGATAACAAACTCCTGTGTGGGCAAAGGACCAAGTGAGAGCTGTGTACCACCTCAGGGCCCTGCCTGCCCGTCACCCCCACACTCACCTTCTGTTTGGGGGCCACGCGAGCAAACACTTGCACATGGGGGATGAGGCGTAGCAGCTGCTGGGGATCCTTGGCCTGCAGGTGGGCCAAGCCATCGCCCGTGAGGCATAGGGCATGCTCTAGGGCCAGTGCCTTTGGGGAGCCTTGGACCAGGGGTAGCACGATGCTGCCGTCGATGGAGCACCACTTGCAAGGTCGACCTGAAGGGCCAGTGCCCAGGGTCAAGGATAGAGCTCAACTGCCCAGGCAGACCCATCACACAGACTCAACATGCCTGGTCCTAGTCTCTCCTCTCTGGAGCATCATCTTGACCCCTACCCTTCCATACCCCTCCCAAGCCTCATCTACACACCTGCACCTTGGACTGCTGACTACCCTATAAAGGTTAATCCCCCAAAACAGATGGGGGGGGGGGTGTGTGTCCCAGAACCCAGGGCTTGAGACCATGGGAAGGGGGCAAATTCCAACCCAGGCATACCCCAAACTGATTCCCTTACTAGCCCCACCCTTGTGGCCTGCCTGAAACTCCACTCTCCTAGGGCTGGAGTACTCGAGTCACTTCCTCTTGCCAGCTGGCTGGATTACTAGCTCTCCTGGCACTGGATGGCTCACCCTGGACTGTCTTGGTTGGGCAGGAAACTAACCTCCACCTGGCTCTTGTTGTTGCCCTTTTATTATAGCAGCTTCACTTGCCAATCAACAACCCTGACAGCCACCTCTGGGCTGCCTGCTCACAATCCCTGGGACCAGCAGTGCAGACTGGGAGAATGTCAGGTTTCAGAAGCTGCCCTGGCTGGGCCTTACCAACACCCTCCCCTGGCTTGTAGCCCTGTGACACCACTGGTGCATGTTACTCCCTAGCCAGGTCCTGCAGCAGGCATCATCCTTTAGCATCTGACAAACCCCACCCCACAAGCCAGCAAGTGCTGGGGCTGGAAGGGCTTCTCGATTGGTCTGACTCTGGGGGACCATTTGTAGCCAATTGAGTGATCAGTTTTTTTGGTCATTCAGGAGTGGCCAGCAGCTGGAGTCAGACCATCCAGGTTCAAATGCTTAGTCACAGGAACACCAAGTAACCTGAGTGGGTGGGTTCAAGTCTCTCTGTTTCATTGTCTATAAAGCTGAGTGACAACAGCTAATCCAGATGGCTTTCTCTTGCGTGGCATGGGGATGGAAAGCCCTCCTGCGTAGGGTGAAGGAACAGTGTGGCAAATATACACCAAGCCCTCTGTCTAGGGCCTGGCCATGCTGAGCACCAGCACTAGCAGTTGCTGAGCTTGGGAATGGGGTATACTCGCTGTGCACAGGCAGCCTGTCAGGCCCAGGGTGGGTGTGACGATATGAAATGTGAAATGGTGTGACTGTAATCAACTGCCTTGAGAGTATAAGTCATCACTGATCTCGGAGGCAGTGACTGCCCTCATGCTGTTAGACACGAGTGGAGCTCCTTAGCCAGATGGCCTGAGGAACAAGGCTGTGATCCAGGCCTGTGTCACCAGGACAGAAGATGTTTGTGGACTCAGGGTCCCTCTAGCCCCCAGGCACTCAGGGTCTCACCTTTCTCCGTGGGAGGCTGCAGGATCAGCGTGTGTGCCTTTTCAATGAAGTGTAGTTCCTGGGCCACATGGCAGGCAGTGAGTGGGTTGTCACCGGTGATCATGACCACCTAGAGAGAGGGGCAAAGGTTCAGTGGGGCAGAACTCCAGCCTGGAGACCTGGTGCCTGAGTCCCCTCTAAGGAAGGCCACAGAGGGAGGTCTTGGCCTCCTACTAGGGGCTAGTCTTCCAAGACCACAATATGTCCCCATCTGGGGATGTTTTGTAAAAATAACACATGTATGTTTGTCTTTCTGAGAACATCCATACCTTTCCTTTACAGGATAAACTATGAACCAGCTTTTGGTTTGGACCTTCTTGGCTTGGTTGCTGCCTAAGAGGTTGGGTGTGGGGAGGGTGGGAATCAAATGCTCCAGCCTCCCAGTATATAGCTGGTGAGGCCTGCTGAGTGCTAGGTGGGGACTGATCATGTTACCATCCTCTGAGACTGCTCACTTACCTCCTATACTCTAAACTGCATCCCGAATCCCAAATTAGGTAACACAAACCACCAGGATGAACAGACTAAAGCCACTGAGACAGACAAACGTGACCTGTCTGGTTATTGCTTCCACACCCTCTACCCAGCCTCAACCTCCCAGAGATTCTGCAGGCCCCAGGAAGTACCCACTTGCCCCACCGAAGGTGGAAGTGTCCTCTGCTGCCACATCCTCCTCACTGTAAGGAGGAGCCAAGACCCACTCGCCCACCTGCCTGAGGAGCCTGGTGTGAGAGCCCAGCAGCCATACCCGGTGGGAGGCATTCTGGATCTCCCGGATTACAGCCTTAGAATCAGCCTTGAGTGGGCAGGAGACCACAATGAAGCCGACGAACTTGAGGTTGCACTCCAAGGCCTCCCGCTTGAGCTCCCGGGCCTGTGAACAAACATGGTGTGCTCTCACAATCATGATCCCCCCTAATTTCTCAAGCTTCAACAATGTGCTGGGTGGGGAGGTCAGAGAAGGGCTTGTCCTCTCTTGTCACACAGGGGCTTGGTAACGGCTGGGTGGTCCCCACCCCCAATGTTGCTTCTATTCCCTGATGTGGACATGGCATATTGTCACGGAGGTCTTGTGTCTCAGCTTCTGTTAGTAACTGTTCCTTGTTAACCACCCTGCACGTGCTCACCCTCTACCTCATCCCAGAAGCCAAAAAATGCCCACACTCGTGAAGCTTGTTGTCTGCTGGGGGAGGCATGTAATAAATACAATCAGAGTCAGAGTACTGAGTGCCATGGGACAGATAAAGCAGGAGAGAACAGGGCAGGAAGGGTCAGGGGTGGCTCTGAGGGGGCAGGGTGATCAGGCATCCATTCTGGAAGGATCTCTTGTCTACTGGGTGCAAAAGGCCTGGATGGAAGCCATGGTAGAAGCAGGTAAAGGAGTGTTGGCAGTGGAGGTGGGAGAAGAGCTGATGGGATGTGGGGGTATGACTGAGAGTTGAGAAATGTCCACAAACCATGCAGTAACCAGGTGCCTGAGCTGGGCAGGGGTAGAGCTACACTGGAGATGATAGTACAACATATCTCCTGATGTTTCCTGAGGGTGTGTAAATACCCTTGGGTATGGGGGTAGGAAGCTGGGTAGAAGCAGCCCTAGGCTCCAGGATAAGATGGGGTCCTACGGAGGCAGGGCACCATGGAGAAGGGACCCAGGACTGAGTACCACCTGGAATCTCTCTAGTTTTTTTTTTTTATCCTCACCTGAGGACATTTTTCCATTTTTGTTCAGATAAGAGTGGGAGGGACAGAGAGGAAGAGAGAGAAAGAGAGAGAGAGAGAGAAAGAGAAACATTGATGTGAAAGGGACACATCAAGTGGCTGCCACCCGCATGACCAACCAGGGCAAGGGACAAACTGCAACCGAGGTACGCGCCCTTAGCGGGAACTGAACCAGGGTCTCTCTGGTCCGCAGGCCAACGCTCTAACCGCTGAGCCAAACCAGCCAGGGCCCACCTAGAATCTCTGAAGGTAGAGGCCGGAGAGGAGGAAGATGAAATCATGCCTGCTCATAGGGGCACTGTGAAGACACCAGATGATGCGAACGTGTGTGGAAGGTGGGGAGAGGCTGGCAGGTGGGGAGCCTGGGCCCTTACCTGCTGGTGGGTGAGATGCCCCAGCTCCTTGTACCCTAGAGCCAAGACGCGGGCTCCTTCCCGGGAAATCTCCGTGTGGATGTGGTGATAGTTGGGTGGGCACTGGGCGAACTGCAGGGAACGCAGGAGGACGTCACCGACCACTTTGCACTGACCTCCCCCCTGAACCTGATGGGCGTGCTCAGCTCACCATAGAGTGCAGGGTTTCAGGGGCCCCCTTCACAGCCGCGATGTAGCAGAGGTCAGTGGAGCCCAGCTTCTCATAGGAGGCGAGCACGGACATTCGCTTTAGGGCACTGGCAAAATGAAAGCGCTGGTGAATTTTCAGCCCCTGAGTTTTAATACTTCGGGGGAATACTTTCTCATCTGGAAACAAATAAGTACGAGTCCTGAGGGCCTTCGCTCCAAAGAGGCAGCCAGGCCCCCACCTGCCCCTCTTTCCTCCCCCCATCCCCAGACCCAAGGCTTGTGGGCTCCTGGCTCCAGGGAGTAAGAGCTGGGAGACCTGGGCTTAGAGGACCCTGCCCCGTAACTTTGGATGGGTTGGGTTCCAACCCAGGGGGACACCCAAGGGTGTGAAATGCCCCAGGTTAGAGGTGCCTGTACCCACCCGCCACCCTGAGTTAGATACACAGTTGTCTCTGAGGGGTCTGGCTTGCCTGTCCGGGGGCGTGAGAGCTGACAGTGTGTTAGCATTGGGCCCAAGACTCCAGCCCCTCACCTTTAGTCAGTGTCCAGTCCACGGCTGTCAGCATGGCCTTCTCCAGGGGGTCACCCACCAAGGTGCCATCATCCAGCTGCATTAGGGAGTGGCATGAGGCCAGGGCCCGGTGGGTTTCTACAGGGATGTTGGACACGGGAGTCACCTCCTTTCCATCTCTGCAAGGAAGGGGAACAGCTGGTTATAGGGTGGAGGGACCCCTGGGAATTGCCAGCTAGGAGGAGGGATGGGCCCCTATACTCCATGCTAATCACTTCAGGGGCAGCAGGGTGTCGATTTGGTCCTTGTGACACCTGTACTTGTCTCACGGATGCCCCCAGAGGTCATATGGCTGCTTGGAGCCCAAGGTGATTGCCATGACGCTGTCACTCACACTGAGACTGCACAGGAAGCCCCCTGAGTAGGGTCTCTGACAGGCCCTCACTTTAGGGGCTTGGGTGTGCAGCTCTCAGGCCTCTGAGCTCTCAGAAAGACCTCTGCTGCTGGCTGGGTACCTCTCGGCCTAGGACTCTATGCTCACCTGAGTCCAGCCACACCACGCACCACCAGGCTGTCGCTGGTCAAGGTCCCTGTCTTGTCGAAGCAGCACACTTCCACCTTGCCGGCGAAGGGAATCCGGAAGGGTTCTGTACAGTACATGTCTGCAAGGTGGAGAAAGGGTCAGGGGTCCTGTCAGGCCCCAGCCCCCTGGCACCCCAGTTCTGCCCCAGGTACTCACAGAGCTTGGCCAGGGCGATGAGAGAGGTGTTGACAGCCAAAGACAACTCGATGGGCAGTTCAGGGGGCACTACTGATGTGAGGATCAGTGTGCATTCCAGAAATAGCTTATAGCGGTTCCGGCTGGGATCCTTGGTGCCTATGGAGACAGGGCCTGCCAGCCTGGGGTGGTGGGCATGGACTCAACAGACAGGCGGAGAACGTGGCACTCACCTTCAATCCATACATAGGCAGCTGCCGCGATGGCAAAGACAAGGAGAAAGAGGATGAAGACGAAGGTCTCCAGGTTGTTTGCAGTCACTCTCTTGACCCCAAAGAGGATTGTGCGTAGCAGCTTACCCTAGAAGGACGGAGTCAGAGGCCTTTCCTGGGGGTGGGAGTGGTGGCTTCCCCTGCTTGAGGGCATCAGGGCCAGATCCTCCCTCAGCTGACAGAGAGCACCAGCCCCAGGCCCATCAGTGAGTCCTGCAACCCACCATGCAGATGTTCCAGGGACCACATGGCTACATGGGCAGCTGCAACTCAACCAAGAGATACGGAGAACAGTGGCCAAGGCCTGGAGATGGGGGTAGGGTATCTGGAAGGAGGTCTGGCCATCACCTCTATCAGGCAGTCTTCTTGATGCTTTAATTTTATGGGCTCAACTCTGTTCAAGACCCCAAAAACATATGGCAACAGGTGGTCTGCTGTCTATTCCTCACCAGACCCTCAGCT
Source organism: Molossus molossus (assembly GCF_014108415.1). Lineage (NCBI taxonomy): Eukaryota > Metazoa > Chordata > Mammalia > Chiroptera > Molossidae > Molossus > Molossus molossus. The sequence goes on along the minus strand of NW_023425377.1, from coordinate 65,645,562 downwards.
AGGGAAAGCAGGCTTGGTCTTGGGCTTGCCTCCACATGGCCTCTGGCCCAGTATCTGCTGCCAGAGTGAGCCTGTGGGGTGGACGTTCTGGGGTCTAAAAGGGACGCTGTCTCTTGTGTCCACCACTTGCCATGGGGCCCACCCTCCCCAGAGTTAGGCAAGATGCCCTACCTGAGATGTGTTGAATCCAGTCCTTAGGACATAGGCCACACACCCACTGTCAACCGCTGTGGAAACAAGCAGAGCCAGTGTCATTCGCATCTTTTTGTCTGGACTCTCTCATGGCCAAACAGACACGGAAGGGGTGGAGAGGTGGGGTCAGAACAACCCTCAGAAATCCCCAAGGCACCTACGCTTCAGGCCTGTTGTGGCCTTCTGTGGGGGGATGTGTTGCACCACCTTGGTGCCCCCAAAGATGACATGGAGCCGGGAGTCGGCCTGCAGGTCCAGCACCCGGTCAGAGCTGAGATCTTCAATGGGCTCCTGGGGAGAAGGGGAGGAAAGTGACGCTGACAGTCAGTCCCATCTCAGCCTCCTTCTCTCTGAAGAGCTGAACCGTGGGGCTGGAGGAGCCTACCTGCTCCTCACTGGGCCCAGCGAATCTCACTAGGGACAGAGGCCCCACGTGTCTTCTCTCTAGCTGCATGTTCATTTACTCCCTGTGGCTCTGCACCTGGCCTCTCCCAGAAATCATACCCTCCCCATTTCTCTCAGTCCACCTCAGTCTGATATCTGCACCTGGATGTACCAATGCTCTGGGACTCTCCTCTCCTCTCCCTGCTTCCCTCTGTCCAGGGCACTGAGATCAGCAGCTCTGTTCAGATGCTACACCCACTCTGCCTCCTCCAGACTCCTGGGACAGGATTCCATCCTTCTTTTGGCTGGTGGCTCCTCCAACAATATACCTGAGTGGACTGAGGACTCCCTTTCCCCGCACCTTCATCTGTGGCACTGACTCCCCTGTAAGCATGGCCTCGTCCACAATGCAGCGGCCCCGAAGCAGCAGCACATCGCATGGTACCAGGTTATCCTGCGGTGAGCGACCTGTGAAGTAGCACCAGAGGGTCAGGCAGAAGCCAAGACTAAGTAGCCACAAGGGAGAAACAGAACTGGGCCTCACCAATGGAGACAATGTCCCCAGGAACAATCTCGTCACTGGCGATGGGTCTCCACTTGCGGCTTCGGTAGACCTGAGTGGGATGGGGTATGGTCAGCTCTGGGAACGCACCTGCACCAGGCCCACCAAGACCTCTGGGACCCTGCTGGCCACACCTGGATTGTATGGGGCTTGTTGCCCATCTTCCGGATCTCGGACATGTTGCGCATCTGCTGCTGCACCAGGGAGGCCTCGAAGGCCACCAGCATGGAGAGCGTGAAGACGCTGTAGTACCAGTACTCATCTAGGCACCAGAGCCCCACGCAGAACACCTGCCCCGAGAACGTAATGAGGATGTCTGCTGAGGACTGGATGTACACTGAGGGCCATTTCAGCCATGGACTCTGACTCATTAGGACAAAGAAGTTTGAGGGTTTGGTGTTGGACACAGGTCATTCTGGCTGTGAAAGCCCTAAAGAATGAGGTGGGAGAAGGGCTGGAGTTGCTGTTTTACCTGGAACACAAAGAAAGGTGCTGTGGCTCTCTCCTTGAACAGCTCTGAGAAGTCAGGCACCACCATCTCGGCCCTGCAAGAAACCAGACCCAAGGCTTGTTCATGGTGGGAAGCCTTGGAGGCCTCATCCCGACACCTCTACCTGGAGGCACTGAAGACCTCCTCAGGAAATGAGAAACCCTGGCAAGCTTCTAGATGGGATGCTCCATTCAACTGTGGCTGCACTCCCCAACTGGGGCAGGCACGCTGATTGCCCCAGCACTATGCTCTGCAGAACCCAGATGAAGGTTCTGAATTGGCAAAAAGCTCTTTAAGCAGCACCCCCAGCCCTGAGTGAGGGCTGGTGAAATGAGAATCCATCATCTGGTCAGCAGACAAAGCAAGAAGAGAAAAAAATCTCTGACTGGGACAGGAGCCCTGAAGCTGAAGTTGCACAGAGGAGGCCCAGCAGCCAGATGCCTTTGAACTCCCTGAGGCCTGAAATACAATGCCTTAGCACACTGCACTCTGGAGAGGGGAGGTTCGGAGCCAGGATTTCCCCCAAATTCCCTGAATAGAAGCCTTAGGAATGTAATGAAGGGGTGATGAGGGAGCACCAAGGCTGTGTTCTGCACAGTCAGCCCTCGTTTATCGCAGTTAATCAGTTCCAGACTCTACTGTGATAAATGAATTTCCCGATGTAGGATTCTTTATTTACTATACCATCATCCACTGCCACTTCGCACTTTGACTTTCACGGCGTGATAGAGTGAAGCCACGAAAGTCGAAGCGTGAAGTGGCGACGGATGACTGTAGCTTGGTGTGCAGGGTTCCCGAACGTGGTCCATGATAAAGAAACCACAGTGGCCCAAGTGTGATAAAAATAAATGAAACCCACCCTGAATTCTGTCTGCTGCCTTTAAAGGAGTCAGGACCTGAGGTGTGGTGAAGGGCGGGGAGTAGTCAACATTTCTTATAAGTCTTCCTATTAGATTGACAGTGTGGTAAACAATTAAGTCTGGAAAGAATTCCCTAGAGATTCTGAGGGTCAGGATGATTATTATAGTGGCCAGGATTGGGGCTCTGAAGTTCAGCCTTGCCCTTTCCCAGGCACGTGTCAGCACTGGCACTTTTGGTGAAGATTAAAGGAGAAAGTGTGTGCAGAGCACCTGCCATTCTAGCTGGTACAAATAAGAGCAATCCTAATCACTGACTTCTTTTTTATTAAACATATGTTTTCATTGATTTTTTTTTTTTAGAGAGAAACAGAAACATTGATGTGAGAGAGAAATATCAATCTGCTGCCCCCTGTACACCCCCTCCTGGTGATAAAGCCTGCAACCTGGGCATGTGCCCTGACTGGGAATCAAACTGGGACCTCTCAGTCCATTAGATGACACTCAATCCATTGAGCCACACCAGCCGGGCTTATCACAATTCTTTAAGTGCCAGGATATATATGAGGCGATCGGCAAGAAATTACATTTAAAGAATTTAAAGTAAATTGGGGAGTAACAAAAACAAGATGAGGATGGCCATGGGCCAAGCTCCCCAGGAAGGGAGCCTGGCTGAGAGATCTCCAGGAGGTTCCTGTCAGGAGACAAGTTCAGGGGAGACTAGACTGGAAAACATTTCTTGAAGGGGGCTACTTTTACCTAGGATTCCTCCATCCCACTTCTCAGGAACCCTGACCAGGAGTGTGAAGAGGCAGAAACAGGAAAGGGGCCACCAGTTGGGAGTGTACAGCCTATGACCACAGGCAGAGGCCCAGCCCCGTCAGCAGGAGGGACATATGGGGATACCAGGACTCACTTGTTACTCCCAAACTTCTTCTCTGCTGCTCGGATCTCTGAGTCCTCCTGAAACCCTCTACTGCTCTGGTAGTAAGAGAAGGTGTTTCTCACAGGAAAGGCCACGGGGAGGAAGCGCTTCTTCTCCTGGGCATCATAGGAATACTTGATCTTCTGGAATTCAAAGGACAGCACTTCCTGCCCATCTTCGCCCTGTGGGAGAAGGCTTGTCTGTGGCAGAGGCCCCTGAGGTGGGATGTCAGTGCCTGGGAATCTCACCCAAGTCCTGCATTGGGCAGCCTGGCAGGTGGTCCCTACCTCATCTCGGTGCAGGGCCACGAGCTCAGTGGAGCCATTGTTGGGGGTCGGGACCACCTTCACGAAGGTCGCTTTGCTGGGATCATATTCCTATGAGAGGCAAAGTGATGCTGCTGAACCCTTCTCAACCCCCACTGTAGGAAAAATACTGTCAGGCAGAAGGTACACTCTTGATCCATGTAAACCAAATCCATGTCACAGCCCACCTGGTCTACTGCTGCTTCGTTTCCTCCCCCCACCCCATTACTATTCTTGCTGTGCTCTCCAGTGACGCTGGAGGCTCATCCTTGATTCAGCTAAGGGTCTTGGCATGTGCTGTTCTTTCTGTCTGGGACATGTGGTCATACAGCTTTCAGGTCTTTACTCAAATGTCGTCTTCTCAGGAGGCCACACTTGAATGCCCCATATGAAGTTCCATCACTACGTTCCTATTCCATTTCTATTTTCTCTTTTTGGTATTGACTGCTGAGTACAAGTCTCCCCCACTAACACCATGAATGCAATAGGTTTTGTCTGTTTCCTCAGCACTAAGAGGTGGAAGCACCAAATGGAGCTCAATTAGCACTCCGTCAGTCATGAGCTGCATCCATCCCACTGCTGCTCTGCCAGTGTGTTTGAGCGAGAAAGGGTGTCACAGCAGTGACAATGACAAACAAGGCCCTGCCCCTCAGAGAGTTCACAGGTAATGGAAACAGACAGAAAACAACAAACACATATCTATCTACGAACTCAGGTAATGTCATGGAAGATAAATGCTACATGTGCCAGCCCTATACCAGAAGCTTTGCAGATGTTTCTCCCCCACACCATGTTTCTTCTCACAATGGCACCCTGAGGTAGGTGTTACAGTTCTCATTTTACAAAAGGGGAAAATGAAACCCAGAGAGCAGAAGCTCCAGTGTCTGAGATCTCTGAGGTAAACTCAGACCTATCTGTTCTAATCCCACAGCTGCTTAGCTCCTTGTTCTCCATCCCTGGAAAGGAACTTGTCTCACTTTTTTTTTAATCCTCACCCGAGGACATTTTTCCATTTTTGTTCAGATAAAGCGGGAGGGAGAGAGAGGAAGAGAGAGAGAGAGAGAGAAACATCGACCTGAAAGGGACACATGGAGTGGCTGCCTCCTGCACAAACCCAACTGGGGCCAGGGACAAACTGCTACTGAGGTATGTGCCCTTACTGAGAACCGAACCCAGGTCTCTCTTGACTGCGGGCTGACGCTCTAACTGCTGAGCCAAACCGGCCAGGGAGGAACTTGTCACACTTTTAAGCTGCAGGCCAAAAGGCAGCTGGAAGTTTGGGGAGAGTGTGTCAAACTCTCCCCTAATCTCCTTCCATTTTTCTATCCCTTGCTGGGATCTTGCACTGTACTGACTTGAATCTACCAAGCCCTAAAGTTTGAGCCCCTCCCCTGGAATAAGGCTTGTTGGATAAGGGAGATTACACTTTCAAAAGAGAAAGAGTATTCAGTCCACATTCAAAGTCAAAGATGGAGGCTCCTGTCTCTTTCTGTAGTCCTTGGTGCTGTTCCCTTTCCTCTTTTTTCAGCAGACACACACCTGGGATCAGAGTGGAGGCTGGCTGGAGGTGGACCTCTTCACCCATCGCTCCAAACCTGCTGTTGTCATCTGAGACAGGGCAGAGGATAACAACTGCTGACCCAGGGCAGCTCTCACTCATCCATATCTTGGGGATAAAGGTCACATCCTGACAGCGTCCATACTATCATCACCCTCATCTTGCTCCCAAACAGTTAAACCACTTGCTCACAAATAGCTCCTTGTTCCTTTTAAACGCTATTAACTGCATTTCAAGCTCGTTTTGGTTGCAGTACCAGAGGCCTCTGCGCAATGGACAGCAGGACCGATGTTCAGTTTTCAAACCAAACTTCACAGACAGGAAAACCCACCCCGTAGTAGACGTCTAGCCTTACATTTTGAAAACCAAGGTGGGAGGCAGACGACAATGAAGGGCTGTTTCCAAGAGAAACAGCCGAATACTCGCTGGGATGGGAGCCATCAAACAGCGACATATGTTGGGCCCTGTGCTGTGCTTTTTACAGGTATTGCCTTATGGAATCCAGTGACCACACCGGGGAGGAATCCCAAAGAAAGGAAGTAAACTGTGCCAGGGTCGCACAGCAAGAAAGTAGTGGGACCAAAATTATGCAAGCGCTCAAGGATATAGGGCGCCGCACGGGACCCAGGCCCAGCAGATGGGTGGCCCGGGCCGGATGTGCATGGACAGGAACGCCGTAGCCGAGACCCGCCGCGAGAGCCGACACTGTGGAGATCGGGCTCGGCCCACGCACTTACCGGGGTGCAGGTGAGCGCGCAGTGAGCGTGCACGGACCAATGCCCCGAGAGGACGGTGAGCGCGTGCGCGAGGCAGATAGTAGCAAGCGCGAACAGCGCAGCCTCGGGGATCTCCGCCCAGCTGCTGCCCCAGCCCCAGCAGCCGGCGGCCGAGGCGCCCAGCCAGGCCGGATAGAGCAGCCCGGCGAACGGCAGCACCGTGAGGCGCCGCAGTAGCGACAGTCGCCGGTATGGCCACACGGCGGAGACCAGTTCGTCGCCATTCTCTATGAGCGCCGGCCCGGCGGCAAGGAGCGTGCGAGGCTGTGGCACAGGCTTGGGCTGTCCGCCAGGCCGAGCCCCACAAGGCCGGGCGCCGCAAGGTAGCGCATTGCCCACAGCCGCCATCTTTCCCAGCGCCGCGCTCGCTTCCGGGCAGAGGCCCCGCCTCACTTTCGAGTTTTCCTTCCGGTGAACCCTGGGCGCCGCCAAGGCAGTCGGGAGTAAGAGCCAGGGCGACGTAAGCGGCGGGGTCCAGAAGTGGCTATTGAGAGTGCCGCAGCACAGATTTGGCGGGAAGGAGAGGCAGGGCGCCGCCATGACAGAGAGGATAGGAAAGGGCTGGGGCGCCTTCCGGCCCTGCCGCCCTGACTGAGACCGGAAAAGATGAGGCAAGGAGAGCTGGGTGCCAACCGGACAACCTGACCGGAAGCGGCCGTCCCTCCTTGGTGACTTGCAGGAACACAAGCCTGTCTGGGTAACGAGCCAGGGGAGAAGCTTGGACGTTAGGAGGCGGGGCCAGTCAGGGAAGTCCTCGGGTTCGGGGAGCGGGGGTCCAGAGGTGCGGAAGTGGACGGATTTGTTATGAGGGCGGAGCTTGTGGTGGGTGGGTCCCAGGTTGGTCACCTGGGATGCGGAGGTCCCTCTCTTGGGGTCCTGGGCAGGACTGGGGTGGGCGGGTTGGACAGCTAGCACAGGACACAGCCACGCTAGACAAGAGCCGTCATGTAACAGATAATGACATACACAAAGTTACTGAAACCGGACAACAAATGAGTCCAGGTCGCCTGTCTCTACTTAAGCCAATTAAGCAGAGACAAGGTTGAATGTATATGAGTGTTTATTCCAATCTTGCTGGCAGTATGGGAGAGCAGTGGGTCATCCTGTAACATCTCTGCCCACCCCACCCCACCCCACTTGCCAGCTTCTTTTAAAGGGTAGAGAAACAATGACTATGTGGGAAAGGGCAGTTGGGCAAAAAGAAAAAAAAAACACGGTAAATTGGTTACAGGCAATGGGGGAGGAATGTGGGCTGCGGGGGCGGCAGGGGCTGGTCACCAGTGAGTCACAGTCACTGGTCCAGTGTTCAGCATTCTGATAGATAATCAGGTTGTTAATTTTTCCATGATGCCATATAGTCTCCCTTGTCCTCAGATGAGGAGAATGGACAGCATTCCTGAAGTAAGCTCCCAAGGGGCACACCTCTCAGCCAGGTCAGAGTGGGCTTTTCTTTAATCAGAACAAAGCAACCACGATTAACATTGCAAAGGATGATTAACATTTTTTGTAACTATGGCCAGTATGCCCCTATGAGTAGTTCTCTATTCTATTCTCTCCTGCCCAGTTCATTCCTCTTGTTGATTTTAACATCTCTTATCTATGAGATTAGTTTTTAATGGACTGTGTCTCATCGAACTGTATTATTCCTGGTCTATTATCTTGTCCCCTTATGAGTTTTGGCTCTGAATCCTTTCAAGGAAAAGGGCATTTGGTCTCTTCTGTAACTGCTTCCTGCTGATGGTGGGGAGCACCGCATCCTGAGATTCTCCCTGCCTGACAAAAGAAGGGTGGAGCCAAAAGGGGAAAGCAGTTTTTAACTGAGGCCAATAAACTGTCCATGTTTCACTGACTCAATCATAAGTCCAGACCACTGAGTCTCATATTTCAAGAGAGAGTGATGCAGATGACTTCTATGATGAGGCTTACATAGTAAGCAATTAGGTAAACAGGGACATAGGGATATATTCTGTAAAACAGAAGAACACAAAACATAAAGGTTAATGTGTACATTAAGTCATAAACCAGTTGAGAAGATTTCCAGATGTAAACCTTCTGCTGGAATGAAATTATACAGTGACAGTCTGACAGATTGTCTGTAGTTAGAACATGCTGGTGGTTATAAGTTGCTGAGGCATGTATAGCACACACAGACACAACCTTCAACAAAACTTTGAAGACAGTTAACTGCACTGGAGTTCAATACCCAAAATTGGGTGTTGTGGTTTTTCATTGAGACATAATTTTTTTCTCTCTCCCTAAGAGTACTCTCCTTTCAAAGAGACTGTATTAAGCCTGCCAGTGTGGCTCAGTGGATTGAGGATTGTTCCATGGGTCCCGGTTCAATTCCCAGTCAGGGCACATGCCCAGGTTGTGGGCTTGATCCCTAGTAGGGGCCGGGCAGGAGGCAGCCAATTGATGTATCTCTCTCATATCAATGTTTCTCTCTCTCCCTTCCTTTATCTCTAAAAAAAAAAAAATCAATAAAAACATATTTAAAGAGACTGTATTAAGTCTAGTTCTAGTTTGGTTTGGTTATTTGCATAAACTCAAGAATATGAATAGGTCAAATTGATTGCACATGCTTTTTCCAATTTTACTTTGCTGAAATGTTACTCATTCATAAGGAATATTTAGATTGAGCTGTAGTGAGCAGTCAACAGTTAGCCTCTCAGGGCAGAGAAACCAAAGCCACAATTGCCATCAGGTGGTGCCTGGAATGTCTGCTGATTTGGGCTGTGTCCTCAAGTCTCTGAGGTTCCCAAAGATGCTGAGGTTCCTTTCTGCCATCTTTCAGGAAAACTACCTGCATTCCTTCCCTGGAAAGATTGCTATGAACCATGTGACCAAGCAAGGTAGCAGGCTATGTCTGTAAGGGGCGTTTTCAGCTTCAAAGTCTATCTTCATCCCTTAAAGCTTTCTGGTGACATCCAGAGTTCTGGCATGGCTTTCTCAGACATGACATTCCATTCAAGGTCTTGATTAATAAAGCCACAATTGGAAACTGATTTTATGGGTCCTATTATAAAGAAATCAGCTCTGGCCGGTTTTGTTCAGCGGTTAGAGCGTCAGCCTGCAGTCCAGAGAGACTGGGTTCTGTTCCCGCTAAGGGCGTGTACCTTGGTTATGGTTTGTCCCCTGCCCTGGATGGGTTGGGTTGTGCGGGTGGCAGCCACTCAATGTGTCCTTTTCATGTCGATGTTTCTCTCTCTCTTCCTCTCTCACCCTCCCACTCTATCTGAACAAAAAATGGAAAAATGTCCTCGGGTGAGGATAAAAAAAAGAAAGAAAGAAAAGAAATCAGATTCTACCTGGCCTGTGTGGCTAGTGGATTGAGCGTTGTACCAAGAACTGAGAAGTGCCAGTTTGATTCCCTGTCAGGGCATATGCCTGGGTTACGGGCTCAATCCCCATTTCCGGGAGTGCAGGAGGTGGCTGATTGATGTTTCTCTCTCACGTTGATGTTTCTGTCTCTCTAAAAAATCAATTAAGCCTAGCCGATGTGGCTCAGTGGTTGAGCATTGACCCATGCACCAAGAGGTTGCTGGTTCGATTCCCAGTCAGGGCACATGCCCAGGTTATGGGCCCGATCCCCATTGGGGGCCAATCAGTGTTCTCTCTCATCGATATTTCTATCTCTCTCTCCCTATCTTTTCCTCTTTCTCTAAAACCAGTAAAAAATAAATATTTTTAAAAAGTTAATTAAAAATTTTTTAAAAATTGGAATGATAAAAAAAAAGTTAAAAATCAGATTCCTGTTGGATTCATGCAAATAAACATATTGCCATGAAAGTAATACTACTCACTCATTAAGAGCTTCCAAATTCTGGAGGGATCAGGTAGGGAGAAAAATATAAATACCTCAATATTGCTTACTAAATTGCTTTAAGAAAAGAAACAAGTTTCCTTATGTCTGAAAAACCAAAAGATTAAAATCAGCAATACTTAAAATAATTACCAAAACTATAATTACTTTCAGGTCAGTGTGCCCCATAATCAAATTCTGTTTCTCCTGATTTTTTTTTTCTTGCCAGTACTTTCATAAATTCAGATGTTCCCCAGAGTTCTAGTAATTTTCATTTAGTTCAAGGGGATTATCTAAAAATTTATTCTCAGGCATATGTAAGTTAAAGTAAGTTAAAGTCCTTTCCATGGATCATTCAGAAGATGTAACATCTTTGTAAATGCATCAGAGTAAAACAATGACTTCTATAATTGACAAAAAGGAAACTTAAAATGACAGGTTATAGATTTAATTGACACAGAAACCTGTCCTTTTTGTAAAGCCCAACATTCCAGAATAACAATTAGAGTTATAAAAGAATATATTAGACTTTGTAGACTTCTGGAGTTTTTTAAACAATCCCCAGAACATCCATTAATAATATGCATATATAAGTAAAATATAGTTATTATTTCTTTATTTGATAAAACTTCCTATGTAACTTGCCCTGGCCGGTTTGGCTCAGCGGTTAGAGCGTCGGCCTGCGGTCTGGAGAGACCCGGGTTCGGTTCCCGCTAAGGGCACGTACTTCGGTTGCAGTTTGTCCCCGGCCCTGGTTGGTCGTGCGGGTGGCAGCCACTCGATGTGTCCCTTTCACATCGATGTTTCTCTCTCTCTCTCCCTCCCACTCTATCTGTACAAAAAATGGAAAAATGCCCTCGGGTGAGGATAAAAACAAACAAACAAACAAACAAAAAACTTCCTATGTAACTTAAGCATAAAAGGTTATATTACTGTTATTATTATTATTATTATTATTTTTATGCAACAGTATTAAATTACTTATTCAAAGTGACAACCAAAGTTATTAGTCTGGCCGGTGTGACTCAGTGACCCTGTACCAAGGGATCACTGGTTCTATTCCCGCTTAGAGCACATGCCCAGGTTGTGGGCCCAATCCCCAGAGGGGGCATGCAGGAGGCAGCCAATTGATGTTCTCTCTCATCGATGTTTCTATTTCTCCCTCTCCCCTCCTCTCTAAAAATTAATGAAGAAAAAATTTTTTAAAAGTTATTAAACGCAAACATAAGTTAGTGAAACTCCATTTCTTACCATTAAGAAGATGGGTTTTTAAGTAATCAAGTATCTGAATGACATAGTATAACACATGACCAATTCAATAATATATAGAACATTTGCTCCCTAGGCAAACACAGGAAAAACTTTTTCTCTTTTAACAGACTGGAAAATGACCAAACAAATTCTATAATAGTTAATTTTAGATCCATTTATCTAATTAAATGTACTATTCCGTTTACTTATAATTTCCATTCAAGATTTTACAAACCTTTCTACAACTTTCACAAACCTTTTTACCTATTCAGAAATAACAAGTTTCAGAACAACTTTATTTTTTTTTAAAGTATCTTTATATCTTATACCTTTTATCACCAAGATTATACAATTTCTTCCAATTAATTTGAACTTTTAACTCCTAGAAACCTTGATCTTTCTTTGTGTGTGTGACAAGCAAGTAATTAACATTCCTCAGATTGGCAAATATATTCACATTTTTTGTTTTGTTTTTGTTTTTTGTTTTTTTTTAATCCTCACCCGAGGACATTTTTCCATTTTTTTGTTCAGGTAGAGTGGGAGGGAGAGAGAGGAACAGAGAGAGAGAGAGAAACATCGATGTGAAAGGAACACATCGAGTGGCTGCCACCCGCACAACCGACCAGGGCCGGGGACAAACTGCAACCGAGGTACGCGCCCTTAGCGTGAACCGAACCCGGGTCTCTCAGGACCGCAGGCCGACGCTCTAACCGCTGAGCCAAACCGGCCAGGGCAATACATTCACATTTTAAAGATATGGTTTTCAAATAAAATATAAGATATTCATTGTCAGATCTAAATCCATCCTCTAGCTCCTCTGTAATAAGCCAAAAGTAGACAAAGTCAGATTAATATTTTAATATCCTGTTATTTTAAAATACCTAAATATTTGACATTTTAATCATTTAACCCAGCAAATCTTCAAAGCTTAAGTTACCAAAGACTTTGGAAAACTATATTTAGATATATATAATTATTACTGAAAAGCTTTATCAAAAACTGTTCATTTTAGTTTCATTTATTATTTCTTAAAAACAGTCAATTAGCCCTGGCCGATTTGGCTCAGCGGTTAGAGCGTTGGCCCGTGGATCAGAAAGACCCAGGTTCGGTTCCCGCTAAGGGCACATACCTTGGTTGCAGTTTTTTCCTGCCCCGATTGGGGTCGTGTGGGTAGCAACCACTTGATGTGTCTCTCTCACATTGATGTTTCTCTCTCTCTCTTCCACCCTCTCTCCCTCCAATTCTATCTGAAGATAAATGCAAAAAGTCCTCGGGTGAGGATAAAAAATTTTTAAAAAACCAATCAATTATTATTCAATCCATTTTCTTGACACATTTTGTACAGAGATAAATAACATGAACTTATTCCTGCAAACTCAGGCGAAACAATCCTGTATTTTATGTTAATAACTTAAAAATTTATCAATTAAATTTAAATTACCCATATGATTCTTGGTGATTACTGTATTCCTTTGCATGCTCAAAAGTGAGCTGTTTAACTACCTAGTGTCCTTGGCTGCTTCTAGGACCCTGGAGAAGAGGCATGGGGGAGGGGAGATAACAGGTCTCCTGGCTTGTTCCTGGGGATGCAGCAGCTCCCAGGCCTCCAGTGGCTCGAATTTAAAAGTACCATTTATTCCCCCTTCACATTGAGGTGGGGCCCCTGCTGCTTCCACAGCCTGCACTGGGCTTTGGGGTGCTATTAATTTACTTATTGTCCCCTTAACTCCTGTAGTGTCCCGACCTCATGGAGAAGGATTTGGAGTGTTTCAAAGACTTATTTAATCACATTCTCCTTTTACTCTCTGGGAGGAGAGTGAGACCTTTCTCCCCTCTTTGAACCATCAATTTAGATCTTTCTGAGTACAATCCTTGTGATGTAACAATAAGAAACTTTGCACACAAGAAGAGATCCTATCCTATCTCAAAACAGAAACAGAAACAGAAACAGAAACAACACGTACAGTAAATAAATAAGTACTTTCAAAAGGAAGGAGTGGGACACCAGCTTCAGAATCCTATCTCACACCAGTCGGCACAGCAAAATGACCCTCACGAGGTCTGAGTGGTGCAAAGTCCAAACAGCAGAGACAGAGGATAAAACAGGAAAGAGCAAACCAAATCCCTAACAGATAGGAGAGCAAGCGAAGAACATCTGAAACCAAAGTTACTTTACAGACAGATAGGAATTTGCAGAGAGCTCTCTAACAGAACAGAACACACAGACAAATGAGAGCTCTTATACCTGTTTTTTTCATTAGTTAAGCATTTGGGCAGCTGATACCTTGAGAGGGAGAGCAAGGATGTCCCTCGAGATAAAAACTTTCTGCAGCTTCTGGGAAGTTCCTGCAATCCTTGCCAGGAGTTCAGTTCACCACAAGCAGCGGGGCCCCCAGCTAAGAGGGATATGCCCCCATCTTTTTTTTTTTTTATCCTCACCCGAGGACATTTTTCCATTTTTTGTACAGACAGAGTGGGAGGGAGAGAGAGGAAGAGAGAGAGAGGGAAACATCGATGTGAAAGGGACACATCGAGTGGCTGCCACCCACACGACCAACCAGGGCCGGGGACAAACTGCAACCGAGGTACGTGCCCTTAGCAGGAACTGAACCCGGGTCTCTCTAGACCGCAGGCGGATGCTCCAACCGCTGAGCCAAACCGGCCAGGGCGATATGCCCCCATCTTTAAACCAATTAATCAAGATTATACAAGACAAAACCCAAAACCACCCTAATATACAATATTTACAAGTGTGCATGACAGTTGAAAACTTTATGGCTTATTGTGCCCTTTTGCTTATACAGCCAGACAGAATACCAGACAGAATGCCCTGTGCCACACAGCAAGTGCCTCAACTCTAAGCTGGTCAGGTTCAGGTTCAAAGACCAGGAACCAGAGATAATGCCCTGTATCATACATAGCAATGTCTCAACCCTAAGCTGATCAGGCTTGGGTTTGGAGACCAGGCAAGGACCATGGGAGATCACTTGCAACCAGGAGCTGATCAGGCTCATACCAGATGGGAGGCAACAGACAACAGACAACTCTCATTACAGAATTACAGAACTATGGGGTTGCAGAGCTACAGTTACAGGATGCTCAATTCAACTTGAAAGAGATGACCGGGATTGCTGGAGCTGAACGCAGGACTCTAACAGGCAAATGGTGAGAGTCCTGTTTTTTGGTCTCAGGAACCCCTAGTCCCAGGCAGCCTGTGGGGTCCCGCTCTCAGTACTGGGAGATTCACCAAAATATGAAACTGGACAACTAATGGGTCCGGCCGCCTGTCAATACTTGAGCCAATTAAGCACAGATAAGGTTGAATCGTATATGAGCACTTATTCTAATATTGCCGGCAGTATGAGAGAGCAGTGGGTCATCCCATAAAATCTGCTCTGCCCCACCTCCACTTGTCAGCTTTTAAAGGTTAGAGAAACAATGACTACATGAGAAAGAGCAGTTGGGCAAAAATAAAAAATAAATGGGTAAATTGGTTACAGGCAATGGGAGAGGAATGTTGAGGGTGGGGGGTGGATTGTAAAAGATTTCGGGCAAAGGAGGAAGGAATGTGCCAGGGGCTGTGGGGCTGGTCGCCAGTGTGTCACAGTCACAGGTCCAGGGTCCAGTGTTCAGATAGATAATCAGGTTTTTAATCCTTCCATGATGTCAGGTAGTCCTTGTTCTCAGATTAGGAGAATGGACAACATTTCTGAGGTAAGCTCCTGAGGTGCTCATCTCCCAGCCAGATCAGAGTGGACTTTTCTTTAATTAGAACAAAGTAACTATGATTAACATTGCAAAGGATGATTAATATTTCTTATAACTATGGCTAGTATGTCACTTTGATTAGTTCTCTATTATTCTCTCCCGCCCCTTTCATTACTACTTTAATATAAAAATATGAAAAATTGATGTTTATTTGAAATGCTACATTATTTTGTTTTACTTACTTTCTTGTTACATAAATGCTATTATTTGAACAGAAGCACAATAGCCAGGGTTGTGTGGCTCAGTGGATTGAGCATCGTCCAGTGGACTGAGAGGTCCAGGTTCAATGCCTGGTCAGGGCACATACCTGGGTTTCAGGCTCGACCTTCAGTAGGTGGCATGCAGGAAGCAGCTGGTTGATGTTTCTCATATCGATGTTTCTATCTCTCCCTTCCTTTCTCTCTAAAAATCAATAAAAACATATTAAAATATCAAAACTGCCTTTCAATTTAAAAAAAGCACAATAGAACTACTTAACAGGGACAATTAGTAGTATTTATAGTAGGCTTAATTAAACAATACATGGGAGAAAAAAATAACTATTTTTATAGTGTTTCTTTGTGTCCTCTCATACAGCAGTTTATTTGAAGTACTTTTTAAGCTTTTTGTTGGATATTTAAATTTCTAGGCTATATGGTAGCATATTCTTTAAAAAAAATTTTTATCCTCACCCGAGGACATTTTTGCATTTATCTTCAGATAGAGCAGGAAGGAGAGAGGGAGGAAGAGAGAGACAGAAATATTGATGGGAGAGAGACACATTGAATGGTTGCCACCCACGTGACCCCAACCGAAGCTGGGGACAAACTGCAACTGAGGTACATGTCCTTAGCAGAAACCAAACCCGGGACTCTCTGGTCTGTGGGCTGATGCTCTAACCACTGAACAGCTGGCCAGGGCACATATTCTTAAGATACATAAATGTAAGACTTTGTAAAAGAAGAACTTGAATGCAATAAGACTTGGATAGTATTCTATATTTAATAAAATAATGATGAAGTTTATTTCTGTCCCATCATTACACAGTATAAAAGAAATCTCAGGGCCCTGGCCGGTTTGGCTCAGCAGTTAGAGTATTGGCCTGTGGTCCAGAGAGACCCGGGTTTGGTTCCCGCTAAGGGCGCGTACCTCGGTTGCAGTTTGTCCCCGGCCCTGGTTGGGTCGTGTGGGTGGCAACCACTCGATGTGTCCCTTTCACATTGATGTTTCTCCCCCACCCCCAACTCTATCTGAACAAAAAATGGAAAGATGTCCTCTGGTGATGATAAAAAAAAATAAAAAGAAAAAAAGGAAAAAAAAGAAATCTCAGGGACAATGGTTTTAAAGCATAGAGGCAATTTGAAGTTGTGAAATCAAAGTTGCATTTCAAATAGTTACGTATGTAGGAAAGAAACGGAGAATGGCCTGAACAGTGTGGTTCAGTTTATTGAGTGTCGTTCCATGGACAGAGAGGTCCCAGTTCGATTCCCAGTTGGGACACATGCCCAGGTTTCGGGCTCAATCACCAGTGGGGGGCATGCAGGAGGCAGCCGATCCATATATCTCATTGATGTTTCTACCTCTCTCTCTAAAAACAAAAAAATGGAGAATGTCTTATTTAATTTTTCCTTCTCTGATGATATTTTGAATTCTGAAACAGACTTATTTTAAAAATCAGTTTGTTTGTTTTTTTTCTGTATGAGTTTTCTTCAAACACCGAAAACTTAGTGGAAATCAATTCTTCCTTGTTGGGCTCCTTATGGCCTCTTCAAAGATCTTAAAAGAATTTTGAAGAAACAACATGTATATTTCTGCATTACTGTAATTGTTTTTTCCATTTTAATGTTCAGTGCAGTTCCAAATTAGAGAAGGATATTTTTCTTTTCCCAGACTTTGAAAATATGATTTTATGGCAGGCCAACTTAAAAAAGAAATCCTTAGGGATGATAGGGGTAGAGGGAACGGAGAAAGGTGGTCGAAATGTATAAATGACCAGTTATATGGTAAATACGTACTAGGACTCTAATAGCATGATGACTATAGTTAACATTGCTGTATGACATATATATGAAACTTTTAATTAGGACAGTAAATTCTGAGTTCTCATCACAAGGAAAACATTTTTTTCTTTCTCTATTTATTGTATCTATATAAGATTATGGAGGCCAAAAACATGTGGTAATCATTTCACAATCTATGTAAATCCCCCCACCTCCCACCCCGGGCTAAAGCTGCTTTGATAGGAACACTCTGCCTAGGAACTATGGCTTCTGCAGCTTGGAGGAATGACTCAGCATAGGGCTCTTGGTGTCTGCCTTCCCAGCTCACCCCCAGAGCCCTGAATCCTCATGCAGCTCTAGTCTATTCAGCTCTCCCTCTGCTGGAGCCCAAGGTGAGTAGCTGTAGATGATTTAGTGTGCTGGCCTTTCAAGATGGTGCCTGTGTTTCCAGCCATCTCTCATTGCCAGACAGAACCTCTGGTGCTTTCCACAGCCAAGGTGTTATGTGAGCACCTTTCCCAGTTCCATCACTCTGGGCTGGGATACCCAGTTTGGAGTTTAGACATGAGACTTAGGGGGAACCCCCTGCAGCTGAGATGTCCTTCGGAAACTTCAGCTATTGCCTGTGGGAGCCCAGCCAGTTCTCTTGCACCTCTGCAATTCCTACCGGACTCAATGTGGGCTCCTTTTTACATCCTTGATTATAAGGGTTCTCTCCAGCTGGTCTTTAGTTGGTTATTCCAGCTGATTTTTCGAAATATTAGTTGTGCCCTGGCCAGTTTGGCTCAGCAGTTAGAGCATTGGCCTGTGGACCAAGGGGTCCTGGGTTCGATTTCAGCCAAGGGGACCTACCTCGGTTGCATTTCATCCCTAGCCCCAGTTGGGGTCGTGTGGGTGGCAGCCAATCTGTGTGTCTATCTCACACCAATGTTTCTCTTTCTCCCTCCCGCTCTGTCTGAAGATAAATGTAAAAATATCCTCGGGTGAGGATTAAAAAAAATAAATAATAAAATAAATATTAGTTGTAATTCCAGTTTGGTCCTGGAAGGAGGTCAGTGTAGCTTCCATTCAATCTGCTACCATTTTTCTCTCTCTGGAGAGCTGCTTTTAATTCCTAACCAGAATGTGTGAAACCACTCTGTAGCTTTCATCTGCCTATACTTTGTAAGCAGCTCTGAAAAAATTCTCTTCTGTTCCCTAAGTAGCTCGGCAGAAGAGAAGGATGGTGGAGCCTTTTAGGCAAGCAGCATGTTCCAAAAGCTGGGTCAAAACTGAATCTCTGTCAATCAAATAATTACACTTACTGTGGACACTAGCATTTTGACCTTAAGGACACTTGGACCCTCATGGTAAATGTTATCAGTAAGAATAACTTACACCGATTAAAACTAGACATGGAATATTGTATCACTGACTGAATAAAAAAACTTTGAGGGCTTCATTAGAACCAAGAGACTCTGGAGACTCAAAATATGAAGAAGTTGTGGATAGGATGGCAGCAGGCAGGACCAGAATGAGGGTGAGTGTATGAGAGTGTGAGCAAGTGTGAGAGAGTGTGAGTGGATGTGCAACCACAGAGCAATGCAGAAATGTGAGGCAGAGGGTTCTGGTACTGTGGATGGGGGACTACCCAACTACTGTAGTAAGCGACTTGTCAGGACACTTCTCCCTGTGTGGCTGGAAGGCCTTGCCATTTTGGAAGATCTACTGGTTTTCTCTGGGAGGAGGCAGTGGGGAGTGGCTAGGGCTAAGTGACTTGAGTCCACCAGTGTGCCTTGCACCATTGGACCAGTGGACCCCACTGTGTCAATGCACAGCACTGTCAAGGTACCTGCTTGTGGAAGCAGCAACTGGCTGAGAGCTGAGCATCATCCCCCACAGCAGCAGCAGTAGCACCAGCATGGGAGCAGAGCAGCACCCTTAACAGCAGCAGCCTGATGAGAGCTGAGCACCACCACTAGCAGCAGCGGCACCAGCTTGTGAGCCCAGCACCTTCCCCCACAGCAGTAGAGACTGGGTGGGTGTGGAGCCCCATCTCCAACAGCAACTGAGGCTCAGGAGCCAAGACACACACCAGTAGCAGAGGCTCAGTAGTGGACATCCATCCCCAGGCAGCAGCAGCACAGATCAGCAGCTGAAACCCATCCCCAGCAACATCAACAGAGGCTGATCAGGAGCAGGCCCCAGCCCAAGCAGCAGCAAGGCTCAGGCAGCCAAGACCTGCCCCTGACAACTGCAGCAGCGGATTTGGAGTGGAGCCCCTACCCCAGCAACAGGAAAGTCCCAGGAACTGAGCATCCTTAGCCCCCAACAGCAGCAGAGGATTGGGAGCTGAGAGCACTCCTGGCAACAGCAGCAGCAGTAACAGGCACAAACCGGGAGCTGACACTTGCCCCCAGTAGCATCAGCAGTGACTGATCAGGAGCTGAGCCCCACCAGGCAGAAGCGCACCCCAGCAGTGCACCAGCTAGACCCATGTATCCCAGAAGAACCTTCCATGACAGACCAATACCAGCTGCCAGTTGTCAGTCCTCCAAGACCCATAGCAGGGAAGAGGTGCCATGCATCAGAACAGTTTAGGAGGCACAGCAGCCTTATTTGATAACACACCGACCTGCCTACACACCCCAACATCCCTCACTGGTTCTGGAACTACCTGACTGCTCAAATGGTGAGACAAAGAAACAACACCCAAATGAAAGAAAAGGAGGAATCACCACAAAAGGAACTACAGGAAATGGAAGACAGCAATTTGTCAGATAAAGAATTCAAAGCAATGATTTTAAAGGTGCTCAAACAATTTAGTGAGAACTACAAGCAACTTAATGAAAATTATAAAGAGCTCACTGGGAACTACATCAGCATAAAAAAAGAGTTAGAAGCTATGAATAAAAATCAAGTGGAAATAAAGAATGACATAACTGATATGAAAAATACCTTAGAAGGATTCAATAGTAGATTAGAAAAAGTTGAAGACTGAATCAGCGATTTAGAAGACAAGGTAAAAAAACAAAACAAAACAGGCAAAACAGAGCAGCAAATGGGAAAAAAAAATTAAAAAGCCGGAGGACTGTTTAAGGGAGCTTTGGGACAATATGAAATGTAACAACATTTGCATCATAGGGGTACCAGAAGGAGAAGACTCAGAGAAAAGAATAGTGAACCTATTTGAAGAAATGGTGACAGAAAACTTCCCTAATATGGTGAAGGAAAAGTTACACAAGTCCAGGAAACACAGAGTTACAAGCAAGATGAACCCCCAAAGACCCACAGCTAAACACATCATAATTAAAATGGCAAACATTAAAAACAAAGAAAGAGTCTTAAAGGAAGCAAGAGAGAGACAGAAAGTTACCTACAAGGGAGTTCCCATTAGACTGTCAGCTGATTTCTCAATAGCAACACTGCAGGCCCAAAGGGAGTGGCATGAAGTATACAAAGCAATGAAAGGCAAGAGTCTGAATCCAAGACTATGCTATCCAGCAAGGCTATCATTCAAAATGGAAGATGAAATAAAGAGCTTCACAGACAAAGAAAACTAAAGGAATTTACTACCACCAAACCAGCACTGCAAAAAATACTAAAGGGACTGTTGTAAGAAGAAGAAGAAATAGAGAGAGAGAGAAGAACACAGGCACAAAATAAAAATGGCAACTCATAAGTATCTATCAATAATAACCTTAAAGACTTCCGGTCAAGATGGCGGAGTAGGTAAACGCGGTATTGCGTCCTCCCACAACCACATCAAAGTTACAACTAAACTACAGAACAACCATCATTCAAAACCGCCTGAAATCAAGCTGAATGGAAGTCCTACAACTACGGAATTAAAGCAGCAGCCACATCAAGACAGGTAGGAGGGGTGGAGGCATGAGGGGCGGCGGCGGGCTGGTCCCACACCCAAGTGTGGCAGATAAAAATCAGGAGGATACCTCGGCTGGGAAGGTCCTTCCTGAGGATTAAGGGGTCCCCGTCCCACACCAGGTGCCCTGCTCAGTGCCAGGAAGAGAAGTCCCCATAACTTCTGGCTGGAAAAACCAGCGGCAACTGAGGCTCAGGGAGGCTGAAGCGGCTGGAGCCCCAGGCAGCTCCCTAAAGGGCCTGTGTGTAAACTTATTGGACTCTCTCCCTCTAAGCTTGGAGGGGAGGCAGCTCGAGGGGCACCAGAGTCATACAGGGAAGAACTGAGCTGTTTGGCACTGGAGCGAGGGCTGGAGAGGGGGCTTTCTCCGGGACAAAGGTGCTGTAAGAGGCCTTTGTTCCTTTGGTGAGCCCTTCACTGGGGTGGCAGACAGAAGCCATATCTGGGACTCCAGCACCCTGGCTCACACTGGTAGCCCCGCCCTGGAGACTCCCTGAGGCCCTGCCCCACCCAACTTTCAGGCCCACCCAAGCTGTTGCCACTTGCTTAACCATAGGATTGGCCTGTCTTAGATCCTGCTTCAGGTTTTTCCTAAGTTCTTTCAAACGAGCAGCATCTGGTCTCAGCGAGCCCCATACCTCTCATTAAGTAATACACTGAAACAAACACAGGGAGGCAGCCAAAATGAGGAGACAAAGAAACAGGTCCCAAACGAAAGAACAGAACAAAACCCCAATAAAAGAACTAAGCGAAATGGAGATAAGCAACCTAACAGATACTGAGTTCAAAATACTGCTTATAAGGATGCTCAATGAACTTAGTGAGAACCTCAGTGAACTTAGGGAGGGCCTCAAGAGCATAAAAAAGGACCAGTCAGAAATCATGGATACACAGTTAGAATTGAAGGAGGCATTAACTGAAATAAAGAATAATTTACACAGCTTCAATAATAGAGTACATAAATCCAAGGAGCAAACCATCGATTTGGAATATAAGGAAGCAAAAAATGCCCAATCAGAACAGCAAAAAGAAAAAAGAATCCAAGAAAATGAGGATAGTGTAAGGAGCCTCTGGGACAACTTCAAGCATGCCAACATTCGCATCTTGAGGGTGCCAGAAGGAGAAGAGCAAGAACAAGAAATCGAAAACCTGTTTGAAACAATAATGGCAGAAAACTTTCCTAACTTGGTGAAGGAAACAGACATACAAGTCCAGGAAGCACAGAGAGTCCCAAACAAGATGAACCCCAAGAGACCCACACCAAGACACATCATCATCAAAATGCAAAAGGTTCAAGACAAAGAGAGACTCTTAAAAGCAGCAAGAGAAAGGCAGCTAGTTACCTACATGGGAGTTCCCATTAGGCTGTCAGCTGATTTCTCAAAAGAAACTTTGCAGGCCAGAAGGGAGTGGCAAGAAATATTCAGAGTGATGAAAAGCAAGAACCTACAACCAAGATTACTCTATCCTGCAAAGCTGTCATTTAGAATCGATGGCCATATAAAAACTTTCCCAGACGAGAAAAAGTTAAAGGAGTTCATCACCACCAAACCATTATTATATGAAATGATGAAGGGTCTTTTTGAAGAAAAAGATAAAATATATGAACAAACAAAATGGCAATGAATACATATCTATCGACAATGGAATCTACAAACAAAATGAACAGGTAGAACAGAAACATTCTCATAGATACAGAGAACATTTTGTTGGTTGTCAGTTGGGAGGGGGGGGTTGGGGGAATGGGTGAAAAAGGTGAAGGGATTAAGAAGTACAAATTCATTGCTAGACTGACAAACCTCAAAGGGAAAGGGGTTGGGGGATGGGAATAAATAAACCAAAGAACTTATATGCATAACCAATGGACACAGACAATAGTGTGGGAAAAGGTGGGAGGGGGGCGGGAGTGGGGAGGAGGGGGTCAATGGGGGAAAAATGGAACATCTGTAATACATTTTACATCCAACAATAAAGATTAAAATAAATAAATAAAATAAAAATAAATAAATAAATAAAAAAGGGGGAAAAAAAAATAACCTTAAATGTAAATGTCTTAAATACTCCAATTAAAAGACATAGGGTAGCTGATTGGATAAGAAAACATGACCCATATATATGCTGTCTTCAAGAGACCCATCTCATGACAAAAGACTCACACAGGATGAAAGTAAAGGGATGGAAAAAAATTTCCAGGCAAATGGAAAAAAAACTGGTGTAGCAATACTCATATCTGATGAGATAGACTTCAAAACGAGGGCCATAATAAGAGACAAAGAAGGTCCCTACATAATATTAAAGGGATCAGTCCAACAAGAGTATATAACCCTGGTAAACATATATGCACCAAATATAGGAGCACCAAAACATATTTAAAAACTGGAAGACTTCAAGGAAGAGATCAATAGCAATACAATCATAGTGGGTGACTTTAACACCTCACTAACACAATTGGATAGATCTTCTAGACAAAAAATTAACAAGGACACAGAGTCCTCAAATGATGAACTAGAATTCAGTTAAAAAATGGGTAGAGGACCTAAATAGACACCTCTCCAAACAGGACATTCAACTGGTCAAGAGACATGAAAAAATGCTCAATGTCACTAATCATCAGAGAGATGCAAATTAAAACAACAATGAGGTATCACCTCACACTTATCAGAATGGCTGCCATCAACAAATCATCACACAAGTGCTGACGAGAGTGTGGGGAAAAGGGGACTCTAGTACACTGTTGGTGGGAATGCAGACTGGTGCAGCCACTATGGAAAACACTATGCTGTTTCCTCAAAAAATTAAAAATTGATCTGCCATTTTACCCCGTGATACCACTTATTGGAATATATCCTAAGAAGCCTGAAACACCAGTCAGAAAGAACATATGTATGTACCACTATGTTCATAGCAGCACTATTTACAATAGCTAAGATCTGGAAACAGCCCAGGTGTCCATCAATAGATGAGTAGATAAAAAAGCTGTGGTGCAAATGTATACAATGGAATACTATGCAGCTGTAAGAAAGAAAGATCTCTTATCCTTTGAGACGACATGGAGGGACCTTGAGAGTATTATGCTAAGCGAAATAACCAGTCGGAGAAAGACAAGTATCACATGATCTTACTTATTTGTGGAATATAATGAACAAAGTAAGCTGATGAACAAAACAGACCCTGAGACATAGAAGTAGGGTTCAGACTGACAAACCTCAGAAGAGGGAGGAGGGAAGAGATAAACCAAAGATCTTATGCATATAAACATAACCAATGGACATAGACAACAACACTGGGGGGTGGGGTAGGAATGGGAGGAGGGTGTCAATTGGGGAATAAGGAGAAATATCTGTAGCAAAAATAAATTAATTAAAAAAACTTTGAAAATTTTTGATATATATATTTTTTGACTCAGGTGAGTAGACTAGGTACAATTATGATCACTAAAGAATCTTACAGTGCTCTGGCTGGTTTTGCTCAGCAGTTAGAGCATTGGTCTGCAGACCAAAGAGTCATGGGTTCGATTTTAGTCAAGGGCTCATACCTGAGTTGTGGTTCAGTCCCAGGCCCTGGTCAGGGTCATGCGGGAGGCAACCAATTGATGTCTCTCTCACACATCAATGTTTCTCTGTCTCTCTCTCTCTTCCTCCCTCCCTGCCTCCCACTCTGTAAATGAAAAGTATCCCTGGGTGAGGATTAAAAAAAAAAACTTACAGAGACAGAATCAACTGTCAGTAAATTATGATGTAGACATAAAATATTGCCATGTATATTTAAAACAGAATTGATCCTAATCAAAACACTTTAAATTAAAAAAAACATGGAATAACTACAATTAGTGTACTGTGCTATATTTTCAAGTAGGATTAAGGAATTAAAGTATCGAAGTTTTCTCTGGAAAATACTCTCCCACAAACATTTGAAAATAATGGTACAATTATGATTCAATACTCTACCCCCAGAATAAAAATATATGGAATGATTAAAGTTTTTGAGGTAAAATCACTAGGTTACAATAATAGGGTTACAATGGAGTGTAACACTAGCAAGGCTAAATTCTTTTATTTTACTTATTTAAGTGACTGATTATTTAAGATATTGATGCTTATTTAAGTGATTCCTGTGATTAAATTTTTGTGGGCATGTTAGCTTATGCTGAATTACCAAATAACTTCCCCCATTTCAACAGCATATCACTATTTATTTATTTTTAATTGGAATGTCAATTTTATTTAGTCATATATTATAAAAACTAAACAGCATATCTGGCTGATGACAAAACTCACCCAACTGCTAAGGGCAAAACAAAACTATCTCAAGAGGTACAGTTACACAGATCTTGCTTTTACCTACAGGCAGATACGAGAGAGGGAGAAACAGAAAGAAAGAATGCAACATCTGAAATTGTCCAGCTGATAAAATTCAGAAGGGGAGAGAGTAAGGAGTTAGAAGTAAGGCTAGCATGTCATATTTTCTCTCTTCTTCAATGAGCCTTTTAACTTCTTTCCTCTTTAGTTTCTTTTCTGTCAAGGATGGCACAGACTCTGTGGATTTCCCTCACTAACCCATGAAAGGCATCATCAGTGCAGAATTTGAGGGCTGCCGAGGTCTCAAATAAAGTACAGTCATATTCTCGGGCCAGACCCAAGCCTTCTTCTGTAGAGACCTGGTGGAACTGTTCCAGGTCAATTTTGTTACCCACCAGCACCAGGGGAATTTCATAGATGTGACAGACCTGAAAAATGAGCTCTTTAAACTTGGCATCCTCCTGGAATGACTGGCGGTCGGTGACGGAGTAGCAGACGATGAATCCCTCCCCACCTCGCAAGTACTGCTCCCGCATGGCTGTGAACTCGGCTTGCGAGGCTTGTCCTGGTGGCTGCAAGACCAGTAGATCTCTGTATCACTATATATTATTTTAAATAACAGTGTTGGGTGGGTATTCCGGTTGGAGAGACTGCACTCATTTAGAAACCCAGAATTCTTTATTATGTGCCTTTTCTAACCCTAGGACCTCATCCCCATCTACATCCATCAGCAGAAATGGGGAGAACGTGAAGAAATGCACGTGGGAAGGATTTCATGGGCCAAGTCTACAATGTCAGTCTTTTTTCTCTTCTACTAGCAACGACATGGTCATAGGACCACAGGGAGGCTGGAAGATGCAATCCAGCTGTGGACCCTAAGAAGGGAGAATACATTTTTTTTTTTTGGTTTTACATCCTGACATTGAATTTACATTTACTATCCATTTATTTTGTTGTTTTTCAATTTTTATTAATTTATTTTTGTTACAGACATTTCTCCTCCCACCCCAGACACCCTCCTCCCCATCCCACTCCCCCCCCCCCCCAGCATTACTGTCTATGTCCATTGGTTATGCATACATGCATATAAGTTCTTTGGTTTATCTCATCCATCCTCCCTGCCCCCCACATCTGAGGTTTGTCAGTCTGAACCATATTCCTTTCTATATCTTTGGGTCTATTTTGTTCATCAGCCCACCTTGGTCATTATATTTCACAAATAAGTGAGATCGTATGATATTTGTCTTTCTCTGATTGGCTTATTTTGCTTAGCATAATACTCTTGAGGTCCCTCTGTGTCGTCTCAAAGGATAAGAGATCTTTCTTTATTACAGCTGCACAGTATTCCATTGTATATATATGTATCACAGCTTTTTTATCCACTCATCTATTGATGGACACTTGGGCTGTTTCCAGATCTTAGCAATTGTAAATAGTGTTGCTATGAATATAGGGGTGCATATGTTCTTTCTGATTGGTGTTTCAGGCTTCTTAGGATATATTCCAAGAAGTGGTATCACTAGGTCAAATGGCAGATCAATTTCTAGTTTTTTGAGGAAACAGCATAATGTTTTCCATAGTGGGTGCACCAGTCTGCATTCCCACCAGCAGTGTACTAGAGTCCCCTTTTCTCTACTCCCTTGCCAGCACTTGTTGTTTGATGATTTGTTGATGGCAGCCATTCTGGCACGTGTGAGGTGATACCTCATAGTTGTTTTAATTTTCTGATGATTAGTGACATCGAGCATTTCTCCATATGTCTCTTGGTCATTTGTACGTCCTGCTTGGAGAGGTGTCTCTTTAGGTCCTCTGCCCATTTCTTTTTTTTTTTTTTTTATCCTCACCCGAGGACATTTTTTTTGCATTTTTTTGTTCAGACAGAGCGGGAGGGAGAGAGAGGAAGAGAGAGAGAGAGAAACGTCGATGTGAAGGTACACATCGAGTGGTTGCCACCCGCACGACCAACCAGGGCCGGGAACAAACTGCAACCGAGGTACGTGCCCTTAGCGGGAACTGAACCCGGGTCTCTCTGGACCGCAGGCCGACGCTCTAACCGCTGAGCCAAACTGGCCAGGGCATCTCTGCCCATTTCTTAATTAGATTCTTTGTCTTCCTTTTGTTGAGTTGTATGAGTACTCTATATATTTTGGAAATTAACCCCTTATCTGATGCATCATTGGCAATTATGCTTCTCATACGGTGGGTTCCCTTTCCATTTTAATGGTTGTTTCTTTTGCTGTGCAGAAGCTTTTTAGTTTGATGTAGTCCCATGTGTTCATTTTATTCTTTCTGTTGCCTTAGGTGATGTATCAATGAAAATTCTGCTGTGTATGATGTCTGAAATTTTGTTGCCTACGTTTTCTTCTAGGATTTTTATGGATTCATGATTCACAGTTAAGTATTTTATCCATTTTGAGTTTATTCTTGTGTATGGTGTAAGTTGATGGTCTAGTTTCATTTTTTTTGCATGTAGCTGTCCAATTTTCCCAACACCATTTATTAAAGAGGCTGTCTTTACTCCATTGTATGCTCTTGCCACCTTTGTCAAATATTAATTGAGCATAATGTCTTGGGTCAATACCCGGGTTCTCTGTTCTGTTCCATTGATCTATATGCCTGTTCTTGTGCCAGTACCAGGCTGTTTTGATTACAGTGGCTTTGTAGTATAACCTGATATCCAGTATTGCGATCCCACCTACTTTGTGCTTCTTTTTCAAGATTGCTGTGGCTATTCGTGGTCTTTTCTGGTTCCATGTGAACTTTTGAAGTATTCGTTTTAGTTCTGTGAAATATGTTATTGGTATTTTAATGGGGATTGCATTGAATTTATAGATTGCTTTGGGTAGTATGGACATTTTAATGATGTTAATTCTTCCAATCCATGAACAAGGTATGAGCTTCCACTTTTTTATATCTTCCTCTATTTCTTTGTCCTGTAGTTTTCTGCAAATAGGTCCTTTACTTCTTTGGTTAAGTTTATTCCTAGGTATCTTAATTTTTTTGCCGCAATGGTAAATGGGATTGTTTTTCTAGTTTCTCTTTCTGTGAGTTCATTATTAATGTAAAAGAATGCCATTGAGCCTTGACCAAACGGTTTGGCTCAGTGATTAGAGCCAACTGGAGAATTCCAAGTTTGGTTCCCTAGGAACACGTACTTCAGTTGCAGTTTGTCCCCAGTCCTGGTTGGGGTCATGTGGGTGGCAGCCACTCGATGTGTCTCTCTCATATTGAGGTTTCTCTCTCTCTCTTCTTTCCTCTCTCTCTACCGCTCTATCTGGAGCTGAATGCAAAAATGTCCTCGGGTGAGAATAAAAAAAAAGAATGCTGTCAATTTTTTTATGTTAATTTTGTATTCTGCTACTTTGCCAAATTCATTTATTAAGTCTAGTAGATTTTTGATGGAGTCTTTAGGGTTTTTTATGTACAATATCATGTCATCTGCAAATAATGATAGTTTCACTTTCTCCTTTCCAATTTTGATCCCTTTTATTTTTTATTCATGTCTGATTGCTGTGGCTAAGACTTCCAGTACTATGTTAAATAAAAGTGGCGAAAGTGGGCATCCCTATCTTGATCCTGTTCTTAAGGGAAATGCTTGTAGTTTTTTCCCATTGAGTAAGATGTTGGCTGTAGGTTTTTTCATATATGGCCTTTATTATATTGAGATAGGATCCCTCTATTCCCACATTTTTATCAGAACTGGGTGCTGGATTTTGTTGAATACTTTTTCAGTGTGTATTATATGGGTTTTATCTTTAATTTTGTGTATGTGGTGTATTACATTTATTGATTTGCGAATATTGTACTAGCCTTGCATCCCTGGGATGAATCCCACTTGGTCATGATGAATAATTTTTTTGATATATTGATAGATTTGATTTGCTAATATTTTGTTAAGAATTTTGGCATCTGTGTTTATCAGAGATATTGGCCTATAGTTTTCTTTCTTTGTAGTGTCTTTATCTGGTTTTGGAATTAGGATTATGCTGGCCTCATAAAATGAGTTTGGAAGTGTTCTGTCCTCTTGGATTTTTTTGGAATAGTTTGAGGAGAATGGGTATTAGATCTTCTTTGAATAGAACCCACTCTTTGAATTGTTTTTTTTTGGTCTCTATGTCATTTATTTCTGCTCTGATCTTGACTATTTCCTTCCTTCTACTTGCTCTGGGGTTTTCTTTTTGTTTGCTTTCTAGTTCTTTAAGTTGTGAGGTTAGATAGTCAATTAGAAATTGTTCTTGTTTCTTGAGGTAGGCCTGTAGTGCTATGAACTTTTCTCTCAGGATGCTTTCACTGTGTCCCATAGATTTTGTGTTGTTGTGTGTTCATTTTCATTGGTTTCCAAGAAGGTTTTAATTTCTACCTTGATCTCCTTGGTAACACATTCATTTTTTAATAACATGCTATTTAGCTTTCATGTGTTCAAATGTCTTTGCATGTTTTTGTTGTAATTGGTTTCTAGTTTCATGCTATTGTGATCCAAGGGAGAATGCATTTTGATGGACAGCTAAAGTTCTCTGCAGCAGTGAGTTAGTCATTCAGATAGGGTTTTTCAAATGTCTGTTGAACATTTACCATACACCAAGTGCTTTACCAAGGGCTGGACTGAGATTTGATTAATAGCATATTGGCCTGGAAGAAGCTCCACACCTGAAGGAGGAGATAGGATATAGTACAAAGTGCCTCCATCTTGGGAGAAAACAATAAAGTGAAAGTGCTCTGGAATTTGAGTGAATAATTCTAGATTTGGAGACTGCCTTGAGATGACTGCAAGTGAACTCCATTTTCAGAGATAAATAAGATATAGTTACTGGAGGAAGTAGGCAGCAACAACGATAGAAACAGGTCATTTATGGACAAGATATAAGGAGGCTTGATCGTGTTTTCCAAATATTTAAAGGGAGAAGATACTTGCTTATATTAAGTGAAAATGTGACGAGGAATATAGGATTATCCCATTAAAAAATCTATATAAATTTAGATGAAATTATACAAATGTGTTGAGTTTTAATTTAAAAAATGTTTTATTCATATAACCACAAGGATATCACAAATATCCTTTGGGTTTTTTTTAATCCTCACCTGAGGACATTTTTGGAAGGCAGCTATGCTGACCACTATACCACCAATGTTCCACCTGAGGACATTTTTGCATTTATCTTCAGATAGAGTGGGAGGGAGAAAGGGGGAAGAGAGAGAGCGAAACATCGATGTGAGAGAGAGACACATCAACTGGTCACCACCCACACGACCCCAACCGGGGCCGGGGACAAACTGCAACCGAGGAAGGTGCCCTTAGTGGGAACTGAACTTGGGTCTCTTGGTCCGTGGGCCAAATCGAGCAGGGTATCCTTTGGTTTTATATAATAATTTCTAAAAATAAAACCAGACACATAAAACTGTGATGTAGAAAAATTATTCCCAATACTTTTCCTATTTTCTGTCCTGGAACCTAGGGCCTGACTCAGGTGTTCTATAGTACTCCCTGAAAATATTGTATTTGGGATTTAGTCTATTTTTTTCACAGTGAAAAATGCCAAGATAATGATTTCCACTGTAATTCACTCCCCAGTGAATTACTCCCCAGATTTACTCCCCAGATAGTAAATCTTATGAAATATATTTTGGTCTAACTGCAAGCCTGGGAAGATGTCTCAGTTTGATGTTGGCTTCTAGTGCAGACAGAACAGAGTCCTGCAGCACTGGTGCCATTTCTCATTTGGCCATCAGAGGGCAGTGCGTGGCTATTCATGACAATACACTTTCTCCAAGGTTTCTTTAGTAGTTAACCTTCTTCAGAATGTTTTATAACTTTAGAGAATTTCTTAATGGAATGTTTATTTGCTTTTCTACTTTGATTTTGCTTGGAAGACAATGAAAATCCACAGAAAGTACCACATATGAGGTGATCCACTGACAGGAAGATGTTCCTTATGACACATACATACATGTAAAATTATGTGTCCAACCCTCATCTGTGTCTATCTCCGTCCCTTCCCCTCTCCCTCCATCTATCTATAAACATCTTTCTTTGTAAAATATCTTTTGACCTTAGATGTAATGTATTAGAGGTATTTGTGACTCATGTTGCCTCTTCTTTATGATAGGAATCTTTGGGTAACAAGTGGTCTGCTCTTAAGATCTTGGAAATGTCAATGAAACCCTGGGAGATTTGATGAACGTGATGAGCAGAAGATCTCAGCAGAAGTCTTTTAAAGTGGGAGATCTGTACAGCACAGTCAAGGTTGGGTCCACACTGTCTACTATCTTTAGAGCACTGAGGCTAGTTCCCCCTGGAGAACTTTGCTAAAATGCTCTATATCCTAAAAGAGCATCAGGTCAGAATAGTAAATGGATGTGATTATTGTGGGAGAGATTATGGTTTTAATTACTTGACATTTGCCTATAAACGTTCTCTGCTCTGCATGATATTGTAATTATTGCTCGGCTATCTGAGAGCAGAGTTCACTAGCTAGTACCTGGCAATGAAGACCTGTCACATACTACTGAATGAATAAAACTTGGGATGCAAGATTACAAGTTTAAGAATATGTTTGAGCCTGGCCGGTGTGGCTTATTGGATTGAGCATTGTCCCATGCACTGAGAGGTCCCAGTTCCATTCCTGGTCAGGGCACATGCCTTGGTTGCGGGCTTGATCCCCAGTGGGGGCGGGGGGTGCAGGAGGCAGCCAATCAATGTTTCTCTCTCACATCGATGTTTCTATCTCTTTCTCCCTTTCTCTCTCTCTCTAAAAAATCAATAAAAACATATTTAAAAAAAGAATATGTTTGAAATTGGGACTTTCCTGAGCAGTTCAGATATGAACAGGCTCATATTACTAAGCTGCTTTGTCTCCTGCCAGGTTCTTTACAGTTATTGGTTTTCCCATAATACCCTTCAGCCAGCTGATGCCGAGGGAGCTCCACATCCAGGATCACAAGATGACGAGGGAAGGCCCAGAATCCAGATTCAAATCTGGGGACTCCCCTAGGGCTTTCCCAAGGAGTGTCCCACAGCTCCACTCCCAAAGGAACCTGGACCTCCACTTCTCTCACCAGCTACATGGGAGAGTAGATAGACACTCTTCACATATAGGGTGTCCCCCCCAAATGTATACACACTTTGAATAATTATAAAGTCAGTGTTTATTAACATACATTTTATTTTAAAAATGTAATAGAATCTACAGATATTGTTTAATTGTTTTGTCAGCACTTGTTTTCAAACTGATGTCCTTTCTGGTCCAGACACTACTGATAATGCAAAGCAATGGAATAGCAAACATCAAGAATCATTTCTTTCAGTATTTGTGCATGTTCTCTTTCAATAGCTGCCCTCAGTTCTTCAACTGTTGCCAGTTTTGTACTGTAAACTTGTCTTTTATGTATCCCCGTAAAAAGTCTAGTGGATAAGTTTTCTTTGTTCAAAGTTTAGTCTGGCTTAACCCATTATTTCAAACCATTTAAACCTGAAAAGAAGTGAGATCTAACTGAGTTATCCTCTGTTAAAATGTGTATACATTTATGGGGGACACCCTGTATTTGTAGGAATATTAGGGAAAAAATGTTCTCACTTCACATCAGACTATGAGCATCTTTGCATTTTGCTGTTTTTATTGTTTTAACTAAGTACCCCAGGTATCCTGTGTAGCAGTCAGCTTGACTGTCCTTATGAACATTCTCCAAGTCCTTACATGTCATCATACTATTGGATGTTGTATACACAGAAAGGGAGAGGATGGGATTAAGCTATTCTATATGTTTCTCTGCAACTTGTCCTCTCACAGAACATATCACTATGACCTGTCAGGTCAGGAGCTGTGGCTTCATTTGTATTCATAATATTCCATAAGGGAGGCCATTTGCCACAGCGGTGCAGAGTTTCAGTGCTGTTAGACCTTGACATAATTAAATTTTGTTGCCATTTTAATAGTGCTGCTGGGAACCCAAAAGTATGTCCTAATGGAGTGTGTTACTTTGTTTGGGCTGCCATAACTGTATCAGATTGGGTGGTGTTAACAGCAGATAATTATTTTCTCACAATTCCAAAGGTTAGAGATTTGAGATGAGGGTATTGGGAGGGTTGGTTACTCCTAAGAATTTTCTCCTTGGCTTGTGGGTGGCCCTCTTCTATCTGTGTTCACATGGACTTCCCTCTGTGCTTCCATGTGTCCTCTCCTTGTCTTCTAAGGATGCTGGTCATACTGGATTAAGACCCATTCCAATGAACTCATCCTTAATTCCTTAATAACCATCAACCCAAATATAGGCATGTTCTGAAGTTCTAGAGGTTACAAAGTCAACACAGGAATAGTATACAAGAGTATACTAACCTCCTGGAGATAGATGCCCAGGAATGGGACTGCTGGTGGAAGTTATATGCATATGTAAAATTTTAATAGCCACAGCCAGATTCCAGATCAAAGAGGCTAAATTCGTGACGTTGCAAATAGCAGTTTCTGATAATGGCTGCTTCCTTGCATCCAGCCTGGCCTGGGGATTTCTCATTCTTTATAATTTTTGCCACCCAACTGGTGTGGCTCAGTTGGTTGGACAGTGGCCCATGCACCAAAAGGTTGCCAGTTTGATTCCTGGTCTCTCTCTCTCTCCCTTCCTATCTCTCTAAAAATCAATTTAAAAAATTCTTTTACCAAGTTGATGTCAGGTTGTACAATGCAATCACAATGTTTTGATTTGCAATTGCCAGAGAAAGAGCCAGCTGTAGGCTAGAGCCAGGTTCAGCTCTGTTTCTACCACCTGTGCTAGTGCTACAGCCAGAGCCAGTATCACCTCTATCAACCCCTTCAGAGTTGGAGTGAGCACCAACCTCAGCTTTAGCCCCAGGGCCAACTCCAGAGCTGGAGCCATCTGGACCACTAACTCTAGTCTAGAGCAAATTCCATCTTTAGTTGTACCACTAACAACAGTACCAGCTCTAGCCCCAGAACCTGACTACCCTTGGGTTGTGACCACCAAGAACCTGCTGAGGGAGGAGAAGCCAACTTCTTGGAGTTTTCTCCAAGGCTGGTGGCAGAGTAGTCGACTGTGATGGATGTGGCGAGCAATGGGGCTCTTGGGGTTGGGGGTGGGGAAGGAGGTAGGGCAGGCCTTCCTCTGCTATCAACTGCCCTGACCTGCCTTTCCCTGATAGGGACTCCTGTGATCCAGGTTCAAATGCCAGCTCCATCACTTACCTATTGTGTGACCTGGGAAACTTTCTCAACTCTTAAGCCTTCACTGTCCATCTGTCGATAGTAGAGGTGGACACTAACAGGACCTGCTACACAGAGTAGCTGTCCAGATTAAATGAGGCAGATCAGACAGAAAACTAGGTGGGTCCTGGCCCTTTTGGTGGGGGAGGGGAGCTCACTGTGTGCATCCAGATGAGTCACCAACCCATCTACCCAGGAAACTCGGCAGCCTCTGAACAAACTAAGCCCGTGGTAATAGCTGCCATAGGGGAATGTACATCTGAATGAG
The DNA here is from genome assembly GCF_014108415.1 of Molossus molossus. Classification (NCBI taxonomy): domain Eukaryota; kingdom Metazoa; phylum Chordata; class Mammalia; order Chiroptera; family Molossidae; genus Molossus; species Molossus molossus. The sequence goes on along the minus strand of NW_023425377.1, from coordinate 65,611,076 downwards.
TCAGACCAGAGAAGTGCTCAGGGTAGTGGAAGATGCCACTTGTGATGAGCAGATTTGAGCTGCCTCCTGGAGCTTGGAGTTAGTGAGGATGGGCTGTGTAAAAATGCCCCTTTCCCTTTCTTGCCATTATTGAGTCCTGAGTCATCCTGTGCTTTGTCCCCTCTGAAGACAGAGAACATTACCCAGTGATTCCCACAAGGCTCACACCATACTCTCAGCTTCCTGAGCTCCAGTTTTGGCCAGTGACACCTGTCTAAGATTCCAGGGGACTGTGGACACTGAGCTGGGGTGTGGCAGGGTTGAGTGACATACTTCTTTCTCCCCAGGAGCTGTTCAAGCTGTTCAAGGTGGTCCCCCCCGCCCCTGCCCCGGGCTCAGTATGTTCCCAGAGGAAAAAGCCTGGCAATGAGCACCTGGTGCCCACTGTTCATGCCACTATCACCCAGTTCAATAGTGTGGTCAACTGCGTCATCACCACCTTCCTTGGGAATGTGAACATGATGGCCTAGGCCAGGGCCAGGGTGGTAGAATACTGGATCAATGTGGCCAAGGTATGCTGTGGGAGGCCCAGTAGAGTTCCTATTCTGAGCCTTGAAAAATCCCTATTCTCCTGTATCAGCTCTCAGGATTGAAGTCTGTAGCCTGAGTCCCTGAAGAGTCCCTAGGCCCCCATGCCATGGGAAAGCTGACCTTGACTCTCAGGTCCCATATGTGGGAGGCTCACTTCCTCCATAGTTCCTTCATTGGGTTGAGCTAAAATCCTCCCTCTTTGGGTCCTCAGTGTGTCCTCCCTCAGCTCCCTGAGTATCTGTCCCACCCAGGAGGGGAGATGTAAACTGAGGGGGACTGAAGTTAGAGCAAACAGAGCTCCTCATTGGACAGCTCACCTCTTTTCTTCTGCAGGACTGCCAAATCTCCAGGAACCTCTCTGCACGACATCTTCTGTGCTCTGCAGAACGCCCGAGTTCACTGACTGAAGACACCATGGGGGAACATTTCCAGGTGGGTAGGCCTCTCTCCATAGGAGGACCAAGGTGGTGAGTGACCTCTCATATGTCTGCCACTGCCCCTCAGCAGCTGGGACCTCCCGGGAAGCAGCCAACCCTGGGCACAGGACTGGTCTCTAAGCCTCCCTGTGTCCTAGACCATGAGTTCTGCTTTGGGAATTAGTTTCCTTAAATGTCAGATACTGGATTGAGCAAAACTGATTTTCAATTGTTTACTTTATAGTAACAGAACTTTATGTCCAGTTGAAACTCAAACTGGTCAAAACAGAGGTGCTCAAGAGAAAAGTGAATGGAGGAGGCCCAGAGGACCAACATGAGAGTTCCTGCCCCCCTCCCACAGACACCTTTGTGCTCAGAGGAACCGCACAGACGTCCTCATCCAGGCAGTTTGAATCTTTTGGGTTCTCAAGTAAAAAGAATTTGCACTTAATCCCTTCTCCGTACATTATTCTTAAACATCTCTTTCCTACTTTCCCCTTCACTCAGGAAGTGCTCTCGGACATTTAAAAACCTGCGTAACCCTGGCCAGTTTAGCTTAGTGGTTAGTGCGTTGGCCCACAGACCAAAGAGGCACGGGTTCGATTCCTGGTCAAGGGCATGTACCTAGGTTGTAGGTTCGTTATCTAGCCCCACGTAGGAGGCAATCAATTGATGTGTCTCTCTCACATCCATGTGTGTCTCTCTCTCCCTCCCTCTCTATCTAAAATGCAATGGAAAAATATCCTAGGATGAGGATTAACAAAAACAAACAAAAAACTGTAGTGCAGACAACTCACTGAGCAGAGAACATCTCATCAAGGTAGAGTGGAGGCTGGGGGTCTGGAAAGAGGAAGGTGGAAAGGACAGGGGAACTGAGCAGGATGTGACTTTGATAGTTTGTCATTTAGCATTTCTCTGTAAAATTCCAGTCTATCTTGTCTAGATTAACAGGAACAGGGATTTGTTTGGTCTACAGGCAGGTGGGGAGCAGTTTGAGGGGCAAAAGGCTTTGGTCATGGCGTAACGTGGTAGGCTGTTTCAGGAGGGGGTGCTGAAGGGCAGATTTAGCTGGTCTCTGGCTTCCATACTAGTCCATTGTGCTGGCACTTAGCTGCTTCTAGGCTATGAGTAGGGTGGGTGGGATACCTTTCTTCCCTAAACCAGCCACCCTGTTCTCAGGAAGCTAGGCCCCTGCTGCTCCTTATGTCTTTACCACATCTCCAAAGAGAGGGTAGCTTGCTTGCCCCAGGGATGGGTTCTGCAGGGGATTCCCACAGGCCAGGTGAAGAAAGGTCTTCTTGGCCTTGGATCCAAATTGCTGTCCCAGAGACAAATATTGTATACTCTGTGACTCCCCACTGTGCCCCTATAGCAGTCATTGCTAGTCAGTCATAGTCAGGATTCTCACGTGGATGCCTCGTTGGCAGAACATGTGCCCTAGGTGGCTTGTGAGAGTGTCTGGGGGACTGATGGATTCATCCGGAGTGGACTTCAGAAGCCTCATGTAAACGAAGAAGCAAACTCTCCTGTGATAAAAATTAACTGGAACTTGAAGCAAACACAGTCAGTAGGGAGGGTCTGTGGGGGAGGTAGAATTTATGGAAGTTCTTGTACTCTATGTAATCTCGAGAATCCTGCACACTTAGAACCCCACAGGAAGAACTCTAATTTTATAATAAAGCTCTATGGTTCCAATCCTTTTCCTTTAACTTCCTCCATTTCAGCACGCAGGCCAAACTGTACACGTGGCTTCCATGTCTGCATAAACTGAGCTGCAACCCTTTCTTTCCCCTGAGTAAATCCTTTCTGGTGATAAAACACCTAGTTGATATTATTTTTTAGTTGATACCTATCACCTTCTACCCTGTCAGTCAGATGTGGCACCTTGGGGGTCCCATTCCTGAGTGAATGAAGAAACTGCTGTGTAAGAGAATGTCCTGAGACATTTGTTGTAAATAGTAAATGCTAGATTTGAACATTATTAAAATCCTGTTTCTTGTATGCCCTGTGAGTTGTGGTTTGGTTCTTTCAGTTTCTATGCTAATTTTTTTCTTTTTTTTTAATCCTCACCCGAGGACATTTTTCCATTTTTTGTTCAGATAGAGTGGGAGGGAGGAGGGGGGAGAGAGAGAGAGAGAGAGAGAGAAACATCGATGTGAAAGGGACACATTGAATGGCTGCCACCCACACAACCAACCAGGGCTGTGGACAAACTGCAACCGAGGTACGTGCCCTTAGTGGGAACTGAACCCGGGTCTCTCTGGACCACAGGCTGACGCTCTAACCGCTGAGCCAAATCGGCCAGGGCTCTATGCTAATTTTAATGAGGTATAGCCTCCCTCATTCCTCCTGGAAATCTTTCAGCATCATCAGCTTATTGAGAGAAGGGTGAAAGTCTAGAACCTCCCCCTTCCTCAGAGGACAGGTTTATTTCAGTATTGTGGGCCTGAGCAAGGAGCAGAAACAGCCCCTCAGAACTCATAGGATTTCAAAGTCGAAGGTACTTTCACAGCCATAGCAACACCACTGAAATTGTGTCCTATGGCTTTCTTTTAAAATATTATTTAACTGTACATGTAAGGGTTTATTTCTGGGCATTTGATTCTGTTCCATTGGTCTATGTGTCCGGTTTTATCCAGTAGACATGTGTGGATTTAGAAATGATTGGGTTTAGCAACCTGCCAGCTCCCAGGTACAGCTTTCCTAAGGGCTGGTGAGACCCTCCTGGGACTAGTTGGATCCTTCATTCTATCTCAGTGGGCAGCAGTAAACAATCAGGTCTCAGACAGGACAGACCTTGGCCTCCAAGCATCTAGGCAAGCATCTGCGGCCCTCCAGCTCAGGCCAGCCTGGGCTCTGTTAACCCCCATGGTCAATCACTGAGCTGACCGTGTGCTCAGCAATTGAACAACTGCCTGGCAGCATAGATAGCCCCTTGGGATGTTTGAATTTCCAACATTTGTGTGATTGAGACAAGTGCCTCCTCCTTCACAGCCTTTTACCTTGCCAAGCTAGGTAATAACCCTGCAAAGGTTGACTGTGGCCCTGGCCAGAACAATCATACATCAGACCATGGCCCAGCAATCCTTTGGCCTTCCAGTTGTAACAAACCTTTGACATTCATACTCATTGAGAATCAAAGATATGTGAGCAACTGTGTCTCCAAAGGGCAATTTCACACTGAGGCCACATGGTCTCAGAGAGCTACGTTTGTCCATGGCTGCACACCTTTGGCCTCTGGAAAGCCAGTCCATTGTGGATTCCACGTTGTAGAATAATTCTTGAGCCTCCCACTGCTTCAGTGAGCAAGAATTTCCTTACCACCCTAGCATTTGTCTCAGCTCTTTGTAAAGGAGAGAGAAAAGACAGGAAAAAGAGCCAGTTTGTTTTCTGGGAATGACTGATTAATGTGGCCAGGGGGCAGGCATGACTCCTGGGCTCCCACCTCCCAGGGACACAAATGAGGTCTGTGTGCCTCTAAGGGCACATGGGCAGTTCTGGGTCAATCTCTGAAATGCGAGTACCTGATGCTCAAGGCAGGAGCTTTGAGATTATCACCAACAGCAACGTTGCTTTTTCAGTAAGTGGAAGAGCTTCTTGCCTTTGTGAGAGGACAGCAAGAAAACTCAATGGGTGGCTGCAGCTCCTGACCCTAAGTGACCTCTTGCTTCTGAGGGCTTCCGATTCTGTAGCTATGCAGTGGGACCCACCATCTGTTCTCACAACCACGTCTAGCACCTCATCTTTTCTTTGGGAACTCATCTCACCTGCTTCCAGTCCAAATGGTTCCAGAGGGCTTACCCCATGTCTAGCCAATCCCATGTTCCATCCTCTGGGTGCTCTGATGGGTTCAAGGATGAGAATGTGACCTAAGCCAGGCCACAGGCATTTAAAGCTGTGGCTTTTCGTGAAGCTCAAGGGAAGGAGAAACTTTCCTCAGTAGAATGGATAATGAGTCAGTATTGGTCTGGAGTTGTTGGAAGCCCTGGATGCAGTGAGAGAGACTGTCTGTGAATGGGGCCAACCAAAGGCACTAGGTCCCACTGGGAGAATGTTAGTCCTTGCCTCTTGCATTTAATGCCGCTGCCATTAAAAAATTATTAATTTGCCCCAGCAGGTATGACTTAATTGGTTGGGCATCATCCCATTCACTGAAAGGTCATTGGTTTGATTCCTGGTCGGGGCACACGGCTGGGTTGCGAGCTTGATCCCCAGTAGGGGGTGTGCAGGAGGCAGCTGATTGATGTTTTGCTCTTACATTGATGTTTCTTTATCTCCCTCTCCCTTTCTTTCTCTCTAAAAATCAATAAAAATATCTTTAAAATTATTAATTTATTTTACTTCAGTGTGTCCAGTTTCTTGCAATAAAAATGTCCTAGCTGACACATCAGAATATATAATCCTTAAGACTCTCTTTGCATGGTGTCCTTACTGGGCTTGGCATGGCTGAGGGAGATGAAGATACTGGGTGGGGTCAGATTTCAGGGGAGCTGCCAAACAGCTCTGTTCTTGTTCCTTCCCTGTCCTGTGTTAAACAAACAAATAAAAAGTTTAACTTCCACGACTGAAAGTATTCTGGTAAGTATGATTTTACTGAGCCAAAATGTGAGCTAAAATTAAGACCAGTCTTGGGGCATGGAGTCTAAGCCACCAGCAGTATGGCTGGGTAGAAAACACATGTCCATCATCCCAGAGTTTTGTAAGCATTTTTATTATTTTATTTTATTTTATCCTCACCTGAGAACATTTGTGCATTTATCTTCAGATAGAGCAGGAGGCAGAGAGAGAGAAGCATTGATGTGAGACAGACACATCGAGTGGTCACCACCCACATGACCCCAACTGGGGCTGGGGACAAACGGCAACCGAGGTACATGCTCTTAGTGGGAACCAAACCCGGGACTCCCTGGACCGCAGGCTGATGCTCTAACTGCTGAGCCTAATGGGCCAGGGCTGTAAGCATTTTTATACGTAAAGTAGGGGGAAGGGGAAAGAAAGAGGTATTCTGAAAGGATTTACCTTAGCTCTAGGTAAGGGGTGGGAGAAGGTGACCTGGGGCCAGCATGAAGAAACATATGCTCCTATAGATTGGCTGTGGGCAGCAGTCTGGAAAGCCCATGTGTGAACAAGTGGAAGTACTTGGAGTTCAACGGTGCCTGGCTAAAATCACCTGCGGAGTTCTGGCCGGTGTGCCTCAATTGCTTGGAGTGTTGTCCCATACACTGAAAGGCTGTGAGTTCAATTCTTATTTAGGGCATGTGCCTAGGTTGCAGGTTTGATCCCTGGTCAGGCATGTATGGAAGGCAACCAGTTGATGTTCTCTTTCACATCAATGTTTCTCTTTCTCTCTCTCCGATCAATAAGCATATCCTCAGGTGAGGATTAAAAAAACATCTGCTCAAATAGTCACCTGGAAATGAATCTGAAGTTCCAACATCCACAGAAATGTGAGCAGTCTTTTGTTAGCTGGCCTGCAGTCACTAACAGACCAACAGTCCTACTTTTCTCATTCTCTAGGCTGTAATTTAAGTTAGAACGTGTCAGAATTTTCTCCTGGTCATGTAGGAGAGGGAAACCCCAGAACAATAAGAGGAGAACCAGTAGGAAGAAGAGGTCTGTGGGTGGCTAACTGGTCTATATTTTCTTTACTTTAGAGTTGATTTGTCAATGTGCAATTTTACTAGGAAATCACCCATTTCCTCTAGGTTTCCATTTGTATGCACTAGGTTTCTGTTATTTGACTTTTAATTTCTCCTCTCTTTCTATAGACTTTTGCAATTAATGAGCAAATATTGATGCATTAAGATTAGGTAAGTATAATTAAAGTCCATATTTTATTTGGATTCCATTTATTTTACCTTATTATGTTCCAGGATCCCATCCAGGGTACCACAGTCATCATGTCTCCTTGGCTTTGACTATTCCTCAGACTTCCCTTGTTTCAAAGACCTTGACAGTGTTGAGGAGGATTGGTCAGGTATTTTGTAGAATGTCCTATCTTGGGATTTACTTGGTGTTTTTCTCACGATTAGAATGGGATTTTGGGGAAGCAAATCACAGAGGTAATGTTCTTGTTACTGATCAAAGTTGGTGGGTCTTTTACCCTTCAGGTACAGAGAAACCAGATATAAAGCAGCAGGTTTTTTGTTTTTGTTTTTGTAGGAAAAAGTAGTTTTTATTCATTAGGCAGTCTGACGAGGAAATGGGGAAATAGCCCAAATCCATCTCCCTGAATAGAGATTTGAAGCAAAGTAAAGAATAAGGCAGCAATTTTCAACCTTTTTCATCTCATGGCACACATAAACTAATTAGTAAAGTTCTGTGGCACACCAAAAAATACATTTTTTGCCAATCTGACAAAAAAAAAATTGGTATAATTAAAAAAAAATCCTCACTGAGGATATTTTTCATTAACTTTTTTTAGATGGAGGGAGGGAGAGAACGAGGGAGAGAACGAGAGAGAGAGAGAGAGAGAGAGAGAGAGAGAGACTGATTGGTTGCCTCCTGCATGACCTTGACCTAAATTGAACCCATGACTCTTTGGTCCAAGGGCCTACCCTCTAACTAATGAGCCAAACTGACCAGGGAAAAATTGGTATACCTTTTATTAATTCACACCTATTGTGTTGGTTGTCATTTTTTGGACAATCTAAGGGAAAAGAGTCAGTGCCCCTGACTAAATAGTAAGGTATTGCATGTTTTAAAAATTCTTGCAGCACACCGGTTGAAAATCACTGGAATTAGGTGATGAGGGGCTATGCATATTCATTAACTCTAATTCAGGGACAGTCTTGGAACTAAGCCATCTAAGATAAGGATGGCGAAAGAGGGCAGGACAGAGCAGAGTAATTTCAATCTGGCAGAGTCCTTATGGGTCCATATTAGGTTTAGGCACTGGATCTTCCTTATTGATGGACCTCTCACTTTTGAAAGGGTTCTTAATGGCAAACATCAGCATCTCTGGTACTCGAGTCCCAGGAACCTTGGTTCCACTACGTTCTCTACATCTGGCTGCTAATTATGCCTGCTCCAGCCTCCGGGACCAGTTTGTTCTGCCTAGGTCTGGTGATCTCTGGAGTGCTGTGAGGAGGACTGGGGCCTTATCTGCTGAAAGACACAAAACAAAACAAAACAAAAGCTAGAGAGAGAGAAAAAACACTATTAGGGCTTGGATTCAGTGTGAGGGCCCTAAGGTTTTATGCTTTCTCATGACTTTATATCAAATCAGTACAATCTCTGTCTAGCTGGTGGGGCTCAGTGGATTAAATGTCATCCCATGGACTGAGAGGTCCTGGTTCGATTCCTGGTCAGGGCACATGCCCGGGTTTCGAGCTCCATCCCGGGTAGGGGGTGTGCAGGAGGCAGCTGATTGATGTTTCTCTCTTACATTGATGTTTCTCTCTCTAAAAAATTAATAAAGACATATTTAAAAAATTAGAACAATCTTTCAAGGCAATTTATCACTGCTAGCATTAACTTAAGGTAGTGTTTGTCAAGTTTCCCACTGTGAAATTCTTTCCCAGGTCCATACATATGTCTTGTAGGAGAAAGTTATTAAGAGGAGCACACACTTCAGGAGAGGGGAGTTAGCTCCATCTCCTGGATAGATGGCTGAGTGTCTACATCAATTAGTAAAAATTCTTTTGCAATGGAGATTTCTACTCAACCCCATTTAAAAAAATGTATGGATCGATTGGTGGCGGTGCGGGTAGGTGGGCTGGGTCGCGCCGCCTCCTCTGGTCCCGACTTTTCATCTGTCCCCTGTTCCCACTGTGGGCCCATGATGCTGCAGTACCAGACGTGGGAGGAGTTCAGTCGCGCAGCCGAGAAACTCTGCCTCGCAGACCCTATGAAGGCACGTGTGGTTCTCAAATATAGGCATTCTGATGGAAGTTTGTGTATTAAAGTGATTTAGTTTGTTTGGTGTACAGAACAGACCAAGTTCAAGATGTAAAGAAGATTGAGAAATTCTACAGTCAACTGATACAACTTATGGTAGCCAAGGAATCCCACAGTGTTGCCATGCAAACAGACTGAATGGCTTGAAATGAAGACTGTCTCTCAAGTTCTTGGGAAGTAAATATCTTTTGAATTTGAAGAAGTGTTTGGACAGAAAATACGTAATGTAATGAAGTGGGCTATTCATTTTTTGTACATTGTTTCTTAATGTTTACTTTAGAGAGCTAGGAAGGTAAATGCTTTCAGTTAGAAAGCCTTTATTTATTTTTGGAAATTTAACAAGAAATGTGTCTATCTTGGAAACTTTCTGCAGATTATTTGATGCTGAGAAAAACATGTAATTATTTCTTTTGGTAAATTTGTATCAATAATTTGAAAATGAGACATCAGGAAAAGCCTATTCCTTAAATTCAGTTTGTCTTTAAAAGAAATTAATGTAATCATTTTTCTGGATTGATAGATTTCTTTGGGGGCATAAAATTTGTTCAACTGATGACCAACAAATATAAAATATGGTAATTAGAATTAATTGTACACAGCACTATACCTGATTATGCACAGTAGTGTAGTCTCAGTTGTATCTAAAAGTAATTATGAGGGTTCCAAAATAGCAGCAGAGTGAATGGAAGCTACACAGACCATCTCCCAGGACCAAACTGAAATTACAACTAAAATAAAGACAAATTATTGGGAAAAAGCAACAGAAAAGCAGCTTGCAAGGACCATATAACCAGGGACACTAAACCGATCCTGGTAGGATTGTGATGAGCCGGGGGGAGGGGGGGGCCGGACTGGGAGATCATGGACAGCAGCAGTCTTAGTTGTGAGCAGTGCCCTCGGGTTTAAAATGTCAAGCCGGCTCCACAGTGCAGAGGACTAGGACAGAGCACTAGATTGGCTACAGCCACTCATCTTGGGCTCTGGCAGAGGGAGGGTGAACTGGACTGGAACTGTATGGGGATTTGGAGGGCACTCAGGGCTTTTGCTAGTTTCAGCCATGAAGGACAATGGCCATCCGACTCCTTCCCAGGGCTCTGGGGAGAGGCAGCAGCCCCTCCCTTGAATATTTGACCCAGGTGGGCCAAAGAAGTGCAAATTGAGGCTCATTAACAACCAGCATCTGCCCTACCTTCAGGAAATCCTCTTATGCTGAACACCTGAGGGAGTTTTCATTTAACTGAGAACCCAAGGCTCTTGAAGTAACCATGACTAATAGCCTCCAGGCAAAAAGCTGGAGGAAAACTGAATCATTCCTGGGTTTGAAAATCTACCCAGGAAAGTAAGACTTGACAGTGGTGTTTAATGTGAGTCCTCCCACATTAATCCTAACCCTAACCCAAACCCAGTAGAGGGAGCCACAAACAGCAGAACACCAACACCCACAGGAACAATTTGGTAGGCTCCAAAACCCACTGAGATAGCAAAATGATGGAACAAAGAAACAAATGCCAAATGAAAGAACAAGAGACCTCTACCAAAGATGAGATAAATGAAATGCAGTGAAGCAAGTTTTCAGAAGTAGAGTTCAGGGCCATGATGGTGAGGAAGCTCAACAGGATGATAAGGACCTCAAAACAATGAGTAAAGATATAGAAGCACTGAAAACCAACCAAGAGGAAATGAAGAATGACATAGCAGAAATAAAGAACACATTGGAAGGACTAAACAGCTAAGTAGAGGAAGCTGAGGACCGGATCAGTGAATTAGAAGACAGGAGAGAAAAAATTGACCAATCAGAAAACCAAAAGGAAAAAAAACAAAAAACAGGAAGACAGCTTAAGAGAACTGTGGGACAACTGGAAACGTAATAATATTTGCATCATAGGAGTTCCTGAAGACGAAGAAAATGAGCAAGGGTTAGAGAATATATTTGAAGAAATACTGACAGAAAACTTCCCTAATTTGGTGAAGGAAGAAGGCATTCAAGTTCAAGAAGCACAGAGAGCCCCAAGTAAGATGAACCTAAACAGGCCCACACCAAGACACATAGTAATTAAAATGCCAAAAATTAAAGACAAAGAATCCTAAAGGCAGCAAGAAATAAGCAACAGGTTACCTACAAAGGAACCCCTAGAAGGCTCTCAGCTGACTTCTCAACAGAAACACTACAGGCCAGAAGAAAATGGTATGAAGTAATCAAGGTCATGACAAACAAGGATCTGAGACTACTCTACCCAGCAGGGCTATCATTAAAATAGAAGGTCAAATAAAGAGCTTCCCAGACTAAAAAAGGCTAATGGAATACATTAGCACCAAACCAGCACTGCAAGAAATGTTAAAAGGACTGCTGTAATTAGTAGAAGAAATAGGAAGAAAAATATAACCACACTAAACAAAAATTGCAATAAATAAGTACATATCAATAATCACCTTAAATGTAAATGGACTGAATGCTCTGATAAAAAGACACAGAGTAGCTGATTGAATAAGAAAGCATGCCTGCCATGGCTGGTTTGGCTCAGTGGTTGGAGTATCGGCCTGTGGACCAGAGAGTCCTGGGTTCACTTCCTGCTAGGGGCACATACAAAAAAAAAAAAAAAAAAAAAGCATGACTCATATATGTTGTTTACAAGAAACCTACCTCACAACAAAAGACTTACATAGGTTGAAAGTGAAGGGATGGAAAAAAATCTTCCAAGCAAACGGAAAGGAAAAAAAGCTGGGGTAGCAATACTCATATCTGATAAAATAGATTTCAAAATGAAGGACATAACTAGAGACAAAGAAAGCCACTACATAATATTGAAAGGATCTATCCAACAGGAAGATATAACCTTGATAAACATATATGCACCCAATATAGGAGCACCAAAATATATTAGAAATCTTCTGGAGGACTTCAAAGGAGAAATCAACAGCAAAACAATCATAGCAGGGAACTTCAACACCCCACTGACATCACTGGATGTGGGAGACTGTTTGCATGGCATCAATTTTGCTAAAATCTGCTCTGCCATCACCTTCCCCAAGGCAGGATATCTCTGCATTCTGCATTTCTTTATCTCTGTATTTTGCATTTCTCTAAGTAACCATTTACTCATCAGCCAGTCTTTACTGACCTTTTGTTCCTTTTGTAGTATTTCCTAGAATTGCTTCGGGCAAGCCTGGTGCTTGGCAACAGGTGCTTCTTGCCCTATATATTGTGTGAATTACCCCTGAATAAACGAGACTTGATCAGAATCCTGTCTTGTCTCCATTTCTCGTGTCTCTTGTCCCTCCTCATCCTCACTCCCCCTCTAGAGTCCTCGTTGCTCGACCTGCGGGACGGGTCAACTGGATAGATCCTCTAGACAAAAAATTAGCAAGGAAACAGAGACTCTAAATGAAGCACTAGACCAAATGGATTTAGTAGATATCTACAGAGAATTACACCCCAAAACTAGAGAACTCACATTCTTCTCAAGTGCACATGGGACATTCTCAAAGATAGACCACATGATAGGACACAAATTAAATCTCTACAAGTTCAAGAAGACTGAAATCATATCAAGCACCTTCTCAGATCACAATGGCATAAAACTAGAAATCAATTACAACAAAAACATGCAAAGACATTTGGACACATGGAGGCTAAATAGCATGTTATTAAACAATGAAAGGGTTACCGAGGAGATCAAGGAAGAAATTAAAAACTTTCTGGAAACCAATGAAAATGAACATACAACAACACAAAATATATGGGATGCAGCGAAAGCAGTTCTGAGAGGGAAGTTCATAGTACTACAGGCCTACCTCAAAAAACAAGAAAAATTTCTAATAGACTATCTAACCCCACAACTTAAAGAACTAGAAAGCAAACAAAAAGAAAGCCCCAGAGCAAGTAGAAGGAAGGAAATAGTAAAGATCAGAGCAAAAATAAATGACACAGAGACAAAAAAAAAAAAAACAATTCAAAGAATCAATGAAACAACGAGCTGGTTTTTCAAAAAGATAAACAAGATTGATGGACCCTTAGCTAGACTCACCAAGAAACAAAGAGAGAGAACCCAAATACACAAAATCAGAAATGAAAGAGGAGAAGTAACAACAGTCATCACAGAAATACAAAGGATTGTTAACAACTACTATGAACAATTATATGGAAACAAATTTGACAATCTCAGCAAAATGGACAAATTTCTAGAAACACATAGTCTCCCAAAACTGGACCGGGAAGAGAGAGAAAACTTGAACAGACCAATAACAACTAAGGAAATTGAAGAGGTACTCAAGACTCTCCCAGCAAACAAAAGCCCAGGCCCAGATGGCTTCATGGGAGAGTTTTACTGAACATTCAAAAAAGAACTAACACTCATTCTCCTCACACTATTTCAAAAAATTCAAGAAGAAGGAAGACTTCCAAACTTGTTTTATGAGGCCAGCATCATTCTAATTGCAAAACCAGAAAAAGACACTACAAAGAAAGAAAACTAAAGGCCAATATCCCTGATGAACATGACACCAAAATCCTGAACAAAATACTAGCAAATTGGATCCAGCAATACATCAAAAAAATTATACACCATGACCAAGTGGGATTTATCCCAGGGATGCAAGACTGGTACAATATTCTCAAATTAATAAATGTGATACACCACATATATAAAATGAAGAATAAATACCACATGATCATATCAATAGATGCTGAAAAAGCATTTGACAAAATCCAGCAACCATTTCTGATAAAAATGCTCAGCAATGTGGGAACAGAGGGATCATATCTCGATGTAATAAAGGCTATATATGAAAGACCTACATCATACGAATGGGCAGAAACTAAAAGCATTTCCTTAAGAACAGGAATAAGACAAGGATGCCCACTTTTGCCACTCTTATTTTACATGGTACTAGAAGTCTTAGCCACAGCAATCCGACATGAAGATAAAATAAAAGGGATCCAAATTGGAAAGGAGGAAGTGACACTGTCATTATTTGCAGATGACATGATATTATACATAAAAAACCCTAAAGTCTCCATAAAAAATCTACTAGACTTAATAAACGAACTTAGCAAGGTAGCATGATGCAAAATTAACATCAAGAAATCATTGGCATTCTTATACACCAATAATGAACTCACAGAAAGACAAACTTAAAAAGCAATCCCATTTACCATTGCAGCAAAAAAAATTAAGATACCTAAAAATAAACTTAACCAAAGAAGTAAAGGACCTATTTGCAGAAAACTACAGGACATTGAAAAAAGAAATAGAGGAAGATATAAAAAAAAAGTGGAAGCATATACCTTATTCATGGATTAGAAAAATTAACATCATTAAAATGTCCAGACTACCCAAAGCAATCTGTAGATTCAGTGCAATCCCAATCAAAATACCAATGACATATTTCACAGAACTAGAACAAATACTTCAAAAGTTCGCATGGAACCAAAAAAGACCCCAAATAGCCACAGCAATCTTGAAAAAGAAGAACAAAGTAGGTGAGATCATAATACCAGATATTAGGTTATACTATAAAGCTACTGAAATCAAAACAGCCTGGTATTGGCACAAGAACAGGCATATAGACCAGTGGAACAGAACAGAGAACCCAGAAACGGACCCAAGACATTATGCTCAATTAATGTTTGACAAAGGAGGCAAGAGCATACAATGGAGTAAAAACAGCCTCTTTAATAAATGGTGGGAAAATTGGACAGCTACATTTAAAAAAATAAAACTATGCCAACAACTTACACTATACACAAAAATAAACTCAAAGTGTATAAAAGACCTAAATGTGACTCATGAATTTATAAAAATCTTAGAAGAAACTGTAGGCAACAAAATTTCGGACATCATACGCAGCAGAATTTTCAGGGATACATCATCACCTAAGGCAACAGAAACAAAGGAAAAAATGAACACATGGGACTACATCAAACTAAAAAGCTTCTGCACAGCAAAAGAAACAACCATCAAAATGGAAAGGTAACCCAGTGCATGGGAGAGCATCATTGCCAATGATACATCAGATAAGGGGTTAATTTCCAAAATATACAGAGTATTCATACAACTCAACAAAAGGAAGACAAAGAACCCAATTAAAAATTGGGCAGAGGAGCTGAATAGACACCTCTCCAAACAGGACATACAAATGGCCAAGAGACATATGAAGACATGCTCAACATTACTAGTCATCACAGAGATGCAAATTAAAACAACAATGAGGTATCACCTCACACCCGTCAGAATGGCCTCCATCAACAAGTCATCAAACAATTGTTGGCGAGGGAGGGAGTAGAGAAAAGGGAACTCTCGTACACTGCTGGTGGGAATGCAGACTGGTGCAGTCACTATGAAAACACTATGGTGTTACCTCAAAAAATTAAAAATTGAATTGCCATTTGACCCAGTGATCCCACTTCTAGGAATATACCCTAAGAAGCCTGGAACACCAACCAGAAAGAATATATGTACCCCCATGTTCATAGCAGCACTATTTACAATAGCTAAGATCTGGAAACAGCCCAAGTGCCCATCAGTAGACGAATGGAAAACAAAGCTGTGGTACATATACACAATGGAGTACTATGTAGCTGTAAGAAAGAAAGATCTCTTATCCTTTGAGACGACATGGAGGGACCTGGAAAGTATTATCCTAAGCGAAATAAGCCAAGCAGAAGAGGATGAATACCACATGATCTCACTTATTTGTGGAATAAAATGAACATAACAGTCTGAGGAATAGGGTAGACCCAGAGACGTGGAAGTAGGGTACAGACTGACAACCCTCAGAAGAGGGGATGGTGGGGGGAGGGAAGAGATAAACCACAGAACTTATATGCATGTACACATAACCAATGGACATGGACAACAAAGCCAGGGATGGGGTGGAGGGGATAGGGAAGAGGTTGTCAATGGGTAAAAAAGGAGAAACACCTGTAAGAACAACAACAAAAAATGCCAAAAAAAAAAAAAAAAATTAGATAAAGGCTTAGGGCCTGGATGGGTCCATTACTCAGAAAAGAAATACATTTTCAGAACAGACCAAGGACAGGACATGCTTTGATATGGTTGCTTTGCCTGGACAATGACCCTCTCCAGGAGTTTGCCGCAGGAATGCTGACCATTCTCCAGTCCCAGGAATGGACTGGACTGTTTGTAACATCATAAAAGATTAGCCACCTTGTTATCAGACTTTGAGCTTCTGAAGGTCGGACTGCAGACCCTACCCCCTTCCTTGTTACACTTGCAGCTCAAAGCTGCATGTAGTTATCTTCTCCCTCACCCGTATACAATCAACTAGCTGGCAAGGCAGGTCAGCAGAATTTACAGGGCGACTGCTCTCCCCATACTGCCAGCATTATTGGAATAAATGCTCATATAGGATTCAACCCTGTCTCCGCTTAATTTGGCTCAAGTGGCCTTGGACCTATTTAGTGTCTGGTATCAAGAAGACAAAACCTTTGTCTACTGTAGAAATTCTTTTAAAGCCATTTTAGCAAGAATGCATTTCATTCTCTCTGAGAGGGCTGAGAAGGTTAGAAAGCTTAGAGAATGAAAAACAAACTACTTCAAATTGCTTGTGCATAACACGGTAGTTGCCACATGTGAGAAAATGTAGGGGTGGTGGTAGTGGAAGAGAAGAAGCCACAAATGCCACTTTATTCCTTACTTTAAAACCAATAAGAAGCCTCAGATCAACACACAAATAATAAAGAAGTAAAACAAAGTACTGTCCTAACCAAGCCCCAGAGGCACTAGGCAATTTACAAATTTCACATTCAAAGGCCCAACAAACAAATGCAAATGAGCTGGTTCACAAACTGGGTGAAAACCCTGTAATTCTTTTCTTCTCCAACACGTTAAAAATGAATTGGCTTATCTCAAGAGAAAAGCCTAAATGGAGGAACAATGGAGGTCCCATCTGTACACACAAGGGCACTTTACCCTACTTTTAAACTGAGCCTGTTGGCTCACAGAGAGACAACAATGGGTAAAATCCAACGATCCTAATCCTACTCTCAGATGGAGGCCTCCCAAAATGCAGATGGTTTTGTCCCAAGAGAGAGAAAGCTGGGATAGAAAGCAAGAATTGTTTTCTTCTCTCAGACAGAGGCCTTCTAAAGCCCCCAGATAGAGAGGAAGGATTCTTGGCTTCCCACTCCAAAACAATTTACCTCACAGACAGCTGACTGAAGTCCAGAGACATTTGCTTACTCCAAATGTGATGTATGCCAAGGGTAAGTGGTGCCTGCCAAGACCCCCTTCTAAGTTCTCACATCAAAACAGCTCTGGCAATTGCTCAGGATTCACGAAGGCAGGGGTGAGGTGGCAACCCAACTGGGACCAACCATGGACACTAGCTCCTGGCTGACTCACCCTATGGTGCAACATTTGTGTGCTCTATGCTCCAAAAGAAAGGCCAGTTTTCAATATGTCAGAGTTTGGAACAAGGAAAAGTTTACTGATAGAGAAGATCCGGCTCAGGAAATGGGAGAACCAATCCTCAAATCCATTTTATGAGAGTCTGCAATTCAGACATCTTTTATATTTAAAGGAAGGAAGCAAGGTGAGGGGTGGGTGCAGGCCATAAACAGTTAGGCATCAAACTCTTTTGATCAAACCCTCCAAGGAAGAGCATAGCATTTCTAAATCCCTTTGTTCCTAGTTGGTCTGTGACCCCCTCCTCTCTTGATCTGAATCGGGTTCTGGAGTCTCCAATAAATCTTTGAAAAACAGTTATTCTGTGTGCATATTTCCCCATCTCTTTGCTGACAAGGGGCTGCTCAACACTCAAACAAAATTTCTCTAGTTAATTAGCATATCGATAGGAAGGGCCATTAGCCTTAAGGGTATCAGAGAGAGCAGGCATTTCACTCTGTTACTTGTGGGGGAACAAGGTAACAATAGGGGTTCTGTGGTCTCATGCTCTGGAGTCTGGATTACTCTGACATTTCAAAGGTATGTTATCTTAAATGCAAAAAGACAATAGATAGGCTGGTGTAAGGTAAAGACTGACCTTTGTCAAGAAAGCTACAAGCCTGAAACATGACTACCCACCATGACCCACTTTTAGTTAGAAATGTTTATGTTCAGGTCATCCAATATGCTTACTTTTGGTCTCGGAGTTTGTAAGGCCCATTATGCAGGCCTCCCTTGAGCTTGTCAAATATAGTATGTGGTCCTGAAATGGGCTATTTTAAAAATCAAACTCCATTCTCATCAGTTATTGCTGCACGTAAACACCCAAGCAGTTTTCTAAAAAACCTGGGACTGACACCCAGAGGAACCATAAAGATAAGGGGTTAATGATGGCCTTGGGAAACTTGGAGGGACCATAAAAAGAATGAGATTAATGATTGCTCTAACCCCTGCAACCGACCCCCCTTTTTTCCTCTGGAGCAGTCTGTATCAGCCCTGGCACCAACTGAGCGGAGCCAGGAGAAATGTAGTTTTTTCTGTTTTGTTGTTGTTGTTGTTGTCCCTATATAAACAAAGAACAAAAGAGGCTGGGGGCTGGGATTTAGGGAGGGTCCACCCAGCCTGCACATGTTACAACAGTCCCTTTTCTGTCTACAGGAGACAGTGTGTAGTTTTTCATATAGGATATGTGTGAGATTCGTCCATGTCTTTGGATGTGTTCATGGTTTATTCCTTTCTATTGCTGAATAGTATTCCATTTCCTGTGTAGGGGAAAAAGAAATTTTCCCTCTATTCTTTTAGGTTCTTGGCTGAGACCCTCCTGTGATAATGACAGATTAACAGGAGAAAAACAGAAGTTTAATAACATGTATACCTCTGATGCAGGAGTTCTGAGGGTCCAGGAACCTGAAGGTCCACAACCCACTGTAGATTCATGATTTCACTCAAGAAATAATTCAAATATGAGCCAGCATAGAGTTTAAAGTGAGAGTTAGTGAAGCAGTGGGACAGAGTGCCTTTTGCACAGAAAGCCCCCCCCCCCACCGGGATTTACTTCCTTTATTGAGGTTCACTTAATAGAGGGGTAGGACATTCAATAAGAGGGAGGAATACTCAGGATTTTTCTGAAAAAGGGGTGGAGACTTCTTGGAAGAGCACAGTCAGCTTTTTGTTTCCATTATGGTGGCTTAGGGTGTGTCATTTAGTGTGCTAATGTTTTTTTTTTTTATCCTCACCCGAGGACATTTTTCCATTTTTTACTCAGATAGAGCGGGAAGGAGAGAGAGGAAGAGAGAGAAACATCGATGTGAAAGGGACACATTGAGTGGCTGCCACCCACACGACCCAACCAGGGCCGGGGACAAACTGCAGCCAAGGTACATGCCCTTAGCGGGAACCGAACCCCGGTCTCTGTGGACCGCAGGTTGACGCTCTAACCGCTGAGCCAAACCGGCTAGGGCAGTGTGCTAATGTTTTATAATGAGTGTATAATGAGACTAGGGACTACTGCAAGGTGAAATTAGTTGCCATGTTGGATTGAGTTGGTCTTCTAAACCATAAATCCATTGAGGGTTGGTCTTACTGTCTCCTTGATAGTCCCTGTAGCCCTTACGGGTTATAGCTGTTTCACCACATACCCTATCTCACCTCTTTCCTGTATACATGGACAATGCCCACATGTACCGAATAACTCCCTGAAATAGCCCAAGTCATCACCTTAGATACAATCTTCAGCTAAAAACAAAAGAAAGATGTTGGGGGAGGGGGAAAATAGTTAAGGTAGGTTATCAGGCAAAGCACAGTAAACAAGGGTATGGTTGTTATGCAGATTTTAGTCCTCACCTTCTCCATTGAGAAGAGTCTCTTGAAATTTAGTCCTCCATTATCTACTGGTACAGAGGGGGAGACACCCTTACAAATGGAAATTTTCCTTATATATGTCCATTTTCCTCACAAAAGTATAACTTCTGCTCAGTTTTCAGAGATTCTCCTGAGTCCACTGTTTTTTTTTGTTTGTTTGTTTGTTTTTATCCTCACCTGAGGATATTTTTCCATTTTTTGTACAGATAGAGTGGGAGGGAGAGAAAGGAAGGGAGAGAGAGAGAGAAACATCTACGTGAAGGGACACATCGAGTGGCTGCCACCCGCATGACCAACCAGGGCCGGGGACAAACTGCAACAGAAGTACGTGCCTTAGTGGGAACCGAACCCGGGTCTCTCCAGACCGCAAGCCGACGCTCTAACCGCTGAGCCAAACCGGCCAGGGCGCAATAGGGAAATCAGTATGGTTTCCACGTTATAATTTAATCCACAGTCCCACTTCAATTTCGCCACCTGCCCCAGCTGTATGAAAATGTCTTTTTCCATTCTGATCCAGTTTTATTTTTCTGGAACTGTTACTGAGACTTTCCCTTATTTTCACAATCTTGATGGATTTAAAGCACAGAGATTGGTCTGGGTGGCTTTTTCTGCTTGGCTTCTTTCACTTAGGATACTTTCAATGTTCATCCATGTTACAATATGTATAAGTACTTTATTTTTTTTCATTGTGATGAAAAAAACCATTGTCAAACCATTGTACACATAGGCTATACCATTTTACATTTGCACAAGCAATATTTAAGAGTTTCAATTTCTCTACATTATTGTCAACATTTGTTATTTTTAGTTTTTCTCAATTCTAGCCATTCTAGTGATCCCAGTGTTTGTGGTTTTAATTTGCATTTGCATCATGACTAATGATGCTTAACATATTTTTGTGTGCTTGCTGACCATTTGTATGTCTTCTCTGGAGAAGGGTCTCTTCAAGTCCATTTAAAAATTTTACTTGTCACCCTAGCTGATTTTGCTCAGTGGTTAGAACATCTGCCTGCGGACCAGAGAGGCCCGGGTTCGGTTCCCGCTAAGGGCACGTACCTTGGTTGCAGTTTGTCCCCGGCCCTGGTTAGGGTTTTGGGGGTGGCAGCCACTTGATGTGTCTCTCTCGCATTGATGTTTCTCTCTCTCTCCCTCCAGCTCTATCTGAAGATATATGCAAAAATGTCCTTGGGTGAGGATAAAACAAAACAAAAAAATTTTACTTGTCTTTTTGTTGGATGAGTTGCAAAAGTTCTTTGTATAGTCTGGATAACAGACTTAGATATATAATGTGCAAATATTTTTTTTTTGGCCAGCTGGTGTGACTCAGTGGTTGAGCATTGATCCATGCACCAAGAGGTTGCTGGTTCGATTCCCGGTCAGGTCACGGCACATGCCCAGGTTGTGGGCCAAATCCCTAGTGGGGAGCACGCAGGAGGCGGCCAATTGATGTTCTCTCTCATCGATGTTTCTATCTCTCTCTCCTTCTCACTTCCTCTCTCTTTAAAATTAATAAGGGAAAAAAATTTTAAAAAAATATTTTTCCCATTCTGTAGGCTGTCTTTTCATTTCCTGGATAGCTTCTTTTGATGCATGCCAGTTTTTAATCTCGAGGAAATCTCATGTATCTATTTTTTCTTTCATTGCTTGTGCTTTAGTGTTAGATCTAAGAAACCATTGCTAAATCCAAGATCATGAAAATCAATCCCCATGTTTTCTTTGATAGTTTATAATTTAACCTTCTACATTTAAGCCTTTTTTCTATTTTGATATGTCTCAATTTAGTTCCATTCATCTATGTATAGTCATGCAGTACATAATGACATTTTGGTCAATGGCAGACTGCATACATGATGGTGATCCTGTAAAATTATAATGGAGTTGAACAATTTCTATTGCCTAGTAACATCGTAGCTGTCTTAAGGTTGTAGCACAATGCATTACTCACGTGTTTGTGGCAATGCTGGTGTAAACAAATCTACTCTGTTCTATAAATGTATAGCAGATACAATTATGTACAATACATAATACTTGATAATAAACAACCATGTCACTGGTTAATATATTTACTATAATTTTATCATTATTATTATTTTCTTTTTTGTTAAAATAAAAAAAAAGTTTTTATTGTTTTTAGAGAAAGAGGAAAAGAGAGAGAGATAGAAACATTGATGAGAGAGAACATCGATTGGCCACCTCCTACATGCCCCCCACTGGGAATTGGGCCCACAGCCTGGGCATGTGCCCTGACTGGGAATCAAACCCAGGAACTCTTGGTACATGGGTCAATGCTCAACTAGTGAGCCACACTGGCTGGGCAATCTTATTATTTTAAAGTGTACTCTTTCTACTCATGAAGAAAGTTTGCTGTGAGACTGTGCTGAATTACACCTCATAAATCATGTATTTACTGTGTCTCCTGATTGCATCAGTTTCTCTTGTGCTTGATTTAATGTTATGATGTTATGAACAGTAACATATTTTATGTTTAGAATATTAGAAGTATAGTGTTTAAGGATTTAGAAGTTTAGGGTTGAGGAATAGGGTGTTAGGGGTTAGGGTCACGGTTGGAGGGTTAGGGCGTGAGGTCCAGGGCTGGGTCTGGGGTCTGGGTTAATGGGTAAGGGTAAGGGTGAGAGGGTTAGGGTTGGAGTTTGGGGTTAGAGGTTTAGGGTTTAGAGTTTGGTGTTTGGGCTATGGTTTAGGGTTGGGTTAGGGTTTAGGGCTTTAGGGTTTAGGGTTAGGGTTAGGATTAGAGGGTTAGGGTTAGATTAGGGAATTAGGGTTAGGTTACACTAAGGCTAAGGCTAGGGCAGTTCTTTAACTAACAATGTTCTTGGAGAGCCTCTGTATGTCACTACATCTGAGGGCAGTGGGGTACAAACCAAAGATTCATTTTTGCATGTAAAAGAGGCAACCCAGGAGGACCAGACTAAAAGGAACTCAGGTCTGAGAGCAGAAAGCTTGGATATGGCAAAACCACAGAGAGGCCTGCAACCCCTAAGGAGAGCTGGAGAGGCAGACTGTGGAGGGATCCCGGGCTTTGTCATGGGGGCTGGGGTTGAAGGGACCTTGAGGACTCAACTCCAGGTACCATATTGGCTGGAGGAGCTAGAAGCAGGCTCCTTGGGCAGCTTTGCTGCAACAGCCAGTGTGCAGAGCTGTAGTAGCTGGGTCTGCCCTGAGGGGCTGGGGTAGTCTGTCAGCTTTTCCCTGGCCGTAAGTATCTTGTCCAAGGCTGGGGCCATGCTCAGGTTTAGAGGACTGGCTGGATATGGGAACTTCAGGCCCTGGGGGCACCTAAGGTCATACATGGAAGACCTGGGAAAACGGAAAATTCAGCCAAGAGATCCCAAACCCATAGGCCATGCACAATGTCAGCAACTCTAGGCAGGCAGCAGCTACACCCCACAGCTTACATTTAGTGAACAGCCAAACAACAGCCATAACACAACTCAACAGAAAACACTGGGGCTACGCTTGTAACTGGCAGTCAGTGGTCATCTACTATCTGCAAAACCCAACCATATCATAGTGAGGGCCCCTGGCTGTCTTCCTGAGAGGACAGAAGCGAGTTGCTGCTCCCAGTCTGAGGGCCCCTGGAGGGAAGCCCTGTTTACCGACACTCAGGGCAGGCACTGTTATAAGTCGAAAGAGGAAGAAAAAGAGCATGAAAAGAGAATAATTTTAACCACTTCCTCAGCTCATAGTGGGAGATGGGGGCGTTGCATGAAATTTGGGAAATTATAGTATGGGGCAAAGTCACTTCCTCAGAAGGAGCCAGGGCCTGCAGTTGAGGGAGGGGTTCGTACCCTATCCCTGAACCCTGCCTTTGGTTCCTGGCCCCTTACCCACTTAGCTCCAGCTGCAGTGTCTTGATGAGGGCATGTTGGCCCTGGCTACAGAAGCAGCCCCAAAGTTGTTCATGGCTGGTGCCCAGACCATGGACCTGGTCAGTCCCTCTGCTTCAGGTAGCTGACCTATATGATGAGTGAGATAGGGGGTGAAGGAGCTCTGGGAAGCCCAGCCAGGCCAGCTTCAGACCCCAGCTTCCTCATCAAGACAGGGCCCTTTTCCCCAACACCTCCAAGCCCATGAGTAATTGAAGTTTCTGGACATAGTCCTGAGCTGAGAGTCTAGATAGCTGAGTCCTGATCCCTGCCAGGCATGAGTCATTCTGGAATCTCCCTGTCCTGATATAAGCATGGCCTGGAACGGAGGTGAGGGTGGAGGCATGTGGAGTGAATGAGTGTGTGGACTTCTTAGGCTGGAAGCCTTAACATCTTGGCCTTTTCTGTGTTGAGCTGCTGTGTTTGGGTATATTATCTGCTGGTTATGATAAGTTTAGTCACCATAGGGAACAACTAATCTTCCTCAAAGTCTGAATCAATTTTCTGTCTTCATGCCTTTGTCTTCCTTAGGGGCCTTCTCTCCTCCACCAGATCTCTGAGGCTTCCTCAGGGTGTGGCTGTGTGTTCCCTCAGAGTGAGCATCCCTGTCCCCTAAACTTGCCAGGGTAAGCCTGCAATAAGGCTGGAAATTGGAGGATAGGGCTGGTCTGGAACCCTTGCTGACCCCAATCTCCCTCTCCAGCTACATTTCCTCTGACACTGGACCCCCCTCAGGGTTCCAGCTATGTGGGCCTACAGCTTATTCTAGAGTCCATCCTCCCCTTTGCTCTCTGCCATGTCTTTGCTTCTGCAGTTTTCTCCCCAGATTGCCCACCATCTCTACTTTGAAACTTTCTCAAACACCCTTTCACCATGATCTCTTCTCCCATCTTCCCCAGCCAGGATCATGCTTCTTACTCAATTGTCTGCCTTGCATGAGAACTAGTGCAACATATACAGATGGGTAAGTACAGGTCCCTCTACAGGAACTAATGATCTCATGGGGACAAAGGAATTAAAACAAATAAACACACTAACGTTTTGTTTTTTTTAAATCCTCATCTGAGGACATTTTTCCATTCTTTGTTCAGATAGAGCGGGAGGGAGAGAGAGGAAGAGAAAGAGAGAGAGAAACATCGACCTGAAAGGGACACATCAAGTGGCTGCCACCCACATGACCCAACCAGGGCCAGGGACAAACTGCAACTGAGGTACGTGGCCTTTTAGCGGGAACCGAACCCGGGTCTTTCTGGACCGCAGGCCGACACTCTAACTGCTGAGCCAAACCGGCCAGGGCCACACTAAAGTTTTAAACTACCAATATTGGGCAGGACTTGGGGGTCATATATATAAATCAAAATGTCTGTAATTTGAACATTCACCAAATATTGTCAATGGACTGAATAAAATGATATGCTTCACTGTATATATTTCTCCTCTTCATATGTCTGTAGAATTTGTTTGTACTTAATAAATACCAATTTTTGCAATTGTTCAACTCAATGTTGAGTATTTTTTCTCATTGTGTGTATTCTTTTTTATTTATTTATTATAAAATCTTCACCTGAGGACATGCTTACTGTTGCATGAAATTTGGGAAATTATAGTATAGAGAAAAGTCACTCCCTCAGAAGGGGAAGGGAGAGAGAGAAACATTGAGGTGAGAGAGAAACACTGATTGATTGTTTTCCTATATGTGCCCTGACAGGGGACCAAATTCGCAACCTACATATGTGCCCAGACCAGGAATCGAACCCATAAACTTTCAATGAACAGACCATGTTCCAACCAACTGAACCACATGGCCAGGCTAATTGCATCTATTCTTTTTTTAAAAAAATCTTTATTGTTGAGATTATTACAGATGTCCCCCCATTTTTCACCCCTATAGCCCTCCTCCTCCTGGTTCCCATCCCACCCTAGGCCTTTACCACCCTACTGTCCATGTGTAATGCACATATGCATCTAAGTTCTTTGGTTAATCTCTTCCCACTCCCCACTCCCCCCTTCCCTCTGAGGTTCATCAATCCATTCCATGTTTCCATGTCTCTGTCTCTCTTTTTTTTCCATCCTCACCCGAGGACATTTTTTCATTCTTTGTTCAGATAGAGTGGAAGGGAGAGAGAGGAAGAGAGAGAGAGAGAGAAACATCGATGCGAAAGGGACACATCATGTGGCTGCCACCCGCACGACCCAACCAGGGCTGGGGACAAACTGCAACTGAGGTACATGCCCTTAGCGGGAACCGAACCCGGGTCTTTTGGGACCGCAGGCCAATGCTCTAACTGCTGAGCCAAACCGGCCAGGGTTCTCTTTCTATTTTATTCATCTATTTAATTTGTTCATTAGATTTTACATTAAGTGAGATCATGTGATACTTGCCTTTCTCTCTCTAGGTCCCTCCACACTGTATCAAAGAGTAATAGATCTTTTTACAGCTGCATAGTATTCCATTGTGTATATGTACCACAGCTTTTTTATCCACTTATCTATTGATGGGCACTTGGGCTGTTTCTAGATCTTAGCTATTGTGAACAGCGCTGCTGTGAACATAGGGGTGCATATGTTCTTTCTGATTGGTGTTTCGGGATTCTTAGGATATATTACTAAGAGTGGGATCTCTGGGTCAAATGGCAGTTCAATTTTTAATTTTTGAGGAAATTTCATACTGTTTTCCATCCTGGCTGCACCAGTCTGTTTTCCCACCAGCAGTGTTCTAGAGTACCTTTTTCTCCACATCCTTGTGAGCACTTGTTTGTTGATTTATAGATGGTAGATATTCTGGTTAGTGTAAGGTGGTACCTCGTTGTCATTTTAATTTGCATCTCTCTCTGATGATTAGTGACTTTGAGCATTTTTTCATAGGTCTCTTGCCCATTGGTATGTCCTGTTTGGAGAAGTGTCTATTCAGGTCCTCTGCCCAGTTTTTAGTTGGAGTTCTTGTCTTCCTTTTGTTGAGTTGTATGAATACTTTATATATTTTGGAAATTAACCTTTTATTCGATATGTATCATTGGCAAATATGTTCTCCCATACAGTGGGTTCCATCTTCATTTTGATGCTGGTTTCTTTTGCTGTGCAGACACTTTTTGGTTTGATGTACTCTTATTTATTTATTTTTTCCTTTGTTTCTCTAGCTCTAGGTGATGTATCCATCAAAATTCTGCTATGTGTGATGTCTGAAATTTTGCTGCCTATGTTTCCTTCTAGAATTTTTATGTTTTCACAACTTACATTTAAGTCTTTTATCCATTTTGAGTTTATTCTTGTGTGCGGTGTAAGTTGATGGTCTAGTTTCTTTTTTTTTTTTTTTGCATGTAGTTGTCCAATTTTCCCAACACCATTTATTGAAGATACCTTCCTTACCCTATTGTATGCTCTTGCCTACTTCGTAAAATATTAATTGAGCATAATGGTTTGCGTTGATTTGTGGGTTCTCTGTTTTGTTCCATTGATCTATATGCCTGTTCTTGTGCCACTACCAAGCTTTTTAATTATAATGACTTTGTAGTATAGCTTGATATGCAATATTGTGATTCCTCCTACTTTGTTCTTCTTTCTCGAGATTGCTGTGGCTCTTGAGGGTCTTTTTTGGTTCCACATAAATTTTTGGAGTATTTGTTCTAGGTCTGTGAAATATACCATTGGTATTTTAATAGGGATTGCATTGAATCTTTAGATTGCTTTGGGTAGTATGGATATTTTAATTATGTTAATTCTTCTAATCTATGAATGTGGTATATTCTTCCACTTGTTTAAAACATCTTCCTCTATCTTTTTTTTCAATGTCCTATAGTTTTCTGACTACAGGTCTTTTACCTTTTTGGTTAAGTTTATTCCTAAGTGTCTTAAATTTTATTGTTGTTGCAATGGTAAATGGGATTTTGGGGGGAGGTTTAGCTCTCACCCAAGGATATTTTTTTTCATTGATTTTTAGAGAGAGGGGGAGGGAGGCAGAGAGACAGAGAGAGGGGAACGTCAATGTGAGAAACACATCGACTGGTTGCTTCCTGTATGACCTTGACTGGGACTGCAGGTGGAACCTGCAACCCAGGTACATGCAACACATGTACGTGCCCTTGACTGGGAATTAAATTCATGACCCCTTGGTCTATGGGCCAACACTCTAACCACTGAGCAAAACTGGCCAGGGCAGACGTTCTTGTCTTGTTCCTATTCGTAAGGAAAATGCTTTTAGTTTTTGACCATTGAGTATGATGTTGGCTGTAGGTTTTTTATATATGGCTTTTGTTATGTTGAGGTATGATCCCTCTGTTTCCACTTTGCTGAGAATTTTTATCAAAAATGGGTGTTGGATTTTGTCAAATGCTTTTTCTGTGTCTTTTGATATGATTATGTGATATTTATTTTTCAATTCGTTCATGTGATATATCACATTTATTGATTTGCCAATATTGTACTAGCCCTTTATCCCTCGAATAGATCCCACATGGTCATGGTGTATGATCTTTTTTTTTTTATCCTCACCTGAGGACATTTTTTTGCGTTTACCTTCAGACAGAGTGGGAGGGAGAGAGAGACACATCGATGTGAGAGAGACACATTGACTAATTGCCACCCACATGACCCCAACCGGGGCCGGGGACAAACTGCAACCGAGGTACATGCCCCGAGTGGGAACCAAACCCGGGACTCTCCAGTTTGTGGGCTGATGCTCTAACTGCTGAGTCAAACCGCCCAGGGCTGATCTTTTTAATATATTGCTGGATTTGATTTGCTAATATTTTGTTGAAGATTTTAGTATCTATGTTCATTACGGATATTGGCCTGTAATTCTCTTTCTTTATAGTATCTTTATCTGGTTTTAGAATTAGGATAATGCTGGCCTTGTAGAAAGAGCTTGGAAGTGTTCCTTTTTCTTGGACTTTTTGGAATAGCCTGAGGAGGATAGGTATTAGGTCTTCTTTGAATATTTGGTGAAACTTCCTGTGAAGGTCTTTTGTTTGCTGGGAGTTTTTTTTTTTTTTTTTAATTTTTAAGAATTTTTTTATTACTGCTTCAATTTCATCAGTTGTCATCGGCCTATTCAAGTTTTCTGATTCTTCCTGATTCAGTTTTGGAAGATTGTATTTTTCTAGAAATTTGTCCATTTTGTATAGGTTGTCCAGATTGTTGGCATATCGTTGTTCATAGTATTTTCTTACAATCCTTTGTATTTCTGTGGTGTCAATTTTTACTCCACCTCTTTCATTTATAATTTTATTTATTTGGTCCTCTCTCTTTGTTTCTTGGTGAGTCTGACTAAAGGCTCATCAATCTTGTTTATCTTTTTGAAGAACCAGCTTTTGGTTTCATTGATCTTTTTTATTGTCTTTTTGGACTTTATGTAATTTATTTCCACTCTGGTTTTCATTATTTCTTTCCTTCTATTTACTCTGGGCTTTCCTCGTTGTTCTCTTTCTAGTTCTCTAAGTTGTAGGGTTAGATAGTTTAGTAGAAATTTTTCTTGTTTCTTGAGGTAGGCCTGTAGTGCTATGAACTTCCCTCTCAGAACTGCTTTTGCTGTATCCCAAAGATTTTGGGTTGTTGTATGTTCATTTTTACTTGTTTCCAGGAAGTTTTTGATTTCTTCCTTGATCTAATTGGTAACCCATTAATTGTTTAATATTATGCTATTTAGCGTCCATGTGTTCGAATGTTTTTTAGTGTTTTATAGTTATTGATTACTATTTTTATGCCCTTGTGATCCAAGAAGATGCTTGATATGATTTCAATTGTCTTGAACTTGTAGAGACTTAGTGTCATTGTGTCTATTCTTAGTCAGTGGGTGGTAGAGATACAAAATGCAGCCACATGGAGATCTGTGAAATGGTTTGAATGCTTCATTCAGAAATATTGACAGGCTTCAAGCCCACCCAGGACCACCTCCTTCCAGCAGAGCTGGGCCTCACCTTGGTTTTGAAGGTCTCCACATTATCAAAACTCATCCATGTGTTACCATGGAAAGAACAGGACATCTTCTGGTTTTTGATTCTGTGCTCAGTGGCTCGCTTCCAGGAGCAGATCAGTAGGAGCAGAAGGCAGGGCAGAGGAGGAAGTAGGAGGCACCATTAGCATATATGTCTCTCTGCCAAGAAAAGAATCAGATTTTCTTCTAAAATTCCATGCTATATGGGCCTCTTTGAAATTCCCCAAAAGCTAGAACATGATTTTCACATCCTGTCTTTTTTGCTTGAGAGAGTGGAGTCTGACCTGGCTTGTATGTACACCTTCATACACAGTTCTAAGAAAGCAAATATCTTAAGGAACTTGGAGAGTGGGAGGGCAAATGGGCAGCTATGAAACTTCTGGTAAAATGTGAGAGGCAGAGTGAAGGCTGCTCTCTGAGTACTGTGTATATCTTTCAGTGGATACCATGGAGAATTTTGTGGGGGTTTAAAATTCAACCTAAAATTTGTAGTTCTTCATTAAATCAAGGCTCTGACTTTTTACTGGCTGCCTGGTTTTTGTTTTTGTTTTAATCCTCACTCGAGGACATTTTTTTTTTCATTTTTTGTTCAGATAGAGTGGGAGGGAGAGAAAGGAAGAGAGAGAAAGAAACATCGACATGAAAGGGACACATCGAGTGGCTGCTACCAGCACGACCCAACCAGGACTGGGGACAAACTACAACCGAGGTACATGCCCTTAGCGGGAACTGAACCCAGGTCTCTCTGGACCGCAGGCCAACGCTCTAACTGCTGAGCCAAACTGGCCAGGGCTGGCTGCCTATTTTTTAAAATAAATTGATATTGGTGCACAGCTATGCCATTCATTTACATATATGGTTGCTTTTGCCCTATAACAGCAGAGTTGAGTAGTTTAGAGAGACCTTCTCGCCCTTTGCAGAAAAACTGCTGAGCCCTGACCTAAGCAGTAGAGGAGTATATGAGGAAATGAGAGACAGTCGTTCTATGGCCCAAATATCTTTTTCTGAAACTCTATGCCAGAAATTTATTTCTAGAACTCTAAAACCTAGAGTAACTCTGGTATTAGGAAATGATTCACTGAGTTGTATGATTGAGAGTAGGAGTGAAAGACCTTCGGCTGTTAAAACAGTGCTCTGCTACTCAGACAGGAAGAAAAAATCAAAGGGATCCAAATGGGAAGGAGGAAGTGAAACTGTCATTATTCGCAGATGACATGATACTATACGTAGAAGACACCAAAGACTCCATAAAAAATTTGCTAGACTTAATAAATGAATTCGGCAAAGTAGCAGGATACGGAATTAACGTCAATAAATTGATGGCATTTTTATACACCAATGATGAACTCACAGAAAGGGAAACTAAAGAAACAATCCCATTTACCATCGTGGCAAAAAAATTAAGATATCTAGGAATAAACTTAACCAAAGAAATAAAGGATCTATTCACAGAAAACCACAGGACTTTGAAAAAAAAAAAAAAGAAATAGAGGAAGATATAAAAAAGTGAAAGCACATACCTTGTTCATGGACATACTTCACAGAACTAGAACAAATACTTCAAAAGTTCATATGGAACCAAAAAAGACCTCGAATAGCCATAGCAATCTTGAAAAAGAAGAACAAAGTTGGAGGGATCACATTACCAGATTTCAGGTT
Organism: Molossus molossus; assembly: GCF_014108415.1. NCBI lineage: Eukaryota > Metazoa > Chordata > Mammalia > Chiroptera > Molossidae > Molossus > Molossus molossus. Next base: position 65,579,950 of record NW_023425377.1, on the reverse strand, counting down.
ATACTACAAAGCCACTGTAATCAAAACAGCCTGGTACTGGCCCAAGAACAGGCATATAGACCAGTGGAGCAGAACAGAGAACCCAGAAATGGACCCAAGGCAATATGCTCAATTAGTATTTGACAAAGGTGGCAAGAGCATACAGTGGAGTAAAGACAGCCTCTTTAATAAATGGTGTTGGGGAAATTGGACAGCTACATGCAAAAAAATAAAAAATAAATTAGCCCACCAACTTACACCATACACAGGAATAAACTCAAAATGGATAAAAACTTCAATGTGACTCATGAATCCATAAAAATCCTAGAAGAAACTGTAGGCAAAAAAATTTCAGACATCAAACGCAGCAGAATTTTTACTGATACATCCCCTAAGGCAACAGAAACAAAGGAGAAAATGAACACATGGGACTACATCAAACTAAAAAGCTTCTGCACAGCAAAAGATACAATCATCAAAATGGAAATGCAACCCACTGTATGGGAGAGCATAATTGCCAATGATATATCAGATAAGGGGTTAATTTCCAATATATATAGAGTGCTCATACAACCCAACAAAAGGAAAACAAAGAACCCAATTAAAAAATGGGCAGAGGAACTAAATAGACACCTCCCCAAACAGGACATACAAATGGCTAAGAGACATATGAAGAAATGCTCAACATCACTAATCATCAGAGAGATGCAAATTAAAACAACAATGAGGTATCACCTCACACCTGTCAGAATGGCCGCCATCAACAAATCATCAAACAACAAGAGTTGGTGAGGGTGTGGAGAAAAGGGGACTCTAGTACAGTGCTGTTGGGAATGCAGACTGGTGCAGCCACTATGGAAAACAATGGTGTTACCTTAAAAAATTAAAAATTGAATTGCCATTTGACCCAGTGATCCCACTTCTAGGAATATACCCTAAGAAACCTGAAACACCAATCAGAAAGAATATATGTACCCCCATGTTCATAGCAGCACTATTTACAATAGCTAAGATCTGGAACCAGCCCAAGTGCCCATCAGTAGACAAATGGATAAAATATCAGTGGTACATATACACAATGGAGTACTATGCAGCTGTAAGAAAGAAAGATCTCTTATTCTTTGAGACGACATGGAGGGACCTGGAAAGTATTATCCTAAGCGAAACAAGCCAAACAGAGAAAGACAGGTATCATATGATCTCACTTATTTGTGGAATATAATGAACATAACAGTCTGAGGAATAGGGTAGTCCCAGAGACGTGGAAGTGGGGTACAGACTGACAATCCCTAGAACAGGGGGTGGTGGGGGAGAGATAAACCACAGAACTTATATGCATGTATGCATGAACAATGGACATGGACAACAAAGCTGGGGACAGGGTGGGGAGGGGGAGGGAGGGGGGAATCAGTGGGGGGAAAAGGAGAAACATCTGTAACAAAAATAAATTAATAACAAAAACAAACAAAGTCGATTTATAGAATGTTAGCAATTACTTAGACATTTTATTTACTTATTTTTAAATAATGTTTCTTTATTGATTTTAGAGAGAGAGGAAGGGGGAGGGAGAGAGAGAGAAACACCAATGAGAGAGAACATTGACTGGCTGCCTCCTGCATGCTCCCCACTGGGTACCAGGCCCACAACTTGGGCATGTGCCCTGACTGGGAATCAAACTGGTGACCTCCTTGTGCATGGGTCGATGCTCAACCACTGAGCCACACAGCCAGGCAAATATATTTTATTTCTTTTTATTGACTGTAGAGAGAGAGAAAGTGAGAAGGAGGGACACACACACACACACACACACACACACACACACACACATCTATGTGAGAGGGAAACATTGATTGGCTGCCTCCCGCATGCACCCCAACTGGAGATTGAGCCTGCAACCTGGGAATGTGTCCTGACTAGGAATTGAACCAGAAACCCTTTGGTGCATAGGGTGATGTTCAAGTACTGAGCCACACCAGCCAGGGCAGTAATTACTTCAAAATCTTTATAAATCACCACATTTTCTCTCAAGGCCCACTTCACCCAAATTTGCAAAAGATACAGAACATATTTACTCAAGTTGTCTACCTCCATGGTTTCATGTAATTACTCTCATGGAGGTGTACATAAAGAAAAACCAATGGGTTTTAAAGATAGGAGGATCTAGTGATGTGCAAAGAGAAGCAGCGATTAGTGACTGTGGCCTGGGAGGTGGGGGAAGAACCATAGCAGACTTGATTCCTAGGTTTTTTTTTTTTTTTTTTTTTTTTTATTATTATTATTTTTTTATCCTCACCCGAGGATATTTTTCCATTTTTTGTACAGATAGCGTCGGAGGGAGAGAGAGGAAGGGAGAGAGAGAGAGAGAAACATCGATGTGAAGGGACACATCGAGTGGCTGCCAACCGCACGACCAACCAGGGCTGGGGACAAACTGCAACCGAAGTACGTGCCCTTAGCGGGAACCGAACCCGGGTCTCTCCGGACCGCAGGCCGACGCTCCAACCGCTGAGCCAAACCGGCCAGGGCTTTTTTTTTTTTTTTTTTTTTTTTTTTTTTATCCTTACCCAAGGACATTTTCCTTTTTTTGTTCAGGTAGAGTGGGAGGGAGAGAGAGGAAGAGAGAGAGAGAAACATCGATGTGAAAGGGACACATCTAGTGGTTGCCACCCACATGACCCAACCAGGGCCGGGGACAAACTGCAACCGAGGTACGTGCCCTTAGCGGGAACCGAACTCGGGTCTCTCTGTACCGCAGGCCGACGCTCTAACCGCTGAGCCAAACCAGCCAGAGTTTGATCAGCTGCTCTAGTCTGTTTGTTCTTGTTTTGTTTTTTTTCTCCTGTTTTCCCCTCTTGCTACAAAACAAACAAAAAGATATAAGCTAAGCAAAAGAGGGAACAAATAGATTAATAAGGCCATAAGTAGCTGAATGAACTGACAAATGAGTGACAGAGTGACCAGGGTAATTAATCCATATCCTTAAATGTTCAAGGAAACTAGAAGAGAAACTAGACTTGACCAGAAGAAAAAGAAAGCCTGCCACCCCTGCCCCCTCCTGGCATGCCTAAGAGAATCCCTCTCTCCTCTACCACCACGTCAGGTGTCTCTATTCTTCCAGGGAGCCAGGACCAATTTCAGCTGCAACAGAGAAAGGGGTGGGCAGGAGATGAAAAGTGGAGGGAGAGGGAAAAGGAGATGAATGGGCTTCCTGTAACTTCAAAGTCATCTTCTTCTCCCCTCCATGGGGACTCCCTACACTTCCCCTTCAGAGTCTTAAACTTGACTTTCAGTGGTGGGAGGGGTTGGGTTTCACAAACATCCCCAAACAAATTTTCTGTAGCAACAGTACCATCAGGCAACCTCACAGGAACTTACAGCCTAGGGTTCTCTCTCTCTCTCTCTCTCTCTCTCTCTCTCTCTCTCTCTCTCTCTCTCTCATACACCCACACACACCCACACACAGAAAATCCCAGATTCTCTTCTGCCCTTGGCTGACTCACAGCTGGAGGCACATGTTCTAAGACCCAACCATAGTATGTCAGAGTCGAGGGCATTCCAGGATTTCATTTCCCCAGGGCTTCATTTTGCAGATGTGAAAGCAGAAGCCCAGAGAGGGAAGGACTTCTCTCGGGGTCACACAATAAGTGGCGGAGTGGGACTGGAAGCTACCTCCAGATGTTTGCTCAGATGAAACTCAGAATCATACCCAGTCCTGAAAACTCACAGTAGTTAGTTCGTGCTCAGTGGACATTTTGTGGACTGAATAAATTATTGTAATGGTGATACTTCATAGTCGTTTTAATTTGCATCTCTCTGCAGTGTGGTGAATGCAAACTGGTGCAGCCACTGAGGAAAACAATATGGAGTTTCCTTAAAAAATTAAAAACTGAACTGTCATTTGACCCAGTGATCCCACTTCTAGGAATGTATTCTAAGAAGTCTGAAACAGCCCTGGCCGGTTTGGCTCAGTGGTTAGAGCGTCAGCCTGCGGTCTGGAGAGACCCAGGTTTGGTTCCTGCTAAGGGCACGTACCTTGGTTGCAGTTTGTCCCCGGCCCTGGTTGGGTCGTGTGGGTGGCAACCACTTGATGTGTCCCTTTCACGTCGATGTTTTTCTCTCTCTCTCTCCCTCCCACTCTATCTGAATGAAAAATAGAAAAATGTCCTCGGGTGAGGATTAAAAAAAAAAAGAAGAAGCCTGAAACAGCAATCAGGAAGAATATATGTACTCCTATGTTCATAGCAGTGCTATTTCTAATAGCTAAGATCTGGAAACAGCCCAAGTGCCCATTAGTAGATGAGTGGATAAAAAAGCCGTGGTACATGTACACAATGGAATACCACGAAGCTGTAAAAAAGAAATATCTCTTACCCTTTGAAATGACATGGAGGGACCTGGAGAGTATTATGCTAAGTGAAGTAAGCCAACCAGAGAAAGACAAATATCATATGATCTTCCTTACTTGTGGAATATAATTGAATAAAATAAGCTGATGAACAAAATGACCCAGAGACATGGAAATAGGAAACAGACTGACAAACCTCAGAGGGAAAAGGGTGTGTGAGGGTGGAAAGAGATGAATCAAAGAACATATGTATATATGCAGAACCAATGGACACAGGCAACAATACTATGAAGGTTGGGGGGGGGGGTGATAGGAGAGGAAAGGAGCATATCAATGAGGCAGAAAGGAGGGACATATGTAACAAAAAAAAGTTATTATAATGGGACACAAAGCACACGCCTTGAAGCTGAGAGTGGACCCCAAATCCCTTCTTTAAATAGGTCTCACTCTTTTTGGTCTGTGTAAAATGGGCTTGATAAGGGAAGAGGTGGGGCCACAAGTTCTTTTGTAAATGAGACAGTGGGATGTGGGAAGAAGATATGAGCAGGTACATCCCAGGAAATTAAGCCCAGAGGAATGCCACAGCTGCACCATCACCCCTGCTATCTCAGACATCACAATATGTCCCATCCCAGGATGAGGAGGGCAGATCACAAGTTTTTTTGGAGAGGGTGATCACATGACCTCAATCTGGCCAATCACATATTTCATCCTCCCTGGCAACAGTGATTGGCTCAGAGTGGGAATGTGACCAATCAGATCCCAAGGGTCAGCCCTTAGTGTTGGAACCTTGGGGTGAGAGAAGCTCTATTTTGGTTGGGGTACTGAGGAGATATGACATCAGCCTGTGGCAGTTGGTGACCATCTTGCTTTCATAAATGGAAATCCCAGCTCAGAATGATTCCAGCAGAATGATTCCAGCAAAGCCAAGAGGTTTGGAAAGATGCTTCTTGTTGACCTCATGGAGCACCCAGGTACAGCCTGGCCTGAGGCTATCTGCCTTTAGCCGTCTTAGATACATAAATTATTTCCTCCTGCTATGATTGCTTGCTTAGCCGCTTTAGGATTCCTGTCACTGGCTATCAAAAAATTCTGACTGTTTTCTCCAGCTGGTAATTGAAGCACCCTGGAACTGCAGCAGTATGATTTAGGCTAGCTTCAAGGAAGAACTTCCAGATAACACTTTCAGACTCCAGTCCAATGTGGAGATCCAAATGGATTCAAGCAATATCTGTCGAGGACTAAGCTATATGCTAGGTTAGCGATTTTCAATCTTTTTCATCTCATGCACATGTAAACTGAAATTCTATGGCACAACAAAAAATAGAATTTTTATTAATATGACAAAAAATATATAATTTTTATTCATTCACACCGAATGGCTATTGTGTTGGCTATTGTCATTTTATTATTTGACAATCTAAAAGAAAAGAAGTCATTTCTCCTGATTAAATAGTCAGGTATTGCATGTTTAAAAAATTCTTGCTCTGGCCAGGTAGCTCAGTAGGTTAGAGCATTGTTCCAATACGCCAAGGCTATAGTTTTGCTCTCTGGTCAGGGCACATACAAGAAGAAACCAATGAATGTATAAATGAATGGAACAACAAATCGATATTTCTCTTTCTAAGAAAAAGAAGAAGAAAATTCTTGTGGCACACTGGATGAAAATCGCTGGCTAGGCCACTCCCAAATAATCCTCATGCAATTACCCCTGTTAAGGTGGCAACTAATTGCCTCATTTTAGATGGCAAGTCTGAGGCTCAGAGAAGGGAGCTAACTGAGCTCCAGTGAGGAAGTATGGAGCCAGACAAGTCATCTCACCCGGGATTTCTTCACACACAGCGTGTACTTTTGCACCACTCACATCCTCAGTTGTTGGCATCCAGCCTCTGGCTGATCTCTCACGTCAAGGTGCTTGCCTCCCTGGAGCTCAGTATCTTCGAATTTGGCATTTCAAATGCAGCAAGTGTGGCTTGACCTTCCCAGAGTCTTTGACTGTGACCCTGCCTTGGCTGTCAACAATTTAAAATATTCAATTGATTTTACGTGGGTGGCCTACAGGAAAGTTCTTAAGAAAGTTGAAGGGCCTCCTAGCCACTCCCTGCCAAACCTGGCTATGGCCAAATAGTCTGGAATCACACCATAAACCTGCTCAGGGAGTTTTCTTTGTTGACTCCCTCTGGGACTTCTTTATTGCTGTTGCTACCGGTGATGTTATGCGTGGAGGGAGAGCCCCAAGGGCCACACTGGTGGGCTGGTCTGAGGAGGGTGGTTCTTTATTCTGAGCTTGGTGGAGGAGTACTGGTCCTTGAAGCTATGCTGGCTGGGGAACTGGCAAGCTCTTTGGCCTTCTGGTGTGATGGCCGAACCTTGTGGGTGGAGGAGGACTGTGGCTGCTGAAGTCTGGGGAAAGAACGTGCCTTATTTGATGGTGTGGTCCTCTAGCTTGGGTTGTTTTCGTGCTTAGAATCAAGTATGTGGCCATCACTTTGTCATATTTTTTTGGTATTACTGAGTCATGGATCTGGTCCCACTCGACTCCAGATTCATCATTACCTTGGTCACCTGGTGGTCCATGTTGTCACAGGGTGGCTAACTATAAGGCCTGACGTGGTCCTCCTGGTCCATGTTTAGCCATGGGATCCTCATTAATTCTTCCTGAGTTCCTCTTTTACTGGGGTCATGGGTCGTTAATTTCTTTTAGAAGTTTCACACTCCAAAGACATGAAATAGGGGACATGGTAGTCCCTACAAGGTGTCCTCCACCATAGCTCCTGGAAGTCCTCTCCAATGAAAGGCGGGGTCCCAGTGACCATCTTATATAGAACCACTTCCAGGGCCAACACTTCTACCATGGGGCCATTACAGTTTTGGTCCAGGAAGAGCCTGGGGTAGCATAAGAGAGGCTACTGTGGAACATGCTCAGTTTATGGCCGATAAACTCATTGCTGAGGCCGAAGTCTGCAAGTTTTACATTCAGCTTGGCATCGAAGCCACATCGTCTGGCTTCAGACCCAGTAGAAGATGCTCCTCTGGTGGCAGTATCGCACGGGGTACGCTAGCTACCAGAAAATGCCCTGAGCCTGGCTCTCGGTGGTGTGGCCATGGTCCTGTAGGTAATCAAACACGTCCCCTCTTCTCACTTGCTCCATAATGAAGAAGAATGTTTCTTTGGTGTCAATCACTTTGAATAACTTTACAATATTTGGGTGATTCAAGGCTTTCGTACAGGGGACTTTTCAGAAAAGTCTGGAAGAGCCCTGCTGACTAATGACTTTGACAGCCACCTCTGTCCTGGTCAGAATGTGCAGGCCAACCTCTCCAGAATGTGCAGGCAAAGGTTTCCTGGCCTATGTTGTTTAGGACCTTGTAATAGCCAATATGGAACTACTGGTCAGTAGAGATGGCCGCAAGGTTGTGTTAACCTGCTAACTACACTAACTGACAGTAATATCAATGCTAACTATATTAGTAAACAATACTACCTATAATAACTATGCTAACTAATACTAACAATGCTAACTATGATTACTAATAATGCTAATAAATGACACTAACTATGCTAAATGATACTAACAAACAGTGCTATTATGCTTACTAACTATGGTACATATACTAGCAATGCTAACTAACCATACTAATTAAATATTAATAAAAACGTTTTTAAATAAGGAAATGAGAAAAAAACACTAAAAAAATAAAAAAATGAGAAAACAAAGAAAAGAAAATAAGAAAATGAAAAAAGTGAGAAGAAAAAGAAAAAAGACAATGAGAAAAAAAAAAAAAGAGTAAAGACAAAAGAAAAAAATAAAATGTAAAAACAGAAGAAAATAAGTTAACTGGTCCAAGTTCAACAGGTCACCACAAATCAGCTCCCTGGGCTATGAGGACAAAATTCTTAGCCCATCCACGACCTTACATAGGGGTTTTTAATTTAATTACTGTGGTACCTTATGAGGTCAGAGCAAGCTATGGACCAGTCACGGCTGGGGGTAAGTCACAGTAGTTTTTCTGATGTTTTGGTATCAAGACCAAAACGTCTTGATAAAACAAAACAAAACAAAACAAAACAAAACAAAACAAAACAAAACAAAACTCTAAATAGTGTTTTGTTTATGTGGGATATTAAAGATTGATACTTACTTTATTAGAAATTAAAGTCTGTAGAATGCTTTAGTGACTTTATTTATTTATTTATTTATTTATTTATTTATTTATTTATTGTTTTATCCTCACCCGAGGACATTTTTTTCAATTTTTTTGTTCAGATAGAGTGGGAGGGAGAGAGAGGAAGATAGAGAGAGAGAGAAACATCAACATGAAAGGGACACATCGAGTGGCTGCCACCCGCACGACCAACCAGGGCCGGGGACAAACTGCAACCGAGGTACATGCCCTTAGCGGGAACCAAACTTGGGTCTCTCTGGACCACAGGCCAATGCTCTAACTGCTGAGCCAAACCGGCCAGGGCTGTGACCTTTTTATTTATAATTTCAAAATCTGTAATAATTTTTGTCTTTTAAAGACCTTATAGCCCTGGCTGATTTAGCTCAGCTGTTAGAGCATTGGCTCACGGACCAGAGGGTCCCGGGTTTGGTTCCCGCTAAGGGCACGTACCTTGGTTGCAGTTTGTCCCTGGCCCCAGTTGGGGTTGTGTGGGTGGTGGCCAGTCAATGTGTCTCTCTCACATCAATGTTTTTCTTTTTCTCTCTTCCTCCTTCTCTCCCTCCCGCTCTATCTGAAGATAAATGCAAAAATGTCCTCGGGTGAGGATTTAAAAAATAAAAAATAAAGACCTTATAGTGTCTACACTTATTCAATCATTTTTCTTAAACTCTGGTCTCAAAATGATGCTACAACTTAACTGATATCATGGTACTATAGAAAAATGTTCTGTAGCTAACTGACAAGATAAGGTACATTATTATTATTTTTTTCAATATTTTGTTCAGATAGAGTGGGAGGGAGAGAGAGAGAGAAACATCAACATGAAAGGTACACATCGAGTGGCTGCCACCCGCACAACCCAACCAGGGCCGGGGACAAACTGCAACGGAGGTACGTGCCCTCAGCGGGAACCGAACCTGGGTTTCTCCGGACCACAGGCTGACACTCTAACCGCTGAGTGAAACCAGCCAGGGCAAGTTACATTATTAACATCTATAAAGCTGAGAGGAGGTAGCTTTCATCATATTTTTGCCAATCATATCATGAGAAGATTTGTCATCAGAAACCTTGGAGACCAAAGGGCAGTGGGTTGATCTATTCATTGTGTTGAAGGAAAAATGCTGCCAACCAAGGGCCAATCTTATATCTGGCAAAGCTATCTGACAAGGAGGGAGACGTTAAGATATTCCCAGATAAATCAAAGCTGAGAAAATTCTTTACCGCTAGACCTGCCCTGCGTGAAGGTTGGACTGAAAGGACACAGAGCCGTATGAAGAAATAAAGATCTCTGCTAAAAGTAAATGTATGGACAATATAAAAGCTAGTACCATTGTAACTTGGGTTTGTATTTCTACTTGATTTAAGAGACTAATATATTAATAAAAACAATTCTTTCTCTCTGTGTTTGGACACACAATGCATAAAATGTAATTGTGACATCAGTAACTAACTGGGTGAGGTCAGAGCTATGGAGGAGCAGTTTTTACATGTTCTTGACGTTCAGCTGGTACACATTTGCTTAAGATGATAACTTTAGATGTTAAGTCGTTCAGGTGACCAAAATATATTTCTCATATATATTTTGTCTTTACCTGTGGTTTCTGGCTCACAGCACCCACAACCCTTGGAATTTCCCGAGCCATAAGAGCAACGAGAGCATCTTGTTAGATTATGTTTTTGTCCTCAGTTCCTGGGATCACTTCAGAGTCATAAAGGTGAAATGAGTTTCTTGTTAGTCCCTTTCCACTACAACTGGGTTTATGTTAAAAAGATGACTTTTGGAAAGCACCTAAGATGAGGCTGGTTGCCAGGGGAACTGGTCATGAACAGAGGGTTGGAACTTTTCGTTTCACACTCTGACTTCCTGGAGGGGAGAGCGGCAGTGGAGGTTGGATTAATTACCAAAGGCCAATGAGTTCATCAGCTGTGCCCATGTAATGAAGCCTCCAAGAAACCCAAAAGAAGAGGGTTCAGTGAGCTCCCATGCTGGGAAACTAGAATGCCTCCGTATGCCAGAGGGCCAGGTTCCAAACTCCATAGGGATAGACGCACCTTTGTTTGGGACCTCGCCCTATGTATCTCATGTGGCTGCTGAATTGTATTCTTTAATATTCTTGATAGTAAACTGGTAATCTAGTAAACTCATTTCCTGAGTTCTGTGAGCCGCTCTAGCACATTAATCCACCCCGCAAAGGAGAGGGGGTGTGGAAATCTGATTTAGAGCCAGTCAGAAGCATAAATGACAACCTGGACTTGTGATTGGCATCTGAAGTGAGGGGCGGTCTTGGGGGCCTGAGCCCTTACCCGTGGGATCTGAGGCTGTTTCCCACTAGAGAGTGTCAGAATTGAGTTAAATTGTAGAACACCTAGCAGGTGTTTGAGAATTATTTGGTGGTGTGGGACCCCTCCTTCCCCACATAAAAATTGGGTACCAGAATCTTTACCAGGTAAGGTCACAGTATGAAAACTCACCCAGCCGCATACCCAGAACACCAGCACTTTCCACTACGTGTGCTGTTCTATAAAAAATTGAAAAAATAATATGAAAGAGGGAAGAGGAGGAGGCATAAATGATATAGATTAGCTATGAGCTGATAATTGTTGAAGTTGGGTACATGGCTTCATTACACTGTTTTGCCTACTTTTGTGTGTTTGAAGTCTTTCATAAGAAAAAGTTAAAAAAACTCCCAGGCTGGGTTGGCTCAGTTGGTTGAGCATCATCCCATGCACCGAAAGGTTGCTAGTTCAGTTCCTGGTCAGGGCACATGCCCGGCTTTCAGGTTCGAGCTCCATTTGGGAGCATGCAGGAGGCAGCTGATGGATGTTTCTCTCTCTCTCTCTCTCTCTCTCTCTAAATCAATAAAAACATATTAAAAAAAGAGAAGAAATTAAATAAACAAAATGCCAGAGTATGTGAATTTGGGTGCATGCATTTATTACTGGACTTCTGCTAAGTCAGGTGGTGAGCACATAATCAAGTGTACCTTCACTAAGGTGGACATGGAGAGGCTGGGCACACTGTCCACCACTCATTACAGAGATGGATTCGATTCGCATCTATCCTCATGACCATGGCACCCCTTGTCAGGAAGAGACCCATCAGAGAATCTGATCAAAGCCATGGACCTCACTTCAGAAAAACTCACACACTCAACTGCAAACCCAGTTGTAGAACCCTGTGCACTGACTGCAAAGTGATAAGCCACCGACAGTGACATTTGGGACAGCTGGCCCCGATTTTCACAGCTTTTGTGTGCTTCCACTTGGTGTCTTAACACTTGGGTTGTGCCGTCTTGGGGAAGAGCTGGCTAATATGCACTTCAAGGGCAAGGTAGCTTTAGGATATGGTGCCAAAAAGAAAAGGTGGCAGTGTTTACTGTAGCACCTGGCTGTGTAGTTGCCAGGGGCTGGGAGGGAGGGAAATGGGGAGATGTTGGTCAAAGGGTACAAAGTTGTAGTTATGTAGGATAAGTCTAGAGATCTAATGTACACTTTGGTGACTATAGTTAACAATACTGTGTTGTATACTGCAAATTTGTTGAGAGTAGATTTCAGGTGTTGTAACACACACACACACACACACGCAGATGCTAACTATGTGAAGAGATAGATATTTTAGCTTCACTGCAGTAATTATTTCACTACATTTATGTATACAAAAACATCATGTTGTACACTTTAATATGTATCATTTTATTTATTTATTAATTCATTTATTTATCTTCAGATAGAGTGGGAGGGAGAGAGAGAGAAACATCTATGTGAGAGGGACACATCAACTGGTTGCCTCCTGCACAAACCCAACCAGGGCCAGGGACTAATCGCAACTGAGGTACGTGCCCTTGACCAGAATCGAACCTGTGACTCTTTGGTCTGCGGGCCAACGCTCTAACTGCTGAGCTAAACTGGCCACAGCTAATTTTTATTTTTTTAAAAAAGGACAAATAGCTGTACCTGGACTGTGACCTCTACAATGGCAGAAATGATACTTCTGCCAGGTTCAGGCATAACCTTTAAAACACTGGAATTTTTGCCTTCTCGCACCTCAAAGCCAGGCACCAGGCTGAGAGGAAGCCCATGCGGCCACATGGCAGAGGACTGAGGTTCTGGCCATCGACCCAGCTGAGATCCCAGCTGTCAGCCGTTGTCAGCAAGGCTTCAGCTGATGTCACATGGGGCAGAGAGTTTCTGTTCGCTGGGCCCTGCCCAAATTGTGAATTCCTGAGTAAATGATTATTATTTTAAACCACTAAATTTCAAGGTGGTTTGTTTCCTAGCAGATAACCCAAACACTGCCTCACCTCTCGCCCCACGCATTATCCAGTTACTCCAATTCCCCTCACCTTCTGTTATGGACTGAATGCCCCTCAGATTCACATGCTGAAACCCTAAACCCCAGTGTGGCTGTATTTGGAGATGGGACTATGAAGAGGTGCTCAAGGTTAAATGAGGCCGTGAGGGTGGGGCCCTGTTCCCGTAGGGCTGGTGCCTTGACAAGAAGAGGAAGACAGCAGTGCTCACTGATGTCCGGCCCTCAGAACTGTGAGAAAACAAACTCCTGTTGCTTAAGCCACCCACTCTGTGGCACTTTGTTAAGACAGCCGGAGTTGACTGATACCCCTTCTCTAGCCCCAAAGTCTTTGCATACGTTCTTCCTCCTGCCTGGAATGCTTCACACAGCTCCTAGCTGGTTATCAGTCACTCTCAGCAGCTGTGTTCCTAACTAGAAGAGCATCTCTGACCAGCCAGGTCCCCTTTCCCACTTCATCCCTCTCAAAGCAGCTGCCCCTCCCCCCACAGCATGAGCCAGTCTGCAGCTTAGATTTCTCTGAATAATGGTTTGATTGATGCTGTCCCCAATCCTCACCTGGCACACAAAAATGCCTTATTTTAGAAAAGACAGTGGCATTGTCCAGGAAGGTCAGAGCACTGTTTGACCCAGAAGTTCTGCCCCTAGGTATAAATGCCAGTGAAACTCATGACAAGCCCTGGGGAGTGTGTCCCAAGCAGGATCGGTCCAGTGTGTCTCACAGGAGAATGGATGGGTGTGGCCCATGAACTCAGCACTAAACAGCCACAAGAAGGTGTGAGCCCCTCTCACCTCCAGCTGCAGGGTCAGTCACAGGCAGCCAATCCCCAAACAGGGCAGCATCACACTCCATTTGAATGCAGCAAAGCAGGCAAACTTAATGCCTTAGCTGAGATGTGCCCACCTGGGGGTTAAACTATGAGATCCAGCAGGGACATAATTGTCATAAAAGTCAGGGCACTGGTCACCCTGGAGAGAGGGATTGCTGTCAGAAAGGATACCAGTGGCATCTGGGCTGCTGGAAGTGTCTCATTTACTGCCTGGGGTGGTGAATGCAGGAGTCTATACTGTAGCCATCTTTAAATTGTATACATATACATATACATGTACATATACATGTACATCTATGCATATATATTTTTCATGTGTCCTCTGTGTGTGTAAGCCTGGGGGGATGGTGGTGTGTGTATATAAGAAGAAAAGGAAGAGATGATGACCATTTTATTGTTATTTTTCAGTTTTTAAACATTTATTTTATTGTTGAGAGTATTACAGATGTCCCCCATTTTCCCCCTTTCCTCCCCTCCACTCAACCTCCAGCCCACCCCAGGTCTTCACCTGTCTGCTGTCTGTGAACATGGTTTAGGCATATATGAATATAAGTTCTTTGACTAATCTCTTCCCACTGCCCCTCCCACCTTCCCTCTGAGATCTGTCAGTCTGTTCCATACTCCCTGTCTGGGGTCCTATTTTGTTCATCAGTTTATTTTGTTTATTAGATTCCACGTATCAGTGAGATCATGTAATATTTGTCTTTTTCTGACTGGCTTATTTCACTTAACATAATAATCTACAGGTCCACCCATGCTGTCTCAAAGGATAAGAGGGATCCTTCTTTTTCACATCTGTGTAGTATTCTGCTGTGTAAATGCTCCCCTACTCCTTCACTGCACTGTTGTCTGTATTCATTGGCTATACATATATGCATATAAGTTCTTTGGTTAATCTCTCCCAGTGCCCCCCACCCCACTACCCCCAGAGGTTTGTCAGTCTCTTCCCTATTTTTATATCTCTGGATCCATTTTGTGCATTAGCTTATTTTGTTCATTATATTCCACAAATAAGTGAGATCATGTGATACTTGTCTTTCTCTGTCTGGCTTATTTCACTTAGCATAATACTCTTCAGGTCCCTCCATGTTGTTTCAAAGGGTAAGAGATCTTTATTTCTTACAGCTGCATAGTATTCCATTGTGTAAATATATCATAGCTTTTTTTTATCCACTCATCTCTGTCCATCTACTGATGGACACGAGCTGTTTCCAGATCTTAGCAATTGTAAATAGTGCTTCTGTGAACATAGGGGTGCATATATTCTTTCTGATTGGTGTTTCAAGGTTCTTGGGATATATTCCTAGAAGTGGGATCACTGGGTCAAAGTGAATTTTTTGAGGAAACTCCATATTATTTTCCATAGTGGCTGCACCAGTCTGCATTCCCACCAACAGTGTACTAGAGTCTCCTTTTCTCCACACCCTCGTCAGCACTTGTTAGATAACGTGTTGATGGCAGCCATTCTGGCAGGTGTGAGATGATACCTCATGGTTGTTTTAATTTGCATCTCTCTGATGATTAGTGACGTTGAGCATTTCTTCATATATCTTTTGGCCATTTGTATGTTCTGTTTGGAGAAGTATTCAGGCCCTCTGCCCAATTTTTTTAAATTAATCTTCACTCGAGGACATTTTTGCACGTATCTTCAGATGAAGCAGATTCTTTAGGGAGGGAGAGAGCGAGGAAGAGAGAGAGAGACAGAAGCACCCATGTGAGAAAGACTAGTTATCACCCATATGACCCCAAATGGGGCCAGGGACAAACTATAACCGAGGCATTTGCCCTTAGTGGGAACCGAACCTAGGACTCTCTGGTCCACAGGCCAAGGCTCTAACCACTGAGCAGAACTGGCCAGGGCCCTCTGCCCAATTTTAATTGGATTGTGTGTCTTCCTTTTGTTGAGTTGCATGAGAACTTTATATATTTTGTATTTTTTTTCTTTATTGATTTTAGAGAGAGAGAGGAAGGGATAGGGAGAGAGAGAGAGAAACATTGAGAGAGAACATCAACTGGCCACATTCTGCATGCCCCCACTGGGGATTGAGCCCACAACCTGGTCATGTGCCCTGACCAGGAATCAAACTGGCAACCTCTTGGTGCATGGGTTAACGCTCAACCACTGAGCCACACTGGCTGGGTGAGAACTTTTATGTTTTGGAAATTAACCCCTTATCCAATGAATCATTGGCAAACATATCCTCCCGTACAATGGGTTCCCTTTTCATTTTGATGCTGGTTTCTTTTACTGTGCAGAAGCTTTTTAGTTTGATGAAGTCCCATATTAATTTTTTCCTTTGTTTTTCTTGCTCTAGGTGATATATCGATAAAAATTCTGCTACGTGTATGTCTGGGATTTTACGGCCTACATTTTCTTCTAGAATTTTTATGGTTTCACGACTTACATTTAAGTCTTTTATCCACTTTAAGTTTATTCTTGTGTATGGTGTATATTGATGCTCTGGTTTCACTTTTTTGCACGTAACTGTACAATTTTCCCAACACCATTTATTGAAGAGACTGTCTTTACTCTGTTGTATGCTCTTGCCTCCTTTGTCAAATATTAATTGAGCATAATGTCTTGGGTCGATTTCTGGGTTCTCTGTTCTGTTCCATTGATCTATATGCCTGTTCTTGTGCCAGTACCAGGCTGTTTTGATTACAATGGCTTTGTAGTATAACCTGATATCTGGTACTGGGATTCCTCCAACTTTGTTCTTTTTCAAGATTGCTGTAGTGATTCGGGTCTTTTTTGATTCCATATAAACTTTTGGAGTATTTGTTCTAGATCTGTGAAATATGGCATTGTTTCATTTTTTTTTTTTTTTTTTTTTTTAAACCACACCCGAGGACATTTTTCCATTTTTTTTTTTTTTTCAGATAGAGCGGGAGGGAGAGAGAGGAAGAGAGAGAGAGAGAGAGAGAGAGAGAGAGAGAGAGAGAGAGAGAGAGAAACATCGATGTGAAGGGACACATTGAGTGGCTGCCACCCGCACGACCAACCAGGGCCGGGGACAAACTGCAACCGAGGTATGTGCCCTTAGTGGGAACCGAACCCGGGTCTCTCAGTACCGCAGGCCGACGCTCCAACCGCTGTGCCAAACTGGCCAGGGCGGCATTGGTTCTTAATAGGGATTGCATTGAATCTGTAGATAGCTTTGGGTAGTATGGACATTTTAATGATGATGCTTCCAATCCATGGACATGGTATATGCTACCACTTTTTTTTTTTTATCTTTTCTTCTATTTCTTTTTCCAATGTCCTGTAGTTTTCTGAGAACAGGTCTTTTATTTATTAACCTCTTTGGTTGATTTTTTTCCCAAATATTGTAATTTTTTTTGTTGTTGCAATGGTAAATGGGATTGTTTTTTTAGTTTCTTTTTCTAAGTGTTCATTGTTGGTGTATAAAAATGCTGTTGATTTCTGGATGTTAATTTTGTATCCTGCTACTTTGCTGAATTCATTTATTAAATCTAGTGGTTTTTTGGTGGAGTCTTTAGGGTTTTCTATGTATAATAGAAATATGACAGTTTCACTTCCTCCTTTCCAATTTGGATGCCTTTTATTTCTTGTCTGATTGCTGTGGCTAAGACTTTCAGTACTACGTTGAATAAGAGTGGTGATACACCTGTCTTGTTCCTGTTCTTAAGGGAAATGTTTTTAGTTTTTGCCTATTGA